>NW_027509867.1:5000000-7500000 GCF_051311805.1 Agelaius phoeniceus | reverse complement strand
ATCCAATCCCAGCTCAGGGCACCTCAGGGTACAAGTGGCACTGCCTGTTCATGTCCACAAAACTGATGTCTGCCTGGAAAGGGGCAAAGGTTTTAATAACTCTTAGTTTCATAATATAGAAGCAAATCTTTATTATCTGGGTCATCTGAGTACTTTTAAGGAATGTTTTCCCATCAGAAACAGGCATTTCCTGGAAGTGTACTGATGGCAGAAGGAGAAGAAATACTGATCTTGCCCTTCCTTCACCAATATTCAGTCTATTATTTAATCTTTCTTTCCATCAGGTGTTTCCAGCTCTCCTGTTTAAATGTCCATGTCTAAGGACATTTCTTCTCTTAGAGCAGGTGGACCTATGTACTTCCTGCTGCTCCCAGATTTGCTTCTCTAGGTCCTCTCTGGTCATTCAAGTGCCTCTCAATTGAGTGGTTTCATGCTTTGAGCTGCAAGAAGTTGCCCAATATTTCTGAAGTTGAAATGAATAAATAATTAAACATCATCTCAATTGTGTTTATATGTATCACAGCATTGTGTTTTCTTATGTCTTTGTCTAAAACTGTTCCTGTACAGAAATCCCTTGGAGATGGTGGACATGTCAGATGCTGCTGGAACATCCCAGAGAGCTGAGGGAAGAGCTGTGATGGTTATTAAACTGTTCAAATGTTCAACTTGTGTTTGTCAGCAAGAAACCTTTCTGTGCCTCTGAGTGTCACCAGGCCCTGAGCCCAAAGGACACAAACCTGATGAGTTGTGGTTCCCACTGCAGGGGCTGCACTTGGACCTTGGCTCTGCATAGGAGAGCTCTTAATTCCCTTTCTCTCTTTTCCTCCCTCTGGGCATGGAGGGAGCTCCTGACTTCAGCCTGTGACTCGTGTGTGCAAAGAGCAAATCTGGGCAGAATCAGGGCAGGGAGGGTTTGGGGGGACCTTGGGATCTGTGCTGGTCACAGAAGGTGTTTTCCATTGCTCTGAGACTGTCTGCTGTGCAAAGTGGATATAACACCCAGCAGAGGAATGACTTTTGCATTATGGAGCTGTGCCTTCCCTTGGCTTTGTTGGATGTCAAGAAATGAACATCCCTCTGTGTCTTGGGCAGCTCCTTCTGCAAGGAAAGCAGGTGGGAGTTGGAGCCAAGGAACTCCAGGTGGGAGGTGCAGCCTGGGCTGGAGGGAGCTCAGATTTGCACAAGGCTGCTGTGAGTGCCAGGGCTTGGATGGGGGAAATGGTGGGGTGGGAGTAGGGACAGAGTCTGATTGATTGTCAGCCATGAAGGGTCTTGATTTTCATATCCATTCAAACTGCATGAGGAGGTACCTGGATTCAGTGTCAATTGGAGATTGCACAAATCAATGAATTAACAGGAAAGCAAAACTAAAAGGACTTTAAAAATCTTTTCTCACTGTCTTTTTAAATAACAGGTATTTAGTTTGAATACACTACTGAGATCTACTTAACCACAGATGATTTGAAAATTAAAATCAAATGATTCCCAGAGGCTTGGCTTGTTCAGGTGTTCTGAATGGTAATGAGCCCTGGGGCACTGAATTCCTGCACTGAAGAGCTGAAGGCTGAACAAGCCTCTGGAGCAGTGAAATTCAGCAGCAGCCTCCAAGTTGCTGAGGATGTCAGCAGCCCCCAGTGAGGCCATCCCTGCCCAGAGACCGTGGGGGAATGGGCAGACAAGGAGAGCGTCCCTGGGGCTGGGGCAGCACAACTCAGAGGCACCAGCGGCTCCAGCTGGGCAATGGAGTGTGGAATGTGGCTGGGAAAGCCCTGCCTGGGCTGGGCCAAGCAGGACACACAAGCCCTGACCCCCATCCCCCAAACAACTCTCTCAAAGAGACATTTAAAAGGAATTACAATTGTTTGTGCCCTCTGAGTTGGATGTGCTGGAGAAATACCAACAAGGGATTCTGAGGAGCTCAAAAGAACTAAACAGCTTTTACTGGGTACTTTAGAAAATGAGACAAACTTTGGCCATAGGTTAAAATTATACTCAATCAGCAGAAAACACTTTTCAAATCATTAATTTGGCCCATTCCACTTCACAACTCTAAGCCTATTCAATTTAAAGTTAATCAAAATATTCAAGACAACAGATTAGAGGAAGTAGACAGAGAAAGGAAGACAAATAAGATACAGAGAAGCACACACACACAGCTACCAACTCCTGGGTTCCAGCAGTGTTCAGATGGAAATTCCAAGAGGAGGGAGGGTCAAGATGTGTGCTTGCCTTGTAGTCAGCCTTTTTACCCCCTGGTCTTCCTGGGCCCTTCCCCCAGGTGGGGCTTGGGCTCATTTGGTCCCTCAGGAGCTGGGCTGGGGCTGCAGAGGTGGCTGTGGAGCATTGCCTGTGCTGTGCCAGGGACTGGCAGCCACTGCTGGGCTGGGATAGAGGCTCTGGGGGGATTGGGGTTCCAGGGCAGGGCAGGGCTGGGGTTCCAGGGCAGGGCAAGGCTGGACCTGCCCCTTCCTCCCCCACACATGAAAGATTTTGAGCCAACAGTCTCCTTGGGACTGTCACAATAGGGAATGCTGGAGGTGATATTCCAATTCTGGCCATGGGCACCTGGACTAGAAGGACAGTTCTTATTCCTAAGAAGTGAAGTACAGAGCCCCAGTGTTTGGAAGGCAGGCGAGATCATCACTAGGCCAAGGCCAGCCAGACTTGTCAGGAATGGCAAATTTTGTCTGGGAACAGACTTTGAATTTACGGAATTTTGGACGTGGAACCACAATCTCAGCCCTGTGCACCTGGAGAAGCAGGACATTTCTTTCCCATAGGAAGGAAAGTACGGAGCCTTCCCCAATGTTTTGGGGACAGATGGAAAATGTCCCTTGTGAAACCACTGAGAGACAGACTTGTCCTGGCAATATTCCTATGGAACAATCCCTGTGTATAAGGAAATTTGGAGCTGAAATCCCTGAAGTTCTGGGCATGGGTGCTTGGAGGAGGACAGATCTTTTCCATTGGAAAGGAAAGCATGGAGCCCGAGTGTTTCAGCAGCAGAAGAGAAGAGACCCTCAACATGCCAAGGTCAGTTGGACCAGTCAGGTGGTCCATGGAAGGCCAAACCAGCCAGACCTGTTCTGTGTAACCTTGGTTTTGTGGGGGCTCACAGTGTCACAATGGCCCCTTGATTACAGGAAGACCTGCAGTGTCACAATGGACGTTTGGTTCAATGGGGTCCCACAATGTTAAAATGGCCCCTAGGTTCCAGAAGGCCCTGCAGTGTCACAATGGTCCCAAGGATTCCATGAGGCCTTGCAGTGTCACAGTCGTCTCTGTCGTTCCCCAGGCCCCACAATGTCACATGACTCCTCTGTTCCATGAGCCCTGCAATGTCACAATGGACCTTTGGACCCTGGGGGTTTGCAGTGTCACAATGGTCTCCTTTGGCTCCACAGTGTCACAATGGACCACTGATGACACAAGGCCCTGCAATGTCACAATGGACCTTTGGTTCCATTCAGTCCTGCAGTGTCACAAAGGCCTCTTGGTTTCAGGAGGCCCCACAGTATCACAATGATCCTCTTGGTTCTGTGGGGACCCCCAGGGTCACAATGGTCTCACTGGTTCCATGAGGCCTGACAGTGTCACAATGCTTTGCTTATTCCATGGGGCCTTATAGTGTCACAATGGTCTCCATGATCCCATGAGTCCTCTCAGTGTCACAATGGCCCCTTGATTTCATGAGGCTGTGAAGTGTCTTAGTGGTCTCTCCATTGCTTCATGAGGCCTTGCAATGTCACAATGAACCTTTGGCTCCATGGGGTCTTGCAGTGTCACAATGGCCCCTTGGTTCCATGAAACCCCAAAGTGTCACAATGGTCTCCACAGTTCCATGAGGCCCCGTGGTGTCACAATGGAACCTTGGTTTGATGGGGCCGCTCAGTGTCACAATAATCCCTGCATTCCATGGAGCCACACAGTGTCAGTATGCTCCTCTTGGTTCCATGAGGCCCCACAGTGTCACAATGGTCCCTTGGTCTCACAGGGCCCCACAGTGTCACAATGGTCCCTTGGTTCCATGGGCCCTGCACTGCTGCATTCCCCCCTGCCCTTCTCAGCCCGCCCTGCCAGCAGAGAAATGCTCCTTGGGGCTCGGCCTTGGCCAACAGCCCCTGGGCTCAGCTCCTCTGCAGCTCATCACAAACACTGTCTGCTCCAGGCACTGCCGCTGCCCAACCAGCTCCTGCTTTCTGGAGGAGCAGCCCTGGGAACTGGTTTTGTTCCCTCAGTGGCACAACATCCCTGTTCTCACACTGCCAAAGAAAGCTGTTGATGCCAAGTGCAGCCAGGATGAAACATTGCCTGCAGGTAAGGTTAAGTCACAAGGTCTGTTGTTTTGCAGAGAGAGAGAGAGAAAAAAACTCCACAAATTTGTGAAAGTTGTAAAGCCACTATGTTTATTACAGCACTGGACGCATGCAGAGATTACTCTCCTTGAAAGGCATGCATACCTCTGGGAACTTCAGGTCCCTTTTTATCCTCCTCTCAAATACATATGCATACAGTTTCACAATAGGTTCATACATATTCATTTTTATGAATTTCACGTGACATTTGCTGCTAGTTCTTCTTTATCAGAAAGAATTCCTAGGTCAGGCTGACCTGCTTTTACAGCAGTCTTTCTGTCTCTCTTTATCACCCTCTGTCTCGTGTCCCCCCCCACACCCCCCCTTATCTCTGTCTTTCGTTGATGCAGTTTGCCTTGAGCCTAGGCCTTGCAGTCAGGCTACACAGACTTAGAGGTGTTCATTTCACCTAAATCAAAATGGATTTCTACTCTGGGGAATTTTTACTCTGTTTCACTATGTGAAGTTAAATGCTGCTAAGAGTTGTTCTTTTGCTAAGTTGTTATGTTTAATTTAAGTTATTAGCTGAGTTAAATACTGTTAAATGTTAATCCTCTATTAAACAAAAAGTCATAGGTTATACGTTAGGTTAAATTCTGTTAGCTGCTGGTGGGGTTTTTTTGGTTAAATTGTCCCCTTAAGTTTGAGCTCTGTTAAGCTTTCAGGCCGTATTCCTTTTATCCTTGCCCTCACTGTCCTTGTGTCACACACACACACACACACACAGGGACAGTTCTCACTTCATTTCTGGTTTGATTGCCTGGATTTTGTTTGGTTTTGTTGTTGCTTTGTTTCCCTGCTGTGCCTGAAGTGTCCAGTCAGGAGCAGAGTGACTCCTGCCAAGGAACTTTGTGCTGCTGTCCCTTAATATTAAATCTGGTTTTTGCTGATCCCTTGCTGGGGATTTTTTCAGCGCTCTCAAGGCCTCGTTGGTACCAGGGTGAAGGAGCCCTGGCCCAGGCTCTGGCCCTGGGGGACACGGGGACGCTGCTGCCGGGGGGTCCCTGTCCCCCTGTGCCACCCCCAGGGCCCCGGCCCCCCGTCCCCGTGTCAGGCTCTGGGGTCGATCTCGTGGAACATCCTCTGGGGGAGGCTGCAGCGCCAGGGGCGGGGGGACCCGGGGGGACAGGGGACCCCGGTGTGCACGAGCAGGGTTGGACTGCTCTGGGGGGAACTGTGAGGGGGGCCGGGGCAGAGTGACCTCCCCAGTGACCTCACACAGCCCCTGTGATGTCACACAGCCCCTGTGATGTCACACAGACTTCCTGTGTTGTCACACATCGCCTGTGATGTCACAGCTCACTCTGGGACATCACAACCCACCCTTGTGATGTCACAGAGCAAACTCTGGTATTTCACCCTGGAATGTCATGCAGCTGCACTGTTATGTTGCAAAAGACCCTGGGATGTCAGAAAGCCACCATTTGATGTCAGAATCTGCTCTGTGATGTTTCACAGCCACCCGGTGATGTCACAACCCACTCCCTCATTTCACAGAGCCACCCTCTATGATGGCAAGGTCTGCTCTATGGCCTCACACTATGATGTCACAGACAGTTGTGTGATGTCACAACCCCCTCAGTGATGTCACAAAACCCTCTCTGGGATGTCATACTAACACTCTGTTATGTCACAGCACACACTTTGACCTCACAGCCAGCTCTATGATGTCATACAGCCATGCCATGATGTCACAGCCTGCTCTGTGATGTCACAGAATCCCCTCTATGATGCTGTAGCTGCTCAGTGACCTCTCACAACAAACTCTGTGATGTCATTGCCCAATCTGTGACCTCACACAGCCCACTCTGTGCTGTCACACAGCCCCTTGCTGACATCACAGCTGCTCTGTGCCTCCATGACACAGCCACAGAGGTGCCCCCTCAGGCTTTGGTGCTCTTTTCATCAGAGTCAGTCCCCAGAGAGGGCTCAAAAATTTCTCGGGAACTCAAACTTAGATTGAAACACTGAAGTTTCTTGTACTTTAAATAGATTCCTGTGAGGCACAAGAGTGACAAAGTGTCCCCACGTTCCAGGTAGAGCAGAACACTGGAGGCAGTGATGACAGCTGGGGACAAGCAAGGCAAAGGTGTCTCTTCTTGGCCCCTGCATGCTCAGCCAGGCTGAGATGGACACTGATGGTTTCTGGGCCAGGCTCTCGGAGCCCAGCCCAGCTCCCTGCAAGCTCTGCCAGCTGCCCTGAGCTCTGGGCAGCACCAAGGGCCTCTCTGAGCCCAGCCCAGCCCAGCCGGCTCTGGCCCCACAGCTCTGCTCAGCCCAGGCTGCTCTGGCCACTGGCCCCACGGCCTCAGCCCCTGCCAAGGGCACAGCAGCAGCTGCAGCTGCCACAGGACTCAGCCCCAGCCATGGGGGAAGGTGCTTGGCCAAGGCCAAAGGAGGCTCCCTGGCTGCCCTGCTCCCCTCGGCCTGAGGTGCTGAGAGCTCTGCAGCCCCTGCTGCCATCCCATCTGCCCAGGGCAGCACAAGAGCCCCGGCCTTGGGGCCCTCAAGAGCTGCTCCTGCTCCAGGCCCAGGGCCCATGCCAAAGCTGGGGCAGCCACAAAGCTGTGCCCATTGCTGTTCCTTGCTGCTCCCATGGGCATGGATCCTCAGCCACCTGGAGGTTGCTGATGAATTTTACTGCTCCAGAGGCCTCTTCTTTCTTGAGCTCCTCAGTTCAAGAATTCACTGAAAAAGGCTCATAAACATTTGTTCTAAAGACCCAAACAAGAAAAGCCCCATCGAATAATTTTAGTTTTCAATTCTTCTGTGGTTAATTAGACACATTTCACAAGTGTATTCAAATTGAATCTGCTATATTGAAAAAAAAAAGCAGAGACAACTGTTTTGTCCTGTTTTTTTTCCGTGTTTATAGTTTGGTATCAGCAATTTTCAATTGATATTGACCCCCAGCAACATCTAATGCAGTCTGAATAGATAAGATCAAGACCCTTCATGGCTGAAAATCAATCAGACTTTGTCCCCACCCTCTCCCCACCATTTCCCTCATCCAACCCCTGGCACTCCTATGGATCAGGAATGGTGTGGCCAGGAGGACCGTCACACTGGGATCTTTTCTCCTGAGAATCTGGGAAGCTTCATCTTTTCCATGTTTTGCTACTTTGGAATGCGATTTAGAGAATTGTTTACCCCCCAGGTAAAATCGTTCCTACTTGATGACCAATCAGACGTCCAGCCCGTTTGGGACTCTGGTCAGTCACAAGATTTTATTATCATTCCATTCCTTTACTTCCTAGCCTTTGGATGAAATCCTTTCTTTTATTCTTTTAGTATGGTTTTAATATATCATTTTCTTTTAATA
Source organism: Agelaius phoeniceus (assembly GCF_051311805.1). NCBI lineage: Eukaryota > Metazoa > Chordata > Aves > Passeriformes > Icteridae > Agelaius > Agelaius phoeniceus. The sequence continues at coordinate 7,492,323 of NW_027509867.1, read as the reverse complement.
TAATATATATCATAAAATAATAAATCAGCCTTATGAAACATGGAGTTAAGTTCTCATCTCTTCCCTCATCCTGGGACCCCTGCGAACACCACCACAGAGGACCAGGGCAGTCATTCTTCCCCTGTGCTCAGCACTGCTTGGGCAGCACCTCGAGTGCTGTGTCCAGTTCTGGGCCCCCAATTTAGGAAGGACATGGAGGGGCTGGAGCCTGTCCAGAGAAAGGCAACAAGGCTGGGGAGGGGTCTGGAGCACAAGTCCAGTGAGGAGTGGCTGAGGGAGCTGGGGTTGTTTATCCTGGAGAAGAGGAGGCTCAGGGGAGACCTCATCACTCTCTACAACTCCCTGACAGGAGGGTGCAGCCAGGTGGGGGTCGGGCTCTTTTCCCAGGGAACAGTGACAGGACAAGAGGACACAGCCTTCAGCTGCACCAGGTAAAGTTTAGGCTGGACATTAGGAAATATTTTCCACACAAAGGGGAATTGGACATTGGAATGGGCAGCCCAGGGAGGTGAATGAGTCACCATCCCTGGAAGTGTTTAAGGAAAGACTGGATGTGGCACTCAGTGCCATGGCCTGGGTGACAAGGTGGTGTTGGGTCCCAGGTTGGACTTGATGCTCTCCAAGGTCTTTTCCAGCCGGGCTGATTCTCTGATGATTGTGACACTGCAGGGCCCTGGGGAAGCAAGGGGCCATTGTGACACTGCGGGGCCTGGTGGCACTAAGAGGACCATGGTGACACTGTGTACGACAGCAGTGGCAGCACAGAGCCAAGGGGCCATGGTGACACTGTGGGGCTGGATGGAAGCAAGGAGTCCATGGTGACAGTCTGGGTCCTGGTGGAACCAGGATTTCCCTCTGCTCTAGTGCAGTTCACTAGGTAGGTTTCGTGCTCCAGCTATGGAGAAATATTTGGAGAAATATGGAGAAACAAGCTTCTAGGAAATACATATTTCTATTTGAAAAGGTGCCTTTTATTGCTGTCCTATTACACAAGAGGTGATTGCAGCATTCTGTGACTGATATTGATCCAGGGACTCTCCTAAGGAGGTCTGGCCTGGTCAGAGAAGCTGTGCCTTTTAAGTCTGACCCAGTGAGGACAACCTTGCTCCACATTCCCCAACCCCATTCTTTCTCTCCTCACTCACCTGGGACCTGCTTTGCTTGGTGAACTGGCTGCACAAAACCAAAGAGTGGCTTTTCTTCTTTTATTTTTTTAAGAAATCTAAAACTCTTTGAGTTTCCCCATTGCAAACAGACATCCTCCTCAAGTGTGTGCCAAGCCCAAGGTGCCACCAAGAGCACTCCAGGCCTGCCTGGGCCAGCTGTGAGGGTGGATCATCATCCCAACCTGCACTGCGCCATTGCAAGGGGCTGTTGCCATGGACACTGCAGGGACCCCACTGCTGGCTTTGGGTGCCATGGCAACCCCCATCAGTTCAGGTTTCCTTGGAAACCAGCCCAAGGAGCCATTTCTGCAGCCAGGTTCCATGGCCCCCTGCCTGCAGAGCTGTTGCTGCCCTGGGCTGCCATGGCGACCCTGAGGACAAAGCGGTGCCGGGGCTGTTCCAGGTACAATTGCAGTGACACTCGTTGGTGCCACCAGGTGCCATGGCAACGGCCACAGGGACCCGTTCCTTAGATTGGTGCCAAGGCAACCAATGCCTGGAGCCATTGTGGTGGTTGGTGGCCATGGAAAGCTGCCCTGGGCCCCTTGCTCAGGGCTGGTGTCAGTGCCCAGAGCCAGAGGGGATCCCTTGCTGGGGCTGTGCCATGGCCACCTGCCCTGTGCCGCGCTGGCCGCTCGGGCACCAGGAACCAGCAGCCAAGGGCACTGCCAGGGCCAAAGGCCAGGTCAGCCAGACAGAAAGGGGCAGCGCTGGGCACTGTTTCCATGGCAACCGGCACTGGGGGAGACACCTGGGTCACCTGGCCTGGCAGTTGCCATGGAAAGCCCTGGCAGGCACTGAGGGCACAGCCCCTGGCACTGAGACACTGCTGGGCCGGGTGCTGAGCACAGGGCTGAGCACGCAGAGATGGTTTTGTCCTTGCTGAGCTGCAGCACAGCCAAGGCCTGTCCTGCCCCTCGTCCAGCCACGCTGGGGAGGGGCTGGGGCTGCGGGGGAGCTGGGCAGGGGACACAGCCAGGACAGGTGACCCCAACTGACCCCGGGCACAGCCCAGACCAGAGCACACCATGCTCAGGGCATGAAGGGGGGGAACAAGGAGGAAGGGGGAATTTTGGAGGGAGGGTTTCTGCCTTCCCAGGTAACACTCAGGCAAGAGGGGGCCCTGTTTCACCAGTAGGCAGGGTCACTACCAAAGACACAGACATCAACTGAAGGAATTGTGTCATTTATATCATGCACAGCTGCAAAGAATTACAAAAGGATAAGCTCACCAAGCACATCATCATTAGCAAAGAATTACAAAAGAAGCTCAGCAATCCATCAGAATTCATCATTACATTTTGATGACTAACCCCTTGGTGAAACACTAGAGGTGTTTGTGGCAGACAAAGATTCTGGCTGACTATCAAGGTACAACTTACAGACACCAGTAGTACTTTAGTGACACCATTCTTCATCCATTTTTCTCAATCTCATTCGAGTTAGGAACAAGAATCCTGTTGTCCATGGAGCTGGCACCATGTTAATTCCAGAATAATGCCCCCAGGCCCTTTGCTGTTCAGCTTTACCATGCTGTCTGTGGCTAACAAGGCCTGGGGGGGCCCTTTCCCCTCGGGCTGGAAGGGGCCGGGCCCCAGTCCCTGAGGGGCACCCGGGCTCCTGGATGCAATTCCTGTGCAAGTCCCTCAGTGTCACAGCAGCCTTCACATGGAGCCCCGTGGATCAGAGCATTTCCCAAAGGGGCCCTTGGGGCAAACAGGGAGATTTGGTCTGGCAGGATGTGTAAAACAATATCCTGTCAGATCTACTTGTTCTCACACAGAACACTTGGCTGCAGGGACACATTCCCATTGTTCCTGCCCAGGTTTCAGGACTCAGAGTTGTCTTTCCCAGGAGCTGCTCCTTCAGCTGCCTCGGGAGGGCCATTTGGCCTCCGGACCCACACTCTGGCTCCATTATTAGGGCTGCTGGATCCAAACCCTTTATCTCCACAAACAGTGGTGATTGCAGGTGGATCTCCTTTTTTCACAATCCTTCTTAACATTGCAATATTGATAATTGTGCTACCCTGTCATGGGGTTGAATAATCCAATCCTGGTCACTATTGTTTAACACAATTCCTTTAATTTCTCCTGGATATCTGCGACAATAATTCCTCCTCTCATGACATGACCACTTGGCAAGGCCAAGCTCCAAGTGAGCAGTTACCAAAGCAAAGTTTCCTGGAGGAATCTGAATTCCTGTTTCAGTATTGATAGCTCTCATTTGCTTTGAATTTATCCAAACTAATTCCAGTGCATGAAGGCCCAGCCCTGCAGCCTCTGGGCTGGCCCTGCCAGGGGCCATCACAGCCAGAACAATTTCCCAGGCAGCCCAAGTCTCACTGCCCATGGTTGGATTTGCAAATTGGGTGCAGCCGTGCACAGCCAGGGGGTTTCCATTTCCCCATGGGCCATTGTTAAGGGCATGGAGCACATCTGGGAGATGGGTTCTCCATGGGCAAAGGTTCCCATCTCCTCATTTTTTCAACTGCTCTTTTAACAACCCCTTCACCCATGCAACCAATCCTGCAGCTTGTGCATAGTCTGGTACATGAAAAACCCTGCAGGCTTCATCACTGAATTTTTCACAGCAACAGACAAAGCACTCTGCATCACAGTATCAGCAAACCCTGGGAAAACAGCCAATTTCCTCCCTTCCTCCTTTTTTCACTGTATACAATCTCACAAAGTTGACCACTGACATTAGGGTCCTGGCCAATCCTGTTCTGTAGGGTATTTAGTGTTACATCCCTGAGCAGACAATGCTACCAAATTAGTATTGTCAGCACTATTTCACATTATTATTATTTCATATGTAGATATACATATTGATATACATATAGACAGATAAATACAGACATATATATAATATATATATATAAATATACAAATATATATATATATATATTAAGGTCTTATTATACAATAAATACATATAGTTATTTATTATATTGATATTTCACTGGCACAAATGCAGCTGAGCTCAAGATTAAAACCTTCTTCTCTTGCTCCATGTGGGAGCATTCCAACAATAAATGTTCCTTCTGAAGGTGCTGTTTCCAATGTACTCTTAACAATTTCATCTTTGTCTGCCCAAACCCACAAGTTCTTTTCCTTTTCCATGTGCAATTTTTGGATGCATTTGAAGACATCCAGGGCTGCAGCCTCTTTTACCCGACTGCCCCACTGCTCCCACGGGGCTCCCACCTCAGCCCACTCCAGAGCCAGGGAACTCCAGGGAAGGGCTTCCCATCTGGGAATTTCTGATGGCACTGATTCCTCACATTTACACTGAACAAGTGACATTTTGTTGGGATCTGGCCAGACTGGGCCAGTTTTGTTTTGCCAGTGGGCAGGGTCAGCACCAAAGACACAGACACCAACTGAAGGAATCAGTGTCATTTCCTGCAGCTCAAAGCAGCAAAGAATCACAAAAGGAGCAGCTCAGCAATGCACCTGACCATCCTCACCAAAGATTGCCTGCAGTGATTGAGAAAGATCCAGCCCCAGTTACCCTCAGCCTTTCCCATCCCCCAGACCCACACAGCAGCTGGGGAAGCTGTCACAGCCAAGGGCTGCAGAGCCACTCCTGGGCACTGGCAATTCCTGCAGGTGCCTCCAGCCACAGCTGAGGCTCCAACCCCGCTGGGAGAGGGCCCAGCTCTGACAGTGCTGAATGGACAAACTGACAGCACTGCTAGTGTGGCAACATCTGGTTTCATCCTCCTCTTGGCTCCCTCCCAAAGCCTGGCCAGGGCCCCAGGAGGAACCAAGGGAGGTGACTTTGGCCATTCAGCCCCAAACAAGGCCAGATGTCAGATTTCATGGCCTGGTCTGGCTTCTAAATACACAAAGGTCAATACATGTTTCACTAATGAGTGGCTACATCTATCACAGTGCCAATGACCATGCACATTTCATCAGGGAGCAGATACAAAGATAACCTTTGCTTGGAAGGTTCATCCAGAGGCCACCTTTGGCTCAGGGCCTGCTGTTCAGGCCTCACTCAGGGCTGCTGTCCAGGCCTTGGCACTTCAGGGACGTGCTTTAGTGCTGGGCTTGGCACTGCTGGGTGAGCGGCTGCACTGGGTGAGCTCAGAGGGCTTTTCCAAGAGAAAGGATTCTGTGATTCCATGATTCTATCCACTGCATTCAGCTGGGTCCATGTTAGTAGCATTCATTTGTTCAGAAAGTCTCCTCTTGCCCAGCTCCTGTGGCCTGAGGCTTCAGCTCCTTCAGCTCCTGGTGCTGAGCTGCTCATGCTGAACGAGACGACTCGGAGAGAAGAGCACAGTCCATGCAATTCCTTCTGGGACATGGAGAGGGGAGGCTGTGCCAACAGGAGCATTGTTTGCTCTGGCCTCCTCTCTGCCCTTCACGCCTTTCAGCGCTTGGAACCAGCCAAGAGCTTTCTCCAAGAGTGCAATGGAGCAGCTGTTCCTGCTCCTGGCTCTGGCTCTCTCCAGTCTCTGCCCTTGCCTGCTTCTGTCCCTCGTGCTGTGCCCTCTGTTCCCCCAGGGCTGGCTGGCTGCTGCCCAGGACTGTGGCACTGGCACAGATCCAGTGCTCCAGAGCCTCCTTTCTGTGCCCTTGCAGCTGCCTGGGCACAGCAGCCTTTTCCATCTGCAAGCTCCCCATGGACAGGGAGTGCCCAGCTCCGTTCCTTGCACAGCCTCCAGGAGCCCAGGGCTGCCATCTCAAGTCCCTGCTGGCACTGGGGGCTCCCAGGTGCCTCAGGCTGCTGTGACACCGCTGCACACGGGAGGGAACAGGGCCAGGGGCTGTGCTGAAAGTCAGCTCCATCTGCTGCTGCTGCTGCTGCTGCTGCTGCTGCTGCTGCTGCTGCTGCTGCTGCTGCTGTGGGGTCATTTGTGCAGCCCTGGCCCAGAGTCAGGGATCAGATGCTGCCAGTCTCTTCCAGCCCTGGCTGCTCAGAGGTTGGGCCTTGGAGCCCCAGGTGGCCAAAGGCAGCTGCTCCTGGTCCCTCTGTGTGCCCGTGTTCAGCAGTGCTGCTCCATCAGTCTCTGCCCAGCAACGGGGAAAAGCCTCAGCCCTGCAGGGCCAGGAGCTGCCGGGCTCTGCCTGAGCAGCTCAGCCAGCAGGAAGGGAGCTGCTCCACACGGGAACCAGGAGCAAAGGACATTCCTTTTATAGGACATGTTTTCGATTTAAAAGAAAAAAAAGGAAAAAGGGAAAAAAATAGGTAAATTGTAAAAGATAAGAATAAAATCCAAGTGTTAGTGAAAAAACATAACATAAATGCAAAGTTACATTCTTTGCATTAAGAGGTAAATGATCTTTTGAAAAAGAGAACTCAGTTATTTACATTGTAAATGTGCTGATGCCATGGATGCATCTTACTGACCTCAGCAGCCTTTTAAAAGATTTTGGGCTTTGTTTCCAACATTGGTATTTGAAACTGTGGTTGAAGCAAGAGGAAATTGCTTTGTGCCCTTCCAGCTCTAAGCAGGACTGGGAATGGAAACTCTGTCAAAGCCCAAATCCTTTAGAAGATGCCCTTCCTTCTCAGCCTGGAAATGAGCTGCACATACCCTTTGAAACTGTCAGGGATTTCTTAGAGACACAAAGACCCACTTAGGGCTTTTTGCTCTGGTTTGGCAGTGCAGAAGGGCAATTCTCCATCCACCAGCTCCAGACTGCACTGCCTCAGGAGCACGGCCCACTCGCCTGCTTTGGCCCACTCGTGGCACTGCTAGAGGAGGAAGAAAGTGCAACTGCACAATTCCAGCCAATCAAGAAGAAAGAATGGGACAGACAAAACAGCCTATGCAGATGCAGGCGTTCAGCTGGGACTGTGGAGAGTTTGGGTCCTTGCCAATTGGATGTGTGTCCCCAGCTGCAATCTCTGGGCCTGCAGCAGAGTCTCACTCACCTGCCAAAGCAGAAAGCTCAGGCGCTGTGCTGGCAACGGGCTCGTCTGATGCAGAGCTGTGAGAGCAATGTGAGGGCAGAGCCAGCCCAGCTGGGCCCAGGGCTGAGCCCAGCAGAGCCCTGGCAGAGCCCAGAGCAGCCTCAGCAGCCGCAGAGCCCGGCTGCAAGGAGAGAAAGCAGAAACCGCCCGTCAGCTGAGGGCTCCTGTGCCCTTGTGCCAAGGCCTGCGGGGCCCAGGCCATGCTGGCTGTGCCCAGAGCTGTGCCCAGAGCTGCCCATCCCTGCTGCCTTTGGCAGCAGAGCAGGAGGGCAGGACATGTGCCCAGCCTGCAGCCAGCCATGGCACATCCAGCCCTCAGCAGCTGCCCAGAGCAGGATGCTCCTGTGCTCGCTGCCATCTCCCAAAAGCTCTGATCCCACCCTGCCAAGCACACAGGGACCCACCTCACGCCAGCCACGGCTGCAAGAAAAGCTGCTCCCAAACCATGGCCTCAGCCTTCTCCAAGGCCACCGCCCATCCACGCCACAGCTGCTCCCAAGCACTTCCCCATCCACACTGGACCACCTAGAACGCTTCCTCTGGAAAAACAAACAACACATTCTTGAAAAGAGATTAGATGCAAAAGGGGAAAACAAGAAAAACAGTAAAAACTCTTATCTCTGTCAGGGCCTTGAGGGAGGCCCAACTCCTACATGGTAGGGAAAAACCCAGCCATGGCTGAGGGAAGCCCACACTTTCTCTCTTCCCCTCTGCACTGCCCCCCAAAATCACCGTGATCCCAAAGCAAACAAGGGCAGTGGAGCAGCCCAAGCCCTTCCTTGCCTGCAGAGCAAAGCAGCCACTGCACAGGTTCTGGAGTCCCACCTCTGCTCCCACCATGGGGCTTTGTTTGTGTCGGGCTGGCTGCCCCAGCCCCAGCCCCAGCCCCAGCCCGGGGCAGGGTGGCTGCTGGGGGCTGTTGGCAGGGCCAGGAGCCCACTCCCATTTCATACCCAGCCCAGCCCATGCCCCCAGCCCTGCCAAAAAGCAGCTGGGCAGCGACTGAAGGATGAGTTGCATCTGCCCCAGCAAAGGGGGAACCTTTGCTTCCCAGCCAGGCTGGGCCATGCCCAAATCTGGCAGCATTTCCCCGGCTGGGGACTCATCTGCAAATTCCCTGTGGAGTTTGCCTTTGAAGAAGGTGCCAGAATCAAAGTCCATCACCTTCAGCCTCCAGTGGCCAGGCTGAGGAAGAGCTTGTCATCCTTGATGTCATCCTGGCTGTCTCCAGCAGCAGCAGCAGCAGCAGCAGCAGCAGCAGCAGCAGCAGCAGCATCCCCACCCGGTACAGCTTCTCCAGGGGCTCCTGCTCCTTCCCTGGGGGGAGACCAGGCTCTCAGGGCTCTGCCCAGGGCCCCAGCTGTCAGGGAACCAGCACAAGCAAAACCAGCTTGGATGGCGGCCACCAGTGCTGGGCAGAGCAGCTCAGCTCCAGCACAAGGGCTGCGTGGGCTCATCCCATGGCCCCGGTGCAGTGACACAGGCAGCACAAAAAGGTCTGGGTTCCTCTGCTTCTCATTGCCACGGCATGTGTGGAGCTGGAACTTACCAGGGCCCTGGATCAAAGTGTGCCTGTGGCTCTCTCCCTTCTTCTATGGCAGAGGAATATCCTGCACCCAAGGATCACAGACCAGGTCTTCTAATGTGGGTCTTTCCAAGGAGTTCACGGATAAACACCACCTGATCAGATCTTTGCACTCTGGGGAGACAAAGCAGAAACTGCCGGTCAGCCAGAGAAGGCTCCTGTCTGCTTTGCCCCACTATTCCCATGGCCAGGCCATTCTGGATGCACTCAGGGTTGGGCCTAAACTTTCCCATCACTTCCCTGTTTTGGAGGAGAGCAGGACATGTGCCACCTCCTCAGCAGCTGCCAGAGCGGGATGCTCACGAGCCCGCTGATGGCTGCCAGCACTGGGATTCCCCCCGTGCCCAGAGAAGAGGATCCACCTTGAGAGAGCCCTTGTGGCAGCGGGAGCTGGCCCCAGCTGAGGTTCCGGCCCCTCCTGAACGGGTGCTCCCCGCAGACCATCTGGTGCAGCAGGATGCCCAGGGACCAGATCGTTGCTGCCTCGCCATGGTACCAGCCAAAGTCGTTCCATTCCGGGGGGCTGTAGGACAGTGTTCCTATGGAATACAGATGGAGTTCAGCAGGGGGATGCTGCTGCTCCCACAGCCTGGCCCCAGCATCCCTGGGCCTGCGGGGGCTGCATCAGTGGCACACAGGGTGACCACTGCCCTCTCGCCAGCACCTGGGACTTGTGCACAAACTTAGGCTTGCAAAAGAAGCCACTGGTGTCAGAAGAGGGCAGAGGAAGCCCTGGCTAAGCCTGACCCTGACCTGTAAAGGAAAAACCCTCTCCGTGCTGGGAAAAACATGCCCTTATCCTCCCTGCCTGCATTGCCCCAAAAATATTAGGAAGCCAAGGCAAACAGGGAGAGTGGATCAATCCAAGCCCTTCCTCTTGCCTGCACACCAAACTGGCTGGGGCACAGGTTCCGCCCCCATCTCTGCTACCCCCACCCACGGGGGTTTTGGTCGGGCTGGCTGCCCCAGCCCAGCCCCAGTCCTGGGCAGAGTGGCTGGCAAAGGCTGCCAGCAGGGCTGGAAGATGGTTCCCCACCCAGCCCCGCTCTAAAGCAACTCAGCTGAAGACTCAGTCCCCTGACTGGCAGCAAAAGGGAGAATCCCCGCTGCCACAGCCAGCTTGGGCTGGGAGATGTTGGGCCATGAGATGCCGGGACCAGGAGTACACCCTTACGTGGGCTCACCTGCAAAGTGAGTGTAGGCTGTGTCTTGCAGGTAGGTGCCACAGCCAAAGTCGATCAGTTTGGCCTTCCCGGTGTGCAGGTCGAGCAGGATGTTCTCGGGCTTGATGTCCCTGTGCAGGACCCCGCAGCTGGTGCAGTGCCGCACGGCCTCCAGCACCTGGCGGAACAGCGCCCGCGCCTCCTCCTCGGGCAGGAACCGCCGTGCCCCAATGAAACGCTGCAGGTCCTGACACCGCTCTGGCCGCTCCAGCACCATCACGATGTGGTTGGGCAGCTCAAGCCACTCCAGCAGCTGCACCACACCAGGGAAGCCAGTGGACACCTTGGCCTGCAGCACGATCTCCAGCGGGGCCCTGCTGCCGTCGGGCTGCGGGAGGAGCACGATGCCCTCAGTGGGGCCGATGCCGTGCCGGGGCTCGGGGAGCCCTCAGCCAGCCCGGGATGCTCTGCGCCCTGCGCTGGACCCACGCCCGCTCTCCCTCGAGGCGTCCTGGCGGCTTCCACCGTGCCGGGCCTCGGCTCATCCCCGCCCGGCAGCCCCGGCTGCTGCCGCTGGCCTCGCTCACTCACCAGCTCGCCCCAGTGCCGGACGCGGTTCCGTGGCACCCTTTTGATGGCCACCTGCAAGCCAAGGACAGCAGCGGGCTCATCTCGCCGCCCGCCCTGCCCAGCCCCATCCTCCTCCTCCTCCTCCTCCGCCCCCTCCTCCTGCGCCCGCCGCCGGCCCCGCCGCTCACCGGGGCGCCGTCCGAGAGCCGCGTGGCCGCGAAGACGCTGCCGAATCCTCCGCGCCCCAGCAGCGAACCCAGCCAGTACCGCTCCTGCAGGGCCTCGTGCGCCTTCCCTGCGGGCGAGACGCGGCTGTCAGCGCTCGGCGCGGGGCCAGCAACGGCCCCCGAGCGCCCCTCAGCCGCCCCGGGCCGGCCATGCCCAGGCGTTCGCTCCTTGGAACGCGGCACGGGAGGCTCGGGGCCGGCGCCCGCGCTGCCGAGCGGCGGAGTTCGGGCCGGGGAAGCCCCAGCGGAGGCGGCGGGAGCGGCCGCCCCGCCTGTGTCCTCCGAGGGCCCCGGGAGGAGCCGGGGCCGGGGCCGGGGCCGGGCACGGGGTCGGGACTGGACCCTGCCTCGGGGCCGGGGCCGGGGCCGGGCTCGGGCCAGGCGGAGCCGAAGGGCGGCGATGCCGCCCCCGCACCAGGCACTGACGCCCGCCCAGCAGCGCCACCGCCAGTACGGCCAGAGCCGGGCGGAGGCGAGAGCGCGGCGGGACGGCCGGGGCCGGGCACGGGGCAGCCCCGCCCGGGGCCGGGGGCGGGCCGGGGGCATGGCCCGGCCCGGCAGGGGAGAGGGAGGCGGGGAGAGGAGAGGGACGCCGGGCAAGGGACCCCGAGAGAAGGGTGCCCGACCGCGGGAAAGGGAGAGAAAGAAAAACAGAAGGAAAAACAGAAAGAGAAAGAAAAAGATAAAGAGATAGAAAGAAAGAATGCTCTAAAATATCTGTTTTTCTGCTGTCGCTGCTGCTGCCGCCGCTGCTGCTGCCGCCGCTGCCGCCGCTGCAACTGAAGCACCGGGGCCGTTCGTCCCCGTGTCCGTTCCCCGCTCGCCCCACGAGCCCCACGTTCGAGCCCCGCGCGCCCCGGGCACAGCCCCTGAGTCTGTCCAAACACGGGAACTTTGCAGCGGTGAGCCCAGATGCAGAGCCCTGACTCCTGCACACTGGCACAGCAATCCCCTCGCTTGCTGCTCTGCATTGGCCTGGCTGAGGGGCAAACACTGTCGGGCCACCTTCCCTTGCTGTAGGATTCCTACCTGACCCCAGCACTGCACTTACATCTCCAGTGTTGCCTTCCAGTAAAACCAGGGGAAGGAAAACTGTGTGTGGCTCATGGTACTTTCGAGTGTCTAAAAATCACTAAGTCACCGATCTTAGAGGTGCGGTGCATCTGGAATTCCTGGGATGGAGAAGTAGTGCAACATGGAAAAGGGGAGCATAGAAATAAATAGAGGAAAAGATCTTGGATTGTTTCATTTTCATTTCACTTCTGGAAAGCTGTTTCAGTTTTCCAGGAATCTTCTCCTGTCTGCTCTTCCCAAGAATGTCTCATGGAGAACAAGGTCAAGCTTCTGTCCCAAGATTTGCCAGCAGGAAATTATGCCACTGGTGAAATTTTCATGATGACTGTTTGTGCTGGCTTAGGGCAAATTTGGGGAGGAAACCTCCAAAAGGGATCAGTCTAGAAAGCAAGTTCAAGCGGCCCCTCCCCCTACTAGTTCAGGAAAAGACTTCCCTCGAGAAAAGTGAAAAAACCCCAGTTTATTTAACAAGTAAAGTATTCAGAAGCATGAAAAATGAATAATATTAAATGAAACCTCTGTCAGTGCTGAAGAGATGGCAAATTCAGAAAGTCCTTTTTGTGGGTTGTAGTTGGCTCACTCGGTCTCTTCTAAGTCCCTCTGGTGCTGGAATGCAGCGTCCCAGACCTTGGTGGGCCACAGGTGTGAGCTGCCGGTGTTTTTCTGGGTTTTCAATCCAGAGCAGGTTTAAACAGTTCCAAGAGAAAGGAAAGTCACAGTCCCAGGAACTTCTCTGCCTAAGCTAGCTAAAACCAAATTGCTGGACCTGGGCTGTGAAGGCATCGGGAAATTTCCAAATCTGGGCACTGGCGGTCCCAGCAAACACCAGATCTGGATGGTGCTGGAGCCAGAACCTGGAAATTTCCAAATTTTGGCTTTCTGTGCCAGCAAATCACTGGACTTGGGCTGTGCTGGCACCAGGAAGTTTTCAGATCTGGGCGCTGGCACTGCCAGCAAACACCAGATCTGGGTGGTGTCATTGCCAGTGACAGAAATCTGCCGGATTTGGGCTCTGCTGGCACTGGGAAATTTCCCAATCTGGGCACTGGCGCAGCAAACACAAGATGTGGGCAGTGCCAGAGCCAGTAGCAGAAAGTTGCCGGGTTTTGGATTTCTGTGCCAGTAAATTGCTGCTGCACTTGGGCTGTGTCAGAATAGGGAAATTTCCAGCTCTGGGCACTGGCAGTGCCAGCAAACACCAGTGAAACCTTCTGGTCCTCGTCCAGACCATTGGCCAGTGGTTTCCCTGAGAACCAGCTCTGGCCACTTTACAGACAGAGACTGCTTTCATCTGGTGCTCTGGAAACAGAACTTTAATGAAGGCAAACACAACAAACAGGACGGCGTGCACAGTAGAGAGAGCAAAGCAGAAAAAAGCCTGGGTCCAGGGTCTAGCAGGGATATTTATCCATTTATTTATGGGGAGGGGTTAAGGTGGGATCTGAGGGAAGGATCCAAGAAGAAGGAAGGATTATGAATATTGAAATTTTTGCAGTATAAAGTAACCAATGGTAGCAAAGAGAACTCAGAACTTTCTAGTAACAATCTGCAAACCTGAACAAGAGGATTATGGGCGGGAGCTCCTGCTGACCCCAACTACAGAGGGTTTTCCCACAGCCTTAAGCCGAGGTCTCCTTCTTCTTTTAACCAACCCCAACACACCAGATCTGGGTGGAGCCTGGTTTTGGCTTTCTTTGCCAGAAAATTGCTGCATTTGGGTTGTGGTGGCACCAGGAAATTGCCAATGTGGGCACTGGCAGTGCCAGCGCACACCAGATCTGGGTGGGGAATGTGCCAGCACCGGGAAATTGCCAAATGTTAACCTTCTGTGCCAGCAAATTGCTGGAATTATGCTGTGCAGGCATCTGAAAAATTCTGGATCTGGGCACTGGCGATGTCAGCAAACACGAGATTGCATTGCTTTAGGTACCAGGTATTTGCTTGATTTTGGCTTTCTTTGCCAGCAAATTGCTGGAATTAGGCTGTGCCAGCACCAGGAAATTGCCAGGTCTGGACACTGGCAGTGCTGGAAAACACCAGATCTGGGTGGTGCCAGCCCCAGGTATTTGCCGGGTTTTGGATTTCTGTGCCAGCAAATTGCTGCACTTGGGCTTTGCCAGCACTGGGAAATTTCTGCATCTGGGCAATGGCAGTGCTGGGCAACTCCAGGTCTGGGCAGCGACAGAGCCAGCAATGGAAAATTGCCAGATTTTGGCTTTTTTTGCCTGCAAATTGCTGCACTTGGGCTGCACCAGCACCAGGAAATTTCTGGATCTGGGCACTGGTAGATCTGGGAAACATCAGTTTGTGAGAGCCGAAATGAGGGATGTGGCACTTCAGGCGGCTCTTCAAAATGCAGTTTATTGTTTGCAAGGTGTTACAGCAGTCCAGGGTCGTGGGTGACAGAGCTGTGCCCACAGCTGTCAGCTCCAGCTGCAGGCCTGGAGACCCTTAGTTTAGGTTACAAATGCATTATATACTTTTCTTTGCTGAGCATCTTAATACAGTAGAACCAATCTATACCTATATTTTTATCTATAGCCAATAGTAACTACTATAATTACCCTATTCATGTTACTATTCTCCAGTCACTAAAAGTTAGTACATTACAGTTTAAGCTAGAAGATGTTTTCCAGTTTTCTTGCAGTGGAAAATTCTGAGACCTTTTTTCTACCTGCAGCATTTGCTGACTTGTTTGCCTGTGCTATCTTTCTGCTTGGTAAAAACATCTTGTTTGAGGTGGGCTTATCCTTTGCTCTAAGTCATAAAAACCCCTTCTAACTAACATACACTTTGCCTTCTTAGCTATTGTGGTGGTTTGACAGGAAATGTGTTTTCTGGGATGCTGTGGTCAGGCCTTTGGATGTTCAGATTTTAATATTGGCATCTAGTCTTGCCATTGGGACATTGGACACGCCTCTGAGAACACGGGGTTAAAAGCAGAGCTCTCGCCTGGGAGGCTCTCTTGGGTTCCGGCACCCAGCTGCTGGCTGGGCAGGGGGAGGGGAAAAGCCATGTGGTCGGGAGAGGTAGGCCTGAGCCCGGGGGTAGAAGGGTGGAAGAGAGAAAGAGAGACACCGGGAGCCATCGGGCAGCCCCCCCTGAGAGACACAGAGAGAGAGAGAGAGAGAGAGAGAGAGAGAGAGAGAGAGAGAGAGAGACGCTGCCTGAGACTGTAACCTTGAAACTGGATAAACATGGGCCTGTGCCGGCAGCACGGCTGGGACGGGGAAGAAGGGGGGGTGCAGCCGGCCGCTTGTAGGAGCTTTTAACCCCTTTTTGGAGAATGAGAACTTTACAGATCATTGACCTCTCCTAGAAGATAGAGTGGAAGATGAGGAAGGAATGTGCAAGTGTGAGAGAGGTCTGGGTAAGTGAGAGATAGTGGAAGAATAGAGAAGAATCTTAGTGGGAAGAGATGATGGAGTGGATTTTGCTGGACCCTTTTTGTACAGCCATGGACAGAACCATGTTCCTTGTGATACAGAGACTGCATCTAGGGGGAGGCAATGGCCACAGAACCAAGAGGGTTCAGTGTTGGTGCCCCTCGGCCCCAGGGGGTGAAAAAATATGGGGGGGACAGGTGTCCCAAAGGAGAGATTGTGGGGACAGGTGTCCCAAAGGAGAGACTGTGCCTTTTTTGGATCGGGACAGAGCATCCTTAAAAAGACCACCCTAGAAGCAGCTCTGGTCTGCGTTCAGTGGTGAGAGCACTGGACATGAAAGGAAGAGGTCACGATGGCAGATGTACTCTGGGCGGTGCCACGAGTGACACGGAAACACACGAGGCTTCAGCTGTGTTTCCAGGGGAAGCCCATGGTACAAGAAGGACTCCTCTCCTCTTGATGAACTGAGGATTGATTGTCTGAAGGGTGGTGCTGGACCAGGAGTTGGTGATTTTGGGGAATAGATGTATTGTATTGGAAATTTGGTGGGGGGAGGAGGAAATGTATTTGTAAGGTTTTCATTTTCCCTGTGTGTGTTCCTTTTTATATATAGCGTAGTGTAGTTAATAAAGTTTTGTTTTCTTTCCTAAGTAGGAGCCTGCTTTGCTTATTCCTGGTCACATCTCACAGCAGAAACCAGGGAGAGGGTATCTTCATGGGGGCACTGGCATTGTGCCAGTGTCAAACCATGACAGCGCCCAAACAGGGACCCTGACACTCAGGGCTCCTTGTGTCAGTCACGTCAGCTGGGGTTAGCCGATGGATAGGCCAGGGCTCCCCGGGATTTTGGATTGTGCTGGGCCCGGCAGATTCATCGTTGCTTCGAGGGACCTTGCCCAGGATCGGCAGGGACAACAATGGTTTCACCTGCATAGGATTGCAGGTGGGTTTGGGGAAATGCAAGACATTTATTGCCCATTTTGCCACTGTGTTTTTACAATATGCACCCATGTCCCATAACTGATTTGGAGTGTTCTGGTGGCTCTTCCCCATAAGGCAGAGAAAAAAAAAAGGGTAGTCAGATGTCCAAAGTAGAAAGGAGCATACATGGATGCTTTAATTCTCACTGATCATGACTTAATATTTTCAAAGTACGAATTAAAATCAATCATGAGGTGGATCATTAAAAATTTTCCAGATGCCTCTGCTGATGAAATCCATACCACTGAATTTTGGGACTCCGTCGGAGTTAAAAGGGACCCCATTGCACCCTGCATGTTCCCCATCTTCCACACCATCCTTGAGACCCTTCACGAGCAAGCAGTGTGCTGAAAACTCAATCTGTTGCTCACTCCTAACTCGGGACCACCCCTCAAACCTGCCTTTCTCAGACCTTCCAAGATGGTCCAAGATGGCAATGGCCACGCTGTCTTGGAGCATCATGCCCTGGAGACTCAAGGTGGAAGGAGCCTGAATGCGGCTCGGGAGCCCGACCATCCTCCCTCCATCTTGGCTCCTCCACTTCCTGCTACCACAACCTTCTCTTCCGCCCTGAATGAACCTCCAGACTCCACCCCAACAACTGTGGGTCACTCCCCCACTGTCAATCATCCTCTCCACCCTGGGCCATGCCTCCAGTTAAGGAAGGAGACTGGCAAATAACCTCAAAACTCCTCATTGCCCCTGTATGAAAGAAGGGGGCAGAATCCCAGGTGTCAGCCATTGATTTATGGGGAAATCAAGGATCTGTGTAGGGCAGCTAAAGACCATGGAAAGGACTCATCTTATTTTAATGGCCTAATGAGGGCCATGTTTACAGCACATGCTTTAACCCCCTATGATTTAAAATATATTATGTCCATGTTGTTGTCACCTACAGAATACACCCTGTGGGAAGGGGGATGGAAGTGTTTACTAAATCAATTAATAGCAGACTATGCTAATAATGAGGCAAGGGCGGAATTGACAATCAACCATCTAGCTGGAGAAGGACAACACAGCCTACCAGATGATCAAGCAGCAGGTATCCCCAGAGAAGTATTGGATGATATCAAAGAGATGGCTTTGCAAGCTTTAATCCAGGTATTGGATGGTAGCACCCCCAATTTGGATTGTCTTGGGTGGCTGCAGCTAAAGCTTTAGGGCAATCAGACCATCCTGGGTGCCTGTTAAGTAAGCAAACCAATGCTGCCTCCCTCACATTGAGTGGCTGCTCTCAGACACAGAGACCATCAGACACGCCACCTTGCAGAACAGCGATAGAGTTTTTACTCTGGGCACATGGGCATGGCTGTGTAGACTCAGAGGGCATGTGCTGCATGAACCTCTCCAGCCACAGAGAGTCAATCCACAAGAGCATTCAGGTACTGAAGGAAGGGTTCAAGAAGCTTCAAGTGGAAAACAAAGACTGGGTCAATAAACTCTTCCAATCCAAGGGACTAAAGGGTTTGATGATGTCTACCTAAAACAGGACTATTAAATCTCTTAGTTGTTGTTGTTGTATTGTTAATTGTCCCATGTTTGTTTGGATGCTTTTAGAAAGTCTTACAAAATTCTTTCAGTTCCATCTTTGTTGTAAAATAGAAAGGGGGAAGATACCCAACACAGGCTCCTCATGGACTCCTTGGAGGAGAGAATTGGAGGCCAGGATGGCACAAGAACCTCTCAGAGACTCAGTGTGGGAAGGAAAATCGTTAAAAGTACCTAAAAGTATTCTTAAATCCATAAAGTACCTTAAAAACCTTGAGTATCTCAAGGCATTAATGAGCCCCACTGAGTGTCAGTACAGAGCTCTCCAGGGACTCATTAAAGCAGATAATTGGGGCCATAATGCACAAACCTCTCACAGAGTCTGTATCAAAAGGGAAACACCAAGTACCTTCAAATAACTCAAGTACCCTGAAGTATTAATGAGCCCCACTGAGTGTTGTTACTGACAAAGCCTCTCCAGGCATTAATTACAGCAGATAATTGGAGGCCATGAGTGCACAAACCTCTCAGAGACTCCAAGGCAAAAGCCAAAGCCAAAGTCCTTTGAAAAACCTGCAGTCCCTGCAGGGAGCATGAAGGAGCCCCCAGGGCCATTGCTGAGCAAGGCTCCCCAGGGACTCCTTGCAGCAGATCCTTGAGGCCACTGGGATGTGGGCTAGGGGGGGATGCTGAGGGCAGCACAAGGGGCTGACAGTGCCCAGCCTGGCTGGGGCTGTGCCAGGAGGCCCCAGGGCCTCAGCACAAGGTGTGTCCTCCCAGCCCTTGCTGGCACAGACCCTGCTGTGCCCCAGGGCACCAAGACTTGGCTTCTCTTTGTCCCCACCTGTCATCACTGCCTGCAGTTCTCTGCTCTGCCTGGGGCCTGGGGACACTTGCTCAGTCGTGTCCCTCTCTGGGAGCCATTAAAAGTCCAAGAAACTTTGGAGTTGGATTCTGCCTTGGAGTTCTGCAGAGGTTTCTTCAGCTCCCTCTCAGGGACTGATGTTCAGGGCCTGAGCACAAAGCCCCAGAGGCTGATTAAAGTCCTTGTGCTGTGTCTGTGCTGCTGAGCTGGGCTGGGCTCCTGGCCCAGAGTCAGCTCCTGCTCACCAAGAAGAGCTTCAAAAGCACATTTCTCTGGATGAGCAGCTCTTGTGCCAGCCCAGCAGGGCTGGGGCACTGCCTGCAGCCAGCCCGGGCACAGCCCAGAGGCACAGAGAGCTTCAATCAGTCAGGGCTGGGAAGGGGCTGAGAAGTGCCTGGGGCACAATCACTGCCAGCCCTTGGCACAGGAACCTCTGGCTGCAGGACAGTGCAGCTGCAGCTCCTGGAGCCATCTCCTCAAGCTGGAACATCCCAATGCCTGCAGAGCCTGTGAGTACATTCTCTGCTTGTCTCTTGTGCAGAGCAGCCAGGGGTGCCCAGGGCTGTCCTGCAGAGCAGGGTCCTGCAGCCCAGGGCGCTGTGCTGGGGCAGGGACTCTGCTGCCTGCCAGGGACAGCTCTCAGCCAGCCCTGGCAGCTGCTCCCAGCACTGGGGGACAAGATCTGGCTGGGAGGAGACAGCTGGTGAGGCTTGGAAGTGTTCTCCTTGTGTGGGGAGGATGCAGCATTGTTCAGGACTGCTCCCAGCATGGCATTGAACTGCAGAACATTTCCAAGTAGATTATACAGGGAGAACAGCAAGGCAGGGACTGTATAAAAGGGAAAATCCTGCTTTTTTAATCTACTACTCTGGGTTGCTGGGATGGGAAATTGCCCATAGATATTAATCGCTCAGTTCAGGCTGAGATAAATAAAAATAAATTTTTTCTCAGATCTGAATAAATTGGGCAGTGACAGAAATCAGCCTTTAGAGGCAGCATCAGTGTCGCTTTTCCAGCCTCCTCAGGGTTGTTCTGATGTTGCCATCAGAGCCTGCGGAGCCAGAGCTGCCCCTGGGCAGTGCCTGAGCTGGGAGGGCTCTGCAGGGCAGAGCTGAGCCCCCAGGGCTGGGCTGGGCTCTGGCAGCACTGGCAGGGCCCAGCCCTGGGCACAGGGAAGCAGCTGCTGGCAGGGACAGCTCCAGGCAGCAGAGCCCTGGGCAGGCAGTGGGGGGAAAGTGCCCCCAGGCTGTGCTGGGATATTTCAAGTCCTCTCCACACCCAACTATTCCATGATTACTTTTCTTACAGATCCTCATGCCAAGGCACAGCAAATGTCCAACAGCAGCTCCATCAGGCACTTCCTGCTGCTGGCATTGGCAGACACGCGGCAGCTGCAGCTCCTGCACTTCTGCCTCTTGCTGGGCATCTCCCTGGCTGCCCTCCTGGGCAACGGCCTCATCATCAGCGCCGTAGCCTGCGGCCACCACCTGCACACGCCCATGTTCTTCTTCCTGCTCAACCTGGCCCTCGCTGACCTGGGCTCCATCTGCACCACTGTCCCCAAAGCCATGCACAATTCCCTCTGGGACACCAGCAACATCTCCTACACTGCATGTGCTGCTCAGCTCTTTTTCTTTGTGTTCTTCATGGGAGCAGAGTATTTCCTCCTGACCATCATGTGCTACGACCGCTACGTGTCCATCTGCAAACCCCTGCACTACGGGACCCTCCTGGGCAGCAGAGCTTGTGCCCACATGGCAGCAGCTGCCTGGGCCAGTGCCTTTCTCTATTCACTGCTGCACACGGCCAATACATTTTCCCTGCCCCTGTGCCATGGCAATGCCCTGGGCCAGTTCTTCTGTGAAATCCCACAGATCCTCAAGCTCTCTTGCTCACACTCAAACCTCAGGGAACTTGGGCTTCTTGCTTTTAGTTCCTGTTTATCATTTGGCTGTTTTGTGTTCATTGTTTTCTCCTATGTGCAGATCTTCAGGGCTGTGCTGAGGATCCCCTCTGAGCAGGGACGGCACAAAGCCTTTTCCACCTGCCTCCCTCACCTGGCTGTGGTCTCTCTGTTAGTCAGCACTGCCATATTTGCCCACATAAAACCCCCCTCCATGTCCTCCCCATCTGTGAATCTGGCCCTGTCAATTCTGTACTCAGTGGTGCCTCCAGCCCTGAACCCCCTCATCTACAGCCTGAGGAACCAGGAGCTCAGGACTGCATTGTGGAGATTGATGACAGGATGGTTTTGGAAACATTAAACTGCTCGAAAAATACTGCATATCACTTGTAATATAAGTCATCTTTGATACTCTTGGGGGTTGCTTTTCTTTGTTTTACTTTTTTTCATATTGTCCACAAAGAAATGTCATTATTTATGCCATTTCTCATTTTGTTTCTCTCCACCTTCCCTGTGCCCACAGACTGTGTCAATGAGGGGTTGTGCTCTCAGTGGCTTTAAAGGAACTAAAGGATCTCCCAGCAGAGTTTTCTGCAGAGATGCCCTTTTGTTGCCTTCTCTGGAGCTGCAGCAGCAATGTCTGTGTGCAGAGCTGGGGCAGATCAGTGCTGGCCCAGCAGCTGTGCCCAGCAGCAGCAGCAGCAGCAGCAGCACTTGGTGTTGCCAGTGCTGCTGCCGTGGCCCTGCCCCGCTGCCCTGGTGGCCCTGGTGTTGCTGCAGGGCCTGAGTGCTCTCGGGGCCGGGCACAGCCCTGGGGGTGGCAGTGCCGGGGCTGCAGCAGGGCCAGGCCATGGGCACTGCTGGGGCAGCGCTGACGCCTCAGGCCAGGCCCTGGGGGCTGCAGGCTCCTTGCCCAGGCTCTCTCAAGAACACGGCCAGGCCAAGGCTCAGCACAGAAACCCCCGTCAGCAGCCCCAGGCTGGCCGTGGGCAGGCTGGGGGCAAACAGCATGGCTGGGGCTCTGCAAGGGCCCTGGGGCAGACGGGAAGGAGCAGCAGAGCAGGGGCTGATCCATGCCCAGTGCGCTGCACAGCCCAGGGCAGCGTCCCAGAGCGTCCTCATGCAGCTGCCAACAGCATCTCCCCTCTGCAGCCCTGGCCTCTCCCCCAGCTCACACAGGTGCCCCATCCTTGCAGGCACAGACACGGCAGCACTGCCTCAGCAGCCCCTGTTTGCATTGCACACAGCAGGGCCAGCACCCCCATGCTGTTGCTGTGGGGACATGAACTTGAGGGAGCACAAATGCCATCAGCCCCTGGGGCCAGCAAGGGCTGGGGGACACCAGGGAAACCACTCAGCTTTGTCCTGGCCTCTGCAGTCAGCCAGAAAGTTTGTTCCCATCAGCTGGGAGTTTCCTGTGCCACTGCAGACGCTGTTGCTCAGAGCCAGGGCTGCCTGGCAGCCACCCCCAAACTGCCCTGAGCATTTCCTTGGCTGCACCTTTGCTTTCTTTACTCTTTCCTGTTACAAATGTCTTCATGTTGCCCCCCCCTTTTCCCTGCCCTGCAAACAGCCCATCCCTGTTTGCCCTTTCCTCTCTGGCCCCACTCCCCATTGCAGTTCCTGCCTTGGCCCCATGGGAACGTCCCTTGGGCAGCAGGATCATCCTACAAGTGCTGCAGGAATTGTCTGCAGGCTCCTGCAGTGCCTGCTGCTGCTCCCTTGCCAGAGGCACCCCAGGCCAGGGGGGCACATCTGGGCTGCTGTGTCTGCCTCTGGGGCTCCCTGTTCTGGGCAATGAGGAGGAGCTGCAGAGGCTCTGCAGGACTGACAGGATGGGCTTTGGGGCTGCCAGGAGAAGCTGAGGGACCTGGGCTGCTGGAGCTGCTGAAGAGGAGGCCCAGGGCTCATCCTGCAACTGCTCCAAGGGTGGTTTCAGAGAATCCCAGAATCAGTAAAGTTGGAAAAGGCCTTGGAGATCATCAAGTCCAGCCTGTGCCCTGACACTGCCTTGTCTCCCCTGAGCCTCCTCTTCTCCAGGATAAACAACCCCAGCTCCCTCAGCCTCTCCTCACAGGACTTGTGTTCCAGACCCCTCCCCAGCCTTGTTGCCCTTCTCTGGACACGCTCAGTCCCTCCATGTCCTTCCTTTATTGGGGGGCCCAGAACTGGACACAGCACTCGAGGTGCTGCCCAACCAGTGCTGAGCACAGGGGAAGAATCACTGCCCTGCTCCTGCTGGCCACACCATTCCTGATCCATAGGAGTTCCAGGGGTTGGATGAGAGAAATGGTGGGGAGGAGGTGGGGACAAAGTGTTATTGATTGTTAGCCATGAAGGGTCTTGATCTTCATATCTGTTCCGACTGCATTAAAAGCTGCTGGGGATCAATATCAATTGGAAATTGCTAAGATCAAGCTATAAACAGGAAAATAAAACTTAACTGAACAAAACTGTGCTGTCAGCATTGTTTTATACTATTGTATATTCACTTTGAGTAGACTTCTGTCATTTGTACAACTAAACACATTAAGAATTGAAAATTTGAAATATTCCCCAGGGCCTTTTCTTGTTCAGGTATTCTGAACAAATGTTTATGATCTCTTCTCACTGAATTCCTGAACTGAAGAGCTCAAGAAAGAAGAGGCCTCTGGAGTAATAAAATTCATCAGCAAACTCCAAGTGGCTGAGGATCCATGCCCGTGAGAACAGCAATGAACAGAAATGGGTACAGCTTTGTTGCTGCCCCAGCTTTGGCATGGGCCCTGGGCCTGGAGCAGGAGCAGCTCTTGAGGGCCCCAAGGCCGGGGCTCTTGTGCTGCCCTGGGCAGATGGGATGGCAGCAGGGGCTGCAGAGCTCTCAGCACCTCAGCCCCAGGGGAGCAGGGCAGCCAGGGAGCCTCCTTTGGCCTTGGCCAAGCACCTTCCCCCATGGCTGGGGCTGAGTCCTGTGGCAGCTGCAGCTGCTGCTGTGCCCTTGGCAGGGGCTGAGGCCGTGGGGCCAGTGGCCAGAGCAGCCTGGCCTGAGCAGAGCTGTGGGGCCAGAGCCGGCTGGGCTGGGCTGGGCTCAGAGAGGCCCTTGGTGCTGCCCAGAGCTCAGGGCAGCTGGCAGAGCTTGCAGGGAGCTGGGCTGGGCTCCGAGAGCCGGCCCAGAAACCATCAGTGTCCATCTCAGCCTGGCTGAGCGTGCAGGGGCAGGACTCAGGCCAGGCCTTGTGGGGCAGGGCCAGCACCTGTGCAAGGCATTGCAAACAGGCAAGTGGCCCAGAGAGGAGGCTGCTTTGTGCCCTTGGTGGCAGGGACAGAGCAGGGAGGGGGCCCAGGACATTTGTCAGCACCAGCCTCTGTGCCCATGCATTGGCAGCCCTGGCTGCTGAGCCCAGCTTTGGCCTGGGCTGAGTTTGGCTGTGGCCCAGCTCCATCCTCCTGCGGGGCTCAGGGCCTGTTCCCGGCCATGGCCAGCCCTGGCTGCCTCTCTGCTGGCCCAGAGGCCGGCCCAGCCCAGGGCAGGGCTGTCTGTGCAGCCCCACAGGTGCCAGGGGCTCTGTAGGAGCTGGCAGAGGCTGCCCAGCAGGGAGGCCATGGGGCACAGAGCCCCAAGGCTGCTGTGGGCACCACGGCACAGGGGCCGTTCCCAGCCGCAATGCTCCTGGCCTGGGCTGGGCCTGCACAGGGGCTGGGCCACCATGGCTGGGCCAGCACAGGGCCACAAAGGGGCCACGCAGCCGCTGCCGGGGCTGACAGCAAGGCCAGGCACACACAAGCAATTGCTGAGCATGGCCTGCGCTGGCCAGGCCTGACTGTGCCAAAGGCAGAGCTCAGCTGCCCTTGGGGGCTGCAGCAACACTCCAGAGCCCAAAGAGCCTCCATGGCTGGGCTGGAGACCAAGGCTGCAGCAGGGAAATGCAGGGCTGCTGCGGGATGGGGAGGCCATTGAATTCCAGCACACACCTCAGCTCTCTGATGATCCCGGCACCATGCTGGGCCCTGTTTCAGACTGGAGCAGAGCAGATGTTGATGGCACAGGATCCCTGTGGGGCTGTCAGGCACCTGCAGCTTGCAAGGTGCTCTGCTCTCCCTCAGGTGCTCTGGGAGAGATCCAATCCCAGCTGGGCCCCTCAGGGCACAAGTTGCACTGCCTGTCCATGGGCACACAGCTGATGTCTGCCTGGAAAGGGACACAGGTTTTATTACCTGTTAGTTTCTTAATACTCAGGCAATCTTTATTATCTGGGTCAGTTGATTCCTTTTAAGAAATGGCAATGTCTTCCCACCAGGAATGGGAATTTCTTGGAAGTTTGCTGATGGCAGAAGAAGAAATATTGATCTTCCACTCTATTCCTCTCACCAATGATCAGTCTATTATATCCTCTCCCTCTTCCGTCAGGTGTTTCAATCTCTCCTGTTGAAATGGCCATGTCTGACTACATCTCTTCACTAGACCAGCTGGATCCATGTACTTCCTGCTGCTCTACGATTTCCCCCTCCAGATGCTCTCTGGTCATTCAAGTGCCTCTCAACTGACTGGTTTCATGCTTTGAGCTTCAGGGAGTGGCCAAGTCTTTCAAGTTCAAATAAATATGAATTAAATATCTCATTATGGTTATATCTATCACTAAATTACCTTTTCTTATGTCTCTGTCTAGAACAGTTCAGAAATCCCTTGGGGATGGGAGACATGTCAGATGCTGCTGGGACATCTCAGAGAGCTGAGGGAAGAGCTGTGATGATTATTAAACTGTTCAAATGTTCTTTTTGGGTTTTTGGGAAGAAACCTTTCTGTGCCTCTGAGTGTCACCAGGCCCTGAGCACAAAGGACACAAACCTGATGAGTTGTGGTTCCCACTGCAGGGGCTGCACTTGGACCTTGGCTCTGCACAGGAGAGCTCTTCATCCCCTTTCTCTCTTTTCCTCCCTCTGGGCATGGAGGGAGCTCCTGACTTCAGCCTGTGACTCGTGTGTGCAAAGAGCAAATCTGGGCAGAATCGGGGCAGGGAGGGTTTGGGGGGACCTTGGGATCTGTGCTGGGCACAGAAGGTGTCTTCCATTGCTCTGAGACTGTCTGCTGTGCAAAGTGGATTTAATATCCAGCAGAGGAATGACTTTGGCATTTGATGGAGCTGTGCCTTCCCTTGGCTTTGTTGGCTGACAAGAAATGAACATCCCTCTGTGTCTCGGGCAGCTCCTTCTCCAAGGAAAGCAGGTGGGAGCTGGAGCCAAGGAGCTGAAAGCTGCAGGTGCAGCCTGGGCTGGAGGGAGCTCAGATTTGCACAAGGCTGCTCTGAGTGCCAGGGCTTGGATGGGGGAAATGGTGGGCTGGGGGTAGGGACAGAGTCTGATTGATTGTCAGCCATGAAGGGTCTTGATTTTCATATCTATTCAAACTGCATGAGGAGGTACTTGGATTCAGTGTCAATTGGAGATTGCACATGTCCATGAATTAACAGAGGAAAAAAACCTAAACAGGACCTGAAAAATCTTTTCTCACTGTCTTTTTAAAGATATTGTATTCACTTTGGATAGACTACTGAGCTCTGTCTAATTAACCACAAAGGATTTGAAAATTAAAATCAAATTAAAATCAAATGATTCCCAAAGGCTTGGCTTGTTCAGCTGTTCTGAATGCTCATGAGCCCTGGGACACTGAATTCCTGCACTGAAGAGCTGAAGGCTGAACAAGCCTCTGGAGCAGGGAAATTCAGCAGCAGCCTCCAAGTTGCTGAGGATGTCAGCAGCCCCCAGTGAGGCCATCCCTGCCCAGAGACCGTGGGGGAATGGGCAGACAAGGAGAGCGTCCCTGGGGCTGGGGCAGCACAACTCAGAGGCACCAGCGGCTCCAGCTGGGCAATGGAGTGTGGAATGTGGCTGGGAAAGCCCTGCCTGGGCTGGGCCAAGCAGGACAGACAAGCTCTGACTCCCATCTCCCAAACAACTCTCTCACGGAGACAATTAAAAGGAATTACAATTGTTTGTGTACTCTGAGTTGGAGCACTAGAGTAATACCAACAAGAGATTCTGAGGAGCTCAAAAAAACAAAACAGCCTCTACTGGCAACTTTAGAAAATCAGAGAAACTTTAGCAACAGATTTAATACGACATTCAATCAACACAGAACACTTCTTATAGCCCTGACTTGGCCCATTCAACTTCACAAACTCTAAGCTATTTGAATTTTATATTACTCAAATTTGCAAAAGGACAGAAATAGAAGGAAAGGACCGAAAGAGAGAAAGGCAAAAAAGATACAGAGAAGCACACACACACAGTTACCAACTCCTGGATACCAGCAGAGTTCAGATGGAAATTCCAAGAGGATGCAGGGTCAAGATGTGTGCTTGCCTTGTGGTCAGCCTTCAATAGCCCTTGGTCTCCCTGGGCCCTTCCCCCAGGTGGGGCTTGGGCTCATTTGGTCCCTCAGGAGCTGGGCTGGGGCTGCAGAGGTGGCTGTGGAGCATTGCCTGTGCTGTGCCAGGGCCTGGCAGCCACTGCTGGGCTGGGATAGAGGCTCTGGGGGGATTGGGGTTCCAGGGCAGGGCAGGGCTGGGCTTCCAGGGCAGGGCAAGGCTGCACCTGCCCCTTCCTCCCCCACACATGAAATATTTCCAGCCAACAATCTCCTCCAGTCTGTCACACTAGGGAATGTTGGAGGTGGAACTCCAATTCTGGCCATGGGCACCTGGCCGAGAAGGACAGATCTTTTCCATAGGAAGGAAAGCCCAGAGCCCAATGTTTGAAAGGCAGCTGAGAGACTCACTAGGCCAGGGCCAGCCAGACTTGTCAGGAATAGCAGATTTTGTCTGGGAGCAGTCTTTGGATTATGGGAATTTTGGAGGTGGAAGCCCAATCTTGGCCGTAGGCTCCTGGAGAAGCAGGACAGTTCTTTTCCATAGGAAGGAAAGCATGGAGCATTTCCCAGTGGTTTGGGGACAGATGGAAAATTCACACTTGTGAAACCACTGCAAGACAGACTTGTCCTGACAATATTCCTATTGGAACAATCCCTGGATATAAGGAAATTTGGAGGTGATATCCCAATTCTGGCCATGGGTACCTGGTGGAGAAGCAGAGTTCTTTTCCATTGGGAAGGAAAGCACAGAGCCCCAGTGTTTCAATAGCAGATGAGAAGAGACCCTCAACATTCCATGGTCATTTGGACCAGTCAGGCAGTCAACAGGAGGCCAGACCAGCCAGACCTGTTCGGTGTTCCCTTGCTTTTATGAGGCCCTGCAGTATCACCATGGTCCCCTTGGTTCCATGGGGCCCTGCAGTGTCCCAGTGGTGCTTTGATTCCATGGGGTCCAGCAGTGTCACAATGGACCCTTGGTTCAATGGGGTCCCAGAGTGTCACAATGACTCCTAGGTTCCAGAAGGCCCTGCAGTGTCACAGCGGTCCCAAGGATTCCATGACGCCTTGCAGTGTCACAATGGTCTCCGTGGTTCCCCAGCCCCCACAATGTCACGGGACTCCTCTGTTCTATGAGCCCTGCAATGTCACAATGGACCTTTGGACCCTGGGGGTTTGCAGTGTCACAATGGTCTCCTCTGGCTCCACAGTGTCACAATGGACCAATGATGACATCAGGCCCTGCAATATAACCCTGGAGCTTTGGTTCCATGCAGCCCTGCAGTGTCACAAAGGCCTCTTGGTTTCATGACGCCCCACAGTATCACAATGGTCCTCTTGGTTCTTTGGGGATCCCCAGGGTCACAATGGTCTCACTGGTTCCATGAGGCCTCACAGTGTCACAATGCTTTGCCTATTCCATTCGCCAACATAGCACCACAATGGTCTCCGTGGTTTCAGGAGTCCCCTTGGTGTCACAATGTCCTCTTGATTCCTTTAGGCTGTGAAGTTGCTTAATGGTCTCTCCAGTAGGTTCCGTGCGGCCTTGCAATGTCACAATGGACCTTTGGCAACATTGTGAGACCATGGGGTATCACTGTGTCACAATGGCCCCTTGGTACCACGATACCCCAAAGTGTCACAATGGTCTCCACAGTTCCATGAGGCCCTGCAGTGTCACAATGGACCCTTGGTTTGATGGAGCCTCTCAGTGTCACAATGATCCCTGTATTCCATGGAGACACACTGCATCAGTATGGTTCCCTTGATTCTATGAGGTCCAGCAATGTCACTGTGCTCTCCATGATTCCATGAGGCCCCACAGTGTCACAATGGTCCCTTGGTGTCACAGAGCCCCACAGTGTCACAATGGTCCCTTGGTGTCACAAGGCCCCTGTCGAGGTTTAGGGCAAATTTGGAGGAGAATTTCCAAATTAGGGCTCCTCCAGTAAGCAAACCCACAGAGCCCCTCCCCCCAACCAGTTCGGGAAGGATTTCTCGGAGAGGAGTGGAAAGAACCTGTTTATTTAACAGGCACAGCACTCCTCAGCACACAAAATGAACAATACCGGATGACACCGCTCTGAAAAAAAGATGAAAAATTCAGAAACTCTCTCTTGGGGGTGGTTCCTCTGTTCTCAGTCCCTCCAGCGCTGGGGCAGCTGCTGCAGGCCTCAAGGTGCAGATTCTTGGTGTTTCCCAGGTCCCAGTCCGGAGCAGGTTCAAAATGGTCAGAAAAAGGAAAGGAGAAACAGTCCAGGAAGAAATTGGACAGTTTAGCAAACTAGCTAATGAGCAAAAGCAAGCAGAAGCGAAGCAAGCAAGAGCGAGAGAGCAAAAGCAAAAAGCAAAAGCAGCAAAAGCAAAAGCTGCAGTCTCTGTGTCCCACCAGGCTGATAAGAAAACCAAAAAAAACTTTCCCTCTTCAGAGCCGGTCTTAAAGGTGCAGAACATAATATCCAACATTAACAGAACACATGAATGGGGATACAAGCATCATAACATCACCCTAAGACATTCCACCCCTTATCCCCATGTCATCAACATACTACCACACATCATGCATTTATTCACACAAAATTTCCATCTGCTCCCCCAAAATTTACAAGCAATACCCATCATGCCCTCATCACATCCCCACACTGGACCACTGAATCCATGCCCTATACCACAGAGTGGCAGGATTTCACCCCTTTCACCTTACTCACTCAAAGCTCCATCTATCACTTGCTCAGACCTTCGACACTTGCACATCTCCTTCTCCATCTCCCACTTGCCCAGACCTTCAACACTTACACATTTCCTTCTATCTCATGTCTGTATGGTGTAATGTACAGACAATGGCAGTAACATCCAACAAACAGTGATATTGCATATCATTCCCACCCCACAATCAGATCTCCCTGAGGTACACGTCGTGTTGTTCCATCTCTTTGCATTATCCACCATGTGCAACCTGGTCCCTGAGCAAAGACAACCCCACAAATGGGTTTGTCTGTACTCGAGGCAGAATTGATCCACACACTCTTCCCCAACAAACTTCTGACATGCACCACTGGGACTTTATCTCCATCTATTACATTCAGGGACTCAGACTGGGCAAGACCTGCTCGGTTGGTGGAACCTCGGGTGTTAACTAACCAGGTGGCCTTTGCTAAATGCTGCTCCAAATTTTTGAAAGATCACCCACCCAAAGCTTTCAGCTGGGTTTTTAGTAGTCCATTGTACCTCTCCACTTTGCCTGCAGCTGGTGCATGGTAGGGGATATGGTACACCCACTCAATGCCATGTTCCCTAGCCCAGGTGTTGATAAGGCTGTTCTTGAAATGAGTCCCGTTGTCTGACTCAATCCTCTCAGGGGTTCCATGTCTCCACAGGACCTGCTTTTCCAGGCCCAGGATGATGTTCTGGGCAGTAGCATGAAGCACAGGGTAGGTTTCCAACCATCCAGTGGTGGCTTCCACCATGGTCAGCACATGGCGCTTGCCCTGGCGTGTCTGGGGCAGTGGGATGGAGTCAATCTGCCAGGCCTCCCCATACTTGTACTTGGACCCCTGCTCACCATACCATAGGGGCTTCACTCGCTTGGCCTGCTTGATGGCAGCACACGTCTCACAGTCATGGATAACCTGAGAAATACTGTCCATGCTTAAATCCACCCCTCGGTCTCGTGCCCACTTATAGGTGGCATCTCTGCCCTGATGGCCTGAGGCATCATGGGCCCATTGAGCTGGGAATAAATCTCCTTTATGTTGCCAATTTAAGTCTGTCTTTGACACTTCTATCTTTGCTACCTGGTCTACCTGCTCATTGTTTTGGTGCTCCTCACTAGCTCTACTCTTGGGGACATTGGCATCTACATGGTGGACCTTCACAGGTAGCCTCCCTACCCTGGCAGCAATGTCTTTCCACTCTTCAGCAGCCCAAATTGGTTTTCCTCTATGCTGCCAGTTGGACTCATTCCACCTCTCCAGCCATCCCCACAGAGCATTGGCTACCATCCATGAATCAGTGTAGAGGTAGAGCTTTGGCCATTTCTCTATTTCTACAATGTCCAGGGTCACCTGAATGGCTTTGAGTTCAGCAAGTTGGCTTGATCCACCTTCTCCTTCAGTGGCCTCTGTGACCTGTCGTGTGGGGCTCCATACGGCTGCTTTCCACTTCCGGTTCATCCCTACGATGCGACAGGAACCGTCAGTGAAAAGAGCATAGCGTGTTTCCTCTGGGGGCAGTTGGTTACATGGAGGAGCCTCTTCAGCCCGTGTCACTGCTTCTTGTTCTTCATCTGTGACACCAAAATTTTCACCTTCGGGCCAATTTGTAATTACCTCCAAAATCCCAGGGCGATTCAGTTTACCTATACGTGCGCTGTCTCTGTCCCTCTGGAGCCTCTCAGGAACCCTGGGCCAGTCCCGAGTCGGCAGACACCGGGGGCAGCCCCGACACGGCCGACAGCGGGGAGACACTCTCTGTGCCCCGAGGGTACTGAGGGCACCTGGGCTGGTGGCCTGTGCAGCACAAGAGACACCAGAGACATCGGTAGAAGATAAAGGGCCGACTCTTAGCAGGGGTTAATCCAAGGTTTTATTCTAGGAGTCCCAAAGGAGCCCCTACACCTCAGGGGCCTCCTGCCCAGAGCCCCGGGAGATGTGCCAAGGTTACATTTAAAGGGAGGTGGAAACCCAAAGTAGATAACATTTTACTAACCAAGAAGTGACCCTAAGGGATGGGTACTGGGGGATGGACATTTAGGACAGCGTATGGGGCAGGGCTTGGGGGGCTGACCCCTGGCCTCTGGCTGATCACTCGACATCCTGGACCGAAGCTTCTGGATGGAGGGGATGGTATGCTGAGTGATTGACAGAGAGCAAGGGTGGGGATTTGGGGATGATCTCAGCAAGGGAAAGGGATTACACAGTTGAAGGGAGGGGGGTACCATCTGGGATGAACCATTTGGAAAAAATACGGGGATTCAAACCCAAAACTATTACAAAATTATTACAAAGTATAAAAACACACTACAACACACCACCCAGATCTGGTGTTTGCTGAGCAAGTGCCCAGATCCAGAAATTTCCCAAGGCTGGCACAGCCCAAGTCCAGCAATTTGCTGGCACAGAAAGCCAAAATCCGGCAATTTCCTGATGCCAATACAGGCGCCCAGACCTGGTCTTTGCTGCCACTGCCAGTGCTCAGATCTGGATATTCCCTGTTCTGGCAGAGCCAAGTCCAGCAATTTTCTGGCAAAGAAAGCCAAAATCTGGCAATTCCCTGCTATCGTCATTGGCAATGCCAAGATCCGGTGTTTGCTGGCACCACCAGTGCCCAGATGCGGGATTTTCCCGGTGCCAGCACAACCCGAATCTAGTAATTTTCTGGCAAAGAAAGTCAAAACCTTGCAAATACCTGGTGCTGGCCTCACCCAGATCTGGTGTTTGCTGGCACTGCCAGCGCTCAGATCCAGCAGTTTCCCAGTGGCAGCACAGCCCAAGTCCAGCAGTTTGCTGGCACAGAAAGACAAAACCCAGCAATTTTCTGGTGTCAGCACTGGCACCACCCAGATCTGTGGTTAGCTGGCACCGCCAGTGCCCAGATCTGGCAATTTCCCTGTGCCACCACAACCCAAATGCAGCAATTGTCTGGCAAAGAAGGCCAAAACTCAGCACTGCCCAGATCAGGTGTGCTGGGGTTGGTTTAAAAGAAGAGGGAGACCTCGGCTTAAGGCCGTGGGAAAACCCTCTTTAGTCAGGGTCAGCAGGAGCTCCCACCCATAATCCTCTTGTTCAGTTATGCAGATTGTTACTAGAAAGTTCTGAGTTCTCTTTGCTACCATTGGTTACTTTTTACTGCAAAAATTGTAATATTCTTAATCCTTCCTTTCTCTTGGATCCTTTCCTCAGATCCCACCTTAACCCCTCCCCATAAATAAATGGATAAATATCCCTGCTAGACCCTGGACCCAGGCTTTTTTCTGCTTTGCTCTCTCTACTGTGCACGCCGTCCTGTTTGTTGTGTTTGCCTTCATTAAAGTTCTGTTTCCAGAGCACCAGATGAAAGCAGTCTCTGTCTGTAAAGTGGCCAGAGCTGGTTCTCAGGGAAACCACTGGTCAATGGTCTGGACAAGGGCCAGAAGGTTTCACTGGTGTTTGCTGGCACTGCCAGTGCCCACATCTGGAAATTTCCCTATTCTGACACAGCCCAAGTGCAGCAGCAATTTACTGGCACAGAAATCCAAAACCCGGCAACTTTCTGCTACTGGCTCTGGCACTGCCCACATCTTGTGTTTGCTGCGCCAGTGCCCAGATTGGGAAATTTCCCGGTGCCAGCAGAGCCCAAATCCAGCAGATTTCTGTCACTGGCAACGACACCACCCAGATCTGGTGTTTGCTGACAGTGCCAGCACCCAGATCTGAAAACTTCCTGGTGCTGGCACAGCCCAAGTCCAGTGATTTGCTGGCACAGAAAGCCAAAATTTGGAAATTTCCAGGTTCTGGCTCCAGCACCATCCAGATCTGGTGTTTGCTGGGACCGCCAGTGCCCAGATTTGGAAATTTCCCGATGCCTTCACAGCCCAGGTCTAGCAATTTGGTTTTAGCTAGCTTAGGCAGAGAAGTTCCTTGGACTGTGACTTTCCTTTTTCTGGGAAATGTTTAAACCTGCTCTGGACTGAAAACCCAGAAAAACACTGGCAGCTCACACCTGTGGCCCACCAAGGTCTGGGACGCTGCATTCCAGCACCAGAGGGACTTAGAAGAGACCGAGTGAGCCAACTACAACCCACAAAAAAAGGACTTTCTGAATTTGCCATCTCTTCAGCACTGTCAGAGGTTTTATTTAATATTATTCTTTTTTCATGCTTCTGAATTATTTACTTGTTAAATAAACTGGGGTTTTTTCACTTTTTTCGAGGGAAGTCTTTTCCTGAACTAGTAGGGGGAGGGGCTGCTTGAACTTGCTTTCTAGACAGAGCCCTTTTGGAGGTTTCCTCCCCAAATTTGCCCTAAGCCAGCAAAAACAGTCATCATGAAAATTTCACCAGTGGTATAATTTCCTGCTGGCAAATCTTGTGACAGAAGCTTGACCTTGTTCTCCATGAGACATTCTTGGGAAGAGCAGACAGGAGAAGATTCCTGGAAAACTGAAATGGCTTTCCAGAAGGGAAATGAAAATGAAAGAAACAATCCAAGATGTTTTCCTCTATTTATTTCTATGCTCCCCTTTCCCATGTTGCACTACTTCTCCATCCCAGGAATTCCAGATGCACCACACCTCTAGGATCGGTGACTCAGTGATTTTTAGACACTCAAAAATACCATGAGCCACACAGAGTTTTCCTTCCCCTGGTTTTACTGGAAGGCAACACTGGAGATGTAAGTGCAGTGCTGGGGTCAGGTAGGAATCCTACAGCAAGGTAAGGTGGCCCGACAGTGTTTGACCCTCAGCCAGGCCAATGCAGAGCAGCAAGCGAGGGGATTGCTGTGCCAGCGTGCAGGAGTCAGGGCTCTGCACCTGGGCTCACCGCTGCAAAGTTCCCGTGTTTGGACAGACTCAGGGGCCGTGCCCGGGGCGCGCGGGGCTCGAACGTGGGGCTCGTGGGGCGAGCGGGGAACGGACACGGGGACGAACGGCCCCGGTGCTTCAGTTGCAGCGGCGGCAGCGGCGGCAGCAGCAGCAGCAGCAGCAGCAGCAGCGACAGCAGCAGCAGCGACAGCAGAAAAACAGATATTTTAGATCACTCTTTCTTTCTTTCTTTCTCTTTCTCTTTTTCTTTCTCTCCCTTTGTTTCTTTTTCTCCCTTTCCCTCGGTCGGTCACCCTTCTCTCGGGGTCCCTTGCCCGGCGTCCCTCTCCTCTCCCCGCCTCCCTCTCCCCTGCCGGGCCGGGCCATGCCCCCGGCCCGCCCCCGGCCCCGGGCGGGGCTGCCCCGTGCCCGGCCCCGGCCGTCCCGCCGCGCTCTCGCCTCCGCCCGGCTCTGGCCGTACTGGCGGTGGCGCTGCTGGGCGGGCGTCAGTGCCTGGTGCGGGGGCGGCATCGCCGCCCTTCGGCTCCGCCTGGCCCGAGCCCGGCCCCGGACCCGACGCAGGGTCCAGTCCCGACCCCGGCCCCGGCCCCGGCCCCGGCCCCGGCCCCGGCCCCGGCCCCGGCCCCGGCTCCTCCCGGGGCCCGCGGAGGACACAGGCGGCGCGGCCGCTCCCGCCGCCTCCGCTGGGGCTTCCCCGGCCCGAGCTCCGCCGCTCGACAGCGCGGCCGCCGGCCCCGAGCCTCCCGTGCCGCGTTCCAAGGAGCGAACGCCTGGGCATGGCCGGCCCGGGGCGGCTGAGGGGCGCTCGGGGGCCGTTGCTGGCCCCGGGCCGAGCTCTGACAACCGCGTCTCGCCCGCAGGGAAGGCGCACGACGCCCTGCAGGAGCGGCACCGGCTGGGTTCGCTGCTGGGCCGCGCTCCAGTCACAAACATGGAGCAGAGAGCGCCGAGAGTGCGCAAGGTGGTCTGGCTGGATCAGAAGGAGGAGGACGAAGGCCCTGGAGCTGCCCCAGCACAGGGCACCGAGGCGGTGCCCGTCCATCCACTGCAGGAGGGTGAGTGGCAGAGCTGGGCTGCAGGGCTGGAGCCTGCAGCCAACTTGGCCCCATCCCATCCCATCCCATCCCATCCCATCCCATCCCATCCCATCCCATCCCATCCCATCCCATCCCATCCCATCCCATCCCATCCCCTGGGGAAATGCCCAGGGACAGGACGGAAGAGGGGCCGGGCAGACACCCCGCAGTGGCCGTGCTCCATCCCCCTGGAGCATCCCGGGGCTCTCCCTGCCTGGGCAGTGCAGGGCTGGGCTGTGTTCTCCGGCCTCTCCCGCAGCCCCTCAGCTCTGGCTGCGCTCGCTCTTTGACAGATGCAGCCGTGGAGCGCACACAAGAGCAGGAATCCAGCCGTGGCCGCTTCCGCAGCACAGCGCAGGTACCTGCAGCCACCCCCAGCTGGGCTGGGCCTGCTGTCCCTGCTCAGCCCAGCACCGTGTGTGCAGCACTCCATGCAACATCCCCGGCTTCCTGCCCTTCTCCTACAGCTCGTTTGCAACTTCATCTGGAGCATTCGGCAGGAAGAGATCAGCACCATGGGCACTGGGCTCAGAGCTCACTCTGAGCTCCTCAATCATGAGACCAGTGCCGCCCTGCTGGATTTGCTCCTGGAGAAGGGTGCTGCCAGGCCAGAACAAGTGAGCAGCCTGGAGCCAGGCTTCAATTCCCCCATGAGTCCCGTGGCTTCCCCAGCCAGGCCTGTTGGTCCCTGGGAGCCTTTGAGGCCATGGCAGTGCGCTGGCAAGGGAAGCATTCTCTGGGGACCCTGGGGACATTGCTCCCTCTGGCAGCTTTCCAAGTCTCCCCGTGCCTTCTCCAGGTGCCCGCCATGGTGAGGTACATTCACCGATGGCTCCTGGCCAATGATTCTGCCGAGCACAGGCTGGATGAGGCCCTGCTGACTCTCACCAAAGCACACCCGGGTGATGCAGTCGTGACGCTGCTGCGTGTGGCCCCGTCCTGTGACAGGTATGGGGCCCACCTGCCCAGAGGGCTCAGGCCTCCCCAGCCCATCACCCTGTACCGCCTGGCCCAGGTGTCTGACCAACAGAGAGTTCCAGGGCCCTCTGGCTGCTGCCTTTCCCAGCCCTGGCACGTCAGCCCCCGAGCCTGCTGCCATGCTCCCTTGCCGCCCCTCAGGGCTCTGTCCCCACAGGGCTGGGCTGCCTGGCTGCTGCTGGCGAGGGCCAGTGGGCAGAGGCAGAGCCGGCCATCAGCCCGGGCCCCTAGGGATGCCCAGGCCATGGTGCCATGTCTGAGACCCCCCTGAGACAGAGCTCTAACCCCACAGAGCTGCCATCACCATGTGGAAGACCATCATGGGCTCTCTCAGGACTGCGGAGCCAGTGCAGCTGATACTCCTGGATGTGCTGGAGAGCTGGCCCAAGCACAGCACTTACACCTCTGATGGGAACAAAACGGGTGTCTTTGGCCTGGCTGTGAGTTTCTGCAAGTGGCCTTTGCTGGCCCCAAGGCTGCCTCTCCAGCAGCTCTCCATCCTTCTTCCCCCACTGCATCTCCCTGCCTCAGGCACTGGCCTGAAACCCGGCCCAGGGGCAGCTTCAGGCCCAGCAGGCCCCGTGCTCCCCCTGCCAAGGTCTCTCCAGGCCTCTCCCTGCCAAGCTCAGGCCCTGCAACATGGACACCTCGGCACTGAGCACTGTCTTGGGGGGCTTTGTCCCTTGCAGGCAACCATGGTGATGTGGAAGATCCTCCAGGAGCCCCTTGTCCCACGTGTAGTGGCTCCGTATTTCCCCCGCCTATTTTTGCATCTGCTCTTCCAAGTGTTCTTCAGCACAGAAGAGATGCCAGAGGAGGTCGATGCCTTCTGGAAGGGATGCCAGGAAGAGCACGGCCTTGCCACCAGCCCCAACAGGTGCTCCATGCCAGTCCTCCTGTCCCTGCCACATGGCCTGCCAAGGAGCCAGTGCTGCCAGTGTGACCTGGGCTTTGCTGTGCACACAGGTTTGCAGTGCAGACCCTGAAGTCCCTGCTCTGCCTTGTCCAGTGTGAGCACGTGGTGGTGTCAATGGAAGGCAAGCGTGGCTGGGACACGCTGCTCTGCGTTGATACCCACCACTATGCCGTGGCTCTGCTGGCCAGGTGAGACCCCCCTTGTCCCCATTGCTCCCGGCATTTGTGCCCTGAGCCCGGGCTGTCCCACACGGTCCCCGTGGCTGTGGGCCAAAGGGACGAGGGACAGCCAAGCAGACTGGGAAAGGCTGGGAAAGGAGAGTGCCCAGGAGCGGCCACATCTCAAAGGGCCCAGGTCCCCTGGCAGGGTGGTGGGGAAAGACAAGAACCTTGTGAGTCAGTGCTGGGAGAGGCTTCCCTCCCTCCCCCGGCTCAGGGTCTGAGTGCCATTTTCCACCTTCCAGGGAGATTCGCCATGCATCCAGGCCCTTGTGTAAAAGGATCTTATGCTGCCTCCTTGAGATGCTCAGCAAAGAGATGCCATACTGGGATTTCCCTGCCCTGGCATTCCTTGTGGAGGTGAGCCTGAAGGCCAGCATGACCTGGCTGAGCTGCCTCCCAGCTCTCTGCCCTCTCGTCGCCGCAGCCGCCTGGGACGGTGCCCGTGCCCTGTGCTGCTGCCTGGGCCCAGCCCTGTGCGGCTCCGGGCTCCTGCCGGCCGGCTCCCCCGTCACTGGCCTGTGCCTTTCAGCTCCTCGAGTGCCTGGACTTGAGGGAATGCAGGGACAGCATCATGGATCTTGTCTTGTCATGGCACCTGCAGAGGGAGCGCGCAGACATTGGCAGCCAGCTTCTCAGGGCCCTCCTCCCTCCCAGGGACCATTCCCCGCTGGTGAGAAGGGGGCAGTGGCTGAAGCCCTGCAGGCAGCGTGGGGCTGGGCAATGCAGTCGCTTGGCCTTGCCTGGCCTTTGGGCGCTGGGGCAGCTGCTCCCAGCTCTCCTGCCTCCCGCTTCAGCTGCCCGAGTGCTTCAGGACAGGCCTTTGGCCTCTGGGCCCCGCGGCAGCAGGGTGGCCTTTCACAAACTTGCCTTCCGCACAGGCTGAAAGAATGTGGAGCCTGACCGAAAGGCTCGTGGAGCTCCTGCGGGTCAGGATGACCACCATGCTACTGGGCTATCTGTTCCTGGATAATGGTGCCCGCATACCCAGCCCCATCGCCCTGCATTTGGCTAACGTGTTCCTGCCACTCTTTGACTACGTAAGGCTCTGTGTCCCCAGCCACGGCCACTGGCTGCTGCCCGGACACTTGGTGCCCTGTGGAGATGCAGGCCTGCAGCAGTGTGGGCCAGAATCAGCTGATGCTGAGCTCTTGCTGCCTTCCTGTTCTACAGGGTGATAGCCAGGTGCAGCAGCTCTCCATGATTGTCTTTCACACCTTGATGTCTGCTGTAGAAGAAGAAAGAAAGAAGCCCCTGATGACACAAGTGTGGCAGAGCCTGCTCCCACTGCTTTTCCACTGCCACGATGAGAATCTGCGTGTGGCACAGGTGAGGACTCGTGGGCTGCTGCTGTCCCCCTGGCAGGGGGCTCGGCTGCCTCCTGCCCTGCGCCTGCTGGACTGCAGCCTCCTCCAGGCTGCGGCTCCTGTGCCCTGGGCTCTGGGGCCATCTCCGCGTCTCTGCTGCTCTCCAGACTTCTCGGGAAACGCTGCTTTGTGCGGTCAAGTTTCTGAAAAAGAAAGATCTTGAGAAAAGTGTGAAGAAAGAGAAACTCTCCAAGTTCGCTGAGCTCCTGGTAAGGAGGGCTTGCAAGCCCCAGCCTCAGGCTGGAGAAAGCCCCTGAGGGCGGTGCTCAGTGTGCGGGGCTGGCAGCTGTGCCCCTGCCCGCTGCTGCAGCCAGAGGCCACGGGGGCTCTTCTCCAGGCTCCCGTGGGCCCGAGCTGGGTGCCCATGGAGCCCCGGCCCGGCGGGGCTGCGGGCCGGCACCGCGGCTCCCCGGGCAGCAGCCGGCCCTCTGCCCCCTGCCCTCGGGGGCCCTTGGCCAGCGGCTGCTGGCCGCGCCTCAGGGCTGTGCGGGCAGGGGAGGCCAGGGCTGGGCGCAGGCAGCGCCCGGCCCAGGGGCTGAGCCCGTGCCAACCCTTCCCTCCTGCCTCTCTCTGCAGCTGGCAGAGGACAGGAGCCGAGCGGCCGAGCACCTGCGCCGGGCCCTGCGCTACCTGCAGAGCCCACAGGAGCCCCTGCGAGAGGCGGCCATCAGGTTCACGGGTGAGCCACGAGCCCGGGCTCCCTCCCCCGGCCCGTCCCGCCGCAGCTCGGCCCCAGCCCCGCCTGCTGCCCCGGCAGCGCCAGCCGGGCCCGGCGCCGTGGAGCCCCGCCTGGGCTGGGCATTGCTGCTGCCGCCCTCTGGCAGCCGTGCCCTGGGGCGGCAGCGTGCGCCAAGGGCCGGGCTGAGCCCTGCCGGGCCAGCAGCCCGTGTGGCCACAGCGCCAGCAGCGCCGCTGGCAGGGAGCTGTGCCGCTGGGGCCGTGACAGGCTCTGTGTTCACAGGCATGGCCGGGCGGCGCCTGAGGGGGCAGCAGCAAGAGCTGCAGCTGATCTGCACTGGTGAGTGAGGGCAGCGGGCTGGCAGCAGGGGCTGCCGGGGGGAGAGCTGCAAGCCCTGCCCCGGCTGCAGAGGGCTCTGCTCCCGTGGGCAGAGCACACGGAGCTTTCAGGGCCACGTGGGCCATTGGAGGCCAGCAGCTTCGGGCTGATCCCTTTGGCCCCTGCTCCCTCCTGGCCATGGCCAGAGCCAGCTGGGATGGCCCTGGCAGGGTGCTCTCCTCGGCTCCCCACAGATCCGGCTCTGACAGTGGCTCTGTTCCTCTCTCTTGCAGCCCTGGAACGCCTGACGGAGGACGTGAGCAGTGCCGTGTCACAGCTGGCACTTGAAACACTGCATGTCCTCAGGGCAATAGAGCGTGGGCGATATTCCACCATCCAGAGGCTGCAAGATCAGCTGCGCAGGGCATGGAGGACTCGGCCTCGCCTGTCGGGGGTCGGCTGCCTGCACTGCCGGATGACTTAGGAGGAGAGCTGATCTGGGAGGCTGTCTTTGCTGGGGCAACCTGAGCCAGAGGTAATTTTCTTTAAGATTTTTCTTCTTTTCCATTTTTTATCTATATTGTAAATAAATAAATTGTAGAGTATATAGAATAATATATATTATTATAGATTACAGGTTACTGTAAATAATTCTAGAATGTGTTATGATACACAGACTGCCAGGAGCTTTTCTTTGCTGCCCAGGGTCTGCAAGGCAAGAGGCAGGAAAGGGTGAAAAGGGAGCCTGTGCTCAGCAGCACAGCAGGCTGAGGGATCCTGAGGCCCTGAAGGGGGAAAGGGTGCTTGTGCTCAGCCAGCTGCCCAGGCGTGCAGCGGGCAAGGGGAAATGGCCAGAAGCCCCTTGGCCTGTGGTGGTTCTGCTGAAGCCTTTGTGCTGCCCACAGAGCGGCTGGGCAGGGGCCGGAGCTGCGGGGATCCCTGCCAGAGCGGTGCCTGGAGATGGCCACAAGCCCTGTGCCAGGCAGGAAGCGCCATCCGTGCCCTCCTGCCCGTGTGCTGCTGCCTGCCTTGCTGAGGGCTCCCAGGTGCCTCTGGCTGGGGCTGCTCTGGAGCTGCTGTGGGGCTGCGGCGCTGCTGCCGGGCAGCTTGGCCGGGCTGGGGCAGGGCCTGAGGGGCTGGGGCGCTGGCAAGCCCTGAGCAATGGGGCTGTCAGAGGCCACAAGCAGCCCCCGGCAGCTGCCTTGTTCCTGCCAGAGTTGACTTGCAAGAGGGATCCTGGGCACTGTGGAACCAACAGCATCAGTGTTGTTGGAAACCCAAATGCAGGGAAATCCCAGACCTTTGGTCTTGTCAGCAAAGCTTAGAATTAAACCCAGGATTTGATCTGTGACCTTGGAAAGGGCTTCCAAACTTAGGTGCTAGAAGTGAGAATGTGGATTTCTAGTTTCTAGCAGAGACACGGGGAGGAAAATTGAAGTGGAGGAAAGTTTAGAGTTTTAGAGTTCAAGATGTAGAAAAAGTAAAAGTAGTTAAAATGGTAAACCAGAAGTTTAGGATGCAGTGCTGTAGGTTTGTGTGTCATAACATGATTGGCTAAGGAAGCTTGCACTGTAGCATGAGTCCATAAGACGAAAGATTGAAGGATTGGCTCCAAAACACAAATATCCTTGTTGGCAGTGTCTTCTTGGCCAAGAAATCTTTCAAAGCTCTTGTAACTACAAGTCTTGTGGCCTTGTGAGCCATGCAGTGCAGATGGGAGCCAAACTCACCCTTCCTGTCTTTGTAGAAGAGAAGAAAAAGCAATGTCATCATCTAAAAAACTCAGAGGTCTGCTCTCTAGCTCATTCCAAACTCCTTCAACTCCCCCAAAGTGGGATTTAGCTCCAAACACGTGACAAGGACTCTTAGTGCTGCCTCTTTGACTCCAGAGCAGCTGCTTTAGGATCTTTCCCATAAGCCTGTGTAGTTATGTGCCAGAAATGTATCATTTGAAGAAATTTTCCCAACTGACTTGCATGGAGGCTT
The DNA here is from genome assembly GCF_051311805.1 of Agelaius phoeniceus. NCBI lineage: Eukaryota > Metazoa > Chordata > Aves > Passeriformes > Icteridae > Agelaius > Agelaius phoeniceus. The sequence continues at coordinate 7,450,579 of NW_027509867.1, read as the reverse complement.
GTTTGAAGGGTGTTTGAGGAGAAAGGCTCCCAGCAGAGGTCTGGGCTTTGGCCGAGCTGTGTCCCCTGCTGATTGTGAAGTGTGCCATCAGCTGCAGGGCTTTCTGGGCTAAAAATATCACTTGGACTTGCTCTTTTTGGCCTCTAAAAGCTGGACCCAATTTTGGGGCAAATTTGGAGACCTCATCTATGGGTGGATGGAGCACCTAGGATTTTCCCAATTGTTGGGAATGGTTCTCCAGGTCCCTGGAGTATCCAGGGCCCTGGTAAGTTGCAGCTCCACACATGCCTTGGCAATGAGAAGCAGAGGAACCCAGACCTTTTTGTGCTGCCTGTGTCACTGCACCGGGGCCATGGGATGGGCACACGCAGCCCTTGTGCTGGAGCTGAGCTGCTCTGCCCAGCACTGGTGGCCGCCATCCAAGCTGGTTTTGCTTGTGCTGGTTCCCTGACAGCTGGGGCCCTGGGCAGAGCCCTGAGAGCCTGGTCTCCCCCCAGGGAAGGAGCAGGAGCCCCTGGAGAAGCTGTACCGGGTGGGGATGCTGCTGCTGCTGCTGCTGCTGCTGGAGACAGCCAGGATGGCATCAAGGATGACAAACTCTTCCTCAGCCTGGCCACTGGAGGCTGAAGGTGATGGACTTTGATTCTGGCACCTTCTTCAAAGCCAAACTCCACAGGGAATTTGCAGACAAGTCCCCAGCCGGGGAAATTCTGCCAGATTTGGGCATGGCCCAGCCTGGCTGGGAACCAAAGGTTCCCCCTTTGCTGGGGCAGATGCAACTCATCCTTCAGTCGCTGCCCAGCTGCTTTTTGGCAGGGCTGGGGGGATGGGCTGGGCTGGGTATGAAATGGGAGTGGGCTCCTGGCCCTGCCAACAGCCCCCAGCACCCACCGTGCCCCGGGCTGGGGCTGGGGCTGGGGCTGGGGCTGGGGCAGCCAGCCCGACACAAACAAAGCCCCATGGTGGGAGCAGAGGTGGGACTCCAGAACCTGTGCAGGGGCTGCTTTGCTCTGCAGGCAAGGAAGGGCTTGGGCTGCTCCACTGCCCTTGTTTGCTTTGGGATCACGGTGATTTTGGGGGCAGTGCAGGGGGAAGAGAGAAAGTGTGGGCTTCCCTCAGCCATGGCTGGGTTTTTCCCTACCATGTAGGAGTTGGGCCTTCCTCAAGGCCCTGACAGAGATAAGAGTTTTTCCCGTTTTTCTTGTTTTCCCTTTTTGCATCTAATCTCTTTTCAAGAATGTGTTGTTTGTTTTTCCAGAGGAAGCGTTCTAGGTGGTCCAGTGTGGATGGGGAAGTGCTTGGGAGCAGCTGTGGCGTGGATGGGCCGTGCCCTTGGAGAAGGCTGAGGCCATGGTTTGGGAGCAGCTTTTCTTGCAGCCGTGGCTGGCGTGAGGTGGGTCCCTGTGTGCTTGGCAGGGTGGGATCAGAGCTTTTGGGAGATGGCAGCGAGCACAGGAGCATCCTGCTCTGGGCAGCTGCTGAGGGCTGGATGTGCCGTGGCTGGCTGCAGGCTGGGCACATGTCCTGCCCTCCTGCTCTGCTGCCAAAGGCAGCAGGGATGGGCAGCTCTGGGCACAGCTCTGGGCACAGCCAGCATGGCCTGGGCACCGCAGGCCTTGGCACAAGGGCACAGGAGCCCTCAGCTGACGGGCGGTTTCTGCTTTCTCTCCTTGCAGCCGGGCTCTGCGGCTGCTGAGGCTGCTCTGGGCTCTGCCAGGGCTCTGCTGGGCTCAGCCCTGGGCCCAGCTGGGCTGGCTCTGCCCTCCCATTGCTCTGACAGCTCTGCATCAGACGAGCCCATTGTGAGCACAGCGCCTGAGCTTTCTGCTTTGGCAGTGAATGAGACTCTGCTGCAGGCCCAGAGATTGCAGCTGGGGACACACATCCAATTGGCAAGGACCCAAACTCTCCACAGTCCCAGCTGAACGCCTGGATCTGCACAGGCTGTTTTGTCTGTCCCATTCTTCCTTCTTGATTGGCTGGAATTGTGCAGTTGCACTTTCTTCCTCCTCTAGCAGTGCCACAAGTGGGCCAAAGCTGGCGAGTGGGCCGTGCTCCTGAGGCAGTGCAGTCTGGAGCTGGTGGATGGGGAATTGCCCTTCTGCACTGCCAAACCAGAGCAAAAAGCTGCAAGTGCGACTTTGTGTCTTTAAGAAACCCCTGACAGTTTCAACAGGAATGTGCAGCTCATTAACTGAGGGTGAGAAGGAAGGGCATCTTCTAAAGGATTTGGGGCTTGACAGAGTTTCCATTCCCAGTCCTGCTTGGAGGTGGCAGGGCACAAAGCAATTTCCCATTGCTTCACCCACAAATTAACAATGTTGGAAACAACCTCAAAAACTTTTCAAAAAAGGGTGCTGAGGTCAGTAAGATGGATTCATGCCATCAGCACATTTACAATGTAAATAACTGAGTTCTCTTTTTAAAATAATTTACCTCTTAATGCAAAGAATGTAACTTCACATTTATGTTTTGTTTTTTTCACTAACATTATGTTATGTTTTTTCACTAACACTTGGATTTTATTCTTATCTTTTACAATTTACCTATTTTTTTCCCTTTTTCTTTTTTTTTCTTTTAAATAGAAAACATGTCCTATAAAAGGAATGTCCTTTGCTCCTGGTTCCTGTGTGGAGCAGCTCCCTTCCTGCTGGCTGAGCTGCTCAGGCAGAGCCCGGCAGCTCCTGGCCCTGCAGGGCTGAGGCTTTTCCCCCTTGCTGGGCACAGACTGATGGAGCAGCACTGCTGAACACGGGCACACAGAGGGACCAGGAGCAGCTGCCTTTGCCCACCTGAGGCTCCAAGGCCCAAACTCTGAGCAGCCAGGGCTGGAAGAGACTGGCAGGATCTGATCCCTGACTCTGGGCCAGGGCTGCACAAATGACCCCACAGCAGCAGCAGCAGCAGCAGCAGCAGCAGCAGCAGCAGCAGCAGCAGCAGCAGCAGCAGATGGAGCTGACTTTCAGCACAGCCCCTGCCCCTGTTCCCTCCCGTGTGCAGCGGTGTCACAGCAGCCTGAGGCACCTGGGAGCCCCCAGTGCCAGCAGGGACTTGAGATGGCAGCCCTGGGCTCCTGGAGGCTGTGCAAGGAACGGAGCTGGGCACTCCCTGTCCATGGGGAGCTTGCAGATGGAAAAGGCTGCTGTGCCCAGGCAGCTCCAAGGGCACAGAAAGGAGGCTCTGGAGCACTGGAACTGTGCCAGTGCCACAGTCCTGGGCAGCAGCCAGCCAGCCCTGGGGGAACAGAGGGCACAGCACGAGGGACAGAAGCAGGCAAGGGCAGAGACTGGAGAGAGCCAGAGCCAGGAGCAGGAACAGCTGCTCCGTTGCACTCTTGGAGAAAGCTCTTGGCTGGTTCCAAGCGCTGAAAGGCGTGAAGGGCAGAGAGGAGGCCACAGCAAACAATGCTCCTGTTTGCACAGCCTCCCCTCTCCGTGTCCCAGAAGGAATTGCATGGACTGTGCTCTTCTCTCCGAGTCGTCTCGTTCAGCATGAGCAGCTCAGCACCAGGAGCTGAAGGAGCTGAAGCCTCAGGCCACAGGAGCTGGGCAAGAGGAGACTTTCTGAGCAAATGAATGCTGCTAACATGGACCCAGCTGAATGCAGTGGATAGAATCATGGAATCACAGAATCCTTTCTGTTGGAAAAGCCCTCTGAGCTCACCCAGTGCAGCCGCTCACCCAGCAGTGCCAAGCCCAGCACTAAACCACGTCCCTGAAGTGCCAAGGCCTGGACAGCAGCCCTGAGTGAGGCCTGAACAGCAGGCCCTGAGCCCAAGGTGGCCTCTGGATGAACCTTCCAACCAAAGGTTATCTTTGTATCTGCTCCCTGATGAAATATGCATGGTCATTAGCACTGTGATAGATGTAGCCACTCATTAGTGAAACATGTATTGACCTTTGTGTATTTAGAAGCCAGACAAGGCCATGAAATCTGACATCTGGCCTTGTTTGGGGCTGAATGGTCAAAGTCACCTCCCTTGGTCCCTCCTGGGGCCCTGGCCAGGCTTTGGGAGGGAGCCAAGAGGAGGATGAAAGCAGATGTTGCCACACTAGCAGTGCTGTCAGTTTGTCCATTCAGCACTGTCAGAGCTGGGCCCTCTCCCAGCGGGGTTGGAGCCTCAGCTGTGGCTGGAGGCACCTGCAGGAATTGCCAGTGCCCAGGAGTGGCTCTGCAGCCCTTGGCTGTGACAGCTTCCCCAGCTGCTGTGTGGGTCTGGGGCATGGTAAAGGCTGAGGGTAACTGGGGCTGGATCTTTCTCAATCACTGCAGGCAATCTTTGGTGGGGATGGTTGGGTGCATTGCTGAGCTGCTCCTGTTGTGATTCTTTGCTGCTTTGAGCTGCAGGAAATGACACTGATTCCTTCAGTTGGAGTCTGTGTCTTTGGTGCTGACCCTGCCCACTGGTAAAACAAAACTGGCACAGTCTGGCCAGATCCCAACAAAATGTCACTTGTTCAGTGTAAATGTGAGGAATCAGTGCCATCAGAAATTCCCAGATGGGAAGCCCTTCCCTGGAGTTCCCTGGCTCTGGAGTGGGCTGAGGTGGGAGCCCCGTTGGAGCAGTGGGGCAGTCGGGTAAAAGAGGCTGAACCCCTGGATGGCTTCAAATGCATCCAAAAATTGCACATGGAGAAGGAAAAGAACGTGTGGGTTTGGGCAGACAAAGATGAATTTGTTAAGAGTACATTGGAAACAGGAGCAACAGAAGGAAAACCTGTTGTTGGAATGCTCCCACATAGAGCAAGAGAAGAAGGTTTTAATCTTGAGCTCAGATGCATTTGTGCAAGTGAAATATCAATATAATAAATAACTATATATGTGTTTATAGTACAATAAGACCTTCATATATATATTTTTATATATTTTTATATGTATGTCTAAGTCTGTCTATCTATATCAATATGTTTATCTACATATAAAATTATAATAATGTGAAGTAGTGCTGACAATACTAATTTGGTAGCTTTGGCTGCTCAGGGATGTAACACTAAATACCCTACAGAACAGAATTGGCCAGGACCCTAATGTCAGTGGTCAACTTTGTGAGATTGTATAAAATTAAAAAGGAGGAAGGGAGGAAATTGGCTGTTTTTAAAGGGTTTGCTGATACTGTGATGCAGAGTGCTTTGTCTGTTCCTGTGAAAAATTCAGTGATGAAGCCTGCAGGGTTTTTCATGTACCAGACTATGCACAAGCTGCAGGATTGGTTGAAGGGGTGAAGGGGTTGTTAAAAGAGCAGTTGAAAAATGAGGAGATGGGAACCTTTGCCCATGGAGAACCCATCTCCCTGATGTGCTCCATGCCCTTAACAATGGCCCATGGGGAAATGGAAACCCCCTGGCTGTGCATGGCTGCCCCCAATTTGCAAATCCAACCATGGGCAGTGAGACTTGGGCTGCCTGGGAAATTGTTCTGGCTGTGATGGCCCCTGGCAGGGCCAGCCCAGAGGCTGCAGGGCTGGGCCTTCATGCATTGGAATTAGTTTGGATAAATTCAAAGCAAATGAGAGCTATCAATACTGAAACAGGAATTCAGATTCCTCCAGGACACTTTGCTTTGGTAACTGCTCACTTGGAGCTTGGCCTTACAAAGTGGTCATGTCATGGCAGGAGGAATTGATGCAGAATATCCAGGAGAAATTACAGTAATTCTGTTAAACAATAGTGACCAGGATTGGATTAGTCAACCCCATGACAGGGTAGCACAATTATCAATATTGCAATTTTAAGAAGGATTGTGAAAAAAGGAGATCCACCTGCAATCACCACCATTTGTGGAGATAAAGGGTTTGGATCCAGCAGCCCTAATAATGGAGCCAGAGTGTGGGTCCAGAGGCCAAATGGCCCTCCCAAGGCAGCTGAAGGAGCAGCTCCTGGGAAAGACAACTCTGAGTCCTGAAACCTGGGCAGGAACAATGGCAATGTGTCCCTGCAGCCAAGTGTTCTGTGTGAGAACAAGGAGATCTGACAGGATATTGTTTTACACATGCTGCCAGACCAAATCTCCCTGTTTGCCCCAAGGGCCCCTTTGGGAAATGCTCTGATCCACGGGGCTCCATGGGAAGGCTGCTGTGACACTGAGGGACTTGCACAGGAATTGCATCCAGGAGCCCGGGTGCCCCTCAGGGACTGGGACCCGGCCCCTTCCAGCCAGAGGGGAAAGGGCCCCCCCAGGCCTTGTTAGCCACAGACAGCATGGTAAAGCTGCACAGCAAAGGGCCTGGGGGCATTATTCTGGAATTAACATGGTGCCAGCTCCATGGACAACAGAATTCTTGTTCCTAACTCGAATGAAATTGAGAAAAATGGATGAAGAACGGTGTCACTAAAGTACTTCTGGTGTCTGTAAGTTGTACCTTGATAGTCAGCCAGAATCTTTGTCTGCCACAAACACCTCTAGAGTTTCACCAAGGGGTTAGTCATCAAAATATAATGATGAGTTCTGATGGATTGCTGAGCTTCTTTTGTAATTCTTTGCTAATGCTGATGTGCTTTGCTGAGCTTTTCCTTTTGTAATTCTTTGCATCTGTGCATGATATAAATGCCACAATTCCTTCAGTTGGTGTCTGTGTCTTTGGTAGTGACCCTGCCCACTGGAGAAACAGGGCCCCCTCTTGCCTGAGTGTTACCTGGGAAGGCAGAAACCCTCCCTCCAAAATTCCCCCCTTCCTCCTTGTTCCCCCCTTCATACCCTGAGCATGATGTGCTCTGGTCTGGGGTGTGCCCGGGGTCAGCTGGGGTCACCTGTCCTGGCTGTGTCCCCTGCCCAGCTCCCCCGCAGCCCCAGCCCCTCCCCAGCGTGGCTGGACGAGGGGCAGGACAGGCCTTGGCTGTGCTGCAGCTCAGCAAGAACAAAACCATCTCTGCGTGCTCAGCCCTGTGCCCAGCACCCGACCCAGCAGTGTCTCAGTGCCAGGGGCTGTGCCCTCAGTGCCTGCCAGGGCTTTCCATGGCAACTGCCAGGCCAGGTGACCCAGGTGTCCCCCCCAGTGCCGGTTGCCATGGAAACAGTGCCCAGCGCTGCCCCTTTCTGTCTGGCTGACCTGGCCTTTGGCCCTGGCAGTGCCCTTGGCTGCTGGTTCCTGGTGCCCGAGCGGCCAGCGCGGCACAGGGCAGGTGGCCATGGCACAGCCCCCAGCAAGGGATCCCCTCTGGCTCTGGGCACTGACACCAGCCCTGAGCAAGGGGCCCAGGGCAGCTTTCCATGGCCACCAACCACCACAACGGCTCCAGGCATTGGTTGCCTTGGCACCAGTCTAAGGAACGGGTCCCTGTGTCCATTGCCATGGCACCTGGTGGCACCAACGAGTGTCACTGCAATTGTACCTGGAACAGCCCTGGCACCGCTTTGTCCTCAGGGTTGCCATGGGAGCCCAGGGCAGCAACAGCTCTGCAGGCAAGGGGCCATGGAACCTGGCTGCAGAAATGGCTCCCTGGGCTGGTTTCCAAGGAAACCTGAACTGATGGGGGTTGCCATGGCACCCAAAGCCAGCAGTGGGGTCCCTGCAGTGTCCATGGCAATAGTCCCTTGCAATGGCCCAGTGCAGGTTGGGATGATGATCCACCCTCACAGCTGGCCCAGGCAGGCCTGGAGTGCTCTTGGTGGCAGCTTGGGCTTGGCACACACTTGAGGAGGATGTCTGTTTGCAGTGGGGAAACTCAGGAGGTTTAGATTGCTTCAAAAAATTAAAAAGGGAAAATCCCTCTTTGGCTGTTTGCAGCCAGTTCTCCAAGCAAAGCAGGTCCCAGGTGAGTGAGGGGAGACAGGATGGGGTTCACAGGTGTGTTTGCTGTATGCTCCACTGAACCCAATGAAAGGAAGAAGGGGGCACCGTGCCCTTTTTGCAACAATAGCCTTGGAAGTTGTCCCACCTCTCAGCCTGGCTGGACTTCTCCTGAGTTTTGGGTGGTCCCTCACAGAAGATCCCTCACTTGCGTTACAACCACTGTGACAGACAGACTGAGATGTAAGAAGCCTCTCCATCAAAGACCAGGACATGAAATCCCTATGGGAAAAGGCCCCCCACACTCTTTCCAAGGACTGGGACTGAGACCCCCAACCTGGGGGAGGTGTGTGGGGGAGGCAAGCTGACCAAAGCGAGATTGATGTTGCAGGTGTGAGCAGTGGACCAAGAAGACAATGGCTGTCACCCACTGCAGAGAAGATGGACTGTGTGTACCCTTCTCTAAATACCATTCTTTCCCCCCAAAAATACAATAGACTACCTTTGATTCGATTTCAGTTTTTACCCCTTCCCCCATCAAGAAAAAGAGTATAATAAGAGTTTGGATGAACTGCAACCCTGAGACCTCCCCAGACGTGACCTGGTGAACTCCATTGGCTGGACATTGAAGGACTTTGCTGTTCTACGTTTGATAGCTCTACACCTTCCTTTCTCTTCCTCCCTCTTTTTCCCTTTCCCCCAGTTCCTCCCCAAAGCATTTTTTTGTGGTTATTCAATAAAGGTACATTTGTTTTGATCATCACTGCAACCCCCTGTACCGTGTTGGTGCTTTTTGCACTCTGAGATCAACCCATGAACCATCTCGAAACCTGTTCGTAAGGACGGACTGTGACACTTGTATACATACTATATAAACCTTCTATTAAACCTTAAAAATTCTCTACAAATTCATGTCCAACATTACTGGGTCTGGCACCGCCCAGATCTGCTGTTTGCTGCCACCACCAGCGTCCAGATCTGGAAATTCCCTTGTTCCGGCAGAGCCAAGTCCAGCAATTTTCTGGTATAGAAAGCCAAAATCTGGCAATTTCTGCTGCCGGCACCGGCAATGCCAAGATCTGGTGTTTGCTGCCACTGCCCCTACCCTGATCTGGGCATTTCTCAGTTCCAACAAAGCCCAAGTGCAGCAATTTTTTTGGAAAAAGACGACAAAACACAGCAATTTCCTGGTGCCAAGACTGTCACCGCCCAGACCTGGTGTTTGATGGCACTGCCCATGCCCAGATCTGGACATTTCCCTGTGCCACCACAGACCAAGTCCAGCAATTTGCTGGCAAAGAAAGCCAAAACCAGGCAAATACCTGGTGCCTACACTACTCCGTCCTCATGTTTGCTGACACCGCCAGTGCCCAGATCTAGAATTTTTCGGATGCCTGCACAGCATAATTCCAGCAGTTTGCTGGCACAGAAAGTTCACATTTGGCAATTTCCCAGTGCCAGAACATTCCCCACCAAGATCTGCTGTGCGCTGGCACTGCCAGTGCCCACATCTGGCAATTTCCCAGTGCTGGCACAACCCAAATGCAGCAATTTTCTGGCAAGAAAAGCCAAACCCCGGCAGCTTCCTGGTGCTGCCACCAGCACCACTGTCTCTGTCCCTCTGGAGCCTCTCAGGAACCCTGGGCCAGTCCCGAGTCGGCAGACACCGGGGGCAGCCCCGACACGGCCGACAGCGGGGAGACACTCTCTGTGCCCCGAGGGTACTGAGGGCACCTGGGCTGGGCGCCTGGGCAGCACAAGAGACACCAGAGACATCGGTAGAAGATAAAGGGCCGACTCTTAGCAGGGGTTAATGTGACCGTGCTCACAGGGGTTTTCAGGGGAAGTAAGAGACGAGAATGTTGACTCCATGATCAGAAGGCTTGATTTATTATTTTATGATATATATATTACATTATAACTATGCTAAAAAGAAATAGGAAAGGAAAAGTTTTCCTCAGAAGCTTGCTAAGCTAAGAATAGAAAAGAAAAGAAAAGAATGATAACAAAGGCAGCTCTCTCAGACTCTGTCTGAGATAGCTCGGTCCTTGATTGGCCATTAATTATAAACATCCAAGATGGGCCAATCACAGGTGGACCTGTTGCATTCCGCAGCAGCAGATAACCATTGTTTACATTCTGTCTCTGAGGCCTCTTAACTTCTCAGAAGGAAAAATCCTATAGAAAGGATTTTTAGTGAAAAGATGTCTGTGACATGTCACCTTTTTTATTTAGTTAAATTAAAAAGAAAAGTGTTTGTAATTTTCTCTGCTAGGCACATGCAGAGGAAAGAACAAACACTTGACAGGTTATCTGTTGCCAATCAAAACTTGGGTCAAGTGCTCCTGTGGAATGAACAGGGAATTTCTGCACCTGTAGAACATAAAATTGTATCACATTACTAAAACAATTTTCAATATAAGAAAATGCAAAAACAATGCAAAGGAAGTTCAAGTCCAAGCAGCTGAGTTTCAGGAAAAGTCCATGGACTGCAGATGTTCCTCTTTGCCATCTCTGAAAGTTCCTTTTGGTCCTGCAACAGGCTTGCTGCAGAAAAATCCATCAATAGTTATCAAAAGTCCATTGACAGTCATCAAACAATTTCAAACAATTCTGAGAAGATATCTGGAATGTCTTGCCACAGCCCTTTATTGAACAGCTTGGAACTTGGGCTGAAGCTATCTTTTGGCCCTTCCATGCTTCTGAATTGCTGCCAGCTATTTCAACTCCTTTTTTTTTTTTTTTTTTTTTTGTCAGAAAGAGCAGCAGCAGCAGCAGAGGAGCCTGAGAGAGGCCCTGGGGGGCCCTGGCCCATGTGGAAGGATCAGGAACCCCAGACCTGGCCCACAGAAAGGTGGCCCAGGACCTGAAGGGGGAAGCAAAGCCCCCAAACCCAGCAGGAGGCCGGGAGGTGGCCCTGGTCCAGGGACCCGAGCCCAACAGCCCAGGCCCAGCCCCCGAGGCAGGCTCTGCATTGGCACAGACCCGCACCCTGCTGCCAGTACAATGGCAGAACAGGTGACCAAACGCTTCCTCCCCCAAAATCACCGAGGCATGCCAGCAATGGGGGGACAGAAGCTGCCCCGAGGATCTTCATCTCGGGTCTGGGAATGTTTGTTCCCCATAGCAAACAAGCGATGACCGCTTCCCGCTGTTCCCCTTGCCTCAGCAATGCAAATGCAAAAGGTGTTCCTCCCATCTGCCTCCCGGCACCACACCAAACCTCTCCGGCTGGCCAGGGGACCGGGGGCAGAACATTCAGGAGCCACCTCCCTGACGCCGCTGGGGCACACGAGGGGCGGCAGGGATGGCAACCTCCAAGGGGCAGTCCCCGACCAAACACCCCCCACCCCGCCAAGAACGCTGAGTTTGAAAGCAGGCAGCCGGGCTGCACCCACACCCAGCTGTCGGGCCATGCCTCCCCTACGGAAGGAGAGGCTGACGCCCTCTTCCCCTGTCCCAGCTCCACCCACAGAGGCCGCCCCGGGACAACCCGAAAAACTCAGGGGGGAGTCACGCTGGGTGCAGGAGCCACCGTGGCAGCTGCTGCCGGGGGCGGCGGGACCGTGGGCAGCTCCGAGGGTCCCGTGGGCTCGGTGTCATTTTCAGCAGCATCCTGAACTGGGACTGGTTCGGCGGAAGGCGGCAAAGCCACCGGGGGGGCTGGCGGGGGCGGCGGGGCCGGAGAGAATGCACCCCCCACCAGGCTGGAAGCAGCAGCCGCGTCGTTGTCGCCTGGCAACACCGGCACAGCTGTGGGAAGCGACGGGAGCGACACCGGATCTCCGTTGCCTGGCAACACCGGCACAGCTGCGGGAAGAGGCGGAAGCGACACCGGATCTCCGTTGCCTGGCAACAGTGGCGCAGCCGCGGGATGCAGTGGAAGTGATGCCGGATCTCCGTTGCCTGGCAACACAGGCGCAGCCGCAGGAAGCGGTGGAAGTGACACCAGATCTCCGTTGCCTGGTAACACCGGCGCATCCGTGGGAAGCGCTGTTTCGGAGGTCAGCCGCGCAGGCGCAGAAGCCGGTGGAGCCGCGGGCGGGGCTGCCCGGAGAAGCGGCCACGGGGAGAGCTGGAGTGGCCCCCCAGGCACGGGAGGCGGCCCCGTGGGCCCCAGAGACGGGACCTCGGGCACCGATGCCGCCCCCAGCTCTGAGCAGGGCGGGGTCCAGGGGCCCGGCCGGGGTGGGCCCTGCAGGACTGCCAGGGCAGCGCCGCCCACTCATCATCCCCTGGAGAGAGAGGAGGGGGGGAAAAGACGGCTCTGTCTGAGCATGTTCCAAAAACGCAGGAAAAAAAACTTTTTCGGCTCCGGGCAAAACTTCGCCGCCCCGCTGCGATTCAGGGGGGCTGGGAAGCAGCAGATCGTCCCCCTCCAAAGGGTCTCCTCCAGTGAGAATTGGGGGGAATGGGGCTTGCCCCATGCAGTTAGCAATCTAGGGAAAAACAGCTGCTCTCCATTTCAACACCGGAAAAAGTGCGCTGAACACTGGATAAATCTGGGGGTACCCGAACCCACTGTTCAAAACTACTTGGAAAATGGATTCCATGCACTCCCACACAAACATATCAAGGGCATAGAGTACATTCATAGAAAACCCAAAGAGCTTTGCCCATTGAAAAACTCATAGAAATATCTCTCCTACAGGAGAATTCCATCCTCTTCACCCCATTTGTGCCAGAGGGCAATAAGTCTCTCCTCTGAAGGGGAGAAAGGAACCTCTGCCTCTGTGAGAGGGGTCCTCCACATTTGCAGCCACAAACTGTGAAGGGCAGCATTTTTAGGAGGGGAAAAGCTAACAGAACCTTGTGACAGTGTCCAGCACTCTCTGGCCAGCTGCTTGGTGCTGCTGAGCTTTCTGGCCATTTTTCTGGAGGATTTTCAGAAGGTTCTCTCTGTGGTCTGCCTTGCTGTGAACTCTGTCCAAATCAGGATCTTCAGTTCTTCAGCTCCTGGCTAGAATCCACTTCTGTGGTCACTTATGAGATGACCATCTGTGGTGGTTTGACAGGAAATGTGTTTTTGGGATGCTGTGTTTTTGGCCAATGGATATTCAGGCTTTAATATTGGCATTTAACCTGGCCATTGGGATATGGACACGCCTCTGAGAACACTGGGTTAAAAGCAGAGCTCTCCCCTGGGAGGACCTCTTGGGTTTCCGGCGGGAAAGAGTTCGGGTCTCTCCCCCGGCCCAGCTGCTGGCTGGGCAGGGGGAGGGGAAAAGCCATGTGGCCAAGAGAGGTAGGCCTGAGCCCCGGGGTGGAAGGGTGGAAGAGAGAAAGAGAGAGAGAGACACCGGGAGGCATCGGGCAGCCCCCCCTGAGAGACACAGAGAGAGAGAGAGAGAGAGAGAGAGAGAGCCGCTGCCTGAGACTGTAACCTTGAAACTTGATAAACATGGGCCTGTGCCGGCAGCACGGCTGGGACGGAGAAGAGGGGGGGGTTCAGCCGGCCGCTTGTAGGAGCTTTTAACCCCTTTTTGGAAAATGAGAACTTTACAGAACATTGACCTTTCCTAGAAGATAGAGTGGAAGATGATGAAGAAAATGGGCCAGTGTGAGAGAGGTCTGGGCAAGCGAGAGATACTAGAAGAGTAGAGAAGAATCCTAGTGGGAAGAGATGATGGAGTAGCTTTTGCTGGACTCTTTTTGTATAGCCATGGACAGAACCATGTTCCTTGTGATACAGAGACTGCATTCTAGGGGGAGGCAATGGCCTCAGAGACAAGAGGGTTCAGTGTTGATGCCCCTCGGCCCCAGGGGGTGAAAAAATATGGGGGGGACAGGTGTCCCAAAGGAGAGATTGTGGGGACAGGTGTCCCAAAGGAGAGACTGTGCCTTTTTTGGATCGGGACAGAGCATCCTTAAAAGACAACCCTAGAAGCAGTTCTGGTCCGTGTTCAGTGGTGAGAGCACTGGACATGAAAAGGAAGAAGTCACGACGGCAGATGTACTCCGGGCGGTGCCACGAGTGACACGGAAACACACGAGGCTTCGACTGTGTTTCCAGGGGAAGCCCATGGCACAAGAAGGACTCCTCTCCTCTTGATGAACTGAGGATTGATTGTCTAAAGGGTGGTGCTGGACCGAGAGTTGGTGATTTGAGAAACAAATGTATTGTGTTGGAAGTTTGGTGGGGGGAGGAGGAAATGCATTTGTGAGGTTTTCATTTTCCCAGTGTGTGCGTTTGATTTTATCTGTAGTTGTAGAGTAGTTAATAAAGTTCTAGTTCTTTTTTCCCTAAGTAGGAGCCTGCTTTGCTTATTCCTGGTCACATCTCACAGCAGAAACCAGGGAGAAGGTATCTTCATGGGGGCACTGGCATTGTGCCAGTGTTAAACCATGACATTTTTGGTTCCCTGACCGGGAAATCGAACCTTGGGGGAATGATACGATAAAGTTGTGAGTAAAGCTGTGAGATGGGACCAAAGAAGAATAAGAACAAAGCATGTATTGAGTTAAGGTAGCTGCATAGTAAAAATCTGGGGATGAAGGTTTTCCTGTTTTGTAGAAGTGTTGAAGTGTTTTGTAATTTTGTTAATAATTTTAGAAAGTGTGTTCTCAGAGGCGAAGGGTGGAATGTGGTGGTTTGACAGGAAATGTGTTTTTGGGATGCTGTGTTTTTGGCCAATGGATATTCAGGCTTTAATATTGGCATTTAACCTGGCCATTGGGATATGGACACGCCTCTGAGAACACGGGGTTAAAAGCAGAGCTCTCCCCTGGGAGGGCCTCTTGGGTTTCCGGCGGGAAAGAGTTCGGGTCTCTCCCCCGGCCCAGCTGCTGGCTGGGCAGGGGGAGGGGAAAAGCCATGTGGCCAAGAGAGGTAGGCCTGAGCCCCGGGGTGGAAGGGTGGAAGAGAGAGAGAGAGACACCGGGAGTCATCGGGGAGCCCCCCTGAGAGACATAGAGAGAGAGAGAGAGAGAGAGAGAGCCAGTGCCAGAGACTGTAACCTTGAAACTGGATAAACATGGGCCTGTGCCGGCAGCACGGCTGGGACGGAGAAGAAGGGGGGTGCAGCCGGCCACTTGTAGGAGCTTTTAACCCCTTTTCAGAGAATGAGAACTTTACAGAACATTGACGTCTCCTAGAAGATAGAGTGGAAGATGATGAAGGAAATGTGCAAGTGTGAGAGGTCTGGCCGAGTGAGAGAGAGTGGAAGAATAGAGAAGAATCCTAGTGGGAAGAGATGATGGAGTAGCTTTTGCTGGACTCTTTTTGTATAGCCATGGACAGAACCATGTTCCTTGTGACACAGAGACTGCATTCTAGGGGGAGGCAATGCCTCAGAAACAAGAGGGTTCAGTGTTGATGCCCCTCGGCCCCAGGGGGTGAAAAAATATGGGGGGGACAGGTGTCCCAAAGGAGAGATTGTGGGGACAGGTGTCCCAAAGGAGAGACTGTGCCTTTTTTAGATCGAGACAGAGCATCCCTAAAAAGACAACCCTAGAAGCAGCTCTGGTCCGTGTTCAGTGGTGAGAGCACTGGACATGAAAGGAAGAGGTCACGATGGCAGATGGACTCCAGGCGGTGCCACGAGTGACACGGAAACACACGAGGCTTCAGCTGTGTTTCCAGGGGAAGCCCATTGTACAAGAAGGACTCCTCTCCTCTTGATGAACTGAGGATTGATTGTCTAAAAGGTGGTGCTAGGCCAGGAGTTGGTGATTTGAGGAATAGATGTATTGTGTTGGGAATTTGGTGGGGGGAGGAGGAAATGTACTTGTAAGGTTTTCATTTTCCTGTGTGTGTTCCTTTTTATCTATAGTTGTAGCGTAGTTAATAAAGTTTTGTTTTCTTCATTTCCAAGTGGAAGCCCGCTTTGCTCATTCCTGGTCACATCTCACAGCAGAAACCAGGGAGAGGGTATGCCTCATGGGGGCACTGGCATTGTGCCAGTGTCAAACCATGAAAGAATGTTAATGAGCCATGGGACACTGAATCCCTGCACTGAAGAGCTGAAGGCTGAACAAGTGATTTGGAAAATTAAATCAAATGATTCCCCGAGGCTTGGCTTGTTAAGGTGCTCTGAATGTTAATGAGCCCTGGGACACTGAATTCCTGCACTGAAGAGCTGAAGGCTGAACAAGCCTCTGGAGCAGTGAAATTCAGCAGCAGCCTCCAAGTTGCTGAGGATGTCAGCAGCCCCCAGTGAGGCCATCCCTGCCCAGAGACCGTGGGGGAATGGGCAGACAAGGAGAGCGTCCCTGGGGCTGGGGCAGCACAACTCAGAGGCACCAGCGGCTCCAGCTGGGCAATGGAGTGTGGAATGTGGCTGGGAAAGCCCTGCCTGGGCTGGGCCAAGCAGCACACACAAGCCCTGACTCCCATCTCCCAAAAAAACTCTCTCAAGGATACATTTAAAAGGAATTACAATTGTTTGTGTACTCTAAGTTAGATGCACTAAGAAATATCAATAAGAGATTTTTAGGAGCTCAAAACAACAAAACAGGAACTTTACTTGGAACTTCAGGAAATCAGAGAAGCTTTGGCAAAAGTTTTAATATGACATTCAATCAACAAAAAACACTTATCAAAGCATTATCTTGGCCCATTCCACTTCACATACTCTAAGCCTGTTCAATTTAAGTTAAACAAAATATCCAAGAGGACATATATAGAAGTAGACACAGAAAGAGAGAAAATATAATTTAGAGAAGTGCACACATGTCAGGACCCAGGACATCCCTCTGGCTGTCCTGAGCAGCCAAGACCCCTGCCAGGGGTCTCAGAGACCGTGGCACAGAGCCCAAAACACCTGTGGTTTTGATTATGACCCGTGGAGCAAATTACCAACCTTGTATGAAAATCGGCAAGCCACAACAGTTTAAGTAGAATATTAGTGAAGTTATCATGGGGCGGAAAAGGAGATTTTAGGGTTTTTGGTATGGGGGTCCAGGAGGCAACATGGAGGGAACTTGGAACTGGGTATTTTCTCCTTCTTCTTCTTGGCCTCCATCTTCTGCTGTGATGTTGGCACTTAGAGATTGGTTTCGAGTAGAAGCTCACTGTCTAACATAGGTGATAGGTATTGGAAAGGAATTGTAAACATTGTACACGTAGTTTTTAGTATAAAGACATAACACCACCCCGGGGGCAGGCAGAATGCCTCAGACTGTCCTGCTTATCTGACCTCGGCAGGGCAGAAGAAAATTTTGTATAGATAAGGTAAAATAAACAACCTTGAGACCAAGAAATGAAGAGCTCTGACTATTTCTTCAAGCGCCAGGCTGGGAAAAGAGACTTTCAAACTTTTCTCGGGGTCACTCTGACAAGCTAACGATCCCGACATACACACAGCTACCAACTCCTGGATTCCAGCACTGTTCTGATGGAAATTCCAAGAGGATGCAGGGTCAAGATGTGTGCTTGCCTTGTGGTCAGCCTTCAATAGCCCTTGGTCTCCCTGGCCCCTTCCCCCAGGTGGGGCTTGGGCTCATTTGGTCCCTCAGGAGCTGGGCTGGGGCTGCAGAGGTGGCTGTGGAGCATTGCCTGTGCTGTGCCAGGGACTGGCAGCCACTGCTGGGCTGGGATAGAGGCTCTGGGGGGATTGGGGTTCCAGGGCAGGGCAGGGCTGGGGTTCCAGGGCAGGGCAAGACTGGACCTGCCCCTTCCTCCCCCACACACAAAATATTTCCAGTTAACAATCTCCTCCAGGCTGTCACAATAGGGAATGATGAAGGTGAAATCCCGATTCTGCCCATGGGCACCTGGGTGAGAAAGATAGTTCTTTTCCATAGCACAGAGCCCCAGTGTTTGGAAGGCAGGTGAGAGCCTCACTACACCAAGGCCAGCCAGACTTGTCAAGAATGGCAAATTTTGCCTGGGAGCAGTCCTTGCATTTAAGGAATTTTTGAGTTGGAAACCCAATTTCGGCCATGGGCACATGCAGAAGCAACACAGTTCTTTTCCATAGGAAGGAAAGCACAGACCCTTCCCCAGTGTTTTGGGGACCAATGAGAGGTGACCCTTATGAAACCATTGCCAGCCAGACTTGTCCTGGCAATATTACTATGGGAAAAATCTGTGGAAATAAGGAAATTTGGAGGTGAAATCCTAATTCTGGCCATGGGTCCCTGGAGGAGAAGGAGATTTCTTTTCCATGGCAAGAAAAGCATGGAGCCCCAGTGTTTCAGCAGCAGATGAGAAGAGACCCTCAACATGCCAAAGTCAGCTGGACCAATCAGGTAGTCCATGGGAGGCCAAACCAGCCAGACCTTTTCTGTGTTCTATTGGTTTTATGAGGCCCTGCAGTATCCCCATGGTCCCCATGGTTCCATGGGGCCCCGCAGTGTCTAAATGGTGCTTTGATTCCACGGGGTCCAGCAGTGTCACAATGGACCCTTGGTGTCACAGGGCCCCACAGTGTCACAATGGTCCCACTTATTTCATGAGGCCTTGCAGTGTCACAATGATCTCAACGGTTCCACAGGCCCCACAGTGTCACGGGACTCCTCTGTTCCATGAGCCCTGCAATGTCACAATGGACCTTTGGACCCTGGGGGTTTGCTGTGTCACAATGGCCTCCTTTGGCTCCACAGTGTCACAATGGACCATTGATGACAGGAGTCCCCTCTGTGTCACCCTGGAGCTTTGGTTCCGTGCAGCCCTGCAGTGTCACAATGAACCTTGGTTCAATGGGGTTCCGCAATGTCACAATGGTCCCAAGTTTCCATGCAGCCCTGCTGTGTCACAATGGTCTCCTTTGGTTCCCAGTGTCACAATGGACCCCTGATGACACGAGGTTCCACAATGTCACAATGGACCTTTGGTTCCATGCAGCCCAGCAATGTCACAAAGGCATTTTGGTTTCATGAGGCCCCACAGCATCACAATGGTCCTCTTGGTTCTGTGGGGACCCCCAGGGCCACAATGGTCTGAATGGTTCCACGGGGCCCCACAGTGGCACAATGGTCCCTTGGTTCCATGGGCCTGTGCTGCTGCATTCCCCCCTCCCCTTCTCAGCCTGCCCTGCCAGCTGAGAAATGCTCCTTGGGGCTCGGCCTTGGCCAACAGCCCCTGGGCTCAGCTCCTCTGCAGCTCATCACAAACACTGTCTGCTCCAGGCACTGCTGCTGCCCAACCAGCTCCTGCTTTCTGGAGGAGCAGCCCTGGGAACTGGTTTTGTTCCCTCAGTGGCACAACATCCCTGTTCTCACCCTGCCAAAGAAAGCTGTTGATGCCAAGTGGGGCCAGGATGAACCATTGCTGGGACTGAAGCCCCTCTCTTGGGGCCCTGCAAACAGCGCTCCAAAAGGAGCCCTTGGAGCTCTCCTGGGCCAGCGACTCCCTCTGAGTGGGGCCTCTCCCAGCCGGGAACTCTCCCGTTTGCTGCACTCGGGGATCCCCAACAACGACGGAGCCTGGGCTGATCCCCCCACTCCTCCAGTCTCAACCCTTCACCCTCTGGGGAGATGCCAAAGGATCCACAGGGAGCATTTCCTGCCCTCAGGGGAATTTCTCAGAGGTGCCTTGCACTGACTCTTTGTGTCTGTGTGCACACAGGAGTGCCTGTGCTCAGGGAAATGTGGCAGAAATGCTGCTCTCTGAGGGGTTTGAGTGCCTTGGATAGCTGAGTCAGTCAGGCCTGTACGAAATGTCCAGTCATGAGGTATGAGCTAAGTTAAATGCTCCTGAGAGTTTTTCTCTTGCGAAGTTGTTATTTTAATGTAAGTTATTAGGCTAAGTTAAATACTGTTAAGTGTTATTCCTCTGTTAAATTGCTAAGTCATAGGTTATAAGTTAGGTTAAATATTGTTAGCTGCTCTTTTTGCCTGAATTGTGACATTTAAGCTATCAGGTATGGTTAAGTCCTGTTAAGTTTGAGCTCTGTTAAACCTTTGGGCCATAATCCTTTTATCCTTGCCCTCAATCTCCTTGTGTCACACACACACACAGGGACAGTCCTCGGCTCATTTCTGGTTTGGTTGCCTGGATTTTGCTTGGTTTTGTTGTTGCTTTGTTTCCCTCGTGTGCCTGAAGTGTCCAGTCAGGAGCAGAGTCAAGGAAACAAAGCAACAACAAAACCAAATAAAATCCAGGCAATCAAAACAGAAATGAACTGAGGACTGTCCCTGTGTGTATGAGACACAAGGACAGTGAGGGCAAGGATAAAAGGAATACAGCCCAAAAGGTTAAATGAGGTGAAATTTAAAAGGACTTAACCTTAACTGATGCCGTCAACTTCACAATTTAGCAAAAGAACAGCACTTAACAGTACTTAACCTACCTTAAAAACAATGACTCAGTAATTTAACACAGGAATAACACTTAACAAAACTAAGCTAATAACTAGAATTAAACTTAACAACTTAGCAAAAGAACAACTCTTAGCAGCATTTAACTTAGCTTAGATCTCCTGACTTAACCTTACTTACTGATATCTGGATATCTGACTGACTCAGCCATCCAAGGCACTCAAACCCCTCAGAGAGCAGCATTTCTGCCACATTTCCCCAGCACAGGCACTCCTGTGTGCACACAGACACACAGAGTCAGTGCAAGGCACCTGGGAGAAATTCCCCTGAGGGCAGGAAATGCTCCCTGTGGATCCTTTGGCATCTCCCCAGAGGGTGAAGGGTTGAGACTGGAGGAGTGGGGGGATCAGCCCAGGCTCCGTCGTTGTTGGGGATCCCCGAGTGCAGCAAACGGGAGAGTTCCTGGCTGGGAGAGGCCCCACTCAGAGGGAGTCGCTGGCCCAGGAGAGCTCCAAGGGCTCCTTTTGGAGCGCTGTTTGCAGGGCCCCAAGAGAGGGGCTTCAGTCCCAGCAATGGTTCATCCTGGCCACACTTGGCACCAACAGCTTTCTTTGGCAGTGTGAGAACAGGGATGTTGTGCCACTGAGGGAACAAAACCAGTTCCCAGGGCTGCTCCTCCAGAAAGCAGGAGCTGGTTGGGCAGCAGCAGTGCCTGGAGCAGACAGTGTTTGTGATGAGCTGCAGAGGAGCTGAGCCCAGGGGCTGTTGGCCAAGGCCGAGCCCCAAGGAGCATTTCTCAGCTGGCAGGGCGGCCTGAGAAGAGGAGGGGGGAATGCAGCAGCACAGGGCCCATGGAACCAAGGGAGCATTGTGACACTGTGGGGCCCTGTGAGACCAAGGGACCATTGTGACACTGTGGGCCTCCTGTGAGACCAAGGGACCATTGTGACACTGTGGGGCCTCATGGAATCATGGAGAGCACTGTGACATTGCTGGGCCTCATGGAACCAAGGGGACAGTACTGACTCTGTGGGGCTCCATAGAATGTAGGGATCATTGTGACACTGAGAGACCCCATCAAACCAAGGGTCCATTGTGACACCACGGGGCCTCATGGAACTGTGGAGACCATTGTGACACTTTGGGGTGTCATGGAACCAAGGAGACCATTGTGACACTCTGAGGCCTCATGGAACCAGTGAGACCATTGTGAACCTGGGGGTCCCCACAGAACCAAGAGGACCATTGTGATACTGTGGGGCGTCATGAAACCAAAATGCCTTTGTGACACTGCAGGGCTGCATGGAACCAAAGGTCTCCATTGTGACATTGTTGAACCTCGTGTCATCAGGGGTCCATTGTAACACTGGGAACCAAAGGAGACCATTGTGACACTGCAGGGCTGCATGGAACCAAAGCTCCAGGGTGACACAGAGGGGCCTCCTGTCATCAATGGTCCATTGTGACACTGTGGAGCCAAAGGAGACCATTGTGACACTGCAAAGTCTCAGGGTCCAAAAGTCCATTGTGACATTGCAAGACTCATGGAACGGAGGACTCACGTGACATTGTGGGGCCTGGGGATCCATGGAGACAATTGTGACACATTTGGACTGCATGGAATCAAGGCACCATTATGATACTGCAGGGCCCCATAAGACCAAGGGAACATGGAAATTGTCTGTCTCAGTGTTCCAGAGGCCACCTGACTGGTCCAGCTGACCTTGGCATGTTGAAGGTCTCTTCTGCTAATGAAACCCTGGGGCTCTGTACTTTCCTTCCTATGGAAAAGAACTCTCCTTCTCCTCCAGGCACCCAGGACCAGAATTAGGATTTCTCCTCCAAATTTCCTTATATCCAGGGATTGTTCCCACATGAATATTTCCACGACAAGTCTGGCTGGCAATGGTTTTACAAGGGTCACCTCTCAGCTATCCCCAAAACACTGGGAAAGGCTCTGTGCTTTCCTTCTTGTGGGAAAGAATTGTCCTGCTTCTCCAGGTGCCCATGGCTGATACTGGGCTTCCACCTAAAAAATTCCCTAAATCCAAAGACTGCTTCCAGACAAAATCTGCCATTCCTGACAAGTCTGGATGGCCTTTGCCTAGTGAGGCTCTCCAAACACTGGGGGTCCATACTTTCCTTCCTATGGAAAAGAACTGCCCTTCTCAGCCAGGTGCCCATGCCCAGAAATGGGATTTCCACCTCAAGCATTGCCTGTTGTGACAGACTGGAGGAGATTGTTGGCTGGGAACATTTCATGTGTGGGGGAGGAAGGGGCAGGTCCAGCCTTGCCCTGCCCTGGAACCCCAGCCCTGCCCTGCCCTGGAACCCCAATCCCCCCAGAGCCTCTATCCCAGCCCAGCAGTGGCTGCCAGGCCCTGGCACAGCACAGGCAATGCTCCACAGCCACCTCTGCAGCCCCAGCCCAGCTCCTGAGGGACCAAATGAGCCCAAGCCCCACCTGGGGGAAGGGGCCAGGGAGACCAAGGG
This sequence comes from Agelaius phoeniceus, assembly GCF_051311805.1. NCBI lineage: Eukaryota > Metazoa > Chordata > Aves > Passeriformes > Icteridae > Agelaius > Agelaius phoeniceus. Next base: position 7,428,159 of record NW_027509867.1, on the reverse strand, counting down.
CTATTGAAGGCTGACCACAAGGCAAGCACACATCTTGGCCCTGGATCCTCTTGGAATTTCCATCCCAACACCACTGGAATCCAGGAGTTGGTAGCTCTGTGTGTGCTTCTCTGTATCTTTTATGTCTTTCTTTCCTTCTGTGTGTTCTTCTTCTGTTTCTGTGCTCCTGCGAATTTTGATTAACATTAAATTGAACAAGCTTAGAGTTTGTGAAGTTGAAAGGGCCAAGTCAATGCTTTGAAAAGCATTTTATGTTGATTGAATGTCTGTCATTGTTTGACATGAGAAGAATTTTAAAAAGTAATACAAAACTTCTTTTTGTGTTACTGACAATCTGTTAAACCACTGAGATACTGAACATGCCTCTGTTAAACACAAATGTTAAAGATGAAAAAACCCAGGAACCTCCTCTTTCTTTTCCAGTCAACAAAGAAGTAGCGTCCCTGGCCCTGGCCCCATCTCAACCAAACCAAACCAAACCAAACCAAACCAAACCAAACCAAACCAAGCAACCCTGCCATGGGCTCAGCCCCTTCCCCCCTCCCCAGGCTGTGCCCCCACCCCCATCGGCCCCATTCTGACCAAACCAAACCCCAACAACTCCCAAACAGGAAAACAAAAGAGGCTACAAAACCCTAACCAGAACAAAGCCGAACACAGCTATTAAAATCTCACCATCAAGTCCCCTCTCCCAACACAACTAAAACCAAAAACCCCTACAACCCATACAAAATAACCCTACAACTAAAAACTTAAACATAAAAAAAGCCAAAAACCAACCATAAAACCAATCCTAACACAACCCCACCACAACTTCCACCACAAGTTACCGGCAGGTCAGTTGTTAACCCTGTCAATACTTCAATCCTCCCTCGAGTAAAAGAAAAAAACAAAATACAAACATATAAAAGAAACCATAAAACCATCAAAGACAGTAAAGAAGAAGTTAAATCCCAAATTAAAAAAAAAACACCCTTAATCTTAAAACTAAAATCCTCTTATAAACTATAAAGAAAAAACTCTTTTTTTATAACATCTAAAACTATTAAAAATTTTAAATATTAAAAATAATATCAAACCAAAAACTCTATACTAAAATAAACAAATGTTAAAATAACTGCAATTTCATCCAAATTTTAAACAGAAGCAAAAAAAGTAATCCAGTATCCCCAAGAGAAGATATCTATTCCCAGAGATAAAAATAATTCTAAAAGTAAACAATAAAAACTTTTACCTTTAAACAACTCATCTTTAAAACAATACCCCGTAAGTTGACATGGACCATCAACAAAGTTCCTCAGGCAATTGTTATCCATGACAAAATTAAAAACCACAAAAAAATATTATTTCCTATTGTAAAAAATCTCCATAACCTTAACAACAAAAGCAACTTTCCATAAGTAAATTAAAGAAAGACTACACTAGAAATAGTAAACTAACCAGAAATTTTAAGTTTAATTTCTTTACATTGTCAGTAAAAAAAAGGTCGTAAAAGAAAAAAAAGTGTTCTAAAGAGTTTATTTTAATTCTTACTTCATTTTTTCTTTTATTTACTTTTAATAAAATTTTCTTTATACTGTTTTAAAATTTTACACCTTCTTTACCTTTCTCCTAAACCTATCTCACAATAAAATAAATACATAAATAATTAACCAATACTAAAACCCACCACATTCATCAATCCATTAATTAAGAAATCTCAAGATTAGAAAAATCTTAAATTAACAAAACAAAACCACTACAATGTCATAAAAAATCTTTTGCCAAAGTTTCTCTGATTTTCTAAAGTTGCAAGTAAAGGCTGTTTGGTTGTTTTGAGCTCCTGAGAATGTCTTGTACTGGTATTTCTCCAGGGAGTCCAATTCCGAGTACACAAACAATTGTAATTCCTTTTTAATGTCTCCTTGAGAGAGTTGTTTGGGGGATGGGGGTCGGGGCTTGTGTGTCCTGCTTGGCCCAGCCCAGGCAGGGCTTTCCCAGCCCCATTCCACACTCCATTGCCCAGCTGGAGCCGCTGGTGCCTCTGAGTTGTGCTGCCCCAGCCCCAGGGACGCTCTCCTTGTCTGCCCATTCCCCCACGGTCTCTGGGCAGGGATGGCCTCACTGGGGGCTGCTGACATCCTCAGCAACTTGGAGGCTGCTGCTGAATTTCACTGCTCCAGAGGCTTGTTCAGCCTTCAGCTCTTCAGTGCAGGAATTCAGTGTCCCAGGGCTCATGAACATTCAGAACACCTGAACAAGCCAAGCCTCTGGGAATCATTTGATTTTAATTTTCAAATCCTTTGTGGTTAAGTAGATCTCAGTAGTGCATTGAAACTGAATACATGATATTTAAAAAGACAGCGAGAAAACATTTTTTAGGTCCTGTTTAGTTTTGTTTTCCTGTTAATTCATTGATATGTGCAATCTCCAATTGACACTGAATCCAGGTACCTCCTCATGCAGTTTGAATAGATATGGAAATCAAGACCCTTCCTGGCTGACAATCAATCAGACTCTGTCCCTACCCCCACCCCACCATTTCCCCCATCCAAGCCCTGGCACTCAGAGCAGCCTTGTGCAAATCTGAGCTCCCTCCAGCCCAGGCTGCACCTGCAGCTTTCAGCTCCTTGGCTCCAACTCCCACCTGCTTTCCTTGGAGAAGGAGCTGCCCGAGACACAGAGGGATGTTCATTTCTTGTCAGCCAACAAAGCCAAGGGAAGGCACAGCTCCATCAAATGCAAAAGTCATTCTTTCCCTGGCTCTGCCCTGCCCCTGATCCCCACAGCCTGTCCTGTTTCCTTCATCCCTGCATTGCCAGGGACTCTCTGGGACAAGGGAGCTCTGCTCTGGCTATGGAGGGAGGTCCAAGTGCAGCCACTGGAGTGGGAACCACAACTCATCAGGTTTGTGTCCTTTGGGGGTCAGGAACTGGTGAGACTCAGGGGCACAGAAAGTTTCTCTCTATGGCCAACAGACCACAGTTGAACAGGACACAATTTAATAACAATCTCGCTCTTCCCTGAGCTATGTGCAATGTCCCAGCAGCGTCTGACGAGTCCACCATCCACAAGTGATTTACATACTAAAATTAATTCTAAACAAATGTGATCCTGTGATAGATAGAAACACAATTAAGTTCTTGTATCAGGATGCTCATCCCAGAGTGGGGGCAAAACAGCTCCAACAATTCCTGATTTGCAAAGCTGTCAGTGGTGGATGGAGAAGGGAGGTCAGGCTGCTCTGGTGTTGAGGAAATGCTGAAACCAGCCTGACTCATTTCATCTCCTCCTGTCCTGGCTGATCTCCCCTCTTTCCCCTTCCACCCATTGGCTTTTGTCTCCCACCAGGCCCCCGGTGAAGAGCCTGGCTCTGTGTTCTTCATCCCCTCCTCGCTGGCACTGCCAGGCTGGGATGAGGAGCCCCTCAGCCTTCCCTGCTCTGGGCTGGACAAGCCCAGCTCCCTCAGCCTCTGCTCACAGCCCAAGGGCTCCAGCCCCACCTTGGAGGCCCTTCCCAGACCCTGCTCCAGCTGCCAGACATCTTTCCTGCCCTGGGCAACCCAACCCAGGCCACAGTGACCTGGATAATCCCCATCCTTGATGTCCTGGTCACACAGCCCTGGCCCCTTGTCCCCATGTCAGGCTCTGGGGTGGATCCTGTGGAACATCCTTTGGTGGAGGCTGTGGCTCCAGGTGGGCCGGGGGGATCCCGGGGGACAGGGACCCTGCTGGGCATGGACAGCACTGGACTTGTTGGGAGAAACTGTGAGGGGGAGCTGGGGCCGAGTGACCAACCCAGTGACCTGACACAGCCCTGCTGGGATGTCACACAGCCCCTCTGGGATGTCACAGCCTGCTCTGTGATGTCACAGCCCATTCTCTAAGGTCACAGAGCTGGCTCTGTGATGTCACAGAGATAGTCTATGATGCCATAGTTGATCAATGACCTCACATAACCCACTCTGTGATGTCATATCCCACTCTGTGACCTCATGTTACCAGATGATCAATTGCCTACACCAGGTGAGCTGACACCTGGAGCTTGTTCTCCACATCCCCAGGCCTATGGAAACCACACAAGGCCCATTGTGTGAGAAGGGGAACTGGAAGTTCAGCAGCCTCAGGGTCCTGCCCGCTCAGCCAGGCCCACTGGAATATTGGGGTCCACGACCACCAGGGACCACCAGAGAGACCCCCAGGACAGAAGAACACATGGGTAAAGGGGAGGGGGAATATGTTAATGATTTTGGGGAAATGATTATCATATGTATGTTTAGTCCAGGACAATCAATGAATATGTGTGCAAAATGCAGAATATAAACAGAAACTTTGCTGTACTCAGCATGCACAGCTTTGGGAGGAGCTCTCCCCTGTGCATCCAGCTGAATAAAGAATGCTGCTTCTTAATGCTACAGTGGGGTTAAGGAGTTTTCTCTTTCACTGAATTTTTGGTAACACTCCCACTGCCAAGGAAAGCTCTGTCTGCTGCTGTTCACAGACAGAGAAGGGCTGGGGGCAGATGTGGGGCTCAGAGGCTGCCTGGGGCACAGTGACCATGAAATAATCAAGTTTTCAATGTTTTGTGAAAGAAGGAGGGGCAGCAACAAAAGTTCTACACTGGAATTAGGAAGGGCAGACTTTGGCCTGTTTAGGACGCTGATTTGGGGAGTACCAAATCAGGTACTGAATTTTTAAGGAGAAACAGCCCTTTAAATCAAAGGGGTCCAGGAAGGATGGACACATTTCAAGAAAGTAATCTTAAGGGGAAGAGCAGCCTGTCCCAGTGTGGCAAAAGATGAGCTGGTGATGAAAATGACTGGCCTGGCTGCCCATGGAGCTTTTGTGGGAAGTCAAGGGAAGGAAGAGTGAGCATCACCTTTGGACACAAGGTCAGGAAACATAGGCAGTGTTTAAGGATGTTATTAGGTTATGCAGAAAGAAAAGGAAAGAGGTGAAACCTCAATTAGAGTTTAACCTGTCCACTTGTGTGAAAAATAATAGAAAATGTGTCTATAAATAAATTAATTGCAAAATGTGGGATAAGGAGAACCTCTACTCTTTATTGGATAAAGTGGAGAATATAGTAACTAAAGATAAGGGAAAGGCTGAGCTACTTAACACCTTGTTTGTCTCAATTTTCAATATTAGGACAGGTTGTCCTCAGGACAAGTGTTCTCCTGAGCTGGTAGATGAGCACAGGGAGCAGAACAGCCCCCTGGAATCCAGGAGGAAGCAGCTGGGGACCTGCTGAGCCACTCAGATGCTCACAGGTGTATGGGATCAGATGGGATCCATCCCAGGGGGATGAGGGAGCTGTGGATGAGCTCCCCAAGCTGCTCTCCATCATTTACCATCAGTCCTGGCTCAGCAGGGAGGGCCCAGAGCAGTGGAGGTGCCAGTGTGAGCCCATCCCCAGGAAGGGCTGGAAGGAGGAGCTGGGGAACTCCAGGCCTGTCAGCCTGACCTGGGTGCCCGGCAAGGTTATGGAACAGATCACCTTGAGTGCCATCACAGGGCACCCACAGGATGGCCCAGGGATCAGAGCCAGCCAGCGTGGATTTAGGGCTGGCAGGTCCTGCCTGACCAACCTGGTCTCCTTTTATGCCCAGGTGACCCACCTGTGGATGTGGGAAAGGCTGTGGATGTTGTGTGCCTGGACTCCAGCAGAGCCTTTGACTCTGTCTCTGACAGCATTCCCTGGAAAAGCTGCAGCCCACGGCTTGGGCAGGTTCCCTCCTGGCTGGGAGATTTAAGAGCTGGCTGGAGGCTGGGCCCAGAGAGTGGTGGGGATGGTGCTGCACCCAGCTGGTGCCCAGGCACTGGGGCTGTCCCCAGGGATCTGTGCTGGGCCCAGTCCTGTTTAATATCTTCACTGATGGTCTGGGTGAGGGGATCGAGTGCAGCATTCACAAATTGCAGATGGCACCAAGCTGGGTGTGAGTGTGGATCTGCTGGAGGGCAGGACAAGAAGACCCAGCCTTAAGCTGCACCCGGGGAGGCTCAGGCTGGACAATAGGAAGGAGTTCCTCACAGAAAGGGTGAGTGGGAACTGGAATGGGCTGGCCAGGGGGGAGGTGGCAGAGTCACTGTCCCTCTCCAGTGGCACTCAGTGGCATGGTCTGGGTGACAAGGCAGTATTAGGGCATTGGTTGGACTTGATGATCCCAAAGGTCTTTTCCAGCCTATTTGATTCTGTCATTCTGTGATGATTGGGACACTCTGGGGCCATTGTGACACTGCAGGGCCTCGTGGAACTAAGAGGACCATGGTGACACCGTGCAGCCCCACAGAACCAGGGCTCCATTGTGGTGCTGTGGGGCCAAATGGACCCAGGGAGTGCCCCATGACACTCTGGGTCCTCGTGCAACCACAGAGGCCATTGTGACACTGCAGAGCCTCGTGTAACCAAGGCTTTTCACCATTTTGACACTGCAAAACCAAGGAGACCATGATGACAGTGTGGGACCTCATGTAACCATGGGGCCATTGTGACACCCTGGGGCCCCATGGAATCAAGGGGCCACTGTGAAACTGCAGCACCAATGAGAACATTGTGACACTGTGAAGCCCCATGGAACCAAGGAGACCATTGTCACATTTTGAGGCCCCATGGAAGCAAGGAGACCAGTGTGACAGTGCAGGGCCTGGTGTAACCAAGAGGCCATTGTGACACTGAGGGGGCCCAAAGAACCAAGGACATCTTTGCAGATGACAACAAGCTGGATGTATCTGCTGGAGGGTCGGAGGGCTCCGCACAGTGACTTGGACAGGCTGGATCCAGGGGATGAATCCAACAAGGTGAAGTTTAACAAATCCAAGTGCCAGGCCCTGATATTTGGCCCCAGTGCTACAGGTGGGGACAGAGTGGCTGGAGAGCAGCCAGGCAGAAAGGGACCTGCAGGGACTGATGGACAGCAGGCTGGACATGAGGCAGCAGTGTGCCCAAGTGGCCAAGAAGGCCATTGGCTCCTGGCCTAGATCAGGAATGGTGTGGCCAGCAGAAGCAGAGCTGCTGTGCCAGCACTGGTCTGCCCCCAGCTCTGCACAAAGACATTGCTGCTGCAGCTACAGAGAAGGGAACGCAAGGGCATCTCTGGAAAAAACTTTCCTGGGAGATCCTTTAGTTCCTTGAAAGCCACATGGAGTGCAGCCCCTCACCGACACAATCTGTGGCCACAGGGAAGATGGAGAGAAACAAAATGATAAATGGCAAAACCAATGGCTTTTCTTTGTGGACAATATTAAAAAACTGAAACATGGGAAAAAAAAGAACAAACTCACAACCAAACCCAAAAGAATTATCAAAGGTGATTGATATTACATGGCCTGTCCCTGCTGCAGCCCCGGCACTGCCACCCCCAGGGCTGTGCCCGGCCCCGAGAGCACTCAGGCCCTGCAGCAACACCAGGGCCACCAGGGCAGCGGGGCAGGGCCACGGCAGCAGCACTGGCAACACCAAGTGCTGCTGCTGCTGCTGCTGCTGGACACAGCTGCTGGGCCAGCACTGATCTGCCCCAGCTCTGCACACAGACATTGCTGCTGCAGCTCCAGAGAAGGCAACAAAAGGGGGATCACTTCAGAAAACTTTGCTAGGAGAACCTTTAGTTCCTTTAAAGGCACCAAGAGCGCAGCCCCTCATTGACACAGTGTGGGGCCACAGGGAAGGTGGAGAGAAACAAAAGGGGAAATGGCACAAGCAATGACATTTCTCTGTGGACAATACAGTCGGGCTTGACAGCTAGCTGACAAGCAAAGCTGAGTTAATAGATGAAATAACAATTGATGATTTTAGAGTGTATCCATAGCAAGGAAGAAGACAAGGCATTAGCATGGAAATAGATTAGAAGAGATACATGTAAATTTTTGTTAGGTAGACTAGATGCAAGAGTAAATTTGTATGCATAGCTTATTAACTTTCTGTAAAACTTTTGCCAAATATATTGATACTAATAGCTTTGTTCTAATGAATATAATAAGTTATTGTGATGTAATTAATGACTTAAAATGATGTTTTCTTAAAAATATCTAAACTAGAGAACATTAAATATAAAAACATTTTCTTCTTTGACCCTAATCACATGTGTGTAGTTCACATCCAATCTAACAGTATCAGACGAGATTAATAAAGTACAACAAAGAAAAAGAACCTCCAAAATGAAACCAACAAGAATTATCAAAAACAACTTTTATTACAAGTGATTTGCAGAAATTGCCCAGCACTTCAATGTTTCCAAAACAATCAAGTCATCAGTCTCCTCACTGCAGACTTGAGCTCCTGGTTCCTCAGGCTGTAGATGAGGGGGTTCAGGGCTGGAGGCACCACTGAGTACAGAACTGACAGGGCCAGATCCAGGGATGGGGAGGACATGGAGGGGGGCTTCAGGTAGGCAAACATGCCTGTGGTGACAAACAGGGAGACCACAGCCAGGTGAGGGAGGCAGGTGGAAAAGGCTTTGTGCCGTCCCTGCTCAGAGGGGATCCTCAGCACAGCCCTGAAGATCTGCACATAGGAGAAAACAATGAACACAAAACAGCCAAATGATAAACAGGCACTAACAGCAAGAAGTGGTAGACTCCTGAGGTAGGATTTAGAGCAGGAGAGCTTGAGGATCTGGGGGATTTCACAGAAGAACTGGCCCAGGGCATTGCCCTTGCAAAGGGGCAGGGAAAATGTATTGGCCGTGTGCATGAGAGCATTGAGAAAGGCACTGGCCCAGGCAGCTGCTGCCATGTGGGCACAAGCTCTGCTGCCCAGGAGGGTCCCGTAGTGCAGGGGTTTGCAGATGGACACGTAGCGGTCGTAGCACATGATGGTCAGGAGAGAAACCTCTGCTGACAGGAAGAAGAAAATCAAAAAGAGCTGAGCAGCACATCCAGTGTAGGAGATGTTGCTGGTGTCCCAGAGGGAATTGTGCATGGCTTTGGGGACAGTGGTGCAGATGGAGCCCAGGTCAGCGAGGGCCAGGTTGAGCAGGAAGAAGAACATGGGCGTGTGCAGGTGGTGGCCGCAGGCTACGGCGCTGATGATGAGGCCGTTGCCCAGGAGGGCAGCCAGGGAGATGCCCAGCAAGAGGCAGAAGTGCAGGAGCTGCAGCTGCCGCCTGTCTGCCAATGCCAGCAGGAGGAAGTGCCTGATGGAGCTGCTGTTGGACATTTGCTGGGGCTGCACATGTGCACCTGTTCATGGAGAAAGGACAGTGACAAGTCAGGAGAGGCTGCTTGGAGTCAAACCTGGGCCATTCCCTGTAGACTGTCCCTACTTTTGGGACACACCGCCCTTCTAGCTTCTGTGGGAAAGCCTTTGGCTGCAATCAGAGCACAGTCACACTCCTGGGTCACCCTGGGATAAACCAGACCCTGCCCAGAGCAGAGGGATCCCTGAGTGTCTCACCCTCTCTCAAGGTCTCTGGGCAAGGTCTCAGCACCCCCTTGTGCCAAGGACACTCACGGCTCCCTGGGCAAACCCAGCAGCATTTCCTCAGCTGTGGCAGCTCTGCCCTTCCCCGTGGGACGTTGAGGGAACTCCCAGAGGCTCTGGCACAGATTTGCACCCAGGAGGGCAGCTCAGAGCTTGGCAGGGCACAGCAAGGAGATCCCTGGCTGTGCCCATGATGGGATCTCAGGGAGGGGGCTCAGCTCATTCCCTTTTGCCATGGACTGCTTTGCCCACAGCCCCACAGGTGCCAGGGAAGCTTGGACACCCCATTGCCATGGACAGCCCTGCCTGGCAGGAATGCCAAGGGCAGTGCCTGGCTCAGCTGCTGCAGATGCCAGAGCCTCCCTGAGAGCAGCAGATAACAGTGCCAATGTCAGGGCAGGGCAGAAGCAAGAGCAGATGTTGTGGTGCTGTGCCTGAGAGGGCAGGGCAGAGACAGCCGGGCACTCAGGACAGTGTTCCCGTGCCCAGCTGTGCCCGGCACCTCCCACACACCAACAGTGCCCTCCTGCCCCAGCCCTGCTCTCTTCAGCCCCCTCTCCTTCCCTGAGCATCTCCCTGGGCCTGGACATTCCCTCCTGAGAGGAGCCTTGTCCCTGCCAGCGCTCACAGAGCCCATCCCAGCCTGTGTGCCCTGGCTGGGGCCCTACAGAAACCTGCCTGTGTGCAGGGCCCTGGCTGGGGCAGGCTCTGTGTGCAGCTGGGCAAGGGCAGCTCAGGAGAGCCCTGCTGGGCCCCGCAAAGGTGATGCTGCTGCTGTGCAGGGCTGAGGAGTGGCTGAGGGCCCTTTGGGAGGCTCCCAGCAGAGACACTGATCAACTTAATTTACAGTTCTGGACTCTCTGTAAATGTTCAAACATTCCTTTGATGATCCTGTGTGTCCCTTTCAACTCAGAATGTCCTGGGATTCTTGGATTACAATTCCTGTTCTGCTTCTCTCATCCCCTTGTTTTTTATAATCAAAAGAGAAAAAAACCCCCTTTCAACAGTGTTAGAACAGTAAAGTAAAAACCAGACCTTTATTGGAAGCTTCTAGGTGTCCCAGTGGGGATGGGGCACACCCAGGGCCTGATTTCAACAATTTATTAAGGTTGATTAATTAGGATATTTAACAGGAACATCCAATAGGGGATTCACTTACCCCAGTTACACATCCCTGGCTCAATCCATTGGAGTAGGTCCAAGGGCTTCTTTGCCTTCACTTTTTGTTATGACTGCTCACATTCTGGTCAAAAAACAAAATGTTCTTCTTGTAGGTCCTCTTCCTGATAATAAAACTATACAGGATACTATATGTTTTGTATACTATATGAATTTCAGGAATGCATTTAGACAATCAGTTTATTTTTCTAAAATCAAAGAAAAAGGTTAGGGAAAATAATAATGTTAATAAAGGATTATAGTTATAGATTTATATAATAGTAATAGAGTTCATTAAGAGTTTAATAGACTTAAAAAAGCAATATAGATTTATAATTATGTAATAGTAATTTATAGAGCTACAAATATATGAAAATTGTATAAAGTAAAAAAAATCTTCTTGTAATCACCCCAGTGTTCCCATCCTTCTTCAAGCATGAAATTGAAAACACTCTCAGGAAAGCTCCTGATCTATACAGCAATCCCAGGCTTACCTTCTTTGGGAAGTGCCCTGCGGAGCTGTGGCCAGGCTGGTCTGGAGCTGGGAGCAGCCCTGCCCCACCCAGGCTCTCTCAGCAGCAGCCCCTGCCCTGCTCAGGGCGGCTCCTTCCCCCCAGAGCTTCTCCCCAGGGCTGGGAGCAGCTGCCAGGGCTGGCTGAGAGCTGTCCCTGGCAGGCAGCAGAGTCCCTGCCCCAGCACAGCGCCCTGGGCTGCAGGACCCTGCTCTGCAGGACAGCCCTGGGCACCCCTGGCTGCTCTGCACAAGAGACAAGCAGAGAATGTACTCACAGGCTCTGCAGGTATTGGCATGTTCCAGCTTGAGGAGATGGCTCCAGGAGCTGCAGCTGCATTGTCCTGCAGCCAGAGGTTCCTGTGCCAAGGGCTGGCAGTGATTGTGCCCCAGGCACTTCTCAGCCCCTTCCCAGCCCTGACTGATTGAAGCTCTCTGTGCCTCTGGGCTGTGCCCGGGCTGGCTGCAGGCAGTGCCCCAGCCCTGCTGGGTTGGCACAAGAGCTGCTCATCCAGAGAAATGTGCTTTTGAAGCTCTTCTTGGTGACCAGGAGCTGCCTCTGTGCCAGGAGCCCAGCCCAGCTCAGCAGCACAGACACAGCACAAGGACTTTAATCAGCCTCTGGGGCTTTGTGCTCAGGCCCTGAACATCAGTCCCTGAGAGGGAGCTGAAGAAACCTCTGCAGAACTCCAAGGCAGAATCCAACTCCAAAGTCTCTTGGACTTGTAATGGGTCCCAGAGAGGGACAGGACTGAGCAAGTGTCCCCAGGCCCCAGGCCGAGCAGAGAACTGCAGGCAGTGATGACAGGTGGGGACAGAGAGAAGCCAAGTCTTGGTGCCCTGGGGCACAGCAGGGTCTGTGCCAGCAAGGGCTGGGAGGAGACACCTTGTGCTGAGGCCCTGGGGCCTCCTGGCACAGCCCCAGCCAGGCTGGGCACTGTCAGTCCCTTGTGCTGCCCTCAGCATCCCCCCCTAGCCCACATCCCAGTGGCCTCAAGGATCTGCTGCAAGGAGTCCCTGGGGAGCCTTGCTCAGCAATGGCCCTGGGGGCTCCTTCATGCTCCCTGCAGGGACTGCAGGTTTTTCAAAGGACTTTGGGTTTGGCTTTTGCCTTGCAGTCTCTGAGAGGTTTGTGCAATCCTGGCCTCCAATTATCTGCTGTAATTAGTCCCCGGAGAGGCTTTGTCATTAACAACACTTAGTGGGGCTCATTAATGCTTCAAGGTACTTCAGTTATTTTAAGATACTTGGTGTTTCCCTTTTGATAGAGACTCTGTGAGAGGTTTGTGCAATCATGGCCCCAATTAACGGCTTTAACGAGTCCCTTGAGAGCTTTGCACTGACACTCAGTGGGTCTCATTAATGCTTTGAGATACTCAAAATTTTTAAGGTAGTTTGGAATTTCCTTTCCATATTGAGACTCTTAGAGGTTTTTGGTTAATCCTGGCCTCCAATTCTCTCCTCCAAGGAGTCCATGAGGAGCCTGTGTTGGGGATGGACCTCAGTGGGACCCATTCATGCTTTGAGACACTTTGGGGTTTTCTTCTGACTTTGACTCCTGGAAAGGTTTGTGCAATCTCCTCTCAGGCCCTGAGGTTCAAGGGCTCAGCTCCAAATGCACCGCGGGGCTCATCAAGATGCGGCAAGTCCTGACAAACCATGGCTCTGCCTTGATTTCCCTCTGCTCTAATGCATTTTATCAGGAATGTATCTGGAGTGATTTTGGTTTGCTAATTTGAGATTTCTCAGCCAATGCATCTATTTGTGCAGTGGGATCAGTGTTAGCTAATTACCATTGCACTCACTGGAATATATTTACTCATTTCCTGCTGTGAGATAGGATTAGGAGAAAGGCAAAGCAGGCTCAAAATTTTAAAAGGGTATATAGAAAAGTTTATTACCACTAGATAGAAAAAAGAATAATAAGAATCTGAACACTTCTCCTCTCCCTACAACCTTTTCTTTCTTACTGACAATGCAAGGAGACAAAACCTGAAAGTTTCAGTCAGTTTACACCATCTAGAACAGTCTTTCTTCAGTTCACTTAGGGAGAGGAGACTCTCTTTCATGCTATGGAGACTTCTCCATAAGAAAAATGTTCTCTTGTGGCTCTCAATTCCCACGAAGAGCAGGTGCCCAGAAAATCTGCAACTGTGAAGTCCCTCCCATTTTTCACAGCTTAACCCACAGCTGGTTTTATGGGCCATGTCAACTAATGGGGTATGAGTTTAAAGATGAGCTGTTCAAGAGCAAAGATTCTCTTCATCTATTTCTGAAATCATCTTCATCTCTGAGAACAGAGATCTTCTTCTTCTCTCCCTGAGGGCACAGGATCTCACCACTCTTCTCTCTTTCTCTGTTTAAACTTCTCATGGGATCACAGCTACTTCAACATTTGCCTACTTTAGCATGGAGGTTTTTGCTGAACAGGTCATCTCCCCATATTTTCAAATAGTTATAGGGAAAAGAGAGTCTGATATATTAATTCCATCCTTCTCCATAGCTTTACAAGAGGATTTCAGCCCCAAGATCAAGGCATCTCCTCATTCCTCCCATCTGGGACTCAGCTTCCCCTTCAGTGACCTGGGTGTCTTCATGTTTGTCCTATTCTCTCACTGGAGGGAGGATGGAAGCACTGAAAGAGTTCATATCTCACCCAGGGCCTGCAGATGGTTCCGTGCCCCCGGCCAGGCTCGGTGCTTGCGGCCGGAGCTGTTTTATGATGGAGGTTTCTGCAGCGGCTGCGCTGGGGCTGTGTCAGGATGGGCCGCGCTTGGGCAGGGCCAGGATCTCAGCAGCCAGGCCAGAGCACAGCAGCAGCACGGCCAGGGGCCGATGGCTTCTCCTGCCCCTGCCCGGGGCTTGCGGCTGAAGCCCAAGGGTGGCAGAATCTTGGCCGAGCCGGCCCGGCCCGGGGCTGCTCCTGGGGCCCGGCGGATCCTGGCTGGGCCCGGGCTGGCGGCGGGGCAGGGCTCAGCAGGGCCCAGATGTTCCCAACTGCAGCCATGGCCCGGCCCGGCCTCGGCCCCGCGGCCTCCCCTGCCCTGCCCGGCAGCCGATGGGGCCTGGCGGGGTCCCTGGGAAGGGGCCCGGCCCCACGGCAGGAGCCGCCCGGCCCGGCCTGGCTGAGACGGGGCCGGGTCAGCCTTGTTACCTCTGTGCCAGCCAGAAGGGAAAGAGACCCTCCCAGGCTTTCTCATCTTTAACATGTGTCTTCACAGAGCCTTGTACAGTTCCCTTAGTGGTTTAACAGATTGTCAATTCTCAAAGATAATTACTGATTGGTTTTTTGTCAGACATGGAAGAAAACTGCTAGCAACTCCTTTTAGGACATCACTTCTGTGATGCAAAACCACCACAACTGCACAGAGCACAGAGCTCCTTTGTCCATATGTAGGGCTCATGTGCCCAAGGCCTCAAAACCCCTCCTTGGGAGATCTCTGTGCCCTATCCAAGATGTTTTCAAATGAAAACATTCAGCTCAAGGTCTAAGAAAATCACAAGAGGACAGGGCAAGGGTGACCTCTCTGTCCTGGCTACTTTTGTCTGAGATCAGTCCTTAGATAAACAGAATTGAGAGGCCAAATTCTAACTTTGGCCATGGTCCCTGGACATGAAAGCCGGTTCTTTTCCATTGGAAGGAAGGAACAGAGCCCCAGAGTTTCAGAGGCAGATGAGAGGTGGCCACCAGAGGCCAAGGCCAGCCAGAGCAAGCAGAATTTTGTTCTGAGTGAAATCCTTGCATATAGGAATTGTTTTAGGGAGAGTTCCAATTTTGGCAATGGGCATCAGAAAAGGGGGACGGTTCTTTTCCATAGCAAAAAAAGCACAGAGCCCCAGTTTTCCAGGAGCTGATGAGAGGCAGCCCTTGACATCACAACATCAGCCAGACCTGTCAGGGGACCCCTGGGAGGCCAAGCCAGCCAGACCTATTCCATGTTCCCTCAGTTCCATGGGGCCCCACAGTGTCCCAATGGTCCCTTGCTTCCCTGAGGCCCTGAGGTGCCATAATGCCCCCTTGGTGACACAAGGCCCTGAAGGGTCCCGATGGTCTCTATGGTTCCATCAGGCCTCACAGAGCCAGAATTGTCTCTGGGTTCCATGAAGCCCCACTGGGTCACCATGGCCCCTTGGTTCCATGGGCTCCAGTGGTGCCACAATGATCCCCTTGGTTCCATGAGGTCCCCACAGTGTCCCAGTGATCTCCATGGGAAGGGAAGAACCCAGCCCCAGTGTTGCAGGGGCTGCCACCAGAGGTCCAGGCCAGCCAGACTTGATGGTACTGGCAGATTGTGCCTGGGAATAACCTTTGGATATCCAGAATTTTGGAGGTGGAATCCCAATTTCAGACATGGACACCTGGAGGATAAGGATGGTTGTTTTCCATTGGAAAGAAACCATGGAACACTGATTCAACAGCGACATTTGGGGATCTATGGGGAGCATTGGGGATCGTTTCTGGACCCAGTGACCCAACAGGAGCTCCTCTAATAAATGTTGCCTGAAGCTCCAACTGTGCCCATCACAGGAACCCCTGTGAGTGTCTGGGACATCCCAGCTGTCTGGCAGCCTGGGGACTCCTGGGATGTCACCATGGAATGGCTGTGACTGCCTCTGACCACAGGGCTCTTTACCATCCTAGAAACCCCTCGGAGGTCTCCATGGAGCCCCTGCCCCTGCCTGTGACATTCCGGCTCTGGAACAGCCTGGAGATTCTTGGAAAGTCCCCATGGAACCCTTCTGAGGACCTGTGACAAATCTGATCCTTAGCAGGCAACCATCACCAGTCCACTGTTGCTATGGTCTGTTTCCATGGCAACCATCACCAGCCCCCTGTTGCTATGGTCAGTCCCTTGGCAGCTCCATGGAGACCCCATGCCAGGGGTGGTTGCCATGGCCACCAGGGCTGGCACCAGCTGGGATGCTCGGTTTCCACGGGCCGGGCTTCAGCAATGGGATTCCCCAATTTCCTGCTGCCGCTAAAACCGCGCTGCCCTCGCTGCCCTCCCGCCTCCCGTGGAAAGCAAAAAAGGCAAAGATCCCAGGCTGGGATAAGAACAATTGATTGGGAACAGCAACGAGATAAAGAACAAACAGGAACAGAAACAATATTGATAACAGAAGGGATAAGTAAAACTATTTACAGAGAAAACTACAACATCAACAACTTGTTCTTCCTGGCAATGTATTTCCTCCTGTCTGGAAAGGACACCCTTCTCCTCAGGGAGAGAGAGAGAGAGAGAGTCCCTTTCCTGCCCCTGGCAATGACCTGAGGTGGGAGTGAATGTAATGACAGGGCCATGGCCAGACCCTCATGTTCTCCAATCCCACATCATGTCATTGGCAGGGGCAGGAAAAGGGACAGGTGTCTTCCCAGCATGGATCACAGGGAACATGGATCACCAGGTCTCTTCCCAATGTGGGGTCTCCAATGGGGGATAAAGCTGGAGCAGTGCATTAAACTCTTCCTGCAGTTGGGGCATGTGCAGGGCTTCTTTTACTGGTGCCTCCGTTGGTGTCTGCTCAAGTGAGAGCTGCTGGTGAAGCTCTTCCCACACTGGGGACACTCGTAGGGCCTCTCCCCAGTGTGGATGCGCCGGTGGGTGACGAGGGTGGAGTTGTGCTTGAAGCCCTTCCCGCAGTCGGGGCAGAGGAAGGGCCTCTCATCCGTGTGAATCCGCTGATGCTGGAGGAGCTGAGAGCTGGTGTGAAACCTCTTCCCACACTCGGGGCACTGGTAGGACCTCTCCCCTGTGTGGATCATTTGGTGGATGATCATTTGGGTCTTCCTACTAAAGGTCATCCCACATTCCCCGCAGTTGTATGGCCTTTCCCCAGTGTGGATCCTCTGGTGGCAGATCAAGAGAGACTTCAGCCTAAAGCTCTTCCCACATTCCCCACATTCATAGGGCCGTTCCCTGGTGTGGGTCTTCTGGTGGGAGATCAGGTTAAAGTTCTGGCAGAAGCTTATCCCACATTCCCCACACTCGTAGGGCTTCTCCCCGGTGTGGATCCGCCGGTGCCTGATGAGGTGGGAGTTGCGCTTGAAGCCCATCCCACAGTCAGGGCAGCGGAAGGGCCTCTCATCCGTGTGAATCCGCTCATGCAGGAGGAGATCAGAGCTGGTGTAAAACCTCTTCTGACACTGGGGACATTCGTAGGGCCTCTCCCTCTCCCCAGCGTGGATGCGCTGGTGGGTGATGAGGGTGGAGTTGCGCTTGAAGCCCTTCCCACAGTAAGGGCAGTGGAAGGGCCTCTCCTCTGTGTGAATCTGCTGGTGCTGGAGGAGACTGGAGCTGGTCTGAAACCTCTTCCCACACTGGGGACACTCATAGGGCCTCTCCCCAGTGTGGATGCGTTGGTGGATGATGAGGGCAGAGCTGCAGCTGAAGCCCTTCCCACACTCCCCACACTTGTAGGGCCATTCCCCAGTGTGGATCATCTGGTGGCTGATCAGGGTGCTGCTCTGCCTGAAGCTCTTCCCACACTCCAAGCACTTGTGGGGCTTCTCCCCATCATGAAGCTGCTCATGGGCCACCAGCTCTGAGCTCTGGCTGAAGCTCTGTCCACCTTCCTGGCTCAGGGTGGGTCTTTCCTCCTCAGAGCACCCTGGGCTGGGTTTTGAGCCCCTCCTCCTGTGGGATCTCTGGGGATTTTCCTCCCCATTGGATTCCTGTGTCCTGGAGTCACTCAAAATGGCCTCATCCATGAGTTTCTGCTGTGGGAATTTCTCCTCCCTGGTCTCCATCCTCAGCTCCTTTTCTGGGGGAGGAAGGCCAAGGAGAGGATGGGATTTGCCTCCGTGCCACAGGGAAGGGGAAGGAGATCCCCCCAGTGCATCCCCGGCAGGACAGGGTTGGCAGCAGGGTTGTCCTGCAGCCGGGGGCTCTGCTGGGCTGGGAGATGGAGCAGGAGAGAGGGGGAAAGGGGCACTGACTTCCTCCTCACCTGCCTGGGGCTCCTGGGGCACCTTCTTCTTCCTCACAGCCTCCTCCTCCATCTGGCCAAGTTTAAGGGATGGAAAATCCTGTTTTGAGAAGAAAACAAGGGATAAGTACATTGAATTTTGTACTTGTTTGAAGGCAAACCTGGGGAGAGTCTAAAACAGGATTACAATTTAATAAGAAAATGAAGATCAAGGCAATGATGCAGAAACACTGCCTTAAACTGACAGAGTCTGGATATAACCTGACACTCTGTTGCTGGTCAGGGTGGTGGCTGCAGTCCCATTAAATGGTGGCTGCAGTCCTGTGGGAGTGATGAAGGTGATTCTGTCCAAGCAGTGATCCTGTAGAAGGGTCTGGTCTTCCTTTGGAGGTCCAGGGGTGGTTCTGGAGCTCTTGTCCTCTGGGAATCCAGTAGGCAAGCTGCTCCTGGTGTTGCAAGGCTCAGCTTATATGCAGGTAGGAATGCTTAGATCCTCCCCCTGGGCGGAGCATCCCACAATGGGATGATGGAATTTGATCAGTCCTGCAGTGACACTCAATGGCCCATTCACGGAAGATATCTCCCCTGGAGGGCGTTATCAGGGCTGAGTCATGGAAGAGATCAAGAACACTGCCCCACCTGTTTATAGCAGTTGATGAAGATGGGCATTGAAAACATGCATTTGGTTCCATCTTACATTGCAACCTGAAACAGTGGGGGAATCCCTGCTCAGGGGGTGAACACCACCCTCCTTACCCAAACTGGCTCATGTGTAAAACCCCCACCCTGGGAAGGCCACACACACAGGGGACAATGTCACACTTGCCCTGCTCCAGGGGAGGTCTCTGTCCCTGTCACTCCCTTGCCCGCCCCCCTCTTCTCATTCTTTCCAACTCTCTCTCTACCTCACATTTACTGTTCAATAAAATCCACGATGGATTTGATTTCGTTGGCACTTTAATTGGGGCAGAGGCATCTCTGTAACAATTTTCTTAACCAGATGGCAACATTTTTCGGGCATTGTGAGTTTAGGCACTGCTGTCTGACCCCAAGTGCCTTTGACAACAGCACGGTTCCCTACTCTGAGGAGGTTGTGGTTCTCTCTGGAGGAACTCTTGGAAACTTGGAAACAGTCCCTCCTTCCTCCCGGGGAACTTATGGGAGAAATTATGAGGAAAATGGCTGTTGTGGGTGGCCAGGAAAAAGAAAATATTTTGTTGTCCTTCCTTGAAAAGTTTTAAAATCACTGGAGGAGAGGGAGCAAATGATATCAGCGTGACTGATAAAGTTCATTTACTCAGGGGTGAGAAACACAAGGCTGCTAAAAGTCCCACAAGAAGCCCAGCTCTAGTAGCTCAATTCCCAAATAACTCCAGCCAGGGGTCTCCGGGAGGATTTTTTTGGAGCGTGTTCGGAGCCGGCAGATCCCGGACTCGAGCCCCGGGTATCTCCGGGCTCCCTAAGAGGAGCTTTTTCGGGGGCAGAGGAGCCGCCATCGCCCCTCGGGAGGGTCCCGGGGGGTCCACGTGGGGATGGCCTGGTACCGACGGGGCGGGACATTGGTTTTGGGGATCCCCGTGAGAGCCGGGGCTGTGGAACGGGGGACCCCCGGGGCGAGGAGAGGGGAAGGGGCGATACTGGAGCTGGGGCACCCCCGGCAGCCCGGAGATGAGGCGGGGACGGGACCCCCTGACCCTGACAGGGGCGCGTCCTGGGGTGACTTCATGATGCTCGTGCCCCATCGGTCCCTTTAGCCCAGAAATGAGTTCTGCACCTTTAAGGCTGGTTCTGAGAGCCAAGGGGAGGAGGAAGAAGCGGCAGTTTGTTTTCAGACACTGCACTCACTCCTCCACATTTTGGCTCCTGGATGCACAGAGTGTGGGACAGAGCTCTCCTTTGCTTTTAGTTAGTTTTTAGCTCTCTGAGGCAGAGAAGTTCCCTGGACTGTGGTTTTTCTTTTTCTTTGGAGCTGTTTAATCCTGCTCTGGACTGAACACCCAGAACACCACCAGCAGCTCCCACCTGTGGCCCACCTGGCCGGGCCTGGGTCGCGGCATTTCCAGTGCTGGAGGGACTGATAAGGGACTGATAAGAGACTGATAAGAGACTGAGTGAGACGAGCTACAGCCCACGGAGGCACTTTCGGAATTTGTCATCTCTTTTGGAGCAGCAGGAGGTTTTATTACTTAATATTGTTCAATTTTTGTGCTGGTGAACACTTTGCCTGTTAAATAAAGTTTTTTCCACTTTTCCCCAAGGAAATATTTTCCCGAACTGGCTGAGGGTGGGGCTGCTGAATCTGCATTCTAGAGGAAACCCCTTTTGGAGGTTTTCAACCAAATTTGCCCTAAACCAAATGCATGTTTTCAATGCCCATCTTCATCAACTGCTATAAACAGGTGGGGCAGTGTTCTTGATCTCTTCCATGACTCAGCCCTGATAATGCCCTCCAGGGGAGATATCTTCTGTGAATGGGCCATTGAGTGTCACTGCAGGGCTGATAAAATTCCATCATCCCATTGTGGGACCCACCCTAAGCCAGGAAGGTGGACAGAGCTTCAGCCAGAGCTCAGAGCTGATGGTCCATGGGCAGCTTCACAATGGGGAGAAGCCCCACAAGTGCTTGGAGTGTGGGAAGAGCTTCAGGAAGAGCAGCACCCTGATCAGCCACCAGATGATCCACACTGGGGAATGGCCCTACGAGTGTGGGGAGTGTGGGAAGGGCTTCAGCTGCAGCTCTGCCCTCATCATCCACCAACGCAACCACACTGGGGAGAGGCCCTACGAGTGTCCCCAGTGTGGGAAGAGGTTTCAGACCAGCTTCCATCTCCTCTGCCACCAGCGGATTCACACAGAGGAGAGGCCCTTGCTCTGCCAAGACTGTGGGAAGGGCTTCAACCACAAGTTAACCCTCATCAGGCACCGGCGCATGCACCCTGGGGAGAGCCCCTACGAGTGTCACCAGTGTGGGAAGAGCTTCACTTGCAGCTCTCATTTGACCAGACACCAATGGAGGCACCGGTAAGGGAAGCTCTGCCAATGCCCCAAGTGAAGGAGGATTTTTGTGCGCTGCCAACTTTATCCAACATTGGAGCATCCACATTGGGAAGAGCCCTGGTGTTCCATTTTCCCTGTGATCCATGCTGGGAAGACACCTGTCCCTTTTTCTGCCCCTTCCAATGACATGATGTGGCATTGAAAAACATGAGGGTCTGGCCATGGCCCTGTCATTACATTCACTCCCACCTCAGGTCATTGCCAGGAGCAGGAAAGGGACTCTCTCTCTCTCTCTCCCTGAGGAGAAGGGTGTCCTTTCCAGACAGGAGAAATTGTGGCCAGGAAGACACAGTGAGTTGTGTTTTTCTTTTCCCTGTAAACAGTTATATCTAAACAGTTTTATTTATCCCTTCTGTTATCAATATTATTTCTGTTCCATTTGTTCCTTATCTCATTGCTGTTCCCATTAAATTGTTCTTATCCCAGCCCGGGATCTTTGCCTTTTGTGCTTTCCATGGGAGGCGGGAGGGCAGCGAGGGCAGCGCGGTTTTAGCGGGAGCAGGAAATTGGGGAATCCCATTCCTGAAGCCCGGCCCGTGGAAACCGAGCATCCCAGCTGGTGCCAGCCCTGGTGGCCATGGCAGCAGCCTTGGGAGCGGGTCCCTGGCTGGGGCTGTGGGAACCTCTTCCCTCTGGTGCCCAGGGACAGGAGTGGAGGGAGCGGCTGCAGCTGAGTCGGGGCAGGCTCAGGTTGGATGTCAGGAAAAGGTTTTTGCCCAGAGGCTGCTGGGGCCCTGGCCAGGCTCCCCAGGGCAGGGTCCCAGCTCCAGGGCTCTCTGAGCTGCAGCAGCGTTTGGCCAGCGCTGCCAGGCCCAGGCTGGCATTGTTGGGGTGTCCTGTGCAGGGCCAGCAGTTGGACTGGAGGATCCTGATGGGTCCCTCCCAGCTCAGCCAATTCTGTGGCTCTGGGATCCCATCAGCCTGGGGATGGGGCTGCCAATGGTTGCCATGGCAACAGGCTCTGGCTGCAGGCCTGAGCTGGTGTCCATGGCAACCACCCCTGGCATGGGGTCTCCATGGAGCAGCCGAGGGACTGAGCATAGCAAGAGGGGGCTGGTGATGGTTGCCATGGAAACTGACCATAGCAAGAGGGGGCTGGTGATGTTTGCCATGGAAACAGACCATAGCAACAGGGGGCTGGGGATGGTTGCCTGCTAAGGATCGGATTTGTCACAGGCCCTCAGAGGGGTTCCATGGGAACTTTCCAAGAATCTCCAGGCTGTTCCAGAGCTGCAATGTCACAGGCAGAGACAGGAGCTCCATGGAGACTTCCCAGGGCTTTCTGGAATGGTAAAGAGCCCTGTGGTCAGAGGCAGTCACAGCCATTCCATGGTGACATCCCAGGGCACCTTGGGCTGCAAAGGCACCCATCTGTCACAGGCACTCATGGGGGCTCCACGGTGACATCCCAGGAGTCCCCAGGCTGCCAAAGAGCCGGGATGTCCCAGACACTCACAGGGGTTCCTGTCATGGGCACAGTGGGAGCTTCAGGCAAAGTTTATTAGAGAAGCTCCTGTTGGGTCACAAGGTGCAGAAAGGAGCCCCAATAGCCCCCACAGATCCCCAAATTTCACCGTTGAATCAGAGATGACACAGACTCAGATCAGAAGGCTAAGGGCTAAAAGCCACCTGTTTTTTCAGTCCTCTTCTTTTATATCTTGATTTGCTACAGGTAGACCCCACTGGTCATTTAATCAACACATTTCACATGATTGGCCAATTAAGCCAACACCCTTTAGTAAACAACTTTATGGAAAAAAGCCAATGTATAAGAAACATTGTAGAGGCACCAGTTATTGATGTTTGTTTCATGTTGGGCCTTTCTGGGGGCTCCCTGGATGGGGGAAACCCTCTGTAGCAGTTCTGTGCCAGGTAAAAGGAGATGCATGGGACTTTTTCAGTCTTCAGCTTCTTGTTTTTTCTTATCTTATCTGAAGTTTTGCTTTGCTCTGCTCACCAGGCTCAACATGCTGGGAAAACACCTCAAAATGGTACTAAAATGAATGGTTTAAAGGTCGTTTAAAGTTTTCTCATCCAATTAATTCTTAAAACCTACATTATTTCTACTTATCAACCACTAACTCATCCCTTGACTGTCCACATAACCTCTGCACTGTGCTTTCCTTGACCAATCACCCTGTGCCACCAACACTGCAGAAAATGGAGTAGATGAAGAAGAAGACAGGGACTACACCCAAATTCCTGCATCTTGCTTCCTATCTAGACCGTACTAGAAATCCCAAAACCTAAATTTCTCACCCAAGTGACATAGTATGCTACTCTCTATTACCTATTCCACACCTTAGTAAATTCTAATCACGCGCAAAGTCCTGGAAGTCCTCTCCATGGGCGAAGGTTAAAGGCAGTGTTTCTCTGGGGGTCAGGACCCCTCAGAGCAGACAGAGAAATATTCCCTGTGCCCTGGGTTCCCACAGATTTAATCTAAAATCTTTTAACCCTTAACATGTCAAGTTAGCCAAAAATGTTCCAGGTAAGCAGGATTAGAAGGAGAAGAAATAGAGAACCACAGAAAGACAGAAGATCCATAGAAAGACACGCACATGGGTACCAACTGCTGGGGTTCCAGCATCACCAACAGAGGAACCCCAGGAGAAAGCAGGATCCAGACGCTGGGCTGGCCTCGTGCTCCGGCTTTTAACCCCCTGGGCCTTCATGGCCCCGCCCCTGGGGTGGGACTGCCAGTTGCTTGTCCAATCAGAGCCAGGGTAGCACCAGCTGCTGGCGTGTGATTGATTGACAGCTGGGCCAATCAGAGCTGGGTTAGCACCGCCCCCTGCTGTGTGATTGGCAGCTCTGCCAGGCCAGGGCTGGGGGCGGGGCTCTGTCCCACCACAAACCAAGGCCTGACCCGGCCCTGGCCCCACACGGGCATTCCGAGCATCCCAAGGTGTCTCGGGACATGGATCTCATCCAGCCTCTGACAGCGACCACGGTGACACTACGGAACCTCATGGAGCCATGGGTCACTTGTGACAATGGAGATCCAAGGAAACAATGGTGAGACTGTGGAATCCAGGAATCATGGAATCAAGGAGACCATTGTGCAAATCATGGGCCCTATGGAAGCAAGGATCAATGATCAAACTGTGCTTTGATTGTGATTGATTTAAAATAGAAACAAGGAGCCATTGTTACACAGCGGGGCCACATGGAGCCACGGGAACCCTGTGACTCTGTTGGGGCTCATGAAACCAAGAAGCCATTGTGACATTGCCAGAGCTCATCGAATCAAGGAGACCATTGTGACAGTGTTAGGACCCATGAAGTCCATGGAACATGGAACAGGCCTGCCTGGTTTGGCCTCCTGGGGGCTGTCTGACAGGTCCCACTGAATTTGGCATGTCAAGGGCCACTTCCCATCTGACCATGAAGCACTGGGGCTCTGTGCTTTTATTCCTATGGGAAAGAACTGTCTTTCTTCTCCAGGCTCCCATGGCTGAAATTAGGATTGTGCATCTAAAATTCCCTATATCCAAGGGTTACTCCCAGACAAAATCTGCCCATACAGTCAAGTCTGGCCAGCCTTGGCCTCTGGTGACTGCCTCTCATCTGACCTTGCACCACTGGGGCTCACTTGTTTCTCTCCTATGGAGACCATTGTGACACTGCGGAGCATTGTGGAACCAATGGGCCATGGTGACACTGCAGGCCCTTGTGGAACCTGTGACACTGTAGGAACTTGTGGAACCAAGGGGAACATTGTGACCCTGCAGGGTACCATGGATCCAAGGGGCCACTGTGACACTGTGGGGCCTTGTGGAACCAAGGACATCTTTGTGGCTCTGTTGGGCCGCATGGTCCCAAGGGGCCAGTGTGAAGCAGCAGGGCTTTGTGGAACCAAGAGGCCATTGCTGCATTTCAGGGCCTCATGGAGCCAAAGGGCCGTTGTGATCCTGCAGGGCACCGTGGATCCATGGAGAGCATTGTGGCATTGCAAGGCCCCATGGAATCATGGAGACCATTGTGACACTGTGGGGCCTCATGGAAGGAAGGGGCCATTGTGGCACTATGGGAACTTGTGGAACCAAGGGAATCATTGTTGCACTACTGGGCCCCAATGGAACCAAGGGGCCATTGGACACAGCCAGGCTTCATGGAACCCAAAGGCCATTCTGACACTGTGGGGCCTTGTGGAACCATGGAGACCATTAAGATCCTTAAGGACTTGTGTAATCAAGGGGCCATTATGACACCTGAGGGCCTCATGGGAGCAAGGAGCCATTGTGACACTGCAGGGCCCTGTGGAACCAAGGGAACATGAAACAGCTGTGGCTGCCTTGGCCTCCCAGGGGCCACCTGACAGGTCTGGCTGACCTTGGAATGTGGAAGGCCACTCCCATCTGCCCCTGAAACACTGGGGCTCTGGGCTTTTCTTTTTATGGAAAAGAACTGTCCATTCTTTCCAGGCATCCATGGCCAAAATTTAGAATTCCACCTCCAAATTTCTGTGTATGAAAGGATTCCTGCCAGACAAAAGCTGCCAGGACAAACAAATCTGGCTGGTCTTTGACTCCTGAGTGCCAGAACTCACCTGTTTTCCAAACACTGGAAAGGGATCTGTACTTTTCCTTTTATGGAAAAAATCATCCTTCTCCAGGCACAAATGTCTGAAATTAGGACTCCACATTCATAATTTCAAATATCCAAGGGTTGCTCCAAGCAAACCTGCCAGGACAGACAGGTCAGGCTTGCCTTGGCCTCTGGTGGCTGCCGTTCATCAGCTCCTGAAACACAAGGGCTCCGTGGTTTCCTTCCTATGCAGACCAATGTGACATTTGGGAGCCTTGTGAAATGCAGGGGCCATTGTGACACTGCAGAGCACCATGGATCCAAGGGACCATTGTGACACTGTGGGGCCTCGTGGAACCAAGGACATCATTGTGGCTCTGTTAGGCTGCATGGTCCCAAGGGACCAGAGCAAAGAAGCAATGTGGGAGTTAGCCCAGCTGTAACTCAGAGTCAGCCAGATTTTACCTCGGAAGAACTGGGCGTGAGTTTCAAGCCCTGGGAATCATGTGTTTAACTTAGGGTGAGCTTGAGAGTTCGCCCATAAGCCTTTAGTGTTGTTATGCTAAGTTGTCCAAGTTCTCCTCCCCTATTGGTTACTTGTTTCCCCTATAGGGTTATTGTTCTAGAGTGTTCTACCCCCAAGTGTACATGTTGTTACTTCCCCTTTGTCTCGGGTCTTAGGATCCTGCCCCTCATACTGTTCTCGACTTCTCCATGTTTATTGTTTTTCACCCTGTTATTAAAGTTCCTTTTAAGCAACTCCATTGATCCTGCTCCTTTTCATTTTCCCCACCCTTGCCCTGAAGTCAGGGAACCAGAGAGGTTTGTCACAGCCACCCTCATTGTGACCTTTGGCGCCCGAACAGGGACCATGACACTCAGGGCTCCCTGTGTCAGTCACGTCAGCTGGGGTTAGCTGATGGATAGGCCAGCGCTCCCTGGGATTTTGGATTGTGCCGGGCCCAGTGGATTCATCGTTGCTTCAAGGGATCTTGCACAGGATCAGCAGGGACAACAACAGTTTCACCTGCATAGGATTGCAGGTGGGTTTGGGGAAATGCAAGACATTTATTGCCCATTTTGTCACAGTGTTTTTACAATATGCACCCATGTCCCATAACTGATTTGGGGCATTCCAGTGGCTCTTCCCCATAAGGCAGAGAAAGAGAAAAATGGGCAGCCAGATGTCCAAAGTAGAAAGGAGCATATATGGGTGCTTTAATTCTCACTGATCATGACATAATATTTTGAAAGAACGAATTAAAATCAATCATGAGGTGGATCATTAAAAATTTTCCAGACACCTCTGCTGACGAAATCCATACCACTGAATTTTGGGAGTCACTGGGAGTTAAATTGTACAACCTTTCGATCAAAAGGGACCCCATTGCACCCTGCATGCTCCCCATCTTCCACACCATCCTTGAGACCCTTCACCAGCAAGCAGTGTGTTGAAAACTCGATCCCTTTGTCACTCCTAACTTGGGACCTCCCCTCAAAACCTGCCTTTCTCAGACCTTCCAAGATGGTCCAAGATGGCAATGGCCACGCAGTCTTGGAGCATCATGCCCTGGAGACTCAAGACAGAAGGAGCCCGAATGTGGCACGGGAGCCCAACCATCCTCCCTCCATCTTGGCTCCTCCACTTCCTGCTACCACAGCCTTCACTTCCGCCCTGAACGAACCTCCAGACTCCGCCCCCATAACTGCGGGTCACACCCCCAGTGTCAATCGTCCCCTCCACCCTGGGCCATGCCTCCAGTTAAGGAAGGAGACTGGCAAATAGCCTCGAAACTCCTCATTGCCCTGGTATGTTATGAAAGAAGGGGGCAGAATCCCAGGTATCAACCATTGGTTTACGGGGAAATCAAGGATCTGTGTAGGGCAGCTAAAGACCATAGGAAGGGACGTACCTTGTTTTAATGGCATAATGAGGGCCATGTTTACCCCACGTCTTAACTCCCTAAGATTTAAAATATATTATGACCATGTTGTTGTCACCTACAGAATACACCCTGTGGGAAGGGGGATGGAAGTGTTTACTAAATCAATTAATAGCAGACTATGCTAATAATGAGGCAAGGGCAGAATTGACAATCAACCATCTAGCTGGAGAAGGACAACACAGCCTGCCAGATGATCAAGCAGCAGGTATCCCCAGAGAAGTATTGGATGATATCAAAGAGATGGCTTTGAAAACTTTAATCCAGGTGTTGGATGGTAGCACCCCCAATTTGGACTACCTTGGGTGGCTGCAGCTAAAGCTTTAGGGCAATCAGACCATCCTGGGTGCCTGTTAAGTAAGCAAACCAATGCTGCCTCCCTCACATTGAGTGGCTGCTCTCAGACACAGAGACCATCAGACACGCCACCTTGCAGAACAGTGATAGAGTTTTTACTCTGGGCACATGGGCATGGCTGTGTAGACTCTGAGGGCATGTGCTGCATGAACCTCTCCAGCCACAGCCAGTCAATCCACAAGAGCATTCAGGTACTGAAGGAAGGGGTCAAGAAGCTTCAAGTGGAAAACAAAGACTGGTTCAATAAACTCTTCCAATCCAAGGGACTAAAAGGGCTGGATGATGTCTAGCTACAACAGGACTCTTCATTCTCTTAGTGGTTGTTGTTGTATTGTTAATTGTCCCATGTTTGCTTGGATGCTTTTAGAAAGTCTTACAAAATTCTTTCAATTCCATCTTTGTGTTAAAACAGAAAGGGCTAAGATACCCAACACAGGCTCCTCATGGACTCCTTGGAGGAGAGAATTGGAGGCCAGGATGGCACAAAAACCTCCCAGAGACTCAGTGTGGGAAGGAAAATCCTTAAAAATAGCTAAAAGTATTCTTAGATCCAAAGTACCTTAAAAACCTTGAGTATCTGAAAGTATTAATGAGCCCCACTGAGTGTCAGTACAAAGCTCTCAAGGGACTCGTTAAAGCAGATAATTGGGGCCATGATTGCACAAACCTCTTCCAAAGTCTGTATCAAAAGGGAAACACCAAGTACCTTCAAATAACTCAAGTACCTTGAAGTATTAATGAGCCCCACTGAGTGTTGTTAATGACAAAGCCTCTCCAGGGACTAATTACAGCAGATAATTGGAGGCCATGATTGCACAAACCTCTCAGAGACTGCAAGGCAAAAGCCAAAGCCAAAGTCCTTTGAAAAACCTGCAGTCCCTGCAGGGAGCATGAAGGAGCCCCCAGGGCCATTGCTGAGCAAGGCTCCCCAGGGACTCCTTGCAGCAGATCCTTGAGGCCACTGGGATGTGGGCTAGGGGGGGATGCTGAGGGCAGCACAAGGGGCTGACAGTGCCCAGCCTGGCTGGGGCTGTGCCAGGAGGCCCCAGGGCCTCAGGACAAGGTGTCTCCTCCCAGCCCTTGCTGGCACAGACCCTGCTGTGCCCCAGGGCACCAAGACTTGGCTTCTCTCTGTCCCCACCTGTCATCACTGCCTGCAGTTCTCTGCCCTGCCTGGGGCCTGGGGACACTTGCTCAGTCGTGTCCCTCTCTGGGAGCCATTAAAAGTCCAAGAAAGTTTGGAGTTGGATTCTGACGTGGAGTTCTGCAGAGGTTTCTTCAGCTCCCTCTCAGGGACTGATGCTCAGGGCCTGAGCACAAAGCCCCAGAGGCTGATTAAAGTCCTTGTGCTGTGTCTGTGCTGCTGAGCTGGGCTGGGCTCCTGGCACAGAGGCAGCTCCTGCTCACCAAGAAGAGCTTCAAAAGCACATTTCTCTGGATGAGCAGCTCTTCTGCCAGCCCAGCAGGGCTGGGGCACTGCCTGCAGCCAGCCCGGGCACAGCCCAGAGGCACAGAGAGCTTCAATCAGTCAGGGCTGGGAAGGGGCTGAGAAGTGCCTGGGGCACAATCACTGTCAGCCCTTGGCACAGGAACCTCTGGCTGCAGGACAATGCAGCTGCAGCTCCTGGAGCCATCTCCTCAAGCTGGAGCATGCCAATGCCTGCAGAGCCTGTGAGTACAACTCTGTGTATTTCTGGGGCAGGGGAGGTAAAATGCTCATGAAATTCTGACATGCTGAGGAGTTCTGATCAGTCATAGAATATTTCCAGGGCAAGGGTTTTGTTCAAAATGAGGAAATTTCCTAAGACTAGGTATTCAGTTTACTACTACTGGAGAATGGCAGGGAGGAGGGGATACATATTAAAGATTAATTCTGAATTATTAATTATTAATTTTGACAAGATCCTGAGACATCCGAACTGTTCCTTTCAGTGATCAATAGGTTCACAGGAGATCCCTAATGTGCTTTCAGCCCCTCTGCCCATGGACAGCAGCAGCATCACCTTTGCTGGAGCCATCAGGCTCAGTCTGAGCTGTCCTTTCTCCAAGCTGCAAACAGAACCTGCCCCCAGCCAGTGCCCTGCAAACAGGCAGGGTTCTGTAGGGCCAAGGAGAGTGCACAGAGATTTGGGGTCTGTGAGTGCTGGCAGGGAGAGATCAGGCACAGGGAAACACCTGCAGGAGGGAAATCTGCAGGAAGCAGAGAGAAGATCAGGCAATGAGAGAAACCAAACCCCAGCAATGCTGTGGCAGGGAGAGTTTAGAGATGCCCACAGGAGCCCCTGCAGTGCAGCCCCTCCCTCTGAACAAGCCCCCTCCCTCCTGTGCCCCAGCCAAGCCTCTGCCCTCAGCCTGGGAGTTCCTGATATCTAAGAATAGAAGAAGAGACATAGGGGGAGCTTAAAAAGAAAATCCTAGAACTCTTAAACACCAAAAGCTGTCTGTGTGTTCCAGGGGAGGGTGTATGGGAAAAGGCTTTGATTTTGTTTACAGGTATCTCCTCTAACTCTTCACTGTCCTTTTCTCCACAAACAGGTGCCCATGTGCAGCCCCAGCAAATGTCCAACAGCAGCTCCATCAGGCATTTCCTCCTGCTGGCATTGGCAGACACGCGGCAGCTGCAGCTCCTGCACTTCTGCCTCTTGCTGGGCATCTCCCTGGCTGCCCTCCTGGGCAACAGCCTCATCATCAGCGCCGTAGCCTGCGGCCACCACCTGCACACGCCCATGTTCTTCTTCCTGCTCAACCTGGCCCTCACTGACCTGGGCTCCATCTGCACCACTGTCCCCAAAGCCATGCACAATTCCCTCTGGGACACCAGCAACATCTCCTACACAGCATGTGCTGCTCAGCTCTTCTTCTATCTGTTCTTTCTTGGATCAGAGTATTACCTCCTGACCATCATGTGCTACGACCGCTACGTGTCCATCTGCAAACCCCTGCACTACGGGACCCTCCTGGGCAGCAGAGCTTGTGCCCACATGGCAGCAGCTGCCTGGGCCAGTGCCTTTCTCACTGCTCTCATGCACACGGCCAATACATTTTCCCTGCCCCTGTGCCATGGCAATGCCCTGGGCCAGTTCTTCTGTGAAATCCCCCAGATCCTCAAGCTCTCATGCTCCAAATCCTACCTCAGGGAACTGGGGCTTCTTTCTGTTAGTGTCTATTTAGCACTTGGCTGTTTTGTGTTTATTGTTTTCTCCTATGTGCAGATCTTCAGGGTTGTGCTGAGGATCCCCTCTGAGCAGGGACGGCACAAAGCCTTTTCCACCTGCCTCCCTCACCTGGCTGTGCTATCCCTGTTCATCAGCACTGCAATATTTGCTCACCTGAAGCCCCCTTCCATCTCCTCTCCATCCCTGGATCTGGCCCTGTCAGTTCTGTACTCGGTGGTGCCTCCAGCCCTGAACCCCCTCATCTACAGCCTGAGGAACCAGGAGCTCAAGGCTGCAGTGTGGAGACTGATGTCTGAATGGTTTCGGAAACATTAAACTGCTGGCCAATTTCTGCATATCACTTGTAATAAAATTCATCTTTCATACTTCTTGTTGGTTTCAATTGGAATTTCTTTTTATTTTTTTTACTTTTTTCATATTATCTACAAATAAATGTCATTGTTTGTGCCATTTCTCATTTTGTTTCTCTCCATCTTCCCTGTGCCCACAGACTGTGTCAATGAGGGGTTGTGCTCTTGGTGGCTTTAAATTAACTAAAGGATCTCCTAGCAGAGTTTTCTGCAGAGATCCCCTTGTGTTCCGTTCTCTGGAGCTGCAGCAGCAATGTCTGTGTGCAGAGCTGGGGCAGATCAGTGCTGGCACAGCAGCTCTGCTCCTGCTGGCCACACCATTCCTGATCCAGGCCAGGAGCCATTGGCCTTCTTGCCCACCTGGGCACACTGCTGCCTCATGTCCATCAGTCCCTGCAGGTCCCTTTCTGCCTGGCTGCTCTCCAGCCACTCTGTCCCCAGCCTGTAGCACTGGGGCCAAATATCAGGGCCTAGCACTTGGATTTGTTAAACCTCACCTTGTTGGGTTCATCCTCTGGGTCCAGCCTATCAAGGTCCCTGTGCAGACCACTCGTATGTTCTCTCAGATCAAAACTCACATCCAGCTTGGTGACATCTGCATAGAAGTCCTAGGTTCCAAGGGGCCCCTCAGTGTCACAACGGCCTCTTAGTTACACCAGGCCCTGCACTGTCACACTGGTCTCCTTGGTTTCATGAGACCATGCAGATCAAGAATGGACTCCTTGCTTCCATGGGGCCCCAAAATGTGACAATGGTCCCCTTGGTTCCACAAGTCCCCTCAGAGTCACAATGGACTCCTTGTTTCCACCAGGCCACACAGTGTCACAGCATTATTCCAGATCCCTTGAGGCCCCATCGTGTCACAGTGGCCCCTTGGTTACACAGGATCCTGCAGTGTCACAATGTCTCCTTGGTTCCATGAGGCCCAGCAGTGTCAGAACGGCCCCTTGGTTCCACTGGGCCCTGCAGTCTCCCAATGGTCTCCTTGGTTTTGCAGTGTCAAAATGGTGAAACCCCTTGGTTACACAATGCCCTGCAGTGTCACAATGGCCTCTGTGGTTCCACGAGGGCCCAGAGTGTCACGGGGCACTCCCTGGGTCCATTTGGCCCCACAGCACCACCATGGAGCCCTGGATCTGTGGGGCTGCACGGTGTCACCCTGGTCCTCTTAGTTCCACAAGGCCCTGCAGTGTCACAAAGGTCCCAGAGTGTCCCAATCATCACAGAATGACAGAATCAAATAGGCTGGAAAAGACCTTTGGGATCATCAAGTCCAACCAATGCCCTAATACTGCCTTGTCACCCAGACCATGCCACTGAGTGCCACTGGAGAGGGACAGTGACTCTGCCACCTCCCCCCTGGCCAGCCCATTCCAGTTCCCACTCACCCTTTCTGTGAAGAACTCCTTCCTATTGTCCAGCCTGAGCCTCCCCTGGTGCAGCTTAAGGCTGGGTCTTCTTGTCCTGCCCTCCAGCAGATCCACACTCACACCCAGCTTGGTGCCATCTGCAATTTGTGAATGCTGCACTCGATCCCCTCACCCAGATCATCAGTGAAGATATTAAACAGGACTGGGCCCAGCACAGATCCCTGGGGACAGCACCAGTGCCTGGACACCAGCTGGGTGCAGCACCATCCCCACCACTCTCTGGGCCCAGCCTCCAGCCAGCTCTTAAATCTCCCAGCCAGGAGGGGACCTGCCCAAGCCGTGGGCTGCAGCTTTTCCAGGGAATGCTGTCAGAGACAGAGTCAAAGGCTCTGCTGGAGTCCAGGCACACAACATCCACAGCCTTTCCCGCATCCACAGGTGGGTCACCTGGGCATAAAAGGAGACCAGGTTGGTCAGGCAGGACCTGCCAGCCCTAAATCCACGCTGGCTGGCTCTGATCCCTGGGCCATCCTGTGGGTGCCCTTTGATGGCACTCAAGGTGATCTGTTCCATAACCTTGACAGGCACCCAGGTCAGGCTGACAGGCCTGGAGTTCCCCAGCTCCTCCTTCCTGCCCTTCCTGGGGATGGGCTCACACTGGCACCTCCAGTGCTCTGGGACCTCCCTGCTGAGCCAGGACTGATGGTAAATGATGGAGAGCAGCTTGGGGAGCTCATCCACAGCTCCCTCATCCCCCTGGGATGGATCCCATCTGATCCCATACACCTATGAGCATCTGAGTGGCTCAGCATGTCCCCAGCTGCTTCCTCCTGGATTCCAGGGGGCTGTTCTGCTCCCTGTGCCCATCTACCAGCTCAGGAAAACACTTGTCCTGAGGGAAACCTGTCCTAATATTGAAAAGTGAGGCAAATAAGCTGTTAAGTAGCTCAGCCTTTTCCTTATCTTTAGTTACTATATTCTCTACTGCATCCAATAAAGAGTAGAGGTTCTTCTTCTCCCTACTTTTGCTATAATTTTTTTTATAAAAACCTTTTTTTTTACAGAAGCCGCCAGGTGAAGTTCTAATTGAGCTTTCACATCTCAACTTTTCTTTCTGAATAACCCATCGAAATCCTTAAATGCTTCTTGAGTGTCCAGTCCTTTTATCCCCCGAGTTCCCACAAAAGCTCCATGGGCAGCCAGGACAGTCATTTTCCTCACCAGCTCATCTTTTGCCACACTGGGACAGGCTGCTCCTTCCCCCTTAAATTACTTTCTTGAAATGTGTCCATCCTTCCTGGACCCCTTTGTTTTTAAGGGCTGTTTCCCTTAAAACAAATCAGGACCTGATTCAGTACTCCCCAAATCAGCATCCTCAATAGGCCAAAGTCTGCCCTTCCTAATTCCAGTGCAGAAGTTTTTTTGCTGCCCCTCCTTCTTTCACAGAACATTGAAAACCTGATTATTTCATGGTCACTGTGCCCCAGGCAGCCTCTGAGCCCCACATCTGCCCCCAGCCCTTCTCTGTCTGTGAACAGCAGCAGACAGAGCTTTCATTGGCAGTGGGAGCGTTACCAAAGATTCGGTAAAACAGAAAACTCTTTTTAGCCCTAATGTAGCATTAAGAAGCAGCATTCTTTATTCAGCTGGATGCAAGGGGGAGAGCTCCTCCCCAAGCTGTGCATGCTGAGTACAGGAGAGTTTGTGTTTATTTTCTGTATTTTGCACACACATTCATTGATTGTCATGGACTAAACATGCATATGATAATCATTTCCCCAAAATCATTGACATACATCCCCTCCCCTTTACCCATGTGTTCTTCTGTCCTGGGGGTCTCTCTGGTGGTCCCTGGTGGTCGTGGACCCCAATGTTCCAGTGGGCCTGGCTGAGCTGGCAGGACCCTGAGGCTGCTGAACTTCCAGTTCCCCTTCTCACACAATGGGCCTTGTGTGGTTTCCATAGGCCTGGGGATGTGGAGAACAAGCTCCAGGTGTCAGCTCACCTGGTGTAGGCAATTGATCATCTGGGAACATGAGGTCACAGAGTGGGCTATGACATCACAGAGTGGGTCATGTGAGGTCATTGATCACCTATGACGTCATAGACTGCCTCTGTGACATCACAGAACAGACTATGACCTCACAGAGTTAGCTCTGACATCAGAGACCAGCTGTGTGACTTTAGAGAAGGGGCTGGGACCTCACAGAGCAGGCTGTGACATCCCAGAGGGGCTGTGTGACATCCCAGAGGGGCTGTGTCAGGTCACTGGGTTGGTCACTCGGCCCCAGCTCCCCCTCACAGTTTCTCCCAACAAGTCCAATGCTGTCCATGCCCAGCGGGGTCCCTGTCCCCCGGGATCCCCCCGGCCCACCTGGAGCCACAGCATCCACCAAAGGATGTTCCACAGGATCCACCCCAGAGCCTGACATGGGGACAAGGGGCCAGGGCTGTGTGACCAGGACATCAAGGACGGGGATTATCCAGGTCACTGTGGCCTGGCTTGGGTTGCCCAGGGCAGGAAAGATGTCTGGCAGCTGGAGCAGGGTCTGGGAAGGGCCTCCAAGGTGGGGCTGGAGCCCTTGGGCTGTGAGCAGAGGCTGAGGGAGCTGGGCTTGTCCAGCCCAGAGCAGGGAAGGCTGAGGGGCTCCTCATCCCAGCCTGGCAGTGCCAGCGAGGAGGGGATGGAGAACACAGAGCCAGGCTCTTCACCGGGGGCCTGGTGGGAGACAAAAGCCAATGGGTGGAAGGGGAAAGAGGGGAGATCAGCCAGGACAGGAGGAGATGAAATGAGTCAGGCTGGTTTCAGCATTTCCTCAGCACCAAAAACAGCCTGACCTCCCTTCTCCGTCCACCACTGACAGCTTTGCAAATCAGGAATTGTTGGAGCTGTTTTGTACCCACTCCAGGATGAGCATCCTGATACAAGTATGTAATTGTGTTTATATCTACTACAGGATCACGTTTGTCTAAAATTAATTCTAGTATGGAAATCACTTGTGGATGGTGGACTCCTCAGATGCTGCTGGGACATTGCACTTAGCTCTGGGAAGAGTATGATTGTTATTAAATTGTGTCCTCTTCAACCATGGTCTGTTGGCCATGAAGAGAAACTTTCTGTGCCTTTGAGTCTCACCAGTTCCTGACCCCCAAAGGACACAAACCTGGTGAGTTGTGGCTCCCACTCCAGTGGTGGCACTTGCACCTCCCTCCATCCCCAGAGCAGAGCTGCCTTGTCCCAGAGAGTCCCTGGCAATGCAGGGATGAAGGAAACAGAACAGGCTGGGGGGATCAGGGGCAGGGCAGAGCCAGGGAGAAGAATGACTTTTGCATTTGATGGAGCTGCGCCTTCCCTTGGCTTTGTTGGCTGACAAGAAATGAACATCCCTCTGTGTCTCGGGCAGCTCCTTCTCCAAGGAAAGCAGGTGGGAGTGGGAGCCAAGGAGCTGAAAGCTGCAGGTGCAGCCTGGGCTGGAGGGAGCTCAGATTTGCACAAGGCTGCTCTGAGTGCCAGGGCTTGGATGGGGGAAATGGTGGGCTGGGGGTAGGGACAGAGTCTGATTGATTGTCAGCCATGAAGGGTCTTGATTTTCATATCCATTCAAACTGCATGAGGAGGTACTTGGATTCAGTGTCAATTGGAGATTGCACATATGATTGAATTAACAAGAAAACAAATCTAAACAGGACCTAAAAAATCTTTTCTCGCTGTCTGTTTAAATATCATGTATTCAGTTTCAATGCACTACTGAGATCTACTTAACCACAAAGGATTTGAAAATTAAAATCAAATGATTCCCAGAGGCTTGGCTTGTTCAGGTGTTCTGAATGTTCATGAGCCCTGGGACACTGAATTCCTGCACTGAAGAGCTGAAGGCTGAACAAGCCTCTGGAGCAGGGAAATTCAGCAGCAGCCTCCAAGTTGCTGAGGATGTCAGCAGCCCCCAGTGAGGCCATCCCTGCCCAGAGACCGTGGGGGAATGGGCAGACAAGGAGAGCGTCCCTGGGGCTGGGGCAGCACAACTCAGAGGCACCAGTGGCTCCAGCTGGGCAATGGAGTGTGGAATGTGGCTGGGAAAGCCCTGCCTGGGCTGGGCCAAGCAGCACAGACAAGCCCTGACTCACATTCCTAAAATAATTCTCTCAAGGAGATATTTAAAAGGAATTACAATTGTTTGTGTCCTCTGAGTTAGGTGCACTGGAGAAATACCAGTACAAGAGATTCTAGGAGCTCAAAACAACCAAACAGCCTTCCCTGGGAAGTTCAGAAAATCAGAGAAACTTTGGCAAAAGATTTATTATGACATTGTAGTGGTTTTGTTTTGTCAATTTAAGATTTTTCTATTATTGAGATTTCTTAATTAATGGATTGATGAGTATGGGGGGTTTTAGTGTCAGTAATTATTTATCTATTTATTTTATTGTGAGATTGTAATATGAGAATAATAAAGTAGGCCTAAGATTTTAAAAGGGTATATAGAAAAATTTATTTAAAATAAATTTATAAAGAAAAAATGTAGTAAGAATTAAATAATTTATTTAGAACACTTTTTTTTCTTTACAACTTTTTTTTTTTACTGACAATGTAAAGAATGTAAACTTAAAATTTCTAGTTAGTTTACTATTTATAGAATTGTTTTTCTTTAGTTTACTTAGGGAGAGGAGTTTTTCTTGTTAAGGTTGTGGAGATATTTTACAAGAGGAAAAAATATACTTTTTTGTGGCTCTTAATTTTGCCATGGATAAAACCTGTCTGGGAACTTTGTTCTTGTGAAGTTGTTTTTATTGCTACAAGCTTTTTCACAGCTTGCTGATGGGCCATGTTGACTTATGAGGTATTGTTTTAAAGATGACTCATTTAAAGGTATAAGTTTTTATTATTTACTTTTAAAATTATTTTTATTTCTGGGAATAGAGATCTTGTCTTGGAGATACTGGATTACTTTTTTTCCCTATTTAAGCATTTTATGAAATTAAAGTATTTTTGACATTTGTTTATTTTAGTTTATGGAGGTTTTTCTTTGATAATAATTTGAATTTTTAAAAATATTATTTTGTGTTATAAAGAAAAAGAGTTTTTTTCTTTATAGTTTACAAGAGGATTTTAGTTTTAAGAGTAAAGTATTTTTTATTCATTTTTTTTAGGATTTAATCTCTTCTTTACTTACTTTGATGGTTTTATATTAGTTTTTTACAGGCTTGTATTTTGTTTCTTTTCTTTTACTCATGGGAGGATTGAAGTATTGAAAGAGTAAACACCTGACCTGCTGGCAGCGTGTGGTGGAAGTTGTGGTTGGGTTGTGTTAGGATTGGTTCTATGGTTGGTTTTAGGGTTTTTTGTGTTTTAGTTGTAGGGTTATTTTGTGTGGGTTGTAGATTGTAGGGGTGTTGGTTTTAGTTGTGTTGCGGGGAGGGGACTTGATGGTGAGATTTTAATAGCTGTGGTTGGCTTTGTTCTGGTTGGGGTTTTGTAGCCTCTTTTGTTTTCCTGTTTGGGAGTTGTTGGGGTTTGGTTTGGTCAGAATGGGGCTGATGGAGGGGGGCAGCCTGGGGAGGAGGGAAGGGGCTGAGCCCATGGCAGGGTTGCTTGGTTTGGTTGAGATGGGGGCTGGAGCCCGCTGCTTCTTTGTTGACTGGGAAAGAAAGGGGAGGTTCCTGGGTGTTTTCATCGTTAACATTTGTATTTCACAGAGGCGTGTTCAGTATCTCAGTGGTTTAACAGATTGTCAGTTACACAAAAAGTTATGTATCACTTTTTAAAATTCTTCTAATGTCAAATTACAACAGATATTCAATCAACAAAAAACACTTCTCAAAGCATTGACTTGGCCCATTCAACTTCACATACTCTAAGCCTGTTCAATTTCATGTTAATAAGAATTTACAGGAGCACAGAAACAGAAGAAGATGCAGAAAGAGAGAAAGACAAAAAAGATGCAGAGAGGCACACACACAGCTACCAACTCCTGGATTCCAGCAGTGTTCAGATGGAAATTCCAAGAGGATGCAGGGTCAAGATGTGTGCTTGCCTTGTGGTCAGCCTTCAATAGCCCTTGGTCTCCCTGGGCCCTTCCCCCAGGTGGGGCTTGGGCTCATTTGGTCCCTCAGGAGCTGGGCTGGGGCTGCAGAGGTGGCTGTGGAGCATTGCCTGTGCTGTGCCGGGGACTGGCAGCCACTGCTGGGCTGGGATAGAGGCTCTGGGGGGATTGGGGTTCCAGGGCAGGGCAGGGCTGGGCTTCCAGGGCAGGGCAAGGCTGGACCTGCCCCCTCCTCTCCCCCACACATGAAATGTTTCCAGCCAACAATCTCCTCCAGTCTGTCTCAACAGGCAATGTTGTAGGTGGAATCCCAATTCTGGCCATGGGAACCTGGCTGAGAAGGACAGTTCTTTTCCATAGGAAGGAAAGGATGGAGACCCAGTGTTTCAGTAGCAGATGAGAGGAGACCCTCAACATGCCAGAGTCAGCTGGACCAGTCAGGCAGCCCCCAGGATGCCAAACAAGCCACACCTATACTGTGTTCTCCTGGTTCCATTGGCCCTGCAGTGTCACAATGGTCTCTGTGGTTCCAGAGGCCTCACAATGTCACAATGGTTCCCTTGGTCCTATGGATCTCCCCAGCGTCACTATGGTGCCCTTGGTTCCATGAGGCCCCATGGTATCACAATGGGTCCTTGGTTCCATGTTGCCACACAATGTCAGAATGCTCTGCTTGGTTCCATGGGACCTCATTGTGTCACAATGGTCTCACTGGTTCCATGTGGCCCTGCAGTGTCAGAACATCCTCTTGGTTTCTGAGGCTCACAAAGGTCTCCATGATTCCATGGTGTCCCACAGTGTCACAAGGGCTCCTTGGTTCCATGACACCCCAAAGTGTCATAATGGTCTCATCATTCCATGGGGCCCTTCAGGGTCACAATGGTCCCTTGGTCTCACAGGGCCCCACAGTGTCACAATGGTCCCTTGGTTCCATGGGCCCTGTGCTGCTGCATTCCCCCCTCCCCTTCTCAGGCCGCCCTGCCAGCTGAGAAATGCTCCTTGGGGCTCGGCCTTGGCCAACAGCCCCTGGGCTCAGCTCCTCTGCAGCTCATCACAAACACTGTCTGCTCCAGGTACTGCTGCTGCCCAACCAGCTCCTGCTTTCTGGAGGAGCAGCCCTGGGAACTGCTTTTGTTCCCTCCGTGGCACAACATCCCTGTTCTCACACTGCTAAAGAAAGCTGTTGGTGCCAAGTGCGGCCAGGATGAACCATTGCTGGGACTGAAGCCCCTCTCTTGGGGCCCTACAAACAGCGCTCCAAAAGGAGCCCTTGGAGCTCTCCTGGGCCAGCGACTCCCTCTGAGTGGGGCCTCTCCCAGCCGGGAACTCTCCCGTTTGCTGCACTCGGGGATCCCCAACAACGACGGAGCCTGGGCCGATCCCCCCACTCCTCCAGGCTCAACCCTTCACCCGCTGGGGAGATGCCAAAGGATCCACAGGGAGCATTTCCTGCCCTCAGGGGAATTTCTCCCAGGTGCCTTGCACTGACTCTTTGTGTCTGTGTGCACACAGGAGTGCCTGTGCTGGGGAAATGTGGCAGAAATGCTGCTCTCTGAGGGGCTTGGGTGCCTTGGAAAGCTGAATCAGTGAGGCCTCTAAGTGAGGTTACATCATGAGGAATAAGTTAAATGGTGTTAAGAGCTTTTTTTGCTAAGTAAAGTTTAATATGTTATAATCTAAGTTGAATATTGTTTCATTTTTTTTCCACCATTAAATCATTAAGTCATAGGTTGTGAGTTAGATTACGTACTGTTAAGTGCTGTTCATTTGCTAAATTGTGAAGTTGAAGGTATCAGTTAAGGTTAAGGTCTGAGTTAAGTCCTGTTAAGTGTGAGGCCTGTTAAGCTTTTTAGCTGTATTCTTTTTATCCTTGCCCTCACTGTCCTCGTGTCTCATACACACACACAGGGACAGTTCTTGGTTTATTTCTGGTTTGATTGCCTGGATTTTGTTTGGTTTTGTTGTTGCTTTGTTTCCTTGGTGTGCCTGAAGTGTCCAGTCAGCAGCAGAGTGACTCTTGCCAAGGAACTCTGTGCTGCTGTCCCTTAATATTCAATCTGGTTTTTGCTGTTCCTTTGCTGTGGATTTTTTCAGCGCTCTCAAGGCCTCGTTGGTACCAGGGTGAAGGAGCCCTGGCCCAGGCTCTGGCCCTGGGGGACACGGGGACGCTGCCGGGGGGTCCCTGTCCCCCTGTGCCACCCCCAGGGCCCCGGCCCCCGTCCCCGTGTCAGGCTCTGGGGTCGATCTCGTGGAACATCCTCTGGGGGAGGCTGCGGCGCCGGGGGCGGGGGGACCCGGGGGGACAGGGGACCCCGCTGTGCACGAGCAGGGTTGGACTGCTCTGGGGGGGAACTGTGAGGGGGGCCGGGGCAGAGTGACCTCCCCAGTGACCTCACACAGCCCCTGGGATGTCACACAGCCCCTGTGATGTTACACAGCTGCACTGTGATGTCACAGAAGACTCTCATGTCAAAGAGTGACACTGCAATGTCACAGTTTGTTCTGTGATGTCACAGCCTCTTCTGTGATGTTACACAGCCAACTAGTGATGTCACAACCCACTCCCTCATGTCACAGAGCCACCCTCTATGATGGCAAGATCTTCTCTATGGCCACACACCCTATTCTATGATGTCACAGACAGCTGTGTGATGTCACAACCCCCTCAGTGATGCCACAAATCCCTCTCTGTGATGTCATACTGCCACTCTGTAATGTCACAGCACACACTTTGACCTCACAGCAAGCTCTATGATGTCATACAGCCATGCCTTGATGTAACAATCTGCTCTGTGATGTCACACAGTCCCCTCTATGATGCTCAGTCACCTCAATGACCTCACACAAGGAACTCTGTGGTGTCATAGCCCAATCTGTGACCTCACAAGCCCACTCTGTGCTGTCACACAGCCCCTTGCTGACATCCCAGTTGCGCTGTGCCTCCATGACACAGCCACAGAGGAGCTGCTGTGACACAGCCCCCTCTGGGACATGCCACAGCCCCTGCCAGTGCTGAGCCCCTGGGAGCTCTGTCTGTGCCCTGCTGGTGTCCCTGAGGGGCCCTGGCAGTGCCCCAGCCCTGCTGGGCTGTGCACAGGAGCTGCTCCTGGCCAGAGCTGTCTCTCTGCAGCTCTGCTGCCCTTGCCAGGAGCTGCCTCTGGGCCAGGAGCCCGGCCCAGCTCAGCAGCACAGACACAGCACAAGGGCTGTAATGACCCTCTGGGGCTTTGGTGCTCTTTGCATCAGACTCTGCCCCTCAGAGAGGGCTCAAAGAACTTCTCAGGGACTCAAAGTGAGATTGAGACACTGAAGTTTCTCATACTTTAAACAGATCCTTCTGAAGGACAGGACTGAGAAAGTGTCCCCAGGTTCCAAGCAGAGCAGAACACTGGAGGCAATGATGACAGGTGGGGACAAACAAGGCAAAGGTGTCTCTGGTGCTGAGCAAATGTTCCCGTGTGGTCTCAAGCAATGTTAGTAGATGCTATTAAGGAGTTAGGAGCAGGGTTACAAAAACAGGCAGAATCATCACAAAACCAAATGCTAGCCGCGCTCGCTCCACTCCAGGCACCAGCAATAAATACTCCACGGGCTCCATCTGCTGGCCGATTCAAATGCTACCGGTGTGGAGGTACGGAGCACATGTGATGGGCTTGTCCCGATATCAGTGTTTGGTGTCACAATTGTCACTTGGATACCCACAACACCGGAGCCTGCAGACGCCGCTCGGGAAACGGGAAAGCCAGCGCGCCCACCAGCCACCACTCTCAGACACAAGTAGCAGCTGTCACCGCTTCAGCTCAGCTTCCCTTCAACCAGCCACCACCGGGAGCCTCGGATTGGATATGGCAGCCGCAGCAGCAGTAACCCTGATGACCCAACCGGAAAAGGTTCCAACTGGAATAATGGGACCAATCATCATTGATGGACAACCTATGGGAGCTTTACTTCTGGGACAATCATTGGCCACCATGATGGGATTATTTGTTTTATCTGGAGTAATAGACGCTGATTATACAGGGGAGATTTGTGTTATGGTGCATACTCTTTTTCCAGCTATGCAAATCGAAAAAAGACAAAGAATAGCTCAATTGATTCCTTTGGAACAGTTGGCTAAAACTTTACCCCCTCGTCAAGCACAGTCGAGAGGAGAGCATGGATTTGGTTCCACTGGAGGGCTTAATCTTTTAACAATGAACCTGAATGAACGACCAAAGCGCACTGTAATATTGGATTATCAGGGTGAAAAGCAAACCTTGGAAGGATTATTGGATACTGGCGCAGACTCCAGCATTGTGAGTCCGGATTTTTGGCCCCACAACTGGCCATTACAGCCAACCACAGTGCCAGTAACCAGAGTTGGAGGCCTGACATTTGCAAGAAACACACCCGTGCTATCTGTGACTATTGATTGCAAAACTGTGCGGGGTGTTTTATCAGTTGTACCTTTGCCTCCTACTGTGCAGTGCCTCATTGGTCGGGACATTTTGGCTCAAATGGGAGTAGTACTGACAAATGAGCACCCTTTGGGCTAAAGGCCATTGCATGGACTTTCCCAATCCCATTAACCTGGACCACGGATGTTCCGGTATGGGTTAAGCAGTGCCTTTAAAAAGGGAGAGTCTCGAACAAGTTCACATACTGGTATATGAACAATATAAACAAGGACATTTACAGTTGTCAACAAGCCCATGGAATACCCCTATCTTTGTGATTAAAAAGAAGTCGG
The DNA here is from genome assembly GCF_051311805.1 of Agelaius phoeniceus. Lineage (NCBI taxonomy): Eukaryota > Metazoa > Chordata > Aves > Passeriformes > Icteridae > Agelaius > Agelaius phoeniceus. Next base: position 7,384,613 of record NW_027509867.1, on the reverse strand, counting down.
GAAAGTATCGCTTAATACATGATTTGCGGGCTGTAAATGAACAAATGGAGCCTATGGGGGCCTTACAACCAGGATTACCTAATCCAGCTATGCTGCCAAGAAACTGGCCACTTTTGATTATTGATCTGAAGGACTGCTTCTTTACTATTGCTCTGCATCCTCGAGACACTCGGACGTTTGCATTCACTCTGCCGGCTTTAAACAGAGGGGAGCCGGACAAGAGATTTGAATGGGTTTCTCTTCCCCAGGGCATGCGGAACAGCGCCACCTTGTGTCAACTCTATGTCGATGCAGCTTTACAACCCTTACGGCATGCCTGGCCTGGCACAATCATTTACCATTATATGGATGATATTTTATTTGCACAACCAGAACCTTTTGCAGGTCAACAAATTCAGGCAATACACGATGCTTTGAAGCGCTATGGATTGACTGTAGCTTCTGAGAAAATTCAGTTATCTGCACCTTGGAAATATCTGGGGTGGACACTTACTGATCAAATTGTTACCCCTCAGAAATTGCAATTAAACATTAAATTGCATACATTGCATGATGTTCAGAAATTACTGGGAGACCTACAGTGGCTACGCCCCATTGTTGGTATCCCTAATGAACTGTTAGATGAACTTCGACCTTTGCTAAAGGGAACTGATCCGGCACAGCCTGTTCGTATAACCCCTGAACAGGTTAAGACACTGCAGCAGATATTGGACTGTGTCACACAAGGCAGTGTTCGGAGACGTGATCTTGATCTTCCTATACAGTTGACAGTTTGGTGTGGACCAAAATTTTTACTGGGTGCACTTACTCAGCATAACAGAAAAACAGGGGAGATATGGGCCTTGGAATGGATATCTCCTCCACTTCAACAACATAAAACCCTTCTTCAAAAAATTGAAATTTTAGCTGATTTGCTCAAAAAGGGTTGTGAACGGGCGGTACAGATTACGGGAAAGGAACCTGATCAGATACAGATACCAATGAAAAAGGATACATTGACATGGTATCTGGCAAACAGTATGGAGTTACAAGAGGCCCTATTGGGAGCCGGTAGTGTGATTGCCACTGATGATATTCCCAATATACCGTTGAATTGGATAGGACAGTGGGGTTGGATTCAATGCCCAAAAAGATCACTAAAGCCCTTATTGGATGCTATAACTGTTTATATGGATGCAGGAAGAAAATCCAAAACTGCTGCAGTGACCTGGCAATGTCCAAAAGAGGGACAATGGCATCATCATATACTCCAAGCTACCGAGATGGGTACTTTACAAACGATGGAGCTGTTGGCTGTTGTATGGGCCATGATGCATTTCTCTGGGCCTCTCAACATCGTGATGGATTCTTTGTATGTTGCAGGAGTGTGTGAGCAAATAGAGGATGCCTCTATAAAAGAGGTTCAAAACAGGAGTTTGCATGAACTGTTTATGCAGTTGCAGAGAGCAATTAAGCTAAGAAAGCATTCTTTTTGTGTTATCCATATCAGAAATCACAAATGGGATATTGGTCTGGGAGAGGGTAACATGCAAGCAGATAAATTAGTCTCAATCACACAAGCAACTCCGATTCCCAAACAAACCATAGCCAGAGAGGCGCACTCCATGTTCCACCAAAATGCAAAAGGCCTCCATAGAGAATTTCAGATATCTATGGAGGAGGCACGGGCAATAGTCAAAGCCTGTCCTATATGTAGTCATCATAATGGAGGCTGTGGACTAGGTCTGGGAGTTAACCCAAGAGGGCTGAGCACAAATGAGACCTGGCAAATGGATGTCACACATGTGGCAGAGTTTGGGATGTTGAAGTACGTACATGTTACCATAGACACTTACAGTCATTTTATATGGGCCACAGCACAGACTGGTGAAAAAGCAGGGCAGGTGGAGAGACATCTTAGCAGTTGTTTTGCAGTAATGGGAGTGCCACAGCGCATCAAGACAGATAATGGGCCTGCTTACTGTAGCAAAAGAATAAAGCAATTCATGCAAATGTGGGGGATAGAACACGTAACAGGCATCCCTAATTCTCCTGCAGGGCAAGCGATCGTAGAGAGAGCAAATGGTACCTTGAAAACATATCTGAGTAAGTACACAGATATCAGAGAGCCACAAGAAAGATTGCTGAAGTGTTTGTTTGTTTTGAACCACTTGTGTGTTTTCGGGGAAAATAAGGTTCCTGCTGTGATTCGTCATTATGTACAAGAAACAGATGGTGTGAAGCAAGATGCATGGGTAAGATACAGAGATCCTAAAACAGGACAATGGCAAGGTCCTGCTAAAGTGTTATATTGAGGTCGTGGGTATCTTTGTGTTTCTACCCCTACAGGATCTCTGTGGATACCTGCTAAATGGACCCGAGCAGCTGTGTTTGATGGAACACCTCGATCAGCTGAGCGAAGAAGATCGTCAGCGAGTGGAGACAAGGCTGTTGATCATCCTTCGACCGATACTTCTTGAACTGAAAGGACAGTGTAATGCTGCCATCGATCGAGCAGTTGATCGGTGCAAATCTATTGATAACATATTAAGCTTGCATTCAATGTTTTCTGATTTTGAATTTAAAGGGCCTAGAAATTTAGCTTGTATTAAGTGTCAAGAGAGACATTGTGCTGCATGGATACTGCTTTTTTGTGGAGGTTGTCAGGAAACTAAGTGGGTACATCAATCCCAATTATCTGAATTGTGGTGTAGAAAGTATAATTTCTATTGGCAGTTTAACTCTTGGCAGAGAGAACTTAAATCGTTTACAGGACTACCTGGCCTCCAAGGGTTACAGTTGTATGAATCCCCAGAACAGAAAATCCTTGCATGGTTTAGATGGGAAACACAACATTTAGTCAAACGTGTTTTGGGGCTATCTCAGTCATGTATTTTGCAGACTAAGTGTGATAAAAATATTCCTCTGTCACAGTCAAGTGTGATAGGTCCTATTTCAGAAGGTCAGGATCCCAACCAAGTGTGGAAGGATTGTTTGAAGGACCTAAAGAAGCTAAATCTGAGAAAAAAGAGATATTCTTAAAAGTTTGTGACAGACATGATGGCCGGGTGGTTCAAAATAGTGCCTGGAAAGATCAGGGTGATATGGAGACCTTATGCTATTGCGTTATTAATTTTTGCTTCTTTTGTGGACAGTGTAGACCATCAGGCATGGGCCCCACTTCAGCCCAAGACTAACATATGGGTCACCCTGGCAAACTTAACTAAACAGCAGACTATTTGCCTGTCATTATCTTCTCCTGGCAATCCATTCACAACCTGTTTGGTTGGATTGCCGGCAGATCCCTGGCCGTGCCCTTTGCATGTACCAACTTGTAAGGTCAGCAATGCTAGGATGAGTGTGGATAATTGGGATCAATGGGTTTCTCACTTTCCTATAGCACCACAGGAACCCCAAGAGTTGGAGCTGTTAAGGTCAGTGATGGCAGATGCATGCATTCATTTTAACCATAGAAGCCTGCTGTCAGTCAAGAACCATTCTAATGTTGTAACTTCCAGCATGGCTGTCTATCGAAATGCATCGGCCTGGTGCAATTATACAACAAAGAGAGTGTCAGTCTCATCAAATGACCCTATTCAATTGCCAGCAGGATATTTCCTGATATGTGGAGACCGTGCCTGGGCCGGTATCCCATCAATGCTGCACGGGGGACCATGTACACTTGGACGGCTGTCTCTACTTACACCCAACATGTCCATGATACTAAACATGAGCCGCCGCCATCATAGAGGCAGACGAATGGCTCATGCATTTGCAGCCGACTGCCAGGATGATGTAAAGTTTTGGTCTCCAGCGGCCATAGTTGCAGCATCTTTCTTAGCTCCAGGGGTATCAGTAGCAGGTGCTCGTGCTATTTTAAACAAGTTGGGATGTCGGCTTGCTAAACAAACAAATGCAACTTCTTTAGCGATTTCTAGTCTTTTGCTTGATGTTGATTCTATTTGCCATGCGACACTTCAAAATAGAACTGCAATTGATTTTCTCTTACTTGCACAAGTCCATGGCTGTGATGAATTTGAGGGCATGTGTTGCATGAATCTTTCTGATCATGCACAGTCTGTACACTCACAGCTCTCTGAGTTACGGAGGTTAACTGGGAACTTACAGGTAGAATCAGGCCTTGGTATTGATGGGTGGCTCAAATCTTTAAGCTTAGGATCATGGTTACGCTCTATTGTTAAGGTTAGCATTGTAGTAGCTATTGTAGCTTTGTTGTTAGTATTAATTTTGCCATGTTTTTGTATATGCTTACAGAATATGGTGCGAAAGATGATAACTACCGCATTTAATCAAACCATGCTTGTTCAACAGAAAAACGGGGGAAATGTTGAGAGCTTTTTGGATAATTGGCTAGCTGAGAAGGGCCACTTTGATGTGATACCGTTGGATAAGGATAGGGGAAACAAGCTGGGGATTGTGCAACCAGTGTCCAATCACTGACATAGGTCACAGTGACCTTGGCTGAAACAGGAAGATGGGGGAGAAAATCGCTTGCCAGAAAATGAAGATAGCCTAGGTAGAGAAGCTACAAGAATGTAAACATAGAAACAAAATAATCATTAGAGCATAGAAGGAGGTGTGGTTGATCTAAGTGTGCTTTAGCCAATAATGAGCTCAGCTTTTACAATATGTATAAGCTTCATTAACACCAATATAAATACGTGCGAGCTATCAATAAACTTTGGGATTTGCTATTCACGCATATTGTGTGAGGCATTTCTTCCGCCGTTCACAACACCTGAAACCACCCTTGGGGCAGTTGCAGGATGAGCCCTGGGCCTCCTCTTCAGAAGCTCCAGCAGCCCAGGTCCCTCAGCTTCTCCTGGCAGCCCCAAAGCCCATCCTGTCAGTCCTGCAGAGCCTCTGCAGCTCCTCCTCACTGCCCAGAACAGGGAGCCCCAGAGGCAGACACAGCAGCCCAGATGTGCCCCCCTGGCCTGGGGTGCCTCTGGCAAGGGAGCAGCAGCAGGCACTGCAGGAGCCTGCAGACAATTCCTGCAGCACTTGTAGGATGATCCTGCTGCCCAAGGGACGTTCCCATGGGGCCAAGTCAGGAACTGCAATGGGGAGTGGGGCCAGAGAGGAAAGGGCAAACAGCGATGGGCTGTTTGCAGGGGAGGCAACAGGGCTGGGAAAGAGGAATAAATCTGTATCAGGGAATAGTAAAGAAAGCAAAGGAGAAGCAGAGGAAATGCTCAGGACAGTTTGGGGGTGGCTGCCAGGCAGCCCTGGCTCTGAGCAACAGCATCTGCAGTGCACAGGAAAGTCCCAGCTGATGGGAACAAACTTTCTGGCTGACTGCAGAGGCCAGGACAAAGCTGAGTGGTTTCCCTGGTGTCCCGCAGGCCTTGCTGGCCCCAGGGGCTGATGGCATTTGTGCTCCCTCAGGTTCATGTCCCCACAGCAACAGCATGGGGGTGCTGGCCCTGCTGTGTGCAATGCAAACAGGGGCTGCTGAGGCAGTGCTGCCGTGTCTGTACCTGCAAGGATGGGGCACCTGTGTGAACTGGGGGAGAGGCCAGGGCTGCAGAGGGGGGATGTTGTTGGCAGCTGCATGAGGACGCTCTGGGACGCTGCCCTGGGCTGTGCAGCACACTGGGCATGGATCAGCCCCTGCTCTGCTGCTCCTTCCCGTCTGCCCCAGGGCCCTTGCAGAGCCCCAGCCATGCTGTTTGCCCCCAGCCTGCCCACGGCCAGCCTGGGGCTGCTCACGGGGGTTCCTGTGCTGAGCATTGGCCTGGCCGTGTTCTTGAGAGAGCCTGGGCAAGGAGCCTGGAGCCCCCAGGGCCTGGCCTGAGGCGTCAGCGCTGCCCCAGCAGTGCCCATGGCCTGTCCCTGCTGCAGCCCCGGCACTGCCACCCCCAGGGCTGTGCCCGGCCCCGAGAGCACTCAGGCCCTGCAGCAACACCAGCGCCACCAGGGCAGCGGGGCAGGGCCACGGCAGCAGCACTGGCAACACCAAGTGCTGCTGCTGCTGCTGCTGCTGGGCACAGCTGCTGGGCCAGCACTGATCTGCCCCAGCTCTGCACACAGACATTGCTGCTGCAGCTCCAGAGAAGGCAACAGAAGGGCATCTCTGCAGAAAACTCTGCTGGGACATCCTTTAGTTCCTTTAAAGGCACCAAGAGCGCAGCCCCTCATTGACAATGTCTGTGGCCACAGGGAAGATGGAGAGAAATAAAATGAGAAATGGCACAAACAATGACATTTATTTGTGGAAAATATGAAAAAAGTAAAAGAAAAGAAAAAACCCCACAAACAAACCAACAAGAAGTATCAAAGATTCCCTTTATTACAAGTAATTGGCGTAAATTGGCCAGCAGTTTAATGTTTCTGAAAGCATCCAGTCATCTGTCTCCACCCTGCAGCCTTGAGCTCCTGGTTCCTCAGGCTGTAGATGAGGGGGTTCAGGGCTGGAGGCACCACCGAGTACAGAACTGACAGGGCCAGATCCAGGGATGGGGAGGACACGGAGGGGGGCTTCAGGTGAGCAAAGATAATAGTGCTGAGGAACAGAGAGAGCACGGCCAGGTGAGGGAGGCAGGTGGAAAAGGCTTTGTGCCGTCCCTGCTCAGAGGGGATCCTCAGCACAGCCCTGAAGATCTGCACATAGGAGAAAACAATGAACACAAAACAACCAAAACCTAAACAGCAACTAACAACAATGAGCCCCAGATCTCTGAAGTTGGAGTGTGAGCAGGAGAGCTTAAGGATCTGTGGGATTTCACAGAAGAACTGACCCAGGGCATTGCCATGGCAGAGGGGCAGGGAAAATGTATTGGCCGTGTGCATGAGAGCAGTGAGAAAGGCACTGGCCCAGGCAGCTGCTGCCATGTGGGCACAAGCTCTGCTGCCCAGGAGGGTCCCGTAGTGCAGGGGTTTGCAGATGGACACGTAGCGGTCGTAGCACATGATGGTCAGGAGGTAATACTCTGATCCAAGAAAGAACAGAATGAAAAAGAGCTGAGCAGCACATCCAGTGTAGGAGATGTTGCTGGTGTCCCAGAGGGAATTGTGCATGGCTTTGGGGACAGTGGTGCAGATGGAGCCCAGGTCAGCGAGGGCCAGGTTGAGCAGGAAGAAGAACATGGGCGTGTGCAGGTGGTGGCCGCAGGCTACGGCGCTGATGATGAGGCAGTTGCCCAGGAGGGCAGCCAGGGAGATGCCCAGCAAGAGGCAGAAGTGCAGGAGCTGCAGCTGCCGCGTGTCTGCCAATGCCAGCAGGAGGAAGTGCCTGATGGAGCTGCTGTTCGACATTTGATATGCCTTGGCATGAGGATCTGTAAGAAAAGTAATCATGGAATAGTTGTGTTTGGAGAGGACTTGAAATATCCCAGCACAGGCCGGGGGCACTTTCCCCCCACTGCCTGCCCAGGGCTCTGCTGCCTGGAGCTGTCCCTGCCAGCAGCTGCTTCCCTGTGCCCAGGGCTGGGCCCTGCCAGTGCTGCCAGAGCCCAGCCCAGCCCTGGGGGCTCAGCTCTGCCCTGCAGAGCCCTCCCAGCTCAGGCACTGCCCAGGGGCAGCTCTGGCTCTGCAGGCTCTGATGGAAACATGGTAAAAACCTTAAGGAGCTCTTGGAAAAGCAAAACTGATGCTGCCCCTAAGGGCTGATTTCTTTCACTGCCTGGTTTTGTAAGATCTGAGGAAAAAAAAAAAATTCTCCACCTGATTTGAGGGATGAATATCTGTGTGCAATTTCCCATCCATGCAACCTAGAGAAGTAGATTAATAAAGAAGGGGCTTACCTTTTATTCAGGCCCTGCCTTGCTGTGCTCCCTGTACATTCTACTTGGAAATGTTCTGCAGTTAAATGCCATGCTGGGAGCACTCCTGAACAATGCAGCATCCTCCCCACACAAGGAGAACACTTCCAAGCCTCACCAGCTGTCTCCTCCCACCCAGATCTTGTCCCCCAGTGCTGGGAGCAGCTGCCAGGGCTGGCTGAGAGCTGTCCCTGGCAGGCAGCAGAGTCCCTGCCCCAGCACAGCGCCCTGGGCTGCAGGACCCTGCTCTGCAGGACAGCCCTGGGCACCCCTGGCTGCTCTGCACAAGAGACAAGCAGAGAATGTACTCACAGGCTCTGCAGGCATTGGCATGTTCCAGCTTGAGGAGATGGCTCCAGGAGCTGCAGCTGCATTGTCCTGCAGCCAGAGGTTCCTGTGCCAAGGGCGGGCAGTGATTGTGCCCCAGGCACTTCTCAGCCCCTTCCCAGCCCTGACTGATTGAAGCTCTCTGTGCCTCTGGGCTGTGCCCGGGCTGGCTGCAGGCAGTGCCCCAGCCCTGCTGGGCTGGCACAAGAGCTGCTCATCCAGAGAAATGTGCTTTTGAAGCTCTTCTTGGTGACCAGGAGCTGCCTCTGTGCCAGGAGCCCAGCCCAGCTCAGCAGCACAGACACAGCACAAGGACTTTAATCAGCCTCTGGGGCTTTGTGCTCAGGCCCTGAACATCAGTCCCTGAGAGGCAGCTGAAGAAACCTCTCCAGAACTCCAAGGCAGAATCCAACTCCAAAGTTTCTTGGACTTTTAATGGGTCCCAGAGAGGGACACGACTGAGAAAGTGTCCCCAGCCCCCAGGCAGAGCAGAGAACTGCAGGCAGTGCTGACAGGTGGGGACAAAGAGAAGCCAAGTCTTGGTGCCCTGGGGCACAGCAGGGTCTGTGCCAGCAAGGGCTGGGAGGAGACACCTTGTCCTGAGGCCCTGGGGCCTCCTGGCACAGCCCCAGCCAGGCTGGGCACTGGCAGCCCCTTGTGCTGCCCTCAGCATCCCCCCCTAGCCCACATCCCAGTGGCCTCAAGGATCTGCTGCAAGGAGTCCCTGGGGAGCCTTGCTCAGCAATGGCCCTGGGGGCTCCTTCATGCTCCCTGCAGGGACTGCAGGTTTTTCAAAGGACTTTGGCTTTGGCTTTTGCCTTGCAGTCTCTGAGAGGTTTGTGCAATCATGGCCTCCAATTATCTGCTGTAATTAGTCCCTGGAGAGGCTTTGTCAGTAACAACACTCAGTGGGGCTCATTAACGCTTCAAGGTACTTCAGTTATTTGAAGGTACTTGGTGTTTCCCTTTTGATACAGACTCTGTGAGAGGTTTGTGCAATCATGGCCCCAATTATCTGCTTTAATGAGTCCCTTGAGAGCTTTGTACTGATACTCAAAGAGGCTCATTAATGCCTTGAGATACTCAAAATTTTTAAGGTACTTTATGGATTTAAGAATACTTTTAGGTACTTTCAAGGATTTTCCTTCCCACACAGAGTCTCTGAGAGGTTTTTGTGCCATCCTGGCCTCCAATTCTCTCCTCCAAGGAGTCTATGAGGAGCCTGTGTTGGGTATCTTCCCCCTTTCTCTTTTACAAGAAAGATGGAACTGAAAGAATTTTGTGAGATTTTCTAAAAGCATCCAAACAAACATGGGACAATTAACAATACAACAACAACCACTTAGAGAAATTATAGTCCTCTTTTAGCTAGACCTCATCCAAGCTCTTTAGTCCCCATGTTTGGAAAAGTTTTTTGACCCAGTCTTTGTTTTCCACTTGAAGCTTCTTGACCCCTTCCTTCAGTACCTGAATGCTCTTGTGGATTGACTCGCTGTGGCTGGAGAGGTTCATGCAGCACATGCCCTCAGAGTCTACACAGCCATGCCCATGTGCCCAGAGTAAAAACTCTATCGCTGTTCTGCAAGGTGGCGTGTCTGATGGTCTCTGTGTCTGAGAGCAGCCACTCAATGTGAGGGAGGCAGCATTGGTTTGCTTACTTAACAGGCACCCAGGATGGTCCGACTGCCCTAAAGCTTTAGCTGCAGCCACCCAAGGTAGTAACATGGAGGCTGCCATTCTTTTGTTTTGACTCCAATAGATGACATTATTTTTGCAATCAGATACACAGTAGTGTGTAGATCTTTTTGCTCTGTTTCTCTGGCCATTAGTCATTTTTGTCTTGGGTGCCAGCAAGGTAAGCCTCCCCAAGCTACAAGATGCGCCTTTCATGTCTGAAGGGACACCAGGCCATGCTCTATCCTTGCAAATACGAAACACACCCTGCAGCAACTGCAGTGGGTAGCTACTGGACCAAGAAATTATGGAAGAGGTGTAATTACACCATCAGGTGTGGTTTTGTAAGTGGGATGGTATGGGGAGATGTCTCTCCTGATAGTTTCTTTTTTCTTGTAATTTTGTGTGTTTCACCATCTTCTGTTGTAGTGCGTTCTTATATTTTGTAATACTTTGAAGTAGTTTGTTTTGTATTCCCATGTTTTTCCCAAATGATTTATCCCAGACTGTACCCCCCCCCTTTCCTTCTACTTGTGTTATCCCTTTCCCGGGATGAGATCTCCAAAACCCCCACCCTGGCTCTCTGTCAGTCACTTAGCATCCCAGCCCCCTATCCAGAAGTTTCGGTCCAAGTTATCGAGTGATTAGCCAGAGGCTAGGGGTCAGCCCCCCAAGTCCTGTCCCATATGCTGTTTTGTATGTCTATCCCCCCAGCACCCATCCCCCAGAGATACCTATTGGTCAGTAGGATGTTATCTACTTTGGTTTCCTCCCCCCTTTAAATGTGAGCTCCGGACATCCCCCAGCACTCTCGGCAGGAGGCCCCCTGAGGTGCAGGAGCTCCTTCGGGACTCCTTAATAAAACCTTGGAATATCCCCTGCTGGGAGTCGGCCCCTTTCTCTTCCACCGATGTCTCTGCCGTCTCTGCTGCAGCGAAGGCAACCAGCCTGAGTGCCCTCAGCACCCTCGGGGCACAGAGAGTGTCTCCCCGCAGTCGGCCGTGTTGGGGCTGCTCCCCCCATTCTCTGCCGACCCGGGTAAGGCCCAGGGACTTTGAGAGGCTTGCAGAGAGACTGAGACAGCTTGGCGCCCAGGCGTGCGGCTCTGAGACCATCCCCGGAGCCCACGGAAAGGGGCTCGGACATTCTTCCAGTCTGTTCGTTAAGCCTTTGGCCGGCAAGCTACCTCAGAAGAACACACTCCGTTTTAGTGAGTTGCTCTCCTGTGGACGAAGCTGGGAGCTTTTGACGTACCCTCAAAAGTCAGTTTCAGGTGGAACACACCATCCCAGGATTTTCCGTTTCCCTGTCCTGCAGCTGGATTGGTAAGTTTTACCTTTCTCTTGTTTCTCCCCTCTTTGGGAGGGGGGTGTTTCCCTGCCTTTTGTTCTCAGGCCCGCCGCGGAGGGCCGAGGTTTTTTTTTTTCTCTCTATTTTTGGCAGGCTGCCAGCCGCAGGTTTTTTTTCGTCCCCACCCCCCCCCCCCCCCACCTGGGTTGGTGAAATTTGAGATACAAAATTTAAAATCATAGACAAAATGGGTGCTAGGCTTTCTGTATCTCACAAGGGTGTCTATTATTATCTTTTGAACATTCTTAAGAGTGAAAAAATCCGATTTTCAAAAACAGATGTTAAACAATTTGTCAGATGGCTTTTTCTTCATTTTCCCGATGTATCAACTGAAAATATTAGTGATTTGGCTTTTTGGGAAAAATTGGTAATGAGTTATTGAAAGCAGGGAAATCAGGAGACACCTCTCCGACAAAATTTGCTTTTTTAGCCCTGCAGATAAGAAATGTTGTAAAATTTAATTTAAAGATGCAGGAAAACCCATCCGGGAACAGTTTCAACACCTCTGTTCCCAAAAACCCGATCTATCCCCCTCCAAGTTATGTTCTCCCTCTCCGAACCCCTTTTCCCCACCCCCAGCTCCGGCACAAGACATTCTGAAGAAAGCTACACTCCCTAGTTTCCCTCAGAAGCTCCCTGTCTCCAACCCGGACACTTCTGGCCTGACTTCCTGGGACCCTACCCCTTCCCCTGCTTCCCCAAGTTGTAATACCATGTCCCACAACCTTAGTGCCCGCCTTTGTACCCCCGATCCGCGTCAGGTAACTTCCCCGGACCATAATGGTGGACACCACGTGGCCACGTCGGCTCTTTCTTCTTCCCATAATCCTTTTCGCTCTCCCAACAACCCATTCTGCTCGGAGTACCCCGCCCCCGAAATCCGCCCTCCCTGCGTCCTTCCCCCGGCCCCTCCTCTGGTCCCTCCCGCCCTGGCCCCGGCCCCTCCTCCGGCCCCTCCCGCCCCGGCCCCGGCCCCCCCTCCTGCTCCCGCCGCGGCTTCCCTCCGCCCCTCCCACGGCAGTGTAACCAGAGATGCTGAGGTCGGCAGACAGAAGCCGGAAACAGCACAGCTCCTTTCTGCAGCCCCGATGTCATATATCTCTGATTTAAACGGGGGGTTCCAGCCAAATTATAGCCCCCTTTCTGTTGATTCTGTCAAAGAACTGGCCAAAGCCCAAAAAGATTTTGGGAGATCAAGTGAATATTTTAGCGGACTCCTTAAAGCTACATTGTTTGCTAACATTTTAACCCCTGCTGATATCAAACACCTTTTTTCCTGCCTGTTATCCTCTTCTGAATATCTCTTGTGGGATGCAGCATGGAAAAAAGGATTGAGAGCAATTTTACCAGCTCTGTGGGCTGATGAAGCTACTGCTCGTGATGTTTATGGTAACGTGATATCTCTCTACCATCTCTGTGGACAGGGAGGTTGGGAGGATGGAGCAAGTCAGTCAGAGGGCATTCCCACAAGGGCTTTCAGAGAATGTGCTAGAGCAGCTGAGAAAGCTTTCTTTGGGCTCCGGCCTGCTGTTCCAATTGAGAATTATTTGAAAATAACACAATCTCCATCTGAGTCCTTTTTGAGTTTTGTGGAAAGGTTGAGAAAAGCTGTTGAATTGCAAGTTCAGAACGAAGGAGCCAGGATGGAAATCCTCACCGAGATTGCTAAAGAAAATGCCAATGAGAAGTGTAAAGCTGCCATCCTGAGCCTGCCTCTTGATCCAACGCCTACGCTGCAGGCAATGCTTGAAGTGTGTGAGAAGAAAGTTACCATCACCCTTGCTGACCAGGACGAGAGACCAAAACCACAGAGAAAGATTGCTGCAGTGGAAGCCCCTGATCCACCATTCACCAGCCAGCTCCAGCACGTCACGATGCCACAAGAGAGAATCTCCAACTCCAATCGACCTTGTCATCTTTGTGGGAAGTTAGGGCATTGGATGCCTGGCTGCCCTCTGAAAAAGCAGTTTTTAGATTTTAAATACAATAAGCTTAAAAACCAGAATTCCCCAAAGGACCACCTCTCAAAAAACTGAGTAAAGAGTGCTCCTTTCCCCAGCACTATGACAAAAATAGGGTGGGCTCAATTCAAGTACAGGGGAGGGACAAGAAATCTAGTGTAAAAGATGTATTTGTGCCAAGCGAGGCACTGGCTTTGAACAAAACAGAACATTCATTTGATTGGGACAATCCCAGACCAATTCTAACTACCGATTCTCCCCACAACCCTTACAGGTTGGCGTTGACAGAGCCTCTCCATCTCAAGGACACTAACTGGCATTTCATATCTGTTAACCCTGAACAGCCAGGTACTTGGACACAGCTTTGCCAGAAACGTCACAGTAAGTATGTCGTCCTTGGGGACACAAAACACACACCCCAAGAAATTAATATTCCTCCGGGTCTCATATCATCAGACCCGAAACAATTTGTCATTTGGCTCCATTGTACTCACCCACCCGTGTACTTGCCCAAAGGCCAAATCATAGCCCAAGCCATCCCAGTACCTGAGCCTCCATGGGACCAGGAGCAAGCAGACACCCTCAGAGATAAACTCCATCCCAATGTCTGCTGGACTCAGGTATTGGGAAAAGAAAAACCCAAGCTATCATGTGGGTTGCACCGTGGTGGTGAGTACAAATCTATACAAGGACTTTTAGATACCGGAGCAGATGTCATGATCATTCCATCTAAAGAGTGGCCGTCACACTGGGAATTGCAAAACGTAGCAGGACACGTGCAAGGTGTAGGGGGCATTCAATTGGCAAGACAGTCAAAAAACGTTGTTCAAATTGAAGGACCTAATGGCAAAGTAGCTTCCATTCGCCCGTTTGTTTTAGACTACACAGAGCCCCTCTGGGGCAGAGATTTAATGGTTCAATGGGGAACCACAATTGACATCCCAGAAAACCCGCAGGTTTTTCGGGGAGCGGTCGCTGAAGTGCGCCATGCCCAAAAATTGATTTGGAAAACTGATACTCCAATACGGGTAGTTCAGTGGCCGCTCAACAAAACCAAATTAAAGGCGCTTGAAGAGCTTGTACAAGAGCAGTTAAAGAAAGGTCACATTGTGGAGACCACGTTGCCGTGGAATTCGCCTGTCTTTGTCATTAAAAAACCCAACAAAGACAAGTGGCGGCTTCTCCATGATCTCCGTCAAATCAACAACATTATTGAGGACATGGGCTCTCTACAACCAGGGATGCCCTCACCAAGCATGCTTCCACAGAATTGGTCTTTAGCTGTAATTGACATCAAAGATTGTTTTTTTCAAATTCCCCTACATCCTGACGATGCCCCGCGTTTTGCCTTTTCGGTTCCCACCATTAACCTGGAGGCCCCAATGAAGAGATACCACTGGAAAGTTCTCCCACAAGATCTCAAAGTGAGTCCTGTGATTTGCCAGCGGCATGTCTCTTCCTTGTTGTCTCCAGTCTGTGAAGCTGCAGGAGATTCCATCATCCTGCACTACATGGGTGACATCCTGGTGTGTGCCCCAACTGACGACATGCTTACTCACACACTTGACCTGACAATCAATGCATTGGTTGCTGCAGGGTTTGAGCTCCAAGAAGAAAAGATTCAAAAGATGCCACCTTGGAAGTACTTGGGCCTTGAGATTGGAAAGCGGACCATTGTGCCGCAAAAATTAACTATCAAACGTGACATCAAAACCTTAGCGGATCTCCATCAACTTTGTGGATCCTTAAACTGGGTGAGACCTTGGCTAGGCATTTCCACTGAAGACCTAGCCCCCCTTTTCAATTTGTTAAAAGGGGGAGATGATCTTAGTTCTCCTAGGACCCTCACCCAGGAAGCGAGAACCGCACTGGAGAAAGTTCAGGAAATCATGTCTACTAGACAGGCCCACAGGTGCCAGCAGGGTCTCCCCTTCAATTTTATCATCTTAGGCAAGTTGCCACACCTCCATGGGATGATTTTTCAGTGGGAAACTGTCCAGGCAAGGAAAGGTGACCAGGTCAAGAAAGATCCACTCTTAATTATAGAGTGGGTCTTTCTCAGTCACAACAGGTCAAAAAGGATGACAATGCCACAGGAGCTGATGGCAGAACTGATCCGGAAAGCAAGGATTCGGATCAGGGAATTGGCAGGGTGTGACTTTGACTGCATTTACATTTCCTTAAACCTGAAATCAGGCCATCTGTCTCAAGCAATGCTAGAGCAATTTTATCAAGAGAATGAAGCCTTGCAATTAGCCCTAGAGAGCTACACAGGCCAAATTTCAATTCACCGACCGGCCCACAAAATTTTCAATTTAGATGTTCAGTTTTCATTATCACTGACAAGTATTCAGAGCAGGACACCTCTAAAAGCACTGACAGTTTTTACTGACGCGTCTGGTGCGTCTCACAAGTCAGTGGTAACTTGGAAAGATCCCCAAACTCAACAGTGGGAAGCAGATATTGCCAAGGTGGAAGGATCACCCCAAATTGCTGAGTTGGCCGCTGTAGTCAGAGCTTTTGAGAAGTTTCCCGAGCCTTTAAATTTAGTTACTGATTCAGCTTATGTTGCAGGTGTAGTGTCTAGGGCAGAGAATGCTGTGTTGCAAGAAGTTTCCAACATTTCTTTATATGAATTACTTTCCAAGTTAGTAAGAATTATCTCTTGCCGAGAACAACCCTTTTATGTGATGCATGTTAGGTCACACACAGACCTGCCGGGGTTCATTGCAGAAGGCAACCGTAGGGCTGATGCCCTTGCAGCAGCAGCCAAGATGGCCCCGCTCCCAGATGTATTCCAACAAGCAAAGATCAGTCATCAATTTTTTCATCAGAATGCACCTGCCTTAGTTCGGCAATTCCACCTGAAGCACAAACAAGCCCAAGCCATCGTAGCCACGTGCCCTTCTTGTCAAAATCAGTCACTACCTTCCTTAAGTACAGGAGCAAACCCTAGGGGCTTGCAGAGCTGCGAAGTGTGGCAGACAGATGTAACCCACATCCCATCATTTGGCAGATTTAAATATGTCCACGTCTCCGTGGATACCTTTTCTGGTGCCATCTATGCTTCTGCCCACACAGGGGAGAAGGCCAGTGAGGTAAAGAAGCATTTCATGCAAGCCTTTTCCACATTAGGAATCCCTAAGGTCATCAAAACAGACAATGGCCCAGCGTACAAGTCCAAAGACCTTCGGAGCTTCCTGCAGCAATGGGGAATAGAACACAAAACAGGCATCCCCTATTCCCCGACAGGCCAAGCTGTGGTGGAGAGAGCCCATCAGAACCTAAAAAAGGTTCTTCACCGACAACGTGAAGTTATGAAAACGGAGACCCCTCAAATCCAGCTGTCCAAAGCGCTGTTCACACTGAATTTTTTGAACTGTACCTATGAAAACATTAACCCACCTATTATAAGACATTTTAACGAGAACAGTCAGCACAAACTAAAAGTCCGTCCACCAGTCCTCATAAAAGACCCTGAAACTTGGAAAATAGAGGGGCCCCATGAGCTCGTAGTCTGGGGTAGGGGATATGCGTGCGTATCCACTCCCTCAGGCTTGAGATGGATCCCCTCCAGGTGGGTGAGACCGTACATTCCTAAGGTGTCTAAGGACAAAGCTGCAACACAGGTAGCCAGTGCCTGCTGGAGGAGGAAGCGCCGTCAGACTCTTTAAAGTTAGATTGTTGTTACCTGGACCTTATCCCTAACATTTTTTATTTTCAGTTTTAGTGTTTTCCTTTGATCTGAACTCAGCCCTGGTATCATCAGAATGAGCCCCATCCTTCCGTTGCTTCTGTTGACAGCCGTCCATCCAAGTCAGATGTGGATCGTTCCACAGCCTCAGGCAAATGTGTGGACCACCCTCGCCAGAGTCCTCAACCAAGACCACATTTGTCTGTCAGCCTCTTCTGTGTCTGACCCGATGTCCACTTGCCTTGTGGGGATCCCATCTAAATATGATGAATTTCCGCCAACATTAGCTGCTCCCCTTCCCCCAGTATATAATCCGTTATCCCCTTGGTCAAAATTAATTGATAGACAAGCAGTAGCAGAAAAAGAACCCCAAGAATTTGAACTCCTTGGTTCTGCCAAGGCATTCTATTGTGTTCAGTTTACGTTTACACCAAAAGATCAAGTAGATTTGTACCATGAAGTCAAACAGTTTAAAGTGAATTATACAGCAAAAATTTGGTGTAAGAAAATTTCCCAAGTAGGAATGCCTTCTACCCCTGATAACAAGCCCCATGCCCTTCCTAAGGGGTTTTTCCTCATTTGTGGTGACAGGGCATGAGCAGGCATCCCCTCTCGTCTAATTGGAGGTCCATGCACCATTGGAAAGCTGAGCCTGTTTACACCCAACAAAACCCAAATCATGGATTGGCGAACCAAAACCAACACCCGCAATTCGGCCCGCAAAAAGAGAGATTTAAAGAATCTGGACCCAAATTGCGATTCTGAAATTGTACATTGGTCCAAACCAAAAGGAGTTGCGATCACCGTGTTTTTGCCATGGGTGTCTGCAGCCAAAGCTCTAGGTGAATTATCACATCTAGAGTGTTGGGTTGCTAAACAGGCCAATATTACATCAGCTGCACTTTCAGACCTCCTGGCAGACGATGAAACAACAAGGCAAGCCACCCTACAAAATCGGGCTGCAATTGATTTTCTCCTCTTGCTACATAATCATCGTTGTGAGGAGTTTGAAGGTCTCTGTTGCCTGAATCTGTCATCCAAAGCTGAAAATGTCCACAAAATCATCGGAAAGATGCAACAAATGGTCCAAGACATCAAGCAAGAAACAGCAGACTGGATGGATGGACTCTTTCAAGGATGGGGACTCTCGGGCTGGGTCAAATCCATTTTGAAATCTGTATTTTTAGTTTTGCTTGTTCTTCTTGTTATTTTGATCAGTTTTGGGATCATCAAGAGCATTGTGACCAAACTGATCTCGAAAGCTATTTCCCCTTTAGAGGTCAATCAGGTGACTGTTCCCACCTCTTCTGAAGAAGGGACAGAAACCTCTGCAGAATTTACAAAACAGCCTTGGTTTGCTGATGATTGATAGCACTCCGAGCTGAAATTTAATGTTTAGGTGCCTCTTCCTTTTTTATTTAAACGAAAAGAGGGAGATGTTGTAGTGCGTTCTTATATTTTGTAATACTTTGAAGTAGTTTGTTTTGTATTCCCATGTTTTTCCCAAATGGTTTATCCCAGACTGTACCCCCCCCCCCTCCTTTTCCCCTCTACTTGTGTTATCCCTTTCCTGGGATAAGATCTCCAAAACCCCCACCCTGGCTCTCTGTCAGTCACCTCGACATCCCAGCCCCTTACCTAGAAGTTTCGGTCCAAGTTATCGAGTGATTAGCCAGAGGTTAGGGGTCAACCCCCCAAGTCCTGTCCCATATGCTGTTTTGTATGTCTATCCCCCCAGCACCCATCCCCCAGATATACCTATTGGTCAGTAGGATGTTATCTATGTTAGTTTCCTCCCCACTTTAAATGTGAGCTCCAGACATCCCCCAGCGCTCTCGGCAGGAGACCCCTGAGGTATAGGAGCTCCCTCGGGACTCCTTAATAAAACTTTGGAATATCCCCTGCTGGGAGATGGCCCCTTTCCTCTTCCACCGACGTCTCGGTCGTCTCTGCTGCAGCGAAGGCAACCAGCCTGAGTGCCCTCAGCACCCTCAGGGCACAGAGAGTGTCTCCCCGCAGTCGGCCGTGGTGGGGCTGCACCCCCCACTCTCTGCCGACCCGGGTAAGGCCCAGGGACTTGAGAGGCTTGCAGAGAGACTGGGACACCTCTGTGCCAGGAGCCCAGCCCAGCTCAGCAGCACAGACACAGCACAAGGACTTTAATCAGCCTCTGGGGCTTTGTGCTCAGGCCCTGAACATCAGTCCCTGAGAGGGAGCTGAAGAAACCTCTCCAGAACTCCACGGCAGAATCCAACTCCAAAGTTTCTTGGACTTTTAATGGGTCCCAGTGAGGGACACGACTGAGCAAGTGTCCCCAGGCCCCAGGCAGAGCAGAGAACTGCAGGCAGTGATGACAGGTGGGTACAAAGAGAAGCCAAGTCTTGGTGCCCTGGGGCACAGCAGGGTCTGTGCCAGCAAGGGCTGGGAGGAGACACCTTGTCCTGAGGCCCTGGGGCCTCCTGGCACAGCCCCAGCCAGGCTGGGCACTGTCAGCCCCTTGTGCTGCCCTCAGCATCCCCCCCTAGCCCACATCCCAGTGGCCTCAAGGATCTGCTGCAAGGAGTCCCTGGGGAGCCTTGCTCAGCAATGGCCCTGGGGGCTCCTTCATGCTCCCTGCAGGGACTGCAGGTTTTTCAAAGGACTTTGGCTTTGGCCTTGGAGTCTCTGAGAGGTTTGTGCAATCCTGGCCTCCAATTATCTGCTGTAATTAGTCCCTGGAGATTCTCTGCCTGTTGCAGCATTGATTAGGACTCATTAATACTTCAGGGTACTTAAGTTTTTTAAGCTACTTCCCCTTTCCCTTTTGATACAGACTCTATGAGAAAGATTGTGCATTTACAGGCTCCAATTATCTGCTTAATGAGTCCCTGGAGAGCCGTTATCAGTAACAACATTCAGTGGGCTCATTAATGCTTCAAGGTACTTGAGTTATTTTAAGGTACTTGGTGTTTCCCTTTTGATACAGACTCTGTGAGAGGTTTGTGCAATCATGGCCCCAATTATCTGCTTTAATGAGCCCCTGGAGAGCTTTGTACTGACACTCAGTGGGGCTCAGTAATGCTTTGAGCTTCTCAAAATTTTTAAGGTAGTTTGGAATTTCCTTTCCACATTGAGACTCTGAGATGTTTTTGGTCAATCCTGGCCTCCAGTTCTCTCCTCCAAGGAGTCCATGAGGAGCCTGTGTTGGGCATGGACCTCACTGAGACCCATTCATGCTTTGAGACACTTTGGGGTTTTCTTCTGGCTTTGACTCCTGGAAAGGTTTGTGCAATCTCCTCTCAGGCCCTGAGGTTCCAGGGCTCAGCTCCAAATGCACCACAGGGCTCATCAGGATGCAGCAAGTACTGACAAACCATGGCTCTGCCTTGATTTCCCTCTGCCCTTATGCAGTTTATCAGGAATGTATCTGGAGTGATTTTGGTTTGCTAATTTGAGATTTCTCAGCCAATGCATCTATTAGTGCAGTGGGATCAGTGTTGGCTAATTACCATTGCACTCACTGGAATATATTTACTCATTTCCTGCTGTGAGATAGGATTAGGAGAAAGGCAAAATAGGCTCAAAATTTTAAAAGGGTACATAGAAAAGCTTATTACCAGTAAAAAGAAGAAAGATTAATAAGAATCTGAACACTTCTCCTCTCCCTACAACCTTTTCTTTCTTACTGACAATGCAAGGAGACAAAACCTGAAAGTTTCAGTCAGTTTACACCACCTAGAACAGTCTTTCTTCAGTTCACTTAGGGAGAGGAGTCTCTCTTTCATGCTATGGAGACTTCTCCATAAGAAAAACGTTTGCTCGTGGCTCTCAATTCCCACAAATAGCAGGTGCCCAGAAAATCTGCAATCATGAAGTCCCTCCCATTTTTCACAGCTTTTCCCACAGCTGTTTTTATGGGCCATGTCAACTAATGGGGTATGAGTTTAAAGATGAGCTGTTCAAGAGCAAAGATTCTCCTTATCTATTTCTGAAACAATCTTCCTCTCTGGGAACAGAGATCTTCTTCTCTCCCTGAGAGCACAGAGTCTCATCACTCTTTTCTTTTTCTGCGTTCAAACTTCTCATGGGACCACAGCTACTTCAACATTTGCTTATTTTGCATGGAGACCTTTGCTGAACAAGTCATCTCCCCATACTTTTCAATGCCTTATAGGGAAAAAGAGAGTCTGATGTATCAATTCCATCATTCTCCATAGCTTTACAAGAGGATTTCAGCCCCAAAATCAAGGCATATCCTCATCCTTTCCATCTGGAACCCAACTTCCTCTTCACTGAGCTCGGTGTCTTCATGTTTCTCCTCTGTGTGCCTGCACTTTGTCCTTTTCTCTCACTGGAGGGAGGATGGAAGCACTGAAAGAGTTCATATCTCACCCGGGGCCTGCAGGTGGTTCCGTGCCCCCGGCTGGGCTCGGTGCTTGCGGCCGGAGCTGTTTTACCATGGAGGTTTCTGCAGCGGCTGCGCTGGGGCTGTGTCAGGATGGGCCGCGCTGGGGCAGGGCCAGGATCTCAGCAGCCAGGCCAGAGCACAGCAGCAGCACGGCCGGGGGCCGATGGCTTCTCCTGCCCCTGCCCGGGGCTTGCGGCTGAAGCCCAAGGGTGGCAGAAGCTTGGCCGAGCCGGCCTGGCCCGGGGCTGCTCCTGGGGCCCGGCGGATCCTGGCTGGGCCCGGGCTGGCGGCGGGGCAGGGCTCAGCAGGGCCCAGATGTTCCCAACTGCAGCCATGGCCCGGCCCGGCCTCGGCCCCGCGGCCTCCCCTGCCCTGCCCAGCAGCCGATGGGGCCTGGCGGGGTCCCTGGGAAGGGGCCCGGCCCCACGGCAGGAGCCGCCCGGCCCGGCCTGGCTGAGACGGGGCCGGGTCAGCCTTGTTACCTCTGTGCCAGCCAGAAGGGAAAGAGACCCTCCCAGGCTTTCCCATCTTTAACATGTGTCTTCACAGAGGCCTGTACAGTTTCCTTCATAGTTTAACAGATTGTCAATTCTCAAAGCTAATTACTGATTGTTTTTTTTGTCAGACATGGAGGAAACTGCTAGCAGCTTCTCTTAGAACATCACTTTCGTGATGCAAAACCACCACAACTGCACAGAGCACAGAGCTCCTTTGTCCATATATAGTGCTCATGTGCCCGAGGTTTCAAAATACCTCCCTGGGAGATCTCCGGGCCCTCTCCAAGGTGTTTTCAACTGAAAACATTCAGCTCAGAGTCTAAGAAAATCACCAGAGGACAGGGCCAGCCTTACCTGTCTGTCCTGGCTACTTTTGTCTGAGATCAGTCCTTAGATAAACAGAATTGAGAGGCCAAATTCTAATTTTGGCCATGGTCCCTGGACCTGAAAGCTGGTTCTTTTCCATAGGAAGGAAGGAACAGAGCCCCAGTGTTTCAGGGGCAGATGAGAAATGGCCACCAGAGGCCAAGGCCAGCCAGAGCAAGCAGGATTTTGTTCTGAGTGATATCCTTGCATATAGGAATTGCTTTAGGGAGAGTTTCAATTTTGGCAATGGGCATCTGAAAAGGGGGGCGGTTCTTTCCCATAGCAAGAAAAGCACAGAGCCCCAGTTTTCCAGGAGCTGATGAGAGGCGGCCCTTGACATTGCAACATCAGCCAGACCTGTCAGGGGACCCCTGGGAAGCCAAACCAGCCAGACCTCTTCAATGTTCCCTCAGTTCCATGGGGCCCCACAGTGTCCCAATGGTCCCTTGCTTCCCTGAGGCCCTGAGGTGCCATAATGCCCCCTTGGTGACACAAGGCCCTGAAGGGTCCCAATGGTCTCCATGGTTCCATCAGGCCCCACAGAGCCATAATGGTCTCTGGGTTCCATGAAGCCCCGTGGTGTCACCATGGCCCCTTGGTTCCATGGGCTCCAGTGGTGCCACAATGATCCCCTTGGTTCCATGAGGTCCCCACAGTGTCCCAGTGATCTCCATGGGAAGGGAAGAACCCAGCCCCAGTGTTGCAGGGGCAGTCACCAGAGGTCCAGGCCAGCCAGGCTTGATGGTACTGGCAGATTGTGCCTGGGAGCAACCCTTGGATATCCAGAATTTTGGAGGTGGAATCCAATTTCAGACATGGACACCTGGAGGATAAGGATGCTTGTTTTCCATTGGAAAGAAAGAACGGAACACTGATTACACAGTGACATTTGGGGATCTATGGGGAGTATTGGGGATTGTTCCTGCACCTCGTGACCCAACAGGAGCTTCTCTAATAAATGTTGCCTGAAGCTCCCACTGTGGTCATGACAGGAACCCATGTGAGTGTCTGGGACATCCCGGCTCTTTGGCAGCCTGGGGACTCCTGGGATGTCACCATGGGATGGCTGTGACTGTCTCTGACCCCAGGGCTCTTTACCATCCCAGAAAGCCCTGGGAGGCATCCATGGAGCCCCTGTCTCTGTGTGTGACATTCCAGCTCTGGAACAGCCTGGAGACTCTTGGAAAGATCCCATGGAGCCCCTCTGAGGGCCTGTGAAAAATCTGACCCTTAGCAGGCAACCATCCCCAGCCCCCTGTTGCTATGGTGAGTTTCCATGGCGACCATCACCAGCCCCCTGCTGCTATGCTCAGTCCCTTGGCAGCTCCATGGAGACCCCATGCCAGGGGTGGTTGCCATGGACACCAGCTCAGGCCTGCAGCCAGAGCCCGTTGCCATGGCAACCATTGGCAGCCCCCATCCCCAGGCTGATGGGATCCCAGAAGCACAGAATGGGCTGAGCTGGGAGGGACCCATCAGGATCCTCCAGTCCAACTGCTGGCCCTGCACAGGACACCCCAACAATGCCAGCCTGGGCCTGGCAGCCCTGGCCAAACGCTGCTGCAGCTCAGAGAGCCCTGGAGCTGGGACCCTTCCCTGTGGAGCCTGGCCAGGGCCCCAGCAGCCTCTGGCCAAAAACCTTTTCCTGACATCCAAGCTGAGCCTGCCCCGACTCAGCTGCAGCCGGTCCCTCCACTCCTGTCCCTGGGCACCAGAGGGAAGAGGTTCCCACAGCCCCAGCCAGGGACCCGCTCCCAAGGCTGCTGCCATGGCCACCAGGGCTGGCACCAGCTGGGATGCTCGGTTTCCACGGGCCGGGCTTCAGCAATGGGATTCCCCAATTTCCTGCTCCCGCTAAAACCGCGCTGCCCTCGCTGCCCTCCCGCCTCCCATGGAAAGCACAAAAGGCAAAGATCCCGGACTGGTTTAAGAACAATTTAATGGGAACAGCAACGAGATAAGGAACAAACAGGAACAGAAACAATATTGATAACAGAAGGGATAAATAAAACTGTTTACAGGGAAAACTACAACACAACTCACAGGGTCTGCCTGGCTACAATATTTCTTGCCTGGAAAGGACACCCTTCTCCTCAGGGAGAGAGAGAGAGTCCCTTTCCTGTCCCTGGCAATGATCTGAGGTGGGAGTGAATGTAATGACAGGGCCATGGCCAGACCCTCATGTTCTCCAATGCCACATCAGGTCATTGGCAAAGGGCAGGAAAAGGGACAGGTGTCTTCCCAGCATGGATCACAGGGAACATGGATCACCAGGGCTCTTTCCAATCTGGCTTCTCCCATGGGGGATGAAGCTGGAGTGGTGCATGAAGCTGTTCCTGCAATCGAGGCACTTGCAGGGCTTCATTTACTGGTGGCTCCGTTGGTGTCTTGTCAAATGAGAGCTTCTGGTGAAGCTCTTCCCACACTGGGGACACTCGTAGGGCCTCTGCCTCTCCCCAGTGTGGATGCGCTGGTGCCTGATGAGGGTGGAATTGTGCTTGAAGCTCTTCCCGCAGTCAGGGCAGTAGAAGGGCCTCTCATCTGCGTGAATCCTCTCATGCAGGTGGAGATTTGAGCTGGTCCGAAACCTCTTCCCACATGTGCGGCACTCTTAGGGCCTCTCCCCAGTGTGGATGAGCTGGTGCCTGATGAGGTGGGACTTGCGCTTGAAGCCCTTCCCGCAATCAGGGCAGTGGAAGGGCCTTTCTTCTGTGTGAATCTGCCGGTGCCTGGCGAGATCAGGGCTGGTGTGAAACCTCTTCTGGCACTCAGGACACTCGTAGGGCCTCTCCCCAGTGTGGATGCACTGGTGGGTCAAAAGGGTGGAGCTGCAGCTGAAGCCCTTCCCACACTCCCCACACTCATAGGGCCATTCCCCAGTGTGGATCATCTGGTGGCTGATCAGGGTGCTGCTCTGCCTGAAGCTCTTCCCACACTCCAAGCACCTGTGGGGCTTTTTCCCATCATGAAGCTGCTCATGGACCACCAGCTCCGAGCTCTGGCTGAAGCTCTGTCCACCTTCCTGGCTCAGGGTGGGTCTTTCCTCCTCAGAGCACCCTGGGCTGGGTTTGGAGCCCCTCCTCCTGTGTAATCTCTGGGACTTGTCCTCCACGTTGGAATTCTGCACTGTGGAGCCACTCAAAATGGCCTCTTCCATGAGGTTCTGCCACAGGGATTTGCCCTCCCTGGTCTCCATCCTCAGCTTCTTCCCTGGGGGAGGAAGGACAAGGAGAGGATGGGATTTGCCTCCGTGCCACAGGGAAGGGGAAGGAGATCCCCCCAGTGCATCCCCGGCAGGACAGGGTTGGCAGCAGGGTTGTCCTGGAGCCGGGGGCTGTGCTGGGCTGGGAGATGGAGCAGGAGAGAGGGGGAAAGGGGCACTGACTTCCTCCTCACCTGCCTGGGGCTCCTGGGGCATCTTCTTCTTCCTCACAGCCTCTTCCTCCATCTGGCCAAGTTTATGGGATGGAAAATCCTGTTTTGAGAAGAAAACAAGGGATAAGTACATTGAATTTTGTACTTGTTTGAAGGCAAACCTGGGGAGGGTCTAAACCAGGATTACAATTTAATAAGAAAATGAAGATCAAGGCAATGATGCAGAAACACTGCCTTAAACTGACAGAGTCAGGATATAACCTGACACCCTGCTGGTCAGGCTGGTGGCAGCTGTCCCATTAAATGGTGGCTGCAGTCCTGTGGGAGTGATGAGCGTGATTCTGTCCAAGCAGTGATCCTGTAGAAGGGTCTGGTCTTCCTCTGAAGGTCCAGTGGTGGTTCTGGAGCTCTTGTCCTCTGGGAATCCAGTAGGCAAGCTGCTCCTGGTGTTGCAAGGCTCAGCTTATATGCAGGTAGGAATGCTTGGATCCTCCCCCTGGGCGGAGCATCCCACAATGGGATGATGGAATTTTATCAGTCTTGCAGTGACACTCAATGGCCCATTCCCAGAAGATATCTCCCCTGGAGGGCATTATCAGGGCTGAGTCATGGAAGAGATCAAGAACACTGCCCCGCCTGTTTATAGCAGCTGATGAAGATGGGGATTGAAAACATGCATTTGGTTCCATCTTACCTTGCAACCTGAAACAGTGGGGGAATCCCTGCTCAGGGGGTGAAGACCACCCCCCTTACCCAAACTGGCTCAGGTGTAAAACCCCCACCCTGGGAAGGCCACACACACAGGGGACAATGTCACACTTGCCCTGCTCCAGGGCAAATGGCATCTCTCTAATATTTTCTTAACCAGATTGCAAAATTATTTTGGCACAGTGAGTTCAGGGCACTGTTCTTTGACCCCAGTTGCCTTTGACAACAGCATGGTTCCTTCCTCTGAGGAGGTCGTGGGTCTCTCTGGAGGAACTCTTGGAAACTTGGATGCAGCTTCGTCTGAGCGACCTATGGGAGAACTGATGAGGAAAATGGCTGTTGTGGGACTGGAGTGTAAAGAAAATACTTTGTTGTCCCTCCTTGAAAAGTTTGTTAAAATCACTGGAGGAAATGGAGCAAATAATACCAGCAAGACTGACAAGGTTCATTCACCACATGGTGAGGAACACAAGGCTGCTAAAAGTCCCACCAGAAGCCCAGCTCAAGTAGCTAAATTCCCAAATAACTACTGAATTCCCAGGCTTGGGTTTTTTCCAAATGTGAGAATCATTATTCTCTTCATCCCTGTCACCTTTGTGACAGCTACACAGAGCTTTCCCTTCCTTTTAATAATATCTGTATTGGGCCGAATTTGCACTTTTCTTTAATTGTAACCTGCCAGCAGCTGAGCTGGAGCTGTGCAGGAACCAAGGAAACTTGGAATTGCCACAGAATTGCTTCTATTGTCAGCCGGTGCTGCGGCGGCCGTGGGGCAGAGGGGTGGGAAAGGGGGCTCCGGGGTGGCAGTGGAGGAAATGCCGGGCCCGGGGGCTGAGCACAGGGCTGAGCACACAGAGATGGTTTTGTTCTTGCTGAGCTCACACTGAACCAAGGCCTGTCCTGCCCCTCATTCGGCCACGCTGGGGAGGGGCTGAGGGTGTGGGGGAGCTTGGGAGGGGACACAGCCAGGACAGGAGATCCCAGCTGACCCCAGGGATAGCCCAGACCATAGGACATCATGATCAGTGCATGAAGTGTGGGGAACAAGGAGGAAGGGGGCACATTTGCAGTGAGGGTTTTGTCTCCCCAGGTAACACTTAGGCAGGATTGGGCCCTGTTTCGCCAGTGGGCAGGGCCCGTACCAAAGACACAGACACCAACTTAACTTAAGGAACAGTGTAATTTAGATAATGCAAATTTGCAAAAAATTACAAAAATATTAGGTAGGCAAAGCAAATAATCATTAGTCAATAATTCCAAAAGAGAAGATGTTGAAATGAGTATCACACAACTGTCCATTTCTGGCTGCAGGCTCTGGAGATTCTATCTCTGCCTTCAATCAGGGTTGCATTCCCTAAAGAATCCTGGTACCAAATCCTGCTTTCCAAGGCTGGAACAGTGTCTCAGGTTTAGCTGGGTGTGTATTCAATTACCCTCTGTTAAAGGTGGGGCAATTATCATCTGTTAATTGAGCAATTTACTTTATCTCTTCCACATGAATCCTCCCTCCAGGGAGATATCTTCTGTTAATGGGCCATTGAGTGTCACTGATAAAAATTCCATCATCCCATTGTGAGAAGCTCTGACCAGAGGGAGGAGCCAAGCATTCCCACCGGGATATAATCTGAGAATGTGAACAACAGAGTCAGCCTTCTCCCAGAGGATTCCCAGAAGAGCAGCTTTTAGCTCCACTGGATCCCAGAGGAAGGCCAGGCCGATCGACGCCACAACTGGACCTTCAGAGGAACACTCCACCCTTCTACAGGATCACTGCTCCAACAAAACCACACCTGTCACTGCAGGAGCACTGCAGCCACCATTTAACAGGAGTGCTACCAACACTCTGACCCACAGGGTGTCAGGACGTATTCTTACTCTGTAAGTAGTTTTTAGTACTACTGCATTTGTATTTTTAATTTTCCTTCTGAAGAACTGTTATTCCTATTCCCATAGACTTTGCTTGACAGCCTCTTGTTTTGGAAATTATAATTCTAAGTGAAGGGATTAACATTTTCGATTTCAGGGGAGTCTCCTGCCTTCCTTAGCAGACACCTGTCTTTTCAAACTGACACAATGCCCTAGGACACGCAGGCAGGTGAGGAGGAAATCAGTGCCCCTTTCCCCCTCTCTCCTGCTCCATCTCCCAGCCCAGCACAGTCCCCGGCTGCAGGACAACCCTGCTGCCAACCCCGTCCTGCCGGGGATGCACTGGGGGGATCTCCTTCCCCTTCCCTGTGGCACAGAGGCAAATCCCATCCTCTCCTTGGCCTTCCTCCCCCAGACAAGGAGCTGAGGATGGAGACCAGGGAGGAAAAATCCCCACAGCAGAACATCATGGAAGAGGCCATTTTGAGTGGCTCCACAGTGCAGAATTCCAACGTGGAGGAAAAGCCCCAGAGATTACCCAGGAGGAGGGGCTCCAAACCCAGCCCAGTGTGTTCTGAGGAGGAAAGACCCACCCTGAGCCAGGAAGGTGGACAGAGCTTCAGCCAGAGCACAGAGCTGGTGGCCCATGGGCAGCTTCACAATGGGGAGAAGCCCCACAAGTGCTTGGAGTGTGGGAAGAGCTTCAGGCAGAGCAGCACCCTGATCAGCCACCAGATGATCCACACTGGGGAATGGCCCTACGAGTGTGGGGAGTGTGGGAAGGGCTTCAGCTGCAGCTCTGCCCTCATCATCCACCAACGCATCCACACTGGGGAGAGGCCCTACGAGTGTCCCCAGTGTGGGAAGAGGCTTCACACCAGCTCCCATCTGCTCTGCCACCAGCGAATTCACTCAGAGGAGAGGCCCTTCCACTGCCCTGACTGTGGGAAGGGCTTCAAGCAGAAATCCCACCTCATCCACACAGGGGAGAGGC
This sequence comes from Agelaius phoeniceus, assembly GCF_051311805.1. Taxonomy (NCBI): domain Eukaryota; kingdom Metazoa; phylum Chordata; class Aves; order Passeriformes; family Icteridae; genus Agelaius; species Agelaius phoeniceus. The sequence goes on along the minus strand of NW_027509867.1, from coordinate 7,355,651 downwards.
CCTACGAGTGTCCCAATTGTCAGAAGAGGTTTCCCACCAACTTCCAGCTCCTCCAACACCAGCGGATTCACACAGATGAGAGGCCCTTCCTCTGCCCAGACTGCGGAAAGGGCTTCAAGCACAACTCCACCCTCATCACCCACCGGCGCATCCACACTGGGGAGAGGCCCTACGAGTGTCCCCAGTGTGGGAAGAGCTTCACCCAGAGCTCTCACTTGACCAGACACCAACGGAGCCACCAGTAAAGAAAGGCCTGCAAATGCCCCAGCTGCAGGAACAGCTTCATGCACCAGTCCTGCTTCATCCCCCATGGGACGACCCGCATTGGGAAGAGTCCTGGGGATCCATGTTGCCCATGATCCATGCTGGGAAGACACCATTCCCTTTTCCTGCCTGTGACATGATGTGGGATTGAAGAACATGATGGTCTGGCCATGGCCCTTTCATTACATTCACTCCCACCTCAGGTCATTGCCAGGGGCAGGAAAGGGACTCTCTCTCTCTCTCCCTGAGGAGAAGGGTGTCCTTTCAGACAGGGGAAATTGTGGCTGGGAAGAGACAGTTAGTTGTGTTTAGTTTTCCCTGTCAAAGTTTAATTTATCCCTTCTGTTATCAATACTGTTTCCGTTCCATTTTTTCCTTATCTCGTTGCTGTTCCCAATAAATTGTTCTTTACCCACCCCGGGATCTTTGCCTTTTGTGCTTTCCATGGGAGGCGGGAGGGCAGCGAGGGCAGCGCTGTTTTAGCAGGAGCAGGAAATTGGGGAATCGCATTCCTGAAGCCCAGCCCATGGAAACCGAGCATCCCAGCTGGTGCCAGCCCTGGTGTTCATGGCAACCACCCCGGCATGGGGTCTCCATGGAGCTGCCAAGGGACTGAGCATAGCAACAAGGGGCTGGTGATGGTTGCCATGGAAACTGACCATAGAACAGGGGGCTGGTGATGGTTGCCATGGAAACTGACTACAGCAACAGGGTCCTGGTGATGGTTGCCTGCTAAAGATCAGATTTGTCACAGGCCCTCAGAGGGGTTCCATGGGGACTTTCCAAGAGTCTCCAGGCTGATCAAGAGCTGGAATGCCACAGGCATGGACAGGGGCTCCATGGAGACCTCCCAGGGCTTTCCAGGGATGGTAAAGAGCCCTGTGGTCAGAGGCAGTCACAGCCATTCCATGGTGACATCCCAGGGCACCCTGGGCTGCAAGGGCACTGATCTGTCACAGGCACTCACGGGGGCTCCACGGTGACATCCCAGGAGTGCCCAGGCTGCCAAAGAGCCGGGATGTCCCAGACACTCACAGGGGCTCCTGTCATGGGCACAGTGGGAGCTTCAGGCAAAGTTTATTAGAGAAGCTCCTGTTGGGTCACGAGGTGCAGAAAGGAGCCCCAATAGGCCCCACAGATCCCCAAATGTCACCATTGAGTCAGAGATGACACAGACTCAGATCAGAAGGCTAAGGGCTAAAAGCCACCCATTTGTTCAATCCTCTTCCTTTTGACCTTGATTTTCTACTGGTGGATCTCTTTGGTCATTTAATCAACACATTGCACATGATTGGCTGACAAAGACAACCCCCTTCAGTAAACAACTTTATGGAAAAAACAACCTATTACAGACACCACCTGTCGATAATTTACAATTCTTTCTCTCCAGCTTCCTAATGGTTCCCAATCTAATTAATGGGAAAACTCTCTTGCTTTCTCTGTCTCTGACCAGACTCTCATATTCACAGAAAAATACCCCCAAGGACCTCCAGGCTTTGTAATCTCCTTCTGTGAGAGGAGCCTTGGAGCAGCTGGCTCCAATCCCAGCCTCAGACTTTTACAGAGTTCATGGGTAAAGAATTATCAAGGTGAAATTTAACCTTTAGCATTTGTCCCACAGGATTAAGGATGACAAAGCACATAGATTTATAAAAAAATTCTATTATCTATTATGGTAAAAATTAGACAGAATTATCTTAATCAGAAATATTTAGTCCAAGGAATAAGAGCTGTAACATATTATATTATATTATATTATATTATATTAATTTATAGAAAGCACTCAGAAGAGATTTCAAAGCAATTTTATTAAAGGAAAAGAAGCTGTTTTTAAGGAGAGATTGATGTCACTCCCACAGACCAATGACCACGGGCAAATCCCTTTGGCTCAGCCTGAAGCAGTGACCTTGAGGGGTGTCCCGACTGCAGGGAGGAATCTCCACACCCCCCAGGAAGGGAAATGTCAGGGGATGCTGCCATTAAAATTTGGGATGGGGCTTTTCTAGTCTGAGGTGCTGCTCTGTCAGTCAGGTGTGCCCAGGCTGGGCCAGCTCAGCAGCTCTGCAGAAGCTCTCAGTGGTGTCACTTGGTTGTTCCTTACTCTGGGGATTTTCCAGCACTGTCACAGCTTCAGCTCCCTCTGAGGATGTTGAACTTTGGGATGGAGGAGTCAGACTTGTTTCTGCAATATTCACCCCAAAAGCAGCGTGACCCCTCCCCTCCTTCATTTCCCACTGGGGGCTTTGCAAACAGGGCCTTGCTGGAGTTGTTGGAGGCCATTGCAGGCAGAGCCTCCTGCTCCAGCAGGAACTGCCTTTCCTGTGCCATCAGCAGGGCAGGTCCCGCTGCAGGAAAAGCCCCAGGCCAGCCTCAGCACAGGGAAGGCCTCAGGCACAAGGGCAGAGTGCCGTGCTGGGAGCTGTGCCAGGGAGAGCCTGAGGCACCAAAGGCACCTTGGCAGCAGCAGCTGCTTGCAGGCCATGGCCAGAAGCCTCCCTTGGCAGCCCGGCCTGGTGGCCACCACTGCAGAGCTGCTGCCTCAGGGCTCATTCCTGGCTGGCCTCTGAAAAGCCACTTGTGCTCCAGGAGCCTGACTGGGAAGCCATTGGCCCCAGCACCTTGGGGACGAGATATCAATGACAAAACTCTTCATGCCAGCAGAGCCAAGGCAGGGGCAGAGCAAAGGGCAGAGCCAGGCCCAGGGGACAGGGCTGCCATGGTGATGGCTGTGAGGGCACTGCCCCTGCAGCAGCCTGGCTGCCCTCAGCAGACATTGTGGCCAGAAGCATTGTGAGGGCACCCAGCACATCAGAGAACCCACACTGCAGGAATTCTGTCACTGGGGTGACAGGCAGGGGGTTTCACTGGGTCAGGTTGCACAAAGCTCCTGATCTTGGTCAGTTCCTGAGATGGGGCATCCACTTCTCTGGAATAACTCTTGCAGTTTTTTGCCACTCTTATAATTCTAAAATTTTTCCTCTTTCTAACAAATGTACATCCACCCTCATTCAGTTTAGAGATATTGACCCTTGTGTTGTCACTGCAAGATTTAGGAGAAAATACCTTTGACCACTATTTTTCCATTTTCACAGACCTTGGAGACGACCCAAAAATCTCCCAAGATGGGGTTTGGAGGCCTCATCACAAAACCAGCAGGGACAGTCTGCGGGCTCTGGAGTCAGTGGGGTGGAGACTGAGGACAGAACAGGAATAGCCTGGGAGGGATGGAAGGGTGGTTTCGGAGAGGCTGGAGCTTTTCTTCCTAGAGGATATAAGCATGAGAAGAAAACAATAGCACCAATGGCAGCTGGGGAGGCCCAGAGTGGACACCAGGAGAAAGGAATTTCCCTGCCAGGGCAGGGCTGTGGTGCAGCACGTCCCCCCGCAGGACCCGGGAGCAGCCCCAGGCTTTGTGTGGGCAGGCAGAGGCAGGCAGGAGGCAGAGCTGTCAGCAAAGGAAGGGCCCAGTCAAGTGGGGCAGCCGGGGGATGCCCACAGCCTGCAGGGACAGAGGCGCAGGGCAGGGACACCGTAGGACAGCCTGGGCTGCGCAGGGCACAGGGATGGGCAGCAGCTGCAAGACAGCCCTGACAGAGCCAACTTGGGCAGCACTTTGGCCATGGCAGACACAAAGAGCACCAAAGCCCCAGAGGGTCATTAAAACACTTGTGCTGTGTCTGTGCTGCTGAGCTGGGCCGGGCTCCTGGCCCAGAGGCAGCTCCTGGCAAGGGAAGCAGAGCTGCAGAGAGACAGCTCTGGCCAGGAGCAGCTCCTGTGCACAGCCCAGCAGGGCTGGGGCATTGCCAGGGCCCCTCAGGGACCCTAGCAGGGCACAGACAGAGCTCCCAGGGGCTCAGCACTGGCAGGGGCTGTGGCATGTCCCAGAGGGGGCTGTGTCACAGCAGCTCCTTTGTGGCTGTGTCATGGCGGCACAGAGCAGCTGTGATGTCAGCAAGGGGCTGTGTGACAGCACAGAGTGGGCTGTGACATCACAGAGTGGGTGGTGAGGTCACAGAGCAGACTCTGCCATCATAGTGGGCTGCTCTGTGATATCACAGACCAGGCTGTGATATCATAAAATAGCAGTGTGACATCACAATATTGACTGTGACATCATAATGTGGCCTGTGACATCACAAGAGGACTGTGTGTCATCACAGGAGGCTGTGTGACATCACAAGAGGTCTGTGTGTCATCCTAGGGGCTGTGTGAGGGCACTGGGGAGGTCACTCTGCCCCGGCCCCCCTCACAGTTCCCCCCCAGAGCAGTCCAACCCTGCTCGTGCACAGCGGGGTCCCCTGTCCCCCCGGGTCCCCCCGCCCCCGGCGCCGCAGCCTCCCCCAGAGGATGTTCCACGAGATCGACCCCAGAGCCTGACACGGGGACGGGGGCCGGGGCCCTGGGGGTGGCACAGGGGGACAGGGACCCCCCGGCAGCGTCCCCGTGTCCCCCAGGGCCAGAGCCTGGGCCAGGGCTCCTTCACCCTGGTACCAACGAGGCCTTGAGAGCGCTGAAAAAATCCCCAGCAAGGGAACAGCAAAAACCAGATTGAATATTAAGGGACAGCAGCACAAAGTTCCTTGGCAAGAGTCACTCTGCTCCTGACTGGACACTTCAGGCCCAGCAAGGAAATAAAGCAACAACAAAACCAAACAGAATCCAGACAATAAAACCTGAAATGAGCCAAGAACTATCCCTGTGGGTTTGTGTGTGACACAACTACAGTGAGGGCAAGGATAAAAGGAATATGGTCTAAGAGCTTAACACAGCTCAAACTTAACAGGACTTAACTGCTACCTTCAACTTCACAATTTAACAAAAGAACAGAGCTTAACAGTATTTAACCTAACTTATAACCTATGACTTAGCAATTTAAAAGAGGAATAACACTTAAAAATATTTAACTCAGCTTATAACTTATATTAAACATAAAACTTAGCAAAAGAAAAACTCCTATCAGCATTTAACATCACTTAGACCTTATGATTTAACCTTACCTTCAGGCCTGACTGACTCAGCTATCCAGGGCACACAAACCCCTCAGAGAGCAGCATTTCTGCCCCATTTCCCCAGCACAGGCACTCCTGTGTGCACACAGACACAAAGAGTCAGTGCAAGGCACCTGGGAGAAATTCCCCTGAGGGCAGGAAATGCTCCCTGTGGATCCTTTGGCATCTCCCCAGTGGGTGAAGGGTTGAGCCTGGAGGAGTGGGGGATCGGCCCAGGCTCCGTCGTTGTTGGGGATCCCCGAGTGCAGCAAACGGGAGAGTTCCCGGCTGGGAGAGGCCCCACTCAGAGGGAGTCGCTGGCCCAGGAGAGCTCCAAGGGCTCCTTTTGGAGCGCTGTTTGCAGGGCCCCAAGAGAGGGGCTTCAGTCCCAGCAATGGTTCATCCTGGCCGCACTGGGCACCAACAGCTTTCTTTGGCAGGGTGAGAACAGGGATGTTGTGCCACTGAGGGAACAAAACCAGTTCCCAGGGCTGCTCCTCCAGAAAGCAGGAGCTGGTTGGGCAGCAGCAGTGCCTGGAGCAGACAGTGTTTGTGATGAGCTGCAGAGGAGCTGAGCCCAGGGGCTGTTGGCCAAGGCCGAGCCCCAAGGAGCATTTCTCATCTGGCAGGGCGGCCTGAGAAGGGGAGGGGGGAATGCAGCAGCACAGGGGCCATGGAACCAAGGGAGCATTGTGACACTGTGGGGCCCTGTGAGACCAAGGGTCCATTGTGACACTGTGGGGCCCTGTGAGACCAAGGGACCATTGTGACACTGTGGGGCCTTTTGACACCAAGGGACCATGGTGACACTGTGGGGCCTCATGGAACCAGTGAGACCATTGTGCCCCTGGGGGTCCCCGCAGAACCAAGACGACCATTGTGATACTGTGGGACCTCCTGAAACCAAGAGGCCTTTGGGACACTGCAGGGCTGCATGGAACCAAAGGTCCATTGTGACATTGCAGGGCCTGATGTCATCAGTGGTCGATTGTGACACTGTGGAACCAAAGGAGACCATTGGGTCACCACAAACCCCCAGGGTCCAAAGGTCCATTGTGACATTGCAGGGCTCATGGAGTAGAGAAGTCATGTGAAACTGTGGGGCCTGTGGAACTACTGAGACCATTGTGACTCTGCAAGGCCCCATGGAATTGTTGGGACCATTGTGACACTGCAGGGCCTTCTGGAACCTAGGAGCCATTGTGATACTGTGGGACCCCATGGAAACAAGTCACCATTAGGGCACTGTGGGGCCTCATGGATCCAAGGCATCATTGTGACACTATGGGGTCCCAGAAAACAAATGGAACACAGAACAGGTTTGGCTGGTTTGGCCCCCCAGGGGCCACCTGACTGGTCCAACTGACCTTGGCATGTTGAGGGTCTCTTCTCATCTGCTGCTGAAACACTGGGGCTCTGTGCTTTCCTTCCTATGGAAAAGAACTCTCCTTCTTCTACAGGCACTCATGGCCAGACTTGGGATTTCACCTCCAAATTTCCTTCTATCCAGGGATTGTTCGCACAGGAATATTTCCAGGACAAGTCTGGCTGGCAATGGTTTTACAAGGCTCACCTCTCAGCTATCCCCAAAACACTGGGGAAGGCTCTGTGCTTTCCTTCCTATGGAAAAGAACTGTCCTGCTTCTCCAGGTGCCCATGGCTGAGATTGGGCTTCCACCATCAAAATTCCCTTAATCCAAAGACTGCTCCCAGACAAAATCTGCCATTCCTGACAAGTCTGAATGGCCTTGGCCTCGTGAGGCTCTCCAAACACTGGGGGTCCATACTTTCCTTCCTATGGAAAAGAACTGTCCTTCTCAGCCAGGTGCCCATGCCCAGAAATGGGATTCCACCTCAAGCATTGCCTGTTGTGACAGACTGGAGGAGATTGTTGGCTGGAAACATTTCATGCGTGGGGGAGGAAGGGGCAGGTCCAGCCTTGCCCTGCCCTGGAAGCCCAGCCCTGCCCTGCCCTGGAACCCCAATCCCCCCAGAGCCTCTATCCCAGCCCAGCAGTGGCTGCCAGTCCCTGGCACAGCACAGGCAATGCTCCACAGCCACCTCTGCAGCCCCAGCCCAGCTCCTGAGGGACCAAATGAGCCCAAGCCCCACCTGGGGGAAGGGCCCAGGAAGACCAAGGGGTATTGAAGGCTGACCACAAGGCAAGCACACATCTTGACCCTACCTCCTCTTGGAATTTCCATCGGAACAGTGCTGGAATCCAGGAGTTGGTAGCTGTGTGTGTGCTTCTCTGCATCTTTTCTGTCTTTCTCTCTTTCTGTGTCTTCTTCTTCTCTTCCTCTTGCAAATTTTGATTAACATGAAATTGAACAAGCTTAGAGTTTGTGAAGATGAATGGGCCAAGTCAATGCTTTCAGAAATGTTTTTTGTTGGTTGAATGTCTATTGTAGTTTGACATGAGAAGAATTTTTAAAAAGTAATACAAAACTTTTTGTGTAACTGACAATCTGTTAAACCACTGAGATACTGAACACGCCTCTGTGAAACACAAATGTTAAAGATGAAAAAACCCAGGAACCTCCTCTTTCTTTTCCAGTCAACAAAGAAGCAGCGGGCCATGGCCCTGGCCCCCATCTCAACCAAACCAAACCAAACCAAACCAAACCAAACCAAACCAAACCAAGCAACCCTGCCATGGGCTGAGCCCCTTCCCCCCTCCCCAGGCTGCCCCCCCACCCCCATCAGCCCCATTCTGACCAAACCAAACCCCAACAACTCCCAAACAGGAAAACAAAAGAGGCTACAAAACCCCAACCAGAACAAAGCCAACCACAGCTATTAAAATCTTACCATGAAGTTCCTCTCCCCAACACAACTAAAACCAAAAATCCCTAAAACTTACAACCCATACAAAATAACCCTACAACTAAAATTAAACAAAAAACCCCACAAAAATCAACCATAAAACCAATCCTAACACAACCCAGCCACAACTTCAACTACAAGTTACTGGCAGGTCAGGTTTTACCCTTTCAATACTTCAGTCCTCCCGCAAGTAAAAGGAAATAACAAAATACAAACATATAAAAAAATTATAAAACCATCAATGTAAGTAAAGAAGAAATGAAATCCCCAATAAAAAATAAGAAAAAATACCTTAATCTTAAAAATAAAATCCTCTTGTAAATGATAAAGAAAAAAATTCTTTTTTATAGCACTTAAATTATAAAAAAATAAAAATATTTAGATTATTATCAAACAAAAACCTGCATACTAAAAAAAAAAAGTTAAAATAACTGTAATTTCATAAAAAGTTTAAACAGGAAAAGATAAAAACATAATCCAGTACCCCCAAGAGAAGATCTCTATTTCCAGAGATAAAAAAAAATTAAAAGTAAAAATAAAAACTTTTACCCTTAAAGAACTCATCTTTAAAGCAATACCCCATAAGTTCCCATGGCCCATCCACAAGCTGTAAAAAAGCTTCTGGCAATAAAAACAATTTCACAGTAACAAAGTTCCCCAGACAACTCTTATTCATGACAGAATTAAGAACCACAAAAACCGTAATTTTTCCACTGGCAAAAAAATCTCCATAACCTTAACAAGAAAAACGTCTCTCCCAAAGTAAACTAAAAGAAGACTATTCTAGAAATAGTAAACTAACTAGAAATTTTAAGTTTAATTTCTTTACATTGTCAGTAAAAAGAAAAAGTTGTAAAGAAAAAAATTGTTCCAAAGAGTTTATTTCAATTCTCACTACCTTTTTTTTTTAGGCTGCTTTTATTGATATTTTCTTTATACTCTTTTAAAATTTTAGACCTACTTTACCTTTCTCATAATCCTATTTCAGAACAAAATACATAAATATTAAGTGACATTAAAACACATCACGCTCATCAATACATTAAGAAATCTCAAGATTAGAAAAATCTTAAATTAATAACCAGAACCAGTAAAATATCATGATAAACATTTTGCAAAGTTTCTCTAAAGTTTTCTAAAGTTGCCAGTAAATGCTGCTTTGTTGTTTTGAGCTCCTGAGAATCTCTTGTCAGTATTCCTCCAGTGCAAGCGACTCAGAGGACACAAACAACTGTAATTCCTTTTAAATGTCTCCTTGAGAGAGTTGTTTGGGGGATGGGGGTCAGGGCTTGTGTGTCCTGCTTGGCCCAGCCCAGGTAGGGCTTTCCCAGCCACATTCCACACTCCATTGCCCAGCTGGAGCCGCTGGTGCCTCTGAGTTGTGCTGCCCCAGCCCCAGGGACGCTCTCCTTGTCTGCCCATTCCCCCACGGTCTCTGGGCAGGGATGGCCTCACTGGGGGCTGCTGACATCCTCAGCAACTTGGAGGCTGCTGCTGAATTTCACTGCTCCAGAGGCTTGTTCTGCCTTCAGCTCTTCAGTGCAGGAATTCAGTGTCCCAGGGCTCATGAACATTCAGAACACCTGAACAAGCCAAGCCTCTGGGAATCATTTGATTTTAATTTTCAAATCCTTTGTGGTTAAGTACATCTCAGTTGTGTATTCAAACTGAATACATGATATTTAAAAAGACAGCGAGAAAACATTTTTTAGGTCCTGTTTAGTTTTGTTTTCCTGTTAATTCATTGATATGTGCAATCTCCAATTGACACTGAATCCAAGTACCTCCTCATGCAGTTTGAATGGATATGAAAATCAAGACCCTTCATGGCTGACAATCAATCAGACTCTGTCCCTACCCCCACCCCACCATTTCCCCCATCCAAGCCCTGGCACTCAGAGCAGCCTTGTGCAAATCTGAGCTCCCTCCAGCCCAGGCTGCACCTGCAGCTTTCAGCTCCTTGGCTCCAACTCCCACCTGCTTTCCTTGCAGAAGGAGCTGCCTGAGACACAGAGGGATGTTCATTTCTTGTCAGCCAGCAAAGCCAAGGGAAGGCACAGCTCCATCCAATGCAGAAGTCATTCTTCTCCGTGGCTCTGCCCTGCCCCTGATCCCCACAGCCTGTCCTGTTTCCTTTGTCCCTGCATTCCCAGGGACTCTCTGGCTATGGAGGGAGGTCCAAGTGCAGCCCTGGAGTGGGAACCACAACTCATCAGGTTTGTGTCCTTTGGGGGTCAGGAACTGGTGAGACTCAGAGGCACAGAAAGTTTCTCTTCATGGCCAACAGACCATGGTTGAACAGGACACAATTTAATAACAATCACACTCTTCCCTGAGCTAAGTGCAATGTCCCAGCAGTGTCTGATGAGTCCACCATCCACAAGTAATTTCCATACTAAAAGTAATTCTGGACAAACATGGTTCTGTGATTGACATAAACACAATTAAGTTCTTGTATCAGGATGCTCATCCTGGAGTGGGTGCAAAACAGCTCCAACAATTCCTGATTTGCAAAGCTGTCAGTGGTGGATGGAGAAGGGAGGTCAGGCTGCTTTTGATGTTGAGGAAATGCTGAAACCAGCCTGACTCATTTCATCTCCTCCTGTCCTGGCTGATCTCCCCTCTTTCCCCTTCCACCCATTGGCTTTTGTCTCCCACCAGGCCCCCGGTGAAGAGCCTGGCTCTGTGTTCTCCATCCCCTCCTCGCTGGCACTGCCAGGCTGGGATGAGGAGCCCCTCAGCCTTCCCTGCTCTGGGCTGGACAAGCCCAGCTCCCTCAGCCTCTGCTCACAGCGCAGGGGCTCCAGCCCCACCTTGGAGGCCCTTCCCAGACCCTGCTCCAGCTGCCAGACATCTTTCCTGCCCTGGGCAACCCAAGCCAGGCCACAGTGACCTGGATAATCCCCGTCCTTGATGTCCTGGTCACACAGCCCTGGCCCCTTGTCCCCATGTCAGGCTCTGGGGTGGATCCTGTGGAACATCCTTTGGTGGAGGCTGTGGCTCCAGGTGGGCCGGGGGATCCCGGGGGACAGGGACCCCGCTGGGCATGGACAGCATTGGACTTGTTGGGAGAAACTGTGAGGGGGAGCTGGGGCAGAGTGACCAACCCAGTGACCTGACACAGCCCTGCTGGGATGTCACACAGCCCCTCTGGGATGTCACACAGCCCTCTGGGATGCCACAGCCTGGTCTGTGATGTCACAGCCCCTTCTCTAATGTCACACAGCTGGCCTCTGATGTCACAGCCAACTCATTGATGTCATAGTCTGCTCTGTGATGTCACAGCCTATTCTCTAATGTCACACAGCTGGTCTCTGATGTCACAGCCAAATCTCTGATGTCATCATCTCCTCTTTGATGTCAGAATTCTGCCATGTGGTGTCACAGATATGGCCTATGATGTCATAGCATCTCCATGACCTCACATCCCCCACTCTGTGATGTCATAGCCCACTCTGTGACCTCATGTTACCAGATGATCAATTGCCTACACCAGGTGAGCTGACACCTGGAGCTTGTTCTCCACATCCCCAGGCCTATGGAAACCACACAAGGCCCATTGTGTGAGAAGGGGAACTGGAAGTTCAGCAGCCTCAGGGTCCTGCCAGCTCAGCCAGGCCCACTGGAACATTGGGGTCCACGACCACCAGGGACCACCAGAGAGACCCCCAGGACAGAAGAACACATGGGTAAAGGGGAGGGGGAATATGTTAATGATTTTGGGGAAATGATTATCATATGTGGGTTTAGTCCAAGACAATCAATGAATATGTGTGCAAAATAGAGAATATAAACAGAAACTTTCCTGTTCTCAGCCTGCACAGCTTTGGGAGGAGCTCTCCCCCGTGCATCCAGCTGAATAAAGAATGCTGCTTCTTAATGCTACATTGGGGTTAAGGAGTTTTCTGTTTTACTAAATTTTTGGTAACATTCCCACTGCCAAGGAAAGCTCTGTCTGCTGCTGTTCACAGACAGAGAAGGGCTGGGGGCAGATGTGGGGCTCGGAGGCTGCCTGGGGCAGAGTGACCATGAAATAATCAAGTTTTGAATGTTCTGTGAAAGAAGGAGGGGCAGCAACAAATCTTCTACACTGGAATTAGGAAGGGCAGACTTTGGCCTGTTTAGGATGCTGATTTGGGGAGTACCAAATTGGGTACTGATTTTTTTAAGGAGAAACAGCCCTTAAAAACAAAGAGGGCTGGGAAGGATGGACATATTTCAAGAAAGTAATCTTAAGGGGGAAGGAGCAGCCTGTGCCAGTGTGGCAAAAGATGAGCCAGTGAGGAAAATGACTGGCCTGGCTCCACATGGAGATTTTGTGGGAAGTCAAGGGGAAAACGGACTGACAACTCAGGAAGTGTTTAAGGATGTCATTAGGTTATGCAGAAAGAAAAGTTGAGAGCTGAAAACTCAATCAGAACTTAACCTATCAGCTTCTGTAAAAAAATAAAAATGTTTTTATAAAAAAATTTATAGCAAAAGGAGGGATAAGGAGAACCTCCACTCTTCATTGGATGGAATGGGGAATATAGTAACTAAAGATAAGGGAAAGGCTGAGCTACTTAACACCTTGTTTGTCTCAATTTTCAATAGTAGGACAGGCTGTCCTCAGGACAAGCGTTCTCCTGAGCTGGTAGATGAGCACAGGGAGCAGAACAGCCCCCTGGAATCCAGGAGGAAGCAGCTGGGGACCTGCTGAGACACTCAGATGCTCACAGGTGTATGGGATCAGATGGGATCCATCCCAGGGGGATGAGGGAGCTGTGGATGAGCTCCCCAAGCTGCTCTCCATCATTTACCATCAGTCCTGGCTCAGCAGGGAGGGCCCAGAGCACTGGAGGTGCCAGTGTGAGCCCATCCCCAGGAAGGGCAGGAAGGAGGAGCTGGGGAACTCCAGGCCTGTCAGCCTGACCTGGGTGCCCGGCAAGGTTATGGAACAGATCACCTTGAGTGCCACCACAGGGCACCCACAGGATGGCCCAGGGATCAGAGCCAGCCAGCGTGGATTTAGGGCTGGCAGGTCCTGCCTGACCAACCTGGTCTCCTTTTATGCCCAGGTGACCCACCTGTGGATGTGGGAAAGGCTGTGGATGTTGTGTGCCTGGACTCCAGCAAAGCCTTTGACTCTGTCTCTGACAGCATTCCCTGGAAAAGCTGCAGCCCACGGCTTGGGCAGGCTCCCACCTGGCTGGGAGATTTAAGAGCTGGCTGGAGGCTGGGCCCAGAGAGTGGTGGGGATGGTGCTGCACCCAGCTGGTGTCCAGGCACTGGTGCTGTCCCCAGGGATCTGTGCTGGGCCCAGTCCTGTTTAATATCTTCACTGATGGTCTGGGTGAGGGGATCGAGTCCAGCATTCACAAACTGCAGATGGCACCAAGCTGGGTGTGAGTGTGGATCTGCTGGAGGGCAGGACAAGAAGACCCAGCCTTAAGCTGCACCAGGGGAGGCTCAGGCTGGACAATAGGAAGGAGTTCTTCACAGAAAGGGTGAGTGGGAACTGGAATGGGCTGGCCAGGGGGGAGGTGGCAGAGTCACTGTCCCTCTGCAGTGGCACTCAGTGGCATGGTCTGGGTGACAAGGCAGTATTAGGGCATTGGTTGAACTTGATGATCCCAAAGGTCTTTTCCAGCCTATTTGATTCTGTCATTCTGTGATGATTGGGACACTCTGGGGCCATTGTGACACTGCAGGGCCTCGTGGAACTAAGAGGACCAGGGTGACACCGTGCAGCCCCACAGAACCAGGGCTCCATGGTGGTGCTGTGGGGCCAAATGGACCCAGGGAGTGCCCCGTGACACTCTGGGCCCTCGTGGAACCACAGAGGCCATTGTGACACTGCAGGGCCTCGTGGAACCAAGGGGTTTCACCATTTTGACACTGCAAAACCAAGGAGACCATTGGGAGACTGCAGGGCCCAGTGGAACCAAGGGGCCGTTCTGACACTGCGGGGCCTCATGGCACCAAGGGGACATTGTGACACTGCAGGATCCTGTGTAACCAAGGGGCCACTGTGACACGATGGGGCCTCAAGGGATCTGGAATAATGCTGTGACACTGTGTGGCCTTGTGGAAACAAGGAGTCCATTGTGACACTGAGGGGACTTGTGGATCCACAGAGACCATGGTGACAGTGTGGGACCTCATGTGGCCATGGGGCCATTGTGACACTCTGGGGTCCCATGGAACCAAGGGGACCAGTGTGGAACTGCAGCACCAACGAGAATATTGTGACACTGTGAAGCCCCATGGAACCAAGGAGACCATTGTACTCTGCATGGTCTCATGGAACCAAGGAGACCAGTGTGACAGTGCAGGGCCTGGTGTGACCAAGAGGCCATTTTGACACTGAGGGGCCCCATGGAACCAAGGACATCTTTGCAGATGACACCAAGTTGGATGTGAGTGTTGATCTGCTGGAGAGTTGGAGGGCTCTGCACAGTGACTTGGACAGGCTGGATCCAGGGGATGAATCCAACAAGGTGAGGTTTAACAAATCCAAGGGCCAGGCCCTCATATTTGGGCCCAGTGCTACAGGCTGGGGACAGAGTGGCTGGAGAGCAGCCAGGCAGAAAGGGACCTGCAGGGACTGATGGACAGCAGGCTGGACATGAGGCAGCAGTGTGCCCTGGTGGCCAAGAAGGCCAATGGCTCCTGGCCTGGATCAGGAATGGTGCGGTCAGCAGGAGCAGAGCTGCTGGGCCAGCACTGATCTGCCCCCAGCTCTGCACACAGACATTGCTGCTGCAGCTCCAGAGAAGGGAACACAAGGGCATCTCTGGAAAAAACTTTGCTGGGAGATCCTTTAGTTTCTTTAAAGCCACACGGAGTGCAGCCCCTCACCGACACAATCTGTGGCCACAGGGAATATGGAGAGAAACAAAATGAGAAATGGCACAAACATTGACATTTCTTTGTCAACAATATGAGAAAAATAAAACAAAGGAAACGAACATCCAAAATGAAATCAACATGAAGTATCAAATATTACTTTTGTTATAAATGATTTGGAGAAATTTTCCAGCAGTTTGATGTTCCTGAAAGCATCCAGTCATCAGTGTCCACACTGCAGCCTTGAGCTCCTGGTTCCTCAGGCTGTAGATGAGGGGGTTCAGGGCTGGAGGCATCAATGAGTACAGAACTGTCACTGCCATATCCAGGGATGGGGAAGAGATTGAGGGGGGCTTCAGGTGAGCAAATATGGCACTACTGATGAACAGGGAGAGCACAGCCAGGTGAGGGAGGCAGGTGGAAAAGGCTTTGTGCCGTCCCTGCTCAGAGGGGATCCTTAGCACAACCCTGAAGATCTGCACATAGGAGAAAACAATGAACACAAAACAGCTAAAAGCTAAAAAGGCACTAACAGCAATGAGCACAAATTCCCTGAGGTAGGATTTGGAGCAGGACAGCTTGAGGATCTGAGGGATTTCACAGAAGAACTGGCCCAAGGCATTGCCATGGCACAGGGGCAAGGAAAATGTACTGGCTGTGAGCAGCAGAGCATTGAGAAAGGCACTGGCCCAGGCAGCTGCTGCCATGTGGGCACAAGCTCTGCTGCCCAGGAGGGTCCCGTAGTGCAGGGGTTTGCAGATGGACACGTAGCGGTCGTAGCACATGATGGTCAGCAGGCAAAGCTCTGCTGAGATGAAGAACATAAAGAGAAATAGCTGAGCAGCACATCCAGTGTAGGAGATGTTGCTGGTGTCCCAGAGGGAATTGTGCATGGCTTTGGGGACAGTGGTGCAGATGGAGCCCAGGTCAGCGAGGGCCAGGTTGAGCAGGAAGAAGAACATGGGTGTGTGCAGGTGGTGGCCGCAGGCTACGGCGCTGATGATGAGGCCGTTGCCCAGGAGGGCAGCCAGGGAGATGCCCAGCAAGAGGCAGAAGTGCAGGAGCTGCAGCTGCCGCGTGTCTGCCAATGCCAGCAGGAGGAAGTGCCTGATGGAGCTGCTGTTGGACATTTGCTGTGCCTTGGCATGGGGATCTGTAAGAAAAGTAATCATGGGATAGTTGGGTTTGGAGAGGACTTGAAATATCCCAGCACAGGCTGGGGGCACTTTCCCCCCACTGCCTGCCCAGGGCTCTGCTGCCTGGAGCTGTCCCTGCCAGCAGCTGCTTCCCTGTGCCCAGGGCTGGGCCCTGCCAGTGCTGCCAGAGCCCAGCCCAGCCCTGGGGGCTCAGCTCTGCCCTGCAGAGCCCTCCCAGCTCAGGCACTGCCCAGGGGCAGCTCTGGCTCTTCAGGCTCTGATGGCAATGTCAGAGCAACCCTGAGGAGGCTGAAAAAGCAACACTGATGCTGCCTCTCAGGGGCCATCTGTTGATCTCTGTAAATGCGCAGTTTATTCAGATCTAAGAGAATATTATTATTTATTTTTCTCAGCCTGAACTGAGATATGAATATCTATGGGCAGATTCCCAACCAGGAAACCCAGAGCAGTAGATTAAAAAAACAGGATTTTCCCCTTTATGCAACCCCTGCCTTGCTGTGCTCCCTGTATAATCTACTTGGAAATGTTCTGCAGGTAAATGTCATGCTGGGAGCTGTCCTGAACAATGCAGCATCCTCCCCACACAAGGAGAACACTTCCAAGCCTCACCAGCTGTCTCCTCCCACCCAGATCTTGTCCCCCAGTGCTGGGAGCAGCTGCCAGGGCTGGCTGAGAGCTGTCCCTGGCAGGCAGCAGAGTCCCTGCCCCAGCACAGCGCCCTGGGCTGCAGGACCCTGCTCTGCAGGACAGCTCTGGGCACCCCTGGCTGCTCTGCACAAGAGACAAGCAGAGAATGTACTCACAGGCTCTGCAGGCATTGGCATGTTCCAGCTTGAGGAGATGGCTCCAGGAGCTGCAGCTGCATTGTCCTGCAGCCAGAGGTTCCTGTGCCAAGGGCTGGCAGTGATTGTGCCCCAGGCACTTCTCAGCCCCTTCCCAGCCCTGACTGATTGAAGCTCTCTGTGCCTCTGGGCTGTGCCCGGGCTGGCTGCAGGCAGTGCCCCAGCCCTGCTGGGCTGGCAGAAGAGCTGCTCATCCAGAGAAATGTGCTTTTGAAGCTGTTCTTGGTGAGCAGGAGCTGCCTCTGTGCCAGGAGCCCAGCCCAGCTCAGCAGCACAGACACAGCACAAGGACTTTAATCAGCCTCTGGGGCTTTATGCTCAGGCTCTGAACATCAGTCCCTGAGAGGGAGCTGAAGAAACCTCTCCAGAGCTCCAAGGCAGAATCCAACTCCAAAGTTTCTTGGATTTTTAATGGGTCCCAGAGAGGGACACGACTGAGCAAGTGTCCCCAGGCCCCAGGCAGAGCAGAGAACTGCAGGCAGTGATGACAGGTGGGGACAAAGAGAAGCCAAGTCTTGGTG
This sequence comes from Agelaius phoeniceus, assembly GCF_051311805.1. NCBI lineage: Eukaryota > Metazoa > Chordata > Aves > Passeriformes > Icteridae > Agelaius > Agelaius phoeniceus. The sequence continues at coordinate 7,338,225 of NW_027509867.1, read as the reverse complement.
CCCTGGGGCACAGCAGGGTCTGTGCCAGCAAGGGCTGGGAGGAGACACCTTGTGCTGAGGCCCTGGGGCCTCCTGGCACAGCCCCAGCCAGGCTGGGCACTGTCAGCCCCTTGTGCTGCCCTCAGCATCCCCCCCTAGCCCACATCCCAGTGGCCTCAAGGATCTGCTGCAAGGAGTCCCTGGGGAGCCTTGCTCAGCAATGGCCCTGGGGGCTCCTTCATGCTCCCTGCAGGGACTGCAGCTTTTTCAAAGGACTTTGGCTTTGGCTTTGGCCTTGCAGTCTCTGAGAGCTTTGTGCAATCATGGCCTCCAATTATCTGCTGTAATTAGTCCCTGGAGAGGCTTTGTCAGTAACAACACTCAGTGGGGCTCATTAATACTACAGGTTACTTCAGTTATTTGAAGGTACTTGGTGTTTCCCTTTTGATACAGACTCTGTGAGAGGTTTGTGCAATCATGGCCCCAAATATCTGCTTTAACGAGTCCCTGGAGAGCTTTGTACTGACACTCAGTGGTGCTCAGTAATGCTTGGAGATACTCAGATTTTTTAAGGTAGTTTGGAATTTCCTTTCCACACTGAGACTCTGACAAATTTTTGGTCCATCCTGGCCTCCAATTGTCACCTCCAAGGAGTCCATGAGGAGCCAGTGTTGGGATGGGCTTCAGTTGGACCCATTCATTCTTTGAGACACTTTGGGGTTTTCTTCTGACTTTGACTCTTGGTAAGGTTTGTGCAATCTCCTCTCAGGCCCTGAGGTTCCATGGCTCAGCTCCAAATGCACCACGGGGCTCATTAGGATGCAGCAAGTCCTGACGAACCATGGCTCTGCCTTGATTTCTGTCTAGTCTTGTTCAGTTCAGCAGGAAGTTTTCCTTTTACAGTTATGGATGGTATAAATAAGAAGCTTGACTAGGCCAATGTTCAAGCAGCAATCAATTTATTAATTAATATGGTAAAGTATGAGCAATACAGCGCTGGGTACAGTCGGGGAAGTTTTCCCTCCAACTGCACACCCATAGTTGAGTCTTACAGGTATTTATAGGGGTACTCATCAGCTTTCTCAGCGGTTTCTATTCCAATTCTTACTCATCATCAGTTTCTATTCCCAATTTTTACATCACAATTCTATGTACTATTGTGATTTAGCTTTTCTCAGGATGTATCCCAAAAGGAGTATCCCCAGATGGTGGCAGTCCGGTTTCCAAAAGAAGAAAGACGAATCCCATCTGGTGAGGTCCAGCTGTCCAGATGTGGGTCCTCCTTTTAATTGCAAAGACTATAAATCTAACAACAGTGGTGTCCAGCTTCCCTTGGTTGAAACCATAAATCCTTGAGGTGATGTTCATCTTCCTTTCTCAAGCTTTTTTCTCTGCTTTATTAAGGCATGAGATAAGCATGTTTCCTTTATATATATTCCAAAGCTATAGTTTCAAGGATACAAGCAATGTTCTAAAATTATACTTCAAAAGGTTATTATTGCAGAACTCTTTAAGGATTAACTACAAGCAAGAAGCAACATTTTTAATGCTTAATGCTAATGCTCCTAAATCAACCAAGGTTAATTGCAAACAAAAGATGGGTTCAAAGGACTTCTTCCATGCTTTACTTTCCTCAGTTATTATTAGAATTCACAGCTCTCCCATTGTCGGTCTCCACACATGTCGCAATCACAAATACACACGTTGCCTGTGTGTACCTGACACGACACACAGCTTTGTATTTCACATCCCGCCGTGTCCCCCTGTGTTCCCCCGGGCAGGGAGCTGCTCTGGCCTGGGATGGCCGGGCCCAGCCGCGGGGCCTCGCCGGCAGCGGGCAGGAGCCGGCGTGGGCTGCGGGACACGGCGGGGGTGCCCGGCTGCAAAGCAGCTCTGGCTCCCGCCAGGGAGCTGTGGGCAAGGGGCTGCAGCCGTGCGGGAGGAAAGCCGCTGGGCCAGCCCCTAACGCTGCCCCGCAGAAAGGAAGGGCAGGAGGAAGCTGACAAACGAGCTTGGAATGTGGCAGTGCAGAGATGAAGGGACAAGTGCCCTTGGGGGCCGGGGGTCGGGGCCAGCCCTCGGGCACGGCTCCGAGCGGCTCCTGAGCCGGCCTAAGGGCTGCCTGTAAGGATTGCAGGCGGCAGCCGAGAGCAGCAGCGCCGGCAGTGCCAGCCGGGCCCCACGGCCATCTGCCCGTGCCTTCGCAGCCCGTGAGGGCCGCGGGCTCTGCAGCGCCGCTCCTGCTCCCACAGCCGGCCCGGAGCCTCAGGGCTGCCCCGCAGGCGCCGCGGCAGCAGCAGCGGCCTCAGGGCCCGGTCCGGGGCTCGATCTGCTCAGCCCGGGGGCAGAGCCACAGCAGGGGGGAAGGAGCTGAAGGAGCACCAGGGAGCCCGGGGAGAGACAGGCTGTGAGACAAGGCTCTGCCTATAATTTTAACAGTTTTTATTAGCCTAAAACTATATACAACTAACTTAATAACTATATACAAGTAAAAAGTCAAGTTTCTTATGACAATTGTCACAGGTGTTTCTCGCTTTGGACAAGATGTCCCAGGTCGAGCATTGGGCGCTGAGTCCTTTCCAGCTGGCCGGGGGCTGTTGATGTCTGGCGGGGCTGCAGAGGCTGCTCGAGCCCTGGGGCCCATGAGACCTGTCGAGGAGCTGTGCCTGGCCGTGCTCTCCTGAGGCGGCAGGGCCTGGGCGTGAAGGGCAAGGGTGAGCCGCCACAGGTGCTGGCCCCAGCGCACCAGGACTCAAGCTCTTGTCCCACACTGGGCATGGCCATTCTCCCACGTTACTCCAGCTCCAAGCTCAGCTGCCCCATGTGCCAGTCCTCCTGCTCCATTCTGCCCCTTCTTTCTTGCCCTAGGAACAAAATACCCATGCCACATTACCCAGCTCTGTACACAGAGCCCTACTCATCCCCCAGCTGGCATCCTGCAGATAATCAGCCCCTGTCGTCACTGACCCCCTTGCCCTGACAGGGCCATACCTGACGCATCCTGTGTCCTGATCGCCGTACGATGCTGGTCATTACAGCCCCTCGAGATGTGTCCATCACCGTGCAGCAGGGTCACACTGGACTGATGAGGAGAGGGCAGCTGGCTGCAATGCAGGGCCCAATCCAGCACACCCCAATAATCCAACTCAGGTCTCTCTGGAGACTGAGGGCACAGATTCCCCCTGGACAGTCAGCAATGCCATCAAGCCTCAGTCACCATTCTGTGTCCCCACCTTCATCACACCTACCTTGTTGTGTACCAGGAGACGCTGCAGCTGTGCACTTGTATGTGGGGAAGCCTTGATGTTCTGCATCGTGGAGCTGCTGCTCTGATGGTCCCCAGAGCTCTGCGGCACACGGGGACACTGGCACGGACCAGCGGCCTCCTGTAGGATGGGGCACAGGACACTCAGTGCCCAGCCCTGTGGCATTCAGGGCATCACCCTGCTGTGCCAGGGAGGGCACTGGCAGTTCTGCCTGCAGGGGCATGTCCCTGCCAGCTCCTGTCCACCTGCTGAAGGAGCCCCAAGCCCATCCCACCAGGCTGGATCTGCTGGCTCTGTCCCCATGGCCAGGTGTGCTGGCCATGGCACCAGGCAGGTCCCTGTGCACAGGACACCAGCTGGCAGGAGCTGGGCTGTCCCAGCTGCAGGGATTGGTTTTGGGAACTCCTTTCACAGGAGGCACCCAATCCCCGTCTGTAGGATTGACAGGGGTAGCACGGTTGGGACGAACGGAGACGAGAGATCTCTGAAGCCAGGTCGTGGACGGTTTATTGCAAAGGGCATGGGTGCAGGGCCCTGCTTGGAGCTGCCAGCCACAGCTCAGAGCAGGTCTGAGAGAAGAGAGGGGTAGAGAGGATGAGAGGGTAAGAGAGCAAAAGCATAAGAGAGTAAAAGGGGTATGAGGATAAAAGGCAAGAGCTAAGGGACAAGAGGTAAGAGCTAAGAGGTAAGAGTTAAGAGCATAGAAAAGTAAGAGCTAAGTTCCCATTACAATACAATAAATCATCTGCGTTGAATATTCTGATTCTCACTTAACCAATCTAGTACAACATACAAATCCTATAGCATTTCCATACAGCCTATAAGAATCACTACATTACCATACTGTGCTACATTTTAAACCCTAAAAACTCCTCTTTGGACCCCTTCTGCCAAGCTGGCAGGGTCTGCTGGGACCCTTGGACCTGCCTGTAAGCAGAGGGTCTTGTTTCATCAAACGGGGATTACCTTCAGCTGGCCACACCGTTGTTTTCCCATTGTTCAGTAACTAAGGGATCTCGAAGCTTGCTTTCATTTCAATCTCACTTATAGTTTCCATATTCTCAAAATATTTTGCCAGGCAATCATATTTATAAGGCTTTCCTGTTTCATCTTCCCCAACAGCCCTCCAAGCCTGAGCTCAGACTGCAAACAGACGCAGCTCACCAGATGTGCTTTCAGCAGCCTTGGGATAGAGAGATGGGCCAGACAGGGCAGTGCAAGGCAAGGAATGCAAAAGCCCCCAGCCCTGGAGCAAGCACTGGCCCTCCACAGCTGCCCTCTGCTCCCCTGCCCTGCCCCGTCCCCCCAGGCTGCTCTGCCCCAGCCCAGGTGCAGAGCCCTCCTTGCTGTGTCAGGGCTGCTCTGCACCCCAGGCGCTGGGGATGTGTCCTCAGGGCCCTCACCTTTGGCTGGGTGGTGGCTCCTTGCTGGGGGGCATGGGCTGTAAATACGGGAGTGTCTCGGGGTACCTGGGGAGGGCAGGAGTCACAGGTGTGTGACAGGGGACAAAGAACCTGTTCCTGTTGGAGGCAGCACCCCCAAAGCCATGGGATTGCAGCCCATGGCATCCCGCTGCCTGTAGCCCTTGGGATGAGCCCCCACAGCCCCTGCTGATGGGCAGGGCTGCAGAGGGGGCTCCCCACATCAGCCCCTCCCAAGCAGACACTGTCCCCCTGTGCCAGCACAGCGGGTCACTGCTGGCACCCATCTCTCCCCATGCCAGCCCCGCTGCCCCCGAGGCACTGGTGCTACTCACTGGCCAGGAACCTGCACGCTGAGCATGCGGTCACAGGACAGGCACGAGAAAGGGACTGGCAGCTGCCTAAGGAGGGGGAGGGAAGAGGGCTGGCTGAGCTCCTGGGCCCACAGCCCTGCAGCACACAGGCAGCAGCTCCCTGCAGCAGCCAGCTGCTGGGCAGCTCACTGCACAGGGTCACGGCCATTGCAGGGTGAACCGTGGGCTCTTGAGCCTTTTCTCCCCATCCCCAAGGTGCTGGCTGATGCCAGGTGAAGGGCACAGGCACCCATGCCACCATCCCAAGCAGCCCCTGCAGTGCTTTCAGCCCCTCTCTGGCACCAAAGCTCCCCCGTGTGCACGGCCAGGAGGGCAGGGCACAACCCAGCTCAGGGCATGGTGTGTGACAGCCCTGCCTGGCAGGAGCAGTTGCCATCGCTGTCCCCAAAGCCATCAGAATCTCCATTGCACTCACTTCTTAATCCCAGCAGCATTTTCACGCAACAGCCTATCCTCGAGTTCCTCCATGTTCCTGTTTCAGGAGTCCTCCCGGTGTTTACGGAAAGTCTTCAGCTCCAGGCGATCCAGCTGTGAACAGGTGCACAGCCTCAGCCAGCTGCTCCAGGATGTGACATGGAGCTCTCCAGGGAAAAGCCTGGAGGGGGATCCTCAGAGGGATGCTGCCTCAGGCTGTCAAGTCCCAAAGGTGCCAGTTCCTCGTGGTGGGGACGAGGTACCCCTCACCTTGTCTTCAATTGCATCGCTGAACTGCTGCTGCGTATTGTTCCAGTGCTGCTCCTGGCCTGAAATCTGGCTCTGCAACTCCTGCATCCTCTCATCCAGCTCCTCCATGTTCTCTTCATACTGGCTGCAATCGACTTTGCTGTCCAAGGCAGCTTTGTTCGCCTTCTAGCAGAGGGGAAGGGCAGGAGAGCGGTGGGGAAAGGGATGAGGAACGCCAGGCAGGGCCAGCGTGTGAGGGACAGAGGGAGGAGTGCTTCTGAGACAGAGGAGAAATTCTCCAGAGTAGAAATCCATTTTGATTTAGGTGAAATGTACATCTTTGAGTCTGTGGTTAGAAAACATAGCTATGTAGCCTGACTGCAAAGCCTAGGCTCAGGGAAACTGATTCAGTGAAGGACAGAGATAAGGGGAGGGACGGGACAGAGGGTGATAAAGAGAGACAGAGAGACTGCTGTGAAAGCAGGTCAACCTGACCTAAGAATTCTTTCTGATAAAGAAGAACTAGTGGCAAATGTCACGCAAAATTTGTAAAAATGAATATGTATGAACCTATTGTGAAATTGTATGGATATGTATTTGAGAGGAGGATAAAAAGGGACCTGAAGTTCCCAGAGGTACGCATGTCTTTTAAGGAGAGTAATCTCTGCATGCATCCGGCGCTGTAATAATAAACATACCGGCTTTACAACTTACACAAAGTTGTGGAGTTTTTGTCTATCTCTGCAAAACAGACTCCTTTTGGAGGTTTCCTCCCAAAATTTGCCCTAAGCCAGCACAAACAGTCATCATGAAAATTTCACCAGTGGCATAATTTCCTGCTGGCAAATCTTGGGACAGAAGCTTGACCTTGTTCTCCATGAGACATTCTTGGGAAGAGAGACAGGAGAAGATTCCTGGAAAACTGAAACAGCTTTGCAGAAGGGAAATGAAAATGAAAGAAACAATCCAAGATATTTTCCTCTATTTATTTCTATGCTCCCTTTTCCATGTGGCACTACTTCTCCATCACAGGAATTCCAGATGCACCGCACCTCTAAGATCGGTGACTTAGTGATTTTTAGACACTCGAAAATACCATGAGCCACACACAGTTTTCCTTCCCCTGGTTTTACTGGAAGGCAACACTGGAGATGTAAGTGCAGTGCTGGGCTCAGGTAGGAATCCTACAGCAAGGGAAGGTGGCCCGACAGTGTTTGCCCCTCAGCCAGGCCAATGCAGAGCAGCAAGCGAGGGGATTGCTGTGCCAGTGTGCAGGAGTCAGGGCTCTGCATCTGGGCTCACCGCTGCAAAGTTCCCGTGTTTGGACAGACTCAGGGGCTGTGCCCGGGGCGCGCGGGGCTCGAACGTGGGGCTCGTGGGGCGAGCGGGGAACGGACACGGGGACGAACAGCCCCGGTGCTTCAGTTGCAGCGGCGGCAGCGGCGGCAGCAGCAGCAGCAGCAGCAGCAGCAGCGACAGCAGCAGCAGCGACAGCAGAAAAACAGATATTTTAGATCACTCTTTCTTTCTTTCTTTCTCTTTCTCTTTTTCTTTCTCTCCCTTTGTTTCTTTCTCTCCCTTTCCCTCGGTCGGTCACCCTTCTCTCGGGGTCCCTTGCCTTGCGTCCCTCTCCTCTCCCCGCCTCCCTCTCCCCTGCCGGGCCGGGCCATGCCCCCGGCCCGCCCCCGGCCCCGGGCGGGGCTGCCCCGTGCCCGGCCCCGGCCGTCCCGCCGCGCTCTCGCCTCCGCCCGCCTCTGGCTGTACTGGCGGTGGCGCTGCTGGGCGGGTGTCAGTGCCTTGTACGGGGGCGACATCGCCGCCCTTCGGCTCCGCCTGGCCCGAGCCCGGCCCCGGACCCGACGCAGAGTCCAGTCCCGGCCCCGGCCCCGGCCCCGGCTCCTCCCGGGGCCCGCGGAGGACACAGGCGGCGCGGCCGCTCCCGCCGCCTCCGCTGGGGCTTCCCCGGCCCGAGCTCCGCCGCTCGACAGCGCGGCCGCCGGCCCCGAGCCTCCCGTGCCGCGTTCCAAAGAGCGAACGCCTGGGCATGGCCGGCCCGGGGCGGCTGAGGGACGCTCGGGGGCCGTTGCTGGCCCCGGGCCGAGCTCTGACAGCCGCGTCTCGCCCGCAGGGAAGGCGCAGGAGGCCCTGCAGGAGCGGCACCGGCTGGGTTCGCTGCTGGGGCCGCGCTCCAGTCACAGACATGGAGCAGAGAGCGCCGAGAGTGCGCAAGGTGGTCTGGCTGGATCAGGAGGAGGAGGACGAAGGCCCTGGAGCTGCCCCAGCACAGGGGACCGAGGCGGTGCCCGTCCATCCACCGCAGGAGGGTGAGTGGCAGAGCTGGGCTGCAGGGCTGGAGCCTGCAGCCAACTTGGCCCCATCCCATCCCATCCCATCCCATCCCATCCCATCCCATCCCATCCCATCCCATCCCATCCCATCCCATCCCCTGGGGAAATGCCCAGGGACAGGACGGAAGAGGGGCCGGGCAGACACCCCGCAGTGGCCGTGCTCCATCCCCCTGGAGCATGCCAGGGCTCTCCCTGCCTGGGCAGCGCAGGGCTGGGCTCTGTTCTCCGGCCTCTTCCGCAGCCCCTCAGCTCTGGCTGCGCTCGCTCTTTGCCAGATGCAGCCGTGGAGCGCACACAAGGGCAGGAATCCAGCCGTGGCCGCTTCCGCAGCACAGCGCAGGTACCTGCAGCCACCCCCAGCTGGGCTGGGCCTGCTGTCCCTGCTCAGCCCAGCACCGTGTGTGCAGCACTCCATGCAACATCCCCGGCTTCCTGCCCTTCTCCTACAGCTCGTTTGCAACTTCATCCGGAGCATTCAGCAGGAAGAGATCAGCACCATGGGCACTGGGCTCAGAGCTCACTCCGAGCTCCTCAATCATGAGACCAGTGCCGCCCTGCTGGATTTGCTCCTGGAGAAGGGGGCTGCCAGGCCAGAACAAGTAAGCAGCCTGGGGCCAGGCTTCAATTCCCCCATGAGTCCCGTGGCTTCTCCTGCCAGGCCTGCTGGTCCCTGGGAGCCTTTGAGGCCATGGCAGTGCGCTGGCAAGGGAAGCATTCTCTGGGGACCCTGGGGACATTGCTCCCTCTGGCAGCTTTCCAAGTCTCCCTGTGCCTTCTCCAGGTGCCCGCCATGGTGAGGTACATTCACCGATGGCTCCTGGCCAATGATTCTGCCGAGCACAGGCTGGATGAGGCCCTGCTGACTCTCACCAAAGCACACCCGGGTGATGCAGTCGTGACGCTGCTGCGTGTGGCCCCGTCCTGTGACAGGTATGGGGCCCACCTGCCCAGAGGGCTCAGGCCTCCCCAGCCCATCACCCTGTACCGCCTGGCCAAGGTGTCTGACCAACAGAGAGTTCCAGGGCCCTCTGGCTGCTGCCTTTTCCAGCCCTGGCATGTCAGCCCCCGAGCCTGCTGCCATGCTCCCTTGCCCCCCCTCAGGGCTCTGTCCCCACAGGGCTGGGCTGCCTGGCTGCTGCTGGCGAGGGCCAGTGGGCAGAGGAAAAGCCAGCCGTCAGCCCGGGCCCCTAGGGATGCCCAGGCCATGGTGCCGTGTCTGAGACCCCCCTGAGACAGAGCTCTAACCCCACAGAGCTGCCATCACCATGTGGAAGACCATCATGTGCTCGCTCAGGACTGCGGAGCCAGTGCAGCTGATCCTCCTGGATGTGCTGGGGAGCTGGCCCAAGCACAGCATGTGCACCTCTGATGGGGACAAAACGGGTGTCTTTGGCCTGGCTGTGAGTTTCTGCAAGTGGCCTTTGCTGGCCCCAAGGCTGCCTCTCCAGCAGCTCTCCATCCTTCTTCCCCCACTGCATCTCCCTGCCTCAGGCACTGGCCTGAAACCTGGCCCAGGGGCAGCTTCAGGCCCACCAGGCCCCGTGCTCCCCCTGCCAAGGTCTCTCCAGGCCTCTCCCTGCCAAGCTCGGGCCCTGCCACACGGACACCTCGGCACTGAGCACTGTCTTGGGGGGCTTTGTCCCTTGCAGGCAACCGTGGTGATGTGGAAGATCCTCCAGGAGCCCCCTGTCCCACGTGTAGTGGCTCCGTATTTCCCCCGCCTATTTTTGCATCTGCTCTTCCAAGTGTTCTTCAGCACAGAAGAGATGCCAGAGGAGGTCGATGCCTTCTGGAAGGGATGCCAGGAAGAGCACGGCCTTGCCACCAGCCCCAACAGGTGCTCCATGCCAGTCCTCCTGTCCCTGCCACATGGCCTGCCAAGGAGCCAGTGCTGCCAGTGTGACCTGGGCTTTGCTGTGCACACAGGTTTGCAGTGCAGACCCTGAAGTCCCTGCTCTGCCTTGTCCAGTGTGAGCACGTGGTGGTGTCAATGGAAGGCAAGCGTGGCTGGGACACGCTGCTCTGCGTTGATACCCACCACTATGCCGTGGCTCTGCTGGCCAGGTGAGACCCCCCTTGTCCCCATTGCTCCCGGCATTTGTGCCCTGAGCCCGGGCTGTCCCACACGGTCCCCATGGCTGTGGGCCAAAGGGACGAGGGACAGCCAAGCAGACTGGGAAAGGCTGGGAAAGGAGAGTGCCCAGGAGCGGCCACATCTCAAAGGGTCCAGGTCCCCTGGCAGGGTGGTGGGGAAAGACAAGAACCGTGTGAGTCAGTGCTGGGAGAGGCTTCCCCCCCCCGGCTCAGGGTCTGAGTGCCATTTTCCACCTTCCAGGGAGATTCGCCATGCATCCAGGCCCTTGTGTAAAAGGATCTTATGCTGCCTCCTTGAGATGCTCAGCAAAGAGATGCCATACTGGGATTTCCCTGCCCTGGCATTCCTTGTGGAGGTGAGCCTGAAGGCCAGCATGACCTGGCTGAGCTGCCTCCCAGCTCTCTGCCCTCTCGTCGCCACAGCCACCTGGGACGGTGCCCGTGCCCTGTGCTGCTGCCTGGGCCCAGCCCTGTGCGGCTCCGGGCTCCTGCCGGCCGGCTCCCCCATCACTGGCCTGTGCCTTTCAGCTCCTCGAGTGCCTGGACTTGAGGGAATGCAGGGACAGCATCATGGATCTTGTCTTGTCATGGCACCTGCAGAGGGAGCGCGCAGACATTGGCAGCCAGCTTCTCAGGGCCCTCCTCCCGCTCAGGGACCATTCCCCGCTGGTGAGAAGGGGGCAGTGGCTGAAGCCCTGCAGGCAGCGTGGGGCTGGGCAACGCAGTCGCTTGGCCTTGCCTGGACTTTGGGCGCTGGGGCAGCTGCTCCCAGCTCTCCTGCCTCCCGCTTCAGCTGCCCGAGTGCTTCAGGACAGGCCTTTGGCCTCTGGGCCCCGTGGCAGCAGGGTGGCCTTTCACAAATTTGCCTTCCGCACAGGCTGAAAGAATGTGGAGCCTGACGGAAAGGCTCGTGGAGCTCCTGCGGGTCAGGATGACCACCATGCTACTGGGCTATCTGTTCCTGGATAATGGTGCCCGCATACCCAGCCCCATCGCCCTGCATTTGGCTAACGTGTTCCTGCCACTCTTTGACTACGTAAGGCTCTGTGTCCCCAGCCACGGCCACTGGCTGCTGCCCGGACACTTGGTGCCCTGTGGAGATGCAGGCCTGCAGCAGTGTGGGCCAGAATCAGCTGATGCTGAGCTCTTGCTGCCTTCCTGTTCTACAGGGTGATAGCCAGGTGCAGCAGCTCTCCATGATTGTCTTTCACACCTTGATGTCTGCTGTAGAAGAAGAAGGAAAGAAGGCCCTGATGACACAAGTGTGGCAGAGCCTGCTCCCACTGCTCTTCCACTGCCACGATGAGAATCTGCGTGTGGCACAGGTGAGGACTCGTGGGCTGTTGCTGTCCCCATGGCAGGGGCTCGGCTGCCTCCTGCCCTGCGCCTGCTGGACCGCAGCCTCCTCCAGGCTGCGGCTCCTGTGCCCTGGGCTCTGGGGCCATCCCCGCGTCTCTGTTGCTCTCCAGACTTCTCGGGAAACGCTGCTTTGTGCGGTCAAGTTCCTGAAAAAGAAAGATCTTGAAAAAAGTGTGAAGAAAGAGAAACTCTCCAAGTTCGCTGAGCTCCTGGTAAGGAGGGCTTGCAAGCTCCAGCCTCAGCCCGGAGAAGGCCCCTGAGGGCGGTGCTCAGTGTGCGGGGCTGGCAGCTGTGCCCCTGCCCGCTGCTGCAGCCAGAGGCCGCGCGGGCTCTTCTCCAGGCTCCCGTGGGCCCGAGCCGGGTGCCCATGGAGCCCCGGCCCGGCGGGGCTGCGGGCCAGCACCGCGGCTCCCCGGGCAGCAGCCGGCCCTCTGCCCCCTGCCCTCGGGGGCCCTTGGCCAGCGGCTGCTGGCCGTGCCTCAGGGCTGTGCGGGCAGGGGAGGCCGGGGCTGGGCACAGGCAGCGCCCGGCCCAGGGGCTGAGCCTGCGCCAACCCTTCCCTCCTGCCGCTCTCTGCAGCTGGCAGAGGACAGGAGCCGAGCGGCCGAGCACCTGCGCCGGGCCCTGCGCTACCTGCAGAGCCCACAGGAGCCCCTGCGAGAGGCGGCCATCAGGTTCATGGGTGAGTCCCGAGCCCGGGCTCCCTCCCCGGCCCGCCACAGCTCGGCCCCGGCCCCGCCTGCTGCCCCGGCAGCGCCAGCCGGGCCCGGCGCCGTGGAGCCCCGCCTGGGCTGGGCATTGCTGCTGCCGCCCTCTGGCAGCCGTGCCCTGGGGCGGCAGCGTGCGCCAAGGGCCGGGCTGAGCCCTGCCGGGCCAGCAGCCCGTGTGGCCACAGCGCCGGCAGCGCCGCCGGCAGGGAGCTGTGCCGCTGGGGCCGTGACAGGCTCTGTGTTCACAGGCATGGCCGGGCGGCGCCTGAGGGGGCAGCAGCGAGAGCTGCAGCTGATCTGCACTGGTGAGTGAGGGCAGCGGGCTGACAGCGGGGGCTGCCGGGGGGAGAGCTGCAAGCCCTGCCCCGGCTGCGGAGGGCTCTGCTCCCGTGGCCAGAGCACACGGAGCTTTCAGGGCCACGTGGGCCATTGGAGGCCAGCAGCTTCGGGCTGGTCCCCTTGCTCCCTGCTCCCTCCTGGCCATGGCCAGAGCCAGCTGGGATGGCCCTAGCAGGGGGCTCTCCTCGGCTCCCCACAGATCCGGCTCTGACCGTGGCTCTGTTCCTCTCTCTTGCAGCCCTGGAACGCCTGACGGAGGACGTGAGCAGTGCCGTGTCACAGCTGGCACTTGAAACACTGCATGTCCTCCGGGCAATAGAGCGTGGGCGATATTCCACCATCCAGAGGCTGCAAGATCAGCTGCGCAGGGCATGGAGGACTCGGCCTCGCCTGTCGGGGGTCGGCTGCCTGCACTGCCGGATGACTTAGGAGGAGAGCTGATCTGGGAGGCTGTCTTTGCTGGGGCAACCTGAGCCAGAGGTAATTTCCTTTAAGATTTTTCTTCTTTTCTATTTTTTATCTATATTGTAAATAAATAAATTATAGAGTATATAGAATTATATATATTATTATAGATCATATATTACTGTAAATAATTCTAGAATGTGTTATGATACACAGACTGCCAGGAGCTTTTCTTTGCTGCCCAGGGTCTGCAGGGCAAGAGGCAGGAAAGGGTGAAAAGGGAGCTTGTGCTCAGCAGCACAGCAGGCTGAGGGGTCCTGAGGCCCTGAAGGGGGAAAGGGTGCTTGTGCTCAGCCAGCTGCCCGGGCGTGCAGCGGGCAAGGGGAAATGGCCAGAAGCCCCTTGGCCTGTGGTGGTTCTGCTGAAGCCTTTGTGCTGCCCACAGAGCGGCCGGGCAGGGGCCGGAGCTGCGGGGATCCCTGCCAGAGCGGTGCCTGGAGATGGCCACAAGCCCTGTGCCAGGCAGGAAGCGCCATCCGTGCCCTCCTGCCCATGTGCTGCTGCCTGCCTTGCTGAGGGCTCCCAGGTGCCTCTGGCTGGGGCTGCTCTGGAGCTGCTGTGGGGCTGTGGCGCTGCTGCCGGGCAGCTTGGCTGGGCTGGGGCAGGGCCTGAGGGGCTGGGGCGCTGGCAAGCCCTGAGCAATGGGGCTGTCAGAGGCCACAAGCAGCCCCCTGGCAGCCGCCTTGTTCCTGCCAGAGTTGACTTGCAAGAGGGATCCTGGGCACTGTGGAACTAACAGCATCAGTGTTGTTGGAAACCCAAATGCAGGGAAATCCCAGACCTTTGGTCTTGTCAGCAAAGCTTAGAATTAAACCCAGGATTTGATCTGAGACCTTGAAAAGGGCTTCCAAACTTAGGTGCTAGAAGCGAGAATGCAGATTTCTAGTTTGTAGCAGAGACACAGGAGGAAAGTTGAAATGGAGGAAAGTTTAAAGTTTTATAGTTCAAGATGCAGAAAAAGTAAAAGTAGTTACAATGGTAAACAAGAAGTTTAGGATGCAGTGCTGTAGGTTTGTGTGTCATAAGATGATTGGCTAAGGAAGCTTGCACTGTAGCATGAGTCCATAAGACGAAATATTGAAGGATTGGCTCCAAAACACAAATATCCTTGTTGGCAGTGTCTTCTTGGCCAAGAAATCCTTCAAAGCTCTTGTAACTACAAGTCTTGCAGCCTTGTGAGCCATGCGGTGGAGATGTCAGCCAAACTCACCCTTCCTGTCTTTGTAGAAGAGAAGAAAAAGCAATGGCATCATCGAAAAAACTCAGAGCTCCGCTCTCTAGCTCGTTCCAAACTCCTTCAACTCCCCCAAAGTGGGATTTAGCTACAAACACATGGCAAGGACTCTTAGTGCTGCCTCTTTGACTCCAGAGCAGCTGCTTTAGGATCTTTCCCATAAGCCTGTGTAGTTATGTGCCAGAAATGTATCATTTGAAGAAACTTTCCCAACTTACTTGCATGGAGTTTTGCTTGAAGAGTATTTGAGGAGAAAGGCTCCCAGCAGAGGTCTGGGCTTTGGCCTAGCTGTGTCCCCTGCTGATTGTGAAGTGTGCCATCAGCTGCAGGGCTTTCTGGGCTAAAAATACCATCAAGTCACTTGGACTTGCTCTTTTTTGGCCTGTAAAAGCTGGACCAAATTTTGGGGCAAATTTGGAGACCTCATCTATAGGTGGATGGAGCACCTAGGATTCTCCCAGTTGCTGGGAATGGTTCTCCAGGTCCCTGGAGTATCCAGGGCCCTGGTAAGTTCCAGCTCCACACATGCCTTGGCAATGAGAAGAAGAGGAAGCCAGACCTTTTTGTGCTGCCTGTGTCACTGCACCGGGGCCATGGGATGGGCACACGCAGCCCTTGTGCTGGAGCTGAGCTGCTCTGCCCAGCACTGGTGGCCGCCATCCAAGCTGGTTTTGCTTGTGCTGGTTCCCTGACAGCTGGGACCCTGGGCAGAGCCCTGAGAGCCTGGTCTCCCCCCAGGGAAGGAGCAGGAGCCCCTGGAGAAGCTGTACCGGGTGGGGATGCTGCTGCTGCTGCTGCTGCTGCTGCTGCTGGAGACAGCCAGGATGACATCAAGGATGACAAGCTCTTCCTCAGCCTGGCCACTGGAGGCTGAAGGTGATGGACTTTGATTCTGGCACCTTCTTCAAAGCCAAACTCCACAGGGAGTTGGCACAAGGGCACAGGAGCCCTCAGCTGACGGGCGGTTTCTGCTTTCTCTCCTTGCAGCTGGGCTCTGCGGCTGCTGAGGCTGCTCTGGGCTCTGCCAGGGCTCTGCTGGGCTCAGCCCTGGGCCCAGCTGGGCTGGCTCTGCCCTCCCATTGCTCTGACAGCTCTGCATCAGACGAGCCCGTTGCGAGCACAGTGCCTGAGCTTTCTGCTTTGGCAGCTGAGTGAGACTCTGCTGCAGGCCCAGAGATTGCAGCTGGGGACACACATCCAACTGGCAAGGACCCAAACTCTCCACAGTCCCAGCTGAACGCCTGGATCTGTACAGGCTGTTTTGTCTGTCCCATTCTTCCTTCTTGATTGGCTGGAATTGTGCATTTGCACTTTCTTCCTCCTCTAGCAGTGCCACGAGTGGGCCAAAGCTGGCGAGTGGGCCGTGCTCCTGAGGCAGTGCAGTCTGGAGCTGGTGGATGGAGAATTGCCCTTCTGCACTGCCAAACCAGAGCAAAATGCCCTAAGTGGGACTTTGTGTCTTTAAGAAATCCCCTGACAGTTTCAAAGGGAATGTGCAGCTCATTCACAGGGTGAGAAAGAAGGGCATCTTCTAAAGGATTTGGAGTTTGACAGAGGTTAGATTCCCAGTTCTGCTTGGAGCTGGCAGAGCACAAAGCAATTTCCTCTTGCTTAAACCACACTTTAAAATAACAATGTTGGAAACAAACCCCAAAAATTTGTTTTAAAAAATTACTAAGGCCAGTAAGATGCATGAATGCCATCAGCACATTTACAATGTAAATAACTGAGCTCTCTGTTTCAAAAGATCAGTTACCTCTTAATTTAGAGTTACAGAAGATTTGTCATTGCACACTTGCATTTTGTTTTTATCTTTCAAATTTTATAAACGTTTTCTTCTTTTCTTTTTCTTTCTTTTATCCGTAAACCACAAAGCATGCTGTAAAAAAGGAGTGTCCTTTGCTCCTGGTTCCTGTGTGGAGCAGCTCCCTTGCTGCTGGCTGAGCTGCTCAGGCAGAGCCCGGCAGCTCCTGGCCCTGCAGGGCTGAGGCTTTTCCCCGTTGCTGGGCACAGACTGATGGAGCAGCACTGCTGAACACGGGCACACAGAGGGACCAGGAGCAGCTGCCTTTGCCCACCTGAGGCTCCAAGGCCCAACCTCTGAGCAGCCAGGGCTGGAAGAGACTGGCAGGATCTGATCCCCGACTCTGGGCCAGGGCTGCACAAATGACCCCACAGCAGCAGCAGCAGCAGCAGCAGCAGCAGCAGCAGCAGCAGCAGCAGCAGCAGCAGATGGAGCTGACTTTCAGCACAGCCCTGCCCCTGTTCCCTCCCATTTGCAGCGGTGTCACAGCAGCCTGAGGCACCTGGGAGCCCCCAGAGCCAGCAGGGACTTGAGATGGCAGCCCTGGGCTCCTGGAGGCTGTGCAGGGAACAGAGCTGGGCACTCCCTGTCCATGGGGAGCTGCCAGATGGAAAAGGCTGCTGTGGCCAGGCAGCTCCAAGGGCACAGAAAGGAGGCTCTGGAGCACTGGATCTGTGCCAGTGCCACAGTCCTGGGCAGCAGCCAGCAAGCCCTGGGAGAAAAGAGGGCACAGCACGAGGGACAGAAGCAGGCAAGGGCAGAGACTGGAGAGAGCCAGAGCCAGGAGCAGGAACAGCTGCTCCATTGCACTCTTGGAGAAAGCTCTTGGCTGGTTCAAAGCGCTGAAAGGCGTGAAGGGCAGAGAGGAGGCCACAGCAAACAATGCTCCTGTTTGCACAGCCTCCCCTCTCCGTGTCCCAGAAGGAATTGCATGGACTGTGCTCTTCTCTCCGAGTCGTCTCGTTCAGCATGAGCAGCTCAGCACCAGGAGCTGAAGGAGCTGAAGCCTCAGGCCACAGGAGCTGGGCAAGAGGAGACTTTCTGAGCAAATGAATGCTGCTAACATGGACCCAGCTGAATGCAGTGGATAGAATCATGGAATCACAGAATCCTTTCTCTTGGAAAAGCCCTCTGAGCTCACCCAGTGCAGCCGCTCAGCCAGCAGTGCCAAGCCCAGCACTAAACCACGTCCCTGAAGTGCCAAGGCCTGGACGGCAGCCCTGAGTGAGGCCTGGACAGCAGGCCCTGAGCCAAAGGTGGCCTCTGGATGAACCTTCCAACCAAAGATTATCTTTGTATCTGCTCCCTGATGAAATATGCATGGTCATTAGCACTGTGATAGATGTAGCCACTCATTAGTGAAACATGTATTGACCTTTGTGTTTTTAGAAGCCAGACAAGGCCATGAAATCTGACATCTGGCCTTGTTTGGGGCTGAATGGTCAAAGTCACCTCCCTTGGTTCCTCCTGGGACCCTGGCCAGGCTTTGGGAGGGACCCAAGAGGAGGATGAAAGCAGATGTTGGCACACTAGCAGTGCTGTCAGTTTGTCCATTCAGCACTGTCAGAGCTGGGCCCTCTCCCAGCGGGGTTGGAGCCTCACCTGTGGCTGGAGAGGCACCTGCAGGAATTGCCAGTGCCCAGGAGTGGCTCTGCAGCCCTTGGCTGTGACAGCTTCCCCAGCTGCTGTGTGGGTCTGGGGGATGGTAAAGGCTGAGGGTAACTGGGGCTGGATCTTTCTCAGTCACTGCAGGCAATCTTTGGTGGGGATGGTTGGGTGCATTGCTGAGCTGCTCCTGTTGTGATTCTTTGCTGCTTTGAGCTGCAGGAAATGACACTGATTCCTTCAGTTGGAGTCTGTGTCTTTGGTGCTGACCCTGCCCACTGGTAAAACAAAACTGGCACAGTCTGGCCAGATCCCAACAAAATGTCATTTGTTCAGTGTAAATGTGAGGAATCAGTGCCATCAGAAATTCCCAGATGGGAAGCCCTTCCCTGGAGTTCCCTGGCTCTGGAGTGGGCTGAGGTCAGAGCCCCGTGGGAGCAGTGGGGCAGTCAGGTAAAAGAGGCTGAACCCCTGGATGGCTTCAAATGCATCCAAAAATTGCACATGGAACCGGAAAAGAACTTGTGGGGTTGGGCAGACAAAGATGAATTTGTTAAGAGTACATTGGATACAGCAGCTTCAGAAGGAACAATTATTGTTGGAATGCTCCCACATGGAGCAAGAGAAGAAGGTTTCATTCTTGAGCTCAGATGCATTTGTGCAAGTGAAATATCAATATAATAAGTAACTATATATGTATTTATAGTGCAATAAGACATTCATATATATTTTTTAATATATTTTTATATGTATGTCTAGGTCTGTCTATCTATATCAATATGTTTATCTACATATAAAATTATAATAATGTGAAGTAGTGCTGACAATACTAATTTGGTAGCTTTGGCTACTCAGGGATGTAACACTAAATACCCTACAGAACAGGATTGGCCAGGACCCTAATGTCAGTGGTCAACTTTTTGAGATTGTATACAATGAAAAAAGGAGGAAGGGAGGAAATTGGCTGTTTTCCCAGGGTTTGCTGATACTGTGATGCAGAGTGCTTTGTCTGTTCCTGTGAAAAATTCCGTGATTAAGCCTGCAGGGCTTTTCATGTACCAGACTATGCACAAGCTGCAGGATTGGTTGCATGGGTGAAGGGGTTGTTTAAAAAGCAGTTGAAAAAGTGAGGAGATGGGAACCTTTGCCCATGGAGAACCCATCTCCCAGATGTGCTCCATGCCCTTAACAATGGCCCATGGGGAAATGGAAACCCCCTGGCTGTGCACGGCTGCCCCCAATTTGCAAATCCAACCATGGGCAGTGAGACTTGGGCTGCCTGGGAAATTGTTCTGGCTGTGATGGCCCCTGGCAGGGCCAGCCCAGAGGCTGCAGGGCTGGGCCTTCATGCACTGGAATTAGTTTGGATAAATTCAAAGCAAATGAGAGCTATCAATACTGAAACAGGAATTCAGATTCCTCCAGGAAACTTTGCTTTGGTAACTGCTCCCTTGGAGCTTGGCCTTGCAAAGTGGTCATGTCATGGCAGGAGGAATTGATGCAGAATATCAAGGAGAAATTAAAGGAATTGTGTTAAACAATAGTGACCAGGATTGGATTATTCAACCCCATGACAGGGTAGCACAATTATCAATATTGCAATTTGAAGAAGGATTGTGAAAAAAGGAGATCCACCTGCAATCACCACCGTTTGTGGAGATAAAGGGTTTGGATCCAGCAGCCCTAATAATGGAGCCCGAGTGTGGGTCCGGAGGCCAAATGGCCCTCCCGAGGCAGCTGAAGGAGCAGCTCCTGGGAAAGACAACTCTGAGTCCTGAAACCTGGGCAGGAACAATGGGAATGTGTCCCTGCAGCCAAGTGTTCTGTGTGAGAACAAGGAGATCTGACAGGATATTGTTTTACACATGCTGCCAGACCAAATCTCCCTGTTTGCCCCAAGGGCCCCTTTGGGAAATGCTCTGATCCACGGGGCTCCATGGGAAGGCTGCTGTGACACTGAGGGACTTGCACAGGAATTGCATCCAGGAGCCCGGGTGCCCCTCAGGGACTGGGACCTGGCCCCTTCCAGCCAGAGGGGAAAGGGCCCCCCCAGGCCTTGTTAGCCACAGACAGCATGGTAAAGCTGAACAGCAAAGGGCCTGGGGGCATTATTCTGGAATTAACATGGTGCCAGCTCCATGGACAACAGTATTCTTGTTCCTAACTCAAATGAGATTGAGAAAAATGCATGAAGAACGGTGTCACTAAAGTACTACTGATGTCTGTAAGTTGTACCTTGATAGTCAGCCAGAATCTTTGTCTGCCACAAACACCTCTAGAGTTTCACCAAGGGGTTAGTCATCAAAATGTAATGATGAGTTCTGATGGATTGCTGAGCTTCTTTTGTAATTCTTTGCTAATGATGATGTGCTTTGCTGAGCTTATCCTTTTGTAATTCTTTGCAGCTGTGCATGATATAAATGCCACAATTCCTTCAGTTGGTGTCTGTGTCTTTGATAGTGACCCTGCCCGCTGGAGAAACAGGGCCCCCTCTTGCCTAAGTGTTACCTGGCAAGGCAGAAACCCTCCCTCCAAAATTCCCCCTTCCTCCTTGTTCCCCCCCTTCATACCCTGAGCATGATGTGCTCTGGTCTGGGCTATGCCCGGGGTCAGTTGGGGTCACCTGTCCTGGCTGTGTCCCCTGCCCAGCTCCCCCGCAGCCCCAGCCCCTCCCCAGCGTGGCTGGACGAGGGGCAGGACAGGCCTTGGCTGTGCTGCAGCTCAGCAAGAACAAAACCATCTCTGCGTGCTCAGCCCTGTGCTCAGCACCCGGCCCAGCAGTGTCTCAGTGCCAGGGGCTGTGCCCTCAGTGCCTGCCAGGGCTTTCCATGGCAACTGCCAGGCCAGGTGACCCAGGTGTCCCCCCCAGTGCCGGTTGCCATGGAAACAGTGCCCAGCGCTGCCCCTTTCTGTCTGGCTGACCTGGCCTTTGGCCCTGGCAGTGCCCTTGGCTGCTGGTTCCTGGTGCCCGAGCGGCCAGCGCGGCACAGGGCAGGTGGCCATGGCACAGCCCCCAGCAAGGGATCCCCTCTGGCTCTGGGCACTGACACCAGCCCTGAGCAAGGGGCCCAGGGCAGCTTTCCATGGCCACCAACCACCACAATGGGTCTGGGCATTGGTTGCCATGGCACCAAACCAAGGAACGGGTCCCCGTGGCCGTTGCCATGGCACCTGGTGGCACCAACGAGTGTCACTGCAATTGTACCTGGAACAGCCCTGGCACCGCTTTGTCCTCAGGGTTGCCATGGCAGCCGAGGGCAGCAACAGCTCTGCAGGCAAGGGGCCATGGAACCTGGCTGCAGAAATGGCTCCTTGGGCTGGTTTCCAAGGAAACCTGAACTGATGGGGGTTGCCATGGCACCCAAAGCCAGCAGTGGGGTCCCTGCAGTGTCCATGGCAACAGTCCCTTGCAATGGCCCAGTGCAGGTTGGGATGATGATCCACCCTCACAGCTGGCCCAGGCAGGCCTGGAGTGCTCTTGGTGGCAGCTTGGGCTTGGCACACACTTGAGGAGGATGTCTGTTTGCAGTGGGGAAACTCAGGAGTTTTAGATTGCTTTAAAAAATTAAAAAGAGAAAATCCCTCTTTGGCTGTTTGCAGCCAGTTCTCCAAGCAAAGCAGGTCCCAGGTGAGTGAGGGGAGACAGGATGGGGTTCACAGGTGTGTTTGCAGTATGCTACACTGAACCCAATGAAAGGAAGAAGGGGGCACCGTGCCCTTTTTGCATCAAAAGCCTTGGAAGTTGTCCCACCTCTCGGCCTGGCTGGACTTCTCCTGAGTTTTGGGTGGTCCCTCACAGAAGATCCCTCACTTGTCTTACAACCACTGTGACAGACAGACTGAGATGTAAGAAGCCTCTCCATCAAAGACCAAGACATGAAATCCCTATGGGAAAAGGCCCCCCCACTCTTTCCAAGGACTGGGACTGAGACCCCCAACCTGGGGGGGGTGTGTGAGGGAGGCAAGCTGACCAAAGCAAGATGGATGTTGCAGGTGTGAGCAGTGGACCAAGAAGACAATGGCTCTCGCCCACTGCAGAGAACATGGACTGTGTGTACCCTTCTCTAAATACCATTCTTTCCCCCCAAAATACAATAGACTACCTTTGATTTGGTTTCAAGTTTTACCCCTTCCCCCATCAAGAAAAAGAGTATAATAAGAGTTTGGATGAACTGCAACCCTGAGACCTTCCCAGATGTGACCTGGTGAACTCCATTGGCTGGACATTGAAGGACTTCGCCCATTCTACGTTTGGTAGCTCTACACCTTCCTTTCTCTTCCTCCCTCTTTTTCCCTTTCCCCCAGTTCCTCCCCAAAGCATTTTGTTGTGGTTATTCAATAAAGGTACATTTGTTTTGACTATCACTGCAACCCCCTGTACCATGTTGGTGTTTTTTGCACTCTGAGATCAACCCACAAACCATCACAAAACCTGTTCGTAAGGACGGATTGTGACACTTGTATACATACTATATAAACCTTCTATTAAACCTTAAAAATTCTCTACAAATTCATGTCCAACATTACTGGGTCTGGCACCGCCCAGATCTGCTGTTTGCTGCCACCACCAGTGCCCAGATCTGAAAATTCCCTTGTTCTGGCACAGCGAAATCCAGCAATTTCCTGTTAAAGAAAGCCAAAATCTGGCAATTTCCGCTGCCGGCACTGGCAATGCCAAGATCTGGTGTTTGCTGCCACTGCCCCTACCCCAATCTGGACATTTCTCGGTTCCAACACAGCCCAAGTGCAACAATTTTTTGGAAAAAGACGACAAAACACAACAATTTCCTGGTGCCAAGACTGTCACTGCCCAGACCTGGTGTTTGATGGCACCGCCCATGCCCAGATCTGGACATTTCCCTGTGCCACCACAGCCCAAGTGCAGCAATTTGCTGCCAAAGAAAGCCAAAACCAGGCAAATACCTGGTGCCTACACTACTCCAATCTCGTGTTTGCTGACACCGCCAGTGCCCAGATCCGGAATTTTTCAGATGCCTGCACAGCACAATTCCAGCAGTTTGCTGGCACAGAAAGTTCACATTTGGCAATTTCCCAGTGGCAGCACATTCCCCACCAAGATCTGCTGTGCGCTGGCATTGCCAGTGCCCACATCTGGCAATTTCCCAGTGCTGGCACAACCCAAATGCAGCAATTTTCTGGCAAGAAAAGCCAAACCCCGGCAGCTTCCTGGTGCTGCCACCAGCATCACTGTCTCTGTCCCTCTGGGAGCCTCTCAGGAACCCTGGGCCAGTCCCGAGTCGGCAGACACCGGGGGCAGCCCCGACACGGCCGACAGCGGGGAGACACTCTCTGTG
This sequence comes from Agelaius phoeniceus, assembly GCF_051311805.1. Taxonomy (NCBI): domain Eukaryota; kingdom Metazoa; phylum Chordata; class Aves; order Passeriformes; family Icteridae; genus Agelaius; species Agelaius phoeniceus. The sequence goes on along the minus strand of NW_027509867.1, from coordinate 7,315,249 downwards.
CCCCGAGGGTACTGAGGGCACCTGGGCTGGGCGCCTGGGCAGCACAAGAGACACCAGAGACATCGGTAGAAGAGAAAGGGCCGACTCTTAGCAGGGGTTAGTGTGACCGTGCTCACAGGGGTTTTCAGGGGAAGTGAGAGACGAGAATGTTGACTCCATGATCAGAAGGCTTGATTTATTATTTTATGATATATATATTACATTATAACTATGCTAAAAAGAAATAGGAAAGGAAAAGGTTTCCTCAGAAACTAGCCAAGCTAAGAATAGAAAAGAAAAGAATGATAACAAAGGCAGCTCTCTCAGACTCTGTCCGAGACAGCTCGGTCCTTGATTGGCCATTAATTACAAACATCCCAGATGGGCCAGTCACAGGTGGACCTGTTGCATTCCGCAGCAGCAGATAACCATTGTTTATATTCTGTCTCTGAGGCCTCTTAGCTTCTCAGAAGGAAAAATCCTAAAGAAAGGATTTTTAGTGAAAAGATGTCTGTGACACGTCACCTTTTTTATTTAGTTAAATTAAAAAGAAAAGTGTTTGTAATTTTCTCTGCTAGGCACATGCAGAGGAAAGAACAAACACTTGACAGGTTATCTGTTGCCAACAGAACTTGGGTCAAGTGCTCCTGTGGAATGAACAGAAAATTTCTTCACCTGTAGAACATTAAATTCTATCACATCACTAAACCATTTACAATATAAGAAAATGCAAAAGCAATGCAAAGAAAGTTCAAGTCCAAGCAGCTGAGTTTCAGGAAAAGTCCATGGACTGCAGATGTTCCTCTTTGCCATCTCTGAAAGTTCCTTTTGGTCCTGAAACAGGCTTGCTACAGAAAAATCTATCAATAGTTATCAAAAGTCCATTGACAGTCATCAAACAATTTCAAACAATTTTGAGAAGATTTCTGGCATGTCTTGACACAGCCCTTTATGGAACAACTTGGGCTGAAGCTATCTTTTGGCCCTTCAATACTTCTGACCTGCTGCCAGCTATTTCAACTCTTTTTATTTAATTTAATTTTTTTTCTTTTTTTTTTTATTGGTCGGAAAGAGCAGCAGCAGCAGCAGAGGAGCCTGAGAGAGGCCCTGGGGGGCCCTGGCCCATGCAGAAGGATCAGGAACCCCAGACCTGGCCCACAAAACGGTGGCCCAGGACCTGAAGGGGGAAGCAAAGCTCCCAAACCCAGCAGGAGGCCGGGAGGTGGCCCTGGTCCAGGGACCCGAGCCCAACAGCCCAGGCCCGGTCCGTGGCAGGGTCTGCATTGTCACAGACCCGCACCCTGCTGCCAGTACAATGGCAGAACAGGTGACCAAACGCTTCCTCCCCCAAAATCACCGAGGAATGCCGGCAATGGGGGGGACAGAAGCTGCCCCGAGGATCTTCATCTCGGGTCTGGGAATGTTTGTTCCCCATAGCAAACAAGCGATGACCGCTTCCCGCTGTTCCCCTTGCCTCAGCAATGCAAATGCAAAAGGCGTTCCTCCCATCTGCCTCCCGGCACCACACCAAACCTCTCCGGCCAGGGGACCGGGGGCAGAACTTTCGGGAGCCATCTCCCCAACGCCGCTGGGGCGCGCGAGGGGCGGCAGGGATGGCAACCTCCAAGGGGCAGTCCCCGACCAAACACCCCCCACCCCGCCAAGAACGCTGAGTTTGAAAGCAGGCAGCTGGGCTGCACCCACACCCAGCTGTCGGGCCATGCCTCCTCCATCGAAGGAGAGGCTGACGCCCTCTTCCCCTGTCCCAGCTCCACCCACAGAGGCCGCCCCGGGACAGCCCGAAAAACTCAGGGGGGAGTCACGCTGGGTGCAGGAGCCGCCGTGGCAGCTGCTGCCGGGGGCAGCGGGACCGTGGGCAGCTCCGAGGGTCCCGTGGGCTCGGTGTCATTTTCAGCAGCATCCTGAACTGGGACTGATTCGGGGGAAGGCAGTGAAGCCGCTGGGGGGGCTGGCGGGGGCGGTGGGGCCAGAGAGAATGAACCCCCCGCCAGGCCGGAAGCAGCAGCCGCGTCGTCGTTCCCTGGCAACACCGGCGCAGCCACGGGAAGCGGTGGAAGCGACACCGGATCTCCATTGCCTGGCAACACCGGCACAGCCACAGGAAGCGGCAGAAGCGACGCTGGATCCTCGTTGCCTGGCAACACCGGTGCAGCCGCGGGAAGCGCTGTTTCGGAGGTCAGCCGCCCAGGCGCAGAAGCCGGTGGAGCCGCGGGCGGGGCTGCCCGGAGAAGCGGCCGCGGGGAGAGCTGGAGCGGCCCCCCAGGCACGGGAGGCGGCCCCATGGGCCCCAGAGATGGGACCTCGGGCACCGATGCCGCCCCCAGCTCTGAGCAGGGCGGGGTCCAGGGGCCCGGCCGGAGTGGGGCCTGCAGGGCTGCCAGGGGCGGCGCCGCCCACTCATCATCCCCCGGAGAGACATGAGGGGGGGAAAAGACGGCTCCGTCTGAGCATGCTCCAAAAACACAGGAAAAAAAACTTCTTCAGCTCCGGGCAAATCTTCGCCCCCCCCGCTGCGATTCAGGGGGGCTGGGAAGCAGCAGAGCGTCCCCCTCCAAAGGGTCTCCTCCCGTGAGAATTGGGGGGAATGGGGCTTGCCCCGTGCAGTTAGCAATCCAGGGAAAAACAGCTGCTCTCCGTTGCAAAACCTGAAAAAGTGCGCTGAACACTGGATAAATCCAGGCGCACCCGAATCTACTGTTCAAAATGACTTGGAAAATGGATTCCATGCACTCCCACACAAACATATCAAGGGCATAGAGCACATTCGTAGAAAACCCAAAGACCTTTGCCCATCGAAAAAACTCATAGAAATATCTCTCCAACAGGAGAATTCCATCCTCTTCACCCCATTTTTGCCAGAGGGCAATAAGTCTCTCCTCTGAAGGGGAGAAAGGAGCCTCTGCCTCTGTGGGAGGGGTCCTCCACATTTGCAGCCACAAAGTGTGAAGGGCAGCATTTTCAGGAGGGGAAAAGCGAACAGAACCTTGTGACAGTGTCCAGCACTCTCTGGCCAGCTGCTTGGTGCTGCTGAGATTTCTGGCCATCTTCCTGGAGGCTTTTCAGAAGGTTCTCTCTGTGGTCAGCCTTGCTGTCAACTCTGTCCAAATCAGGATCTCAGTTCCTCAGCTCCTGGCTGGAATCCACTTCTGTGGTCACTTGGGAGGGAATCATAAGTGCCATATACTCGGGGTTTACCCAAATGCAGCAGTGCTCCTCTGGGGTCTCACCAATCGATGATTTTCCTCTTCAGTCACTCAGGATCACCAACTGTGACTGTGTTCACAGGGGTTCTTGGATGAGGGAAGAGACGAGAATGTTGACTCCATGTTTAGAAGGCTTGATTTATTATTTTATGATATATGTATATATTACACTATAACTATACTAAAAAGAAAAAGAAGGACAGGTTTTCTCAGAAGCTAACTGAGCTAAGCTAAGAATAGAGAAAAGAATGATAACAAAGGCAGCTCTCTCAGACTCTGTCTAAGATACCTCAGTCCTTGATTGGCCATTAATTATAAACATCCAAGAGGGGCCAATCACATCCAACAGGGACCTGTTGCATTCCACAGCAGCAGAAAATAATTGTTTACATTCTGTCTCTGAGGCCTCTTAGCTTCTCAGAAGGAAAAATCCTAAAGAAAGGATTTTTAGTGAAAAGATGTCTGCAACAGTGGTGTTCACCCCCTGAGCAGGGATTCCCCCCCTTATCAGGGCGTTATCAGGGCTGAGTCTGGATCCAACATGGATCACAGGTAATGTGGATCACCAGAGGTCTTCCCAACATGGGGTCTCCAATGGAGAAAGAAGCTGGAGCTGGTCATGAAGCTCTTCCTGCAGTTGGGGCACTGGAAGGGCTTCCCTTACGGGTGCCTCCGTTGGTGTCTGGTCAAGTGAGAGCTGCTGGTGAAACTGTCCCTTTTCCTGTTCCTCCAATGACCTGATGTGGGATTGAAGAACATGAGGGTCTGGCCATGGCTGTGTCATTATGTTCACTCCCACCTCAGGTCATTGCCAGGGGCGGGAAAGGAAATCTCTCTCTCTCTCTCCCTGAGGAGAAAGGTGTCCTTTCCAGACAGGGGGAACTACGTGGCCGGGAAGACCCAGTCATTTGTCTTGTAGTTTTCCCAGTAAATAGATTTTCTTATCCCTTCTGTAATCAATATTTTCTGTTCCTGTTTGTTCCTTATCTGTATGCTGTTCCCAAAATATTGTTCTTATCCCAGCCTGGGATCTTTGCCTTTTGTGCTTTCCATGGGAGGCGGGAGGGCAGCGAGGGCAGCGCGGTTTTAGCGGGAGCAGGAAATTGGGGAATCCCATTGCTGAAGCCCGGCCCGTGGAAACCGAGCATCCCAGCTGGTGCCAGCCCTGGTGGCCATGGCAGCAGCCTTGGGAGCGGGTCCCTGGCTGGGGCTGTGGAAACCTCTTCCCTCTGGTGCCCAGGGACAGGAGTGGAGGGAGCGGCTGCAGCTGAGTCAGGGCAGGCTCAGCTTGGATGTCAGGAAAAGGTTTTTGGCCAGAGGCTGCTGGGGCCCTGGCCAGGCTCCCCAGGGAAGGGTCCCAGCTCCAGGGCTCTCTGAGCTGCAGCAGCGTTTGGCCAGGGCTGCCAGGCCCAGGCTGGCATTGTTGGGGTGTCCTGTGCAGGGCCAGCAGTTGGACTGGAGGATCCTGATGGGTCCCTCCCAGCTCAGCCAATTCTGTGCTTCTGGGACCCCATGGGCCTGGGGATGGGGGCTGCCAATGGTTGCCATGGCAACGGGCTCTGGCTGCAGGCCTGATCTGGTGTCCATGGCAACCACCCCTGGCATGGGGTCTCCATGGAGCTGCCAAGGGACTGAGCATAGCAACAGGGGGCTGGGGATGGTTGCCATGGAAACTGACCATAGCAACAGGGGTTTGGTGATGGTTGCCATGGAAACTGACCATAGCAACAGGGGGCTGGTGATGGTTGCCTGCTAAGGATCAGATTTGTCACAGGCCCTCACAGGGGTTCCATGGGGACATTCCAAGAGTCTCCAGGCTGTTCCAGAGCTGGAATGTCACAGGCAGAGCCAGGGGCTCCATGGAGACCTCCCAGGGCTTTCTGGGATGGTAAAGAGCCCTGTGGTCAGAGGCAGTCACAGCCATTCCATGGTGACATCCCAGGGCACCTTGGGCTGCAAAGGCACTGATCTGTCACAGGCACTCACGGGGGCTCCACGGTGACATCCCAGGAGTCCCCACGCTGCCAAAGAGCCGGGATGTCCCAGACACTCACAGGGGTTCCTGTCATGGGCACAGTGGGAGCTTCAGGAAAAAGCTTTATTTCTTTATTGGAGAAACTCCTGCTGAGTCATGAGATGGAGAAATGAGACTCAACAGACACCATGGATCCTCTACCCCCGCAGGGCCCCTAGACTTCTTAAATTCCCTCTAAGAGAGGAGACTGGGAGTGTGTGGATCAAATCCCAGCCCATGAATTTGTCCAAGGTTTATGTGTAAAAGATTGGACAGGTGGAATTGAACTTCAACCCAATTTGTCCCACAGGATTAATGATCAAACACCAGATAAATTTATATAAATAGAGCTCCAATTGATTCTGATCATGATCGGACAGAAAGATCTAAACCACAGTTATTTACTCCACAGTTCAGGAGCTACAACAATAATTAGAATATAGTGTTCTAGGCAGCAATTTTGAAGTCAACAGATTGGGCTATGACACGACAGAGTTTGTTGTGTGAGGTCATTGAACAGCTATGGCATTATAGAGGGCATTCTGTGACATCACAGAGCAGTCTGTGACATCATGGCATGGCTGTATGATATCATAGAGCCAGGTGTGAGGCCAATGTGTGCGCTGTGACATTACAGAGTGGTAGGGTGACATCACAGAGAGGGCTTTGTGACATCACTGAGGGGATTGTGACATCCCACAGCTGTCTGTGACATCATAATGTGAGGCCATAGAGCAGATCTTGCCATCATAGAGGGTGGCTCTGTGACATGAGGGAGGGGGTTGTGACATCACTGGGTGGCTGTGTAACATCATAGAGCAGGCTGTGACATGAGAGAACAAACTGTGACATCGCAGTGTGACTCTGACATCAGAGTCTTCTGTGACATCACAGAGCAACTGTGTAACATCACAGGGGACTGTGTGACATCATAGGAGGCAATGTGACATCACAGGGGGCTGTGCAGCATCACAGATGGCTGTGTGACATCACAGGGGCTGTGTGAGGTCACTGGGGAGGTCACTCTGCCCCGGCCCCCCTCACAGCTCCCCCCAGAGCAGTCCAACCCTGCTCGTGCACAGCGGGGTCCCCTGTCCCCCCGGGTCCCCCCGCCCCCGGCCCCGCAGCCTCCCCCAGAGGATGTTCCATGAGATCGACCCCAGAGCCTGACACGGGCACGGGGGGCCGGGGCCCTGGGGGTGGCACAGGGGGACAGGGACCCCCCGGCAGCGTCCCCGTGTCCCCCAGGGCCAGAGCCTGGGCCAGGGCTCCTTCACCCTGGTACCAATGAGGCCTGGAGAGCACTGAAAAAATCCCCAGCAAGGGATCAGCAAAACCAGATTGAATATTAAGGGACAGCAGCACAAAGTTCCTTGGCAAGAGTCACTCTGCTCCTGACTGGACACTTCAGGCACACCAAGGAAACAAAGCAACAACAAAACCAAACAAAATCCAGACAATCAAACCAGAAACAAACCAAGAACTGTCCCTGTGTGTGTGTGTGACAAAAGGACAGTGAGGGCAAGGATAAAAGGAATATGGCCCGAAAGCTTAACAGAGCTCAAACTTAACAAGACTTAACTTATACCTTATTCTTAACTGATACATTCAATTTTACAATTTAGCAAAAGAACAGCACTTAACACTATTTAACCAAACTTAAAACATATGACTTAGCAATTTAACAGAGGAATACCATTTAATATTCAACGTAGCTAGTAAATTAAATTAAACTTAATACCTTGGCAAAAGAACAACTCTTAGCAGCATTTGATTTCACATAGACCTCATGACTTAACCTCACTTACAGGCCTCACTGACTCAGCTATCCAAGGCACTCAAACCCCTCAGAGAGCAGCATTTCTGCCACATTTCCCCAGCACAGACACTCCTGTGTGCACACAGACACAAAGAGTCAGGGCAAGACACCTGGGAGAAATTCCCCTGAGGGCAGGAAATGCTCCCTGTGGATCCTTTGGCATCTCCCCAGCGGGTGAAGGGTTGAGCCTGGAGGAGTGGGGGGATCGGCCCAGGCTCCATCGTTGTTGGGGATCCCCGAGTGCAGCAAACGGGAGAGTTCCCGGCTGGGAGAGGCCCCACTCAGAGGGAGTCGCTGGCCCAGGAGAACTCCAAGGGCTCCTTTTGGAGCGCTGTTTGCAGGGCCCCAAGAGAGGGGCTTCAGTCCCAGCAATGGTTCATCCTGGCCACACTTGGCACCAACAGCTTTCTTTGGCAGTGTGAGAACAGGGATGTTGTGCCACTGAGGGAACAAAAGCAGTTCCCAGGGCTGCTCCTCCAGAAAGCAGGAGCTGGTTGGGCAGCAGCAGTGCCTGGAGCAGACAGTGTTTGTGATGAGCTGCAGAGGAGCTGAGCCCAGGGGCTGTTGGCCAAGGCCGAGCCCCAAGGAGCATTTCTCATCTGGCAGGGCGGCCTGAGAAGGGGAGGGGGGAATGCAGCAGCACAGGGCCCATGGAACCAAGGGGCCATTGTGACACTGTGGGGCCCCTGTGAGACCAAGGGACCATTGTGACACTGTGGGGCCCTGTGACACCAAGGGACCATTGTGACACTGTGGGGCCTCATGGAACTGTGGAGACCATTGTGACACTTTGGGGGGTCGTGGAACCAAGGGGCCATTGTGACACTGCGAGACCCCATGGTCTCACAATGGTGCCAAGGGTCCACTGTGACATTGCAAGGCATCATGGAAACATGGGGAGTCCATTAAGACACTGCATAGCCTCATGGTACCAAGTAGACCATTGTGACACTGAGGGGACTCACGGAATCATGGAGACCATTGTGGTGCTATGTCAGCGAATGGAATAGGCAAAGCATTGTGACACTGTGAGGCCTCATGGAAACAGTGAGACCATTGTGACCCTTGGGGTCCCCACAGAACCAAGAGGACCATTGTGATACTGTGGGGCCTGGTGAATCCAAGAGGCCTTTGTGACACTGCAGGGCTGCATGGAACCAAAGCTCCAGGGTGATATTGCAGGACCTGATGTCATCAGTGGTCCACTGTGGCACTGTGGAGCCAAAGGAGACCATTGTGACACTGCAAAACCCCAGGGTCCAAAGGTCATTGTGACACTGCAGGGCTCATGGAACAGAGGAGTCCCGTGACATTGTGGGGCCTGTGGACCACGGAGACCATTGTGACACTGCAGAGCCTTCTGGAACCAAGGGTCCATTGTGACACTGCTGGACCCCATGGAATCAAAGCACCACTGGGACAGTACGGGACCCCATGGAACCAAGGGGACCATGGTGATACTGCAGGACCTCATAAAAGCAAGGGAACATGGAACAGGTCTGGCTGGTCTGGCCTCCCATTGACTGCCTGACTGGTCCAAATGACCCTGGAATGTTGAGGGTCTCTTCTCATCTGCTATTGAAACACTGGGGCTCTGTGCTTTCCTTCCCAATGGAAAAGAACTCTGCTTCTCCACCAGGTACCCAGGGCCAGAATTGGGATTTCACCTCCAAATTTTCTTGTATTCAGAGATTGTTCCCAGAGGAATATTGCCAGGACAAGTCTGTCTTGCATTGGTTTTAAAAGGGTCACCTCCCATCTGTCCCCAAAACACTGGGAAAGGCTCTGAGCTTTGCTTCCCATGGGAAAGAACTGTCCTGCTTCTCCAGATGCCCATGGCTGAGATTGGGCTTCCATCTCCAAAATTACCTACATCCAAAGATAGGACCCAGACAAAATATGTCATTTCTGACAAGTCTGGATGGCCTTGGCCTAGTGAGGCTCTCACCTTCCTTCCAAGCACTGGAGCTCTGTGCTTTCCTTCCTATGAAAAAGAACTGTCCTGCTCCTCTAGGCACCCATGGCCAGAATTGGGATTTCACCTCCAACATTCCCTGTTGTGAGAGACTGGAGGAGATTGTTGGCTCAAAACATTTCGTGTGTGGGGAGGAAAGGCAGGTCCAGCCTTGCCCTGCCCTGGAAGCCCAGCCCTGCCCTGCCCTGGAACCCCAATCCCCCCAGAGCCTCTATCCCAGCCCAGCAGTGGCTGCCAGTCCCTGGCACAGCACAGGCAATGCTCCACAGCCACCTCTGCAGCCCCCAGCCCAGCTCCTGAGGGACCAAATGAGCCCAAGCCCCACCTGGGGGAAGGGCCCAGGGAGACCAAGGGGTATTGAAGGCTGACCACAAGGCAAGCACACATCTTGACCCTGCATCCTCTTGGAATTTCCATTGGAACAGTGCTGGAATCCAGGAGTTTGTAGCTGTGTGTGTGATTCCCTGTATCTTTCCTATTCCCACTTGTTGTAAAATTTTGAGCAACTTAAAATTGAACAGGCCTAGAATTTTTGAAGTTGAATGGCACAAATTAATGCTTTGAGAAGTGTTTTGTGTTGATTGAATGTTGTAATAAACCTTTTGCCAAAGTTTCTCTGATTTTCTAAAGTTGCCAGTAAAGGCTCTTTGGTTGTTTTCAGCTCCTGAGAATCTCTTGTTGGTATTTCTCCAGTACATACAACTCAGAGTAGACAATTGCAATTATTTTAAATGTCTCCTTGAGAGAATTGTTTGGGGAATGGGGGTCAGGGCTTGTGTGTCCTGCTTGGCCTAGCCCAGGTAGGGCTTTCCCAGCCCCATTCCACACTCCATTGCCCAGCTGGAGCCGCTGGTGCCTCTGAGTTGTGCTGCCCCAGCCCCAGGGACGCTCTCCTTGTCTGCCCATTCCCCCACGGTCTCTGGGCAGGGATGGCCTCACTGGGGGCTGCTGACATCCTCAGCAACTTGGAGGCTGCTGCTGAATTTCACTGCTCCAGAGGCTTGTTCAGCCTTCAGCTCTTCAGTGCAGGAATTCAGTGTCCCAGGGCTCATTGACATTCAGAACACCTGAACAAGCCAAGCCTCTGGGAATCATTTGATTTAAGTTTCCAAATCTTCTGTGGTTAATTTGACAGATTTCAGTAGTGTATTCAAAGTGAATGTATTTTATTTACAACAACAGTAAGAAAAGATTTTTTTAGATGCTGTTTAGGGTTTTTTTTTTCCTGTTAATACATTGAAATGTGCAATCTCCAATTGACACTGAATCCAAGTAACTCCTCAAGCAGTTAAATAGATATGAAAATCGATCAGACTCTGTCCCTACCCCCACCCCACCATTTCCCCCATCCAAGCCCTGGCATTCAGAGCAGCCTTGTGCAAATCTCAGCTCCCTCCAGCCCAGGCTGCACCTGCAGCTTTCAGCTCCTTGGCTCCAACTCCCACCTGCTTTCCTTGGAGAAGGAGCTGCCCGAGACACAGAGGGATGTTCATTTCTTGTCAGCCAACAAAGCCAAGGGAAGGCACAGCTCCATCCAATGCCAAAGTCATTCCTCTGCTGGATATTAAATCCACTTTGCACAGCAGACAGTCTCAGAGCAATGGAAAACACCTTCTGTGCCCAGCACAGATTCCAAGGTCCCCCCAAACCCTCCCTGCCCCGATTCTGCCCAGATTTGCTCTTTGCACACACAAGTCACAGGCTGAAGTCAGGAGCTCCCTCCATGCCCAGAGGGAGGAAAAGAGAGAAAGGGGATGAAGAGCTCTCCTGTGCAGAGCCAAGGTCCAAGTGCAGCCCCTGCAGTGGGAACCACAACTCATCAGGTTTGTGTCCTTTGGGCTTAGGGACTGGTGACACTCAGAGGCACAGAAAGGTTTCTCGCCAACAAACACAAGATGAACATTTGGACAGTTTAATAACCATCACAGCTCTTCCTTCAGCTCTCTGGGATGTCCCAGCTGCATCTGACATGTCCCCCATCCTCAAGGGATTTCTGTACTGGAACAGTTTTAGATAAAGACATAAGAAAAATTAGGATGTTGACTAAGGTGATATTTACTGAATATCAGAAAGATTGGGAAACTCCCTGAAGTTCAAAGCAGGAATCCAGTCAGTTGAGAGGCACTTGAATAACCAGGGAGCATCTGGAGGAAGAAATCTGGAAGCAGTGGGAATGACAAAGATCCAGTGTGTCTAGTGAAGAGACATACACAGAGACGGCCGTTTAAACAGCACAGGTAACACCTGTGAGGAAAAGGGAGATGATATAATACACAGATTATTGGAGACTCAAGCAGAGAGCAAGATCAGTATTTCTTCTCCTGCCATCAGTATACTTCCAGGAAATTGCTGTTCCTGGTGAGAAAATTTTGCCATGTCTTAAGAGTACTCAAATGACCCAGATAATGAAAATGTGCTTGCATATTATAAAATTTACAAGTATTAAAACCTGTGTCCCTTTCCAGGCAGACATCAGCTGTGTCCCCATGAACAGGCAGTGCCACTTGTGCCCTGAGGTGCCCAGCTGGGATTGGATCTCTCTGAGAGCACCTGAGGGAGAGCAGAGCACCTTGCAAGCTGCAGGTCCCTGCCAAACCTGCAGGACTCCTGTCCCATCAACATCTGCTATGCTCTGTTAAAATATGAAACAGGGCCCAGCATGGTGCCGGGATCATCAGAGAGCTGAGGTGTGTGCTGGAATTCAATGGCCTCCCCATCCCGCAGCAGCCCTGCATTTCCCTGCTGCAGCCTTGGTCTCCATCCCAGCCATGGAGGCTCTTTGGGCTCTGGAGTGTTGCTGCAGCCCCCAAGGGCAGCTGAGCTCTGCCTTTGGCACAGTCAGGCCTGGCCAGCGCAGGCCATGCTCAGCAATTGCTTGTGTGTGCCTGGCCTTGCTGTCAGCCCTGTGAGCGGCTGCGTGGCCCCTTTGTGGCCCTGTGCTGGCCCAGCCATGGTGGCCCAGCCCCTGTGCAGGCCCAGCCCAGGCCAGGAGCATTGCGGCTGGGAACGGCCCCTGTGCCGTGGTGCCCACAGCAGCCTTGGGGCTCTGTGCCCCATGGCCTCCCTGCTGGGCAGCCTCTGCCAGCTCCTGCAGAGCCCGTGGCACCTGTGGGGCTGCACAGACAGCCCTGCCCGGGCTCTGCTGGCCTCTGGGCCAGCAGAGAGGCAGCCAGGGCTGGCCATGGCCGGGAACAGGCCCTGAGCCCCGCAGGAGGATGGAGCTGGGCCACAGCCAAACTCAGCCCAGGCCAAAGCTGGGCTCAGCAGCCAGGGCTGCCAACGCATGGGCACAGAGGCTGGAGCTGACAAATGTCCTGGGCCTCCTCCCTGCTCTGTCCATGCCACCAAGGGCACAGAGCAGCCTCCTCTCTGGGCCACTTGCCTGTTTGCAATGCCTTGCACAGGCGCTGGCCCTGCCCCACAAGGCCTGGCCTGAGTCCTGCCCCTGCACGCTCAGCCAGGCTGAGATGGACACTGATGGTTTCTGGGCCAGGCTCTCGGAGCCCAGCCCAGCTCCCTGCAAGCTCTGCCAGCTGCCCTGAGCTCTGGGCAGCACCAAGGGCCTCTCTGAGCCCAGCCCAGCCCAGCCGGCTCTGGCCCCACAGCTCTGCTCAGGCCAGGCTGCTCTGGGCACTGGCCCCACGGCCTCAGCCCCTGCCAAGGCCACAGCAGCAGCTGCAGCTGCCACAGGACTCAGCCCCAGCCATGGGGGAAGGTGCTTGGCCAAGGCCAAAGGAGGCTCCCTGGCTGCCCTGCTCCCCTCGGCCTGAGGTGCTGAGAGCTCTGCAGCCCCTGCTGCCATCCCATCTGCCCAGGGCAGCACAAGAGCCCCGGCCTTGGGGCCCTCAAGAGCTGCTCCTGCTCCAGGCCCAGGGCCCATGCCAAAGCTGGGGCAGCAGCCACAAAGCTGTGCCCATTTCTGTTCATTGCTGCTCTCATGGGGATGGATCTGCAGCCACTTGGAGGTTGCTGAAGAATTTTCCTACTCCAGAGGCCTTGTCTTTCTTGAGCTCTTCAGTTCAGGAATTCACTGAAAAAGGAAGCTCATAAACATTTGTTCAAAACACCTTAAGAAGAAAAGCCCTTGGGAAAAATTTAGGTTTTCAATTCTTCTGTGGCTAATTAGTCAGATTTCAGAAATATATTCGAGGTGAAATAAAATATTGAAAACAATGCAGAGAGAACTGTTCTGTCCTTTTACCTTCTCCGGTTTATGGATTGATATCAGCAATGTCCAGTTGATATTTATCCCTAGCACCTCCTCATGAAGTTTGAACAGGTATGAAAATCCAGACTGGTATGAAAATCCAGACCCTTCATGGCTTACAATCAATCAGACTTTGTCCCTACCCCCACACCACCATTTCCCTCATCCAATCATCCAATCCCTGCCACTCAGAGCAGCTCAGAAATGGAGTCACATTCAGGGTTGTCCCCACGGCTCAGGGTTGGGGCCTGGTCGGTTCAATCTCTTTATTGCTGACACTGCATTTAGGAAGGGCAGACTTTGGCCTATTTAGGATGCTGATTTGGGGAGTACCGAATCAGGTACTGATTCTTTTAAGGGAAACAGCCATTACAAAAAAGGGGTCAAGGAAGGATGGACATATTTCAAGAAAGTAATCTTAAGGGGGAAGGAACAGTCGGTCCCAGTGTGGCAAATGATGAGCTGGTGAGGAAAATGACTGTCCTGGCTCCACATGGAGCTTTTGTGGGAACTCAGAGGATAAAAGGACCATTAACTCAGAAGGTGTTTAAATGTAGTTAGGTTATACAGAAAAAAAAGTTGAGAGGTGAAAGCTGAATTAGAAATTAACCTGGCAGCATCTGTAAAAAAAAGTTAAGTAGTTTTTATATAAAATTTAATAGCAAAAAGGAGGGAGAAGGAGAACCTCTACTCTTTATTGGATAAAGGGGAGAAAATTGTAACTAAAGACAAGGAAATGGCTGAGCTACTTAACACCTTGTTTGTCTCAATTTTCAATATTAGGACAGGTTGTCCTCAGGACAAGCGTTCTCCTGAGCTGGTAGATGGGCACAGGGAGCAGAACAGTCCCCTGGAATCCAGGAGGAAGCAGCTGGGGACCTGCTGAGACACTCAGATGCTCACAGGTGTATGGGATCAGATGGGATCCATCCTAGGGGGATGAGGGACCTGGTGGATGAGCTCTCCAAGCTGCTCTCCATCATTTACCATCAGTCCTGGCTCAGCAGGGAGGGCCCAGAGCACTGGAGGTGCCAGTGTGAGGCCATCCCCAGGAAGGGCTGGAAGGCGGATCTGGGGAACTCCAGGCCTGTCAGCCTAACCTGGGTGCCTGGCAAGGTTATGGAACAGATCACCTTGAGTGCCATCACAGGGCACCCACAGGATGGCCCAGGGATCAGAGCCAGCATGCATTTCAAAAACTGCATTGATGATCTGGATGAGGGGATAGAGTCCATCATCGTCAGCAAATTAGCAGATGATACCAAGCTGGACAGGCTGGATCCAGGGCCCAAATCCAACAAGGTGAGGTTGAACAAGTCCCAGTGCCGGGTCCTGCACTTTGGCCACAATAACACCTGCAGCACTACAGGCTGGGGACAGAGTGGCTGGAGAGCAGCCAGGCAGAAAGGGACCTGCAGGGACTGATGGACAGCAGGCTGGACATGAGGCAGCAGTGTGCCCAGGTGGCCAAGAAGGCCAATGGCTCTGGGCCTGGCTCAGGAATGGTGTGGCCAGCAGGAGCAGAGCAGGGATTCTTCCCCTGTGCTCAGCACTGGTTGGCCAGCACCTCGAGTGCTGTGTCCAGTTCTGGGCCCCGCAATTTAGGAAGGACTTGGAGGGGCTGGAGCATGTCCAGAGAAGGGCAACAAGGCTGGGGAGGGATCTGGAACACAAGTCCTGTGAGGAGCGGCTGAGGGAGCTGGGGTTGTTTATCCTGGAGAAGAGGAGGCTCAGGAGAGACAAGGCAGCGCCAGGGCACAGGTTGGACTTGATGATCTCCAAGGCCTTTTCCAAACTTCCTAATTCTGGGATTCCCTGAAACCACCCTTGGAGCAGCTGCAGGATGAGCCCTGGGCCTCCTCTTCAGCAGCTCCAGCAGCCCAGGTCCCTCAGCTTCTCCTGGCAGCCCCAAAGCCCATCCTGTCAGTCCTGCAGAGCCTCTGCAGCTCCTCCTCATTGCCCAGAACAGGGAGCCCCAGAGGCAGACACAGCAGCCCAGATGTGCCCCCCTGGCCTGGGGTGCCTCTGGCAAGGGAGCAGCAGCAGGCACTGCAGGAGCCTGCAGACAATTCCTGCAGCACTTGTAGGATGATCCTGCTGCCCAAGGGACATTCCCATGAGGCCAAGTCAGGAACTGCAATGGGGAGTGGGGCCAGAGAGGAAAAGGCAAACAGGGATGGGCTGTTTGCAGGGCAGGGAACAGGGCTGGGCAACATGAAGAAATCTGTAGCAGCAATAGTAAAGAAGTCAAAGAAGCAAAGGAAATGCTAAGGGCAGTTTGGGGGTGGCTGCCAGGCAGCCCTGGCTCTGAGCAACAGCGTCTGCAGTGGCACAGGAAACTCCCAGCTGATGGGAACAAACTTTCTGGCTGAGTGCAGAGGCCAGGACAAAGCTGAGTGGTTTCCCTGGTGTCCCGCAGGCCTTGCTGGCCCCAGGGGCTGATGGCATTTGTGCTCCCTCAGGTTCATGTCCCCACAGCAACAGCATGGGGGTGCTGGCCCTGCTGTGTGCAATGCAAACAGGGGCTGCTGAGGCAGTGCTGCCGTGTCTGTGCCTGCAAGGATGGGGCACCTGTGTGAGCTGGGGGAGAGGCCAGGGCTGCAGAGGGGGGATGTTGTTGGCAGCTGCATGAGGACGCTCTGGGATGCTGCCCTGGGCTGTGCAGCGCACTGGGCATGGATCAGCCCCTGCTCTGCTGCTCCTTCCCGTCTGCCCCAGGGCCCTTGCAGAGCCCCAGCCATGCTGTTTGCCCCCAGCCTGCCCACGGCCAGCCTGGGGCTGCTGACGGGGGTTTCTGTGCTGAGCATTGGCCTGGCCGTGTTCTTGAGAGAGCCTGGGCAAGGAGCCTGGAGCCCCCAGGGCCTGGCCTGAGGCGTCAGCGCTGCCCCAGCAGTGCCCATGGCCTGTCCCTGCTGCAGCCCCGGCACTGCCACCCCCAGGGCTGTGCCCAGCCCCGAGAGCACTCAGGCCCTGCAGCAACACCAGGGCCACCAGGGCAGCGGGGCAGGGCCACGGCAGCAGCACTGGCAACACCAAGTGCTGCTGCTGCTGCTGCTGGGCACAGCTGCTGGGCCAGCCCTGATCTGCCCCAGCTCTGCACACAGACATTGCTGCTGCAGCTCCAGAGAAGGGAACACAGGGGCATCTCTGCTGAAAACTCTGCTGGGAGATCCTTTAGTTCCTTTAAAGCCATTGAGAGTGCAGCCCCTCATTGACACAGTCTGTGGCCAAGGGAAGTTGGAGAGAAACAAAATGAAAAATGGCACAAACAATGACATATATGTGTGGACGATATTGAAAAAAGTAAAACAAAGAAAAAGAACCTCCACTGTGGAACCAACAAGAAGTATCAAAGATGACTTTTATTACAAGTGGTTTAGATAAATTGGCCAGCAGTTTAATGTTTCTGAAAGCTTGCAGTCATCAGTGTCCACACTGCAGCCTTGAGCTCCTGGTTCCTCAGGCTGTAGATGAGGGGGTTCAGGGCTGGAGGCACCACCGAGTACAGAACTGACAGGGCCAGATCCAGGGATGGAGAGGACATGGAGGGGGGCTTCAGGTGGGAAAACACTGCAGTGCTGATGAACAGGGAGACCACGACCAGGTGAGGGAGGCAGGTGGAAAAGGCTTTGTGCCGTCCCTGCTCAGAGGGGATCCTCAGCACAGCCCTGAAGATCTGCACATAGGAGAAAACAATGAACACAGAAAAGCCAAATGCTAAACAGGCACTAACTGCAATGAGCCCAAGTTCCTTGAGGTGGGATTTGGAGCAGGAGAGTTTGAGGATCTGTGGGATTTCACAGAAGAACTGGCCCAGGGCATTGCCATGGCACAGGGGCAGGGAAAATGTATTGGCCGTGTGCATGAGAGCATTGAGAAAGGCACTGGCCCAGGCAGCTGCTGCCATGTGGGCACAAGCTCTGCTGCCCAGGAGGGTCCCGTAGTGCAGGGGTTTGCAGATGGACACGTAGCGGTCATAGCACATCACGGGCAGGAGGGAAAACTCTGCTGAGAGGTAGAACAGATAGAAGAAGAGCTGAGCAGCACATGCTGTGTAGGAGATGTTGCTGGTGTCCCAGAGGGAATTGTGCATGGCTTTGGGGACAGTGGTGCAGATGGAGCCCAGGTCAGCGAGGGCCAGGTTGAGCAGGAAGAAGAACATGGGCGTGTGCAGGTGGTGGCCGCAGGCTACGGCGCTGATGATGAGGCCGTTGCCCAGGAGGGCAGCCAGGGAGATGCCCAGCAAGAGGCAGAAGTGCAGGAGCTGCAGCTGCCACGTGTCTGCCAATGCCAGCAGGAGGAAGTGCCTGATGCAGCTGCTGTTGGACATTTGCTGGGGCTGCACATGGATGAAAGGACAGAGAAGATTTAGACGAGATCCTCGTAACCAAAATCAAAGCCATTCCCCATACACCCTCCTCTGTAACACACAGACATGGTCTTTAGTGTTTCAGAGTTCTGAAGTTTTCTTGATAAGCTCCCCCCATGTGTCTGCCGGTAGTTTTGGATATCAAACCTTCAGCATTTCTGCTGCCCTCAGGGAGAAGAGTGATTTCCCTGGGGCAAGATGATGAGTGGAGACGGAGGGGAGATGGTCTGTTATTCTGACCTGTTCAGAATTTCTCTGGGCTTTAACCTTTCTCAGGTGGAGGGTGATCACCTTCCCATGCTTCCCCTAAAATGTCACCAGGTACTCCTGAGAACAAATGGATCCACCAGAGCCCAGCTCCACATTTGTAGCCAAGGACTCACGTTGCTCATTTCACCAACCCAGCAGCATTTTCAGTGTCACAACACCTCTGCCTTTCCCCATTAATCTCATAACACAGAGATGCTCTGGGACAGGTTTGCACCCTGGATTGAAGCTCCCATCTTGGACTGAAATCTCATGGAGACTTCCAAGTGTCCTTCTGATGGCATTGGATTGTGGGAGATGCAGCTCCTTCCCTGGCTGCACTGACAGCATTGCCCAGAGCCGGGCCCTGGGGACAGCGTCACCCTGAGCCAGCTGTGCCCCCTGCCAGAGCCCTCAGGGCCGGGCAGCTGCTCCCAGCCCTGTGCTCTGCAGAGGGAACTGGGCCCGGGGCTGCAGAGCTGCCCCACGGCTCTGCTGCAGCTCTGCCTGCACAGGAGGGGCTGCACGCCTTGGAGCCCGGCCCTGAGGGCAGAGGCTTGGCTGGGGCACAGGAGGGAGGGGGCTTGTTCAGAGGGAGGGGCTGCACTGCAGGGGCTCCTGTGGGCATCTCTAAACTCTCCCTGCCACAGCATTGCTGGGCTTTGTTTTCTCTCATTGCCTGATCTTCTCTCTGCTTCCTGCAGATTTCCCTCCTGCAGGTATTTCCCTGTGCCTGATCTCTCCCTGCCAGCACCCACAGACCCCAAATCTCTGTGCACTCTCCTTGGCCCCACAGAACCCTGCCTGTTTGCAGGGCACTGGCTGGGAGCAGGTTCTGTTTGCAGCTTGGAGAAAGGACAGCTCAGACTGAGCCTGATGGCTCCAGCAAAGGTGATGCTGGTGCTTTCCATGGGCAGAGTGGCTGAAAGCACATTAGGGATCTCCTGTGAACCTATTGATCACTAAAAGTAACAGTTCAGATGTCTTGGGAACTTTTAAAATTTCATAAATAATAATTCATAAGCAAAATTTACCAGGTCAGATATTATAGGCAATTGTCAAAATTTATAATCATCCTTTAATATTTATCACCACCTCCCTACCATTCCTCAATAGTAGGAAACTGAATACAAAGTCTTAAGAAATTTCTTATATTTTATCAAAATCCTAGTCTTGGAAATATTCTATGACTGATCAGAACCCCTCAGCATGTCAGAGCTTCATGAGCATTTCACCTCCCCTGCACCAGAAATACCCAGAGATGTACTCACAGGCTCTGCAGGCATTGGGATGTTCCAGCTTGAGGAGATGGCTCCAGGAGCTGCAGCTGCACTGTCCTGCAGCCAGAGGTTCCTGTGCCAAGGGCTGGCAGTGATTGTGCCCCAGGCACTTCTCAGCCCCTTCCCAGCCCTGACTGATTGAAGCTCTCTGTGCCTCTGGGCTGTGCCCGGGCTGGCTGCAGGCAGTGCCCCAGCCCTGCTGGGCTGGCACAAGAGCTGCTCATCCAGAGAAATGTGCTTTTGAAGCTCTTCTTGGTGAGCAGGAGCTGACTCTGGGCCAGGAGCCCAGCCCAGCTCAGCAGCACAGACACAGCACAAGGACTTTAATCAGCCTCTGGGCCTTTGTGCTCAGGCCCTGAACATCAGTCCCTGAGAGGGAGATGAAGAAACCTCTCCAGTATTCCAAGGCAGAATCCAACTCCAAACTTTCTTGGACTTTTAATGGGTCCCAGAGAGGGACACGACTGAGCAAGTGTCCCCAGGCCCCAGGCAGAGCAGAGAACTGCAGGCAGTGATGACAGGTGGGGACAAAGAGAAGCCAAGTCTTGGTGCCCTGGGGCACAGCAGGGTCTGTGCCAGCAAGGGCTGGGAGGAGACACCTTGTGCTGAGGCCCTGGGGCCTCCTGGCACAGCCCCAGCCAGGCTGGGCACTGTCAGCCCCTTGTGCTGCCCTCAGCATCCCCCCCTAGCCCACATCCCAGTGGCCTCAAGGATCTGCTGCAAGGAGTCCCTGGGGAGCCTTGCTCAGCAATGGCCCTGGGGGCTCCTTCATGCTCCCTGCAGGGACTGCAGGTTTTTCAAAGGACTTTGGGTTTGGCTTTGGCCTTGGAGTCTCTGAGAGCTTTGTGCAATCCTGGCCTCCAATTATCTGCTGTAATTAGTCCCTGGAGAGGCTTTGTCAGTAACAACACTCAGTGGGGCTCATTAATACTTCAGGGTACTTCAGTTATTTAAGGTACTTGGTGTTTCCCTTTTGATACAGACTCTGTGAGAGGTTTGTGCAATCATGGCTCCAATTATCTGCTTTAATGAGTCCCTGGAGAGCTTTGTACTGACACTAAGTGGTGCTCAGTATTGCTTGGAGATACTCACATTTTTTAAGGTAGTTTGGAATTTTCTGTCCACACTGAGACTCTGAGAGGTTTTTGGTCAATCCTGGCCTCCAATTCTCTCCTCCAAGGAGTCCATGAGGAGCCTGTGTTGGGATGGACCTCACTGAGACCCATTCATGCTTTGAGACACTTTGGGTGTTTCTTCTGACTTTGACTCCTGGAAAGGTTTGTGCAATCTCCTCTCAGGCCCTGAGGTTCCAGGGCTCAGCTCCAAATGCACCACAGGGCTCATTAGGATGCAGCAAGTCCTGACAAACCATGGCTCTGCCTTGATTTCCCTCTGCTCTTATGCAGTTTATCAGGAATGTATCTGGAGTGATTTTGGTTTGCTAATTTGAGATTTCTCAGCCAATGCATCTATTAGTGCAGTGGGATCAGTGTTGGCTAATTACCATTGCACTCACTGGAATATATTTACTCATTTCCTGCTGTGAGAAAGGATTAGGAGAAAGGGAAAGTAGGCTCAAAATTTTAAAGGGGTATATAGAAATGCTTATTACCAGTAAATAGAAGAAAGAGTAATAAGAATATGAACACTTCTCCTCTCCCTACAACCTTTTCTTTCTTACTGACAATGCAAGGAGACAAAACCTGAAAGTTTCAGTCAGTTTACACCATCTAGAACATTCTTTCTTCAGTTCACTTAGGGAGAGGAGTCCCTCTTTCATGCTATGGGGACTTCTCCATAAGAAAAAAGTTCTCTTGTGGCTCTCAATTCCCACGAAGAGCAGGTGCCCAGAAAATCTGCAAGTGTGAAGTCCCTTCCATTTTTCATAGCTTTTCCCACAGCTGTTTTCATGGGCCATGTCAACTTATGGGGTATGAGTTTAAAGATGAGCTGTTCAAGAGCAAAGATTCTCTTCACCTATTTCTGAAATCATCTTCATCTCTGAGAACAGAGATCTTCTTCTTCTCTCCCTGAGGGCACAGGGTCTCACCACTCTTCTCTCTTTCTCTGATCAAACTTCTCATGGGATCACAGCTACTTCAACATTTGCTTACTTTACTATGGAGGCCTTTGCTGAACAAGTCATCTCCCCATATTTTCAATTAGTTCTAGGGAAAAAGAGAGTCTGATATATTAATTACATCCTTCTCCATTGCTTTACAGGAGGATTTCAGCCCCAAGATCAAGGCATCTTCTCATCCCTCCCATCTGGGACTCAACTTTCCCTTCACTGACCTGGGTGTCTTCATGTTGCTCCTCTCTGTGCCTGCACTTTGTCCTTTTCTCTCACTGGAGGGAGGATGGAAGCACTGAAAGAGTTCATATCTCACCCAGGGCCTGCAGATGGTTCCGTGCCCCCGGCCGGGCTCGGTGCTTGCGGCCGGAGCTGTTTTATGATGGAGGTTTCTGCAGCGGCTGCGCTGGGGCTGTGTCAGGATGGGCCGCGCTGGGGCAGGGCCAGGATCTCAGCAGCCAGGCCAGAGCACAGCAGCAGCACAGCCGGGGGCCGATGGCTTCTCCTGCCCCTGCCCGGGGCTTGCGGCTGAAGCCCAAGGGTGGCAGAATCTTGGCCGAGCCGGCCCGGCCCGGGGCTGCTCCTGGGGCCCGGCGGATCCTGGCTGGGCCCGGGCTGGCGGCGGGGCAGGGCTCAGCAGGGCCCAGATGTTCCCAACTGCAGCCATGGCCCGGCCCGGCCTCGGCCCCGCAGCCTCCCCTGCCCTGCCCGGCAGCCGATGGGGCCTGGCGGGGTCCCTGGGAAGGGGCCCGGCCCCACGGCAGGAGCCGCCCGGCCCGGCCTGGCTGAGACGGGGCCGGGTCAGCCTTGTTACCTCTGTGCCAGCCAGAAGGGAAAGAGACCCTCCCAGGCTTTCCCATCTTTAACATGTGTCTTCACAGAGGTGTGTACAGTTTCCTTAGTGGTTTAACAGATTGTCAGTTCTCAAAGCTAATTACTGATTGGTTTTTTAGTCAGACACGGATGAAACTGCTAGCAGCTTCTCTTCGAACATCACTTCCATGATGCCAAACCCTCACAACAGTACAGAGCACAGAGTTCCTTTGTCCATAGGTAGTGCTCATGTGCCCAAGGCCTCAAAACCCCTACTTGGGAGATCTCTGTGCCCTCTCCAAGGTGTTTTCAAATTAAAATATTCAGCTCAGAGTCTAAGAAAATCACCAGAGGACAGGGCCAACCTGTCCTGTCTGTCCTGGCTACTTTTGTCTGGGATCAGTCCTTGGATATACAGAATTTAGAGGCCAAATTCTAATTTTGGCCATGGTCCCTGGACCTGAAAGCCGGTTCTTTTCCATAGGAAGGAAGGAACAGAGCCCCAGTGTTTCAGGGGCAGATGAGAAATGGCCACCAGAGGACAAGGCCAGCCAGAGCAAGCAGGATTTTGTTCTGAGTGATATCCTTGCATATAGGAATTGTTTTAGGGAGAGTTTCAATTTTGGCAATGGGCATCTGAAAAGGGGGGCGGTTCTTTCCCATAGCAAGAAAAGCACGGAGCCCCAGTTTTCCAGGAGCTGATGAGAGGCGGCCCTTGACATTGCAACATCAGCCAGACCTGTCAGGGGACCCCTGGGAAGCCAAACCAGCCAGGTCTGTTCCATGTTCCCTCAGTTCCATGGGGCCCCACAGTGTCCCAATGGTCCCTTGCTTCCCTGAGGCCCTGAGGAGTCATAATGCCCCCTTGGTGACACCAGGCCCTGAAGGGTCCCCATGGTCTCCATGGTTCCATCAGGCCCCACAGAGCCATAATGGTCTCTGGGTTCCATGAAGGCCCCACTGTGTCACCATGGCTCCTTGGTTCCATGGGCTCCAGTGGTGCCACAATGATCCCCTTGGTTCCATGAGGTCCCCACAGTGTCCCAGTGATCTCCATGGGAAGGGAAGAACCCAGCCCCAGTGTTGCAGGGGCTGCCACCAGAGGTCCAGGCCAGCCAGGCTTGATGGTACTGGCAGATTGTGCCTGGGAATAACCTTTGGATATCCAGAATTTTGGAGGTGGAATCCCAATTTCAGACATGGACACCTGGAGGATAAGGATGGTTGTTTTCCATTGGAAAGAAACCATGGAACACTGATTCAACAGTGACATTTGGGGATCTATGGGGAGCATTGGGGATCGTTTCTGGACCCAGTGACCCAACAGGAGCTCCTCTAATAAATGTTGCCTGAAGCTCCAACTGTGCCCATCACAGGAACCCCTGTGAGTGTCTGGGACATCCCAGCTGTCTGGCAGCCTGGGGACTCCTGGGATGTCACCGTGGAGCCCCCGTGAGTGCCTGTGACAGATGGGTGCCTTTGCAGCCCAAGGTGCCCTGGGATGTCACCATGGAATGGCTGTGACTGCCTCTGTCCCACAGGGCTCTTTACCATCCCCAGAAAGCCCTGGGAGGTCTCCATGGAGCCCCTGTCTCTGTGTGTGACATTCCAGCTCTGGAACAGCCTGGAGACTCTTGGAAAGATCCCATGGAACCCCTCTGAGGGCCTGTGACAAATCAGATCCTTAGCAGGCAACCATCACCAGCCCCCTGTTGCTATGGTGAGTTTCCATGGCAACCATCACCAGCCCCCTGTTGCTATGCTCAGTCCCTTGGCAGCTCCATGGAGACCCCATGCCAGGGGTGGTTGCCATGGACACCAGCTCAGGCCTGCAGCCAGAGCCCGTTGCCATGGCAACCATTGGCAGCCCCCATCCCCAGGCTGATGGGATCCCAGAAGCACAGAATTGGCTGAGCTGGGAGGGACCCATCACGATCCTCCAGTCCAACTGCTGGCCCTGCACAGGACACCCCAACAATGCCAGCCTGGGCCTGGCAGCACTGGCCAAACGCTGCTGCAGCTCAGAGAGCCCTGGAGCTGGGACCCTGCCCTGGGGAGCCTGGCCAGGGCCCCAGCAGCCTCTGGCCAAAAACCTTTTCCTGACATCCAACCGGAGCCTGCCCCGACTCAGCTGCAGCCGCTCCCTCCACTCCTGTCCCTGGGCACCAGAGGGAAGAGGTTCCCACGGCCCCAGCCAGGGACCCACTCCCAAGGCTGCTGCCATGGCCACCAGGGCTGCCACCAGCTGGGATGCTCGGTTTCCACGGGCTGGGCTTCAGCAATGGGATTCCCCAATTTCCTGCTCCCGCTAAAACCGCGCTGCCCTCGCTGCCCTCCCGCTTCCCATGGAAAGCACAAAAGGCAAAGATCCCGGGCTGGGATAAGAACAATTTATTGGGAACAGGAATGAGATAAAGAAGAAACAGGAACAGAAACAATATTGATAACAGAAGGGAAAAATAAAACTGTTTACAGGGCAAACTACAACACAACTCACAGGGTCTGCCTGGCTACAATATTTCTTGCCTGGAAAGGACACCCTTCTCCTCAGGGAGAGAGAGAGAGTCCCTTTCCTGTCCCTGGCAATGATCTGAGGTGGGACTGAATGTAATGACAGGGCCATGGCCAGACCCTCATGTTTTTGAATGCCACATCAGGTCATTGGCAAAGGGCAGGAAAAGGGACAGGTGTCTTCCCAGCATGGATCACAGGGAACATGGATCACCAGGGCTCTTTCCAATCTGGCTTCTCCCATGGGGGATGAAGCTGGAGTGGTGCATGAAGCTGTTCCTGCAATCGAGGCACTTGCAGGGCTTCATTTACTGGTGGCTCCGTTGGTGTCTTGTCAAATGAGAGCTTCTGGTGAAGCTCTTCCCACACTGGGGACACTCGTAGGGCCTCTCCCCAGTGTGGATGCGCTGGTGCCTGATGAGGGTGGAATTGTGCTTGAAGCTCTTCCCGCAGTCAGGGCAGTAGAAGGGCCTCTCATCTGTGTGAATCCGCTCATGCAGGAGGAGATTTGAGCTGGTCCGAAACCTCTTCCCACACGACGGCACTCGTAGGGTCTCTCCCCAGTGTGGATGAGCTGGTGCCTGATGAGGTGGGACTTGCGCTTGAAGCCCTTCCCGCAATCAGGGCAGTGGAAGGGCCTTTCTTCTGTGTGAATCTGCCGGTGCCTGGCGAGATCAGGGCTGGTGTGAAACCTCTTCTGGCACTCAGGACACTCGTAGGGACTCTCCCCAGTGTGGATGCAGTGGTGGGTCAAAAGGGTGGATCTGCAGCTGAAGCTCTTCCCACACTCCCCACACTCATAGGGCCATTCCCCAGTGTGGATCATCTGGTGGCTGATCAGGGTGCTGCTCTGCCTGAAGCTCTTCCCACACTCCAAGCACTTGTGGGGCTTCTCCCCATTGTGAAGCTGCTCATGGGCCACCAGCTCCGAGCTCTGGCTGAAGCTCTGTCCACCTTCCTGGCTCAGGGTGGGTCTTTCCTCCTCAGAGCACCCTGGGCTGGGTTTGGAGCCCCTCCTCCTGTGGGATCTCTGGGACTTGTCCTCCACGTTGGAATTCTGCACTGTGGAGCCACTCAAAATGGCCTCTTCCATGAGGTTCTGCCACAGGGATTTGCCCTCCCTGGTCTCCATCCTCAGCTCCTTTTCGGTGGGAGGAGGGACAAGGAGAGGATGGGATTTGCCTCCGTGCCAGAGGGAAGGGGAAGGAGATCCCCCCAGTGCATCCCCAGCAGGATGGGGTTGGCAGCAGGGTTGTCCTGCAGCCGGGGGCTGTGCTGGGCTGGGAGATGGAGCAGGAGAGAGGGGGAAAAGGGCATTGACTTCCTCCTCACCTGCCTGGGGCTCCTGGGGCACCTTCTTCTTCCTCACAGCCTCCTCCTCCATCTGGCCAAGTTTAAGGGATGGAAAATCCTGTTTTGAGAAGAAAACAAGGGATAAGTACATTGAATTTTGTACTTGTTTGAAGGCAAACCTGGGGAGGGTCTAAACCAGGATTACAATTTAATAAGAAAATGAAGATCAAGGCAATGATGCAGAAACACTGCCTTAAACTGACAGAGTCAGGATATAACCTGACACCCTGCTGGTCAGGCTGGTGGCAGCAGTCCCATTAAATGGTGGCTGCAGTCCTGTTGGAGTGATGAACGTGATTCTGTCCGAGCAGTGATCCTGAGGAAGTGTCTGGTCTTCCTTTGAAGGTCCAGTGGTGGTTCTGGAGCTCTTGTCCTCTGGGAATCCAGTAGGCAAGCTGCTCCTGGTGTTGCAAGGCTCAGCTTATATCCAGATAGGAATGCTTGGTTCCTCCCCCTGGGCGGAGCATCCCACAATGGGAGGATGGAATTTTATCAGTCCTGCAGTGACACTCAATGGCCCATTCACAGAAGATATCTCCCCTGGAGGGCGTTATCAGGGCTGAGTCATGGAAGAGATCAAGAACACTGCCCCGCCTGTTGATAGCAGTTGATGAAGATGGGCATTGAAAACATGCATTTGGTTCCATCTTACATTGCAGCCTGAAACAGTGGGGGAATCCCTGCTCAGGGGGTGAACACCACCCCCCTTACCCAAACTGGCTCAGGTGTAAAACCCCCACCCCGGGAAGGCCACACACACATGGGACAATGTCACACTTGCCCTGCTCCAGGGCAAATGGCATCTCTCTAATATTTTCTTAACCAGATTGCAAAATTATTTTGGCACAGGGAGTTCAGGGCACTGTTCTTTGACCCCAGTTGCCTTTGATAACAGCATGGTTCCTTCCTCTGAGGAGGTTGTGGGTCTCTCTGGAGGAACTCTTGGAAACTTGGATGCAGCTTTGTCTGAGCGACCTATGGGAGAACTGATGAGGAAAATGGCTGTTGTGGGACTGGAGTGTAAAGAAAATACTTTGTTGTCCCTACTTGAAAAGTTTGGTAAAATCACTGGAGGAAATGGAGCAAATAATACCAGCAAGACTGACAAGGTTCATTCACCACATGGTGAGGAACACAAGGCTGCTAAAAGTCCCACAAGAAGCCCAGCTCAAGTAGCTAAATTCCCAAATAACTACTGAATTCCCAGGCTTGGGTTTTTTCCAAATGTGAGAATCATTATTCTCTTCATCCCTGTCACCTTTGTGACAGCTACACAGAGCTTTCCCTTCCTTTTAATAATATCTGTATTGGGCCGAATTTGCACTTTTCTTTAATTGTAACCTGCCAGCAGCTGAGCTGGAGCTGTGCAGGAACCAAGGAAACTTGGAATTGCCACAGAATTGCTTCTATTGTCAGCCGGTGCTGCGGCGGCCGTGGGGCAGAGGGGTGGGAAAGGGGGCTCCGGGGTGGCAGTGGAGGAAATGCCGGGCCCGGGGGCTGAGCACAGGGCTGAGCACACAGAGATGGTTTTGTTCTTGCTGAGCTCACACTGAACCAAGGCCTGTCCTGCCCCTCATTCGGCCACGCTGGGGAGGGGCTGAGGGTGTGGGGGAGCTTGGGAGGGGACACAGCCAGGACAGGAGATCCCAGCTGACCCCAGGGATAGCCCAGACCATAGGACATCATGATCAGTGCATGAAGTGTGGGGAACAAGGAGGAAGGGGGCACATTTGCAGTCAGGGTTTTGTCTCCCCAGGTAACACTTAGGCAGGATTGGGCCCTGTTTCGCCAGTAGGCAGAGCCTGCACCAAAGACACAGACACCAACTTAACTTAAGGAACAGTGTAATTTAGATAATGCAAATTTGGAAAAAATTACAAAAATATTAGGTAGGCAAAGCAAATAATCATTAGTCAATAATTCCAAAAGAGAAGATGTTGAAATGAGTATCACACAACTGTCCATTTCTGGCTGCAGGCTCTGGAGATTCTATCTCTGCCTTCAATCAGGGTTGCATTCCCTAAAGAATCCTGGTACCAAATCCTGCTTTCCAAGGCTGGAACAGTGTCTCAGGTTTAGCTGGGTGTGTATTCAATTACCCTCTGTTAAAGCTGGGGCAATTATCATCTGTTAATTGAACAGTTTACTTTATCTCTTCCGCAAGGAATCCTCCCTCCAGGGAGATATCTTCTGTTAATGGGCCATTGAGTGTCACTGATAAAAATTCCATCATCCCATTGTGAGAAGCTCTGCCCAGAGGGAGGAGCCAAGCATTCCTACCGGGATATAATCTGAGAATGTGAACAACAGAGTCAGCCTTCTCCCACAGGATTCCCAGAAGAGCAGCTTTCAGCTCCACTGGATCCCAGAGGAAGATCAGACCAATCGACGCCACAACTGGACCTTCAGAGGAACACTCCACCCTTCTACAGGATCACTGCTCCAACAAAACCACACCTGTCACTGCAGGAGCACTGCAGCCACCATTTAACAGGAGTGCTACCAACACTCTGACCCACAGGGTGTCAGGTTGTATTCTTACTCTGTAAGTAGTTTTTAGTACTACTGCATTTGTATTTTTAATTTTCCTTCTGAAGAACTGTTATTCCTATTCCCATAGATTTGCTTGACAGCCTCTTGTTTTGAAAATTATAATTCCAAGTGAAGGGATTAACATTTTCCATTTCAAGGGAGTCTCCTGCCTTCCTTAGCAGACACCTGTCTTTTAAAACTGACACAATGCCCTGGGACAGCCAGGCAGGTGAGGAGGAAGTCAGTGCCTCTTTCCCCCTCTCTCCTGCTCCATCTCCCAGCCCAGCACAGCCCCCGGCTGCAGGACAACCCTGCTGCCAACCCCGTCCTGCTGGGGATGCACTGGGGGGGATCTCCTTCCCCTTCCCTCTGGCACGGAGGCAAATCCCATCCTCTCCTTGTCCTTCCTCCCCCAGGGAAGAAGCTGAGGATGGAGACCAGGGAGGAGAAATCCCCAAAGCAAAACATCGTGGAAGAGGCCATTTTGAGTGGCTCCACGGTGCAGAATTCCAATGTAGAGGAAAGGCCCCAGAGATTGCACAGGAGGAGGGGCTGCAAACCCAGCCCAGTGTGCTCTGAGGAGTAAAGACCCACCCTGAGCCAGGAAGGTGGACAGAGCTCAGAGGTGGTGGTCCATGGGCAGCTTCACAATGGGGAGAAGCCCCACAAGTGCTTGGAGTGTGGGAAGAGCTTCAGGAAGAGTAACCACCTGATCCGCCACCAGATGATCCACACCGGGGAATGGCACTACGAGTGTGGGAATGTGGGAAGGGCTTCAGCTGCAGCTCTGCCCTCATCATCCACCAACGCATTCACACTGGGGAGAGGCCCTACGAGTGTCCTGAGTGTCAGAAGAGGTTTCACACCAGCTCCAGTCTCCTCTGCCACCAGCGATATCACACCGATGAGAGGCCCTTCCGCTGCCCTGACTGTGGGAAGGGCTTCAAGCACAACTCCACTGTCGTCACCCACCGGCACATCCACACTGGGGAGAGGCCCAGTGTCCCCAGTGTGGGAAGAGCTTCACCAGCAGCTCTCCCTTGACCAGACACCAACGGAGCCGCCAGTAAGGAAAGCCCTGCAAATGCCCCAGCTGCAGGAACAGCTTCATGCACCACTCCAGCTTCATCCCCCTTTAGAGGACCCGCATTGGGAAGAGTCCTGGGGATCCGTGTTGCCCATGATCCATGCTGGGAAGACACCTGTCCCTTTTCCTGCCCGTGGCATGATGTGTGTTTTAAGAACATGAGGGTCTGGCCATGGCCCTTTCATTACATTCACTCCCACCTCAGGCCATTGCCAGGGGCAGGAAAGGGACTCTCTCTCACTCTCTCTCTCCCTGAGGAGAAGGGTGTCCTTTCCAGACAGGGGAATTTGTGGCTGGGAAGAGACAGTCAGTTGTATTGTAGTTTTCCCTGTCAAAGTTTTATTTATCCCTTCTGTTATCAATATTGTTTCTGTTGATTTTTTCTTTATCTTGTTGCTGTTCCCAATAAATTGCTCTTATCCCAGCCCGGGATCTTTGCCTTTTGTGCTTTCCATGGGAGGTGGGAGGGCAGCGAGGGCAGCGCGGTTTTAGTGGTAGCAGGAAATTGGGGAATCCCATTCCTGAAGCCTGGCCCATGGAAACCAAGCATCCCAGCTGGTGCCAGCCCTGGTGTTCATGGCAACCACCCCTGGCATGGGGTCTCCATGGAGTTGCCAAGGGACTGAACACAGCAACAGGGGGCTGGTGATGGTCGCCATGGAAACTGAGCATAGCAACAGGGGGCTGGTGATGGTTGCCATGGAAACTGATCATAGCAACAGGGGGCTGGTGATGGTTGCCTGCTAAGGATCTGATTTGTCACAGGCCCTCAGAGGAGTTCCATGGGATCTTTCCAAGAGTCTCCAGGCTGTTCCAGAGCTGGAATGTCACACACAGAGACAGGGGCTCCATGGAGACCTCCCAGGGCTTTCTGGGGATGGTAAAGAGCCCTGTGGTCAAAGGCAGTCACAGCCATTCCATGGTGACATCCCAGGGCACGTTGGGCTGCAAAGGCACCGATCTGTCACAGGCACTCACGGGGGCTCCACGGTGACATCCCAGGAGTCCCCAGGCTGCCAAAGAGCCGGGATGTCCCAGACACTCACAGGGGTTCCTGTCATGGGCACAGTGGGAGCTTCAGGCAAAGTTTATTAGAGAAGCTCCTGTTGGGTCACAAGGTGCGGAAACGATTCCCAATAGTCCCCATAGATCCGCAAATGTCACCGTTGAGTCAGAGATGACACAGACTCAGATCAGAAGGCTAAGGGCTAAAAGCCACCCATTTTTTCAATCCTCTTCCTTTTGACCTTGGTTTTCTACAGGTGGATCTCATTGGTCATTTAATCAACACATTTCACATGATTGGCTGATAAAGACAACCCCCTTTGGTAAACAACTTTATGGAAAAAACAACCTATTACAGACACCACCTGTTGATAATTTACAATTCTTTCTCTCCAGCTTCCTAATGGTTCCAAATCTAATTAATGGGAAAACTCTCTTGCTTTCTGTGTCTCTGACCAGACTCTCATATCCACAGAAAAATATCCCCAAGGACCTCCAGGCTTTGTAATCTCCTTCTGTGAGAGGAGCCTTGGAGCAGCTGGCTCCAATCCCAGCCTCAGACTTTTACAGAGTTCATGGGTAAAGAATTATCAAGGTGAAATTTAACCTTTAGCATTTGTCCCACAGGATTAAGGATGACAAAGCATATATATTTATAAAAAATTTCTATTATCTCTTATGGTAACAATTAGACAAAATTATCTTATCTTAATCAGAAATATTGAGTCCAAGGTATAGGAGCTGTACCATATTATATTATATTATATTAATTTATAGAAAGCACTCAGAAGGGATTTCAAAGCAATTTTATTAAAGGAAAAGAAGCTGTTTTTAAGGAGAGATTGATGTCACTTCCACAGACCAATGACCATGGGCTCAGCCTGAAGAAGTGACCTTAAGGGGTGTCCCGACTGCAGGGAGGAATCTCCACACCCCCCAGGAAGGGAAATATCAGGAGATGCTGCCATTAAAATTTGAGATGGGGCTTTTCTAGTCTGAGGTGCTGCCCTGTCAGTCAGGTGTGCCCAGGCTGGGCCAGCTCAGCAGCTCTGCAGAAGCTCTCAGTGGTGTCACTTGGTTGTTCCTTACTCTGGGGATTTTCCAGCACTGTCACAGCTTCAGCTCCCTCTGAGGATGTTGAACTTTGGGATGGAGGAGTCAGGCTGGTTTCTGCATTATTCACCCCAAAAGCAGCATGACCCCCCCCTCCTTCATTTCCCACTGGGGCCTTTGCAAACAGGGCCTTGCTGGAGTTGTTGGAGGCCATTGCAGGCAGAGCCTCCTGCTCCAGCAGGAACTGCCTTTCCTGTGCCATCAGCAGGGCAGGTCCCGCTGCAGGAAAAGCCCCAGGCCAGCCCCAGCACAGGGAAAGCCTCGGGCACAAGGGCAGAGTGCCGTGCTGGGAGCTGTGCCAGGGAGAGCCTGAGGCACCAAAGGCACCTTGGCAGCAGCAGCTGCTTGCAGGCCATGGCCAGAAGCCTCCCTTGGCAGCCCGGCCTGGTGGCCACCACTGCAGAGCTGCTGCCTCAGGGCTCATTCCTGGCTGGCCTCTGAAAAGCCACTGCTGCTCCAGGAGCCTGACTGGGAAGCCGTTGGCCCCAGCACCTCAGGGAGAAGATATTAATGACAAAACTCTTCATGCCAGCAGAGCCAAGGCAGGGCCAGAGGAAAGGGCAGAGCCAGGCCCAGGGGCCAGGGCTGCCATGGTGATGGCTGTGAGGGCACTGCCCCTGCAGCAGCCTGGCTGCCCTCAGCAGACATTCTGGCCAGAAGCCTTGTGAGGACACCCAGCGCATCAGAGAACCCACACTAGGAATTCTGTCACTGGGGAGGGCAGGGGGTTTCACTGGGTCAGGTTGCACAAAGCTCCTGTTCTTGTACAATTCCTGGGATGGGGAATCCACTTCTCTGGAATAAATCTTGCAGTCTTTTGCCACTCTTATAATTCTAAAATTTTCCCCCTTTCTAACAAATGTAAATCCACCCTCATTCAGTTTAGAGATATTGACCCTTGTTTTGTCACGGCAAGATTTGGGAGAAAATACTTTTGATCAGTATTTTTCAATTTTCACAGACCTTGGAGAATACCCAAAAATCTCCCAAGATGGGATTTGGAGGCCTCCTCACAAAACCAGCAGGGAGAGGCTGAGGGCTCTGTGCTCAGTGGTGTGGAGACTGAGGACAGAAGAGGACTAGCCTGGGAGGGATAGAAGGGTGGTTCCAGAGAGTCTGGAGCTTTTCTTCATGGTGGGAATGAGCCTGAAGAAGACATAATAGCACCAAGGGCAGCTGGGGAGGCCCAGAGTGGACACCAGGAGAAAGGAATTTCCCTGCCAGGGCAGGGCTGTGGTGCAGCACGTCCCCCAGCAGGAGCCTGGAGCAGCCCCAGGCTTTGTGTGGGCAGGCTGGGGCAGGCAGGAGGCAGAGCTGTCAGCAAAGGAAGGGGCCAGCCAGGTGGGGCAGCCGGGGGATGCCCACAGCCTGCCGGGACAGAGGTGCAGGTTTGCTCAGCACCAGAGACACCTTTGCCTTGCTTGTCCCCAGCTGTCATCACTGCCACCAGTGTTCTGCTCTACCTGGAACCTGGGGACACTTTCTCAGTCCTGTCCCTCAGATGGATCTATTTAAAGTATGAGAAACTTCAGTGTTTCACTCTCTTTTTGAGTCCCTGAGAAGTTCTTTGAGCACACTCTGAGGGACTGAGTCTGATGCAAAAAGCACCAAAGCCCCAGAGGGTCATTAAAGTCCTTGTGCTGTGTCTGTGCTGCTGAGCTGGGCCGGGCTCCTGGCCCAGAGGCAGCTCCTGGCAAGGGCAGCAGGGCTACAGAGAGACAGCTCTGGCCAGGAGCAGCTCCTGTGCACAGCCCAGCAGGGCTGGGGCACTGCCAGGGCCCCTCAGGGACACCAGCAGGGCACAGACAGAGCTCCCAGGGGCTCAGCACTGGCAGGGGCTGTGGCATGTCCCAGAGGGGGCTGTGTCACAGCAGCTCCTCTGGGGCTGTGTCATGGAGGCACAGAGCAGCTGTGATGTCAGTAAGGGGCTGTTTGACAGCACAGAGTGGGCTGTGTGAGGGCACAGATTGGACTATGACATCATAGAGTTTGTTGTGTGAGGTCATTGAGAAGCTACAGCATCATAGAGGGAACTGTGTGACATCACAGAGTGGGCTGTGACATCATGGTGTGGTTGTTTGACATCAGAGAGCAGGCTGTGAGGTCAAAGTGTGTGCTGTGACATTCCAGAGTGTCATTATGACATCTCAGAGAGGGTTTTGTGACATCACTGAAGGGATTGTAACGTCACACAGCTGCCTGTGACATCATAGTGTGAGACCATAGAGCAGATCTTGCCATCATAGAGGGTGGCTCTGTGACATGAGGGAGTGGGTTGTGACATCACCAGGTGGCTGTGTAACATCATAGAGCAGGCTGTGACATCACAGAACAAACTGTGACATTGCAGCGTGACTCTTTGACATCAGTCTTCTGTGACATCACAGAGCAGCTGTGTAACATCACAGCTGACTGTATGACATCACAGGGGACTGTGTGACATCACAGATGGCTGTGTGACATCACAGATGGCTGTGTGACATCACAGGAGCTGTGTGAGGTCACTGGGGAGGTCACTCTGCCCCGGCCCCCCTCACAGTTCCCCCCAGAGCAGTCCAACCCTGCTCGTGCACAGCGGGGTCCCCTGTCCCCCCGGGTCCTCCCGCCCCCGGCGCCGCAGCCTCCCCCAGAGGATGTTCCACGAGATCGACCCCAGAGCCTGACACGGGGACGGGGGGCCAGGGCCCTGGGGGTGCCCCTGGGGGCAGGGACCCCCCAGCAGCATCCCCGTGTCCCCCAGTGCCAGAGCCTGGGCCAGGGCTCCTTCACCCTGCTACCAACGAGGCCTTGAGAGCGCTGAAAAAATCCCCAGCAAGGGAGCAGCAAAGACCAGATTTAACATTAAGCAACAGCAGCACAACGTTCCTTGGCAAGAGTCACTCTGCTCCTGACTGGACACTTCAGGCACACCAAGGAAACAAAGCAACAACAAAACCAAACAGAATCCAGGCAATCAAACCAGAAATGAACTGAGAACTGGCCCAGGAGAGCTCCAAGGGCTCCTTTTGGAGCGCTGTTTGCAGGGCCCCAAGAGAGGGGCTCCAGTCCCAGCAATGGTTCATCCTGGCCACACTTGGCACCAACAGCTTTCTTTGGCAGGGTGAGAACAGGGATGTTGTGCCACGGAGGGAGCAAAACCAGCTCCCAGGGCTGCTCCTACAGAAAGCAGGAGCTGGTTGGGCGGCAGCAGTGCCTGGAGCAGACAGTGTTTGTGATGAGCTGCAGAGGAGCTGAGCCCAGGGGCTGTTGGCCAAGGCCGAGCCCCAAGGAGCATTTCTCATCTGGCAGGGCGGCCTGAGAAGGGGAGGGGGGAATGCAGCAGCACAGGGCCCATGGAACCAAGGGACCATTGTGACCCTGTGGGGCCCTGTGAGACCAAGGGACCATTGTGACACTGAGGGGACTCATGGAATCATGGAGACCATTGTGACACTATGAGACCCCATGGAATAAGCAAAGCATTGTGACACTGTGAAGCCTCATGGAACCAGTGAGACCACTGTGACTGTGGCGTCCCCACAGAACCAAGAGGACCATTGTGATACTGTGGGGCCTCGTGAAGCCAAGAGGCCTTTGTGACACTGCAGAGCTGCATGGAACCAAAACTCCATGGTTACACAGAGGGGCCTTCTGTCATCAATGGTCCATTGTGACACTGTGGAGCCAAAGGAGACCATTGTGACATTGCAAACCCCCAGGGTCCCAAGGTCCATTGTGACATTGCAGGGCTCATGGAACAGAGGAGTCCTGTGACATTGTAGGGCCTGGGGAACCCCGGAGACCATTGTGACACTGCTGGACCGCATGGAATCAAGGTACCATTATGATACTGCAGGGCCCCATAAGACCAAGGGAACATGGAAATGGTCTGTCCCAGAGGCCACCTGACTGGTCCAGCTGACCTTGGCCTGTTGAGGGTCTCTTCTGCTAATGAAACCCTGGGGCTCTGTACTTGCCTTTCTATGGAAAAGAACTCTCCTTCTCCTCCAGGCACTCAGGTCCAGAATTAGGATTTCTCCTTCAAATTTCCTTATATCCAGAGATTGTTCCCACAGGAATATTTCCAGGACAAGTATGGCTGGCAATGGTTTTACAAGGGTCACCTCTCAGCTATCCCCAAAACACTGGGAAAGACTCTGTGCTTTCCTTCTTGTGGGAAAGAATTGTCCGGCTTCTCCAGGTGCCCATGGCTGATACTGGGCTTCCACCTAAAAAATTCCCTAAATCCAAAGACTCATTCCAGACAAAATCTGCCATTCCTGACAAGTCTGGCTGGCCTTGGCCTCGTGAGGCTCTCCAAACACTGGGGGTCCATACTTTCCTTCCTATGGAAAACAACTGTGCTTCTCAGCCAGGTGCCCATGGCCAGAAATGGGATTTCCACCTCCAACATTCCCTGTTGTGACAGACTGAAGGAGATTGTTGGCTCAAAACATTTATTGTGTGTGGGGGAGGAAGGGGCAGGTCCAGCCTTGCCCTGCCCTGGAAGCCCAGCCCTGCCCTGCCCTGGAACCCCAATCCCCCCAGAGCCTCTATCCCAGCCCAGCAGTGGCTGCCAGGCCCTGGCACAGCACAGGCAATGCTCCACAGCCACCTCTGCAGCCCCAGCCCAGCTCCTGAGGGACCAAATGAGCCCAAGCCCCACCTGGGGGAAGGGCCCAGGGAGACCAAGGGGTATTGAAGGCTGACCACAAGGCAAGCACACATCTTGACCCTGGATCCTCTTGGAACTTCCTTCTGAAATGTCCTGGAATCCAGGGGTTACAAGGTGTGTGTGTGCTTCTCTAAATCTTATTTGTCTTCTTCTTATTCCCTCTTCTTGCAAAATTTGAGTAACCTAAAATGGAACAGGCTTAGAGTTTGGGAAATTGAATGAGCAAAGTTAATGTTATTAGAAGTGTTTCTTGTTAATTGAATGTTGTATTAAACCTTTTGACAAAGTTTCTCTGATATTCTAAATTTGCCAGTAAAGTTCGTCTTTTGTTGTTTAGAGCTCCTGAGAATCTCTTGCTGATATTTCTCCAGTGCACCTAACTCAGAGTAAACAAACAATTGTAATTCCTTTTAAATGTCTCCTTGAGAGAGTTGTTTAGGGGATGGGGGTCAGGGCTTGTCTGTGCTGCTTGGCCCAGCCCAGGCAGGGCTTTCCCAGCCACATTCCACACTCCATTGCCCAGCTGGAGCTGCTGGTGCCTCTGAGTTGTGCTGCCCCAGCCCCAGGGACGCTCTCCTTGTCTGCCCATTCCCCCACGGTCTCTGGGCAGGGATGGCCTCACTGGGGGCTGCTGACATCCTCAGCAACTTGGAGGCTGCTGCTGAATTTCACTGCTCCAGAGGCTTGTTCAGCCTTCAGCTCTTCAGTGCAGGAATTCAGTGTCCCAGGGCTCATGAACATTCAGAACACCTGAACAAGCCAAGCCTCTGGGAATCATTTGATTTTAATTTCCAAATCTTTTGTGGTTAATTAGACAGATCTCAGTAGTATATCCAAAGTGAATGCAATATATTTAAAAAGACAGTGAGAAAAAGATTTTTCAGGACCAGTTTTTTTCCCCTGTTAATTAAATGATATGTGCAATCTGCAATTGACACTGAGTCCAAGTACCTCCTCATGCCCTTTGAATAGATATGAAAATTAAACCCTTCATGGCTGACAATCAATCAGACTCTGTCCCTACCCCCAGCCCACCATTTCCCCCATCCAAGCCCTGGCACTCAGAGCAGCCTTGTGCAAATCTGAGCTCCCTCCAGCCCAGGCTGCACCTGCAGCTTTCAGCTCCTGGGCTCCAACTCCCACCTGCTTTCCTTGCAGAAGGAGCTGCCCGAGACACAGAGGGATGTTCATTTCTTGTCAGCCAACAAAGCCAAGGGAAGGCACAGCTCCATCAAATGCAAAAGTCATTCCTCTGCTGGATATTAAATGCCTTGCACAGGCGCTGGCCCTGCCCCACAAGGCCTGGCCTGAGTCCTGGCCCTGCACGCTCAGCCAGGCTGAGATGGACACTGATGGTTTCTGGGCCAGGCTCTCGGAGCCCAGCCCAGCTCCCTGCAAGCTCTGCCAGCTGCCCTGAGCTCTGGGCAGCACCAAGGGCCTCTCTGAGCCCAGCCCAGCCCAGCCGGCTCTGGCCCCACAGCTCTGCTCAGGCCAGGCTGCTCTGGGCACTGGCCCCACGGCCTCAGCCCCTGCCAAGGCCACAGCAGCAGCTGCAGCTGCCACAGGACTCAGCCCCAGCCATGGGGGAAGGTGCTTGGCCAAGGCCAAAGGAGGCTCCCTGGCTGCCCTGCTCCCCTCGGCCTGAGGTGCTGAGAGCTCTGCAGCCCCTGCTGCCATCCCATCTGCCCAGGGCAGCACCAGAGCCCCGGCCTTGGGGCCCTCAAGAGCTGCTCCTGCTCCAGGCCCAGGGCCCATGCCAGAGCTGGGACAGCAGCCACAAAGCTGTGCCCATTTCTGTTCATTGCTGTTCTCATGGGGATGTATCCTCAGCCATTTGGAGGTTGCTGATGAATTCACTACTCCAGAGGCATCTTCTTTCTTGAACTCTTCAGTTCAGGAATTCACTGAAAAAGGAACATAAACATTTGTTCCAAAACACCTGAACAGGAAAAACCCCTGGGAATCATATAAATGTTCAACTTTCTGTGGTTAATTGAACAGATTTCAGACATTTATTAAAGGTGAATATACTGTATTGAAAAGAATGCAGAGAGAAGTGATATGTCCTGTTTTCTCTTCCTGTTTATAGATTCATATCAGCAATGTCCAGTTGATATTGATCCCCAGTACCTTCTATTGCAGTCTAAATAGATATGAAAATCAAGGCCCTTCATGGCTGACAATCAATAACACTTTGTCCCCACCTCCTCCCCACCATTTCCCTCATCCAATCACTGGATCTCCTATGGATCAGGAATGGTGTGGCCAGCAGGAGCAGGGCAGGGATTCTTCCCCTGTGCTCAGCACTGGTGGGGCAGCATGCCAAGGTCTGTGTCCAGTTCAGGGACCCCCAATTTAGGAAGGACATGGAGGGGCTGGAGCGTGTCCAGAGAAGGGCAACAAGGCTGCTGAGGGCTCTGGAGCACAAGTCCTGTGAGGAGTGGCTGAGGGAGCTGGGGTTGTTTATCCTGGAGAAGAGGAGGCTCAGGGGAGACCTCATCACTGTCTACAACTCCCTGACAGGAGGGTGCAGCCAGGTGGGGGTCGGGCTCTCTTCCCAGGGAACAGGGACAGGACAAGAGGACACAGCCTTCAGCTGCACCAGGGGACATTTAGGTTGGACATTGGAAATATTCTTCAAACAGAGGGTGATCGGGCAACGGCATGGGCTGTCCAGGGAGGTGGGTGCGTCGCCGTCCCTGGAAGTGTTTAAAGAAAGACTGGATGTGGCACTGAGTGCCATGGTCTGGGTGACAAGGTGGTATTGGGTGCCAGGTTGGACTTGATGCTCTCCAAGGTCTTTTCCAGCCTGGCTGATTCTCTGATGATTGTGACACTGCAGGGCCCTGGGGAAGCAAGGGGCCATTGTGACACTGCGGGGCCTGGTGGCACCAAGAGGACCATGGTGACAGTGTGTACGACATGGCAGCACAGAGCCAAGGGGCCATTGTGACACGGTGGGGCTGGATGGAAGCAAGGAGTCCATGGTGACAGTCTGGGTCCTGGTGGCACCACAGAGGCCACTGTGACCCTGCAGGGCCTTGTGGGACCATGCAGAGCATTGTGACAGAGCAGGACCTGGTGTCATGATGGGGCCATTGTGACACTGCAGGGCCCCATGGAACCAAGGGCCCAGGGCTGCTCCTCAGGGACTCATGGAATGAAGGAAACATGTTTGACACCGTGGTGGCCCTTGGGACCAAGAGGCCATTGTGCCACTGTGGAACCAAGGAGAGCATTGCTGCACTGCCAGACCTCATGGAACCCAGGATCCATTGTGACACTGCTGGGCCTTGGGGGACCACAGTGCCATTGTGAAACTGGGAGGCCACATGGAACCCTGGTGACACCAAGTTGTCTGGGAGTGTTGATCTGCTGGATGGTAGGAGGGCTCTGCAAAGGGCCCTGGACAGGCTGGATCCAGGGCCCAAATCCAACAAGGTGAGCTTTAAAAAGTCCCAGTGCCAGGCCCTGCACTTTGGCCACAACAACCCCTGCAGTGCTACAGGCTGGGGACAGAGTGGCTGGAGAGCAGCCAGGTAGAAAGGGACCTGCAGGGACGGATGGACAGCAGGCTGGACATGAGGCAGCAGTGTGCCCAGGTGGCCAAGAAGGCCAATGTCTCCTGGCCTGGATCAGGAATGGTGTGGCCAGCAGGAGCAGGGCAGGGATTCTTCCCCTGTGCTCAGCACTGGTTGGGCAGCACCTCGAGTGCTGTGTCCAGTTCTAGACCCCTTGGGGTGGGCATTAGAGAGAAATATGTACCAGGAAGAGTAA
Organism: Agelaius phoeniceus; assembly: GCF_051311805.1. NCBI lineage: Eukaryota > Metazoa > Chordata > Aves > Passeriformes > Icteridae > Agelaius > Agelaius phoeniceus. Next base: position 7,275,217 of record NW_027509867.1, on the reverse strand, counting down.
AGAAAGCAAAGGTGGCACAAAGGAAATGCTCAGGGCAGTTTGGGGGTGGCTGCCAGGCAGCCCTGGCTCTGAGCAACAGCGTCTGCAGTGGCACAGGAAACTCCCAGCTGATGGGAACAAACTTTCTGGCTGAGTGCAGAGGCCAGGACAAAGCTGAGTGGTTTCCCTGGTGTCCCCCAGCCCTTGATGGCCCCAGGAGCTGATGGCATTTGTGCTCCCTCAGGTTCATGTCCCCACAGCAACAGCATGGGGGTGCTGGTCCTGCTGTATGCAATGCAAACAAGGGCTGCTGAGGCAGTGCTGCCGTGTCTGTGCCTGCAAGGATGGGGCACCTGTGTGAGCTGGGGGAGAGGCCAGGGCTGCAGAGGGGGGATGTTGTTGGCAGCTGCATGAGGACGCTCTGGGACACTGCCCTGGGCTGTGCAGCACACTGGGCATGGATCAGCCCCTGCTCTGCTGCTCCTTCCCGTCTGCCCCAGGGCCCTTGCAGAGCCCCAGCCATGCTGTTTGCCCCCAGCCTGCCCACGGCCAGCCTGGGGCTGCTGACGGGGGTTTCTGTGCTGAGCATTGGCCTGGCCGTGTTCTTGAGAGAGCCTGGGCAAGGAGCCTGGAGCCCCCAGGGCCTGGCCTGAGGCGTCAGCGCTGCCCCAGCAGTGCCCATGGCCTGTCCCTGCTGCAGCCCCGGCACTGCCACCCCCAGGGCTGTGCCCGGCCCCGAGAGCACTCAGGCCCTGCAGCAACACCAGGGCCACCAGGGCAGCGGGGCAGGGCCACGGCAGCATGTCCCAGTCTCTCTGCAAGCCTCTCGAGTCCCTGGGCCTTACTCGGGTCGGCAGAGAGTGGGGGGGGTGACCCCACGGGCCGGGGGGTGACCCCACGGCCGACTGCGGGGAGACACTCTCTGTGCCCCGAGGGTGCTGAGGGCACTCAGGCTGGTTGCCTTCGTTGCAGCAGAGACGACCGAGACGTCGGTGGAAGAGGAAAGGGGCCATCTCCCAGCAGGGGATATTCCAAGGTTTTATTAAGGAGTCCCGAGAGAGCTCCTATACCTCAGGGGGTTCCTGCCGAGAGCACTGGGGGAAGTCTGGAGCTCACATTTAAAGGGGGGAGGAAACTAACATAGATAAAATCCTACTGACCAATAGGTATCTCTGGGGGATGGGTGCTGGGGGGACAGACATACAAAACAGCATATGGGGCAGGACTTGGGGGGTTGACCCTTGGCCCCTGGCTAATCACTCGACAACTTGGACCGAAACTTCTAGGTAGGGGGCTGGGATGTCGAGGTGACTGGCAGAGAGCCAGGGTGGGGGTTTTGGAGACCTTATCCCAGGAAAGGGATAGCACAAGTACAGGGAAAAGGAGGGGGGGGGTGCAGTCTGAGATAAACCATTTGGGAAAAACATGGGAATACAAAACCAACTACTTCAAAGTATTACAAAATATAAGAACGCACTACAACATCTCCCTCTTTTCGTTTAAATAAAAAAGGAAGAGGCACCTAAACATTAAATTTCAGCTCGGAGTGCTATCAATCATCAGCAAACCAAGGCTGTTTTGTAAATTCTGCAGAGGTTCCTGTCCCTTCCTCAGAAGAGGTGGGAACAGTCACCTGATTGACCTCTAAAGGGGAAATAGCTTTCGAGATCAGTTTGGTCACAATGCTCTTGATGATCCCAAAACTGATCAAAATAACAAGAAGAACAAGCAAAACTAAAAATACAGATTTCAAAATGGATTTGACCCAGCCCGAGAGTCCCCATCCCTGAAAGAGTCCATCCATCCAGTCCGCTGTTTCTTGCTTGATGTCTTGGACCATTTGTTGCATCTTTCCGATGATTTTGTGGACATTTTCAGCTTTGGATGACAGATTCAGGCAACAGAGACCTTCAAACTCCTCACAACGATGATTATGTAGCAAGAGGAGAAAATCAATTGCAGCCCGATTTTGTAGGGTGGCTTTCCTTGTTGTTTCATCGTCTGCCAGGAGGTCTGAAAGTGCAGCTGATGTAATATTGGCCTGTTTAGCAACTCAACACTCTAGATGTGATAATTCGCCTAGAGCTTTAGCTGCAGACACCCATGGCAAAAACACGGTGATTGCAACTCCTTTTGGCTTGGACCAATGTACAATTTCAGAATCGCAATTTGGGTCCAGATTCTTTAAATCTCTCTTTTTGCGGGCCGAATTGCGGGTGTTGGTTTTGGTTCGCCAATCCATAATTTGGGTTTTGTTGGGTGTAAACAGGCTCAGCTTTCCAATGGTGCATGGACCTCCGATTAGACGAGAGGGGATGCCTGCCCATGCCCTGTCACCACAAATGAGGAAAAACCCCTTAGGAAGGGCACGGGGCTTATTATCAGGGGTAGAAGGTGTTCCTACTTGGGAAATTTTCTTACACCAAATTTTTGCTGTATAGTTCACTTTAAACTGTTTGACTTCATGGTACAAATCTACTTGATCTTTTGGTGTAAACGTAAACTGAACACAATAGAATGCCTTGGCAGAACCAAGGAGTTCAAATTCTTGGGGTTCTTTTTCTGCTACTGCTTGTCTATCAATTAATTTTGACCAAGGGGATAACGGATTATATACTGGGGGAAGGGGAGCAGCTAATGTTGGCGGAAATTCATCATATTTAGATGGGATCCCCACAAGGCAAGTGGACATCGGGTCAGACACAGAAGAGGCTGACAGGCAAATGTGGTCTTGGTTGAGGACTCTGGCGAGGGTGGTCCACACATTTGCTTGGGGTTGTGGAACGATCCACATCTGACCTGGATGGACGGCTGTCAACAGAAGCAACGGAAGGATGGGGCTCATTCTGATGATACCAGGGCTGAGTTCAGATCAAAGGAAAACACTAAAACTGAAAATAAAAAATGTTAGGGATGAGGTCCAGGTAACAACAATTTAACTTTAAAGAGTCTGACGGCGCTTCCTCCTCCAGCAGGCGCTGGCTACCTGTGTTGCAGCTTTGTCCTTTGACACCTTGGGAATGTACGGTCTCACCCACCTGGAGGGGATCCATCTCAAGCCTGAGGGAGTGGATACGCACGCATACCCCCTACCCCAGACTACGAGCTCATGGGGCCCCTCTATTTTCCAAGTTTCAGGGTCCTTTATGAGGACTGGCGGATGCACTTTTAATTTGTGCTGACTGTTCTCGTTAAAATGTCTTACAATAGGTGGGTTAAGGTTTTCAAAGGTACAGTTCAAAAAGTTCAGTGTGAACAGCGCTTTGGACAGCTGGATTTGAGGGGTCTCTGTTTTCATCACTTCACGTTGTCGGTGAAGAACCTTTTTTAGGTTCTGATGGGCTCTCTCCACCACTGCTTGGCCTGTCGGGGAATAGGGGATGCCTGTTTTGTGTTCTATTCCCCATTGCTGCAGGAAGCTCTGAAGGTCTTTGGACTTGTACGCTGGGCCATTGTCCGTTTTGATGACCTTAGGGATTCCTAATGTGGAAAAGGCTTGCATGAAATGCTTCTTTACCTCACTGGCTTTCTCCCCTGTGTGGGCAGAAGCATAGATGGCACCAGAAAAGGTATCCACGGAGACGTGGACATATTTAAATCTGCTAAATGATGGGATGTGGGTTACATCTGTCTGCCACACTTCGCAGCTCTGCAAGCCCCTAGGGTTTGCACCTGCACTTAAGGTAGGTAGTGACTGATTTTGACAAGAAGGGCAGGTGGCTACGATGGCTTGGGCTTGTTTGTGCTTCAGATGGAATTGTCGGACCAAGGCAGGTGCATTCTGATGAAAAAATTGATGACTGATCTTTGCTTGTTGGAATACTTCTGGGAGCGGGGCCATCTTGGCTGTAGCCGCAAGGGCATCAGCTTTCCGGTTACCTTCTGCAATGAACCCCGGCAGGTCTGTGTGTGACCTAACATGCATCACATAAAATGGGTGTTCTCGGCCAGAAATAATTCTTACTAACTTAGAAAGTAATTCATATAAAGGAATGTTGGAAACTTCTTGCAACACAGCATTCTCTGCCCTAGACACTACACCTGCAACATAAGCTGAATCAGTAACTACATTTAAAGGCTCAGGAAACTTCTCAAAAGCTCTGACTACAGCGGCCAATTCAGCAATTTGGGGTGATCCTTCCACCTTGGCAATATCTGCCTCCCACTGTTGAGTTTGGGGATCTTTCCAAGTTACCACTGACTTGTGAGACGCACCAGACGCATCAGTAAAAACTGTCAGTGCTTTTAGAGGTGTCCTGCTCTGAATTCTTGTCAGTGATAATGAAAACTGAACATCTGAGTTGAAAATTTTGTGGGCCGGTCTGTGAATTGAAATTTGGCCTGTGTAGCTATCTAGGGCTAATTGCAAGGCTTCATTCTCTTGATAAAATTGCTCTAGCATTGCTTGAGACAAATGGCCTGATTTCAGGTTTAAGGAAATGTAAATGCAGTCAAAGTCACACCCTGCCAATTCTCTGATCCGTATCCTTGCTTTCCGGATCAATTCTGCCATCAGCTCTTGTGGCATTGTCATCCTTTTTGACCTGTTGTGACTGAGAAAGACCCATTCTATAATTAAGAGGGGATCTTTCTTGACCTGGTCCTTTTTCTTTGCCTGGACAGTTTCCCACTGAAAAATCATACCATGGAGATGTGGCAGCTTGCCTAGAATGATAAATTTGAAGGGGAGACCCTGCTGGCACCTGTGGGCCTGTCTAGTAGACATGATTTCCTGAACTTTCTCCAGTGCGGTTTTCGCTTCCTGGGTGAGGGTCCTGGGAGCACTAAGGTCATCTCCCCCTTTTAACAAATTGAAAAGGGGGGCTAGGTCTTCGGTGGAAATGCCTAGCTAAGGTCTCACCCAATTTAAGGATCCACAGAGTTGATGGAGATCCGCTAAGGTTTTGATATCATGTTTGATAGTCAATTTTTGCGGCACAATGGTCCGCTTTCCAATTTCAAGGCCCAGGTACTTCCAAGGTGGCATCTTTTGAATCTTTTCTTCTTGGAGCTCGAACCCTGCAGCAACCAATGCATTGATTGTCAGGTCAAGTGTGTGAGTAAGCATGTCATCACTTGGGGCACACACCAGGATGTCATCCATGTAGTGCAGGATGATGGAATCTCCTGCAGCTTCACGGACTGGAGACAACAAGGAAGAAACATACCTCTGGCAAATCACAGGACTGACTTTCAGTCCCTGAGGGAGGACGGTCCAATGGTATCTCTTCATTGGGGCCTCTAGGTTAATGGTGGGAACCGAAAAGGCAAAACGCGGAGCATCGTCAGGATGTAGGGGAATGTGAAAAAAACAATCTTTAATGTCAATTACAGCTAAAGACCAATTTTGTGGAAGCATGCTTGGTGAGGGCATCCCTGGTTGTAGGGAGCCCATGTCCTCAATAACGTTGTTGATTTGACGGAGGTCATGGAGTAGTCTCCACTTGTCTTTGTTTGGTTTTTTAATGACAAAGACAGGCGAATTCCACGGCGACGTGGTCTCTACAATGTGACCTTTTTCTAACTGCTCTTGTACAAGTTCTTCAAGCGCCTTTAATTTGGTTTTGTTGAGCGGCCACTGAACTACCCTTATTGGAGTATCAGTTTTCCAAATCAATTTTTGGGCATGGCGCACTTCAGCGACCGCTCCCCGAAAAACCTGCGGGTTTTCTGGGATGTCAATTGTGGTTCCCCATTGAACCATTAAATCTCTGCCCCAGAGGGGCTCTGTGTAGTCTAAAACAAACGGGCGAATGGAAGCTATTTTGCCATTGGGTCCCTCAATTTGAACAACGTTTTTTGACTGTCTTGCCAATTGAATTCCCCCTACACCTTGCACGTGTCCTGCTACGTTTTGCAATTCCCAGTGTGATGGCCACTCTTTAGATGGAATAATCGTGACATCTGCTCCAGTATCTAAAAGTCCTTGTATGGACTTGTACTCGCCACCACGGTGTAACCCACATGATAGCTTGGGTTTTTCTTTTCCCAATACCTGAGTCCAGCAGACATTGGGAAGGAGTTTACTTCTGAGGGTGTCTGCTTGCTCCTGGTCCCATGGAGGCTCAGGTACTGGGATGGCTTGGGCTATGATTTGGCCTTTGGGCAAGTACACGGGTGGATGAGTACAGTGAAGCCATATGACAAATTGTTTCGGGTCTGATGATATGAGACCCGGAGGAATAATAATTTCTTGGGGTGTGTGTTTTGTGTCCCCAAGGACGACATACTTACTGTGACGTTTCTGGCAAAGCTGTGTCCAAGTACCTGGTTGTTCAGGGTTAACAGATATGAAATGCCAGTTAGTGTCTCTGAGATGGAGAGGTTCGGTCAACGCCAGCCTGTAAGGGTTATGTGAAGAGTCAGTGGTTAAGATTGGTCTGGGATTATTCCAATGAAATGAATGTTCTGTTTTGTTCAAAGCCAGTGCTTCGCTTGGCACTGATACATCTTTTACACTAGATTTCTTTTCCCTCCCCCGTACTTGAATTGAGCCCACCCTATTTTTGTCATAGCGCTGGGGAAAGGAGCGCTCTTTACTCAGTTTTTTGAGAGGTGGTCCTTTGGGGAATTCTGGTTTTTAAGCGTATTGTATTTAAAGTCTAAAAACTGCTTTTTCAGAGGGCAGCCAGGCATCTAATGCCCTAACTTCCCACAAAGATGGCAAGGTCTATTAGAGCTGGAGATTCTCTCTTGTGGCATCGTGACATGCTGGAGCTGGCTGGTAAATGATGGCTCAGGGGTTTCCACTGCAGCAATCTTCCTCTGTGGTTTTGGTCTCTCGTCGTGGTCAGCGAGGGTAATGGTAATTTTCTTTTCACACACTTCAAGCATGGCCTGCAGCGTAGGCGTTGGGTCAAGAGGCAGGCTGAGAATAGCAGCTTTGCACTTCTCATTGGCATTTTCTTTAGCAATTTCGGTGAGGATTTCCATCCTGGCTCCTTCATTCTGAACTTGCAATTCAACAGCTTTTCTCAACCTTTCCACAAAACTCAAAAAGGACTCAGATGGAGATTGTGTTATTTTCAAATAATTTTCAATTGGAATACTAGGACGGAGCCCAAAGAAAGCTTTCTCAGCTGCTCTAGCACCTTCTCTGAAAGCCTTTGTGGGAATGCTTTCTGCCTGGATCACGGCGTCTTCCCAACCCCCCTGTCCACAGAGGTGATCGAGGGATAACATATTACCATAAACATCACGAGCAGTAGCTTCATCAGCTCACAGAGCTGGTAAAATCGCTCTCAATCCTTTTTGCCATGCAACTTCCCACAAGAGATATTCAGAAGAGGATAACAGGCAGGAAAAAAGGTGTTTTATATCAGCAGGGGTTAGAATGTGAGCGAATAATGTAGCTTTAAGGAGTCCTCTAAAATATTCACTTGATCTCCCAAAATCTTTTTGGGCTTTGGCTAGTTCTTTAACAGAATCAACAGAAAGGGGGCTATAATTTGGCTGGAATGCCCCGGTGACATCTGGAATATATGAGACAGGGGCAGCAGAAAAGGACTGTCCTGTTTCCGGGTTCTGTCTGCCGGCGACAGCGTCTCTTATTACACTGGTCTGAGGGCCGGAGGGCGGGCCGTGGGGGGGGCGGAGGGAGCCCGCGGCGGGCGGGCAGAGCTCTGAGGGGGCGGGGGCGGCCGGGGCCAGAGCGGGAGGGGCGGCCGGGGCCGGGGTGGGAGGAGCCGGAGGAGGGGCCGGAGGAGGAGAAGGGGGAAGGGAGGGAGGGCGGGTTTCGGGGGCGGGGTGCTCCGAGCAGAATGGGTTGTTGGGAGAGCGAAAGGAATTCTGGGAAAGAGAGGAAACCACCATTGCCACGTGGTGTCCGCCATTATGGTCCTGAGAAGTTACCGGACGCGGCTCGGGGGTACAAAGGCGGGCACTAAGGTTGTGAGACACGGTATTATAACTTGTGGAAGCAGGGGGGAGGGTGGGATTTCGGGAATTCAGGGTAGAAGTGTCCGGGTTGGAGACAGGAAGCCTCGGGGGGGGAGCGGGGGTTTGTGCAGGGGCTGGGAGTGGGGAAAGGGGGGTGGGGGAGGGAGAACCGAACTCGGAGGGGGGTAGATCGGGTTTTTGGGAAACAGAGATATTGAAACTGTTGCCGGATGGCTGTTCTTGCATCTTTAAATTAAATTTTACAACATTTCTTATCTACAGGGCTAAAAAAGCGAATTTTGACGGAGATATGTCTCCTGCTTTCCCTGCTTTCAATAATTCACTACCAATTTTGTCCCAAAAAGCTAAATCACTGAGATTTTCAGTGGACACGTCAGGGAAGTGAACAAAAAGCCATCTGACAAACTGTTTAACATCTGTTTTTGAAAATCGGATTTTTTCACTCTTAAGAATGTTTAAGAGATGATAATAGACACCCTTGTGAGATACAGAAAGCCTAGCACCCATTTTGGCTCTGATTTTAAATTTGTATCTCAAATTTCAGCAACCCAGGTGGGGGGGGGGGGAGAAGAAAAAAGCCTACAGCTGGCAGCCTGCCCACAATAGAGAGAAAAAAAACTTCAGCCCTCCGCGGCGGGGCTGAGAACAAAGGGAAGGGAAACACCCCCTCCCAAAGAGGGGAAAAACAAGAGAAGGGTAAAACTTACCAATCCAACTGCAGGAGAGGGGAACGAAAAAGCTTGGGATGTTGATTTCCACCTAAAGCTGACTTCTTAGGGTACATAAGAAGCTCCCAGCTTCGTCCACAGGAGAGCAACTCACTAAAACGGAGTTTTTTCTTTCCTGAGGTAGCTTGCCGGCCGAAGGCTTATCGAACAGACTGAAAGTATGTCCGAGCCCTTTTCCGTGGGCTCCTGGAATGGTCCCAGAGCCCCACGTTGGGCGCCAAGCTGTCCCAGTCTCTCTGCAAGCCTCTCGAGTCCCTGGGCCTTACCCGGGTCGGCAGAGAGTGGGGGGGGTGACCCCACCACGGCCGACTGCGGGGAGACACTCTCTGTGCCCCGAGGGTGCTGAGGGCACTCAGGCTGGTTGCCTTCGTTGCAGCAGAGACGACCGAGACGTCGGTGGAAGAGGAAAGGGGCCGACTCCCAGCAGGGGGTATTCCAAGGTTTTATTAAGGAGTCCCGAGAGAGCTCCTATACCTCAGGGGGTTCCTGCCGAGAGCGCTGGGGGAAGTCTGGAGCTCACATTTAAAGGGGGGAGGAAACTAACATAGATAAAATCCTACTGACCAATAGGTATCTCTGGGGGATGGGTGCTGGGGGGACAGACATACAAAACAGCATATGGGGCAGGACTTGGGGGGTTGACCCTTGGCCCCTGGCTAATCACTCGACAACTTGGACCGAAACTTCTAGGTAGGGGGCTGGGATGTCGAGGTGACTGGCAGAGAGCCAGGGTGGGGGTTTTGGAGACCTTATCCCAGGAAAGGGATAGCACAAGTACAGGGAAAAGGAGGGGGGGGGTACAGTCTGAGATAAACCATTTGGGAAAAACATGAGAATACAAAACCAACTACTTCAAAGTATTACAAAATATAAGAACGCACTACAACAGCAGCAGCACTGGCAACACCAAGTGCTGCTGCTGCTGCTGCTGGGCACAGCTGCTGGGCCAGCACTGATCTGCCCCAGCTCTGCACACAGACATTGCTGCTGCAGCTCCAGAGAAGGCAACAAAAGGGCATCCATGCAGAAAACTTTGCTGGGAGATCCTTTAGTTCCTTTAAAGCCACCGAGAGCTCGTTGATACTGTCTGGTACCACAGGGAAGGTGGAGAGAAACAAAATGAAAAATGGCACAAAGAATGACATTACTTTGCAGACAATATGAAAAAAGTAAAGCAAAGGAAAAGAACTTCCAAAAATGAAACCAAGAAGAAGTATCAAATATGAATTGTATTTCAAGTGATTTAAAGAAATTGGCCAGATGTTTAATGTTTGCGAAACCATCCAGTCATCAGTCTCCACACTGCAGCCTTGAACTCCTGGTTCCTCAGGCTGTAGATGAGGGGGTTCAGGGCTGGAGTCACCACTGAGTACAGAACTGACAGGGCCAGATCCAGGGATTGGGAGGGGATGGAGGGGGGCTTCAGGTAGGCAAATATGGCAGTGCTTAGGAACAGGGAGAGCACGGCCAGGTGAGGGAGGCAGGTGGAAAAGGCTTTGTGCTGTCCCTGCTCAGAGGGGATCCTCAGCACAGCCCTGAAGATCTGCACATAGGAGAAAACAATGAACACAAAAGAACCAAGTGCTACACAGGCATTAACAGCAAGAAGCCCCAATTCCCTGAGGTTTGAGTGTGAGCAGGAGAGCTTGAGAATCTGTGGGATTTCACAGAAGAACTGGCCCAGGGCATTGCCATGGCACAGGGGCAGGGAAAATGCATTGGCTGTGTGCATGAGAGCATTGAGAAAGGCACTGGCCCAGGCAGCTGCTGCCATGTGGGCACAAGCTCTGCTGCCCAGGAGGATCCCGTAGTGCAGGGGTTTGCAGATGGACACGTAGCGGTCGTAGCACATCACGGTCAGGAGGAAATACTCTGCTGAGATGAAAAAGGCAAAAAAAAAGAGCTGTGCAGCACATGCTGTGTAGGAGATGTTGCTGGTGTCCCAGAGGGAATTGTGCATGGCTTTGGGGACAGTGGTGCAGATGGAGCCCAGGTCAGCGAGGGCCAGGTTGAGCAGGAAGAAGAACATGGGCGTGTGCAGGTGGTGGCCGCAGGCTACGGCGCTGATGATGAGGCCGTTGCCCAGGAGGGCAGCCAGGGAGATGCCCAGCAAGAGGCAGAAGTGCAGGAGCTGCAGCTGCCGCGTGTCTGCCAATGCCAGCAGCAGGAAGTGCCTGATGCAGCTGCTGTTGGACATTTGCTGGGGCTGCACAGGTGCACCTGTTGATGGAGAAAGGACAATGACAAGTTAGGAGAGGCTGCTTGGAGCCAAACCTGGGCCATTCCCTGTAGACTGTCCCTACATTTGGGACAAACTGCCCTTCTAGCTTCTGTGGGAAAGCCTTTGGCTGCAATCAGAGCACAATCACACTCCCCAGGTACCCTGGGATGAACTAGACCCTGCCCAGAGCAGAGGGATCCCTGAATGTCTCACCCTCTCTCAAGGTCTCTGGGCAAGGTCTCAGCACCCCCTCGTGCCAAGGACACTCACGGCTCCCTGGGCAAACCCAGCAGCATTTCCTCAGCTGTGGCAGCTCTGCCCTTCTCGGTGGGACATTCAGGGAACTCCCAGAGGCTCTGGCACAGATTTGCACCCAGGAGGGCAGCTCAGAGCCCGGCAGGGCACAGCAAGGAGATCCCTGGCTGTGCCCATGATGGGATCTCAGGGAGGGGGCTCAGCTCATTCCCCTTTCCCATGGACTGCTTCGCCCACAGCCCCACAGGTGCCAAGGAAGCTTGGACACCCCATTCCCATGGACAGCCCTGCCTGGCAGGAATGCCAAGGGCAGTGCCTGACTCAGCTGCTGCAGATGCCAGAGCCTCCCTGAGAGCAGCAGATAACAGTGCCAATGTCAGGGCAGGGCAGAAGCAAGAGCAGATGTTGTGGTGCTGTGCCTGAGAGGGCAGGGCAGAGACAGCCGGGCACTCAGGACAGTGTTCCCGTGCCCAGCTGTGCCCGGCACCTCCCACACACCAACAGTGCCCTCCTGCCCCAGCCCTGCTCTCTTCAGCCCCCTCTGCTTCCCTGAGCATCTCCCTGGGCCTGGACATTCCCTCCTGAGAGGAGCCTTGTCCCTGCCAGCGCTCACAGAGCCCATGCCAGCCTGTGTGCCCTGGCTGGGGCCCTACAGAAACCTGCCTGTGTGCAGGGCCCTGGCTGGGGCAGGCTCTGTGTGCAGCTGGGCAAGGGCAGCTCAGGAGAGCCCTGCTGGGCCCCGCAAAGGTGATGCTGCTGCTGTGCAGGGCTGAGGAGTGGCTGAGGGCCCTTTGGGAGGCTCCCAGCAGAGACACTGATCAACTTAATTTACAGTTCTGGACTCTCTGTAAATGTTCAAACATTCCTTTGATGATCCTGTGTGTCCCTTTCAACTCAGAATGTCCTGGGATTCTTGGATTACAATTCCTGTTCTGCTTCTCTCATCCCCTTGTTTTTTATAATCAAAAGAGAAAAAAAACCCCTTTCAACAGTGTTAGAACAGTAAAGTAAAAACCAGACATTAATTGGAAGCTTCCAGGTGTCCCAGTGGGGATGGGGCACACCCAGGGCCTGATTTCAACAATTTATTAAGGTTGATTAATTAGGATATTTAACAGGAACATCCAATAGGGGATTCACTTACCCCAGTTACACATCCCTGGCTCAATCCATTGGAGTAGGTCCAAGGGCTTCTTTGCCTTCACTTTTTGTTATGACTGCTCACATTCTGGTCAAAAAACAAAATGTTCTTCTTGTAGGTCCTCTTCCTGATAATAAAACTATACAGGATACTATATGTTTTGTATACTATATGAATTTCAGGAATGCATTTAGACAATCAGTTTATTTTTCTAAAATCAAAGAAAAAGGTTAGGGAAAATAATAATGTTAATAAAGGATTATAGTTATAGATTTATATAATAGTAATAGAGTTCATTAAGAGTTTAATAGACTTAAAAAAGCAATATAGATTTATAATTATGTAATAGTAATTTATAGAGCTACAAATATATGAAAATTGTATAAAGTAAAAAAAATCTTCTTGTAATCACCCCAGTGTTCCCATCCTTCTTCAAGCATGAAATTGAAAACACTCTCAGGAAAGCTCCTGATCTATACAGCAATCCCAGGCTTACCTTCTTTGGGAAGTGCCCTGCGGAGCTGTGGCCAGGCTGGTCTGGAGCTGGGAGCAGCCCTGCCCCACCCAGGCTCTCTCAGCAGCAGCCCCTGCCCTGCTCAGGGCGGCTCCTTCCCCCCAGAGCTTCTCCCCAGCGCTGGGAGCAGCTGCCAGGGCTGGCTGAGAGCTGTCCCTGGCAGGCAGCAGAGTCCCTGCCCCAGCACAGCGCCCTGGGCTGCAGGACCCTGCTCTGCCGGACAGCCCTGGGCACCCCTGGCTGCTCTGCACAAGAGACAAGCAGAGAATGTACTCACAGGCTCTGCAGGCATTGGCATGTTCCAGCTTGAGGAGATGGCCCCAGGAGCTGCAGCTGCATTGTCCTGCAGCCAGAGGTTCCTGTGCCAAGGGCTGGCAGTGATTGTGCCCCAGGCACTTCTCAGCCCCTTCCCAGCCCTGACTGATTGAAGCTCTCTGTGCCTCTGGGCTGTGCCCGCGCTGGCTGCAGGCAGTGCCCCAGCCCTGCTGGGCTGGCACAAGAGCTGCTCATCCAGAGAAATGTGCTTTTGAAGCTCTTCTTGGTGACCAGGAGCTGCCTCTGTGCCAGGAGCCCAGCCCAGCTCAGCAGCACAGACACAGCACAAGGACTTTAATGAGCCTCTGGGGCTTTGTGCTCAGGCCCTGAACATCAGTCCCTGAGAGGGAGCTGAAGAAACCTCTCCAGAGCTCCACGTCAGAATCCAACTCCAAAGTCTCTTGGACTTTTAATGGGTCCCACTGAGGGACAGGACTGAGCAAGTGTCCCCAGGCCCCAGGCCGAGCAGAGAACTGCAGGCAGTGATGACAGGTGGGGACAGAGAGAAGCCAAGTCTTGGTGCCCTGGGGCACAGCAGGGTCTGTGCCAGCAAGGGCTGGGAGGAGACACCTTGTCCTGAGGCCCTGGGGCCTCCTGGCACAGCCCCAGCCAGGCTGGGCACTGTCAGCCCCTTGTGCTGCCCTCAGCATCCCCCCCTAGCCCACATCCCAGTGGCCTCAAGGATCTGCTGCAAGGAGTCCCTGGGGAGCCTTGCTCAGCAATGGCCCTGGGGGCTCCTGAATGCTCCCTGCAGGGACTGCAGTTTTTTCAAAGGACTTTGGGTTTGGCTTTTGCCTTGGAGTCTCTGAGAGCTTTGTGCAATCCTGGCCTCCAATTATCTGCTGTAATTAGTCCCCGGAGAGGCTTTGTCATTAACAACACTTAGTGGGGCTCATTAATGCTTCAAGGTACTTCAGTTATTTGAAGGTACTTGGTGTTTCCCTTTTGATACAGACTCTGTGAGAGGTTTGTGCAATCATGGCCCCAATTAACGGCTTTAACGAGTCCCTTGAGAGCTTTGCACTGACACTCAGTGGGGCTCATTAATGCTTTGAGATACTCAAAATTTTTAAGGTAGTTTGGAATTTCCTTTCCATATTGAGACTCTTAGAGGTTTTTGGTTAATCCTGGCCTCCAATTCTCTCCTCCAAGATGTCCATGAGAAGCCTGTGTTGGGGATGGACCTCAGTGGGACCCATTCATGCTTTGAGACACTTTGGGGTTTTCTTCTGACTTTGACTCCTGGAAAGGTTTGTGCCATCTCCTCTCAGGCCCTGAGGTTCAAGGGCTCAGCTCCAAATGCACCACAGGGCTCATCAGGATGCAGCAAGTCCTGACAAACCATGGCTCTGCCTTGATTTCCCTCTGCTCTAATGCATTTTATCAGGAATGTATCTGGAGTGATTTTGGTTTGCTAATTTGAGATTTCTCAGCCAATGCACCTATCAGTGCAGTGGGATCAGTGTTAGCTAATTACCATTGCACTCACTGGAATATATTTACTCATTTCCTGCTGTGAGATAGGATTAGGAGAAAGGCAAAGTAGGCTCAAAATTTTAAAAGGGTATATAGAAAAGTTTATTACCACTAGATAGAAAAAAGAATAATAAGAATCTGAACACTTCTCCTCTCCCTACAACCTTTTCTTTCTTACTGACAATGCAAGGAGACAAAACCTGAAAGTTTCAGTCAGTTTACACCATCTAGAACAGTCTTTCTTCAGTTCACTTAGGGAGAGGAGACTCTCTTTCATGCTATGGAGACTTCTCCATAAGAAAAATGTTCTCTTGTGGCTCTCAATTCCCACGAAGAGAAGGTGCCCAGAAAATCTGCAACTGTGAAGTCCCTCCCATTTTTCACAGCTTAACCCACAGCTGGTTTTATGGGCCATGTCAACTTATGGGGTATGAGTTTAAAGATGAGCTGTTCAAGAGCAAAGATTCTCTTCATCTATTTCTGAAATCATCCTCATCTCTGAGAACAGAGATCTTCTTCTTCTCTCCCTGAGGGCACAGGGTCTCACCACTCTTCTCTCTTTCTCTGTTTAAACTTCTCATGGGATCACAGCTACTTCAACAATTGCCTACTTTAGCATGGAGGTTTTTGCTGAACAGGTCATCTCCCCATATTTTCAAATAGTTATAGGGAAAAGAGAGTCTGATATATTAATTCCATCCTTCTCCATAGCTTTACAAGAGGATTTCAGCCCCAAGATCAAGGCATCTCCTCATTCCTCCCATCTGGGACTCAGCTTCCCCTTCAGTGACCTGGGTGTCTTCATGTTTGTCCTTTTCTCTCACTGGAGGGAGGATGGAAGCACTGAAAGAGTTCATATCTCACCCAGGGCCTGCAGATGGTTCCGTGCCCCCGGCCGGGCTCGGTGCTTGCAGCCGGAGCTGTTTTATGATGGAGGTTTCTGCAGCGGCTGCGCTGGGGCTGTGTCAGGATGGGCCACGCTGGGGCAGGGCCAGGATCTCAGCAGCCAGGCCAGAGCACAGCAGCAGCACGGCCGGGGGCCGATGGCTTCTCCTGCCCCTGCCCGGGGCTTGCGGCTGAAGCCCAAGGGTGGCAGAATCTTGGCCGAGCCGGCCCGGCCCGGGGCTGCTCCTGGGGCCCGGCGGATCCTGGCTGGGCCCGGGCTGGCGGCGGGGCAGGGCTCAGCAGGGCCCAGATGTTCCCAACTGCAGCCATGGCCCGGCCCGGCCTCGGCCCCGCAGCCTCCCCTGCCCTGCCCGGCAGCCGATGGGGCCTGGCGGGGTCCCTGGGAAGGGGCCCGGCCCCACGGCAGGAGCCGCCCGGCCCGGCCTGGCTGAGACGGGGCCGGGTCAGCCTGGTTACCTCTGTGCCAGCCAGAAGGGAAAGAGACCCTCCCAGGCTTTCCCATCTTTAACATGTGTCTTCACAGAGCCTTGTACAGTTCCCTTAGTGGTTTAACAGATTGTCAATTCTCAAAGATAATTACTGATTGGTTTTTTGTCAGACATGGAAGAAAACTGCTAGCAACTCCTTTTAGGACATCAATTCTGTGATGCAAAACCACCACAACTGCACAGAGCACAGAGCTCCTTTGTCCATATGTAGGGCTCATGTGCCCAAGGCCTCAAAACCCCTCCTTGGGAGATCTCTGTGCCCTATCCAAGATGTTTTCAAATGAAAACATTCAGCTCAAGGTCTAAGAAAATCACAAGAGGACAGGGCAAGGGTGACCTCTCTGTCCTGGCTACTTTTGTCTGAGATCAGTCCTTAGATAAACAGAATTGAGAGGCCAAATTCTAACTTTGGCCATGGTCCCTGGACATGAAAGCCGGTTCTTTTCCATTGGAAGGAAGGAACAGAGCCCCAGAGTTTCAGAGGCAGATGAGAGGTGGCCACCAGAGGCCAAGGCCAGCCAGAGCAAGCAGAATTTTGTTCTGAGTGAAATCCTTGCATATAGGAATTGTTTTAGGGAGAGTTCCAATTTTGGCAATGGGCATCTGAAAAGGGGGACGGTTCTTTTCCATAGCAAAAAAAGCACAGAGCCCCAGTTTTCCAGGAGCTGATGAGAGGCAGCCCTTGACATCACAACATCAGCCAGACCTGTCAGGGGACCCCTGGGAGACCAAGCCAGCCAGACCTATTCCATGTTCCCTCAGTTCCATGGGGCCCCACAGTGTCCCAATGGTCCCTTGCTTCCCTGAGGCCCTGAGGTGCCATAATGCCCCCTTGGTGACACAAGGCCCTGAAGGGTCCCGATGGTCTCTATGGTTCCATCAGGCCTCACAGAGCCAGAATTGTCTCTGGGTTCCATGAAGCCCCGCTGTGTCACCATGGCTCCTTGGTTCCATGGGCTCCAGTGGTGCCACAATGATCCCCTTGGTTCCATGAGGTCCCCACAGTGTCCCAGTGATCTCCATGGGAAGGGAAGAACCCAGCCCCAGTGTTGCAGGGGCTGCCACCAGAGGTCCAGGCCAGCCAGGCTTGATGGTACTGGCAGATTGTGCCTGGGAATAACCTTTGGATATCCAGAATTTTGGAGGTGGAATCCCAATTTCAGACATGGACACCTGGAGGATAAGGATGGTTGTTTTCCATTGGAAAGAAACCATGGAACACTGATTCAACAGTGACATTTGGGGATCTATGGGGAGCATTGGGGATCGTTTCTGGACCCAGTGACCCAACAGGAGCTCCTCTAATAAATGTTGCCTGAAGCTCCAACTGTGCCCATCACAGGAACCCCTGTGAGTGTCTGGGACATCCCAGCTGTCTGGCAGCCTGGGGACTCCTGGGATGTCACCATGGAATGGCTGTGACTGCCTCTGACCACAGGGCTCTTTACCATCCCCAGAAAGCCCTGGGAGGTCTCCATGGAGCCCCTGCCCCTGCCTGTGACATTCCGGCTCTGGAACAGCCTGGAGATTCTTGGAAAGATCCCATGGAACCCTTCTGAGGACCTGTGACAAATCTGATCCTTAGCAGGCAACCATCACCAGTCCACTGTTGCTATGGCCAGTTTCCATGGCAACCATCACCAGCCCCCTGTTGCTATGGTCAGTCCCTTGGCAGCTCCATGGAGACCCCATGCCAGGGGTGGTTGCCATGGCCACCAGGGCTGGCACCAGCTGGGATGCTCGGTTTCCACGGGCCGGGCTTCAGCAATGGGATTCCCCAATTTCCTGCTCCCGCTAAAACCGCGCTGCCCTCGCTGCCCTCCCGCCTCCCATGAAAAGCACAAAAGGCAAAGATCCCGGGCTGGGATAAGAACAATTTATTGGGAACTGCAATGAGATAAAAAACAAACAGGAACAAAAACAATATTGATAACAGAAGGGATAAGTAAAACTATTTACAGAGAAAACTACAACATCAACAACTTGTTCTTCCTGGCAATGTATTTCCTCCTGTCTGGAAAGGACACCCTTCTCCTCAGGGAGAGAGAGAGAGAGAGAGTCCCTTTCCTGCCCCTGGCAATGACCTGAGGTGGGAGTGAATGTAATGACAGGGCCATGGCCAGACCCTCATGTTCTCCAATCCCACATCATGTCATTGGCAGGGGCAGGAAAAGGGACAGGTGTCTTCCCAGCATGGATCACAGGGAACATGGATCACCAGGTCTCTTCCCAATGTGGGGTCTCCAATGGGGGATAAAGCTGGAGCAGTGCATTAAACTCTTCCTGCAGTTGGGGCATGTGCAGGGCTTCTTTTACTGGTGCCTCCGTTGGTGTCTGCTCAAGTGAGAGCTGCTGGTGAAGCTCTTCCCACACTGGGGACACTCGTAGGGCCTCTCCCCAGTGTGGATGCGCCGGTGGGTGACGAGGGTGGAGTTGTGCTTGAAGCCCTTCCCGCAGTCGGGGCAGAGGAAGGGCCTCTCATCCGTGTGAATCCGCTGATGCTGGAGGAGCTGAGAGCTGGTGTGAAACCTCTTCTCACACTCGGGGCACTGGTAGGACCTCTCCCCTGTGTGGATCATTTGGTGGATGATCATTTGGGTCTTCCTACTAAAGGTCATCCCACATTCCCCGCAGTTGTATGGCCTTTCCCCAGTGTGGATCCTCTGGTGGCAGATCAAGAGAGACTTCAGCCTAAAGCTCTTCCCACATTCCCCACATTCATAGGGCCGTTCCCTGGTGTGGGTCTTCTGGTGGGAGATCAGGTTAAAGTTCTGGCAGAAGCTCATCCCACATTCCCCACACTCGTAGGGCTTCTCCCCGGTGTGGATCCGCCGGTGCCTGATGAGGTGGGAGTTGCGCTTGAAGCCCATCCCACAGTCAGGGCAGCGGAAGGGCCTCTCATCCGTGTGAATCCGCTCATGCAGGAGGAGATCAGAGCTGGTGTAAAACCTCTTCTGACACTGGGGACATTCGTAGGGCCTCTCCCTCTCCCCAGCGTGGATGCGCTGGTGGGTGATGAGGGTGGAGTTGCGCTTGAAGCCCTTCCCACAGTAAGGGCAGTGGAAGGGCCTCTCCTCTGTGTGAATCTGCTGGTGCTGGAGGAGACTGGAGCTGGTCTGAAACCTCTTCCCACACTGGGGACACTCATAGGGCCTCTCCCCAGTGTGGATGCGTTGGTGGGTGATGAGGGCAGAGCTGCAGCTGAAGCCCTTCCCACACTCCCCACACTCGTAGGGCCATTCCCCAGTGTGGATCATCTGGTGGCTGATCAGGGTGCTGCTCTGCCTGAAGCTCTTCCCACACTCCAAGCACTTGTGGGGCTTCTCCCCATCATGAAGCTGCTCATGGGCCACCAGCTCTGAGCTCTGGCTGAAGCTCTGTCCACCTTCCTGGCTCAGGGTGGGTCTTTCCTCCTCAGAGCACCCTGGGCTGGGTTTGGAGCCCCTCTTCCTGTGGAATCTCTGGGGATTTTCCTCCCCATTGGATTCCTGTGTCCTGGAGTCACTCAAAATGGCCTCATCCATGAGTTTCTGCTGTGGGAATTTCTCCTCCCTGGTCTCCATCCTCAGCTCCTTTTCTGGGGGAGGAAGGCCAAGGAGAGGATGGGATTTGCCTCCGTGCCAGAGGGAAGGGGAAGGAGATCCCCCCAGTGCATCCCCGGCAGGACAGGGTTGGCAGCAGGGTTGTCCTGCAGCCGGGGGCTCTGCTGGGCTGGGAGATGGAGCAGGAGAGAGGGGGAAAGGGGCACTGACTTCCTCCTCACCTGCCTGGGGCTCCTGGGGCACCTTCTTCTTCCTCACAGCCTCCTCCTCCATCTGGCCAAGTTTAAGGGATGGAAAATCCTGTTTTGAGAAGAAAACAAGGGATAAGTACATTGAATTTTGTACTTGTTTGAAGGCAAACCTGGGGAGAGTCTAAAACAGGATTACAATTTAATAAGAAAATGAAGATCAAGGCAATGATGCAGAAACACTGCCTTAAACTGACAGAGTCTGGATATAACCTGACACCCTGTTGCTGGTCAGGGTGGTGGCTGCAGTCCCATTAAATGGTGGCTGCAGTCCTGTGGGAGTGATGAACGTGATTCTGTCCAAGCAGTGATCCTGTAGAAGGGTCTGGTCTTCCTTTGGAGGTCCAGGGGTGGTTCTGGAGCTCTTGTCCTCTGGGAATCCAGTAGGCAAGCTGCTCCTGGTGTTGAGAGCCTCAGCTTATATGCAGGTAGGAATGCTTGGATCCTCCCCCTGGGCGGAGCATCCCACAATGGGATGATGGAATTTGATCAGTCCTGCAGTGACACTCAATGGCCCATTCCCAGAAGATATCTCCCCTGGAGGGCGTTATCAGGGCTGAGTCATGGAAGAGATCAAGAACACTGCCCCACCTGTTTATAGCAGTTGATGAAGATGGGCATTGAAAACATGCATTTGGTTCCATCTTACATTGCAACCTGAAACAGTGGGGGAATCCCTGCTCAGGGGGTGAACACCACCCTCCTTACCCAAACTGGCTCATGTGTAAAACCCCTACCCTGGGAAGGCCACACACACAGGGGACAATGTCACACTTGCCCTGCCCCAGGGGAGGTCTCTGTCCCTGTCACTCCCTTGCCCGCCCCCCTCTTCTCATTCTTTCCAACTCTCTCTCTACCTCACATTTACTGTTCAATAAAATCCACGATGGATTTGATTTCGTTGGCACTTTAATTGGGGCAGAGGCATCTCTGTAACAATTTTCTTAACCAGATGGCAACATTTTTCGGGCATTGTGAGTTTAGGCACTGCTGTCTGACCCCAAGTGCCTTTGACAACAGCATGGTTCCCTACTCTGAGGAGGTTGTGGTTCTCTCTGGAGGAACTCTTGGAAACTTGGAAACAGTCCCTCCTTCCTCCCGGGGAACTTATGGGAGAAATTATGAGGAAAATGGCTGTTGTGGGTGGCCAGGAAAAAGAAAATATTTTGTTGTCCTTCCTTGAAAAGTTTTAAAATCACTGGAGGAGAGGGAGCAAATGATATCAGCGTGACTGATAAAGTTCATTTACTCAGGGGTGAGAAACACAAGGCTGCTAAAAGTCCCACAAGAAGCCCAGCTCTAGTAGCTCAATTCCCAAATAACTCCAGCCAGGGGTCTCCGGGAGGATTTTTTTGGAGCGTGTTCGGAGCCGGCAGATCCCGGACTCGAGCCCCGGGTATCTCCGGGCTCCCTAAGAGGAGCTTTTTCGGGGGCAGAGGAGCCGCCATCGCCCCTCGGGAGGGTCCCGGGGGGTCCACGTGGGGATGGCCTGGTACCGACGGGGCGGGACATTGGTTTTGGGGATCCCCGTGAGAGCCGGGGCTGTGGAACGGGGGACCCCCGGGGCGGGGAGAGGGGAAGGGGCGATAGCGGAGCTGGGGCACCCCCGGCAGCCCGGAGATGAGGCGGGGACGGGACCCCCTGACCCTGACAGGGGCGCGTCCTGGGGTGACTTCATGATGCTCGTGCCCCATCGGTCCCTTTAGCCCAGAAATGAGTTCTGCACCTTTAAGGCTGGTTCTGAGAGCCAAGGGGAGGAGGAAGAAGCGGCAGTTTGTTTTCAGACACTGCACTCACTCCTCCACATTTTGGCTCCTGGATGCACAGAGTGTGGGACAGAGCTCTCCTTTGCTTTTAGTTAGTTTTTAGCTCTCTGAGGCAGAGAAGTTCCCTGGACTGTGGTTTTTCTTTTTCTTTGGAGCTGTTTAATCCTGCTCTGGACTGAACACCCAGAACACCACCAGCAGCTCCCACCTGTGGCCCACCTGGCCGGGCCTGGGTCGCGGCATTTCCAGTGCTGGAGGGACTGATAAGGGACTGATAAGAGACTGATAAGAGACTGAGTGAGACGAGCTACAGCCCACGGAGGCACTTTCGGAATTTGTCATCTCTTTTGGAGCAGCAGGAGGTTTTATTACTTAATATTGTTCAATTTTTGTGCTGGTGAACACTTTGCCTGTTAAATAAAGTTTTTTCCACTTTTCCCCAAGGAAATATTTTCCCGAACTGGCTGAGGGTGGGGCTGCTGAATCTGCATTCTAGAGGAAACCCCTTTTGGAGGTTTTCAACCAAATTTGCCCTAAACCAAATGCATGTTTTCAATGCCCATCTTCATCAACTGCTATAAACAGGTGGGGCAGTGTTCTTGATCTCTTCCATGACTCAGCCCTGATAATGCCCTCCAGGGGAGATATCTTCTGTGAATGGGCCATTGAGTGTCACTGCAGGGCTGATAAAATTCCATCATCCCATTGTGGGACCCACCCTAAGCCAGGAAGGTGGACAGAGCTTCAGCCAGAGCTCAGAGCTGATGGTCCATGGGCAGCTTCACAATGGGGAGAAGCCCCACAAGTGCTTGGAGTGTGGGAAGAGCTTCAGGAAGAGCAGCACCCTGATCAGCCACCAGATGATCCACACTGGGGAATGGCCCTACGAGTGTGGGGAGTGTGGGAAGGGCTTCAGCTGCAGCTCTGCCCTCATCATCCACCAATGCAACCACACTGGGGAGAGGCCCTACGAGTGTCCCCAGTGTGGGAAGAGGTTTCAGACCAGCTTCCATCTCCTCTGCCACCAGCGGATTCACACAGAGGAGAGGCCCTTGCTCTGCCAAGACTGTGGGAAGGGCTTCAACCACAAGTTAACCCTCATCAGGCACCGGCGCATGCACTCTGGGGAGAGCCCCTACGAGTGTCACCAGTGTGGGAAGAGCTTCACTTGCAGCTCTCATTTGACCAGACACCAATGGAGGCACCGGTAAGGGAAGCTCTGCCAATGCCCCAAGTGAAGGAGGATTTTTGTGCGCTGCCAACTTTATCCAACATTGGAGCATCCACATTGGGAAGAGCCCTGGTGTTCCATTTTCCCTGTGATCCATGCTGGGAAGACACCTGTCCCTTTTTCTGCCCCTTCCAATGACATGATGTGGCATTGAAAAACATGAGGGTCTGGCCATGGCCCTGTCATTACATTCACTCCCACCTCAGGTCATTGCCAGGAGCAGGAAAGGGACTCTCTCTCTCTCTCTCCCTGAGGAGAAGGGTGTCCTTTCCAGACAGGAGAAATTGTGGCCAGGAAGACACAGTGAGTTGTGTTTTTCTTTTCCCTGTAAACAGTTATATCTAAACAGTTTTATTTATCCCTTCTGTTATCAATATTATTTCTGTTCCATTTGTTCCTTATCTCATTGCTGTTCCCATTAAATTGTTCTTATCCCAGCCCGGGATCTTTGCCTTTTGTGCTTTCCATGGGAGGCGGGAGGGCAGCGAGGGCAGCGCGGTTTTAGCGGGAGCAGGAAATTGGGGAATCCCATTGCTGAAGCCCGGCCCGTGGAAACCGAGCATCCCAGCTGGTGCCAGCCCTGGTGGCCATGGCAGCAGCCTTGGGAGCGGGTCCCTGGCTGGGGCTGTGGGAACCTCTTCCCTCTGGTGCCCAGGGACAGGAGTGGAGGGAGTGGCTGCAGCTGAGTTGGGGCAGGCTCAGGTTGGCTGTCAGGAAAAGGTTTTTGGCCAGAGGCTGCTGGGGCCCTGGCCAGGCTCCCCAGGGAAGGGTCCCAGCTCCAGGGCTCTCTGAGCGCCAGCAGCGTTTGGCCAGGGCTGCCAGGCCCAGGCTGGCATTGTTGGGGTGTCCTGTGCAGGGCCAGCAGTTGGACTGGAGGATCCTGATGGGTCCCTCCCAGCTCAGCCCATTCTGTGCTTCTGGGATCCCATCAGCCTGGGGATGGGGCTGCCAATGGTTGCCATGGCAACAGGCTCTGGCTGCAGGCCTGAGCTGGTGTCCATGGCAACCACCCCTGGCATGGGGTCTCCATGGAGCAGCCGAGGGACTGAGCATAGCAAGAGGGGGCTGGTGATGGTTGCCATGGAAACTGACCATAGCAACAGGGGGCTGGTGATGTTTGCCATGGAAACAGACCATAGCAACAGGGGGCTGGGGATGGTTGCCTGCTAAGGATCGGATTTGTCACAGGCCCTCAGAGGGGTTCCATGGGAACTTTCCAAGAATCTCCAGGCTGTTCCAGAGCTGCAATGTCACAGGCAGAGACAGGAGCTCCATGGAGACTTCCCAGGGCTTTCTGGAATGGTAAAGAGCCCTGTGGTCAGAGGCAGTCACAGCCATTCCATGGTGACATCCCAGGGCACCTTGGGCTGCAAAGGCACCGATCTGTCACAGGCACTCACGGGGGCTCCACGGTGACATCCCAGGAGTCCCCAGGCTGCCAAAGAGCCGGGATGTCCCAGACACTCACAGGGGTTCCTGTCATGGGCACAGTGGGAGCTTCAGGCAAAGTTTATTAGAGAAGCTCCTGTTGGGTCACAAGGTGCAGAAAGGAGCCCCAATAGCCCCCACAGATCCCCAAATTTCACCGTTGAATCAGAGATGACACAGACTCAGATCAGAAGGCTAAGGGCTAAAAGCCACCTGTTTTTTCAGTCCTCTTCTTTTATATCTTGATTTGCTACAGGTAGACCCCACTGGTCATTTAATCAACACATTTCACATGATTGGCCAATTAAGCCAACACCCTTTAGTAAACAACTTTATGGAAAAAAGCCAATGTATAAGAAACATTGTAGAGGCACCAGTTATTGATGTTTGTTTCATGTTGGGCCTTTCTGGGGGCTCCCTGGATGGGGGAAACCCTCTGTAGCAGTTCTGTGCCAGGTAAAAGGAGATGCATGGGACTTTTTCAGTCTTCAGCTTCTTGTTTTTTCTTATCTTATCTGAAGTTTTGCATTGCTATCCACACCAGGCTCAACATGCTGGGAAAACACCTCAAAATGGTACTAAAATGAATGGTTTAAAGGTCGTTTAAAGTTTTCTCATCCAATTAATTCTTAAAACCTACATTATTTCTACTTATCAACCACTAACTCATCCCTTGACTGTCCACATAACCTCTGCACTGTGCTTTCCTTGACCAATCACCCTGTGCCACCAACACTGCAGAAAATGGAGTAGATGAAGAAGAAGACAGGGACTACACCCAAATTCCTGCATCTTGCTTCCTATCTAGACCGTACTAGAAATCCCAAAACCTAAATTTCTCACCCAAGTGACATAGTATGCTACTCTCTATTACCTATTCCACACCTTAGTAAATTCTAATCACGCGCAAAGTCCTGGAAGTCCTCTCCATGGGCGAAGGTTAAAGGCAGTGTTTCTCTGGGGGTCAGGACCCCTCAGAGCAGACAGAGAAATATTCCCTGTGCCCTGGGTTCCCACAGATTTAATCTAAAATCTTTTAACCCTTAACATGTCAAGTTAGCCAAAAATGTTCCAGGTAAGCAGGATTAGAAGGAGAAGAAATAGAGAACCACAGAAAGACAGAAGATCCATAGAAAGACACGCACATGGGTACCAACTGCTGGGGTTCCAGCATCACCAACAGAGGAACCCCAGGAGAAAGCAGGATCCAGACGCTGGGCTGGCCTCGTGCTCCGGCTTTTAACCCCCTGGGCCTTCATGGCCCCGCCCCTGGGGTGGGACTGCCAGTTGCTTGTCCAATCAGAGCCAGGGTAGCACCAGCTGCTGGCGTGTGATTGATTGACAGCTGGGCCAATCAGAGCTGGGTTAGCACCGCCCCCTGCTGTGTGATTGGCAGCTCTGCCAGGTCAGGGCTGGGGGCGGGGCTCTGTCCCACCACAAACCAAGGCCTGACCCGGCCCTGGCCCCACACGGGCATTCCGAGCATCCCAAGGTGTCTCGGGACATGGATCTCATCCAGCCTCTGACAGCGACCACGGTGACACTACGGAACCTCATGGAGCCATGGGTCACTTGTGACAATGGAGATCCAAGGAAACAATGGTGAGACTGTGGAATCCAGGAATCATGGAATCAAGGAGACCATTGTGCAAATCATGGGCCCTATGGAAGCAAGGATCAATGATCAAACTGTGCTTTGATTGTGATTGATTTAAAATAGAAACAAGGAGCCATTGTTACACAGCGGGGCCACATGGAGCCACGGGAACCCTGTGACTCTGTTGGGGCTCATGAAACCAAGAAGCCATTGTGACATTGCCAGAGCTCATCGAATCAAGGAGACCATTGTGACAGTGTTAGGACCCATGAAGTCCATGGAACATGGAACAGGCCTGCCTGGTTTGGCCTCCTGGGGGCTGTCTGACAGGTCCCACTGAATTTGGCATGTCAAGGGCCACTTCCCATCTGACCATGAAGCACTGGGGCTCTGTGCTTTTATTCCTATGGGAAAGAACTGTCTTTCTTCTCCAGGCTCCCATGGCTGAAATTAGGATTGTGCATCTAAAATTCCCTATATCCAAGGGTTACTCCCAGACAAAATCTGCCCATACAGTCAAGTCTGGCCAGCCTTGGCCTCTGGTGACTGCCTCTCATCTGACCTTGCACCACTGGGGCTCACTTGTTTCTCTCCTATGGAGACCATTGTGACACTGCGGAGCATTGTGGAACCAATGGGCCATGGTGACACTGCAGGCCCTTGTGGAACCTGTGACACTGTAGGAACTTGTGGAACCAAGGGGAACATTGTGACCCTGCAGGGTACCATGGATCCAAGGGGCCACTGTGACACTGTGGGGCCTTGTGGAACCAAGGACATCTTTGTGGCTCTGTTGGGCCGCATGGTCCCAAGGGGCCAGTGTGAAGCAGCAGGGCTTTGTGGAACCAAGAGGCCATTGCTGCATTTCAGGGCCTCATGGAGCCAAAGGGCCGTTGTGATCCTGCAGGGCACGGTGGATCCATGGAGAGCATTGTGGCATTGCAAGGCCCCATGGAATCATGGAGACCATTGTGACCCTGTGGGGCCTCATGGAAGGAAGGGGCCATTGTGGCACTATGGGAACTTGTGGAACCAAGGGAATCATTGTTGCACTACTGGGCCCCAATGGAACCAAGGGGCCATTGGACACAGCCAGGCTTCATGGAACCCAAAGGCCATTCTGACACTGTGGGGCCTTGTGGAACCATGGAGACCATTAAGATCCTTAAGGACTTGTGTAATCAAGGGGCCATTATGACACCTGAGGGCCTCATGGGAGCAAGGAGCCATTGTGACACTGCAGGGCCCTGTGGAACCAAGGGAACATGAAACAGCTGTGGCTGCCTTGGCCTCCCAGGGGCCACCTGACAGGTCTGGCTGACCTTGGAATGTGGAAGGCCACTCCCATCTGCCCCTGAAACACTGGGGCTCTGGGCTTTTCTTTTTATGGAAAAGAACTGTCCATTCTTTCCAGGTATCCATGGCCAAAATTTAGAATTCCACCTCCAAATTTCTGTGTATGAAAGGATTCCTGCCAGACAAAAGCTGCCAGGACAAACAAATCTGGCTGGTCTTTGACTCCTGAGTGCCAGAACTCACCTGTTTTCCAAACACTGGAAAGGGATCTGTACTTTTCCTTTTATGGAAAAAATCATCCTTCTCCAGGCACAAATGTCTGAAATTAGGACTCCACATTCATAATTTCAAATATCCAAGGGTTGCTCCAAGCAAACCTGCCAGGACAGACAGGTCAGGCTTGCCTTGGCCTCTGGTGGCTGCCGTTCATCAGCTCCTGAAACACAAGGGCTCCGTGGTTTCCTTCCTATGCAGACCAATGTGACATTTGGGAGCCTTGTGAAATGCAGGGGCCATTGTGACACTGCAGAGCACCATGGATCCAAGGGACCATTGTGACACTGTGGGGCCTCGTGGAACCAAGGACATCATTGTGGCTCTGTTAGGCTGCATGGTCCCAAGGGACCAGAGCAAAGAAGCAATGTGGGAGTTAGCCCAGCTGTAACTCAGAGTCAGCCAGATTTTACCTCGGAAGAACTGGGCGTGAGTTTCAAGCCCTGGGAATCATGTGTTTAACTTAGGGTGAGCTTGAGAGTTCGCCCATAAGCCTTTAGTGTTGTTATGCTAAGTTGTCCAAGTTCTCCTCCCCTATTGGTTACTAGTTTCCCCTAGAGGGTTATTGTTCTAGAGTGTTCTACCCCCAAGTGTACATGTTGTTACTTCCCCTTTGTCTCGGGTCTTAGGATCCTGCCCCTCATACTGTTCTCGACTTCTCCATGTTTATTGTTTTTCACCCTGTTATTAAAGTTCCTTTTAAGCAACTCCATTGATCCTGCTCCTTTTCATTTTCCCCACCCTTGCCCTGAAGTCAGGGAACCAGAGAGGTTTGTCACAGCCACCCTCATTGTGACCTTTGGCGCCCGAACAGGGACCATGACACTCAGGGCTCCCTGTGTCAGTCACGTCAGCTGGGGTTAGCTGATGGATAGGCCAGCGCTCCCTGGGATTTTGGATTGTGCCGGGCCCAGTGGATTCATCGTTGCTTCAAGGGATCTTGCACAGGATCAGCAGGGACAACAACAGTTTCACCTGCATAGGATTGCAGGTGGGTTTGGGGAAATGCAAGACATTTATTGCCCATTTTGTCACAGTGTTTTTACAATATGCACCCATGTCCCATAACTGATTTGGGGCATTCCAGTGGCTCTTCCCCATAAGGCAGAGAAAGAGAAAAATGGGCAGCCAGATGTCCAAAGTAGAAAGGAGCATATATGGGTGCTTTAATTCTCACTGATCATGACATAATATTTTGAAAGAACGAATTAAAATCAATCATGAGGTGGATCATTAAAAATTTTCCAGACACCTCTGCTGACGAAATCCATACCACTGAATTTTGGGAGTCACTGGGAGTTAAATTGTACAACCTTTCGATCAAAAGGGACCCCATTGCACCCTGCATGCTCCCCATCTTCCACACCATCCTTGAGACCCTTCACCAGCAAGCAGTGTGTTGAAAACTCGATCCCTTTGTCACTCCTAACTTGGGACCTCCCCTCAAAACCTGCCTTTCTCAGACCTTCCAAGATGGTCCAAGATGGCAATGGCCACGCAGTCTTGGAGCATCATGCCCTGGAGACTCAAGACAGAAGGAGCCCGAATGTGGCACGGGAGCCCAACCATCCTCCCTCCATCTTGGCTCCTCCACTTCCTGCTACCACAGCCTTCACTTCCGCCCTGAACGAACCTCCAGACTCCGCCCCCATAACTGCGGGTCACACCCCCAGTGTCAATCGTCCCCTCCACCCTGGGCCATGCCTCCAGTTAAGGAAGGAGACTGGCAAATAGCCTCGAAACTCCTCATTGCCCTGGTATGTTATGAAAGAAGGGGGCAGAATCCCAGGTATCAACCATTGGTTTACGGGGAAATCAAGGATCTGTGTAGGGCAGCTAAAGACCATAGGAAGGACTTACCTTGTTTTAATGGCATAATGAGGGCCATGTTTACCCCACGTCTTAACTCCCTAAGATTTAAAATATATTATGACCATGTTGTTGTCACCTACAGAATACACCCTGTGGGAAGGGGGATGGAAGTGTTTACTAAATCAATTAATAGCAGACTATGCTAATAATGAGGCAAGGGCAGAATTGACAATCAACCATCTAGCTGGAGAAGGACAACACAGCCGACCAGATGATCAAGCAGCAGGTATCCCCAGAGAAGTATTGGATGATATCAAAGAGATGGCTTTGAAAACTTTAATCCAGGTGTCGGATGGTAGCACCCCCAATTTGGACTACCTTGGATGGCTGCAGCTAAAGCTTTAGGGCAATCAGACCATCCTGGATGCCTGTTAAGTAAGCAAACCAATGCTGCCTCCCTCACATTGAGTGGCTGCTCTCAGACACAGAGACCATCAGACACGCCACCTTGCAGAACAGCGATAGAGTTTTTACTCTGGGCACATGGGCATGGCTGTGTAGACTCTGAGGGCATGTGCTGCATGAACCTCTCCAGCCACAGCGAGTCAATCCACAAGAGCATTCAGGTACTGAAGGAAGGGTTCAAGAAGCTTCAAGTGGAAAACAAAGACTGGTTCAATAAACTCTTCCAATCCAAGGGACTAAAAGGGCTGGATGATGTCTAGCTACAACAGGACTCTTCATTCTCTTAGTGGTTGTTGTTGTATTGTTAATTGTCCCATGTTTGCTTGGATGCTTTTAGAAAGTCTTACAAAATTCTTTCAATTCCATCTTTGTGTTAAAACAGAAAGGGCTAAGATACCCAACACAGGCTCCTCATGGAATCCTTGGAGGAGAGAATTGGAGGCCAGGATGGCACAAAAACCTCCCAGAGACTCAGTGTGGGAAGGAAAATCCTTAAAAATAGCTAAAAGTATTCTTAGATCCAAAGTACCTTAAAAACCTTGAGTATCTGAAAGTATTAATGAGCCCCACTGAGTGTCAGTACAAAGCTCTCAAGGGACTCGTTAAAGCAGATAATTGGGGCCATGATTGCACAAACCTCTCACAGAATTTGTATCAAAAGGGAAACACCAAGTACCTTCAAATAACTGAAGTACCTTGAAGTATTAATGAGCCCCACTGAGTGTTGTTAATGACAAAGCCTCTCCAGGGACTAATTACAGCAGATAATTGGAGGCCAGGATTGCACAAAGCTCTCAGAGACTGCAAGGCAAAAGCCAAACCCAAAGTCCTTTGAAAAACCTGCAGTCCCAGCAGGGAGCATTCAGGAGCCCCCAGGGCCATTGCTGAGCAAGGCTCCCCAGGGACTCCTTGCAGCAGATCCTTGAGGCCACTGGGATGTGGGCTAGGGGGGGATGCTGAGGGCAGCACAAGGGGCTGACAGTGCCCAGCCTGGCTGGGGCTGTGCCAGGAGGCCCCAGGGCCTCAGGACAAGGTGTCTCCTCCCAGCCCTTGCTGGCACAGACCCTGCTGTGCCCCAGGGCACCAAGACTTGGCTTCTCTTTGTCCCCACCTGTCATCACTGCCTGCAGTTCTCTGCCCTGCCTGGGGCCTGGGGACACTTGCTCAGTCGTGTCCCTCTCTGGGAGCCATTAAAAGTCCAAGAAAGTTTGGAGTTGGATTCTGACGTGGAGTTCTGCAGAGGTTTCTTCAGCTCCCTCTCAGGGACTGATGTCCAGGGCCTGAGCACAAAGCCCCAGGGGCTCATAAAAGTCCTTGTGCTGTGTCTGTGCTGCTGAGCTGGGCTGGGCTCCTGGCACAGAGGCAGCTCCTGGTCACCAAGAAGAACTTCAAAAGCACATTTCTCTGGATGAGCAGCTCTTGTGCCAGCCCAGCAGGGCTGGGGCACTGCCTGCAGCCAGCCCGGGCACAGCCCAGAGGCACAGAGAGCTTCAATCAGTCAGGGCTGAGAAGGGGCTGAGAAGTGCCTGGGGCACAATCACTGCCAGCCCTTGGCACAGGAACCTCTGGCTGCAGGACAATGCAGCTGCAGCTCCTGGAGCCATCTCCTGCAGCTGGAACATCCCAATGCCTGCAGAGCCTGTGAGTACAACTCTGAGTATTTCTGGCGCAGGGGAGGTGAAATGCTCATGAAATTCTGACATGCTGAGGAGTTCTGATCAGTCATAGAATATTTCCAGGGCAAGGGTTTTGTTCAAAATGAGGAAATTTCCTAAGACTAGGTATTCAGTTTACTACTACTGGAGAATGGCAGGGAGGAGGGGATACATATTAAAGATTAATTCTGAATTATTAATTATTAATTTTGACAAGATCCTGAGACATCCGAACTGTTCCTTTCAGTGATCAATAGGTTCACAGGAGATCCCTAATGTGCTTTCAGCCCCTCTGCCCATGGACAGCAGCAGCATCACCTTTGCTGGAGCCATCAGGCTCAGTCTGAGCTGTCCTTTCTCCAAGCTGCAAACAGAACCTGCCCCCAGCCAGTGCCCTGAAAACAGGCAGGGTTCTTTAGGGCCAAGGAGAGTGCACAGAGATTTGGGGTCTGTGAGTGCTGGCAGGGAGAGATCAGGCACAGGGAAACACCTGCAGGAGGGAAATCTGCAGGAAGCAGAGAGAAGATCAGGCAATGAGAGAAACCAAACCCCAGCAATGCTGTGGCAGGGAGAGTTTAGAGATGCCCACAGGAGCCCCTGCAGTGCAGCCCCTCACTCTGAACAAGCCCCCTCCCTCCTGTGCCCCAGCCAAGCCTCTGCCCTCAGCCTGGGAGTTCCTGATATCTAAGAATAGAAGAAGAGACATAGGGGGAGCTTAAAAAGAAAATCCTAGAACTCTTAAACACCAAAAGCTGTCTGTGTGTTCCAGGGGAGGGTGTATGGGAAAAGGCTTTGATTTTGTTTACAGGTATCTCCTCTAACTCTTCACTGTCCTTTTCTCCACAAACAGGTGCCCATGTGCAGCCCCAGCAAATGTCCAACAGCAGCTCCATCAGGCACTTCCTGCTGCTGGCATTGGCAGACACGCGGCAGCTGCAGCTCCTGCACTTCTGCCTCTTGCTGGGCATCTCCCTGGCTGCCCTCCTGGGCAACGGCCTCATCATCAGCGCCGTAGCCTGCGGCCACCACCTGCACACGCCCATGTTCTTCTTCCTGCTCAACCTGGCCCTCACTGACCTGGGCTCCATCTGCACCACTGTCCCCAAAGCCATGCACAATTCCCTCTGGGACACCAGGAACATCTCCTACACTGGATGTGCTGCTCAGCTCTTTTTCTTTCTGTTCTTTCTTGGATCAGAGTATTACCTCCTGACCATCATGTGCTACGACCGCTACGTGTCCATCTGCAAACCCCTGCACTACGGGACCCTCCTGGGCAGCAGAGCTTGTGCCCACATGGCAGCAGCTGCCTGGGCCAGTGCCTTTCTCACTGCTCTCATGCACACGGCCAATACATTTTCCCTGCCCCTGTGCCATGGCAATGCCCTTGGCCAGTTCTTCTGTGAAATCCCACAGATCCTCAAGCTCTCATGCTCCAAATCCTACCTCAGGGAACTGGGGCTTCTTTCTGTTAGTGTCTATTTAGCACTTGGCTGTTTTGTG
Source organism: Agelaius phoeniceus (assembly GCF_051311805.1). Taxonomy (NCBI): domain Eukaryota; kingdom Metazoa; phylum Chordata; class Aves; order Passeriformes; family Icteridae; genus Agelaius; species Agelaius phoeniceus. The sequence goes on along the minus strand of NW_027509867.1, from coordinate 7,242,479 downwards.
TTTATTGTTTTCTCCTATGTGCAGATCTTCAGGGTTGTGCTGAGGATCCCCTCTGAGCAGGGACGGCACAAAGCCTTTTCCACCTGCCTCCCTCACCTGGCTGTGGTCTCCCTGTTCATCAGCACTGCAATATTTGCTCACCTGAAGCCCCCTTCCATCTCCTCTCCATCCCTGGATCTGGCCCTGTCAGTTCTGTACTCGGTGGTGCCTCCAGCCCTGAACCCCCTCATCTACAGCCTGAGGAACCAGGAGCTCAAGGCTGCAGTGTGGAGACTGATGTCTGAATGGTTTCGGAAACATTAAACTGCTGGCCAATTTCTGCATATCACTTGTAATAAAATTCATCTTTCATACTTCTTGTTGGTTTCAATTGGAATTTCTTTTTATTTTTTTTACTTTTTTCATATTATCTACAAATAAATGTCATTGTTTGTGCCATTTCTCATTTTGTTTCTCTCCATCTTCCCTGTGCCCACAGACTGTGTCAATGAGGGGTTGTGCTCTTGGTGGCTTTAAATTAACTAAAGGATCTCCTAGCAGAGTTTTCTGCAGAGATCCCCTTGTGTTCCGTTCTCTGGAGCTGCAGCAGCAATGTCTGTGTGCAGAGCTGGGGCAGATCAGTGCTGGCACAGCAGCTCTGCTCCTGCTGGCCACACCATTCCTGATCCAGGCCAGGAGCCATTGGCCTTCTTGGCCACCTGGGCACACTGCTGCCTCATGTCCAGCCTACTGTCCATCAGTCCCTGCAGGTCCCTTTCTGCCTGGCTGCTCTCCAGCCACTCTGTCCCCAGCCTGTAGCACTGGGGCCAAATATCAGGGCCTAGCACTTGGATTTGTTAAACCTCACCTTGTTGGGTTCATCCTCTGGGTCCAGCCTATCAAGGTCCCTGTGCAGACCACTCGTATGTTCTCTCAGATCAAAACTCACATCCAGCTTGGTGACATCTGCATAGAAGTCCTAGGTTCCAAGGGGCCCCTCAGTGTCACAACGGCCTCTTAGTTACACCAGGCCCTGCACTGTCACACTGGTCTCCTTGGTTTCATGAGACCATGCAGATCAAGAATGGACTCCTTGCTTCCATGGGGCCCCAAAATGTGACAATGGTCCCCTTGGTTCCACAAGTCCCCTCAGAGTCACAATGGACTCCTTGTTTCCACAAGGCCACACAGTGTCACAGCATTATTCCAGATCCCTTGAGGCCCCATCGTGTCACAGTGGCCCCTTGGTTACACAGGATCCTGCAGTGTCACAATGTCTCCTTGGTTCCATGAGGCCCAGCAGTGTCAGAACGGCCCCTTGGTTCCACTGGGCCCTGCAGTCTCCCAATGGTCTCCTTGGTTTTGCAGTGTCAAAATGGTGAAACCCCTTGGTTGCACGAGGCCCTGCAGTGTCACAATGGCCTCTGTGGTTCCACGAGGACCCAGAGTGTCACGGGGCACTTCCTGGGTCCATTTGGCCCCAGAGCACCACCATGGAGCCCTGGTTCTGTGGGGCTGCACGGTGTCACCCTGGTCCTCTTAGTTCCACAAGGCCCTGCAGTGTCACAAAGGTCCCAGAGTGTCCCAATCATCACAGAATGACAGAATCAAATAGGCTGGAAAAGACCTTTGGGATCATCAAGTCCAACCAATGCCCTAATACTGCCTTGTCACCCAGACCATGCCACTGAGTGCCACTGGAGAGGGACAGTGACTCTGCCACCTCCCCCCTGGCCAGCCCATTCCAGTTCCCACTCACCCTTTCTGTGAAGAACTCCTTCCTATTGTCCAGCCTGAGCCTCCCCTGGTGCAGCTTAAGGCTGGGTCTTCTTGTCCTGCCCTCCAGCAGATCCACACTCACACCCAGCTTGGTGCCATCTGCAATTTGTGAATGCAGCACTCGATCCCCTCACCCAGATCATCAGTGAAGATATTAAACAGGACTGGGCCCAGCACAGATCCCTGGGGACAGCCCCAGTGCCTGGACACCAGCTGGGTGCAGCACCATCCCCACCACTCTCTGGGCCCAGCCTGCAGCCAGCTCTTAAATCTCCCAGCCAGGAGGGAACCTGCCCAAGCCGTGGGCTGCAGCTTTTCCAGGGAATGCTGTCAGAGACAGAGTCAAAGGCTCTGCTGGAGTCCAGGCACACAACATCCACAGCCTTTCCCGCATCCACAGGTGGGTCACCTGGGCATAAAAGGAGACCAGGTTGGTCAGGCAGGACCTGCCAGCCCTAAATCCACGCTGGCTGGCTCTGATCCCTGGGCCATCCTGTGGGTGCCCTGTGATGGCACTCAAGGTGATCTGTTCCATAACCTTGCCGGGCACCCAGGTCAGGCTGACAGGCCTGGAGTTCCCCAGCTCCTCCTTCCAGCCCTTCCTGGGGATGGGCTCACACTGGCACCTCCAGTGCTCTGGGCCCTCCCTGCTGAGCCAGGACTGATGGTAAATGATGGAGAGCAGCTTGGGATCCACAGCTCCCTCATCCCCCTAGGATGGATCCCATCTGATCCCATACACCTGTGAGCACCTGAGTGGCTCAGCAGGTCCCCAGCTGCTTCCTCCTGGATTCCAGGGGGCTGTTCTGCTCCCTGTGCCTATCTACCAGCTCAGGAGAACACTTGTCCTGAGGACAACCTGTCCTAATACTGAAAATTGAGGGAAACAAGTGTAAAGTAGCTTAGCCTTTTCCTTATCTTTAGTTACTGTATTCCCCACTGCACTCAAAAAAGAGTATAGGTTCTTCTTACCTTATCATTTGATATTAATTTATTTATAGAAATATTTTCTATTGTTTTTCACAGAAGTGGCCAGGTTAAGCTCTAATTGAGCTTTCACATCTCAACTTTTCTTTCTGCATAACCTAACAACATCCTTAAACACTTTCTAAGTTGCCTGACCTTCTGTCAAAAGTTCATGCATCCTTTTCTTTCCCGAGATCCCACAAAAGCTCCATGTGGAGCCAGGCCAGTCATTTTCCTCACCAGCTCATCGTTTGCCACAATGGGACAGGCTGCTCTTCCCCCTTAAGATTACTTTGTTGAAATGTTTCCATCCTTCCTGGACCCCTTTGTTTTAAAGGGCTCTTTCTCTTTAAAAAAGTCAGTACCTGATTTGGTACTCCCCAAATCTGCATCCTAAACAGGCCAAAGTCTGCCCTTCCTAATTCCAGTGTAGAAGTTTTGTTGCTGCCCCTCCTTCTTTCACAAAACATTGAAAACTTGATTATTTCATGGTCACTGTGCCCCAGGCAGCCTCTGAGCCCCACATCTGCCCCCAGCCCTTCTCTGTCTGTGAACAGCAGCAGACAGAGCTTTCCTTGGCAGTGGGAGTGTTACCAAAAATTCAGTAAAACAGAAAACTCCTTTTAACCCCAGTGTAGCATTAAGAAGCAGCATTCTTTATTCAGCTGGATGCACAGGGGAGAGCTCCTCCCAAAGCCCTGCATGCTGAGTACAGGAAAGTTTCTGTTTATTTTCTGTATTTTGCACACATATCCATTGATTGTCCTGGACTAAACATACATATGATAATCATTTCCCCAAAATCATTAACATATTTCCCCTCCCCTTTACCCATGTGTTCTTCTGTCCTGGGGGGGTCTCTCTGGTGGTCCCTGGTGGTCGTGGACCCCAATGTTCCAGTGGGCCTGGCTGAGCTGGCAGGACCCTGAGGCTGCTGAACTTCCAGTTCCCCTTCTCACACAATGGGCCTTGTGTGGTTTCCATAGGCCTGGGGATGTGGAGAACAAGCTCCAGGTGTCAGCTCAGCTGGTGTAGGCAATTGATTATCTGGTAACATGAGGTGACAGAGTGGGCTATGACATCACAGAGTGGGTTATGTGAGGTCATTGAGAAGCTATGACATCATAGGCTGCCTCTGTGACATCACAGAGCAGATGTCTGACATCACAGAGCAGACTATGACATCACAGAGTTGGCTGTGACATCAGAGACCAGCTGTGTGACATTAGAGAAGGGGCTGTGAGCTCACAGAGCAGGCTGTGACATCCCAGAGGGGCTGTGTGCCATCCCAGAGGGGCTGTGTGACATCCCAGCAGGGCTGTGTCAGGTCACTGGGTTGGTCACTCTGCCCCAGCTCCCCCTCACAGTTTCTCCCAACAAGTCCAATGCTGTCCATGCCCAGCGGGGTCCCTGTCCCCCGGGATCCCCCCGGCTCACCTGGAGCCACAGCCTCCACCAAAGGATGTTCCACAGGATCCACCCCAGAGCCTGACATGGGGACAAGGGGCCAGGGCTGTGTGACCAGGACATCAAGGACGGGGATTATCCAGGTCACTGTGGCCTGGTTTGGGTTGCCCAGGGCAGGAAAGATGTCTGGCAGCTGGAGCAGGGTCTGGGAAGGGCCTCCAAGGTGGGGCTGGAGCCCTTGGCCTGTGAGCAGAGGCTGAGGGAGCTGGGCTTGTCCAGCCCAGAGCAGGGAAGGCTGAGGGGCTCCTCATCCCAGCCTGGCAGTGCCAGCGAGGAGGGGATGGAGAACACAGAGCCAGGCTCTTCACCGGGGGCCTGGTGGGAGACAAAAGCCAATGGGTGGAAGGGGAAAGAGGGGAGATCAGCCAGGACAGGAGGAGATGAAATGAGTCAGGCTGGTTTCAGCATTTCCTCAACACCAAAAGCAGCCTGACCTCCCTTCTCCATCCACCACTGACAGCTTTGCAAATCAGGAATTGTTGGAGCTGTTTTGCACCCACTCCAGGATGAGCATCCTGATACAAGAACTTAATTGTGTTTATATCTGTCACAGAACCACGTTTTGTCTAAAATTAATTCTAGTATGGAAATCACTTGTGGATGGAGGACTCATCAGATGCTGCTGGGACATTGCACATAGCTCAGGGAAGAGCGTGATTGTTATTAAATTGTGTCCTCTTCAACTGTGATCTCTAGGGCACTAGGAGAAACTTTCTGTTCCTCTGAGTCTCACCAGTTCCTGACCCCCAAAGGACACAAACCTGATGAGTTGTGGTTCCCACTCCAGTGGTGGCACTTGCACCTCCATCCATCCCCAGAGCAGAGCTCCCTTGTCCCAGAGAGTCCCTGGCAATGCAGGGATGAAGGAAACAGAACAGGCTGGGGGGATCAGGGGCAGATGCAGGGAGAAGAATGACTTTGGCATTTGATGGAGCTGTGCCTTCCCTTGGCTTTGTTGGCTGACAAGAAATGAACATCCCTCTGTGTCTCGGGCAGCTCCTTCTGCAAGGAAAGCAGGTGGGAGTTGGAGCCAAGGAGCTGAAAGCTGCAGGTGCAGCCTGGGCTGGAGGGAGCTCAGATTTGCACAAGGCTGCTCTGAGTGCCAGGGCTTGGATGGGGGAAATGGTGGGCTGGGGGTAGGGACAGAGTCTGATTGATTGTCAGCCATGAAGGGTCTTGATTTTCATATCCATTCAAACTGCATGAGGAGGTACTTGGATTCAGTGTCAATTGGAGATTGCACATATGATTGAATTAACAAGAAAACAAATCTAAACAGGACCTAAAAAATCTTTTCTCGCTGTCTGTTTAAATATCATGTATTCAGTTTCAATGCACTACTGAGATCTACTTAACCACAAATTATTTGAAAATTAAAATCAAATGATTCCCAGAGGCTTGGCTTGTTCAGGTGCTCTGAATGTTCATGGGCCCTGGGACACTGAATTCCTGCACTGAAGAGCTGAAGGCTGAACAAGCCTCTGGAGCAGTGAAATTCAGCAGCAGCCTCCAAGTTGCTGAGGATGTCAGCAGCCCCCAGTGAGGCCATCCCTGCCCAGAGACCGTGGGGGAATGGGCAGACAAGGAGAGCGTCCCTGGGGCTGGGGCAGCACAACTCAGAGGCAGCAGCGGCTCCAGCTGGGCAATGGAGTGTGGAATGGGGCTGGGAAAGCCCTGCCTGGGCTGGGCCAAGCAGCACACACAAGCCCTGACTCCCATCCCTAAAATAATTCTCTCAAGGAGATATTTAAAAGGAATTACAATTGTTTGTGTCCTCTGAGTTAGGTGCACTGGATAAATACCAGTACAAGAGATTCTAGGAGCTCAAAACAACCAAACAGCCTTCCCTGGGAAGTTCAGAAAATCAGAGAAACTTTGGCAAAAGATTTATTATGACATTGTAGTGGTTTTGGTTTGTCAATTTAAGATTTTTCTATTATTGAGATTTCTTAATTAATGGATTGATGAATATGGGGGGTTTTAGTGTCAGTAATTATTTATCTATTTATTTTATTGTGAGATTGTAATATAAGAATAGTAAAGTAGGCCTAAGATTTTAAAAGGGTATATAGAAAATTTTATTTAAAATAAATTCATAAAGAAAAAATGTAGTAGGAATTAAATAATTTATTTAGAACACTTTTTTTTCTTTACAACTTTTTCTTTTTACTGACAATGTAAAGAATGTAAACTTAAAATTTCTAGTTAGTTTACTAGTTATAGAATTGTTTTTCTTTAGTTTACTTAGGGAGAGAAGTTTTTCTTGTTAAGGTTGTGGAGATATTTTACAAGAGGAAAAAATATACTTTTTTGTGGCTCTTAATTTTGCCATGGATAACACCTGTCTGGGAACTTTGCTCTTGTTAAGTTGTTTTTATTGCTACAAGCTTTTTCACAGCTTGCTGATGGGCCATGTTGACTTATGAGGTATTGTTTTAAAGATGACTTATTTAAAGGTATAAGTTTTTATTATTTACTTTTAAAATTATTTTTATGTCTGGGAATAGAGATCTTCTCTTGGAGATACTGGATTACTTTGTTTTTTCCCTGTTTAAGCATTTTATGAAATTAAAGTATTTTTAACATTTGTTTATTTTAGTATGGAGGTTTTTCTTTGATAATATTTTGAATTTTTAAAAATATTATTTTGTGTTAAAAAGAAAAAGAGTTTTTTCTTTATAGTTTACAAGAGGATTTTAGTTTTAAGAGTAAAGTATTTTTTATTCTTTTTTTTTTTTAGGATTTAATCTCTTCTTTACTTACTTTGATGGTTTTATATTGGTTTCTTACAAGCTTGTATTTTGTTTTTTTTTCTTTTACTCATGGGAGGATTGAAGTATTGAAAGAGTTAACACCTGACCTGCTGGCATCGTGTGGTGGAAGTTGTGGTTGGGTTGTGTTAGGATTGGTTTTATGGTTGGTTTTAGGGTTTTTTGTGTTTTAGTTGTAGGGTTATTTTGTGTGGGTTGTAGATTGTAGGGGTTTTGGTTTTAATTGTGTTGGGGGCGGGGACTTGATGGTGAGATTTTAATAGCTGTGGCTGGCTTTGTTCTGGTTGGGGTTTTGTAGCCTCTTTTGTTTTCCTGTTTGGGAGTTGTTGGGGTTTGGTTTGGTCAGAATGGGGCTGATGGGGGTGGAGCAGCCTGGGGAGGGGGAAGGGGCTCAGCCCATGGCAGGGTTGCTTGGTTTAGTTTGGTTTGGTTTGGTTTGGTTTGGTTTGGTTTGGTTGAGATGGGGGCTGGGACCCGCTGCTTCTTTGTTGACTGGAAAGAAAGAGGAGGTTCCTGGGTTTTTTCATCTTTAACATTTGTGTTTCACAGAGGCGTGTTCAGTATCTTAGTGGTTTAACAGATTGTCAGTTACACAAAAAGTTTTGTATTACTTTTTAAAATTCTTCTCGTGTCAAACTACGACAGATACTCAGTCAACAAAAAACACTTCTCAAAGCATTGACTAGGTCCATTCAACTTCACAAACTCTAAGCCTGTTCAATAGAATGTTAATCAAAATTTGCAGGAGCACAGAAACAGAAGAAGACACAGAAAGAGATAAAAGACAAAAAAGATACAGAGAAGCACAGACACACAGCTACCAACTCCTGGATTCCAGCAGTGTTCTGATGGAAATTCCAAGAGGATGCAGGGTCAAGATGTGTGCTCACCTTGTGGTCAGCCTTCAATACCCCTTGGTCTCCCTGGGCCCTTCCCCCAGGTGGGGCTTGGGCTCATTTGGTCCCTCAGGAGCTGGGCTGGGGCTGCAGAGGTGGCTGTGGAGCATTGCCTGTGCTGTGCCAGGGACTGGCAGTCACTGCTGGGCTGGGATAGAGGCTCTGGGGGGATTGGGGTTCCAGGGCAGGGCAGGGCTGGGGTTCCAGGGCAGGGCAAGGCTGGACCTGCCCCTTCCTCCCCCATACATTAAATGTTTTGAGCCAAGAATTTCCTCCAGTCTCTCACAACAGGGAATGTTGGAGATGAAATGCCAATTCTGGCCATGGGCACCTGGACAAGAAGGGCAGCTTTTTTCCATAGGAAGGAATGCAGAGAGCCACAGTGTTTGGAAGGAGGGTGAGATCCTCACTAGTCCATGGCCAGCCAGACTTGTCAGGAATGGCAGATTTTGTCTGGGAGCAGTCTTTGGATTTGAGGAATTTTGGAGGTGGAACCATAATCTCAACCATGGGCACCTGCAGAAGCAGGAAAGTTCTTTTCCATAGGAAGGTGAGCATGGAGCCTTCCCCAGGGTTTTAGGGATGGGTGAGACCTGACCCTTGTGAAACCATTTCCAGCCAGACTTGTCCTGGCAATATTCCTATTGGAACTATCCTTGGATATAAGGAAAATTTGGAGGTGAAATCCCAAATCTGGCCATGGGTGCCTGGCAGAGAAGGAGAGTTCTTTTCCATTGGGAAGGAAAGCATGGAGCCCCAGTGTTTCAGCAGCAGATGAGAAGAGACCCTCAACATGCAATGGTCAGCTGGACCAGTCAGGCAGTCCATGGGAGACCAAACCAGTCAGATATGCTCTCTGTCCCCTTGGTTTGATAGGGTCCCACAACGTCACAGTGGCCCCTAGGTTTCAGAAGGCCCCAAAGTATCACAATGGTCCCTACGATTCCACAAGGCCCTGAAGTGTCACTATGGTCCCAATGATTCCATGAGGCCTTGCAGTGTCACAATGGCCTCCTTGGTTCCACCGGCCCCACAATGTCACAGGACTCCTCTGTTCCATGAGCACTGCAATATCACAATGGACCTTTGGACCCTGGGGGTTTGCAGTGTCACAATGGTCTCCTTTGGCTCTGCAGTGTCACAATGGACCACTGATGACAGGAGGCCCCTCTGTGTCACCCTGGAGCTTTGGTTCCATGCAGCCCTGCAGTGTCACAAAGGCCTCTTGGTTTCATGAGGCCCCACAGCATCACAATGGTCCTCTTGGTTCTTTGGGGACCCCCAGGGTCACCATGGTCTCGGTCTCACTGGTTCCATGAAGCCTCACAATCTCACAATGCTTTGCTTATTCCATGGGCCCTCATAGCATCACAATGGTCTCCATGATCCCATGGGTCCCCTCAGTGTCACAACGATCTCCATGATTCCATGGTGCCCCATAGTACAAAAAGGCCTCTTGGTTCCATGAGGCTCTGAAGTGTCTTAATGGTCTCCACGGTTCCATTAGGCCCTGCGGTGTTACAATGGAACCTTGGTTTGATGGGGCCTCACAGTGTCACAATGATCCCTGCATTCCATGGAGCCACACAGTGTCAGTATGGTCCCCTTGGTTCCATGAGGCCCGGCAATGTCACAGTGCTCTCCACGATTCCATGGGGCCCTTCAGAGTCACAGTGGTCCCCGGGTCCCCGGGTCTCACAAGGCCCCACAGTGTCACAATGCTCCCTTGGTTCCGTGGGCCCTGTGCTGCTGCATTCCCCCCTCCCCTTCTCAGGCCGCCCTGCAAGCTGAGAAATGCTCCTTGGGGCTCGGCCTTGGCCAACAGCCCCTGGGCTCAGCTCCTCTGCAGCTCATCACAAACACTGTCTGCTCCAGGCACTGCTGCTGCCCAACCAGCTCCTGCTTTCTGGAGGAGCAGCCCTGGGAACTGGTTTTGTTCCCTCCGTGGCACAACATCCCTGTTCTCACACTGCCAAAGAAAGCTGTTGATGCCACGTGTGGCCAGGATGAGCCATTGCTGGGACTGAAGCCCCTCTCTTGGGGCCCTACAAACAGCGCTCCAAAAGGAGCCCTTGGAGCTCTCCTGGGCCAGCGACTCCCTCTGAGTGGGGCCTCTCCCAGCCGGGAACTCTCCTGTTTGCTGCACTCGGGGATCCCCAACAACAACGGAGCCTGGGCTGATCCCCCCACTCCTCCAGGCTCAACCCTTCACCCTCTGGGGAGATGCCAAAGGATCCACAGGGAGCATTTCCTGCCCTGAGGGGAATTTCTCCCAGGTGCCTTGCACTGACTCTTTGTGTCTGTGTGCATACAGGAGTGCCCGTGCTGGGGAAATGTGGCAGAAATGCTGCTCTCTGAGGGGTTTGAGAGCCTTGGACAGCTGAGACACTCAGGCCTGGAAGTGAGGTTAGGTCATGTGGTCTAAGCAAAGTTCAATGCTCCTAAGTGTTGTTCTTTTGCTAAGTTCTTAAGTTTAATATAAGTTATTAGCTAAGTTGAATATTGGTATGTGTTATTCCACTATTGAATCATTAAGTTATAGGTTAAAAGTTAGGTTAAATAGTGTTAAGTGCTGTTCTTTTGCATAATTGTGAAGTTGAAGGTATCAGTTAAGGTTAAGGTGTAAGTTAAGTCCTGTTAAGTTTGAGCTCTTCTAAGCTTTTATCTCTTTATTCCTTTTATCCTTGTCCTCACTGTTCTTTGTCACACACACAGGGAGAGTTCTCAGTTCATTTCTGGTTTGATTGCCTGGATTTTGTTTCGTTTCGTTGTTGCTTTGTTTCCCTGCTGTGCCTGAAGTGTCCAGTCAGGAGCAGAGTGACTCTTGCCAAGGAACTTTGTGCTGCTGTCCCTTAATATTCAATCTGGTTTTTGCTGATCCCTTGCTGGGGATTTTTTCAGCGCTCTCAAGGTCTCGTTGGTAACAGGGTGAAGGAGCCCTGGCCCAGGCTCTGGCCCTGGGGGACACAGGGACGCTGCCGGGGGGTCCCTGTCCCCCTGTGCCACCCCCAGGGCCCCGGCCCCCTGTCCTCGTGTCAGGCTCTGGGGTCGATCTCGTGGAACATCCTCTGGGGGAGGCTGCGGCGCCAGGGGCGGGGGGACCCGGGGGGACAGGGGACCCCGCTGTGCACGAGCAGGGTTGGACTGCTCTGGGGGGAACTGTGAGGGGGGCCGGGGCAGAGTGACCTCCCCAGTGCCCTCACACAGCCCCTGTGATGTCACACAGCCCCTGTGATGTCACACAGCTACTCTGTGATGTCACACAGTCCCCTGTGGTGTTACACAGCTGCTCTTAGATGTCACAGAAGACTCTGATGTCAAAGAGTCACACTGCGATGTCACAGTTTGTAGTGTGATGTCACAGGCTGCTCTATGATGTTACACAGCCACCTGGTGATGTCACAACCAACTCTCTCATATCACAGAGCCACTCTCTATGAAGGAAAGATCTGCTCTATGGCCTCACACTATGATGTCACAGACAGATGTGTGATGTCACAATCCCCTAAGTGATGCCACAAAACCCTCTCTGTGATGTCATACTAACACTCTTTAATGTCACAGCACACACTTTGACCTCACAGCAAGCTCTATGATGTCATACAGCCATGCCTTGATGTAACAATCTGCTCTGTGATGTCACACAGTCCCCTCTATGATGCTCAGTCACCAAAATTACCTCACAAAACAAACACAGTGATGTCACAGCCCAATCTGTGACCTCACACAGCCCACTCTGTGCTGTCACACAGCCCCTTGCTGACATCACAGCTGCTCTGTGCCTCCATGACACAGCCACAGAGGAGCTGCTGTGACACAGCCCCCTCTGGGACATGCCACAGCCCCTGCCAGTGCTGAGCCCCTGGGAGCTCTGTCTGTGCCCTGCTGGTGTCCCTGAGGGGCCCTGGCAGTGCCCCAGCCCTGCTGGGCTGTGCACAGGAGGTGGTCCTGGCCAGAGCTGTCTCTCTGCAGCTCTGCTGCCCTTGCCAGGAGCTGCCTCTTGGCCAGGAGCCCGGCCCAGCTCAGCAGCACAGACACAGCACAAGGACTGTAATGACCCTCTGGGCCTTTGGTGCTCTTTGCATCAGACTCAGTCCCTCAGAGTGTGCTCAAAGAACTTCTCAGGGATTCAAAAAGAAAGTGAAACACTGAAGTTTCTCATACTTTAAACTTTAAATAGAACCTTCTGAGGGAAAGGACTGAGAAAGTGTCCCCAGGTTCCAGGTAGAGCAGAACACTGGTGGCAGTGATGACAGGTGGGGACAAGCAAGGCAAAGGTGTCTCTGGTGCTGAGCAAACCTGCGCCTCTGTCCCTGCAGGCTGTGGGCATCCCCCGGCTGCCCCACCTGGCTGGCCCCTTCCTTTGCTCACAGCTCTGCCTCCTGCCTGCCTCTGCCTGCCCACACAAAGCCTTGGGCTGCTCCAGGCTCCTGCTGGGGGACGTGCTGCACCACAGCCCTGCCCTGGCAGGGAAATTCCTTTCTCCTGGTGTCCACTCTGGGCCTCCCCAGCTGCCCTTGGTGCTATTATGTCTTCTTCAGGCTCATTCCCACTATGAAGAAACACTCCAGCCTCTCTGAAACCACCCTTCCATCCCTCCCAGGCTATTCCTGTTCTGTCCTCAGTCTCCACAAAACTGAGCCCAGAGTCTGCAGCCTCTCCCTGCCCGTTTTATGATGAGGCCTCCAAACCCCATCTTGGGAGATTTTCGGGTCCTCTCCAAGGTCTGTGAAAATGGAAAAATACTGATCAGAAGTATTTTCTCCCAAATCTTGCAGTGACAAAACAAGGGTCAATATCTCTAAACTGAATGAGGGCAGATTTACATTTATTAGAACAGGAAATATTTTGCAGTTATGACCGAGGCACAAAACTGCAAGAGTTTCTCCAGAGAATTGGATGCCCAATCCCAGGAACACTCCAAGATCAGAAGCCTTGTGCAGCCTGACCTAGTGAAACCCTCTCATCCCCAAGGACAGAATTCCTGTAGTGTGTGTTCTCTGATGTGCTGGGTGCCCTCACAACGCTTCTGGCCAGAATGTCTGCTGAGGGCAGCCAGGCTGCTGCAGGGGCAGTGACCTCACAGCCATCACCATGGCAGCCCTGTCCCCTGGGCCTGGCTCTGCCCTTTCTTCTGCCCCTGCCTTGGCTCTGCTGGCATGAAGAGTTTTGTCATTGATATCTTGTCCCCGAGGTGCTGGGGCCAATGGCTTCCCAGTCAGGCTCCTGGAGCAGAAGTGGCTTTTCAGAGGCCAACCAGGAATGAGCCCTGAGGCAGCAGCTCTACAGTGGTGGCCACCAGGCCGAGCTGCCAAGGGAGGCTTCTGGCCATGGCCTGTGGGCAGCTGCTGCTGCCAAGGTGCCTTTGGTGCCTCAGGCTCTCCCTGGCACAGCTCCCAGCACGGCACTCTGCCCTTGTGCCCGAGGCCTTCCCTGTGCTGGGGCTGGCCTGGGGCTTTTCCTGCAGCGGGACCTGCCCTGCTGATGGCACAGGAAAGGCAGTTCCTGCTGGAGCAGGAGGCTCTGCCTGCAATGGCCTCCAACAACTCCAGCAAGGCCCTGTTGACTTCAAAATTGCTGCCTAGAGCACGATATTCTAATAATTGTTATAGCTCCTGTACTGTGGAGTAAATAATTCTGTTAAAGATCTTTCTGTCTGATCATGATCAGAATCAATCAGAGCTCTATTTATATAAATTTATCTGGTACACCATCATTAATCCTGTGGGTCAAATTGGGTTAAAGTTCAATCCCACCTGTCCAATCTTTACACATAAACCTTTGAAAAATTCTGGGGCTGGGATTGGATCCAGCTGCTCCCATTCTCCTCTCTTTGAAGGAATTTGAGAAGTCTAGGGGCCCTGCAGGAGTTAGAGGATCCATGGTGTCTGTTGGGGGTCATTTCTCCATCTCATGACTCAGGAGGAGTTTCACCAATAAAGAAACAAAGCGTTTGCCTGAAGCTCCCACATTGCCCATAGCAGGAACCCCTGTGAGTGTCTGGGCCATCCTGGCTCTTTGGCAGCCTGGGGACTCCTGGGATGTCACCGTGGAGCCCCCGTGAGTGCCCGTGACAGATCGGTGCCTTTGCAGCCCAAGGTGCCCTGGGATGTCACCATGGAATGGCTGTGACAGCCTCTGACCACAGGGCTCTTTACCATCCCCAGAAAGCCCTGGGAGGTCTCCATGGAGCCCCTGTCTGTGCCTGTGACATTCCAGCTCTGGAACAGCCTGGAGACTCTTGGAAAGATCCCCATGGAACCCCTGTGAGGGCCTGTGACAAATCTGATCCTTAGCAGGCAACCATCACCAGGCCCCCTGTTGCTATGGTCAGTTTCCATGGAAACCATCACCAGCCCCCTGTTGCTATGCTCAGTCCCTTGGCAGCTCCATGGAGACCCCATGCCAGGGGTGGTTGCCATGGACACCAGCTCAGGCCTGCAGCCAGAGCCCATTGCCATGGCAACCATTGGCAGCCCCATCCCCAGGCTGATGGGATCCCAGAAGCACAGAATTGGCTGAGCTGGGAGGGACCCATCAGGATCCTCCAGTCCAACTGCTGGCCCTGCACAGGACACCCCAACAATGCCAGCCTGGGCCTGGCAGCGCTGGCCAAATGCTGCTGCAGCTTAGAGAGCCCTGGAGCTGGGACCCTGCCCTGAGGAGCCTGGCCAGGGCCCCAGCAGCCTCTGGCCAAAAACCTTTTCCTGACAGCCAACCTGAGCCTGCCCCAACTCAGCTGCAGCCGGTCCCTCCACTCCTGTCCCTGGGCACCAGAGGGAAGAGGTTCCCACAGCCCCAGCCAGGGACCCGCTCCCAAGGCTGCTGCCATGGCCACCAGGGCTGGCACCAGCTGGGATGCTCGGTTTCCACGGGCCGGGCTTCAGCAATGGGATTCCCCAATTTCCTGCTCCCGCTAAAACCGTGCTGCCCTTGCTGCCCTCCCGCCTCCCATGGAAAGGACAAAAGGCAAAGATCCTGGTACGGGGTAAGAACAATTTATTGGGAACAGCAACGAGATAAGGAAAAAAGGGAACAGAAACAATATTGGTAACAGAAGGGATAAGAAAAAGGATTTACAGGGAAAACTACAAGATCAACGACTGGGTCTGCCTGGCCATGTATTTCCTCCTGTCTGGAAAGGACACCCTTCTCCCTGGTGGGAGAGAGAGAGAGAGACAGTCCCTTTCCTGCTCCTGGCAATGACCTGAGGTGGGAGTGAATGTAATGACAGGGCCATGGCCAGACCCTCATGTTCTTCAATCCCACATCATATCATCGGCAGGGGCAGGAAAAGGTACAAGTGTCTTCCTAGCATGGATCAGAGGGAAATGGATCTCCCAGGGTTTTTCCCAATAGAGATCCTCCAATGGGGGATGAAGCTGGAGCAGTGCACGAAGCTCCTCCTGCACTTGGGGCATTTTCAGGACTTCACTTACCGGTGCCTCTGTTGGTGTTTGGTCAGGTCAGAGCTGTGGGTGAAGCTCTTCCCACACTGGGACACTCATAGGGCCTCTCCCCAGCGTGGATGTGCCGGTGCCTGATGAGGGTGAAGTTGCGCTTGAAGCCCTTCCCACAGTCAGGGCAGCGGAAGGGCCTCTGCTCAGTGTGAATGCGCTCATGCAGGCGGAGATTTGAGCTGGTCTGAAACCTCTTCCTGCACATGGGGCACTCGTAGGGCCTCTCCCCAGTGTGGATGAGCTGGTGCCTGATGAGGTGGGACTTGCGCTTGAAGCCCTTCCCACAGTCAGGGCAGAGGAAAGGCCTCTCTTCTGTGTGAATCTGCTGGTGCCTGGCGAGATCAGAGCTAGTGTGAAACCTCTTCTGACACTCAGGACACTCGTAGGGCCTCCCCCCAGTGTGGATCATCTGGTGGCTGATCAGGGTGCTGCTCTGCCTGAAGCTCTTCCCACACTCCAAGCACTTGTGGGACTTCTCCCCATCATGAAGCTGCTCATGGGCCACCAGCTCTGAGCTCTGGATGAAGCTCTGTCCACCTTCCTGGCTCAGGGTGGGTCTTTCCTCCTCAGAACACACTGGGCTGGGTTTGGAGACCCTCCTCCTGTGGGATCTCCAGGAATTTTCCTCCCTGTTGGATTCCTGTGCCCAGGAGTAACTCAAAATGGCCTCTCCCATGACGTTCTGCCATGGAGATTTGTCCTCCCCGGTCCCCATCCTCAGCTTCTTCCCTGGGGGAGGAAGGACAAGGAGAGGATGGGATTTGCCTCCGTGCCAGAGGGAAGGGGAAGGAGATCCCCCCAGTGCATCCCCGGCAGGACGGGGTTGGCAGCAGGGTTGTCCTGGAGCCGGGGGCTGTACTGGGCTGGGAGATGGAGCAGGAGAGAGGGGGAAAGGGGCATTGACTTCCTCCTCACCTGCCTGGGGCTCCTGGGGCACCTTCTTCTTCCTCACAGCCTCCTCCTCCATCTGGCCAAGTTTATGGGATGGAAAATCCTGTTTTGAGAAGAAAACAAGGGATAAGTACATTGAATTTTGTACTTGTTTGAAGGCAAACCTGGGGAGAGTCTAAAACTTCCTCCCCCAGGCAAGGAGCTCAGGATGGAGACCAGGGAGGACAAATCCCCACCGCAGAACCACGTGGAAGAGGCCATTTTGAGTGGCTCCATGGTGCAGAATTCTAACGTGGAGGAAAAGCCCCAGAGATCCCACAGGAGGAGGGGCTAAAAACCCAGCCCAGGGTGCCCTGAGGAGGAAAGACCCACCCTGGGCCAGGAAGGTGGACAGAGCTTCAGCCAGAGCTCAGAGCTGGTGGTCCATGGGCAGCTTCACAATGGGGAGAAGCCCCACAAGTGCTTGGAGTGTGGGAAGAGCTTCAGGCAGAGCAGCACCCTGATCAGCCACCAGATGATCCACACCGGGGAATGGCCCTACGAGTGTGGGGAGTGTGGGAAGGGCTTCAGCTGCAGCTCTGCCCTCATCATCCACCAATGCATCTACACTGGGGAGAGGCCCTACGAGTGTCCCGAGTGTCAGAAGAGGCTTCACACCAGCTCCCATCTCCTCTGCCACCAGCGAATTCACTCAGAGGAGAGGCCCTTCCACTGCCCTGACTGTGGGAAGGGCTTCAAGCAGAAATCCCACCTCATCAGGCACCAGCGCCTCCACACAGGGGAGAGGCCCTACGAGTGTCCCAATTGTCAGAAGAGGTTTCCCACCAGCTTCCAGCTCCTCTAACACCAGCGGATTCACTCAGAGGAGAGGCCCTTCCTCTGCCCAGACTGTGGAAAGGGCTTTAAGCACAACTCCACCCTCATCACCCACCGGCGCATCCACACTGGGGAGAGGCCCTACGAGTGTCCCCAGTGTGGAAGAGCTTCACCAGCAGCTCTCATTTGACAAAACATAAACGGAGCCACCGGTAAGAGAAGCCCTGGAATTGCCCCGACTACAGGAACAGCTTCATGCACCACTCCAGTTTCATCCTCCATGGGAGAAGCCACATTGGGAAGAGCCCTGGTGATCCATGTTCCCTGTGATCCATGCTGGTAAGACACCTGTTTCTTTTCCTGCCCCTGCGAATGACCTGATGTAGGATGGAAGAACATGAGGGTCTGGCCATGGCCCTGTCATTACATTCGCTCCCACCTCAGGTCATTGCCAGGGGCAGGAAAGGGACTCTCTCTCTTTCTCCCTCCCTGAGGAAAAAGGTGTCCTTTCCAGGCAGGGGAAATTGTGGCCAGGCAGACTCAGTGAGCTGTGTTTTTGTTTTCCCTGTAAATAGTTTTATTTATCCCTTCTGTTATCAATATTTTTTTTGTTCTGTTTGTTTCCTTATCTCATTGTTGTTCGCAATAAATTGTTCTTATCCCAGCCCGGGATCTTTGCCTTTTGTGCTTTCCATGGGCGGGAGGGCAGCGAGGGCAGCACGGTTTTAGCGGGAGCAGGAAATTGGGGAATCCCATTGCTGAAGCCCGGCCCGTGGAAACCGAGCATCCCAGCTGGTGCCAGCCCTGGTGGCCATGGCAGCAGCCTTGGGAGCGGGTCCCTGGCTGGGGCTGTGGGAACCTCTTCCCTCTGGTGCCCAGGGACAGGAGTGGAGGGAGCGGCTGCAGCTGAGTCGGGGCAGGCTCGGGTTGGATGTCAGGAAAAGGTTTTTGGCCAGAGGCTGCTGGGGCCCTGGCCAGGCTCCCCAGGGAAGGGTCCCAGCTCCAGGGCTCTCTGAGCGCCAGCAGCGTTTGGCCAGTGCTGCCAGGCCCAGGCTGGCATTGTTGGGGTGTCCTGTGCAGGGCCAGCAGTTGCACTGGAAGATCCTGATGGGTGCCTCCCAGCTCAGCCAATTCTGTGCTTCTGGGATCCCATGGGCCTGGGGATGGGGCTGCCAATGGTTGCCATGGCAACGGGCTCTGGCTGCAGGCCTGATCTGGTGTCCATGGCAACCAGCCCTGGCATGGGGTCTCCATGGAGCTGCCAAGGGACTGAGCATAGCAACAGGGGGCTGGTGATGGTTGCCATGGAAACTGACCATAGCAACAGGGGGCTGGTGATGGTTGCCATGGAAACTGACCATAGCAACAGGGGGCTGGAGATGGTGAATTAAGAGTTTAAAGAAACTCCAAGTGTTAAAATCTAGAGGAAGGTTAATTTAGTCAAGGGGGACAGTATTGCGAGAGAAATAGAAATAATAAGGGACAGTTAATTATTTGTAGATAAAGTAGTTAAGTCCAGGGCAATATGTCTGCCTGTCAGAAATCACCTGCCGGTCTTTACTATGTTTAAAGAAACAGGGTGGGATGTGGATTGAATTGTGGAAGAGGACTGTGGCCTGCACCTGGGCCCTGAAACTTGAGCTATAGCCATGGGGTTTGAAAGCCTGCCAACAAGTCATAAGTAAAGAGGTCAAATTGAGGAAGACATCTTTGCCTTCATCAGAAGGAGACCACTCCCATTTTAAAAACTCCTGACCCATTTGAAGTGAAAGACTGCACAAGCGTGAAGGAACTTTGGATTCAATTATAATACTTTTTAATATGAAGTGGGGATAGGCAGGGTTATGTAATGAATATGTATTAGGCACTTTGGACATTATATGAATATATAAGACTTTTTCAGATAAATAGAGAGCCAGAGCCTGTAATTCTTTGCACATGCCTTTGGGAGATTACTCTGCTTGTGTCTGGCGCTGTCGATAAGCACACCACTTTCTAACTTTAACTGCTTGGGGAGTTCTATTCCACACCTCATTTGATGACCGTGGCAGGACACTTCTCTGCCCCGGCGAGAGCAGCCAGGCTGAGCACGTCTCTGGGCACCCCCAGGACATTCCTTTCCTGGATGGACCTACACTCTCGGCTGTTCATTGCAGGGACAGACAAGAACTGCTGGGACTGCGGATAATGGGCACGTTTAAATCTGTGTAAAGTAACCCACAAGCCGTACGTAGGGGAAGGGCTGTTGGTAAGCCACACAGAGACATCCTGCACACAACATGAGCCTGTACAGTTTCCCTTTGGGTTTGTTGCCAGCAGAAGGATTTTCTGTGTTGATAAGGACCCGCTAGCAATTCTGGGGGTGAATTGAGCAAATTCTGGCTTATTGCTGCTATTTGATTGTGTGTTGTTATTTTGATTGTGTTTTGATTTTGATGTGTTTGTGTGAGCTGATTGGTGAGGTGAATGTGGGTGAATGCTAAGGTGCTGTATGCTGTGTGTTGAGAGGAGGTGAACACTTTATCCCTTGAAAAAGAGATACCCCTCCCCAGTGATTCTGTGTGTGGACTTTTTAGTTGCAGGGGATGGTATTCCCTTTAGCACCTGGTGGTTGGGTTTAACTGGTCCCTGCCAATGTTTTGGGTTTGGGTTTCACCAATGCCCTGCCTCTGGAACTTGAGAGGCAAGGGTCGGATGCTGTAACACGGTGTCTTTGTGGTCCCTTTTTGCGGGGTTTGTGAAGCTGTAATGCCTTTATTTTCTTGGGTTTATTTGGTGTGGTTTGGGGTTTTGATGGTTAGTGTGTATTTTTAGTACAATACTGCCATACTGCCACCTTGTGTCAAAAGTTATAATGGAAAAAACCTGGTAATTTTTGCTTTGTGCAGCTGTGATTGTTGGCTATAGCTGCGTGTTGTTGGATGTCTTGTGGTGGCAGTTGAAGCTTGAGCCCGGGTTGAAATGGTTCAGCCGTTTAGGCCACCCCTTTTAGGATGGCTTTAGCTTGAACCGGTGTTTGTGGGTTGTTAGAGCTGTAACAGGGACAGCTTGTTCTATGAGAATAGTGGGGTGAGTTGACTCCTGGGATTTGAGCTATGGAAAGGGTTGCCAAGAACTATCAGAGTGATCTGATAGGCACTGCTAAATGATTAAAATATATGATGAAACAACACAACCCAGATTGGACTGACATTCAATTCCTGTTGGATGCTTTAACAGAGATGGAAAAGCAGTTAATTTTGAAAATTAACAGGAACTTCGTGGAAGACACTTGTAGACCAGCTGAGCTTGATGCTAAGGAATTTTTCCCCCTTTGAGATCCATGATGGGATCGAACTAAACCAGAAGATTTGGCCAAACTGGAGGATTATCAGAAGATTATAATAAAGGGAATGGAAAGGTCAATCCCTAAAACCATAAACTGGGCTGCCCTATATGCAGTGAGACAAGGCCCTTCTGAAAGTCCTGAATTTTTAGACCACTTGTCGGAGGCAATGCATCATCATGCATCTTTAGATCCTGATTCCCGGGATGGGATACAACAGTTAGTAAATTTGGCTTTGGGAAACAGGAGACATTAGGTGTAAGGTGTAGAAGATTTGGGAGCCTATGGGGTGAAATTTAGAAGCCTTATTGGAAGAGGCATGGAGGGGTTTTAGCAGTTGAGAGGAAGGATACAAACAAGGGATGAGAAAATTAGTAGCAGTAGAAAGAGAAGAGGAAAAAGGGAGATGGCATATTCAAATGACTTCCACAGGAGGTCATCAGCAGTGGAATTATAGGGCATGGATGGATGGCTGGTCCAAAAAGAGAATGAAGCTCATGTTTCTGCAAGTCAAGGCATTTTCAGAGATGGCACCACAGAAATGGACTGTGGGATCTTGGCTCCGAAATGGTCATTAGTATGGTTGATGCATTCAGTCTTTAAGCTGTTACAGTGCAACAAGGTCACTGAACTATTATCTTTGTTATATGCATGTAACAGTGTCTAAAGTTGGACCCTTGGCTGAAACATCAATCCTGACATAAGTTTAGACAAAAAGTCCCCGTAATCAGTGGGACAGAAGAGGAAGAACTCCTTAAAATAGGAGCCAAGATAGATAACAAAGGGAAGTGGAGATTAGCAGATGGGAGGCAAATGCTGAATAAACCCCTTGCCAAGAAAATGCTAGAAGGCATACATGAAACAACACACTGGGGTACACAAGCGCTAAGTGGTCAATTTCTGAAGGATTTGGGATGCAAAGGAATTTTCAGAATAGCTAAGAAGTAACTGAACAGTGTGTGATATGTCAACAAGTGAATAAGAAAATCATGAGGCAAACACCCAGGGGAGGGCGAGAACTGGCCTTAAGGCCCTTCCAAAACATCCAAGTAGACTTTACTGAGCTTCCCCAGGTACAATGGTGGAAGTTTTTGCCAGTGATAGTAGATCACTTGACTCATTGGGTAGAGGTGGTACCCACTGTGAAAGCCAATGCCAATATTGTGAGTAAAACACTTCTAGAATCAATCATTCCCCCATATGGGATGGCAAACAGGATTGATTCAGACTGGGGAACTCATTTCACATCAAAGATATTGCAGAAAGTTGTTCAGGCCCTGGGAGTAAAATGGGAATTACACACTCCATGGCATCCACAGAGTTCTGGTCATGTAGAGAGAATGAATCAAACTCTTAAAAGAGCTCTAGTTAAGCTAATGAGTGAAACCCAAATGTCATGGATAAAATGTGTCCCTTTGGCCTTATCAAGAATTAGAACCCAACCCCAGTCAGATCTGGGGCTGTCACCCTATGAAATGATGTTTGGGTTTCCCTTCCTGACCTCACCCCAGAAGGCTGCCACCTATGAGGAAGGGGAAGCCAATGCCAAGAAATAAGTGATGTCTATAGCACAAACCTTAGAGGGGCTAAGACATAAAGGGGCAGTTCCTCAAACTACCACCCTGGATTTCAGAATCCATAATATTAACATAATATTAATCCTGGGGATTGGGTGATGATTAAGCCATGGAGAGATCAGCCTCTAACTCCCCAGTGGGAAGGTCCCTTTCAGGCACTGCTCACCACCGAATCGGCCGTGCGAGCTGCAGAGCGGGGATGGACTCATGGCAACAGAGTCAAAGGCCCAGGAGAAGAACCCAAAGAGTGGACTGTAACATCCAGGCTGGGTGAAACAAGATTGACTCTCAAGCAGAGACTGAAAGACAACCAGTAAAACACCAAGACACCCAAAAAGTAGAGTCAAGCTTGCACCAACCAGCTCGGGAACTGTCTTCCTGTTTTCATGGGTGAGAATTACCAGCATCTGTTGAAGAGAAGTACACAAGGGACTGTAAAAGGTAATGGGACAGCTTCTTCAAGAAAATAAGACAAAGGAAGGAGGGCAAGGCTGGGTTGGCCCCTTTGTTTGCTACCAAGAAGGCTCCATAGCCCTGCTGTGGGTAGCAACCCCATAGGCATGGTAAGGTAGGGACAAAAGGCCATTCTAGACCTCTGTAATTCCTCAGTTGTCTTTTAATACAACAGGGACTGGAGGGCAGGACCGAGTTGGCCTCTGGACTCACCCCTAAGATACACCAACTATGGGTAGCAGCCACACAGGCACGGTAGATGGGAGTCAAAGCCACACTGGACCTCTGGGATGCCCTTTTGCCCATTCCAAATAAGTTTGTCTAAAGAAAACCTGACATTTTTTTTTCTCCTGTTCCCACTGTTCTTGCCCCCATCAACAGATGCTGGTATGACTCATTCAAAAGAGAGAGAAAATTTTTCACTCAATTGTTTGAACAAAATTACTTAGAGAAAAAGAATAGGGGGTTTGTTATAGATGAGTAATCCTAGGGTTGACTCTCACAATTAAGGGGTGAATATAACATATATGTTAAGAGAAGTTTTGTAGATGTATAGTTATCCTTCCCCTCCCCCTTGCATTGCTATCACAGGATGGCCTCAGTAGTTGGGGCATTTGGGAGGGTTGGCTTGTTCCTATGGCAGCACCTGACCTCCAATCAAGGTGTGAGACAGTGATCTCCACCACTGGACAGTGAAGAAGGAGTCGATTGACAAGACTTTGGGAGGGGCTGGAGGTGTAAAAGACAGAACATCCATTTTGTAGATGAGCATGTGGTGACTGAATCCCTTGCTCCTGGTGCTGTATTCTTTTCTTTATTCAGTCTTCTGTTGTATTTTGATAAGGTCTTAATAAACCATTTAAATTTTTGAAAGTAATAATAATTTCTCACATGGAGGTGGGGAATGTGAGGCAAAGTTGTCCACATTGGGTCAGCTCCCAAGGTACAACTTCTCTGACCTGCCAGACCTCCTTAGGAGAGACCCTGGCTCAATATCAATCACTGAATGCTCCAATCAGCTCCTGTCTAAAGAGAACAGTAATAAAATACACTCTTTAAATAGGATTACATATTTCTTAGAAGCACTTTGAAATATTTCTCCATAACAGTAAAAGGAAATATTCCCAATGAACTGAACTAGACCAGAGGGAAATCAAGGCAGAGCCATGGTTTGTCAGGACTTGCTTGATCCTAATGAGCCCTGTGGTGCATTTGGAGCTGAGCCCTTGAACCTCAGGGCCTGAGAGGAGATTGCACAAATTTCCAGGAGTCAAAGTCAGAGAAAAATCCTAAAGTGTCTCAAAGCATGAATGGGTCTCAGTGAGGTCCATCCCCAACATAGGCTCATCATGGACTCTTTGGAGGAGACAATTGGAGGACAGGATGGCACAAAAACCTCTCAGAGACTCAGGGTGGGAAGGAAATTCAAAACTACCTTAAAAAATTTGAGAAGCTCAAAGCATTACTGAGCACCACTGAGAGTCAGTACAAAGCTCTCAAGGGACTCATTAAAGCAGATAATTGGGGCCATGATTGCACAAACCTCTCACAGAATTTGTATCAAAAGGGAAACACCAAGTACCTTAAAACCACTGGAGTACCCTGAAGTATTAATGAGCCCCACTGAGTGTTGTTACTGACAAAGCCTCTCCAGGGACTAATTACAGCAGATAATTGGAGGCCATGATTGCACAAACCTCTCAGAGACTCCAAGGCAAAAGCCAAAGCCAAAGTCCTTTGCAAAACCTGCAGTCCCTGCAGGGAGCATGAAGGAGCCCCCAGGGCCATTGCTGAGCAAGGCTCCCCAGGGACTCCTTGCAGCAGATCCTTGAGGCCACTGGGATGTGGGCTAGGGGGGGATGCTGAGGGCAGCACAAGGGGCTGACAGTGCCCAGCCTGGCTGGGGCTGGGCCAGGAGGCCCCAGGGCCTCAGGACAAGGTGTCTCCTCCCAGCCCTTGCTGGCACAGACCCTGCTGTGCCCCAGGGCACCAAGACTTGGCTTCTCTTTGTCCCCACCTGTCATCACTGCCTGCACTTCTCTGCCCTGCCTGGGGCCTGGGGACACTTGCTCAGTCGTGTCCCTCTCTGGGACCCATTAAAAGTCCAAGAAAGTTTGGAGTTGGATTCTGCCTTGGAGTTCTGCAGAGGTTTCTTCAGCTCCCTCTCAGGGACTGATGTTCAGGGCCTGAGCACAAAGCCCCAGAGGCTCATTAAAGTCCTTGTGCTGTGTCTGTGCTGCTGAGCTGGGCTGGGCTCCTGGCACAGAGGCAGCTCCTGGTGACCAAGAAGAGCTTCAAAAGCACATTTCTCTGGATGAGCAGCTCTTGTGCCAGCCCAGCAGGGCTGGGGCACTGCCTGCAGCCAGCCCAGGCACAGCCCAGAGGCACAGAGAGCTTCAATCAGTCAGGGCTGGGAAGGGGCTGAGAAGTGCCTGGGGCACAACCACTGCCAGCCCTTGGCACAGGAACCTCTGGCTGCAGGACAATGCAGCTGCAGCTCCTGGAGCCATCTCCTCAAGCTGGAACATGCCAATGCCTGCAGAGCCTGTGAGTCCATTCTCTGCTTGTCTCTTGTGCAGAGCAGCCAGGGGTGCCCAGGGCTGTCCTGCAGAGCAGGGTCCTGCAGCCCAGGGCGCTGTGCTGGGGCAGGGACTCTGCTGCCTGCCAGGGACAGCTCTCAGCCAGCCCTGGCAGCTGCTCCCAGCGCTGGGGACAAGATCTGGGGGGAAGGAGACAGCTGGTGAGGCTTTGGAGTGTTCTCCTTGTGTGGG
This sequence comes from Agelaius phoeniceus, assembly GCF_051311805.1. NCBI lineage: Eukaryota > Metazoa > Chordata > Aves > Passeriformes > Icteridae > Agelaius > Agelaius phoeniceus. The sequence goes on along the minus strand of NW_027509867.1, from coordinate 7,217,328 downwards.
GAGGATGCTGCATTGTTCAGGACTGCTCCCAGCATGGCATTAAACTGCAGAACATTTCCAAGTAGATTATACAGGCAACACAATAAGGCAGGGGCTACATAAATGGCAAAAATCTGCTTTTTTAATCTACTGGTCTGTGTTGCCTGGATGGGAAATTCCACACAGATATTCATCTCTAGGTTCAGGTTGAGAAAACTAAAAATCCATCCGATGTTACTAAACCAGGCAGTGACAGAGATCAGCACAGGGCCCTTCAGAGGCAGCATCAGTGTTGCTTTTCCAGCCTCCTCAGGGTTGCTCTGTCATTGCCATCAGAGCCTGCAGAGCCAGAGCTGCCCCTGGGCAGTGCCTGAGCTGGGAGGGCTCTGCAGGGCAGAGCTGAGCCCCCAGGGCTGGGCTGGGCTCTGGCAGCACTGGCAGGGCCCAGCCCTGGGCACAGGGAAGCAGCTGCTGGCAGGGACAGCTCCAGGCAGCAGAGCCCTGGGCAGGCAGTGGGGGGGAAGTGCCCCCAGGCTGTGCTGGGATATTTCAAGTCCTCTCCAAACCCAACTATTCCATGATTACATTTTCTTACAGATCCCCATGCCAATGCACAGCCAATGTCCAACAGCAGCTGCATCAGGCACTTCCTGCTGCTGGCATTGGCAGACACGCGGCAGCTGCAGCTCCTGCACTTCTGCCTCTTGCTGGGCATCTCCCTGGCTGCCCTCCTGGGCAACGGCCTCATCATCAGCGCCGTAGCCTGCGGCCACCACCTGCACACGCCCATGTTCTTCTTCCTGCTCAACCTGGCCCTCGCTGACCTGGGCTCCATCTGCACCACTGTCCCCAAAGCCATGCACAATTCCCTCTGGGACACCAGCAACATCTCCTACAAAGGATGTGCTGCTCAGCTCTTTTTCTTTGTGTTCTTCATGTCAGCAGAATTTTCCCTCCTGACCGTGATGTGCTACGACCGCTACGTGTCCATCTGCAAACCCCTGCACTACGGGACCCTCCTGGGCAGCAGAGCTTGTGCCCACATGGCAGCAGCTGCCTGGGCCAGTGGCCTTTTCTATTCACTCCTGCACACGGCCAATACATTTTCCCTGCCCCTGTGCCATGGCAATGCCCTGGGCCAGTTCTTCTGTGAAATCCCACAGATTCTCAAGCTCTCCTGCTCACACTCAAACCTCAGGGAACTCGGGCTTCTTGCTGTTAGTGTGTGTTTAGCACTTGGCTGTTTTGTATTCATTGTTTTCTCCTATGTGCAGATCTTCAGGGCTGTGCTGAGGATCCCCTCTGAGCAGGGGCGGCACAAAGCCTTTTCCACCTGCCTCCCTCACCTGGCTGTGGTCTCTCTGTTCATCAGCACTGCAGTGTTTTCCCACCTGAAGCCCCCCTCCATGTCCTCTCCATCCCTGGATCTGGCCCTGTCAGTTCTGTACTCGGTGGTGCCTCCAGCCCTGAACCCCCTCATCTACAGCCTGAGGAACCAGGAGCTCAAGGCTGCAGTGTGGAGACTGATGACTGGATGCGTTCAGGGACCGTAAACTGCTGCTCAATTTCTCCAAATCACTTGTAATAAAAGTCATCTTTGATACGTCTTGATGATTTCATTTTGGGGGTGGCTTTTCGTTGTTTTACTTTTTTTCATATTGTCCACAAATATATGTCAGTGTTTGTGCCACTTCTCATTTTGTTTCTCTCCACTTTCCCTGCAGCTACAGACTGTGTCAATGAGGGGCTCCGCTCTCGGTGGCTTTAAAGGAACTAAAGGATGTCCCAGCAGAGTTTTCTGCAGAGATGCCCTTTTGTTGCCTTCTCTGGAGCTGCAGCAGCAATGTCTGTGTGCAGAGCTGGGGCAGATCAGTGCTGGCCCAGCAGCTGTGCCCAGCAGCAGCAGCAGCAGCAGCACTTGGTGTTGCCAGTGCTGCTGCCGTGGCCCTGCCCCGCTGCCCTGGTGGCCCTGGTGTTGCTGCAGGGCCTGAGTGCTCTTGGGGCCGGGCACAGCCCTGGGGGTGGCAGTGCCGGGGCTGCAGCAGGGACAGGCCATGGGCACTGCTGGGGCAGCGCTGACGCCTCAGGCCAGGCCCTGGGGGCTCCAGGCTCCTTGCCCAGGCTCTCTCAAGAACACGGCCAGGCCAATGCTCAGCACAGAAACCCCCGTCAGCAGCCCCAGGCTGGCCGTGGGCAGGCTGGGGGCAAACAGCATGGCTGGGGCTCTGCAAGGGCCCTGGGGCAGATGGGAAGGAGCAGCAGAGCAGGGGCTGATCCATGCCCAGTGTGCTGCACAGCCCAGGGCAGCGTCCCAGAGCGTCCTCATGCAGCTGCCAACAACATCCCCCCTCTGCAGCCCTGGCCTCTCCCCCAGCTCACACAGGTGCCCCATCCTTGCAGGCACAGACACGGCAGCACTGCCTCAGCAGCCCCTGTTTGCATTGCACACAGCAGGGCCAGCTACCCCATGCTGTTGCTGTGGGGACATGAACCTGAGGGAGCACAAATGCCATCAGCCCCTGGGGCCAGCAAGGCCTGGGGGACACCAGGGAAACCCCTCAGCTTTGTCCTGGCCTCTGCACTCAGCCAGAAAGTTTGTTCCCATCAGCTGGGAGTTTCCTGTGCCACTGCAGACGCTGTTGCTCAGAGCCAGGGCTGCCTGGCAGCCACCCCCAAACTGCCCTGAGCATTTCCTTGGCTTCACCTTTGCTTTCTTTACTCTTCCTGGCAAAAATTTCTTCCTCTTCCCACCCCTGCTCCCTCCCCTGCAATCAGCCCATCTCTTCCCTGCTCCTGCTGGCCACAACATTCCTGATCCAGGCCAGCAGCCATTGACCTTCTTGGCCACCTGGGCACACTGCTGCCTCATGTCCAGCCTGCTGTCCATCAGTCCCTGTAGGTCCCTTTCTGCCTGGCTGCTCTCCAGCCACTCTGTCCCCAGCCTGTAGTGCTGCAGGGGTTGTTGTGGCCAAAGTGCAGGACCTGGCACTGGGACTTTTTAAAGCTCACCTTGTTGGATTTGGGCCCTGGATCCAGCCTGTCCAGGGTCCTGTGCAGAGCCCTCCTACCCTCCAGCACATCCACACTACCAGACAACTTGGTGTCATCACAGTTCCATGAGGCCCCAGAGTGTCCCAATGGTCTCCATGGTTCCATGAGGCCTCCCAGTGTAACAATGTCCCTTTGATTCCCTGGGATCCCTTAGTGTCACAAAGTCCCTTGGATCCTTGGGCCCTGCAGTGTCACAATGGATCCTTGGTTCCATGAGGTCTGGCAGGGCAGCAATGCTTTTCTTTGTTCCACAGTGTCACAATGGCCTCTGGTCCTAAGAGCCACCATGGTGTCAAACATGTTTCCTTCGTTCCAGGAGTCCCTGAGGAGCAGCCTTGGCCCCTTGGGTCCATGGGGCCCTGCAGTGTCACAATGGCCCCATCATGACATCAGGTCCTCTTCTGTCACAATGCTCTGCATGGTTCCACAAGGCCCTGCAGGGTCACAGTGGCCTCTGTGGTTCCACCAGGACCCAGACTGTCACAATGGACTCCTTGCTTCCATCCAGCCCCACAGTGTCACCATGGCCCCTTGGCTCTGTGCTGCCATGTCGTACACAGTGTCACCATGGTCCTCTTAGTGCCACCAGGCCCTGCAGTGTCACAATCATCAGAGAATCAACCAGGCTGGAAATGACCTTGGAGAGCATTAAGTCCAACCTGGGACCCAACACCACCTTGTCACCCAGACCATGGCACTGAGTGCCACATCCAGTCTTTCCTTAAACACTTCCAGGGATGGTGACTCACCCACCTCCCTGGGAAGCCCATTCCAATGCCCAATCACCCTTTATGTGAGGAATATTTCCTAATGTCCAGTCTAAACTTCTCCTGGTGCACCTTAAGGCTGTGTCCTCTTGTCCTGTAACTGTTCCCTGGAAGAAGAGTCCAAACCCCACCTGGCTGCACCCTCCTGTCAGGGAGTTGTAGAGAGTGATGAGGTCTCCCCTGAGCCTCCTCTTCTCCGGGATAAACAACCCCAGCTTCCTCAGCCACTCCTCACAGGACTTGTGCTCCAGACCCCTCCCCAGCCTTGTTGCCCTTCTCTGGACACGCTCCAGCCCCTCCATGTCCTTCCTAAACTGGGGGGCCCCAGAACTGGACACAGCACTCGAGGAGCTGCCCAAGCAGTGCTGAGCACAGGGCAAGAATCACTACCCTGTCCCTGCGGGCCGCACCATTCCTGATCCATAGGAGTGCCAGGGGTTGGATGAGGGAAATGGTGGAGAGTGGGTGGGGACAAAGTGTTATTGATTGTCAGCCATGAAGGGTCTTGATTTTTATATCTCTTCACACAGCATTAGAAGGTGCTGGGGGTCAATATCAATTGGACATTGATTATACTAAACCCCAAACAGGAAAAGAATACTGGATAAAACAGTTCTCTTCCTTTTTTTTTTCAATACAGATTCACATTAAAAAAAATTCTGAAATTTGTCTAATTAACCAAAGAAGAATTGAAAACTTTGATTATTCCTCAGGGCTGTTCTTGTTCAGGTGTTTTAAACAAATATTTATGAGCCTTTTTCACTGAATTCCTCAACTGAAAAGCTAAAGAAAGAAGCCTCTGGAGTAGTAAAACTCATCATCAACTCCAAGTGGCTGAGGATCCATCCCCATCAGAGCAGCAATGAACAGAAATGGGCACAGCTTTGTGGCTGCCCCAGCTTTGGGATAGGCCCTGGGCCTGGAGCAGGAGCAGCTCTTGAGGGCCCCAAGGCCGGGGCTCTTGTGCTGCCCTGGGCAGATGGGATGGCAGCAGGGGCTGCAGAGCTCTCAGCACCTCAGCCCCAGGGGAGCAGGGTAGCCAGGGAGCCTCCTTTGGCCTTGGCCAAGCACCTTCCCCCATGGCTGGGGCTGAGTCCTGTGGCAGCTGCAGCTGCTGCTGTGGCCTTGGCAGGGGCTGAGGCCGTGGGGCCAGTGCCCAGAGCAGCCTGGGCTGAGCAGAGCTGTGGGGCCAGAGCCGGCTGGGCTGGGCTGGGCTCAGAGAGGCCCTTGGTGCTGCCCAGAGCTCAGGGCAGCTGGCAGAGCTTGCAGGGAGCTGGGCTGGGCTCCGAGAGCCTGGCCCAGAAACCATCAGTGTCCATCTCAGCCTGGCTGAGTGTGCAGGGGCAGGACTCAGGCCAGGCCTTGTTGGGCAGGGCCAGCGCCTGTGCAAGGCATTGCAAACAGGCAAGTGGCCCAGAGAGGAGGCTGCTCTGTGCCCTTGGTGGCATAGACAGAGCAGGGAGGGGCCCAGGACATTTGTCAGCGCCAGCCTCTGTGCCCATGCGTTGGCAGCCCTGGTTGCTGAGCCCAGCTTTGGCCTGGGCTGAGTTTGGCTGTGGCCCAGCTCCATCCTCCTGCGGGGCTCAGGGCCTGTTCCCGGCCATGGCCAGCCCTGGCTGCCTCTCTGCTGGCCCCGAGGCCAGCAGAGCCCGGGGCAGGGCTGTCTGTGCAGCCCCACAGGTGCCACGGGCTCTGCAGGAGCTGGCAGAGGCTGCCCAGCAGGGAGGCCATGGGGCACAGAGCCCCAAGGCTGCTGTGGGCACCACGGCACAGGGGCCGTTCCCAGCCGCAATGCTCCTGGCCTGGGCTGGGCCTGCACAGGGGCTGGGCCACCATGGCTGGGCCAGCACAGGGCCACAAAGGGGCCACGCAGCCGCTCACGGGGCTGACAGCAAGGCCAGGCACACACAAGCAATTGCTGAGCATGGCCTGCGCTGGCCAGGCCTGACTGTGCCAAAGGCAGAGCTCAGCTGCCCTTGGGGGCTGCAGCAACACTCCAGAGCCCAAAGAGCCTCCATGGCTGGGCTGGAGACCAAGGCTGCAGGAGGGAAATGCAGGGCTGCTGCGGGATGGGGAGAGCATTGAATTCCAGCACACACCTCAGCTCTCTGATGATCCCAGCACCATGCTGGGCCCTGTTTCAGACTGGAGCAGAGCAGATATTGATGGGACAGGAGCCCTGCGGGGCTGTCAGGGACCTGCAGCTTGCAAGGTGCTCTGCTCTCCCTCAGGTGCTCTGGGAGAGATCCAATCCCAGCTGGGCACCTCAGGGCAGAAGTGGCGCTGCCTGTCCATGGGCACACAACTGATGTCTGCTTGGAAAGGTGCACAGGTTTTATTACCTGTTAGTTTCATAATACTCAGGCAAATCTTTATTATCTGAATCACTTGAGTACTTTTAAGAAATGGCAAAGTGCTCCCACCAGGAATGGGAATTCCCTGGAAGCTTGCTGATGGCAGGAGAAGAAATATTGATCTTCCCCTCTATTCCTGTCCCCAATGATCAGTCTATTATTTCCTCTCCCTCTTCCGTCAGGTGTTTCCATCTCTCCTGTTGAAATGGCCATGTCTGACTACATCTCTTCACTAGACCATCTGGTTCCACGTCCCTCCTGCTACTCTCCGATTTCCCCCTCCAGATGCCCTCTGGTCATTCAAGTGCCTCTCAGCTGACTGCTTTCATGCTTTGAGCTTCAGGGAGTGGCTCAGTCGTTCAAGTTCAAATAAATATTAATTAAATATCTCATTATGGCTATATCTAATACTAAATTACCTTTTCTTATGTCTCTGTCTAAAACTGTTCAGAAATCCCTTGGGGATGGGGGACATGTCAGATGCTGCTGGGACATCCCAGAGAGCTGAGGGAAGAGCTGTGATGGTTCTTAAACTGTTCAAATGCTCAACTTGTGTTTGTTGGCAAGAAACCTTTCTGTGCCTCTGAGTGTCACCAGGCCCTGAGCACAAAGGACACAAACCTGATGAGTTGTGGCTCCCACTGCAGGGGCTGCACTTGGACCTTGGCTCTGCACAGGAGAGCTCTTCATCCCCTTTCTCTCTTTTCTTCCCTGTGGGCATGGAGGGAGCTCCTGACTTCAGCCAGTGACTCGTGTGTGCAAAGAGCAAATCTGGGCAGAATCGGGGCATGGAGGGTTTGGGGGGACCTTGGGATCTGTGCTGGGCACAGAAGGTGTTTTCCATTGCTCTGAGACTGTCTGCTGTGCAAAGTGGATTTAATATCCAGCAGAGGAATGACTTTGGCATTGGATGGAGCTGTGCCTTCCCTTGGCTTTGTTGGCTGACAAGAAATGAACATCCCTCTGTGTCTCAGGCAGCTCCTTCTCCAAGGAAAGCAGGTGGGAGTGGGAGCCAAGAAGCTGAAAGCTGCAGGTGCAGCCTGGGCTGGAGGGAGCTCAGATTTTCCCCAGGCTGCTCTGAGTGCCAGGGCTTGGATGGGGGAAATGGTGGGCTGGGGGTAGGGACAGAGTCTGATTGATTGTCAGCCAGGAAGGGTCTTGATTTTCATATCTATTCAGACTGCATGAGGAGGTACTTGGATTCAGTGTCAATTGGAGATTGCACATATCGATTTATAAACAGGAAAAAATCCTAAACAGGACCTAAAAGATGTTTTCTCACTGTCTTTTTAAATATCATGTATTCACTTTGAATACACTACTGAGATCTACTTAACCACAAAGGATTTGAAAATTAAAATCAAATGATTCTCAGAGGCTTGGCTTGTTCAGGTGTTCTGAATGTTCATGAGCCCTGGGACACTGAATTCCTGCACTGAAGAGCTGAAGGCTGAACAAGCCTCTGGAGCAGTGAAATTCAGCAGCAGCCTCCAAGTTGCTGAGGATGTCAGCAGCCCCCAGTGAGGCCATCCCTGCCCAGAGACCGTGGGGGAATGGGCAGACAAGGAGAGCGTCCCTGGGGCTGGGGCAGCACAACTCAGAGGCACCAGCGGCTCCAGCTGGGCAATGGAGTGTGGAATGTGGCTGGGAAAGCCCTGCCTGGGCTGGGCCAAGCAGGACACACAAGCTCTGACTCCCATCCCTGAAACAATTCTCTCAAGGAGACATTTAAAAGGAATTACAATCGTTTGCGTACTCTGAGATGGACATACTGGAGAAATACCAGCAAGAGATTCTCAGGAGCTGAAAAGAACAAAACAGCCTTTACTGGGAGCTTTAGAAAATCAGAGAAACTTTGGCAAAAGTTTTATTATGTCCTTGTAGTGGTTTTGGTTTGTTAATTTAAGATTTTTCTAATTTTGAGATTTCTAATTAATGTATTAATGAGTGTGGTGGGTTTAAGTGTTGGTTAATTATTTATGTATTTATTTTGTTGTGAGAGGATTAGGAGTAAGGTAATGTAGACTTAAAATTTTAAAAGGATATAAAGAAAATTTAATTAAAAATAAAAAAAAAGAAAAAAGTAAGAATTAAAATAAACTCTAGAACACTTTCTTTACAACTTTTTCTTTTTACTGACAATGGAAAGAAAGTAAATTAAAATTTTCTAGTTCGTTTACTATTTCTAGAATAGCTTTTTTTTAGTTTATTTAGGGAGAGTAGTTTTTGTTTTTAAGGTTATGGAGATTTTTTTTACAAGAGGAAAAACTTGGTTTTTTTTGTGTTTCTTAATTTTGTCATGGATAACAATTGTCTGGGGAACTTTGTTCTTGTGAAATTGTTTTATTGCTACAAGCTTTTTACTGCTTGTAGATGGGCCATGTTGACTTATGGGGTATTGTTTTAAAGATGAGTTCTTTAAAGGTAAAGGTTTTTATTATTTACGTCTAAATTTATTTTTATCTTTGGGAATAGAGATCTCCTCTTGGGCGTATTGAATTACCTTTTTTTTCTGTTTAAAATTTTGAGGAATTACAGTTACTTTACCATTTGTTTATTTTAGTATGCAGGTTTTTATTTGATATTAATTAATTTTTTTAATTGTTTATTGTGTTATAACAAAAAAGAGTTTTTTCTTTATAGTTTATAAGAGGATTTTAGTTTTAAGATTAAGGTATTTTTTCTTTTGTATTTGGATTTAATTTCTCCTTTACTGGCTTTGATGCTTTTATGTTGGTTTTTTATATGCTTGTATTTTGTTTTTCTTTTACTTCAGGCAGGACTGAAGTATTGAAAGGATTAACACCTGGCCTGCCAGTAACTTGTGGTGGAAGTTGTGGTTGGGTTGTGTTAGGATTGGTTTTATGGTTGATTTTGGGGGTTTTTTTTGTGTTTAATTTTAGTTGTAGGGTTATTTTGTATGGGTTGTAGGTTGTAGGGGTTTTGGTTTTAGTTGTGTTGGGGGGAAGGGGACTTGATAGTGAGATTTTAATAGCTGTGGCTGGCTTTGTTCTGGTTGGGGTTTTGTAGCTTCTTTTGTTTTCCTGTTTGGGAGTTGTTGGGGTTTGGTTTGGTCAGAATGGGGCTGATGGGGGTGGAGCAGCCTGGGGAGGGGGAAAGGGGCTCAGCCCATGGCAGGGTTGCTTGGTTTGGTTTGGTTTGGTTTGGTTTGGTTTGGTTTGGTTTGGTTTGGTTTGGTTTGGTTTGGTTTGGTTTGGTTCAGATGGGGCCGGGGCCAGGGCCGCTGCTTCTTTGTTGACTGGGAAAGAAAGAGGAGGTTCCTGGGTTTTTTCATCTTTAACATTTGTATTTCACAAAGGCATGTTCAGTATCTCAGTGGTTTAACAGATTGTCAGTGACACAAAAAGTTTCATATTATGTTTTAAAATTCTTCTCATATCAAACTATGACAAACATTCAACCAACAAAAAACATTTCTCAAAGCATTGACTTGGCCCATTCAACTTCACAAACTCCAAGCCTGTTCAATTTAATGTTAATCAAAATTTGCAGGAGCACAGAAACAGAAGAAGAATACACAGAAAGAGAGAAAGACAAAAAAGATTTAGAGGAGCACACACACAGCTACCAGCTCCTGGATTCCAGCACTGTTCAGATGGAAATTCCAAGAGGAGGTAGGGTCAAGATGTGTGCTCACCTTGTTGTCAGCCTTCAATACCCCTTGGTCTCCCTGGGCCCTTTCCCCGGGTGGGGCTTGGGCTCATTTGGTCCCTCAGGAGCTGGGCTGGGGCTGCAGAGGTGGCTGTGGAGCATTGCCTGTGCTGTGCCAGGGACTGGCAGCCACTGCTGGGCTGGGATAGAGGCTCTGGGGGGATTGGGGTTCCAGGGCAGGGCAAGGCTGGACCTGCCCCTTCCTCCCCCACACATGAAATATTTGGAGCCGACAATCTCCTCAAGTCTGTCACAACAGGGAATGTTGGAGGTGCAATCCAAATTCTACTTATTGGTGCCTGGAGGAGAATAGTTCTTTCCTATAGGAAGGAAAGCCCAGAGCTCCAGTGTTTGGAAGGCAGGTGAGAGCCTCACTAGGCCAAGTCCAGCCAGACTTGTCCGGAATGGCAGATTTTGTCTGGGAGCAGTTGGTGGATTTAGGGAAGGTGGAACCCAGTCTTGGCCATGGGTTTCTGGAGAAGCAGGACAGTTCTTTTCCATAGGAAGGAAAGGACGCAGCCTTCCCCAGGGTTTAAGGGACAGATGGGAGGTGACCCTTGTGAAACAACTGCCAGCCAGACTTGTCCTGGCAATAGTCCTATGGGAACAATCACTGGATATAAGGAAATTTGGAGGTGGAACTCCCAATTCTGGCCATGGGTTCTTGGAGGAAAAGGATAGTTCTTTTCCATCGGAAGGAAAGCACAGAGCCCCAGTGTTTCAGCAGCAGATGAGAAGAGACCCTCAACATGCCAAGGTCAGTTGGACCAGTCAGGCAGTCCATGGGAGGCCAAACCAGCCAGACCTGTTCCGTGTTCCCTTGGTTTTATGAGGCCCTGCAATATCACCATGGTCCCTTTGGTTCCATGGGGCCCCTCAGCATCCTAATGATTCTTTGCTTCCATGGGGTCCAGCAGTGTCACAATGGACCTTTGGTTCCATGGGGGTCTCACAGTTTCACAGTGGCCCCTAGGTTCCAGATGGCCCCGCAGTGTCACAATGGTCCCAATGATTCCATGAGGCCTTGCAGTGTCACAATGGTCTCCGGTGTTCCCCAGCCCCAACAATGTCACGGGACTCCTCTTTTCCATGACCCTGCAATGTCACAATGGACCTTTGGACCCTGGAGGTTTGCAGTGTCACAATGGTCTCCTTGGGCTCCACAGTGTCACAATGGACCACTGATGACACAAGACCCCACAATGTCACAATGGACCTTTGGTTCCATGCAGCCCTGCAATGTCACAAAGGCCTCTTGGTTTCACGAGGCCCCACAGCATCACAATGGTCCTCTTGGATCTGTGGGGACCCCCAGGGTCACAATGGTCTCACTGGTTCCATGAGGCCCCACAGTGTCACAATGCTTTGCCTGTTCCATGGGGCCTCATAGTGTCACAATGGTCTCCATGATTCCATGAGTCCCCTCAGTTTCACAATGGTCTCCTTGGTTCCATGGGTTTGTGAAGTGTCTTAATGGTGTCTCCATGGTTCCACGAGGCCTTGCAATATCACACTTATGACCTTATCTCGATGGGGGTCTCGCAGTGTCACAATGGACCCTTGGTTCCATGATACCACAAATTGTCACAATGGTCTCCATGGTTCGAGGAGTCCCCGCAGTGTCACAATGGACCCTTGGTTTGATGCGGCCTCTCAGTGTCTCAATGATCCCTGCATTTCATGGAGCCACACAGCGTCAGTATGGTCCCCTTGGTTCTATGAGGCCCAGCAATGTCACAGTGCTCTCCAAGATTCCATGAGGCCCCACAGTGTCACAATGGTCCCTTGGTGTCACAAGGCCCCACAGTGTCACAATGGTCCCTTGGTCTCACAGGGCCCCACAGTGTCACAATGGTCCCTTGGTTCCATGGGCCCTGTGCTGCTGCATTCCCCCCTCCCCTTCTCAGGCCGCCCTGCCAGCTGAGAAATGCTCCTTGGGGCTCGGCCTTGGCCAACAGCCCCTGGGCTCAGCTCCTCTGCAGCTCATCACAAACACTGTCTGCTCCAGGCACTGCTGCTGCCCAACCAGCTCCTGCTTTCTGCAGGAGCAGCCCTGGGAACTGCTTTTGTTCCCTCCGTGGCACAACATCCCTGTTCTCACACTGCCAAAGAAAGCTGTTGGTGCCAAGTGCGGCCAGGATGAACCATTGCCTGTAGGTAAGGTTAATTCACAAGGTCTGTTGTTTTGCGGAGAGAGAGACAAAAAAACTCCACAACTTTGTGAAAGTTGTAAAGTCGGTATGTTTATTATTACAGCACTGGACGCTGGACACATGCGGAGATTACTCTCTGTAAAAGGCATGTGTACCTCTGGGAACTTCAGGTCCCTTTTTATCCCCCTCTCAAATACATATGCATACAGTTTCACAACAGGTTCAACATATTCATTTTTACAAATTTCGCGTGACATTTGCCGCCAGTTCTTGTTTATCAGAAAGAATTCCTAGGTCAGGCTGACCTGCTTTTACAGCAGTCTTTCTGTCTCTCTTTATCACCCTCTGTCGTGTTGTCCCCCCGACCCTCTTATCTCTGTCCTTCATTGATGCAGTTTCCTTTGAGCCTAGACCTTGCAGTCAGGCCACATAGACTTAGAGATGTATATTTCACCTAAATCAAAATGGATTTCTACTCTGGGGAATTTTTACTCTGTTTCACTATGTGAAGTTAAATGCTGCTAAGAGTTGTTCTTTTGCAAAGTTGTTATGTTTAATTTAAGGTATAAGCTGAATTAAACACTGTTAAATGTTAATCCTCTGTTAAATGAAAACTCATAGGTTGTAGGCTAGGTTAAATACTGTTAGCTACTGAGCTTTTTTTGGCAAAATTGTCCCCTTAAATTTGAGCTACATTAAGCTTTCAGGCCGTATTCCTTTCATCCTTGCTCTCACTGTCCTTGTGTCACACACACATGTGACTGTGGTCACAAGGGTTTTCAGGATGAAGAAGAGACGAGAATGTTGACTCCATGATCAGAAGGCTTGATTTATTATTTTATGATATATGTTACATTAGACTATACTAAAAAGCAATAGAAAGGAAAAGGTTTCTTCAGCAGCTAGCTAAGCTAAGAATAGAAAAGAATGAACAACAAAGATCTGTGTCTCAGACAGAGCAAGAGCCAGCTCTGCCATGAGTGGTCAGTAAATCCAAACACCCACAGGAGACCAATCACGGGTCTACCTGTTGCATTCCACAGCAGCAGATAACCATTGTTTACTTTGGTTGCTGTAACTGCAGCTTCTCACAAGGAAAAATCCTAAGAAAGGATTTTTCATGAAAGATGTCTGCGACATGTCACCTTTTTTTATTTAGTTAAATTAAAAGGAAAAGTGTTTGTAATTTTCTCTGCTGTACTCATGCCGAAGAAAAAGACAAACACTTGACAGGTTATCTGTTGCCAATCAAACTCCACTCAAGTGCTCCTGTGGAATGCACTGGGAATTTCTTCACCCGTAGAACATAAATTCTATCATATCACTAAAACAATTTTATAACATAAGAAAATGAAAAAACAATGCAAAGAAAATTCAAGTCCAAGCAGCTGAGTTTCAGGAAAAGTCCATGGCTTGAAGATGTTCCTCTTTGCCATATCTGAAAGTTTCTTTTGGTCCTGAAACAGGCTTGCTACAGAAAAAGTCCATCAATAGTTATCAAAAGTCCATTGACAGTCTTCAAAGAATTTTGAGAAAATTTCTGAAATGTCTTGCCACAGCCCTTTATTGAACAACTTGGGCTGAAGCCAATCCCTGGCTCCTCAATGCCTCTGAGCTGCTGCCAGATCTTTCACCCTTTTTTATTCAATTTAATTTTTTTTTTTTTTTTTCTTGTCGGAAAGAGCAGCAGCAGCAGAGGAGCCAGAGAGAGGCCCTTGGGGGCCCTGGCCCATGTGGAAGGATCAGGAACCCCAGACCTGGCCCACAGAAAGGTGGCCCAGGACCAGAAGGGGGAAGCAAAGCCCCCAAACCCAGCAGGAGGCCGGGAGGTGGCCCTGGCCCAAGCAACCAAGGCAGACAGCCCAGGCCCAGCCCCCGAGGCAGGCTCTGCATTGGCACAGCCCCGCACCCTGCTGCCAGTACAATGGCAGAAGGGGTGACCAAACGCTTCCTTTCCCCAAAATCACCGAGGCATGCCGGCAATGGGGGGACAGAAGCTGTCCCGAGAAACTTCGTCTCGGGTCTGGGGATGTCCTTTCCCCACAGCAGACAAGCGATGCTCGCTTCCTGCTGTGCCCTCTGCCTCTGCGATGCAAATGCACCAGGTGTTCCTCCCATCTGCCTCACGGCACCACCTCCACCCCCTCTGGGCTGGGGACCAGGGGCAGAACTTTCGGGACCCACCTCCCCCTCGCCGCTGGGGCGCGCGAGGGTCAGCAGAGAGATTCGCATCCCCCAGGGGGAAACCCCAGACCAACCACCCCCCAACCCGCCAAAAATGCTGATCTTGAAAACAGGCAGCCGGGCTGCGCCCACAGCCAGCTGTCGGGCCATGCCTCCTCCACGGAAGGACAGGCTGACGCCCTCTTCCTCTGTCCCAGCTCCCGCTGTAGGGGCAACCCCGGGACAACCCGAAAAACTCGGGGAGGAAGTCACGCTGGATGCAGGAGGCGCCGCTGCAGCTGCCGCCGGCTCCAGGGCAGCCTCTGACGCAGACACGGAGGATGGAGTCCCCGCAGGGGCGGGCAGCGGGGCCGCCTGGGGAGGCAGCGGGGGCGGCGGGGGCGGCACGGGGTCGGCAGCATCTTCTGCACCGGACATCGGCCGCAGAGGCGCAGTCGCAGAAGGCACCGGGACGGCCGGGGGGAGCGTTGGATCGCTGTTGCCCAGCAACATCGGCGCAGCCACGGGAAGCGGCGTCTCTGAGGCCTCAGACGCAGGCAGGGAAGCCGGTGGAACCACGGCCGGAGCACCCACAGGCTCCCCCGGAGGGGCGACCACGGGACGGGCCGCGCGGGGAACCGCCCGCACGCGCGGGGCGGGTTGGGGCGGCGCTCACGGCGCTGGCCGGGGCGGCACCGCCCACTCCCATCCATCCTGAGAGCAACGGGAGGGGGGAACAAACGGCTCCGTCTGAGCATGCTCCGAAGACGCAGGAAAAAAACTTCGGCTGTGGGCGAAACTTCGCCCCCCCACTGCGGTTCAGGGGGGCTGGAAAGCAGCAGAGCGTCCCCCTCCAAAGGGTCTTCCCCCAGAACTGGGGGGAACGGGGCTTTGCCCTTGCAGTTAGCAATCCAGGGAAAAACAGCTGCTCTCCGTTTCAAGACTAGAAAGAGCAACAAAAAGGTTGGATAAATTGAGGGGCATCCGAACCCACGGCCCAAAAAGAATTGGAAAATTGAGTCCATACACTCCCAGACAAACATATCGAGGGCATATAGCACATTCGTAAAAAACCCAAAGAGCTTTGCCCATCGAAAAAACTCATAGAAATCTGTCTCCAACAGGAGAATTCTGTCCTCTTCACCCCATTTTTGCCAGAGGGCAATAAGTTTCTCCTCTGAAGGGGAGAATGGAACCTCATCCTCTAGGGGAGAAGTCCTCCAGATGAGCAGCCACAAACTGCGAATGGCCTCATCTTTAGGAGGAGAAAAACCAACAGTACCTTGTGACAGTGTCCAGGACTCTCTGGCTATCTGCACGGTGCTGCTGAGCTTTCTGAACATCTTCCTGGAGGCTTTTCAGAAGGTTCTCTTTGTGGTCAGCCTTGCTGTGAACTCTGTCCAAATTCGGATCTTCAGTTCTTCAGCTCCTGGCTAGAATCCACTTCTGTGGTCACTTGTGAAGCAACCATCAATGCCACACATTCGGGATTTACCCAGTGCAGCAATGCTCCTCTGGTGGTCTCACCAAGTGATGAGTGTCCTCCTCAGTCGAGGGTCACCAATTGTAACTGTGGTCACAAGGGTTTTCAGGATGAAGAAGAGACAAAAATGTTGACTCCATGCTCAGAAGGCTTGATTTATTATTTTATGATATATGTTACATTAGACTATACTAAAAAGCAATAGAAAGGAAAAGGTTTCTTGAGAAGCTAGCTAAGCTAAGAATAGACAAGAATGAATAACAAAGATCTGTGTCTCAGACAGAGCAAGAGCCAGCTCTGCCATGAGTGGTCAAGAAATCCAAACACCCACAGGAGACCAATCACAGGGTCTACCTGTTGCATTCCACAGCAGCAGATAACCATTGTTTACTTTTGGTTGCTGTAACTGCAGCTTCTCACAAGGAAAAATCCTAAGAAAGGATTTTTCATGAAAGATGTCTGCGACAAGTACCTCTTGTTACAAGGCCTGGATGGTACCAAGGAGACCATGGTGATACTGGGGATCCAAGGAGACCGTGGTGACACCATGGAAACTCATGGAACCATGGGCATTGTGACAACAGCAGGGCTTCATGGAACCAAGGAGTCAATTGGGACTCTACCAAACCTCATGGAACCAAGGGCCCATTGTGACACTGAAGAACTTCAGGGACCCAAGAGTCTCTTGTGACACAGGGGGTACTCGTGAAACCATGGAGACCATTGTGAACCTTCAAGACCTGATGGAACCAAACCATACTGGCACTTCTGAGCCTTGGAACCAAAGGGACCACAGTGACACAGTGGGGCCCTGTGGAACCAAGGGGCCGTGGGGACATTGTGGAGTGTCATTGAACCAACTGTCCATGGTGACACTGCAGGGCCTGATGGAATCATGGGCACCATTGTGACACTGCAGGGCGCCATGGAAGCAAGGGGCCATTGTCACACGATGGGGCCTCTTGGGATCCAAGGGCAGTTGTGATACCATGGAAATTATGGCAGCTGTGGCACCATGAAACCAAGGAGACCATTGTGACCCTACAGGGCCCCATGGAACTAAGGATTCATGGAACAGTGCAGGACACATGGAACCGAGGGGCCATAGGGAAGCTGTGGAACCAAAAGAGCCCATTGTGACACTGTGGGCCCCCATGGATCCAAAGGTCCATTTTGACATTGCAGGGGCTCATGGAATTAGATGAGATTTATAGTCCTTGCAATTAAAATGTGGACCCACATCTGCAGAGCCGGACCCCACCATGTGGGAGACTTCTTCCTTCTTTCAGAAACCGAACCACCACCATCTGGGGATACTCCTTTCTGGGAAACATCCTGAGAAAGACTAAATCACAATAGTGTATAGAATTGTGAGGTAAAAATTGGGAATAGAAACTGCTGAGAAAGCTGATGAGTACCCCTATAAATACCCGTAAGCCTCAACTATGGGTGTGCAGTTGGAGGGAAAACCTCCCCCACGGTACCCAGCGCTGTATTGCTCATGCTTTAACATATTAATTAATAAATTGATTGTTGCTTGAATATTGGGCTAGTCAAGCTTCTCATCTATAACACAGTGCTCAGTGGATGCTCGAGGGGTCTCTGTACCTCATGCCCTGGGAATGCTTGGGAGGGGCTGGGGGGGTTGTCCCTGTCCCTGTCATCCCAGGCCATTCCCCAGGGTTGTCCCTGTCCCTATCACCCCCAGGCCATTCCCCAGGGGTGTCCCTGTCCCTGTCACCCCAGGCCATTCCCCAGGGGTGTCCCTGTCCCTGTCACCCCAGGCCATTCCCCAGGGATCTCCATCATTCTCACCCAGGGAATGCCTGGGGGGGGTCTCCCTCCCTCTCTCCCCTGTGCCAGGGGGTGCTCGGGGCAGTCTCTGTCCCTCTCAGCCCAGGGCATGCTCGGGGCTCTCTGTCCCCTGGCCCTGGGGGATGCTCGGGGGGTCTCCATCCCTCTGGCCTCAGGCAATGCCTGTGCAGGGCTGGGCACCAGGGGCTCTGTGTCCCTCTCACCGCTGAGGCTGCTCGGGGCTGGGGGGGCTCTGCCACCTTCTCACCCCTGGGGAGGCCGGGGGGGTCTCTGTCCCTCTCAGCCCTGCTGGGACCCCACCCAAACATCATCGGGGTCACAGGGACAGAGACACCCCCAAAGCCCCAGAAAGGCTGAACCTGGGGTTTGGTTTGGGGCTGAGGATTTAGGAAGGGGCTGGAATTGGGGCTGGGCTTGGAGTTGGGGCTGAGATTTGGATTAGAGCTGGGATTGGGGTTAAGGCTAGACATGGGATTGGCTTTAGGGCTGGGGTTGGGATTGGGTCTGGGGCTAGACGAGTCTGGGACTAGGATGTGATTTAATACAGAACTGTGAGTGTGTCTGAACATGGAGTGAGATTGAGACCAGGATCAGGGTCAGGTTTGGGACTGAGCTCACCCAGAGCAGGACAGGGGGGATGTCACTGCAGGATGTCCCTGGCATTGTCCCAGCCCTCCTCAGGCACCTCCAAACATGGGGGGCAGCTGGGTGCCCCAAGATCCAGGTGCTCCCACGCTGCCCCTCAATACCAGGTGAGCATTCCCTGAGGGCAGCCCTGACTGTGACCCTTGGGGCTCTGGGATCAGCCCTCACATCCCTGTGGGAGCAGCTGCAGACAGGATGAGAGATTTCCCCCCTCTCTTTCCTGTGGGAGGATGAAGCCTGGCTGCCATTTTCTTCTGGTGTCTCCTCCTTTCCTCAGCTGAGGATGTCACTCCCCAGGTGCAGGAAAATCCCCATTCCCTGTTTGCCTGTGGCTGCAGTCTGGAACATCCACCCAGAATTAAGGACTTTCTGACAGCCCTGCTGAATGACAACGGCAAAAGGTTTGTGAGAAGGGGAAAAAATTGTAGTTTGATAGGAAATAAAAGGTGCAAAATTATTTCTTTCTCTCATATTCCTTTTCAGTCAGTTCTGGTCTGTTTTCAGAGTGCCACCTTCTCAGCTGGTTGTGCTTGTGTCCTCCTTGTTATAAAATTGACTCAAAACGAGTAATTTCCAATCAAAGAATTTATTAATTATTGAAGCAGTTATACTACGTAAGCAAAGGCTCAGCGCTGGGCGACAGGGGAGTCTCCGCTCCACCTACTGCCGGACCAACTAGTTTCTGATTCAGTCCTTTTATCCTCTCCATCCTTCAGGAGTCCACGTCATCTTGGAGTTCTCTGCGCCTGCGCTGGTTGTTGTTAGGGGGTCATCCTTCTGTCTCCTGGTGGTCGGTGATAAAAGGCTGCGGAGTCTTCCTCAGCTGCGTCTTCTTCACCCTATGTCCTTATTTGGTGACTTCTCCGTGGAAAATTACCAAAATCTTATGATTAACGCAATATGTGTCCTATCAAGCTTAAGCAAGCAAATATCCTGTCTTGCAGATTGTTTATCTGTCCCTGCCCCTTCCCCAGCTTTTCCCTGGTCGTTATTTCTGTGAGTTATCTGTTTGTACCATTTGCTGGGTGGGACTATGTGTGGGCTCCTGCAACCCCTTCCCTGGTATCCTTGTGGCTCATATCTCATGAAGTAGTACAGAAATAGTCAGCAGACAACTCTTGTAACACACTGGTCTCTTTTTCGTGATGAACAAAATGTAGTCCCTCATCTCACTCCTTTCTCTCCTGCCTCTCTTTGCCTGCTCTGTTTCTCTCTCAGTGTCTCCCTTGACCCAGGGCAGCTCCCACCAAAGACCCTGCCCTGATTTAATTCCCCATCCAGGAGCTACAACAACCATGGGTGAAGTTATGAAGGCTGGCAGTGAAATGTCACTTTAAGATCTTGCTCCACTTGGCTTTTGGCTCCTTCTTGAGAGCTTTGCCTTCCAGGGCAGGAACATCTTTTCCTGGTTGGGAACTGGAATTCCAGCCCCTGGCAGTGTGTGCCATGGATCCCAGAGGGGCATTCCCGAGGCTGCCAGGGTGCTGCTCCTGCCGTGCCTCCCAAGGAGCTGTGCAGGGCCAGGGGACAAGGGCCAGCAGCTCTGTGGGCTCCCAGAGCACACAGCAAAGGTGGCTTTGATGGACATTTCCCAGCACCTTCCCCGCTGGAAGCAGAGGGAGGGAGGAAATGGAAGCGAGTCCCCGACAAAATCTTGGAAGGATTGGGCTGGGAAGGGACCCTGCCCATGGGTTACGATTTCGCGAGGGAGAGACGCCTCTGCCCCAGGGAAGGTGCGAATGAGAGCGTGGGAACGCAACCTGTGGATCTGCTCGAACTTGGATTGAACGGAACAAGAAGTGGGGAAGAGAGAGGGAGAGAAAGAAATCGGGAAGAGATCTCAGAGAGAGAAAGAAATAGGAAAGAGTTCTCAGAGGGGGAGAAAGAAAGAGGAAAAGGCTCCGGCCCGGACTCCGCAGCTGCCGGGGACACCCGCGGGGCTCAGCGCCTTTCACAATTCCAGCCAATCAGAGGAGGCGCTGAACAATTTCCAGCCAACCAGAGCTTTTCTCGCCGATGACTCACCGGTTGCCAGGCGGACCCGCAGAGCCCAGCGGCCCCGGAGCGGAGTTTGGGGCTCGGGCCGGGGGCACGGATCCGCCCCGGGGGGGTCCCCGAGCCCCCTGCCCAGCCCTGGGGCCGATCGGGGGCTCCCCCACCCAGCAGCCGGGGCTGCGGGGCCGCGGGGCAGAGGGGTGGGAAAGGGGGGTCCGGGCTGGCAGCGGAGGAAATGCGGGAGGAAGAGGAGGGAGAGGAGGAGCAGGAGCGGGAGCGGGAGAATCCCGGCGCTCGCAGCGCCCGCACGCTGAGCCTGCAGCAGCCCCTGCCCCGGGAGCATCGCCCCCAGCCCCGAGCCGCAGGTGAGGGCGAGGCCGAGCTCGCCCCGGCTCCAGCCAGGGGTGTCCGGGAGGATTTTTTTGGAGAGTGTTCGGAGCCGGCAGATCCCGGACTCGAGCCCCGGATATCTCCGGGCTCCCTAAGAGGAGCTTTTTCGGGGGCAGAGGAGCCGCGATCGCCCCTCGGGAGGGTCCCGGGGGTCCACGTGGGGATGGCCCGGTACCGACGGGGCGGGACATTGGTTTTGGGGATCCCCGTGAGAGCCGGGGCTGTGGAACGGGGGACCCCCGGGGCGGGGAGAGGGGAAGGGGCGATACCGGAGCGGGGGCACCCCCGGCAGCCCGGAGATGAGGCGGGGACGGGACCCCCTGACCCTGACAGGGGCGCGTCCTGGGGTGACTTCATGATGCTCGTGCCCCATCGGTCCGTTTAGCCCAGAAATGAGTTCTGCACCTTTAAGGCCGGTTCTGAGAGCCAAGGGGAGGAGGAAGCTGCAGTTTGTTTTCAGACACTGCACTCACTCCTCCACATTCCAGCTCCTGGATGGACAGAGGGCGGGACAGAGCTCTCCTTTGCTTTTAGTTAGTTTTTAGCTCTCTGAGGCAGAGAAGTTCCCTGGACTGTTGTTTTTCTTTTTCTTTGGAGCTGTTTAAACCTGCTCTGCACTGAACAACCAGAACACCACCGGCAGCTCCCACCTGTGGCCCACCGGGCTGAGCCTGGGCCGTGGCATTTCCAATACAGGAGGGACTGATAAGAGACTGATAAGAGACTGATAAGAGACTGATAAGACACTGAGTGAGCCAAGCCCCAGCCCAAGGAGGGATTTTTGGAGTTTGTCACCTATTTTCCAGCAGCAGGAGGTTTTATTGCTTAATATTGTTCAATTTTTGTGCTGGTGAAAGCTTGGCCTGTTAAATAAAGTGGTTTTTTCACTTTTCTCCAAGGAAATATTTTCCCGAACTGGCTGAGGGTGGGGCTGCTGAATCTGCATTCTAGAGAAAACCCCTTTCGGGAGTTTTCTCCAAAAATTGCGCTAAAGCAGGACAGGGTGGTGGGAAGAGGGGGGAACCCCAAGTGGCTGGATTGAGGGGAGGCTGGGGAGGGGGACCTTGGGACCCCAAAATCCCCCAGCATCCCTTAGCAGGACCCTGGAGAGGGGGGATCCCCAGGACCCATGGGATCCCCAAGAGCCCAGAGACAGGGGACCACCAGAACCCCAGAGGGATGAGACTGGAAATGGGACACTCCTGGTGGCTTTTTTTTTATACACTCTTGATTTTGGAGGTTTTTATGGACATCAGGTGACTTCTAGAGATGGACTTGGGCAAGAGGAATCCCCAACCAAGGCATTCACAGCTTGTTTTTCCCCAATCCACGATTTTCCCCAAACCTTCCCACAGTGACATCCCTGCTGTCCTGCTCTGGGTGAGCTCAGTCCCAAACCTGACCCTGATCCTGGTCTCAATCTCACTCCACGTTTAGACACACTCACAGTTCTGTATTAAATCACATCCTAGTCCCAGACTCGTCTAGCCCCAGACCCAATCCCAACCCCAGCCCTAAAGCCAATCCCATGTCTCGCCTTAACCCCAATCCCAGCTCTAATCCAAATCTCAGCCCCAACTCCAAGCCCAGCCCCAATTCCAGCCCCTTCCTAAATCCTCAGCCCCAAACCAAATCCCAGGCTCAGCCCTTCTGGGGCTTTCGGGGTGTCTCTGTCCCTGTGGCCCCGATGATGTTTGGGTGGGGTCCCAGCAGGGCTGAGAGGGACAGAGACCCCCCCGGCCTCCCCAGGGGTGAGAAGGTGGCAGAGCCCCCCCAGCCCCGAGCAGCCTCAGCGGTGAGAGGGACACAGAGCCCCTGGTGCCCAGCCCTGCACAGGCATTGCCTGAGGCCAGAGGGATGGAGACCCCCCGAGCATCCCCCAGGGCCAGGGGACAGAGAGCCCCGAGCATGCCCTGGGCTGAGAGGGACAGAGACTGCCCCGAGCACCCCCTGGCACAGGGGAGAGAGGGAGGGAGACCCCCCAGGCATTGCCTGGGGTGAGAATGATGGAGACCCCTGGGGAATGGCCTGGGGTGACAGGGACAGGGACACCCCTGGGGAATGGCCTGGGGTGACAGGGACAGGGACAACCCCCCCAAACCCCTCCCAAGCATCCCCCAGTGTGAGAGGGTCAGAGACCCCTTGACCATCCCCAGGGCACTGGACAAAGTAAAGTTTTTTCATGACAAAAATCAAACTTAACCCTACAGAAAATGCCTTGAATTTGCTCTTCCCAAAAGTGACTTGTGGTGAAAACGCAAACAAATCCCAAAATTCAATAAACTCACAGTAGAAGCAATTTTGTGGCAATTCCAAAATCCATTGGTCCTGCACAGCTCCAGCTCAGCTGCTGCCACATTCTGATAAAAGAAACATGGAAATTCGGCCCAATACATTGCAATTCCTCTTTTATGAAAAGATTATGAAAAGGAAGGGAAAGCTCTGTGTAGATATCACAAAGGTGACAGGGACAAAGGAAAAACTTATTCTTAGATTTGGCAAAGCCCCCGGCCTGTGAAAGAGAAAAGGGGGGACAGCCACAGACTGAGAGGGACAGAGACCTCCCCTGGGGCAGGGCAAGTGTGACATTGTCCCCTGTGTGTGAGGCCTTCCCAGGGTGGGGGTTTCACACCTGAGCCAGTTTGGGTAAGGGGGGTGGTGTTCACCCCCTGAGCAGGGATTCCCCCACTGTTTCAGGCTGCAGTGTAAGATGGAACCAAATGCATGTTTTCAATGCCCATCTTCATCAACTGCTAGAAACAGGTGGGGCAGTGTTCTTGATCTCTTCCATGACTCAGCCCTGATAACGCCCTCCAGGGGAGATATCTTCTGGGAATGGGCCATTGAGTGTCACTGCAGGACTGATAAAATTCCATCCTCCCATTGTGGGATGCTCCGCCCAGGGGGAGGATCCAAGCATTCCTACCTGGACATAAGCTGAGCCTTGCAACAGCAGGAGCAGCTTCCCTACTGGATTCCCAGAGGACAAGAGCTCCAGAACCACCACTGGACCTCCAGAGGAAGACCAGACCCTTCTACAGGATCACTGCTTGGACAGAATCACGTTCATCACTCCAACAGGACTGCAGCCACCATTTAATGGGACTGCTGCCACCAGCCTGACCAGAAACAGGGTGTCAGGGTATATCCTGACTCTGTCAGTTTAAGGCAGTGTTTCTGCATCATTGCCTTGATCTTCATTTTCTTATTAAATTGTAATTCTGGTTTAGACTCTCCCCCAGGTTTGCCTTCAAACCAGAAAAAAAGACAATGTGTGCACCCTTTGTTTGGTTCCCAGAACAGGATTTCCCATTCCCAAACCTCCCCTCCTCAATGGAGGAGGAGGCTGCGAGAAACAGGAAGGAGCCCTGGGATACCCAGGCAGGTGAGGAGGAAGTCAGTGCCCCTTTCCCCCTCTCTCCTGCTCCATCTCCCAGCCCAGCACAGCCCCCGGCTGCAGGACAACCCTGCTGCCAACCCCGTCCTGCAGGGGATGCACTGGGGGGATCTCCTTCCCCTTCCCTGTGGCACGGAGGCAAATCCCATCCTCTCCTTGTCCTTCCTCCCCCAGAGAAGGAGCTGAGGATGGAGACCATGGAGAAAAAATCTCCATGGCAGACCCTTGTGGAAGTGGCAGTTTTGAGTGACTCCACAGTGCAGAATTCCAATGGGGAGGAAAATCCCCAGAAATCCCCCATGAGGATGGGCTCCAAACCCAGCCCAGTGTGCTCTGAGGAGGAAAGACGCACCCTGAGCCAGGAAGGTGGACAGAGCTTCAGCCAGAGCTCAGAGCTGGTGGTCCCTGAGCAGCTTCATGATGGGGAGAAGCCCCACAAGTTCTTGGAGTGTGGGAAGAGGTTCAGGCAGAGCAGCACCCTGATCAGCCACCAGATGATCCACACTGGGGAATGGCCCTACGAGTGTGGGGAGTGTGGGAAGGGCTTCAGCTGCAGCTCTGCCCTCATCATCCACCAACGCATCCACACTGGGGAGAGGCCCTACGAGTGTCCCCAGTGTGGGAAGAGGTTCACCAGCAGCTCTCACTTGAGCAGACACCAACGGAGCCACCAGTAAGAGAAGCCCTGCCAATGCTCCAATTTCAGGAGGAGCTTCCTTCACTGCTCCAAATTCGTCCTCCATTGGAGGTCCCACATTGGGCAGAGCCTCGGTGATCCATGTTCCCTGTGATCCATGCTGGGAAGACACTTGTCCCTTTTCCTGCCCCTCCCAGTGACATGATGTGGGATCGAAGAACATGAGGGTCTGGCCATGGCCCTGTCATTACATTCACTCCCACCTCAGGTCATTGCCAGGGGCAGGAAAGGGACTCTCTCTCTCTCTATCCCTGAGAAGAAGGGTGTCCTTTCCAGACAGGAGAAATTGTGGCCAGGCAGACCCAGTGAGTTGTGTTGTAGTTTTCCCTGTAAACAGTTATATTTATCCCTTCTGTTATCAATATTGTTTTTGTTCTGTTTGTTCCTTATCCCATTGCTGTTCCCAATAAATTGTTCTTATCCCAGCCTGGGATCTTTGCCTTTTGTGCTTTCCATGGGAGGCGGGAGGGCAGCGAGGGCAGCGCGGTTTTAGCGGGGGCAGGAAATTGGGGAATCCCATTCCTGAAGCCCGGCCCGTGGAAACCGAGCATCCCAGCTGGTGCCAGCCCTGGTGGCCATGGCAGCAGCCTTGGGAGCGGGTCCCTGGCTGGGGCTGTGGGAACCTCTTCCCTCTGGTGTCCAGGGACAGGAGTGGAGGGAGCGGCTGCAGCTGAGTCAGGGCAGGCTCAGGTTGGATGTCAGGAAAAGGTTTTTGGCCAGAGGCTGCTGGGGCCCTGGCCAGGCTCCCCAGGGAAGGCTCCCAGCTCCAGGGCTCTCTGAGCTGCAGCAGCATTTGGCCAGCGCTGCCAGGCCCAGGCTGGCATTGTTGGGGTGTCCTGTGCAGGGCCAGCAGTTGGACTGGAGGATCCTGATGAGTCCCTCCCAGCTCAGCCAATTCTGTGCTTCTGGGATCCCATCAGCCTGGGGATGGGGCTGCCAATGGTTGCCATGGCAATGGGCTCTGGCTGCAGCCTGAGCTGGTGTCCATGGCAACCACCCCAGCATGGGGTCTCCATGGAGCTGCCGAGGGACTGAGCATAGCAACAGGGGGCTGGTGATGGTTGCCATGGAAACTGACCATAGCAAGAGGGGGCTGGGGATGGTTGCCATGGAAACTGACCATAGCAACAGGGGGCTGGTGATGGTTGCCTGCTAAGGATCACATTTGGCACGGGCCCTCAGAGGGGTTCCATGGGATCTTTCCAAGAGTCTCCAGGCTGTTCCAGAGCTGGAATGTCACACAGAGAGACAGGGGCTCCATGGAGACCTCCCAGGGCTTTCTGGGGATGGTAAAGAGCCCTGTGGTCAGAGGCAGTCACAGCCATTCCATGGTGACATCCCAGGGCACCTTGGGCTGCAAAGGCACCCATCTGTCACAGGCACTCACGGGGGCTCCACGGTGACATCCCAGGAGTCCCCAGGCTGCCAAAGAGCCGGGATGTCCCAGACACTCACAGGGGTTCCTGTCATGGGCACAGTGGGAGCTTCAGGCAAAGTTTATTACAGAAACTCCTGTTGGTTCACAAGGTGCAGAAAGGATCCCCAATAGCCCCCACAGATCCCCAAATGTCACCACTGAATCAGAGATGACACAGACTCAGATCAGAAGGCTAAGGACTAAAAGCCACCTGTTTTTTCAATCCTCTTGTTTTATGTCTTGTTTTGCTACAGGTGGACCTCATTGGTCATTTAATCAACACATTTCATATGATTGGCCAATTAAGCCAACACCCTTCAGTAAACAACTTTATGGAAAAAACCCAACTTATTTCAAACCTTGTCAGAGCACCAGTTTTTTATGTTTGTTTTACATTGGGCCTTTCTGGGGGCTCCCTGGATGGGAGAAACCCTCCTGTAGCAGTTCTGTGCCAGGTAAAAGGAGATGCATGGGACTTTTTTGGTCTTCAGCTTATTGATATCTTAAATAAAGTTTTGCACGCTGTCCACACCAGGCTCAGCACGCTGGAAATGCACCACAAAATGGCCCCAAAATGTACAGTTTCAAGGTCTTTTAAAGTTGTCTCATCCAATTAACTCTTAAAACATACATTATTTCTACTTATCGACCAATAACTCATCCCTTGACTGTCCACATAACCTCTGCACTGTGCTTTCCTTGACCAATGACCCCGTCCCACCAACACTGTAAAAAATGGAGTAGATGAAGAAGACAGGGACTACACCCAAATTCCTGCATCTTGCTTCCTATCTACACCATACTAAAAATCCCAAAACCTAAATTTCTCACCCAAGGAACATAGTGCACTCCCCTCTAATCTATTCCACACTTTGCTAAATTCTAGTCGGTCTCTATGTCCTGGAAGTCCTCTCCATGGGTGAAGGTTAAAGGCAGTGTTTCTCTGGGGGACAGGACTCCTCAGAGCAGACAGAGAAATATTCCCTGTGCCCTGGATTCCCACACATTTAACCTAAAAAACTTTAACTTTTAAGATTTTAAGTTTCCCAGAAATGTTCCAGGTAAGTAGGATTAGAAGGAGAAGAAATAGAGAACAACAGAAAGACAGAAGATCCATAGAAAGACACACACATGGGTACCTACTGCTGGGGTTCCAGCATCGCCAACAGAGGAACCCCAGCAGAAGGCAGGAGCCAGACCCTGGGCTGGCCTCGCGCTCCGGCTTTTAACCTCCTGGGGGCCTTCATGGCCCCGCCCCTGGGGTGGGACTGCCAGTTGCTTGTCCAATCACAGCCAGGGTAGCACCAGCTGCTGGTGTGTGATTGACTGATTGACAGCTGGGCCAGTCAGAGCTGGGTTAGCACTGCCCCTGCTGTGTGATTGACAGCTCTGCCAGGCCAGGGCTGGGGGCGGGGCTCTGTCCCACCACAAACCAAGGCCTGACCCGGCCCTGGCCCCACACGGGCATTCCGAGCATCCCAAGGTGTCTCGGGACATGGATCTCATCCAGCCTCTGACAGTGACCCCGGTGACACTACGGAACCTCATGGAGCCATGGGCCAGTTGTGACAATGGAGATCCAAGGAAACAATGGTGAGACTGTGGAATCCAGGAATCATGGAATCAAGGAGACCATTGTGCAAATCATGGGCCCTATGGAAGCAAGGATCAATGATCAAACTGTGGTTTGATTTGGATTGATTTAAAATAGAAACAAGGAGCCATTGTGACACAGCGGGGCCACATGGAGCCACGGGAACCCTGTGACTCTGTTGGGTCTCATGAAACCAAGAATCCATTGTGACATTGCCAGAGCTCATGGAATCAAGGATTACAATGTGACAGTGTGGGGACCCATGAAATCAATGGAATATGGAACAGGTCTGCCTGGTTTGGCCTCCTGGGGGCTGTCTGACAGGTCCCACTGAATTTGGCATGTCAAGGGCCACTTCCCATCTGACTGTGAAGCACTGGGGCTCCATGCTTTTCTTCCTATGGAAAAGAACTGTCTTTCTTGTCTCGGCTCACATGGCTGAAATTAGGATTCTACCTTTAAAATTCCATATATTCAAGGGTTACTCTCCAAAATAATCTGCCAATACAGTCAAGTCTGGCCAGCCTTGGCCTCTGGTGACTGCCTCTCATCTGACCTTGAACCACTGGGGCTCACTTGTTTCCTTCCTATGGAGACCATTGTGACACTGCGGAGCATTGTGGAACCAATGGGCCATGGTGACACTGCAGGCCCTTGTGGAACCTGTGACACTGTAGGAACTTGTGGAACTAAGGGGATCATTGTGACACTTTGCGGCCTCGTGGAACCAAGGACATCTTTGTAGCTCTGCTGGGCCACATGGTCCCAAGGGGCCAGTGTGAAGCAGCAGGGCTTTGTGGAACCCAGAGGCCATTGCTGCATTTCAGGGCCTCATGGAGCCAAAGGGCCGCAGTGATCCTGCAGGGTACTGTGGATCCATGGAGAGCATTGCAAGGCTCCATGGAATCATGGAGACCATTGTGACACTGTGGGGCCCCATGGAACCAAAGGAACATTGTGACCCTGCAGGGCCTCATGGATGAAAAGGGCTGTTGTGACACTCTGGGAAGTTGTGGAAACAAGGGGATCATTGTTGCACTACTGGACCCCAATGGAACCAAGGGGCCATTGGACACAGCCAGGCTTCATGGAACCCAAAGACCATTAGGACACAGTGAGGCCTTGTGGAAACATGGAGACCATTAAGATCCTTAAGGACCTGTGTAATCAAGGGGCCATTATGACACCTGAGGGCCTCATGGCAGCAAGGAGCCATTGTGACACTGCAGGGCCCTGTGGAACCAAGGGAACATGAAACAGGTGTGGCTGCCTTGGCCTCCCAGGGATCACCTGACAGGCCTGGCTGGCCTTGGAATGTGGAAGGCCACTCCCATCTGCCCCTGAAACATTGGGGCTCTGGGCTCTTCTTTTTATGAAAAAGAACTGTCCATTTTTTCCAGGCATCCATGGCCAAAATTAGGATTCCACCTCCAAATTTTTGTGTGCTAAAGGATTGCTCCCAGACAAAAGCTGCCAGGATAGACAAGTCTGGCTGGTCTTTGATTCCTGAGGGGCTGCACTCAGCTATTTTCCAAACACTGGAAAGGGCTCTGTGCTTTTCCTTTTATGAAAAAAAACTCCATCCCTCTTCTCCAGGCCAAATGTCTGAAATTAGGATTCCACATTCATAATTTCAAATATCCAAGGGTTGCTCCAGGCAAACCTGCCAGGACAGACAGGTCAGGCTTGCCTTGGCCTCTGGTGGTTGCTGTTCATCAGCTCCTGAAACATGGGGGCTCCGTGGTTTCCTTCCTATGGAGACCAATGTGACACTTGGGAGCCTTGTGAAATGAAGGGGCCATTGTGGCACTGCAGAGCACCATGGATCCAAGGGACCATTGTGACACTGTGGGGCCCCGTGGAACCAAGGACATCATTGTGGCTCTGTTGGGCCGCATGGTCCCAAGGGGCCAGAGCAAAGCAGCGGTGTGGGAGTTAGCCTGGCTGTAACTCAGAGTCAGACAGATTTTACCCTGGAAGAACTGGGCACGAGTCTCAAGCCATTGGAATAATTTGTTTAATTTAGGGTGAGCTTGAGAGTTCCCCCATAAGCCTTTAGTGTTGTTATGCTAAGTTGTCCAAGTTCTCCTCCCCTATTGGTTACTTGTTTCCCCTATCGGGTTATTGTTCCGGAGTGTTCTACCCTCAAGTGTATATATTGTTGCTTTGCCTTTATCTCAGGTCTTTGAATCCCACCCCTCCTACTGTGCTCGACTTCTCCATGTTTATTGTTTTTCACCCTGTTACTAAAGTTCTTTTTGGGCAACTCCATTGATCCTGCTTGTAGGAGCATCGGGGGGTAGGACAGTTGGGACGGACTGAGACGAGAGATCTCTGAAGCCAGGTCTTGGAACTTGTGGTTTATTGCAAAGGGTGTGGGTGCAGGGGCCTTGTTTGGAGCTGCCAGCCACAGCTCGGAGCAGGCCGAGAGAGGAGCTCGAAAGAGGCGCCCAAAATGGATGCCCGAAAGAGGAGGGGAGTTCCCATTACAATACAATAAATCTTCTTCTGTGCTGCATATTCTAATTTTCACTAACCAATCTGGTACAAGATACAAATCTTATAGCATTTACATACAGCCTATGAGAATCATTACATTACCATACTGTGTTACATTTTAAACCCTAAAAACTACTCTTTGGACCCCTTCTGCCAAGCTAGTAGGGTCTGCTCTGACCCTTGGACCTGTCTGCAAGCAGAGGGTATTGTTTCATCATAAGAAGATTACCTTAAGCCGATCATACCATTGTTTTCCAGTTGTTCAGTAACTAAGGCTTGGTATCTCAAAGCTTGCTTTCATTTCAATCTCCCTTATAGTTTCCATATTCTCAAATTTTTTTGCCAGGCAATCATATTTATAAGGCTTTCCTGTTTCATCTTCCCCAGCATCTTCTCCTTTTCATTTTCACCACCCTTGCCCTGAAGTTGGGGAACCAGAAAGGTTTGTCACAGCCACCCTCATTGTGAGCTTTGGCGCCCGAACAGGGGTCCTGACATTCAGTCAGGTCAGCTGGGGTTAGCTGATGGATAGGCCAGGGCTCCACGGGATTTTGGATTGTGCTGGGCCGGCAGATTCATCATTGCTTCAAGGGACCTTGGCCAGGATCCACAGGGACAGCGACAGTTTCACCTGCATAGGATTGCAGGTGGCTTTGGGGAAACACAAGACATTTATTGTCCATTTTGCCACTGTGTTATATGGGATATGCACCCACATCCCATAACTGATTTGGGGTGTTCCGGTGGCTCTTACCCATAAGGCAGAGAAAGAGAAAAATGGGCAGCCAGATGTCCAAAGTAGAAAGAAGCATATATGGATGATTTAAGTAATTCCCACTGATAACGGCAAAATATTTTCAAAGAAGAAATTAAAATCAATCATGAGGTGGATCATTAAAAATTTTCCAGAGGCCTTTCCTGATGAAATCCATACCACAGAATTTTGGGACTCATGAGAGTTAAACTGTACAACTTTCCATCAAAGGGACCCCATTGCACCCCGCATGCTCCCCATCTTCCACACCACCCTTCACCAGCAAGCAGTGTCTCGAAAACTCAATCCATTGGTCACTCCTAACCTGGGACCACCCCTCAAACCTGCCTTTCTCAGACTTTCCACGATGGTCCAAGATGGCAATGGCCACGCTGTTTTGGAGCATCATGCCCTGGAGACTCAAGACAGAAGGAGCCCGAATGTGGCTTGGGAGCCCAACCATCCTCCCTCCATCTTGGCTCCTCCACTTCCTTCTACCACAACCTTCCCTTCCGCCCTGAACGAACCTCCAGACTCCGCCCCCATGACTGTGGGTCATGCCCCCACTGTCAATCATTCCACCTCCTCCCTGGGCCATGCCTCCAGAACTCCACCCTGGAAGTCCGCCATCCTAGATCAAGGTCCTTCCTCCCCAACACCTGACAAAATGGCAGCACCCTCTGCCTCACCCTCCGGCAACAATATAACCCCATGGTCAAAGATACTAAGCCCAGCTGTCACACTATTTCTAATCTGAATGTTTCTGCTCCAAGTTATTCTTCCTCCCAGGAAGAAAGTTTGGACTCCCCAGAGCCACCTCGCCCCTCAACCCCAGAAGATCCCTGGGAAAGGATCAGGAAGGAAGCAGTTAAGGAAGGCGAATGGCAAATTGTCTCAAAACTCCTTGTTGCCCCCATATGTTATGAAAGAAGGGGGCAGAATCCCCCGTATCAGCCATTGGTTTATGGGGAAATCAAGGATCTGTGTAGGGCAGCTAAAGACCATAGGAAGGACTTACCTTGTTTTAATGGCCTAATGAGGGACACGTTTACAGCACATGTCTCAACCCTCTATGATTTAAAATATATTATGACCATGTTGTTGTCACCTATAGAATACACCCTGTGGGAAGAGGGATGGAAACGTTTGCTAAATGAATTAATAGAAGACCGTGCTAATAATGAGGCAAGGGCAGAATTGACAATCAACAATCTAGCTGGAGAAGGACCACACAGCCTGCCAGATGATAAAGCAGCAGGTATCCCCAGAAGAGCATTGGATGATATCAAAGAGATGGCTTTGCAAGCTTGAATCCAGGTACCGGATGGTAGCACCCCCAGTTTGGACTACGTAAACATAAGACAAGAACCTGGAGAGCCCTACATGAAATTTATTGATCACCCTAAACAGGCACTAGAGAAACAAGTCTGGAATGAAAAGACTCAAAATGAATTACTAAAATCGTTGGGGGTAGCCAATGCCAACCCAGAATGTAAGAAAGTGCTGTGTGCCCTTCCACTAGAGCTGGAACCCACACTCCTGCAGATGACTGAGGCCTGAAATTGCTTCA
Organism: Agelaius phoeniceus; assembly: GCF_051311805.1. Classification (NCBI taxonomy): domain Eukaryota; kingdom Metazoa; phylum Chordata; class Aves; order Passeriformes; family Icteridae; genus Agelaius; species Agelaius phoeniceus. The sequence continues at coordinate 7,184,933 of NW_027509867.1, read as the reverse complement.
GAACAACAGAACACAGAGCAGCTGTACAAGCCCAGGCCTTTGGGCAAGGAGTTGCAGAAGCCCTAGGGGCCATGAAATTCCCCTTTAAGGGGCCCCAGCAACATCTACAGGGCCCAAAAATATGTTTCCAGTGTGGTCAACAGGACATTTTAGAAAAGATTGTCCCCAAGGAGGAGGGGCCTATCCGGTCCCTAATGGATAATCAACATTAACTTAGGTGGAATTTCTCAAAAGGTAACTACACCAAGCAGCCAAAAACTGCCATTGGAGTGCAAGGTGGCCTCAGGCTATGACACAAATGTTCAAGCCAATGATGCCTACAATCGCTGAATTGTACACCCATTACAGATAATGTAGCCCTAAACTCCAGCACCTCATCTCCCATTTGCCAACCACCTTACCACCAGGGGCAAAATTGAAGTTGGTGAGTCTGGAATCTGTTGTTTTAACTGATTATTTTGCCCATGAAATATCGACAGGACAGCTGGGGCCCGAAGATCAGCCCTGTGAACTATTAATTTTAGTAAACTGCCAATCAAGCACTGAAGGATTTTTTGTATTGCCATCCATACTATCAATGTCCTCACAATGAGAAATTACAGTGCTGGCCCTGTCTCCCAACCCACCTTGGTTTATACCCCAAGGACTAACAATTGCCCAAGCAGGATGCTGATGACACTTCACTAGGGATGTGATAAATCAGGATTGACCAAAAATCACCTGCACTCTGGAACTTAACAGTGAAAAGATTGTTTTGACAGGGCTTGTGGACATGGGAGCAGACGTGACAGGTATCTCACGTTCCAAGTGGGCTCCTAACTGGGCGTTTACAGCTACTGCAGGAATATTGTCCGAGATTGGAGGTGACCGTGACAGTGTCCGAAGTGCAGAACTTATTAACATCAAAGGACCTGAAGGCCAAATTGCCACAATGAGACCAGTTGTGATAAAGGACCTTGGTGTATCCCAGATAAGAACATCAAGCCCTACCTGTAGCCACTGAGTGTGGATTCTGCAAAGGAACCCCCAAGTCCACCCCAAGACAAAACCCACCAGACAGTGACTCTAGCACCTGGACTAGACAATTCTTTTGAAGATGACACATAGGAAGCTTCTACTCACATTCCTCAGCCTGTTTGCAACCATGCTCCTCGTGAGTGGATGGGTAGCCCTCCAAAACACAAAGCAGATAACTCTAGCAAAGCCATGAAACAAGACACCCTGTGCCTGTCTGTCGCTAGCCCTGACGACCCCTTCTCCACCTGCCTACTGGGGTTGCCTACAGATGTCTGGCCAATACCTGAGGGTGCCATCTGCAGTATGCCAGGGGACAATCCTGACAGCAAATAAAGTGTAACCCTGTCGGTGCTTGGGACTACTGGACCCAGAAGCTCCTGCATGCACCACTCGAACTCAGGGGGTAGAAATTCTCAGCTCTGTAAAAATGGACTTTTGTGTAAGGTTTTATTACTGTCTGAGATGGGGGGAGGGTGAAAGACACAAAATTACAAGAAAAAAGAAACTATCAGGAGAGACATCTCCCCATACCATCCCACTTACAAAAACCAGACCTGATGGTGTAATTACACCTCTTCCATCATTTCTTGGTCCAGTAGCTACCCACTCAACTTGCTGCAGGGTGTGTTTCTTATTTGCAAGGATAGAGCATGGCCTGTGAAGGTGTCCCTTCACACATCAAAGGCAGACTTGTAGCTTGGGGACGCTTACCTTTCTGGCACCCAAAACAAAAATGATTACTGGTCAGAGAAACAGAGCAAAAAGATCTACACACTACTTTGAATCTGATTGCAAAAATAATGTCATCTATTGGAGTCAAAACAAAAGAATAGCAGCCTCCACCTTACTACTTTGGGTGGCTGCAGCTAAAGCTTTAGGACAATTAGACCATCCTGGGTGCCTGTTAAGTAAGCAAACCAATGCTGCCTCCCTCACATTGAGTGGGCTGCTCTCAGACACAGAGACCATCAGACACGCCACCTTGCAGAACAGCGATAGAGTTTTTACTCTGGGCACATGGGCATGGCTGTGTAGACTCTGAGGGCATGTGCTGCATGAACCTCTCCAGCCACAGCGAGTCAATCCACAAGAGCATTCAGGTACTGAAGGAAGGGTGCAAGAAGCTTCAAGTGGAAAACAAAGGCGGAGTCAAAATACTTTTCCAATCCTGGGGACTAAAGGGCTTGGATGAGGTTGAGCTAAAAGAGGACAATAATTTCTCTTAGTGGATATTGTCGTATTCTTAATTATCCCATGTTTTTTTCGATGCTTTTAGAAAGTCCTACAAAATTCTTTCAGTTCCATCTTTGTTGTAAAAGAGAAAGGGGGAAGATACCCAACACAGGCTCCTCATGGACTCCTTGGAGGAGAGAATTGGAGGCCAGGATGGCACAAAAACCTCTCAGAGACTCAGGGTGGGAAGGAGAATCCTTAAAAGTACCTAAAAATATTCTTAAATCCATAAAGTACCTTAAAAACCTTGAGTTTCTCAAGGCATTAATGAGCACCACTGAGTGTGAATGCAAAGTTCTCAAGGGCCTCATTAAAGCAGATAATTGGGACCATGATTACACAAACCTCTCACAGAGTCTGTATCAAAATGGAAACACCAAGTACCTTCAAATAACTGAAGTACCCTGAAGTATTAATGAGCCCACTGAGTGTTGTTCCTGACAAAGCCTCTCCAGGGACTAATTACAGCAGATAATTGGAGGCCATGATTGCAGGAACCTCTCAGAGACTGCAAGGCAAAAGCCAAAGCCAAAGTCCTTTGAAAAAGCTGCAGTCCCTGCAGGGAGCATGAAGGAGCCCCCAGGGCCATTGCTGAGCAAGGCTCCCCAGGGACTCCTTGCAGCAGATCCTTGAGGCCACTGGGATGTGGGCTAGGGGGGGATGCTGAGGGCAGCACAAGGGGCTGACAGTGCCCAGCCTGGCTGGGGCTGTGCCAGGAGGCCCCAGGGCCTCAGGACAAGGTGTCTCCTCCCAGCCCTTGCTGGCACAGACCCTGCTGAGCCCCAGGGCACCAAGACTTGGCTTCTCTTTGTCCCCACCTGTCATCACTGCCTGCGGTTCTCTGCTCTGCCTGGGGCCTGGGGACACTTGCTCAGTCGTGTCCCTCAGTGGGACCCATTAAAAGTCCAAGAAACTTTGGAGTTGGATTCTGCCTTGGAGTTCTGCAGAGGTTTCTTCAGCTCCCTCTCAGGGACTGATGTTCAGGGCCTGAGCACAAAGCCCCAGAGGCTGATTAAAGTCCTTGTGCTGTGTCTGTGCTGCTGAGCTGGGCTGGGCTCCTGGCACAGAGGCAGCTCCTGGTCTCCAAGAAGAGCTTCAAAAGCACATTTCTCTGGATGAGCAGCTCTTGTGCCAGCCCAGCAGGGCTGGGGCACTGCCTGCAGCCAGCCCGGGCACAGCCCAGAGGCACAGAGAGCTTCAATCAGTCAGGGCTGGCAAGGGGCTGAGAAGTGCCTGGGGCACAATCACTGCCAGCCCTTGGCACAGGAACCTCTGGCTGCAGGACAATGCAGCTGCAGCTCCTGGAGCCATCTCCTGCAGCTGGAACATGCCAATGCCTGCAGAGCCTGTGAGTACATTCTCTGCTTGTCTCTTGTGCAGAGCAGCCAGGGGTGCCCAGGGCTGTCCTGCAGAGCAGGGTCCTGCAGCCCAGGGCGCTGTGCTGGGGCAGGGACTCTGCTGCCTGCCAGGGACAGCTCTCAGCCAGCCCTGGCAGCTGCTGCCAGCACTGGGGGACAAGATCTGGGTGGGAGGAGACAGCTGGTGAGGCTTGGGAGTGTTCTCCTTGTGTGGGGAGGATGCTGCATTGTTGAGGACTGCTCCCAGCATGGCATTAAACTGCAGAACATTTCCAAGTAGATTATACAGGGAGCACAGCAAGGCAAGGGCTGCATGAAAGGGAAAATCCTGCTTTTTTAATCTACTACTCTGTGTTGCCTGGATGAGAAATTGCCCATAGATATTCATCTTTCAGTTGAGGCTGAGAAGAATAAAAAAATTTTTCTCAGATTCTACTGAACCAGGCAGGGACAGAAATCAGCACAGGGCCCCTCAAAGGCAGCATCAGTGTTGCTTTTCCAGCCTCCTCAGGGTTGCTCTGACGTTGCCATCAGAGCCTGCAGAGCCAGAGCTGCCCCTGGGCAGTGCCTGAGCTGGGAGGGCTCTGCAGGGCAGAGCTGAGCCCCCAGGGCTGGGCTGGGCTCTGGCAGCACTGGCAGGGCCCAGCCCTGGGCACAGGGAAGGAGCTGCTGGCAGGGACAGCTCCAGGCAGCAGAGCCCTGGGCAGGCAGTGGGGGGAAAGTGCCCCCAGGCTGTGCTGGGATATTTCAAGTCCTCTCCAAACCCAATTCCATGATTACTATTCCATGATTACTTTTCTTACAGATCCCCATGCCAAGGTAGAGAAAATGTCCAACAGCAGCTCCATCAGGCATTTCCTCCTGCTGGCATTGGCAGACACGCGGCAGCTGCAGCTCCTGCACTTCTGCCTCTTGCTGGGCATCTCCCTGGCTGCCCTCCTGGGCAACGGCCTCATCATCAGCGCCGTAGCCTGCGGCCACCACCTGCACACGCCCATGTTCTTCTTCCTGCTCAACCTGGCCCTCGCTGACCTGGGCTCCATCTGCACCACTGTCCCCAAAGCCATGCACAATTCCCTCTGGGACACCAGCAACATCTCCTACAAAGGATGTGCTTCCCAAGTGTTTTTTTTTGTTTTCTGTGCAGCAACAGAGTTTTATCTGCTGACCATCATGTGCTACGACCGCTACGTGTCCATCTGCAAACCACTGCACTATGGGACACTCCTGGGCAGCAGAGCTTGTGCCCACATGGCAGCAGCTGCCTGGGCCAGTGCCTTTCTCTTTTCACTTCTGCACACGGTCAATACATTTTCCCTGCCCCTGTGCCATGGCAATGCCCTGGGCCAGTTCTTCTGTGAAATTCCACAGATCCTCAAGCTCTCTTGCTCCAAATCCTACCTCAGGGAATTTGGGCTCATTACTGCTAGTGTGTGTTTAAATTTTGGTTGTTTTGTGTTCATTGTTTTCTCCTATGTGCAGATCTTCAGGGCTGTGCTGAGGATCCCCTCTGAGCAGGGACGGCACAAAGCCTTTTCCACCTGCCTCCCTCACCTGGCCGTGCTCTCCCTGTTCCTCAGCACTGCAGCGTTTGCCTACCTGAAGCCCCCCTCCATGTCCTCCCCATCCCTGAATCTGTCCCTGTCAGTTCTGTACTCAGTGGTGCCTCCAGCCCTGAACCCCCTCATCTACAGCCTGAGGAACCAGGAGCTCAAGGCTGCAGTGTGGAGACTGATGACTGGATGCTTTCAGGAATATTAAACTGCTGGCCAATTTCTGCAAATCACTTCTAATAAAGAACATGGCCAGGCCAATGCACAGAAACCCCCGTGAGCAGCCCCAGGCTGGCCGTGGGCAGGCTGGGGGCAAACAGCATGGCTGGGGCTCTGCAAGGGCCCTGGGGCAGACGGGAAGGAGCAGCAGAGCAGGGGCTGATCCATGCCCAGTGCGCTGCACAGCCCAGGGCAGCGTCCCAGAGCGTCCTCATGCAGCTGCCAACAACATCCCCCCTCTGCAGCCCTGGCCTCTCCCCCAGCTCACACAGGTGCCCCATCCTTGCAGGCACAGACACAGCAGTACTGCCTCAGCAGCCCCTGTTTGCATTGCACACAGCAGGAGCAGCACCCCCATGCTGTTGCTGTGGGGACATGAACCTGAGGGAGCACAAATGCCATCAGCCCCTGGGGCCAGCAAGGCCTGCGGGACACCAGGGAAACCACTCAGCTTTGCCCTGGCCTCTGCACTCAGCCAGAAAGTTTGTTCCCATCAGCTGGGAGTTTCCTGTGCCACTGCAGACGCTGTTGCTCAGAGCCAGGGCTGCCTGGCAGCCACCCCCACACTGCCCTGAGCATTTCCTTGGCTTCACCTTTGCTTTCTCCATTCCTCCCTCTTTGAATTTCTTCTTCTTGCCCACCCCTTTTCCCTCCCCTGCAAACAGCCCATCCCTGTTTGCCCTTTCCTCTCTGGCCCCACTCCCCATTGCAGTTCCTGACTTGGCACCATGGGAAGGTCCCTTGGGCAGCAGGATCATCCTACAAGTGCTGCAGGAATTGTCTGCAGGCTCCTGCAGTGCCTGCTGCTGCTCCCTTGCCAGAGGCACCCCAGGACAGGGGGGCACATCTGGGCTGCTGTGTCTGGCTCTGGGGCTCCCTGTTCTGGGCAATGAGGAGGAGCTACAGAGGCTCTGCAGGACTGACAGGATGGGCTTTGGGGCTGCCAGGAGAAGCTGAGGGACCTGGGCTGCTGGAGCTGCTGAACAGGAGGCCCAGGGCTCATCCTTCAACTGCTCCAAGGGTGGTTTCAGGGAATCCCAGAATCAACAGGGTTGGAAAAGTCCTTGGAGATCATTAAGTCCAACCTGTGCCCTGACACTGCCTTGTCTGCTCTGAGCCTCCTCTTCTCCAGGATAAACAACCCCAGCTCCCTCAGCCTCTCCTCACAGCACTTTTGTTCCAGACCCCTCACCAGCCTTGTTGCCCTTCTCTGGACACACTCCAGCCCCTCCATGTCCTTCCTAAATTGGGGGGCCAGAATTTGACACAGCACTCGAGGTGCTGCCCAACCAATGCCCAGCACAGGGGAAGAATCCCTGCCCTGCTCCTGCTGGCCACACCACTCCTGATCCATAGGAGTGCCAGGGGCTGGATGAGGGAAATGGTGGGGAGGGAGTGGGGAAAAATTCTGATTGATTGTCGGCCATCAAGGGTCTTGATTTCTATATCTGTTCAAACCGCATTAAAAGCTGCTGGGGATCAATATCAATTGGAAATTGCTAAGATCAAGCTATAAACAGGAAAATAAAACTTAACTGAACAAAACTGTACTCTCGGCATTGTTTTATACTATTGTATATTCACTTTGAGTACACTTCCGTCATCTGTCTAATTAACCACATTAAGAACTGAAAACTTGAAATATTCCCCATGGGGCCTTTTTTTGTTCAGGTATTCTGAACAAATGTTTATGAGCTCTTCTCACTGAATTCCTGAACTGAAGAGCTCAATAAACAAGAAGCCTCTGGAAAAATTCATCAGCAACCTCCAAGTGGCTGAGGATCCATCTCCATCAGAGCATCAATGAACAGAAATGGGCACAGCTTTGTGGCTGACCCAGCTCTGGCATGGGCCCTGGTCCTGGAGCAAGAGCAGCTCTTGAGGGTCACAAGGCCGGGGCTCTGGTGCTGCCCTGGGCAGATGGGATGGCAGCAGGGGCTGCAGAGCTCTCAGCACCTCAGCCCCAGGGGAGCAGGGCAGCCAGGGAGCCTCCTTTGGCCTTGACCAAGCACCTTCCCCCATGGCTGGGGCTGAGTCCTGTGGCAGCTGCAGCTGCTGCTGTGGCCTTGGCAGGGGCTGAGGCCGTGGGGCCAGTGCCCAGAGCAGCCTGGGCTGAGCAGAGCTGTGGGGCCAGAGCCGGCTGGGCTGGGCTGGGCTCAGAGAGGCCCTTGGTGCTGCCCAGAGCTCAGGGCAGCTGGCAGAGCTTGCAGGGAGCTGGGCTGGGCTCCGAGAGCCTGGCCCAGAAACCATCAGTGTCCATCTCAGCCTGGCCGAGCGTGCAGGGGCAGGACTCAGGCCAGGCCTTGTGGGGCAGGGCCAGCGCCTGTGCAAGGCATTGCAAACAGGCAAGTGGCCCAGAGAGGAGGCTGCTCTGTGCCCTTGGTGGCATGGACAGAGCAGGGAGGGGGCCCAGGACATTTGTCAGTGCCAGCCTCTGTGCCCATGTGTTGGCAGCCCTGGCTGCTGAGCCCAGCTTTGGCCTGGGCTGAGTTTGGCTGTGGCCCAGCTCCATCCTCCTGCGGGGCTCAGGGCCTGTTCCCGGCCATGGCCAGCCCTGGCTGCCTCTCTGCTGGACCAGAGGCCAGCAGAGCCCGGGGCAGGGCTGTCTGTGCAGCCCCACAGGTGCCACGGGCTCTGCAGGAGCTGGCAGAGGCTGCCCAGCAGGGAGGCCATGGGGCACAGAGCCCCAAGGCTGCTGTGGGCACCACGGCACAGGGGCCGTTCCCAGCCGCAATGCTCCTGGCCTGGGCTGGGCCTGCACAGGGGCTGGGCCACCATGGCTGGGCCAGCACAGGGCCACCAAGGGGCCACGCAGCCGCTGCCGGGGCTGACAGCAAGGCCAGGCACACACAAGCAATTGCTGAGCATGGCCTGCGCTGGCCAGGCCTGACTGTGCCAAAGGCAGAGCTCAGCTGCCCTTGGCGGCTGCGGCAACACTCCAGAGCCCAAAGAGCCTCCATGGCTGGGCTGGAGACCAAGGCTGCAGCAGGGAAATGCAGGGCTGCTGCAGGATGGGGAGGCCATTGAATTCCAGCACACACCTCAGATCTCTGATGATCCCGGCACCATGCTGGGCCCTGTTTCAGACTGGAGCAGAGCAGATGTTGATGGGGCAGGAGCCCTGCGGGGCTGTCAGGGTCCTGCAGCTTGCAAGGTGCTCTGCTCTCCCTCAGGTGCTCTGGGAGAGATCCAATCCCAGCTGTGCACCTCAGGGCACAAGTGGCACTACCTGTTCATGGGCACACAATTGATGTCTGCCTGGAAAGGGGCACAGGTTTTAATTCCTGTTAGTTTTATAATATACAAGCAAATCTTTGTTATCTGGGTCACTTGAGTATTTTAAGTAATGGCAACGTTTTCCCACCAGGAAGAGGAATTTCCTGGATCTACTGGATCCTTCTACTGATGTCACGGGAAGAAATACAGATCTTCCCCTCTGCCACTGACATTCAGTCTTATATTTAATGACCCCCTTCCTTCAGGTTTATTGGCTACAGGTTTCCAGCTCTCCTGTTTAAATGGCCGTGTTTAAGGACATCTCTTCACTGGATCAGCTGGATCTATGTCCTTCCTGCTGCTCTCAGATTTCCTCCTCCAGATGCTGTCTGGTCATTTGAACGCCTCTCAACTGACTGGTTTCATGCTTTGAACTTCAGGGAGTGGCCAAATATTTCATGTTAAAAAAAAAAGTATGAATTGAGTATCTCACTGTGGTTATATCTATCACTGAATTTCCATTTCTTATGTATTTGCTTAAAAACTATTCCTGTTCAGAAAGCCGTGGGTGATGGTGGACATGTCAGATGCTGCTGGGACATCCCAGAGAGCTGAGGGAAGAGCTGTGATGGTTATTAAATTGTTCAAATGTTCAACTTGTGTTTGTTGGCAAGAAACCTTTCTGTGCCTCTGAGTGTCACCAGGCCCTGAGCCCAAAGGACACAAACCTGATGAGTTGTGGTTCCCACTGCAGGGGCTGCACTTGGACCTTGACTCTGCACAGGAGAGCTCTTCATCCCCTTTCTCTCTTTTCCTCCCTCTGGGCATGGAGGGAGCTCCTGACTTCAGCCTGTGACTCGTGTGTGCAAAGAGCAAATCTGGGCAGAATCGGGGCAGGGAGGGTTTGGGGGGACCTTGGGATCTGTGCTGGGCACAGAAGGTGTTTTCCATTGCTCTGAGACTGTCTGCAGTGCAAAGTGGATTTAATATCCAGCAGAGGAATGACTTTTGCATTTGATGGAGCTGTGCCTTCCCTTGGCTTTGCTGGCTGACAAGAAATGAACATCCCTCTGTGTCTCGGGCAGCTCCTTCTCCAAGGAAAGCAGGTGGGAGTTGGAGCCAAGGAGCTGAAAGCTGCAGGTGCAGCCTGGGCTGGAGGGAGCTCAGATTTGCACAAGGCTGCTCTGAGTGCCAGGGCTTGGATGGGGGAAATGGTGGGGTGGGGGTAGGGACAGAGTCTGATTGATTGTCAGCCAGGAAGGGTCTTGATTTGCATATCTATTCAAACTGCATGAGGAGGTACCTGGATTCAGTGTCCATTGGAGATTGCTATTAAAAGGGGAAAAAAACCCAGACCTAAACAGGAACTAAAAATGTTTTCTCACTGTCTTTTTAAATAGAACATATTCAGTTAAATGCACTTTGAAATCTCTCTTATTAACCACACAAGATTTGGAAACTGAAATCAAATGATTCCCAGAGGCTTGGCTTGTTCAGGTGTTCTGAATGTTAATGAGCCCAGGGACACTGAATTCCTGCACTGAAGAGCTGAAGGCTGAACAAGCCTCTGGAGCAGGGAAATTCAGCAGCAGCCTCCAAGTTGCTGAGGATGTCAGCAGCCCCCAGTGAGGCCATCCCTGCCCAGAGACCGTGGGGGAATGGGCAGACAAGGAGAGCGTCCCTGGGGCTGGGGCAGCACAACTCAGAGGCACCAGCGGCTCCAGCTGGGCAATGGAGTGTGGAATGTGGCTGGGAAAGCCCTGCCTGGGCTGGGCCAAGCAGGACACACAAGCCCTGACTCTCATCCCCAAAAAACTCTCTCAAAGAGACATTTAAAAGGAATTTACAGTTGTTTGTGTCCTTTGAGTTGGATGGACTGGAGAAATACCAACAAGGGATTGTCAGGAGCTCAAATCAACAAAACAGACTTTACTGGCAAATTTAGAGAATCAGAGAAACTTTGGCAAAAGGTTTAATACAACATTCAATCAACACAAAACACTTCTCAAAGCATTACCTTGGCCATTCAACTTCACAAACTCATAGCTTGTTCAATTTTAAATTAATCAAAATTTGCAAGGGGACAAAAATAGAAGAAGACACAGGATGAGAGAAAAATGTGATATAGAGAAGCACACACACACAGCTACAAACTCCTGCATTCCAGCATTGTTCAGATGGAAATTCCAAGAGGAGGTAGGGGCAAGATGTGTGCTTGCCTTGTGGTCAGCCTTCAATAGCCCTTGGTCTCCCTGGGCCCTTCCCCCAGGTGGGGCTTGGGCTCATTTGGTCCCTCAGGAGCTGGGCTGGGGCTGCAGAGGTGGCTGTGGAGCATTGCCTGTGCTGTGCCAGGGACTGGCAGCCACTGCTGGGCTGGGATAGAGGCTCTGGGGGGATTGGGGTTCCAGGGCAGGGCAAGGCTGGACCTGCCCCTTCCTCCCCCACACATAAAAATTTTTGACCCAACAATCTCCTCCAGTCTGTCACAATAGGGAATGTTGTAGGTGAAATCCCAATTCTGGCCATGGGCACCTGTCTGAGAAGGACAGTTCTTTTCCATAGGAAGGAAAGCATGGAGCTCCAGGGTTTCAGCAGCAGATGAGAAGATCCCCTCAACATGCCAAGGCCAGCTAGACCTGTCAGGTGGTCCCCGGGAGGCCAAACCAGCCAGACCTGTTCCATGTTCCCTTGGCTTTATGGTGCCCCATAATGTCTTAATGGTTCCTTGATTCCATGGGATCCAGCAGTGTCACAATGGACCCGTGGTTCAATTGAGTTCCACAGCGTTGCAGTGGGTCCAAGTTTCCAGAAGGCCCTGCAATGTCACAATGGACTTTTGAACTGTGAGGGTTTTTGGTGTCACAATAGTCTCCTTTGGCTCTACAGTGTCACAATGGACATTGATGACAAGGGGCCCCTCTGTGTCACTGTGGAACTTTGGTTCCATGCAGCCCTGCAGTGTCACAATGGTCTCCTTTGGTTCCCAGTGTCACAATGGACCACTGATGACATCAGGCCCTGCAATGTCACAATGGACATTTGGTTCCATGTAGCCCAGCAGTGTCAGAAAGGCCTCTTGGTTTCACCAGGCCCCACAGTATCACAATGGCCCCTTGGCTCCATGAGGCCATGAAGTGTCATAATGGTGTCTCCATGGTTCCATGAGGCCTTGCAATGTCACAATAGACCTTTGGCTCCATGGGGTCTCTCAGTGTCACAATGGCCCCTTGGTTCCATGACACCCCAAAGTGTCACGATGGTCTCCACAGTTCCATGGGGCCTCACAGTGTCACAACTGTCCCTTGGTCTCACAGGGCCCCACAGTGTCACAATGGTCCCTTGGTCTCACAGGGCCCCACAGTGTCACCATGGTCCCTTGGTTCCATGGGCCCTGTGCTGCTGCATTCCCCCCTCCCCTTCTCAGGCCGTCCTGCCAGCTGAGAAATGCTCCTTGGGGCTCGGCCTTGGCCAACAGCCCCTGGGCTCAGCTCCTCTGCAGCTCATCACAAACACTGTCTGCTCCAGGCACTGCTGCTGCCCAACCAGCTCCTGCTTTCTGGAGGAGCAGCCCTGGGAACTGGTTTTGTTCCCTCAGGGGCACAACATCCCTGTTCTCACCCTGCCAAAGAAAGCTGTTGATGCCAAGTGTGGCCAGGATGAACCATTGCTGGGACTGAAGCCCCTCTCTTGGGGCCCTGCAAACAGCACTCCAAAAGGAGCCCTTGGACCTCTCCTGGGCCAGCGACTCCCTCTGAGTGGGGCCTCTCCCAGCCGGGAACTCTCCCGTTTGCTGCACTTGGGGATCCCCAACAACAACGGAGCCTGGGCCGATCCCCCCACTCCTCCAGGCTCAGCCCTTCACCCACTGGGGAGATGCCAAAGGATCCACAGGGAGCATTTCCTGCCCTCAGGGGAATTTCTCCCAGGTGCCTTGCACTGACTCTTTGTGTCTGTGTGCATACAGGAGTGCCTGTGCTGGGAAAATGTGGCAGAAATGCTGCTCTCTGAGGGGTTTGAGTGCCTTGGATAGCTGAGTCAGTCAGGCATGAAGGTAAGGTTAAATCACAAGGTCTAAGTGAGGTTAAATGCTGCTATGAGTCTTTCGTTTGCTAAGTTTTATGTTCAATATAAGTTATAAGCTGAGTTAAATATTTTTAAGTTTTATTCCTCTTTTACATTGCAAAGTCATAGGTTATAAGCTAGGTTAAATACTGTAAAGCTCTGTTCTTTTGTTAAATTGTGAAGTTGAAGGTAGCAGTTAAGTCCTGTTAGGTTTGGGCTTTGTTATGCTCTTACACCATATTCCTTTTATCCTTGCCCTCACTGTAGTTATGTCACACACAAACACCCACAGGGACAGTTCTCAGCTCATTTCTGGTTTAATTGCCTGGATTTTGTTGGGTTTTGTTGTTGCTTTGTTTCCTTGGTGTGCCTCAAGTGTCCAGTCAGGAGCAGAGTGACTCTTGCCAAGGAACTTTGTGCTGCTGTTGCTTAATATTCAATCTGGTTTTTGCTGATCCCTTGCTGGGGATTTTTTCAGCGCTCTCAAGGCCTCGTTGGTAACAGGGTGAAGGAGCCCTGGCCCAGGCTCTGGCCCTGGGGGACACGGGGACGCTGCCGGGGGGTCCCTGTCCCCCTGTGCCACCCCCAGGGCCCTGGCTCTGGGGTCGATCTCGTGGAACATCCTCTGGGGGAGGCTGCGGCGCCAGGAGCGGGGGGACCCGGGGGGACAGGGGACCCCGCTGTGCACGAGCAGGGTTGGACTGCTCTGGGGGGAACTGTGAGGGGGCCGGGGCAGAGTGACCTCCCCAGTGACCTCCCACAGCCCCCGTGATGTCACAGAGCAACCTGTGATGTCACAGAGCCATCTCTGTTATGTCACCCTGGAATGTCATGCAGCTGCACTGTGATGGCTCAGAAGTCTCTGTGATGACAGAAAGTCACCCTGTGATGTCACAGTCTGTTCTGTGATGTCACAGCCTGCTCCATGCTGTTACACAGCCACCCAGTGTTGACACAACCCACTCTCTGATGTCACAGAGACACCCTCTATGTTGGCAGAGTCTGCTCTATGGCCTCACACCCTACTCTATGATGTCAAAGCCAGTTCTGTGATGTCACAACCCCCTCAGTGATGTCACAAAACCTTCTCTGTGATGTCATACTGCCACTCTGTAATTTCACAGCACACACTTTGACCTCACAGCCAGCTCTATGATGTCATACAGCCATGCCATGTCACAGCCTGCTCTGTGATGTCACACAGTTCCCTCTATCATGCTGTAGCTGCTCAGTGAGCACACACAACAAATTCCGTGATGTCATAGCCCAAGCTGTGACCTCACACAGCCCACTCTGTGCTGTCACACAGCCCCTTGCTGACATCACAGCTGCTCTGTGCCTCCATGACACAGCCACAGAGGAGCTGCTGTGACACAGCCCCCTCTGGGACATGCCACAGCCCCTGCCAGTGCTGAGCCCCTGGGAGCTCTGTCTGTGCCCTGCTGGTGTCCCTGAGGGGCCCTGGCAGTGCCCCAGCCCTGCTGGGCTGTGCACAGGAGCTGCTCCTGGCCAGAGCTGTCTCTCTGCAGCTCTGCTGCCCTTGCCAGGAGCTGCCTCTGGGCCAGGAGCCCGGCCCAGCTCAGCAGCACAGACACAGCACAAGGATTGTAATGACCCTCTGGGTCTTTGGTGCTCCTTGCATCAGACTCAGTCCCTCAGAATGTGCTCAAAGAACTTCTCAGGCACTCAAAATGAGGATGAAACACTGAAGTTTCTCATACTTTAAATAGATCCTTCGAGAGACAGGACTGAGAAAGTGTCCCCAGGTTCCAGGTAGAGCAGAACACTGGTGGCAGTGATGACAGCTGGGGACAAGCAAGGCAAAGGTGTCTCTGGTGCTGAGCAAACCTGCGCCTCTGTCCCTGCAGGCTGTGGGCATCCCCCGGCTGCCCCACCTGGCTGGCCCCTTCCTTTGCTGACAGCTCTGCCTCCTGCCTGCCTCTGCCTGCCCACACAAAGCCTTGGGCTGCTCCAGGCTCCTGCTGAGGGACGTGCTGCACCACAGCCCTGCCCTGGCAGGGAAATTCCTTTCTTCTGGTGTCCACTCTGGGCCTCCCCAGCTGCCCTTGGTGCTATTATGTCTTCTTCAGGCTCATTCCCACTATGGAGAAAAGCTCCAGCCTCTCTGAAACCACCCTTCCATCCCTCCCAGGCTACTCCTGTTCTGTCCTCAGTCTCCACACCACGGAGCCCAGAGCCCTCAGCCTCTCCCTGCTGGTTTTGTGATGAGGCCTCCAAAGCCCATCTTGGGAGATTTTTGGGTCCTCTCCAAGGTCTGTGAAAATGGAAAAAAAAGGGATCGAAGGTATTTTCTCCCAAATCTTGCAGTGGCAGAAGAAGGGTCAATATCTCTAAACTGAATGAGGGTGGATTTACATTTGTTAGAAAGAGGACAAATTTTAGAATTATAAGAGTGGCAGAAAACTGCAGCAGTTATTCCAAAGAAGTGGTAGCCCCATCCCAGGAATTGTCCAAGAGCAGGAGCTTTGTGCAACCTGACCCAGTGAAACCCCCTGCCATCCCCAAGGAAAGGATTCCTGTAGTGTGGGTTCTCTGATGTGCTGGGTGCCCTCACAACGCTTCTGGCCAGAATGTCTGCTGAGGGCAGCCAGGCTGCTGCAGGGGCAGTGACCTCACAGCCATCACCATGGCAGCCCTGTCCCCTGGGCCTGGCTCTGCCCTTTCCTCTGGCCCTGCCTTGGCTCTGCTGGCATGAAGAGTTTTGTCATTGATATCTTGTCCCCGAGGTGCTGGGGCCAATGGCTTCCCAGTCAGGCTCCTGGGGCAGAAGTGGCTTTTCAGAGGCCAGCCAGGAATGAGCCCTGAGGCAGCAGCTCTGCAGTGGTGGCCACCAGGCCGGGCTGCCAAGGGAGGCTTCTGGCCATGGCCTGCAAGCAGCTGCTGCTGCCAAGGTGCCTTTGGTGCCTCAGGCTCTCCCTGGCACAGCTCCCAGCACGGCACTCTGCCCTTGTGCCTGAGGCCTTCCCTGTGCTGGGGCTGGCCTGGGGCTTTTCCTGCAGTGGGACCTGCCCTGCTGATGGCACAGGAAAGGCAGTTCCTGCTGGAGCAGGAGGCTTTGCCTGCAATGGGCTCCCACAACTCCAGCAAGGCCCTGCTGACTTCAAAATTGCTACCTAGAGCGTGATATTCTAATAATCATTATAGCTCCTGACATGTGCAGTAAATACCTCTGGTTAAGATTTTTCTATCCGATCATGATCAGAATCAATCAGAGCTGTATTTATACTAATTTATCTGGTATTCCATTGTTAATCCTGTGGGACAAATTGGGTTAAAGTTCTATTCCAACTGTCCAATCTTTTACACCTTTGACAAAGTCTGGGTCTGGGATTGGATCCAGCCGCTCCCAGTCTCCCCTCATAGAAGGAATTTTAGAAGTCTAGGGTTGTTGCAGGGGTTTGAGGATCCATGGTGTCTGTTGGGTGTCATTTCTCCACCTCATGTCTCAGCAGGAGTTTCTCCAATAAAGAAATAAAGCGTTTGCCTGAAGCTCCCACTGTGCCCATGACAGGAACCCCTGTGAGTGTCTGGGACATCCCGGCTCTTTGGCAGCCTGGGGACTCCTGGGATGTCACCGTGGAGCCCCCGTGAGTGCCTGGGACAGATGGGTGCCTTTGCAGCCCAAGGTGCCCTGGGATGTCACCATGGAATGGCTGTGACTGCCTCTGACCACAAGGCTCTTTACCATCCCAGAAAGCCCTGGGAGGTCTCCATGGAGCCCCTGTCTCTCTGTGTGACATTCCAGCTCTGGAACAGCCTGGAGACTCTTGGAAAGTCCCCGTGGAACCCCTCTGAGGGCCTGTGACAAATCTGATCCTTAGCAGGCAAACATCCCCAGCCCCCTGTTGCTATGGTCAGTTTCCATGGCAACCATCACCAGTACCCTGTTGCTATGGTCAGTTTCCATGGCAACCATCACCAGCCCCCTGTTGCTATGCTCAGTCCCTTGGCAGCTCCATGGAGACCCCATGCCAGGGGTGGTTGCCATGGACACCAGCTCAGGCCTGCAGCCAGAGCCCGTTGCCATGGCAACCATTGGCAGCCCCCATCCCCAGGCTGATGGGATCCCAGAAGCACAGAATGGGCTGAGCTGGGAGGGACCCATCAGGATCCTCCAGTCCAACTGCTGGCCCTGCACAGGACACCCCAACAATGCCAGCCTGGGCCTGGCAGCGCTGGCCAAACGCTGCTGCAGCTCAGAGAGCCCTGGAGCTGGGACCCTTCCCTGGGGAGCCTGGCCAGGGCCCCAGCAGCCTCTGGCCAAAAACCTTTTCCTGACATCCAAGCTGAGCCTGCCCCGACTCAGCTGCAGCCGGTCCCTCCACTCCTGTCCCTGGGCACCAGAGGGAAGAGGTTCCCACAGCCCCAGCCAGGGACCCGCTCCCAAGGCTGCTGCCATGGCCACCAGGGCTGGCACCAGCTGGGATGCTCGGTTTCCACGGGCCGGGCTTCAGGAATGGGATTCCCCAATTTCCTGCTCCCGCTAAAACCGCGCTGCCCTCGCTGCCCTCCCGCCTCCCATGGAAAGCACAAAAGGCAAAGATCCCGGACTGGGTTAAGAACAATTTATTGGGAACAGCAACGAGATAAAGAACAAACAGGAACAGAAACAATATTGATAACAGAAGGGATAAATAAAACTGTTTACAGGGAAAACTACAAGACAACTCACAGGGTCTGCCTGGCTACAATATTTCTTGCCTGGAAAAGACACCCTTCTCCTCAGGGAGAGAGCGCAAGTCCCTTTCCTGTCCCTGGCAATGATCTGAGGTGGGAGTGAATGTAATGACAGGGCCATGGCCAGACCCTCATGTTTTTCAATGCCACATCAGGTCATTGGCAAAGGGCAGGAAAAGGTACAGGTGTCTTCCCAGCATGGATCACAGGGAACATGGATCACCAGGGCTCTTTCCAATCTGGCTTCTCCCATGGGGGATGAAGCTGGAGTGGTGCATGAAGCTGTTCCTGCAATCGAGGCACTTGCAGGGCTGCATTTACTGGTGGCTCCGTTGGTGTCTTGTCAAATGAGAGCTGCTGGTGAAGCTCTTCCCACACTGGGGACACTCGTAGGGCCTCTCCCCAGTGTGGATGCGCTGGTGCCTGATGAGGGTGGAATTGTGCTTGAAGCTCTTCCCGCAGTCAGGGCAGTAGAAGGGCGTCTCATCCGTGTGAATCCGCTCATTCAGGCGGAAATTTGAGCTGGTCCGAAACCTCTTCCCACACGTGGGGCACTCGTAGGGTCTCTCCCCAGTGTGGATGAGCTGGTGCCTGATGAGGTGGGAGTTGCGCTTGAAGCCCTTCCCGCAATCAGGGCAGTGGAAGGGCCTTTCTTCTGTGTGAATCTGCCGGTGCCTGGCGAGATCAGGGCTGGTGTGAAACCACTTCTGGCACTCAGGACACTCGTAGGGCCTCTCCCCAGTGTGGATGCGTTGGTGGTTGATGAGGGCAGAGCTGCAGCTGAAGCCCTTCCCACACTCCCCACACTCATAGGGCCATTCCCCAGTGTGGATCATCTGGTGGCTGATCAGGGTGCTACTCTGCCTGAAGCTCTTCCCACACTCCAAGCACTTGGGGGGCTTTTTCCCATCATGAAGCTGCTCATTGGCCACCAGCTCCGAGCTCTGGCTGAAGCTCTGTCCACCTTCCTGGCTCAGGGTGGGTCTTTCCTCCTCAGAGCACCCTGGGCTGGGTTTGGAGCCCCTTCTCCTGTGGGATCTCTGGGACTTGTCCTCCATGTTGGAATTCTGCACTGTGGAGCCACTCAAAATGGCCTCTTCCATGAGGTTCTGCCTTGGGGAGTTGTCCTCCGTGGTCTCCATCCTCAGCTCCTTTTCTGGGCGAGGAAGACCAAGGAGAGGATAGGATTTGCCTCCGTGCCACAGGGAAGGGGAAGGAGATCCCCCCAGTGCATCCCCAGCAGGACGGGGTTGGCAGCAGGGTTGTCCTGCAGCTGGGGGCTGTGCTGGGCTGGGAGATGGAGCAGGAGAGAGGGGGAAAGGGGCACTGACTTCCTCCTCACCTGCCTGGGGCTCCTGGGGCACCTTCTTCTTCCTCACAGCCTCCTCCTCCATCTGGCCAAGTTTAAGGGATGGAAAATCCTGTTTTGAGAAGAAAACAAGGGATAAGTACATTGAATTTTGTACTTGTTTGAAGGCAAACCTGGGGAGGGTCTAAACCAGGATTACAATTTAATAAGAAAATGAAGATCGAGGCAATGATGCAGAAACACTGCCCTAAACTGACAGAGTCAGGATATAACCTGACACCTTGTTGCTGCTCAGGGTGGTGGCAGCAGTCCCATTAAATGGTGACTGCAGTCCTGTTGGAGTGATGAACGTGATTCTGTCGAGGCAGTGATCCTGTAGAAGGGTCTGGTCTTCCTCTGAAGGTCCAGTGGTGGTTCTGGAGCTCTTGTCCTCTGGGAATCCAGTAGGGAAGCTGCTCCTGCTGTTGCAAGGCTCAGCTTATGTCCAGGTAGGAATGCTTGGATCCTCCCCCTGGGTGGAGCATCCCACAATGGGAGGATGGAATTTGATCAGTCCTGCAGTGACACTCAATGGCCCATTCCCAGAAGATATCTCCCCTGGAGGGCGTTATCAGGGCTGAGTCATGGAAGAGATAAAGAACACTGCCCCACCTGTTTCTAGCAGTTGATGAAGATGGGCATTGAAAACATGCATTTGGTTCCATCTTACATTGCAGCCTGAAACAGTGGGGGAATCCCTGCTCAGGGGGTGAACACCACCCCCCTTACCCAAACTGGCTCAGGTGTGAAACCCCCACCCTGGGAAGGCCACACACACAGGGGACAATGTCACACTTGCCCTGCTCCAGGGGAGGTCTCTGTCCCTCTCAGTCCGTGGCTGTCCCCCCTTTTCTCTTTCACAGGCCGGGGGCTTTGCCAAATCTAAGAATAATTTTTTTCTTTGTCCCTGTCACCTTTTGATATCTACACAGAACTTTCCCTTCCTTTTCATAATCTTTTCATAAAAGAGGTATCACAATGTATTGGGCCAAATTTCCACTTTTCTTTTATCAGAATGTGCCAGCAGCTGAGCTGGAGCTGTGCAGGACCAATGGATTTTGGAATTGCCACAAAATTGCTTCTACTGTCAGTTTATTAAATTTTGGGATTTGTTTGGGTTTTCACCACTAGTGACTTGTGGGAAGACCAAATTCAAGGCATTTTCTGTAGGGTTAAGTTTGATTTTTGTCAAGAAACAACTTTACTTTGTCCGGTGCCCAGGGGATGGTCAAGGGGTCTCTGTGCCTCTCATACTGGGGGATGCTTGGGAGGGGCTTGGGAGGGTTGTCCCTGTCCCTGTCACCCCATGCCATTCCTCAGGGGTGTCCCTGTCCCTGTCACCCCAGGCCATTCCCCGGGGGTGTCCCTGTCCCTGTCACCCCAGGCCATTCCCCAGGGGTCTCCATCATTCTCACCCAGGGAATGCCTGGGGGGTCTCCCTCCCTCTCTCCCCTGTGCCAGGGGGTGCTCGGGGCAGTCTCTGTCCCTCTCAGCCCAGGGCATGCTCGGGGCTCTCTGTCCCCTGGCCCTGGGGGATGCTCGGGGGGTCTCCATCCCTCTGGCCTCAGGCAATGCCTGTGCAGGGCTGGGCACCAGGGGCTCTGTGTCCCTCTCACCGCTGAGGCTGCTTGGGGCTGGGGGGGCTCTGCCACCTTCTCACCCCTGGGGAGGCCGGGGGGGTCTCTGTCCCTCTCAGCCCTGCTGGGACCCCACCCAAACATCATCGGGGTCACAGGGACAGAGACACCCCCAAAGCCCCAGAAGGGCTGAACCTGGGATTTGGTTTGGGGCTGAGGATTTAGGAAGGGGCTGGAATTGGGGCTGGGCTTGGAGTTGGGGCTGAGATTTGGATTAGCGCTGGGATTGGGGTTAAGGCTAGACATGGGATTGGCTTTAGGGCTGGGCTTGGGATTGGGTCTGGGGCTAGACGAGTCTGGGACTAGGATGTGATTTAATACAGAACTGTGAATGTAGAGTGAGATTGAGACCAGGATCAGGGTCAGGTTTGGGACTGAGCTCACCCAGAGCAGGACAGGAGGGGATGTCACTGTGGGAAGGTTTGGGGAAAATACTGATTTGGGGAAAACCAAGGTGTGAATGCCTTGGGCTGGGGATTCCTCCCAAACAAGTCCATCTCTGGAAGTCACCTGATGTCCATAAAAACCTCCAAAAATCAAGAGTGAATAAAAAAAAGCCACCAGGAGTGCCCCATTTCTAGTCTCATCCCTCTGGTGTTCTGGTGGTCCCCTGTCTCTGGGCTGTTGGGGATCCCATGGGTCCTGGGGATCCCCCCGTCTACAGGGTCCTGCTTGGGGATGCTGGGGGGTGTTGGGGTCCTAGGGTCTCCCTCTCCAGGCTCCCCTCAATCCAGCCACTTGGGCTTCCCCTCTCTTCCCACCACCCTGTCCTGTGGTTTAGGGCAAATTTGGCTGAAAAGCTCCAAAAGGAATTTCCTCTAGAATGCAGATTCAGCAGCCCCACCCTCAGCCAGTTCAGGAAAATATTTCCTTGGAGAAAACTGGAAAAAAACTTTATTTACCAGGCAAAGCATTCACCAGCACAAAAATTGAACAATATTAAGTAATAAACCTCCAGCTGCTCCAAAATAGATGGGAAACTCCGAAAGTCCTTCCTTGGGCTCTACCTCGGCTCACTCAGTCTCTTATCAGTCTCTTATCAGTCTCTTATCAGTCCCTCCAGCGCTGGAAATGCCACTTCCAGCGGCCCAGGCTTTGCCAGGTGGGCCACAGGTGGGAGCTGCCGGTGGTGTTCTGGGTGTTCAGTTTAGAGCAGGTTTAAACAGCTCCAAAGAAAAAGAAAAACCACAGTCCAGGGAACTTCTCTGCCCCAGAGAGCTAAAAACTAACTAAAAGCAAAGGAGAGCTCTGTCCCGCCCTCTGTCCATCCAGGAGCCAGAATGTGGAGGAGTGAGTGCAGTGTCTGAAAACAAACTGCAGCTTCTTCCTCCTCCCCTTGGCTCGCTCCAAACACTCTCCAAAAAAATCCTCCCGGAGACCCCTGGTTGGAGTTATTTGGGAATTTAGCTACTTGAGCTGGGCTTCCTCTGGGACTTTTAGCAGCCTTGTCTTCCTCACCATGGGGTGGATGAACCCTGTCAGTCTCACTGGTATCATTTGCTCCCTTTCCTCCAGTGATTTTAACAAACTTTTCAAGGAAGGACAACAAAATATTTTCTTTTTCACTGGCCACCCACAACAGCCATTTTCCTCATCAGTTCTTCCATAAGTTCCCCAAGAGGAAGGAGGGACTGTGTACAAGTTTCTGAGAGTTCTTCCAGAAAGAGCCACAACCTCCTCAGTGAAGGGAACCATGCTGTTGTCAAAGGCACCTGGGGTCAGAGAACAGTGCCCTAAACTCACTGTGCCAAAATAATCTCACAATCTGGATAAGAAAATTTCCGGAGAGACGCCTCCACCTCAATTAAGGTGCTAACAAGACCAAATCCAAGGTGGATTTTATTAAACAGTAAATGTGAGGTAGAGAGAGAGTTGGTGTCATGGTTTAACACTGGCACAATGCCAGTGCCCCCATGAAGATACCTTCTCCCTGGTTTCTGCTGTGAGATGTGACCAGGAATAAGCAAAGCAGGCTCCTACTTAGGGAAAAAAGAACCAGAACTTTATTAACTACTCTACAACTACAGATAAAAAGGAACACACACACAGGGAAAATGAAAACCTCACAAATGCATTTCCTCCTCCCCCCACCAAATTTCCAACACAATACATTTGTTCCTCAAATCACCAACTCTCGGTCCAGCACCACCTTTTAGACAATCAATCCTCAGTTCATCAAGAGGAGAGGAGTCCTTCTTGTGCCATGGGCTTCCCCTGGAAACACAGCTGAAGCCTCGTGTGTTTCCGTGTCACTCGTGGCACCGCCCAGAGTACATCTGCCGTCGTGACCTCTTCCTTTTCATGTCCAGTGCTCTCACCACTGAACACGGACCAGAACTGCTTCTAGGGTTGTCTTTTAAGGATGCTCTGTCCCGATCCAAAAAAGGCACAGTCTCTCCTTTGGGACACCTGTCCCCACAATCTCTCCTTTGGGACACCTGTCCCCCCCATATTTTTTCACCCCTTGGGGCCGAGGGGCATCAACACTGAACCCTCTTGGCTCTGAGGCCATTGCCTCCCCCTAGAATGCAGTCTCTGTATCACAAGGAACATGGTTCTGTCCATGGCTATACAAAAAGAGTCCAGCAAAAGCCACTCCATCATCTCTTCCCACTAGGATTCTTCTCTATTCTTCTACTATCTCTCACTCGCCCAGACCTCTCTCACACTGGCCCATTTCCTTCCTCATCTTCCCCTCTATCTTCTAGGAAAGGTCAATGTTCTGTGAAGTTCTCATTCTCCAAAAAGGGGTTAAAAGCTCCTACAAGCAGCCGGCTGAACCCCCCCCTCTTCTCCGTCCCAGCCGTGCTGCCGGCACAGGCCCATGTTTATCCAGTTTCAAGGTTACAGTCCCAGGCAGCGGCTCTTTCTCTCTCTGTGTCTCTCAGGGGGGCTGCCTGATGGCTCCCGGTGTCTCTCTCTCTCTCTTCCACCCTTCCACCCCCGGGCTCAGGCCTACCTCTCCCGGCCACATGGCTTTTCCCCTCCCCCTGCCCAGCCAGCAGCTGGGCCGGGGGGAGAGACCCGAACTCTTTCCCGCCGGAAACCCAAGAGGCCCTCCCAGGGGAGAGCTCTGCTTTTAACCCCGTGTTCTCAGAGGCGGATCCATGTCCTAATGGCCAGGTTAAATGCCAATATTAAAATCTGAATATCCATTGGCCCAAACACAGCATCCCAAGAAACACATTTCCTGTCAAAGCACCACAGGCTCACCTGGGAACTGACTGAGGGTGCCCTCGATGGCCTCGTCCAGATCAGCAATAAAGAGATTGAACTGACCTGGCCCAAATCCTGAGCCCTGGGGACACCCCTGGATGCGACTCCATTCCTCAGCTGCTCTGAGTGCCAGGGGTTGGATGAGGGAAATGGTGGGGAGGGGGTAGAGATAAGGTCTGATTCATTGTCAGCCATGAAGGGTCTTGATTTTCATATCGGTTCAGACTGCATTAGGAGGTGCTGGGGGTTAAGGTGAATTGGACATTGCTAATATCAATCTATAATTAAGAAAAGAAAACTAAAAAAGACAAAAGAGTTCTCTCTGTATTGTTTTCAATACAGTCTATTCACTTTGAATACACTTCTGAAATCTGACTAAATAGCCACAGAAGAAGTGAAAACTTCAATTACTCCAATGAGCTTGTCTTACGTGGGTGTTTTGAACAAATCTTTATGAGCTTATATAACTGAATTCCTGAACCAAAGAGCTCAAGAAATAAGAGGCCTCTGGAGTAATAAAATTCATCATCAGCTCCAAGTGGCTGAGGATCCATGCCCATGAGAGCAGCAAATGGGCACAGATTTGTGGCTGCCCCAGCTTTGGCATGGGCCCTGGGCCTGGAGCAGGAGCAGCTCTTGAAGGCCCCAAGGCCAGGGCTCTTGTGCTGCCCTGGGCAGATGGGATGGCAGCAGGGGCTGCAGAGCTCTCAGCACCTCAGCCCCAGGGGAGCAGGGCAGCCAGGGAGCCTCCTTTGGCCTTGGCCAAGCACCTTCCCCCATGGCTGGGGCTGAGTCCTGTGGCAGCTGCAGCTGCTGCTGTGTCCTTGGCAGGGGCTGAGGCCGTGGGGCCAGTGGCCAGAGCAGCCTGGCCTGAGCAGAGCTGTGGGGCCAGAGCCGGCTGGGCTGGGCTGGGCTCAGAGAGGCCCTTGGCAGAGCTTGCAGGGAGCTGGGCTGGGCTCCGAGAGCCTGGCCCAGAAACCATCAGTGTCTATCTCAGCCTGGCTGAGCGTGCAGGGGCAGGACTCAGGCCAGGCCTTGTGGGGCAGGGCCAGCGCCTGTGCAAGGCATTGCAAACAGGCAAGTGGCCCAGAGAGGAGGCTGCTCTGTGCCCTTGGTGGCATAGACAGAGCAGGGAGGGGCCCAGGACATTTGTCAGCGCCAGCCTCTGTGCCCATGCGTTGGCAGCCCTGGCTGCTGAGCCCAGCTTTGGCCTGGGCTGAGTTTGGCTGTGGCCCAGCTCCATCCTCCTGCAGGGCTCAGGGCCTGTTCCCGGCCATGGCCAGCCCTGGCTGCCTCTCTGCTGGCCCAGAGGCCGGCAGAGCCCGGGGCAGGGCTGTCTGTGCAGCCCCACAGGTGCCACGGGCTCTGCAGGAGCTGGCAGAGGCTGCCCAGCAGGGAGGCCATGGGGCACAGAGCCCCAAGGCTGCTGTGGGCACCACGGCACAGGGGCCGTTCCCAGCCGCAATGCTCCTGGCCTGGGCTGGGCCTGCACAGGGGCTGGGCCACCATGGCTGGGCCAGCACAGGGCCACAAAGGGGCCACGCAGCCGCTCACGGGGCTGACAGCAAGGCCAGGCACACACAAGCAATTGCTGAGCATGGCCTGCGCTGACCAGGCCTGACTGTGCCAAAGGCAGAGCTCAGCTGCCCTTGGGGGCTGCAGCAACACTCCAGAGCCCAAAGAGCCTCCATGGCTGGGCTGGAGACCAAGGCTGCAGCAGGGAAATGCAGGGCTGCTGCGGGATGGGGAGGCCATTGAATTCCAGCACACACCTCAGCTCTCTGATGGTCCCAGCACCATGCTGGGCCCTGTTTCAGACTGGAGCAGAGCAGATGTTGATGGGACAGGAGCCCTGTGGGGCTGTCAGGGACCTGCAGCTTGCAAGGTGCTCTGCTCTGCCTCAGGTGCTCTGGGAGAGCTCCAATCCCAGCTGGGCACCTCAGGGCAGAAGTGGCACTGCCTGTTCATGGGCACACAGCTGATGTCTTCCTGGAAAGGGGCACAGGTTTTAATACCTGTTGGTTTTATAATATACAAGCTATTCTTTATTATCTGGGCAACTTGAGTACTTTTAAGAAACGGCAATCTTTTCCCAGCAGGAACAGGAATTTCCTGGATCTACTGGATTCTTCTACTGATGGCAGGAGAAGAAATACTCATCCTCCCTTCTACCTTTGCCACTGACATTCACTCTAATATTTAATGACCCCACTTCCTTCAGGTTTTTCTTGCTCTCCTGTTCAAATGTCCATGTCTTAGAACATCTCTTCATTTAGAGCAACTGGATCTATGTCCGTTCCATCACTCCCAGATTCTCTCATCCAGATGCTCTCTGGTCATTCAAGTGCCTCTCAAATGACTGCTTTCATGCTTTGAGCTTCAGCTAGTTGCCAATCTTTCTGAAGTTCAAATATATACCACATTACTGGTATATATTTGGACTTCACATATTACATATGCAACTCCACATTACATATAAACATCCTAATTGTGTTTATATGTACCACAGAATTACCTTTGCTTATGTCTGTCTAAAACTGTTCCTGTACAGAAATCCCTTGGGGATGTGGGACATGTCAGAAGCTGCTGGGACATGCCAGAGAGCTGAGGGAAGAGCTATGATGGTTATTAAACTGTTCAAATGTTCAGCTTGTGTTTGCTGGCAAGAAACCTTTCTGTGCCTCTGAGTGTCACCAGGCCCTGAGCCCAAAGGACACAAACCTGATGAGTTGTGGTTCCCACTGCAGGGGCTGCACTTGGACCTTGGCTCTGCACAGGAGAGCTCTTCATCCCCTTTCTCTCTTTTCCTCCCTCTGGGCATGGAGGGAGCTCCTGGCTTCAGCCTGTGACTCGTGTGTGCAAAGAGCAAATCTGGGCAGAATCGGGGCAGGGAGGGTTTGGGGGAACCTTGGAATCTGTGCTGGGCACAGAAGGTGTTTTCCATTGCTCTGAGACTGTCTGCTGTGCAAAGTGGATTTAACACCCAGCAGAGGAATGACTTTGGCATTTGATGGAGCTGTGCCTTCCCTTGGCTTTGCTGGCTGACAAGAAATGAACATCCCTCTGTGTCTCGGGCAGCTCCTTCTCCAAGGAAGGCAGGTGGGAGTTGCAGCCGAGGAGCTGAAAGCTGCAGGTGCAGCCTGGGCTGGAGGGAGCTCAGATTTGCACAAGGCTGCTCTGAATGCCAGGGCTTGGATGGGGGAAATGGTGGGGTGGGGGTAGGGACAGAGTCTGATTGATTGTCAGCCATGAAGGGTCTTGATTTGCATATCTATTCAAAATGCATGAGGAGGTACCTGGATTCAATGTCAATTGGAGATTGTGCATATCATTGTATTAACAGGGAAAAAAAAAACCTAAATAGGACCTACAGAATGTTTTCTCGCTGTCTTTTTAAATATCATGTATTCAGTTTCAATACACTACTGAGATCTACTTAACCACAAAGGATTTGAAAATTAAAATCAAATGATTCCCAGAGGCTTGGCTTGTTCAGGTGTTATAAATGTTAATGAGCCCTGGGACACTGAATTCCTGCACTGAAGAGCTGAAGGCTGAACAAGCCTCTGGAGCAGTGAAATTCAGCAGCAGCCTCCAAGTTGCTGAGGATGTCAGCAGCCCCCAGTGAGGCCATCCCTGCCCAGAGACCGTGGGGGAATGGGCAGACAAGGAGAGCGTCCCTGGGGCTGGGGCAGCACAACTCAGAGGCACCAGCGGCTCCAGCTGGGCAATGGAGTGTGGAATGTGGCTGGGAAAGCCCTGCCTGGGCTGGGCCAAGCAGGACACACAAGCCCTGACTCCCATCCTTGAAAAAACTCTCTCAAGGAGACATTTAAAAGGAATTAGAATTGTTTGTGTCCTCTGAGTTAGGTGCACTGGAGAAATACCAGTACAAGAGATTCTAGGAGCTGAAAACAACCAAACAGCCTTTACTGGCAACTTTAGAAAATCAGAGAAACTTTGGCAAAAGATTTATTATGACATTGTAGTGGTTTTGGTTTGTCAATTTAAGATTTTTCTATTATTGAGATTTCTTAATTAATGGATTGATGAGTACGGGGGGTTTTAGTGTCAGTAATTATTTATCTATTTATTTTATTCTGAGATTGTAATATGAGAATAGTAAAGTAGGCCTAAGATTTTAAAAGGGTATATAGAAAAATTTATTTAAAATAAATTTATGAAGAAAAAATGTAGTAAGAATTAAATAATTTATTTAGAACACTTTTTTTTCTTTACAACTTTTTCTTTTTACTGACAATGTAAAGAATGTAAACTTGAAATTTCTAGTTAGTTTACTATTTATAGAATTGTTTTTCTTTAGTTTACTTAGGGAGAGAAGTTTTTCTTGTTAAGGTGTTGGAGATATTTTACAAGAGGAAAAAATATACTTTTTTGTGGCTCTTAATTTTGCCATGGATAACACCTGTCTGGGAACTTTGTTCTTGTGAAGTTGTTTTTATTGCTACAAGCTTTTTCACAGCTTGCTGATGGGCCATGTTGACTTATGAGGTATTGTTTTAAAGATGACTTATTTAAAGGTATAAGTTTTTATTATTTACTTTTAAAATTATTTTTATTTCTGGGAATAGAGATCTTGTCTTGGAGATACTGGATTACTTTTTTTCCCTATTTAAACATTTTATGAAATTAAAGTATTTTTAACATTTGTTTATTTTAGTATGGAGGTTTTTCTTTGATAATAATTTGAATTTTTAAAAATATTATTTTGTGTTATAAAGAAAAAGAGTTTTTTTCTTTATAGTTTACAAGAGGATTTTAGTTTTAAGAGTAAAGTATTTTTTATTCATTTTTTTTAGGATTTAATCTCTTCTTTACTTACTTTGATGGTTTTATATTAGTTTTTTACAGGCTTGTATTTTGTTTTTTTTCTTTTACTCATGGGAGGATTGAAGTATTGAAAGAGTAAACAGCTGACCTGCTGGCAGCGTGTGGTGGAAGTTGTGGTTGGGTTGTGTTAGGATTGGTTTTATGGTTGGTTTTAGGGTTTTTTGTGTTTTAGTTGTAGGGTTATTTTGTGTGGGTTGTAGATTGTAGGGGTTTTGGTTTTAGTTGTGTTGGGGGGAGGGGACTTGATGGTGAGATTTTAATAGCTGTGGTTGGCTTTGTTCTGGTTGGGGTTTTGTAGCCTCTTTTGTTTTCCTGTTTGGGAGTTGTTGGGGTTTGGTTTGGTCAGAATGGGGCCGATGGGGGGGGCAGCCTGGGGAGGGGGGAAGGGGCTCAGCCCATGGCAGGGTTGCTTGGTTTGGTTTGGTTTGGTTTGGTTTGGTTTGGTTTGGTTTGGTTGAGATGGGGGCCGGGGCCAGGGACGCTGCTTCTTTGTTGACTGGAAAGAAAGAGGAGGTTCCTGGGTTTTTTCATCTTTAACATTTGTGTTTCACAGAGGCATGTTCAGAATCTTAGTGGTTTAACAGATTGTCAGTGACATGAAAAGTTTTGTATTACTTTTTAAAATTCTTCTCATGTCAAACTACGACAGATACTCAGTCAACAAAAAACACTTCTCAAAGCATTGACTAGGTCCATTCAACTTCACAAACTCTAAGCCTGTTCAATGGAATGTTAATCAAAATTTGCAGGTGCACAGAAATAGAAGAAGACACAGAAAGAGATAAAAGACAAAAAAGGTACAGAGAAGCACACACACAGAGCTACAAAGCCCTGGATACCAGCACTGTTCCGATGGAAATTCCAAGAGGATGCAGGGTCAAGATGTGTGCTTGCCTTGTGGTCAGCCTTCAATAGCCCTTGGTCTCCCTGGGCCCTTCCCCCAGGTGGGGCTTGGGCTCATTTGGTCCCTCAGGAGCTGGGCTGGGGCTGCAGAGGTGGCTGTGGAGCATTGCCTGTGCTGTGCCAGGGCCTGGCAGCCACTGCTGGGCTGGGATAGAGGCTCTGGGGGGATTGGGGTTCCAGGGCAGGGCAGGGCTGGGCTTCCAGGGCAGGGCAAGGCAGGACCTGCCCCTTCCTCCTCCACACATGAAATGTTTTGATCCAACAATCCCCTCCAGTCTCTCACAACAGGCAATATTGGAGGTGGAACCCAACTTCTGGCCATGGGCACCTGGCTGAGAAGGACAGTTCTTTTCCATAGGAAGGAATGCAGAGAGCCCCAGTGTTTGGAAGGCAGGTGAGAGCCTCTCTAGTCCAAGGCCAGGCAGACTTGTCAGGAATGGCAGATTTTGTCTGGGAGCATTCTTTGGATTTGAGGAATTTCGGAGGTGGAACCATAATCTCAACCATGTGCACCTGCAGAAGCAGGACAGTTCTTTTCCATAGGCAGGTGAGCATGGAGCCTTCCCCAGGGTTTTAGGGACGGGTGAGACCTGACCCTTGTAAAACCATTTCCAGCCAGACTTGTCCTGGCAATATTCCTATTGGAACTATCCTTGGATATAAGGAAAATTTGGAGGTGAAATCCCAATTCTGGCCATGGGTGCCTGGTGGAGAAGGAGAGTTCTTTTCCATTGGGAAGGAAAGCACGGAGCTCCAGTGTTTCAGCAGCAGATGAGAAGAGACCCTCAACATGCAATGGTCAGCTGGACCAATCAGGCAGTCCATGGGAGACCAAACCAGCCAGATATGCTCTCTGTCCCCTTGGTTTTGTGGGGCCCCACAGTGTCACAACGGCCTGTTGATTACAAGAATACCTGCAGTGTGACACTGGTCCCTAGGTTTGAAAGGGTCCCACAATGTCACAGTGGCCCCAAGGTTTCAGAAGGCCCCAAAGTATCACAATGGTCCCCACGATTCCACAAGGACCTGAAGTGTCACTATGGTCCCAATGATTCCATGAGGCCTTGCAGTGTCACAATGGTCTCCTTGGTTCCACCGGCCCCACAATGTCACGGGACTCCTCTGTTCCATAAGCCCTGCAATATCACAATGGACCTTTGGACCCTGGGGGTTTGCAGTGTCACAATGGTCTCCTTTGGCTCCACAGTGTCACAGTGAACCATTGATGACAGGAAGCCCCTCTGTGTCACCCTGGAGCTTTGGTTCCATGCAGCCCTGCAGTGTCACAAAGGCCTCTTGGTTTCAGGAGGCCCCACAGCATCACAATGGTCCTCTTGGTTCTTTGGGGACCCCCAGGGTCACCATGGTCTCACTGGTTCCATGAAGCCTCACAGTGTCACAATGCTTTGCTTATTCCATGGGCCCTCATAGCATCACAATGGTCTCCATGATCCCATGGGTCCCCTCAGTGTCACAACGGTCTCCATGATTCCATGGTGCTCCAGAGTACAAAAAGGCCTCTTGGTTCCATGAGGCTGTGAAGTGTCTTAATGGTCTCCACGGTTCCATTAGGCCCTGCGGTGTTACAATGGACCCTTGGTTTGATGGGGCTTCACAGTGTCACAATGATCCCTACATTTCATGGAGTCACACAGCATGAGTACAGTCCCCTGGGTTCCATGAGGCCCAGCAATGTCACAGTGCTCTCCATGATTCCATGGGGCCCCACAGTGTCACAATGGTCCCTTGGTCTCACAGGGCCCCACAGTGTCACAATGGTCCCTTGGTTCCATGGGCCCTGTGCTGCTGCATTCCCCCCTCCCCTTCTCAGGCCGCCCTGCCAGCTGAGAAATGCTCCTTGGGGCTCGGCCTTGGCCAACAGCCCCTGGGCTCAGCTCCTCTGCAGCTCATCACAAACACTGTCTGCTCCAGGCACTGCTGCTGCCCAACCAGCTCCTGCTTTCTGGAGGAGCAGCCCTGGGAACTGCTTTTGTTCCCTCAGTGGCACAACATCCCTGTTCTCACCCTGCCAAAGAAAGCTGTTGGTGCCAAGTGTGGCCAGGATGAACCATTGCTGGGACTGAAGCCCCTCTCTTGGGGCCCTGCAAACAGCGCTCCAAAAGGAGCCCTTGGAGCTCTCCTGGGCCAGCGACTCCCTCTGAGTGGGGCCTCTCCCAGCTGGGAACTCTCCCATTTGCTGCACTCGGGGATCCCCAACACCGATGGAGCCTGGGCCGATCCCCCCACTCCTCCAGGCTCAACCCTTCACCCGCTGGGGAGATGCCAAAGGATCCACAGGGAGCATTTCCTGCCCTCAGGGGAATTTCTCCCAGGTGCCTTGCACTGACTCTTTGTGTCTGTGTGCACACAGGAGTGCCTGTGCTGGGGAAATGTGGCAGAAATGCTGCTCTCTGAGGGTTTTGAGAGCCTTGGATAGCTGAGTCAGTCAGGCCTTAAATTAAATCAAAAGGTCTAAGCTAACTGCAACTAAGAGTTGTTCTTTTGCTAAGTTGTTATGTTTAATCTAAGTTATAAGCTAAGTTGAATATTGTTAAATATTATTCCTCTGTTAAATTGCTACATCATAGGTTTTAAGTTAGGTTAAATACTGTTTAGTGTTGTTCTTTTGCTAAATTGTGAAGATGAAGGTGTCACTTGAGGTTAAGTTATAAGATACGTCCTGTAAGGTTGAGCTCAGTAAGATTTTGGGCCATATTCCTTTTATCCTTGCCCTCACTCTCCTTGTGTCACACACACAGGGAAAGTACTCGATTCATTTCTGGTTTGATTGCCTGGATTCTGTTTGGTTTTGTTGTTGCTTTGTTTCCTTGGTGTGCCTGAAGTGTCCAGTCAGGAGCAGAGGGACTCTTGCCAAGGAACTTTGTGCTGCTGTCCCTTAATATTAAATCTGGTTTTTGCTGATCCCTTGCTGGGGATTTTTTCAGCGCTCTCAAGGCCTCGTTGGTACCAGGGTGAAGGAGCCCTGGCCCAGGCTCTGGCCCTGGGGGACACGGGGATGCTGCCGGGGGGTCCCTGTCCCCCTGTGCCACCCCCAGGGCCCCGGCCCCCGTCCCCGTGTCAGGCTCTGGGGTCGATCTCGTGGAACATCCTCTGGGGGAGGCTGCGGCGCCGGGGGCGGGGGGACCCGGGGGGACAGGGGACCCCGCTGTGCACGAGCAGGGTTGGACTGCTCTGGGGGGAACTGTGAGGGGGGCCGGGGCAGAGTGACCTCCCCAGTGACCTCACACAGCCTCCTGTGATTTCACACAGCCCCTGCGATGTCACACAGCCCCAGTGATGTCACACAGCCCCCTGTGATGTCACACAGCCAACTCTGAGATGTAACCCTATGATGTCATTCAGCTGCACTGTGATGTCACAGAAGCCTCTGTGATGTCCAAATGTCACCCTATATTATCACAATTTGTTCTGTGATGTCACAGCCAGCTCTATGATGTTACACAGCCAGCCATTGATATCACAACCCACTCTCTGATGTCACAGAGCCACCCTCTATGATGGCAGGATCGACTCTATGGCCTCACACCTACTCTGTGATGTCATAGATAGCTGTGTGATATCACAACCCCCTCAGTGATGTCACAAAACCCTCTCTGTGATGTCATACTGCCACTCTGTAATGTCACAGCACACACTTTGACCTCACAGTCTGCTCTATGATGTCACACAGCCATGCCATGATGTCACAGCCAGCTCTGTGATGTCACAGAATCCCCGCTATGATGCTGTAGCTTCTCAATGACCACACACAAGAAACTCTGTGATGTCATAGCCCAATCTGTGACATCACCCAGCCCACTCTGTGCTGTCACACAGCCCCTTGCTGACATCACAGCTGCTCTGTGCCTCCATGACACAGCCACAGAGGAGCTGCTATGACACAGCTCCCTCTGGGACATGCCACAGCCCCTGCCAGTGCTGAGCCCCTGGGAGCTCTGTCTGTGCCCTGCTGGTGTCCCTGAGGGGCCCTGGCAGTGCCCCAGGCCTGCTGGGCTGTGCACAGGAGGTGGTCCTGGCCAGAGCTGTCTCTCTGCAGCTCTGCTGCCCTTGCCAGGAGCTGCCTCTGGGCCAGGAGCCCGGCCCAGCTCAGCAGCACAGACACAGCACAAGGACTGTAATGACCCTCTGGGGCTTTGGTGCTCTTAGTGTCTGCCATGGCCAAAGTGCTGCCCAAGTTGGCTCTGGCAGGGCTCTCTTGCAGCTGCTGCCCATCCCTGTGCCCTGTGCAGCCCAGGCTGTCCTACGGTGTCCCTGCCCTGCACCTCTGTCCCTGCAGGCTGTGGGCATCCCCCGGCTGCCTCACCTGGCTGGGCCCTTCCTTTGCTGACAGCTCTGCCTCCTGCCTGCCTCTGCCTGCCCACACAAAGCCTTGGCCTTGATACCAAAAGGGTTCATTCAATTTTTACTGTGCCTGTGAACTTTCATCACAGGAACAAGCCATGCAGGGGCTGCTTTCCCAGCAAGGATGGCTGGAAGACAGGAAGATATCTGGCTCATGAATGTAGTGTCAGAAAAAAGAAGGACTGAAACTGGGAACTTGCGGTAGAATTTATGGTAATGGGTAAATTGTAATACACATTTAGTGACGCTGGTAGAATTACACGTCCACATAGGGTTAGGAGTTATCCCTAACTAGACCTCAGGCTGGAATAAATGATACCCTCTTAAGCAGCAATTTAGTGTTAATGAGTCTTACTCTGATATTTCGGCCATTTGATTGTGGCGAGGCCTCACAGAACCAAGGAGTCAACTGTGACACTGAGCAAACTCATGGAACAAAGGGTCCATTGTGACACCATGGAACCCCATGGAACCAAAATCCATTTTGGCACATTGGGGCCACATTGAACCAATGGGCAATTGTGAAACTGCAGATTCAAGGAGACCATTGTGACACTGAAAAACCTCTGGAAAACACAGGGCCATTCTGTCACAGCAAGGCCTGGTGGAACCATGGGCCCATTGTGACACTGCAGAACCTCACGGAACCAAGGTGACCGTGTTCTGCTATGGAACCTCATGGAACAAATGGTCCATGGTGACCCTGCAGAACCAAGGAGACTGCTGTTGGCTGTGTGAAAGCTCGTGGAACCAGAAGTCCATTGTGACACAGCAAGGCCTTATGGAACCAAGGGTCCCTTGTTAAACTCTGTGGCCTCATGGAATCATGAGCCATTGTGACACAGCGTGGCCACATGGAGCCAAGGGGCTACTGTGACACTGCAGATCCAAGGAGGCCATTGGGATTGAGAAACCTCATGGAACCGAGAGTCCATTGTTACACTGTGGGGCCGGTGGAACCAAGGGGACCCCAGTGACTTTGTGGGGCCTCATGGAACAATGGAGACTGTTCTGACACTTTGGGACTCACTGGAACCAAAGGACCATTATAGAATGGCAGGGCCTCAAGGAATCAAGGGGACTACAGTGAACCCTGGGGGTCTCCATAGGATGAAGGGTCCAAGGAACCAAGGATACCATTGTGACACTCTGGGGCATCATGGAACCAAAGGTCCATTGTGACACAGCAGGGCCTTGTGGAGCCAAGGGGACCATAGTGACACTGTGGGGCTCAGTGAAACCAATGGTCTGTTGTGACACTGTGAGGCCTTATGGAATCATGGAGACCATGGTGACACCAAAGGCCTCATTGAAACAAGGGGCCATTGTGACACTACAAGGCCTCTTGGAAGCAAGGAATCATTGTGGTACCATGGAGCGTTGGCAGGCCAAGGGGCAGTTGTCACACTGTGTGGCACCAAGGAGTCCATTGTGACACTACAGGGCCCCATGGAACTAAGGATTCGGGGAACAGTGCTGGAACACATGGAACCAAAGGTCCATTGTGACACTGTGGGGCCTCATGGGATCCTGGAGGCCATTATGATACTTTGAGGCCTTGTTGAATCAAGGGGCTCTGCAGGGCCTCATGGAACCAAGGAGCCCCTTCTGACACTGTGAGTCCCCATGGAACCAAGGTCCAGTGTGATACCATGGAACCAAGGACACTGTTGTTGTCTGGTTCTGGCAGTACAAAAGCTCATGGAACAAAAAGTCCATTGTGACATTGTGGGGCCTTATAGAACCAATGAGACTGATATGACACTTAGGGACCCACTGGAACCAAGGGGCCATTGTGACACCACAGGGCCTCATAGAACCAAGGGGCCATTGTAGCATAGCAGGGCCTCATGGAATCAAGGGGATCACAGTGACCCGGTGGGGCTCCACAAAGGGGCTGTGGGGCTCTGTAAGGGGCTGTGGGGTTCCATGGGACCATGGAGCCATTCTAACTGTGGAACCAAGGATACCATTGTTACACTATGGGGCATCATGGAACCAAGGAGAGCACTGTGACACTGCAGGGCTCCATTGAACTGAGAACTTGTGTGGCAGGGAGGAGCCCAATGGAACCAAGGTGCCATTGTGATACTGTGGAACCAAAAGAGACCATTGTGACACTGAGGGGCTTCATGGAACCAATGAGACCATT
Organism: Agelaius phoeniceus; assembly: GCF_051311805.1. Classification (NCBI taxonomy): domain Eukaryota; kingdom Metazoa; phylum Chordata; class Aves; order Passeriformes; family Icteridae; genus Agelaius; species Agelaius phoeniceus. Next base: position 7,149,108 of record NW_027509867.1, on the reverse strand, counting down.
CTGACACTCTGAGTCCCCATGGAACCAAGGGGCCATTGTGACACCACAGGGCCTCACAGAACCAAGGCAGCCACTGTGACACTGCAAGGTTTCATGAAAGCAAGGGGCCATTGTGTCACTGTGGGTCCCCATGGAAGCAAGGGGACATTGTGACACATCCAGGCCTGGTGGAACCAACAGGGCCATTGTGACCCTGAGGAACCCAATAGAATCAAGGGGCCAGTTTGAGACTCTGCCACGTGATGGAACCAATGGGCCATTGTGGCATTGCACCATCCCATGGAAACAAGGAAACCATTTTGACACGGCAAAGTCCTCATGGAAGCAAGGGGCCATTATGCCACTGTGGAGCCAAGGAGACCATTGTTATATCACTGGGCCTCACGGAAACAAAGATCTGTTGTGATCCTACAGAGCCTCATGGAACCAAGGAGCCATTGTGATGCTGCAGGGCCCCAAGGATCCAAGAACATGGAACAGGTCTGGCTGGCTGGGCCTCCTGGGGGCTGCCTGACTGGTCCAGCTGACCTTGGCATGTTGAGGACCACTTCTCATCAGACACTGAAGCCCTGGAGTTGTGTGCTTTCCTTCCTGTAGGGAAGAACTCCTACTCCAGGGGTTCATGGCTGATATTGGGATTCCTCCTCCAAATCTGATTATATCCAAGGATTATTCCCATATGAAACCTGCCAGGACAGACAGCTCTGGCTGGCCTTGGCCTCTTGGGGACCACCTCTCATCTGCCTTCAAAACACTGGGTGCCTGTACTTTTCTTGCCACAGAAAAAACCCATCTTTCAAGTCCAGGTGTCCATGGCCAAAATTGGGAATCTACCTCTAAAATTCCTTATATCCAAGGATGGCTCCCAGACAAACCTGCCAGGACTGTCCAGGTTCCCTTTGCTTCCTGAGGGCCAGCTCTCATCATCCTTTGAAACACTGGGGCTCTGTACTTTCCTTCCTATGGAAAATAACTGTCTTTCTTGTCCAGATGCCCATAGACAAAAGTGGGGTTTGGCCTCCCAAATTCTGTCTATCCAAGGATTCTTCCCTGACAACAGGTCTGGCTTCCCTTGGCCTCCTTGGGGCTGCCTCTAATCAGCCTTTGAAACACTGGGATCCAACCTTCCTTCCAGGAACCCATGGCTGAAATGGAATTCCACCCCTAATACTCCCCAAATATCCAAGGGTTGCTTTCAGACTAAAGCTGCAAGGACAGGCAATTTGAGGTGTCATGGGACCAAGGGTCCATTGTGAAACTGAGAGACCCCATGGAGCCAAAGATCCATTGTGACTTTGCAAGGCCTCATGGAATCATGGAGACACAATTAAGACACGTCACAGCCTCATGGAACCAAGGAGACCAATGTGACACTAACGGGCCTCATGGAATCACGGAGACCATTGTGACACTGTGAGGCCTCATGGAACCGGTGAAACAATTGTGACCCTGGGTGTTGCAGTGTGATTTCCTGTTTCACCTATCCCAACACCCTCAGGTGTGCCAACCTTTCCCATTCCCCTTTTGCCCTCCTGCCTAAGAGCTGTCCATCAATCTTAACATTCCAGCAAGGGTGTCATGTGGTTGGCAGAAGTTCAAAAGATGCTCTTCAGGTCTGGGCTCATTGGCCTGTCCAAGCATCTATATCCCTTGAGCCTTCCCCTCCTCCCACCTAGTTGGCCCTCACCTGTCCCTTTCCCTCCCCCTGTCCCCAGGGCTTAAAAGGGGATGAGACCATGTGGCCTGGAGTTCTATTGTGAGCTGTTACCAGATTCAGAGGTCTACCATCCTGAAATAAAACTCTGGATTAAGACTCTACGATAGAACCTGCTCCTTTTTCTCTTCACCGTCGCCTGAACCTTTTCCACCAGAGGTAAACTGAGTTCCTACTTTGCCTGGATTTGTTTCGAGTGCCTAGCTGCAGCACCCAGCCGGCCAGAGGTATCTCTGGGGTGAAAACACCACAGCTTCAGGCTTTGGTCTAGCAGCGAGAGTTAGACAAAGCCGGGCACGACAGACCCGGAAACATCGGGAATAATATTCTATAGCTGGGGGTCCCCACAGAACCAAGAGGATCATTGTGATACTGTGGGGCCTCATGAAACCAAGAGGCCTTTGTGACACTGCAGGGTTGCATGGAACCAAAGCTCCAGGGTGACACAGAGGGGCCTCCTGTCATCAATGGTCCATTGTGACACTGTAGAGCCAAAGGAGACCATTGTGACACTGCAAATCGCCAGGGTCCAAAGGTCCATTGTGACACTGCAAGGCCTCATGGAATCATTGGGACCATTGTGACACTGCGGGGCCTTCTGGAACCCAGGGGCCATTGTGACATTGCTGGATCCCATGGAAACAAGGGTCCATCGTGACACTGCTGGATCCCATGGGATCAAGCCACAATTATGGCATGGCAGGGCCCATTGGATCCAAGGCACCATTGTGGCACTGTAGGGCCCCACAAAACCAAGGGAACACAGAACAGGTCTGGCTGGTTTGGCCTCCCAGGGGCCACATGACTGGTCCAGCTGACCCTGGCATGTTGAGGGTCTCGTCTCATTTGCTCCTGAAGCACTGGGGCGCTGTGCTTTTCTTCCTATGGAAAAGAACTCTCCTCCTCCTCCAGGCACCCATGGCCAGAACTGGGATTCCACCTCCAAATTTCCTTATTATAACAGAGGAAATGCATTGTATTTGAATATCTGTATATAGGCTTTGCCCTGGGAGGTCCCGGTTGTCCTTGATGGGCTGCAGCTGTGATGTCCTTAATTGGGCTGCAGCTGTGGCTAATGAAGATAACTGGGATAAAAGGGTGTGGGTTAGCCGGTCAGGGAGAGCCTTGGAACTGCTCTGAACTGAGAAAGAACAAGATGCAGAAGGTGTCTGTGCTGTGAAGATCTGCAGCCATAAGAACACACCAAGGAGGTATGGACTTTAGAAATTTGATAACAACAGTATGGGACTCCAGAAATAGAACAACAACACCTTATATCCCGTGATTGTTCCAATAGGAATATTCCCAGGACAAGTCTGTCTTGCAGTGGTTTCACAAGGGTCACTTTGCATCTGTCTCAAAAAACACTGGGGAAGGCTGGTGATTTCCTTCCTATGGGGAAGAACTGTCCTGCTTCTCCAGGTGCCCATGGCTGAGATTGGGGTTCCACCTCTAATATTCCCTATATCCAAAGTCTGGTCCCAGACAAAATCTTCCATTCCTGATAAGTCTGGCTGGCCTTGGCCTATTGAGGCTCTTCATACGCTGGGGCTCTGTGCTTTCCTTCCTATGGAAAAGAACTGTCCTTCTCGGCCAGGTGCCCATGGCCAGAATTTGAGTTCCACCTCCAATATTGCCTGTTGTGACAAATTGGAGGAGATTGTTGGCTGGAAACATTTCATGTGTGGGGGAGGAAGGGGCAGGTCCAGCCTTGCCCTGCCCTGGAAGCCCAGCCCTGCCCTGCCCTGGAACCCCAATCCCCCCAGAGCCTCTATCCCAGCCCAGCAGTGGCTGCCAGTCCCTGGCACAGCACAGGCAATGCTCCACAGCCACCTCTGCAGCCCCAGCCCAGCTCCTGAGGGACCAAATGAGCCCAAGCCCCACCTGGGGGAAGGGCCCAGGGAGACCAAGGGCTATTGAAGGCTGACCACAAGGCAAGCGCACATCTTGACCCTGCAATCTCTTGGAATTTCCATCTGAACAGTGCTGGAATCCAGGAGTTGGTAGCTGTGTGTCTGTGCTTCTCTGTATCTTTTTTGTCTTTCTCTCTTTCTGTGTCTTCTTCTGTCTCTGTGCTCCTGTAAATTCTTATTATCATTAAATTGAACAGGCTTAGAGTTTGTGAAGTTGAATAGGCCAAGTTAATACTTTGAGAAGTGTTGTTTTGTTGATTAAATATCTGTTGTAATTGCACATTAGAAGAATTTTAAAAAGTAATACAAAACTTTTTGTGTAACTGACAATCTGTTAAACCACTGAGATACTGAACACGCCTCTGTGAAATACAAATGTTAAAGATGAAAAAACCCAGGAACCTCCTCTTTCTTTTCCAGTCAACAAAGAAGCAGCGGGCCCCAGCCCCCATCTCAACCAAACCAAGCAAGCCTGCCATGGGCTGAGCCCCTTCCCCCCTCCCCATTGGCCCCATTCCGACCAAACCAAACCCCAACAACTCCCAAACAGGAAAACAAAAGAGGCTACAAAACCCCAACCAGAACAAAGCCAGCCACAGCTATTAAAATCTCACCATCAAGTCCCCTCCGCCCAACACAACTAAAACCAAAACCCCCTACAACCTACCACCCATACAAAATAACCCTACAACTAAAATTAAACACAAAAAAACCCCCAAAACCAACCATAAAACCAATCCTAACACGACCCAACCACAACTTCCACCACAAGTTACTGGCAGTTTAGGTGTTAATCCTTTCAATACTTCATTGCTCCATCGAGTAAAAGAAAAAAACAAAATACCAGCATATAAAAAAATATATAAAACCATAAAGTCAGTAAAGGAGAAATTAAATCCCAAATAAAAAAGAAGAAAAAATACCTTAATCTTAAAGCTAAAATCCTCTTGTAAACTATAATGAAAAAACTCTTTTTCTTAATAACACAAAAAACTTTTTAAAAAAAATTACAATTAATATCAAAAAACCCCTCCATACTATAATAAACAAATGTTAAAATAATGTTAAAATAACTGCAATTTCATCAAAAGTTTAAACAGAAGCGAAAAAAATCCAAGTAATCCAGTATCCCCAAGAGAAGATCTCTATTCCCAGAGATAAAAATAAATTTAGATGTAAATAATAAAAACCTTTACCTTTAAAGAACTCATCTTTAAAACAATATTTCATAAGTCAACATGGCCCATCAACAAGCAGTAAAAAAGCTTGTAGCAATAAAACAATTTCACAAGAACAAAGTTCCCCAGACAATTGTTATCCATGACAAAACTAAGAAACACAAAAAAACCAAGTTTTACCTCTTGTTAAAAAATCTCCATAACCTTAAAAACAAAAAGTACTCTCCCTAAATAAACTAAAAAAAAAGGCTATTCTAGAAATAGTAAACGAACTAGAAATTTTTAGTTTACTTTCTTTCCATTGTCAGTAAAAAAAAATGTTGTAAAGGAAATAAGTGTAGTAAAGAGTTTATTGTAATTCTTACTTCTTTTTTTCTTTTTTGAACTTTTAATTAAATTTTCTTTATATCCTTTTAAAATTTTAAGTCTACATTACCTTACTCCTAATCCTCTTACAACAAAATAAATACATAAATAATTAACCAACACTTAAACCCACCACACTCATCAATACATGAATTAAGAAATCTCAAAATTAGAAAAATCTTAAATTAACAAACCAAAACCACTACGAGGACATAATAAAACTTTTGCCAATGTTTCTCTGATTTTCTAAAGTTGCCAGTAAAGGCTGTTTTATTCTTTTGAGCTCCTGAGAAGCTCTTGTTGGTATTTCTCCAGGGAGTCCAATTCAGAGGACACCAACAATTGTAATTCCTTTTAAATGTCTCCTTGAGAGAGTTGTTTGGGGGATGGGAGTCAGGGCTTGTGTGTCCTGCTTGGCCCAGCCCAGGCAGGGCTTTCCCAGCCACATTCCACACTCCATTGCCCAGCTGGAGCCGCTGGTGCCTCTGAGTTGTGCTGCCCCAGCCCCAGGGACGCTCTCCTTGTCTGCCCATTCCCCCACGGTCTCTGGGCAGGGATGGCCTCACTGGGGGCTGCTGACATCCTCAGCAACTTGGAGGCTGCTGCTGAATTTCACTGCTCCAGAGGCTTGTTCAGCCTTCAGCTCTTCAGTGCAGGAATTCAGTGTCCCAGGGCTCATGAACACTCAGAACACCTGAACAAGCCAAGCCTTTGGGAATCATTTGATTTTAATTTTCAAATCCTTTGTGGTTAAGTAGACAGATTTCAGTAGTGTATTCAAACTGAATAGATTCTTTTTAAACAGACAGTGAGAAAACATTTTTTAGGTCCTATTTAGGTTTTTTTTTTCCTGTTAATACAATGATATGTGCAATCTCCAATTGACACTGAATCCAAGTACCTCCTCATGCAGTTTGAATTGATATGAAAATCAAGACCCTTCATGGCTGACAATCAATCAGACTCTGTCCCTACCCCCAGCCCACTATTTCCCCCATCCAAGCCCTGGCACTCAGAGCAGCCTTGTGCAAATCTGAGCTGACTATGATGTTGACTAGTGTGGTATTTATTTGAACTTCAGAAAGACTGGACAACTCCCTGATGCTCAAAGCATGAAACCAGTCAGTTGAGAGGCACTTGAATGACCAGAGAGCATCTGGTGGAGAAAATCTGGAAGGAATGGGAAGAATAAAGTTCCAGAGAGCCTAGTGAAGAGATGCCCTTAGACATGGCCATTTAAAGAAGAGAGCTGCAAACACATGAAGGAAGAGCGAGAGGAAATATTAGACTGAATATTGGTGAATATCTACACAATAGAGGGGGGGATCAGTATTTCTTCTTTTGCCATTATTAGAAGAATCCAGTAGATCCAGGAAATTCCTGTTCCTGATGGGAAAACTTTGCCATTTCTTAAAATACTCAAGTGACCCAGATAATAATGATTTGCTTGTATATTATGAAACTAACAGGAATTAAAACTTGTGTCCCTTTCCAGGCAGACATCAGTTGTGTGTCTATGAACAGGCACTTGTGCCACTTCTGCCCTGACGTGCCCAGCTGGGATTGGATCTCTCCCAGAGCACCTGAGGGAGAGCAGAGCACCTTGCAAGCTGCAGGTCCCTGACAGCCCCGCAGGGCTCATGTCCCATCAACATCTGCTCTGCTCCAGTCTGAAACAGGGCCCAGCATGGTGCTGGGATACTCAGAGAGCTGAGGTGTGTGCTGGAATTCAATGGCCTCCCCATCCCGCAGCAGCCCTGCATTTCCCTGCTGCAGCCTTGGTCTCCAGCCCAGCCATGGAGGCTCTTTGGGCTCTGGAGTGTTGCTGCAGCCCCCAAGGGCAGCTGAGCTCTGCCTTTGGCACAGTCAGGCCTGGCCAGCGCAGGCCATGCTCAGCAATTGCTTGTGTGTGCCTGGCCTTGCTGTCAGCCCCGGCAGTGGCTGCGTGGCCCCTTTGTGGCCCTGTTCTGGCCCAGCCATGGTGGCCCAGCCCCTGTGCAGGCCCAGCCCAGGCCAGGAGCATTGCGGCTGGGAAGGGCCCCTGTGCCATGGTGCCCACAGCAGCCTTGGGGCTCTGTGCCCCATGGCCTCCCTGCTGGGCAGCCTCTGCCAGCTCCTGCAGAGCCCCTGGCACCTGTGGGGCTGCACAGACAGCCCTGCCCCGGGCTCTGCCGGCCTCTGGGCCAGCAGAGAGGCAGCCAGGGCTGGCCATGGCCGGGAACAGGCCCTGAGCCCTGCAGGAGGATGGAGCTGGGCCACAGCCAAACTCAGCCCAGGCCAAAGCTGGACTCAGCAGCCAGGGCTGCCAACACATGGGCACAGAGGCTGGCACTGACAAATGTCCTGGGCCCCCTCCCTGCTCTGTCCCTGCCACCAAGGGCACAGAGCAGCCTCCTCTCTGGGCCACTTGCCTGTTTGCAATGCCTTGCACAGGCGCTGGCCCTGCCCCACAAGGCCTGGCCTGAGTCCTGCCCCTGCACGCTCGGCCAGGCTGAGATGGACACTGATGGTTTCTGGGCCAGGCTCTCGGAGCCCAGCCCAGCTCCCTGCAAGCTCTGCCAGCTGCCCTGAGCTCTGGGCAGCACCAAGGGCCTCTCTGAGCCCAGCCCAGCCCAGCTGGCTCTGGCCCCACAGCTCTGCTCAGGCCAGGCTGCTCTGGCCACTGGCCCCACGGCCTCAGCCCCTGCCAAGGACACAGCAGCAGCTGCAGCTGCCACAGGACTCAGCCCCAGCCATGGGGGAAGGTGCTGGGCCAAGGCCAAAGGAGGCTCCCTGGCTGCCCTGCTCCCCTGGGGTTGAGGTGCTGAGAGCTCTGCAGCCCCTGCTGCCATCCCATCTGCCCAGGGCAGCACAAGAGCCCCGGCCTTGGGGCCCTCAAGAGCTGCTCCTACTCCAGGCCCAGGGCCCATGCCAAAGCTGGGGCAGCAGCCACAAAGCTGTGCCCATTTCTGTTCATTGCTGCTCTGATGGGGATGGATCCTCAGCCACTTGGGGGTTGCTGATGAATTTTACTGCTCCAGAGGCCTCTTCTATCTGGAGCTCTTCACTTCAGGAATTCGGTGACAAAGGCTCCCAAACATTTGTTCAAAATATTTGAGCAAGAAAAACCTCTGGGAATAATCTATGTTTTCATTTCTTCTGTGATTAATCAGACATATTTCAGAAGAGTATTTTAAGTGAATCTGCTATATTGATAAAATGCCAGGAGAATTGTTATGTATTCTTTGGTTTTCTTTTCTTGTTAATAGATTGATATCAGCAATGTCCAACTGATATTGACCCTCAGCACCTTCTAATGTAGTCTGAATAGATATGAAAATCAAGACCCTTCATGGCAGACAATCAGTAACACATTTTCCCCAACACCCCCACCATGTCCCTCATCCAACCCCTGGAACTCCTATGGATCAGGAATGGTGTGGCCAGCAGGAGCAGGGCAGGGATTCTTCCCCTGTGCTCAGCACTGGTTGGGCAGCACCTCGAGTGCTGTGTCCAGTTCTGGGCCCCCAATTTAGGAAGGACATGGAGGGGCTGGAACGTGTCCAGAGAAGGGCAACAAGGCTGGGAAGGGGTCTGGAGCACAAATCCTGTGAGGATTGGCTGAGGGAGCTGGGGTTGTTTATCCTGGAGAAGAGGAGGCTCAGGGGAGACAAGGCAGTGTCAGGGCACAGGTTGGACTTGGTGATCTCCAAGGTCTTTTCCAACCTTGATGATTCTGGGATTCTCTGAAACCACCCTTGGAGCAGTTGCAGGATGAGCCCTGGGCCTCCTCTGCAGAAGCTCCAGCAGCCCAGGTCCCTCAGCTTCTCCTGGCAGCACCAAAGCCCATCCTGTCAGTCCTGCAGAGCCTCTGCAGCTGCTCCTCATTGCCCAGAACAGGGAGCCCCAGAGCCAGACACAGCAACCCAGATGTGCCCCCCTGGCCTGGGGTGCCTCTGGAAAGGGAGCAGCAGCAGGCACTGCAGGAGTCTGCAGACAATTCCTGCAGCACTTGTAGGATGATCCTGCTGCCCAAGGGACGTTCCCATGGGGCCAAGTCAGGAACTGTAATGGGGAGTGGGGCCAGAGAGGAAAGGGCAACCAGGGATGGGCTGTTTGCAGGGGAGGGAACAGGGCTGGGCAATGGGAAGAAATTTGTCCAAGGGAAGAGTGGAGAAAGCAAAGGTGAAGCCAAGGAAATGCTCAGGGCAGTTTGGGGGTGGCTGCCAGGCAGCCCTGGCTCTGAGCAACAGCGTCTGCAGTGGCACAGGAAACTCCCAGCTGATGGGAACAAACTTTCTGGCTGAGTGCAGAGGCCAGGACAAAGCTGAGTGGTTTCCCTGGTGTCCCCCAGGCCTTGCTGGCCCCAGGGGCTGGTGGCATTTGTGCTCCCTCAGGTTCATGTCCCCACAGCAACAGCATGGGGGTGCTGGCCCTGCTGTGTGCAATGCAAACAGGGGCTGCTGAGGCAGTGCTGCCGTGTCTGTGCCTGCAAGGATGGGGCACCTGTGTGAGCTGGGGGAGAGGCCAGGGCTGCAGAGGGGGGATGTTGTTGGCAGCTGCATGAGGACGCTCTGGGACGCTGCCCTGGGCTGTGCAGCGCACTGGGCATGGATCAGCCCCTGCTCTGCTGCTCCTTCCCGTCTGCCCCAGGGCCCTTGCAGAGCCCCAGCCATGCTGTTTGCCCCCAGCCTGCACACGGCCAGCCTGGGGCTGCTGACGGGGGTTTCTGTGCTGAGCATTGGCCTGGCCGTGTTCTTGAGAGAGCCTGGGCAAGGAGCCTGGAGCCCCCAGGGCCTGGCCTGAGGCGTCAGCGCTGCCCCAGCAGTGCCCATGGCCTGTCCCTGCTGCAGCCCCGGCACTGCCACCCCCAGGGCTGTGCCCGGCCCCGAGAGCACTCAGGCCCTGCAGCAACACCAGGGCCACCAGGGCAGCGGGGCAGGGCCACGGCAGCAGCACTGGCAACACCAAGTGCTGCTGCTGCTGCTGCTGCTGGGCACAGCTGCTGGGCCAGCACTGATCTGCCCCAGCTCTGCACACAGACATTGCTGCTGCAGCTCCAGAGAAGGCAACAAAAGGGCATCTCTGCAAGCCACCGAGAGCACAGCTCCTCATTGACACAGTCTGTGTCCACAGGGAATGTGGAGAGGAACAAAATGAGAAATGGCACAAACAATGGCTTTTCTTTGTGGTCAAGATTAAAAAAACTAAAACAAAGGAGAAGAACCTCTGAAATTAAGCCAACAAGTATCAAAGGTGACTTTTATTACAAGTGGTTTGCAGAAATTGACCAGCAGTTTAATGTTTCTGAAACCATCGAGTCTTCAGTCTCCACACTGCAGCCTTGAGCTCCTGGTTCCTCAGGCTGTAGATGAGGGGGTTCAGGGCTGGAGGCACCACTGAGTATAGAACTGACACTGAAAGATCCAGGGATGTGGAGGACATGGAGTGGGGTTTCAGGTCAGAAAATGTGGCAGTGCTGAGGAACAGGGAGACCACGGCCAGGTGAGGGAGGCAGGTGGAAAAGGCTTTGTGCCGTCCCTGCTCAGAGGGGATCCTCAGCACAGCCCTGAAGATCTGCACATAGGAGAAAACAATGAACACAAAACAACCAAAGCCCAAAGAGAAGGAAAACACAAGAAGCTCAAGTTCTCTGAGGTACAAGTTTGAGCAGGAGAGCTTGAGGATGTGAGGGATTTCACAGAAGAACTGGCCCAGGACATTGCCATGGCACAGGGGCAAGGAAAATGTATTGGCTGTGTGCATGAGAGCATTGAGAAAAGCACTGGCCCAGGCAGCTGCTGCCATGTGGGCACAAGCTCTGCTGCCCAGGAGGGTCCCGTAGTGCAGGGGTTTGCAGATGGACACGTAGCGGTCGTAGCACATGATGGTCAGCAGGCAAAGCTCTGCTGAGATGAAGAACATAAAGAGAAATAGCTGAGCAGCACATCCAGTGTAGGAGATGTTGCTGGTGTCCCAGAGGGAATTGTGCATGGCTTTGGGGACAGTGGTGCAGATGGAGCCCAGGTCAGCGAGGGCCAGGTTGAGCAGGAAGAAGAACATGGGTGTGTGCAGGTGGTGGCCGCAGGCTACGGCGCTGATGATGAAACCGTTGCCCAGGAGGGCAGCCAGGGAGATGCCCAGCAAGAGGCAGAAGTGCAGGAGCTGCAGCTGCCACGTGTCTGCCAATGCCAGCAGGAGGAAGTGCCTGATGGAGCTGCTGTTGGACATTTGCTGGGGCTGCACATGGGCACCTGTTCATGGGAAAAGGACATTGAAGAGTTAGAGGAGATTCCTGTAATCAAAATCAAAGCCATTTCTCATACACCCTCCCCTGGAACACACAGACAGCCTTTGGTGTTTAAGAGTTCTAGGGTGTTCTTTTTAAGCTCCCCCTATGTCTCTTCTTCTATTCTTAGATATCAGAAACTCTCAGGCTGAGGGCAGAGGCTTGGTTGGGGGAACAGGAGGGAGGGGGCTTGTTCAGAGGGAGGGGCTGCACTGGAGGGGCTCCTGTGGGCATCTCTAAACTCTCCTTGCCACAGCATTTCTTGCTTTTACTTTGCCTCATTTCCTGATCCTCTCTTTGCTTCCTGGAGATTTCCCTCCTCCAGGTGTTTCCCTGTGCCTGATCTCTCCCTGCCACCACTCACAGACCCCAAATCTCTGTGCACTCTCCTTGGCCCTACAGACCCCTGCCTGTTTGCAGGGCACTGGCTGGGGGCAGGTTCTGTTTGCAGCTTGGAGAAAGGACAGCTCAGACTGAGCCTGATGGCTCCAGCAAAGGTGATGCTGCTGCTGTCCATGGGCAGAGGGGCTGAAAGCACATTAGGGATCTCCTACTGATCACTAAAAGTAACAGTTGGGATGTCTCAGGCACTTGTCAAAATTCATAATTATAATTCATAATCAACCTTTGTACTTATCCCCCCCTCCCTGCCATTCTCCAATAGTAGGAAACTGAATACAAAGTCTTTGAAAGTTTCCTCATTTTTTACAAAGTTCTTGTCTTGGAAATATTCTATGACTGATCAGAACCCCTCAGCATGTCAGAACTCCATGAGCATTTCACCTCCCGTGCAGCAGAAATACCCAGAGTTGCACTCACAGAGTCTGCAGGCATTGGGATGTTCCAGCTTGAGGAGATGGCTCCAGGAGCTGCAGCTGCATTGTCCTGCAGCCAGAGGTTCCTGTGCCAAGGGCTGGCAGTGATTGTGCCCCAGGCACTTCTCAGCCCCTTGCCAGCCCTGACTGATTGAAGCTCTCTGTGCCTCTGGGCTGTGCCCGGGCTGGCTGCAGGCAGTGCCCCAGCCCTGCTGGGCTGGCACAAGAGCTGCTCATCCAGAGAAATGTGCTTTTGAAGCTCTTCTTGGAGACCAGGAGCTGCCTCTGTGCCAGGAGCCCAGCCCAGCTCAGCAGCACAGACACAGCACAAGGACTTTAATCAGCCTCTGGGGCTTTGTGCTCAGGCCCTGAGCATCAGTCCCTGAGAGGGAGCTGAAGAAACCTCTCCAGAACTCCAAGGCAGAATCCAACTCCAAACTTTCTTGGACTTTTAATGGGTCCCAGAGAGGGACACGACTGAGCAAGTGTCCCCAGGCCCCAGGCAGAGCAGAGAACTGCAGGCAGGGATGACAGGTGGGGACAAAGAGAAGCCAAGTCTTGGTGCCCTGGGGCACAGCAGGGTCTGTGCCACCAAGGGCTGGGAGGAGACACCTTGTCCTGAGGCCCTGGGGCCTCCTGGCACAGCCCCAGCCAGGCTGGGCACTGTCAGCCCCTTGTGCTGCCCTCAGCATCCCCCCCTAGCCCACATCCCAGTGGCCTCAAGGATCTGCTGCAAGGAGTCCCTGGGGAGCCTTGCTCAGCAATGGCCCTGGGGGCTCCTTCATGCTCCCTGCAGGGACTGCAGGTTTTTCAAAGGACTTTGGCTTTGGCTTTTGCCTTCGAGTCTCTGAGAGGTTTGTGCAATCAAGGCCTCCAATTATCTGCTGTAATTAGTCCCTGGAGAGCGTTATACTGACACTCAGTGCTGCTCAGTAATGCTTTGAGCTTCTCAAATTTTTTAAGGTAGTTTGGAATTTCCTTTCCACACTGAGACTCTGTGAGAGGTTTTTGGTCAATCCTGGCCTCCAATTCTCTCCTCCAAGGAGTCCATGAGGAGCCTGTGTTGGGCATGGACCTCACTGAGACCCATTCATGCTTTGAGACACTTTGGGGTTTTCTTCTGACTTTGACTCCTGGCAAGGTTTGTGCAATCTCCTCTCAGGCCCTGAGGTTCAAGGGCTCAGCTCCAAATGCACCACGGGGCTCATCAGGATGCAGCAAGTACTGACAAAAAATGGCTCTGCCTTGATTTCCTTCTGCTCTAATGCAGTTTATCAGGAATGTATCTGGAGTGATTTTGGTTTGCTAATTTGAGATTTCTCAGCCAATGCATCTATTAGTGCAGTGGGATAGGTATTGGCTAATTACCATTGCACTCACTGGAATATATTTACTCATTTCCTGCTGTGAGATAGGATTAGGAGAAAAGAAAAGTAGGCTCAAAATTTTAAAAGGGTCTATGGAAAAGTTTATTACCAGTAAATAGGAGAAAGATTAATAAGAATCTGAACACTTCTCCTCTCCCTACAAGCTTTTCTTTCTTACTGACAATGCAAGGAGACAAAACCTGAAAGTTTCAGTCAGTTTACACCATCTAGAACAGTCTTTCTTCAGTTCACTTAGGGAGAGGAGTCTCTCTTTCATGCTATGGAGACTTCTCCATAAGATAAAAGTTCGCTCGTGGCTCTCAATTCCCACAAATAGCAGCTGCTCAGAAAATCTGCAATTGTCAAGTCCCTCCCATTTTTCACAGCTTTTCCCACAGCTGTTTTTATGGGCAATGTCAGCTTATGGGGTATGAGTTTAAAGATGAGCTGTTCAGGAGCAAAGATTCTCTTCATCTATTTCTGAAATCATCTTCATCTCTGACAACAGAGATCTTCTTCTCTCCCTGAGGGCACAGGATCTCACCACTCTTCTCTCTTTCTCTGTTTAAACTTCTGATGGGATCACAGCTAGTTCAACATTTGCCTACTTTAGCATGGAGGTTTTTGCAGAACAGGTCATCTCCCCATATTTTCAATTAGTTGTAGAGAAAAAGAGAGTCTGATATATTAATTACATCCTTCTCCATAGCTTTACAAGAGGATTTCAGCCCCAAGATCAAGGCATCTCCTCATCCCTCCCATCTGGGGCTCAACTTCCCCTTCAGTGACCTGGGTGCCTTCATGTTGCTCCTCTGTGTGCCTGCAGTTTGTCCTTTTCTCTCACTGGAGGGAGGATGGAAGCACTGAAAGAGTTCATATCTCACCCGGGGCCTGCAGATGGTTCCGTGCCCCCGGCCGGGCTCGGTGCTTGCGGCCGGAGCTGTTTTACGATGGAGGTTTCTGCAGCGGCTGCGCTGGGGCTGTGTCAGGATGGGCCACGCTGGGGCAGGGCCAGGATCTCAGCAGCCAGGCCAGAGCACAGCAGCAGCACGGCCGGGGGCCGATGGCTTCTCCTGCCCCTGCCCGGGGCTTGCGGCTGAAGCCCAAGGGTGGCAGAATCTTGGCCGAGCCGGCCCGGCCCGGGGCTGCTCCTGGGGCCCGGCGGATCCTGGCTGGGCCCGGGCTGGCGGCGGGGCAGGGCTCAGCAGGGCCCAGATGTTCCCAACTGCAGCCATGGCCCGGCCCGGCCTCGGCCCCGCGGCCTCCCCTGCCCTGCCCGGCAGCCGATGGGGCCTGGCGGGGTCCCTGGGAAGGGGCCCGGCCCCACAGCAGGAGCCGCCCGGCCCGGCCTGGCTGAGACGGGGCCGGGTCAGCCTTGTTACCTCTGTGCCAGCCAGAAGGGAAAGAGACCCTCCCAGGCTTTCTCATCTTTAACATGTGTCTTCACAGAGGCGTGTACAGTTTCCTTCATAGTTTAACAGATTGTCAGTTCTCAAAGCTAATTACTGATTGATGTTTTTGTCAGACATGGAGGAAACTGCTAGCAGCTTCTCTTAGAACATCACTTTCGTGATGCAAAACCACCACAACAGCGCAGAGCACAGAGCTCCTTTGTCCATATATAGTGCTCATGTGCCCGAGGTTTCAAAATACCTCCCTGGGAGATCTCTGGGCCCCGTCCAAGGTGTTTTCAAATGAAAACATTCAGCTCAGAGTCTAAGAAAATCACCAGAGGACAGGGCCAGCCTGACCTGTCTGTCCTGGCTACTTTTGTCTGAGATCAGTCCTTGGATATACAGAATTGAGAGGCCAAATTCTAATTTTGGCCATGGTCCCTGGACCTGAAAGCCGGTTCTTTTCCATAGGAAGGAAGGAACAGAGCCCCAGTGTTTCAGGGGCAGATGAGAAATGGCCACCAGAGGCCAAGGCCAGCCAGAGCAAGCAGGATTTTGTTCTGAGTGATATCCTTGCATATAGGAATTGCTTTAGGGAGAGTTTCAATTTTGGCAATGGGCATCTGAAAAGGGGGGCGGTTCTTTCCCATAGCAAGAAAAGCATGGAGCCCCAGTTTTCCAGGAGCTGATGAGAGGCGGCCCTTGACATTGCAGCATCAGCCAGACCTGTCAGGGGACCCCTGGGAAGCCAAACCAGCCAGGCCTGTTCCATGTTCCCTCAGTTCCATGGGGCCCCACAGTGTCCCAATGGTCCCTTCCTTCCCTGAGGCCCTGAGGAGTCATAATGCCCCCTTGGTGACACCAGGCCCTGAAGGGTCCCCATGGTCTCCATGGTTCCATCAGGCCCCACAGAGCCATAATGGTCTCTGGGTTCCATGAAGCCCCGCTGTGTCACCATGGCTCCTTGGTTCCATGGGCTCCAGTGGTGCCACAAGGATCCCCTTGGTTCCACGAGGTCCCCACAGTGTCCCAGTGATCTCCATGGGAAGGGAAGGACCCAGCCCCAGTGTTGCAGGGGCAGTCACCAGAGGTCAAGGCCACCCAGGCTTGATGGTACTGGCAGATTGTGCCTGGGAGTAACCTTTGGATATACAGAATTTTGGAGGTGGAATCCCAATTTCAGACATGGACACCTGGAGGATAAGGATGGTTGTTTTCCATTGGAAAGAAACCATGGAACACTGATTACACAGTGACATTTGGGGATCTATGGGGAGCATTGGGGATCGTTTCTGCACCTCGTGACCCAACAGGAGCTTTTCTAATAAATGTTGCCTGAAGCTCCCACTGTGCTCATGACAGGAACCCATGTGAGTGTCAGGGCCATCCCGGCTCTTTGGCAGCCTGGGGACTCCTGGGATGTCACCATGGAATGGCTGTGACTGCCTCTGACCACAGGGCTCTTTACCATCCCCAGAAAGCCCTGGGAAGTCTGCATGGAGCCCCTGTCTCTGCCTGTGACATTCCAGCTCTGGAACAGCCTGGAGACTCTTGGAAAGTCCCTATGGAACCCCTCTGAGGGCCTGTGACAAATCTGATACTTAGCAGGCAACCATCACCATCACCTCTGTTGCTATGGTCAGTTTCCATGGCAACCATCACCAGCCCCCTGTTGCTATGGTCAGTTTCCATGGAAACCATCAACAGACCCCTGTTGCTATGCTCTGTCCTTTGGCAGCTCCATGGAGACCCCATACCAGGGGTGGTTGCCATGGACACCAGCTCAGGCCTGCAGCCAGAGCCCATTGCCATGGCAACCATTGGCAGCCCCCATCCCCAGGCTGATGGGATCCCAGAAGCACAGAATTGGCTGAGCTGGGAGGGACCCATCAGGATCCTCCAGTCCAACTGCTGGCCCTGCACAGGACACCCCAACAATGCCAGCCTGGGCCTGGCAGCGCTGGCCAAACGCTGCTGCAGCTCATAGAGCCCTGGAGCTGGGACCCTTCCCTGGGGAGCCTGGCCAGGGCCCCAGCAGCCTCTGGCCAAAAACCTTTTCCTGACATCCAAGCTGAGCCTGCCCCGACTCAGCTGCAGCCGGTCCCTCCACTCCTGTCCCTGGGCACCAGAGGGAAGAGGTTCCCACAGCCCCAGCCAGGGACCCGCTCCCAAGGCTGCTGCCATGGCCACCAGGGCTGGCACCAGCTGGGATGCTCGGTTTCCACGGGCCGGGCTTCAGCAGTGGGATTCCCCAATTTTCTGCTCCCGCTAAAACCGCGCTGCCCTCGCTGCCCTCCCGCCTGCCATGGAAAGCACAAAAGGCAAAGATCCTGGGCTGGGATAAGAACAATTTATTGGGAACAGCAACGGGATACGGAACAAAAAGGAGCAGAAACAATACTGATAACACAAGTGATAAGAAAAAGGGAAAACTACAACACAACTGACTGTCTCTTCCCGGCTACAATTTTCCCCTGCCTGGAAAGGGCACCCGTCTTGTCAGGAGGGAGAGAGAGAGAGAGTCTCTTTCCTGCCACTGGCAATGACCTGAGGTGGGAGTGAATGTAATGTCACAGCCATAGCCAGACCCGCATGTTCTTCCATCCCACATCAGGTCATTGGCAGGGGCAGGAAAAGGGACTGGTGTCTTCCTACCGTGGATCACAGGGAAAATGGATCCCCAGGGCTCTTCCCAACATGGGACCCCCAATGGGGAAAGAAGCTGGAGTGGCGCATGAAGCTGTTCCTGCAGCTGGGGCACTCGCAGAACTTCCCTTACTGGCGACTCCATTGGTGTCTGATCAAGTGAAAGCTCATGCACGAGCTCTTCCCATGATGTGGAGAACTCATCGGGCCTCTCCCCAATATGGATGCGCTGGTGCCTGATGAGGGTGAATTTTTTCTTGAAGTCCTTCCCACAATCAGAGCAGCGGAAGGGCCTCTCATCCATGTGAATGCGCTCATGCAGGTAGAGATTGGAGCTGGTCTGGAATCTCTTCCCACATGTGGGGCACGCGTAGGGCCTCTCCCCAGTGTGGATGCACTGGTGCCTGATGAGGTGGGAGTTGCGCTTGAAGCCCTTCCCACAGTCAGGGCAGAGGAAGGGCCTCTCCTCTGAGTGAATTCGCTTGTGCTTGTAGAGATTGGAGCTGGTCCTAAACCTCTTCTGACACTGGGGACACTCGTAGGGCCTCTCCCCAGTGTGGATGCGTTGGTGGATGATGAGGGCAGAGCTGCAGCTGAAGCCCTTCCCACACTCCCCACACTTGTAGGGCCATTCCCCAGTGTGGATCATCTGGTGGCGGATCAGGTGGTTACTCTTGCTGAAGCTCTTCCCACACTCCAAGCACTTGTGGGGCTTCTCCCCATCATGAAGCTGCTCCTGGACCATCAGCTCTGAGCTCTGGCTGAAGCTCTGTCCACCTTCCTGGCTCAGGGTGGGTCTTTCCTCCTCAGAGCAAACTGGGCTGAGTTTGGAGCCCATTCTCATGGGGGATTTCTGGGGATTTTCCTCCCCATTGGAATTCTGCACTGTGGAGTCACTCAAAACTGCCACTTCCACAAGGGTCTGCCATGGAGATTTTTCCTCCATGGTCTCCATCCTCAGCTCCTTGTCTGGGGGAGGAAGGACAAGGAGAGGATGGGATTTGTCTCCATGCCACAGGGAAGGGGAAGGAGATCCCCCCAGTGCATCCCCAGCAGGACGGGGTTGGCAGCAGGGTTGTCCTGCAGCCAGGGGCCGTGCTGGGCTGGGAGATGGAGCAGGAGAGAGGGGGAAAGGGGCACTGACATCCTCCTCACCTGCCTGGGTGTCCCATGGCTCCCTTCTGTTTCTCGCAGCCTCCTCCTCCATCCAGTCAAGGTTTGGGAATGGGAAATCCTGTTCTGGGAACCAAACAAAGGGTGCACACATTGTCTTTTTTTCTGGTTAGAAGGCAAACCTGGGGGAGAGTCTAAGCCAGAATTACAATTTAATAAGAAAATGAAGATCAAGGCAATGCTACAGAAACACTGCCTTAAACTGACAGAGTCAGGATATAACCTGACACCCTGCTGGTCAGGGTGGTGGCAGCAGTCCCATTAAATGGTGGCTGCAGTCCTGTTGGAGGGATGAATGTGATTCTGTCCAAGCAGTGATCCTGTAGAAGGGTCTGGTCTTCCTCTGGAGGTCCAGTGGTGGTTCTGGAGCTCTTGTCCTCTGGGAATCCAGTAGGCAAGCTGCTCCTGGTGTTGCAAGGCTCAGCTTATATGCAGGTAGGAATGCTTGGATCCTCCCCCTGGGCGGAGCATCCCACAATGGGAGGATGGAATTTTATCAGTCCTGCAGTGACACTCAATGGCCCATTCCCAGAAGATATCTCCCCTGGAGGGCGTTATCAGGGCTGAGTCATGGAAGAGATCAAGAACACTGCCCCACCTGTTTATAGCAGTTGATGAAGATGGGCATTGAAAACATGCATTTGGTTCCATCTTACATTGCAGCCTGAAACAGTGGGGGAATCCCTGCTCAGGGGGTGAACACCACCCCCCTTACCCAAACTGGCTCAGGTGTGAAACCCCCACCCTGGGAAGGCCACACACACACAGGGGACAATGTCACACTTGCCCTGCTCCAGGGCAAATGGCATCTCTCTAATATTTTCTTAACCAGATTGCAAAATTATTTTGGCACAGTGAGTTCAGGGCACTGTTCTTTGACCCCAGTTGCCTTTGACAACAGCATGGTTCCTTCCTCTGAGGAGGTTGTGGGTCTCTCTGGAGGAACTCTTGGAAACTTGGATGCAGCTTCGTCTGAGCGACCTATGGGAGAACTGATGAGGAAAATGGCTGTTGTGGGACTGGAGTGTAAAGAAAATACTTTGTTGTCCCTCCTTGAAAAGTTTGTTAAAATCACTGGAGGAAATGGAGCAAATGATACCAGCAAGACTGACAAGGTTCATCCACCACATGGTGAGGAACACAAGGCTGCTAAAAGTCCCACAAGAAGCCCAGCTCAAGTAGCTAAATTCCCAAATAACTACTGAATTCCCAGGCTTGGGTTTTTTCCAAATGTGAGAATCATTTTTCTCTTCATCCCTGTCACCTTTGTGACAGCTACACAGAGCTTTCCCTTCCTTTTAATAATATCTGTATTGGGCCGAATTTGCACTTTTCTTTAATTGTAACCTGCCAGCAGCTGAGCTGGAGCTGTGCAGGAACCAAGGAAACTTGGAATTGCCCCAGAATTGCTTCTATTGTCAGCCGGTGCTGCGGCGGCCGTGGGGCAGAGGGGTGGGAAAGGGGGCTCCGGGGTGGCAGTGGAGGAAATGCCGGGCCCGGGGGCTGAGCACAGGGCTGAGCACGCAGAGATGGTTTTGTTCTTGCTGAGCTCGCACTGAGCCAAGGCCTGTCCTGCCCCTCATTCGGCCACGCTGGGGAGGGGCTGAGGGTGTGGGGGAGCTTGGGAGGGGACACAGCCAGGACAGGAGATCCCAGCTGACCCCAGGGATAGCCCAGACCATAGGACATCATGATCAGTGCATGAAGTGTGGGGAACAAGGAGGAAGGGGGCACATTTGCAGTCAGGGTTTTGTCTCCCCAGGTAACACTTAGGCAGGATTGGGCCCTGTTTCGCCAGTGGGCAGGGCCCGCACCAAAGACACAGACACCAACTTAACTTAAGGAACAGTGTAATTTAGATAATGCAAATTTGCAAAAAATTACAAAAATATTAGGTAGGCAAAGCAAATAATCATTAGTCAATAATTCCAAAAGAGAAGATGTTGAAATGAGTATCACACAACTGTCCATTTCTGGCTGCAGGCTCTGGAGATTCTATCTCTGCCTTCAATCAGGGTTGCATTCCCTAAAGAATCCTGGTACCAAATCCTGCTTTCCAAGGCTGGAACAGTGTCTCAGGTTTAGCTGGGTGTGTATTCAATTACCCTCTGTTAAAGTTGGGGCAATTATCGTCTGTTAATTGAGCAGTTTACTTTATCTCTTCCACATGAATCCTCCCTCCAGGGAGATATCTTCTGTTAATGGGCCATTGAGTGTCACTGATAAAAATTCCAACATCCCATTGTGAGAAGCTCTGCCCAGAGGGAGGAGCCAAGCATTCCTACCTGGATATAATCTGAGAATGTGAACAACAGAGTCAGCCTTTTCCCACAAGATTCCCAGAAGAGCAGCTTTCAGCTCCACTGGATCCCAGAGGAAGACCGGGCCAATGGACGCCACAACTGGACCTTCAGAGGAAAACTCCACCCACCTACAGGATCACTGCTCCAACAGAGCCACACCTGTCACTGCAGGAGCACTGCAGCCACCATTTAACAGGAGTGCTACCAACACTCTGACCCACAGGGTGTCATGTCATATTCTTACTCTGTAAGTAGTTTTTAGTACTACTGCATTTGTATTTTTAATTTTCCTTCTGAAGAACTGTCATTCCTATTTCCATAGACTTTGCTTGACAGCTTCTTGTTTTGAAAATTATAATTCCAAGTGAAGGGATTAACATTTTCCATTTCAAGGGAGTCTCCTGCCTTCCTTAGCAGACACCTGTCTTTTCAAACTGACACAATGCCCTGGGACACCCAGGCAGGTGAGGATGAAGTCAGTGCCCCTTTCCCCCTCTCTCCTGCTCCATCTCCCAGCCCAGCATGGCTTTCTCTGTCACTGACCAGACTCTCATATCCACAGAAAAATACCCCCAAGGACCTCCAGGCTTTGTAATCTCCTTCTGTGAGAGGAGCCTTGGAGCAGCTGGCTCCAATCCCAGCCTCAGACTTTTACAGAGTTCATGGGTAAAGAATTATCAAGGTGAAATTTAACCTTTAGCATTTGTCCCACAGGATTAAGGATGAAAAAGCATATATATTTATAAAAAATTTCTATTATCTCTTATGGTAACAATTAGACAAAATTATCTTATCTTAATCAGAAATATTTAGTCCATGGTATAGGAGCTGTACCATATTATATTATATAATATTCATTTATAGAAAGCACTCAGAAGGGATTTCAAAGCAATTTTTTTAAAGGAAAAGAAGCTGTTTTTAAGGAGAGATTGATGTCACTCCCACAGACCAATGACCACGGGCAAATCCCTTTGGCTCAGCCTGGAGCAGTGACCTTGAGGGGTGTCCCAACTGCAGGGAGGAATCTCCACACCCCCCAGGAAGGGAAATGTCAGGGGATGCTGCCTTTAAAATTTGGGATGGGGCTTTTCTAGTCTGAGGTGTTGCCCTGTCAGGTGTGCCCAGGCTGGGCCAGCTCAGCAGCTCTGCAGAAGCTCTCAGTGGTGTCACTTGGTTGTTCCTTTCTCTGGGGATTTTCCAGTGCTGTCACAGCTTCAGCTCCCTCTGAGGATGTTGAACTTTGGGATGGAGGAATCAGGCTGGATTCTGCATTATTCACCCCAAAAGCACCGTGACCCCAACCCCTCTTCATTTCCCACTGGGGGCTTTGCAAACAGGGCCTTGCTGGAGTTGTTGGAGCCCATTGCAGGCAGAGCCTCCTGCTCCAGCAGGAACTGCCTTTCCTGTGCCATCAGCAGGGCAGGTCCCGCTGCAGGAAAAGCCCCAGGCCAGCCCCAGCACAGGGAAGGCCTCAGGCACAAGGGCAGAGTGCCGTGCTGGGAGCTGTGCCAGGGAGAGCCTGAGGCACCAAAGGCACCTTGGCAGCAGCAGCTGCTTGCAGGCCATGGCCAGAAGCCTCCCTTGGCAGCCCGGCCTGGTGGCCACCACTGCAGAGCTGCTGTCTCAGGGCTCATTCTTGGCTGGCCTCTGAAAAGCCACTTCTGCTCCAGGAGCCTGACTGGGAAGCCATTGGCCCCAGCACCTTGGGGACAAGATATCAATGACAAAACTCTTCATGCCAGCAGAGCCAAGGCAGGGGCAGAGGAAAGGGCAGAGCCAGGCCCAGGGGACAGGGCTGCCATGGTGATGGCTGTGAGGGCACTGCCCCTGCAGCAGCCTGGCTGCCCTCAGCAGACATTCTGGCCAGAAGCGTTGTGAGGGCACCCAGCACAGCAGAGAACCCACGCTACAGGAATTCTGTCACTGGGGAGGGCAGGGGGTTTCACTGGGTCAGGTTGCACACAGCTCCTGCTCTTGGACAATTCCTGGGATGGGGAATCCACTTCTCTGGAATAACTCTTGCAGTTTTGTGCCACTGTCATAACTGTAAAATATTTCCTCTTCTAACAAATGTAAATCCACCCTCGTTCAGTTTAGAGATATTGACCCTTGTTCTGTCATGGCAAGATTTGGGAGAAAATCACTTTGATCACTATTTTCCCATTTTCACAGACCTTGGAGAGGACCCAAAAATCTCCCAAGATGGGGTTTGGAGGTCTCATCACAAAACCAGCAGGGAGAGGCTGAGGGCTCTGGGGTCAGTGTGGTGGAGACCGAGGACAGAACAGGAATAGCCTGGGAGGGATGGAAGGGTGGTTTCAGTGAGGCTGGAGCTTTTCTTCCTAGTGGGAATGAGCCTAAAGAAGACGTAATAGCACCAAGGGCAGCTGGGGAGGCCCAGAGTGGACACCAGGAGAAAGGAATTTCCCTTCCAGGGCAGAGCTGTGGTGCAGCACATCCCCCCGCAGGAGCCTGGAGCAGCCCCAGGCTTTGTGTGGGCAGGCAGAGGCAGGCAGGAGGCAGAGCTGTCAGCAAAGGAAGGGGCCAGCCAGGTGGGGCAGCCGGGGGATGCCCACAGCCTGCAGGGACAGAGGCGCAGGGCAGGGACACCGTAGGACAGCCTGGGCTGCACAGGGCACAGGAATGGGCAGCAGCTGCAAGAGAGCCCTGCCAGAGCCAACTTGGGCAGCACTTTGGCCATGGCAGACACAAAGAGCACCAAAGCCCCAGAGGGTCATTAAAGTCCTTGTGCTGTGTCTGTGCTGCTGAGCTGGGCCGGGCTCCTGGCCCAGAGGCAGCTCCTGGCAAGGGCAGCAGAGCTGCAGAGAGACAGCTCTGGCCAGGAGCAGCTCCTGTGCACAGCCCAGCAGGCCTGGGGCACTGCCAGGGCCCCTCAGGGACACCAGCAGGGCACAGACAGAGCTCCCAGGGGCTCAGCACTGGCAGGGGCTGTGGCATGTCCCAGAGGGGGCTGTGTCACAGCAGCTCCTCTGTGGCTGTGTCATGGAGGCACAGAGCAGCTGTGATGTCAGCAAGGGGCTGTGTGACAGCACAGAGTGAGCTGTGTGAGGTCACAGATTGGGCTATGACATCACAGAGTTTGTTCTGTGAGGTCATTGAGCAGCTACAGCATCATAGAGGGGACTGTGTGACATCACAGAGTAGTCTGTGACATCATGGCATGGCTGTATGAATCACAGAGCAGGCTGTGATGTGAACGTGTGTGCTGTGACATTATAGAGTGCCAGTGTGACATCATGGAGTGGGTTTTATGACATCACAGAGCTGTCTGTGACATCATAGAGTAGGGTATGTGGCCATAGGGCAGATCTTGCCATCATAGAGGGTGTCTCTGTGGCATCAGAGAGTGGTTGTGACATCCCTGGGTGGCTGTGTAATATCATAGAGCAGGCTGTGACATCACAGAAAAGACTCTGGCATCACAGAGTGACTTTTTGACATCAGAGTCTTCTGTGATATCACAGAGCAGCTGTGTGACATCACAACATGCTGTGTGACATCACGGGACTGTGTGACATCACAGGAGGCTGTGTGACATCACAGGGGCTGTGTGAGGTCACTGGGGAGGTCACTCTGCCCCGGCCCCCTCACAGCTCCCCCCAGAGCAGTCCAACCCTGCTCGTGCACAGCGGGGTCCCCTGTCCCCCCCGGGTCCCCCCGCCCCCGGCGCCGCAGCCTCCCCCAGAGGATGTTCCACGAGATCGACCCCAGAGCCTGACACGGGGACGGGGGCCGGGGCCCTGGGGGTGGCACAGGGGGACAGGGACCCCCTGGCAGCGTCCCCGTGTCCCCCAGGGCCAGAGCCTGGGCCAGGGCTCCTTCACCCTGGTACCAACGAGGCCTTGAGAGCGCTGAAAAAATCCCCAGCAAGGGAGCAGCAAAAACCAGATTGAATATTAAGGGACAGCAGCACAAACTTGCTTGGCAAGAGTCACTCTGCTCCTGACTGGACACTTGAGGCACACCAAGGAAACGAAGCAACAACAAAACCAAACAGAATCCAGGCAATCAAACCAGAAATGAGCTGAGAACTGTCCCTGTGTGTGTGTGTTACAAAAGCACAGTGACGGCAAGGATAAAAGGAATATCGCCCAAAAGCTTAATGCAGCTTAAACCTAACAGGACTTAACTTACACCCAAGCCTTAACTGATACCTTCAATTTCACAATTTTACAAAACAACAGAGCTTAACAGTATTTAACCTAACTTAAAATATATGACTTAGCAATTTAACAGAGGAATAGCATTTAATATTCAACTTACCTAATAAAGTAAATTAAACTTAATACCTTAGGAAAAGAACAACTCTTAGCAGCATTTAACTTTACTTAGACCTTGTGATTTAACCTTACCTACAGGCCTGACTGACTCAGCTGTCCAGGGCACTCAAACCCCTCAGAGAGCAGCATTTCTGCCACATTTCCCCAGCACAGGCACTCCTGTGTGCACACAGACACAAAGAGTCAGTGCAAGGCACCTGGGAGAAATTCCCCTCAGGGCAGGAAATGCTCCCTGTGGATCCTTTGGCATCTCCCCAGCGGGTGAAGGGTTGAGCCTGGAGGAGTGGGGGGATCGGTCCAGGCTCCATCGTTGTTGGGGATCCCCGAGTGCAGCAAACGGGAGAGTTCCCGGCTGGGAGAGGCCCCACTCAGAGGGAGTCGCTGGCCCAGGAGAGCTCCAAGGGCTCCTTTTGGAGCGCTGTTTGCAGGGCCCCAAGAGAGGGGCTTCAGTCCCAGCAATGGTTCATCCTGGCCACACTTGGCACCAACAGCTTTCTTTGGCAGGGTGAGAACAGGGATGTTGTGCCACTGAGGGAACAAAAGCAGTTCCCAGGGCTGCTCCTCCAGAAAGCAGGAGCTGGTTGGGCAGCAGCAGTGCCTGGAGCAGACAGTGTTTGTGATGAGCTGCAGAGGAGCTGAGCCCAGGGGCTGTTGGCCAAGGCCGAGCCCCAAGGAGCATTTCTCATCTGGCAGGGCGGCCTGAGAAGAGGAGGGGGGAATGCAGCAGCACAGGGCCCATGGAACCAAGGGAGCATTGTGACACTGTGGGGCCCTGTGAGACCAAGGGTCCATTGTGACACTGTGGGGCCTCATGGAACTGTGGAGACCATTGTGACACTTTGGGGTGTCATGGAACCAAGGGGCCATTGTGACACTGCGAGACCCCATGGTCTCACAATGGTGCCAAGGGTCCACTGTGACATTGCAAGGCATCATGGAAACATGGGGAGTCCATTAAGACACGTCACAGCCTCATGGCACCAAGGAGACCATTGTGACACTGAGGGGACTCATGGAATCATGGAGACCATTGTGGTGCTATGTCGGCGAATGGAATAGGCAAAGCATTGTGACACTCTGAGGCCTCATGGAACAAGTGAGGCCATTGTGACACTGGGGGCCTGGTGAAACCAAGAGGCCTTTGTGACACTGCAGGGCTGCATGGAACCAAAGCTCCAGGGTGATATTGCAGGGCCTGATGTCATCAGTGGTCCACTGTGGCACTGTGGAGCCAAAGGAGACCATTGTGACACTGCAAAACCCCAGGGTCCAAAGGTCATTGTGACACTGCAGGGCTCATGGAACAGAGGAGTCCCGTGACATTGTGGGGCCTGTGGACCACGGAGACCATTGTGACACTGCAGAGCCTTCTGGAACCAAGGGTCCATTGTGACACTGCTGGACCCCATGGAATCAAAGCACCACTGGGACAGTACGGGGCCCCATGGAACCAAGGGGACCATGGTGATACTGCAGGACCTCATAAAAGCAAGGGAACACGGAACAGGTCTGGCTGGTCTGGCCTCCCGTTGACTGCCTGACTGGTCCAAATGACCCTGGAATGTTGAGGGTCTCTTCTCATCTGCTATTGAAACACTGGGGCTCTGTGCTTTCCTTCCCAATGGAAAAGAACTCTGCTTCTCCACCAGGTACCCAGGGCCAGAATTGGGATTTCACCTCCAAATTTTCTTGTATTCAGAGATTGTTCCCAGAGGAATATTGCCAGGACAAGTCTGTCTTGCATTGGTTTTAAAAGGGTCACCTCCCATCTGTCCCCAAAACACTGGGAAAGGCTCTGAGCTTTGCTTCCCATGGGAAAGAACTGTCCTGCTTCTCCAGATGCCCATGGCTGAGATTGGGCTTCCATCTCCAAAATTACCTACATCCAAAGATAGGACCCAGACAAAATATGTCATTTCTGACAAGTCTGGATGGCCTTGGCCTAGTGAGGCTCTCACCTTCCTTCCAAGCACTGGAGCTCTGTGCTTTCCTTCCTCTGAAAAAGAACTGTCCTTCTTGGCCAGGTGCACATGGCCAGAATTGGGATTTCACCTCCAACATTGCCTGTTGTGAGAGACTGGAGGAGATTGTTGGCTCCAAACATTTCGTGTGTGGGGAAGGAAGGGGCAGGTCCAGCCTTGCCCTGCCCTGGAAGCCCAGCCCTGCCCTGCCCTGGAACCCCAATCCCCCCAGAGCCTCTATCCCAGCCCAGCAGTGGCTGCCAGGCCCTGGCACAGCACAGGCAATGCTCCACAGCCACCTCTGCAGCCCCAGTCCAGCTCCTGAGGGACCAAATGAGCCCAAGCCCCACCTGGGGGAAGGGCCCAGGGAGACCAAGGGGTATTGAAGGCTGACCACAAGGCAAGCACACATCCTGACCCTGAATCCTCTTGGAATTTCCATCTGAACTCTGCTGGAATCCAGGAGTTGGTAGCCGTGTGTGTGATTCCCTGTATCTTTCCTATTCCCACTTGTTGTAAAATTTTGAGCAACTTAAAATTGAACAGGCCTAGAATTTTTGAAGTTGAATGGCACAAATTAATGCTTTGAGAAGTGTTTTGTGTTGATTGAATGTTGTAATAAACCTTTTGCCAAAGTTTCTCTGATTTTCTAAAGTTGCCAGTAAAGGCTGTTTGGTTGTTTTCAGCTCCTGAGAATCTCTTGTTGGTATTTCTCCAGTACATACAACTCAGAGTAGACAATTGCAATTATTTTAAATGTCTCCTTGAGAGAATTGTTTGGGGAATGGGGGTCAGGGCTTGTGTGTCCTGCTTGGCCCAGCCCAGGCAGGGCTTTCCCAGCCACATTCCACACTCCATTGCCCAGCTGGAGCCGCTGGTGCCTCTGAGTTGTGCTGCCCCAGCCCCAGGGACGCTCTCCTTGTCTGCCCATTCCCCCACGGTCTCTGGGCAGGGATGGCCTCACTGGGGGCTGCTGACATCCTCAGCAACTTGGAGGCTGCTGCTGAATTTCACTGCTCCAGAGGCTTGTTCAGCCTTCAGCTCTTCAGTGCAGGAATTCAGTGTCCCTGGGCTCATTAACATTCAGAACACCTGAACAAGCCAAGCCTCTGGGAATCATTTGATTTAAGTTTCCAAATCTTCTGTGGTTAATTTGACAGATTTCAGTAGTGTATTCAAAGTGAATGTATTTTATTTACAACAACAGTAAGAAAAGATTTTTTTAGGTGCTGTTTAGGGTTTTTTTTTCCTGTTAATACATTGAAATGTGCAATCTCCAATTGTCACTGAATCCAAGTAACTCCTCAAGCAGTTAAATAGATATGAAAATCAATCAGACTCTGTCCCTACCCCCATCCCACCATTTCCCCCATCCAAGCCCTGGCACTCAGAGCAGCCTTGTGCAAATCTGAGCTCCCTCCAGCCCAGGCTGCACCTGCAGCTTTCAGCTCCTTGGCTCCAACTCCCACCTGCTTTCCTTGGAGAAGGAGCTGCCCGAGGCACAGAGGGATGTTCATTTCTTGTCAGCCAACAAAGCCAAGGGGAGGCACAGCTCCATCAAATGCCAAAGTCATTCTTCTCCCTGGCTGTGCCCTGCTCCTGATCCCCACAGCCTGTCCTGTTTCCTTCATCCCTGCATTGCCAGGCACTCTCTGGGACAAGGGAGCTCTGCTCTGGGGATGGAGGGAGGTGCAAGTGCCACCACTGGAGTGGGAACCACAACTCATCAGGTTTGTGTCCTTTGGGGGTCGGGAACTGGTGAGACTCAGGGGCACAGAAAGTTTCTCTTCATGGCCAACAGACCATGGTTGAACAGGAATTTAATAACAATCACGCTCTTCCCTGAGCTATGTACAACATCCCAGCAGTGAGTCCACCATCCACAAGGGATTTCCATCCTAAAAGTAATTTTAGACAAGCATGGTTCTGTGATAGATATAAACACAATCAACTTCTTGTATCAGGATGCTCATCCTGGAGTTGGGGCAAAACAGCTCCAACAATTCCTGATTTGCAAAGCTGTCAGTGGTGGATGGAGAAGGGAGGTCAGGCTGCTCTTGGTGTTGAGGAAATGCTGAAACCAGCCTGACTCAGTTCATCTCCTCCTGTCCTGGCTGATCTCCCCTCTTTCCCCTTCCACCCATTGGCTTTTGTCTCCCACCAGGCCCCCGGTGAAGAGCCTGGCTCTGTGTTCTCCATCCCCTCCTCGCTGGCACTGCCAGGCTGGGATGAGGAGCCCCTCAGCCTTCCCTGCTCTGGACTGGACAAGCCCAGCTCCCTCAGCCTCTGCTCACAGCCCAGGGGCTCCAGCCCCACCTTGGAGGCCCTTCCCAGACCCTGCTGCAGCTGCCAGACATCTTTCCTGCCCTGGGCAACCCAACCCAGGCCACAGTGACCTGGATAATCCCCGTCCTTGATGTCCTGGTCACACAGCCCAGGCCCCTTGTCCCCATGTCAGGCTCTGGGGTGGATCCTGTGGAACATCCTTTGGTGGAGGCTGTGGCTCCAGGTGGGCCGGGGGGATCCCAGGGGACAGGGACCCTGCTGGGCATGGACAGCATTGGACTTGTTGGGAGAAACTGTGAGGGGGAGCTGGGGCCGAGTGACCAACCCAGTGACCTGACACAGCCCTGCTGGGATGGCACACAGCCCCTCTGGGATGTCACACAGCCCCTCTGGGATGTCACACAGCCCCTCTGGGATGTCACAGCCTGCTCTGTGAGCTCACAGCCCATTCTCTAATGTCACACAGCTGGTCTCTGATGTCACAGCCAAATCTCTGATGTCATCATCTGCTCTATGATGTCAGAATTCTGCCGTGTGGCGTCACAGATATGGCCTATGATGTCATAGCTTCTCTATGATCTCACATTACCCACTCTGTGATGTCATAGCCCACTCTGTGACCTCATGTTACCAGATGATCAATTGTCTCCACCAGGTGAGCTGACACCTGGAGCTTGTTCTCCACATCCCCAGTCCTATGGAAACCACACAAGGCCCATTGTGTGAGAAGGGGAACTGGAAGTTCAGCAGCCTCAGGGTTCTGCCAGCTCAGCCAGGCCCACTGGAACATTGGGGTCCACAACCACCAGGGACCACCAGAGAGACCCCCAGGGCAGAAGAATACATAGGTAAAGGGGAGGGGAAATATGTCAATGATTTTGGGGAATTATTATCATATGTATGTTTAGTCCAAGACAATCAATGAATATGTGAGCAAAATACAGAAAATAAACAGAAACTTTCCTGTACTCAGCATGCACAGCTTTGGGAGGAGCTCTCCCCCGTGCATCCAGCAGAATAAAGAATGCTGCTTCTTAATGCTACATTGGGGCTAAAAAGAGTTTTCTCTTTTGTAGTAAACCCCATAGATTTAGGAAAAGCACCATGGAGGATATGAACAATAGGAATGCTGAAACAGCAAAAGAAAATTCCTGTTTTTCTGTCCTCCACCCCCTAACCTACCTCTGTAACCCTATAAGGCAATGTCATGTTAACCCCTTACCCATTGGTCAAGCTTGGATCCTTTCCAACCCTATAAAAGAAGCGTACTGTACCCCATTAGGGGAGAAAGAAGAAGAGCAGAGACCCTTCACGGACCTCCCCAAATAAAGCCATCTCCGTGGAACAGCCTGCGCCTTCTCCTTCTCCTCTCTCTCCGTCTGCTGCAGCCTCAAGCCCAGGGCACCACTACCTAGCAAGCAGAGCTGAAATCCTGAGAGCTTGCAATCACTATAGAGCTGATAATCACCATGCTTGCTAGATGGTAGCCCTGCGGCCTTGGCATGAGCGAGCCAGCTTCGGGCACCCGGTCCCTAGCCAGGGACTGAGCTCCTGAGCCCTAGTGCTCTGCTTTATGATAAGGCCAAATAAGAGGCTTTATTACTCTTTCACTGAATTTTTGGTAACACTCCCACTGCCAAGGAAAGCTCTGTCTGCTGCTGTTCACAGACAGAGAAGGGCTGGGGGCAGATGTGGGGCTCAGAGGCTGCCTGGGGCACAGTGACCATGAAATAATCAAGTTTTCAATGTTCTGTGAAAGAAGGAGGGGCAGCAACAAAACTACACTGGAATTAGGAAGGGCAGACTTTGGCCTGTTTAGGATGCTGATTTGGGGAGTACCGAATCAGATACTGATTTTTTAAAGAGAAAGAGCCCTTAAAATCAAAGGGGTCTAGGAAGGATGGACACATTTCAAGAAAGGAATCTTAAGGGGGAAGGAGCTGCCTGTCCCAGTGTGGTAAAAGATGAGCTGGTGAGGAAAAGGACTGGCCTGGCTCCACATGGAGATTTTGTGGGAATTTAAGGGAAAAAAGAAGATGCATCATTTTGAAAAGAGAAACAGGCAACTCAGGAAGTGTTTAAGGATGTTGTTAGGTTATGCAAAAAGAAGAGGAAAGAGGTGAAAGCCCAATTAGAGCTTAATCTGGCCACTTGTGTGAGAAATAATAGGAAATGTTTCTATAAATAAATTAGTAGCAAAACACCAGATAAAGAGAACCTCTACTTTTTATTGGATGCAGTGGATAATAGACTAACTAAAGAAACGTCTGAACAGTTTAACACCTTGTTTGTCTCAATTTTAAATATTAGGACAGGTTGTCCTCAGGACAAGTGTTCTCCTGAGCTGGTAGATGGGCACAGGGAGCAGAACAGCCCCCTGGAATCCAGGAGGAAGCAGTTGCTGACCTGCTGAGCCACTCAGATGCTCACAGGTCTATGGGATCAGATGGGATCCATCCCAGAGGGATGAGGGAGCTGTGGATGAGCTCTCCAAGCTGCTCTCCATCATTTACCATCAGTCCTGGCTCAGCAGGGAAGGCCCAGAGCACTGGAGGTGCCAGGGTGAGCCCATGCCCAGGAAGGGCTGGAAGGAGGAGCTGGGGAACTCCAGGCCTGTCAGCCTGACCTGGGTGCCCAGCAAGGTTATGGAACAGATCACCTTGAGTGCCATCAAAGGGCACCCACAGGATGGCCCAGGGATCAGAGCCAGCCAGCGTGGATTTCAATATCTGCACTGATAATCTGCATGAGGGGATTGAGTCCATCATCATCAGCAAATTAGCAGATGACACCAAGCTGGGTGTGAGTGTGGATCTGCTGGAGGGTAGGAGGGCTCTGCACAGGGCCCTGGTCAGGCTGGATCCAGGGCCCAAATCCAACAAGGTGAGGTTTAACAAGTCCATGTGCCAGGCCCTGCACTTTTGCCACAACAACCCCTGCAGCACTACAGGCTGGGGACAGAGTGGCTGGAGAGCAGCCAGGCAGAAAGGGACCTGCAGGGACTGATGGACAGCAGGCTGGACATGAGGCAGCAGTGTGCCCAGGTGGCCAAGAAGGCCAATGGCTCCTGGCCTGGATCAGGAATGGTGCGGCCAGCAGGAGCAGGGCAGGGATTCTTCCTCTGTGCTCAGCACTGTCTGGGCAGCAACTCGAGTGCTGTGTCCAGTTCTGGGCCCCCCAATTTAGGAAGGACATGGAGGGACCAGAGTGTGTCCAGAGAATGGCAACAAGGCTGGGGAGGGGCCTGGAGCACAAGTCCTGTGAGGAGCAGCTGAGGGAGCTGGGGTTGTTTATCCTGGAGAAGAGGAGGCTCAGGGCAGACAAGGCAGTGTCAGGGCACAGGTTGGACTTGATGATTTCCAAGGTCTTTTCCAGCCTTGCTGATTTTGGGATTCTCTGAAGCCACCCTTGGAGCAGTTGCAGGATGAGCCCTGGGCCTCCTCTTCAGCAGCTCCAGCAGCCCAGGTCCCTCAGCTTCTCCTGCCAGCCCCAAAGCCCATCCTGTCAGTCCTGCAGAGCCTCTGCAGCTCCTCCTCATTGCCCAGAACTGGGAGCCCCAGAGCCAGACACAGCAGCCCAGATGTGCCCCCCTGGCCTGGGGTGCCTCTGGCAAGGGAGCAGCAGCAGGCACTGCAGGAGCCTGCAGACAATTCCTGCAGCACTTGTAGGATGATCCTGCTGCCCAAGGGACGTTCCCATGGGACCAAGCCAGGAACTGCAATGGGGAGTGGGGCCAGAGAGGAAAGGCCAAACAGGGATAGGCTGTTTGCAGGGGAGGGAACGGGGCTGTGCAAGAGGAAGAAATTTGTATTAGGAAGTGTAAAGAAAGTAAAGGTGAAGCAGAGGAAATGCTCAGGGAAGTGTGGGGGTGGCTGCCAGGCAGCCCTGGCTCTGAGCAACAGCGTCTGCAGTGGCACAGGAAACTCCCAGCTGATGGGAACAAACTTTCTGGCTGAGTGCAGAGGCCAGGACAAACCTGAGTGGTTTCCCTGGTGTCCCGCAGGCCTTGCTGGCCCCAGGGGCTGATGGCATTTGTGCTCCCTCAGGTTCATGTCCCCACAGCAACAGCATGGGGGTGCTGGCCCTGCTGTGTGCAATGCAAACAGGGGCTGCTGAGGCAGTGCTGCCGTGTCTGTGCCTGCAAGGATGGGGCACCTGTGTGAGCTGGGGGAGAGGCCAGGGCTGCAGAGGGGGGATGTTGTTGGCAGCTGCATGAGGACGCTCTGGGACGCTGCCCTGGGCTGTGCAGCGCACTGGGCATGGATCAGCCCCTGCTCTGCTGCTCCTTCCCGTCTGCCCCAGGGCCCTTGCAGAGCCCCAGCCATGCTGTTTGCCCCCAGCCTGCCCACGGCCAGCCTGGGGCTGCTGACGGGGGTTTCTGTGCTGAGCATTGGCCTGGCCGTGTTCTTGAGAGAGCCTGGGCAAGGAGCCTGGAGCCCCCAGGGCCTGGCCTGAGGCGTCAGCGCTGCCCCAGCAGTGCCCATGGCCTGTCCCTGCTGCAGCCCCGGCACTGCCACCCCCAGGGCTGTGCCCGGCCCCGAGAGCACTCAGGCCCTGCAGCAACACCAGGGCCACCAGGGCAGCGGGGCAGGGCCACGGCAGCAGCACTGGCAACACCAAGTGCTGCTGCTGCTGCTGCTGCTGGGCACAGCTGCTGGGCCAGCACTGATCTGCCCCAGCTCTGCACACAGACATTGCTGTTGCAGCTCCAGAGAAGGCAACACAAGGGCATCTCTGCAGAAAACTCTGCTGGGAGATCCTTTAGTTCCTTTAAAGCCATTGAGAGTGCAGCCCCTCATTGACACAGTCTGTGGCCACAGGGAAGGTGGAGAGAAACAAAATGAGAAATGGCAGAAACAATGACATTTCTTTGTGGACAATAAGAAAAAATTAGAACAAAGATAAAAAACTCTAAAATGAAATCAAGAAGAAGTATCAAATATGACTTTTATTACATGTGATTTGCAAACACTGGCCAGCAGTTTAATGCGTCTGAAATTTTCCAGTGATCAGTCTCCTCACTGAATCCTTGAGCTCCTGGTTCCTCAGGCTGTAGATGAGGGGGTTCAGGGCTGGGGGCACCACCGAGTACAGAAATGACAGGGCCAGATCCAGGGATGGGGAGAAGATGGAGGGGGGCTTCAGGTAGGCAAACACGACAGTGCTGACAAACAGGGAGACCACGACCAGGTGAGGAAGGCAGGTGGAAAAGGCTTTGTGCCGTCCCTGCTCAGAGGGGATCCTCAGCACAGCCCTGAAGATCTGCACATAGGAGAAAACAATGAACACAAAACAACCAAATACCAAAGACACACTGACAGCAATGAGCCCAAATTCCCTGAGATAAGATTGGGAGCAGGAGAGCTTGAGGATCTGTGGAATTTCACAGAAGAATTGGCCCAGGGCATTGCCATGGCACAGGGGCAGGGAAAATGTATTGGCTGTGTGCAGCAGTGAATAGAGAAAGGCACTGGCCCAGGCAGCTGCTGCCATGTGGGCACAAGCTCTGCTGCCCAGGAGGGTCCCGTAGTGCAGGGGTTTGCAGATGGACACGTAGCGGTCGTAGCACATGATGGTCAGGAGGGAAAACTCTGATCCAAGGAAGAAGATTAGAAGAAATAGCTGAGCAGCACATCCAGTGTAGGAGATGTCCCTGGTGTTCCAGAGGGAATTGTGCATGGCTTTGGGGACAGTGGTGCAGATGGAGCCCAGGTCGCTGAGGGCCAGGTTGAGCAGGAAGAAGAACATGGGCGTGTGCAGGTGGTGGCCGCAGGCTACGGCGCTGATGATGAGGCCGTTGCCCAGGAGGGCAGCCAGGGAGATGCCCAGCAAGAGGCAGAAGTGCAGGAGCTGCAGCTGCCGCGTGTCTGCCAATGCCAGCAGCAGGAAGTGCCTGATGGAGCTGCTGTTGGACATTTGCTGTGCCTTGGCAAGGGGATCTGTAAGAAAAGTAATCATGGAATAGTTGGGTTTGGAGAGGACTTGAAATATCCCAGCACAGCCTGGGGGCACTTCCCCCCCACTGCCTGCCCAGGGCTCTGCTGCCTGGAGCTGTCCCTGCCAGCAGCTGCTTCCCTGCGCCCAGGGCTGGGCCCTGCCAGTGCTGCCAGAGCCCAGCCCAGCCCTGGGGGCTCAGCTCTGCCCTGCAGAGCCCTCCCAGCTCAGGCACTGCCCAGGGGCAGCTCTGGCTCTGCAGGCTCTGATGGCAACGTCAGAGCAACCCTGAGGAGGCTGGAAAAGCAACACTGATGCTGCCTCTAAAGGGCCCTGTGCTGATTTCTGTCACCGCCTGGTTTATTAACATCTGATAGATTTTTTGTTTTCTCAACCTGAACTGAGAGATGAATATTCATGTGGAATTTCCCATCCAAGCAACACAGAGCAGTAGATTAAAAAGCAGGATTTTCCCTTTTATGCAGCCCCTGCCTTGCTGTGCTCCCTGTATAATCTACTTGGAAATGTTCTGCAGTTAAATGCCATGCTGGGAGCAGTCCTGAACAAGGCAGCACCCTCCCCACACAAGGAGAACACTCCCAAGCCTCACCAGCTGTCTCCTGCCACCCAGATCTTGTCCCCCAGTGCTGGGAGCAGCTGCCAGGGCTGGCTGAGAGCTGTCCCTGGCAGGCAGCAGAGTCCCTGCCCCAGCACAGCGCCCTGGGCTGCGGGACCCTGCTCTGCAGGACAGCCCTGGGCACCCCTGGCTGCTCTGCACAAGAGACAAGCAGAGAATGTACTCACAGGCTCTGCAGGCATTGGCATGTTCCAGCTGCAGGAGATGGCTCCAGGAGCTGCAGCTGCATTGTCCTGCAGCCAGAGGTTCCTGTGCCAAGGGCTGGCAGTGATTGTGCCCCAGGCACTTCTCAGCCCCTTCCCAGCCCTGACTGACTGAAGCTCTCTGTGCCTCTGTGCTGTGCCCGGGCTGGCTGCAGGCAGTGCCCCAGCCCTGCTGGGCTGGCACAAGAGCTGCTCATCCAGAGAAATGTGCTTTTGAAGCTCTTCTTGGTGAGCAGGAGCTGCCTCTGTGCCAGGAGCCCAGCCCAGCTCAGCAGCACAGACACAGCACAAGGACTTTAATCAGCCTCTGGGGCTTTGTGTTTAGGCCCTGGACATCAGTCCCTGAGAGGCAGCTGAAGAAACCTCTCCAGAACTCCAAGGCAGAATCCAACTCCAAAGTTTCTTGGACTTTTAATGGGTCCCAGTGAGGGACACGACTGAGCAAGTGTCCCCAGGCCCCAGGCAGAGCAGAGAACTGCAGGCAGTGATGACAGGTGGGGACAAAGAGAAGCCAAGTCTTGGTGCCCTGGGGCACAGCAGGGTCTGTGCCAGCAAGGGCTGGGAGGAGACACCTTGTCCTGAGGCCCTGGGGCCTCCTGGCACAGCCCCAGCCAGGCTGGGCACTGTCAGCCCCTTGTGCTGCCCTCAGCATCCCCCCCTAGCCCACATCCCAGTGGCCTCAAGGATCTGCTGCAAGGAGTCCCTGGGGAGCCTTGCTCAGCAATGGCCCTGGGGGCTCCTTCATGCTCCCTGCAGGGACTGCAGCTTTTTCAAAGGACTTTGGCTTTGGCTTTTGCCTTCGAGTCTCTGAGAGGTTTGTGCAATCATGGCCTCCAATTATCTGCTGTAATTAGTCCCTGGAGAGGCTTTGTCAGTAACAACACTCAGTGGGGCTCATTAATACTTCAGGGTACTTCAATTTTTTAAGCTACTTGGTGCTTACCTTTTGCCACAGACTCTATGAGAAAGATTGTGCAGTCACAGCATCCAATTATCTGCTTTAATGAGTCCCTTGAGAGCCTTAATCAGTAATGACAATCATTGAGGTCATTAATGCTTCAAGATACTTCAGTTATTTTAAGGTATTTGGTTTTTTCATTTTGATACAGACTCTGTGAGAGGTTTGTGCAATCATGGCCCCAATTATCTGCTTTAACGAGTCCCTTGAGAGCTTTGTACTGACACTCCGTGGGGCTCATTAATACTTTGAAATACTCAAGGTTTTTAAGGTACTCTGGATGTTCCTTTCCACTCTTAGTCTTTGAGAGGTTTTTGTGCCATCCTGGCCTCCAATTCTCTCCTCCAAGGAGTCCATGAGGAGCCTGTGTTGACCTCAGTTGGACCCATTCATGCTTTGAGACACTTTGGGTTTTTCGACTGACTTTGACTCCTGGAAAGGTTTGTGCAATCTCCTCTCCGGCCCTGAGGTTCCAGGGCTCAGCTCCAAATGCACCACGGGGCTCATTAGGATCAAGCAAGTCCTGACAAACCATGGCTCTGCCTTGATTTCCCTCTGCTCTGGAGCAGTTCATCAGAAGATTTCCTTTTACAGTTATGGAAAAATATTTCAAAGAGCTTCTAGGAAATATGTATTCCTTTCTTAAATGGTGCCTTTATTGCTCTTTTTATTATACAAGAGGTGATTGCAGCATTCTGTGATTGATCTTGATCCAGGGTCTCTCCCGAGGAGGTCTGGCCAGGTCAGTGAAGTTGTACCTTGAGAGCTGACCCAGTGTGGACAACCTTGCCTCACATTCCCCAACCCCACGTGAGAAACGATTTTTACTTTCAAAAGTTTAAATGCTTTATTAAGACCTTATCAAAATAAAACAGAAGACTGAATTAAGAAAAGAATACAGCACCAGGAGCAAAGGATTCAGTCACCATGTGCTCATCTACAAAATGGATGTTCTGTCTTTTACACCTCCAGCCCCTCCCAAAGTCTTGTCAATCGACTCCTTCTTCACTGTCCAGTGGTGGAGATCACTGTCTCACACCTTGATTGGAGGTCAGGTGCTGCCATAGGAACAAGCCAACCCTCCCAAATGCCCCAACTACTGAGGCCATCCTGTGATAGCAATGCAAGGGAGAGGGGAAGGATAACTATACATCTACAAAACTTCTCCAAACATATATTTAATATTCACCCCTTAATTGTGAGAGCCAACTGTAGGATTACACATCCATTATAAGCCCCTCTTTTCTTTTTCTAGAAGTCACTTTGTTGGATCGGCGGAAGAAATGCAGCATTCAATATGAGTGATCAGCAAGTCTCAAACTTTATTGATAGTTCACACATATTTATATTGGTCTTAATGAAGCTTATACATATTGCAAAGCAGAGCTCATTATTGGCTAATTACTTATCGGTCAACCACACCTACTTCTATATTCTTATAATTATCTTGTTACTACTTCTACATTCTTGCGGTTATTCTGCTGAAACTATCTGCATATTTTTGGCACAAGATGCTCTCCTCTATCCTGTTGTTGCACCAAGGGCACAATGTCCTTGTCAGTGGTTGGACACTGACTGCTGAATCCTAGACTTGCCTTCCTTTAACTTAACCAACGGTATCATGTCGACGTGACCTTTCTCAGCTAGCCAACTGTCCACAAAGCTCTCCACATCACTTGTTTGAAAAATTAAGTAAAAAAATTTTCCTGTCTCTTGAATGAGTCATACCAGCATCTGTTGATGTGGGCAAGGACAGTGGGAACAGGAGAAAAAATCTCAGGTTTTCCTTAGACACACTCATTTGGAATGGAAAAAAGGGCATCCCAGAGGTCCAGTGTGGCTTTGACTCCCATCTACCGTGCCTGTGTGGCTGCTGCCCATAGTTGGTGCATCTTAGGGGTGAGCACAGAGGCCAACTCAGTCCTGCCCTCCAGTCCCTGAATTAAAAGACAACTGAGGAATTACAGAGGTCTGGTCTGGCCTTTTGTCCCTACCTTACCGTGCCTACGGGGTTGCTACCCACAGCAGGGCTATGGAGCCTTCTTGGTAGCGAACAAAGGGGTCAACCTGGCCTTGCCCTCCTTCCTTTGTCTTATTTCCTTGAAGAAGCTGTCCCATTACCTTTTACAGTCCCTTGTGTACTTCTCCTCAACAGCTGCTGGTAATTCTCACCCATGAAAACAGGAAGACAGTTCTCGAGCTGGTTGGTGGAAGCTTGACTCTACTTTTTGGGCGTCTTGGTGTTTTCCTGGTTGTCTCTCAGTCTCTGTTTGAGAGTCAATCTTGTTTCACCCAGCCTGGATGTTACAGTCCACTCTTTGGGTTCTTCTCCTGGGCCTTTGACTCTGTTGCCATGAGTCCATCCCCGCTCTGCAGCTCGCACGGCCGATTCGGTGCTGAGCAGTGCCTGAAAGGGACCTTCCCACTGAGGAGTTAGAGGCTGATCTCTCCATGGCTTAATCATCACCCAATCCCCAGGATTAATATTATGGATTCTGAAATCCAGGGTGGTAGTTTGAGGAATTGCCCCTTTATGTCTTACCCCTTCTAAGGTTTGTGCTATAGACATCACTTATTTCTTGGCATTGGCTTCCCCTTCCTCATAGGTGGCAGCCTTCTGGGGTGAGGTCAGGAAGGGTAACCCAAACATCATTTCATAGGGTGGGACCCCCAGATCTGACTGGGGTTGGGTTCTAATTCTTAATAAGGCCAAAGGGAGACATTTTATGCATGACCTTTGGGCTTCAATCATTAGCTTTACTAGAGCTCTTTTAAGAGTTTGATTCATTCTCTCAACCTGACCAGAACTCTATGGTTGCCATGGAGTGTGTAATTCCCATTTTACTGCCAGGGCCTGAACCCCTTTCTGCAATATCTTTGATGTGAAATGAGTTCCCCGGTCTGAATCAATCCTGTTTGCCATCCCATATTGGGGTCTCCTGGTTTAGGGCAAATTTGGGAGAGAATCTCCAAAGGAGGGCCCCTCCAGAAAGCAAACCCACACAGCCCCTCCCCCCAGCCAGTTCGGGAAGAATTCCTCGGAGAGGAGTGGAAAGAACCTGTTTATTTAACAGGCACAGCACCCCCCAGCACACAGAATGAACAATACCGGATGACACCGCTCTTTCACCACTCTGAAAAAAGATGGCAAATTCAGAAAGTCTCTCTTGGGGGTGGTCACTCAGTCCCTCTGGTGCTGGGGGAGCTGCTGCAGGCCACAGGGTGCAAACGCTCGGTGTTCCCAGGTGCCAATCCGGAGCAGGTTCGAGATGGTTCAAAAAGGAAAGGAGAAACAGTCCAGGAAGAAATTTGGACAGTTTCGATAAACTAGCTAATGAGCAGAAGCAAGAGCAAGCAGAAGTGAAGCAGAAGCAAGAGTGAGAGAGCAATGCAAAAAGGAAAGGCAAAAAGCAAAAGCAGCACTATGTACTGCCCGTCTCTGTGTCCTGCCAGGCTGATAAGAAAACCAAAACAAAACTTTCACTCTTCAGAGCCAGTCTTAAAGGCATAGAACATAATATCCAGCATAAACAGAACACATGAATGGATAAAGAAGCATCGTAATGTCACCCTAGGACATTCCACCCCTTATCCCTATATCATCAACATACTACCACACATCATGCATTTATTCACACAAAATTTCCATCTGTTCCCCCAAAAATTACAAGCAATACCCATCATGCCCTCATCACATCCCCACACTGGACCACTGAATCCATGCCCTATACTACAGAGCTGCAGGATTTCACCCCTTTCAACTTACTCACTCAAAGCACCATCTTTCACTTGCTCAGACCTTCAACACTTGCACATTTCCTTCTCCATCTCCCACTTGCCCAGACCTTCAACACTTACACATTTCCTTCTGTCTCATGTCTGTATGGTGTAATGTACAGACAATGGCAGTAACATCCAACAAACAGTGATATTTGCATATCATTCTCACCCCACAATCAGATCTCCCTGTGGTACACATGGTGTTGTTCCATCTCTTTGCATTATCCACCATGTGCAACCTGGTCCCTGAGCAAAAACAACCCCACAAATGAGTTTGTCTGTACTCGAGGCAGAATTGACCCACACAGTCTTCCCCAACAAACCTCTGACATGGACCACTGGGACTTTATCTCCATCTGTTATATTCAGGGACTCAGACTGGGCAGGACGTGCTCGGTTGGTGGAACCTCGGGTGTTAACTAACCAGGTGACCTTTGCTAAATGCTGCTCCCAATTTTTGAAAGATCCCCCACCCAAAGCTTTCAGCTGGGTTTTTAGTAGTCCATTGTACCTCTCCACTTTGCCTGCAACTGGTGCATGGTAGGGGATATGGTACACCCACTCAATGCCATGTTCCCTAGCCCAGGTGTTGATAAGGCTGTCCTTGAAATGAGTCCCATTGTCTGACTCAATCCTCTCAGGGGTACCATGTCTCCACAGGATTTGCTTTTCAAGGCCCAGGATGGTGTTCCAGGCAGTAGCATGAGACACAGGGTAGGTTTCCAACCATCCAGTGGTGGCTTCCACCATGGTCAGCACGTGGCACTTGCCCTGGCGTGTCTGGGGCAGTGTGATGGAGTCAATATGCCAGGCCTCCCCATACTTGTACTTGGACCCCCGCCCACCATACCATAGGGGCTTCACTCCCTTGGCCTGCTTGATGGCAGCACACGTCTCACAGTCATGGATAACCTGAGAAATACTGTCCATGGTTAAATCCACCCCTCGGTCTCGTGCCCACTTATAGGTGGCATCTCTGCCCTGATGGCCTGAGGCAGGCATCATGGGCCCATCGAGCTAGGAATAACTCTCCCTTCTGTTGTCAATCTAAGTCTATCTTCGACACCTCTATTTTTGCTACCTGATCTACCTGTTTGTTGTTTTGGTGTTCCTCATTAGCCCAACTCTTGGAGACATGAGCATCTACATGGCGGACATTCACAGGTAGCCTCCCTACCCTGGTAGCAATGTCTTTCCACTCTTCAGCAGCCCAAATTGGTTTTCCTCTATGCTGCCAGTTGGACTCATTCCACCTCTCCAGCCATCCCCACAGAGCATTGGCTACCATCCATGAATCAGTGTGGAGGTAGAGCTTTGGCCACTTCTCTCTTTCTGCAATGTCCAGGGCCAGCTGAACGGCTTTGAGTTCAGCAAGTTGGCTTGATCCACCTTCACCTTCAGTGGCCTCTGCAACCTGTCATGTGGGGCTCCATACGGCTGCTTTCCACTTCCTGTTCATCCCTACGATGCGACAGGAACCATCAGTGAAAAGAGCGTAGCGCGTTTCCTCTGGGGGCAGTTGGTTATATGGAGGAGCCTCTTCAGCCCGTGTCACTGGTTCTTGTTCTTCTTCTGTGACACCAAAATTTCAGAACTCTGTGGATGCCATGGAGTGTGTAATTCCCATTTCATTTCCAAGGCTTGAACAACTTTCTGCAATATCTTCGATGTGAATGAGTTCCCCAGTCTGAATCAATCCTGTTTTCCATCCCATATTGGGGAATGATTGATTCTAGAAGTGTTTTACTCACAACACTGGCATTGTTTTTCACCGTGGGTACCACCTCTACCCAATGAGTCACGTGATCTGCTATCACTGGCAAAAACTTCCACCATTGTACCTGGGCAAGCTCAGTAAAGTCTACTGGGATGTTATGAAAGGGCCATAAGGCCAGT
Organism: Agelaius phoeniceus; assembly: GCF_051311805.1. Taxonomy (NCBI): domain Eukaryota; kingdom Metazoa; phylum Chordata; class Aves; order Passeriformes; family Icteridae; genus Agelaius; species Agelaius phoeniceus. Next base: position 7,106,015 of record NW_027509867.1, on the reverse strand, counting down.
TCTTGCCCTCCTCTGGGTGTTTTCCTCATGATTTTCTTATTCAGTTGTTGATATATCACACACCATTCAGTCACCTGCTTAGCTATCCCAAAAATTCCTATGCATCCCCAATTCCTTAGAAATTGATCACTTAGCACTTGTGTACCCCAATGTGTTGTTCCATGTACACCTTCTAGCATTTTCTTGGCAAGGGGTTTATTCAACATTTGCCTCCCATCTGCTAGTCTCCACATTTTTTCGTTATCTTTCTCGGCTCCTATTTTAAGGAGTTCTTCCTTTTTTGTCCCACTGAATATGGGGACATTATGCATTTCTCTCATGGGGGCTAATACTAATATTATTAGTTTTCCTGTCTCTGATTCAGTTGCATTTTTAGATTCTAAATTGGCTAAATTGCTCCCATGTGCCTCCTGAGTTATCCTTTTTTGATGTCCTTTAACATATACTGCTGCTACTTCCTCTGGTAATTGCAAGGTTTCTAACTCTTCTAAAATAAGTTTTTCATTACTCAGTCCCTTTCCCTTTGAATTTTTTAGCCCCCTCTCTTCCCAAATTTTTTCCAAAGAAATGAACTTTTGCAAAAGCATATTTTCAGTCTGTATATATTTTTCCCCTTTTCTGTGCCAATATTTCCAGAGTTCGCTTTAGGGCGTACAACTCACACCTTGGGCTGACCAGTTGGAAGGTAACTTTCCCTTTTCTGTGGCCACCAACCCTTCATGCACTATAGCGTACCCCGATACCCTGTGCCCCTTTATTACCCGTGAAGATCCATCAATGTACAATTGTTTTCCACCTTGGAGTGCTTGATCTGTTAGATCCTTTCTTTAGTTTGATAGTTTATAACCTCTAGGCAATTATGTATTAGATCCTCATCTGGTTCTCCATACAAAAACTGGGCAGGGTTGAGTTGGTTACTCAGAATTAGCTCTAAACCATTATCTATTAAGATGGGTTCATACTTTAGCACTTGGGAATCAGTGAGCCATTTCTCAGCCTTTTGGCTTAGGATACTTCTAAAATGAGTGTGGGGTATATATTTTCAATTTCCCTCTAAGGGTTAATGTCTTGGTTTGAAAAGACAGGTGTCCACTAAGGAAGGCAGGAGCCTCCCTTGAAATGGAAAATGCAAACTCGCTGCCTCTGAATTATTATAATTTTGAAATTAAGAGGCTCTTAGTCAAAGATACTGGAATATGAATAAGAGTTCTTTACTAGGAAAACTAAAAATACAAATGTAGGAGTACAAACAAAAAACCCCCTACTGACAGAGTCAGAATACCTGTTGGTCAGGTGTTGGTAGCAGTCCCATTGAATGGCAGCTGCAGTGCTCCTGAAGTGACAGGTATGGTTCTGTTGGAGCAGGGATCCTGTAGAAGGGTGTAGTTTTCCTCTGAAGGTCCAGTGGTAGTGTAGATGGGCCTGATCTTCCTCTGGGAATCCAGTGGGGAAGAAAGCTGCTCCGCTGGGCATCCAGTGGGGCTGAAAGCTGCTCCTCTGGGAATCCAGTGGGGAAAAGGCTGTACTGGTGTCCCAAAATCTCAGATTATATCCAGGTAGGAATGCTTGGCTCCTCCCTCTGGGTGGAGCATCTCACAATGTGATGATGTAATTGTTATCAGTCATGCAGTGACACTCAATGGCCCATTAACAGAAGATGTCTCCCCAGAGGGAGGATTGGTTGAGGGAAAGATAAAGAAAAACTGCCCAATTAACAGAAGATAACTGCCTCACCTCTTACAGATAGGAATTGAATACAACCCCAGCTACGTCTTTCAACTTAAGACATTTACAAAAGTTGCCATTTTAAGTTCTAACTGAGTTTGGCCTCCCTATTTTTTTTTTTTCCTACATGCTCTAGCCACCCCCTTAAATACTTCCTGAGAGACCTGACCCTCCTTCCAAAGATGATACATCCTCTTTTTATTCTTAAGTTCCTCCAAAACCTCCTTGCCCATCCAGGCTGGGCATTTGCCTCATCGACTTGTCTTTCAGCACACAAGGAGAGTCTGTTCCTGTGCCCTCAAGATCACTGTTTTGAGGCATGCCCACCCTTCCTGAACTCCTTTGTTTTTAAGGAACTCTCTGAATAAGTCTCCTAAACAGGCCAAAGTCTGCACTCCAGAAGTCCAATGTAAAAGCCTTATTGATGTTCCTCCTGACTTCACCGAATATTGAGAACTCTATGATTTCATGATCACTATCCCCCAAGCAGTCTCCCACCACCACATCTCCCACCAGCCCATCTCTACATCCCATCTGTTGCAAACAACAGATCTAACACAGTCCCTTCTGTGGTGGGCTTACCCATCAGCTGCAACAAAAAGTTGTCCTCAACAAACTCTAAAAATCTTTTGGACTGCCTCTTTTCAGCTGTATTGATTTCCCAACAAATGTCTGGCAGGTTGAAATCACCAACAAGAACAAGAGCTGATGATCCAGAAACATTCTCTAGCTGTTTATAGAATAAGTTGTCCATCTCTTCTTCCTGGTTGGGTGGACAATAACAGACTCCCAGTAGGATGTCAGCCTTGTTGGCCTTCCCCCTAATTCTCACCCACAGGCATTCAACTTCATCATCATTAGTTTCAATACCTATGGTGTCCAAAGCCTCCCTAATATAAAGGGCCACCCCTCCACCTCTTCTCCCTTTCCTGTCTCTCCTGAAGAGCTTGTAGCCATCCAGTGCAGCGCTACAGCCATGTGAGTCATCCCACCACGTTTCCCTGATGCCAATTACATCACAGCTTTGCTGCTGCACCATGGCCTCCAGCTCTTCTTGTTTGTTACCCATGCTGTGTGCACTGGTATACATGCACCTCAGCTGGGCTGCTGATTTCACCCTAACTCAGGCTTGCCACCCTTGGGCCTGCTTCCAGACTGCCAGATGCATCCCCTTCCCCCTTCAAACCTAATTTAAAGCCCTCTCAAGAAATTCTGCCAGTTCATGAGCAAAAAATCTTCTGCCCTTAACAGAGAGATGTATCCCATCTGGTTCCAGTAGAGCAGGTGCTGGAAAAGTTGCCCCATGATCAATGAATCCAAAATTCTGCTGATGACACCAACCATTGAGCCACTTGTTAATAATGTGAGCTCTCCTATTCCTTTCACCGTTTTTCTCAGCCACCAAAGGGCCTGAGGAAAAGACTACCTGTGTCCCTGTCCTATCAACCACTTGTCCCAGCGCCCTAAAGTCCCTTTTAATTGTCCTGACATTCCTCTTTTCAATCTCATCACCGCCAGCCTGGAGTATCAGTAGTGGGTAATAATCAGAGGGCTGAATCACCCCAGGCAGTCTCTCAGTAATATCCCATAACCAGGCCCCAGGGAGGCAGCAGACCTCTCTGTGGGGTGGGTTTGGTCGACATATGGGGCCCTCTGTTCCCCTCAGAAGGGAGTCACCCACCATGATTACCCTTCTTTCCTTTTGGATGTTAGAGGTGGCAATCCCTCTCACAGATCAATCATAATTGGGATGCTCAATGGGCAGATACTTTTCTTCTAAATAATTTGGCTGATGCTCCAGATCCAGGGGCTCATACCTATTCTGAAGTGGACCTGGCTAGAGAATGGGGGTTGGGAGGAGTTTTTATTAATACTTATTGATAAAAGGAGTTTTTTGTTAATACTATAATTATTAAGGGCCTCTTTCCTCAAGCAGGGACCCAGTTCCAGTCCCCTTCATCTACCAAGCGTTCTTCTATTGCCTGACAGTGGAAGGCAGAGGAGTCCTCTGACCCTTGGTGGGCTTCCCTCAAGGATGGAAGGGCAATCCACTGATTTATTTCCCTTTCACTTTCCCTGATACTCCTTATTCTTTCAACTTCCTCTCTACAGTCAGCCACCAATGTGAGAAGATCATCCACCTATTCACACCTCAGGCAAGTTCTGTCCTCAACCTCCCTGAAACCACAGAGAAGCTCAAACTCTCCGCACAGGAATGAGTCTGTGCAGACACATCCTTTTTGGAGGGTTCCATTTGGTTACACAGATTTGCACTAACTAGGGGTTTTGATCATGTGAGGACCATTACTAACAGAAACCCTGGAACAACAAAAACACCAACAGCAACACACAGCAAACCTTTTGAACAGGGGACTCCTGGAAACCTGCAACCCTGCCGGTGTGAACTGCTGCACAAATACCATGCCACGCCCTCAGAGCCGTGCCAGGCCCCTGTTTGCCCACAAACTGCTGTGCCACACCCCTGTTTGCCCACAAACTGCTGTGCCACGCCATCAGAGCCGTGCCAGGCCCCTGTTTGCCCACAAACTACCATGACACGCCCTCAGAACCGTGCCAGGCCCCTGTTTGCCCACAAACTGCCCTGCCACACCCTCAGAGCCGTGCCAGGCCCCGGTTTGCCCACAAACTGCTGTGCCACACCCTCAGAGCCGTGCCAGGCCCCTGTTTGCCCACAAACTGCTGTGCCACACCCTCAAAGCCGTGCCAGGCCCCTGTTTGCCCACAAACTGCCCTGCCACGCCCTCAGAGCCGTGCCAGGCCCCTGTTTGCCCAAAAAACTGCCGTGATACACCCCTGTTTGCCCACTCCAGGTCACCCTGCTCCCCAGAGGCCTTTTTTAAAACCCCCACCTCATGCTGCAGCCAAGAAAAACCCCTCTGAGCACCTGTGTGGACTAACAAGCACAGCACAACCCACCTGCTAAGTGACACTATGGGGATGCAGCCCCATCCTGCCCCCAGGGAGGGGGGTTTAGGAGCTTAGAAATGCTCCTTGGGCCTCAGCATTGCAGGTAAATGAAACCCATTCTCTCTTCACATGGCAAAGAGGAAAACGGTTCCCTGGATACCCACAACATGGATCAGAGAAAGATGTTAACCCCAGGTGAATGAACTTGTTTCCCCACCTCCACAAGAACCAGCAGGACCCCATTGCAGAGAAGCCCAGGGTCACCAAGGACAGATGGGACACTGCTGGAGCCAAGAGTCTTGTACTCTGTTTGGTCTCTTTCCCACCCCAGTCCTGATCTTCCCCACACCCCTGCACCCCTACTCTTTCCTTCCCCACCCCGTCCTCCATCTTCCCCCTTTTTCCTTCTCACTCTCCTGTTTCCTATCCCTTTCTATCTGTCTACTGCCCATTTATTGTTCAATAAATTCCCTGTTGCTGACTTTTTACATGATGTCCTGAATTGCTCATTGTTCTCAAAGGAGAACCCAAAATACACATCGACACAGCTTGAATCACATGCTAAAGAGCCTCACTTTATTTATGCCAACTGATAAGCATAAATCATAATAAATAGAACTTTAGTTAAATTCTACACCATGCACCACATGTTTTCCTCAGATGTGGTTGCAATCTGCTGTAATAGCAATTAAAAGGAAAGGCAATGAGGGCACCTTGACCACTGATAAACAAAAGGTAATTTGGGATTATCACACTCTCTTTGAAAGTGTTTCCAATCTTGGTGGCATCTTGTTAATGACACTTATTATCCCATTGATGGTAAAGTCACAGCTTTTCTTTTAACAATACTCTATGCCTTATACCCAATTATAGTGCTGATTAAATCCCAATGGAACTGTCCTCTATCTGTTAGAACATACAAGTGTGAGCCCCAAATGGGAGCAAATGGCCAGCTGTGGATGTTGATGCCTGACGGACAGGAACAGCAAGGATTTATTTGTGAAAATAATACTATTAACAACTAAGAGATTTGCCTTGACTCTTAAGAAAACGTCAATATTCTGTTGAAACCCCAGTGACTGTACTTGCATATGCTGGAAATGGATGTATCTGTATGAGAACTTGGTGTGATTCTATGTTTACAGAAAACACCACCTGAGAGACATCTGATCGCTCTAATAGCGATATCTGTAGTTTTAGCAAAATGATGGGATGCAGCTCCCTCACAACTCAGCAATTGCTACAATCCAACTGCACACTGTGTCAAGTTTCATTGCCTGGAGTGAATCTGGCATTGGCAAGAAACTGTTGCAATATGATGATCTGAGTCCAAGAACCCGCATTACCACCCATTGTCAGGCAGAGAAGATGCACCATGTCCTGGAAAGAGGGAAGAAAGATAGAGAGCATTGTTGGTGGGAGACTATTTTTGGATGGCCACCCAGAGCAACTGGAATTTTGAATTTAATGTTGCATCCAACTGTAGTTTTGTTAGTTTTGGCTTTATTGTGTTCACTGCTTATAATCATCCTGTATACCCTGACAGAAGATAAACCAAATTATATCTATCAAACATGTAAACCACCTACAATGAACTCACCACATGTAATGTTACATAATTTCACTACTTCTGACCCATAAATGAGAAAACCTATCAATTAATTGTACCCTTACCTCTAATCTGCAATATGCCACATAGTTATGACAAAGACACAAGAGTTTCTTACCACTCAAGGAGATGGTAATGTTTATTAAATGTAGGCGCAGGGTAAAGAGACTCAAAGCTGAGCACAGGATATGAGGTGTGACCTCACCACTGCCCAGCACAGAGGGACAGTCAGAGCCCTGGTCCTGCTGGCCACACTATGGCTGACACAGAACACCAGGATGCCCCTGGCATATGCCTGACCATAATTCCACCCTTCCCCACCCACCCTATGAAATAAAGAATGGGCATTTTCCTTGGCCCTCCTTCGTTATTAATATTTTTTAAAAAACACACTTTCTATAGTCTTTCCTTTCTATAGTACCATCCAGATTTCCTTTCCTTTCTATAGTACCCTCCAGATTAAGTTCAAATGGAGCTTTTGCCTTCCTGATGGTCTTTCTACAGGAGGTCAGGGCCGAGGGCTGGGACCCAGGGTGGGCTGGGTGGGAAAAGCCCTTTGGCACTTTGGCTCAGGGCTTCCTTGGGGATGTTTAGGGGAGGAACACAAGGTGGGACAAGAGAGAGCTGCAGAACATTGAGAGAGGAACAAGAGCAGGCAAAGTTGAGGGGCAAAGGCATTAAAAAGGCCTTTGTGCCCAGGGGCATCAGCATGGAAACCACCAGGCCTCTGGGAGAAAGGGTGGCCATGCCCACAGGCCTTTGTGACCTGCGGTGACATCGGGCCCAGAGGCCATTGTGACCCGGGTGCATGTCATGGGCCTTGGGGCTGCCAATCCCTGCAGCGGCCACTCCCAGGAGAGCAGCTCTCTGAGGAGGCAGCAGCTTCTCTGGAGGCAGCAGCTCACCCGGGCAGTTGTGGCCAGTGTTCACCACAATGTGGAAGAAGGAGGAGGTGAATGCCCACGGCCAGCCCCGTGAGGGGCAGCCACTGCTGTACCGGCGGCGACAGGTGAGGGACAGGGATGGAGGGAGAGCCTGCAGTGGGACCTGGGGGAAGCCCTGGGGCAGAGACAGCCAGGCCTGGCACCAGGCCATGCTCTGCGGAGGGGACAGCACTGGGATGGCCCAGGCACAGCAATGCCCAGAGGCAGCGAGCCCAGCTGGGAACCCGGCCCGGCCTGGCTGCTGTGGCCAGCACCTGCCTTGGGGCCAGGCCTGGGCTTGATGAAGGACACCGTGCCCACACAGCCAGCTCCATCCTGTGCCTCCTCCTGCTTCCCACAGGTGACCCACAGGCAGCCACAGGCGGCACCTCAGGTCACCTGGACGACCATCATGCCCATCCCTGGGGACAGGCCCACTCTGTTCCCCAAACCCATCCGGTCACGGAGCCCCACCTGGTCCTGCACACGCAGGGGCAGCCAGGAGGGCAGGCGCTCAGTGCCCCACAGCCGTGTCACAGGGCCACAGAGATTGTCCGTGTCGGACTTGCCACCTCTCCACGGCCCTAAGGTGACACTGGCACCTCCAGGCCAGCTCAGTGGTCAAATGTCCAGCGTGTCCACTGGCAGTGCCAAGCTGCCCCCTCTGCCAGCAGCACCTGCAGCAGAAGCCTCTGGATCCTCTCCCAGAGGCACAGCCTGTGCTGTGGGCCCCATGGCCTGGGGCCAGCCAGAGCGTGTGCCACCTTCTCCATGGGGCACTCTGGCTGCAGGCAGAGCCCAGGGAACGCCTTCCCTGGGGAGCAGAATGGAAGGGCTCTGGCAGGGGTCAGCGGCAAGGCAGGGCCACCGCCTGCCCCCCGTGACACCTGCACGTGGCGCGCCGCTCCGCACTGGGGCCCGGCCAGCCTGGAAGCACCTGGGGCGCTCTGGGCAAGAGGGGGGCATTGAGGTGCAGGAAGGGCATGGTGGCCACATCTACAAAGACCTTTTTGGAGGCCTCAGCCCACACCCATCAGAAGACAGGTCCATTGTGTCCACCTGCAGTCACAAACAGTCAAGCGCCCACCAAGAGGTGGATGCAGAGCCCCAGGAGCTGCCCAGTGCTTCCAGCTCAACCAAAGGCTCCACAGAAGAGGCAGCAAAGTGCTCTGAGCTCCCTTCCCCTGCCCAGTTGGCAGAGCAGAGCTCTGTCTCTGGAAACTCACAGCCCTGGGACACTCCTGTGAAGGGGCTGGAGGAAAAGCGAGAGGAGGAAGAGCTCCCAGAAGCACAGGCTGCAGGACAGTGGGACAGCGACCTGCAGAGTTTGTGGCTTGCCCTACTCTTGAAGGATAATGAGGTAGAGGCAGAAGCTTCTGCCCTGGCTGGAGATCCCTGGGACGGGGGCCACAGCAAGCTCCTCCTCACATCAGTGCCTGAGGAAAGCTCAGGCTTCTCAGCTTCTCTTTTCTCTGGAGTCCCCTGTGAGCAAAGGGCAACTGGTCGGCCAGCGAAGCATGCTGCACTTCACAAGCAGCTGTGCATGGGGCCTGAGGATTTGCTACAACTTCCGAGCAAAAAGAGAGAGGGGCTGGAGAAGCTGGAGGAAGAGAAAATGCATGCAGAGCTCTTTGGAGACATCTCCTCCTCCATGAGCAATGAAGAAAGCCCCATGACGTCCAGCTATGACCTCAGGGATCCATCAGGTGCCACCCTGGAACCAGCTGCAGACCCCTTGGTGCCACTCAGCTCTTGCTGTGTGACCAGAGATGTCACAGCAGAGACACAAAACTGCTCAGAGCCTGTGTCTCCTGAGCTGTTTGCAGACTTGGGCTCTGACTCTGAGGACTCGCCGTGCCTGGAAACTCTGCTGAAAGAGCTCCTGGAGAAAGGGGAGCAAGAAGTGGCAAGAGAGAGGGACAGAGAGGTAGAGAGCCCATTGTCACTCCCACCGCGAGACCGAGAGTTAGAGCCAGTGCCTACGTCTCCAGACAGTGACCTCAGCGACCAGGGGCACGGCGAGCCTCTCCGCAGGGCTTTGCTCAAAGACCCGAATGTGTCTGTGGGTTGTGCCCTGCCTGCTGACCCTGCGGAGGAGGCAGAAGCAGCAGGCATGGAGGCCGGCCGTGCCCAGGCCGCCCCTGCCCAGGCAAAGCCCTGCGGGCAGGAGCCGCCGGCAGGAGCTTGCCCGGAGCCTGCCCAGCCCCTGGCACGCAGCGTTCCTGCCCGCCCCGCTGGCAGCGCAGCCGCCCCGCAGCCCCCGGCCCCGCGGCCACGGCGCTCCATGGCCAGGACGGCCCGGCGGGCTCTGCGCCGCCTTTTCTCCTTCAGCTGCCTCAGGGGGCAGCCAGAGCAGTGAGCCCGGGGCCCGCACCAGGACGATGCCCAGAGACGCCGGCTCCCCTGAGCGCGCCCAGCTCCCGGGGGCAGCGGCCGGTCCCAGAGCCGCCGGCAGCAGGGACAGACCAACCCTGGGCACACAGCCATGGATGGGTGGGTGGTGGCCAAGGCAAACACTTGCCAAAGGTAGGTCCTGCTGCCGGCCCCAGCCCCTCAGCCCCAAGCCAACAGCAAGGCAGCCTGGTCAGGCAGAGCCGGCTGAGGAAGGGTGACAGCGCTGCCTCGTGCACTCCACAGAAGCTGACTTTAGGCCTGGGCTGCATTGTGGGGGTGCATCCCCACCCTGCCCCCAGGGAGGGGGGTTTGGGAGCTGAGAAATGCTCCTTGGGCCTCAGCATTGCAGGTAAATGAAGGCAAACCCATTCTCCTTTCACAGGGCAACTAGGAAAGTGCCTCCCTGGGTACCCTTAAAATAGAGTGGAGAAAGGTGTAAACCCTGGATGGATGGCCTGGGATCCTCACCTCCACAAGAACCACCGGGACCCCAGTGCAGAGAAGCACAGGGCGAGGAGGGACCGATGGGACACTGCTGGAGACAAGAGTCTTGTACTGTCCACTGTTTGATCTCTTCCCCAATCCACCCCACCCTCACTTTTCCCTCTCTTTCCTTCTCACTCTCCTGTTTCCAATCTGCTTCAATTTCTCTACCCCACATTTATTGTTAAATAAAATCCCTCATTTTGACTTTGGTAGATGATCTCCTTGGCACCTTAAGTCAATCAAGGCCATCTCTCCATAATCGAATCTTCAATGCTGGTGCAGAGTGGAAGAGTCTGGACTTTAGGCTGAACTTGGAGCCCAGCCTGACCCAGTGTGTGGACTTATATTTTGTGCTGCATGTCATGACAGATTTTAGTTCCTCAGGGAAATGCCCCTACCTAAAAAATTCCCTCTTGGAGCCATGCTCAAAGTCATTTGGAAGACAGCTGGAGATAGAATTGTCTTTAGAGATCATGTGGCAACCCCCAAATGTGAGAGGATCTGCTCTTCCTGTGCTCCACTCTCCTCATTAGGCAGTTTCTCCTGGAGGTGCACAGCTGCATTTTTGGTGTCTGTGGCTCCTGCCAATTCTCCTCCAGAAGATGGCAGGAGGCTGGATTTGCTCTGCAATGTCTTTTGGCACTGACAGCAAGCTGGGGATGGTATTTACAGAGGTTTATTGTGGCAGTGCAGGGAGGGCTGAGGGACATTTGCCTGTGAATAGCAGCAAAATTTAAGACTCTGCTGTGTTTTATTTATGGCGTGTTTCCAGATGCTGGGCACAGAAATAATTTGCTTAATAAATAATACAAATAAACAGACATCCAACGCCTCGTGCTCGCAGCCCAGACAGCCACACACAGAGGCACAGCCTGCCAGGGAGCTGGAGGCTTTGCAGCAGTTCTGCTTTCATGGAACCCTTCAGGTTGGAAAAGGCCTTCAAGATCATCGGGTCCAATTTTTGACTGAATCCCACCACATCCACCAACCCAAGTGCAATGCCTACTCATTTTTGAGCACTTGAGGGATGATATCTCCACCATTTTCCTGGGCAGTCCATTCCAATGCTTAACCATCCTTTCAGTGAAGAAATCTTTCATAATATCCAACCTGGACCTGCTGTGTCACAGCTTGAGGCCCTTTCTCCATGTGCTTTTCTTTCCTGGGAGAAGAAACCAACCCTGACCTCACTCACCTCCTTTCAGTGGTTGTAGAGAGCAATAAGGTCTCCCCTGAGCCTCATTTTCTCCTTTTTGAGGTCTTCCTCAAGCTATTACTGTAATGAGTGACCAAGGGCTGGACAATTCCTTTTCCAGCTGTTTTCCTCTCTTTCCAGAGCCCCATCAAGTATCCCAGGGCACAGTGAACAGCTCGTGACCCCCAGAGCTGGATGATGTGATTTCAGTATCTTTAGGTATCAGAATTAACCTTGGGAAAATTATTCTGAGCACTAAAATCTGGGAATTTTAGTTTACATTGTCAAGCATTGGAACAGGCTTCCCAGAGCAGTGGTGGAGTCACCATCCCTGGAAGTGTTCAGAGGGGGTGAGGATGAGGACAGGTTTAATGGTGTTGACAGTTGGACTGGATGAACTCAGAGCCCTTTTCCAACCTTTGCAATTCTGTAATTCCATGATTTGGGTGATCTCCCAGGTCCCTCCACCCCGGCTGCAGAAGGGATGTGTGGAGTCACCTCGTTGGCCTGGTCTTTGGTTCCTGGAGCTATTTTAGGTGTCCCAAAGTGTCCAATGGGCTGTAGGAGGGAATGGGGCTCCTCTTGGCTCCCTGTCCTGTTGACCAGCAATATGTAAATGCATAGATTGGTTGACTAAAGTTTCAATAAATTCAGTGCCAAGGCAGCTGAATCGCACTCAGGCTGTAGAGAACTGGATGATCTTGAAGGGTTTTTCCAACCCAACCCATTCTGTGATTTATTTCACCCTAAACCAGACGTGCACTTTGTCAGGTGATTCACACTCTAAACTCTATTCAGTTTGTTGATTAGATTGTCTTTAATTGATGATAATTAAATCAAGATGAATAAATAACAGACACCCAAATTATGCAGATGAATCCCAGTCTTCTCCTGTGCCTCAGTTTCTCCACAGGAAGAATTTAGTAAATTTTTATCTTGTAAGGCTAAATAAAAATATCAGCATATCCAACAGTAGAGAAAATGAGGTCATATTGGTCAATATTCCTCTGTTATGTCTTCATGGTTTGAAATGACTCGCTGGGAGAAGACACCAGGCCTGGCTAAGACCTTTCTTCTTCTATTTGAGGTAAATATTTAAAAAGATCTAAAAAATGGAGGAATATTCAGCATTGCCTTGGGCTGGCACAGGAGGGGGTGATTTCCCCTGGAGAGAGGCTCCTATTGCAGTTGTTGCCTTCAGGCAGCTGCAGATCCCTCGGCTTTGGCTGCACAACAGCTGGAAATGCAAGTCCAGGAGCTCTGTCCATGGCCAGCCCCAGCAGGTGACAACAAGGACAGGGCCCTGGCAGCTCCAGGACATTTGCAGGGAGCGCCTTCAGCAAGTGCTGGGGGCTGGGATTGGGTGCAGAAAAGGCCCTGGGGGTCTCTGCAGCCAGGCTAAAGGAACAAAGTTTTGTTATGAATAAGAAGCTTGACTAGGCCAATATTCAAGCAGCAATCAATTTATTATTTAATATGGTAAAGTATGAGCAATACAGCGCTGGGTACAGTGGGGGAAGTTTTCCCTCCAACTGCACACCGATAATTGAAGGTTACAGGTATTTATAGGGGTACTCATTGTTACAAGTTGCGGTGAGGAACCAACCACCAACAAGTGAGTCCAAATAAAATGTAATTTATTAATTGATAAAGCAAGCGATAATAGGCAAATTACAGCACTGAGTGAGTCCAACAAAAGGCTTGCACCCACCCGGGAGCGCTGGGTGTAGTCGGGGAGTCACTGCTCCACCAACGGCCCACGCCACTCGGCAGTTCAGTCCTTCTTTTTATCTGTTGTTGCCTGGTGTCCTTCCAGCGTTCTCTGTGTCTGCGCCGATGGTTGCTAGGGGGTCTTATTCTGCCTTCTGGTGGTCGTCTGGACAAAGGCTCCAGTCCTCTTCCTCGAGGTCTTACAATAGCCTTTACCATATATAGGCACATAGGTACATATAGTTACACATTTGCCTAGTTAGCCTTTCAACATATTAGCTTCTGCCAGTTTGCAGTTTAAGCCTTATGACAGTTATTTTGCAATATATGAGCCCATTATATTCATCTTGCAACATATTAGCTGGTTACATCTATCCTTGTGGTTTTTTCTATTACTGGCTTTTCCCCCTCTTATAGTCTTTTTAGCAACTTGATGAACAAACTAAGACATTAACTCATTACACTCATCAGCTTTTTCAGCAGTTTCTATTTCCAATTTTTTTACTCAGCAGCAATTTTTATTCCAAATTATTACATCACAATTCTATACACTATTGTGATTTTAATTTCTCAGGATGTATTTTCAAAGGAGTATCCCCAGATGGTGATGGTCCAGTTTCCGAAAGAAGAAAGACGAATTCCATCTGGTGGAGTCCAGCTCTCCAGATGTGTCCACCTTTTAATTGCAGAGACTATAAATCTCATAACAGTGATGTCCAGCTTCCCTTTGGTTGAAACCATAAATCCTTGAGGTGATGGTCATCTTCCTTTCTCAAGCTGTTTTTCTCTGCATCAATAAGGTGTGAGATAAGCATATTTCCTTTATATATTCCAAAGCTATAGTTTCAAGGATACAAGTAATATTCTAAAATTATACTTCAAAAGGTTATTATTGCAGAGCTTTTTTATGGATTAAATGCAAGCAAAAAGCAACATCCTTAACACCTTAATTCCAATGCTCCTAAATCAACCAGAGTTAATTGCAAACAAAAGATAGGTTCAGAGGCCTTTTTCCATGCTTTATTTTCCTCAGTTATTATTAGAATTCGCAACTATCCCATTGTCGATGTCCACACATTTCGCATTCGCAAGTACACACTTCGCCTGTTTGTACCTGACATGAAACACAGCTTTGCATCTCACAATGGTAGCAGCCAAAGAGGATCCGCTCTGCTGGGCTGTACTCCAGTGTTCCTATGGGACACGGGTGCAGCTCATCAGGCCCATGCTGCTCCCTCCCTCCCAGCCAGCTCCCGTTGCACAAGAGCCAGCCCCTGCCCTGCCAAAAAGCAACTTGGCTGCAGCTGGCTGAAGAAGGATTCCCCCTCCTTCCTTCCCTCCCTCTTTCCCCTCTGCCAGCCAAAAGGGGAACCTCTGCTGCCTGTCTGGGCACCAGCTTCGGGCTCACCTGACATCCGGGTGTAGAACGTGTCCTGGAGGATCGTGCCGCACCCGAAGTTGATGAGCTTCGCCTTGCCCATGGCCAGGTGAACGAGGACGTTCTCGGCCTTGATGTGGCAGTGCAGGACGCCGCGGCTGCTGCAGGGCCGCACAGCCTCCAGCACCTGGCGGAACAGCCCCCGTGCCATGGGCTCCGTCAGGAACCACCGCTTGTGCAGGAAGTACCAGAGGTCCTGACAGTGCTGCGAATGCTCCATGACCAGCACGAAGCCCTTGAGCACCTCGAACCAGTCCAGGAACTGCACGACGCCGCAGAAGCCAGGCCGCGACACCATCCACAGCAGCGCCAGCTCCAGGGGCACAAGGGCGCCCTTGCGCTGCGGGGGAACTGCAATGCTGTCAGTGGGGCCGATGTTGCGCCATGCCTCAGGCAGCCCCTGCCCTGCTGCGGCTCGCCATGGCCCGGCCCGGGGCGCTGCGCAGCCCCCGCTCACTCCACGCTCACTCCCCTCACAGCGTTCCAGCTGCTGCCCTGCCGGGCCTTGCCTCAGCCCTGCCTGGAACGCCCCGCCGGCTCCTCCCGCTGGCCCCGCTCACTCACCAGCCGCGCCCACTCCGAGATGCACTCCTGGGACACTCGCTTGCTGGCCGCCACCCTTGGACCCGGCCCCATCTCTTACCAGGGTGCCGTCGGCGAGCCGGGTCCTGGAGTAAACGCTGCCGCAGCCGCCGCTGCCCAGCAGCGGGCCCTGCCGGTAGAGCTGCTCCAGGGGAGGCCTCTCCGCCCGTGCAGGCGGCACCGCGATCCCGCTCTTCTGCCCGGGGCACCTGCCCGCCCGGCGCGCTGCTGCTTGCCGAGCCGTCCCGGGCTGCAGCGGCTCGGGGCCGGCGGCTGAGCTGGCGAGCGGCGGAGCTCGGAGCGGGGAAGCTGCCGGCCACGCTGTCGGCCATGGGCGGGAGCCGGGCGGCAGCAGGGCGGCTGTGGGCAGAGCCGCGGCAGGGGCTTTGTTCGGGGCCAGGGCCGTCGCCAGGTGCAGCCAAAAAACCGTGCTGCTCCGCCAGCACCAGAGCGAGCGGCTCTTCCAGCGGCACCAGAGCCGGGATGGTGAGACCCCGGCTGAGGCGGAACAACAGCGGGCCGGGCAGGGGCGGGCACAGGGCAGCCCCGCCGAGGGGCGCCTTGCGGGACGCGGCATCAGCCGGGCTGGGAGAGGCGGAACATGGACGGCATGGGATGGGACGGGATGGGAGTAGAATGAGTGTGAGAGGGAGAAGGGGATGGGGAGTGAGTGAAAAGTCGAGCGGAAAACCGATCGAGAGAAGCGCTGCTAATGCTGCCGCTGATGCTGCTGCGGAGCTGCCGGAGCTCACGGCCATTCCTCCATTGCCCCCACGAACCCAACTGAGGAGCCACCACGCGCCCCAAGGAACGAGAGAGAGAAACAAACAAATCACACCCCAAAGTAATTCCTATTAGAGAAGTAACCAAATAAAACAATGTAGCAATAAAGAAGAGTGTTGGCTTGTGGCTTCTTTCTTCTTTGTGTGACACGAAGCATTTCATGGGGAAGAATTTCCTCTTCTGACAATTTTGCCAGAGTGGACAGGAGTAGAGCATTTAATTTTCAAGTAGAAAAGGGAAATCGTGTCAGTAACGTCATCTCTTTTCATCCTCTGTTGACACAGTTGCAGGCTGCCAAAAGACATGATCTGCAGTGGGGAACTTGGGGCCAAGTTTCTTTTTCTGCCAGAGGATGAGGAGGGGAAGAATCCCAGAATCATGAAGTTGTGGCATGGTTTGACTTGGAAGCGATCTGAAAAATCCCATGGCTGCAACCCCCCTGCTGTGGCTGGGGACCCCTTGCACTGGACCGGCTTGTCTAGAGCTCCATGCAGCCTGGCCTTGAACACTGTCAGGGACGGGACACGCACACCATCTCTGGGCAACCTGTTCCAGGAGAGTATTTTTTCGGAATCCCTTACCTAAACCGACTCTGTCTCCATTTGAGTCCATTCTCCCTTGTCCTGTCTTTGCCTGCCCTCATACTAAGTCCCTGTCCAACTTTCTTGTGGGTTGCCCTCAGGTACTGGAAGGCCACAGCTCGATCAAGTCTAAATCTCTTTCCCAGGCTGAAGAAGCCGAGCTGTGTCAGCCTTTCCTTGCAGGAGAGGAGCTGCAGCCCTGGCACCATCTGGGTGTCCCTGCTGGGCCCCTGCTGCAGCGTGTCCACGTCCTTGCCGTCCATGCCGGGGAGCCCGGCAGAGGCGGAGGCAGCGCTGCAGGTGCAGGGTCAGCGGCGGGGAGGACACCCGGCCCTGGCAGCGGCTCCAGGAGCAGCGATTGGCGCTGGGCCGCCCGCACTGCAGAGAGCCGGGGCCCTTGTGCCGGCCCTTGTGCCCAGGGCGCCTTTCCCCGCCGCTCGCCCGCCCGCCCGCTCGGGGGAAATGCCCCCTGTGCCGCCCCTCAGGGCCGCCCCTCGCCACTGCCCCAGGGGCTCCCGGCGCCGCCTGGAGGGGCCCAGGCCTCGGCCTCACCCTGCTCAGCCCGAGGCCTGGAAAAGCAGATTCAAACACCCACCCAGAAAGTGCCCCAGGATGCCAAGGTCAATCTTTTCTCTACAGCACGGGTTTGCTATCAGGGTCTGCACGGGATTATAAATCACCAGGAGAAAAGAGCATGAACAAGTTCTGTTTTGGCAGTACCTCAGGGCTTTGAGGGAGAGGGTTTGTGGTGCTTACTCGCTCACAGGGACGCACAGAAAGTATGAAATGGTAAAAATAGTCCAAACCCCTTAGAACTTGGAAGGAAAACCTGAGGCACTGGCAGCTAGCACCTCAGAAACACCTGGTTTTGCTCCTCTCTTGCACCTGAGATCTTCCTGGGCAGGGGCAATTCTTCCAATTGCATCAGCGGGGGTATGGCTAGAAAGGGCAGCGAGCAGATGGATTTAGCTTCTCCTGCCAGCCCTGAAATGCCAGTTGTCATTTGTGTGCACTGAGGATTCCGTTTCAGACTCTGAACTGGCGCAGCTGCTCCCTGGGCGCTGCTCACACGCAGGCGCAGCGGTGCTGCAGCAGCTGTCCCGCACTGTTGCAGGGTGATGCCATTTCCTGTTTCACCTATCCCAACCCCTCAGGTGTGCCAACCTTTCCTTTCCCCTTTGCCCTCCTGCTAAGAGCTGCCCATCAATCTTAACATTCCAGCAAGGGCATTGTGTGGTTGGCAGAAGTTCAAAAGATGTCCCTCAGGTCTGGGCTCATTGGCCTGTCCAAGTGTCTTTATCCCTTGAGCCTTCCCCTCCTCCCACCTGGTTGGCCCTCACCTGTCCCTTCCCCTCCCCCTGTCCCTGGGGCTTAAAAGGACACGAGACCATGCGGTCGGGATTCTATTGGGAGCTGTTACAAGATTCAGAGGTCTACCATCCTGGAATAAAACTCTGGATTAAAACTCTACGATAGAATCCTCTCCTTTCTCTTCACCAACACCTGAACCTTTTCCACCAAAGGTAAACTGAGTTCCTACTATGCCTGGATTTGTTCCAAGTGCCCAGCTGCAGCACCCAGCCAGCCAAAGGTATCTCTGAGGTGAAACACAACAGCTGCCGCCTTTGGTCCAGCAGCGAGGCCAGACGAGGCCAGGCACCCCACACCCGGAAACATTGGGATTAATATTCCATACCACACACAGGGAGGGCTCTGGAGCCTCCCCAGGGCCACCAAGGAGCACAGGAGGGAACGTGCCCGGGATCTGGTGCAGAACCGTGGGGTTGGGGGGATCCTTCGGTCTCTTTGATGGGGGAGGGAGCGGGGCAGATGGAATCAAGATGAGACAGGGATCAGACAGCCCCACACCAGGCAGCGTTTTCTCCTCTGACAGCTCCTCTGAGCTGAGCGAGCTGGTGAAGCCTGTGGAGCAAATGAGACCCAGGAGTGAGGGAAGGGCTGGCTGGGAAGGAATCAGATAAAGCCTGTGTAGGCATTTCTCTTTCCTAGGGGCTCCTGGGGAGACAAAGGAGACAAGAAGGATGTCCCATCCCACAACATTTCCTGGGATATGCTTTGGTGGTGACCTTGGCAGTGTTAGTGGTCTCAGGTTATTGGGAGGACTCTATGATCTTGAAGGTCTTTTCCAGCGGAAACAGTTCTGCAATTCTAAACTTCCATTCCTGCTTTTGAAGGATGCACTCCCAAATAGACCCACATTTGTGTTTTTAAGGAATTTAGCATCTACCTTTCCTTGAAAGTAATAGGAATCAGGCTTTAAATGCTCTCGAAACACTTGAATTCCTTGATCTTAAGCTGTGTGTTTGAATTGAGGTGCTTTTGTACAGAAAGCTCTGACCATGGGATAAATGCAGGCAATTCAGCCACAATGGCACTTGTTTCATCTGCTTTTCTTCTTCCTTTCCCCATGGGTGGCCGATTTGGGAGTATTTGTCTTGTACTTTGAGTTCCTGCTCAGACTTGCTCATGCACATGCTGTAAAGTCTTATCTACCCCTTTCTGCTGAAACATGCTTGCAGACTGGTGGGAATTGCTAGAGACAAAGTATTGGAATATTATCCCAATATTACCAGGTGGAATGTGCCTGGGCTTGTCTGACCCTGGCTGCTGGGCCAAAGGCGGCAGCTGTGGTGTTTCACCTCAGAGACGCCTTTGGCTGGCTGGAAGTTGCAGTCAAACACTCGGAACAAGTCCAGGCATGGTAAAACTCAGTTTACCTTTGATGGAAAGGCTCCAGGCTAGGTGAAGAGGAAAAGGAGATGGATTCTGCAGAGGTTTTAATCCAGAGTTTTATTCCAGGGTCACAGATGTCTGAATCTTGGTAACAGCTCCACAGAATCCCGACCGCATGGTCCCGTCTCTTTTTAAGCCTGGGGAAAGGGGGAGGGGAAGGGGTAGGTGAGCCACCAACCAGGCGGGAGGGGGGGAAGGCTCAGGGGACAATGACACTTGGACCAGCCAATGACCCAGGGCTGAGGGGCATCTTTTGAACTGCACCAACCAGACGACGGCCTTGCTGGAATGTTAAGATCGACGGCCTTGCTGGAATGTTAAGATTGACTGACAGCACTTAGCAAGGAGGCAAGGGGGAGGGGAAGGGAGAAGGTATTGCCACACCTGGGAGCTGAAACAGGAAATGGCATCACACTGCAACAACAAAGCTTACAAACCAGGCCCCAGTATGATTAGCCCAGTGTCCCTGCCTAAATCCAGGTATGCTTGTATTAAAAAGGAGCAAACTATTCTAACTCACTTGCCTCCTCACTTGCGCTGCCATGGGGGAGCAAAGGGGGTGAGGGGCTCTTTGCAGATGAGGGTCTCCTCCATGTGCTCCTCTTTTTTTTTTTTTTTTTTTTTTTTGTAGCTCATGGGGAATCCTGTGTGCCATTCCAACTCTTATCAAATGTGTGAAGGCATGGTGCTGCTGTAGCAGCAGCCTGAGTTCAGTGGGAATATGTCCAAAGCACTGGGTCCCACAGCAGTGGGAACAGTGAGAGACTTGCCTCTGCTGCCATGGCCATCCAGCCTGGGGAGAGCAGCTGCTGGGGCTTCCCCCATTCTGCCAACAGCAGTCTGCCTCCAGCATGTGGCCTGTATGGCCATGATTTTGCCAGAGTGTGGAAAATGCATTGTTTGAATGTGTTTTGATGGTGTCTGACATCAACTGACTGGAGCAGTTTGGTGGGCAGGACGCCCTGTGGGCAGGGCCATGGCAGGGATGGGTGGCTGGCACTGGCACTGGCACTGGCAGTGTTATTTTCCCAGGCAGGCTCCTGGTACAGCTGTGGGGGAGGGCACCAGCAGCTGTATCAGCCCAGCGAGCAGCAGCACATGGAGGAGACCCTCATCTGCAAAGAGCCCCTCACCCCCTTTGCTCCCCCATGGCAGCACAAGATGATTCCCCACAGGGGAAGGGCTGCTGCAGGCTGGAGACTCCTGCAGCCAGGCCTTGTTGCAATCTCCTTGCTGCAGCTGTGCCTGGAGGATGTTGGCCTGCAGCAGCTCTGCTGATGCCCGGGAATGCTGCTGGGCTCAGAGAGGCAGAGTGTGTGCAAAAGCTGCATTCAAAGCGCTGATGGCGAGACCCCGGAGCCGCTGGCAAGGGCAGCAGCTCTTCTTCATTCCGTGCAGGTGAGAGCCCAGCCTTGGAGCCTGTCCCTGGAGACAGGGAAACGCTCTGAGGGTAGGTTTGAATTTTCAGGGACAGTCCAAATGAGAATTGCTTTGAGGCAGGTGTTGTAATGTTGGTTTTGGGTCTGTCTGCAGGAAAGAAAGCAGGAAAAAAACCCTTGAGCAACAAAGGAGAACTTTTCATGGCAAATTTGCATCCTACAGATACACTGATCATATCAGCCCACTGAATACTGGGGGCATCTAATGCAGAGAGCAAAGCTTCTTTGAATAGATAGGAGAGATAAGACTTGAAGAAATGATTTTGCAGATGCAGAAAAGGGGATCAGACCCACAGGTCCCATGGCTCAGGCTTAGTTCTGCCAAATCAAGCATGATTAGTTTTATCTTTTCTGTTGGAGCGTATTTCAGAATGACCTGCCTATTGTGATATTACTGCTAAGAAATTTGGAATTGTCAGGAACTGCGGAGATCAGAAATATTTTGAGGCAGATCATGTCTATGTTGGGCTTGGGTGTCTCTGCAATAAAGAAAGCAGGGAATAAAGCCATGGAACAATGAAGCAGAGCAAAAGTGGAACGTTTGGATGGTCAATTTGTTCCCTACAGCTATTGGCCAGCTGAATTACGGGGTCATCTACTGGGAAGTGCAAAGCTTCTTTAACTTCCACCTCCTGGTGCCATTGTTTGTGTCCCAGCACTTGGTTTGATGTGAAGACAAATAAACAAAATCCCACACCAACAAGCTGCAACCCAGAACTGAGTGGGAATTACAGAAATAAAGGCCTTGAAAAGTAGCTTTGGAAAAGGTCTATATCCTAGACAGTGTGAAAGCCTCAGGCCTGGCCAGGCTGGGCTTAGGGCTGGCTGCCCTTGGCAAGGGAATGGAAGGGGATGGAGTCAGGGTGGGGTTTTGCAGCCATGGAAACGAGAGAACCATGGTGAGCGTGTCACAAAGGGGCAGCCCCAGGCTGGGCTGGTGCAGGTTGTGTTGACACAGCCCCAGCGGCAGCAGACGCGTCCGGCTCTGCCTCTCTGTGCCGAGCGCTGGCGATTGGAGTCACCCGGCCTTGTTCAAAGGCTGGCACCAAGCTCCCGGCGCTGACTGCTCTGAGAGTGTTCCCAAATTCCAACCCAGGCACTTCTGCCAGGCAGAGGCACAGGTTCAAACATGGATTTCACTGGAAACAGAAAGACCCCTGAAGGAAAAGGTGAGGATAGAAAGGAGCTGAAAGGCTGAAGCCAAATGGAAAACAAATCCCACCAGATTTCAGAGAAAACTGGTCTGTGGTGGTCAGTGCTGTCTCTGTGTCAGAGTAGGTGGCTGACAGCTACAGATGATCCTGCAAGGATGCCCTGGGGCATCACAACATTCTGTCATTAGTTTACTCTTCTTTCTCCTTTTTGACAGTGGCCAAATCACTCATACTGTCAGCCAGGACAGGGACTGTGGCCACAGCTGACCACAGATTGGACATGGTCATGAGATGCAAGTCCTGTTGCTTTCTTTGCCATCAACGTTAGGTCTCACTACAGATAAATTTCCCATTCTTCCTCTGCTTGCTGGTTGGGCCCAACCCTCAGGATGGTATTACAGTGCACTAGAAACACCAATAATGCCTGCCTGTTGTGGGAAGGTTTTTGTGGTTTGCAGAACTAGCAGTCACAGCTAGTGTGGGTTTTTCCAGTGGATTCACAGGCCAGCCTTAAGAAAGAATCTTTTTTCCCCTCTTATCATTGGAGCCTTCCACCATTACCTTCAGACTTGCTAACTCAATACACTTCAGAAAAATTAAATGCAGGCCAGTTCCATGAGAAATAAAACCAAATAAATTTTTTCAATAATTAGAAATTATTCCCCTTGAGTGCCACACCCATTAGATTTCTTGATGATAAAGGTGGGAGTTCACCTAACTCACTTCTTCCCTTGTGAGCATGGCTCAGCCTCACACAGAGGTGAGGGGGGAGCTGGGCCACTCTCTGTTGGGAGGAAGGGTCTTGTGGCAGCGCAGAGAGGCTGTGCACATTGCCAGGGAACAGCTGTGCCCTGCATGTGCCCATGCAAGGAGCTGTGCTGCTGCCAGTGCCCCTGGAGCTGCAGGGCTGCTGAGCTGTGGGGCAGGCAGAGGAGCAGGAGGGTGCAGGTGCAGCTGAGCCATTCCTGGAGAGCACAGGGCTCTGGGCTCCCTGCTGTCCCAGGGCAGCCCAGAGGCCAGGCTGTGCCTGTGCTAGCTCTGGGCAAGTGGCTCAGGGTTTTGCCCTGGCCTGCCTCAAGTGTCTGCCAGCAGGAGCATGTTTCCCTGTGCAGCTGTTTAGAAGTTTGCAGGAAATGTGTCCCATGAAATATGGAGCTTCTGATGCTTTAGGTTTGCATGGTGGCCTCTGTTCTATTTTGTGTCTCCACTTTGCAGGCCTGACTGGCTGCCCTCTTGCCAAGAGGTTTTCCCTGGCAAGTCCCTCCATGCTCCTTCCCTCCAAGCCGTTGCCTCCCATCCAGAAGAGCTCTCCTTCTACCAAGCCAGGCCCAACATGCAGCGGAGAGCAGGAGAATGGGGAAAATGGCACCGGCTGGGATGGGTCCTGGGTAAAAAAACAGGAGCTGATTTCAGAGGGAAAAGGATGTAAGGTAAGGAGACCAAAGTAAGTGCAGTGTGGTAAATGTTCAGGTGATGTGCTGTGGGCAGAGCTCTGAGACCTTTTCCCTGACAGGAACTGACCCCCTCACTGAAGTTGGAACAGGTCCTGGTTTGGCTCTTTAGCTGGGCCAGAAATGATGGGATATGAAGGAAGGGTGTGCACCTGCCCCTGCTGCCCCCAGCCCCATTCCTGGCCATGGCATGGGGGCCCTGGAGCAATGTGGGCAGGCAGAGAGCTTGCAGAGAGCAGCAGGGCAGGGAGCTCTGCTGAACTTCCTCAGTGCCAGGGAGCCTGAGATGATGGATGTGTGGGAGCTGGAGAGCAGCCAGCATCCCGAGAGCTCAGCAGCATCTGGGCTCCAAGGCTGCTGGGGAAGTGCAGGAGGGAAGGGCAGCAGCAGGAGAAATGAGGGGCCTGACAAAACCAGGTTTGGACATCCTGCAGAATGGTTTTGTGGGGACGTGGCTGGAGATGAGCACTGTCTGTGAGACACCTCAGGGGCAGGGAGAGAACAGTGATCTAAAGCCACTGCCATGCCATCCAAAAGGGCAGTGGAGGCAGGGGCACCTCAGAGCATCTTCATGTCAAACATGTGAATGCCAGCTGGGAATGCAGCCACACTTGCAGAGGAGTGAGCATGAGGGCAGAGGTGGCAAATGTGTGACACGATCTGTCCCTCACCACCTTCCTTTCCTAGGTCACCTTTCCCCATCCTGGGCCAAGCTGCTTCATCAGTTTGGCTTTTCCTGCCAGGTCCCAGTTAAATGCATGGCTAAATGTCTTGAAGCATGAATGGGGGCAAGGCTGGATGCTTGACCTGAGCACTGTATTCTCCTCTTTCCAGACTTCCTTGCTCTATTCCAGTGGTGGGGATATGAAGAAGGGGTCACTGGCACCACCTTTGATCCCCCCCATACGCAGGGCAGTGAGTCCCCCTGTGGGCAGTGCTGCAGGGTCTCTGCCAAGCTCTCCCCAGCTGGAATTCCAGGAGTCCCAGGAGATGAGGTGAGCCAAGGTGTCTGCTGCTGCAGTGTGCTGTTCAGCTCTCTCTTCCCATCTCGTGTGGGTTATTTTGCCCAGTCAGGTGTCCCATGTATTTAGGCAAGCCTCTGTGTATTCACTATTTTGCCCATCCATTATGATCCAGCACAATGTCAAAGGCAACAGCAATGTCCCAAGAGCAGAGGTGGTGGTGGGGAAGAGGAGGCAGGGCTTCAAAGCACCTCCTGATGGGTCCTCTGCTGGACTTGGCTATTGATTCCCTCTGCAATGTTTGTGGTGTCATTTGGGAACTGAATTGCATGGGTCTGGATCCTGCAGATCTTTGAATGCTTTGATCCTTGACTGTCAACTTCTGCAACCAGGAGATTATCTGTGGGCAAATATTGGCTACTGGAGAGGTGTCTGCAAATTCAGGTGCTGCTTCTGTAAACATCAGGTGCAATGTGACTGTGCCTGGGAGTCCACAGTGAAATGAGATGCCAGATAAATTTTTCAGTATAGATGTAAAATCTGATGTATAATCCGATTGATGTTTAATATTTTGATCTGGGCTTAAGATCAAAGAGGGCAAGGTGCTAGAGAAGAGGCATAGGACTGTACCTGATGGAAAAATATTGGCTTGGATATGCAAGAGAAAATGTCGCTGTTACCCTTATCCAAGTGTTATCAATAAAGAGGGAGTCACAGAAGTATCATGCCAATTGAGAATCTTCAGTGGGGCTTTTAAGGTGTGCAATCTGAATCTCCTCCCCTAGCAGCTGAGTTGGAAACAGCCTTTTTGTTCTTGAAAGAGCCAGCAGGTGTAATATCATTCTCAGGAGACAGCAGTGCTCTGATCCCATGTAGCACGAGGCTGTCACCAGGGTAAGGAACGAGCAAGCAAAGTCAAGCTTTGGCAGCTGTACAAAAGTAGCTGCCCTCGATATGGACTCGTGTCTCAGCTCAGCAGCTCTTGCTGCTTCAGAGAGGCTGTAGGAGCCACTTGGCTCCAAAAGGAGAGGCAGCAGAACATTGGGAGTTCTGATGCAAGTTGAAGAATGACTGCTGTGTTTGGCCAGCTCTGTGTGACTCCAGCAACGTAAATTTTAAGGACAATGAATCAGCTCTGCATCCTGTTGGTTTATGGGTTGCATTTCCTCCTTCATCAGAGTGACCATGCTAAGTAGGTTTGCCTCCTTTCATGGTACACCCATTCCCTCCCTTCTCTTTCTACCTCCTCACATGTTCTTTTGTCCTCCATTTTCTCCAGGCCAAGACCCAGCAGCATAAACAAAGAGAAGAACTCTGAACTTGCAGGTAGGTACAGGGCATGTCTGTCCTAAAATGACCATTGTAGTCTTGACTCAGAGGTGATATTTGGAAATCTTGGTTAAAACCAATTATTTTCAAAATTTCTTTAAATTCATTTCAATTCTTTTGTGGGCTCAGTGGACTCTCCCAGAGCCCTGTCAGTGGGAGTGTTCTCTGGTGGTGTAGTGAAAATTCCACCAGTGTGAAGTGTTGAGTGGTACCTGTTGGCCCCTGAAATGCTGAGCTGGAAGAGGACACCTTCCTCTCCATCCTGCACATGTCTTTTTTCTCCTGCAGCCTTTCTAGTGTCACAATTAGGGTAAAGAAAGCATTTATCATGAAATGAGAGATGTTCCCACTCCTTCCTCCTGCTTTTGAAGCAGAAAACCTTTCCTTGGGGCAGTTTCTGAGCTGAACCCTTTGAGATCTGAAGAGGATTCATGGACATTGCCTGGTTTTGCACTGGCAGAAATCTGGAAATTTCCTATGATAGAAAGTCCTGTTGAATTTTCCAATGAAGGAGAAAGAGCCTTCCAAATGGATGCAGCCTAGGCAGGGTGTGAGTTTGTCATGCTGTGACAGCACAAGCCCACAGCCACCCATGGCAGGTTCACAGTGACAAATCTCTTGCCCAGCTCTCTCTGCCTGTGTCAGTGTTGCAGGCTGAGGCTGGGGCAGGAGATGCCTTCTGCCTTGTCCCTGTCCCTGCCTTGCCTGATCCCTGACAAGTGGAATTGTGCCAGACAAAATGCAGTCCCTGGTGCATCTGGGTCAGGCAATGCTTTCAAGTTGAAAGCCCCAATGACACTGTTGTTGTTCCTGTGTCATCTCTGGGTGTGTAATGATAGGAGAGATGAGACTTGGAGAAATAATTCTGCTGATGCAGAAAAAGGGATCAGATCCCCTGGTTCCTTTGGGGATCAGGGTTAGTTCTGCCAAATCCTGGCTGTGGCCCCTTTGGAATGACTCTTTACTCGCTCATATGCAGCTGGAATGCTTAATGCAGCTAGGGAATAGTATTGCTCACTAAGTAAGGTGACAATTTTTCTGGATTAATTCTGTACTAGAAATTATCTATTTCATTAAACCTTACCTGTTGTGGTTTTAAAAATGATCAGGCCATTCTACAGGGATAAAAAAATACAGATTGGAGAATGGTCTTTTTTTAATGATCTGCCCTTTGTAATCTCCACTAAAATTTTTTTAATTGTTATGAACTGCCATGATCAGAAATGTTTTCAACCAGGTCATGATTATGTGGGGTTTGGGTCTGTGCAGCAATGAAAGCAGGAAATACAGCCATGGAGCAATGAAGCTGAGCAAAACCAAAATATTTGAAAGCTAATTTGTTCCCTGCAGATTTGGGTCCTTGAATACTGGGGACTTGAAATGGGTATGCAAAGCTTCTTTTACTTCTGACATGGGGTGCCATTGTTCACGTACCAGCACTTCCTTCCTTGTGAAGAGAAATGGAATGAGTTTTGGAACCAACCAAACCCAACCCAGAACTGAGTGGGAGTTACAGAAACAAAGGCCATGAAAACTAGCTTTGGAAACCAATGATTTCCTAGGTGTAATTGTCAAATTCTGGAGACCACTGTGGGTTGCCAACTGTTTGGAAGGAAAGGGATTTCAAAGTAGTGGATGGGCAATGAGTAACACCTAAGCAAAGCAGTAGAAGCTTTGTCTCTTGGCTTCCCTGCTCCATACAGTTAGAGGAATTCTAGTGATGCTAGTTTCATGAAATAAAAAAACAGAGTGATCTTCTGAATAGTAAAAACACCTTGGACGCCTCATCAATCTTTGGATGGATTGATTGTAAGGGTGGGAGTTCACCTAACTCACTTCTTCCCTTGTGAGCACGGCTGAGCCTCACACCGAGGTGAGGGGGGAGCTGGGCCACTCTCTGTTGGGAGGAAGGGTCCTGTGTCAGCCCAGAGAGGCTGTGCACATTGCCAGGGAACAGCTGTGCCCTGCATGTGCCCCTGCAAGGAGCTGTGCTGCTGCCAGTGCCCCTGGAGCTGCAGGGCTGCTGAGCTGTGGGGCAGGCAGAGGAGCAGGAGGGTGCAGGTGCAGCTGAGCCATTCCTGGAGAGCACAGGGCTCTGGGCTCCCTGCTGTCCCAGGGCAGCCCAGAGGCCAGGCTGTGCCTGTGCTAGCTCTGGGCAAGTGGCTCAGGGTTTTGCCCTGGCCTGCCTCAAGTGTCTGCCAGCAGGAGCATGTTTCCCTGTGCAGCTGTTTAGAAGTTTGCAGGAAATGTGTCCCATGAAATATGGAGCTTCTGATGCTTTAGGTTTGCATGGTGGCCTCTGTTCTATTTTGTGTCTCCACTTTGCAGGCCTGACTGGCTGCCCTCTTGCCAAGAGGTTTTCCCTGGCAAGTCCCTCCATGCTCCTTCCCTCCAAGCCATTGCCTGCCATCCAGAAGAGCTCTCCTTCTACCGAGCCAGGCCCAACATGCAGCAGAGAGCAGGAGAATGGGGAAAATGGCACCGGCTGGGATGGGTCCTGGGTAAAAAAACAGGAGCTGATTTCAGAGGGAAAAGGATGTAAGGTAAGGAGACCAAAGTAAGTGCAGTGTGGTAAATGTTCAGGTGATGTGCTGTGGGCAGAGCTCTGAGACCTTTTCCCTGACAGGAACTGACCCTCTCACTGAAGGTGAACAGGTCCTGGTTTGGCTCTTTAGCTGGGCCAGAAATGATGGGATATGAAGGAAGGGTGTGCACCTGCCCCTGCTGCCCCCAGCCCCATTCCTGGCCATGGCATGGGGGCCCTGGAGCAATGTGGGCAGGCAGAGAGCTTGCAGAGAGCAGCAGGGCAGGGAGCTCTGCTGAACTTCCTCAGTGCCAGGGAGCCTGAGATGATGGATGTGTGGGAGCTGGAGAGCAGCCAGCATCCCGAGAGCTCAGCAGCATCTGGGCTCCAAGGCTGCTGGGGAAGTGCAGGAGGGAAGGGCAGCAGCAGGAGAAATGAGGGGCTTGAGAAAAGCAGGTTTGGACATCCTGCAGAATGGCTTTGTGGGGACTTGGCTGGAGATCAGCACTGGCTGTGAGACACCTCAGGGGCAGGGAGAGAACAGTGATCTAAAGCCACTGCCATGCCATCCAAAAGGGCAGTGGAGGCAGGGGCACCTCAGAGCATCTTCATGCCCAAAACCTGGATGCCAGCTGGGAATGTAGGAACCCTTAGTGAAAAATGAGCATGCGGGGAGAGGTGGCAAATCTGGGACATGGTCTCTCCCTCACCTCCTCCATTTTCATTCCCTATCCTGGTCCAAGCTGCTTCATCAGTTTGGCTTTTCCTGCCAGGTCCCAATTGAGGGCATATCTAAATGTCTTGAGGCATGAATGAGGGCAAGGCTGGATGCTTGATCTGAGCACTGTATTCTACTCTTTCCAGACTTCCTTGCTCTATTCCAGTGGTGGGGATATGAAGAAGGGGTCACTGGCACTGCCTTTGATCCCCCCCATACGCAGGGCAGTGAGTCCCCCTGTGGGCAGTGCTGCAGGGTCTCTGGAAAGCTCTCCCCAGCTGGAATTCCAGGAGTCCCAGGAGATGAGGTGAGCCAAGGTGTCTGCTGCTGCAGTGTGTTGTTCACCTTACTCTTCCTTTCTTGTTGGGTTATTTTGCACAGCAATCTGTCCCCTGTATTTAGGCAAGCCTCTGTGTATTCACCATTATGCCCATCCATGATGATCCAGCACAATGCCAAACCCAACACCATATGCCCCAAAAGCAGAGGTGGTGGTGGGGAAGAGGAGGCAGGTCTTTAAAGCACCCCCTGATGGGTCCTCTGCTGGGCTTGGCTATTGAATCTCTCTGTAATTGTTGTGGTGACATTTGGGAACTGAATTGCATGGGTTGGATCAGCAGATGTTTGAATGCTGTCATCCTTGACTGTCAACTTCTGCAACCAGGAGAATGTGCTTGGGCAAATATTGGCTACTGGAAAGGTGTCTGCAAATTCAGGTGCTGCTTCTGTAAACGTCAGGTGTAATGTGACTGTGCCTGGGAGTCCACAGTGAAATGAGATGCCAGATAAATTTTTCAGTATAGATGTAAAATCTGATGTATAATCCGATTGATGTTTAATATTTTGATCTGGGCTTAAGATCAAAGAGGGCAAGGTGCTAGAGAAGAGGCATAGGACTGTACCTGATGGAAAAATATTGGCTTGGATATGCAAGAGAAAATGTCGCTGTTACCCTTATCCAAGTGTTATCAATAAAGAGGGAGTCACAGAAGTATCATGCCAATTGAGAATCTTCAGTGGGGCTTTTAAGGTGTGCAATCTGAATCTCCTCCCCTAGCAGCTGAGTTGGAAACAGCCTTTTTGTTCTTGAAAGAGCCAGCAGGTGTAATATCATTCTCAGGAGACAGCAGTGCTCTGATCCCATGTAGCACGAGGCTGTCACCAGGGTAAGGCACGGGCAGGCCAAGTCAAGCTTTGGCAGCTGTACAAAAGTAGCTGCTCTCCATACGGACTCGTGTCTCAGCTCAGCAGCTCTTGCTGCTTCAGAGAGGCTGTAGGAGCCACTTGGCTCCAAAAGGAGAGGCAGCAGAACATTGGGAGTTCTGATGCAAGTTGAAGAATGACTGCTGTGTTTGGCCAGCTCTGTGTGACTCCAGCAACGTAAATTTTAAGGACAATGAATCAGCTCTGCATCCTGTTGGTTTATGGGTTGCATTTCCTCCTTCATCAGAGTGACCATGCTAAGTAGGTTTGCCTCCTTTCATGGTACACCCATTCCCTCCCTTCTCTTTCTACCTCCTCACATGTTCTTTTGTCCTCCATTTTCTCCAGGCCAAGACCCAGCAGCATAAACAAAGAGAAGAACTCTGAACTTGCAGGTAGGTACAGGGCATGTCTGTCCTAAAATGACCATTGTAGTCTTGACTCAGAGGTGATATTTGGAAATCTTGGTTAATACCAATTATTTTCAAAATTTCTTTAAATTCATTTCAATTCTTTTGTGGGCTCAGTGGACTCTCCCAGAGCCCTGTTAGTGGGAGTGTTCTCTGGTGGTGTAGTGAAAATTCCACCAGTGTGAAGTGTTGAGTGGTACCTGTTGGCCCCTGAAATGCTGAGCTGGAAGAGGACACCTTCCTCTCCATCCTGCACATGTCTTTTATCTCCTGCAGCCTTTCTAGTGTCACAATTAGGGTAAAGAAAGCATTTATCATGAAATGAGAGATGTTCCCACTCCTTCCTCCTGCTTTTGAAGCAGAAAACCTTTCCTTGGGGCAGTTTCTGAGCTGAACCCTTTGAGATCTGAAGAGGATTCATGGACATTGCCTGGTTTTGCACTGGCAGAAATCTGGAAATTTCCTATGATAGAAAGTCCTGTTGAATTTTCC
This sequence comes from Agelaius phoeniceus, assembly GCF_051311805.1. Classification (NCBI taxonomy): domain Eukaryota; kingdom Metazoa; phylum Chordata; class Aves; order Passeriformes; family Icteridae; genus Agelaius; species Agelaius phoeniceus. The sequence goes on along the minus strand of NW_027509867.1, from coordinate 7,075,225 downwards.
AATGAAGGAGAAAGAGCCTTCCAAATGGATGCAGCCTAGGCAGGGTGTGAGTTTGTCATGCTGTGACAGCACAAGCCCACAGCCACCCATGGCAGGTTCACAGTGACAAATCTCTTGCCCAGCTCTCTCTGCCTGTGTCAGTGTTGCAGGCTGAGGCTGGGGCAGGAGATGCCTTCTGCCTTGTCCCTGTCCCTGCCTTGCCTGATCCCTGACAAGTGGAATTGTGCCAGACAAAATGCAGTCCCTGGTGCATCTGGGTCAGGCAATGCTTTCAAGTTGAAAGCCCCAATGACACTGTTGTTGTTCCTGTGTCATCTCTGGGTGTGTAATGATAGGAGAGATGAGACTTGGAGAAATAATTCTGCTGATGCAGAAAAAGGGATCAGATCCCCTGGTTCCTTTGGGGATCAGGGTTAGTTCTGCCAAATCCTGGCTATGGCCCCTTTGGAATGACTCCTTACTTGCTGATATGCAGCTGGAATGCTTAATGCTCACTAAGGTGACATTTTTGCTTGATCAATTCTGGACTAGAAATGACCTATCTCATTAAACCTTACCTGTCTCACTTTTATTACTGACCACAGCAGTGGTCAGGGTGAAGGAATCCAGGTTTAAGACACTCATCCTCCTTGGCTGCCATATGATTTTATTCTCTGTGTAGCCATGTAAAGAACTAGTTGTTTAATTCTAACTGCTCTGTTGGAGAGTATTTCAAAATGACCTACCCTCTGCTATTTCCATTAGGAATATTTTGAGTTGACAGTATTAGCCAAGATCAGAAATGTTTTGAGGCAGGTCATGTTTATGTTGTGTTTGGGTGTCTCTGCTGAAAAGACAGCAGGGGATAATAAACCCCTGGAACAAGTAAGTAGAGCAAAAATGGAACTTTGGGATGAACACTTTGTTCCCTACAAAGCCAGGCTCACAGAATACTGGGCACATCTAATGGAGAAAGCAAAGCTTCTTTTGCATCTAAAACGTGGTGCCATTGTTTGTGTCCCAGCACTTCTTTTGTTGTAAAGAGTAATATAAAATCCCAGAAATGCAAAACCTGACCTGGAATTCAGTGGGACCTACAGAAACAAAGGCCTTGAAAATTACTTTTGAAAACAATTACTTCCTTGCCAGTGTCAGATTCTAGAGAGCACAGTGAATTTCTAACTGTTTGGAAGGAAAGGGGTCCTGCAGTAGTGGGGAGGCAATGGGCACCACATGAACTAGTAGAGCCCTTCTCTCTTGGCTTGCCAGCTCCATATTGTTCAGAGAAATTAAACTGATGCTCATTTCATGAAAAATAAAAAAAACAAGCAATCTTTTCAGTAACTAAAATATGCTTTGAATTCCTCACCCATTAGATGGGTTGATTGTAAAGGCATGAATTCAATTAACTCACTTCTTCTCTTGTACCTGAATGTCAGCTTCTTCTGAGCCTACAGCAAACACCCAGAGGAAGAAGGGAAAGAGCTCTTGGTGCAAGATAGGAGCTGGGATGGCTCTGTTCCCAAGGGAACTGGCTGACCTGTTGGGCTTGGAGCCTCCTGTGCCGCAGCCCGGCCTTGGGAATGGAGGTTTGGGCTCCGGGGCGGCTCAGGGGCCTGGGCCCAGGAGCCCCGGCAGAGGCCGTGGAGCCGCGCTGGCCCCAGGGGCATTGCCAGGGAGGACAAGGACAGAGGGGAGGGGGGCGCTGGGCTGCTTGCTGGCAGCAGGAAGGGTCCTGTGGCAGCGCAGAGAGGCTGTGCACATTGCCAGGGAACAGCTGTGCCCTGCATGTGCCCCTGCAAGGAGCTGTGCTGCTGCCAGTGCCCCTGGAGCTGCAGGGCTGCTGAGCTGTGGGGCAGGCAGAGGAGCAGGAGGGTGCAGGTGCAGCTGAGCCATTCCTGGAGAGCACAGGGCTCTGGGCTCCCTGCTGTCCCAGGGCAGCCCAGAGGCCAGGCTGTGCCTGTGCTAGCTCTGGGCAAGTGGCTCAGGGTTTTGCCCTGGCCTGCCTCAAGTGTCTGCCAGCAGGAGCATGTTTCCCTGTGCAGCTGTTTAGAAGTTTGCAGGAAATGTGTCCCATGAAATATGGAGCTTCTGATGCTTTAGATTGTGTCGTCACCTCTGTTATATTTTGTGTGTCCATTTTGCTGGCCTGACTGACAGCAGTGGTCCCAAGGAGGTTACCTTGGGATCTGTAGTTTCCCTGCCAATATCCCAAAGGCTTTTACCTTCCAAGGCCCTCCTTTGAAAGAGCCACTAGTTAAGTCTCCTTTTTTTTATTATGCTGACCATTCTGCAGGGGCAAAAAGTCCTGATTTAAGACATTGCTTTTTTTCTACTGCGTTGCCACTTAATTTATCCTCTGTGAAGCTGTTGTATAGAATTGCAACTAGAAAATTATGACGGTGTTCACAGGGGTCTCAGGTTGAGGGAAGAGATGAGGATTTGACTCCATTGTTCAGAAGGCTTGATTTATTATTTTATGATATATATTACATTAAAACTATACTAAAAGAATAGAAGAAAAACTATACTAAAAGAATAGAAGAAAGGATTTCCTCAGAAGGATTTCCTCTGTGTCCGAGCCAGCTGACTGTGATTGGCCATTAATTAGAAACAACCAACATGGGCCAATCACAGATCCACCTGTTGCATTCCACAGCAGCAGATAACCATTGTTTACATTTTGTTCCTGAGGCCTCTCAGCTTCTCAGGAGGAAAAATCCTAAGGAAAGGCTTTTTCATAAAAGATGTCTGTGACAGAAAATCAGCCTTTAGTCAGGCTGGCCCAAAAGTGGCCCAAGCTCATACAGTTTAGAATGAAAATCCTTGGGGAAAATGAAATATCTAGTGTCAAGAACACAGTTCACATTTGGGTAACACTCCTGCAATGCTCAGATTTTCTTTGAATGTCCTCTAAAATATTCCAACAAAAAGAAGACAATGTTGATCTAAATGCATCCAGGTATTAGAACCTGGGGCTTCTTTCAGGAACCAGAAAGATGATGTTTACTAAAATCAGTGTGAAAAAGGGCAGAAAAGAATCTCTGTCAAGAGCAATCTCTGTCTCTGCCCTTCTCTATCAGACACAGAGGCTCTCCAGCCTGCAGGGGCTGAGGCCTTCATCATGCAGCAGGTTTCAGTCTGCTGGCCAACAGAGCCATGTCATGTCTGCTGCCAGTAGCCCTTCCCTTGGGAGAGGGTCCAGGCATTGTACCTTGCTGCTCTCAGTCACAATCTCTGTGTCTTGAGAGCTCTGCACTCTGGAACCTGTCTTGCCTGTTGCCCAGCATTGCATTTTTGGGGGCTTGAAGTCTGCCAGAGATTGACACAAAGCTTTGCTTCCATTCCCAGGCCTCCCACTGAGCCAGGCCAAGGAGACAGATCATCCCACCAGTCCTGGTCTAACGAGGGACAAAGAGCTGAGGGATGGCTTTGGAAAGGTAAGGGATAAGGACAGGGATGAGCAGACTTCCTTTCCAGTGGCTGTTTAGTGCTTGGCCCAAAATGTCACCGAAAATCATCATCTGCCACACTTGGGGGATGGGGATTCCCTTGGGAATATATTGGACAGCTACAGAACCATTGCTTGGCCATTTCCAGTGGTGCCAAGGTCCCTGGTTTGGAGATGGTGCTAAGGTCATGCCAGAAGCATTCTTTATGTGCAAAGGCTGTTTTAGAGAAGTTCTGAATGACAGAGCAAGCTACACATCAGTGCACGTGGGCAAAGTGCACCCTCGGAAGCAGAGAAGCAAAGATTCTAATGTTGGGTGTAAGCAAGGCTGCAAAAGAAAATGGGAGAGGTTGATTTTTCCTGGTTACCTTTGTGGCTGTATCTCACAGCCCTCTCATTCTCAAGTTTTCTGCTCATTATCATCAGTGTTTCTGCAACTTGTTTTTACATGAATTCTCCTTTTGGTCTCCTGGTCTGAGAGACCAAGTCCTTCAGAGCCCTTCAGAGCTGAGTTGTTCAGAAGCCAGGAAGTGAGAAACAGCTGCAATTCCTGGCCATGAGTGTTAAGCAACAGCTCATTAGCCCTCCTTGCTGGGTATTGCACATGGTTTTTATTCTCCTGCCATGGCCTGTAGGAACTGAACTGCCTGCTCACTGGCCATGTCAGCTCTTCCTGTGTCTTGGAGCACTCCTATGACTTTGATGCTTCAAGCAGGGCTTCCTGACATAGGTTGCATTTGCAGTAGTGAAAGGTTGTGGCACTGAAGTGTTCCCCCTCACTGTGTGTAATGGCCAAGGTGAGGACTGGAGGCATTCCTCTGAAACTATTGGAATGTGGCTGGAGCTGCATTGAAGCCTATGGCACTCTGTGGACTCTGTGCTCCTGATGAGATGTTGTGTGTGGTTTGTGTGTCTCTGCTTGCAGTCTATGATGTATTTCCATTGCTGCAGATCCGTGCTGCTTTGTGCATGTTGGCTCAAAAGAACTTGGGGCGGAAGGACGCAGAGCTTTTCGAGAGAGAGATGAAGAAAAGGAGACAAAGGAAAACATCCTTGCAGCCTATTCCTGAGACAGTCGAGCCTGGGGATGCAGCTGAAGCAAGTAAGTGGTGGCTACACTTGTGGTGGTCCTTTTTGACCCTTTGCACAGTGTTGCAATCAGACTGGGGAGCTGTTCTGCTTGCATCTGAGTGGAAGCTTGCTTGGGATTGAATTCTGTTTCTCAAAGGAAAATACAGAGGCATGAAGTGTCTTGCCCATGACCTCACTGAGTCAGTAACAGAATATCAGCTTCCTCCCTTGATCTCTAAAGTCTTTTAGAGTAGAAAACTCTGTCTTGCAAAGTACACTGGGGCTTAGACTCTCTCCTGGAGAGCAGCCTCCAGGGAAGGGGAGTCCAAAAGAATGCTTTTCAACCGGGGTGCAGCCTGGAAGAAACAAAATTCAGCTCCTTGTAATGAAGGCACCAGAGATCCTTCCCCTGCTACTGCCTGCTGAGGAGCTGGCGCTGTAGAGCTGTGCTGAAGCCCCAGCCAGGGCTTCTATTGTAGCCCCAGGAGGCAGCAGCGTTCCCGACTGAATCCCGGCTGAGGGGCTCTGCCTGCAGGGCTGTGAGCGCTGCCCGAGGGCGGCAGCGGGGCCCTGAGGAGGCAGCGCTCAGCCCGAGGCCATCACCCAAGGTTATCTGCACTTTCCTTTGGCAACTGCCCCTGCCAGCCTCTGCAACAGGAGAACAAAGGCAAAGCAATGCTGGGTTTCATTGTTTCTTAGGGAAAGCATCACTGCAGTTTGGCTTTAAGCTAGAATAGGGTAGATTTAGATTAGACATAAGGGAGAATTTTTTTTATAATGAAGGGAATGAAAAGCTGGAAGGGTTTTCCCAGAGAAGCTGTTGTTGGTCCATCCTTGAAGGTGTTCAAGGCCATCTTACATGGGGCTCTGAGGAACCTGATCAGGATGAAGATGTCCCTGCTCACAGGAGTTGGACTAGATAGTGCTTAAAGGTGCCTTCCAACCCAAAATCTTCTAGGACTCTGTGCTCATTGTCCCATGTTAGTGTTATACTTGGTATAAAGTGGTATTTCATTGTTATACTTGAAGTTCTTTGGGATAACAAAGAGATGTTACGCAGCTCCAGCAAGTTTTCTGGCCCTTTCCATCATCGCCCTGTCCAGCATTCTCCCCTTACAAGCTCCTCTTTGGTCCCTGCAGCCTTTAGCCTACCACCTGTTGATGGCACAGCTTCTAGAGTGCAGAGAACACACCCTGGTGGTGCCTTGAAGAAGGAGGTCGTGAGGAAGCAGGACAACGTTCCCTTACTGCCCAATACACCCATCATCCATGGGGATGGCAGCTTCCCGCACAGCTCCTCAGGTAAGCCTGCTCCATGGCAGCTTTTTCCACACGGGTTTGTCCTTGCACAAGGAGCACAAACTGCCTCCTGCCTCAGCCAGCACTGCTGGGATCTTGGCTCCATAGTCTGTCCTGAGAGTGAACAGCAAATCTACTTTTGAGTGACTCCAGCTTGGAAGTACTGGAGCAGTTGGTTCTTAGAGATCCATTGGAAAGTTGAGCTGAATAAAGTGGTACCACATCTTCAAGTAGTGGTAAAGGCCTAAGCTCTGGCTTTTGCCCATCCTGAGAGTCCAAACTACAGCACTGGTGCCAGGAGGCAGCTGGGACTGCAGGGATGAGCTGCAGGGCAGTCTGCCAGGCTGTGCTCACTGTGCTTGTATGAGAACCACCAGGATCAGTTGTTCACTCACCATCTGGGCACCTATGGCACTTGGGAGCTGGCGCTGCGAGGCAATTGTCAGCTTCAGCCCGGAGCTGGGCCCAGCTGGGGGAGGCTGGGAGCAAGCAAGGAGCCCCAGGAGCCAGACAGCAGGGAAGCCTCTGAGCCAGCGCCAGTTTGTAGCACACGGAGCCCTGGCTGGGAGATGGGGCTGAGGCCGCTCCATGGCGGGGCCTTGCCCGGGGCTGCAGCGCCCATGGCCGACCCTCTCCTCACAGTGACCTCGCAGACGGCCCCTGGTGCCAAGCGCCGAGAGGAGCCGCTCCGTGGGCGTGGGCAGAAGGACAGAGCCTCTTCAGACCCACAGCAGTCCTTACAGGAGGCACTCTCCATGCTGGGCAGCGATGACTGGTAAGAAAGGCCCCGTTCCCTCTGTGTCCCTCTCGGCGTTAAGGTCGGTCAGAAGCGTGTCTTGCTCGTGCCTCGGAGCCCCGAGAGCCCAGAGGGCCAAAGGGCACTGGTGAAACCCCTGCAGAGCAGGGAGAGGATGAAGATTGGGGAGCAGCCTTTTCTTGGCCTTGCTCTGCAGCAGTGCTGCAGCTGCAGCAGGTCGGTGCTGTTTCCTCGCTTTGCCTGCTGCTCCATGGAGCTGCAAAGGAAACCTTGAGGGAAGAGAGAAAGCTCTGGAAGGAGATGATTTGCTGGCTGAAGGCAGAAGCAGGATGGCAGAAGTTTTGAGTGTAGAGATTTGGGTGCCTTGGGCCACTGGCCCAGTGGGACTGAGTAAGATTCCTCTCTGCTCCCACTGCTGACAGCAATGGCAGGTGACAGGGTCTCCCTGTGACCTCCTGCATGGGAGTCCCAGAAGCAGCTCCAGGGAGTTCCTTTTTCTGAGAAATGGACTGAGTTGTGCTTTCAAGTCCCTCAGCCTGCCATTACTCCTGAAGGGCTCATGGCAGAAGAGAAGGAAAAAGAAAGAAAACCCTCTAGGAATCTTGCACTTTTGGAATTCAACTTTTTACCTCTCACTGCTTCATATGGACCTGAGATGTTTTGCCAATACTCCCAATGTGTCCCAAAATTATACACAGGCAGAAGGAGGTCCAGAGGTGATAACCCTACAAATTTTAGCTGATACTGGTTTTCTTTTTGATGTCTTTTTTTATCACTCCCTGGTGGATGCTTCATTCACACAGGGGTAAGGACTCTATTCACACTGGGATAAGCATGAAAAATCTGCCATGATGCATCTCCTTGTGGAATCACCTTTGTTTTGCCCTTTCACTTCTGCTTTCTCTTCCCCATTTCTCTTTGGTGCTCTGTGAGGTGCAGAGAGCTTCTGCAGGTGTGGGGGGTCTGGATGGCACTCAGGGGTGCCTGTGGGATCGGTCACCAGCCCTGGGCTGCAGCCCTGATGCCTCACAGACCTTCCTGTAGCTGAGGGCTTGCACAAAGCAAGTGCTCAGAGACAGAGTTGTTTGCCCCTTTTAAATAACTTGTTGCTGTTGTGGGGGTTGTTTTAGGTAGGGGGTTTTGGGAAAAGCCAGAGTTTGCCCAGAGTTTGCCCAGGGGTGGAATCTCCTGGGTCATCCTGCTGCTTTTTTGGGGAATGTGTGAGGTGGAGTGGAGGGGGTGACAGAGAGGCTGAGATTGTAGAGTGGAAACTCAGCTCCAGAGTGGCAGTGCAGACTCTCCCTGCTGAATGCCTGCTGGGGCTGACAAAGAAGGAAAATGCCCCAATAACAGCCCGGTGGCACTGTGCCTCAGGGACAGGTACAGAGAGGTGACAAGAAACAGCAGCATGGCCCGGTCTCACAGCTTCTAGGAAGCAGTGACAGAGGGGCCTCATGTGCCAGAGATTTCAGAAGGGCTGTCTTCTTAAATGGCCACTCTGAAACCCCTCTCTTTGCCTCTTGGGTTTGTGAATGCTTTTGACAGCCACAGCATCCTGGGGCAACGCGTTCCAGGATTTCAATAAGCACTCCTTGAAAAGCACCTCCCATTGTTCAACTGAGCTGCCAGCCTGGTCATTTCAGAGGGTGCTGCCTTGGTGGAGAGAAAAATCAATCTTCTGCCTTTCAGGGAGCTGAAGGAGAAGGGACTCTTCACCATCAAACACCTGGCTGGGTCCCATTCAGAGGTCCTGCTTTGTAGACTTCGTGACATTTGCTTGGCAGTTACCAGAGAGGTGAGAACATTGTTCTGAATTGTCCTCCATACTTCATACACGGTGTGTAGAGTAGGTATGTGCTTGCTCATCTCCATGTGTGCTCAAGGTCTGCCTTCATTTCTGGTTTTAGACCTGATATTTCTAATGTCTGTCAGCTATCTGTAGGATCCGTGGGTACATGCAGCTGTATCTACTGGCAGGTCAGGTATCTGACACTCATCTTTGATTGTGGTGCCTTTATAATGCAATGTGCAAAGGCAGAAACTGAGACACTAATAACATTATTTTCCAGAGTCCCAATCTCTGCCCAAACTGTAATTCAACACTGCAAATTATTCTGTAGACCAGAGCCTGTGTTTTCTGTTTCCTGGCTGAGTGCTTCAGCTGCTGGTGTTGCTTTTTTGAACAGGAGCACCTGACTCTTTAATCTTTATGACTTGTGCCTTTATGATCTGAAAGCAGCTCTTGCTTTAATTTTCTAGTAAAAGGGCCTAAAATCAAAGCTGTGGACATTTTAGAAGGGTTAAGTAGAACACTTTGGTCAAATTTTTTTTAGGCCTGCAGTAAGCAGGTCTGAGGCCAGAAATTGGTGCCAGAGTAAGTGCCTTTCTGTGCTTGTGCTCTCCTGCTCTTCTTGTACTTGTATGTTCCTCTGGACACAGTGGGATGTGTTGTCATTTCCTGGGACTTCTGTTGAAGGTAACTGGTTTTCTTTTCAAGGTGATTCTTATACTTCCCCTCATGACTTCCCCAGGTGACCAACCTCCGTTCCAAGGTGTCCTACTCTGCCATTGTCACTCTGGGAGAGCTCTTTGTGACCTTGAAGAAGGACATGGACTCTGAGGTGGATGAGGTTGCTCGGGTCCTTCTCCAGATGGTGTCCAACTCACCAGAATTTGTTCAGAAAGCAGCCAGTCAGACCCTGGGGATCATGGTGGAGAATGTGACTCCTGCACGAGCAATGGCTGCTCTCATGGACATGGGAGTCAAGTAGGTTCTTCTTCTTTTAGTGATGTTCTTCACCTTTGTGTGTGTGGGAGGGAGAAGGGATGAGACAGAGAATGGTGGGAGGGAAGGGTCCTGTATCCTGCGTCTTCTGTGGACTCAGTGACTTGATTCTCCGACCACCCTCACTTCTTTCCTCTTGTCACCTATTTCTGCCCTCCTGCAGCCTATTATTAGTTCTCAGAATCACAGAACTGTAGAATATGAGGAGTCGGAAGGGGCCCATCAGGACCATCAAGTCCAGCTCCTGGCCTTGCACAGAACAGCCCAAGGGTCACACCAAGTGCCTGAGATTGTTGTCCAAATGCTTCTTCAACCCTGTCAGGCTTGGTGCTGTGACCACTGCCCTGGGGAGCCTGTTCCAGTGCCCAGCCACCCTCTGGGTGAAAAACCCTTTTTCCTGATATCCAAACTAAAGCTCCTCTGACTCAGCTTCCTGCTGCTTCCTGGGGTTCTCCCAGTCTGTCAGATTTTCCTAGATATGGTGACTGGTGGGGAAGGGAAAGTGCCTGCAAGGGCCAAGGATAGAGCCTTGTGCTTTTGTGGGAAGAGGGACAATTGCAATTGCAGCTGTGAGCAGTGTTTGGTATTTCACAGCACTAACCACAGAGGCCCTGGGGAAAACCACCTATCCTCATGATGCCATTAACTTGAGAAATGAGGAGGGTCCTTGCTGGGGCATGGAGCACATGGGGGACAATCTGCTGGGTGTGGCACAGCCTGCACAGCAGGGGCAGCTCCTGCCAAAGGAGCCTTGTATGACTGTCCTGGCCTTAGAGCTCTACTTTCCATTCAAACTGATGTTTCGTGTTAGCCTTGAGATGATGAATCACTCTAAAGGCACCTTCACAGGCTGAGTGCCATGGGACAGTTGAAGCAAATGCTGCCTTAAATGTTGGTGCTGGGCCTGATAGTTCCCAAGAGACACTCTCTAGAACAGGACAACCTGGCTAAACTGCCTGCCACCCTTTCCCCAGCTTTGGAATAGGGAAAAACATTCAGATGGATCCATTGCCAAGCCTCACAGAAGAAACAGGCTGCATTGCTGGATATTCTGCAACTTCATGGCCCACAATGTGTTTTCCCTGCATTTGTTGTTTTCCAAAGTTCTGCAGATTTGGGGATAAATGGGTGGAAAGAGCCTCAATCCTGCTGCAGCTCTGTGTACTGGGTGCCCTCTGATGGGTCAGCATCAATTGTCCTTAATTTCTAAATTATTCATATGTCACCTATTTCTTTAATCTTTCTCAGAATAAAAACTGAGAAAGAATTGAGTATCAGACAGTGCAGGGAGGCTGAATTCCTCCCTCTTCTGTGCAGGCAGGCCTTGTGTGCAATGCTAACTTTGTGTTTACCTGAGGACAGAACCTTCTGCAGGTGTCTGAAGGTGCAGGGAGAGCCCAGGCTACTTCCCCCAGCAAGGGCAGGGAGCAGGCTCTGGCCAAGGCCTGTGCTGCTGCTGCTCCTGGTCCCTGTGGCCCAGGGTTTGCTCTCTCCTCCCCAGCAGCCGCCACGCCCCGGTGCGTAAGCATGCGGCCGAACTCCTCCTGTCCCTGATGCAGAGAATTGGAGTCACCAAGCTCGCAGGCACAGCCTGGGCTGAGAGGCTGGCACACGTGGCAGGGAAGCTTGCTCAGGACTGTCACAAGGACACAAGGTAATGATCTTCATTTCACCTCCTAAAACAGCAAAACCGTTTTGTGTCTGGTTATAAAGATGAAACCACAAAAGAGTGGAAACTAAAGGGAATATGAAGTTACCTCATGGTGTGAATCATGGAATATGCTGAGTTGGAAGGGACCCATCAGGGTCATGGAGTCCATCCCCTGGCCATGTGCAATGACCCCAAGAGTCACTCCATGTGCTTGAGAGCATTGTCCAAACACTTCTTGAGCTCTGTCAGCCTTGGCACTGTGACCACTGCTCTGGGTTGCCTGGGCAAATGGCTGTACTGGGAAACCTGAGGTTGGCCAGCAAAAAGGAGCATTGCCAACTTTTTCCTGTGGCTTGAAGGATTCTTTACTGAGATCAAAAGAGCTCAGATCAGCCAGTCCAACAGTTTTGTTTGGCCTTAGGTGCACAACACAAAGCCAAAGTGTTGGCTAATGTTCATCACTGAAGGATCCCAAACATCCATTTCTCATTAACTTCAGACTTTCCTAGAAATATTTCAGAGGTCTTCAGCCAACATATTCAGTCTTTCTAAACCTGTTCTGCAGATTTCTAGAATGCTGTTATCTGTGGCTCAGTGAACTCCACATTTCTTCTTGAAGAAAACTGTGGCAAAATCAACCCAAACCACCAAAATCCCCTTCCTTTGATGATGAAATTCCCATGAATAGCTGCCAAGAACACCAGAGCAACTAGCTGCCCCTGTGCAAACACATAGTATAGAATACTCAATAGGATGCATGAGGTGTTTTGTTCTGGCTTCCCTGCCAGTTAAAGAAAGGCAAATTATTGTGCAATGGCAGCAAGACACTGCTAATAGGCTCTGACAACAAAGCAGATGTGTTTTGCTTGTTCCCTGAGATCCTTTGATGCCACAGAAGCACACCCACAGTTTCAGAGCGAAATGGTATTTTTCTGTTGCCCCACATTCTCCTCTTGCCTCTTGTGTTCAGCTGACAGCACTGTGCAGTGTCAAGTGAGGTAAATCTCCCTCTTTGCTGAGCAGGTAATGCCTTCTCGTGCAAGGATTGCACCTGATGAGTTTAAGGTATCAGCCTTTTCTGTTAACACTCTTCCTGTGTTTGTTCACTTTTCTTTTGTTTCCTTTCTTCCTTCATGCCTTCCTGCCTTCCTTTTTGCCTCCTTCCTTCCTTTCTTCTGTCCTTCCTTCCTTCCTTAGGCATTATGGACAGGAGATGGTGAAGATGTTGCTCAATCATCAACAATTTAAAAAGCTTTTGGAACAATCTCTTTCCACCCGTGACCTGGAAGATATTCTGACAAGAATCAAGAAGGAAGTAAGTGCTTGGCAGGAGAAATGTCTCCTTTGTGCAAGTATTGCCACTGCTAATATGAGATCAAACATACCCAATCTGTCTTTAGCTCATTCCTCTTCTGCTGAATCATTTTGCTGCTGGGAATGAGCTGTTAATCCTCAGCCTGTTCATCTGCAGATCACAAAGGAATTGATATTATTAGGGAAAAAGTGGGGTTTTGAATATTTTCAATATCAGTCACAAAGAGGAAAGGGGAAGAGGAGAAAATGGGTTTACATTTAAGCGTAAGCCCCCACCAGGCTCTCCCTACTCTGCCCCTGTAAAGGAATTAAGTGAGAATTGCGCTTCTGAACATAACAGAGTCTTTGCAAAGGACACTGGAAATAGTAGTACGAAGAAAATTTGCAAATACACAAAAGATGTCCAAGTCAATCCTAGTTACTTCAATTACTGTCTGTCTTTTGGGAATGCTGCCCTGCTGTCAAGCCCTGTGGAGCTGGAAGAAGCTTGGTGAATTCAGCAGCATCCAGTGGAAAATCCTTTGTTTGTTTGAGGGGATTTTTCTATCGACATTATAGAAGGGAGCCTGCCTTTGTGCAGGCACAGGGAGAGTGAGTGTTGAACCAAATCTACTTCCAACACAATGGGCCAACCCCCAAAGAGTCCAGTTTGTTCTGCTGCTTCCTTCACAAACACTCATTGCCTGCCAGTTTGCATTATTTCCATTTATGCTCAAGACTAAGGAATTTGGGATTTTATATTGCTGCTCAGTCTGGTAGCACCCATAACCTGCCTTGGGCTACTGAAAACAAAGAGTTGGCATCACTGAATCTCTGGTCTGTTTCCATCTGTAAGTTAGGAAATGTTTCCCTAAGCCTTGGTAGCAGTGATCCTGGTTCTAATTTGTGTTTTCAGCAGGGAATTTCCAATTTTATACTCCAAAGACTGATGGGGTTTCTCTATGTCTTTGTAGGGGATGGCAAACCAGAAGGGTGAAGGCCCATCTGTCAAGGAGCCGGTGAAGGAGAGGAACGGTGGCTCAAAGAAGCCCCAGGCCACGTTGTCTTCTAGCAAACGGTACTGAGCACTTTTGTTAGATGAGACAAAGCACATGACAAGCTTTACATGTCTCTTCCTCAGGAAAAACTTTCTGGCAGAGATGACCAGTGCCACAGATTGTTTCCTTTCCCTACAAATGCTCTAGGATAAAAAATGTCTACTTCTGTATTGTGCTGAACACAACTTCTCTGGAGGGGTTTCCACAAAAATGGAGAGACAAAAAGACACCCATTGGTTGCAGCTCAGACAATGCAGTGCAGTGGCAAGGGCAGTGTTGTGGAGGCTGGGAAAGGGCCAAGTTTCTGCTGCCTGACTTGGGACAAGTAAATTCAAACAGGGCTTTGTTTTCATCTGAGTGGAGTCTTTTTCAGATGGGTGTTTTGATGAGAAATCTCAGTCTGGAAGCAAGATGCCATTCCACAAAGATGCAGTTCTCATCCATGTGGTTTGGCCTGGCTGAATCATGGTTTTCTTACACTCAAACAGTATCAAGTTTGAGTAGTAAGGAGCAAGGCAATTCCTGAACAACTTCAGTCAACAGGTGTCTCAATGTGGACTTTTTGTCTTGATATTCCTGTCCTTCATGTAATTTGCTTGATGGACAGCATGTTTGGTTTATTTCCCCCTGTGCTGCAATCAGCATTTAAGACAGGAATTGCTCCTTGCTGTCTCTTTCATGGCAGTTGCAGAGCTGCTTGTACCTCTTCTCCTCTGATAAAAGAATTTAGCTCTGTCCTGCTCAGCAGTGGCAGGAAAGTGACCACATGCCTCAGTAGCACAGCTAGCATCTTCCCGTGCTCATGGAAGAGACAGGTTGATCAGGAGAATTGCTCCCAGTGGGTTTGTTAACCTGTGCATCTAGGCTCTAGGGAAGCAAATGAAATGTGAGTGGAGTGTAGTTCTGGGATGTCTGGCTTCCATTTTTATCTCTCTTACTGATTTTCTGAATCCTTCAAATATAGCCCTGTTTATCTGTTCAGATGCATCTGAGCTACTTTTCCAGATTGTCATGCCTGGTGTAGAGACACTTCTCCAGAGTGATGAGTTTCCTTATTCTAAGACACACATGTCCCTTATGAGGAAGCATTTAGACTTGGAAGCAGTGTCTCTCTTTCTCCACAAAGCAATGTGACCTGTGTGCCCTGGCAGCCATCTGAAGATAGATCAGATGCATCTCATCCTTGGTTTTCCTCAGTGAGCTCTGGCAAGAACGTTACTTGCAGATTGTCTCCGGTAATCATTGTCATGAGGTCCACATTGTTCTTCGGACCCTCATGACTTTCCAGCTTGAAATCACATAATAGGAGAGCTGCTCAAGATGTTTTGCTCACAATTAACTGAAGGTATTGTCTGTGGCTGCAGCTCTCTCCATAGAGAGCAGCAGGCACAACTTTCCCAGGCATTGTCCTGGGGAAGGCTGTGAGAAGATCAGAGAAAAGAATCAGAAACAATTCTTATCTGCCCTTGCTGCGCCTGTTGTTGTGAACATGTGGAATGTGTTATAGAGATTTGTTTACTAAAGGGTAATTTCTTAATTGGCTACTGGTGATGGTGTTTTGGATTCAATTGACTAATCTGGTCTGTCTGTGTCTGACTGTCTGTAAGGGTGATGAGTTTCTGTATAGTATAGTATAGTATAGTATAGTATAGTATAGTATAGTATAGTATAGTATAGTATAGTATAGTATAGTATAGTATAGTGTAATAAAGTGATTGATCAGCCCTCTGGAATCATGGAGTCAATGCTAATTATTTCCACGACGGGGATGCCATGCTACAATAATTATCACCAACAGGTCCTCATTTGGTTTTATTTTCCAGGGTGAAATCTCCCTCTGATGGACACCTCCTACACCGTGCAAAAGCCCAGGTCATGTCACCTCCAGCTGTGGAAGAAACAGAGCTGCTGCAGAAGCTTTACCATCTCCTGGAAGCCAAGGGGTTTCAGACAAGGATGGAAGGAGTGGAACTCCTCCAAGACCTGTGCAAAACCAGCCCCCAGCTCATCTCCACTAACATTGTCCAAGTACGTAGGGTATCTTCACTGCTCCTTTCCTTTAGCTCCTTTCCTAAGCCTGTAGCAGCAAAGTTAATTCAGTGTGTCTTGGCACTCCATCCTGGCTGTTTGGGACACGCTGGTCCCTCTTACCCAGACAAATGTAATTCAGGTCCAGGCTTCAGGACAAGTTATTTCAGTCCAGCTGTATTTGCCTGGCAGGTGCCTATTGATGCTGTTCATCAGATGATGGCAGAATTTTCTGCTGGTGTAACTGCTGCTGTCTCCTACTCCCAGTTGGGTTAAGTGAAGGAAATCCAGCCCCTGAAAGCATGGCAATTGTTCTCTAGACCAAAAATGGGTTTGCATAGGGAAGAGAAGTATCAGGCTGGGTTGGTTTAAACCCATTTGGTTTTTCAAAAACAACAATTCTATATACTCCATCTTGTCTTACACAGGCACAACTCTGGCTTCTCATTTCCATCCTTGTTCCTATTCCTCTTGGTAAAGACAGTGCTCACCCTTCTTGGGGGGTCTTTTTTTCTCTTTGGAAAAGGATGGAAACAGCTAAGGACTCATCTCTGCCTTCTCCTCCCAGTAGCTGCTTTTTCCCTTTTTCCAGGAAAAGGTGCCTGATAATGTGGCTGTCAAGGGACTGAACCTGCTCTAATGAGAGCTGTACAGCACATTCCATTTCAGAAGTCCACCTGTTACTTAGAGAAATGGTCTGGATCCTGGAAGAGTTGATCAGAGCCCTGCACTTCTCCAGACACTGGCTCTGAGACAAACAAAATAAAACTTAGATCTTCTCCAGCCATGGTTTTGGCAAAATCATAACTGCCCTCAGTACTTGAGGCAACTGTATAGAAAACCAGGCATTGTAAACATCTGCTTCCATTCAAAGCAAAGGTACTCTTTAGCATTAATAAATGGAATTGATTTAATGATTTATAGATGGAGAGAAATACCATAGGGGCTACTCTGTCCCCAGCCCAACCTCTTAAAAACAGAAGAAAATCTTTCAACCAGCATGAGGTTGCGCCACTATTCCAGTGAGTGGCCCACAGGAAAACAGTGAAATTGTGCAAGCGAGTGCTGACCTGACAGAAAGGATCACTTTCATCTTTGACATTGCTGACTGCGACAGCCACTCTTCAGACAAGGACATTTGAATCCAGCTTTCACATTGCTTGTTCTCTTCACAGATTTTTGATTATTTTGTCCTGAGGATATCTGACAGCCACAAGAAAGTGAAGCAGAGGGCGCTGGACGTGCTGGCTGAAATCACAGGAGCCCTGAAAGATGCCTTGAACCCAGTGATCATTGGTTTGGTGGAAGGAATAACAAAGAACCTGAACTCAAAGGATCCCAGAGTTCGTGGGGCAGCTGTGAAAGCACTGGAAGAATCCATTGCTCATTTGGGTAAGGCTGAGCCCTGGCAGGGACTCTCCTCAACTGCATCTCTGTCTCTCCTGCACAAGAGAGCGCTGAGTGCCTTGACAGCTGCTCTTGTCTGTGGAACACTCCAGCTGACACCCACCAGAAGCTGTGCAGCTGCAGTCCTTATGCACCATCCCCAACAGGCTGGAATGTGCAGCAGCATTTCCCAACAGTCCCAGGCTCCCTTGGCTCTGTGCCGCTTGTCTGAAGAGCAAGTCCTGGGCTACAGCTTTGCTACAGTTCAGAGGCAAAGGGGGTTTGGAGTGTGCTTGGGCCCTGTCTGACTTCCCAAATGAACAGCTTTGCTGTTGGCATGAAGGGACACTGGCCCATCAGAGCTTCTGCAGAGCAGCCACCTGCAAGGCTCTACATTAGAGGCATCAGCTGCCTATTTTCCACTTTTATTCTTTGTCTTCCATGTTCAAAGGGGAACTTATGATTCACCAAGTTCATTTCATTAGAACAAACAGGTATAAACCCAGCTGTCAATGATGCCTTGTTCCACATGTTGTTTTGCATGGGGCAAGATGGCCACAGCAATTAACTACATAGGCAAGGGCTGCTCTAAATTCCTCTGCCACACAGATTTATGTCAGCTCTGAGAATGCTCACTGGGGAAATATGCCTGGAAAAAGGAGTGTTGAAGAGGCAGGTCTTCAAGAGGAGTTTCCACTTTCTCCTCCCCAGCTGTTCTGTGAACTCAGGAACTGCCTGACTCAGTGCCTTTCTGTGACCCAAGTATGGGCTTCTTCCTTTTTGCTCTGGGATGCAAAACCTTTTCACTGCTTCCATGTGAGTGAACTCTTGAGGTCCCTGATGTGAAATGTTTTAACATAGCTCCTGCTACAGCAGACAACTTTGGATTTACAAATGTGAAAGGAGAGCTTATCTTTTGGAATTTTAAACCCTGCCAAGCAGGCTGGAAGGAAAGAAGAAAAGGATTCAAAAATCCACAGAAATGTACTTTATTTTATAAAATGGGGTTGGCCCTGCCCTTTCCCTCCTCACTGTCCTTTCTCCTATGACCTGAGAAAAGTGAGCAGAACCATGTGTTTCCCTTGTAGATCAAGTGTCACTGCTGAAAGAGTTCAGCTACCAATGGAATCACTTGAGTGGCCAAGCTCTGCTGGATGTCACCGAGTGTATCACAGGTATGGCCTCCCCTTCTGAGCCAAGAGCTCTGCCCAGGGAGTATTGACAGGGAATGCCTGTGAGCAGACAGCAGAGCAGTTCCTCCACATCAGGAGGTGCTGAGCTTGTCCCTGCTGCCCAATAGCCAAGGCAGGTGGATTTGGCAGGATTTCCCTGGCTGCTGCAGAGCTGGGCAGATCTGAGATGGGGGCAGCGCTCGGCCTCGGGGCTGAGCTCTCACTGGGGCATCTCAGAACCACCTCCAGCAAAGGGAGGGGCTGAAAATACCCCAGCTGGCTCCTCTCTGGGAAGCTCAGGGACATCTGTGATCTTTGAGGGGAAATGGTGGCAAATGCTCTTTCAGGGCATCAGTTTGTTCTGTCCTCACAAAATTCTTGTTTTTCTGTTGGAAAGTTTTGAGGCTGAACCGTGCAGAGCCTGGGGGTCACAGCTCAGGTCAAAACTCAACAGAGGCATCAGAGGCAGGGGTTTAGTGCAAGGCAGCCTCTGGGGCACAGGGACAGAAGCAGAGTGCTGAGGCTCCCTGCCTGTGCTGTCAAAGTGGCTTGGACTGCGCCTTTCAGGGTGTGCAAACAGTGTCTGCCTGTGCCAGCACTGTCCAAAATGCTACAAATGCAGCTGATAATTGATTCCTCAGAGGAGCTTGCTATGTCAGCAAGAGACAAGGAATGGAAAAAGGATAATCTCAATATATAGTAGAGAGGAGAATTGATCACCTTGCTTTACCTGGGGCTAAATCCACTGCTAATTATGCCAGCATCTTTGAATGCAAGGTTTAATACACTTTGTGTCTCCATTAGGAATCTCAAAAGGGCACGTTTGGCGATTGGGAATGTCAAAGGCCCTTTAGAGAGCAATTGAATAAAGTAGATCTCCAGCAATAGGGAATTTAGTTTAGCAGTTCTTTTGATCTCTTTTTCAAATAAAGGAATTAACCATAAATTAGGAGTACTTTAGAAAGAGCAGATGTTGTCTCTGAGATTTAGTAGGAACAGAGCTGTTCCTCACGTTCAGTAGTCACCAATGTCTTTAATTGCATTTAAACTCAAATGAATTCTCATTTTAAAATGGGTACCATAAAGGGTACCATAATCCTTTCCTGCTTAGCAGAATTGGTTTTGGGTACTTGCAGGAGCTCTTTCAATGTTGATGACTGGTGGTGGATTAACAGCATAGAGAAAATGAAGTCTCTTCCACCACAGAATATTAAATGGCTGCTAGATAACATTTTGTCTGATCAGAAAATAAGAATGGTCTCCAGAGCCATTCAGGTTTTGGTCTCTCAGCCAAATCTGCCATTCAAGAAGCCTGTTGGTAGTAAATTTTTGTCTGTGTTTGATATAGTTCAGTTCAGAAAATGGGCAGAGAGCACATTTCAGAGACAATATGAGAAAACACTCGTGTTTTGGTTGCATTTCAGTCCCCTGTGTAGCATTTTTCTTTCTCTATGCCCCTATTTCAGTGGACATTAAAAGAAAAAATGCCATTAACATTGGGAGGGGAAAGTGGCAATAAAATGTGGAGATGCTCAAATGCCACAGCAATGGGATCTGGGTAATTCTCTAAGACACCCTGAGGTTTGAAACAGCTGTTTCTTGGAAGCCCCAAAAGCATTCTGCCAAAGACACCAGCTGGTCACTGATGTTTCTAATCCAGCTGTCAAGGAGCAGCCATCTCTGCTGGGCTGGAGTTTTGAGGTGTGTTCTAATCCTGCCCTTTGCTGTGTGCCACTGAGCACAGGGAAGAGCCAGATTAGACATTTGGAACTTGACATCAAAGTTACAAAAATGGAATCATCCCTTTATTAGAAATCTCTCCATTTCCTCTCTATGGTGCATTTCCAAATATTCAGTGTGGGTTTAGACAAGTTCTTAATGGAAATAAAAGACAGTTGGACATTTCGTTCATTGTTCATGCAGAAAGAGATTGTGAAATAATTTAATAAATGTGCAAAGTCTGCCACAGGGACAAGGCTCTGGTTGGAGCAATTAGTCCTGAGGGGTTGGTGGTTCTGTTTCCAGGATGATCAGCTGCTTTGCCCGTTTCTGGATCAAGGGGCTCTGTGTGCCGTTTTGCTGATCTTGGCCAGAGAGGCTTGCCAGAAGCAAAAGCAGAGGTAGATGCTTGTTTGCATTGAGGTTGTGGCTAAGGAGCTGTGTCTCTGTCCCGGCAGTGCTTGTGCAGTGGGTCCATGCCAGGAGCCCTGCAGTCGTCCAGCGCGACGCCCTGCCCGTGCTCTGGTCCTTCCTGGAGAACAAGGCGCTGCCCGTGCGGAGCGCCAGTGTCCGCACCGTGGCCACCAAGCTCGCCTCTGCCCTCTACAAGGTGATGGGCACCCAGCTGAAGAAATGTGCTGCCAGCAAGCCTGCACACGTGCGGGAAAACCTCTCCAAAATGCTGGGCTGGTGAGGGCGAGATGTTCTCCAGAAGGCTGAGGAAGCGCCGAGTTGGACACCTCCGGATTTGCCTTTTTAGCTGTGCCAAGAAAGATGAAATCCAAAGGAAGGGTTTGCATCTGCCCCCGCTCTCTCCATTGCTTTTCCTAGTCATGGCATGGGGGGCCTGGAGCAGCTCCAGGTGGAGGACAAGGTGAAGGGAATCATGGCTCAGCCTCACACAGAGGTGAGGGGGGAG
Organism: Agelaius phoeniceus; assembly: GCF_051311805.1. Taxonomy (NCBI): domain Eukaryota; kingdom Metazoa; phylum Chordata; class Aves; order Passeriformes; family Icteridae; genus Agelaius; species Agelaius phoeniceus. The sequence continues at coordinate 7,054,657 of NW_027509867.1, read as the reverse complement.
CTGGGCCAGTCTCTGTTGGGAGGAAGGGTCTTGTGGCAGCGCAGAGATGCTGTGCACATTGCCAGGGAACAGCTGTGCCCTGCATGTGCCCCTGCAAGGAGCTGTGCTGCTGCCAGTGCCCCTGGAGCTGCAGGGCTGCTGAGCTGTGGGGCAGGCAGAGGAGCCGGAGGGTGCAGGTGCAGCTGAGCCATTCCTGGAGAGCACAGGGCTCTGGGCTCCCTGCTGTCCCAGGGCAGCCCAGAGGCCAGGCTGTGCCTGTGCTAGCTCTGGGCAAGTGGCTCGGGGTTTTGCCCTGGCCTGCCTCAAGTGTCTGCCAGCAGGAGCATGTTTCCCTGTGCAGCTGTTTAGAAGTTGGCAGGAAATGTGTCCCATGAAATATGGAGCTTCAGATGCTTTAGGTTTGCATGGTGGCCACTGCTAAGTTTGTGTCTCCATTTTGCAGATCTGGCTGGTTACAGTCTTACCGAGAAGTTTTCTCCAGACACTTCTGATGTTCCCTCACCCACAAAGTCCTCGCCTCCCGTCCAGAAGAGCTCTCTTTCCTCCAAGCTCAGGAAGAAGCTGCTGCCTGCATGAAGAGTGTTTGAAGAATAGGATTGATGCATTAGGCTTCATAGTTACAGCTGTACATATGTTCTGATCTTTAGATGTAGTTTTGAATTAATGTGTTTTGATTGTATCTTTAAAATTTTTGACATATTTTTAACTATATATATTTTTGATGATGAAAAAAGTAAATAAACAAATAAAACTTAAATAAACCAAGAGGAGAACGTGATACCAGGACCTGCTAGCCTAGGGATTATGGGAGTGCAGCTCACTCAATGTGCCAGTGTCTCACCACATCCTTTCCTCTTTGGGCCTCTCCTCTTCCTCTTTGGCCATGTTTTCTTTGTGTCATTTGTGCTGCTCTTTGTTACTTGGCATTACAATGGGGCCACCATTGACCTGTTTGGGGACAATGGATCCAAAAGATCCTGTATAGTCAAAGGTTTTCTACCTAGGTGTGTTCTGTGCTCACCAAAGGCCTGAGCAAAGAAACAAAGAGAAGTGTGCCCAAATCCCAAAGCTTTGCTCCTTTGCAACCTCCCACAGATCTGGCTCACAGGTGTCTTCAATCACAATTTCATAGGTAAGAAGAGGTCATGTATTTCACTGGGAAATGATGCACTGCTTTAGAAAAGTCACCTGTATGTATATTTACCTGGGACAGCAGTCCAGCTGTGTTGTTTGCACCTTGTTTGCTGAAGGATGAGTGCACTGGAAGGCCAATAACAAGTGACAAGGGTTCCTCCAATCTGTACTGCAGCCTGGATGCCATTCAGCCCAGAGCTAGGGCATCATTTGTTCCCATGGACCAGTGCTTGCCAGTGTAATGAATTCCTGCACAGCTGGAAGAAGCAATTCTGGATTCAGCTCCAGCTCTTGGTGGACTGCATGATCATTGACAATGCTGCCCTTCCAGAGATTATTCTGCAGTTTCCTTTCATAATCATTTGAAGTATTAAATTTCACATTTCAATTTGCTTTGTCTTAGGGAAAAACACTTCTGGCCCCAGTGCAAACTGTACTCTTGGTTGCCAGCTTCTGATGTCACACAATGTCACCTGGCTGCATGTGTTTGCTTTGCTCTGGGTCTAGTCCTGGCCTAATAAAGCCCAGGCAGGGTGGCACATTGCAGGGAAAACGGGTCCATGAGCTTATGGGGTTGCCATCAGCAGCAGAGTGAATGTGCCCTTTGGGGATTTCTCTGGAGACAAAATTAGGGACCTACTCCATGCCACAATATTCTCTTAGATCTTTCTGAAATATCCTAGAAAAGGCTGTGAAACTTCACATCTCCTTGCACACCCACTGTTTGAGGAGGGGCATTTTTGTCCCTCCTCAAAGCCATTGCTCTTGCACATCAGAAACATGAACATCCACCAAGAGGAATGATGCATGGTCCTCCTGCTGCTGCTTCAGAGGACTGGGAAGTGCAGACCTGGGTATTACCAATATGAGCACTTAATTAGCATTTCATGCTCCTTCGAGCTGTCCAGATCTCAGGGCTTTCTGTTTCAAAGCAGCCACTGCACCATCTCTAGGGAAGAACAGGAAATGGGAAACAGTGACTGCCAGCCCTGCAGGGGTGTGGGGGAAAACCTGAAGTGTCTGCATCAAAAGATGAATGGGAAGAGTGTAATTGCCAAAGCCATCCTTCATTAGGACAGCAGGACCAGTTCTTTACTGCATGCCTGCATGAAAATCCTTTGGGATCTCCTTTGTGTATCTCATGCAGAAAAGGAGCTCTTAATAATACCACGCTGCTTAAACCAGATTGGGATGTGGCTCTGTAGTGGTTCACAATGAAGCAGAATGCCTGCTTTGTCACTCCCAGCCCTGGTGAGCCTGCGAGGGACCGTAGTGTATCCCATGCCTGTTTTGCCTCCAAGCAAAGCTTGGTTTTCCTTATTAGTGTGGAGTAAATAGAAGAATAATAAAATGGACAATTAAACTGGCCACTTTGGAGGATATGCTCATGCTTTCGCATGTCAGTCCTGTACCTCATGCTCCCAAGGCTTGTTACTCATCATGAAATATTTTAACAAAAAAACCCCAGCTCTCATGTTACATCTGAATAAAATTGCATAAGATCATCAAGAATTCTGCTGTCAGGAACAAGACAAGAGCCTTCCGACACTCACTTGCAGCTGTCCTGGATTTCTGCAGCCCTTTGTGAAAAGCTGCTGCAGACAGAGTGTTTGGAGTTGGTTTGGGCCTTTATGAGGGATCAGTGGAGCAGTGTGCAGGGCTCTCCTGGCAGAAAACTGTTTGTCCAAGCCCAGGGACATGGTGCCGGCAGAAGCGGAGCGGCCCCGCTCCCAGCCCGAGAGTCTGTGAGCTGAGCCACGCCGGGGAGAAAAGACAGCGAGGGGCTCCAGCCCAGCTGCTTCCCCTGCCCTGGCCGTTCCATGGAGCTCTGCCACGGGAGAAAGTCGACGCCGCACGAGCCACCGAGCTTCCATCAGCTGCTGGAACTGCTCCGTGACAGCTCCTGTTCTTCCCGAGAGAGAACCCGGCACCTTCTTGGAACATGTGTCATGGGGGGATTCTGTTTGTTAATAAACTGTTGGGGTTTTTCCACTTTCATCTATTAGTAATAACTTCATATTGCTGGAAAGGGATTGTTGGAACACTATAGAGGAGATGACTTATTGCACAATGTCCTGTTTTAAATTGTTTCAAACTGTGTGAGACAGATGGCTTCACATAGGAGCATGCCCAAGGCTGCTGAGGGGAAGGCACAGAGGAAGACAAACCCAGTATTTCTGAGGGAAACTCCTTGACACCAAACCAACCTGAGCTGTCAAACAGCAGACCTGATGTTTCAAGACACGGGCCAAAGGGGAAAACTTTCAGTGTGTTTGGTGCAGGCTGGGTTATGCTCGAGGCAAAGGTGTGTCAGTGTGTTGGATAATACTCTTTTCAGGACCTAGAAATGGGACAACTGAGAGGTGTTTTAAAAACTTTTATTCCATTTTCAGTCTCATGAGAAGGGTGAGACAATACAGATCTTATAATTCACACCATCACAATCAGAAGCTGACTATTTCCTAATTACAATACCTTTTAAGTGTTTCTTGGTCTATCTGCTTTTTTCCACGCCATGTTGTAGATGCCTTAAAGCCAATTATTTCAAACTACCCCTTGTGGGTCCCACTACAATGCATCTTTCATAGCTTTATTTTTCCAAAGTCTTATTTGCAAGGCCATCTTTCGAAATTTTTTTCTAGCTCCATTTCTCTCTCAACAATATCTGTCCTATTCCATGGCATTTTTAAGTCAGCATTTCTTGTCTCAAGATTTATATACAGATTCATACTGTGTGGGCCTTCTATTAGGCTCTAAAAACTTTTTACATATCCTTTTTCCACATCAGTGCACTCGGCTCCTTCTCTCCTCATTGTGCCTGGCAAGCACAGGGGCCCAGAGCTCCTGCAGAAACCATCACAGCACTCAGTGGGAGCAAACTTGTGTCCAGTCCTCACCTGGAGCTGTGGTGCCCAGCATTCCACCTCACTGGAATGAGGAACTGTTCCTGCTCTTTCAGAAGGAGCTAAGGAGGTTTGGCCATCAGATCAGCTCCTTCCCAGCTCTTGATTTGCTGCCCTGGGGGAGCTGCTGCTTGTGGCAGCACTTGTTTCACAGCTGACAGCCCTGCTCTGCTGGCCAGCAGCCATTGCAGGAGCCTTTGCTGGTGACATTGAACATTTCAGATCTTCTTAAGGAAAGCTCAGGGCAGAACTTGTCAAAAGAGCATTGCCTGGGTGATGCTTTTAACATTGGATCTTTCCTCCACCAGTGTTCATGTCCAGGGGCCTGTGACCCCAAGTGGGTGCTGCCTCCTGAAATCCCGAACAGCGCAGGATGTCTCCCAGAGGCAACCTGCCACCACCTCCAACTCAGGCTGCCCTGACAGTGCCAAGCGCTTCCTGCAAACTGACATCAGGAAACTGGATTGGTGAGTTTTGATTTCCATGAAAAGGGTTGGCATTCGTGTCCAGGGGCCCGTGGCCCCAACTGCGCTGCCGCCTCCTGAAATTCCGAATGGCGCACAGCATCTCCCAGACCCAAGCTGCCAGCACCTCCAACTTGGGCTGCCCTGGCAGTGCCAAGCTCCTTCTGCAAAATGACATCAGGAAACTGGAGTGGTGAGTTTTGTTTCCAATGGAGAAAGGCCTGCGTTCAGCCCAGGGGCCTGTGGCCCCAGTTGGGCTGCCGCCTCCTGAAATCCCGAACAGCTCAGGATGTCTCCCAGATCCAACCTGCCACCACCTCCAACTCGGGCTGCCCTGGCAGTGCCAAGCGCCTCCTGCAAACTGACATCAGGAAACTGGGACCGTGAGTTTTGTTTCCCATGGCAAAGAGCTGGCATTCGGGTCCAGGGGCCTGTGGTGTAACAACTCCCCCAGGCCCCGGAGTCTCAGACCTCAGGCAGCCACTGGTGACCAACAGGGACAGGAAGGCAACAGGACCGGTCTGGGTTTAGCAAAACCCAGGATCCTTTATTGTGCCAGGGACCAAGACAAGAAACGAGGGGCGGAGGGTCATGGATTTTACATGAAAGGGTAGGGGTGGTGTTTAGGGTTGGGGTCCAATAGCAGGAGGAGCAGGGGACTGCAAAGGGGTGGATCAAGGAAAAAACTAAGGAAAAAAAATCAATAGAAAAAACTAAGGCAGGGACATTGCAGTAGAATTTACACTAATGGGAGTACAGGAAAAGAAGAACATTCTGGGGCCATTCCTTATTTGACAAAATGGAGTGGAGTGTTTCTTCCTGGGCTTCCGGGGTCACAGCCCACAGGATGGAGGGGTGGAATCTTCTTTAAATCACACCCCTCACCCAATGCTCTCTGTCTGGGTAGAATCCCCACCTCCTGGGGCGGGGGAACCCCATACCTCCCCCTTTTTCTTTCTTTTAGAAACAGGGGAAAAATTAAAGTTATAGCCCTTAAATTAGTTAATACTTATGAGGTAACTTATAGATAGATTATGACAACTCATAAAGGGATTCCCAGGGACATAATAATGAACAGTAAAACACTATTAACATGACAATAACAATTATAAAACTGATAATTTTAGCTAAACTTGAGACAATAAACAATCTTAATGGAAAGACTAAACATGAAGGGGGTACACACAAGAAGATTAAAAGGTATAGGTAAGAAAGTAAGTTTAATGTAATAATTAAAGTAACACTTAAGCCTTTTCTTTCATTTCTTTGCTCTCAACTTAATACCCTTATTCTTAGTAAATTAGTCCTTCTCTTTTTTGCTCACTCTCTTACTTTCTCTTTTTCCTTTTTTCCTCTTTCCCCTTTTTCTCTTCCCTTTAAACATCTTTCAAGTATTCTATACTATCACTTCTTGACTTACAATCAAACAGCTTACGCACACCTTCTTTTCACTTGCTTTTCACTCTAATTAAAACTTCTGTTATTTTTCTGCTAACAAAAAATTGTCATTTGCAAGATCAAGTACGAAAGTAAAACACATAATTTATAAAAACACAAAATGAAACTCATCATTTGTAAAAAAATTTTTAAACCAGTGAAAAATCAAGCATCAAATTAGACTTACACATTTATCATGAGATATTGTTTTTCTGCAGGGTTCCTTCCATAAAGGATAATAGGGTATAAAGAGTGTATTCTGGAAACTTGATTTTTCCAATTAATTAAAATAAAGAGATTTAAAAACTTAACATGAGTAATGGGAGTTAGGATTGTTTGTGTCATATTAACTTCTTGTAATATTAGTTGAGAACTATTTACATTTATGTATATATTAAAATGAAAAGAGATAATAATAGTCTGTAAAAACTAAATTAACATTAACAAATGAAATAATAATTCTGGTATTTAATAGCTTACATCACTTAAATTAGTCCTATTAAATCAAGCTACTCCTTTTTAATGAAGACTGGGGGGTTGGAAAAGGTTAATCAAACAAACATATCTTTTGTGATATAAACATGATCTAGAACTCACTTAAAATTAAAATGATCTAAATACAACTGAAAATATATTTACCAGGAAGGGGGAATAAAAAGGGAAGTGTTAGGGTTTCTACAGAAAACTTGCACAGTTACATTAATTTGCTGTCTGGAGCAGGCTTGGTGATGATTTCTCCTTCTCCACCAGCTGTGCTTGGGAGCTCTGGGTGTCAAACTTTGTTGAGTGCAGTTTGCCATGGCATGCTGGAGGTGCCTGCCGCTGCAATCCATGGCGGTGGGTACTGGCACAGGCACAATTTGGTTGAACACAAAGTTTCTCTGGGGAGTCCAGATGGCAGTGGCCGCATTCAAAGGAGGCTCTCGATGCTGAAACACAGGTCCCAAACTGTTTGATGGACTGGCCTGGCTTTGGAGGGGCTCTATGGTGCCGGCAGAGGCAATGAAGTGGGAGATCCTCTCAAGAGAAGGAGTGGAAGCCCTGATGTTTGTGCTGCGTAACTGCAGCAAGTTGTCTGGGGCTCTGCTAGGAGGGTTATGGGCATCACCATTTTGGGGGAGTAAACAAAAGAAGGTTTCTGCAGTGGGGTTTCTGGTTCCATCTTCCCTGGAACAGACGTGTCCTGTGATGGAGGGGTCACAACCTCCAGAGGTGGAGCCAGAGGCAAGATCAGGGCCAGGAAGAGAAGGTGAAGAGCAGGAGAACAAGTTCCAAGTGGTGTGGCCATCACCATCTTGGAAAGGAGGAACCAGGGTGGCATGGCCAACACTACTCTGGAGCAGGGCCTGGGGAGGGTGTGGGAAAATCAGAGGGGAAGAGAATAAGGTGTGGAGGAATGGCTACATGACAGGGGCCACGTTCTGGACCAAGAATCGGGAGGATGCAGCTAATCTGGGTCCCTGCACCTGCAAAACACTGTGTCCTTGAGCATAGCTGTGGTACAATAACAAGCAGTGAGAGAGACATGAGAAAAGAAAGATGTAATCCCTAAAGTATGAGGAAGAGCTGATATTGTAGTATACCAATAGATTGCTTAGCTTGCAGAATATGTATGAGCTTATTACTTGTTGTGGATAAAAGTCTGATGCTCTCTTCAATAAATGAAGCTTGCTAAACACTCCTATTGAGCATCCAAGTTTCCCTCACCGCAACAAATGGCCCCTGAACAGGGACCCTACAGAGGGCTTGAACCTGCGAGCCATGGTCCGGTGCAGTATTCTGTGTCGGTCCTGATGCAGCACAGGAGGCAAAAGAGTGGGCTCCGCATCCCTGAGCGACCTTAGAGAAGGGTCTCGGCCGGCGAAAGAGCGGGCTCCATGCCCCGAGCCACCTTAGAGAAGGGTCTCAGCTGGCAAAAGAGCGGGCTCTGTGCCCCGAGCGACCTTAGAGAAGGGTCTCGGCCGACTAAGTGCCGCCATCTTGCAAGGGCTGAAACAGCGCTGACGACTAAATTAGAAGGTAATGGAGAGACAAGAGGCGTATGACCTTTTAAAATGCTTTTTACAAAAGCAGGGATTACAGGGTATTGACCTGAGAAAAGAACTCCCAGGATTGCTTCCATATGGAGTTGCAAAAGGGTGTTTTACAGATCTCATCTACATCCTCTTGTCCCCTGCCCCCAGCAACTAGGAATGGCTACGTGACAGGGGCCACGTTCTGGACCAAGAATCGGGAGGATGCAGCTAATCTGGGTCCCTGCACCTGCAAAACACTGTGTCCTTGAGCATAGCTGTGGTACAATAACAAGCAGTGAGAGAGACATGAGAAAAGAAAGATGTAATCCCTAAGGTATGAGGAAGAGCTGATATTGTAGTATACCAATAGATTGCTTAGCTTGCAAAATATGTATGTGCTTATTGCTTGTTGTGCATAAAAGTTTGATACTCTCTTCAATAAACGAAGCCTGCTACACACTCATATTGAGCATCCAAGTTTCCCTCAAAGTGTCTCAAGGCATGCATGGGTCCCACTGCGGTCCATCCCCAACACAGGCTCCTCATGGAGTCCTTGGAGGACAGAATTGGAGGCCAGGATGGCTGAAAAACCTCTCAGAGACTCGGTGTGGAAAGAAAAATCCAAAGTACCTTAAAAACCTTGAGTATCTCAAGGCATTAATGAGCCCCACTGAGTGTCAGTACAAAGCTCTCCAGGGACTCTGTAAAGCAGATAATTGGGGCCATGATTGCACAAACCTCTCACAGAGTCTGTGTCAAAAGGGAAACACCAAGTACCTTAAAAAACTGAAGTACCTTGAAGTATTAATGAGCCCCACTGAGTGTTGTTACTGACAAAGCCTCTCCAGGGATTAATTACAGCAGATAATTGGAGGCCATGATTGCACAAACCTCTCAGAGACTCCAAGACAAAAGAAAAACCTGAAATCCTTTGAAAAACCTGCAGAGAGGCTCCCGGCACAGAGGCGGCTCCTGGCAAGGGCAGCGCTTCAGAGAGACAGCTCTGGGCAGGAGCAGCTCTTGTGCCAGCCCAGCAGGGCTGGGGCACTGCCTGCAGCCAGCCCGGGCACAGCACAGAGGCACAGAGGGGTTAAACTCAGCCTGGGCTGGGAGCACAGGGCAGAGCTCACTCAGGGCTCACTAGAGCAGAAATCATCCCAGGTTTGATGCAGTCATTCCCTGGCTGTGGGAAGAGAAACCGCAGTTCCTGCAGGGATCTCCTGGAGCTGGCACAGCCCAGAGCTTTTAGGACCTTTCAGGAGGACTCTCAGAGCTGCTCCAGGGCAGGGCTGGCTTTCCCTGCTGCCCCAGCCCAGGCACAGCCCAAGGCAGCTCCTGTTGCCAGGCTCTGCTGCAGGGCTGAGCAGCCGGGGCTGCAGCCAGGGGTGCCCAGGGCTGTCCTGCAGAGCAGGGTCCTGCAGCCCAGGGCGCTGTGCTGGGGCAGGGACTCTGCTGCCTGCCAGGGACAGCTCTCAGCCGGCCCTGGCAGCTGCTCCCAGCACTGGGGAGAAGCTCTGGGGGGAAGGAGCCGCCCTGAGCAGGGCAGGGGCTGCTGCTGAGAGGGGCTGGGTGGGGCAGGGCTGCTCCCAGCTCCAGACCAGCCTGGGCACTGCTCCGGAGGGCACTTCCCAAAGAAGGTAAGCCTGGGATTGCTGTAAAGATCAGGAGCTTTCCTGAGAGTGTTTTCAATTTCTTTCTTGGAGAAGGATGGGAAAGTTGGGGTGATGACAAAGATTTTTGCTTTTTTTACATTTTTATATATTCATAGCTCTGTAAATTAATATTATATGGTTATAAAACTATAATCCTTACTTTATTCTATTAAACTCTTAACTAACTCAATAAAGCTACTATTATATACTTTTATAACTATAATAATTAATTAACTCAAGTACACTTCCTAACCATTCTCTTAGATTTTAGAACAATAAGCTGATGATCAATCTTCCTGAAATACTTTCTTATTATCAGTCTTATTATCAAATAGTCTTATTATCAGGAAGAGAACCTACAAGAACATTTTGGTTTTTCACCAGAATGTGAGCAGTCATAACCAAAATTTTTGGCAAAGAAGCCTTTGGACCTATTTCAACGGGTTGAGCCAGGGGTGTGTAACCAGGGCAACTAAATCTCCTATTGGATGTTCCTGTTAAATTTCCTAATTAATCAACCTTAATAAATTGCTGAAATCAGGGGCCAGGTGTGCCCCATCACCACTGGGACACCTGAAAGCTTCCAATTAATGTCTGGTTTTTACTTTACTGTTCTAACATTGTTGAAAGGGGTTTTTTCTCTTTGGATTATAGACAACAGGGGGATGAGAGAAGCAGAATAGGAATTGTAATCTCAGAATGACAGAACATTTTGAGTTGAAAGGGACACACAGGATCACCAAAGGAATGTTTGAGCATTTACAGGGACTGCAGAACTGTAAATTGAGTTGATCAGTGTCTCTGCTGGGAGCCTCCCAAAGGGCCCTCAGCCACTCCTCAGCCCTGCACAGCAGCAGCATCACCTTTGCGGGGCCCAGCAGGGCTCTCCTGAGCTGCCCTTGCCCAGCTGCACACAGAGCCTGCCCCAGCCAGGGCCCTGCACACAGGCAGGTTTCTGTAGGGCCCCAGCCAGGGCACACAGGCTGGGATGGGCTCTGTAAGCACTGGCAGGGACAAGGCTCCTCTCAGGAGGGAATGTCCAGGCCCAGGGAGATGCTCAGGGAAGGAGAGGGGGCTGCAGAGAGCAGGGCTGGGGCAGGAGGGCACTGTTGGTGTGTGGGAGGTGCCGGGCACAGCTGGGCACGGGAACACTGTCCTGAGTGCCCGGCTGTCTCTGCCCTGCCCTCTCAGGCACAGCACCACAACATCTGCTCTTGCTTCTGCCCTGCCCTGACATTGTCACTGTTATCTGCTCTCAGGCAGGCTCTGGCATTTGCAGCAGCTGAGTCAGGCACTGCCCTTGGCATTCCTGCCAGGCAGGGCTGTCCATGGGAATGGGGTGTCCAAGCTTCCCTGGCACCTGTGGGGCTGTGGGCAAAGCAGTCCATGGCAAAGGGGAATGAGCTGAGCCCCCTCTCTGAGATCCCATCATGGGCACAGCCAGGGATCTCCTTGCTGTGCCCTGCCAGGCTCTGAGCTGCCCTCCTGGGTGCAAATCTGTGCCAGAGCCTCTGGGAGTTCCCTGAATGTCCCACGGGGAAGGGCAGAGCTGCCACAGCTGAGGAAATGCTGCTGGGTTTGCCCAGGGAGCCGTGAGTGTCCTTGGCACAAGGGGGTGCTGAGACCTTGCCCAGAGACCTTGAGAGAGGGTGAGACATTCAGGGATCCCTCTGCTCTGGGCAGGGTCTGGTTTATCCCAGGGTACCCGGGGAGTGTGATTGGGCTCTGATTGCAGCCAAAGGTGCAAAGCCAGGGCAGTTGGGAACAAGCCCATCCAGCCCCTCACCTTCCCTCAGCCACAGGGAATCCTTTGCCTCTCCCATCTCTCAGTGGCAAACTCTGAGTGCAGCAGAAATGCTGGGGATTTGTGACCTCAGAGAGCCAGGAATGATGTGTGGGTAGGAAAACAATTCCTACAATCCATTCCTGCCCTCCTTTAAAAGTGGGAGTTCAGATGCTATCAAGCCTGTCTGCATTAGGAGTGATTCCCCTGACAAATCCTGGATATCCAGCCTTGTTTCTCTGCCCCATGGCCACAAACCCAGGGCAGTGGGACAGGGATGGCTCCTTGAGAGCCCCTATGGACAGCCATGGCTGCTCCTGGCACACTCAGCCAGCACAACTGGAGCTCAGGCAGGCACCTGAGTGAAGGTTTTCCCAGAGCAGGAGCAAGGCTGGGTGAGTCCCAGCGGGACAGTCTGCAGGGAATGGCCCAGGTTTGGCTCCATGCAGCCTCTGCTGACTTGTGACTGTCCTTTCTCCATGAACAGGTGCCCATGTGCAGCCCCAGCAGATGTCCAACAGCAGCTCCATCAGGCACTTCCTCCTGCTGGCATTGGCAGACACGCGGCAGCTGCAGCTCCTGCACTTCTGCCTCTTGCTGGGCATCTCCCTGGCTGCCCTCCTGGGCAACGGCCTCATCATCAGCGCCGTAGCCTGCGGCCACCACCTGCACACGCCCATGTTCTTCTTCCTGCTCAACCTGGCCCTCGCTGACCTGGGCTCCATCTGCACCACTGTCCCCAAAGCCATGCACAATTCCCTCTGGGACACCAGCAACATCTCCTACACTGCATGTGCTGCCCAAGTATTTTTCTTTATGTTCTTCATCTCAGCAGAGCTTTTCCTCCTGACCATCATGTGCTATGACCGCTACGCGTCCATCTGCAAACCCCTGCACTATGGGACCCTCCTGGGCAGCAGAGCTTGTGCCCACATGGCAGCAGCTGCCTGGGCCAGTGCCTTTCTCTATTCACTGCTGCACACGGCCAATACATTTTCCCTGCCCCTGTGCCATGGCAATGCCCTGGGCCAGTTCTTCTGTGAAATCCCACAGATCCTCAAGCTCTCCTGCTCACACTCAAGCCTCAGGGAACTTGGGCTCATTGCAGTTAGTGTCTGTTTAGGACTCAGTTGTTTTTTGTTCATTGTTTCCACCTATGTGCAGATCTTCAGGGCTGTGCTGAGGATCCCCTCTGAGCAGGGACGGCACAAAGCCTTTTCCACCTGCCTCCCACACCTGGCTGTGCTATCCATGTTTATCAGCACTGCCACATTTGCTCACCTGAAGCCCCCCTCCATGTCCTCCCCATTCATGGATCTGGCCCTGTCAGTTCTGTACTCGGTGGTGCCTCCAGCCCTGAACCCCCTCATCTACAGCCTGAGGAACCAAGAGCTCAAGGCGGAAGTGTGGAGACTGATGACTGGATGCTTTCAGAAACATTAAACTGCTGGCCAATTTCTGCAAATCACTTGTAATAAAAGCAATCTTTGATAGTTCTTTTTAGGTTTGGTTGTGGGATTTTTTATTGTGATTTCTATTTTTAACATGGTCCACAGATATATGTCATTTATTGTGCCATTTTTCATTTTGTTTCTCTCCCCCTTTATTGCTGCCCCAGAGCGTGTCAACAAAGAACTGTTCTCTCAATGGCTTTAAAGGAACTAAAGGATGTCCCAGCAGAGTTTTCTGCAGAGATGCCCTTTTGTTGCCTTCTCTGGAGCTGCAGCAGCAATGTCTGTGTGCAGAGCTGGGGCAGATCAGTGCTGGCCCAGCAGCTGTGCCCAGCAGCAGCAGCAGCAGCAGCACTTGGTGTTGCCAGTGCTGCTGCCGTGGCCCTGCCCCGCTGCCCTGGTGGCCCTGGTGTTGCTGCAGGGCCTGAGTGCTCTCGGGGCCGGGCACAGCCCTGGGGGTGGCAGTGCCGGGGCTGCAGCAGGGACAGGCCATGGGCACTGCTGGGGCAGCGCTGACGCCTCAGGCCAGGCCCTGGGGGCTCCAGGCTCCTTGCCCAGGCTCTCTCAAGAACACGGCCAGGCCAATGCTCAGCACAGAAACCCCCGTCAGCAGCCCCAGGCTGGCCGTGGGCAGGCTGGGGGCAAACAGCATGGCTGGGGCTCTGCAAGGGCCCTGGGGCAGACGGGAAGGAGCAGCAGAGCAGGGGCTGATCCATGCCCAGTGCGCTGCACAGCCCAGGGCAGCGTCCCAGAGCGTCCTCATGCAGCTGCCAACAACATCCCCCCTCTGCAGCCCTGGCCTCTCCCCCAGCTCACACAGGTGCCCCATCCTTGCAGGCACAGACACGGCAGCACTGCCTCAGCAGCCCCTGTTTGCATTGCACACAGCAGGGCCAGCACCCCCATGCTGTTGCTGTGGGGACATGAACCTGAGGGAGCACAAATGCCAGCAGCCCCTGGGGCCAGCAAGGCCTGGGGGACACCAGGGAAACCACTCAGCTTTGTCCTGGCCTCTGCACTCAGCCAGAAAGTTTGTTCCCATCAGCTGGGAGTTCCCTGTGCCACTGCAGACGCTGTTGCTCAGAGCCAGGGCTGCCTGGCAGCCACCCCCAAACTGCCCTGAGCATTTCTTTGGCTTCACCTTTGCTTTCTTTACTCCTCCTGCTACAAATTTCTTCCTCTTGCCCACCCCAGGGGGCCCAGATATGGACACAGCATTCGAGGTGCTGCCCAAGCAGTGCCCCTGAGCACAGTAGAAGAATCCCAGCCCTGCTCCTGCTGGCCACACCATTCCTGATCCAGGCCAGGAGCCATTGGCCTTCTTGGCCACCTGGGCACACTGCTGCCTCATGTCCAGCCTGCTGTCCATCAGTCCCTGCAGGTCCCTGTGGTAGGCCAGGGACAGGCGCTCGGAAGATTTCGGGCTGTGACGGAAAGTTACAGGAATCCTTCTACCCCCCTCCCCATAGATAAGGATCACCCTTGGAATGTAGCCAGACGTGTAGCCCCCCTAACCTATGCATGCCAGTAACTTTCCACTCCACACTAACCCTAGAAAGTATAGCCAAACCCCTGTCTGACGTAGAGAGACCCCTTAGTCCATAAATACCCTTAAGACCCCTCAATAAAGGCCTTTAACCGTCCACCACATTGGTGTCAGCGTCCGTTATTGGCCACAAGGGATCCCACGAAGGAGATCGAAGTGCTGGACCCTGAAACCAGGTCGCTGTGGCCTTCACAAGAAGGCAACATAGTGGTGCCGAAACCCGGGACGAAGCGTCGAGTCCGGGCGACGGGAGTACTCCTGGCCAGGGGACAGCACTCAACGCCGGAACGGCCATAGCGAAGAAGGGGGACGCCCCAGAGACCCGCGATTCGTATGGAAGCGATAGCGAAGGTCGTAAGTTTGATACATATGCAATGGGGAATCAAATGTGAGCTCAGGAATTTTAATCTCGCATTGACGAGACTCTTAGAGCTTGGGGTCATTTCTCGACCCATAGATATATTACACTCTGAGGTGTGGCAGAAATGCACTGTCGCGCTAGCAGAGGACACAAAAGCCACAGGCAGCAGCAAAAGCCTGAAAGCGTGGGGGAAGGCAGAAGCTGCCCTACGCAAAGCATTAGAAGAACGGGAGACGTGGAATGCTGCGCGCTCCTGTTTGTTAATCGCGCCACAGCTGGGGGAGGGGGCGATAACGCGAAACCCCCCTGGTGGCGACTCGATTGAGAGCGGGGAGACGGGGGGGCCGGGCGCGACCCATCCCTCCTCCAGCCCAAAGCCCCCGGAGCTCTCAGAGCCCCCGGGGGACCCCCTGACCCCTTCGGGGGACCCGCCGGGACCCAGACCACCTCCGGAGCCCCCCGGGGTGCCCGCGGACCCCTCGCCCAACCCTTCCCCGCCGATAGCCGACTTAGCGCAAGAAGCGGAGGGACTCGCACGGTCCTTTTGGGAGGGGCTGGCGGCAGAAGCCCGAAATATTGAGAGGGCTGGCGCGCGGGCGAGTGGTGGAGGGGATCCGCCGCCCTACCCGTTTGAATATGGCGCGGGTGGCCGGGAAGAGGGGTGGAGCCCGCCGGCTTGCGGCGGGAAGAACCCAGAACCGCGGCCAGCCGCGAACACGCATGCGCGGGAAACCAGCGCTGAGCCCATGCCCGGCCGAGAGCCGAGGGTCCCAGCAGACGCGCATGCGTGGGGGTGCAACAGAGGGCAGGCACTCGCTCGGGAGCCGCGCCCACTGCTGCCACCATATATGGGAGAGATCCCTCCCTGTGGGAGGCAGGGCGAGCCCAAGGGGCGGCACCGCCAGCAACATCAGCACCGCCCCCGAGGGGAGGAGCGGGGCCGTAGCCGGACAAAACGGCAGCAGAGACCGGAAGTATATTGGCAGTCGACTTCCGACTCTGAAGGGAGCCACAGCTCCCCAGATCACTCTGCGGAGCCCACCGAGTCCAGCAGCGACTCGGAAGCAGAGAAAACAGAATCAATGCGGTTTCGGACGAAACCAATTAAAACTTTTAACACAACCGGGAACCAGCCCCAATACGAACTCACCGACTGGGGTAAAATCAAAATCGAATGCGCGGAATGGGCATCCGCAGCATCGGTGCATGCCTTCCCGGTGAGAATTACGGGACCCCAGGGGAACCAGCAAAGAACGTATACTCCCGTTAATTCCAAAGATGTTCAAACAATAGTAAAAGCCATTTCAGAAAAAGGAATTAACTCAGGGGTGGTTTCCACTCTCGTGGATGGTCTTTTTAGCAATGATGATTTACTCCCTTTCGATATAGTGCAAATAAGCCGTATGCTTTTTGATGGGGCGGGTTTGATAATATTTAAGCAGGAATGGACGGACCAATGTGCAACCATGCTCGCTCAGACGGCGGGGGAAGGGCAGCCACTCCACGGGTCGAGTTTATCTAGGTTTTTGGGGAAGCACGACGAAGTGGCCACACCCCAGCAACAAGCTGCCCAGCTCCGGATCGAGGAAGTCAGGGCGACTTCCCGGGCGGCCAGAGAAGCTATACGCACCGCATCCAGGGTAGTGGCCAGACCGACACCGTGGTCGACCATCAAACAGGGGGAGAGTGAAAGCTTTACACAATTTGTTGACCGCCTTCAGGCTGCCGTGGACTCCTCTAATTTACCCGCTGTCGCAAAAGGCCCGGTGGTAACTGACTGCCTTCGGCAACAATGTAACACCGTAACCAAAGATATATTGCGTTCCCTACCAGCCGGGGCCAGCCTGGCTGACATGATTAAGCATGTTGTGAGGGAAGAGCAGCTGACCCCACTTCAGGCAACCGTGCACACCCTAACCAGTGTGATGGCCTGCTTCAAATGTGGTCAGTCAGGTCATGTCGCGGCTAACTGCCCCCAGCCGGCACAGCGTCCCCAGGCAACACCCTCGCCCCAGCAGCGCCCCAGAGGGACCTGCTGGAGCTGTGGGAAGAGAGGTCACCTCGCTAGGGACTGTAGATCCCGGCCCCG
This sequence comes from Agelaius phoeniceus, assembly GCF_051311805.1. Lineage (NCBI taxonomy): Eukaryota > Metazoa > Chordata > Aves > Passeriformes > Icteridae > Agelaius > Agelaius phoeniceus. Next base: position 7,037,822 of record NW_027509867.1, on the reverse strand, counting down.
GGGAAACGGGAGAGGGGGGGGGCGTGCGGGCCATATTCAGCCCCCTCCCGCTATGGATGCGAGACGGCCCATCTATGTCAACCCACAATGGGGCAGGGGATCCTCATACCCTATGCTCCCACAGGAGGCAGTCAGTTTCGCACCCCCGCCAGCGATCCAATGGCAGAGCTATGCAGTACCACCAACCATACCCTCACACCCCCCATCATCACAAGCCACGCAAGCACAACAGGGCCAGCAGGGGACGCCCCAAACCGGGACCCCTGGGTGGCCCTGGCCATGAGAATAGGGAAGGAACCCCCGAGGGTGTGGGGGACATGCCGCCTCTATGGCAGTCAGGACCCCCACATTGTAGGACTTCAGTTTTAAGTAGACACGGGATCAGACTGCACGATTCTCCCTCAGCGGCATTGGCCCAGACATTGGCAGTTTAAGGAAGTCCCCCCAGTGAACGGGGTGGGGGGACAAACCCGGGCGTGGAAAAGCACCCAGCTGGTGGCTATAACACTTCACACAAACAAGGGACCAGAACAGACAGTAGCAATTTACCCCTACATTTTGCAAAACTCTCCGCCACTAATAGGAAGGGATGTCCTTGCTATGCTAGGAGTCAAGATTACAAATTTATCATAGGGGCCACTGCTGTACACCCTCAGCTGCCGATCAAATTGACTTGGAAAACATCAGATCCTGTTTGGAGGGAGCAGTGGCCTTTGTCAGAGCCTCGAGTGGCAGCTTTGCTGGAACTGGTCAACCGTGAACTGCAAAAGGGTCACATAGAACCCTCCACCAGTCCATAGAACACCCCTGTGTTTGTAATCCCCAAAAGGTCCGGAGAGGTTTATCGTCTTGTCCACGACCTGAGAGAAGTGAACAAGACGATTCGACCCATGGGTCCAGTCCAGACACTGCTACCCATGAATTCAGCCATCCCTGAAGGACAGCCATGCGCAGTACTGGACATCAAAGACTGTTTCTTCTCGATACCCCTGCATCCGGACGACAGAGAACGCTTTGCCTTTTCCGTCGCGTTTCCAAACGGTAATCGGCCTAACCTCCATTTCCAATGGAGGGTACTTCCCCAGGGCCTAGTGGACAGTCCGGTTATCTGCCAGATCACCGTGGACAGAGCACTGATGCCAGTCCGACATTCCTACCCTGCCGCAACCATCATCCAATACATGGACGACATCCTGGTCGCTGCACCATCGATGAGCCAGGTGGACCACCTGGTGTCTGCGATCACAGAAACCCTCCGGGCCAATGGCTTCGAGATCGCAAGCGCAAAGGTCAAGAGAGGACCCTGCGTGACCTTCCTGGGAGTAGGAATCACAAGCTCCTACGTGACTCCTCCCAAGGTAAGGATCAACTGGGACATCAGGACACTTCACGATGTGCAATGCCTGGTGGGATCACTGCAGTGGGTCCGCAATGTCGTCCTGATCCCCTCCGAGGTCATGGATCCCTTATATGACCTCCTGAAGGGACAACACCCCTGGGAACCCAAGGAGCTGACACCACAAGCGGCGAGCTCCCTCGATTTCATCGATCAGCAGATGTCCACTGGCACGCTAGCCCGGTGGAACCCGGCCATGCCCCTGGACTTATACATACACTTCACGCCAAAGGGCGGAGTGGGGGCACTGGCACAAGGGCCTTCGGAAAAGGCCCGGCCGATCCAATGGGTGGTCCTCGGGAGACCTGCCCGTGCGTTCTCCCCAGGAGTCGAATGCGTCGCCAACCTCATCAGGAAAGGCAGGAAACTCGCCCTGAGACACCTAGGAACTGAGCCGACAAGAATACACCTTCCCTTTCGCAAGCAACCGTCTGCAGAGTCACCCGCAATTTCAGAGCACCTAGCCCTTGCTCTCACCGGCTTCGGAGGAGAAATCTCCTACTCAGCAAAACCGCCCTGGACTCGGCTGCTGACCATCGTCGACATAGACATACCGCCAAAGGTCAAGGACCGACCGCAGCCAGGACCAACGGTCTTCACAGACGCTTCCTCCATGACTTCTACGGCAACAGCAGTGTGGCAGGCAGGAAAGCAATGGCATTGCATCAAAGCATGTGACCCCACACTGTCAGTGCAGCAACTGGAAGCAGCAGCAGTGGTCTTAGCGTGCGGACTTTTCAAAGATGAACACCTCAATATAGTAACAGACTCTATATTCGTGGCAAGGCTTTGCCTAGCCATGGCAGGACCAGGTGTGTCAACATCTACAGCAGCCCTAATGCTGGAAGAAGCACTCTCTTCACGACAGGGCACCGTATCCATCATTCACGCCAACAGCCACGACCCAATCAAAGGTTACTTCCAGATAGGCAACGACAAGGCGGACGCCGCAGCAAAAGGCGTATGGACGTTGCAGGAAGCTCGCCAGCTGCATGAATCACTCCACATCGGGGCCAAGGCCCTGGCGAAGAGGTGTGGGATTTCAACAGCAGACGCAAGGCATGTGGTGGCTACCTGTCCCCACTGCCAGAAGTCACCCCTGTGGACCAGTGGGATCAACCCGAGAGGTCTCAAGCCCTCACAAATCTGGCAGTCGGACTTCACCTTGTGTCAACTGCTGAAGCCCCGAGTGTGGCTTGCCGTGACAGTGGACACTTTCAGCGGAATGATCGTGGCCACACAGCACCCCAAAACTAACTCTAAAGCCACAATTCAGCACTGGCTGACAGTCATGGCGTGGCTTGGCATCCCCAAGCAGATAAAAACTGATAACGGTTCCAATTTCACCTCCAAACCAGTGCAAGAATTCGCCTCGAAATGGGGCATCACACTAGTACAGGGTATCCCCTATAACAGTACTGGGCAGGCCATAGTAGAGCAGGCGAATCAGACCCTGAAAATCAGGCTGGAGGTGTTGGCAAAAGCAGAGGGTTTTGCCCATTCTATTCCCCCGGGAGAACAGGCACGCATGCTAGCAACTGCTTTGCTAGCACTGAATCAGTTTCCCAGGGGGGATGAAACAAACAGCCCCGTCCAAAAACACTGGGCCACCAGAGCGCTAGAGGAAGGCCCACAGGTTGCAATTAGAAATGAGCTAGGTGAATGGGAACAGGGCTGGAGGTTGATGCTCACGGGACGAGGGTACGCAGCTGTCAAAAAGGACGGCGAAATTAGGTGGTGTCCACTTAGGTCAATCAAGCCTGACCTTCACAGTGGGCGGGACAAGACTGATGAGAACTGTGAGTTTCTATTTACAGGACATGCTTATTGGCCGTCCCCGGGATGCGTACGTTCCCCTCCCAGAGGAAAGTGACAGTCCACTGAGCCACCGGACAGCACCTGAGAGACCCACACGGGCGAGACCCAAGCAAGCGCGGTGTTTCTGCGTGATCATGCTATTGGGGCTTGTCGCCGGAGGACAAGCCAGCCCAGACTACTACCCTCATCAGCCCTTCAGGTGAGTCATGCAACATGTTGCTGGTGACAAGGTGCTCAGAGTCATCACCACGCCGAACGCACCATCCTTCGTGCTCCACATCACCGACCTGTTTCCAGAACAACCAAAGGTAGACCCCTATTCTTCACACGCCACACACATGTACCTATCTTACTGGTGCCCAGCCTCAAACCCAGGAAAAAGTTATTGCAATCGCCCAGGGTGGGGATACTGTGGACACTGGGGCTGCGAAACAATAGTTACAGACGCCAGGCCGTCAGGACCTGGGTGGGACCCACAAGAGCCCGACAGATTCCTACAGTTCACCTGGGCACCCACAGGTTGCAAAACACCCGTCTTCCTCCAGGGAAGTTTCTATCGAAACCACCATAAAGTCCCCAAATTCCAGAAATGCACTCACTATAACATGACAGTTTTACAGCCGAATCACCCTAGCTGGGCCGTGGGCAAAGCATGGACAGTAGTCCTTCAAGGGTCAGAAAAGTGGGTGAATGTGCGAATTACCAGATTCCCCCCGTCAGCACCCAGAGCAGTTGGGCCCAACAAAGTGATCAAAAGCACACAGAAAGGGAAAAATATGACCTACCCCAAACCCTTACCCACAAGGGTTACCGACGTCCTGACTGGCGATGAGGAAGCCTTCCAGATAGGCCAATCAGCCAGCTCAGGCTCGAACCCAATCCTTCGCATGTTAGAAGCTACCTTTTTATCCCTGAATGAATCTAACCCTAACCTAACCGAGTCCTGCTGGCTTTGTTACGATGTTAAACCCCCCTTTTACGAAGGAGTCGCTTTAGATACCCCCTTTAGCTATTCCACAGCCGATGCCCCTCGCCAGTGCAGATGGGACACACCCCGCAAAGGAATTATCCTGAGTCAAGTCACAGGTCAGGGCAGATGCTTCGGCAATGCAACCCTAGCTAAGCGGAAAGGCGATGTCTGCACCGAAGTAGTTGAGCCCGACAGAAAGAATAACAAGTGGGTAGTCCCATCCGCATCTGGGATGTGGGTTTGCCAGAGATCTGGAGTAAGTCCCTGCGTGTCTCTTGCCAAATTCGATAACTCTAACGACTTTTGTGTTCAAGTTCTGATCATCCCTAGGATCCTGTATCACTCAGACGAAGAGGTGTATCACCTTTCCGAAAATAACAACCGGCTCCACAAGAGAGAAATATTAACAGGTATAACTATCGCAATGCTGCTCGGCCTAGGAGCAGCTGGAACGGCAACAGGTGTCTCAGCCCTAGCAACTCAACACCAAGGACTGTCCCAGCTGCAGATGACCATCGATGAGGACCTGCAGAGGATCGAGAAATCCATTTCCTTTCTAGAAAAGTCAGTCTCCTCGCTCTCAGAAGTGGTCCTGCAGAACAGGCGAGGACTGGATCTCCTGTTCATGCAGCAAGGGGGCCTATGTGCCGCCTTGAAAGAGGAATGCTGTTTCTATGCTGACCACACAGGAGTCGTTAGAGACTCCATGGCAGAACTCCGAAACAGACTGGCTCAGAGACAGAAAGACAGGGAAGCCCAACAGGGCTGGTTCGAATCCTGGTTCAATCGATCACCATGGCTAACCACCCTAATTTCTACCCTAATAGGTCCATTGGCAACGCTGCTTTTAGCTATTACCTTCGGGCCATGCCTGCTGAACAAGCTAGTCTCATTCGTTCAGGCCCGCCTAGAACGGGCTAGCATCCTGTTCGTGGGACAGCAACAATTCCTGTGAATTCAACAGGGAACACTGCCAGTCACGAGAGACTTGCCTGGCAGAAACTTACTCAGGTTTCCCAAGACCCTTTTCCCTAGTCAGATCTCAACTTCCTACCTCATTTCAGTGCCTATGTATAGGACTACCTCGTTCATTTGTAAAAGAGGGGGGGGAAGTGTGGTAGGTAAGGGACAGGTGTTCGGAAGATTTCGGGCTGTGACGGAAAATTACAGGACTCCTTCTGCACCTCTCCCCATAGATAAGGATCACTCTTGGAATGTAGCCAAACAGGTAGCCCCCCTAACCTATGGATGCCAGTAACTTTCCACTCCATACTAACCCTAGAAAGTATAGCCAAACCCCTTTCTGACGTAGAGAAACCCCTTAGTCCATAAATACCCTTGAGACCCCTCAATAAACGCCTTTAACCGTCCACCACATTGGTGTTAGCGTCCGTTGCTGGCCCCGAGGGATCCCAGGAGGGGATCGCCGTGCTGGACTCCGAAACCAGGTCGCCGCTGCCTTCCCAAGAAGGCAACACGCACCTCCTGAGTCATCCCTTTTTGATGTCCTTTAACATACACCACTGCTACTTCCTCTGGTAATTGTAAGGTTTCTGACTCTTCTAAGACAAATTTTTCATTAATCAGTCCCTTTCCCTTTGAATTTAATAACACACTTTCTTCCCAAATTTTTCCAAAGGTATGCGCTACTCCAAAAGTCTATTTTGAGTCTGAATCTATTGTTCCCCTTTTCTGTGCCAATATTTCCAGAGATTGTTTTAGGGCATACAACTCACACGCTTGGGCTGACCAGTTGGAAGGTAACTTTCTCTTTTCTGTGGCCACCAACCCTTCATGCACTATAGCGTACCCTGATACCCTGTGCCCCTTTATTACCCATGAAGACCCATCAATGTACAATCATTTTCCACCTTGGAGTGGTTGATCTGTTAGGTCCTCTCTTCCTTTAGTTTGATAGTTTATAACCTCTAGGCAATTATGTATTAGTTCCTCACTTGGTTCTCCATACAAAAACTGGGCAGGGTTGAGTTGGTTACTCACAATCAGCTCTAAACCATTATCTCTTAAGATGGCTTCATTCTTTAGCACTTGGGAATCAGTGAGCCATTTCTCAGCCTTTTGGCTCAGGATACTCCTCACGGAGTTTGGGATGTACATCTTCAATTTTCACCCAAATGGTTAATGTTTTGCTTTCTGCTATGAGTAGGGCGGTCACTGCCACAGCCTGAATGCAGGTTGGCCACCTCCGGCTGACAGGGTCTGGCAGTTTTGATAAATAGGCCACTGGTTTCCTGGATCCTCCCCAGTCCTGGGCTAACACTCCATGTGTTATCCCTTTTTCTAGATCCACAAACAGATAGAAGGGTTTGTCTAAGGCAGGAAGACTCTGTGCCAATGCACTGACTAATTTTTGCTTTAAAGCTTCAAACTTCTGTTCATCGTCTTTTTCCCACCTAATCTCTTCTTCTGCTAACTTTTCATACAAGAACTGGATGGCCTGCATGTATCCTTCAATCCATAGCCTACAATATCCCAACAGGCCTAAAAACCTTCTGACTTCCCTCTTAGTTTTTGGCAGTGGGAGTGAAACAATCCCTGTAATTCTCTCAGGGTTCAGCCGCCAGCTCCCTTGACAAATCACATGTCCTTGGTATTTTACTTCTCTCTCTACAAATTGGAGTTTCCCTTTTGATACCTGAAGTCCTTGGTCCCCCAGAAAGTTTAACAACACTATGGTGGATTCCCAAACTTCTTTTTCTTCCTGTCCTGAGAAAAGGAAATAATTTACATATTGGATAAGCTTTATCTCAGGTTTGATGGAGAAGAGTTGTGTTACTTCTCCTAGGGTTTGACTGAAGAGGTTGGGGGATTCGGAAAACCCTTGGGGTAACCCAGTCCACTAAAGCTGTTGCTTCCTCCCAGAATCAGGGTCCTCCCATTCAAAAGTAAATATATCCCTACTTTCCCCTGCCAGTGGACATGCCCAAAAAATATCTTTTAGGTGTATGACAATAAACCAGTGGTGTGCTGGGGGGACATTACTCAGTCGTGTTGAGGGGTTAAGCACTACTGGGTACCGATTCACTGCTCTTTTGTTCACTTCTCTCAAATCTTGGACAAGCCTGTAAGTCCCATCTGACTTCTTTACTGGCAAAATGGGTGTATTATGGGGGGACATACATGGTTCTAAGGTCCTGTCCTCAAGTAGGTCCTGGATCAGTGGCTGCAGTCCTCGTCTCCCCTCCAGGGAAAGTGGATATTGTCGTACCTGGACTGGAGAGCTGTCATCAATTAATTTTATTACTATAGGTTTCATGTTCAATTTGCCTCAATTTTTTGGTTTTGCCCACACCATCTCATGAATTTTGCCCTCATCCTCTTCCCCTAATTCAAGAAGTTTAACCACCATTTTTCCTTCCTCTGGGAGTACTCAGAGGAAGAATGCTTAACTGCACTTGTAAATCTCAGTCTAATAGATTGCATCCTGCTTCTTGAACTAATAGAACATCTCCAATTCCTACATTATTTGCCCCTTCAAACTTTACTTCCTTTATAACTGAGACCTTGCACCCCTCCCCTTTTGCACCTACTACCTGCATGGTATCTTGACCCTTTTTGCACCCCTTTGGGATTCTACAAACACAAGTTCTTTCAGACCCCTTGTCTACTAAGAATTCAAATTCTTCCTCCTGGGGATCTATTTTTAAAGTTATCAAGGGCTCCTGATGGTATTCTGTCCCCAGGAGGTAGAGCCCTTGACACTGCTGATCTACTTCTTTTTGCTCAGTCTCATAGACCCTCAGATCCTTTTCCTTCTGGGGGCAATTCCTTCTAATATTCCCACTCTCTTTACAGGAAAAGCAGACTGGTCCTAAGTTCCCCTGTTTCCCAAACTCTCCTTTTTCTGCCCAGTCCCAAGGAGATGCATCTCCCCTCTATCTTCCTGTACTTGGAATCCCCCTCCCTTACCTGGGTTGTTCTTTGCATGCTGGTTCCCTTCCCTAATGGCAGTTGCCATTACCTTGGCTTTTGTCTTAGCCTTCTCTTCATCCCTTTTTACATGCACCTTCTGTGCTTCCCTTAAGAGATCTTCCAACCTCTTTTCTAGCCAACCATCTAACTTCTCTAATTTTCTCCATATATCTGGCCAGGCATGAATGACAAAATTTATCTGTGCAGTAAGATCAGTCCAGTCACTGTGTCAGGGTCAACTCCTGAATATTGACTTATATTTTTTCCTCAGCTTTTCTAACTGCTCTGTTGGGGTTTCTTTGCTCTTTTGCTGCTCATTGAAAGCCTTACAGGCATTTTGGTTACATGGAGCTGCTTCTTTGATGACTTTTGTAATCAGTGTTCTCTATTCTTCCATGTCTTGCCTCCCCCCAGTGCTGTTGTGGTCCTGGTGGGGCACACTATGGGCATTTTCAGATCCCCAGGAGGTCCTTGCACATGCTTCCTTTCCCATATCCATATCTCAGCTGCTCGGATCATCTGTCTTTCTTCTGGTGTGAACAACACAGCCATTATTGATTGCATCTCTTCCCACATATCAATATTGGGCCCCAGAAATTGATCTAACTGTTCCACTAATCCAGTGAGGTCCTCTAGTAATCCTTTCAATTATTTCTTGAACATTCTCATGTCAGAAGAACTGAGAGGTACAGTTACAAATCCAATTCGTTCCCATATCCCCCCAGGGCTTCCTCCCTCAAGGGGTACAGTCCCAATGCTTGGCTCCCATCCTCTGATCTGCTTTCCTCTCTTTGTGCTACCCTGCTCCTGGTGTTCTGGTTAGGCCCATCAGGGGGTAGGGGAGGTGCAGTTGGGACTGCTGGAAGTGGGAGGGGGAACAGGTCTAACGGGTCCCACTCTGTATGTTCTGCTACCTTAAACATGCTCACCTTCGAGGGTGAGGTTTCCCCTTCCCAGCAAGCAGCACAGTCACTCTCCTCCTGATTGAGTGGTTCCTTAGCTCTTACATACATGTTTAATGCTCGGCATATCCATCCTTTGTCTGATCCATATCTCGGCCAGTAGACATGATCTCTCCTGATTTCCCTTCTGGTCCATTCCAATACGCAGTACTGAACCATTTTGCTCTCGTCCTTATCTTTGGTGTTGGGGTCATATTTCCACCAGGCTAGCTTCCTTCCTAGTGGGCTATCTTGAGGGATGCCCCTTGGTTCCTCTTCAATCTCTGTGTCTTCCTTTGGGGATTCACTATTCACCCATGATCCCATCATGACCAGCCGATCACAGGTCTGCCCCCAACAGAGCCTGCCTTTCCAAGCACAGGCCCTCCCAACTGAGCCCAGCTCCCTAAGAAGGGAGAGGGAAAGGGGAAAAAAAAGGAAACCTGGAAAGGAGGAAGGAGAAGGAAAGGGAAGAGAGAGAGGAAAAAGGGGAGAGAGGAAGAAAAGGGGAAGAGAGAGAAAAAACTAGAAAAAAGCTTTACCTCTCCTCCGAAAAAAACTCTGTGGTCCAGGGGCTTCCGTCCCCAGCCCACCCTGGCTCGGCAGCTCCGCCCCGACTCGCCATGGCATGTGAAGTGTTACGCCTACTACAGGGTAACCCCACCTCAGCAAACCTCTTGGCAGTTGTCCCGTTTCCAGGCCGATCTCAGCTGGCTCCGGGAACCCTGGAGCTGGTTTTGCCCAAGAGCCATTCCCACCGAGCTCGGCCACTGCCAGTGCCACCAGTGCCCGGCCGCTGGCGCTTCCCCCAAAACTGCCGCCGGCTATCGCTGCTCAGCCAGCCTGGGATACCACAGCCCTGGCCGTGCCTCCCCCGACACCGCCGCTGGCTCGGTGTGCAAAACCCTACACAAACCCATCTCACGTGTCCCACTGGCCACGGGAGAAAATCCCCGCTTTCCTCTCCACCACGTGTGCTGCCATTCCCTACCAGAATAGCCCAGCGCTGGCTGTGCCTCCCCGAGACCACCACTGGCTCGGTGCCACAAAACCCTTCTCAAACTTCTCTGTCCTACATGTCCCGCCGTCCACAGAGGAAAAACACCTCTGCTTTCCTCTTTATAATGATTCCTGCCGTTTCCTCCAACTGCCCAGCATCCTAAAACTCCAGTGGACCAGGACGGGTCTGGTATGGAGTACTGGCTGGAGTTTGCTTTCCTATACCGGAATTACAGAGTAATTATCTGGCTAAAAAATAGTGCTCACCCCTTTTCTCTTTTCTTCATCCAGCCTCCTGCTGTCTCTGAGCTTCAGCCTGCAACCACCGGTGGCCCCAGGAGTATCTGAAGACTCTACCAAATTTGTGGCATGGGTGCACTTCTTTTTGCAAACTCCTAGCACCACCGGGGAGAGGTGTCTATCCCAGGAGAGCCCCCAAAAATTGTGAGAAATAGCTACTCACTTTCCATAGTTTAGGAAGGTTGATTAAACCTTATCAAAAATACAACAGAAGACTGAATAAAGAAGAAAGGTTACGGTGCTGTGAGCAAAAGATTTTCGCTGCCATGTGCTCAGCCCCCTCACAATGGAGGTTTTACCCTTTTTAACCCTTTAACCCCTCCCAAAGTTGTGTCCATCAACCTCTTCTTCGCTGCCCAGTGGTGGAGATCTCTTCCTCAAATCCTGATTGGAGGTCAGATGTCGCCATAGTGACAAGCCAGCCCTCCCAGATGTCCCAACTCCCATTGTCCCTTGATAACCACGTGAGGGTGTACAACTATAAATCTATAAAACTTTTCTTATATATACATTATATATAATATAATATAATATAATATAATATAATATAATATAATATAATATAATATAATATAATATAATATTAGATATACATATACACATTATATTAGTCCATTAATTGTGAGAGACAATCATCATATTACTCATCTAGCACAGACACAAAGGAAGTTCTAATATAAACATTAATCCAAACTTGGCTGAAGGTAGAATTAGACCAGCTCCTGAAGGACAGAGCAGCTTTGAACTCCTTGCAGCTCAAAGCACCAAGCGGGTGGCTGGGAGGTGTGTGAGTGACCTGAGAGTGAGGGAAGGGAAATGCAGAGATCCCTGGAAGTGTTTCTGTGCAAACAGGCTGTGGGAAGGGCACTTGCAGACCTGCTCTGGGCCAGCTGTGAGGGTGGATCATCATCCCAACCTGCACTGGGCCATTGCAAGGGACTGTTGCCATGGACACTGCAGGGACCCCACTGCTGGCTTTGGGTGCCATGGCAACCCCCATCAGTTCAGGTTTCCTTGGAAACCAGCCCAAGGAGCCATTTCTGCAGCCAGGTTCCATGGCCCCTTGCCTGCAGAGCTGTTGCTGCCCTGGGCTGCCATGGCAACCCTGAGGACAAAGCGGTGCCAGGGCTGTTCCAGGTACAATTGCAGTGACACTCGTTGGTGCCACCAGGTGCCATGGCAACGGCCACAGGGACCCGTTCCTTGGTTTGGTGCCATGGCAACCAATGCCCGGAGCCGGACCTTGCTCAGGGCTGGTGTCAGTGCCCAGGGCCAGAGGGGATCCCTTGCTGGGGGCTGTGCCATGGCCACCTGCCCTGTGCCGCGCTGGCCGCTCGGGCACCAGGAACCAGCAGCCAAGGGCACTGCCAGGGCCAAAGGCCAGGTCAGCCAGACAGAAAGGGGCAGCGCTGGGCACTGTTTCCATGGCAACCGGCACTGGGGGGGACACCTGGATCACCTGGCCTGGCAGTTGCCATGGAAAGCCCTGGCAGGCACTGAGGGCACAGCCCCTGGCACTGAGACACTGCTGGGCCGGGTGCTGAGCACAGCACTGAGCACGCAGAGATGGTTTTGTTCTTGCTGAGCTGCAGCACAGCCAAGGCCTGTCCTGCCCCTCGTCCAGCCACGCTGGGGAGGGGCTGGGGCTGCGGGGGAGCTGGGCAGGGGACACAGCCAGGACAGGTGACCCCAGCTGACCCCGGGCACACCCCAGACCAGAGCACATCATGCTCAGGGTATGAAGGGGGGGAACAAGGAGGAAGGGGGAATTTTGGAGGGAGGGTTTCTGCCTTGCCAGGTAACACTTAGGCAAGAGGGGGCCCTGTTTCTCCAGTGGGCAGGGTCACTACCAAAGACACAGACACCAACTGAAGGAATTGTGTCATTTATATCATGCACAGCTGCAAAGAATTACAAAAGGATAAGCTCAGCAAAGCACATCATCATTAGCAAAGAATTACAAAAGAAGCTCAGCAATTCATCAGAACTCATCATTACATTTTGATGACTAACCCCTTGGTCAAACACTAGAGGTGTTTGTGGCAGACAAAGATTCTGGCTGACTATCAAGATACACCTTACAGACACCAGTAGTACTTTGGTGAGACCATTCTTCATTCATTTTTCTCAAACTCATTTGAGTTAGGAACAACAATTCTGCTGTCCATGGAGCTGGCACCATGTTAATTCCAGAATAATGCCCCCAGGCCCTTTGCTGTTCAGCTTTACCATGCTGTCTGTGGCTAACAAGGCCTGGGGGAGCCCTTTCCCCTCTGGCTGGAAGGGGCCGGGTCCCAGTCCCTGAGGGGCACCCGGGCTCCTGGATGCAATTCCTGTGCAAGTCCCTCAGTGTAACAGCAGCCTTCACATGGAGCCCCGTGGATCAGAGCGTTTCCCAAAGGGGCCCTTGGGGCAAACAGGGAGATTTGGTCTGGCAGGATGTGTAAAACAATATCCTGTCACATCTACTTGTTCTCACACAGAACACTTGGCTGCAGGGACACATTCCCATTGTTCCTGCCCAGGTTTCAGGACTCAGAGTTGTCTTTCCCAGGAGCTGCTCCTTCAGCTGCCTCGGGAGGGCCATTTGGCCTCCAGACCCACACTCGGGCTCCATTATTAGGGCTGCTGCATCCAAACCCTTTATCTCCACAAACGGTGGTGATTGCAGGTGGATCTCCTTTTTTCACAATCCTTCTTAAAATTGCAATATTGATAATTGTGCTACCCTGTCATGGGGTTGACTAATCCAATCCTGGTCACTATTGTTTAACACAATTCCTTTAATTTCTCCTTGATATCTGCAACAATAATTCCTCCTGCCATGACATGAACACTTAGCAAGGCCAAGCTCCAAGGGAGCAGTTACCAAAGCAAAGTGTCCTGGAGGAATCTGAATTCCTGTTTCAGTATTGATAGCTCTCATTTGCTTTGAATTTATCCAAACTAATTCCAGTGCATGAAGGCCCAGCCCTGCAGCCTCTGGGCTGGCCCTGCCAGGGGCCATCACAGCCAGAACAATTTCCCAGGCAGCCCAAGTCTCACTGCCCATGGTTGGATTTGCAAATTGGGGGCAGCCGTGCACAGCCAGGGGGTTTCCATTTCCCCCGTGGGCCATTGTTAAGGGCAGGGAGCACATCTGGGAGATGGGTTCTCCATGGGCAAAGGTTCCCATCTCCTCATTTTTTCAACTGCTCTTTTAACAACCCCTTCACCTGTGCAACCAATCCTGCAGCTTGTGCATAGTCTGGTACATGAAAAACCCTGCAGGCTTCATCACTGAATTTTTCACAGGAACAGACAAAGCACTCTGCATCACAGTATCAGCAAACCCTGTAAAAACAGCCAATATCCTCCCTTCCTCCTTTTTTCATGGTATACAATCTCAAAAAGTTGACCACTGACATTTGGGTCCTGGCCAATCCTCTTCTGTAGGGTATTTAGAGTTACATCCCTGAGCAGTCAAAGCTACCAAATTAGTATTGTCAGCACTACTTCACATTATTATAATTTTATATGTAGATAAACATATTGATATAGCTAGACAGACTTAGACATACATATAAAAATATATAAAAATATATATATGAAGGCCCTATTGTACTATAAACACATATACAGTTACTTATTATATTGATATTTCACTTGCACAAATGCATCTGAGCTCAGGATTAAAACCTTCTTCTCTTGCTCTATGTGGGAGCATTCCAACAACAGGTTTTCCTTCTGTTGCTCCTCTTTCCAACGTACTCTTAACAAATTCATCTTTGTCTGCCCAACCCCACAAGTTCTTTTCCTGTTCCATGTGCAATTTTTGGATGCATTTGAAGCCATCCAGGGGTGCAGCCTCTTTTACCCGACTGCCCCACTGCCCCCCCGGGGCTCCGACCTTAGCCCACTCCAGAGCCAGGGAACTCCAGGGAAGGGCTTCCCATCTGGGAATTTCTGATGGCACTGATTCCTCACATTTACATTGAACAAGGGACATTTTGTTGGGATCTGGCCAGACTGGGCCAGTTTTGTTTTGCCAGTGGGCAGGGTCAGCACCAAAGACACAGACTCCAACTGAAGGAATCAGTGTCATTTCCTGCAGCTCAAAGCAGCAAAGAATCACAACAGGAGCAGCTCAGCAATGCACCCAACCATCCCCACCAAAGATTGCCTGCAGGGATTGAGAAAGATCCAGCCCCAGTTACCCTCAGGCTTTACCATCCCCCAGACCCACACAGCAGCTGGGGAAGCTGTCACAGCCAAGGGCTGCAGAGCCACTCCTGGGCACTGGCAATTCCTGCAGGTGCCTCCAGCCCCAGGTGAGGCTCCAACCCCGCTGGGAGAGGGCCCAGCTCTGACAGTGCTGAATGGACAAACTGACAGCACTGCTAGTGTGGCAACATCTGGTTTCATCCTCCTCTTGGCTCCCTCCCAAAGCCTGGCCAGGGCCCCAGGAGGAGCCAAGGGAGGTGACTTTGACCATTCAGTCCCAAACAAGGCCAGATGTCAGATTTCATGGCCTGGTCTGGCTTCTAAATACACAAAGGTCCATACATGTTTCACTAATGAGTGGCTACATCTATCCCAGTGCTAATGACCATGCATATTTGATTAGGGAGCAGATACAAAGATAACCTTTGGTTGGAAGGTTCATCCAGAGGACACCTTTGGCTCAGGGCCTGCTGTTCAGGCCTCACTCAGGGCTGATGTCCAGGCCTTGGCACTTCAGGGACGTGCTTTAGTGCTGGGCTTGGCACTGCTGGCTGAGCGGCTGCACTGGGTGAGCTCAGAGGGCTTTTCCAACAGAAAGGATTCTGTGATTCCATGATTCTATCCACTGCATTCAGCTGGGTCCATGTTAGCAGCATTCATTTGCTCAGAAAGTCTCCTCTTGCCCAGCTCCTGTGGCCTGAGGCTTCAGCTCCTTCAGCTGCTGGTGCTGAGCTGCTCATGCTGAACGAGACGACTCGGAGAGAAGAGCACAGTCCATGCAATTCCTTCTGGGACACGGAGAGGGGAGGCTGTGCAAACAGGAACATTGTTTGCTGTGGCCTCCTCTCTGCCCTTCAGGCCTTTCAGCGCTTGGAACCAGCCAAGAGCTTTCTCCAAGAGTGCAATGGAGCAGCTGCTCCTGCTCCTGGCTCTGGCTCTCTCCAGTCTCTGCCCTTGCCTGCTTCTGTCCCTCGTGCTGTGCCCTCTGTTCCCCCAGGGCTGGCTGGCTGCTGCCCAGGACTGTGGCACTGGCACAGATCCAGTGCTCCAGAGCCTCCTTTCTGTGCCCTTGCAGCTGCCTGGGCACAGCAGCCTTTTCCATCTGCAAGCTCCCCATGGACAGGGAGTGCCCAGCTCCGTTCCTTGCACAGCCTCCAGGAGCCCAGGGCTGCCATCTCAAGTCCCTGCTGGCACTGGGGGCTCCCAGGTGCCTCAGGCTGCTGTGACACCGCTGCACACGGGAGGGAACAGGGGCAGGGGCTGTGCTGAAAGTCAGCTCCATCTGCTGCTGCTGCTGCTGCTGCTGCTGCTGCTGCTGCTGCTGCTGCTGCTGCTGCTGTGGGGTCATTTGTGCAGCTCTGGCCCAGAGTCAGGGATCAGATCCTGCCAGTCTCTTCTAGCCCTGGCTGCTCAGAGTTTGGGCCTTGGAGCCTCAGGTGGCCAAAGGCAGCTGCTCCTGGTCCCTCTGTGTGCCCGTGTTCAGCAGTGCTGCTCCATCAGTCTGTGCCCAGCAAGGGGGAAAAGCCTCAGCCCTGCAGGGCCAGGAGCTGCCGGGCTCTGCTTGAGCAGCTCAGCCAGCAGGAAGGGAGCTGCTCCACACGGGAACCAGGAGCAAAAGACATTCCTTTTTTATAGCATGCTTTGTGGTTTACGGATAAAAGAAAGAAAAAGAAAAGAAGAAAACGTTTATAAAATTTGAAAGATAAAAACGAAACCCAAGTGTGCAATGAAAAATCTTCTGTAACTCTAAATTAAGAGGTAACTGATCTTTTGAAACAGAGAGCTCAGTTATTTACATTGTAAATGTCCTGATGGCATTGATGCATCTTACTGGCCTTAGTAATCTTTAAAAAAAAATTTTTGGGGTTTGTTTCCTACATTGTTATTTTAAAGTGTGGTTGAAGCAATAGGAAATTGCTTTGTGCCCTGCCAGCTCCAAGCAGGACTGGGAATCTAACCTCTGTAAACCCCAAATCCTTTAGAAGATGCCCTTCCTTCTCAGCCTGGAAATGAGGTGCACATTCCCTAGAAACTGTCAGGGGTTTCTTAAAGACACCAAGTCCCACTGACAGCTTTTTGCTCTGGTTTGGCAGTGCAGAAGGGCAATTCTCCATCCACCAGCTCCAGACTGCACTGCCTCAGGAGCACGGCCCACTCGCCAGCTTTGGCCCACTCGTGGCACTGCTAGAGGAGGAAGAAAGTGCAACTGCACAATTCCAGCCAATCAAGAAGGAAGAATGGGACAGACAAACACCCTGTGCAGATGCAGGCGTTCAGCTGGGACTGTGGAGAGTTTGGGTCCTTGCCAATTGGATGTGTGTCCCCAGCTGCAATCTCTGGGCCTGCAGCAGAGTCTCACTCACCTGCCAAAGCAGAAAGCTCAGGCGCTGTGCTCGCAAGGGGCTCGTCTGATGCAGAGCTGTCAGAGCAATGTGAGGGCAGAGCCAGCCCAGCTGGGCCCAGGGCTGAGCCCAGCAGAGCCCTGGCAGAGCCCAGAGCAGCCTCAGCAGCCGCAGAGCCCGGCTGCAAGGAGAGAAAGCAGAAACCGCCCGTCAGCTGAGGGCTCCTGTGCCCTTGTGCCAAGGCCTGCGGTGCCCAGGCCGTGCTGGCTGTGCCCAGAGCTGTGCCCAGAGCTGCCCATCCCTGCTGCCTTTGGCAGCAGAGCAGGAGGGCAGGACATGTGCCCAGCCTGCAGCCAGCCACGGCACATCCAGCCCTCAGCAGCTGCCCAGAGCAGGATGCTCCTGTGCTCGCTGCCATCTCCCAAAAGCTCTGATCCCACCCTGCCAAGCACACAGGGACCCACCTCACGCCAGCCACGGCTGCAAGAAAAGCTGCTCCCAAACCATGGCCTCAGCCTTCTCCAAGGGCACGGCCCATCCACGCCACAGCTGCTCCCAAGCACTTCCCCATCCACACTGGACCACCTAGAACGCTTCCTCTGGAAAAACAAACAACACATTCTTGAAAAGAGATTAGATGCAAAAAAACCAAGAAAAACGGGAAAAACTCTTATCTCTGTCAGGGCCTTGAGGGAGGCCCAACTCCTACATGGTAGGGAAAAACCCAGCCATGGCTGAGGGAAGCCCACACTTTCTCTCTTCCCCCGTGCACTGCCCCCCAAAATCACGGTGATCCCAAAGCAAATGAGGGCAGTGGAGCAGCCCAAGCCCTTCCTTACCTGCAAAGCAAAGCAGCCCCTGCACAGGTTCTGGAGTCCCACCTCTGCTCCCACCATGGGGCTTTGTTTGTGTCGGGCTGGCTGCCCCAGCCCCAGCCCCAGCCCCAGCCCGGGGCACGGTGGGTGCTGGGGGCTGTTGGCAGGGCCAGGAGCCCACTCCCATTTCATACCCAGCCCAGCCCATCCCCTCAGCCCTGCCAAAAAGCAGCTGGGCAGCGACTGAAGGATGAGTTGCATCTGCCCCAGCAAAGGGGGAACCTTTGCTTCCCAGCCAGGCTGGGCCGTGTCCAAATCTGGCAGAATTCCCCCAGGTGGGGACTCATCTGCAAATTCCCTGTGGAGTTTGCCTTTGAAGAAGGTGCCAGAATTAAAGTCCATCACCTTCAGCCTCCAGTGGCCAGGCTGAGGAAGAGCTTGTCATCCTTGCTGTCATCCTGGCTGTCTCCAGCAGCAGCAGCAGCAGCAGCAGCAGCAGCAGCAGCAGCAGCCCCACCCGGTACAGCTTCTCCAGGGGCTCCTGCTCCTTCCCTGGGGGGAGACCAGGCTCTCAGGGCTCTGCCCAGGGCCCCAGCTGTCAGGGAACCAGCACAAGCAAAATCAGCTTGGATGGCGGCCACCAGTGCTGGGCAGAGCAGCTCAGCTCCAGCACAAGGGCTGCGTGTGCCCATCCCATGGCCCCGGTGCAGTGACACAGGCAGCACAAAAAGGTCTGGGTTCCTTTGCTTCTCATTGCCAAGGCATGTGTGGAGCTGCAACTTACCAGGGCCCTGGATCAAAGTGTGCCTGTGGCTCTCTCCCTTCTTCTATGGCAGAGGAATATCCTGCACCCAAGGATCACAGACCAGGTCTTCTAATGTGGGTCTGTCCAAGGAGTTCACGGATAAACACCACCTGATCAGATCTTTGCACTCTGGGCAGAGAAAGCAGAAACTGACGGTCAGCCAGAGAAGGCTCCTGTCTGCTTTGCCCCACTATTCCCATGGCCAGGCCATTCTGGATGAGCTCAGGGTTGGGCCTAAACTTTCCCATCACTTCCCTGTTTTGGAGGAGAGCAGGACATGTGCCACCTCCTCAGCAGCTGCCAGAGCGGGATGCTCACGAGCCCGCTGCTGGCTCCCAGCACTGGGATTCCCCCCGTGCCCAGAGAAGAGGATCCACCTTGAGAGAGCCCTTGTGGCAGCGGGAGCTGGCCCCAGCTGAGGTTCTGGCCCCTCCTGAACGGGTGCTCCCCGCAGACCATCTGGTGCAGCAGGATGCCCAGGGACCAGATCGTTGCTGCCTCGCCATGGTACCAGCCAAAGTCGTTCCATTCCGGGGGGCTGTAGGACAGTGTTCCTATGGAATACAGATGGAGTTCAGCAGGGGGATGCTGCTGCTCCCACAGCCTGGCCCCAGCATCCCTGGGCCTGCGGGGGCTGCATCAGTAGCACACAGGGTGACCACTGCCCTCTTGCCAGCACCTGGGACTTGTGCACAAACTTAGGCTTGCAAAAGAAGCCACTGGTGTCAGAAGAGGGCAGAGGAAGCCCTGGCTAAGCCTGACCCTGACCTGTAAAGGAAAAACCCTCTCCATGCTGGGGAAAACATGCCCTTATCCTCCCTGCCTGCATTGCCCCAAAAATATTAGGAAGCCAAGGCAAACAGGGAGAGTGGATCAGTCCAAGCCCTTCCTCTTGCCTGCACACCAAACTGGCTGGGGCACAGGTTCCGCCCCCATCTCTGCTACCCCCACCCACGGGGGTTTTGGTAGGGCTGGCTGCCCCAGCTCAGCCCCAGTCCTGGGCAGAGTGGCTGGCAAAGGCTGCCAGCAGGGCTGGAAGATGGCTCCCCACCCAGCCCTGCTCTAAAGCAACTCAGCTGAAGACTCAGTCCCCTGACTGGCAGCAAAAGGGAGAATCCCCTCTGCCACAGCCAGCTTGGGCTGGGAGATGTTGGGCCATGAGATCCCGGGACCAGGAGTACACCCTTACGTGGGCTCACCTGCAAAGTGGGTGTAGGTTGTCTCTTGCAGGTAGGTGCCACAGCCAAAGTCGATCAGTTTGGCCTTCCCGGTGTGCAGGTCGAGCAGGATGTTCTCTGGCTTGATGTCGCGGTGCAGGACCCCGCAGCTGGTGCAGTGCCGCACGGCCTCCAGCACCTGGCGGAACAGCTCCCGCGCCACCTCCTCGGGCAGGAACCGCCGTGCCCCAATGAAACGCTGCAGGTCCTGACACCGCTCTGGCCGCTCCAGCACCATCACGATGTGGTTGGGCAGCTCAAGCCACTCCAGCAGCTGCACCACACCAGGGAAGCCAGTGGACACCTTGGCCTGCAGCACCACCTCCAGCGGGGCCCTGCTGCCGTCGGGCTGCGGGAGGAGCACGATGCCCTCAGTGGGGCTGATGCCGTGCCGGGGCTCGGGGAGCCCTCAGCCAGCCCGGGATGCTCTGCGCCCTGCGCTGGACCCACGCCCGCTCTCCCTCGAGGCGTCCTGGCGGCTTCCACCGTGCCGGGCCTCGGCTCATCCCCGCCCGGCAGCCCCGGCTGCTGCCGCTGGCCTCGCTCACTCACCAGCTCGCCCCAGTGCCGGACGCGGTTCCGTGGCACCCTTTTGATGGCCACCTGCAAGCCAAGGACAGCAGCGGGCTCAGCTCGCCGCCCGCCCTGCCCAGCCCCATCCTCCTCCTCCTCCTCCTCCTCCGCCCCCTCCTCCTGCGCCCGCCGCCGGCCCCGCCGCTCACCGGGGCGCCGTCCGAGAGCCGCGTGGCCGCGAAGACGCTGCCGAATCCTCCGCGCCCCAGCAGCGAACCCACTCGGTACCGCTCCTGCAGGGCCTCGTGCGCCTTCCCTGCGGGCGAGACGCGGCTGTCAGCGCTCGGCCCGGGGCCAGCAACGGCCCCCGAGCGCCCCTCAGCCGCCCCGGGCCGGCCATGCCCAGGCGTTCGCTCTTTGGAACGCGGCACGGGAGCCTCGGGGCCGGCGGCCGCGCTGCCGAGCGGCGGAGCTCGGGCCGGGGAAGCCGCAGCGGAGGCGGCCGCAGCGGCCGCCCCGCCTTTGTCCTCCGCGGGCCCCGGGGGGAGCCGGGGCCGGGGCCGGGGCCGGGGCCGGGGCCGGGGCCGGGCTCGGGCTCGGGCTCGGGGCTGGAGCCTGCGTCGGGGCCGGGGCCGGGCTCGGGCCAGGCGGAGCCGAAGGGCGGCGATGCCGCCCCCGCACCAGGCACTGACGCCCGCCCAGCAGCGCCACCGCCAGCACGGCCAGAGCCGGGCGGAGGCGAGAGCGCGGCGGGACGGCCGGGGCCGGGCACGGGGCAGCCCCGCCCGGGGCCGGGGGCGGGCCGGGGGCATGGCCCGGCCCGGCAGGGGAGAGGGAGGCGGGGAGAGGAGAGGGACGCCGGGCAAGGGACCCCGAGAGAAGGGTGCCCGACCGAGGGAAAGGGAGAGAAAGAAAAACAGAAGGAAAAACAGAAAGAGAAAGAAAAAGATAAAGAGAAAGAAAGAAAGAATGCTCTAAAATATCTGTTTTTCTGCTGTCGCTGCTGCTGCTGTCGCTGCTGCTGCCGCCGCTGCCGCCGCTGCCGCCGCTGCAACTGAAGCACCGGGGCCGTTCGTCCCCGTGTCCGTTCCCCGCTCGCCCCACGAGCCCCACGTTCGAGCCCCGCGCGCCCCGGGCACAGCCCCTGAGTCTGTCCAAACACGGGAACTTTGCAGCGGTGAGCCCAGATGCAGAGCCCTGACTCCTGCACACTGGCACAGCAATCCCCTCGCTTGCTGCTCTGCATTGGCCTGGCTGAGGGTCAAACACTGTCGGGCCACCGTCCCTTGCTGTAGGATTCCTACCTGACCCAAGCACTGCACTTACATCTCCAGTGTTGCCTTCCAGTAGAACCAGGGGAAGGAAAACTCTGTGTGGCTCATGGTATTTTCGAGTGTCTAAAAATCACTAAGTCACCGATCTTAGAGGTGCGGTGCATCTGGAATTCCTGGGATGGAGAAGTAGTGCAACATGGAAAAGGGGAGCATAGAAATAAATAGGGGAAAACATCTTGGATTGTTTCTTTCATTTTCATTTCCCTTCTGGAAAGCTGTTTCAGTTTTCCAGGAATCTTCTCCTGTCTGCTCTTCCCAAGAATGTCTCATGGAGAACAAGGTCAAGCTTCTGTCACAAGATTTGCCAGCAGGAAATTATGCCACTGGTGAAATTTTCATGATGACTGTTTGTGCTGGCTTAGGGCAAATCTGGGGAGGAAACCTCCAAAAGGGATCCGTCTAGAAAGCAAGTTCAAGCAGCCCCTCCCCCTACTAGTTCAGGAAAAGACTTCCCTCGAGAAAAGTGAAAAAACCCCAGTTTATTTAACAAATAAACTATTCACAAGCATCAATACTGAATAATATTAAATGAAACCTCTGACAGTGCTGAAGAGATGGCAAATTCAGAAAATCCTTTTTGTGGGTTGTAGTTGGCTCACTTGGTCTCTTCTAAGTCCCTCTGGTGCTGGAATGCAGCGTCCCAGACCTCGGTGGGCCACAGGTGTGAGCTGCCGGTGTTTTTCTGGGTTTTCAGTCCAGAGCAGGTTTAAACAGTTCCAAGAAAAAGGAAAGTCCCAGGAACTTCTCTGCCTAAGCTAGCCTAAAACCAAATTTAGGCTAGCTAGAACTGGGCTGTGAAGGCATTGGGAAATTTCTGAATCTGGGCACTGGCGGTCCCAGCAAACACCAGATTTGGATGGTGCTGGAGCCAGAACCTGGAAATTTCCAAATTTAGGCTTTCTGTACCAGCAAATCACTGGACTTGGGCTGTGCCAGCACCAGGAAGTTTTCAGATCTGGGCGCTGGCACTGCCAGCAAACACCAGATCGGGGTGGTGTCATTGCCAGGGACAGAAATCTGCCGCATTTGGGCTCTGCTGGCACCGGGAAATTTCCCAATCTGGGCACTGGCGCAGCAAACACAAGATGTGGGCGGTGCAAGAGCCAGTAGCAGAAAGTTGCTGGGTTTTGGATTTCTGTGCCCGTAAATTGCTGCTGCACTTGGGCTGTGTCAGAATAGGGAAATTTCCAGATCTGGGCACTGGTGGTGCCATCAAACACCAGTGAAACCTTCTGGCCCTCGTCCAGACCATTGACCAGTGGTTTCCCTGAGAACCAGCTCTGGCCACTTTACAGACAGAGACTGCTTTCATCTGGTGCTCTGGAAACAGAACTTTAATGAAGGCAAACACAACAAACAGGACGGCGTGCACAGTAGAGAGAGCAAAGCAGAAAAAAGCCTGGGTCCAGGGTCTAGCAGGGATATTTATCCATTTATTTATGGGGAGGGGTTAAGGTGGGATCTGAGGGAAGGATCCAAGAGGAAGGAAGGATTAAGAATATTACAATTTTTGCAGTATAAAGTAACCAATGGTAGCAAAGAGAACTCAGAACTTTCTAGTAACAATCTGCATAACTGAACAAGAGGATTATGGGTGGGAGCTCCTGCTGACCCTGACTAAAGAGGGTTTTCCCATGGCCTTAAGCCGAGGTCTCCCTCTTCTTTTAAACCAACCCCAGCACACCAGATCTGGGCGGTGCTGGGTTGTGGCTTTCTTTGCCAGAAAATTGCTGGACTTGGCTCTGCCAGAACAGGGAAATACCCAGATCTGGGCACTGGCAGTGGCAGCAAACACCAGGTCTGGGCGCCTGTATTGGCATCAGGAAATTGCCAGATTTTGGCTTTCTGTGCCAGCAAATTGCTGGACTTGGGCTGTGCCAGCCCTGGGAAATTTCCGGATCTGGGCACTTGCGCAGCAAACACCACAACCTGGTGGTGTGTTGTAGTGTGTTTTTATACTTTGAAATATTTGGTAGTAGTTTTGTTTTTGAATCCCCGTATTTTTCCCAAATGATTCATCCCAGATGGTACCCCCCTCCCTTTACCTGTGTAATCCCTTTCCCTTGCTGAGATCATCCCCAAACCCCCACCCTGGCTCTCTGTCAATCACTCAGCATCCCATCCCCTCCATCTGGAAGCTTCGGTCCAGGATGTCGAGTGATCAGCCAGAGGCCAGGGGTCAGCCCCCCAAGCCCTGCCCCATACGCTGTCCTAAATGTCCATCCCCCAGTACCCATCCCTTAGGGTCACTTCTTGGTTAGTCAAATGTTATCTACTTTGGGTTTCCACCTCCCTTTAAATGTAACCTTGGCACATCTCCCGGGGCTCTTGGCAGGAGGCCCCTGAGGTGTAGGAGCTCCTTTGGGACTCCTAGAATAAAACCTTGGATTAACCCCTGCTAAGAGTCGGCCCTTTATCTTCTACCGATGTCTCTGGTGTCTCTTGTGCTGCACAGGTGACCAGCCCAGGTGCCCTCAGTACCCTCGGGGCACAGAGAGTGTCTCCCCGCTGTCGGCCGTGTCGGGGCTGCCCCCGGTGTCTGCCGACTCGGGACTGGCCCAGGGTTCCTGAGAGGCTCCCAGAGGGACAGAGACAGTGCCCGTATAGGTAAACTGAATCGCCCTGGGAGTTTGGAGGTAATTACAAATTGGCCCGAAGGTGAAAATTTTGGTGTCACAGATGAAGTACAAAACCAGCAACACGGGCTGAAGAAGCTCCTCCTTCTGTTCCCAACTGCCCCCAGAGGAAACGCGCTACGCTCTTTTCACTGACGGTTCCTGTCGCATCGTAGGGATGAACCGGAAGTGGAAAGCAGCCGTATGGAGCCCCACACGACAGGTCACAGAGGCCACTGAAGGTGAAGGTGGATCAAGCCAACTTGCTGAACTCAAAGCCATTCAGCTGGCCCTGGACATTGTAGAAAGAGAGAAATGGCCAAAGCTCTACCTCTACACTGATTCATGGATGGTAGCCAATGCTCTGTGGGGATGGCTGGAGAGGTGGAATGAGTCCAACTGGCAGTGTAGAGGAAAACCAATTTGGGCTGCTGAAGAGTGGAAAGACATTGCTACCAGGGTAGGGAGGCTACCTGTGAAGGTCCACCATGTAGATGCCCATGTCCCCAAGAGCTGGGCTAATGAGGAACACCAAAACAACAAACAGGTAAATCAGGTAGCAAAAATAGAGGTGTCGAAGATAGACTTAGATTGACAACAGAAGGAGGAGTTATTCCTAGCTTGATGGGCCCATGATGCCTCAGGCCATCAGGGCAGAGATGCCACCTATAAGTGGGCAAGAGACCAAGGGGTGGATTTAACCATGGACAGTATTTCTCAGGTTATCCATGACTGTGAGACGTGTGCTGCCATCAAGCAGGCCAAGTGAGTGAAGCCCCTATGGTACGGTGGGCGGTGGTCCAAGTACAAGTATGGGGAGGCCTGGCAGATTGACTCCATCCCACTGCCCCAGACACGCCAGGGCAAGCGCCACGTGCTGACCATGGTGGAAGCCACCGCTGGATGGTTGGAGACCTACCCTGTGCCTCATGCTACTGCCCAGAACACCATAGATAGATAATGGTTTAGAGCTGATCATGAGTAACCAACTCAACCCTGCCCAGTTTTTGTATGGAGAACCAGATGAGGAACTAATACATAATTGCCTAGAGGTTATAAACTATCAAACTAAAGGAAGAGAGGACCTAACAGATCAACCACTCCAAGGTGGAAAATGATTGTACATCAATGGATCTTCACGGGTAATAAAGGGGCACAGGGTATCGGGGTACACTAGAGTGCATGAAGAGTTAATGGCCATAGAAAAGGGAAAGTTACCTTACAACTGGTCAGCCCAAGGTGTGAGTTGTATGCCCTAAAACAACCTCTGGAAATTTTGGCACAGAAAAGGGGAACAAAATATGGACTGAAAATATGCTTTTGGAACAGTGCATATCTTTGGAAAAATATGGGAAGAGAGGGGGCTATTAAATTCAAAGGGAAAGGGACTAATTCATGAAAAATTTGTCTTAGAAGAGTTAAAAACCTTACAATTACCAGAGGAAGTAGTGGTGGTATATGTTGAAGGACATCAAAAAGGGAGCAAGGGAACAATTTAGCCAATTTAGAAGCTAAAAATGCAACTGAATCAGAGACAGAAAAACTAAGAATAGTATTAACACCCATGAGAGAAATCCAAAAAGTCCCTGTATTCAGTGGGACAGGAAAGGAAGAAAACTCCTTAAAACAGGAGCCAAGAAAGATAACAAAGGGAAATGAGCAGATGGAAGGAAATAATAATAAACCCCTTGCCAAGAAAATGCTAGAAGGCATACATGGAACAACACATTGGGGTACTAAGTGCTAAGTGATCAATTTCTAAGGGACTGGGGCTGTACAGGAATTTTCAGAATAGCTAAGCAAGTAACTGAACAGGGTGTGATATGTCAACAAGTGAATAAGAAAATGATGAGGAAAACACCCAGGGGAGGGCAAGAACTGGCCTTAAGGCCCTTCCAAAACATCCAAGTAGACTTTACTGAGCTTCCCCAGGTACAATGGTGGAAGTTTTTGCCAGTGATAGTAGATCATGTGACTCATTGGGTAGAGGTGGTACCCACTGTGAAAGCCAATGACAATGTTGTGAGTAAAACACTTCTAGAATCAATCATTCCATGACATGGGATAGTAAACAGGATTGATTCCCACTGGGGAACTCACTTCACATTGAAGATGTTGCAGAAAGTTGTTCAGGCCCTGGCAGTAAAATGGGAATTACACACTCCATGGCATCCACAGAGTTCTGGTCAGGTTGAGAGAATGAATCAAACTCTCTAAAGAGCTCTAGTGAAGCTAATGATTGAAACCCAAATGTCATGGATAAAATGTCTCCCTTTGGCCTTATTAAGAATGAGAACCCAACCCCAGTCAGATCTGGGGCTGTCACCCTATGAAATGATGTTTGGGTTTCTCTTCCTGACCTCACCCCAGAAGGCTGCCACCTATGAGGAAGGGGAAGCCAATGCCAAGAAATAAGTGATGTCTATAGCACAAACCTTAGAAGGGCTAAGACATAAAGGGGCAATTCCTCAAGCTACCACCCTGGATTTCAGAATCCATAATATTAATCCTGGGGATTGGGTGATGATTAAGCCATGGAGAGATCAGCCTCTAACTCCTCAGTGGGAAGGTCCCTTTCAGGCACTGCTCAGCACCGAATCGGCCGTGCGAGCTGCAGAGTGGGGATGGACTCATGGCAACAGAGTCAAAGGCCCAGGAGAAGAACCCAAAGAGTGGACTATAATATCCAGGCTGAGTGAAACAAGATTGACTCTCAAGCAGAGATTGAAAGACAGCCAGAAAAACACCAAGACGCCCAAAAAGTAGAGTCCAGCTTCCACCAACCAGCTCGGGAACTGTCTTCCTGTTTTCATGGGTGAGAATTACCAGCATCTGTTGAGGATAAGTGCACAAGGGACTGTAAAAGGCAATGGGGCAGCTTCTTCAAGAAAATAAGACAAAGGAAGGAGTGCAAGGCCAGGTTGGCCCCTTTGTTTGCTACCAAGAAGGCTCCATGGCCCTGCTGTGGGTAGCAACCCTGTAGCCATGGTAAGGTAGGGACAAAAGGCCATTCCAGACCTCTGTAATTCCTCAGTTGTCTTTTAATTCAACAGGGACTGGAGAGCAGGACTGAGTTGGCCTCTGTGCTCACCCCTAAGATGCATCAACTATGGGTAGCAGCCACATAGGCACGGTAGATGGGAGTCAAAGCAATACTGGACCTCTGGGATGCCCTTTTGTCCATTCCAAATGAGTGTGTCTAAGGAAAACCTGAGATTTTTTCTCCTGTTCCCACTGTCCTTGCCCCCATCAACAGATGCTGGTATGACTCATTCAAGAGACAGGAAAATTTTTTTACTTAATTTTTCAAACAAGTGATGTGGAGAGCTTTGTGGACAGTTGGCTAGCTGAGAAAGGTCACGTCGACATGATACCGTTGGTTAAGTTAAAGGAAGGCAAGTCTAGGATTCAGCAGTCAGTGTCCAACCACTGACAAGGACATTGTGCCCTTGGTGCAACAACAGGATAGAGGAGAGCATCTTTTGCCAAAAATATGCGGATAGTTTCAGCAGAATAACCGCAAGAATGTAGAAGTAGTAACAAGATAATTATAAGAATATAGAAGTAGGTGTGGTTGACCGATAAGTAATTAGCCAATAATGAGCTCTGCTTTGCAATATGTATAAGCTTCATTAACACCAATATAAATATGTGTGAACTATCAATAAAGTTTGAGACTTGCTGATCACTCATATTGAGTGCTGCATTTCTTCCGCCGATCCAACAAAGTGACTTCTAGAAAAAGAAAAGAGGGGCTTATAATGGATGTGTAATCCTACAGTTGGCTCTCACAATTAAGGGGTGAATATTAAATATATGTTTGGAGAAGTTTTGTAGATGTATAGTTATCCTTCCCCTCTCCCTTGCATTGCTATCACAGGATGGCCTCAGTAGTTGGGGCATTTGGGAGGGTTGGCTTGTTCCTATGGCAGCACCTGACCTCCAATCAAGGTGTGAGACAGTGATCTCCACCACTGGACAGTGAAGAAGGAGTCGATTGACAAGACTTTGGGAGGGGCTGGAGGTGTAAAAGACAGAACATCCATTTTGTAGATGAGCACATGGTGACTGAATCCTTTGCTCCTGGTGCTGTATTCTTTTCTTAATTCAGTCTTCTGTTGTATTTTGATAAGGTCTTAATAAAGCATTTAAACTTTTGAAAGTAAAAATCGTTTCTCACTTGGGGTTGGGGAATGTGAGGCAAGGTTGTCCACACTGGGTCAGCTCTCAAGGTACAACTTCACTGACCTGGCCAGACCTCCTCGGGAGAGACCCTGGATCAAGATCAATCACAGAATGCTGCAATCACCTCTTGTATAATAAAAACAGCAATAAAGGCACCATTTAAGGAATACAGAAAGGAATACATATTTCCTAGAAGCTCTTTGAAATATTTTCCATAACTGTTAAAGGAAATCTTCCTGATGAACTGCTCCAGAGCAGAGGGAAATCAAGGCAGAGCCATGGTTTGTCGGGACTTGCTTGATCCTAATGAGCCCCGTGGTGCATTTGGAGCTGAGCCCTTGAACCTCAGGGCCTGAGAGGAGATTGCACAAACCTTTCCAGGAGTCAAAGTCAGTCGAAAAACCCAAAGTGTCTCAAAGCATGAATGGGTCCAACTGAGGTCAACACAGGCTCCTCATGCACTCCTTGGAGGAGAGAATTGGAGGCCAGAATTGGAAAAAACACCTCTCAGAGATTCAGAGTCAAAAGAAACATCCAAAGTACCTTAAAAACCTTATCTCAAGGCATTAATGAGCCCCACTGAGTGTCAGTACAAAGCTCTCCAGGGACTCGTTAAAGCAGATAATTGAGACCATGATTGCACAAACCTCTCACAGAGTTTGTATCAAAAGGGCAACACCAAATACTTTAAAATAACTGAAGTACCTTGAAGCATTAATGAGCCCATGAGTGTCATTACTGATAAAGGCTCTCAAGGGACTAATTAAAGTAGATAACTGGGGGCTGCAACTGCACAATCCTTCTCACAGAGTCTGTATCAAAAGGCAAACACCAAGTATCTTCAAATCACTGAAGTACCCTGAAGCATTAATGAGCCCCACTGAGTGTTGTTACTGACAGAGCCTCTCCAGGGACTAATTACAGCAGATAATTGGAGGCCATGATTGCACAAACCTCTCAGAGACTGCAAGGCAAAAGCCAAACCCAAAGTCCTTTGAAAAACCTGCAGTCCCTGCAGGGAGCATGAAGGAGCCCCCAGGGCCATTGCTGAGCAAGGCTCCCCAGGGACTCCTTGCAGCAGATCCTTGAGGCCACTGGGATGTGGGCTAGGGGGGGATGCTGAGGGCAGCACAAGGGGCTGACAGTGCCCAGCCTGGCTGGGGCTGTGCCAGGAGGCCCCAGGGCCTCAGGACAAGGTGTCTCCTCCCAGCCCTTGGTGGCACAGACCCTGCAGTGCCCCAGGGCACCAAGACTTGGCTTCTCTTTGTCCCCACCTGTCATCACTGCCTGCAGTTCTCTGCTCTGCCTGGGGCCTGGGGACACTTGTTCAGTCGTGTCCCTCAGTGGGACCCATTAAAAGTCCAAGAAAATTTGGAGTTGGATTCTGCCTTGGAGTTCTGGAGAGGTTTCTTCAGCTCCCTCTCAGGGACTGATGTTCAGGGCTTGAGCACAAAGCCCCAGAGGCTGATTAAAGTCCTTGTGCTGTGTCTGTGCTGCTGAGCTGGGCTGGGCTCCTGGCCCAGAGGCAGCTCCTGGTCACCAAGAAGAGCTTCAAAAGCACATTTCTCTGGATGAGCAGCTCTTGTGCCAGCCCAGCAGGGCTGGGGCACTGCCTGCAGCCAGCCCGGGCACAGCACAGAGGCACAGAGAGCTTCAATCAGTCAGGGCTGGGAAGGGGCTGAGAAGTGCCTGGGGCACAATCACTGCCAGCCCTTGGCACAGGAACCTCTGGCTGCAGGACAGTGCAGCTGCAGCTCCTGGAGCCATCTCCTCAAGCTGGAACATGCCAATGCCTGCAGAACCTGTGAGTACAGCTCTGAGGATTTCTGGTGCAGGGGAGGTGAAATTCTCATGAAGCTCTGACATGCTGAGGGGTTCTGGTCAGTCACAGAATATTTCCAAGACAAGGACTTTGTAAAAAATGAGGAAACTTTCAAAGACTTTGTATTCAGTTTCCCACTATTGGAGCATGGCAGGGAGGGGGGGATATGTATAAAGGTTGATTATGAATTATAATTATGAATTTTGACGAGTGCCTGAGACATCTGAACTGTTTCTTTTTAGTGATCAGTAGGAGATCCCTAATGTGCTTTCAGCCCCTCTGCCCATGGACAGCAGCAGCATCACCTTTGCTGGAGCCATCAGGCTCAGTCTGAGCTGTCCTTTCTCCAAGCTGCAAACAGAACCTGCCCCCAGGCAGTGCCCTGCAAACAGGCAGGGTTCTGTCAGGCCAAGGAGAGTGCACAGAGATTTGGGGTCTGTGAGTGGTGGCAGGGAGAGATCAGGCACAGGGAAACACCTGCAGGAGGGAAATCTGCAGGAAGCAGAGAGAAGATCAGGCAATGAGAGAAAACAAACCCCAGCAATGCTGAGGCAGGGAGAGTTTAGAGATGCCCACAGGAGCCCCTGCAGTGCAGCCCCTCCCTCTGAACAAGCCCCCTCCCTCCTGTGGCCCAGCCAAGCCTCTGCCCTCAGGGCCGGGGCTCCAAGGCGTGCAGCCCCTCCTGTGCAGGCAGAGCTGCAGCAGAGCCGTGGGGCAGCTCTGCAGCCCCGGGCCCAGTTCCCTCTGCAGAGCACAGGGCTGGGAGCAGCTGCCCGGCCCTGGGGGCTCTGGCAGGGGGCACAGCTGGCTCAGGGTGACGCTGTCCCCAGTGCCCGGCTCTGGGCAATGCTGTCAGTGCAGCCAGGGAAGGAGATGCATCTCCCTCAATCCAATGCCATCAGAAGGACACTTGGAAGTCTCCCTGAGATTTCAGTCCAAGCTGGGAGCTTCAATCCATGATGCAAACCTGTCCTGCAACATCTCTGTGTTATCTGAAAGCCTGAGGGTGAGGCACAGAAGTTCTAGGATGGGAAAATGCTGCTGGGTTGGTGAAATGAGGCCTGTGTTTCCCTGGGTACAAATGTGGGGCTGCGACCTTGAGAAAGGAATGGACATTTGGTGGACTGTGGGGGATCCATCTGCTCTCAGCAGTGTCAGGATGGTTTTAATGGGAAACATGGGAGGATGATCATCCTATGTCTAAGAATGATGAAAGCCCAGAGAATCCTGGAACAGGACTGGGAGACAGACCTCCTCCCCTCACTCTCCACTCACCACCTTGCCTCAGAGAACTCACTCTGTTCTCCCTGAGGGCAGCAGAAATGCTGAGAGTTACTGACATCTGAATATAGCAAGAGAGGGGGAAGACGAGCTGTAAAATCTCTAGAAGATTTAAACAGATTTTACCATTCCTGCTCTCTGGCAGTGGGGGTGCACATGCTCACAGGGCCGTCTATATTAACAAGGGTTCAAAGTGGAACACGAGGACAGGTCCCTGTCCTCCTCCCACATCTGCACAGCAGAGCTGAATAATAAAAACCCTGTGTGTAGCTGCCCTGAACCTGATGTCCCACTCAGCCAGCACCAGCCAGGGATCCCCCCTTGGAGCGGAAGGAAAATCTGCTGGAAATTCAAAAGGGTGTCAGAGGGTTATACAAGAAGGGTCTATGGGAAAAGGCTTTGTTTTTGCTGGAAAAAATTCCTCCTAAACTGTCACTGACTTTTCTCCATGAACAGCTCCCCAAGGCCAGTCCCAGCAAATGTCCAACAGCAGCTCCATCAGGCACTTCCTGCTGCTGGCATTGGCAGACACGCGGCAGCTGCAGCTCCTGCACTTCTGCCTCTTGCTGGGCATCTCCCTGGCTGCCCTCCTGGGCAACGGCCTCATCATCAGCGCCGTAGCCTGCGGCCACCACCTGCACACGCCCATGTTCTTCTTCCTGCTCAACCTGGCCCTCGCTGACCTGGGCTCCATCTGCACCACTGTCCCCAAAGCCATGCACAATTCCCTCTGGGACACCAGCAACATCTCCTACACTGGATGTGCTGCCCAAGTCTTTCTGATTTTCTTCTTCCTTGGATCAGAGTTTTCCCTCCTGACCATCATGTGCTACGACCGCTACGTGTCCATCTGCAAACCCCTACACTACGGGACCCTCCTGGGCAGCAGAGCTTGTGCCCACATGGCAGCAGCTGCCTGGGCCAGTGCCTTTCTCACTGCTCTCATGCACACAGCCAATACATTTTCCCTACCCCTGTGCCACGGCAATGCCCTGGGCCAGTTCTTCTGTGAAGTGCCCCAGATGCTCAAGCTCTCCTGTGCCAAATCCTATCTCAGGGAACTGGGGCTTCTTGCTGTTAGTGTGTGTTTATCTTCTGGATGTTTTGTGTTCATTGTTTTCTCCTATGTGCAGATCTTCAGGGCTGTGCTGAGGATCCCCTCTGAGCAGGGACGGCACAAAGCCTTTTCCACCTGCCTCCCTCACCTGGCTGTGGTCACCCTGTTTGTCAGCACTGCCACATTTTCCTACCTGAAGCCCCCCTCCATGTCCTCCCCATCCCTGGATCTGGCCCTGTCAGTTCTGTACTCGGTGGTGCCTCCAGCCCTGAACCCTCTCATCTACAGCCTGAGGAACCAGGAGCTCAAGGCTGCTGTGTGGAGACTGATGACTGGATGGTTTCAGAAACATTAAACTGCTGGACAATTTCTGACAATCACTTGTAATAAAAGTTATCTTTGATACTTCTTGTTCAATAATTTTGAAGGTTTTTTTCCTTTGTTTTAGTATTTTCATATTGTCAACAAAGAAATGTCAATCTTTGTGCCATTTCTCATTTCGTTTCTCTCCACCTTCCCTGTGCCCACAGACTGTGTCAATGAGGGGTTGTGCTCTCAATGGCTTTAGAGGAACCAAAGGATCTCCCAGCAGAGTTTTCTGCAGAGATGCCCTTTTGTTGCCTTCTCTGGAGCTGCAGCAGCAATGTCTGTGTGCAGAGCTGGGGCAGATCAGTGCTGGCCCAGCAGCTGTGCCCAGCAGCAGCAGCAGCAGCAGCAGCACTTGGTGTTGCCAGTGCTGCTGCTGTGGCCCTGCCCCGCTGCCCTGGTGGCCCTGGTGTTGCTGCAGGGCCTGAGTGCTCTCGGGGCCGGGCACAGCCCTGGGGGTGGCAGTGCCGGGGCTGCAGCAGGGACAGGCCATGGGCACTGCTGGGGCAGCGCTGACGCCTCAGGCCAGGCCCTGGGGGCTCCAGGCTCCTTGCCCAGGCTCTCTCAAGAGCACGGCCAGGCCAATGCTCAGCACAGAAACCCCCGTCAGCAGCCCCAGGCTGGCCGTGGGCAGGCTGGGGGCAAACAGCATGGCTGGGGCTCTGCAAGGGCCCTGGGCCAGACGGGAAGGAGCAGCAGAGCAGGGGCTGATCCATGCCCAGTGCGCTGCACAGCCCAGGGCAGCATCCCAGAGCGTCCTCATGCAGCTGCCAACAACATCCCCCCTCTGCAGCCCTGGCCTCTCCCTCAGCTCACACAGGTGCCCCATCCTTGCAGGCACAGACACGGCAGCACTGCCTCAGCAGCCCCTGTTTGCATTGCACACAGCAGGGCCAGCACCCCCATGCTGTTGCTGTGGGGACATGAACCTGAGGGAGCACAAATGCCATCAGCCCCTGGGGCCAGCAAGGCCTGGGGGACACCAGGGAAACCACTCAGCTTTGTCCTGGCCTCTGCACTCAGCCAGAAAGTTTGTTCCCATCAGCTGGGACTTTCCTGTGCCACTGCAGACGCTGTTGCTCAGAGCCAGGGCTGCCTGGCAGCCATCCCCAGACTGCCCTGAGCATTTCCTGTGTGCCACCTTTGCTTTCTTTACTCTTCATGGTACAAATTTCTTCCCATTGCCCACCCCTGCTCCCTCCCCTGCAATCAGCCCATCTCTCTCTTGGTCCTACTGGCCACACCATTCCTGAGCCTTCTTGCCCACCTGGGCACACTGCTGCCTCATGTCCAGCCTGCTGTCCATCAGTCCCTGCAGGTCCCTTTCTGCCTGGCTGCTCTCCAGCCACTCTGTCCCCAGCCTGTAGTGCTGCAGGGGTTGTGGTGGCCAAAGTGCAGGACCAGCACTGGGACTTGTTAAACCTCACCTTGTTGGATTTGGGCCCTGGATCCAGCCTGTCCAGGGCCCTGTGCAGAGACCCCCTACCCTCCAGCACATCCACACTCCCAGCCAGCTTGGTGTCACCACGGTTCCAGGAGGCCCCAGAGTCTCCCAATGGTCTCCATGACTCCATGAGGCCTCCCAGTGTAACAATGTCCCTTTTGATTCCATGGGATCCCTTGGTGCCAGAAAGTCCCTTGGATCCTTGGGCCCTGCAGTGTCACAATGGCACCGTGGTCCCCCAAGGCCCAGCAGTGTCACAATGGATCCTGGGTTCCATGAGGTCTGGCAGTGCAGCAATGTTCTCCTTGGTTCCACAGTGTCACAATTGCCTCTGGTCCCAAGGGCCACCATGGTGTCAAACATGTTTCCTTCATTCCAGGAGTCCCTGAGGAGCAGCCCTGGCCCCTTGGTTCCATGGGGCCCTGCAGTGTCACAATGGCCCCATTGTGACACCAGGTCCTGCTCTGTCACAATGCTCTGCATGGTTCCACAAGGCCCTGCAGGGTCACAGTGGCCTCTGAGGTTCCACCAGGACCCAGACTGTCACCATGGACTCCTTGCTTCCATCCAGCCCCACAGTGTCACAATGGCCCCTTGGCTCTGTGCTGCCATGTCGTACACAGTGTCACCATGGTCCTCTTGGTGCCACCAGGCCCTGCAGTGTCACAATGGCCCCTTGCTTCTCCAGGCCCTGCAGTGTCACAATCATCAGAGAATCAGCCAGGCTGGAAAAAACCTTGGAGAGCATCAGGTCCAACCTGGGACCCAAGACCACCTTGTCACCCAGACCATGGCACTGAGTGCCACATCCAGTCTTTCTTTAAACACTTCCAGGGATGGTGACTCACCCACCTCCCTGGGCAGCCCATTCCAATGCCCAATCACCCTTTGTTTTAAGAATATTCCCTATTGTCCAGCCTAAACTTTACCTGGTGCAGCTGAAGGCTGTGTCCTCTTGTCCTGTCACTGTTCCCTGGGAAAAGAGCCCAACCCCCACCTGGCTGCACCCTCCTGTGAGGCAGTTGTAGAGAGTGATGAGGTCTCCCCTGAGCCTCCTCTTCTCCAGGATAAACAACCCCAGCTCTCTCAGGTGCTCCTCACAGGACTTGTGTTCCAGACCCCTCACCAGCCTGGTTTCCCTTCTCTGGACACGCTCCAGCCCCTCCAGGTCCTTCCTAAATTGGGGGGCCCAGAACTGGACACAGCACTCGAGGTGCTGCCCAAACAGTGCCCAGCACAGGGGAAGAATCCCTGCCCTGCTCCTGCTGGCCACACCATTCCTGATCCATAGGAGTGCCAGGGATTGGACGAGGGAAATGGTGGGGAGGGCGTAGAGACAGAGTCTGATTGATTGTCCGCCATGAAGGGTCTTGATTTTCATATCTATTCAAACTGCACAAGGAGGTACCTGGATTCAATGCCAACTGGAGATTGCACATATTAATATATCAACAGGAAAAGAAAACCTAAATAGGACCTAAAAATTCTTTTCTCAGTGTCTTTTTAAATAGAATTTATTCAGTTTGAATACACTACTGAAATCTGTCAAATTAACCACAAAGGATTTGAAAATTAAAATCAAATTACTCCCAGAGTCTTGGCTTGTTAAGGGCCTGGGACACTGAATTCCTGCACTGAAGAGCTGAAGGCTGAACAAGCCTCTGCAGCAGGAAAATTCAGCAACAGCCTCCAAGTTGCTGAGGATGTCAGCAGCCCCCATTGAGGCCATCCCTGCCCAGAGACTTTGGGGGAATGGGCAGATGTCATGGTTTAGGGCAAATTTGTAGGAGAATTTCCAAATTAGGGCCCCTCCAGTAAGCAAACCCACACGGCCCCTCCCCCCAACCGGTTCGGGAAGGATTCCTCGGAGAGGAGTGGAAAGAACCTGTTTATTTAACAGGCACAGCACCCCCAGCACACAGAATGAACAATACTGGATGACACCACTCTGAAAAAAGATGAAAAATTCAGAAAGTGCCTCTGGGGGTGGTCACTCTGTTCTCAGTCCCTCCGGTGCTGGGGCAGCTGCTGCAGGCCTCAAGGTGCAGATTCTTGGTGTTTCCCAGGTCCCAGTCCGGAGCAGGTTTGAAATGGTCAGAAAAAGGAAAGGAGAAACAGTCCAGGAAGAAATTGGACAGTTTAGCTAAACTAGCTAATGAGCAAAGCAAGCAGAAGCGAAGCAAGCAAGAGCGAGAGAGAGCAAAGCGAAAAGCAAAAGCAGAAAAAGCAAAAGCTGCAGTCTCTGTGTCCTGCCAGGCTGATAAGAAAACCAAAACAAAACTTTCCCTCTTCAGAGCCGGTCTTAAAGGTACAGACCATAATATCCAGCATAAACAGAACACATGAATGGGGATACAAGCATCATAACGTCACCCTGGTACATTCCACCCCTTATCCCCATATCATCAACATACTACCACACATCATGCAGTTATTCACACAAAATTTCCATCTGCTCCCCCAAAATTTACAAGCAATACCCATCATGCCCTCATCACATCCCCACACTGGACCACTGAATCCATGCCCTATACCACAGAGTGGCAGGATTTCACCCCTTTCACCTTACTCACTCAAAGCTCCATCTTTCACTTGCCCAGACCTTCAACACTTACACATTTCCTTCTATCTCATGTCTGTATGGTGTAATGTACAGACAATGGCAGTAACATCCAACAAACAGTGATATTGCATATCATTCTCACCCCACAATCAGATCTCCCTGAGGTACACATCGTGTTGTTCCATCTCTTTGCATTATCTACCATGTGCAACCTGGTCCCTGAGCAAAGACAACCCCACAAATGAGTTTGTCTGTACTCGAGGCAGAATTGATCCACACAGTCTTCCCCGACAAACCTCTGACATGCACCACTGGGACTTTATCTCCATCTATTACATTCAGGGACTCAGACTGGGCAGGACCTGCTCGGTTGGTGGAACCTTGGCTGTTAACTGACCAGGTGGCCTTTGGTAATTGCTGCTCCCAATTTTTGAAAGATCCCCCACCCAAAGCTTTCAGCTGGGTTTTTAGTAGTCCATTGTACCTCTCCACTTTGCCTGCAGCTGGTGCATGGTAGGGGATATGGTACACCCACTCAATGCCATGTTCCCTAGCCCAGGTGCTGATAAGGCTGTCCTTGAAATGAGTCCCATTGTCTGACTCAATCCTCTCAGGGGTGCCATGTCTCCACAGGATTTGCTTTTCCAGGCCCAGGATGGTGTTCCAGGCAGTAGCATGAGACACAGGGTAGGTTTCCAACCATCCAGTGGTGGCTTCCACCATGGTCAGCACGTGGCGCTTGCCCTGGCGTGTCTGGGGCAGTGGGATGGAGTCAATCTGCCAGGCCTCCCCATACTTGTACTTGAACCCCCGCCCACCGTACCATAGGGGCTTCACTCGCTTGGCCTGCTTGATGGCAGCACACATCTCACAGTCATGGATAACCTGAGAAATACTGTCCATGGTTAAATCCACCCCTCGGTCTCCTGCCCACTTATAGGTGGCATCTCTGCCCTGATGGCCTGAGGCATCATGGGCCCATCAAGCTAGGAATAACTCTCCCTTCTGTTGCCAATCTAAGTCTATCTTCGACACCTCTATTTTTGCTACCTGATCTACCTGTTTGTTGTTTTGGTGTTCCTCATTAGCCCAGCTCTTGGGGACATGGGCATCTACATGGTGGACCTTCACAGGTAGCCTCCCTACCCTGGCAGCAATGTCTTTCCACTCTTCAGCAGCCCAAAATGGTTTTCCTCTACTCTGCCAGCTGGACTCTTTCCACCTCTCCAGCCATCCCCACAGAGCATTGGCTTCCATCCATGAATCAGTGTAGAGGTAGAGCTTCGGCCACTTCTCTCTTTCTACAATGTCCAGGGCCAGCTGAATGGCTTTGAGTTCCACAAGTTGGCTTGATCCACCTTCACCTTCAGTGGCCTCTGTGACCTGTCGTGTGGGGCTCCATACGGCTGCTTTCCACTTCCGGTTCATCCCTACGATGCGACAGGAACCGTCAGTGAAAAGAGCGTAGCGTGTTTCCTCTGGGGGCAGTTGGGAACAGAAGGAGGAGCTTCTTCAGCCCGTGTTGCTGGTTTTGTACTTCATCTGTGACACCAAAATTTTCACCTTCGGGCCCATTTGTAATTACCTCCAAACTCCCAGGGCGATTCAGTTTACCTATACGGGCGCTGTCTCTGTCCCTCTGGGAGCCTCTCAGGAACCCTGGGCCAGTCCCGAGTCGGCAGACACCGGGGGCAGCCCCGACACGGCCGACAGCGGGGAGACACTCTCTGTGCCCCGAGGGTACTGAGGGCACCTGGGCTGGGCGCCTGTGCAGCACAAGAGACACCAGAGACATCGCTAGAAGATAAAGGGCTGACTATTAGCAGAGGTTAATCCAAGGTTTTATTCTAGGAGTCCCAAAGGAGCCCCTACACCTCAGGGGCCTCCTGCCCACAGCCCCGGGAGATGTGCCAAGGTTACATTTAAAGGGAGGTGGAAACCCAAAGTAGATAACGTTTTACTAACCAAGAAGTGACCCTAAGGGATGGGTACTGGAGGATGGACATTTAGGACAGCATATGGGGCAGGGCTTGGGGGGCTGACCCCTGGCCTCTGGCTGATCACTCAACATCCTGGAACGAAGCTTCTGGATGGAGGGGATGGGATGCTGAGTGATTGACAGAGAGCCAGGGTGGGGGTTTGGGGATGATCTCAGCAAGGGAAAGGGATTACACAGGTAAAGGGAGGGGGGTACCATTTGGGATGAACCATTTGGGAAAAATACGGGGATTCAAAAAAAAAACTATTACAAAGTATTACAAAGTATAAAAACACACTACAACACACCACCCAGATCTGGTGTTTTCTGCACAAGTGCCCAGATCCGGAA
This sequence comes from Agelaius phoeniceus, assembly GCF_051311805.1. Taxonomy (NCBI): domain Eukaryota; kingdom Metazoa; phylum Chordata; class Aves; order Passeriformes; family Icteridae; genus Agelaius; species Agelaius phoeniceus. Next base: position 6,998,574 of record NW_027509867.1, on the reverse strand, counting down.
ATTTCCCAGGGCTTACACAGCCCAAGTTCAGCAATTTGCTGGCACAGAAAGCCAAAATCTGGCAATTTCCTGATGCCAATACAGGCGCCCAGACCTGGTGTTTGCTGCCACTGCCAGTGCCCAGATCTGGGTATTTCCCTGTTCTGGCAGAGCCAAGTCCAGCAATTTTCTGGCAAAGAAAGCCACAACCCAGCACTGCCCAGATCTGGTGTGTTGGGGTTGGTTTAAAAGCAGAGGGAGACCTCGGCTTAAGGCCATGGGAAAACCCTCTTTAGTCAGGGTCAGCAGGAGCTCCCACCCATAATCCTCTTGTTCAGTTATGCAGATTGTTACTAGAAAGTTCTGAGTTCTCTTTGCTACCATTGGTTACTTTATACTGCAAAAATTGTAATATTCTTAATCCCTCCTTCCTCTTGGATCCTTCCCTCAGATCCCACCTTAACCCCTCCCCATAAATAAATGGATAAATATCCCTGCTAGACCCTGGACCCAGGCTTTTTTCTGCTTTGCTCTCTCTACTGTGCACGCCATCCTGTTTGTTGTGTTTGCCTTCATTGAAGTTCTGTTTCCAAAGCACCAGATGAAAGCAGTCTCTGTCTGTAAAGTGGCCAGAGCTGGTTCTCAGGGAAACCACTGGTCAACGGTCCGGATGAGGGCCAGAAGGTTTCACTGGTGTTTGCTGGCACCACCAGTGCCCACATCTGGAAATTTCCCTATTCTGACACAGCCCAAGTGCAGCAGCAATTTACTGGCACAGAAATCCAAAACCCGGTAACTTTCTGCTACTGGCCCTGGCACTGCCCACATCTTGTGTTTGCTGCGCCAGTGCCCAGATTGGGAAATTTCCCGGTGCCAGCAGAGCCCAAATCTGGAAGATTTCTGTTCCTGGCAACGACACCACCCAGATCTGGTGTTTGCTGGCAGTACCAGCATCCAGATCTGAAAACTTCCTGGTGCTGGCACAGCCCAAGTCCAGTGATTTGCTGGCACAGAAAGCCAAAATTTGGAAATCTGCAGGTTCTGGCTCCAGCACCATCCAGATCTGGTGTTTGCTGGGACCGCCAGTGCCCAGATTTGGAAATTTCCCAATGCCTTCACAGCCCAGGTCCAGCAATTTGGTTTTAGCTAGCTTAGGCAGAGAAGTTCCTGGGACTGTGACTTTCCTTTTTCTTGGAACTGTTTAAACCTGCTCTGGATTGAAAACCCAGAAAAACACCGGCAGCTCACACCTGTGGCCCACCTAGGTCTGGGACGCTGCATTCCAGCACCAGAGGGACTTAGAAGAGACCGAGTGAGCCAACTACAACTCACAAAAAGGACTTTCTGAATTTGCCATCTCTTCAGCACTGTCAGAGGTTTCATTTAATATTATTCAGTATTCATGCTTCTGAATACTTTACTTGTTAAATAAACTGGGGTTTTTTTCACTTTTCTTGAAGGAAGTCTTTTCCTGAACTAGTAGTAGTAGGGGGAGGGGCCACTTGAACTTGCTTTCTAGACAGACCCCTTTTGGAGGTTTCCTCCCCAAATTTGCCCTAAGCCAACACAAACAGTCATCATGAAAATTTCACCAGTGGCATAATTTCCTGCTGGCAAATCTTGGGACAGAAGCTTGACCTTGTTCTCCATGAGACATTCTTGGGAAGAGCAGACAGGAGAAGATTCCTGGAAAACTGAAACAGCTTTCCAGAAGGGAAATGAAAATGAAAGAAACAATCCAAGATGTTTTCCTCTATTTATTTCTATGCTCCCCTTTTCCATGTTGCATTACTTGTCCATCCCAGGAATTCCAGATGCACCGCACCTCTAAGACTGGTGACTTAGTGATTTTTAGACACTTGAAAATACCATGAGCCACACACAGTTTTCCTTCCCCTGGTTTTACTGGAAGGCAACACTGGAGATGTAAGTGCAGTGCTTGGGTCAGGTAGGAATCCTACAGCAAGGTAAGGGGGCCCGACAGTGTTTGACCCTCAGCCAGGCCAATGCAGAGCAGCAAGCGAGGGGATTGCTGTGCCAGTGTGCAGGAGTCAGGGCTCTGCATCTGGGCTCACCGCTGCAAAGTTCCCGTGTTTGGACAGACTCAGGGGCTGTGCCCGGGGCGCGCGGGGCTCGAACGTGGGGCTCGTGGGGCGAGCGGGGAACGGACACGGGGACGAACGGCCCCGGAGCTTCAGTTGCAGCGGCGGCAGCGGCGGCAGCAGCAGCGGCGGCAGCAGCAGCGGCAGCAGCAGCAGCGACAGCAGCAGTAGCGGCAGCAGCAGCAGCGGCATCAGAAAAGCAGATATTTTAGAACACTCTTTCCTTCTTTCTCTTTATCTTTTTCTTTCTCTTTCTCTCCCGTTCCCGCTGTCGGGCACCCTTCTCTCGGGGTCCCTTGCCCGGCGTCCCTCTCCTCTCCCCGCCTCCCTCTCCCCTGCCGGGCCGGGCCATGCCCCCGGCCCGCCCCCGGCCCCGGGCGGGGCTGCCCCGTGCCCGGCCCCGGCCGTCCCGCCGCGCTCTCGCCTCCGCCCGGCTCTGGCCGTACTGGCGGTGGCGCTGCTGGGCGGGCGTCAGTGCCTGGTGCGGGGGCGGCATCGCCGCCCTTCGGCTCCGCCTGGCCCGAGCCCGGCCCCAGACCCGACGCAGGGTCCAGTCCCGGCCCCGGCCCCAACCCCGGCCCCGGCCCCGGCCCCGGCCCCGGCTCCGGCTCCTCCCGGGGCCCGTGGAGGACACAGGCGCCGCGGCCGCTCCCGCCGCCTCTGCTGCGGCTTCCCCGGCCCAAGCTCCGCCGCTCGGCAGCGCGGCCGCCGGCCTCGAGCCTCCCGTGCCGCGTTCCAAAGAGCGAACGCCTGGGCATGGCCGGCCCGGGGCGGCTGAGGGGCGCTCGGGGGCCGTTGCTGGCCCCGGCCCGAGCGCTGACAGCCGCGTCTCGCCCGCAGGGAAGGCGCACGAGGCCCTGCAGGAGCGGTACCGAGTGGGTTCGCTGCTGGGGCGCGGAGGATTCGGCAGCGTCTTCGCGGCCACGCGGCTCTCGGACGGCGCCCCGGTGAGCGGCGGGGCCGGCGGCGGGCGCAGGAGGAGGAGGAGGAGGAGGAGGAGGAGGAGGATGGGGCTGGGCAGGGCGGGCGGCGAGCTGAGCCCGCTGCTGTCCTTGGCTTGCAGGTGGCCATCAAAAGGGTGCCACGGAACCGCGTCCGGCACTGGGGCGAGCTGGTGAGTGAGCGGGGCCAGCGGCAGCAGCCGGGGCTGCCGGGCGGGGATGAGCCGAGGCCCGGCACGGTGGAAGCCGCCAGGACGCCTCGAGGGAGAGCGGGCGTGGGTCCAGCGCAGGGCGCAGAGCATCCCGGGCTGGCTGAGGGCTCCCCGAGCCCCGGCACGGCATCGGCCCCACTGAGGGCATCGTGCTCCTCCCGCAGCCCGACGGCAGCAGGGCCCCTCTGGAGATCGTGCTGCAGGCCAAGGTGTCCACTGGCTTCCCTGGTGTGGTGCAGCTGCTGGAGTGGCTTGAGCTGCCCAACCACATCGTGATGGTGCTGGAGCGGCCAGAGCGCTGTCAGGACCTGCAGCGTTTCATTGGGGCACGGCGGTTCCTGCCCGAGGAGGTGGCGCGGGAGCTGTTCCGCCAGGTGCTGGAGGCCGTGTGGCACTGCACCAGCTGCGGGGTCCTGCACCGCGACATCAAGCCCGAGAACATCCTGCTCGACCTGCACACCGGGAAGGCCAAACTGATCGACTTTGGCTGTGGCACCTACCTGCAAGACACAGCCTACACTCACTTTGCAGGTGAGCCCACGTAAGGGTGTACTCCTGGTCCCGGGATCTCATGGCCCAACATCTCCCAGCCCAAGCTGGCTGTGGCAGAGGGGATTCTCCCTTTTGCTGCCAGTCAGGGGACTGAGTCTTCAGCTGAGTTGCTTTAGAGCGGGGCTGGGTGGGGAGCCATCTTCCAGCCCTGCTGGCAGCCTTTGCCAGCCACTCTGCCCAGGACTGGGGCTGGGCTGGGGCAGCCAACCTGACCAAAACCCCCATGGGTGGGGGTAGCAGAGATGGGGGCGAAACCTGTGCCCCAGCCAGTTTGGTGTGCAGGCGAGAGGAAGAGCTTGGACTGATCCACTCTCCCTGTTTGCCTTGGCTTCCTAATATTTTTGGGGCAATGCAGGCAGGGAGGATAAGGGCATGTTTTCCCCAGCACGGAGAGGGTTTTTCCTTTGCAGGTCATGGTCAGGCTTAGCCAGGGCTTCCTCTGCCCTCTTCTGACACCAGTGGCTTCTTTTGCAAGCCTAAGTTTGTGCACAAGTCCCAGGTGCTGGTGAGAGGGCAGTGGTCACCCTGTGTGCCACTGATGCAGCCCCCGCAGGCCCAGGGATGCTGGGGCCAGGCTGTGGGAGCAGCAGCATCCCCCTGCTGAACTCCATCTGTATTCCATAGGAACACTGTCCTACAGCCCCCCGGAATGGAACGACTTTGGCTGGTACCATGGCGAGGCAGCAACGATCTGGTCCCTGGGCATCCTGCTGCACCAGATGGTCTGCGGGGAGCACCCGTTCAGGAGGGGCCAGAACCTCAGCTGGGGCCAGCTCCCGCTGCCACAAGGGCTCTCTCAAGGTGGATCCTCTTCTCTGGGCACGGGGGGAATCCCAGTGCTGGGAGCCAGCAGCGGGCTCGTGAGCATCCCGCTCTGGCAGCTGCTGAGGAGGTGGCACATGTCCTGCTCTCCTCCAAAACAGGGAATTGATGGGAAAGTTTAGGCCTAACCCTGAGCGCATCCAGAATGGCCTGGCCATGGGAATAGTGGGGCAAAGCAGACAGGAGCCTTCTCTGGCTGACCGGCAGTTTCTGCTTTCTCTCCCCAGAGTGCAAAGATCTGATCAGGTGGTGTTTATCCGTGAACTCCTTGGACAGACCCACATTAGAAGACCTGTTCTGTGATCCTTGGGTGCAGGATATTCCTCTGCCATAGAAGAAGGGAGGGAGCCACAGGCACACTTTGATGCAGGGCCTGGTAAGTTCCAGCTCCACACATGCCTTGGCAATCAGAAGCAAAGGAACCCAGACCGTTTTGTGCTGCCTGTGTCACTGCACCGGGGCCATGGGATGGGCACACGCAGCCCTTGTGCTGGAGCTGAGCTGCTCTGCCCAGCACTGGTGGCCGCCATCCAAGCTGGTTTTGCTTGTGCTGGTTCCCTGACAGCTGGGGCCCTGGGCAGAGCCCTGAAAGCCTGGTCTTCCCCCAGGGAAGGAGCAGGAGCCCCTGGAGAAGCTGTACCGGGTGGGGATGCTGCTGCTGCTGCTGCTGCTGCTGCTGCTGCTGCTGGAGACAGCCAGGATGACATCAAGGATGACAAGCTCTTCCTCAGCCTGGCCACTGGAGGCTGAAGGTAATGGACTTTGATTCTGGCACCTTCTTCAAAGCCAAACTCCACAGGGAATTTGCAGATGAGTCCCCAGATGGGGAAATTCTGCCAGATTTGGGCATGGCCCAGCCTGGCTGGGAACCAAAGGCTCCCCCTTTGCTGGGGCAGATGCAACTCATCCTTCAGTCGCTGCCCAGCTGCTTTTTGGCAGGGCTGGGGGAATGGGCTGGGCTGGGTACGAAATGGGAGTGGGCTCCTGGCCCTGCCAACAGCCCCCAGCAGCCACCGTGCCCCAGGCTGGGGCTGGGGCTGGGGCTGGGGCAGCCAGCCCGACACAAACAAAGCCCCATGCTGGGAGCAGAGGTGGGACTCCAGAACCTGTGCAGGGGCTGCTTTGCTGTGCAGGCAAGGAACGGCTTGGGCTGCTCCACTGCCCTTGTTTGCTTTGGGATCACCGTGATTTTGGGGGGCAGTGCAGGGGGGAAGAGAGAAAGTGTGGGCTTCCCTCAGCCATGGCTGGGTTTTTCCCTACCATGTAGGAGTTGGGCCTCCCTCAAGGCCCTGACAGAGATAAGAGTTTTTCCCGTTTTTCTTGTTTTCCCTTTTTGCATCTAATCTCTTTTCAAGAATGTGTTGTTTGTTTTTCCAGAAGAAGCATTCTAGGTGGTCCAGTGTGGATGGGGAAGTGCTTGGGAGCAGCTGTGGCGTGGATGGGCCGTGCCCTTGGAGAAGGCTGAGGCCATGGTTTGGGAGCAGCTTTTCTTGCAGCCGTGGCTGGCGTGAGGTGGGTCCCTGTGTGCTTGGCAGGGTGGGATCAGAGCTTTTGGGAGATGGCAGCGAGCACAGGAGCATCCTGCTCTGGGCAGCTGCTGAGGGCTGGATGTGCCGTGGCTGGCTGCAGGCTGGGCACATGTCCTGCCCTCCTGCTCTGCTGCCAAAGGCAGCAGGGATGGGCAGCTCTGGGCACAGCTCTGGGCACAGCCAGCACGGCCTGGGCCCCACAGGCCTTGGCACAAGGGCACAGGAGCCCTCAGCTGACGGGCGGTTTCTGCTTTCTCTCCTTGCAGCCGGGCTCTGCGGCTGCTGAGGCTGCTCTGGGCTCTGCCAGGGCTCTGCTGGGCTCAGCCCTGGGCCCAGCTGGGCTGGCTCTGCCCTCACATTGCTCTGACAGCTCTGCATCAGACGAGCCCGTTGCGAGCACAGCGCCTGAGCTTTCTGCTTTGGCAGTGAGTGAGACTCTGCTGCAGGCCCAGAGATTGCAGCTGGGGACACACATCCAATTGGCAAGGACCCAAACTCTCCACAGTCCCAGCTGAACGCCTGGATCTGCACAGGCTGTTTGTCTGTCCCACTCTTCCTTCTTGATTGGCTGGAATTGTGCAGTTGCACATTCTTCCTCCTCTAGCAGTGCCACGAGTGGGCCAAAGCTGGCGAGTGGGCCGTGCTCCTGAGGCAGTGCAGTCTGGAGCTGGTGGATGGAGAATTGCCCTTCTGCACTCCCAAACCAGAGCAAAAAGCTGTCAGTGGGACTTTGTGTCTTTAAGAAACCCCTGACAGTTTCAAAGGGAATGTGCAGCTCATTTCCAGGCTGAGAAGGAAGGGCATCTTCTAAAGGATTTGGGGTTTGACAGAGTTTCCATTCCCAGTCCTGCTTGGAGCTAGAAGGGCACAAAGTAATTTCCTCTTGCTTCGACCACAATTGAAAATAACAATGTTGGAACCAAAGCCCAAAATCTTTTTTTTAAAAAGATTTCTGAGGCCAGTAAGATGGATCCATGGCATCAGCACATTTACAATGTAAATAACTGAGTTCTCTTTTTAAAATAATTCACTTCTTAATGCAAAGAATGTAACTTTGCATTTATGTTTTGTTATTTTCACTAACATTATGTTATCTTTTTTCACTAACACTTGGATTTTATTCTTATCTTTTACAATTTACCTATTTTTTTCCCTTTTTCTTTTTTTTTCCTTTAAATAGAAAACATGTCCTATCAAAGGAATGTCCTTTGCTCCTGGTTCCTGTGTGGAGCAGCTCCCTTCCTGCTGGCTGAGCTGCTCAGGCAGAGCCCGGCAGCTCCTGGCCCTGCAGGGCTGAGGCTTTTCCCCGTTGCTGGGCACAGACTGATGGAGCAGCACAGCTGAACACGGGCACACAGAGGGACCAGGAGCAGCTGCCTTTGGCCACCTGAGGCTCCAAGGCCCAACCTCTGAGCAGCCAGGGCTAGAAGAGACTGGCAGGATCTGATCCCTGACTCTGGGCCAGGGCTGCACAAATGACCCCACAGCAGCAGCAGCAGCAGCAGCAGCAGCAGATGGAGCTGACTTTCAGCACAGCCCCTGCCCCTGTTCCCTCCCGTGTGCAGCGGTGTCACAGCAGCCTGAGGCACCTGGGAGCCCCCAGTGCCAGCAGGGACTTGAGATGGCAGCCCTGGGCTCCTGGAGGCTGTGCAAGGAACGGAGCTGGGCACTCCCTGTCCATGGGGAGCTTGCAGATGGAAAAGGCTGCTGTGCCCAGGCAGCTGCAAGGGCACAGAAAGGAGGCTCTGGAGCACTGGATCTGTGCCAGTGCCACAGTCCTGGGCAGCAGCCAGCCAGCCCTGGGGGAACAGAGGGCACAGCACGAGGGACAGAAGCAGGCAAGGGCAGAGACTGGAGAGAGCCAGAGCCAGGAGCAGGAACAGCTGCTCCATTGCACTCTTGGAGAAAGCTCTTGGCTGGTTCCAAGCGCTGAAAGGCGTGAAGGGCAGAGAGGAGGCCACAGCAAACAATGCTCCTGTTTGCACAGCCTCCCCTCTGCGTGTCCCAGAAGGAATTGCATGGACTGTGCTCTTCTCTCCGAGTCGTCTCGTTCAGCATGAGCAGCTCAGCACCAGGAGCTGAAGGAGCTGAAGCCTCAGGCCACAGGAGCTGGGCAAGAGGAGACTTTCTGAGCAAATGAATGCTGCTAACGTGGACCCAGCTGAACGCAGTGGATAGAATCATGGAATCACAGAATCCTTTCTGTTGGAAAAGCCCTCTGAGCTCACCCAGTGCAGCCGCTCAGCCAGCAGTGCCAAGCCCAGCACTAAACCACGTCCCTGAAGTGCCAAGGCCTGGACAGCAGCCCTGAGTGAGGCCTGAACAGCAGGCCCTGAGCCCAAGGTGGCCTCTGGATGAACCTTCCAACCAAAGGTTATCTTTGTATCTGCTCCCTGATGAAATATGCATGGTCATTAGCACTGTGATAGGTGTAGCCACTCATTAGTGAAACATGTATGGACCTTTGTGTATTTAGAGCCAGACAAGGCCATGAAATCTGACATCTGGCCTTGTTTGGGGCTGAATGGTTAAAGTCACCTCCCTTGGTTCCTCCTGGGGCCCTGGCCAGGCTTTGGGAGGGAGCCAAGAGGAGGATGAAACCAGATGTTGCCACACTAGCAGTGCTGTCAGTTTGTCCATTCAGCACTGTCAGAGCTGGGCCCTCTCCCAGCGGGGCTGGAGCCTCAGCTGTGGCTGGAGGCACCTGCAGGAATTGCCAGTGCCCAGGAGTGGCTCTGCAGCCCTTGGCTGTGACAGCTTCCCCAGCTGCTGTGTGGGTCTGGGGGATGGTAAAGGCTGAGGGTAACTGGGGCTGGATCTTTCTCAATCACTGCAGGCAATCTTTGGTGGGGATGGTTGGGTGCATTGCTGAGCTGCTCCTGTTGTGATTCTTTGCTGCTTTGAGCTGCAGGAAATGAAACTGATTCCTTCAGTTGGAGTCTGTGTCTTTGGTGCTGACCCTGCCCACTGGTCAAACAAAACTGGCCCAGTCTGGCCAGATCCCAACAAAATGTCACTTGTTCAGTGTAAATGTGAGGAATCAGTGCCATCAGAAATTCCCAGAGGGGAAGCCCTTCCCTGGAGTTCCCTGGCTCTGGAGTGGGCTGAGGTCGGAGCTCCGTGGGAGCAGTGGGGCAGTCGGGTAAAAGAGGCTGAACCCCTGGATGGCTTCAAATGCATCCAAAAATTACATAAGGGAAAAGGAAAAGAACTTGTGGGTTTGGGAAGACGAGGATGAATTTTGTAAACAACACATTGGAAACAGCACCAACAGAAGGAAAAACTGTTGCTGTAACACTCCCACACGGAGTGACAGAAGGTTTTAATCTTGAGCTCAGGTTCATTTGTGCTAGTGATATAATTATAATGATAGTAGTAATAATAATAATAATAAATTAATCGTAATAGTTATATATAATATAACACAATAATTTATATTTGTATCTATGTAATTAGAAATTGATACTATTAAATAAGGCTGACAGTACTAATATGTCAGCTTTAGCTGCTCACTGTGACACTCAATACTCTACAAAAAGGACTGGCCAAGACCCAAATGTCAGTGGTAAACTTTTTGAACTCTATACAAGGCATAAAGGAGGAAGGGATGAAATTGGCTATTTCTATAGGATTTGCTGATACTGTGATGCAGAGTGCTTTTTTTGTTACTGTGAGAAATGCAGTGATTAAGCCTGCTGGGTTTTTCATATCCCAGACAATCCACAAGCTGCAGGATTGGTTGCATGGGTGAAGGGGTTGTTAAAAGAGCAGTTGAAAAAATGAGGAGATGGGAACCTGTCCCCATGGAGAACCCATCTCCCAGATGTGCTTCATGCCCTTAACAATGGCCCACTGGGGAAATGGAAACCCCTGGCTGTGCATGGCTGCACCCAATTTACATTAATGAACTAAATCAATTATTAGAAGAAGTAAGAAGTGATGCTGTTAAAATATCCAACAGCACATCCTGCGAGCTCCAACAAACACAAATGGGGCTCTGCAGAACTGCACAGCCTTGGATTATCTGCTTGCTGGCCAGGGAGGATCCTGGGCTATGCCAGGACAGGAATGTTGCAGGAATGTCTATCAGTGCTGGGTTTGAGGTCCAACAATCAGAAATCACCTCAATAGAAAGATCAGGAGAAGAGAGGCAGAAAGAAGAAAATTCCTCATAGTGGGATTGGCTCCCAAATTGGAGGCTGCTGTGAAATGCATTCGTGGCAGTCACTGCAATCATTGCATTGTGAGCACTTGGTGTGTTATGATTCCATGTTAGAGTTGCTGTGACATCTTGTGCTGGAAATGGAGTACTGGGACTTGTCCATAAAGAGACACAGTCTCAAGAAAAATGGGGGCATTTGATAAATAACAGAGAATAGCAACTAATTAGGGCTGTTTTAAAAGGAATGCAAATTGTAGCTTTGAGTAATGAACTTGAACAGCACTTAACTGAAGAACAAGAGGTGATGCCTTTATGCCTAATACCTAAATCTAAACTCTGTTATCCAAAGAATTGTTTTGAAGGTTGCAGTTCATCTGTAGGTCAAGGCATTGATTGAAGCACTGAGGCCTCACCAGGCCTGAACAACAGGCCCTGAGGCAAAGCTGAGCTCCAGATGAACCTTACAACCAAAGGTTATATTTGTATCTGCTCATTAATGAATCATTATTAGCAATATAAGCGCTGTACATGTTCATTGGTGAAATATGGATTTACTTTTTTGTATTTGGAAACCAGAAAAGGCCCCATCTGGCTTTGTTTGAGGCTGTGGGATCAAAGTCACCTCCCTTGGTTCCTCCTGGGGCCCTGGCCAGGCTTTGGGAGGGAGCCAAGAGGAGGATGAAACCAGATGTTGCCACACTAGCAGTGCTGTCAGTTTGTCCATTCAGCACTGTCAGAGCTGGGCCCTCTCCCAGCGGGGTTGGAGCCTCACCTGGGGCTGGAGGCACCTGCAGGAATTGCCAGTGCCCAGGAGTGGCTCTGCAGCCCTTGGCTGTGACAGCTTCCCCAGCTGCTGTGTGGGTCTGGGGGATGGTAAAGGCTGAGGGTAACTGGGGCTGGATCTTTCTCAATCACTGCAGGCAATCTTTGGTGGGGATGGTTGGGTGCATTGCTGAGCTGCTCCTGTTGTGATTCTTTGCTGCTTTGAGCTGCAGGAAATGAAACTGATTCCTTCAGTTGGAGTCTGTGTCTTTGGTGCTGACCCTGCCCACTGGTCAAACAAAACTGGCCCAGTCTGGCCAGATCCCAACAAAATGTCACTTGTTCAGTGTAAATGTGAGGAATCAGTGCCATCAGAGATTCCCAGATGGGAAGCCCTTCCCTGGAGTTCCCTGGCTCTGGAGTGGGCTGAGGTCGGAGCCCCGTGGGAGCAGTGGGGCAGTTGGGTAAAAGAGGCTGAACCCCTGGATGGCTTCAAATGCATCCAAAAATTGCACATGGAAAAGGAATAGAACTTGTGGGTGTGGGAAAACGAGGGTGAATTTTGTTAACAAAACATTGGAAACAGCAGCAACAGAAGGAAAAAACTGTTGTTGTAACACTCCCACATGGAGTGACAGAAGGTTTTAATCTTGAGCTCAGGTTCATTTGGACAAGTGAAATATTATTATTATTATTATTATTATTATTATTATTATTATTATTATTATTATTATTATTATTATTATTATTATTATATAACACAATAATTTATATTTTTATCTATGTATTTAAAAATTGATAATGTGAAATAATGCTGACAATACTAATTTGTCAGCTTTGGCTGCTCACTCTGACACTAAATACTCTACAGAAAAGGACTGGCCAGGACCCAAATGTCAGTGGTAAACTTTGTGAATTGTATACAAGGAATAAATGAGGAAGGGATGAAATCGGCTGTTTTTACAGGATCTGCTGATACTGTGATGCAGAGTGCTTTGTCTGTTAATGTGAAAAATGCAGTGATTAAGACTGCTGGATTTTTCATATCCCAGACAATCCACAAGCTGCAGGATTGGTTGAATGGGTGAAGGGGTTGTTAAAAGAGCAGTTGAAAAAATGAGGAGATGGGAACCTGTCCCCATGGAGAACCCATCTCCCAGATGTGCTCCATGCCCTTAACAATGGCCCACTGGGGAAATGGAAACCCCTGGCTGTGCATGGCTGCACCCAATTCACATTAATGAACTAAATCAATTATTAGAAGAAGTAAGAAGTGATGCTGTTAAAATATCCAACAGCACATCCTGCGAGCTCCAACAAACACAAATGGGGCTCTGCAGAACTGCACGGCCTTGGATTATCTGCTTGCTGGCCAGGGAGGATCCTGGGCTATTCCAGGACAGGAATGTTGCAGGAATGTCTATCAGTGCTGGGTTTGAGGTCCAACAATCAGGAATCACCTCAATAGAAAGATCAGGAGAAGAGAGGCAGAAAGAAGAAATTTCCTCATGGTGGGATTGGCTCCCAAATTGGAGGCTGCTGTGAAATGCATTTGTGGCAGTCACTGCAATCATTACATTGTGAGCACTTGGTGTGTTATGATTCCATGTTGGAGTTATTGTGACACCTTGTGCTGGAAATGGAGTACTGAGACTTGTCTAAAAAGAGACACAGTCTCAAGGAAAAAAGGGGCATTTGATAAAGAACAGAGAATAGCAACTAATTAGGCATGTTTTAAAAGGAATTAAAATTATAGCTCTGAGTAATGAACTCAAACAGCACTTAATTGAAGAACAAGAGGTGATGCTTTTGTGCCTAATACCTAAATTTAAACTATGTTATTGCAATTGTTCTGAAGGTTGCAGTTCATCTGTAGGTCAAAGCACTGAGTGAAGCACTGAGGCCTCACCAGGCCCTGAGTGAGGCCTGAACAACAGGCCCTGAGGCAAAGCTGAGCTCCAGATGAACCTTTCAACCAAAGGTAATATTTGTATCCACTCATCAATGAATCATTATTAGCAATATGATCTCTGTATGTGTTCATTGGTGAAATATGGATTTACATTCCTGTATTTAGAAAGCAGGCCAGATCCCATCTGGCTTTGTTTGAGGCTGTGGGATCAAAGTCACCTCCCTTGGTTCCTCCTTGAGCCCTGGCCAGGCTTTGGGAGAAGCCAATCAGGAGAATGAAACCAGATGTTCCCACACCAGCAGTGGTGTCAGCTTGTTTGTTTAACAGTGTAAAAGGTGGGCCCTCTCACAGTGAGGTTGAAGCCTCATTGTCTGCAAAGGTGGGTGCACCTGCAGGAATTCCCAGTGTCCAGGAGTGGCTCTCCAGTCCTTGGCTGTGAAAGGGTTAAAAGCACTGTGCCCCGGCATACTTGGGCAAGAATAAGAGACACTGCACCCAATATGGAAGCTTGCAAATATTCAGCCACAAGCTCAAGACACAGGATGAAACTTGGCAAGAAACAGAGAACAAAACTGGCAGAAATGAAGGGCAGAGCTTGCTAAAACCAGTGAGGAAATTGCTGAAACTGCCAGCAAGAGACTGTGCATGCCTAGAGGAGAAAGGTGCAAAGGGCACGGCGATGAAGACGTCCAGCCTTCATCAGGAGACCCCCGAGGAAGACGCGGAGCCTTCCTCAGTGCCAGCACCAGTGCACGCTGCGCCTGCGCCTGGCGCATGCTAATGATGGTAATGAGTGCTGAGAGATCGTTTGCATAACCACACCTTTTCTAAGGAAAACCATGAATGTGCATAGAGTATAACCATCCATTGTAATCTCTGTGTGCTGTGTGCTGTCAGGAGGAGATATCCCTGCACACCCCGTGCTGAATAAAGCAAATCCCCCTCCCTGGGCTTTGTCTGGGAAGTGTCTCTGGGCCCCGTTTGGGGCCATCCACGTCCATGGGGTTCTGTCAAGTCCCAGAGGAACCTTGGTGCCACGTTGTTCCCCAGCCTCACAGTGCTCTCCTGCTGCCATGAGGTCCCTCCCTGTGTGACACCCTGCAGCCCTGGCTCCATCAGGGTCTCTGGGGTTCCTTGGTGCACGCCTTTCTCCCATCTGAGCCTTGCTCCCATGGGTTCCATGGACTGACAGTGGCCCTCTGCATTCCATGGGCCCAGCTAGATCACAGCAGAGCCTGGCTTTCATCAGGTTCTGATACCTGTTCTGCCAGCTGACAGGGCTGATTTAAAGAGCACAGAAACCAATGGGAAGAATGGTCTTATTTTACTGTGAGGGTTAAGGCAACACAAAATTATACATTCAATACAACTGCATGCTTGGCTTTAGCAACAAGCAAAAAGAAGCAAGGTAATGCACCTAATCATTATTACAGGAGAGAAAGGATAGGGACTGAGAAAGACACATCCCCAATTGCCTAAATACTTTACCATCACACAGAGTCTGCAGTCGCTGGGGAGCCCCATTTCACAGCGAGGACCTGGAGAACTCTTGCAAGCACTTGGGAAAATCCCACGTGGTGCATCCACCCGTAGGTGAGGTCTCCAAATTTGCTCCAAAAGTGGGTCCAGGTTTTTAGGCCCAAATCAGCAAGTCAAAGGAACTGGATTATATTTTTAGCCCATGAACTCCTGGGTCTCCTGGCACTTTTGCTGACCAGGAAGACCCAGGGCTTCGCCAGAGCCGAGTCCCTGGCTTGGAGGGTTTCCCCTAAAATATCCTACAAGCCTCTATTCATGTCAGTTGGGAAAATTTCTCAGAGTGATACATTTCTTGCAGGTAACTACACAAGATTATGTGAAAGTCTCCAAAGCAGCTGGCTTGGTGTTAAACAGCTGCAGAAGCACCTTGGTCATCTATTTTTAGTTAACTAAAACTGATGGTGTTAGTCACATAATGCCCAGGGTTTGTCCTGTAAGCCAGCTCTGGCTGAGGGCTGCCACTCAGGCCTGAGCACATCAGCAGCTGAAGTGCCCACAACTGGGAATGGCAAAAACACCCCCTGGGACTGGCCCAGAGGCCCTGGGACTCCCTGGCATGGATCACCTCAGGAGACAGGATTTCAGGGAGCCCAAAGGACTTTTGGGAGAGCTGCTGTGGACACAGAGGGAATGGCACAGCTGGATCCCTTGCCTGGGCTCCCAGAGGACCCTTCTGCTGTGGGGCTGCTGAGGGTGGAGGAGCAGCAGGAACCCATGGCCACCCCAAAGCAGGGCCCCGTTGGCAACACGGCCCCGACCGGGGCTGCGGGACCCCATCCCTGGGATGAGTCAGGAGCTGCAGAGCTGGGAGTGCTCAGCCAGAGCCTTCAGCAGCCCCACACGGCCAGAGCGTGAGCCCAGTGGGGAGTGGGCACTGACAGGGACTGTGGGGCCTGAACCAAGGCCCAGCCCCACTGAGAGCGGCTGTGCCGGACCCGCTGCAGCTCCAGGAGCAGCTGGAGCCCCAGGCAGCCAAGGGGTGCCACCATGGATGTTCCTTTCTTCCCCTCAGAAAGGACACTGGGAAGCTGGGGAAGTGTCAGTGAAAGGAGCAGGGATGGTGGGAGCTGTGGAACAGCACTGACACGAGAAACCCAAACTCTCCTGAGAAAGGAGGGCAGAAATCCCCAGTGTCCAGCATCCTGCCAGAGAAACCCATTCCCAGAATTACCAACATAAAGCCATCCTCCAATTCTGTGGATTGTGCTGCTCCTGACCCACTAACACCTTCCCCCCAGAGTGAAGCTCTGAAGTGGGATTGATGGAGGAAAGCTGAGCCCTGAGCCAGGCCAGGGGCAGTGCCAGGAGCATCCCCTGGCGCTGTTTGACAGCGGCTCTGCAGGAGCTGGGGATGCAAACAGGACAAACCTGAGCATCTCCCACCATCAGATACCTCAGAGCTCACACAGCAACACGGCCGTGGCTCTCCCAAACTGGATTTAGGAATGGCACACCTACTGCAGCCATTGGGTCCAGATCAGCCCAGATCCCTTTGGGACTGTTATAAATGAGAAACTTGACTGGGCCATTATTCAAGCACAAACCAGTGCCAGCAGTGAGCGGGGCCTGTTGTTTCAGGACTGGTTCCTATGGGAAACATCCCGCTTCCCATGGCAGACATCCCGCTCCAATCAGGCCAGCACCTCCGGGTTAGAATTTGAAGGGTCTCAGTCTCAGTCCTTGGGGAGGGCTTCAAGCTCCGTCCTTGACAGCACTTGTGAGGCATGTTATGAATAAGAAGCTTGACTAGGCCAATATTCAAGCAGCAATCAATTTATTAATTAATATGGCAAAGTATGAGCAATACAGCGCTGGGTACAGTGGGGGAAGTTTTCCCTCCAACTGCACCCCGATAATTGAGGGTTACAGGTATTTATAGGGGTACTCATCAGCTTTTTTCAACAGTTTCTATTTCTAATTTTTACTCATCAGCAATTTTTATTTCAAATTATTACATCACAATTCTATACACTATTGTGATTTTAATTTCTCAGGATGTATTTTCAAAGGAGTATCCCCAGATGGTGATGGTCCAGTTTCCAAAAGAAGAAAGACGAATCCCATCTGGTGGAGTCCAGCTCCCCAGATGTGTCCACCTTTTAATTGCAGAGACTATAAATCTCATAACAGTGATGTCCAGCTTCCCTTTGGTCGAAACCATAAATCCTTGAGGTGATGTTCATCTTCCTTTCTCAAACTGTTTTTCTCTGCTTCAATAAGGCGTGAGATAAGCATATTTGCTATATATATGTTCCAAAGCTATAGTTTCAAGGATACAAGTAATATTCTAAAATTAGACTTCAAAAGGTTATTATTGCAGAGCTTTTTTATGGATTAAATAGAAGCAAAAAGCAACATCCTTAACACCTTCATTCCAGGGTTAATTGCAAACAAAAGATAGGTTCAAAGGCCTTTTTCCATGCTTTGTTTTCCTCAGTTATTATTCGAATTCGCAACTATCCCATTGTCGATGTCCACACATTTCGCATTAGCAAGTACACACTTCGCCTGTTTGTACCTGACACGAAACACAGGTTTGCATCTCACAGGCACATGAGGGATCTTTGGACCGTCCTTTTAAGACTGACATCCCAAAACGTAAAAATAATCATGCATTTCCTCTTAAAAATAAAATTTACTGAATTAATAAAATTATAATAATTTTTCTTATTTATAAAAGTTTTGCTATATTTGTATTACCAAATTTGAATGTTTATATTAAAAATTCATACCTTTTTAGCAAGCAAAAAATTTATTGGTCATTGGTTCTAAGGAACACAATTCCCTTCATTAATTCATTGACCAGTGTGGCTATTGATTTCTCCTTCTTTATACAAATTAGTCCCATTTTAAATCTTTTTGTCATCTTTTTTATCATTTTCACAGACAGGGTAAAAGGGGCCACTTTGGGGTCCAGGGAGAACTTTCTGGGGCACATTTGGGGCAGTTCTGGGTCTGCAGAGGGAATTCAGAGAGAACTTGAGGGACTGGAGGACACTTAGGGGAGCTGGGTGGGCACTTGGAGGGGCACTCAGGGATTCCGAGGGACAGTTCGGGGTCTGGGGCAGCACTTGGGGGTCCAGGGGGGCCCTTGAAGGTCAGGGAGGGGAATTTGGGGCACTTCGGGGTCCGGGGCAGCACTTGGGGGGCTCTGATGGGGCTCTCTGGGGCGCGGGGGGTGATGGGAGCTGTAGGCATAGGTCTAATACACTTTAACGGGGCCGGGGAGCATCACGGGAGATTGAGGCGCAACTGCAATGGCTCTCGGTGGAAGCGCGGGGCATGACGGGAGATGAAGTCCCGGCTGGAACAGGTCTGGACGTGCGCCGCGGAGCATGATGGGAGCCGATGTCCCGGAAGTGGCTCGAACACTTTGTTTAGGGGTCCGGGAAGGCACTTGGGGGACACTTTTGCGTCCGAGCCGCGACTTGAGATCCTCGTGGTAACGTAAACGGTTCGAGAGAAATTGCGGGGAGTTCGGGGAGCTCTAACCGGGCTCTTTAGGGTGCGGGGTACAGCAGGAGATTTCGACGCGGGACTGTTCTGAGGGGCTCGGGGCCGCGGGGGATGAGAGGAGATGAATTCCCAGAAGTGGCTGTACCGGGCATCTGTGGGCTTGGGAGCTCTGAGGGGTCCGGGGACGCTTCTGGGGGATCGCAAATGGTCGCTGAGGGGGCACTGAGGGATCCTGGAGGGTCTGAGGGACACTTAAGGGACAGAGGGGTTGCGGATCCCGGGGTTATGTGGAGCGCGGGGCATGACGGGCGTTGTAGTCCCGGCTCCAATGGGGCTCAATTGGCCCGCGGGGCATGACGGGAGTGTAGGCAAAAAGGAAAGATGGCGCCGAGCCGAGGACCGCCTTCGAGGCCCCTTTCCAGGCGCTGATTGGCTGTGGGTGCTGATGGGCGTAAGCCTCGGCAAATGGGATGTGGTGGAGGCGGGAACAGCCCATTCAACCTCTCCCAGTGCAGCGCAGTTCATCCCAAGTACAGCCCAGTTCATCCCTAGTACTACTCCAGTACAACCCCAGTGCCCCTCCAATCCCTCCCAGGACAGCCCAGTAAAACCCCAGTTCCTCCCCAGTCCCTTCAGTACAGCCAAGTCCCTCCCAATACACCTGAGTGTACATTCCCTGTCCCTTCCAGTTCCCACCCAATGTCATCCACAGGATGCCCCAGTGTCTCCCAGTCTTCCCCCAATGTTCCCTGTGTCCCCAGTATGTCCCAGTCATCCCCAGGGTCACTCTCAGTATGTCCCAGTGTCTCCCACAGCATTCCCAGTGTTCCCCAGTATGTCCCAGTCCTCCCCAGTGTCACTCCCAGTATGTCCCAGTGTCTCCCACAGCGCTCCCAGTGTTCCCCAGTATGTCCCAGTCCCCCCCAGTGTTTCCAAGGACAGTTTAATTTCTCTCGGTGCCCGTGGCAGCGAAACCCAGCAGTGGGGTCAGTGCAGTGCCCATGGCCACAGCCCCTTGCAGTGGCCCAGTGCAGCTTGGGCTGATGATCCACCCTCACAGCCGGCCCAGGGCAGCTCTGCAGTGCCTTTGGTGGCACCTGGGGCTGGCACACACCTGAGCAGTGTGTCTGTTTGCAGTGGGGAAACTCAGGAGTTTGAGATTGCTGCAAAAAGCGCAAAAAGCACAAAAAGGGAAAACCCCTCTTAGGCTGGGTGCAGCCAGCTCTCCAAGCACAGCAGCTCCCAGGGCAGTGAGGACAGACAGGATGGGGCTGGGCAATGTGGAGCAAGGTTGTCCACGCTGGGTCAGAGCTCCAGGCACAGCTTCTGTGAGCAGGCCAGGGCTGCTGAGGAGAGACCCTGAGTCAATATCAATCACAGAATGCTGCAATCACCTCTGCTCTAAAGAGAAATTTAATAAAAGACACCCTTTAAAATAGGAATGTGTATTTCTTACAAGTTCTTTGAAATCTTTTTCCATAACTGAACTAGGAAAACTTTAATGACCCTCTCAGGGCTTTGGTGTTGTTTACATCAGACTCAGTCCTTTAGAGCGTCTTAAAAAAAATTGTCAAAAACTCCAAGTCGGTTTCGAACTCCAAATTTTCTTGAAGTTTTAATGGATCCCACTGAGGGACTTGACTGGGAAAATGTCCCCAGGTTCCAGGTAGAGCAGAACACGGGAGGCAGTGATGACCGGTGGGGACAAGCAAGGCAAAGGTGTCTCTGATGGTGGAGCCCTGGAAAATGTTACAAATAGTCTTTGAAAATATTGGGCTTTGTGTTTTCTCAGATTGCTGCACCTGCAAAGGCAGTATGATAAAAGATATAATTGTTAGATGTGGTGATTGTTTAGTAATTAAATGTAATTATTATATAACCATAAGAAGAATCATGAGAAACTATGTTGGAAATTTAAAGGGGGCTATGTTTAGGTGAAATCTGTGTATACAATAGATAAATATAAGTTTAATAATTAACATGAAAGTTATGTAATGATAGAGTATAAAACACGTTCACCTTGAATGTATGGTCGGAATCAGATTTGGGTGGAAACTACCCCGATTCCCAGAGCTCTTGAATAAAAAGCACCGCATATAATCGCTGATGTGATTATGTGTTTGTGAATGAGAACATCTCTGGTGCTGAGCAAACCTGGATGTGTTCCAGGAATGCAAAGGGCCAAGGCCTGAGCCCCAGCCCCTGGCCAGGCAGATCCTGTCCCTACCTCCTTGCTCAGGGCTCTTCCCGGGATGGGCACTGGGATGTGGGGATGGGCAATGCCAAGGGCAGGAGCCTGGGGCGGCCCCTGCCAGGCTGCTGAGCAGGGACAAGGAGGCAATGAGGCCCCAGGCCTGCAAGGGTCAGTTGTCCCCTCGTGGCCTCAGGCCCAGGCCCAGCAGCCATGGCCAAAGTGCTGCCCAAGTTGGCTCTGTCAGGGCTGTCTTGCAGCTGCTGCCCATCCCTGTGCCCTGTGCAGCCCAGGCTGTCCCACGGTGTCCCTGCCCTGCGCCTCTGTCCCTGCAGGCTGTCGGCCCTGAGCAATGAGGGAGGGACAGGATCTGCCTGCCCAGGGGCTGGGGCTCAGGCCTTGGCCCTTTGCATTCCTGAAACACATCCAGGTTTGCTCAGCAACAGAGACACCTTTGCCTTGCTTGTGCCCAGCTCCCATCACTGCCTCCCGTGTTCTGCTCAGAGTGGAACCTGGGGACACTTTCCCAGTCGTGTCCCTCTGTGGGACCCATTAAAACGTCAAGAAAATTTGGAGTCTAAATTTAACTTTGAGTTCTTGAGAAGTTTTTTCAAGACACTCTCAAGGACTGAGTCTGATGTAAACAACACCAAAGCCCTGAGAGGGTCATTAGTTTTCCTAGTCCAGTTATGGAAAAAGATTTCAAAGAACTTGTAAGAAATACACATTCCTATTTTAAGGGGTTTCTTTTATTTCTCTTTAGAGCAGAGGTGATTGCAGCATTCTGTGATTGATATTGACCCAGGGTCTCTCCTCAGCAGCCCTGGCCTGCTCACAGAAGCTGTGCCTGGAGCTCTGACCCAGCGTGGACAACCTTGCTCCACATTGCCCAGCCCCATCCTGTCTGTCCTCACTGCCCTGGGAGCTGCTGTGCTTGGAGAGCTGGCTGCACCCAGCCTAAGAGGGGTTTTCCCTTTTTGTGCTTTTTGCAGCAATCTCAAACTCCTGAGTTTCCCCACTGCAAACAGACACACTGCTCAGGTGTGTGCCAGCCCCAGGTGCCACCAAAGCCACTGCAGAGCTGCCCTGGGCCGGCTGTGAGGGTGGACCATCAGCCCAAGCTGCACTGGGCCACTGCAAGGGGCTGTGCCTATGGGCACTGCACTGACCCCACTGCTGGGTTTGGCTGCCACGGGCACCGAGAGAAATTAAACTGTCCTTGGAAACACTGGGGGGGACTGGGACATACTGGGAAACACTGGGAACGCTGTGGGAGACACTGGGACATAATGAGAGTGACACTGGGGAGGACTGGGACATACTGGGGACACAGGGAACATTGGGGGGAAGACTGGGAGACACTGGGGCATCCTGTGGATGACACTGAGTGGGAACTGGAAGGGACTGGGAATGTACAGTCAGGTGTATTTGGAGGGACTGGGCTGTACTGGGAGGGACTGGGGAGGAACTGGGGTTTTACTGGGCTGTCCTGGGAGGGACTGGAGGGGCATTGGGGTTGTACTGGGGTAGTACTGGGGATGAACTGAGCTGTACTTGGGATGAACTGCGCTGTACTGGGAGGGACTGGAGAGGTTGAATGGGCTGTTCCCGCCTCCACCGCATCCCATTTGCCAAGGCTTCCGCCCATCACCACCCGCAGCCAATCAGTGCCTGGAAAGGGGCCTCGAAGGCGGTCCTCGGCTCGGCGCCATCTTTCCTTTTTGCCTACACTCCCGTCATGCCCCGCGGGCCAATTGAGCCCCATTGGAGCCGGGACTACAACGCCCATCATGCCCCGCGCTCCACAGAACCCCGGGATCCGCACCCCCTCTGTCCCTTTAAGTGTCCCTCAGACCCTCCAGGATCCCTCAGTGCCCCCTCAGCGACCATTTGCGATCCCCCAGAAGCGTCCCCGAACCCCCTTAGTGCTCCCAATCCCACAGATGCCCGGTACAGCCACTTCTGGGAATTCATCTCCTCTCATCCTCCGCGGCCCCAGACCCCTCATAACACAGTCCAGCGCCGAAAACTCCTGCTGTGCCCCACGCCCTAAAGAGCCTGGGTAGAGCTCCCTGAGATCCCCGCAATTTCTCTCGAACCGTTTACGTTACCACGAGGATCTGTAGTCACGGCTCGGACGCAAAAGTGTCCCCCAAGTGCCTTCCCGGACCCCTAAACAAAGTGTTCGAGCCACTTCCGGGACATCGGCTCCCATCATGCTCCGCGGCGCACGTCCAGACCTGTTCCAGCCGGGACTTCATCTCCCGTCATGCCCCGCGCTTCCACCGAGAGCTACTGCAGTTGCGCCTCAACCTCCCGTGATGCTCCCCGGCCCCGTTAAAGTGTATTAGACCTATGCCTACAGCTCCCATCACCCCCCGCGCCCCAGAGAGCCCCATCAGAGCCCCCCAAGTGCTGCCCCGGACCCCGAAGTGCCCCAAATTCCCCTCCCTGACCTTCAAGGGCCCCCCTGGACCCCCAAGTGCTGCCCCAGACCCCGAACTGTCCCTCGGAATCCCTGAGTGCCCCTCCAAGTGCCCACCCAGCTCCCCTAAGTGTCCTCCAGTCCCTCAAGTTCCCTCTGAATTCCCTCTGCAGACCCAGAACTGCCCCAAATGTGCCCCAGAAAGTTCTCCCTGGACCCCAAAGTGGCCCCTTTTACCCTGTCTGTGAAAATGATAAAAAAGATGACAAAAAGATTTAAAATGGGACTAATTAGCATAAAGAAGGAGAAATCAATACCACACTGGTCAATGAATTAATGAAGGGAATTGTGTTCCTTAGAACCAATGACCAATAAATTTTTTGCTTGCTAAAAAGGTATGAATTTTTAATATAAACATTCAAATTTGGTAATACAGATATAGTATAACTTATATAAATAAGAAAAATAATTATAATTTTATTAATTCAGTAAATTTTATTTTTAAGAGGAAATGCATGATTATTTTTACGTTTTGGGATGTCAGTCTGTAAAAGACGGTCCAAAGATCCCTCATGTGCCTGTGAGATGTAAAGCTGTGTTTCGTGTCAGGTACAAACAGGCCAAGTGTGTACTTGCGAATGCGAAATGTGTGGACATCGACAATGGGATAGTTGCGAATTCGAATAATAACTGATGAAAATAAAGCATGGAAAAAGGCCTTTGACCCTATCTTTTGTTTGCAATTAACCCTGGTTTATTTAAGAGCATTGGAATTAAGGTGTTAAGGATGTTGCTTTTTGCTTGCATTTAATCCATAAAAAAGCTCTGCAATAATAACATTTTGAAGTCTAATTTTAGAACATTACTTGTATCCTTGAAACTATAGCTTTGGAACACATATATAGGAAATATGCTTATCTCACACCTTATTGAAGCAGAGAAAAACAATTTGAGAAAGGAAGATGAACATCACCTCAAAGATTTATGGTTTCAACCACAGGGAAGTTGGACATCACTGTTATGAGATTTAGAGTCTCTGCAATTAAAAGGTGGACACATCTGTGGAGCTGGACTCCACCAGATGGGATTCGTCTTTCTTCTTTCGGAAACTGGACCATCAGCATCTGGGGATACTCCTTTGAAAATACATCCTGAGAAATTAAAATCACAATAGTGTATAGAATTGTAATGTAATAATTTGGAATAAAAATTGCTGATGAGTAAAAATTGGAAATAGTAACTGTTGAAAAAAACTGATGAGTATCCCTATAAATACCTGTAACGCTCAATTATCAGGGTGCAGTTGGAGGGAAAACTTCCCCCACTGTACCCAGCGCTGTATTGCTCATACTTTACCATATTAATTAATAAATTGATTGCTGCTTGAATATTGGCCTAGTCAAGCTTCTTATTCATAACATGCCTCACAAGTGCTGTCAAGGACGGAGCTTGAAGCCCTCCCCAAGGACTGAGACTGAGACCCTTCAAATTCTAACCCAGGGGTGCTGGCCTGACTGGAGCGGGATGTCTGCCATGGGAAGCGGGATGTTTCCCATAGGAACCAGCCCTGAAACAACAGGCCCCGCTCACTGCTGGTACTGGTTTGTGCTTGAATATTGGCCTAGTCAAGTTTCTCATTTATAACAGTCCCAAAGGGATCTGGGCTGATCTGGATCCAATGGCTGCAGTAGGTGTGCCATTCCTAAATCCAGTTTGGGAGAGCCACGGCCGTGTTGCTGTGTGAGCTCTGAGGTATCTGATGGTGGGAGATGCTCAGGTTTGTCCTGTTTGCATCCCCAGCTCCTGCAGAGCCGCTGTCAAACAGCGCCAGGGGATGCTCCTGGCACTGCCCCTGGCCTGGCTCAGGGCTCAGCTTTCCTCCATCAATCCCACTTCAGAGCTTCACTCTGGGGGGAAGGTGTTAGTGGGTCAGGAGCAGCACAATCCACAGAATTGGAGGATGGCTTTATGTTGGTAATTCTGGGAATGGGTTTCTCTGGCAGGATGCTGGACACTGGGGATTTCTGCCCTCCTTTCTCAGGAGAGTTTGGGTTTCTCGTGTCAGTGCTGTTCCACAGCTCCCACCATCCCTGCTCCTTTCACTGACACTTCCCCAGCTTCCCAGTGTCCTTTCTGAGGGGAAGAAAGGAACATCCATGGTGGCACCCCTTGGCTGCCTGGGGCTCCAGCTGCTCCTGGAGCTGCAGCGGGTCCGGCACAGCCGCTCTCAGTGGGGCTGGGCCTTGGTTCAGGCCCCACAGTCCCTGTCAGTGCCCACTCCCCACTGGGCTCACGCTCTGGCCGTGTGGGGCTGCTGAAGGCTCTGGCTGAGCACTCCCAGCTCTGCAGCTCCTGACTCATCCCAGGGATGGGGTCCCGCAGCCCCGGTCGGGGCCGTGTTGCCAACGGGGCCCTGCTTTGGGGTGGCCATGGGTACCTGCTGCTCCTCCACCCTCGGCAGCCCCACAGCAGAAAGGTCCTCTGGGAGCCCAGGCAAGGGATCCAGCTGTGCCATTCCCTCTGTGTCCACAGCAGCTCTCCCAAAAGTCCTTTGGGCTCCCTGAAATCCTGTCTCCTGAGGTGATCCATGCCAGGGAGTCCCAGGGCCTCTGGGCCAGTCCCAGGGGGTGTTTTTGCCATTCCCAGTCCTGGTCACTTCAGGCCTGAGTGGCAGCCCTCAGCCAGAGCTGGCTTACAGGACAAAGCCTGGGCATTATGTGACTAACACCATCAGTTTTAGTTAACTAAAAATAGATGACGAAGGTGCTTCTGCAGCTGTTTAACACCAAGCCAGCTGCTTTGGAGACTTTCACATAATCTTGTGTAGTTACCTGCAAGAAATGTATCACTCTGAGAAATTTTCCCAACTGACATGAATAGAGGCTTGTAGGATATTTTAGGGGAAACCCTCCAAGCCAGGGACTCGGCTCTGGCGAAGCCCTGGGTCTTCCTGGTCAGCAAAAGTGCCAGGAGACCCAGGAGTTCATGGGCTAAAAATATAATCCAGTTCCTTTGACTTGCTGATTTGGGCCTAAAAACCTGGACCCACTTTTGGAGCAAATTTGGAGACCTCACCTACGGGTGGATGCACCACGTGGGATTTTCCCAAGTGCTTGCAAGAGTTCTCCAGGTCCTCGCTGTGAAATGGGGCTCCCCAGCGACTGCAGACTCTGTGTGATGGTAAAGTATTTAGGCAATTGGGGATGTGTCTTTCTCAGTCCCTATCCTTTCTCTCCTGTAATAATGATTAGGTGCATTACCTTGCTTCTTTTTGCTTGTTGCTAAAGCCAAGCATGCAGTTGTATTGAATGTATAATTTTGTGTTGCCTTAACCCTCACAGTAAAATAAGACCATTCTTCCCATTGGTTTCTGTGCTCTTTAAATCAGCCCTGTCAGCTGGCAGAACAGGTATCAGAACCTGATGAAAGCCAGGCTCTGCTGTGATCTAGCTGGGCCCATGGAATGCGGAGGGCCACTGTCAGTCCATGGAAGCCATGGAAGCAAGGCTCAGATGGGAGAAAGGCGTGCACCAAGAAACCCCAGAGACCCTGATGGAGCCAGGGCTGCAGGGTGTCACACAGGGAGGGACCTCATGGCAGCAGGAGAGCACTGTGAGGCTGTGGAACAACGTGGCACCAAGGTTCCTCTGGGACTTGACAGAACCCCATGGACGTGGATGGCCCCAAACGGGGCCCAGAGACACTTCCCAGACAAAGCCCAGGGAGGGGAATTTGCTTTATTCAGCGCTGGGTGTGCAGGGATATCTCCTCCTGACAGCACACAGCACACAGAGATTACAATGGATGGTTATACTCTATGCACATTCATGGTTTTCCTTAGAAAAGGTGTGGTTATGCAAACGATCTCTCAGCACTCATTACCATCATTAGCATGCGCCAGGCACAGGCGCAGCGCGCACTGGTGCTGGCACTGAGGAAGGCTCCGCGTCTTCCTCGGGGGTCTCCTGATGAAGGCTGGACGTCTTCATCGCCGTGCCCTTTGCACCTTTCTCCTCCAGGCATGCACAGTCTCTTGTCGGCTGTTTGAGCAATTTCTTCACTGGTTTTAGCAAGCTCTGTCCTTCATTTCTGCCAGTTTTGTTCCCTGTTTCTTGCCAATTTTCATCCTGTGTCTTGAGCTTGTGGCTAAATATTTGCAAGCTTCCATATTGGGTGCAGTGTCTCTTATTCTTGCCCAGGTATGCCGGGGCACAGCGCTTTTAACCCTTTCACAGCCAAGGACTGGAGAGCCACTCGTGGACACTGGGAATTCCTGCAGGTGCACCCACCTTTGCAGACAATGAGGCTCCAACCTCACTGTGAGAGGGCACAGCTTTTACACTGTTAAACAAACAAGCTGACACCACTGCTGGTGTGGGAACATCTGGTTTCATTCTCCTGATTGGCTTCTCCCAAAGCCTGGCCAGGGCTCAAGGAGGAACCAAGGGAGGTGACTTTGATCCCACAGCCTCAAACAAAGCCAGATGGGATCTGGCCTGCTTTCTAAATACAGGAATGTAAATCCATATTTCACCAATGAACACATACAGAGATCATATTGCTAATAATGATTCATTGATGAGTGGATACAAATATTACCTTTGGTTGAAAGGTTCATCTGGAGCTCAGCTTTGCCTCAGGGCCTGTTGTTCAGGCCTCACTCAGGGCCTGGTGAGGCCTCAGTGCTTCACTCAGTGCTTTGACCTACAGATGAACTGCAACCTTCAGAACAATTGCAATAACACAGTTTAAATTTAGGTATTAGGCACAAAGGTATCAGCTCTTGTTCTTCAATTAAGTGCTGCTCAAGTTCATTACTCAGAGCTATAATTTTAATTCCTTTTAAAACATGCCTAATTAGTTGCTATTCTCTGTCCTTTATCAAAGGCCCCTTTTTTCCTTGAGACTGTGTCTCTTTTCAGACAAGTCCCAGTACTCCATTTCCAGCACAAGGTGTCACAACAACTCCAACATGGAATCATAACACACCAAGTACTCACAATGCAATGATTGCAGTGACTGCCACAAATGCACTTCAATGCAGCCTCCAATTTGGGAGCCAATCCCACCATGAGGAAATTTCTTCTTTCTGCCTCTCTTCTACTGATCTTTCTATTGAGGTGATTCCTGATTGCTGGACCTCAAACCCAGCACTGACAGACATTCCTGCAACATTCCTGTCCTGGAATAGCCCAGGATCCTCCCTGGCCAGCAAGCAGATAATCCAAGGCCGTGCAGTTCTGCAGAGCCCCATTTGTGTTTGTTGGAGCTCGCAGGATGTGCTGTTGGATATTTTAACAGCATCACTTCTTTCTTCTTCTAATAATTGATGTAGTTCATTAATGTGAATTGGGTGCAGCCATGCACAGCCAGGGGTTTCCATTTCCCCAGTGGGCCATTGTTAAGGGCATGGAGCACATCTGGGAGATGGGTTCTCCATGGGGACAGGTTCCCATCTCCTCATTTTTTCAGCTGCTCTTTTAACAACACCTTCACCCATTCAACCAATCCTGCAGCTTGTGGTTTGTGGGATATGAAAAACCCAGCAGTCTTAATCACTGCATTTCTCACAGTAATAGAAAAAGCACTCTGCATCACAGTATCAGCAAATCCTATAGAAATAGCCAATTTCATCCCTTCCTCCTTTATGCCTTGTATAGAGTTCACAAAGTTTACCACTGATATTTGAGTCTTGGCCAGTCCTTTTCTGTAGAGTATTTAGTGTCACAGTGAGCAGCTAAAGCTGACATATTAGTACTGTCAGCCTTATTTAATAGTATCAATTTCTAATTACATAGATACAAATACAAATTATTGTGTTATATATAACTATTACAATTAATTTATTATTATTATTATTACTACTCTCATTATATCACTAGCACAAATGAACCTGAGCTCAAGATTAAAACCTTCTGTCACTCCGTGTGGGAGTGACAACAACAATTTTTCCTTCTGTTGGTGCTGTTTCCAAAGTGTCATTAACAAAGTTCTCCCACGTCTTCCCAAACCCACAAGTTCTTTTCCTTTTCCATGTGCAATTTTTGGATGCATTTGAAGCCATCCAGGGGTTCAGCCTCTTTTACCCGACTGCCCCACTGCTCCCACGGGGCTCCGACCTCAGCCCACTCCAGAGCCAGGGAACTCCAGGGAAGGGCTTCCCATCTGGGAATTTCTGATGGCACTGATTCCTCACATTTACACTGAACAAGTGACATTTTGTTGGGATCTGGCCAGACTGGGCCAGTTTTGTTTGACCAGTGGGCAGGGTCAGCACCAAAGACACAGACACCAACTGGAGGAATCAGTGTCATTTCCTGCAGCTCAAAGCAGCAAAGAATCACAACAGGAGCAGCTCAGCAATGCACCCAACCATCCCCACCAAAGATTGCCTGCAGTGATTGAGAAAGATCCAGCCCCAGTTACCCTCAGCCTTTACCATCCCCCAGACCCACACAGCAGCTGGGGAAGCTGTCACAGCCAAGGGCTGCAGAGCCACTCCTGGGCACTGGCAATTCCTGCAGGTGCCTCCAGCCACAGCTGAGGCTCCAACCCCGCTGGGAGAGGGCCCAGCTCTGGCAGTGCTGAATGGACAAACTGACAGCACTGCTAGTGTGGCAACATCTGGTTTCATCCTCCTCTTGGCTCCCTCCCAAAGCCTGGCCAGGGCCCCAGGAGGAACCAAGGGAGGTGACTTTGACCATTCAGCCCCAAACAAGGCCAGATGTCAGATTTCATGGCCTGGTCTGGCTTCTAAATACACAAAGGTCAATACATGTTTCACTAAGGAGTGGCTACATCTATCACAGTGCTAATGACCATGCATATTTCATGAGGGAGCAGATACAAAGATAACCTTTGGTTGGAAGGTTCATCCAGAGGCCACCTTTGGCTCAGGGCCTGCTGTTCAGGCCTCACTCAGGGCTGCTGTCCAGGCCTTGGCACTTCAGGGACGTGGTTTAGTGCTGGGCTTGGCACTGCTGGCTGAGCGGCTGCACTGGGTGAGCTCAGAGGGCTTTTCCAACAGAAAGGATTCTGTGATTCCATGATTCTATCCACTGCATTCAGCTGGGTCCATGTTAGCAGCACTCATTTGCTCAGAAAGTCTCCTCTTGCCCAGCTCCTGTGGCCTGAGGCTTCAGCTCCTTCAGCTCCTGGTGCTGAGCTGCTCATGCTGAACGAGACGACTCGGAGAGAAGAGCACAGTCCATGCAATTCCTTCTGGGACACGCAGAGGGGAGGCTGTGCAAACAGGAGCATTGTTTGCTGCGGCCTCCTCTCTGCCCTTCAGGCCTTTCAGCACTTGGAACCAGCCAAGAGCTTTCTCCAAGAGTGCAATGGAGCAGCTGTTCCTGCTCCTGGCTCTGGCTCTCTCCAGTCTCTGCCCTTGCCTGCTTCTGTCCCTCGTGCTGTGCCCTCTGTTCCCCCAGGGCTGGCTGGCTGCTGCCCAGGACTGTGGCAGTGGCACAGATCCAGTGCTCCAGAGCCTCCTTTCTGTGCCCTTGGAGCTGCCTGGGCACAGCAGCCTTTTCCATCTGTAAGCTCCCCATGGACAGGGAGTGCCCAGCTGCGTTCCTTGCACAGCCTCCAGGAGCCCAGGGCTGCCATCTCAAGTCCCTGCTGGCACTGGGGGCTCCCAGGTGCCTCAGGCTGCTGTGACACCGCTGCACACGGGAGGGAACAGGGGCAGGGGCTGTGCTGAAAGTCAGCTCCATCTGCTGCTGCTGCTGCTGCTGCTGCTGCTGCTGCTGCTGCTGCTGCTGCTGCTGCGGGGTCATTTGTGCAGCCCTGGCCCAGAGTCAGGGATCAGATCCTGCCAGTCTCTTCTAGCCCTGGCTGCTCAGAGTTTGGGCCTTGGAGCCTCAGGTGGCCAAAGGCAGCTGCTCCTGGTCCCTCTGTGTGCCCGTGTTCAGCAGTGCTGCTCCATCAGTCTGTGCCCAGCAACGGGGAAAAGCCTCAGCTCTGCAGGGCCAGGAGCTGCCGGGCTCTGCCTGAGCAGCTCAGCCAGCAGGAAGGGAGCTGCTCCACACGGGAACCAGGAGCAAGGGACATTCCTTTGATAGGACATGTTTTCTATTTAAAGGAAAAAAATAGGTAAATTTTAGAAGATAAGAATAAAATCCAAGTTTTAGAGAAAAAATATTTTTTAATTCACTAACATAATGTTAGTGAAAAAAACAAAACATAAATGCAAAGTTACATTCTTTGCATTAAGAGGTAAATGAACTTTTGAAAAAGAGAACTCAGTTATTTACATTGTAAATGTGCTGATGGCATGGATCCATCTTACTGACTTCAGCACCCTTTTTTTAAAAGATTTTCAGGTTGTTTCCAACATTGTTAAATAGTGGGCAATGCAAGAGGAAATTGCTTTGTGCCCTGCCAGCTCCAAGCAGGACTGGGAATGGAAACGCTGTCAAACCCAAAATCCTTTAGAAGATGCCCTTCCTTCTCACCCTGTGAATAAGCTGCACATTCCCATTGAAACTGTCAGGGATTTCTAAAGACACCAAGTCCCATTTGCAGGATTTTGCTCTGGTTTGGCAGGGCAGAAGGGCAATTCTCCATCCACCAGCTCCAGACTGCACTGCCTCAGGAGCACGGCCCACTCACCAGCTTTGGCCCACTCGTGGCACTGCTAGAGGAGGAAGAAAGTGCAACTGCACAATTCCAGACAATCAAGAAGGAAGAATGGGACAGACAAAACAGCCTGTACAGATGCAGGCGTTCAGCTGGGACTGTGGAGAGTTTGGGTCCTTGCCAATTGGATGTGTGTCCCCAGGTGCAATCTCTGGGCCTGCAGCAGAGTCTCACTCAGCTGCCAAAGCAGAAAGCTCAGGCGCTGTGCTCGCAACGGGCTCGTCTGATGCAGAGCTGTCAGAGCAATGTGAGGGCAGAGCCAGCCCAGCTGGGCCCAGGGCTGAGCCCAGCAGAGCCCTGGCAGAGCCCAGAGCAGCCTCAGCAGCCGCAGAGCCCGGCTGCAAGGAGAGAAAGCAGAAACCGCCCGTCAGCTGAGGGCTCCTGTGCCCTTGTGCCAAGGCCTGCGGTGCCCAGGCCATGCTGGCTGTGCCCAGAGCTGTGCCCAGAGCTGCCCATCCCTGCTGCCTTTGGCAGCAGAGCAGGAGGGCAGGACATGTGCCCAGCCTGCAGCCAGCCACGGCACATCCAGCCCTCAGCAGCTGCCCAGAGCCAAAAAGCAGCTGGGCAGCCACTGAAGAATTCATTGCATCTGCCCCAGCAAAAGGGGAACCTTTGGTGCCCGGCCAGGCCATGCCAGGCCAAGATCTGGGAGCATCCCCCTGCCTGTGGACTCACCTGCAAATTGGGCCTGGAGCCTGGCTTTGAAGAAGGTGCCAGAATCCAAGTCCATCATCTTCAGCTGGCCAGGCCGAGGAAGAGATTGTCACCCTTGAGGTTTTCCTTGTTGTCTCCGGCAGCAGCCCCACCTGGTACAGCTTCTCCAGGGGCTCCTTCTCCTTCCCTGGGGCCAGACCAGGCTGTCAGGGCTCTGCCCAGGGCCCCAGCCATCCATGAACCAGACAAACCAAACTGGGGGGGATGGTGGCCACCAGTGCTTGCCACACCAGGTCTCCAGCTCAGCTCCAGCCCAAGAGCTGCGTGTTCCCTTCTGCTGACCCCTGCTCAGAGCTACAGGCAGCACAAAACCAGCCTGGTTTGCTTTGCCACTGAGTGCCAAGAGATGTGTGGAGCTGGTACCTGCCAGGCCCCTGGATCCAACTGTGCACGTGGATCTCTCCCATCTTCTAGGGCAGAGGAACACCCTGCACCCAAGGATGGCAGAAAAGCTCTTCTAAGGATGGCCTGTCTGAGGGTTGCATGGACAAACACCTCTTAATGATATCCTGGCACTCTGGGGAGAGAAACCAGAAATCACCAGTCAGTTGGAGAAGTTGCCCCCCTGTTCCTGTGCCCAGGCCATGCTGGGTGTGCCCAGAGCTGGGCCTAAACTTCCCCATGGATGCTGTGTTTGGAGGAGAGCAGGAGAGCAGGACCTGTGCCACCTCCTCAGCAGCTGCCAGAGCGGGATGCCCACGAGCCCGCTGCTGTCTCCCAGCACTGGGATTCCCCCCGTGCCCAGAGATGAGGATCCACCTTGAGAGAGCCATCGTGGGAACAAGATCCGCCCCCAGATGATCTCCTGGCCCCTCCTGAACGGGTGCTTGCCCATGACCAGGTGGCACAGCAGGAGGCCCAGGGACCAGATCGTCGCTGCCTCGCCGTGGTAGCGTTGGTGCTGGATCCACTCTGGTGGGCTGTAGGACAGGGTTCCTGTGGAACACAGACACAGCTCAGCAGGGGGATGCTGCTGCTCCCAGAGCCCGGCCCCAGCATCCCTGGCCATGTGGGGGCTGCCCCAGAGGCACACGGGGTGAGCGCTGCCCTCTCGCCAGCACCTGGGACTTGTGTACAAACTCGGGGCTGGAAAAGAAGCCACTGGTGCTGGAAGAGGGCAGCAGAAACCCTGGGAAGGCCCAACCATGACACACAAAGGAGAAACCCACCCAGTGGTGGAGAAAACCCACTCTCCTCCCCATCTGCATGGCCCCCAAAAATGTTAATAAGCCAAGGCAAACAAGGGGAGTGGACTAGTCCAAGCCCTTCCTCGCCTGCACACCAAACCATCCGGGGCACGGGGTCAGACCCCCCTCTCTGCTACCCCCATGGGGGTTTGTGTCGGGCTGGCTGCCCCAGCTCCAGCCCCAGCCCAGGCCACAGTGGGTGCTGAAGGCTGTCGGCAGGGCTGGCAGCTGCCCCCCCTCACACCCCACCCAAATCAACTCGGCTCCAGCATCAATCCCATCCCGGCTGCAATAGGGGGAAGACCCGGTGCTGCACCCAGGCTGGGCCATGAGATGCCCAGGAGCATCCCCTGGAGGGCTCACCTGCAAACTGGGTGTAGGCTGTGTCTTGGAGGAAGGCGCCACAGCCAAAGTCGATGAGTTTCAGCTGCCCGCTGGCCAGGTCGAGCAGGATGTTCTCGGGCTTGATGTCCCTGTGCAGGACCCCGCAGGCGGTGCAGTGCCGCACGGCCTCCAGCACCTGGCGGAACAGCGCCCGCGCCTCCTCCTCGGGCAGGAACCCCCGCTCCGCCAGGAAAGCCGAGAGCTCCTGGCACCGCTCCGGACGCTCCAGCACCAGCACGAAGCTGTCGGGGAGCTCAAGCCACTCCAGGAGCTGAATGACAGCGGCACAGCCACGGGACACCTTGGCCAGCAGCACGATCTCCAGCGGCGCGCTGCTGCCGTCGGGCTGCGGGAGGAGCGCGGTGCCGTCAGTGGGGCTGAGGCCGTGCCGGGGCTCGGGGAGCCCTCAGCCAGCCCGGGATGCTCTGCACGCCCCGCTCAGCCCACGCCCGCTCTCCCCGCAGGGCTCCCGGCGGCTCCCACCCTGCCGGGCCCCGGCTCCTCGCCGCCCGGCCCGGCCCGGCTGCTGCCGCTGGCCCCGCTCACTCACCAGCTCGCCCCAGTGCCGGATGCGATCCCGCGGCACGCGTTTGATGGCCACCTGCGAGCGAGGGAGAGCAGCGGGCTGAGCTCGCCGCCCGTCCTGCCCAGCCCCATCCTCCGCCCTTCTCCTCCTCCTCCTCCCACTCCGCCCGCCGCCGGCCCCGCCGCTCACCGGGGCGCTGTCCGAGAGCCGCGTCCCCGAGCAGACGCTGCCGAAACCGCCGCGCCCCAGCAGCGAACCCACTCGGTACCGCTCCTGCAGGGCCTCGGGCGCCTTCCCTGCGGGCGAGACGCGGCTGTCAGCGCTCGGCCCGGGGCCAGCAACGGCCCCCGAGCTCCCCCCGAGCGGCCCAGGCCGGGCATCCCCACCCGCCCACGGCCCCGACGGCTCGGGGCCGGCGGCCGTGCTGCCGAGCGGCGGAGCTCGGGCCGGGGAAGCCGCAGCGGAGGCGGCGGGAGCGGCAGCGTCGCCTGTGTCCTCCACGGGCCCCGGGAGGAGCCGGAGCCGGGGCCGGGGCCGGGGCCGGGGCCGGGACTGGACCCTGCGTCGGGTCCGGGGCCGGGCTCGGGCCAGGCGGAGCCGAAGGGCGGCGATGCCGCCCCCGCACCAGGCACTGACGCCCGCCCAGCAGCGCCACCGCCAGTACGGCCAGAGCCGGGCGGAGGCGAGAGCGCGGCGGGACGGCCGGGGCCGGGCACGGGGCAGCCCCGCCCGGGGCCGGGGGCGGGCCGGGGGCATGGCCCGGCCCGGCAGGGGAGAGGGAGGCGGGGAGAGGAGAGGGACGCCGGGCAAGGGACCCCGAGAGAAGGGTGCCCGGGCGCGGGAAAGGGAGAGAAAGAGAAAGAAAGAGAGAAAGAGAAAGGGTTCTCTCGAATATCTGCTTTTGCTGCTGCTGCCGCCGCCGCTGCTGCTGCCGCCGCTGCCGCCGCTGCAACTGAAGCACCGGGGCCGTTCGTCCCCGTGTCCGTTCCCCGCTCGCCCCACGAGCCCCACGTTCGAGCCCCGCGCGCCCCGGGCACAGCCCCTGAGTCTGTCCAAACACGGGAACTTTGCAGCGGTGAACCCAGATGCAGAGCCCTGACTCCTGCACACTGGCACAGCAATCCCCTCGCTTGCTGCTCTGCATTGGCCTGGCTGAGGGTCAAACACTGTCGGGCCACCTTCCCTTGCTGTAGGATTCCTACCTGACCCCAGCACTGCACTTACATCTCCAGTCTTGCTTTCCAGTAAAACCAGGGGAAGGAAAACTGTGTGTGGCTCATGGTATTTTCAAGTGTCTAAAAATCACTAAGTCACCGATCTTAGAGGTGCGGTGCATCTGGGATTCCTGGGATGGAAAAGTAGTGCAACATGGAAAAGGGGAGCATAGAAATAAAGGAAAAGATCTTGGATTATTTCATTCATTTTCATTTCCCTTCTGGAAAGCTGTTTCAGTTTTCCAGGAATCTTCTCCTGTCTGCTCTTCCCAAGAATGGCTCATGGAGAACAAGGTCAAGCTTCTGTCCCAAGATTTGCCAGCAGGAAATTATGCCACTGGTGAAATTTTCATGATGACTGTTTGTGCTGGCTTAGGGCAAATTTGGCGAGGAAACCTCCAAAAGGGGTCTGTTTTGCAGAGATAGCCAAAAACTCTACAACTTTGTGTAAGTTGTAAAGCCGGTATGTTTATTATTACAGCGCCGGAGGCATGCAGAGATTACTCTCCTTAAAAGGCATCCGTACCTCTGGGAACTTCAGGTCCCTTTTTATCCTCCTCTCAAATACATATCCATACAATTTCACAATAGGTTCATACATATTAATTTTTGAAATTTTGCGTGACATTTGCCACTAGTTCTTCTTTATCAGAAAGAATTCTTAGGTGAGGTTGACCTGCTTTCACAGCAGTCTCTCTGTGTCTCTTTATCACCCTCTGTCCCGTCCCCCCCTTAGCTCTGTCCTTCACTGAATCAGATTCCCTGAGCCTAGGCTTTGCAGTCAGGTGTCACCCTGAGTTTTTAAGATTTTCTAAGCCTTCTGATGTTGACATTCTTGTAGTGAATTTTCTCACACACTTTCTGTAAATAACTTATTGTTTTGCATTCCTTTATGGAGGAGGAGAGAGTTGATGGACTGTTGGTTTAACCAGTGGCATTGGAGAGGTGCCACTGTCACCCTCCAATCCACTGTCACTTTTGGAAAACTATAAATGTTGGAGTCAGAAAATAAACGGCCCTTTTTTCCTCTTTCACCTTGAGAACGGTGTGAGCGTGTGTTCCTTTGTGTCCTATAGCGACATTTGGTGACCCTGACGTGTGTATTGCAGCAGATTGCGGTGAGGTTTTCCCCCCCCTCTCTTTGGTGCTTTGCCTGCGGTTCTTGGGGTAATGGCGAGCGCTGTGGGTTTTGAGGAGGATCTCCTCCTTTTGGATCTTTGGAGGGGGGTCCTGGAGTGGAAACAGATTTCTGTTTCCTGGGATGACTTTGAGAGGTTGTTTCTGTGGGCCCGGGAGCGGGGGTTTCTTTCGGGTCCTGAGAGGGTGTTCTCCAGGGAGGAGTGGTCTCATGTGGGGACCTGCCTCATGGAGGCCCTTTTTGACGATTGCACGCTAGATGCGGGACCGCTGCTGGTGCAGTGGAAGAGATGTGTGGAGCTTTGGGAGGGGTCTGGCTCTTGTACCCCTCGGAGTTCCCAGGGAAGCTCTTCTGCCTCGGACGTGGAGGAGGGGGAGTTTGAATTTTTGTCCGATGTGGAGTCCCCCTCCCCACCTCCGGACGGTGTGCTGGGGGGCGGAGCCCCGTGGGTTTCTGCGGGCTCTGTGAATTCGGCGGGCCGTCCTCGTCCTGCTTCGCCCGGTGTGGGCGGTGGGGTGGGGGACGGGTTGCCTTTTCTTTGTGCCTTTCCGGTTCTTGAGGGCCAGCCTCCGCCTCAGCTTGAGTCTGGTTCAGTGACGACCTGGTGTCCGAATTGCGGTGTTTCCACGAAGTTCCCCCTGGCCACGGCGGGGGCGGGGTCGCCCACCTCCGGGCCGGGCTCATCGGCGGGGCGGGGGGCATCTTCGCCCGTCCCTGGGCCTGCGCAGCCTGCTGGGCATGCGCAGTTGGTGGAAGCACCCGGGCGCGGGGCGTCACCCGCCCCTGGGCCGGCGCAGCCCGCTGAGCGTGTGCAGTCGGTGGACGCAGCCGGGGGCGGGGCGTCGGTCGGCGTTCTGTCCGGTCCCGCTCCTGTGGGCGGGCAGCCCGCCCCTCTCTGCTCGGTGGGGGCGGTACCGGCTGGGCAGTCTTGTGGTTTGGGACGGACCCTCATAGGGGGCTTGCCGGGCTCCCTGGTGCCATCCCGCAGCGACGCAGCTGCGCGGACTGCATCTCTCTCGGCGTCCCGTCCCTCCCCTGTGTCGGGGGCCGGGGGCCCCGCGCCGGTCTCGTCCCGGCCCGCGCCGGATTTGCGGGCCGGGACGGTACCTGCGTCCGCCGGGGCACCCCCTGCTGGAGCTGTAACACGACAGGGCGCTGGGGTGTTTACCTTTAGCGCACCTGTTGACACGGCCAGCGGGAGGCCGGTGGGTGCCTGGGGCCACGGCACTTCCTCGTCGAATTTGTGGACGCTTCCCGCCTGTCAGTTGACTGTGTGTCCCAGGCATCCCGAATGTTTTTGGTGAGAGGCGAAAACCAAGACTGACGAGATGAATGAGCCTGTTTCCTCGTGGCACCTGCAGGGTCGCGGGGCGGGCTCCTTTGGCTCTGCCGGTGCTGCGGGGGGCCCAGGGCCGAGTGGTGTTGGCCTGGCTCCCAGGCGATTTTCGTCTTTTGCCCCTGTTGGGCCTGAGGACCAGGGAGCGTCAGGTGCGATGGATTTGCCAGGGGATCCTCAGGTTTTCCCTGTGCTCAGGGGTGTTGCTCATAACACCCATGAACCCCTTTCATATCAGCTGGAGAAGGAGCTCCGTGAGGCAGTTGCTCAGTATGGTTTGGGGTCCGCTGAGGTTATGAGGACTCTCTGGAGGGTTGATTCAGATAGGCTGACGCCTTACAATCTCCGTCGTGTGGCACGTTCTCTTTTTGACCCTGTGCAGTATGGTGTCTTTGAAACCAAGTGGGCTCGGTTGGCGGCCCACACGGTGTTGCAGAATGCTACGCTGGGTCCGCAGGACCCCAGGCGTGGGGTTGTCGCTGACATGCTGCTGGGAACAGGGCTTTATGAGAATGTTCAAGGGCAGGTTGGATTTGATCCCCTTGTGCTTGAACAGTGCCACTCGCTGGGCATGGCTGCGATTGTTCAGACCCTGGAAATGGCTGCTCCGAGGCCGCCGTTCCCGACCATTGTCCAGGGGGATGACGAGCCTTTCATGACGTTTGCGGAAAGGCTGATTGCATCTGTGGAGAGGCAGGTGCCTGATCCTGTGGCAAGGAGCGTTACGATTACGAACCTTGTCAAGTGCAATTGCAATGCTGCTTGTAGGAAAGTCATAGTGGCTCTGCCTGGTGATCCTACTGTCTCTGAGATGGCGGAGGCCTGTGCAGACATCGTCCCCCTGGATCGGAAGTTGGCTGCCGTGGCTGCCACTGTGCAGCCGGTTTGGGCGGCGCCGCAGGGCAAGCGGCCGCAGCGGGGGATTGCACAGGCTGGCAAGAAGCAGGGGAAGAAAGCACAGAAGGTGAAGTTCCCCATGTTCTTGTGTGGTCGGTGTGGTAGGCCGAATCATATGTCTGATGTGTGCAAGGCGACTGTTCATGCTAATGGCCAAGCTTTGCCAGGCTCGGGAAACGGCAAGCGGAGCGCGCAGGGGGGACGCGTGCGGACACAAGCTTCTCTCCAGACCCCGGTGCCGATGGAGGTCTCCTTTGCTGGCTTGCAGCCAGCACCCGTGGATCAGCAGGAGTGGATGTCTGCACTGCAGCAACAGTTGTGTTAGAGTCTTCTCAGATATGCAAGGTTCCCCTGGATGCCTTTGGTCCCTTGGGTGGGGGCATGAGTGCTCTCCTTATGGGGAGGTCTAGTGCCACCCTTCAGGGCATCATTGTGCACCTGGGGCTCATCGATGCGGATTTTACGGGGCAGATTTGTGCCATGGTCTCCACACCCACCCCCCCGTCACGATCCCGAAAGGGACGCAGCTTGCTCAACTTGTGCCTTTCAAGTCCTCTGTTTGCAGGTCAGCTGATCAGTCGCATGGAGCTGGCGGTTTTGGCTCCACTGGGCCGCCTCAAGTTCACTGGACTGCTGTCCTGACCAAGGACCGTCCCGAGATGCTGTGCACCCTGTCTGTTCCTGGTGCGATGCCGCCAGAAGTCCGCGTTCGTGGGCTTCTCGACAGCGGTGCTGACGTCACGGTTCTCTCCCTTGTGACCTGGCCCTCAGAGTGGCCCTTGGATCCGGTGGGGACATCTGTCGCTGGCCTGGGAGGGACGGCGCAATGTTATGTGAGCCAATGGCCTGTGTTGGTCACGAACCCAGAGGGACAGGTGGCCTGGGTTAGGCCTCATGTTACTTCTACTCCTGCCAACCTTTGGGGGAGGGATGTTCTGTCTGCTTGGGGGATGCGCATTGGGACGGATTTTTGATGGGGGCCACTGCAGTGAAGGGCGCAGAGTGTCCAACGCCTCCTATACGGTGGCTGGTTGACAAACCTGTATGGGAAAAGCAGTGGCCCCTCCCTCAAGAGAAGTTGAATGCCCTTCGGAATCTGGTGCAGGAGCAGTTGGACCAGGGTCATCTGGAGCCTTCCACCAGCCCCTGGAACACCCCTGTCTTCTGCATCAAAAAGAAGTCTGGGAAATGGAGGTTGTTGCAAGACCTCCGAAAGGTTAATGCCGTGATGGAAAGCATGGGAACATTGCAGGCGGGCATGCCATCGCCTACCATGCTTCCTGCAGACTGGCCGGTCCTCATTGTGGATCTGAAGGATTGTTTCTTTGCAATTCCTTTGCATCCCGATGACAGACTGAAGTTTGCCTTCTCAGTGCCAGCAATTAACGAGGCTGAGCCTGCACAGAGGTATCAATGGAGGACATTGCCTCAGGGCATGCGCAATTCTCCTGCCATATGCCAGTGGTATGTGGCCCGTGCCTTGTCTGGAGTTCGCAGGCAGTTTCCTGACGCACGTCTGTATCATTATATGGATGACATTTTAGTGGCCGCGTCCACCCAGGATGAGCTGCTGAGGATTCAGCCTCGGTTGCTTGATGCTTTGCATGCTCAGGGACTGCAGGTGGCTCCGGAGAAGGTGCAACAGCAACCACCTTGGAAGTATTTGGGGGTCAAAATTCTGGAACGGACGATCCGTCACCAGGAGGTGCAATTTGTGCATCCTGTGAGGACACTGAATGATGTTCAGAAATTGGTGGGTGTCATCACTTGGTTGCGTCCATATTTGGGAGTAACCAATGCACAGCTGTCTCCTCTGTATGATTTGTTGAAAGGAGACGCTGATCTAAAATCACCTCGCACACTGACCCCTGAGGCGCATAAGGCGTTGGAGGTGGTTCAGCGAGCTGTTTCGGCTTGCCAAGTTTATCGCATTGATCCCTCCGTTGATGTCACTGTGTTCGTCACCACTCCAGATTCGTATCCCACGGGTATCATTGGCCAGTGGAGTGACAATTGGTCTGATTCCTTGCACATTTTGGAATGGGTTTTCCTGCCCCATCAGCCACAGAAGATGGCAACTGCGTTGTTTAAATTGATTGCTTGCTTGATAATCAAATGCCGGCAATGGTGTTTGCAATTGATGGGTGCGGATCCCGCAAAGATCATACTCCCGGTGCAACGGGAGGATTTTGACTGGAGCTTTGCAAACAGTGTGTTTGCAAACACTCCCTGCAGAGTGCTCTGGAAAATTTCTCCGGGCAGATCACTTATCATCTGCCCAGCCATAGGCTACTGCATATGGCAAAATCCACAAAAATCTCTTTGCGGCCCAAAAATAGCCAGGAACCCCTGCAAGGACCCACTGTCTTTACTGATGGTTCAGGGAGGACTGGGAAGGCCATTGTTACCTGGAGGGATGGATCTGAGTGGCAGGTTCTGGAAGGCCACAAGGATGGGTCAGCCCAGTTGGTTGAACTGAGGGCTGCTGTCATGGCATTTGAAAGATTCTCCCAGGAGCCTTTCAACTTGATCACGGATTCCGCCTATGTGGCTGATATCGCACAGCGGTTGGGTCACTCGGTCTTGAAGGAGGTCAGTAATCCTGCCTTGTTTCACTTACTGAAGACCTTGTGGTGTGCCATTCAGGCCCGGGTTCATCCATTCTATGTTCTGCATGTGAGGAGTCACACCACTTTGCCGGGCTTTATAGTGGAAGGTAACGCGAGGGCTGACAAGCTGGCTAACCCAGCGTGGGTAGCGCCTCAGCCTGATACACTCGCGCAGGCCAAGGCATTGCATGGGTTTTTCCACCAAAACGCACATACCCTGCAGAAACAGTTTCAGCTGACGCCAACTGAGGCTCGTGACATTGTTGAGTCATGTGATGACTGCCATGCACTTGCTCCGCCTTTGCCGGCAGGGGTGAACCCCAGAGGCCTTAGGGCCTTGGAGCTTTGGCAGACCGATGTCACCCTGGTTGCCGAGTTTGGCCGGCTCAAGTATGTGCATGTCACAGTGGACACGTTCTCCTCTGCGATGTGGGCTTCGGCTCACACTGGGGAGAAGGCCCGCGATGTCCTTGCCCACTGGAGGCAGGCCTTTGCCGTTTTGGGCATACGTTCTGCGGTGAAAACCGACAATGGTCCTGCTTACGCATCGCAAAAGGTGCGGCAGTTCCTGCAGTTGTGGGGTGTTTCGCACAAGTTCGGGATTCCTCATTCTCCAACTGGTCAAGCTATTGTAGAACGCGCTCATGGTACTCTGAAGTGGGTTCTTCAAAAACAAAAGCGGGGAATGCAGGGTGAAACCCCGCACAGTCGGTCGGCAAAAGCTTTGTACACAATCAATCATCTCACTGTGCCACAGAACTCAAATAACCCTGTCATTTTGAATCACCATCTCTCGTTGCAGGCTGCGGACGAGGCACATCAGCCTCGAGCGAAGGTTTGGGTGCGGAATTTAGTCACCAAACAGTGGGAAGGTCCCTACGACCTTATCGCTTCGGGGCGCGGGTATGCTTGTGTATCCACAGATACTGGGGTACGCTGGGTACCTTCGAAATGTGTTCGCCCTGACCTGCGACCGCAGAGGCAGAATCCAGCCAATGAGCAAGACGGAGACCATGACCAACCTGAAAGGGATCAAGCGGGTGGATCATTGAGTGATGACTCAGATGCAGATGACAGGAGTGATCGCTCTGGTGATTCGTCCACAAGTGGACACTGAGCATTGTTCATGTTTTTCCTTTTTACATTGTTCATTTTCTTTTCTTTTTCTTTTTAAATGGAAAAAGGGTGAGATGTCACCCTGAGTTTTTAAGATTTTCTAAGCCTTCTGATGTTGACATTCTTGTAATGAAGTTTCTCACACACTTTCTGTAAATAACTCATTGTTTTGCATTCCTTTATGGAGGAGGAGAGAGTTGATGGACTGTTGGTTTAACCAGTGGCATTGGAGAGGTGCCACTGTCACCCTCCAATCCACTGTCACTTTTGGAAAACTATAAATGTTGGAGTCAGAAAATAAACGGCCCTTTTTTCTCTTTCACCTTGAGAACGGTGTGAGCGTGTGTTCTTTTGTGTCCTATAGCGACAAACTCGTGCAACCACCTGCTTCAACAGGAGCAGTCAACCCATGAGGACTGCAAAGTCTTCAGCTGTGGCAAACAGATGTCACAAAATATCCATCATTTGGGAGACTCAAAAATGTTCATGTATCCGTAGATACATTTTCAGGGGCAGTCTTTGCTTCAGCACATGCAGGGGAAACAGCAGAACATGCTTGTTGACATTTTTTACAAG
Source organism: Agelaius phoeniceus (assembly GCF_051311805.1). Classification (NCBI taxonomy): domain Eukaryota; kingdom Metazoa; phylum Chordata; class Aves; order Passeriformes; family Icteridae; genus Agelaius; species Agelaius phoeniceus. The sequence goes on along the minus strand of NW_027509867.1, from coordinate 6,955,653 downwards.
CGTTTGCATCATTAGGTGTGCCTCAAGAAATAAAAACAGATAATGGTCCAACATATACAGGCAGGGTGCTTGACAGATTCCTGAAAAGATGGGGTGTCAGACACACATTTGGCATTCCACATTCACCCACAGGTCAGGCAATCATTGAAAGAACACATCACACCCTGAAATCCCTTTTGGACAGGCAGAAAAGGGGGGAGCCAGAGGCGACACCACACATGAAGTTAAACAAAGCATTGTATGTGTTGAATTTTCTTAACAGTTCGTCTTCTGAACCCAATCCACCAATCGTGAGGCATTTTTCAAACAGCTCTCAGGCAAAACTAAGGGAGAATCCTTTGGTTTTGATCAGAAATCCAGAGACAGGACAAATAGAGGGTCCTTTCAAACTAATCACTTGGGGCAAGGGTTTCGCTTGTGTTTCCACAGGGCGAGGGCTGAAGTGGGTGTCAGCGCGGCACGTGAAGCCATTTCGAGCAAGAGAGCAAGAGAACACAGATCCCGGAAGCAGAGAAATGAACACGCAGACGGAGGAAGAAACTCAAGTTGTGAGCAACAACTCAGAAGAGGGATGAAAAGAATAAAAACTTTGAGGGCTTTTCCTTTGTGGCTTTGAGTGGAAGCATGACAATGATTTTTCATAAGGGTGAAGTCATGAGCTTCATGATGCTCATGCTTTCATCTGTTGCTTTAAGCAATGGAGCAAATCTACCCATCAATCAACCAAAACAAAATGTTTGGGAAACTTTAGCCCAGGCAGCGAATGTAGAAAGTATCTGCCTGACACATTCGAAACCAGGGAAACCATTCACACCATGCATGGTTGGGTTGCCAGTGGACGAATGGCCAATTCCAGGGCATCCTCCAATGGAGATTTCGCAGGTCATTAAAAATCCTGTGAATGAATGGTGTGCTTGGACACATCTTCTACCTGTGGCTTCTACTGAACCGCAGGAATTGGAAATTTTCAGATCCACGACAATGGAACTATGCATGAAATTTGAAATCTTGAATGTGTCAAGGACAAACAACAGCATTGATGTCACACCAAATCATGAATATTATAGAAATGCATCAGCTTGGTGCAATCACACTGTGACGACAGCCAAAGGATCAATCCAGGTCCCAGTGCAATTGCCACGTGGGTTGTTTTTAATTTGTGGGGACAGAATTTGGCACGGCATTCCTGCAAATGCCAAGGGAGGTCCATGCAGCATTGGGAGGCTTTCAATGTTGTCACCAGACTTGAAAGTATTGAGAGAGCAAAAACACAAAGAGAAAAGGTCCTTGCAACATAACAGTGCAGATTGTGATGATGAAGTATACACCTGGGACAAGGCAAGGAGAATTGCGGCAGCAATTTTCTCACCTCAGACAGCGTCGGGGGTGGCCTTGACTCAACTGGACCACATGGGTTGTTGGTTGAGCAAGCATGCTCAATCAGTCTCTCTCGCTTTGAGTGAGATGTTAAAAGACATAAGTAGTGTGAGAGAGGCAACTCTTCAAAATAGAGCAGTGATCGATTATCTATTGCTTGCTCATGGACATGGATGTGAAGAGTTTGAGGGAATGTGCTGCATGAATCTCTCGGATCATTCAAGATCAATTCATGAAAGTATTCAAAAAATGAAAGACAGTATAAAGAAACTCGGCGAAATCACTGGATCATGGATTGATGATGTGGCGGGATTTTTTGATCTTTCTACCTTATGGAGAGGGTTTTTAAAAATGGGATTTTATATTCTAATAATACTCTTAGTCCTCATGCTCATCGTCCCATGCATCTTTTTATGTGTGCGACGTGTCATGAGTCAAGTTGCCAAAGAAGTATTCTTGGTGCAAACAGAAGGGGGAGATGTGGGAACTCAGCACATCACTCCCGATGTCCAGAGTTACCGAGAGAACCCTTGGGGGGGTCTCGGAAATCCTGGAATGTTGCCAAGAGTGTTTGGTGGCTTGATTTTGATCCATCCACAGAAGTGACAGCAGTTTGAGGACATGAGAATCACTTTAGAGTGAAGGGTGTAAAAGGGACACATTTATAGGGTGAAATATAAACTTTAAGGTTTTTGGTACAGGGGGGTTATGGAGACAAGATGGAGGGATCAGGGCATGTCTCGTCCTTCTTCTTTCTTCTTCTTGTCTTCCATCTCCTGTGGTGATGTTGGCACTTGGGGATTGGTTTATGGTGAAGGTGCACTTGCCAACATGGGTGAAAAGTATTGGAAAATAAAAGTAAATATCATGTATGTAGATTTTAGTATAAAAAGACATGACTGCCTCGTGGGTGGTCAGAGTGCCCTTAGCTGCCTTGCAGATCAGACCTCTGTTGAGCAGACAGAAAATTTTGTAGATAAGAAACAATAAACAATCTGAAGATCGAAAAGCTGAAGAGTCCAGAATCGTCCTTTGAAATGCGGGCCACCCAAGAACCACCCTACCCGTGTCCGGGCAGAGACAGACAGCCGAACCGGACAGGGGATCCCTGAGTGCAGCAAACGGGAGAGTTCCCGGCTGGGAGAGGCCCCACTCAGAGGGAGTCGCTGGCCCAGGAGAGCTCCAAGGGCTCCTTTTGGAGCGCTGTTTGCAGGGCCCCAAGGGAGGGGCTTCAGTCCCAGCAATGGTTCATCCTGGCCACACTTGGCACCAACAGCTTTCTTTGGCAGGGTGAGAACAGGGATATTGTGCCACTGGGGGAACAAAACCAGCTCCCAGGGCTGCTCCTCCAGAAAGCAGGAGCTGGTTGGGCAGCAGCAGTGCCTGGAGCAGACAGTGTTTGTGATGAGCTGCAGAGGAGCTGAGCCCAGGGGCTGTTGGCCAAGGCCGAGCCCCAAGGAGCATTTCTCATCTGGCAGGGCGGCCTGAGAAGGGGAGGGGGGAATGCAGCAGCACAGGGCCCTTGGAACCAAGGGACCGTTGTGACAGTGTGGGGCCCTGTGAGACCAAGGGACCATTGTGACACTGTGGGGCCCTGTGAGACCAAGGGACCATTGTGACACTGTGGGGCCTCATGGAACCAGTGAGACCATTGTGACCCTGGGGGTCCCCGTAGAACCAAGACGACCATTGTGATACTGTGGGACCTCCTGAAACCAAGAGGCCTTTGGGACACTGCAGGGCTGCATAGAACCAAAGCTCCATTGTGACATTGCAAGGCCTGATGTCATCATTGGTCCATTGTGACACTGTGGAGCCAAAGGTGACCAGTGGGTCACCACAAACCCCCAGGGTCCAAAGGTCCATTGTGACATTGCAGGGCTCATGGAGTAGAGCAGTCATGTGACACTGTGGGGCCTGGGGAACTACTGAGACCATTGTGACACTGCAAGGCCCCATGGAATTGTTGGGACCATTGTGACACTGCAGGGCCTTCTGGAACCTAGGAGCCATTGTGACCCTGTGGCACCCCATGGAAACAAGTCACCATTAGGGCACTGTGGGGCCTCATGGATCCAAGGCATCATTGTGACACTATGGGGTCCCACAAAACCAATAGAACACAGAACAGGTCTGGCTGGTTTGGCCCCCCAGGGGCCACCTGACTGGTCCAGGTGACCTTGGCATGTTGAGGGTTTCTTCTCATCTGCTGCTGAAACACTGGGGCTCTGTGCTTTCCTTCCTATGGAAAAGAACTGTCCTTCTTGTCCCGGCACCCATGGCCAGAACTGGGATTTCACCTCCAAATTTCCATATATCCAAGGATTGTTCACATAGGAATATTGCCAGAACAAGTCTGGCTGGCAATGGTTTCACAAGGGTCACATCTCATCTGTCCCTAAAACACTGGGGAAGACTCCGTGCTCTCCTTCCTATGGGAAAGAACTGTCCACCTTCTCCAGGAACCCATGGGTGAGATTGGGCTTCCACCTCCAAATTCCCTATATCCAAAGACTGCTCCCAGACAAAATCTGCCATTCTTGACAAGTCTGAATGGCCTTGGCCTAGTGAGGCTCTCACATGTCTTCCAAACACTGGGGCTCTGTACTTTCCTTCCTATGGAAAAGAACTGTCCTTCTCAAACAGGTGCCCATATCCAGAAATGGGGTTCCACATCCAACATTGCCTGTTGGGACAGACTGGAGGAGATTGTTGGCTCGAAACATTTCATGTGTGGGGGAGGAAGGGGCAGGTCCAGCCTTGCCCTGCCCTGTTACCCCTGCCCTGCCCTGGAACCCCAATCCCCCCAGAGCCTCTATCCCAGCCCAGCAGTGGCTGCCAGTCCCTGGCACAGCACAGGCAATGCTCCACAGCCACCTCTGCAGCCCCAGCCCAGCTCCTGAGGGACCAAATGAGCCCAAGCCCCACCTGGGGGAAGGGCCCAGGGAGACCAAGGGGTATTGAAGGCTGACCACAAGGCAAGCACACATCTTGACCCTACCTCCTCTTGGAATTTCCATTGGAACAGTGCTGGAATCCAGGAGTTGGTAGCTGTGTCTGTTTCGGGATCGTTAGCTTGTCAGAGTGACCCCGAGAAAAGTTTGAAAGTCTCTTTTCCCAGCCTGGCGCTTGAAGAAGGAGTCAGAGCTCTTCATTTCTTGGTCTCAAGGTTATTTTACCTTATCTATAAAAAATTTTCTTCTGCCCTGCCAAGGTCCGATCAGCAGGACAGTCTGAGGCATTCTGCCTGCCCCCGGGGTGGTGTTATGTCTTTATACTAAAAACTACGTGTAGAATGTTTACAATTACTTTCCAATACCTTTCACCTATGTTAGACAGTGAGCTTCTACTCGAAACCAATCTCTAAGTGCCAACATCACAGCAGAAAATGGAGGCCAAGAAGAAGAAGGAGAAAATACCCAGTTCCAAGTTCCCTCCATGTTGCCTCCTGGACCCCCATACCAAAAACCCTAAAATCTACTTTTCCGCCCCATGATAACTTCACTAATATTCTACTTAAACTGTTGTGGCTTGCTGATTTTCATACAAGGTTGGTAATTTGCTCCACAGGTCATAATCAAAACCACAGGTGTTTTGGGCTCTGTGCCACGGTCTCTGAGACCCCTGGCAGGGGTCTTGGCTGCTCAGGACAGCCAGGGGTATATTCAGGGTCCTGACATATGTGCACTTCTTTAAATCATATTTTCTCTCTTTCTGTGTCTACTTCTATATACGTTCTCTTGGACATTTTGTTTAACTTTAAATTGAACAGGCTTAGAGTTTGTGAAGTGGAATGGGCCAAGATAATGCTGTGATAGGTTTTTTTTTGTTGATTGAATGTCATATTAAAACTTTTGCCAAAGCTTCTCTGATTTTCTGAAGTTCCAAGTAAAGTTCCTGTTTTGTTGTTTTGAGCTCCTAAAAATCTCTTATTGATATTTCTTAGTGCATCTAACTTAGAGTACACAAACAACTTGAATTCCTTTTAAATGTCTCCTTGAGAGCATTTTTTAGTGGATGTGAGTCAGGGCTTGTGTGTCCTGCTTGGCCCAGCCCAGGCAGGGCTTTCCCAGCCCCATTCCACACTCCATTGCCCAGCTGGAGCTGCTGGTGCCTCTGAGTTGTGCTGCCCCAGCCCCAGGGACGCTCTCCTTGTCTGCCCATTCCCCCACGGTCTCTGGGCAGGGATGGCCTCACTGGGGGCTGCTGACATCCTCAGCAACTTGGAGGCTGCTGCTGAATTTCACTGCTCCAGAGGCTTGTTCAGCCTTCAGCTCTTCAGTGCAGGAATTCAGTGTCCCAGGGCTCATGAACATTCAGAACACCTTAACAGGCCAAGCCTCAGGGAATCATTTGATTTAATTTTCCAAATCACTTGTTCAGCCTTCAGCTCTTCAGTGCAGGGATTCAGTGTCCCATGGCTCATTAACATTCAGAACACCTTAACAGGCCAAGCCTCAGGGAATAATTTGATTTAATTTTCCAAATCATTTGTTCAGCCTTCAGCTCTTCAGTGCAGGGATTCAGTGTCCCATGGCTCATTAACATTCTGTCATGGTTTGACACTGGCACAATGCCAGTGCCCCCATGAGGGATGCCCTCTCCCTGGTTTCTGCTGTGAGATGTGACCAGGAATAAGCAAAGCAGGCTCCCACTTGGAAATGAAGAAAACAAAACTTTATTAACTACACTACAACCATAGATAAAAAGGAACACACACAGGAAAATGAAAACCTTACAAGTACATTTCCTCCTCCCCCCACCAAATTCCCAACACAATACATCTATTCCCCAAATCACCAACTCCTGGTCCAGCACCACCTTTTAGACAATCAATCCTCAGTTCATCAAGAGGAGAGGAGTCCTTCTTGTACCATGGGCTTCCCCTGGAAACACAGCTGAAGCCTCGTGTGTTTCCGTGTCACTCGTGGCACTGCCCAGAGTACATCTGCCGTCGTGACTTCTTCCTTTTCATGCCCAGTGCTCTCACCACTGAACACAGACCAGAGCTGCTTCTAGGGTTGTCTTTTTAGGGATGCTTTGTCCCGATCCAAAAAAGGCACAGTCTCTCCTTTGGGACACCTGTCCCCACAATCTCTCCTTTGGGACACCTGTCCCCCCCATATTTTTCCACCCCCTGGGGCTGAGGGGCATCAACACTGAACCCTCTTGGTTCTGAGGCATTGCCTCCCCCTAGAATGCAGTCTCTGTGTCACAAGGAACATGGTTCTGTCCATGGCTGTACAAAAAGAGTCCAGCAAAATCCACTCCATCATCTCTTCCCTCTAGGATTCTTCTCTATTCTTCCACTCTCTCTCACTCGGCCAGACCTCTCACACTTGCACATTTCCTTCATCATCTTCCACTAGATCTTCTAGGAGACGTCAATGTTCTGTAAAGTTCTCATTCTCCAAAAAGGAGTTAAAAGCTCCTACAAGCGGCCGGCTGCAACCCCCCCTTCTTCTCCTTCTCAGCCGTGCTGCCGGCACAGGCCCATGTTTATCCAGTTTCAAGGTTACAGTCTCGGGCACTGGCTCTCTCTCTCTCTCTGTGTCTCTCAGGGGGGGCTGCCCGATGGCTCCCGGTCTCTCTCTCTCTCTCTCTTCCACCCTTCCACCCCCAGGCTCAGGCCTACCTCTCCCGGCCACATGGCTTTCCCCTCCCCCTGCCCAGCCAGCAGCTGGGCCGGGGCAGAGACCCGAACTCTTTCCCGCCAGAAACCCAAGAGGCCCTCCCAGGGGAGAGCTCTGCTTTTAACCCCGTGCTCTCAGAGGCGTGTCCAATGTCCCAATGGCCAGGTTAAATGCCAATATTAAAATCTGAATATCCATTGGCCCAAAACACAGCATCCCAAAAAACACATTTCCTGTCAAACCACCACACAGAGAAAGGCCAGGGACCCAAGAAGGAGTGGCTGTGGAGAGCAGCACCTGAGAGACAGCGTTTGTGTCAGCTGGAGCATCCGGCAGGAGCCAGCAACACCGTGCCTTCTGCTGCTGATGGCCCCTTCAGCAGGGACCCCTGCAGTACCCTTTCAAGCTCCAGTGAAGACCTCTATCTTACCTTTTAGTTACCTAAGTTAATTAGCTGTTTATTAGATTGATAAGTAATTGATAATTCTCAATTAATTGTTAATAAACAATTGTTAATAAATTGTTGATTGTCAGCTTGTCTTGGTTTGAAAGACAGATGTCTGCAGGACCTCTCTAGAATGGAGAATGTGACCCCCTTCCCTCTAAATTATTATAATTTTGAAATTGAGGGGCTTTCAGGCAAAGATATGGGAAGAGGAGTAACAGTTCTTTACCAATATGTACAGCAAGGCAAACAAACACCACCACCAGCAGCAACAAACAGAAACAGATACCCAAGGGCAGCTTTCCCTCGGCTGCAGGCACTTTCCTTTTGGTGTAGTTCTGGTCACAGCCAAGCAGGGAAGGGAGGCAAATAAATAATGAATAAAGCAATTGCTTGGGAAATTTTAATTATTGTTGAAGGCCCCAAAAAGTGACACAGCACTTGAGATGTGTCTTCATCAGTGCCCAGCACAGGACAATCACTGCCCTGATCCTGATGGCTGCACTATTGCTGATACAGGCCAGGATGCTGATTGGCCTTTTTCCCCACCTGGGCACACCTGGGCTCAGGGTCAGGTGTTGTCAATCAGCTTCAGAGCCACTCTTTCCACAGCTGGGAGCTGCAGAGGGTCAGTGTGGCCAAAGTGTACAACCCAGCACTTGGTCCTGTTTAACCTCATGCCAGTGGTCTCAGCCCATGGATCCAGCCTGTCCAGGGCCCTCTGCAGCCTTCCTGTCCTCCAGCAGATCCGCCCTCTGCCCCATCTTGGCATCATCCAAGGAAGGACATTGAGGATCTGGACCAAACCCAGAGAAGAGAAAGGAAGTTGATTAAGGGTCTAGAGAATAAGTCTGATGAGAAATGGCTGAGAGAACTAAGGGAGCTCAGGAGGGCTCAGTCTTGAGCAAAGGAGGCCCAGGGGGAGCATTGTCACTCTCTACACCACCCTGACAGGAGGTTGTAGTAAGATGGGGATTGGGCTCTCCTCACAGACAAGCAGTGACAGGACAAGAAGACACAGTCTTAAGCTGCACCGGGGAGGTTAAGTTGGACATCAGAGGAATTTCTTCACAGAAAGGTTTCTTAAGCATTGGAAGGCACTGCCCAGGGTCTCTGAATATGTTCAAAGACCAGCTGGATGTGGCACTCAGTGCTCTGGTCTGTTTGACAAGGTGGTGTTTGGTCCAAAGCTTGACTCAATGATCTCAGTGATCTCTTACAACCTCATTGATTCTGGGATTCTTTGAAGTTAACACCTGGTAAAGACAGACAATCCTTTCAAGTTAAGTATGTGTGCTGGTTCAGGGTAAATTTGGGAGAGAATCCCTTAAGGGGTTCCTCTAGGAAGCAGATTCAATCAGCCTCTCCCCTGGCCAGTCGGGGAAAAATACCTCCTTGGAGAAAAGTGGAAAAACCTGTTTATTAAACAAGAAAACCTAAAGAAGATTAATCAATAAAAGCTCTTGCTGCTGGAAAAGAGATGACAAACTCAGAAAGTCCCTCCCCAGGTTGCAGCTCAGCTCACTCAGGCTCTGATCAGTCCCTCTGGTGCTGGAAATGCCGCAGCCCAGGCCTGGCCTGGTGGGCCACAGGTGCAGCTGCTGGTGCTCTTCTGGGTGTTCAGTCCAGAGCAGGTCTAAACAGGTCCAAAGTAAAATTCTCACAGTCCAGGGAACTTTTTTGCCTCGGCTAGCTAAAACTAACCAAAACAAAGGGGAGCTCTGTCCCAGTGTCTGTCCATCTGCAGACAACACAGTCCAGGAGCAGGAATGTGGAGGAGTGAGTGCAGTGTCTGAAAACAAAACTCTGTGCTTCTTCTCTCCCCATTTCACTCTTGGAACAAGTCTTAAAGGTGCAAAACTTATTATTCAGCATAAACAGAACAGATGATTGGGGATAAAAGCATCATATAGTCAGCCTAGGACAGTATGATAAACTATAATGTTTTGTAAAAGGATTTTACAGGAGCTCACATGTTACCCTGACCAATCAATATGATAGACATAAATCCCTAGAATTGTTAACTGTTCCCTGGCCTATTTATCCACAAAGCACACAGTATTCTACAGTTTTAGAGCCATAATGAATCTTTAAAATCATATTAAGGTAGAATTAAATAATAATTTAATTGCCAATAGCAAGAATCCTGTTAAATTGTTTGAGCAGGAAGAGCAAATCCACCTGCCTTTGAAAATTTGTAATAAAGTTAATGGTATAAGTTCTTCAGCCGCAATTGTTTGAGTTGTCTCTGGATATAACATATAGGTAATTTAGCCATGATTTTCTTGAATGGTTCCTAAATTGCACTGTGCTTTCTTTATCATTGTGCATGTTTTCCTTAATTTTCTAGCTTGTGTGGGCAAGGACAAAATACACAAGATACAAATTCATGAAGAATTCAGGAGGTTCTGGATTGTTCATGCATAATCTGTGACCAAAGCCTCGTGTCAGCCATACAGTGCAGTCTCAAGCTCAGCACAAAGATTTTCAGCTTTGAAAAGCATAGTTTTTATAATAAAATATGTTACCTTTTTTTATATATAGTAGCTATTTCTATGATGCCTGCCTTTGACTTGCTCTTGCATGGTTTAAATGTAAGACACTCCAAACACATGCCAAAAGAACTCAGTCAGGGGGCTCCAGCCTGAAGCAGGTACACCAGTGCTCTGGCCAGAATCTGCTTATTGGCTTTCATGTGACATTCTTATGTGTGACAAGTTGAAAGTGAAGTCTTGTCTTGAATTAGTCTAATGAAACGTTTTCCATTTGGAGTAGAGAAGACCATAATTCTAATCTTTTATGAAAGCCTTACAAATTAACTTGGGAAGAATAAATAGAAGATCTTTTCATGTATGTAATTGGAAGAGAATTTTGTGTTCTAGCAGCTTCTCATGATTTATCTTAATGGTGGCAAATTTATTGAGATGACAAAGAGAGGAGCAAGGAATCTCCCTGTCTATGCGTTTCCTCTTGTTGTCTAACAGTAGCTGCATCACTGGAAAATGTGTTGTAATGAGAATATTTTTTTTTTCAGTAGGAGAGTAAACTGTTTTATAGAGTTCTGGATTGAGCCAAATGACTTTTAAAGCCCAGAAATTAAATTTTGAAATGTGTCAACTTAGATTCTAGCTTTGTTTTCAGCTGCTGCTGATGCAGGTTTTCTCTTTTGGTGTCCAACTGACATACTGTATGAATACTTAAAAAATGAGTTGCACATAGGGTGGTGGGAAAAGATGGTATATTGCCATACTTTCTTTGACTTAATCACAGCCTGTGCAGTACTTCTAAGGATCTGTAGGGAATAAAGTTATCCCTATAGGTATGTCTTTAAAAAGCTTTTACCCTAGAGAGTTGCCAGAATGTGATGCATATCTGTTATTGATTGTGAAAAATGCGTATTATGTGATTGGCTCTGCACAAGTATTAAAATGAATATAATATGTGTTATGTTGGAAAGTTTTGTTGTATTAATTTTTTTGTAGTGCTGTATTAATCTTTTTAAGCAGTGTGGTAAATATAGTTTTAGGCTATAGCATAGTATTAAAATAAAAAATTATGTGATGTAAGATACTTTTTGTAACTAGCACAAGGAATGGATAAGATAACCAAGAAACTCTTCACAAAAAGATAACAGCAACAAGACACCAAAAGAAGAATTATTGCCCCCTTATCGGGACAATCCAGACTTCTTCCAGACTTCTAGGAGCCAAGAAATTGATTTACAAGATGGGGGGGGCAGCAGAAATTAAGCAGAAGACACCCTTTGTGTGAAAGGAATGTTTGAATTGTGTATGAGATATATGAATATGCGACAGGCTATTTCTTTTAAGGGTTCCTTCCTTTGTTAGCAAAGTGTGCTTTTGTGGCAGAGCAAAGCACCTGGACGTCCCTAATTCTTTACCTTTACTGTCTTTTATTGTCCTAACTTTGATTGTCCAAATTCTTATTGTTCTAATTTTTATTACTGTTTTATTACTATTAAACTTCTAAAATTTTAACACGTGATTGGCATTTTTCACACTGCCACTGGGTGAGTTCCCACCTCAGGGAGAGGGAGGAGGTGATGATCCCACCCATGGCTGCTGCTGGGTCTGAGATAAAGCTGAGCCAGAGCTTCAGCATCTCTCCCAAAATCACAGAATCACAGAATGGCTTGGTTTGAAAGAGACCTTCAAGTTCATTTCATTCCACCCTCTGCCCTGGGCAGGGACACCTTCCACTATCCCAGGCTGCTCCAAGCCCTGTCCAGCCTGGCCTTGGACCCTGCCAGGGATCCAGGGGCAGCCACGGCTTCTCTGGGCAAGCTCTGATCTCTGCCCAGGTGAGCAGGGACAGGACCCGAGGGAACGGCTGGAGCTGGGCCAGGGCAGGGCTGGGCTGGGGATCAGCAAAAGCTTCTTCCCCCAGAGGGGGCTCGGGCACTGCCCAGGCTCCCCAGGGAATGGGCACAGCCCCGAGGCTGTCGGAGCTCCAGAGGCCTTTGGACACCGCTCCCAGGGCTGCCCAGGCTGCAATTGTTGGGGGGACTGTGCAGGGCCAGGGGCTGGACTGGCTGATCCCAATGGGCCCTGCCAGCTCAGCCCCTTCTGCAATTCTCACCCTTTGGCTCAGCCTTTGTGTCCCCTTGAGGCGCTGGCAGAGCTGTTGGGGACAGGGCAGGAGCGGGGCAGCCCCAGCATTGCCCTGTGTGTGACACCCCAGCGGTGACAGACCCAGCATTGCCCTGTGTGTGACACCCCAGCAGTGACAGCCCCAGTGTTCCCCTGTGTGTGACACCCCAGCAGTGACAGCCCCAGTGTTCCCCTGTGTGTGCCCTGTGTGTGCCAGGGGATGCCAACAGCCTGCAGGGACAGAGGCGCAGGTTTGCTCAGCACCAGAGACACCTTTGCCTTGCTTGTCCCCACCTGTCATCACTGCCACCAGTGTTCTGCTCTACCTGGAACCTGGGGACACTTTCTCAGTCCTGTCCCTCAGATGGATCTATTTAAAATATGAGAAACGTTCTTGTTTCACCCTCTTTTTGAGTCCCTGAGAAGTTCTTTGAGCACACTCTTAGGGACTGAGTCTGATGCAAAGAGCACCAAAGCCCCAGAGGGTCATTACACTCCTTGTGCTGTGTCTGTGCTGCTGAGCTGGGCCGGGCTCCTGGCCCAGAGGCAGCTCCTGGCAAGGGCAGCAGAGCTGCAGAGAGACAGCTCTGGCCAGGAGCAGCTCCTGTGCACAGCCCAGCAGGGCTGGGGCACTGCCAGGGCCCCTCAGGGACACCAGCAGGGCACAGACAGAGCTCCCAGGGGCTCAGCACTGGCAGGGGCTGTGGCATGTCCCAGAGGGGGCTGTGTCCCAGCAGCTCCTCTGTGGCTGTGTCATGGAGGCACAGAGCAGCTGTGATGTCAGCAAGGGGCTGTGTGACAGCACAGAATGGGCTGTGTGAGGTCACAGACAGGGCTATGACAAGACAGAGTTTGTTGTGTGAGGTCACTGAGCAGCTAGAGCATCATAGAGGGAACTGTATGACATCATAGAGGGGTTCTGTGACATCACAGAGCAGGCTGTGACATCATGGCATGGCTGTATGGCATCATAGAGCTGGCTGTGAGGTCAGAGTGTATACTGTGACCTTACAAAGTGGCAATATGACATCACAGAGAGGGTTTTGTGATATCATTGAGGGGTTTATGACATCACACATCTGTCTGTGACATCACAGAGTACGGTGTGAGGCCATAGAGCAGATCCTGAATTCATAGAGGGTGGCTCTGTGACATCAGAGAGAGCATTGTGACATCACTGGCCAGCTGTGTAACATCATAGAGCAGGCTATGACATCACAGTACAGATTGTGACATCACAGGGTGACTTTCTGACATCACAGAGTCTTCTGCGACATCACAGTGCAGCTGCATGACATTCCAGGGTGACATCCCAGATTTGGCTCTGTGACATCACAGGGGCTGTGGGAGGTCACTGGGGAGGTCACTCTGCCCCAGCCCCCCTCACAGTTCCCCCCAGAGCAGTCCAACCCTGCTCGTGCACAGCGGGGTCCCCTGTCCCCCCAGGTCCCCCCGCTCCCGGCGCCGCAGCCTCCCCCAGAGGATGTTCCACGAGATCGACCCCAGAGCCTGACACGGGGACGGGGGCCGGGGCCCTGGGGGTGGCCCTGGGGGACAGAGACCCCCCGGCAGCGTCCCCGTGTCCCCCAGGGCCAGAGCCTGGGCCAGGGCTCCTTCACCCTGGTACCAACGAGGTCTTGAGAGCGCTGAAAAAATCCCCAGCAAGGGATCAGCAAAAACCAGATTTAATATTAAGGGACAGAACCACAAAGTTCCTTGGCAGGAGTCACTCTGCTCCTGACTGGACACTTCAGGCACACCAAGGAAACAAAGCAACAACAAAACCAAATAAAGTCTGGACAATCAAACCAGAAATGAACTGAGAACTGTCCCTGTGTGTGTGTGTGTGACACAAGGACAGTGAGGGCAAGGATAAAAGGAATACAGCCCAAAAGCTGAACAGAGCTCAAACTTAACAGGACTTAACTTACACTTTAACCTTAACTGATACCTTCAACTTGACAATTTAGCAAAAGAACAGCACTTAACTTTAACACCGGCTGGGGGTTTATTTACAGATGCGAACGAGATGGGGGTGCTATGGAAAGTGTCTCGAGCTGTTTCTTTTTTCAGCATCAGTCTCATTACATGATTATGATAATGGGAAGATGCTAGCAGCTCACAATCCAGGCAGCAGGCCAGAAAACTTCATGTTACAACATACTTTATAAGCTTCTTGACCAATCACACAAAGCAAAAGCATATTGACAGTAGTTCTATCCAATCACCATAAGCACACGTACCTTTGGTTAAAACAATGCTTGCTTATTTAGAATACAGTACCTGTTTGTAAGAGACAACGCACAGAGCTCCATTACTAAGCTTTAACCTTCCTAATATCTTGCTAGATAAACTTGCTGCAACTTAGAGAGCTATTCAGACAAGCATTAATACATAGGCTATTGTTCTATTTGCCCTTGCCTTTTCTACAGTTTAAATAATTTTTCTGCTGACCTATCTCATGACTGTTGCTTTAGCACTGTTCACAATTCTGCTGTATCTGAGGCCTGTCTTTTGCAGCTTTCCTAGAACCCTCTAATTTTATGGATTCCCACAAACAGTATTTAACTTAACTTACACACTACGACTTAATGATTTAATGGTAGAATAACATTAAAAAATATTCAACTTAACTTATATCATATGAAACGTTACTTGGCAAAAAAAAGCTCTTAATAGCTTTTAACTTATTCCTCATGATGTAATCTTACTTACAGGCCTGACTGACTCAGCTATCCAAGGCTCTCAAACCCCTCAGAGAGCAGCATTTCTGCCACATTTCCCCAGCACAGGCACTCCTGTGTGCACACAGACACAAAGAGTCACCTCCAAATTCCCTATATCCAAAGACTGCTCCCAGACAAAATCCGCCATTCCTGACAAGTCTTGCTGGCCTTGGATGAGAGAAGCTCTCACTTGCCTTCCAAACACTGGGGCTCTGTGCTTTCCTTCCTATGGAAAGGAACTGTCCTTCTGGGCCAGGCACACATGGCCAAATTTGGGATTTCACCTCCAACATTGCCTGTTGTGACAGCCTGGAGGAGATTGTTGGCTGGAAACATTTTGTGTGTGGGGGAGAGCAGGGGGTAGGTCCAGCCTTGCCCTGCCCTGGAAGCCCAGCCCTGCCCTGCCCTGGAACCCCAATCCCCCCAGAGCCTCTATCCCAGCCCAGCAGTGGCTGCCAGTCCCTGGCACAGCACAGGCAATGCTCCACAGCCACCTCTGCAGCCCCAGCCCAGCTCCTGAGGGACCAAATGAGCCCAGGCCCCACCTGGGGGAAGGGCCCAGGGAGACCAAGGGCTATTGAAGGCTGACCGCAAGGCAAGCACACATCTTGATCCTACCTCCTCTTGGAATTTCCATCTGAACAGTGCTGGAATCCAGGAGTTGGTAGCTGTGTGTGTGCTTCTCTAAAGCTTATTTGTCTTTCTATCTCTTTGAGAGAGAGAAAGAAAAATACTTCTATTTTTGTCCTCTTGCAAATTTTGATTAACATGAAATTGAACAGGCTTAGAGTTTGTGAAGTTGAATGGGCCAAGGTAATGCTTTGAGAAGTGTTGTTTTGTTGATTGAATGTCCTATTAAACCTTTTGCGAAAATTTATTTGATTTTCTAAAGTTGCCAGTAAAGGCTGCTTGGTTGTTTTGAGCTCCTGAGAATTTCTTGTCAGTATTTCTCCAGTGTTTTCAACTCAGGGTACACAAACAATTTTAATTCCTCTTAAATGTCTCCTTGAGAGAATTGTTTGGGAGATGGGAGTCAGGGCTTGTGTGTCCTGCTTGGCCCAGCCCAGGCAGGGCTTTCCCAGCCCCATTCCACACTCCATTGCCCAGCTGGAGCCGCTGGTGCCTCTGAGTTGTGCTGCCCCAGCCCCAGGGACGCTCTCCTTGTCTGCCCATTCCCCCACGGTCTCTGGGCAGGGATGGCCTCACTGGGGGCTGCTGACATCCTCAGCAACTTGGAGGCTGCTGCTGAATTTCACTGCTCCAGAGGCTTGTTCAGCCTTCAGCTCTTCAGTGCAGGAATTCAGTGTCCCAGGGCTCATGAACATTCAGAACACCTTAACAGGCCAAGCCTCTGGGAATAATTAGATTTAATTTCCAAATCACTTGTTCAGTTCAGCTCTTCAGTGCAGGAATTCAGTGTCCCAGGGCTCATTAACATTTATAACACCTGAATAAGCCAAGCCTCTGGGAATGATTTGATTTTAATTTTCAAATCCTTTGTGGTTAAGTAGATCTCAGTAGTGTATTGAAACTGAATACATGATATTTAAAAAGACAGCGAGAAAACATTTTGTAGGTCCTGTTTAGGTTTTTTTTTCCCTGTTAATACAATGATATGCACAATCTCCAATTGACATTGAATCCAGGTACCTCCTCATGCAGTTTGAATAGATATGAAAATCCAGACCCTTCATGGCTGACAATCAATCAGACTCTGTCCCTACCCCCATCCCACCATTTCCCCCATCCCAGCCCTGGCACTCACAGCAGCCTTGTGCAAATCTGAGCTCCCTCCAGCCCAGGCTGCACCTGCAGCTTTCAGCTCCTTGGCTCCCACTCCCACCTGCTTTCCTTGGAGAAGGAGCTGCCTGAGACACAGAGGGATGTTCATTTCTTGTCAGCCAACAAAGCCAAGGGAAGGCACAGCTCCATCCAATGCCAAAGTCATTCCTCTGCTGGATATTAAATCCACTTTCCACAGCAGACAGTCTCAGAGCAATGGAAAACACCTTCTGTGCCCAGCACAGATCCCAAGGTTCCCCCAAACCCTCCCTGCCCCGATTCTGCCCAGATTTGCTCTTTGCACACACGAGTCACAGGCTGAAGTCAGGAGCTCCCTCCATGCCCAGAGGGAGGAAAAGAGAGAAAGGGGATGAAGAGCTCTCCTGTGCAGAGCCAAGGTCCAAATGCAGCCCCTGCAGTGGGAACCACAGCTCATCAGGTTTGTGTCCTTTGGGCTCAGGGTCTGGTGACACTCAGAGGCACAGAAATGTTTCTTGCCAACTAACACAAATTGAACATTTGAACAGTTTAATAACCATCACAGCTCTTCCCTCAGCTCTCTGGGATGTCCCAGCAGCATCTGACATGTCCACCATACCCAAGGGATTTCTGTACAGGAACAGTTGCAGACAATGACGTAAGAAAACGTAATTCTTTGATAGATATAAATATAAGTAAGGTGCTGACTAATGTGGTATATATTTTAACTTCACAAAGATTGGACAACTCCCTGAAGTTCAAACCATGAAACCAATCAGTTGAAAGGCAGTTGAATGACTGGAGAGCATTTGGAGGACAAAATCTGGGAGCAATGGAAAGAACATAGATCCATCCGGTCTCCTGAAGAGATGTCCTTAGACATGGCCATTTAAACAAGAGAGCAGGAAACACTTGATGGGAAAGGAAGATGATATAATAAATAGAATATTGGTGATGCAAGTGGAAGGAAAGATCAGTATTTCTTTTACAGACATCAGTACACTTCCAGGAAATTGCTGTTCCTAGTGGGAAAACGTTGCCATTTCTTAAAAGTACTCAAATGACCCAGATAATAAAGATTTGCTTGCGTATTATAAAATAAATGGGTATTAACACCTGTGCCCCTTTCCAAGCAGATATCAGTTGTGTGCCCATGAACAGGCAGTGCCACTTGTGCCCTGAGGTGCCCAGCTGGGATTGGATCTCTCCCAGAACACCTGAGGGAGACCAGAGCACCTTGCAAGCTGCAGGGCCCTGACAGCCCCACAGGGCTCCTGTGCCATCAACATCTGCTCTGCTCCAGTCTGAAACAGGGCCCAGCATGGTGCCAGGACCATCAGAGAGCTCTTGGAGCCCAGCCCAGCTCCCTGCGAGCTCTGCCAGCTGCCCTGAGCTCTGGGCAGCACCAAGGGCCTCTCTGAGCCCAGCCCAGCCCAGCCGGCTCTGGCCCCACAGCTCTGCTCAGGCCAGGCTGCTCTGGGCACTGGCCCCACGGCCTCAGCCCCTGCCAAGGGCACAGCAGCAGCTGCAGCTGCCACAGGACTCAGCCCCAGCCATGGGGGAAGGTGCTTGGCCAAGGCCAAAGGAGGCTCCCTGGCTGCCCTGCTCCCCTCGGCCTGAGGTGCTGAGAGCTCTGCAGCCCCTGCTGCCATCCCATCTGCCCAGGGCAGCACCAGAGCCCCGGCCTTGGGGCCCTCAAGAGCTGCTCCTGCTCCAGGCCCAGGGCCCATGCCAAAGCTGGGGCAGCCACAAAGCTGTGCCCATTTTTGTTCATTGCTGCTCTCATGGGCATGGATCCTCAGCCATTTTGAGGTTGGTGATGAATTTTCCTACTCCGGAAATGGGAGTAGGTGCCAGAGGTTGGCTGAGGGAAATGGTGAGGAGGGGATGGGGAAAAAGTCTGGTTGATAGTTAGCCATGAAGGGTCTTGATCTTCTTATCTATTCAGGCTACATTAGAAGTTGCTGGGGGTCAATATCCATTGGACATTGCTGATACCAAATTATAAACAGGAAAAGAAAACAGGAGAATGCAGTTCTCTCTGCTTTTTTTTTCCAATATAGCAAATTCACTTTGAATACACTTCTGAAATATGTCTAATTAACCACAAAAGAATTGAAAACTTCAATTATTCCAATGGGCTTTTCCAGCCTGGCTGATTTTCTGATGATTGTGACACTGCAGGGCCCTGGGGAAGCAAGGGGCCATTGTGATGCTGCAGAGCCTGGTGGCACTAAGAGGACCATGGTGACACTGTGTACGACAAGGCAGCACAGAGCCAAGGGGCCATGGTGACACTGTGGGGCTGGATGGAAGAAAGGAGTCCATGGTGACAGTCTGGGTCCTGGTGGAACCACAGAGGCCACTGTGACCCTGCAGGGCCTTGTGGAACCAAGGAGCCATTGTGACAGAGCAGGACCTGGTGTCATGATGGGGCCATTGTGACACTGCAGGGCCCCATGGAACCAAGGGGCCAGTGCTGCTCCTCAGGGACTCCTGGAATGAAGGAAACATGTTTGACACCATGGTGGCCCTTGGGACCAGGAGGCCATTGTGACACTGTGAAACCAAGGAGAGCATTGCTACAATGCCAGACCTGATGGAACCAAGGATCCACTGTGACACTGCAGGGCCTTGGGGGACCATGGTGACATTGTGACACTGCAGGACCCAAGGATCCAAATGACTTTGTGACACCAAGGGGTCCCATGGAAACAAAGGGACATTGTGACACTGGGAGGCCTCATGGAATCACGGGGACCATTGGGAAACTCTGCAGACCAAAGAGACACCGAGTTCTCTCGGAGTGTTGATCTGCTGGAGGGTAGGAGGGCTCTGCACAGGGCCCTGGACAGGCTGGATACAACAAGGTGAGGTTTAACAAGTCCCAGTGCCGGGTCCTGCACTTTGGCCACAACAACCCCTACAGCACTACAGACTGGGGACAGAGTGGCTGGAGAGCAGCCAGGCAGAAAGGGACCTGCAGAGACTGATGGACAGCAGGCTGGACATGAGGCAGCAGTGTGCCCAGGTGGCCAAGAAGGCCAATGGCTCCTGGCCTGGATCAGGAATGGTGTGGCCAGCAGGAGCAGGGAAGAGATGGGCTGATTGCAGGGGAGGGAGCAGGGGTGGGCAAGAGGAAGAAATTTTTGCCAGGAAGAGTAAAGAAAGCAAAGGTGCAGCCAAGGAAATGCTGAGGGCAGTTTGGGGGTGGCTGCCAGGCAGCCCTGGCTCTGAGCAACAGCGTCTGCAGTGGCACAGGAAACTCCCAGCTGATGGGAACAAACTTTCTGGCTGAGTGCAGAGGCCAGGACAAAGCTGAGGGATTTCCCTGGTGTCCCCCAGGCCTTGCTGGCCCCAGGGGCTGATGGCATTTGTGCTCCCTCAGGTTCATGTCCCCACAGCAACAGCATGGGGGTGCTGGCCCTGCTGTGTGCAATGCAAACAGGGGCTGCTGAGGCAGTGCTGCCGTGTCTGTGCCTGCAAGGATGGGGCACCTGTGTGAGCTGGGGGAGAGGCCAGGGCTGCAGAGGGAGGATGTTGTTGGCAGCTGCATGAGGAGGCTCTGGGACGCTGCCCTGGGCTGTGCAGCGCACTGGGCATGGATCAGCCCCTGCTCTGCTGCTCCTTCCCGTCTGCCCCAGGGCCCTTGCAGAGCCCCAGCCATGCTGTTTGCCCCCAGCCTGCCCACGGCCAGCCTGGGGCTGCTGACGGGGGTTTCTGTGCTGAGCATTGGCCTGGCCGTGTTCTTGAGAGAGCCTGGGCAAGGAGCCTGGAGCCCCCAGGGCCTGGCCTGAGGCGTCAGCGCTGCCCCAGCAGTGCCCATGGCCTGTCCCTGCTGCAGCCCCGGCACTGCCACCCCCAGGGCTGTGCCCGGCCCCGAGAGCACTCAGGCCCTGCAGCAACACCAGGGCCACCAAGGCAGCGGGGCAGGGCCACGGCAGCAGCACTGGCAACACCAAGTGCTGCTGCTGCTGCTGCTGCTGGGCACAGCTGCTGGGCCAGCACTGATCTGCCCCAGCTCTGCACACAGACATTGCTGCTGCAGCTCCAGAGAAGGCAACACAAGGGCATCTCTGCAGAAAACTCTGCTGGGAGACCCTTTAGTTCCTTTAAAGCCACCAAGAGCGCAGCCCCGCATTGACAATGTCTGTGGCCACAGGGAAGGTGGAGAGAAATCAAATGAAAAATGGTACAAACAGTTGCTTTTTTTTCTGGACAATATGAATAACTAAAACAAAGGAAAAGATACCCTATAACCAAACCAACAAAAAACATCAAAGAAAACTTTTATTACAAGTGATTTGTAGAAATTGGCCAGCAGTTTAATGTCCCTGAAAGCATCCAGTCATCAGTCTCCACACTGCAGCCTTGAGCTCCTGGTTCCTCAGGCTGTAGATGAGGGGGTTCAGGACTGGAGGCACCACCGAGTACAGAACTGACAGGGCCAGATCCAGGGATGGGGAGGACATGGAGGGAGGCTTCAGGTAGTAAAATGTACCGGTGCTGATGAACAGAGAGACCACAGCCAGGTGTGGGAGGCAGGTGGAAAAGGCTTTGTGCCGTCCCTGCTCTGAGGGAATCCTCAGCACGGCCCTGAAGATCTGCACATAGGAGAAAACAATAAATACAAAGCAACCAAGTCCTAAACAGACACCAACAGCAAGTAGCCCAAGTTCCCTGAGATAGGATTTTGAGCAGGAGAGCTTGAGGATCTGTGGGATTTCACAGAAGAACTGGCCCAGGGCATTGCCATGGCACAGGGGCAGGGAAAATGTATTGGCCGTGTGCATGAGAGCATTGAGAAAGGCACTGGCCCAGGCAGCTGCTGCCATGTGGGCACAAGCTCTGCTGCCCAGGAGGGTCCCGTAGTGCAGGGGTTTGCAGATGGACACGTAGCGGTCGTAGCACATGATGGTCAGGAGGGAAAACTCTGTAGTTGCGCAGAAAACAAAAGAAAAGAGCTGAGCAGCACATCCAGTGTAGGAGATGTTGCTGGTGTCCCAGAGGGAATTGTGCATGGCTTTGGGGACAGTGGTGCAGATGGAGCCCAGGTCAGCGAGGGCCAGGTTGAGCAGGAAGAAGAACATGGGCGTGTGCAGGTGGTGGCCGCAGGCTACGGCGCTGATGATGAGGCCGTTGCCCAGGAGGGCAGCCAGGGAGATGCCCAGCAAGAGGCAGAAGTGCAGGAGCTGCAGCTGCCGCGTGTCTGCCAATGCCAGCAGGAGGAAGTGCCTGATGGAGCTGCTGTTGGACATTTGCTGGGGCTGCACATGGGCACCTGTTTGTGGAGAAAAGGACAGTGAAGAGTTAGAGGAGATACCTGTAACCAAAATCAAAGCCTTTTCCCATACACCTACCATGGAACACACATAGATACACTTCTGTTTTTAAGAATTCTGGTGTTTTCTTTAAAGCTTCCCCATACCTCTGCTGGTGTACTTGAATATCAGAAACCCTCAGCATTTCTACTGACCTTAGGGAATAGAGAGCATGTTCTGAGAGGCAAAGTGATAAGTGGAGAGCTAGTGGACATTGTCTGTCATTCTGACCTGTTCAGAATTTTGCTGGGCTTTAACCTTTGCCAGTTGGAGGGTGATCACCTCCCCATGTTTCCCTTTAAAATTCCCCAGGTACAGCTTAGAGCAGATGTTTCCACCACAGCCCAGCTCCACATTTGTAGCCAAGGACTCACATTGCTCATTTCACCAACCCAGCAGCATTTTCAGTGTCACAACACCTCTGCCTCTCCCCATCAATCTCATAACTCAGAGCTGCTCTAGGACAGGTTTGCACCCTGGATTGAAGCTCCCAGCTTGGACTGAAATCTCAGGGAGACTCCCAAGTGTCCTTCTGATGGCATTGGATGAAGGGAGATGCAGCTCCTTCCCTGGCTGCACTGACAGCATTGCCCAGAGCCGGGCCCTGGGGACAGCGTCACCCTGAGCCAGCTGTGCCCCCTGCCAGAGCCCCCAGGGCCGGGCAGCTGCTCCCAGCCCTGTGCTCTGCAGAGGGAACTGGGCCCGGGGCTGCAGAGCTGCCCCACGGCTCTGCTGCAGCTCTGCCTGCACAGGAGGGGCTGCACGCCTTGGAGCCCCGGCCCTGAGGGCAGAGGCTTGGCTGGGCCACAGGAGGGAGGGGGCTTGTTCAGAGGGAGGGGCTGCATGGAGGGGATCCTGTGGGCATCTCTAAACTCTCCCTGCCTCAGCATTGCTGGGCTTTGTTTTCTCTCATTGCCTGATCTTCTCTCTGCTTCCTGCAGATTTCCCTCCTGCAGGTGTTTCCCTGTGCCTGATCTCTCCCTGTCAGCACCCACAGACCCCAGATCTCTGTGCACTCTCCTTGGCCTTGCAGAACCCTGCATGTTTGCAGGGCACTGGCTGGGGGCAGGTTCTGTTTGCAGCTTGGAGAAAGGACAGCTCAGACTGAGCCTGATGGCTCCAGCAAAGGTGATGCTGCTGCTGTCCATGGGCAGAGGGGCTGAAAGCAAATTAGGGATCTCCTGTGAGCCTATTGATCACAAAAAGTAACAGTTTGATCTCTCAGGCATTGACAAAAAAATAACTCATAATTTATACTACCTTTAATATTTAACCCTCCCGTGCCGACATTCTCCACAAGTAGGAAACTGAATACAAAGTCTTAGGAAATATCCTATTTTCTATCAAAATCCTTGCCTTGGAAATATTCTATGACTGACCAGAACCCCTCAGCATGTCAGATCTTCAAGAGCATTTCACCTCCCCTGCACCAGAAATACCCAGAGTTGTACTCACAGGCTCTGCAGGCATTGGGATGTTCCAGCTTGAGGAGATGGCTCCAGGAGCTGCAGCTGCACTGTCCTGCAGCCAGAGGTTCCTGTGCCAAGGGCTGGCAGTGATTGTGCCCCAGGCACTTCTCAGCCCCTTCCCAGCCCTGACTGATTGAAGCTCTCTGTGCCTCTGGGCTGTGCCCGGGCTGGCTGCAGGCAGTGCCCCAGCCCTGCTGGGCTGGCAGAAGAGCTGCTCATCCAGAGAAATGTGCTTTTGAAGCTCTTCTTGGTGACCAGGAGCTGCCTCTGTGCCAGGAGCCCAGCCCAGCTCAGCAGCACAGACACAGCACAAGGACTTTAATCAGCCTCTGGGCCTTTGTGCTCAGGCCCTGAACATCAGTCCCTGAGAGGGAGCTGAAGAAACGTCTCCAGAACTCCAAGGCAGAATCCCACTCCAAAGTTTCTTGGACTTTTAATGGGTCCCAGAGAGGGACACGACTGAGCAAGTGTCCCCAGGCCCCAGGCAGAGCAGAGAACTGCAGGCAGTGATGACAGGTGGGGACAAAGAGAAGCCAAGTCTTGGTGCCCTGGGGCACAGCAGGGTCTGTGCCAGCAAGGGCTGGGAGGAGACACCTTGTCCTGAGGCCCTGGGGCCTCCTGGCACAGCCCCAGCCAGGCTGGGCACTGTCAGCCCCTTGTGCTGCCCTCAGCATCCCCCCCTAGCCTACATCCCAGTGGCCTCAAGGATCTGCTGCAAGGAGTCCCTGGGGAGCCTTGCTCAGCAATGGCCCTGGGGGCTCCTTCATGCTCCCTGCAGGGACTGCAGCTTTTTCAAAGGACTTTGGCTTTGGCTTTTGCCTTGGAGTCTCTGAGAGGTTTGTGCAATCATGGCCTCCAATTATCTGCTGTAATTAGTCCCTGGAGAGGCTTTGTCAGTAACAACACTCAGTGGGGCTCATTAATACTTCAGGGTACTTCAGTTATTTGAAGGTACTTGGTGTTTCCCTTTTGATAGAGACTCTGTGAGAGGTTTGTGCAATCATGGCCCCAATTATCTGCTTTAATGAGTCCCTGGAGAGCTTTGCATTGGCACTCAGTGGTGCTCAGTAATGCTTTGAGCTTCTCAAAATTTTTAAGGGAGTTTGGAATTTCCTTTCCACATTGAGACTCTGAGAGGTTTTTGGTCAATCCTGGCCTCCAGTTCTCTCCTCCAAGGAGTCCAGGAGGAGCCTGGGTTGGGGATGAACCTCAGTGGGACCCATTCAAGCTCTGAGACACTTTAGGGTTTTCCTCTGACTTTGACTCCTGGAAAGGTTTGTGCAATCACCTCTCAGGCCCTGAGGTTCCAGGGCTCAGCTCCAAATGCACCACAGGGCTCATCAGGATGCGGCAAGTCCTGACAAACCATGGCTCTGCCTTGATTTCTCTCTGCTCTAATGCAGTTTATCAGGAACGTATCTGGAGTGATTTTGGTTTGCTAATTTGAAATTTCTCAGCCAATGCATCTATTAGTGCAGTGGGATCAGTGTTGGCTAATTACCATTGCCCTCACTGGAATATATTTACTCATTTCCTGCTGTGAGAAAGGATTAGGAGAAAGGGAAAGTAGGCTCAAAATTTTAAAGGGGTATATAGAAAAGTTTATTACCAGTAAAAAGAAGAAAGAGTAATAAGGATCTGAACACTTCTCCTTTCCCTACAGCCTTTTCTTTCTTACTGACAATGCAAGGAGACAAAACCTGAAAGTTTCAGTCAGTTTACACCATCTAGAACAGTCTTTCTTCAGTTCACTTAGGGAGAGGAGTCTCTCTTTCATGCTATGGGGACTTCTCCATAAGAAAAAAGTTCTCTTGTGGCTCTCAATTCCCACGAATAGCAGCTGCCCAGAAAATCTGCAAGTGTGAAGTCCCTTCCATTTTTCATAGCTTTTCCCACAGCTGTGTTTATGGGCCATGTCAACTTATGGGGTATGAGTTTAAAGATGAGCTGTTCAAGAGCAAAGATTCTCTTCACCTATTTCTGAAATCATCTTCATCTCTGAGAACAGAGATCTTCTTCTTCTCTCCCTGAGGCCACAGGATCTCACCACTCTTCTCTCTTTCTCTGTTTAAACTTCTCATGGGATCACAGCTACTTCAACATTTGCCTACTTTAGCATGGAGGTTTTTGCTGAACAGGTCATCTCCCCATATTTTCAATTAGTTATAGGGAAAAAGAGAGTCTGATATATTAATTACATCCTTCCCCATAGCTTTACAAGAGGATTTCAGCCCCAAGATCAAGGCATCTCCTCATCCCTCCCATCTGGGACTCAACTTCCTCTTCAGTGACCTCGGTGTCTTCATGTTGCTCCTCTCTGTGCCTGCAGTTTGTCCTTTTCTCTCACTGGAGGGAGGCTGGAAGCACTGAAAGAGTTCATATCTCACCCGGGGCCTGCAGATGGTTCCGTGCCCCCGGCCGGGCTCGGTGCTTGCGGCCGGAGCTGTTTTACGATGGAGGTTTCTGCAGCGGCTGCGCTGGGGCTGTGTCAGGATGGGCCACGCTGGGGCAGGGCCAGGATCTCAGCAGCCAGGCCAGAGCACAGCAGCAGCACGGCCGGGGGCCGATGGCTTCTCCTGCCCCTGCCCGGGGCTTGCGGCTGAAGCCCAAGGGTGGCAGAATCTTGGCCGAGCCGGCCCGGCCCGGGGCTGCTCCTGGGGCCCGGCGGATCCTGGCTGGGCCCGGGCTGGCGGCGGGGCAGGCCTCAGCAGGGCCCAGATGTTCCCAACTGCAGCCATGGCCCGGCCCGGCCTCGGCCCCGCAGCCTCCCCTGCCCTGCCCGGCAGCCGATGGGGCCTGGCGGGGTCCCTGGGAAGGGGCCTGGCCCCACGGCAGGAGCCGCCCGGCCCGGCCTGGCTGAGACGGGGCCGGGTCAGCCTTGTTACCTCTGTGCCAGCCAGAAGGGAAAGAGACCCTCCCAGGCTTTCCCATCTTTAACATGTGTCTTCACAGAGGTGTGTACAGTTTCCTTAGTGGTTTAACAGATTGTCAGTTCTCAAAGATAATTACTGATTGGTTTTTTGTCAGACATGGAGGAAACTGCTAGCAGCTTCTCTTAGAACATCACTTTCGTGATGCCAAACCCTCACAACAGCACAGAGCACAGAGTTCCTTTGTCCATATGTAGTAGTCATGTGCCCAAGTCCTCAAAAACTCTTCTTGGGAGATCTCTGGGCCCTTTCCAAGGTTTTTTCAACTGAAAGCATTCAACTCAGAGTCTAAGAAAATCACCAGAAGACGTGGCCAACCTGACCTGTCTGTCCTTGCTACTTTTTTCTGGGAGCAATCTTTGGATATATGGAATTTGGGAGGCCAAATTCTAATTTTGGCCATGGACCATGGACATGAAGGTTGGTTCTTTTCCATAGGAAGGAAGGAACAGAGCCCCAGTGTTTGCCAGGCAGACGAGAGTGACCACCAGAGGACAAGGCCAGCCAGAAGTGGCAGGTTTTTTTTCTGAGAGAAACCCTTGCATATAGGAAAATTTTTAGAGAGAATACCAATTTTGGCAATGGACATTTACAAAGAGGGAGGGTTCTTTTCTATAGCAAGGAAAGCACGGAGCCCCAGTGTTCCAGGAGCTGATAAGAGGCAGCCTTTGACATCCCCACATCAGCCAGACCTGTCAGGTAGCCCTGGGAGGCCAAGCCAGCCAGGCCTGTTCCATGTTCCCTCAGTTCCATGGGGCCCCACAGTGTCCCAATGGTTCCTTGCTTCCCTGAGGCCCTGAGGTGCCATAATGCCCCCTTGGTGACACCAGGCCCTGAAGGGTCCCAATGGTCTCCATGGTTCCATCAGGCCCCACAGAGCCATAATGGTCTCTGGGTTCCATGAAGCCCCGCTGGGTCACCATGGCTCCTTGGTTCCATGGGCTCCAGTGGTGCCACAATGATCCCCTTGGTTCCATGAGGTCTCCACAGTGTCCCAGTGATCTCCATGGGAAGGGAAGGACCCAGCCCCAGTGTTGCAGGGGCAGCCACCAGAGGCCAAGGCCAGCCAGGCTTGATGGTACTGGCAGATTGTTCCTGGGAGTAACCTTTGGATATCCAGAATTTTGGAGGTGCAATCCCAATTTCAGACATGGACACCTGGAGGATAAGGATGGTTGTTTTCCATTGGAAAGAAACCACGGAACACTGATTCAACAGTGACATTTGGGGATCTATGGGGAGCATTGGGGATCGTTTCTAGACCCAGTGACCCAACAGGAGCTCCTCTAATAAATGTTGCCTGAAGCTCCCACTGTGCCCATCACAGGAACCCCTGTGAGTGTCTGGGACATCCCAGCTCTCTGGCAGCCTGGGGACTCCTGGGATGTCACCATGGAATGGCTGTGACTGCCTCTGACCACAGGGCTCTTTACCATCCTAGAAACCCCTCGGAGGTCTCCATGGAGCCCCTGCCCCTGCCTGTGACATTCCAGCTCTGGAATAGCCTGGAGATTCTTGGAAAGTCCCCATGGAACCCTTCTGAGGGCCTGTGACAAATCTGATCCTTAGCAGGCAACCATCACCAGCCCCCCTGTTGCTATGCTCAGTCCCTTGGCAGCTCCATGGAGACCCCATGCCAGGGGTGGTTGCCATGAACACCAGAGCTGGCACCAGCTGGGATGCTCGCTTTCCACGGGCCGGGCTTTAGCAATGGGATTCCCCAATTTCCTGCTACTGCTAAAACCACGCTGCCCTCACTGTCCTCCCGCCTCCCATGGAAAGCACAAAAGGCAAAGATCCTGGGCTGGGATAAGAACAATTTATTGGGAACTGCAAGGAGATAAAGAACAAAAAGGAACAAAAACAATATTGATAACAGAAGGGATAAGTAAAACTATTTACAGAGAAAACTACAACATCAACAACTAGTTCTTCCTGGCAATGTATTTCCTCCTGTCTGGAAAGGACACCCTTCTCCTCAGGGAGAGAGAGAGAGAGAGTCCCTTTCCTGCCCCTGGCAATGACCTGAGGTGGGAGTGAATGTAATGACAGGGCCATGGCCAGACTCTCATGTTCTCCAATCCCACATCAAGTCATTGGCAGGGGCAGGAAAAGGTACAGGTGTCTTCCCAGCATGGATCACAGGGAACATGGATCACCAGGGCTCTTCCCAACGTGGGGTCTCCAATGGGGGATAAAGCTGGAGCAGTGCATTAAACTCTTCCTGCAGTTGGGGCATGTGCAGGGCTTCTCTTACTGGTGCCTCAGTTGGTGTCTGCTCAAGTGAGAGCTGCTGGTGAAGCTCTTCCCACACTGGGGACACTCATAGGGCCTCTCCCCAGTGTGGATGTGCTGGTGGGTGACGAGGGTGGAGTTGTGCTTGAAGCCCTTCCCACAGTCAGGGCAGAGGAAGGGCCTCTCATCCGTGTGAATTCGCTGGTGCTGGAGGAGCTGAGAGCTGGTGTGAAACCTCTTCCCACACTCGAGGCACTGGTAGGGCGTCTCCCCTGTGTGGATCATTTGGTGGATGATCATCTGGGTCTTCCTACTAAAGGTCATCCCACATTCCCCGCAGTTGTATGGCCTTTCCCCAGTGTGGATCCTCTGGTGGCAGATCAAGAGAGACTTCAGCCTAAAGCTCTTCCCACATCCCCCACACTCATAGGGCCGTTCCCTGGTGTGGGTCTTCTGGTGGGAGATCAGGTTAGAGTTCTGGCGGAAGCTCATTCCACATTTCCCACACTTGTAGGGCTTCTCCCCGGTGTGGATCCGCTGGTGCCTGATGAGGTGGGAGTTGTGCTTGAAGCCCATCCCACAGTCAGGGCAGCAGAAGGGCCTCTCATCCGTGTGAATCCGCTCATGCAGGAGGAGATCAGAGCTGGTGTAAAACCTCTTCTGACACTCGGGGCACTCGTAGGGCCTCTCCCTCTCCCCAGCGTGGATGCGCTGGTGGGTGATGAGGGTGGAGTTGCACTTGAAGCCCATCCCACAGTCAGGGCAGTGGAAGGGCCTCTCCTCAGTGTGAATCTGCTGGTGCTGGAGGAGACTGGAGCTGGTCTGAAACCTCTTCTGACACTGGGGACACTCGTAAGGCCTCTCCCCAGTGTGGATGCGTTGGTGGATGATGAGGGCAGAGCTGCAGCTGAAGCCCTTCCCACACTCCCCACACTCATAGGGCCATTCCCCAGTGTGGATCATCTGGTGGCTGATCAGGGTGCTGCTCTGCCTGAAGCTCTTCCCACACTCCAAGCACTTGTGGGGCTTCTCCCCATTGTGAAGCTGCTCATGGGCCACCAGCTCTGAGCTCTGGCTGAAGCTCTGTCCACCTTCCAGGCTCAGGGTGGGTCTTTCCTCCTCAGAGCACCCTGGGCTGGGTTTGGAGCCCCTTCTCCTGTGGGATCTCTGGGACTTGTCCTCCACGTTGGAATTCTGCACCTTGGAGCCACTCAAAATGGCCTCTTCCATGAGGTTCTGCCACAGGGATTTTTCCTCCCTGGTCTCAATGCTCAGCTTCTTCCCTGGGGGAGGAAGGCCAAGGAGAGGATGGGATTTGCCTCCGTGCCAGAGGGAAGGGGAAGGAGATCCCCCCAGTGCATCCCCGGCAGGACGAGGTTGGCAGCAGGGTTGTCCTGCAGCCGGGGGCTGTGCTGGGCTGGGAGATGGAGCAGGAGAGAGGGGGAAAGGGGCACTGACTTCCTCCTCACCTGCCTGGGGCTCCTGGGGCACCTTCTTCTTCCTCACAGCCTCCTCCTCCATCTGGCCATGTTTAAGGGATGGAAAATCCTGTTTTGGGAAGAAAACAAGGTATAAGTACATTGAATTTTGTACTTGTTTGAAGGCAAACCTGGGGAGGGTCTAAACCAGGATTACAATTTAATAAGAAAATTACAATCAAGGCAATGATGCAGAAACACTGCCTTAAACTGACAGAGTCAGGATATAACCTGACACCCTGTTGCTCAGGGTGGTGGCAGCAGTCCCATTAAATGGTGGCTGCAGTCCTGTTGGAGTGATGAACGTGATTCTGTCCAAGCAGTGATCCTGTAGAAGGGTCTGGTCTTCCTCTGAAGGTCCAGGGGTGGTTCTGGAGCTCTTGTCCTCTGGGAATCCGGTAGGCAAGCTGCTCCTGGTGTTGCAAGGCTCAGCTTATATGCAGGTAGGAATGCTTGGATCCTCCCCCTGGGCGGAGCATCCCACAATGGGAGGATGGAATTTTATCAGTCCTGCAGTGACACTCAATGGGCCATTCACAGAAGATATCTCCCCTGGAGGGCGTTATCAGGGCTGAGTCATGGAAGAGATCAAGAACACTGCCCCACCTGTTTATAGCAGTTGATGAAGATGGGGATTGAAAACATGCATTTGGTTCCATCTTACATTGCAGCCTGAAACAGTGGGGGAATCCCTGCTCAGGGGGTGAACACCACCCCCCTTACCCAAACTGGCTCAGGTGTAAAACCCCCACCCCGGGAAGGCCACACACACAGGGGACAATGTCACACTTGCCCTGCTCCAGGGCAAATGGCGTCTCTCTAATATTTTCTTAACCAGATTGCAAAATTATTTTGGCACATTGAGTTCAGGGCACTGTTCTTTGACCCCAGTTGCCTTTGACAACAGCATGGTTCCTTCCTCTGAGGAGGTTGTGGGTCTCTCTGGAGGAACTCTTGGAAACTGACGCAGCTTCGTCTGAGCAACCTATGGGAGAACTGATGAGGAAAATGGCTGTTGTGGGACTGGAGTGTAAAGAAAATATTTTGTTGTTCCTCCTTGAAAAGTTTGTTAAAATCACTGGAGGAAATGAAGCAAATGATACCAGTAACACTGCCAAGGTTCATTCACCACATGGTGAGGAACACAAGGCTGCTAAAAGTGCCACAAGAAGCCCAGCTCAAGTAGCTAAATTCCCAAATAATTACTGAATTCCCAGGCTTGGGTTTTTTGCCAAATGTGAGAATCATTATTCTCTTCATCCCTGTCACCTTTGTGACAGCTACACAGAGCTTCCACTTCCTTTTAATAATATCTGTATTGGGCCAAATTTACACTTTTCTTTAATTGTAACCTGCCAGCAGCTGAGCTGGAGCTGTGCAGGAACCAAGGAACCTTGGAATTGCCCCAGAATTGCTTCTATTGTCAGCCGGTGCTGCGGCGGCCGTGGGGCAGAGGGGTGGGAAAGGGGGCTCCGGGGTGGCAGTGGAGGAAATGCCGGGCCCGGGGGCTGAGCACAGGGCTGAGCACGCAGAGATGGTTTTGTTCTTGCTGAGCTCGCACTGAGCCAAGGCCTGTCCTGCCCCTCATTCGGCCATGCTGGGGAGGGGCTGAGGGTGTGGGGGAGCTTGGGAGGGGACACAGCCAGGACAGGAGATCCCAGCTGACCCCAGGGATAGCCCAGACCATAGGACATCATGATCAGTGCATGAAGTGTGGGGAACAAGGAGGAAGGGGGCACATTTACAGTGAAGGGTTTTGTCTCCCCAGGTAACACTTAGGCAGGATTGGGCCCTGTTTCGCCAGTGGGCAGGGCCCGCACCAAAGACACAGACACCAACTTAACTTAAGGAACAGTGCAATTTAGATAATGCAAATTTGCAAAAAATTACAAAAATATTAGGTAGGCAAAGCAAATAATCATTAGTCAATAATTCCAAAAGAGAAGATGTTGAAATGAGTATGACACAACTGTCCATTTCTGGCTGCAGGCTCTGGAGATTCTATCTCTGCCTTCAATCAGGGTTGCATTCCCTAAAGAATCCTGGTACCAAATCCTGCTTTCCAAGGCTGGAACAGTGTCTCAGGTTTAGCTGGGTGTGTATTCAATTACCCTCTGTTAAAGGTGGGGCAATTATCATCTGTTAATTGAGCAGTTTACTTTATCTCTTCCACATGAATCCTCCCTCCAGGGAGATATCTTCTGTTAATGGGCCATTGAGTGTCACTGATAAAAATTCCATCATCCCATTGTGAGAAACTCTGCCCAGAGGGAGGAGCCAAGCATTCCTACCTGGATATAATCTGAGAATGTGAACAACAGAGTCAGCCTTTTCCCACAAGATTCCCAGAAGAGCAGCTTCCAGCTCCACTGGATCCCAGAAGAAGACCAGGCCAATCGACGCCACAACTGGACCTTCAGAGGAAAACTCCACCCTTCTACAGGATCACTGCTCCAACAGAACCACACCTGTCCCTGCAGGAGCACTGCAGCCACCATTTAACAGGAGTGCTACCAACACTCTGACCCACAGGGTGTCAGGTCGTATTCTTACTCTGTAAGTAGTTTTTAGTACTACTGCATTTGTATTTTTAATTTTCCTTCTGAAGAACTGTTATTCCTATTCCCATAGACATTGCTTGACAGCCCCCTGTTTTGGAAATTATAATTCCAAGTGAAGGGATTAACATTTTCGATTTCAGGGGAGTCTCCTGCCTTCCTTTGCAGACACCTGTCTTTTCAAACTGACACAATGCCCTGGGACAGCCAGGCAGGTGAGGAGGAAGTCAATGCCCCTTTCCCCCTCTCTCCTGCTCCATCTCCCAGCCCAGCACAGCCCCTGGCTGCAGGACAACCCTGCTGCCAACCCCGTCCTGCCGGGGATGCACTGGGGGGATCTCCTTCCCCTTCCCTCTGGCACGGAGGCAAATCCCATCCTCTCCTTGTCCTTCCTCCCCCAGGGAAGGAGCTGAGGATGGAGACCAGGGAGGACAAATCCCCACAGCAGAACATCATGGAAGAGGCCATTTTTAGTGGCTCCACGGTGCAGAATTCCAACGTGGAGGAAAAGCCCCAGAGATTACACAGGAGGAGGGGCTGCAAACCCAGCCCAGGGTGTTCTGAGGAGGAAAGACCCACCCTGAGCCAGGAAGGTGGACAGAGCTTCAGCCAGAGCTCAGAGCTGGTGGTCCATGGGCAGCTTCACAATGGGGAGAAGCCCCACAAGTGCTTGGAGTGTGGGAAGAGCTTCAGGCAGAGCAGCACCCTGATCAGCCACCAGATGATCCACACTGGGGAATGGCCCTACGAGTGTGGGGAGTGTGGGAAGGGCTTCAGCTGCAGCTCTGCCCTCATCATCCACCAACGCATCCACACTGCAGAGAGGCCCTACGAGTGTCCCCAGTTTCAGAAGAGGCTTCACACCAGCTCCCATCTCCTCTGCCACCAGCGAATTCACTCAGAGGAGAGGCCCTTCCACTGCCCTGACTGTGGGAAGGGCTTCAAGCAGAAATCCCACCTCATCCACACTGGGGAGAGGCCCTACGAGTGTCCCAATTGTCAGAAGAGGTTTCCCACCAGCTTCCAGCTCCTCCAACACCAGCGGATTCACTCAGAGGAGAGGCCCTTCCTCTGCCCAGACTGCGGAAAGGGCTTCAAGCACAACTCCACCCTCATCACCCACTGGCGCATCCACACTGGGGAGAGGCCCTACGAGTGTCTCCAGTGTGGGAAGAGCTTCACCAGCAGCTCTCATTTGACAAAACATAAATGGAGCCACCAGTAAGAGAAGCCCTGGAATTGCCCCGACTACAGGAACAGCTTCATGCACCACTCCAGTTTCATCCCCCATGGGAGAAGCCACATTGGGAAGAGCCCTGGTGATCCATGTTCCCTGTGATCCATGCTGGGAAGACACCTGCCCCTTTTCCTGCCCCTGCCAATGACATGATGTGGGGTTGGAGAACATGAGGGTCTGGCCATGGCCCTGTCATTACATTCGCTCCCACCTCAGAACATTGCCAGGGGCAGGAAAGGGACTCTCTCTCTTTCTCTCTCCCTGAGGAAAAAGGTGTCCTTTCCAGGCAGGGGAAATTGTGGCCAGGCAGACTCAGTGAGCTGTGTTTTTGTTTTCCCTGTAAATAGTTTTATTTATCCCTTCTGTTATCAATATTTTTTTTGTTCTGTTTGTTTCCTTATCTCATTGTTGTTTGCAATAAATTGTTCTTATCCCAGCCCAGGATCTTTGCCTTTTGTGCTTTCCATGGGAGGCGGGAGGGCAGCGAGGGCAGCGCGGTTTTAGCGGGAGCAGGAAATTGGGGAATCCCATTCCTGAAGCCCGCCCCATGGAAACCGAGCATCCCAGCTGGTGCCAGCCCTGGTGGCCATGGCAGCAGCCTTGGGAGCGGGTCCCCGGCTGGGGCTGTGGGAACCTCTTCCCTCTGGTGCCCATGGACAGGAGTGGAGGGAGCGGCTGCAGCTGAGTCGGGGCAGGCTCAGCTTGGATGTCAGGAAAAGGTTTTTGCCCAGAGGCTGCTGGGGCCCTGGCCAGGCTCCCCAGGGAAGGGTCCCAGCTCCAGGGCTCTCTGAGCTGCAGCAGCGTTTGGCCAGCGCTGCCAGGCCCAGGCTGGCATTGTTGGGGTGTCCTGTGCAGGGCCAGCAGTTGGACTGGAGGATCCTGATGGGTCCCTCCCAGCTCAGCCAATTCTGTGCTTCTGGGATCCCATCAGCCTGGGGATGGGGCTGCCAATGGTTGCCATGGCAACGGGCTCTGGCTGCAGGCCTGAGCTGGTGTCCATGGCAACCACCCCTGGCATGGGGTCTCCATGGAGCTGCCAAGGGACTGAGCATAGCAACAGGGGGCTGGTGATGGTTGCCATGGAAACTGACCATAGCAACAGGGGGCTGGTGATGGTTGCCATGGAAACTGACCATAGCAACAGGGGGCTGGAGTTGGTGAATTAAGAGTTTAAAGAAACTCCAAGTGTTAAAATCTAGAGGAAGGTTAATTTAGTCAAGGGGGATGGTATTGCGAGAGAAATAGAAATAATAAGGGACAGTTAATTATTTGTAGATAAAGTAGTTAAGTCCAGGGCAATATGTCTGCCTGTCAGAAATCACCTGCCTGTCTTTACTATGTTTAAAGAAACAGGGTGGGATGTGGATTGAATTGTGGAAGAGGACTGTGGCCTGCACCTGGGCCCTGAAACTTGAGCTATAGCCATGGGGTTGGAAAGCCTGCCAACAAGTCATAAGTAAAGAGGTCAAATTGAGGAAGACATCTTTGCCTTCATCAGAAGGAGACCACTCCCATTTTAAAAACTCCTGACCCATTTGAAGTGAAAGACTGCACAAGCGTGAAGGAACTTTGGACTGAATTATAATACTTTTTAATATGAAGTGGGGATAGGCAGGGTTATGTAATGAATATGTATTAGGCACTTTGGACATTATATGAATATATAAGACTTTTTCAGATAAATAGAGAGCCAGAGCCTGTAATTCTTTGCACATGCCTTTGGGAGATTACTCTGCTTGTGTCTGGCGCTGTCAATAAGCACACCACTTTCTAACTTTAACTGCTTGGGGAGTTCTATTCCACACCTCATTTGATGACCATGGCAGGACACTTCTCTGCCCCAGCGAGAGCAGCCAGGCTGAGCACGTCTCTGGGCGCCCCCAGGACATTCCTTTCCTGGAGGGACCTACACTCTCAGCTGTTCATTGCAGGGACAGACAAGAACTGCTGGGACTGCGGATAATGGGTACGTTTAAATCTGTGTAAAGTAACCCACAAGCCGTACGTAGGGCAAGGGCTCTTGGTAAGCCACACAGAGACATCCTGCACACAACGTGAGCCTGTACAGTTTCCCTTTGGGTTTGTTGCCGGCAGAAGGATTTTCTGTGTTGATAAGGACCCACTAGCAATTCTGGGTGAATTGAGCAAATTCTGGCTTATTGCTGCTATTTCATTGTGTGTTGTTATTTTGATTGTATTTTGATTTTGATGTGTTTGTGTGAGCTGATTGGTGAGGTGAATGTGGGTGAATGCCAAGGTGCTGTATGCTGTGTGTTGAGAGGAGGTGAACACTTTATCCCTTGAAAAAGAGATACCCCTCCCCAGTGATTCTGTGTGTGGACTTTTTAGTTGCAGGGGATGGTATTCCCTTTAGCACCTGGTGGTTGGGTTTAACTGGTCCCTGCCAATGTTTTGGGTTTGGGTTTCACCAATGCCCTGCCTCTGGAACTTGAGAGGCAAGGGTCGGATGCTGTAACACGGTGTCTTTGTGGTCCCTTTTTGCGGGGTTTGTGAAGCCGTAATGCCTTTATTTTCTTGGGTTTATTTAGTGTGGTTTGGGGTTTTGATGGTTAGTGTGTATTTTTAGTACAATACTGCCATACTGCCATCTTGTGTCAAAAGTTATAATGGCAAAAACCTGGTAATTTTTGCCTTGTGCAGCTGTGATTGTTGGCTATAGCTGTGTGTTGTTGGATGTCTTGTGGTGGCAGTTGAAGCTTGAGCCCGGGTTGAAATGGTTCAGCCGTTTAGGCCACCCCTTTTAGGATGGCTTTAGCTTGAACCGGTGTTTGTGGGTTGTTAGAGCTGTAACAGGGACAGCTTGTTGTATGAGAATAGTGGGGTGAGTTGACTCCCGGGATTTGAGCTATGGAAAGGGTTGCCAAGAACTATCAGAGTGATCTGATAGGCACTGCTAAATGATTAAAATATATGATGAAACAACACAACCCAGATTGGATTGACATTCAATTCCTGTTGGATGCTTTAACTGAGATGGAAAAGCAGTTAATTTTGAAAATTAACAGGAACTTCGTGGAAGACACTTGTAGACCAGCTGAACTTGATGCTAAGGAATTTTTCCCCCTTTGAGATCCATGATGGGATCGAACTAAACCAGAAGATTTGGCCAAACTGGAGGATTATCAGGAGATTATAATAAAGGGAATGGAAAGGTCAGTCCCTAAAACCATAAACTGGGCTGCCCTATATGCAGTGAGACAAGGCCCTTCTGAAAGTCCTGAATTTTTAGACCACTTGTGGGAGGCAATGCATCATCATGCATCTTTAGATCCTGATTCCTAGGATGGGATACAACAGTTAGTAAATTTGGCTTTGGGAAACAGGAGACATTAGGTGTAAGGTGTAGAAGATTTGGGGGCCTATGGGATGAAATTTAGAACCCTTATTAGAAGAGGCATGGAAGGGTTTTAGCAGTTGAGAGGAAGGATACAAACAAGGGATGAGAAAATTAGTAGCAGTAGAAAGAGAAGAGGAAAAAGGGAGATGGCATATTCAAATGACTTCCACAGGAGGTCATCAGCAGTGGAATTATAGGGCATGGATGGATGGCTGGTCCAAAAGGGAATGAAGCTCATGTTCTGAAAGTCAAGGCATTTTCAGAGATGGCACCACAGAAATGGACTGTGGGATCTTGGCTCCGAAATGGTCATTAGTATGGTTGATGCATTCAGTCTTTAAGCTGTTACAGTGCAACAAGGTCACTGAACTATTATCTTTGTTATATGCATGTAACAGTGTCTAAAGTTGGACCCTTGGCTGAAATATCAATCCTGACATAAGTTTAGACAAAAAGTCCCTGTATTCAGTGGGACAGAAGAGGAAGAACTCCTTAAAATAGGAGCCAAGATAGATAACAAAGGGAAGTGGAGATTAGCAGATGGGAGGCAAATGCTGAATAAACCCCTTGCCAAGAAAATGCTAGAAGGCATACATGGGACAACACATTGCGGTACACAAGCACTAAGTGATCAATTTCTGAAGGATTTGGGATGCAAAGGAATTTTCAGAATAGCTAAGAAGTAACTGAAAAGTGTGTGATATGTCAACAAGTGAATAAGAAAATCATGAGGAAAACACCCAGGGGAGGGCGAGAACTGCCTTAAGGCCCTTCCAAAACATCCAAGTAGACTTTACTGAGCTTCCCCAGGTACAACAGTGGAAGTTTTTGCCAGTGATAGTAGATCACAGGGTTCATTGGGTAGAGGTGGTACCCACTGTGAAAGCCAATGCCAGTGCTGTGAGTAAAACACTTCTAGAATCAATCATTCCCCAATATGGAATGGCAAACAGGATTGATTTAGACTGGGGAACTCATTTCACATCAAAGATATTGCAGAAAGTTGTTCAGGCCCTGGGAGTAAAATGGGAATTACACACTCCATGGCATCCACAGAGTTCTGGTCAGGTTGAGAGAATGAATCAAACTCTTAAAAGAGCTCTAGTTAAGCTAATGATTGAAACCCAAATGTCATGGATAAAATGTCTCCCTTTGGCCTTATTAAGAATTAGAACCCAACCCCAGTCAGATCTGGGGGTGTCACCCTATGAAATGATGTTTGGGTTTCCCTTCCTGACCTCACTCCAGAAGGCTGCCACCTATGAGGAAGGGGAAGCCAATGCCAAGAAATAAGTGATGTCTATAGCACAAACCTTAGAAGGGCTAAGACATAAAGGGGCAATTCCTCAAACTACCACCCTGGATTTCAGAATCCATAATATTAATCCTGGGGAATTGGGTGATGATTAAGCCATGGAGAGATCAGCCTCTAACTCCTCAGTGGGAAGGTCCCTTTCAGGCACTGCTCAGCACTGAATCGGCCGTGCGAGCTGCAGAGCGGGGATGGACTCATGGCAACAGAGTCAAAGGCCCAGGAGAAGAACCCAAAGAGTGGACTGTAACATCCAGGCTGGGTGAAACAAGATTGACTCTCAAGCAGAGACTGAGAGACAACCAGAAAAACACCAAGATGCCCAAAAAGCAGAGTCAAGCTTCCACCAACCAGCTCGAGAACTGTCTTCCTGTTTTCATGGGTGAGAATTACCAGCATCTCTTGAGGGGAAGTACACAAGGGACTGTAAAAGGTAATGGGGCAGCTTCTTTAAGAAAATAAGACAAAGGAAGGAGGGCAAGACCAGGTTGGCCCCTTTGTTTGCTACCAAGAAGGCTCCATAGCCCTGCTGTGGGTAGCAACCCCGTGGGCATGGTAAGGTAGGGACAAAAGGCCAGGCCAGACCTCTGTCATTCCTCAGTTGTCTTTTAATTCAACAGGGACTGGAGGGCAGGACTGAGTTGGCCTCTGTACTCACCCCTAAGATGCACCAACTATGGGTAGCAGCCACACAGGCACGGTAGATGGGAGTCAAAGCCACACTGGACCTCTGGGATGCCCTTTTGTCCATTCCAAATAAGTGTGTCTAAGGAAAACCTGACTTTTTTTTTTCTCCTGTTCCCACTGTCCTTGCCCACATCAACAGATGCTGGTATGACTCATTCAAGAGAGAGAGAAAATTTTTTACTGAATTGTTCAAGAATAATGACTTACAGAAAAAGAAAAGGGGGGTTTGTTATAGATGAATAATCCAATGGTTGACTCTCACAGGTAAGGGGCAAATATTAAATACATGTTAGGAGAAGTTTTGTAGCTGTATAGTTATCCTTCCTCTCCCCCTTGCATTGCTATCACAGGATGGCCTCAGTAGTTGGGGCATTTGGGAGGGTGGGCTTGTTCCTATGGCAGCACCTGACCTCCAATCAAGGTGTGAGACAGTGATCTCCACCACTGGACAGTGAAGAAGGAGTCGATTGACAAGACTTTGGGAGGGGCTAGAGGTGTAAGAGACAGAACATGCATTTTGTAAATGAGCACATGGTGACTGAATCCTTTGCTCCTGGCACTGTATTCTTTTCTTTATTCAGCCTTTGGATGTATCTGAACAAATATGAAAATCAAGATGCTTCAGTTGTATTTTGATAAGGTCTTAATAAACCATTTAAATTTTTGAATGTGAAGATTGTTTTTCACATGGGGTAGGGGAATGTGGGGCGAGGTTGTCCCCACTGGGTCAGCTCCAAGGTACAACTTCACTGACCTGGCCAGACCTCCTTAGGAGAGACCCTGGATCAATATCAATCACAGAATGCTGCAATCAGCTCTTTGATAATATGAACAGCAATAAAGGCACCCTTTAAGATAGGAATACATATTTCTTAGAAGCTCTTTGAAATATTTTTCCATAACTGTAAAAGGAAATCTTCCTGATGAACTGCTCCAGAGCAGAGGGAAATCAAGGCAGAGCCATGGTTTGTCAGGACTTGCTTAATCCTAATGAGGCCCGGGGTGCATTTGGTGCTGAGCCCTGGAACATCAGGGCCTGAGAGGAGATTGCACAAACATTTCCAGGAGTCAAAGTCAGAAGAAAACCCCAAAGTGTCTCAAAGCAAGACTGGGCCCCACTGAGGTCAACACAGGCTCCTCATGGACTCCTTGGAGGAGAGAATTGGAGGCCAGGATGGCAGAAAAACCTCTCAAAGACTCAGACTGGAAAGGAACATCCAGAGTACCTTAAAAGCCTTGAGTATCTCAAAGTATTAATGAGCCCCACTGAGTGTCAGTACAAAGCCCTCAAGGGACTCATTAAAGCAGATAATTGGGGCCATGATTAAGACAAACCTCTCCCAGAGTCTGTATCAAAAGGGAAAAACCAAATACCTTAAAAAAATTGAAGTATCTTGAAGCATTAATGACCTCAATGATTGTCATTAGTGATTAAGGCTCTCAAGGGACTCATTAAAGCAGATAATTGGATGCTGTGACTGCACAATCCTTCTCATAGAGTCTGTGGCAAAAGGTAAGCACCAAGTAGCTTAAAAAATTGAAGTACCCTGAAGCATTAATGAGCCCCACTGAGTGTTGTTACTGACAAAGCCTCTCCAGGGACTCGTTACAGCAGATAATTGGAGGCCATGATTGCACAAACCTCTCAGAGACTGCAAGGCAAAAGCCAAAGCCAAAGTCCTTTGAAAAACCTGCAGTCCCTGCAGGGAGCATGAAGGAGCCCCCAGGGCCATTGCTGAGCAAGGCTCCCCAGGGACTCCTTGCAGCAGATCCTTGAGGCCACTGGGATGTGGGCTAGGGGGGGATGCTGAGGGCAGCACAAGGGGCTGACAGTGCCCAGCCTGGCTGGGGCTGTGCCAGGAGGCCCCAGGGCCTCAGCACAAGGTGTCTCCTCCCAGCCCTTGCTGGCACAGACCCTGCTGTGCCCCAGGGCACCAAGACTTGGCTTCTCTTTGTCCCCACCTGTCATCACTGCCTGCAGTTCTCTGCTCTGCCTGGGGCCTGGGGACACTTGCTCAGTCCTGTCCCTCTCTGGGACCCATTAAAAGTCCAAGAAACTTTGGAGTGGGATTCTGACGTGGAGGTCTGGAGAGGTTTCTTCAGCTCCCTCTCAGGGACTGATGTTCAGGGCCTGAGCACAAATGCCCAGAGGCTGATTAAAGTCCTTGTGCTGTGTCTGTGCTGCTGAGCTGGGCTGGGCTCCCAGCACAGAGGCAGCTCCTGGTCACCAAGAAGAGCTTCAAAAGCACATTTCTCTGGATGAGCAGCTCTTGTGCCAGCCCAGCAGGGCTGGGGCACTGCCTGCAGCCAGCGCGGGCACAGCCCAGAGGCACAGAGAGCTTCAATCAGTCAGGGCTGGGAAGGGGCTGAGAAGTGCCTGGGGCACAATCACTGCCAGCCCTTGGCACAGGAACCTCTGGCTGCAGGACAGTGCAGCTGCAGCTCCTGGAGCCATCTCCTCAAGCTGGAACATGCCAATGCCTGCAGAGCCTGTGAGTACATTCTCTGCTTGTCTCTTGTGCAGAGCAGCCAGGGGTGCCCAGGGCTGTCCTGCAGAGCAGGGTCCTGCAGCCCAGGGCTCTGTGCTGGGGCAGGGACTCTGCTGCCTGCCAGGGACAGCTCTCAGCCAGCCCTGGCAGCTGCTCCCAGCACTGGGGGACAAGATCTGGGTGGGGGGAGACAGCTGGTGAGGCTTGGAAGTGTTCTCCTTGTGTGGGGAGGATGCTGCATTGTTCAGGACTGCTCCCAGCATGGCATTTAACTGCAAAACATTTCCAAGTAGATTATACAGGGAGCACAGCAACGCAGGGGCTGCATAAAAGGGAAAATCCTGCTTTTTTAATGTACTGCTCTGGGTTGCCTGGATGGGAAATTCCACACAGATATTCATCTCTCAGTTCAGGTTGAGAAAACTAAAAATCTATCCGATGTTACTAAACCAGGCAGTGACAGAGATCAGCACAGGGCCCCTCAGAGGCAGCATCAGTGTTGCTTTTCCAGCCTCCTCAGGGTTGCTCTGATGTTGCCATCAGAGCCTGCAGAGCCAGAGCTGCCCCTGGGCAGTGCCTGAGCTGGGAGGGCTCTGCAGGGCAGAGCTGAGCCCCAAGCCTGGGCTGGGCTCTGGCAGCGCTGGCAGGGCCCAGCCCTGGGCACAGGGAAGCAGCTGCTGGCAGGGACAGCTCCAGGCAGCAGAGCCCTGGGCAGGCAGTGGGGGGAAAGTGCCCCCAGGCTCTGCTGGGATATTTCAAGTCCTCTCCAAACCCAACTATTCCATGATTACATTTTCTTACAGATCCCCATGCCAATGCACAGCCAATGTCCAACAGCAGCTCCATCAGGCACTTCCTCCTGCTGGCATTGGCAGACACGCGGCAGCTGCAGCTCCTGCACTTCTGCCTCTTGCTGGGCATCTCCCTGGCTGCCCTCCTGGGCAACGGCCTCATCATCAGCGCCGTAGCCTGCGGCCACCACCTGCACACGCCCATGTTCTTCTTCCTGCTCAACCTGGCCCTCGCTGACCTGGGCTCCATCTGCACCACTGTCCCCAAAGCCATGCACAATTCCCTCTGGGACACCAGCAACATCTCCTATGAAGGATGTGCTGCTCAGCTCTTTTTCTTTGTGTTCTTCATGGCAGCGGAATTTTCCCTCCTGACCGTGATGTGCTACGACCGCTACGTGTCCATCTGCAAACCCCTGCACTACGGGACCCTCCTGGGCAGCAGAGCTTGTGCCCACATGGCAGCAGCTGCCTGGGCCAGTGGCCTTTTCTATTCACTGCTGCACACGGCCAATACATTTTCCCTGCCCCTGTGCCATGGCAATGCCCTGGGCCAGTTCTTCTGTGAAATCCCCCCAATCCTCAAGCTCTCCTGCTCAAATTCCTACCTCAGGGAACTCGGGCTTCTTGCTGTTAGTGTGTGTTTAGCACTTGGCTGTTTTGTGTTCA
This sequence comes from Agelaius phoeniceus, assembly GCF_051311805.1. Taxonomy (NCBI): domain Eukaryota; kingdom Metazoa; phylum Chordata; class Aves; order Passeriformes; family Icteridae; genus Agelaius; species Agelaius phoeniceus. The sequence continues at coordinate 6,912,567 of NW_027509867.1, read as the reverse complement.
TAGTTTTCTCCTATGTGCAGATCTTCAGGGCTGTGCTGAGGATTCCCTCTGAGCAGGGACGGCACAAAGCCTTTTCCACCTGCCTCCCTCACCTGGCTGTGGTCTCTCTGTTCTTCATCACTGCCTCATTTGCCTACGTGAAGCCCCCCTCCATTTCGTCCCCATCTTTGGATCTGGCCCTTTCAGTTCTGTACTCAGTGGTGCCTCCAACCCTCAACCCCCTCATCTACAGCCTGAGGAACCAGGAGCTCAAGGCTGCAGTGTGGAGACTGATGACTGGATGCGTTCAGGGACCGTAAACTGCTGCTCAATTTCTCCAAATCACTTGTAATAAAAGTCATCTTTGATACGTCTTGATGATTTCATTTTGGGGGTGGCTTTTCGTTGTTTTACTTTTTTTCATATTGTCCACAAATATATGTCAGTGTTTGTGCCACTTCTCATTTTGTTTCTCTCCACTTTCCCTGTGGCCACAGACTGTGTCAATGAGGGGCTGCGCTCTTGGTGGCTTTAAAGGAACTAAAGGATCTCCCAGCAGAGTTTTCTGCAGAGATGCCCTTGTGTTGCCTTCTCTGGAGCTGCAGCAGCAATGTCTGTGTGCAGAGCTGGGGCAGATCAGTGCTGGCCCAGCAGCTGTGCCCAGCAGCAGCAGCAGCAGCAGCACTTGGTGTTGCCAGTGCTGCTGCCGTGGGCCTGCCCCGCTGCCCTGGTGGCCCTGGTGTTGCTGCAGGGCCTGAGTGCTCTCGGGGCCGGGCACAGCCCTGGGGGTGGCAGTGCCGGGGCTGCAGCAGGGACAGGCCATGGGCACTGCTGGGGCAGCGCTGACGCCTCAGGCCAGGCCCTGGGGGCTCCAGGCTCCTTGCCCAGGCTCTCTCAAGAACACGGCCAGGCCAATGCTCAGCACAGAAACCCCCGTCAGCAGCCCCAGGCTGGCCGTGGGCGGCTGGGGGCAAACAGCATGGCTGGGGCTCTGCAAGGGCCCTGGGCCAGACGGGAAGGAGCAGCAGAGCAGGGGCTGATCCATGCCCAGTGCGCTGCACAGCCCAGGGCAGCGTCCCAGAGCCTCCTCATGCAGCTGCCAACAACATCCCCCCTCTGCAGCCCTGGCCTCTCCCCCAGCTCACACAGGTGCCCCATCCTTGCAGGCACAGACACGGCAGCACTGGCTCAGCAGCCCCTGTTTGCATTGCACGCAGCTGGGGCAGCACCCCCATGCTGTTGCTGTGGGGACATGAACCTGAGGGAGCACAAATGCCAGCAGCCCCTGGGGCCAGCCAGGGCTGGGGGACACCAGGGAAACCACTCAGCTTTGTCCTGGCCTCTGCACTCAGCCAGAAAGTTTGTTCCCATCAGCTGGGAGTTTCCTGTGCCACTGCAGACACTGTTGCTCAGAGCCAGGGCTGCCTGGCAGCCACCCCCAAACTGCCCTGAGCAGTTCCTGGGCTTCTCCTTTGCTTTCTTACTCTTTCCTGGTTCAGAATTCTTCCTCTTGCCCACCTCTGTTCCCTGCCCTGCAAACAGCCCATCCCTGTTTGCCCTTTCCTCTCTGGCCCCACTCCCCATTGCAGTTCCTGACTTGGCACCATGGGAACGTCCCTTGGGGAGCAGGATCATCCTACAAGTGCTGCAGGAATTGTCTGCAGGCTCCTGCAGTGCCTGCTGCTGCTCCCTTGCCAGAGGCACCCCAGGACAGGGGGCACATCTGGGTTGCTGGGTCTGACTCTGGGGCTCCCAGTTCTGGGCAGTGAGGAGGAGCTGCAGAGGCTCTGCAGGACTGACAGGATGGGCTTTGGGGCTGCCAGGAGAAGCTGAGGGACCTGGGCTGCTGGAGCTGCTGAAGAGCAGGCCCAGGGCTCATCCTGCAACTGCTCCAAGGGTGGTTTCAGGGAATCCTAAAATCAGCAAGGTTGGAAAAGACCTTGGAGATCATCAAGTCCAACCTGTGCCCTGACACTGCCTTGTCTCCCCTGAGCCTCCTCTTCTCCAGGATAAACAATCCCATCCTCACAGGACTTGTGCTCCAGACCCCTCCCCAGCCTTGTTGCCCTTCTTTGGACACCCTGCAGCCCCTCCAAGTCCTTCCTAAATTGGGGAACCATAACTGGACACAGCACTCGAGGTGATGCCCAACCAGTGCTGAGCACAGGGGAAGAATCACTGCCGTGCTCCTGCTGGCCACACCATTCCTGATCCATAGGAGTGCCAGGGGTTGGATGAGGGAAATGGTGGGGTGGGGGTAGGGACAGAGTCCGATTGATTGTCAGCCATAAAGCGTCTTGATTTTCCTATCTCTTCAAACTGCATGAGGAGGTACCTGGATTCAATGTCAGCTGGAGAGTGCACATATCAATGTATCTCCAGGAAAAGAAAACCTAAATAGGACCTAAAAGTTCTTTTCTCAGTGTCTTTTTTAAATAGAATATATTCGCTTTGAATACACTACTGAAATCTGTCAAATTAACCACAAAGGATTTGAAAATTAAATCAAATTATTCCCAGAGGCTTGGGTTGTTAAGGGCCTGGGCCACTGAATTCCTGCACTGAAGAGCTGAAGGCTGAACAAGCCTCTGGAGCAGTGAAATTCAGCAGCAGCCTCCAAGTTGCTGAGGATGTCAGCAGCCCCCAGTGAGGCCATCCCTGCCCAGAGACCGTGGGGGAATGGGCAGACAAGGAGAGCGTCCCTGGGGCTGGGGCAGCACAACTCAGAGGCACCAGGGGCTCCAGCTGGGCAATGGAGTGTGGAATGTGGCTGGGAAAGCCCTGCCTGGGCTGGGCCAAGCAGGACACACAAGCCCTGACTCCCATCTACTAAAAAACTCTCTCAAGGAGACATTTAAAGGAATTACAATTGTTTGTGTACACTGAGTTGGATGCACTGGAGAAATATCAGCAAGAGATTCTGAGGAGCTCAAAACAACAAAACAGGAACTTTATTGCCAACTTTAGAATATCAGAGAAACTTTGGCAAAAGGTTTAATACAACATTCAATCAACAAGAAACACTTCTCAAAGCATTAATTTTGCTCATTCAACTTCACAAACTGTAAGCCTGTTCCATTTTAAGTTACTCAAAATTTGCAAGAAGAGGGAATAGGAAAAAGACAAATAAGATTTATCAAAGCACACAAACAGCTACCAACTCCTGGATTCCAGCACATTTTAGATGGAAATTCCAAGAGGAGGTAGGGTCAAGATGTGTGCATGCCTTGTGGTCAGCCTTCAATACCCCTTGGTCTCCCTGGGCTCTTCCCCCAGGTGGGGCTTGGGCTCATTTGGTCCCTCAGGAGCTGGGCTGGGGGCTGCAGAGGTGGCTGTGGAGCATTGCCTGTGCTGTGCCAGGGACTGGCAGCCACTGCTGGGCTGGGATAGAGGCTCTGGGGGGATTGGGGTTCCAGGGCAGGGCAGGGCAAGGCTGGATCTGCCCCCTCCTCCCCCACACACAAAATGTTTCCAGCCAACAATCTCCTCCAGTCTCTCACAGTAAGGCAATGTTATAGGTGGAATTCCATTCTGGTCATGCGCACTGGGACAAGAAGGACAGTTCTTTTCCATAGGAAGGAAAGCACAGAGCCCCAGTGTTTGGAAGGCAGGTGAGAGCCTCACTTGGCCGCGGCAAGGCAGACTTCTCAAGAATTGCAGATTTTGTCTGGGATCAGTCTTTCAGTTAAGGGAATTTTGATGGTGGAACCCCAATCTCAGCCATGGGCACGTGGAGAAGCAGGACAATTCTTTCCCATAGGAAGGAAAGCACGGAGCCTTCCCCGGTGTTTTGGGGACAGATGAGAGGTGACCCTTGTGAAACCGTTGCCACCCAGACCTCTCCTGGCAATATTCCTATTGGAATAGTCTCTGGATATAAGGAAATTTGGAAGTGAAATCCCAAATCTGGCCAGGGTGCTTGTAGAAGAAGGACAGTTCTTTTCCATAGGAAGGAAAGCATGGAGCCCCACTGCTTCAACAGCAGATGAGAAGAGACCCTCAACATGCCAAGGTCAGCTGGACCAGTCAGGCAGCCCATGGGAGGCCAAAACAGCCACACCTGTTCTGTGCTCCCTTGGTTTTGTGGGCCCCACAGTGCCACAATGGTGACTGGTTTCTGTGGGGTCTAGCAGTGTCGCAATGGCAAAGTCCTGCAGTATCACAATGGACCCTTGGTTTGATGCGGTCCCACAATGTCACAGTGGCCCCTAGGTTCCAGAAGGCCCTGAAGTGTCACAATGGTCCCACTAATTCCATGAGGCCTTGCAGTGTCACAATGGTCTCCATGGTTCCACAGGCCCCACAATGTCACGGGACTCCTCTGTTCCATGAGCCCTGCAATGTCACAATGGACCTTTGGACCCTGGGGTTTTGCAGTGTCACAATGGTCTCCTTTGGCTCCACAGTGTCACAAAGGACCATTGATGGCTGGAGGCCCCTCTGTGTCACCCTGGAGCTTTGGTTCCATGCAGCCCTGCAGTGTCACAAAGGCATTTTGGTTTCATGAGGCCCCACAGTATAACAATGGACCTCTTGGTTCTATGGGGACCCCCAGGGTCACAATGGTCTCACTGGGCCTTCTATGAGGCCTCATGGAAGAAAGCTGTTGGTGCCAAGTGCGGCCAGGATGAACCATTGCTGGGACTGAAGCCCCTCTCTTGGGGCCCTACAAACAGCGCTCCAAAAGGAGCCCTTGGAGCTCTCCTGGGCCAGCGACTCCCTCTGAGTGGGGCCTCTCCCAGCCAGGAACTCTCCCGTTTGCTGCGCTCGGGGATCCCCAACAACGATGGAGCCTGGGCCGATCCCCCCACTCCTCCAGGCTCAACCCTTCACCCACTGGGGAGATGCCAGAGGATCCACAGGGAGCATTTCCTGCCCTCAGGGGAATTTCTCCCAGGTGCCTTGCACTGACTCTTTGTGTCTGTGTGCACACAGGAGTGTCTGTGCTGGGGAAATGTGGCAGAAATGCTGCTCTCTGAGGGGTTTGAGAGCCTTGGATAGCTGAGTCAGTCAGGCCTGTAAGAGATGTTCAGTCATGAGGTCTAAGCTAATTTAAATGCTGCTAAGAGTTGTTCTTTTGCTAAGTTGTTATTTTAATGTAAGTTATTAGGCTGAGTTAAATACTGTTAAGTGTTATTCCTCTGTTAAATTTCAAAGTCATAGGTTATAAGTTAGGTTAAATACTGTTAGCTGCTCTTTTTGCCTAAATTGTGACATTTAAGCTATCAGTTATGGTTAAGTCCTGTTAAGTTTGAGCTCTGTTAAACCTTTGGGCTGTATTCCTTTTATCCTTACCCTCACTGTCCTTTTGTCACACACACACACAGGGACAGTTCTCAGTTCATTTCTGGTTTGATTGTTCGGATTTTCTTTGGTTTTGTTGTTGCTTTGTTTCCTTGCTGGGCTTGAAGTGTCCAGTCAGGAGCAGAGTGACTCTTGCCAAGGAACTTTGTGCTGCTGTCCCTTAATATTCAATCTGGTTTTTGCTGATCCCTTGCTGGGGATTTTTTCAGCGCTCTCAAGGCCTCGTTGATACCAGGGTGAAGGAGCCCTGGCCCAGGCTCTGGCCCTGGGGGACACGGGGACGCTGCCGGGGGGTCCCTGTCCCCCTGTGCCACCCCCAGGGCCCCGGCCCCCCGTCCCTATGTCAGGCTCTGGGGTCGATCTCATGGAACATCCTCTGGGGGAGGCTGCGGCACCAGGGGCGGGGGGACCCGGGGGGACAGGGGACCCCGCTGTGCACGAGCAGGGTTGGACTGCTCTGGGGGGAACTGTGAGGGGGGCCGGGGCAGAGTGACCGCCCCAGGGACCTCACACAGCCCCTGTGATGTCACACAGCCCCTGTGATATCACACAGCCATCTCTGTCATGTCACACAGTCCCCGTGTGATGTCACACAGCTCCCTGTGATGTCACACAGTCCCCTGTGATGTCACATAGGCCCCTGTGATGTTACAGAGCTACTCTGTGATGTCACAGAAGACTCTGATTTCAAAGAGTCACACTGCGATGTCACAGTTTGTTCTGTGATGTCACAGCCTGCTCTATGATATTACACAGCCACCCAGTGATGTCACAACCCACTCCCTCATGTCACAGAGCCACTGTCTATGAAGGCAAGATCTGCTCTATGGCCTCACACTATGATGTCACAGGCAGCTGTGTGATGTCACAATCCCCTCAGTGGTGCCACAAGACCCTCTCTGTGATGTCATACTGACACTCTGTAATGTCACAGCACACACTTTGACCTCACAGCCCCCCTCTATGATGTCACACAGCCATGCCATGATGTCACAGCCAGCTCTGTGATGTCACATAGTTCCCTCTATGATGTTGTAGCTGCTCAGTGACCTCACACAATAAACTCTGGGATGTCATAGCCCAATCTGTGACCTCATACAGCCCACTCTGGGCTGTCACACCGCCCCTTGCTGACATCACAGCTGCTCTGTGCCTCCATGACACAGCTGCAGAGGACCTGCTGGGACACAGCCCCCTCTGGGACATGTCACAGCCCCTGCCAGTGCTGAGCCCCTGGGAGCTCTGTCTGTGCCCTGCTGGTGTCCCTGAGGGGCCCTGGCAGTGCCCCAGCCCTGCTGGGCTGTGCACAGGAGCTGCTCCTGGCCAGAGCTGTCTCTCTGCAGCTCTGCTGCCCTTGCCAGGAGCTGCCTCTGAGCCAGGAGCCCGGCCCAGCTCAGCAGCACAGACACAGCACAAGGGCTTTAATGACCCTCTGGGGCTTTGGTGCTCTTTGCATCAGACTCAGTCCCTCAGAGTGTGCTCAAAGAACTTCTCAGGGACTCAAAAAGAGGGTGAAACAATGAAGTTTCTCATACTTTAAATAGATCCATCTGAGGGACAGGACTGAGAAAGTGTCCCCAGGTTCCAGGTAGAGCAGAACACTGGAGGCAGTGATGACAGGTAGGGACAAGCAAGGCAAAGGTGTCTCTGGTGCTGAGCAAACCTGCGCCTCTGTCCCTGCAGGCTGTGGGCATCCCCCGGCTGCCCCACCTGGCTGGCCCCTTCCTTTGCTGACAGCTCTGCCTTCTGCCTGCCCCTGCCTGCCCACACAAAGCCTTGGGCTGCTCCAGGCTCCTGCTGGGGGACGTGCTGCACCACAGCCCTGCCCTGGCAGGGAAATTCCTTTCTCCTGGTGTCCACTCTGGGCCTCCCCAGCTGCCCTTGGTGCTATTATGTCTTCTTCAGGCTCATTCCCACTAGGAAGAAAGCTCCAGCCTCTCTGAAACCACCCTTCCATCCCTCCCAGGCTACTCCTGTTCTGTCCTCAGTCTCCACCCCACTGACCCCAGAGCCCTCAGCCTCTCCCTGCTGGTTTTATGATGAGGCCTCCAAATCCCATCTTGGGAGATTTTTGGGTATTCTCCAAGGTCTGTGAAAATGGAAAAATACTGATCAAAAGTATTTTCTCCCAAATCTTGCAGTGACAGAACAAGGGTCAATATCTCTAAACTGAATGAGGGTGGATTTACATTTGTTAGAAAGGGGAAAAATTTTAGAATTATAAGAGTGGCAAAAGACTGCAAGAGTTATTCCAGAGAAGTGGATTCCCCATCCCAGGAATTGTCCAAGAGCAGGAGCTTTGTGCAGCCTGACCCAGTGAAATCCTCTCATTCACAGTGACAGAATTCCTGTAGTGTGGGTTCTCTGATGTGCTGGGTGCCCTCACAACGCTTCTGTCCAGAATGTCTGCTGAGGGCAGCCAGGCTGCTGCAGGGGCAGTGACCTCACAGCCATCACCATGGCAGCCCTGTCCCCTGGGCCTGGCTCTGCCCTTTCCTCTGCCCCTGCCTTGGCTCTGCTGGCATGAAGAGTTTTGTCATTGATATCTTGTCCCTGAGGTGCTGGGGCCAACGGCTTCCCAGTCAGGCTCCTGGAGCAGAAGTGGCTTTTCAGAGGCCAGCCAGGAATGAGCCCTGAGGCAGCAGCTCTGCAGTGGTGGCCACCAGGCCGGGCTGCCAAGGGAGGCTTCTGGCCATGGCCTGCAAGCAGCTGCTGCTGCCAAGGTGCCTTTGGTGCCTCAGGCTCTCCCTGGCACAGCTCCCAGCACGGCACTCTGCCCTTGTGCCTCCGGCCTTCCCTGTGCTGGGGCTGGCCTGGGGCTTTTCCTGCAGCAGGACCTGCCCTGCTGATGGCACAGGAAAGGCAGTTCCTGCTGGAGCAGGAGGCTCTGCCTGCAATGGGCTCCAACAACTCCAGCAACACCATGTTTGCCAAGGCCCCAGTGGGAAATGAAGGAGGGGGGGGTCATGCTGCTTTTGGGGTGAATAATGCAGAAACCAGCCTGACTCCTCCATCCCAAAGTTGAACATCCTCAGAGGGAGCTGAAGCTGTGACAGTGCTGGAAAATCCCCAGAGAAAGGAACAACCAAGTGACACCAGTGAGAGCTTCTGCAGAGCTGCTGAGCTGTGCCAGCCTGGGCACATCTGACTTACAGGGCAGCACCTCTGACTAGAAAAGCCCCATCCCAAATTTTAAAGGCAGCATCCCCTGACATTTCCCTTCCTGGGGGGTGTTGAGATTCCTCCCTGCAGTCGGGACACCCCTCAAGGTCACTGCTCCAGGCTGAGCCAAAGGGATTTGCCCGTGGTCATTGGTCTGTGGGAGTGACATCAATCTCTCCTTAAAAACAGCTTCTTTTCCTTTAATAAAATTGCTTTGAAATCCCTTCTGAGTGCTTTCTATAAATTAATATAATATAATATAATATAATATAATATAATATAATATAATATAATATAATATAATACAGCTCCTATACCTTGGACTAAATATTTCTGATTAAGATAAGATAATTTTGTCTAATTGTTACCATAAGAGATAATAGAAATTTTTTATAAATATATATGCTTTGTCATCCTTAATCCTGTGGAACAAATGCTAAAGGTTAAATTTCACCTTGATAATTCTTTACCCATGAACTCTGTAAAAGTCTGAGGCTGGGATTGGAGCCAACTGCTTCAAGGCTCCTCTCACAGAAGGAGATTACAAAGCCTGGAGGTCCTTGGGGGTATTTTTCTGTGGGTATGAGAGTCTGGTCAGAGACAGAGAAAGCAAGAGAGTTTTCCCATTAATTAGATTGGGAACCATTAGGAAGCTGGAGAGAAAGAATTGTAAATTATCAACAGGTGGTGTCTGTAATAGGTTGTTTTTTCCATAAAGTTGTTTACTGAAGGGGGTTGTCTTAATCAGCCAATCATGTGAAATGTGTTGATTAAATCACCAATGAGGTCCACCTGTAGAAAACCAAGGTCAAAAGGAAGAGGATTGAAAAAATGGGTGCCTTTTAGCCCTTAGCCTTCTGATCTGAGTCTGTGTCATCTCTGACTCAATGGTGACATTTGGGGATCTGTGGGGACTATTGGGAATCGTTTCTGTACCTTGTAACCCAACAGGAGCTTCTCTAATAAACTTTACCTGAAGTTCCCACCATGCCCATGACAGGAACCCCTGTGAGTGTCTGGGACATCCCGGCTCTTCGGCAGCCTGGGGACTCCTGGGATGTCACCGTGGAGCCCCCGTGAGTGCCTGTGACAGATGGGTGCCTTTGCAGCCCAAGGTGCCCTGGGATGTCACCATGGTATGGCTGTGACTGCCTCTGACCACAGGGCTCTTTACCATCCCCAGAAATGCCTGGGAGGTCTCCATGGAGCCCCTGTCTCTGCCTGTGACATTCCAGCTCTGGAACAGCCTGGAGACTCTTGGAAAGATCCCATGAAACTCCTCTGAGGGCCTGTGACAAATCTGATCCTTAGCAGGCAACCATCACCAGCCCCCTGTTGCTGCAGTCAGTTTCCATGGCAACCATCACCAGCCCCCTGTTGCTATGGTCAGTCCCTTGGCAGCTCCATGGAGACCCCATGCCAGGGGTGGTTGCCATGGCCACCAGGGCTGGCACCAGCTGGGATGCTCGGTTTCTATGGGCCGGGCTTCAGCAATGGGATTCCCCAATTTCCTGCTCCTGCCAAAACCACGCTGCCCTCGCTGCCCTTCCGCCTCCCATGGAAAGCATAAAAGGCAAAGATCCCGGGCTGCGATATGAACAATTTATTGGGAACAGCAACGAGATAAGGAAAAAATGGAACAGAAACAATATTGATAACAGAAGGGATAAACAAAACTTTGACAGGGAAAACTAAACACAACTGACTGTCTCTTCCCAGCCACAATTTCCCCTGTCTGGAAAGGACACCCTTCTCCTCAGGGAGAGAGAGAGACAGTCCCTTTCCTGCCCCTGGCAATGGCCTGAGGTGGGAGTGAATGTAATGAAAGGGCCATGGCCAGACCATCATCTGGTCTTCAATCCCACATCATGTCACAGGGCAGGAAAAGGGACAGGTGTCTTCCCAGCATGGATCATGGGCAAAACGGATCCCCAGGACTCTTCCCAACGTGGGTCCTCTAAAGGGGGATGAAGCTGGAGTGGTGCATGAAGCTCTTCCTGCAGCTGGGGCATTTGCAGGCCTTTCCTTACTGGTGCCTCCATTGGTGTTTTGTCAAGTGAGAGCTGCAGGTGAAGCTCTTCCCACACCGGGGACACTCGTAGGGCCTCTCCCCAGTGTGGATGCGCTGGTGCCTGATGAGGTGGGCTTTCTGCTTGAAGCCCTTCCCACAGTCAGGGCAGCTCTGCCTCTCATCGGTGTGAATTCGCTGGTGGCAGAGGAGACTGGAGCTGGTCTGAAACCTCTTCTGACACTCAGGACACTCATAGGGCCTCTCCCCAGTGTGGATCATCTGGTGGCTGATCAGGGTGCTGCTCTGCCTGAAGCTCTTCCCACACTCCAAGCACTTGTGGGGCTTTTTCCCATCATGAAGCTGCTCATGGGCCACCAGCTCCGAGCTCTGGCTGAAGCTCTGTCCACCTTCCTGGCTCAGGGTGGGTCTTTCCTCCTCAGAGCACCCTGGGCTGGGTTTGGAGCCCCTTCTCCTGTGGGATCTCTGGGGCTTTTCCTCTACATTGGAATTCTGCACCGTGGAGCCACTCAAAATGGCCTTTTCCATGAGGTTCTGCTTTGGGGATTTGTCCTCCCTGGTCTCCATCCTCAGCTTCTTCCCTGGGGGAGGAAGGACAAGGAGAGGATGGGATTTGCCTCCATGCCACAGGGAAGGGGAAGGAGATCCCCCCAGTGCATCCCCGGCAGGACGGGGTTGGCAGCAGGGTTGTCCTGCAGCCGGGGGCTGTGCTGGGCTGGGAGATGGAGCAGGAGAGAGGGGGAAAGGGGCATTGACTTCCTCCTCACCTGCCTGGCTGTCCCAGGGCATTGTGTCAGTTTGAAAAGACAGGTGTCTGCTAAGGAAGGCAGGAGACTCCCTTGAAATGGAAAATGTTAATCCCTTCACTTGGAATTATAATTTTCAAAACAAGGGGCTGTCAAGCAAAGTCTATGGGAATAGGAATAACAGTTCTTCAGAAGGAAAATTAAAAATACAAATGCAGTAGTACTAAAAACTACTTACAGAGTAAGAATACGACCTGACACCCTGTGGGTCAGAGTGTTGGTAGCACTCCTGTTAAATGGTGGCTGCAGTGCTCCTGCAGGGACAGGTGTGGTTCTGTTGGAGCAGTGATCCTGTAGAAGGGTGGAGTTTTCCTCTGAAGGTCCAGTTGTGGCGTCGATCGGCAGGTCTTCCTCTGGGATCCAGTGGAGCTGAAAGCTGCTCTTCTGGGAATCCTGTGGGAGAAGGCTGACTCTGTTGTTCACATTCTCAGATTATATCCCGGTAGGAATGCTTGGCTCCTCCCTCTGGGCAGAGCTTCTCACAATGGGATGATGGAATTTTTATCAGTGACACTCAATGGCCCATTAACAGAAGATATCTCCCTGGAGGGAGGATTCCTTGCTGAAGAGATAAAGTAAACTGCTCAATTAACAGATGATAATTGCCCCACCTTTAACAGAGGGTAATTGAATACACACCCAGCTAAACCTGAGACACTGTTCCAGCCTTGGAAAGCAGGATTTGGTACCAGGATTCTTTAGGGAATGCAACCCTGATTGAAGGCAGAGATAGAATCTCCAGAGCCTGCAGCCAGAAATGGACAGTTGTGTCATACTCATTTCAACATCTTCTCTTTTGGAATTATTGACTAATGATTATTTGCTTTGCCTACCTAATATTTTTGTAATTTTTTGCAAATTTGCATTATCTAAATTACACTGTTCCTTAAGTTAAGTTGGTGTCTGTGTCTTTGGTGCGGGCCCTGCCCACTGGCGAAACAGGGCCCCATCCTGCCTAAGTGTTACCTGGGGAGACAAAACCCTTCACTGCAAATGTGCCCCCTTCCTCCTTGTTCCCCACACTTCATGCACTGATCATGATGTCCTATGGTCTGGGGTATCCCTGGGGTCAGCTGGGGTCTCCTGTCCTGGCTGTGTCCCCTCCCAAGCTTCCCCACACCCTCAGCCCCTCCCCAGCATGGCCGAATGAGGGGCAGGACAGGCCTTGGCTCAGTGCGAGCTCAGCAAGAACAAAACCATCTCTGTGTGCTCAGCCCTGTGCTCAGCCCCCGGGCCCGGCATTTCCTCCACTGCCACCCCGGAGCCCCCTTTCCCACCCCTCTGCCCCACAGCCGCCGCAGCACCGGCTGACAATAGAAGCAATTCTGTGGCAATTCCAAGTTTCCTTGGTTCCTGCACAGCTCCAGCTCAGCTGCTGGCAGGTTACAATTAAAGTGCAAATTCGGCCCAATACAGATATTATTAAAAGGAAGGGAAAGCTCTGTGTAGCTGTCACAAAGGTGACAGGGATGAAGAGAATAATGATTCTCACATTTGGAAAAAACCCAAGCCTGGGAATTCAGTAATTATTTGGGAATTTAGCTACTTGAGCTGGGCTTTTTGTAGCACTTTTAGCAGCCTTATGTTCCTCACCATGTGGTGAAAGAACCTTCTCAGTCTTGCTGGTATTATTTGCTCCATTTCCTCCTGTGATTTTAACAAACTTTTCAAGGAGGGACAACAAAATATTTTCTTTACACTCCAGTCCCACAACAGCCATTTTCCTCATCAGTTCTCCCATAGGTCACTCAGACGAAGCTGCGACAGTTTCCAAGAGTTCCTCCAGAGAGACCCACAACCTCCTCAGAGGAGGGAACCATGCTGTTGTCAAAGGCAACTGGGGTCAAAGAACAGTGCCCTGAACTCACTGTGCCAAAATAATTTTGCAGTCTGGTTAAGGAAATATTAGAGAGATGCCATTTGCCCTGGAGCAGGGCAAGTGTGACATTGTCCCCTGTGTGTGTGGCCTTCCTGGGGTGAGGGTTTTACACCTGAGCCAGTTTGGGTAAGGGGGGTGGTGTTCACCCCCTGAGCAGGGATTCCCCCACTGTTTCAGGCTGCAATGTAAGATGGAACCAAATGCATGTTTTCAATGCCCATCTTCATCAACTGCTATAAACAGGTGGGGCAGTGTTCTTGATCTCTTCCATGACTCAGCCCTGATAACGCCCTCCAGGGGAGATATCTTCTGGGAATGGGCCATTGAGTGTCACTGCAGGACTGATCAAATTCCATCCTCCCATTGTGGGATGCTCCGCCCGGGGGGAGGATCCAAGCATTCCTACCTGCATATAAGGTGAGCCTTGCAACACCAGGAGCAGCTTGCCTACTGGATTCCCAGAGGACAAGAGCTCCAGAACCACCACTGGACCTTCAGAGGAAGCCCAGACCCTTCTACAGGATCACTGCTTGGACAGAATCACGCTCATCACTCCAACAGGACTGCAGCCACCATTTAATGGGACTGCAGCCACCACCCTGACCAGCAACAGGGTGTCAGGTTATATCCTGACTCTGTCAGTTTAAGGCAGTGTTTCTGTATCATTGCCTTGATCTTCTTTTCTTATTAAATTGTAATTCTGGTTTAGACTCTCCCCCAGGTTTGTTTTCAAACCAGTAAAAATTCAATGCGCTCATCCCTTGCTTTCCTCCCAAAACAGGATTTCACATCCCCAAACCTTTGCCAGATGGAGGAGGAGGCTGTGAGGAAGAGGAAGGAGGCCCGGGACACGCAGGCAGGTGAGGAGGCCGTCAGTGCCCCTTTCCCCCTCTCTCCTGCTCCATCTCCCAGCCCAGCACAGCCCCCAGCTGCAGGACAACCCTGCTGCCAACCTCGTCCTGCTGGGGATGCATTGTGGGGATCTCCTTCCCCTTCCCTGTGGCATGGAGGCAAATCCCATCCTCTCCTTGTCCTTCCTCCCCCCGTGAAGGATCTGAGGATGGAGACCAGGGAGGAGAAATCCCCACAGCAGAAACTCATGGAAGAGGCCATTTTGAGTGACTCCAGGGCACAGGAATCCAATGGGGAGGAAAATCCCCAGAGATCCCACAGGAGGAGGGGCTCCAAACCCAGCCCAGGGTGCTCTGAGGAGGAAAGACCCACCCTGAACCAGGAAGGTGGACAGAGCTTCAGCCAGAGCTCAGAGCTGGTGGTCCATGGGCAGCTTCATGATGGGGAGAAGCCCCACAAGTGCTTGGAGTGTGGGAAGAGCTTCAGGCAGAGCAGCACCCTGATCAGCCACCAGATGATCCACACTGGGGAATGGCCCTATGAGTGTGGGGAGTGTGGGAAGGGCTTCAGCTGCAGCTCTGCCCTCATCATCCACCAACGCATCCACACTGGGGAGAGGCCCTACGAGTGTCCCCAGTGTCAGAAGAGGTTTCACACCAGCTCCAGTCTCCTCCAGCACCAGCAGATTCACACTGAGGAGAGGCCCTTCCGCTGCCCCAGCTGTGGGAAGGGCTTCAAGCGCAACTCCACCCTCATCACCCACCAGCGCATCCACGCTGGGGAGAGGGAGAGGCCCTACGAGTGTCCCCAGTGTCAGAAGAGGTTTTACACCAGCTCTGATCTCCTCCTGCATGAGCGGATTCACACAGATGAGAGGCCCTTCCGCTGCCCTGACTGTGGGATGGGCTTCAAGCGCAACTCCCACCTCATCAGGCACCAGCGGATCCACACCGGGGAGAAGCCCTACAAGTGTGGGGAATGTGGGATGAGCTTCAGTCAGAACTCTAACCTGATCTCCCACCAGAAGACCCACACCAGGGAACGGCCCTATGAGTGTGGGGAATGTGGGAAGAGATTTAGGCAGAAGTCTCTCTTGATCTGCCACCAGAGGATCCACACTGGGGAAAGGCCATACAACTGCGGGGAATGTGGGATGACCTTTAGTAGGAAGACCCAAATGAACATCCACCAAATGATCCACACAGGGGAGAGGCCCTACCAGTGCCCCGAGTGTGGGAAGAGGTTTCACACCAGCTCTCAGCTCCTCCAGCACCAGCGCATTCACACGGATGAGAGGCCCTTCCTCTGCCCCGACTGCGGGAAGGGCTTCAAGCACAACTCCACCCTCGTCACCCACCAGCGCATCCACACTGGGGAGAGGCCCTATGAGTGTCCCCAGTGTGGGAAGAGCTTCACCAGTAGCTCTCATTTGACAAGACACCAACGGAGCCACCAGTAAATGAAGCCGTGCAAATGCCTCGATTGCAGGAACAGCTTCATGCACCACTCCAGCTTCATCCCCCATGGGAGAAGCCAGATTGGAAAGAGCCCTGGTGATCCATGTTCCCTGTGATCCATGCTGGGAAGACACCTGTACCTTTTCCTGCCCTTTGCCAATGACCTTATGTGGGATTGGAGAACATGAGGGTCTGGCCATGGCCCTGTCATTACATTCAGTCCCACCTCAGATCATTGCCAGGGACAGGAAAGGGACTCTCTCTCTCTCCCTGAGGAGAAGGGTGTCCTTTCCAGGCAAGAAATATTGTAGCCAGGCAGACCCTGTGAGTTGTCTTGTAGTTTTCCCTGTAAACAGTTTTATTTATCCCTTCTGTTATCAATATTGTTTCTGTTCCTGTTTGTTCCTTATCCCGTTGCTGTTCCCATTAATTTGTTCTTAAACCAGTCCGGGATCTTTGCCTTTTGTGCTTTCCATGGGAGGCGGGAGGGCAGCAAGGGCAGCGCGGTTTTAGCGGGAGCAGGAAATTGGGGAATCCCATTCCTGAAGCCCGGCCCGTGGAAACCGAGCATCCCAGCTGGTGCCAGCCTTGGTGGCCATGGCAGCAGCCTTGGGAGCGGGTCCCTGGCTGGGGCTGTGGGAACCTCTTCCCTCTGGTGCCCAGGGACAGGAGTGGAGGGAGTGGCTGCAGCTGAGTCGGGGCAGGCTCAGGTCGGATGTCAGGAAAAGGTTTTTGCCCAGAGGCTGCTGGGGCCCTGGCCAGGCTCCCCAGGGAAGGGCCCCAGCTCCAGGGCTCTCTGAGCTGCAGCAGCGTTTGGCCAGCACTGCCAGGCCCAGGCTGGCATTGTTGGGGTGTCCTGTGCAGGGCCAGCAGTTGGACTGGAGGATCCTGATGGGTCCCTCCCAGCTCAGCCAATTCTGTGCTTCTGGGATCCCATCAGCCTGGGGATGGGGCTGCCAATGGTTGCCATGGCAACGGGCTCTGGCTGCAGGCCTGAGCTGGTGTCCATGGCAACCACCCCTGGCATGGGGTCTCCATGGAGCTGCCATGGAAACTGAGCATAGCAACAGGGGGCTGGGGATGGTTGCCATGGAAACTGACCATAGCAACAGGGGGCTGGGGATGGTTGCCTGCTGAGGATCAGATTTGTCACAGGCCCTCAGAGGGGTCCCATGGGGACTTTCCAAGAGTCTCCAGGCTGTTCCAGAGCTGGAATGTCACAGGCAGGGGCAGGGGCTCCATGGAGACCTCCCAGGGCTTTCTGGGGATGGTAAAGAGCCCTGTGGTCAGAGGCAGTCACAGCCATTCCATGGTGACATCCCAGGGCACCTTGGGCTGCAAAGGCACCCATCTGTCCCAGGCACTCACGGGGGCTCCACGGTGACATCCCAGGAGTCCCCAGGCTGCCACAGAGCCGGGATGGCCCAGACACTCACAGGGGTTCCTGTCATGGGCACAGTGGGAGCTTCAGGCAAAGTTTATTAGAGAAGCTCCTGTTGGGTCACGAGGTGCAGAAACGATTCCCAATAGCCCCCACAGATCCGCAAATGTCACTGTTGAATCAGGGATGACACAGACTCAGATCAGAAGGCTAAGGGCTAAAAGCCACTCATTTTTGCAATCCTCTTCTTTTATATCTTGGTTTGCTACAGGTGGACCTCATTGGTCATTTAATAGACACATTTCACATGATTGGCCAATTAAGACAACACCCTTCAGTAAACAACTTTATGGAAAAAAGTCAAACTATTACAAACATTTTTGGGGCACCAGTCATTGATGTCTGTTTCATATTGGGCCTTTCTGGGGCCTCCCTGGATAGGGGAAACCCTCCTGTAGCAGTTCTGTGCCAGGTAAACGGAGATGCATGGGACTTTTTCAGTCTTCAGTTTCTTGTTTATTGTTATCTAAAGTTTTGCATTGCTGTCCACACCAGGGTCAGCACGCTGGAAAAGCACCTCAAAATGGCCCTAAAATGTACAGTTTCAAGGTCTTTTAAAGTTTTCTCATCCAATTACCTCTTAAAATGTACATTATTTCTACTTATCGACCAATAACTCATCCCTTGACTGTCCACATAACCTCCACATTGTGCTTTCCTTGACCAATCACCCTGTGCCACAACACTGAAGAAAATGGAGTAGATGAAGAAGAAGAAAGGGACTGCACCCAAATTCCTGCATCTTGCTTCCTATCTACACCATACTAAAAAATCCCAAAACCTGAATTTTTCACCCAAGTGACATACTATACTACTCTCTATTATCTATTTCTCAGTTTGGTAAATTCTAATCTGTCTAAAAGTCCTGGAAGTCCTCTTCATGGGCGAAGGCTAAAGGCAGTGTTTCTCTGGGGGTCAGGACCCCCCAGAGCAGACAGAGAAATATTCCCTGAGCCCTGGATTCCCACAGATTTAACCTAAAAATCTTTACACCTGACATGATAAGTTACCCAAAAATGTTCCAGGTAAGTAGGATTAGAAGGAGAAGAAATAGAGAACAACAGAAAGACAGAAGATCCATAGAAAGACACACATGGGTACCAACTGCTGGGGTTCCAGCATCACCAACAGAGGAACCCCAGCAGAAGGCAGGATCCAGACCCTGGGCTGGCCTCGTGCTCTGGCTTTTAACCCCCTGGGGGGCCTTCATGGGCCCGCCCCTGGGGTGGGACTGCCACTTGCTTGTCCAATCAGAGCCAGGGTAGCACCAGCTGCTGGTGTGTGATTGATTGATTGATTGATTGATTGACAGCTGGGCCAATCAGAGCTGGGTTAGCACCGCCCCTGCTGTGTGATTGGCAGCTCTGCCAGGCCAGGGCTGGGGGCGGGGCTCTGTCCCACCACAAACCAAGGCCTGACCCGGCCCTGGCCCCACACGGGCATTCCGAGCATCCCAAGGTGTCTCGGGACATGGATCTCATCCAGCCTCTGACAGCGACCACGGTGACACTACGGAACCTCATGGAGCCATGGGTCAGTTGTGACAATGAAGATCCAAAGAAACGATGGTGAGACTGTGGAATCCAGGAATCATGGAATCAAGGAGACCATTGTGCAAATCATGGGCCCTATGAAAGCAAGGATCAATGATCAAACTGTGGGGCCCATAGAAACAAGGAGCCATTGTGACACAGCGGGGCCGCATGGAGCCAAGAGAACCCTGTGATTCTGTTGGGTCTCATGACACCAAGACGCCATTGTGACATTGCCAGACCTCATGGAATCAAGGATTACAATGTGACAGTGTGGGCACCCATGAAATCTAGGGCATATGGGACAGGTCTGCCTGGTTTTGCCTCCTGGGGGCTGTCTGACAGGTTTCACTGAATTTTGTATGTTAAGGGCCATTTCCCATCAGACCGTGAAGCACTGGGGCTCTGTGCTTTTATTCCTATGGAAAAGAACTGTCTTTCTTGTCTAGGTGCCCATGGCTGAAATTTGGATTCTGTGTCTAAAATTCCCTATATCCAAGGGTTACTCCTGGACAAAATCTGCCCATAGAGTCAAGTCTTTCTAGACTTGGTCTCTGGTGACTGCCTCTCATCTGCCCCTGCACCACTGCGCTTGCTTGTTTCCTTCCTATGGAGACCATTGTGACACTGAGGGGCGTTGTGGAACCAATGGGCCATGGTGACACTGCAGGCCCTTGTGGAACCTGTGACACTGTAGGAACTTGTGGAACCAAGGGGATCATTGTGGCATTGTGAGTACCATGGATCCATGGGGCCATTCTGACACTGTGGAGTCTTGAGGAACCATGGAGACCATTGGGACACTTTGGGGTCTTCTGAAATGCAGAGGACATTGTTACCCTGCAGGGTACCATGGATCCAAGGGGCCACTGTGACACTGTGGGGCCTCGTGGAACCAAGGACATCACTGTGGCTCTGCTGGGCCGCATGGTCCCAAGGGGCCAGTGTGAAGCAGCAGGGCTTTGTGGAACCAAGAGGCCATTGCTGCATTTCAGGGCCTCATGGAGCCAAAGGGCCGCTGTGATCCTGCAGGGCACCGTGGATCCATGGAGAGCATTGTGGCATTGCAAGGCCCCATGGAATCATGGAAACCATTGTGACACTGCAGGGCCTCATGGAAGGAAGGGGCCATTGTGACGCTCTGGGAACTTGTGGAACCAAGGGAATCATTGTTGCACTACTGGGCCCCAATGGAACCAAGGGGCCATGGTGACACAGAGGGGCTTCATGGAACCCAAAGACCATTATGACACTTTGGGGCCTTGTGGAACCATAGAGACCATTAGGATCCTTAAGGGCTTGTGTAACCAAGGGGCCATTATGACACCTGAGGGCATCATGGGATCAAGGAGCCATTGTGACACTGCAGGGCCCTGTGGAACCAAGGGAACATGAAATAGGTGTGGCTGCCTTGGCCTCCCAGGGGTCACCTGACAGGTCTGGCTGACCTTGGAATGTGGAAGGCCACTCCCATCTGCCCCTGAAACACTGGGGCTCTGGGCTTTTCTTTGTATGGAAAAGAACTGTCTATCTTTTCGAGGCATCCATGGCCAAAATTAGGATTCCACCTCCAAATTTCTGTGTATGAAAGGATTCCTGCCAGACAAAAGCTGCCAGAACAGGTCTGGCTGGTCTTTGACTCCTGAGTGCCAGAACTCACCTGTTTTCCAAACACTGGAAAGGGCTCTTGTGCTTTTCTTTGTATGGAAATAATCATCCTTCTCCAGGCCCAAATGTCTGAAATTAGGACTCCATATTCATAATTTCAAATATCCAAGGGTTGCTCCAGGCAAACCTGCCAGGACAGACAGGTCAGGCTTGCCTTGGCCTCTGGTGGTTGCTGTTCATCAGCTCCTGAAACATGGGGGCTCCGTGGTTTCCTTCCTATGCAGACCAATGTGACATTGGGAGCCTTGTGAAATGAAGGGGCCATTGTGGCACTGCAGAGCACCATGGATCCAAGGGACCATTGTGACACTGTGGGGCTTCGTGGAACCAAGGACATCATTGTGGCTCTGTTGGGCCACATGGTCCCAAGAGGCCAGAGCAAAGCAGCAGTGTGGAAGTTAGCCCAGCTGTGACTCAGAGTCAGACAGATTTTACCCCAAAAGAATTAGGCATGCGTTTCAAGCCCTGGGAATTATTGTTTAAATTAAAGTGAGCTTGAAAGTTCTCCAAAAAGCCTTCAGAGTTGTTATGCTAACTTGTCCAAGTTCTCCTCCCCTATTGGTTACTTGTTCCCCCTATAGGGTTATTGTTCTAGAGTGTTCTACCCCCAGGTGTACATGTTGTTGCCCCCTTTGTCTTGGGTCTTTGGATCCTGCCCCTCATACTGTTCTCGACTTCTCCATGTTTATTATTTTTCACCCTGTTATTAAAGTTCCTTTTAAACAACTCCATTGATCCTGCTCCTTTTCATTTTCGCCACCCTTGCCCTGAAGTCAGGGAACCAGAGAGGTTTGTCACAGCCACCCTCACTGTGACATTTGGCACCCGAACAGGGACCATGACACTCAGGGCTCCCTGTGTCAGTCACGTCAGCTGGGGTTAGCTGATGGATAGGCCAGTGCTCCCTGGGATTTTGGATTGTGCCAGGCCCAGCAGATTCATCGTTGCTTCAAGGGACCTTGCCTGGGATTGGCAGGGACCAGAACGGTTTCACCTGCATAGGATTGCATGTGGGTTTGGGGAAATGCAAGACATTTATTGCCCATTTTGCCACTGTGTTTTCACAATATGCACACATGTCCCATAATTGATTTGGGGTGTTCCAGTGGCTCCTCCCCATGAAGGAGAGAAAGAGAAAAATGGGCAGCCAGATGTCCAAAGTAGAAAGGAGCATATATGGATGCTTCAATTCTCGCTGATCATGACACAATATTTTCAAAGAATGGATTGAAATCAATCATGAGGTGGATCATTAAAAATTTTCCAGACACCTCATCTGACAAAATCCATACCACTGAATTTTGGGACTCTGTGGGAAATAAACTGTACAACCTTTCGACCCCATTGCACCCTGCATGCTCCCCATCTTCTACACCATCCTTGAGACCATTCACCAGCAAGCAGTGTGTTGAAAACTCAATCCGTTGCTCACTCCTAACTTGGGATCTCCCCTCAAACCTGCCTTTCTCAGACCTTCCACGATGGTCCAAGATGGCAATGGCCACGCTGTCTTGGAGCATCATGCCCTGGAAACTCAAGACAGAAGGAGCCTGAATGTGGCTCGGGAGCTCGACCATCCTCCCTCCATCTTGGCTCCTCCACTTCCTGCTACCACAACCTTCTCTTCCGCCCTGAACGAACCTCCAGACTCCACCCCCACAACTGCGGGTCATGCCCCCACTGTCAATCATTCCACCTTCACCCTGGGCCATGCCTCCAGAACTCCACCCTGGAAGTCCGCCATCCTAAATCAAGGCCCTTCCCCCCAACACCTGACAAAGTGGCAGCGCCCTTTGCCTCACCCTCCAGCAAGAATATAACCCCATGATCAAAGATACTAAGCCCAACTGTCACACTATTTCTAATCCAAATGTTTCTGGTCGAAGTTATTCTTCTTCCCAGGAAGAAAGTTTGGACTCCCCAGAGCCACCTCGCCCCTCAACCCCAGAAGATCCCTGGGAAAGGATCAGGAAGGAAGCAGTTAAGGAAGGAGACTGGCAAATACTCTCGAAACTCCTCGTTGCCCCCATTTGTTATGAAAGAAGGGGGCAGAACCCCAGGTATCAGCCATTGGTTTATGGGGAAATCAAGGATCTGTGTAGGGCAGCTAAAGACCATAGGAAGGACTTACCTTGTTTTTATGGCCTAATGAGGGCCATGTTTACAGCACATCTTAACCCCCTATGATTTAAAATATATTTTGACCATGTTGTTGTCACCTACAGAATACACCCTGTGGGAAGAGGGATGGAAACGTTTGCTAAATGAATTAATAGAAGACTGTGCTAATAATGAGGCAAGGGCTGAAATGACAATCAACCATCTAGCTGGAGAAGGACAACACAGCCTGCCAGGTGATCAAGCAGCAGGTATCCCCAGAAAAGCACTGGATGATATAAAAAAAAATGGTTTTGAAAGCTTGAATCCAGGTACCAGATAGTACCACCCCCAGTTTGGACTATGTAAACAGAAGACAAGAACCTGGAGACCCCTACATGAAATTTATTGATCACCTTAAACAGGCACTAGAGAAACAAGTCCAGAATGAAAAGACTCAAAATTAATTACTAAAATCGTTGGGGGTAGCCAATGCCAACCTGGAATGTAAGAAAGTGCTGTGTGCCCTTCCACTAGAGCTGGAACCCACACTCCTGCAGATGACTGAGGCCTGTAATCGCCTCAGAACAACAGAACACAGAGCAGCTGTACAAGCCCAGGCCAGGAGTTGCAGAAGCCCTAGGGGCCATGCAATTCCCCTTTAAGGGGCCCCAGCAACATCTACAGGCCCCAAAAATATGTTTCCAGTGTGGTCAACAAGGACATTTTAGAGAAGATTGTCCCCAAGGAGGAGGAGCCTATCCGGTCCCTAATGGATAATCAACATCAAATTAGGTGGAATTTCTCAAAAGGGAACTACACCAAGCAGCCAAAAACTGCCATTGGAGTGCAAGGTGGCCTCGGGCTATGACACAAATGTTCAAGCCAATGATGCCTACAATCGCCGAATTGTACACCCATTACAGATAATGTAGCCCTAAACTCCAGCACCTCATCTCCCATTTGCCAACCACCTTACCACCAGGGGCAAAATTGAAGTTGCTGAGTCTGGAATCTGTTGTTTTAACTGATTATTTTGCCCATGAAATATCGACAGGACAGCTGGGGCCTGAAGATCAGCCCTGTGAACTATTAATTTTAGTAAACTACCAATCAAGCACTGAAGAATTTTTTGTATTGCCATCCATACTATCAATGTCCTCACAATGAGAAATTACAGTGCTGACCCTGTCTCCCAACCTACCTTGTTTTATACCCCAAGGACTAACAATTGCCCAGGCAGGATGCTGATGACACTTTACTAGGGATGTGATAAATCAGGATTGACCAAAAATAACCTGCACTCTGGAACTTAACAGTGAAAAGGTTGTTTTGACAGGGCTTGTGGACATGGGAGCAGACGTGACAGGTATCTCACGTTCCACGTGGGCTCCTAACTGGGTGTTTACAGCTACTGCAGGAATATTGTCCGAGATTGGAGGTGACCGTGACAGTGTCTGAAGTGCAGAACTTATTAACATCAAAGGACCTGAAGGCCAAATTGCCACAATGAGACCATTTGTGATAAAGGACCTTGGTGTATCCCAGATAAGAACATCAAGCCCTACCTGTAGCCACTGAGTGTGGATTCTGCAAAGGAACCCCCAAGTCCACCCCAAGACAAACCCACCAGACAGTGACTCTAGCACCTGGACTAGACAATTCTTTTGAAGATGACACATAGGAAGCTTCTACTCACATTCCTCAGCCTGTTTGCAACCATGCTCCTCGTGAGTGGATGGGTAGCCCTCAAAAACACAAAGCACAATGTATGGATAACTCTAGCAAAGCCATGAAACAAGACACCCTGTGCCTGTCTGTCGCTAGCCCTGACGACCCCTTCTCCACCTGCCTACTGGGGTTGCCTACAGATGTCTGGCCAATACCTGAGGGTGCCATCTGCAGTATGCCAGGGGACAATCCTGACGGCAAATAGAAGTGCAACCCTGTCGGTGCTTGGGACTACTGGACCCAGAAGCTCCTGCATGCACCACTCGAACTCAGGGGGTAGAAATTCTCAGCTCTGTAAAAATGGATTTTTGTGTAAGGTTTTATTACTATCTGAGATGGGAAGAGGGTGAAAGACACAAAATTACAAGAAAAAAAGAAACTATCAGGAGAGACATCTCCCCATACCATCCCACTTACAAAAACCAGACCTGATGGTGTAATTACACCTCTTCCATAATTTCTTGGTCCAGTAGCTACCCACTCAACTTGCTGCAGGGTGTGTTTCTTATTTGCAAGGATAGCGCATGGCCTGGTGTCCCTTCAGACATCAAAGGCAGGTCTTGTAGCTTGGGGAGGCTTACCTTGCTGGCACCAAACACAAAAATGATTAATGGCCAGAGAAACAGAGCAAAAAGATCTACACACTACTTTGAATCTGATTGCAAAAATAATGTCATCTATTGGAGTCAAAACAAGAGAATAGCAGCCTCCATCTTGCTACCTTGGGTGGCTGCAGCTAAAGCTTTAGGACAATCAGACCACCCTGGGTGCCTGTTGAGTAAGCAAACCAATGCTGCCTCCCTCACATTGAGTGGCTGCTCTCAGACACAGAGACCATCAGACACGCCACCTTGCAGAACAGCGATAGAGTTTTTACTCTGGGCACATGGGCATGGCTGTGTAGACTCTGAGGGCATGTGCTGCATGAACCTCTCCAGCCACAGCGAGTCAATCCACAAGAGCATTCAGGTACTGAAGGAAGGATTCAAGAAGCTTCAAGTGGAAAACAAAGACTGGGTCAATAAACTCTTCCAATCCAACGTGACTAAAGGGTTGGATGATGTCGAGCTGAAACAGAACTTATAATTCTCTTAGTGGTTGTTGTATTGTTAATTGCCTCATGTTTCTTTGGATGCTTTTAGAAAGTCTTACAAAATTCTTTCAGTTCCATCTTTGTTGTAAAAGAGAAAGGGGGAAGATACCCAACACAGGATCCTCATGGACTCCTTGGAGGAGAGAATTGAAGGCCAGGATGGCCCAAAAACCTCCCAGAGACTTAGTGTGGGAAGGAAAATCTTCAAAAGTACCTAAAAGTATTCTTAAATCCATAAAGTACCTGAAAAACCTTGAGTATCTCAAGGCATTAATGAGCCCCACTGAGTGTCAGTACAAAGCTCTCCAGGGACTCGTTAAAGCAGATAATTGGGGCCATGATTGCACAAACCTCTCACAGAGTCTGTATCAAAAGGGAAACACCAAGTACCTTTAAATAACTGAAGTACCCTGAAGCATTAATGAGCCCCACTGAGTGTTGTTACTGACAAAGCCTCTCCAGGGACTAATTACAGCAGATAATTGGAGGCCAGGATTGCACAAACCTCTCAGAGACTGCAAGGCAAAAGCCAAAGCCAAAGTCCTTTGAAAAACCTGCAGCCCCTGCAGGGAGCATGAAGGAGCCCCCAGGGCCATTGCTGAGCAAGGCTCCCCAGGGACTCCTTGCAGCAGATCCTTGAGGCCACAGGGATGTGGGCTAGGGGGGGATGCTGAGGGCAGCACAAGGGGCTGACAGTGCCCAGCCTGGCTGGGGCTGTGCCAGGAGGCCCCAGGGCCTCAGCACAAGGTGTCTCCTCCCAGCCCTTGCTGGCACAGACCCTGCTGTGCCCCAGGGCACCAAGACTTGGCTTCTCTTTGTCCCCACCTGTCATCACTGCCTGCAGTTCTCTGCTCTGCCTGGGGCCTGGGGACACTTGCTCAGTCGTATCCCTCTCTGGGACCCATTAAAAGTCCAAGAAACTTTGGAGTTGGATTCTGCCTTGGAGTTCTGGAGAGGTTTCTTCAGCTCCCTCTCAGGGCCTGAGCACAAAGCCCCAGAGGCTGATTAAAGTCCTTGTGCTGTGTCTGTGCTGCTGAGCTGGGCTGGGCCCCTGTCACAGAGGCAGCTCCTGGTCACCAAGAAGAGCTTCAAAAGCACATTTCTCTGGATGAGCAGCTCTTCTGCCAGCCCAGCAGGGCTGGGGCACTGCCTGCAGCCAGCCCGGGCACAGCCCAGAGGCACAGAGAGCTTCAATCAGTCAGGGCTGGGAAGGGGCTGAGAAGTGCCCGGGGCACAATCACTGCCAGCCCTTGGCACAGGAACCTCTGGCTGCAGGACAATGCAGCTGCAGCTCCTGGAGCCATCTCCTCAAGCTGGAACATGCCAATGCCTGCAGAGCCTGTGAGTACATTCTCTGCTTGTCTCTTGTGCAGAGCAGCCAGGGGTGCCCAGGGCTGTCCTGCAGAGCAGGGTCCTGCAGCCCAGGGCGCTGTGCTGGGGCAGGGACTCTGCTGCCTGCCAGGGACAGCTCTCAGCCAGCCCTGGCAGCTGCTCCCAGCACTGGGGGACAAGATCTGGCTGGCAGGAGACAGCTGGTGAGGCTTGAAAGTGTTCTCCTTGTGTGGGGAGGATGCTGCATTGTTCAGGGCTGCTCCCAGCATGGCATTGAACTGCAGAACATTTCCAAGTAGGTTATACAGGGGAAACAGCAAGGCATGAGCTGCATAAAAGGGAAAATCCTGCTTTTTATTCTACTGCTGTGGGTTGCTGGGTTGAGAATCTTCATGTATATTTTCATCTCTCAGTTCAGGGAGAAAAAAAATAAAAATATTTTCTCTGACATCTGTATAAAGCAGGCAGCAACAACAATCACCACAGGATCCCTCAGAGGCAGCATCAGTGTCACTTTTCCAGCCTCTCAGGGTTGCTCTGACATTGCCATCAGAGCCTGCAGAGCCAGAGCTGCCCCTGGGCAGTGCCTGAGCTGGGAGGGCTCTGCAGGGCAGAGCTGAGCCCCCAGGGCTGGGCTGGGCTCTGGCAGCACTGGCAGCGCCCAGCCCTGGGCACAGGGAAGCAGCTGCTGGCAGGGACAGCTCCAGGCAGCAGAGCCCTGGGCAGGCAGTGGGGGGAAAGTGCCCCCAGCCTGTGCTGGGATATTTCAAGTCCTCTCCAAACCCAACTATTCCATGATTACTTTTCTTACAGATCCCCAGGCCAAGGCATTGCAAATGTCGAACAGCAGCTCCATCAGGCACTTCCTGCTGCTGGCATTGGCAGACACGCGGCAGCTGCAGCTCCTGCACTTCTGCCTCTTGCTGGGCATCTCCCTGGCTGCCCTCCTGGGCAACGGCCTCATCATCAGCGCCGTAGCCTGCGGCCACCACCTGCACACGCCCATGTTCTTCTTCCTGCTCAACCTGGCCCTCAGCGACCTGGGCTCCATCTGCACCACTGTCCCCAAAGCCATGCACAATTCCCTCTGGGACACCAGCAACATCTCCTACACTGGATGTGCTGCCCAAGTATTTTTCTTTATGTTCTTCATCTCAGCAGAGTATTTCCTCCTGACCATCATGTGCTACGACCGCTACGTGTCCATCTGCAAACCCCTGCACTACGGGACCCTCCTGGGCAGCAGAGCTTGTGCCCACATGGCAGCAGCTGCCTGGGCCAGTGCCTTTCTCTATTCACTGCTGCACACGGCCAATACATTTTCCCTGCCCCTGTGCCATGGCAATGCCCTGGGCCAGTTCTTCTGTGAAATCCCACAGATCCTCAAGCTCTCCTGCTCCAAATCGTATCTCAGGGAAGTTGGCCTCATTGCAGTTAGCACTTGCTTCTGTTTTGGCTGTTTTGTGTTCATTGTTTTCTCCTATGTGCAGATCTTCAGGGCTGTGCTGAGGATCCCCTCTGAGCAGGGACGGCACAAAGCCTTTTCCACCTGCCTCCCTCACCTGACTGTGCTCTCCCTGTTCTTCAGCACTGGTACTTCTTTGTACCTGAAGCCTCCCTCCATGTCCTCCCCATCCCAGGATCTGGTCCTGTCAGTTCTGTTCTCAGTGGTGCCTCCAACCCTGAACCCCCTCATCTACAGCCTGAGGAACCAGGAGCTCAAGGCTGCAGTGTGGAGACTGATGACTGGATGCTTTCACAAACATTAAACTGCTGGCCAATTTCTACAAATCACTTGTAATAAAAGTAATCTTTCATATTTCTTGCTGGTTTGGATGTAGGGTCTTTTTTCTCTTGTTTTAGTTTTCCATACTATCTACAAAAAAATGTCATTGTTTCTGTCATTTCTTATTTGATTTCTCTCCACCTTCCCTGTGGCCACAGGCTGTGTCAATGAGGGGCTGCGCTCTCACTGTATTTAAAGGAACTAAAGGACCTCCCAGCAGAGTTTTCTGCAGAGATGCCCTTTTGTTGCCTTCTCTGGAGCTGCAGCAGCAATGTCTGTGTGCAGAGCTGGGGCAGATCAGTGCTGGCCCAGCAGCTGTGCCCAGCAGCAGCAGCAGCAGCACTTGGTGTTGCCAGTGCTGCTGCCGTGGCTGCCGTGGCCCTGCCCCCTGCCCTGGTGGCCCTGGTGTTGCTGCAGGGCCTGAGTGCTCTCGGGGCCGGGCACAGCCCTGGGGGTGGCAGTGCCGGGGCTGCAGCAGGGACAGGCCATGGGCACTGCTGGGGCAGCGCTGACGCCTCAGGCCAGGCCCTGGGGGCTCCAGGCTCCTTGCCCAGGCTCTCTCAAGAACACGGCCAGGCCAATGCTCAGCACAGAAACCCCCGTCAGCAGCCCCAGGCTGGCCGTGGGCAGGCTGGGGGCAAACAGCATGGCTGGGGCTCTGCAAGGGCCCTGGGCCAGACGGGAAGGAGCAGCAGAGCAGGGGCTGATCCATGCCCAGTGCGCTGCACAGCCCAGGGCAGCGTCCCAGAGCCTCCTCATGCAGCTGCCAACAACATCCCCCCTCTGCAGCCCTGGCCTCTCCCCCAGCTCACACAGGTGCCCCATCCTTGCAGGCACAGACACGGCAGCACTGCCTCAGCAGCCCCTGTTTGCATTGCACACAGCAGGGCCAGCACCCCCATGCTGTTGCTGTGGGGACATGAACCTGAGGGAGCACAAATGCCATCAGCCCCTGGGGCCAGCAAGGCCTGGGGGACACCAGGGAAACCACTCAGCTTTGTCCTGGCCTCTGCACTCAGCCAGAAAGTTTGTTCCCATCAGCTGGGAGTTTCCTGTGCCACTGCAGACACTGTTGCTCAGAGCCAGGGCTGCCTGGCAGCCAGCCCCAAATTGCCCTGAGCACTTCCTTGGCTGCACCTTTGCTTTCTCCATTCCTCCTGGTTCGAATTTCTTCTTCTTGCCCACCCCTTTTCCCTCCCCTGCAAAGAGCCCATCCCTGTTTGTCCTTTCCTCTCTGGCCCCACTCCTCATTGCAGTTCCTGACTTTGCCCCATGGGAACGTCCCTTGGGCAGCAGGATCATCCTACAAGTGCTGCAGGAATTGTCTGCAGGCTCCTGCAGTGCCTGCTGCTGCTCCCTTGCCACAGGCACCCCAGGCCAGGGGGGCACATCTGGGCTTCTGTGTCTGCCTCTGGGGCTCCCTGTTCTGGGCAATGAGGAGGAGCTGCAGAGGCTCTGCAGGACTGACAGGATGGGCTTTGGGGCTGGCAGGAGAAGCTGAGGGACCTGGGCTGCTGGAGCTGCTGAAGAGGAGGCCCAGGGCTCATCCTGCAACTGCTCCAAGGGTGGTTCCAGAGAATCCCAGAATCAGCAAGGTTGGAAAAGTCCTTGGAGATCATCAAGTCCAACCTGTGCCCTGACACTGCCTTGTCTCCCCTGAGCCTCCTCTTCTCCAGGATAAACAACCCCAGCTCCCTCAGCCACTCCTCACAGCACTTGTGCTCCAGACCCCTCTCCCAGCCTTGTTGCCCTTCTCTGGACACGCTCCATCCCCTCCATGTCCTTCCTGAATTGGGGGGCCCAGAACTGGACACAGCACTCGAGGTGCTGCCCAACCAGTGCTGAGCACAGGGGAAGAATCCCTGCCCTGCTCCTGCTGGCCACACCATTCCTGATCCATAGGAGTGCCAGGGGGTGGATGAGAGAAATGGTGGGGAGGGAGTGGGGAAAAATTCTGATTGATTGTCAGCCATCAAGCGTCTTGATTTCTATATCTGTTCAAACCGCATTAAAAGCTCCTGGGGATCAATATCAATTGGAAATTGCTAAGATCAAGCTATAAACAGGAAAATAAAACTTAACTGAACAAAACTGTACTCTCGGCATTGTTTTATACTATTGTATATTCACTTTGAGTACACTTCTGTCATCTGTCTAATTAACCACATTAAGAACTGAAAACTTGAAATATTCCCCATGGGGCCTTTTTTGTTCAGGTATTCTGAACAAATGTTTATGACCTCTTCTCACTGAATTCCTGAACTGAAGAGCTCAAGAAAGAAGAGGCCTCTGGAGTAGCAAAATTCATCAGCAACCTCCAAGTGGCTGAGGATCCATCCCATACAGAGCAGCAAGGAACAGAAATGGGCACAGCTTTGTGGCTGCCCCAGCTTTGGCATGGGCCCTGGGCCTGGAGCAGGAGCAGCTCTTGAGGGCCCCAAGGCCGGGGCTCTTGTGCTGCCCTGGGCAGATGGGATGGCAGCAGGGGCTGCAGAGCTCTCAGCACCTCAGGCCAAGGGGAGCAGGGCAGCCAGGGAGCCTCCTTTGGCCTTGGCCAAGCACCTTCCCCCATGGCTGAGGCTGAGTCCTGTGGCAGCTGCAGCTGCTGCTGTGCCCTTGGCAGGGGCTGAGGCCGTGGGGCCAGTGCCCAGAGCAGCCTGGGCTGAGCAGAGCTGTGGGGCCAGAGCCGGCTGGGCTGGGCTGGGCTCAGAGAGGCCCTTGGTGCTGCCCAGAGCTCAGGGCAGCTGGCAGAGCTTGCAGGGAGCTGGGCTGGGCTCCGAGAGCCTGGCCCAGAAACCATCAGTGTCCATCTCAGCCTGGCTGAGCGTGCAGGGGCAGGACTCAGGCCAGGCCTTGTGGGGCAGGGCCAGCGCCTGTGCAAGGCATTGCAAACAGGCAAGTGGCCCAGAGAGGAGGCTGCTCTGTGCCCTTGGTGGCAGGGACAGAGCAGGGAGGGGGCCCAGGACATTTGTCAGCACCAGCCTCTGTGCCCATGCGTTGGCAGCCCTGGCTGCTGAGCCCAGCTTTGGCCTGGGCTGAGTTTGGCTGTGGCCCAGCTCCATCCTCCTGCGGGGCTCAGGGCCTGTTCCCGGCCATGGCCAGCCCTGGCTGCCTCTCTGCTGGCCCAGAGGCCGGCAGAGCCCGGGGCAGGGCTGTCTGTGCAGCCCCACAGGTGCTACGGGCTCTGCAGGAGCTGGCAGAGGCTGCCCAGCAGGGAGGCCATGGGGCACAGAGCCCCAAGGCTGCTGTGGGCACCACGGCACAGGGGCCGTTCCCAGCCGCAATGCTCCTGGCCTGGGCTGGGCCTGCACAGGGGCTGGGCCACCATGGCTGGGCCAGCACAGGGCCACAAAGGGGCCACGCAGCCGCTGCCGGGGCTGACAGCAAGGCCAGGCACACACAAGCAATTGCTGAGCATGGCCTGCGCTGGCCAGGCCTGACTGTGCCAAAGGCAGAGCTCAGCTGCCCTTGGGGGCTGCAGCAACACTCCAGAGCCCAAAGAGCCTCCATGGCTGGGCTGGAGACCAAGGCTGCAGCAGGGAAATGCAGGGCTGCTGCGGGATGGGGAGGCCATTGAATTCCAGCACACACCTCAGCTCTCTGATGATCCTGGCACCATGCTGGGCCCTGTTTCAGACTGGAGCAGAGCAGATGTTGATGGGACAGGAGCCCTGCGGCGCTGTCAGGGCCCTGCAGCTTGCAAGGTGCTCTGCTCTCCCTCAGGTGCTCTGGGAGAGATCCAATCCCAGCTGGGCACCTCAGGGCACAAGTGGCACTGCCTGTTCATGGGCACACAGCTGATGTCTGCCTGGAAAGTGGCACAGGTGTTAATACTTGTTGGTTTGATAATATACAAGCAAATTTTTATTATCTGGGTCATTTGATTACTTTTAAAGAAATGGCCAAGTTTTCCCACAAGGAACAGGAATTTCCTGGAGGTATACTGATGGCAGGAGGAGAAGTCCTGATATTGCCTTCTACTTGTGTCACCAATATTCTGTTCATTGTCTCCTCTCCCGCTTCCTTCAGGTATTTACAGCTCTCCTTGTTTAAATGACCATGTCAAAGGACATCTCTTCCTTTAGAGTGGATCTATGTCCTTCCTACTGCTCTCTGATTTCCTTCTCCAGGTACTCTCTGGTAATTCATATGCTTCTAAAGCAACTGCTTTCTTGCTTTGAGGAACAGGCAGTTGCCCAGTCTTTCTGATGTTCAAAAAAAACTATATTACTCAACATCTTATTTGCGTTTCCATCTTATACAGAATTACCTTTTCCTATGTCTTTGTCTGAAGTTGTTCCTGTATGGACATCCCTTGGGGATGGGAGACATGTCACATGCTGCTGGGACATCCCAGAGAGCTGAGGGAAGAGCTGTGATGGTTATTAAACTGTTCAAATGTTCAACTTGTGTTTGTTGGCAAGAAACCTTTCTGTGCCTCTGAGTGTCACCAGACCCTGAGCCCAAAGGACACAAACCTGATGAGTTGTGGTCCCCACTGCAGGGGCTGCACTTGGACCTTGGCTCTGCACAGGAGAGCTCTTCATGCCCTTTCTCTCTTTTCCTCCCTCTGGGCATGGAGGGAGCTCCTGACTTCAGCCTGTGACTCGTGTGTGCAAAGAGCAAATCTGGGCAGAATCGGGGCAGGAGGGTTTGGGGGGACCTTGGGATCTGTGCTGGGCACAGAAGGTGTTTTCCATTGCTCTGAGACTGTCTGCTGTGGAAAGTGAATTTAATATCCAGCAGAGGAATGACTTTGGCATTTGATGGAGCTGTGCTTTCCCTTGGCTTTGTTGGCTGACAAGAAATGAACATCCCTCTGTGTCTCGGGCAGCTCCTTCTGCAAGGAAAGCAGATGGGAGTTGGAGCCAAGGAGCTGAAAGCTGCAGGTGCAGCCTGGGCTGGAGGGAGCTCAGATTTGCACAAGGCTGCTCTGAGTGCCAGGGCTTGGATGGGGGAAATGGTGGGGTGGGGGTAGGGACAGAGTCTGATTGATTGTCAGCCATGAAGGGTCTTGATTTTCATATCTATTCCAACTGCATGAGGAGGTACTTGGATTCAGTGTCAATTGGAGATTGCACATAGTGATTTATGAACAGAAAAAATCCTTAACAGGACCTAAAAAATCTTTTCTCGCTCTCTTTTTAAATATAATGCATTCACTTTGGATATACTATGAGATCTGTCTAATTAGCCGCAAATGATTTGAAAATTAAAATCAAACGATTCCCAGAGGCTTGGCTTGTTCAGGTGTTCTGAATGTTCATGAGCCCTGGGACACTGAATTCCTGCACTGAAGAGCTGAAGGCTGAACAAGCCTCTGGAGCAGGGAAATTCAGCAGCAGCCTCCAAGTTGCTGAGGATGTCAGCAGCCCCCAGTGAGGCCATCCCTGCCCAGAGACCGTGGGGGAATGGGCAGACAAGGAGAGCGTCCCTGGGGCTGGGGCAGCACAACTCAGAGGCACCAGCGGCTCCAGCTGGGCAATGGAGTGTGGAATGTGGCTGGGAAAGCCCTGCCTGGGCTGGGACAAGCAGCACAGACAAGCCCTGACTCCCATCCCCCAAACAACTCTCTCAAGGAGACATTTAAAGGAATTACAATTGTTTGTGTCTTCTGAGTTGGAGCACTGGAGAAATACCAACAAGAGATTCTCAGGAGCTCAAAACAACCAAAGAGCCTTTACTTTAGAAAATCAGAGAAACTTTGGCAAAAGGGTTAATATGACATTTAATCAACAGAAAACACCTTTCAGAGCATTACCTTGGCCCATTCAACTTCACAAACTCATAGCTTGTTCAATTTTAAGTTATTCGAAATTTGCACGAGGACAGAAATAGAAGAAGACACAGAGAGAGCAAAAGACAGAAAAGATACAGAGAAGCACACACACAGAGCTACAAAGCCCTGGATTCCAGCAGTGTTCAGATGGAAATTCCAAGAGGAGGTAGGGTCAAGATGTGTGCTTGCCTTGTGGTCAGCCTTCAATACCCCTTGGTCTCCCTGGGCCCTTCCCCCAGGTGGGGCTTGGGCTCATTTGGTCCCTCAGGAGCTGGGCTGGGGCTGCAGAGGTGGCTGTGGAGCATTGCCTGTGCTGTGCCAGGGACTGGCAGCCACTGCTGGGCTGGGATAGAGGCTCTGGGGGGATTGGGGTTCCAGGGCAGGGCAGGGCTGGGGTTCCAGGGCAGGGCAAGGCTGGACCTGCCCCTTCCTCCCCCATACACAAAATGTTTTGAGCCAACAATCTCCTCCAGGCTGTCACAATAGGAAATGATGAAGGTGAAATCCCAATTCTGGCCATGGGCACCTGGGTGAGAAAGACAGTTCTTTTGCATAGCACAGACCCCCAGTGTTTGGAAGGCAGGTGAGAGCCTCACTTAGCCAAGGCCAGCCAGACTTTTCAGGAATGGCAGATTTTGTCTGGGAGCAGTCCTTGCATTTAAGGAATTTTGGAGCTGGAAACCCAATTTTGGCCATGGGCACATGCAGAAGCAGCAGAGTTCTTTTCCATAGGAAGGAAAGCCCAGAGCCTTCCCCGGTGTTTCAGGGACCAATGAGAGGTGACCCTTATGAAACCATTGCCAGCCAGACTTGTCCTAGCCATATTCCTATGGGAAAAATCTGTGGAAATAAGGAAATTTGGAGGTGAAATCCTAATTGGGGCCATGGGTGCCTGGAGGAGAAGGAGATTTCTTTCCCATGGCAAGAAAAGCATGGACCCCCAGTGTTCCAGCAGCAGATGAGAAGAGACCCTCAACATGCCAAGGTCAGCTGGCCCAATCAGGTAGTCCATGGGAGGCCAAACCAGCCAGACCTTTTATGTGTTCCCTTTTATGAGGTCCTGCAGTATCACCATGGTCCCCTTGCTTCCATGGGGCCCTGCAGTGTCCCAATGGTGCTTTGATTCCATGGGGTCCAGCAGTGTCACAATGGACCCTTGGTTCAATGAGGTCCCAAAATGTCACAATGGTGCCAACGATTCCACAAGGCCCTGCAGTGTCACAATGGTGCCAATGATTCCATGAGGCCCTGCAGTGTCACAATGGTCTCCGTGGTTCCCCAGGCCCTACAATGTCACGGGACTCCTCTGTTCCATGAGCCCTGCAGTGTCACAATGGACCTTTGGACCCTGGGGGTTTGCAGTGTCACAACGGTCTTCTCTGGCTCCACAGTGTCACAATGGACCATTGATGACTGGAGCCCCCTCTGTGTCACCCTGGAGCTTTGGTTCCATGCAGCCCTGCAGTGTCACAAAGGCCTCTTGGTTTCACCAGGCCCCACAGTATCACAATGATCCTCTTGGTTTTGTGGAGACCCCCAGGGTCACAATGGTCTCACTAGTTCTATGAGGCCTGACAGTATCACAATGCTTTGCTTATTCCAAGGGGCCTCAGAGTGTCACAACGGTCTCCATGATTCCATGTTGCCCCTCAGTGTCACAATGGTCTCTGTTGTTCCATGAGTCTGTGAAGTGTCTTAATGGTGTCTCCATTGTTCCACAAGGCCTTGCAATGTCACACTCTGGACCCTTGGCTCCATGGGGGTCTCAGAGTGTCACAATGGCCCCTTGGTTCCATGACACCCCAAAGTGCCATAATGGTCTCCATGGTTCGAGGAGTCCCCGCAGTCTCACAATGGTCCCTTGGTTTGATGGGGCCTCTCAGCGTCACAATGATCCCTACATTCCATGGAGCCACACAGTGTCACAATGGTGCCTTGGTCTCAAAGGGCCCCACAGTGTCATAATGATCCCTTGGTCTCACAGGGCCCCAGAGTGTCACAATGCTCCCTTGGTTCCATGGGCCCTGTGCTGCTGCATTCCCCCCTCCCCTTCTCAGGCCCTCCTGCCAGCTGAGAAATGCTCCTTGGGGCTCGGCCTTGGCCAACAGCCCCTGGGCTCAGCTCCTCTGCAGCTCATCACAAACACTGTCTGCTCCAGGCACTGCTGCTGCCCAACCAGCTCCTGCTTTCTGTAGGAGCAGCCCTGGGAACTGGTTTTGTTCCCTCAGTGGCACAACATCCCTGTTCTCACCCTGCCAAAGAAAGCTGTTGGTGCCAAGTGCGGCCAGGATGAACCATTGCTGGGACTGAAGCCCCTCTCTTGGGGCCCTGCAAACAGCGCTCCAAAAGGAGCCCTTGGAGCTCTCCTGGGCCAGCGACTCCCTCTGAGTGGGGCCTCTCCCAGCCAGGAACTCTCCCATTTGCTGCACTCGGGGATCCCCAACAACGATGGAGCCTGGGCCGATCCCCCCACTCCTCCAGGCTCAACCCTTCACCCGCTGGGGAGATGCCAAAGGATCCACAGGGAGCATTTCCTGCCCTCAGGGGAATTTCTCACAGGTGCCCTCCAGTGACTCTTTGTGTCTGTGTGCCCACAGGAGTGCCTGTGCTGGGGAAATGTGGCAGAAATGCTGCTCTCTGAGGGGTTTGAGAGCCTTGGATAGCTGAGTCAGTCAGATATCCAGATATCAGTAAGATAAAGTCACAAGGTCTAAACTAAGTTAAATGCTCCTAAGAGTTGTTCTTTTACTCAGTTGTTAAGTTTATGTTATTAGCTAAGTTAAATATTATTAAGTGTTCTTCGTCTGTTAAATTGCAAAGTCATAGGTTATAAGTTAGGTTAAATACTGTTAAGTGCTCTCCTTTTGCTAAATTGTGAAGCTGAAGGTATCAGTTAAGGTTGAGGTATAAGTTTAGTCCTGTTAAGTTTGAGCTCTGTTAACCTATTGGGCCGTATTCCTTTTATCCTTGCCCTCACTGTCCTTGTGTCACACACACACACACGGACAGTTCTCTGTTCATTTCTGGTTTGACTGCTGGATTCTGTTTGGTTTTGTTGTTGCTTTGTCTCCTTGGTGTGCCTGAAGCGTCCAGTCAGGAGCAGAGGGACTCTTGCCAAGGAACTTTGTGCTGCTGTCCCTTAATATTAAATCTGGTTTTTGCTGATCCCTTGCTGGGGATTTTTTCAGCGCTCTCAAGGCCTCATTGGTACCAGGGTGAAGGAGCCCTGGCCCAGGCTCTGGCCCTGGGGGACACGGGGACGCTGCCGGGGGGTCCCTGTCCCCCTGTGCCACCCCCAGGGCCCCGGCCCCCCGTCCCCGTGTCAGGCTCTGGGGTTGATCTCGTGGAACATCCTCTGGGGGAGGCTGCGGCGCCGGGGTTAGGGGGACCCGGGGGGACAGGGGACCCCGCTGTGCACGAGCAGGGTTGGACTGCTCTGGGGGGAACTGTGAGGGGGGCCGGGGCAGAGTGACCTCCCCAGTGACCTCACACAGCCCCTGTGATGTCACACAGCCAACTATGAGATGCCACCCTGTAATGTGATACAGCTGCTCTGTGATGTCACAGAAGTGTCTGTGATGTCACAAAGTCGCCCTATGATTTAACAGTCTGTACTGTGATGTTACAGCCAGCTCTATGATGTTACTCAGTCACCCAGTGATGTCACAACCCACTCACTGATGCCCCAGATACACACTCTATGATGGCAGAATGTTCTCTATGACCTCATACCTTACTCTATGACATCACAGCCAGCTCTGTGCTGTCACAACCTCCTCAGTGATACCTGTTCTCAATGGGTTTATTCTCCACTCTTCCCTCCATGTGCCGTCCTGCTCCCCTCCCGGCGGTAGATTATAAAAGAGCCCTGAGTTAACCAAAGACTTTGAGACTCTCCCTGATGTGACAAGACAGATCTATTGGCCAGACCACAAGGATTTCATCTCTCTGTTGGCAGCTATTCCCCCCCCCTCCTTTTCTCTGTCTCTCTATCCTTTATCTGCTTTCTAATCCTTGTGTTGCATCTGCTGTGGGCACTCAATGAAAGGTGCATTTGTTTTGGTTAATACTGAAGGTCCCCTGCTGTGAGTCTTTGGGCTCTGAGATCAGTAAAACGAACCATCGTGACCCCCCTTGTGCCAGGGGATGGTGGCACGGCCTCATGGGGTTGCTGCCCACAGCATGTGAACGTGATCTTGGTGGTGACTACACTGGCTCATCTGCTCTTGCTTTCTGGTCTGCCTATCCCAGAATTACCTATGCCACCTGCTTTTCCTATATTGTGGTTCTCTGTGGTTCCTTCCATAGTCAACCCTTCTTAAGTTCACTCTTGGAATAGGGGATCATCACCTCCCCATCATATTGAGTGCAGTGGAATGCACTTGAATGCATTTTGCCTGCATTCAAAGTACGGTCCCTGTTTTTGATTTACTGTGGAATCTCTGTTTGTGTTTTCTACCTCTGTCGAGGCCTGGATTGAAGGTACTTGAGATGATATTTTGCATTCAGATTCAGATGGTTTTTGTTTCTTATCAGTGACACAGCCTCACAACCATGAGTTCTGCAGCCTTTCATCTAAGGCACAAAATGGCTCAGTACCTCTTGTTACAAGGCCTGGATGGTACCAAGGAGACCATGGTGATACTGGGGATCCAAGGAGACCGTGGTGACACCATGGAAACTCATGGAACCATGGGCATTGTGACAGAGCAGGGCTTCATGGAACCAAGGACTTTGCCAAACCTCATGGAACCAAGGGCCCATTGTGACACTGAAGAACTTCAGGGACCCAAGAGTCTCTTGTGACACACAGGGTACTCATGAAACCATGGAGACCATTTTGAACCTTCAAGGCCTGATGGAACCAAAGGGTCATTCTGGCACTGCTGAGCCTTGGAACCAAAGGGACCACAGTGACACAGTGGGGCTCTGTGGAACCAAGGGGCTGTGGTAACATTGTGGAGTGTCATTGAACCAACTGTCCATGGTGACACTGCAGGGCCTGATGGAATCATGGGCACCATTGTGACACTGCAGGGTGTCATGGAAGCAAGGGGCCATTGTCACACGATGGGGCCTCTTGGGATCCAAGGGCAGTTGTGATACCATGGAAATTATGGCAGCTGTGGCACCATGAAACCAAGGAGACCATTGTGACCCTACAGGACCTCATGGAACTAAGGATTCATGGAACAG
The DNA here is from genome assembly GCF_051311805.1 of Agelaius phoeniceus. Taxonomy (NCBI): domain Eukaryota; kingdom Metazoa; phylum Chordata; class Aves; order Passeriformes; family Icteridae; genus Agelaius; species Agelaius phoeniceus. Next base: position 6,873,444 of record NW_027509867.1, on the reverse strand, counting down.
TGCAGGACACATGGAACCGAGGGGCCATAGTGAAGCTGTGGAACCAAAAGAGCCCATTGTGACACTGTGGGCCCCCATGGATCCAAAGGTCCATTTTTACATTGCAGGGCCGTGTGGAATCCTGGAGACCACTGTGAAACTTTGAGGCCTTGTTGAATTAAGTGGCCCTGCAGGGCCTCATGGAACCAATGAGACCCCATAGAACCCAGGGTCCTTTGTGACCCTCTTGTACCAAGGTGTCGTGGGTTGACCCAGGCCAAATGCCAGGCATCCATGAGGGCTGCTCACTCACTCCCCTCTGCAGCTGGACAAAGAAAATTTAATAAAGGGTTCATGGGTTGAGATAAGGACTGGGCCAGATCACTCATCAAATATGTCCTGGGGAAAACAGGCTTAGCTTAGAGATGTGAAATTAATTCATTTATTACTAACAAAATCAGAGCAGGAAAAGGGGAAATAAAATCCTCACCTCTCTCCTTCCAGCCCTACCTCCTACGCCAGCAGTGCAGGGAGACAGGGAATGGGGGTTATGGTCAGTTCATCACCCATGGCTTCTGCCCCTGCTCAGGGAGAGGAGTGGTTCCCCTGCTGCACCGTGGCTCCCTCCCAAGGGAGACACTTCTGCAGGAGCTTCTCCCATGTGAGTCCATTTCAGGGGCAACAGCCCTCTGCAAACTGCTGCAGTGTGAGTCCACGCCAGGGACAACAGTCCTTCCCAAACTGCTGCAGCATGGGTCACCCTTCCAGGGGTGCATTCCTCCAGGGACAGGCTGCTCCAGCCTGGGAGCAGGGCCCCTCTCTCCATGGCTCTCCTACAGGGTGCCTGGGTCTCCAGTGCCTGGAGCACCTCCTGCCCCTCCTTCTGCACTGACCTTGATGTCTGCACACTTGTTCTTCTCACGTGTTCTCCCTCTGCTCTCCTCTGACTGGAGTTAAAACTGCCCCACAATCTCTATTTTGGTTTCTTTTTCAATCTGTTATCACAGAAGCATTACCACCATTTGTAACTGGCCCAGCCTTTGCCAGCAGCAGGTCCATCTTTGAAGCCACCAGGAATTGGCTGTGCCAGACACGGTGGAAGCTTCCAGCAGCTTCTCACAGGAGCCATCCCTGTGCCCCCCTGTGAAATACAAAGCTGTGTTTGTGTCAGGTACATACAGGCAACGCATGTATTTGCGATTGTAATATGTGCGGAAACTGACCACGGGACAGTTATAAAGATGGATTCTAATAATTACTGAGGAAAGTAAAGCATGGAAGAAGCCTTTGAACCTATCCTTTGTTCATAATTAACCTTTATAAGTCTTAAGTGGATTTAGGAGCATTTGAATTAAAGCTTTAAGGATGTTGCTTTTTGACAGGAACTTTCTGCTTGTAGCTAAGCCTTAAAAAGTTTTGCAATAATAACCTTTTGAAGTATAATTTTAGAATATTGCTTGTAGTAAGGATCTTTGAAACTATAGCTTTAGAATATATAAAGGAAACATGCTTATCTCACGCCTTAACAAAACAGTGAAAAGCAGCTTGAGAAAGGAAGATGAACATCACCTCAAGGATTTATGGTTTCGACCAAGGGAAGCTGGACATCACTGTTATGAGATTTATAGTCCTTGCAATCAAAAGATGGACCCACATCTGGAGAGCTGGACCTCACCAGCTGGGAGACTTCTTCCTTCTTTCGGAAACGAAACCACCACTATCTGGGGATACTCCTTTCTGGGATACATCCTGAGAAAAACTAAAAACTAAAACTAAATCACAATAGTGTATAGAATTGTGACATAAAAATTGGGAATAGAAACTGCTGATGAGTAAAAATTGGGAATAGAAACTGTTGAGAAAGCTGATGAGTACCCCTATAAATACCTGAAGGCTTCAACTATGGGTGTGCAGTTGGAGGGAAAACTTCCCCCACTGTACCCAGCGCTGTATTGCTCATGCTTTACCATATTAATTAATAAATTGATTGCTGCTTGAATATTGGCCTAGTCATGTTTCTCATTTATAACAGTCCCAAAGGGATCTGGGCTGATCTGGATCCAATGGCTGCAGTGGGTGTGCCATTCCTAAATCCAGTTTGGGAGAGCCACGGCCGTGTTGCTGTGTGAGCTCTGAGGTATCTGATGGTGGGAGATGCTCAGGTTTGTCCTGTTTGCATCCCCAGCTCCTGCAGAGCCGCTGTCAAACAGCGCCAGGGGATGATCCTGGCACTGCCCCTGGCCTGGCTCAGAGCTCAGCTTTCCTCCATCAATCCCACTTCAGAGCTTCCCTCTGGGGGGAAGGTGTTAGTGGGTCAGGAGCAGCACAATCCAGAGAATTGGAGGATGGCTTTATGTTGGTAATTCTGGGAATGGGTTTCTCTGGCAGGATGCTGGACACCAGGGATTTCTGCCCTCCTTTCTCAGGAGAGTTTGGGTTTCTCGTGTCAGTGCTGTTCCACAGCTCCCACCATCCCTGCTCCTTTCACTGACACTTCCCCAGCTTCCCAGTGTCCTTTCTGAGGGGAAGAAAGGAACATCCATGGTGGCACCCCTTGGCTGCCTGGGGCTCCAGCTGCTCCTGGAGCTGCAGCGTGTCTGGCACAGCCGCTCTCAGTGGGGCTGGGCCTTGGTTCAGGCCCCACAGTCCCTGTCAGTGCCCACTCCCCACTGGGCTCACGCTCTGGCCGTGTGGGGCTGCTGAAGGCTCAGCGGCTCTGGCTGAGCACTCCCAGCTCTGCAGCTCCTGACTCATCCCAGGGATGGGGTCCCGCAGCCCCGGTCGGGGCCGTGTTGCCAACGGGGCCCTGCTTTGGGGTGGCCATGGGTACCTGCTGCTCCTCCACCCTCAGCAGCCCCACAGCAGAAGGGTCCTCTGGGAGCCCAGGCAAGGGATCCAGCTGTGCCATTCCCTCTGTGTCCACAGCAGCTCTCCCCAAAGTCCTTTGGGCTCCCTGAAATCCTGTCTCCTGAGGTGATCCATGCCAGGGAGTCCCAGGGCCTCTGGGCCAGTCCCAGGGGGTGTTTTTGCCATTCCCAGTCGTGGTCACTTCAGCTGCTGATGTGCTCAGGCCTGAGTGGCAGCCCTCAGCCAGAGCTGGCTTACAGGACAAACCCTGGGCATTATGTGCCTAACACCATCAGTTTTAGTTAGCTAAAAATAGATGACCAAGGTGCTTCTGCAGCTGTGTAACACCAAGCCAGCTGCTTTGGAGACTTTCACATAATCTTGTGTAGTTACCTGCAAGAAATGTGTCATTCTAAGAAATTTTCCCAACTGACATGAATAGAGGCTTGTAGGATATTTTAGGGGAAACCCTCCAAGCCAGGGACTGGGCTCTGGCCAAGCCCTGGGCCCTCCTGGTCAGCAAAAGTACCATGAGATCCAGGAGTTTATGTGCTAGAAGTATCATCAAGTCACTTTGACTTGCTCATTTGGGCCTATGAATGTTGAACCCACTTTTGGAGAAATTTGGAGACCTCACCTACTATTGGATGCACCATGTAGGATTTTCCCAAGTGCTTGCAAGAGTTCTCCAGGTCCTCACTGTGAAATGGGGCTCCCCAGTGACTGCAGACTCTGGATGATGGTAAAGTATTTAGGCAATTGGGGATGTGTCTTTCTCAGTCCCTATCCTTTCTCTCCTGTAATAATGATTAGGTGCATTACCTTGCTTCTTTTTGCTTGTTGCTAAAGCCAAGCATGTAGTTGTATTGAATGTATAATTTTAATTTTGTGTTGCCTTAACACTCACAGTAAAATAAGACCATTCTTCCCACTGGTTTCTATGCTCTTTAAATCAGCCCTGTCAGCTGGCAGAACAGGTATCAGAACCTGATGAAAGCCAGGCTCTGCTGTGATCTAGCTGGGCCCATGGAATGCAGAGGGCCACTGTCAGTCCATGGAAGCCATGGAAGCAAGGCTCAGATGGGAGAAAGGCGTGCACCAAGGAACCCCAGAGACCCTGATGGAGCCAGGGCTGCAGGGTGTCACACAGGGAGGGACCTCATGGCAGCAGGAGAGCACTGCGAGGCTGTGGAACAACGTGGCACCAAGGTTCCACTGGGACTTGACAGAACCCCATGGACGTGAATGGCCCCAAATGGGGCCCAGAGACACTTCCCAGACAAGGCCCAGGGAGGGGGATTTGCTTTATTCAGCGCCAGGTGTGCGGGGATATCTCCTCCTGACAGCACACAGCACACAGACATTACAATGGATGGTTATACTCTATGCACATTCATGGTTTTCCTTAGAAAAGCTGTGGTTATGCAAACGATCTCTCAGCACTCATTACCATCATTAGCATGCGCCAGGTGCAGGCGCAGCGCGCACTGGTGCTGGCACTGAGGAAGGCTTCGCGTCTTCCTCGGGGGTCTCCTGATGAAGGCTGGACGTCTTCATCGCCGTGCCCTTTGCACCTTTCTCCTCTAGGCATGTGCAGTCTCTTGTTGGCTGTTTCAGCAATTTCCTCACTGGTTTTAGCAAGCTCTGCCCTTCATTACTGCCAATTTTGTTCCCTGTTTTTTGCCAACATTCATCCTGTGTCTTGAGCTTGTGGCTGAATCTTTGCAAGCTTCCATATTGGGTGCAGTGTCTCTTATTCTTGCCCAAGTATGCCTGGGCACAGTGCTTTTAACCCTTTCACAGCCAAGGACTGGAGAGCCACTCCTGGACCCTGGGAATTCCTGCAGGTGCACCCACCTTTGCAGACAATGAGGCTCCAACCTCACTGTGAGAGGGCCCAGCTTTTACACTGTTAAACAAACAAGCTGACATCACTGCTGGTGTGGGAACATCTGGTTTCATTCTCCTGAGTGGCTTCTCCCAAAGCCTGGCCAGGGCTCAAGGTGGAACCAAGGGAGGTTGTAGAGAGCTTTTTGGAGAGTTGGTTAGCTGAGAAAGGACATTCCGATGTGATGCCGATGGATAAGGGTAAGAGAAACAAGCTGGGAACTGAGCAACCGGTGCCTACTTACTGACAAAGGTCACAGTGACCTTCTCTAAAACGGGAAGACGGGGGAGAAAATTGCTTGCCAGAAAATGTAGTTATCCCAAGGTAGAGAAATTAGAAGAATGTACACATAGAAGCAAAATAATTGTTAAGAGATAGAAGTAGGTGTGTTTGATTATAGTGTGCTTTAACCAATAATGAGCTCAGATTTTGCAATATGCATAAGCTTCATTAACACTAATATAAAAATGTGTAAGCTTTCAATAAACTTCGAGATTTGCTATTCATCGCATATGGTGTGTCGCATCTCTCCCGCCGTTACGACAAATGGTGACCCCGGACGTGTTCCTTCGGGACTAGCCACGGTCGGAGGCGTAAAAGTCAAGTGCAGGTCCTTTCGCGGCTGGGGACGGCAAAAAACACCGCTGAAAAAAGAAGGTGTCCAGTGCCCCGGGTGACCTCAGAGGAGAGCCCGGCTGCTACGTGCTGCCGGACCTGAATAGAGCCGCAAGAAGCGCGCAATTGTCGTTAAAATGGATAAAGACAGGCAAGCAGCATATGATTTATTTACTGACTTTTTACGAGGGCGTCAGATTAGAGGGATAGATTTACAGAAAGAACTTCCTGGGTTGTTAGCTCATGGGTGTGCACAGGGGTTTTTTCGTAATCCGCATACAGTGCATGAGTTGTCGGAATGGCGTATGTTCGGAGATAAGCTGTGGCGTGCAATCATAGATGAAGATAAGACCGCGAAAGAGTTGGGAAATTTATGGCGAGTCGTGCATGCTGAATTCTTGAAATACAAGGCAGAGGAAAGAGCTGCCCAGCAGACTAGTGCAGCCCGTGAAAGCAACAGGAGTTGCAGAGACTGGTTTGGGTCCCCACCGATACAAGCTCCTGCTCTAAACAGCAGCTCCCTGCAGCTATCGGCTTCTGCCGCGGGCAGCAGCCCCCCCGTGCGTATTCCAGCCGTGCCGTCCGCGCCGCCTGCCCCGGTGTTAAACCCTGCACCGCCTCCGCCTCCTCCCGCTCCGGACCCGCACCCTCCGCCGCCCTGCCGCAGCGCACAGCCCGCAGCCGCCCCGCTGGAGAGGCTCGTGCCGGCCCCGGCCCTGGGCGACTCAGCAGCTGCGGCATGGCCGCCTCCCGCTCCGCAGCCGCCAGCACCGCTCTGCAGCCGCCCCGTCCCCGAGCCGAGGGAGGGACGGCAGGACGGGCCTCCCGCCCCCCGTGCGGAAGCGGGCTCCGGTGAGTCCGCCCGCCCTGCGGCTGCCCGGCGCAGTTCTGCTTCCCGGCCACCAGCTCTCCGCGCCCGGACACAGATAGCAGCTATCACCACTTCGGCTAAACCTGCCTTCAGCCCGCAACCGCCGGGAGCCTCAGAGTAGACCTAGCAGCAGCAGCAGACAGTGATTTTAGTGACTGTTCACCTACAAAAGTCCCAACGAGAGTAAAGAGACCACTCATTATTGATGGATTATCTGTGAGAGTTTTGCTTTTAGGACATTTCTCGGCTACAGTATTAAGATTGTTTGTTTTATCTAGAATAATGGACGCTGGCTATGTAGGGGAGAGTTCTATTATGCTGTATATTCTTTTTCCACCTATGCGAATCGAACAATTAACTGTTAGATGAACTTTGACCTTTGTTAAAGGGAACTGATCCGGCACAGCCTGTTCGTATAACCCCTGAACGGGCTGAAACACTGCAACAGGTATTAGACCGTGTTACACAAGGCAGTGTTCAGAGACGTGATTTTGATCTCCCTGTACAGCTGACAGTTTGGTGTAGACAAAAATTTTTACTGGGTGCACTTACTCAGCATAACAGAAAAACGGGGGAGATATGGGCCTTGGAATGGATATCTCCTCCACTTCAACAACATAAAACTCTTTTTCAGAAAATTGAAATTTTAGCTGATTTGTTCAAAAAAGGTCGTGATAGGACAGTGGGGTTGGATTCAATGCCCAAAAAGATCACTAAAGTCCTTATCGGATGCTATAACTGCTTACACAGGTGCAGGAAGAAAATCCAAACAACTGTTACTCATTATATGTTTAGAAAACTGGACTGGATGTCATGTAACATTTAGAATTATAATTTAACCTGAATGTTAGTTTGCACAAAAAAAAAAACAACTCCCTCCAAACAACAAAAACAACAAAACTCCTTCTCAAAACCGATACTAAAATATATAATAGACTTCCAACCATAATATTAATACTATTATTATTATTATTATTGTGGACAATTTTGATAAATAATTACCAAAAAGAATATATTCATCCCTACTGTTTAAGCATCAATTGACTTTTAAAACATAAAGCATAAACACTGATGTTTGAGGCCTAGAAAACATTCATTCTATTGTTTGAATAAGGATTTCAGTCTACAGGAAAACTGTTGCTTAGCTTTTCCTGTAACATCGAACAAAGAGTATTTTGTACTTAGTTGTTATCCTTTTTCTTTGTCCAAGTGAGAACACAATATGTCATTTAAAATATTCTCTCATTTAATTTACATTTTAATCTGAAAGAGAATATGAGTTTAAAAAATCATACCACAGCATTAACGTCCCTTTGTACTTAGAAACATATTTCTTGTACCTGTTCAATTTAAAGCAAACCTGCAATACTCTAAGCACCTGACTCAACTTGTAACTTCTCCATCACTTTTTATATTTTTTTCCCTCTGAAAATAACCAGTGTGAGCTGTAGCTTGTCTCACATGTGTTAAGTTCTTCACTGGCTTTGCATAAGGAGATTCACAAGCACATGAGTTATTCTACACTGCTTATTTGTCTTAAATATCCGATCTAAAACACATCATCTGATTTGTATTTCTTAATATTTTATAGGTGAGTTAGTTCTGAGTTATTTTTCTCTGTTTCCTGTGTTTAACCAAGATGCTGAAAGACTTTGTTGATACATCAGACTTCACTGAAACAAAGGCTTCACACAGATCAGGCATCTAAACTGTTTGTTCATTTCAAAAGTGGTATTTTGGCTACAGTATATTTTTTCCACTTGTGTGGTATGCATTTGCAGCTGACTGCCAGGACGATGTAAAGTTTTGGTCCCCAGCAGCCATAGTTGCAGCATCTTTCTTAACTCGAGGGGTATCAGCAGCAAGTGCTCATGCTATTTTAAATAAGTTAGGATGTTGGCTTGCTAAACAAACAAATGCAACTTCTTTAGCAATTTCCAGTCTTTTGCTTGATGTAGATTCTATTCGCCATGCAACGCTTCAAAATAGAGCTGCGATTGATTTTCTCTTACTTGCACAAGGCCATGGCTGTGATGAATTTGAGGGCATGTGTTGCATGAATCTCTCTGATCATGCACAGTTTGTACACTCACAGCTCTCTGAGTTACGGAGGTTAACTGGGAATTTACAGGTGGAATCAGGCCTTGGTATTGATGGATGGCTCAAATCTTTAAACTTAGGATCATGGTTACGTTCACTTATTAAGGTTAGCATTGTAGTAGCTATTGTAGCTTTGCTGTTAGTATTAGTCTTGCCTTGTTTTTGTATATGCTTGCAGAATATGGTGCGAAAGATGATAACTACTGCATTTAATCAAACTATGCTTGTTCAACAGAAAAGCAGGGGAGATGTAGAGAGCTTTTTGGAGAGTTGGTTAGCTGAGAAAGGACATTCCGATGTGATGCCGATGGATAAGGGTAAGAGAAACAAGCTGGGAACTGAGCAACCGGTGCCTACTTACTGACAAAGGTCACAGTGACCTTCTCTAAAACGGGAAGACGGGGGAGAAAATTGCTTGCCAGAAAATGTAGTTATCCCAAGGTAGAGAAATTAGAAGAATGCACACATAGAAGCAAAATAATTGTTAAGAGATAGAAGTAGGTGTGTTTGATTATAGTGTGCTTTAACCAATAATGAGCTCAGATTTTGCAATATGCATAAGCTTCATTAACACTAATATAAAAATGTGTAAGCTTTCAATAAACTTCGAGATTTGCTATTCATCGCATATGGTGTGTCGCATCTCTCCCGCCGTTACAACAGAAGGTGACTTTGATCCCACAGCCTCAAACAAAGCCAGATGGGATCTGGCCTGCTTTCTAAATACAGGAATGTAAATCCATATTTCACCAATGAACACATACAGAGATCATATTGCTAATAATGATTCATTGATGAGTGGATACAAATACTACCTTTGGTTGGAAGGTTCATCTGGAGCTCAGCTTTGCCTCAGGGCCTGTTGTTCAGGCCTCACTCAGGGCCTGCTGAGGCCTCAGTGCTTCACTCAGTGCTTTGACCTACAGATGAACTGCAACCTTCAGAACAATTGCAATAACACAGTTTAAATTTAGGTATTAGGCACAAAGGCATGACCTCTTGTTCTTCAATTAAGTGCTGCTCAAGTTCATTACTCAGAGCTACAATTTGCATTCCTTTTAAAACATGCCTAATTAGTTGCTATTCTCTGTCCTTTATCAAATGCCCCTTTTTTCCTTGAGACTGTGTCTCTTTTCAGACAACTCCAAGTACTCCATTTCCAGCACAAGGTGTCACAACAACTCCAACATGGAATCATAACACACCAAGTGCTCACACTGCAATGATTGCAGTGACTGCCACGAATGCACTTCACAGCAGCCTCCAATTTGGGAGCCAATCCCACCATGAGGAATTTTCTTCTTTCTGCCTCTCTTCTCCTGATCTTTCTATTGAGGTGATTTCTGATTGTTGGACCTCAAACCCAGCACTGATAGACATTCCTACAACATTCCTGTCCTGGAATAGCCCAGGATCCTCCCTGGCCAGCAAGCAGATAATCCAAGGCCCTGCAGTTCTGCAGAGCCCCACTGGTGTTTGTTGGAGCTCGCAGGATGTGCGGTCGGATGTTTTAACAGCATCACTTCTTTCTTCTTCTAATAATTGATTTAGCTCATTAATGTAAATTGGGTGCAGCCATGCACAGCCAGGAGTTTCTATTTCCCCATGGGCCATTGTTAAGGGCATGGAGCACATCTGGGAGATGGGTTCTCCATGGGCAAAGGTTCCCATCTCCTCATTTTTTCAGCTGCTCTTTTAACAACCCCTTCACCCATTCAACCAATGCTGCAGCTTGTGGATTGTCTGGGATATGAAAAACCCTGCAGGCTCAATCACTGCATTTTTCACAGTAACAGACAAAGCATTCCACATCACAGTATCAGCAAATCCTGTAAAAACAGCCAATTTCCTCCCTTCCTCCCTTTCTCCTTGTATACAATTCACAAAGTTTACTACAGACATTTGGGTCTTGGCCAGTCCTTTCTGTAGGGTATTTAGTGTCACAGTGAGCAGCCAAAGCTGACATATTAGTATTGTCAGCATTATTTCACATTATCAATTTTTAATTACATAGATAAAAATATAAATTATTGTGTTATATTAAATTAAAGTATTACATATTATAATTATAATTATTATTATTATTATTATTTCTTCACTTGTATAGATGAACCTGAGCTCAAGATTAAAACCTTCTTCTGTCACCCCATGTGGGAGTGTTCCCACAACAGCTTTTCCTTATGTTGGTGCTGTTTCCAAAGTGTCATTTACAAAATTCACCCTCGTCTTCCCAACCCCACAAGTTCTTTTCCTTTTCCATGTGCAATTTTTGGATGCATTTGAAGCCATCCAGGGGTGCAGCCTCTTTTACCCGACTGCCCCACTGCTCCCACGGGGCTCCGACCTCAGCCCACTCCAGAGCCAGGGAACTCCAGGGAAGGGCTTCCCATCTGGGAATTTCTGATGGCACTGATTCCTCACAGTTACACTGAACAAGTGACATTTTGTTGGGATCTGGCCAGACTGTGCCAGTTCTGTTTTACCAGTGGGCAGGGTCAGCACCAAAGACACAGACTCCACCTGAAGGAATCAGTGTCATTTCCTGCAGCTCAAAGCAGCAAAGAATCACAACAGGAGCAGCTCAGCAATGCACCCAACCATCCCCACCAAAGATTGCCTTCAGTGATTGAGAAAGATCCAGCCCCAGTTACCCTCAGCCTTTACCATCGCCCAGACCCACACAGCAGCTGGGGAAGCTGTCACAGCCAAGGGCTGCAGAGCCACTCCTGGGCACTGGCAATTCCTGCAGGTGCCTCCAGCCCCAGGTGAGGCTCCAACCCCGCTGGGAGAGGGCCCAGCTCTGACAGTGCTGAATGGACAAACTGACAGCACTGCTAGTGTGGCAACATCTGGTTTCATCCTCCTCTTGGCTCCCTCCCAAAGCCTGGCCAGGGCCCCAGGAGGAACCAAGGGAGGTGACTTTGACCATTCAGCCCCAAACAAGGCCAGATGTCAGATTTCATGGCCTGGTCTGGCTTCTAAATACACAAAGGTCAATACATGTTTCACTAATGAGTGGCTACATCTATCACAGTGCTAATGACCATGCATATCTCATCAGGGAGCAGATACAAAGATAACCTTTGCTTGGAAGGTTCATCCAGAGGCCACCTTTGGCTCAGGGCCTGCTGTTCAGGCCTCACTCAGGGCTGCTGTCCAGGCCTTGGCACTTCAGGGACGTGCTTTAGTGCTGGGCTTGGCACTGCTGGCTGAGCGGCTGCACTGGGGGAGCTCAGAGGGCTTTTCCAACAGAAAGGATTCTGTGATTCCATGATTCTATCCACTACATTCAGCTGGGTCCATGTTAGCAGCATTCATTTGCTCAGAAAGTCTCCTCTTGCCCAGCTCCTGTGGCCTGAGGCTTCAGCTCCTTCAGCTCCTGGTGCTGAGCTGCTCATGCTGAACGAGACGACTCGGAGAGAAGAGCACAGTCCATGCAATTCCTTCTGGGACACAGAGAGGGGAGGCTGTGCAAACAGGAGCATTGTTTGCTGTGGCCTCCTCTCTGCCCTTCACGCCTTTCAGCGCTTGGGACCAGCCAAGAGCTTTCTCCAAGAGTGCAATGGAGCAGCTGTTCCTGCTCCTGGCTCTGGCTCTCTCCAGTCTCTGCCATTGCCTGCTTCTGTCCCTCGTGCTGTGCCCTCTGTTCCCCCAGGGCTGGCTGGCTGCTGCCCAGGACTGTGGCACGGGCCCAGATCCAGTGCTCCAGAGCCTCCTTTCTGTGCCCTTGGAGCTGCCTGGGCACAGCAGCCTTTTCCATCTGGCAGCTCCCCATGGACAGGGAGTGCCCAGCTGCGTTCCTTGCACAGCCTCCAGGAGCCCAGGGCTGCCATCTCAAGTCCCTGCTGGCACTGGGGGCTCCCAGGTGCCTCAGGCTGCTGTGACACCGCTGCACACGGGAGGGAACAGGGGCAGGGGCTGTGCTGAAAGTCAGCTCCATCTGCTGCTGCTGCTGCTGCTGCTGCTGCTGCTGCTGCTGCTGCTGCTGCTGCTGTGGGGTCATTTGTGCAGCCCTGGCCCAGAGTCAGGGATCAGATCCTGCCAGTCTCTTCCAGCCCTGGCTGCTCAGAGGTTGGGCCTTGGAGCCTCAGGTGGGCAAAGGCAGCTGCTCCTGGTCCCTCTGTGTGCCCGTGTTCAGCAGTGCTGCTCCATCAGTCTGTGCCCAGCAACGGGGAAAAGCCTCAGCCCTGCAGGGCCAGGAGCTGCCGGGCTCTGCCTGAGCAGCTCAGCCAGCAGGAAGGGAGCTGCTCCACACGGGAACCAGGAGCAAAGGACATTCCTTTGATAGGACAGGTTTTCTATTTAAAAGAAAAAAAAAGAAAAAGGGAAAAAAATAGGTAAATTGTAAAAGATAAGAATAAAATCCAAGTGTTAGTGAAAAAACATAACATAATGTGAGTGAAAAAAACAAAACAAATGCAAAGTTACATTCTTTGCATTAAGAGATAAATTATTTTAAAAAGAGAACTCAGTTATTTACATTGTAAATGTGCTGATGGCATGGATCCATCTTAATGACCTCAGCACCCCTTTTTTAAAAGTTTTTAAGGTTGTTTCCAACATTGTTAAATTGTGGGTGAAGCAATGGGAAATTGCTTTGTGCCCTGCCACCTCCAAGCCGGACTGGGAATGGAAACTCTGTCAAAGCCCAAATCCTTTAGAAGATGCCCTTCCTTCTCAGCCTGGAAATGAGCTGCAAATTCCCTTTGAAAATGTCAGGCATTTCTTAGAGACACAAAGTCCCACTGACAGCTTTTTGCTCTGGTTTGGGAGTGCAGAAGGGCAATTCTCCATCCACCAGCTCCAGACTGCACTGCCTCAGGAGCACGGCCCACTCGCCAGCTTTGGCCCACTCGTGGCACTGCTAGAGGAGGAAGAAAGTGCAACTGCACAATTCCAGCCAACCAAGAAGGAAGAATGGGACAGACAAAACAGCCTGTGCAGATCCAGGCGTTCAGCTGGGACTGTGGAGAGTTTGGGGCCTTGCCAATTGGATGTGTGTCCCCAGCTGCAATCTCTGGGCCTGCAGCAGAGTCTCACTCACTGCCAAAGCAGAAAGCTCAGGCGCTGTGCTTGCAACGGGCTCATCTGATGCAGAGCTGTTGGAGCAATGTGAGGGCAGAGCCAGCCCAGCTGGGCCCAGGGCTGAGCCCAGCAGAGCCCTGGCAGAGCCCAGAGCAGCCTCAGCAGCCGCAGAGCCCGGCTGCAAGGAGAGAAAGCAGAAACCGCCCGTCAGCTGAGGGCTCCTGTGCCCTTGTGCCAAGGCCTGCGGTGCCCAGGCCATGCTGGCTGTGCCCAGAGCTGTGCCCTGAGCTGCCCATCCCTGCTGCCTTTGGCAGCAGAGCAGGAGGGCAGGACATGTGCCCAGCCTGCAGCCAGCCACGGCACATCCAGCCCTCAGCAGCTGCCCAGAGCAGGATGCTCCTGTGCTCGCTGCCATCTCCCAAAAGCTCTGATCCCACCCTGCCAAGCACACAGGGACCCACCTCACGCCAGCCACGGCTGCAAGAAAAGCTGCTCCCAAACCATGGCCTCAGCCTTCTCCAAGGGCACGGCCCATCCACGCCACAGCTGCTCCCAAGCACTTCCCCATCCACACTGGACCACCTAGAACGCTTCCTCTGGAAAAACAAACAACACATTATTGAAAAGAGATTAGATGCAAAAAGGGAAAACAAGAAAAACGGGAAAAACTCTTATCTCTGTCAGGGCCTTGAGGGAGGCCCAACTCCTACATGGTAGGGAAAAACCCAGCCATGGCTGAGGGAAGCCCACACTTTCTCTCTTCCCTCCTGCACTGCCCCCCAAAATCACCGTGATCCCAAAGCAAACAAGGGCAGTGGGGCAGCCCAAGCCCTTCCTTGCCTGCAGAGCAAAGCAGCCCCTGCACAGGTTCTGGAGTCCCACCTCTGCTCCCACCATGGGGCTTTGTTTGTGTCGGGCTGGCTGCCCCAGCCCCAGCCCCAGCCCCAGCCCGGGGCACGGTGGCTGCTGGGGGCTGTTGGCAGGGCCAGGAGCCCACTCCCATTTCGTACCCAGCCCAGCCCATCCCCCCAGCCCTGCCAAAAAGCAGCTGGGCAGCGACTGAAGGATGAGTTGCATCTGCCCCAGCAAAGGGGGAACCTTTGCTTCCCAGCCAGGCTGGGCCATGCCCAAATCTGGCAGAATTTCCCCAGCTGGGGACTCATCTGCAAATTCCCTGTGGAGTTTGCCTTTGAAGAAGGTGCCAGAATCAAAGTCCATCACCTTCAGCCTCCAGTGGCCAGGCTGAGGAAGAGCTTCTCATCCTTGATGTCATCCTGGCTGTCTCCAGCAGCAGCAGCAGCAGCAGCAGCATCCCCACCCGGTACAGCTTCTCCAGGGGCTCCTGCTCCTTCCCTGGGGGGAGACCAGGCTCTCAGGGCTCTGCCCAGGGCCCCAGCTGTCAGGGAACCAGCACTGGCCAAACCAGCTTGGATGGCGGCCACCAGTGCTGGGCAGAGCAGCTCAGCTCCAGCACAAGGGCTGCGTGTGCCCATCCCATGGCCCCGGTGCAGTGACACAGGCAGCACAAAAAGGTCTGGGTTCCTCTGCTTCTCATTGCCAAGGCATGTGTGGAGCTGCAACTTACCAGGGCCCTGGATGCTCCAGGGACCTGGAGAACCATTCCCAACAATTGGGAAAATCCTAGGTGCTCCATCCACCCATAGATGAGGTCTCCAAATTTGCCCCAAAATTGCGTCCAGCATTTAGAGGCCAAAAAGAGCAAGTCCAAGTGACTTGATGATATTTTTAGCCCAGAAAGCCCTGCTGCTGATGGCACACTTCACAATCAGCAGGGGACACAGCTAGGCCAAAGCCCAGAGCTCTGCCAGGAGCCTTTCTCCTCAAACACCCTTCAAACAAACCTCCATGCAAGTCAGTTGGGAAAGTTTCTTCAAATGATACATTTCTGGCACATAACTACACAGGGTTATGGGAAAGATCCTAAAGCAGCTGCTCTGGAGTCAAAGAGGCAGCACTAAGAGTCCTTGTCATGTGTTTGGAGCTAAATCCCACTTTGGGCGAGTTGAAGGAGTTTGGAACGAGCTAGAGAGCGGACCTCGGAGTTTTTAGATGATGCCATTGTTTGGCTCCCATCTGCACCACATGGCTCACAAGGCCACAAGACTTGTAGTTACAAAAGCTTTGAAGGATTTCTTGGCCAAGAAGACACTGCCAACAAGGATATTTGTGTTTTGGAGCCAATCCTTCAATCTTTCGTCTTATGGACTCATGCTACAGTGTAAGCTTCCTCAGCCAATCATGTTATGACACACAAACCTACAGCACTGCATCCTAAACTTCTTGTTTACCATTGTAACTACTTTTACTTTTTCTGCATCTTGAACTATAAAACTCTAAACTTTCCTCCCTGTGTCTCTGCTAGAAACTAGAAATCCACATTCTCACTTCTAGCACCTAAGTTTGGAAGCCCTTTCCAAGGTCTCAGATCAAATCCTGGGTTCAATTCTAAGCTTTGCTGACAAGACCAAAGGTCTGGGATTTCCCTGCATTTGGGTTTCCAACAACACTGATGCTGTTGGTTCCACAGTGCCCAGGATCCCTCTTGCAAGTCAACTCTGGCAGGAACAAGGCGGCTGCCGGGGGCTGCTTGTGGCCTCTGACAGCCCCATTGCTCAGGGCTTGCCAGCGCCCCAGCCCCTCAGGCCCTGCCCCAGCCCGGCCAAGCTGCCCGGCAGCAGCGCCGCAGCCCCACAGCAGCTCCAGAGCAGCCCCAGCCAGAGGCACCTGGGAGCCCTCAGCAAGGCAGGCAGCAGCACACGGGCAGGAGGGCACGGATGGCGCTTCCTGCCTGGCACAGGGCTTGTGGCCATCTCCAGGCACCGCTCTGGCAGGGATCCCCGCAGCTCCGGCCCCTGCCCAGCCGCTCTGTGGGCAGCACAAAGGCTTCAGCAGAACCACCACAGGCCAAGGGGCTTCTGGCCATTTCCCCTTGCCCGCTGCACGCCCGGGCAGCTGGCTGAGCACAAGCACCCTTTTCCCCCTTCAGGGCCTCAGGACCCCTCAGCCTGCTGTGCTGCTGAGCACAAGCTCCCTTTTCACCCTTTCCTGCCTCTTGCCCAGCAGACCCTGGGCAGCAAAGAAAAGCTCCTGGCAGTCTGCGTATCATAACACATTCTAGAATTATTTACAGTAATCGATAATCTATAATAATATATATAATTCTATATACTCTATAATTTATTTATTTACAATATAGATAAAAAATAGAAAAGAAGAAAAATCTTAAAGAAAATTACCTCTGGCTCAGGTTGCCCCAGCAAAGACAGCCTCCCAGATCAGCTCTCCTCCTAAGTCATCCGGCAGTGCAGGCAGCCGAACCCCGACAGGCGAGGCCGAGTCCTCCATGCCCTGCGCAGCTGATCTTGCAGCCTCTGGATGGTGGAATATCGCCCACGCTCTATTGCCCGGAGGACATGCAGTGTTTCAAGTGCCAGCTGTGACACGGCACTGCTCACGTCCTCCGTCAGGCGTTCCAGGGCTGCAAGACAGAGGAACAGAGCCACTGTCAGAGCTGGATCTGTGGGGAGCCGAGGAGAGCCCCCTGCCAGGGCCATCCCAGCCGGCTCTGGCCATGGCCAGGAGGGAGCAGGGGCCAAAGGGATCAGCCCGAAGCTGCTGGCCACCAATGGCCCACGTGGCCTCAAATCTCCGTGTGCTCTGGCCACGGGAGCAGAGCCCTCCGCAGCCGGGGCAGGGCTTGCAGCTCTCCCCCCGGCAGCCCCCGCTGCCAGCCCGCTGCCCTCACTCACCAGTGCAGATCAGCTGCAGCTCTTGCTGCTGCCCCCTCAGGTGCCGCCCGGCCATGCCTGTGAACACAGAGCCTGTCACGGCCCCAGCGGCACAGCTCCCTGCCGGCGGCAGCAGCAATGCCCAGCCCAGGCGGGGCTCCACGGCGCCGGGCCTGGCTGGCGCTGCCGGGGCAGCAGGCGGGGCCGGGGCCGAGCTGCGGCGGGCCGGGGAGGGAGCCCGGGCTCGTGGCTCACCCGTGAACCTGATGGCCGCCTCTCGCAGGGACTCCTGTGGGCTCTGCAGGTAGCGCAGGGCCTGGCGCAGGTGCTCGGCCGCTCGGCTCCTGTCCTCTGCCAGCTGCAGAGAGCGGCAGGAGGGAAGGGTTGGCGCAGGCTCAGCCCCGGGGCCGGGCGCTGCCTGCGCCCAGCCCTGGCCTCCCCTGCCCGCACAGCCCTGAGGCGCGGCCAGCAGCCGCTGGCCAAGGGTCCCCGAGGGCAGGGGGCAGAGGGCCGGCTGCTGCCCGGGGAGCCGCGGTGCCGGCCCGCAGCCCCGCCGGGCCGGGGCTCCATGGGCACCCGCCTCGGGCCCACAGGAGCCTGGAGAAGAGCCCGTGCGGCCTCTGGCTGCAGCAGCGGGCAGGGGCACAGCTGCCCGGCCCCGCACACTGAGCACCGCCCTCAGGGGCCTTCTCCAGCCTGAGGCTGGGGCTTGCAGGCCCTCCTTACCAGGAGCTCAGCGAACTTCCAGAGTTTCTCTTTCTTCACACTTTTTTCAAGATCTTTCCTTTTCAGGAACTTGACCGCACAAAGCAGCGTTTCCCGAGAAGTCTGGAGAGCAGCAGAGATGCGGAGATGGCCCCAGAGCCCAGGGCACAGGAGCTGCAGCCTGGAGGAGGCTGCAGTCGAGCAGGCGCAGGGCAGGAGGCAGCCGAACCCCCTGCCAGGGGGACAGCAGCAGCCCACGAGTCCTCACCTGTGCCACACGCAGATTCTCATCATGGCAGTGGAAGAGCAGTGGGAGCAGGCTCTGCCACACTTGTGTCATCAGGGGCTTCTTTCCTTCTTCTTCTACAGCAGACATCAAGGTGTGAAAGACAATCATGGAGAGCTGCTGCACCTGGCTATCACCCTGTAGGACAGGAAGGCAGCAAGAGCTCAGCATCAGCTGATTCTGGCCCACACTGGTGCAGGCCTGCATCTCCACAGGGCACCAAGTGTCCGGGCAGCAGCCAGTGGCCATGGCTGGGGACACGGAGCCTTACATAGTCAAAGAGTGGCAGGAACACATTAGCCAAATGCAGGGCGATGGGGCTGGGTATGCGGGCACCATTATCCAGGAACAGATAGCCCAGTAGCATGGTGGTCATCCTGACCCGCAGGAGCTCCACGAGCCTTTCCGTCAGGCTCCACATTCTTTCAGCCTGTGCGGAAGGCAAGTTTGTGAAAGGCCACCCTGCTGCTGTGGGGCCCAGAGGCCAAAGGCCTGTCCTGAAGCACTTGGGCAGCTGAAGCGGGAGGCAGGAGAGCTGGGAGCAGCTGCCCCAGCGCCCAAAGGCCAGGCAAGGCCAAGCGACTGCGTTGCCCAGCCCCACGCTGCCTGCAGGGCTTCAGCCACTGCCCCCTTCTCACCAGCGGGGAATGGTCCCTGAGCGGGAGGAGGGCCCTGAGAAGCTGGCTGCCAATGTCTGTGCGCTCCCTCTGCAGGTGCCATGACAAGACAAGATCCATGATGCTGTCCCTGCATTCCCTCAAGTCCAGGCACTCGAGGAGCTGAAAGGCACAGGCCAGTGACGGGGGAGCCGGCCGGCAGGAGCCCGGAGCCGCACAGGGCTGGGCCCAGGCAGCAGCACAGGGCGCGGGCACCGTCCCAGGCGGCTGCGGCGACGAGAGGGCAGAGAGCTGGGAGGCAGCTCAGCCAGGTCATGCTGGCCTTCAGGCTCACCTCCACAAGGAATGCCAGGGCAGGGAAATCCCAGTATGGCATCTCTTTGCTGAGCATCTCAAGGAGGCAGCATAAGATCCTTTTACACAAGGGCCTGGATGCATGGCGAATCTCCCTGGAAGGTGGAAAATGGCACTAAGACCCTGAGCCGGGGGGGGAAGGAAGCCTCTCCCAGCACTGACTCACACGGTTCTTGTCTTTCCCCACCACCCTGCCAGGGGACCTGGGCCCTTTGAGATGTGGCCGCTCCTGGGCACCCTCCTTTCCCAGCCTTTCCCAGTCCGCTTGGCTGTCCCTCGTCCCTTTGGCCCACAGCCACGGGGACCGTGTGGGACAGCCCGGGCTCAGGGCACAAATGCCGGGAGCAATGGGGACAAGGGGGGTCTCACCTGGCCAGCAGAGCCACGGCATAGTGGTGGGTATCAATGCAGAGCAGCGTGTCCCAGCCACCCTTGCCTTCCATTGACACCACCACGTGCTCACACTGGACAAGGCAGAGCAGGGACTTCAGGGTCTGCACTGCAAACCTGTGTGCACAGCAAAGCCCAGGTCACACTGGCAGCACTGGCTCCTTGGCAGGCCATGTGGCAGGGACAGGTGGACTGGGATGGAGCACCTGTTGGGGCTGGTGGCAAGGCCGTGCTCTTCCTGGCATCCCTTCCAGAAGGCATCGACCTCCTCTGGCATCTCTTCTGTGCTGAAGAACACTTGGAAGAGCAGATGCAAAAATAGGCGGGGGAAATACGGAGCCACTACACGTGGGACAGGGGGCTCCTGGAGGATCTTCCACATCACCATGGTTGCCTGCAAGGGACAAAGCCCCCCGAGACAGCGCTCAGTGCCGAGGTGTCCATGTGGCAGGGCCCGAGCTTGGCAGGGAGAGGCCCGGAGAGACCTTGGCAGGGGGAGCACGGGGCCTGGTGGGCCTAAAGCTGCCCCTGGGCCGGGTTTCAGGCCAGTGCCTGAGGCAGGGAGATGCAGTGGGGGAAGGAGGATGGAGAGCTGCTGGAGAGGCGGCCTTGGGGCCAGCAAAGGCCACTTGCAGAAACTCACAGCCAGGCCAAAGACACCCGTTTTGTTCCCATCAGAGGTGTAAGTGCTGTGCTTGGGCCAGCTCCCCAGCACATCCAGGAGTATCAGCTGCACTGGCTCCGCAGTCCTGAGCGAGCCCATGATGGTCTTCCACATGGAGATGGCAGCTCTGCGGGGTTAGAGCTCTGTCTCAGGGGGGTCTCAGACACGGCACCATGGCCTGGGCATCCCTAGGGGCCCGGGCTGATGGCCGGCTCTGCCTCTGCCCACTGGCCCTCGCCAGCAGCAGCCAGGCAGCCCAGCCCTGTGGGGACAGAGCCCTGAGGGGTGGCAAGGGAGCATGGCAGCAGGCTTGGGGGCTGACGTGCCAGGGCTGGAAAAGGCAGCAGCCAGAGGGCCCTGGAACTCTCTGTTGGTCAGACACCTGGGCCAGGCGGTACAGGGTGATGGGCTGGGGAGGCCTGAGCCCTCTGGGCAGGTGGGCCCCATACCTGTCACAGGACGGGGCCACACGCAGCAGCGTCACGACTGCATCACCCGGGTGTGCTCTGGTGAGAGTCAGCAGGGCCTCATCCAGCCTGTGCTGGGCAGAATCATTGGCCAGGAGCCATTGGTGAATGTACCTGACCATGGTGGGCACCTGGAGAAGGCATGGGGAGACTTGGAAAGCTGCCAGAGGGAGCAATGTCCCCAGGGTCCCCAGAGAATGCTTCCCTTGCCAGCGCACTGCCATGGCCTCAAAGGCTCCCAGGGACCAGCAGGCCTGGCTGGGGAAGCCACGGGACTCATGGGGGAATTGAAGCCTGGCTCCAGGCTGCTCACTTGTTCTGGCCTGGCAGCACCCTTCTCCAGGAGCAAATCCAGCAGGGCGGCACTGGTCTCATGATTGAGGAGCTCGGAGTGAGCTCTGAGCCCAGTGCCCATGGTGCTGATCTCTTCCTGCCGAATGCTCCGGATGAAGTTGCAAACGAGCTGTAGGAGAAGGGCAGGAAGCCGGGGATGTTGCATGGAGTGCTGCACACAGGTGCTGGGCTGAGCAGGGACAGCAGGCCCAGCCCAGGTGGGGGTGGCTGCAGGTACCTGCGCTGTGCTGCGGAAGCGGCCACGGCTGGATTCCTGCCCTTGTGTGCGCTCCAGGGCTGCATCTGGCAAAGAGCGAGCGCAGCCAGAGCTGAGGGGCTGCGGGAGTGGCCGGAGAACAGAGCCCAGCCCTGCGCTGCTGAGGCAGGGAGAGCCCCGGGATGCTCCAGGGGGATGGAGCACGGCCACTGCGGGGTGTCTGCCCGGCCCCTCTTCCGTCCTGTCCGTGGGCATTTCCCCAGGGGATGGGATGGGATGGGATGGGATGGGATGGGATGGGATGGGATGGGATGGGATGGGATGGGATGGGGCCAAGTTGGCTGCAGGCTCCAGCCCTGCAGCCCAGCTCTGCCACTCACCCTCCTGCGGTAGATGGACGGGCACCGCCTCGGTCCCCTGTGCTGGGGCAGCTCCAGGGCCTTCGTCCTCCCCCTTCTGATCCAGCCAGACCACCTTGCGCACTCTCGGCGCTCTCTGCTCCATGTTTGCGACTGGAGCGCGGCCCAGCAGCGAACCCCGCCGGCGCCGCTCCTGCAGGGCGTCGTGTGCCTTCCCTGCGGGCGAGACGCGGTTGTCAGAGCTCGGCCCGGGGCCAGCAACGGCCCCCGAGCACCCCTCAGCCGCCCCGGGCCGGCCATGCCCAGGCGTTCGCTCTTTGGAACGCGGCAGGGGAGTCTCGGGGCCGGCGGCCGCGCTGTCGAGCGGCGGAGCTCGGGCCGGGGAAGCCCCAGCGGAGGCGGCGGGAGCGGCCGCGCCGCCTGCGTCCTCCGCGGGCCCCGGGAGGAGCCGGGCCCGGGGCCGGGGCCGGGGCCGGGGCCGGGGCCGGGGCCGGGGTCGGGGCCGGGACTGGACCCTGCGTCGGGTCTGGGGCCGGGCTCGGGCCAGGCGGAGCCGAAGGGCGGCGATGCCGCCCCCGCACCAGGAACTGATGCCCGCCCAGCAGCGCCACCGCCAGTACGGCCAGAGCCGGGCGGAGGCGAGAGCGCGGCGGGACGGCCGGGGCCGGGCACGGGGCAGCCCCGCCCGGGGCCGGGGGCGGGCCGGGGGCATGGCCCGGCCCGGCAGGGGAGAGGGAGGCGGGGAGAGGAGAGGGACGCCGGGCAAGGGAGCCCGAGAGAAGGGTGCCCGACCGAGGGAAAGGGAGAGACAGAGAAAGAAAAAGATAAAGAGAAAGAAAGAAAGAAAGAATGTTCTAAAATATCTGTTTTTCTGGTGTCGCTGCTGCTGCTGTCGCTGCTGCTGCTGCTGCTGCTGCTGCTGTCGCTGCTGCTGCCGCCGCTGCCGCCGCTGCAACTGAAGCACCGGGGCCGTTCGTCCCCGTGTCCGTTCCCCGCTCGCCCCACGAGCCCCACGTTCGAGCCCCGCGCGCCCCGGGCACAGCCCCTGAGTCTGTCCAAACACGGGAACTTTGCAGCGGTGAGCCCAGATGCAGAGCCCTGACTCCTGCACACTGGCACAGCAATCCCCTCGCTTGCTGCTCTGCATTGTCCTGGCTGAGGGTCAAACACTGTCGGGCCACCTTCCCTTGCTGTAGGATTCCTACCTGAGCCCAGCACTGCACTTACATCTCCAGTGTTGCCTTCCAGTAAAACCAGGGGAAGGAAAACTCTGTGTGGCTCATGGTTATTTTTGAGTGTCTAAAAATCACTAAGTCACCGATCCTAGAGGTGTGGTGCATCTGGAATTCCTGGGATGGAGAAGTAGTGCAACATGGAAAAGGGGAGCATAGAAATAAATAGAGGAAAACATCTTGGATTGTTTCTTTCATTTTCATTTCCCTTCTGGAAAGCTGTTCCAGTTTTCCAGGAATCTTCTCCTGTCTCTCCTCCCAAGAATGTCTCATGGAGAACAAGGTCAAGCTTCTGTCACAAGATTTGCCAGCAGGAAATTATGCCACTGGTGAAATTTTCATGATGACTGTTTGTGCTGGCTTAGGGCAAATTTGGGGAGGAAACCTCCAAAAGGGGTCTGTCTAGAAAGCAAGTTCAAGCAGCCCCTCCCCCTACTAGTTCAGGAAAAGACTTCCCTCGAGAAAAGTGAAAAAACCCCAGTTTATTTAACAAATAAACTATTCACAAGCATGAATACTGAATAATATTAAATGAAACCTCTGACAGTGCTGAAGAGATGGCAAATTCAGAAAATCCTTTTTGTGGGGTGTAGTTGGCTCACTCGGTCTCTTCTAAGTCCCTCTGGTGCTGGAATGCAGTGTCCCAGAGCTCGGTGGGCCACAGGTGTGAGCTGCCGGTGTTTTTCTGGGTTTTCAGTCCAGAGCAGGTTTAAACAATTCCAAGAAAAAGCAAAGTCACAGTCCCAGGAACTTCTCTGCCTAAGCTAGCTAAAACCAAATTGCTGCACCTGGGCTGTGAAGGCATTGGGAAATTTCCAAATCTGGGCACTGTCAGTCCCAGCAAACACCAGATCTGGATGGTGCTGGAGCCAGAACCTGGAAATTGCCAAATTTTGGCTTTCTGTGCCAGCAAATCACTGGACTTGGGCTCTGCCAGCACCAGGAAGTTTTCAGATCTGGGCACTGGCACTGCCAGCAAACACCAGATCTGGGTGGTGTCGTTGCCAGCAACAGAAATCTGCTGGATTTGGGCTCTGCTGGCACCAGGAAATTTCCAAATCTGGGCACTGGCACAGCAAACACAAGATGTGGGTGGTGCCAGACCCAGCAGCAGAAAGTTGCAGGGTTTTGGATTTCTGTGCCAGTAAATTGCTGCTGCACTTGGGCTGTGTCAGAATAGGGAAATTTCCAGATGTGGGCACTGGCAGTGCCAGCAAACACCAGTGAAACCTTCTGGCCCTCATCCGGACCATTGGCCAGTGGTTTCCCTGAGAACCAGCTCTGGCCACTTTACAGACAGAGACTGCTTTCATCTGGTGCTCTGGAAACAGAACTTTAATGAAGGCAAACACAACAAACAGGGTGGCGTGCACAGTAGAGAGAGCAAAGCAGAAAAAAGCCTGGGTCCAGGGTCTAGCAGGGATATTTATACATTTATTTATGGGGAGGGTGTCTTGGTTTGGAAAGACAGGTGTCTGCTAAGGAAGGCAGGAGCCTGCCCTGAAGTGGAAACTGTAAACCCCCTCCCTCCAAATTGTTATAAATTTGAAATGAAGGGGGGGCTCTCAGGCAAAGATATAGGAGCAGGAATAACAGTTCTTTTATTAGGGAAGAAAAAAAATAAACAATGCAGTAAATCAAAACAACACTGACAGAGTCAGAATACAACATGACACCCTGTTGGTCAGGGTGTTGGTAGCAGTCCAGTTGGAATTGTGGCTGCAGCCCTCCTGGAGCAGCAGGTGTGGTTCTGTTGGAGCAGTGATCCTGTAGAAAAGGGTGTAGTCAGTCTTCCTTTGAAGATCCAGTGGAAGAGCAGCTGTTTCTCTGGGAATCCAGTGGAAATGCTCTGTTGTCCCAAGATCTCAGATTATATCCAGTTGGGAATGCTTGGCTCCTCCCTCTGGGCGGAGCATCTCGCAGTGGGATGCTGTAATTTTATCAGTCATGCAGTGACATTCAATGGCCATTAACATCAGGTGTCTCCCCGGAGGGAGGATTGGTTGGGGGAAGAGATAAGAAAACTGCCCAATTCCCAGAATAGAACTGCCATAGCCCTAACAGATGGTAAATGGAATACACATTGCTTAGCAATCTAGGACAAGGGGTTAAAGGTGGGATCTGAGAGAAGGACCCAAGAGGAAGGAACAATTAAGAATATTACACTTTTTGCAGTAAAAAGTAACCAATGATAGCAAAGAGAACCCAGAACTTTCTGGTAACAATCTGCAAACCTGAACAAGAGGATTATGGGTGGGAGCTCCTGCTGACCCCAACTAAAGAGGGTTTTCCCACAGTCTTAAGCTGAGGCCCCCCAACACACCAGATCTGGGTGATGCCAGTGTCAGCACCAGGAAGCTGCTGGGCTTTGGCTTTCTTTGCCAGAAAATTGCTGCATTTGGGAGGTGCTGGCACCAGGAAATTGCCAGATGTGGGCACTGGCAGTGCCAGCGCACACCAGATCTGGGTGGGGAATGTGCCAGCACCGGGAAATTGCTAAATGTTAACCTTCTGTGCCAGCAAATTGCTGGAATTATGCTGTGCAGGCATCTGAAAAATTCTGGATCTGGGCACTGGCGGTGTCAGCAAACACGAGATTGCATTGCTTTAGGTACCAGGTATTTGCTTGATTTTGGCTTTCTTTGCCAGCAAATTGCTGGAATTAGGCTGTGCCAGCACCAGGAAATTGCCAGGTCTGGACACTGGCAGTGCTGGAAAACACCAGATCTGGGTGGTGCCAGACCCAGGTATTTGCCGGGTTTTGGATTTCTGTGCCAGCAAATTGCTGCACTTGGGCTTTGCCAGCACTGGGAAATTTCTGCATCTGGGCAATGTCAGTGCTGGGCAACTCCAGGTCTGGGCAGCGACAGAGCCAGCAATGGAAAATTGCCGGATTTTGGCTTTTTTTGCCTGCAAATTGCTGCACTTGGGCTGCACCAGCACCAGGAAATTTCTGGATCTGGGCACTGGTAGATCTGGGAAACATCAGTTTGTGAGAGCCAAAATGAGGGATGTGGCACTCCAGGCGGCTCTTCAAAATGCAGTTTATTGTTTGCAAGGTGTTACAGCAGTCCAGGGTCGTGGGTGACAGAGCTGTGCCCACAGCTGTCAGCTCCAGCTGCAGGCCTGGAGACCCTTAGTTTAGGTTACAAATGCATTATATACTTTTCTTTGCTGAGCATCTTAATACAGTAGAACCAATCTATACCTATATTTTTATCTATAGCCAATAGTAACTACTATAATTACCATATTCATGTTACTATTCTCCAGTCACTAAAAGTTAGTACATTACAGTTTAAGCTAGAAGATGTTTTCCAGTTTTCTTGCAGTGGAAAATTCTGAGACCTTTTTTCTACTTGCAACTTTTGCTGACTTGTTTGCCTGTGCTATCTTTCTGCTTGGTAAAAACATCTTGTTTGAGGTGGGCTTATCCTTTGCTCTAAGTCATAAAAACCCCTTCTAACTAACATACACTTTGCCTTCTTAGCTATTGTGGTGGTTTGACAGGAAATGTGTTTTCTGGGATGCTGTGGTCAGGCCTTTGGATGTTCAGATTTTAATATTGGCATCTAGTCTTGCCATTGGGACATTGGACACGCCTCTGAGAACACGGGGTTAAAAGCAGAGCTCTCGCCTGGGAGGCTCTGTTGGGTTCCGGCACCCAGCTGCTGGCTGGGCAGGGGGAGGGGAAAGCCATGTGGCCGGGAGAGGTAGGCCTGAGGCCGGGGGTGGAAGGGTGGAAGAGAGAGAGAGAGACACCGGAGCCATCGGGCAGCCCCCCCTGAGAGACACAGAGAGAGAGAGAAAGAGAGAGAGAGAGCCGCTACCTGGGACTGTAACGTTGAAACTGGATAAACATGGGCCTGTGCCGGCAGCACGGCTGGGACGGGGAAGAAGGGGGGGTGCAGCTGGCCGCTTGTAGGAGCTTTTAACCCCTTTTCAGAGAATGAGAACTTTACAGATCATTGACCTTTCCTAGAAGATAGAGTGGAAGATGAGGAAGGAATGTGCAAGTGTGAGAGAGGTCTGGGTAAGTGAGAGATAGTGGAAGAATAGAGAAGAATCTTAGTGGGAAGAGATGATGGAGTGGATTTTGCTGGACTCTTTTTGTACAGCCATGGACAGAACCATGTTCCTTGTGATACAGAGACTGCATCTAGGGGGAGGCAATGGCCACAGAACCAAGAGGGTTCAGTGTTGATACCCCTCGGCCCCAGAGGGTGAAAAATATGGGGGGGACAGGTGTCCCAAAGGAGAGATTGTGGGGACAGGTGTCCCAAAGGAGAGACTGTGCCTTTTTTGGATCGGGACAGAGCATCCTTAAAAAGACCACCCTAGAAGCAGCTCTGGTCTGCGTTCAGTGGTGAGAGCACTGGACATGAAAGGAAGAGGTCACGACGGCAGATGTACTCTGGGCGGTGCCACGAGTGACACAGAAACACACGAGGCTTCAGCTGTGTTTCCAGGGGAAGCCCATGGTACAAGAAGGACTCCTCTCCTCTTGATGAACTGAGGATTGATTGTCTGAAGGGTGGTGCTGGACCAGGAGTTGGTGATTTTGGGGAATAGATGTATTGTATTGGAAATTTGGTGGGGGGAGGAGGAAATGTATTTGTAAGGTTTTCATTTTCCCTGTGTGTGTTCCTTTTTATATATAGTGTAGTGTAGTTAATAAAGTTTTGTTTTCTTTCCTAAGTAGGAGCCTGCTTTGCTTATTCCTGGTCACATCTCACAGCAGAAACCAGGGAGAAGGTATCTTCATGGGGGCACTGGCATTGTGCCAGCGTCAAACCATGACAGCGCCCAAACAGGGACCCTGACACTCAGGGCTCCTTGTGTCAGTCACGTCAGCTGGGGTTAGCCGATGGATAGGCCAGGGCTCCCCGGGATTTTGGATTGTGCTGGGCCCAGTGGATTCATCGTTGCTTCGAAGGACCTTGCCCAGGATCGGCAGGGACAACAATGGTTTCACCTGCATAGGATTGCAGGTGGGTTTGGGGAAATGCAAGACATTTATTGCCCATTTTGCCACTGTGTTTTTACAATATGCACCCATGTCCCATAACTGATTTGGAGTGTTCTGGTGGCTCTTCCCCATAAGGCAGAGAAAAAAAAAAGGGTAGTCAGATGTCCAAAGTAGAAAGGAGCATACATGGATGCTTTAATTCTCACTGATCATGACTTAATATTTTCAAAGTACGAATTAAAATCAATCATGAGGTGGATCATTAAAAATTATCCAGATGCCTCTGCTGATGAAATCCATACCACTGAATTTTGGGACTCCGTCGGACTTAAAAGGGACCCCATTGCACTCTGCATGCTCCCCATCTTCCACACCATCCTTGAGACCCTTCACCAGCAAGCAGTGTGCTGAAAACTCAATCTGTTGCTCACTCCTAACTCGGGACCACCCCTCAAACCTGCCTTTCTCAGACCTTCCACAATGGTCCAAGATGGCAATGGCCACGCTGTCTTGGAGCATCATGCCCTGGAGACTCAAGGTGGAAGGAGCCTGAATGCGGCTCGGGAGCCCGACCATCCTCCCTCCATCTTGGCTCCTCCACTTCCTGCTACCACAGCCTTCACTTCCTCCCAGAACGAACCTCCAGACTCCACCCCAACAACTGCGGGTCACGCCCCCACTGTCAATCATCCTCTCCACCCTGGGCCATGCCTCCAGTTAAGGAAGGAGACTGGCAAATAACCTCAAAACTCCTCATTGCCCCTGTATGAAAGAAGGGGGCAGAATCCCAGGTGTCAGCCATTGATTTATGGGGAAATCAAGGATCTGTGTAGGGCAGCTAAAGACCATGGAAAGGACTCATCTTATTTTAATGGCCTAATGAGGGCCATGTTTACAGCACATCTAAACCCCCTATGATTTAAAATATATTATGTCCATGTTGTTGTCACCTACAGAATACACCCTGTGGGAAGGGGGATGGAAGTGTTTACTAAATCAATTAATAGCAGACTATGCTAATAATGAGGCAAGGGCGGAATTGACAATCAACCATCTAGCTGGAGAAGGACAACACAGCCTGCCAGATGATCAAGCAGCAGGTATCCCCAGAGAAGTATTGGATGATATCAAAGAGATGGCTTTGAAAGCTTTAATCCAGGTATTGGATGGTAGCACCCCAAATTTGGACTGCCTTGGGTGGCTGCAGCTAAAGCTTTAGGGCAATCAGACCATCCTGGGTGCCTGTTGAGTAAGCAAACCAATGCTGCCTCCCTCACATTGAGTGGCTGCTCTCA
Organism: Agelaius phoeniceus; assembly: GCF_051311805.1. Taxonomy (NCBI): domain Eukaryota; kingdom Metazoa; phylum Chordata; class Aves; order Passeriformes; family Icteridae; genus Agelaius; species Agelaius phoeniceus. The sequence goes on along the minus strand of NW_027509867.1, from coordinate 6,844,482 downwards.
GACACAGAGACCATCAGACACGCCACCTTGCAGAACAGTGATAGAGTTTTTACTCTGGGCACATGGGCATGGCTGTGTAGACTCTGAGGGCATGTGCTGCATGAACCTCTCCAGCCACAGCGAGTCAATCCACAAGAGCATTCAGGGACTGAAGGAAGGGTTCAAGAAGCATCAAGTAGAAAACAAAGACTGGTTCAATAAACTCTTCCAATCCAAGGGACTAAAGGGTTGGATGATATCTAGCTAAAACAGGACTATAATTATCTTAGTGGTTGTTCTTGTATTGTTAATTGTCCCATGTTTATTTGGATGCTTTAAGAAAGTCTTACAAAATTCTTTCAGTTCCATCTTTGTTGTAAAACAGAAAGGGGGAAGATACCCAACACAGGCTCCTCATGGACTCTTGGAGGAGAGAATTGGAGGCCAGGATGGCACAAAAACCTCTCAGAGACTCAGTGTAGGAAGGAAAATCCTTAAAAGTATCTAAAAGTATTCTTAAATCCATGAAGTACCTTAAAAACCTTGAGTATCTCAAGGCATTAATGACCACCACTGAGTGTCAGTACAAAGCTCTCCAGGGACTCATTAAAGCAGATAATTGGGGCATGATTGCACAAACCTCTCACAGAGTCTGTATCAAAAGGGAAACACCAAGTACCTTAAAATATCTGAAGTACCCTGAAGTATTAATGATCCCCACTGAGTGTTGTTACTGACAAAGCCTCTCCAGGGACTAATTACAGCAGATAATTGGAGGCCATGATTGCACAAACCTCTCAGAGACTCCATGGCAAAAGCCAAACCCCAAGTCCTTTGAAAAACCTGCAGCCCCTGCAGGGAGCATGAAGGAGCCCCCAGGGCCATTGCTGAGCAAGGCTCCCCAGGGACTCCTTGCAGCAGATCCTTGAGGCCACTGGGATGTGGGCTAGGGGGGGATGCTGAGGGCAGCACAAGGGGCTGACAGTGCCCAGCCTGGCTGGGGCTGTGCCAGGAGGCCCCAGGGCCTCAGGACAAGGTGTCTCCTCCCAGCCCTTGCTGGCACAGACCCTGCTGTGCCCCAGGGCACCAAGACTTGGCTTCTCTTTGTCCCCACCTGTCATCACTGCCTGCAGTTCTCTGCTCTGCCTGGGCCTGGGGACACTTTCTCACTCGTGTCCCTCAATGGGACCCATTAAAAGTCCAAGAAACTTTGGAGTTGGATTCTGCCTTGGAGTTCTGCAGAGGTTTCTTCAGCTGCCTCTCAGGGACTGATGTCCAGGCCCTGAGCACAAAGCCCCAGAGGCTGATTAAAGTCCTTGTGCTGTGTCTGTGCTGCTGAGCTGGGCTGGGCTCCTGGCACAGAGGCAGCTCCTGGTCACCAAGAAGAGCTTCAAAAGCACATTTCTCTTGATGAGCAGCTCTTGTGCCAGCCCAGCAGGGCTGGGGCACTGCCTGCAGCCAGCCCGGGCACAGCCCAGAGGCACAGAGAGCTTCAATCAGTCAGGGCTGGGAGGGGGCTGAGAAGTGCCTGGGGCACAATCACTGCCAGCCCTTGGCACAGGAACCTCTGGCTGCAGGACAGTGCAGCTGCAGCTCCTGGAGCCATCTCCTCAAGCTGGAACATGCCAATGCCTGCAGAGCCTGTGAGTACATTCTCTGCTTGTCTCTTGTGCAGAGCAGCCAGGGGTGCCCAGGGCTGTCCTGCAGAGCAGGGTCCTGCAGCCCAGGGCGCTGTGCTGGGGCAGGGACTCTGCTGCCTGCCAGGGACAGCTCTCAGCCAGCCCTGGCAGCTGCTCCCAGCACTGGGGGACAAGATCTGGCTGGCAGGAGACAGCTGGTGAGGCTTGGAAGTGTTCTCCTTGTGTGGGGAGGATGCTGCATTGTTCAGGACTGCTCCCAGCATGGCATTTAACTGCAGAACATTTCCAAGGAGATTATACAGGGTGCACAGCAAGGTAGGGCCTGAATAAAAGGGAAAATCCTGCTTTATTAATCTACTGCTCTAGGTTGCATGGATGGGAAATTGCAAACAGATAATCATCCCTCAGTTCAGGTAGAGAAATTTTTTATATCAGATCTTACAAAACCAGGCAGTGAAAGAAATCCGCCCTTAGGGGCAGCATCAGTGTCACTTTTCCAATAGCTCAAGGTTTTTATCATGTTTCTAGCAGAGCCTGCAGAGCCAGAGCTGGCTCTGGGCAGTGCCTGAGCTGGGAGGGCTCTGCAGGGCAGAGCTGAGCCCCCAGGGCTGGGCTGGGCTCTGGCAGCACTGGCAGGGCCCAGCCCTGGGCACAGGGAAGCAGCTGCTGGCAGGGACAGCTCCAGGCAGCAGAGCCCTGGGCAGGCAGTGGGGGGAAAGTGCCCCCAGGCTGTGCTGGGATATTTCAAGTCCTCTCCAAACCCAACTATTTTATGATTACTTTTTTTACAGATCCCCATGCCAAGGCTCCTTAAATGTCCAACAGCAGCTCCATCAGGCACTTCCTGCTGCTGGCATTGGCAGACACGCGGCAGCTGCAGCTCCTGCACTTCTGCCTCTTGCTGGGCATCTCCCTGGCTGCCCTCCTGGGCAACGGCCTCATCATCAGCGCCGTAGCCTGCGGCCACCACCTGCACACGCCCATGTTCTTCTTCCTGCTCAACCTGGCCCTCACTGACCTGGGCTCCATCTGCACCACTGTCCCCAAAGCCATGCACAATTCCCTCTGGGACACCAGGGACATCTCCTACACAGCATGTGCTGCACAGCTATTTTTTTTTGTGTTCTTCATCTCAGCAGAGTATTTCCTCCTGACCATCATGTGCTACGACCGCTACGTGTCCATCTGCAAACCCCTGCACTACGGGACCCTCCTGGGCAGCAGAGCTTGTGCCCACATGGCAGCAGCTGCCTGGGCCAGTGCCTTTCTCAATGCTCTCATGCACACAGCCAATACATTTTCCCTGCCCCTGTGCCATGGCAATGCCCTGGGCCAGTTCTTCTGTGAAATCCCACAGATCCTCAAGCTCTCCTGCTCCAAATCCTATCTCAGGGAACTTCGGCTTCTTGTAGTTACTGCTAGTTTATCATTTGTTTGTTTTGTGTTCATGGTTTTCTCCTATGTGCAGATCTTCAGGGCTGTGCTGAGGATCCCCTCTGAGCAGGGACGGCACAAAGCCTTTTCCACCTGCCTCCCTCACCTGGCCGTGGTCTCCCTGTTCATCAGCACAGGCACGTTTGCTCAGCTGAAGCCCCCTTCCCTGTCCTCCCCGTCCCTGGATCTGGCCCTGTCAGTTCTGTACTCAGTGGTGCCTCCAGTCCTGAACCCCCTCATCTACAGCCTGAGGAACCAGGAGCTCAAGGCTGCAGTGTGGAGACTGATGACTGGATGGTTTCAGGAACCATTAAAATGATGGTCAATTTCTGCAAATCATTCATAATAAAAGTCATCTTTGATACTCATTTTGGTTTGGTTGTGGGTTTTTTCTTTTGTATTACTTTTATTAATATTGTCCATAACGAAATATAATTCCTTGTGCCATTTCTCATTTTATTTCTCTCCCCCTTCTCTGTGGCCACAGACTGTGTCAATGAGGGGCTGTGCTCTTGGTGGCTTTAAAGGAACTAAAGGATCTCCCAGCAGAGTTTTCTGCAGAGATGCCCTTGTGTTGCCTTCTCTGGAGCTACAGCAGCAATGTCTGTGTGCAGAGCTGGGGCAGATCAGTGCTGGCCCAGCAGCTGTGCCCAGCAGCAGCAGCAGCAGCAGCACTTGGTGTTGCCAGTGCTGCTGCCGTGGCCCTGCCCCGCTGCCCTGGTGGCCCTGGTGTTGCTGCAGGGCCTGAGTGCTCTTGGGGCCGGGCACAGCCCTGGGGGTGGCAGTGCCGGGGCTGCAGCAGGGCCAGGCCATGGGCACTGCTGGGGCAGCGCTGACGCCTCAGGCCAGGCCCTGGGGGCTCCAGGCTCCTTGCCCAGGCTCTCTCAAGAACACGGCCAGGCCAATGCTCAGCACAGAAACCCCCGTCAGCAGCCCCAGGCTGGCCATGGGCAGGCTGGGGGCAAACAGCATGGCTGAGGCTCTGCAAGGGCCCTGGGGCAGACGGGAAGGAGCAGCAGAGCAGGGGCTGATCCATGCCCAGTGCGCTGCACAGCCCAGGGCAGCGTCCCAGAGCGTCCTCATGCAGCTGCCAACAACATCCCCCCTCTGCAGCCCTGGCCTCTCCCCCAGCTCACACAGGTGCCCCATCCTTGCAGGCACAGACACAGCAGCACTGCCTCAGCAGCCCCTGTTTGCATTGCACACAGCAGGGCCAGCACCCCCATGCTGTTGCTGTGGGGACATGAACCTGAGGGAGCACAAATGCCAGCAGCCCCTGGGGCCAGCAAGGCCTGCGGGACACCAGGGAAACCACTCAGCTTTGTCCTGGCCTCTGCACTCAGCCAGAAAGTTTGTTCCCATCAGCTGGGAGTTTCCTGTGCCACTGCAGACGCTGTTGCTCAGAGCCAGGGCTGCCTGGCAGCCAGCCCCAAATTGCCCTGAGCACTTCCTTGGCTGCACCTTTGCTTTCTCCATTCCTCCTGGTTCGAATTTCTTCTTCTTGCCCACCCCTTTTCCCTCCCCTGCAAAGAGCCCATCCCTGTTTGTCCTTTCCTCTCTGGCCCCACTCCTCATTGCAGTTCCTGACTTTGCCCCATGGGAACGTCCCTTGGGCAGCAGGATCATCCTACAAGTGCTGCAGGAATTGTCTGCAGGCTCCTGCAGTGCCTGCTGCTGCTCCCTTGCCACAGGCACCCCAGGCCAGGGGGGCACATCTGGGCTTCTGTGTCTGCCTCTGGGGCTCCCTGTTCTGGGCAATGAGGAGGAGCTGCAGAGGCTCTGCAGGACTGACAGGATGGGCTTTGGGGCTGCCAGGAGAAGCTGAGGGACCTGGGCTGCTGGAGCTGCTGAAGAGGAGGCCCAGGGCTCATCCTGCAACTGCTCCAGGGGTGCTTTCAGGGAATCCCAGATTCAGCAAGGTTGGAAAATCAAGGTTGGAGATCATCAAGTCCAACCTGTGCCCTGACATGGCCTGGTTTCTCCTGAGCCTCCTCTTCTCCAGGATAAACAACCCCAGCTCCCTCAGCCACTCCTCACAGGACTTGTGCTCCACACCCTTCCCCAGCCTTGTTGCCCTTCTCTGGACATGCTCCAGCCCCTCCATGTCCTTTCTAAATTGGGGGGCCCAGAACTGGATACAGCACTCGAGGTGCTGCCCAACCAGTGCTGAGCACAGGGGAAGAATCCCTGCCCTGCTCCTGCTGGCCACACCATTCCTGATCCAGGACAGGAGCCATTGGCCTTCTTGGCCACCTGGGCACACTGCTGCCTCATGTCCAGCCTGCTGTCCATCAGTCCCTGCAGGTCCCTTTCTGCCTGGCTGCTCTCCAGCCACTCTGTCCCCAGCCTGTAGTGCTGCAGGGGTTGTTGTGGCCAAAGTGCAGGACCCAGCACTGGGACTTATTAAACCTCACCTTGTTGGATTTGGGCCCTGTGCAGAGCCCTCCTACCCTCCAGCAGATCCACACTCACACCCAGCTTGGTGTCATCTGCAAATTTGCTCACGCTGAACTCAATCCCCTTATCCAGACCATGAATGCAGATATTGAAATCCACGCTGGCTGGCTCTGATCCCTGGGCCATCCTGTGGGTGCCCTGTGATGGCACTCAAGGTGATCTGTTCCAGAACCTTACCGGGCACCCAGGTCAGGCTGACAGGCCTGGAGTTCCCCAGCTCCTCCTTCCAGTCCTTCCTGGGGATGGGCTCACACTGGCACCTCCAGTGCTCTGGGCCCTCCCTGCTGAGCCAGGACTGATGGTAAATGATGGAGAGCAGCTTGGGGAGCTCATCCACAGCTCCCTCATCCCCCTAGGATGGATCCCATCTGCTCCCAGAGACACCTGTGAGCATCTGAGTGGCTCAGCAGGTCAGCAGCTGCTTCCTCCTGGATTCCAGGGGGCTGTTCTGCTCCCTGTGCCCATCTACCAGCTCAGGAGAACACTTGTCCTGAGGACAGCCTGTCCTAATATTGAAAATTGACAAACAAGATATTAAGTAGCTTTGTCTTTTACTTATCTTCAGTTGCTCTATTTTTAACTTTATCCAATAAAGAGTAGAGGTTCTCCTTCTCCCTCCTTTTGCTATAATTTTTTTTATAAAAACATTTTTTATTCTTTTTACAAGCCGCCAGTTTAAATTCTAATTGAGCTTTCATTTCTTCACATCACTTTCTTCATAACCTAACAACATCCTTAAACACTTCCTGCATTGCTGGTCCTTTTTTCCCCTGAGTTCCCAGAAAAGCTCCATCGGCAGCCAGGACAGTCCTTTTCCTCTCTAGATCATGTTTTGGCACACTGGGACAGGTTGCTCCTTCCCCCTTAAGATTACTTTCTTGAAATTTGTCCATCCTTCCTGGATCTCTTTGTTTTAAAGGGCTCTTTCCTTTCAAAAAATCAGTACCAGATTTGGTACTCCCCAAAGTCTGGGGAGGGCCAAAGTCTGCCCTTCCTAATGCCAGTGTAGAAGTTTTGTTGCTGCCCCTCCTTCTTTCATAGAACATTGAAAACTTGATTATTTCATGGTCACTGGGCCCCAGGCAGCCTCCGTGTGAACAGCAGCAGACAGAGCTTTCCTTGGGAGTGTCACCAAAAATCCGGCAAAACAGAAAACTCCTTAACCCCAATGTAGCATTAAGAAGCAGCATTCTTTATTCAGCTGGATGCACGGGGGAGAGCTCCTCCCAAAGCTGTGCATGCTGAGTACAGGAAAGTTTCTGTTTATTTTCTGTATTTTGCTCACATATTCATTGATTGTCTTGGACTAAACACACATCTGATAATCATTTCCCCAAAATCATTAGCATATTTCCTCGCCCCTTTACCCATGTGTTCTTCTTTCCTGGGGGGTCTCTCTGGTGGTCCCTGGTGGTCGTGGACCCCAATGTTCCAGTGGGCCTGGCTGAGCTGGCAGGACACTGAGGCTGCTGAACTTCCAGTTCCCCTTCTCACACAATGGGCCTGGTGTGGTTTCCATAGGCCTGGGGATGTGGAGAACAAGCTCCAGGTGTGAGCTCACCTGGTGTAGGCAATTGATCATCTGGTAACATGAGGTCACAGAGTGGGCTATGACATCACAGAGTGGGTCATGTGACATCATTGAGTAGCAATGACATCATAGAGTGCCTCTGTGACATCACAGAGCCAGCTGTGACATCACAGGGCAGATGTCTGACATCACAGAGCAGACTATGACATCACTGAGTTGGCTGACATCAGAGACCAGCTGTGTGACATTAGAGAAGGGGCTGTTACATCCCAGAGGGGCTGTGTGACATCCCAGAGGGGCTGTGTGACATCCCAGAGGGGCTGTGTCAGGTCACTGGGTTGGTCACTCGGCCCCAGCTCCCCCTCACAGTTTCTCCCAACAAGTCCAATGCTGTCCATGCCCAGCGGGGTCCCTGTCCCCCGGGATCCCCCCAGCCCACCTGGAGCCACAGCCTCCACCAAAGGATGTTCCACAGGATCCACCCCAGAGCCTGACATGGGGACAAGGGGCCAGGGCTGTGTGACCAGGACATCAAGGACGGGGATTATCCAGGTCACTGTGGCCTGGGTTGGTTTGCCCAGGGCAGGAAAGATGTCTGGCAGCTGGAGCAGGGTCTGGGAAGGGCCTCCAAGGTGGGGCTGGAGCCCTTGGGCTGTGAGCAGAGGCTGAGGGAGCTGGGCTTGTCCAGCCCAGAGCAGGGAAGGCTGAGGGGCTCCTCATCCCAGCCTGGCAGTGCCAGCGAGGAGGGGATGGAGAACACAGAGCCAGGCTCTTCACCGGGGGCCTGGTGGGAGACAAAAGCCAATGGGTGGAAGGGGAAAGAGGGGAGATAGGCCAGGACAGGAGGAGATGAAATGAGTCAGGCTGGTTTCAGCATTTCCTCAACACCAGAGCAGCCTGACCTCCCTTCTCCATCCACCACTGACAGCTTTGCAAATCAGGAATTGTTGGAGCTGTTTTGCCCCCACTCCAGGATGAGCATCCTGATACAAGAACATAATTGTGTTTATATCTATTACAGGATCATGTTTGTCTAAAATTAATTCTAGTATAGAAATCCCTTGTGGATGTTGGACTCATCAGGCACTGCTGGGACATTGCACATAGCTCAGGGAAGAGTGAGATTGTAATTAAATTGTGTCCTGTTCAACTGTGGTCTGTTGGCCATGAGGAGAAACTTTCTGTGCCTCTGAGTCTCACCAGTTCCTGGTCCCCAAAGGACACAAACCTGATGAGTTGTGGTTCCCACTCCAGTGGCTGCACTTGGACTTCCCTCCATCCCCAGAGCAGAGCTCCCTTGTCCCAGAGAGTCCCTGGCAATGCAGGGATGAAGGAAACAGGACAGGCTGGGGGGATCAGGGGCAGGGCAGAGCCAGGGAGAAGAATGACTTTTGCATTGGATGGAGCTGTGTCTTCCCTTGGCTTTGTTGGCTGACAAGAAATGAATATCCCTCTGTGTCTCGGGCAGCTCCTTCTCCAAGGAAAGCAGGTGGGAGTTGGAGCCAAGGAGCTGAAAGCTGCAGGTGCAGCCTGGGCTGGAGGCAGCTCAGATTTGCACAGGGCTGCTCTGAGTGCCAGGGCTTGGATGGGGGAAATGGTGGGGTGGGGGTAGGGACAGAGTCTGATTGACTGTCAGCCATGAAGGGTCTTGATTTGCATATCCATTCAAACTGCATGAGGAGATACTTGGATTCAGGATCAATTGGAGATTGCACATATCAATGAATTAACAGGAAAACAAATCTAAACAGGACCTAAAAAACCTTTTCTCGCTGTCTTTTTAAATATCATGTATTCAGTTTCAATACACTACTGAGATCTACTTAACCACAAATTATTTGAAAATTAAAATCAAATGATTCCCAGAGGCTTGGCTTGTTCAGGTGTTCTGAATGTTCATGAGCCCTGGGACACTGAATTCCTGCACTGAAGAGCTGAAGGCTGAACAAGCCTCTGGAGCAGTGAAATTCAGCAGCAGCCTCCAAGTTGCTGAGGATGTCAGCAGCCCCCACTGAGGCCATCCCTGCCCAGAGACCGTGGGGACAGGACAGAGAATCCCTGACTCCCATCCCCCGAACAACTCCCTCAGTGAGACATTTAAAAGGAATTACAGCTGTTTGTGTACTCTGAGTTGGATGTACTGCAGTAATACCAACAAGAGATTCTCACAAGGTCAAAACAACAAACCAGCCTTTACTGGTAACTTTAGAAAATCAGAGAAACTTTGGCAAAAGGTTTGGTACAACATTCAATCAACAAAAAACACTTCTCAAAGCATTAACTTGGCCCATTCAACTACACAAACTCTAAGCCTGTTCAATTTCAAGTTACTCAAAATTTGCAAGAGGACGAAAATATAAGAAGTAGACACAGAGAGAGAGGAAGACAAATAAGATTTAGAGAAGCACACACACACAACTACCAACTCCTGGATTCCAGCACTGTTCAGATGGAAATTCCAAGAGGATCCAGGGTCAAGATGTGTGCTTGCCTTGTGCTCAGCCTTCAATACCCCTTGGTCTCCCTGGGCCCTTCCCCCAGGTGGGACTTGGGCTCATTTGGTCCCTCAGGAGCTGGGCTGGGGCTGCAGAGGTGGCTGTGGAGCATTGCCTGTGCTGTGCCAGGGACTGGCAGCCACTGCTGGGCTGGGATAGAGGCTCTGGGGGGATTGGGGTTCCAGGGCAGGACGGGGCTGGGGTCACAGGGCAGGGCAAGGCTTGACCTGCCCCTTCATCCTCCCCCATATGAAAAGTTTTGAGCCAACAATCTCCTACAATCTGTCACAACAGGCAATGTTGGAGGTGGAACACAAATTTGGCCATGGGGATCTGGACAAGAAGGACAGTTCTTTTCCATAGGAAGGAAAGCACGGAGCCCCAGTGTTTGGGAGGCAGGTGAGAGCCTCACCAGGCCAAGGCCAGCCAGACTTGTCAGGAATGGCAGATTTTGTTTTGGAGCAGTCTTTGGATATAGGGAATTTTGGAGGTGCAAACCCAATCTCAACCATGAACGCCTGGAGGAACTGGCAGTGACTAGTCTACACTTGGGGCAACTGGGATTGACTGGGACCATACTAGGGGAGACTGGGATCATAGTGGACTCATACTGGGATCATTCTTGGGTCGATGGGTCTATGCTAGGGGCCACTGAGAGCAACTGGGATCAGACTGGGAGCAACCAGGACCATACTGGGAGCAACTGGAATCATCATGGCATCAGAGTAGGATCATACTGGGATGGACTGGGTCTGTGCTAGAGGCAACTGGGATCACACTGGGAGGAAATGGGACCATGCTGGGACAAATGGGATCATACTGGGAGCAACTGGAACCACACTGAGTGAGGGTGACTGGGGTCATTGTGGGATCTCACTGGAAGTGACTGGGAGCAGACTGAGGGCAACTGAGACCATGCTGGGGCAACTGGGATATACAGGAAGTGACTGGAATTGTGCTGGAGGTGACTGGGAGTGGCTATGAGCAACTGGAATCATGCTGGAAGCTATTGGGAGCAATTGGGATATACTGGCGGAGACCGGGAGTGACTGGGATCACAGAGGAACCATAAAAGAAGTTACTGGAATAATACTGGGGGGATCTGGGAGTGACTGGAATCATACTGGGTGACTTGGAGTGACTGGGACCATACTGGGGGCAAATGGCACCGTACTGAGAGTGACTGGGTTCATACTGGAATCATACTGGGAGTGGCTGGAACCATACTGGCAGTGCCTGGAACTATAGTAGGGGTGAATGGAAACACCTGGGACTGTGCTGGGATCATGCTGGGATTATACTGAGATCATACTGGGAGTGACCGGGATGATACTGCGAACATACTGAGTGTAACTGGAAGTGACTGGGACCATCCTGGGGGTGACTGGGAGCCACAGGGCCCATGGTGGGAGTGACCTGGGGGGAACTGGCCCAGCTGGGGCTCAGGGTTGTTCTCCCCCAGGGCTGCTCTGGGTCCTGCTGCCAGCCCCAGCCCCACAGAGCCGAGGGACAGGGGACAGGGACAGGGGACAGCTGAGGGACAGGGGACAGGGCACAGCTGAGGGACAGGGGACAGGGACAGGGCACAGCTGAGGGACAGGGCACAGCCAGGGAACACGACCTGGCCAAGGGACACTGAGCTCCAGCACTTTGGGCTGTTGCCCTTGGGCTCCCAGCACAGGCCCAGGGGCAGAATCCCCTCCAGGAACTGTTGTTTGCTTTAAGCTTTGCTCTGGAACATTCCCCAGGAGCCCCTGCAGTGGCTGCAGCCCAGCCGAGTGCCCGGGGCCACCAAAGCCACTCTGGCTGTGCCCTCCTGCCCCGGGCAGGGCACAGAACAGCCAAGGAAAGGCTCGTGCTGGGCTCAGGGCAGGGACAGGGCACTCCCCTGGTGCTGCCACGGGCACAGCAGAGCCAGCCTGGGTAAAGGATTGGGATTGAGGTCCCATGGAATCCCAGCAGGGATTAGATCTCATTGCACTGCTGGCATTGGATTGGTCATCAATTCAAATCATTTCTCCATGGAATTCCCATGACAGTGGGTTAGGGGGGAGATCCATCCATGGAATTCTCACCTGACTGGAATGAGAGTGAGATCTGGCCATGGAAATTCCATGGCAATTCCTGCATTCCCAAGTCCCCCATTCCTGAATACCCCATTCCCATAGGAATTGCCCTTCCCCTCCCACGCCCACCTTTGTGCTCCAGAGCCTCCCGACCATGTCTGATGTATTTTGGGGGCCCTTCCACACAGGTGTGTACCAGGAAATGCTTCACTTGCTCCACCATGATCCTTTTGGATTCCCAGCACCTCTGGGTGATCCAGGCAGCATCGTCCGACCCTGCAAAGCTCCCGCGTCCCAGCTGGAAGGAGATGAAATCTCAGCCCTTGTAGCCGTACCCTGTGACTGTGGTCACAAGGGTTTTCAGGATGAAGAAGAGACGAGAATGTTGACTCCATGATCTGAAGGCTTGATTTATTATTTTATGATATATGTTACATTAAGACTATACTAAAACCAATAGAAAGGAAAAGGTTTCTTCAGAAGCTAGCTAAGCTAAGAATAGAAAAGAATGAATAACAAAGATCTGTGTCTCAGACAGAGCAAGAGCCAGCTCTGCCATGAGTGGTCAAGAAATCCAAACACCCACAGGAGACCAATCACGGGTCTACCTGTTGCATTCCACAGCAGCAGATAACCATTGTTTACTTTGGTTACTGAAACTGCAGCTTCTCACAAGGAAAAATCCTAAGAAAGGATTTTTCACGAAAGATGTCTGCGACATGTCACCTTTTTTTATTTAGTTAAATTAAAAGGAAAAAGTGTTTGTAATTTTCTCTGCTGTACTCATGCCGAAGAAAAAGACAAACACTTGACAGGTTATCTGTTGCCAATCAAACTCCACTCAAGTGCTCCTGTGGAATGCACTGGGAATTTCTTCACCCGTAGAACATAAAATTCTATCATATTACTAAAACAATTTTATAATATAAGAAAATGAAAAAACAATGCAAAGAAAATTCAAGTCCAAGCAGCTGAGTTTCAGGAAAAGTCCATGGCTTGAAGATGTTCCTCTTTGCCATATCTGAAAGTTTCTTTTGGTCCTGAAACAGGCTTGCTACAGAAAAGTCCATCAATAGTTATCAAAAGTCCATTGACAGTCTTCAAACAATTTTGAGAAAATTTCTGAAATGTCTTGCCACAGCCCTTTATTGAACAACTTGGGCTGAAGCCAATCCCTGGCTCCTCAATGCCTCTGAGCTGCTGCCAGCTCTTTCACCCTTTTTTATTCAATTTTTTTTTTTTTTGTCTTGTCGGAAAGAGCAGCAGCAGCAGAGGAGCCAGAGAGAGGCCCTTGGGGGCCCTGGCCCATGTGGAAGGATCAGGAACCCCAGACCTGGCCCACAAAACGGTGGCCCAGGACCTGAAGGGGGAAGCAAAGCCCCCAAACCCAGCAGGAGGCCGGGAGGTGGCCCTGGTCCAGGGACCCGAGCCCAACAGCCCAGGCCCAGCCCCCGAGGCAGGCTCTGCATTGGCACAGACCCGCACCCTGCTGCCAGTACAATGGCAGAACAGGTGACCAAACGCTTCCTCCCCCAAAATCACCGAGGCATGCCAGCAATGGGGGGACAGAAGCTGCCCCGAGGATCTTCATCTCGGGTCTGGGAATGTTTGTTCCCCATAGCAAACAAGTGATGACCGCTTCCCGCTGTTCCCCTTGCCTCTGCAATGCAAATGCAAAAGGCGTTCCTCCCATCTGCCTCCCGGCACCACACCAAACCTCTCCGGCCGGGGGACCGGGGGCAGAACTTTCGGGAGCCACCTCCCCAACACCGCTGGGGCGCCCGAGGGGCGGCAGGGATGGCAACCTCCAAGGGGCAGTCCCCGACCAAACACCCCCCACCCCGCCAAGAACGCTGAGTTTGAAAGCAGGCAGCCGGGCTGCACTCACACCCAGCTGTCGGGCCATGCCTCCCCTACGGAAGGAGAGGCTGACGCCCTCTTCCCCTGTCCCAGCTCCACCCACAGAGGCCGCCCCGGGACAACCCGAAAAACTCAGGGGGGAGTCACGCTGGGTGCAGGAGCCGCCGTGGCAGCTGCTGCCGGGGGCACTGGGACCACAGGCAGCACCGAGGATCCCTCGGGCTCGGTGTCATTTTCAGCAGCATCCTGAACTGGGACTGGTTTGGCGGAAGGCGGCGAAGCCGCCGGGGGGGCTGGCGGGGGCGGCGGGGCCGGAGAGAATGCACCCCCCGCCAGGCCGGAAGCAGCAGCCGCATCGTCGCCGCCTGGCAACACCGGCGCAGCTGCGGGAAGTGGCGGAAGCGACACCGGATTTCCGTTGCCTGGCAACACCGGCGCAGCCGCGGGAAGCGGCAGAAGTGACGCCGGATCTCCGTTGCCTGGCAACACCAGCGCAGCCGCGGGAAGCGGTGGAAGCGACGCCGGATCTCCGTTGCCTGGTAACACCAGCGCAGCCGCGGGAAGCGCTGTTTCGGAGGTCAGCCGCGCAGGCGCAGAAGCCGGTGGAGCCGCGGGCGGGGCTGCCCGGAGAAGCGGCCACGGGGAGAGCTGGAGCGGCCCCCCAGGCACGGGAGGCGGCCCCATGGGCCCCAGAGACGGGACCTCGGGCACCGATGCCGCCTCCAGCTCTGAGCAGGGCGGGGTCCAGGGGCCCGGCCAGGGTGGGGCCTTCAGGGCTGCCAGGGGCGGCACCGCCCACTCATCATCCCCGGAAGAGAGACGAGGGGGGGGAAAGACGGCTCCGTCTGAGCATGCTCCAAAAACGCAGGAAAAAACTTTCTTCAGCTCCGGGCGAAACTTCACCCCCCCTCTGCAATTCAGGGGGGCTGGGAAGCAGCAGATCGTCCCCCTCCAAAGGGTCTCCTCCCGTGAGAATTGGGGGAAATGGGGCTTGCCCCGTGCAGTTAGCAATCCAGGGAAAAACAGCTGCTCTCCGTTGCAAAACCGGAAGAAGTGCGCTGAACACTGGATAAATCCGGGCGTACCCGAATCTATTGTTCAAAATGACTTGGAAAATGGATTCCATGCACTCCCACACAAACATATCAAGGGCATAGAGTACATTCGTAGAAAACCCAAAGAGCTTTGCCCATCGAAAAACTCATATCTCTCCAACAGGAGAATTCCATCCTCTTCACCCCATTTTTGCCAGAGGGCAATAAGTCTCTCCTCTGAAGGGGAGAAAGGAACCTCTGCCTCTGTGGGAGGGGTCCTCCACATTTGCAGCCACAAACTGCAAAGGGCAGCATTTTCAGGAGGGGAAAAGCTAACAGAACCTTGTGACAGTGTCCAGCACTCTCTGGCCAGCTGCTTGGTGCTGCTGAGCTTTCTGGCCATCTTCCTGGAGGCTTTTCAGAAGGTTCTCTCTGTGGTCTGCCTTGCTGTGAACTCTGTCCAAATCAGGATCTTCAGTTCTTCAGCTCCTGGCTAGAATCCACTTCTGTGGTCACGTGTGAGGTGACCATAACTGCCACATACTCGGGGTTTACCCAAATGCAGCAGTGCTCCTCTGGGGTCTCACCAATCGATGATTCTCCTCTTCAATCACTCAGGGTCACCAACTGTGACCGTGTTCACAGGGGTTCTTGGATGAGGGAAGAGACAAGAATGTTGACTCCATGTTCAGAAGGCTTGATTTATTATTTTATGATATATATATATTACATTATCACTATACTAAAAAGAAATAGGAAAGGTTTCCTCAGATGCTAACTAAGCTAAGAATAGAAAAGAAGATAATGATAACAAAGGCAGCACTCTCAGACTCTGTCCGAGATAGCTCGGTCCTTGATTGGCCATTAATTATAAACATCTAAGATGGGCCAATCACAGGTGGACCTGTTGCATTCCACAGCAGCAGATAACCACTGTTTACATTCTGCCTCTGAGGCCTCTTAGCTTCTCAGAAGGAAAACTCCTAAAGAAAAGATTTTTAGTGAAAAGATGACTGCAACAGTCGCCCAGCCCCTGTGCAGGCCCAGCCCAGGCCAGGAGCATTGCGGCTGGGAACGGCCCCTGTGCCGTGGTGCCCACAGCAGCCTTGGGGCTCTGTGCCCCATGGCCTCCCTGCTGGGCAGCCTCTGCCAGCTCCTGCAGAGCCCCTGGCACCTGTGGGGCTGCACAGACAGCCCTGCCCCGGGCTCTGCCGGCCTCTGGGCCAGCAGAGAGGCAGCCAGGGCTGGCCATGGCCGGGAACAGGCCCTGAGCCCCGCAGGAGGATGGAGCTGGGCCACAGCCAAACTCAGCCCAGGCCAAAGCTGGGCTCAGCAGCCAGGGCTGCCAACACATGGGCACAGAGGCTGGCGCTGACAAATGTCCTGGGCCCCCTCCCTGCTCTGTCCATGCCACCAAGGGCACAGAGCAGCCTCCTCTCTGGGCCACTTGCCTGTTTGCAATGCCTTGCACAGGCGCTGGCCCTGCCCCACAAGGCCTGGCCTGAGTCCTGCCCCTGCACGCTCAGCCAGGCTGAGATGGACACTGATGGTTTCTGGGCCAGGCTCTCGGAGCCCAGCCCAGCTCCCTGCAAGCTCTGCCAGCTGCCCTGAGCTCTGGGCAGCACCAAGGGCCTCTCTGAGCCCAGCCCAGCCCAGCCGGCTCTGGCCCCACAGCTCTGCTCAGCCCAGGCTGCTCTGGGCACTGGCCCCACGGCCTCAGCCCCTGCCAAGGCCACAGCAGCAGCTGCAGCTGCCACAGGACTCAGCCCCAGCCATGGGGGAAGGTGCTTGACCAAGGCCAAAGGAGGCTCCCTGGCTGCCCTGCTCCCCTGGGGCTGAGGTGCTGAGAGCTCTGCAGCCCCTGCTGCCATCCCATCTGCCCAGGGCAGCACAAGAGCCCCGGCCTTGGGGCCCTCAAGAGCTGCTCCTGCTCCAGGCCCAGGGCCCATGCCAAAGCTGGGGCAGCAGCCAGAAAGCTGTGCCCATTTCTGTTCATTGCTGCTCTCATGGGCATGGATCCTCAGCCACTTGGATTTCACTGATGAGTTTTACTACTCCAGAGGCCTCTTCTTTCTTGAGCTCTTCAGTTCAGGAATTCAGTGAGGAAAGCTCATAAATATTTGTGCAAAAACTCCAGAACAACAAAAGCCACAGGGAATATTCTATGTTTTTATTTATTCTGGGAATAATTAGACAAATTTCAGAAGTGTATTCTTAGTGAATACACTGTCTTGAAAACAATGCAGAGAGAAGTGTTTTGTCATGTTAAGTTTTCTTTTCCTATTTGAAGATTGGTATGAGCAATGTCCAATTGATATTGATCTCAAGCACCTCATAATCCAGTCTGAACAGATATCAAAAAAAAATCAAAACCCTTCATGGCTGACAATCAATCACACTTTGTCCCCACTCCCTCCCCACCATTTCCCTCATCCAACCCCTGGGCACTCCTATGGATCAGGAATGGTGTGGCCAGCAGGGGCAGGGTAGGGATTCTTACCCTGTGCTTGGCATTGGTTCTGCAGCACCTCAAGTGCTGTGTCCAGTTCTGGGTCCCCAATTTAGGAAGGACATGGAGGGGCTGGAGCGTGTCCAGAGATGGGCAACAAGGCTGGGGAGGGGTCTGAAGCACAAGTCCTGTGAGGAGTAGTGGCTGAGGGAGCTGGTATTGTTTATCCTGGAGAAGAGGAGGCTGAGGGGAGACCTCATCACTCTCTACAACTCCCTGACAGGAGGGTGCACCCAGGTGGGGGTCGGATTCTCTGCCCAGGGAACACTCGAAGGACAAGAGGACACAGCCTTCAGCTGCACCAGGAGAAGTTTCAGCTGGACATTAGGAAATATTCTTCAAACAAAGGGTGATTGGGCATTGGAATGGGCTGCCCAGGGAGGTGGGTGAGTCACCATCCCTGGAGGTGTTTAAGGAAAGACTGGATGTGGCACTCAGTGCCATGGCCTGGGTGACAAGGTGGTGATGGGTCCCAGGCTGGACTTGATGCTCTCCAAGGTCTTTTCCAGCCTGGCTGATTCTCTGATGATTGTGACCCTGCAGGGCCCTGGGGAAGCAAGGGGCCATTGTGACACTGCGGGGCCTGCTGGCACTGAGAAGACCATGGTGACACTGTGTACGACATGGCAGCACAGAGCCAAGGGGCCATGGTGACACTGTGGGGCTGAATGGAAGCAAGGAGTCCATGGTGACAGTCTGGGTCCTGCTGGAACCACAGAGGCCACTGTGACCCTGCAGGGCCTTGTGGAACCATGCAGAGCATTGTGACAGAGCAGGACCTGGTGTCATGATGGGGCCATTGTGACACTGCAGGGCCCCATGGAACCAAGGGGCCAGGGCTGCTCCTCAGGGACTCCTGGAATGAAGGAAACATGTTTGACACAGTGGTGACCCTTGGGACCAAGAGGCCATTGTGACACTGTGGAACCAAGGAGAGCATCGCTGCACTGCCAGACCTCATGGAACCAAGGATCCATTGTGACACTGCAGGGCCTTGGGGGACCACAGCGCCATTGTGACATTGCAGGGCCCAAGGATCCAAGGGACTTTGTGACACCAAGGGGTCCCATGGGACCAAAGGGACATTGTTACACTGGGAGGCCTCATGGAATCATGGGGACCTTTGGGACACTCTGGGGCCTCATGAAACCGTGGTGACACCAAGTTGTCTGGGAGTGTGGATCTGCTGGAGGGTAGGAGGGCTCTGCACAGGGCCCTGGACAGGCTGGATCCAGGGCCCAAATCCAACAAGGTGAGGTTTAACAAGTCCAAGTGCTGGGCCCTGCACTTTGGCCACAACAACCCCTGCAGCTCTACAGGCTGGGGACAGAGTGGCTGGAGAGCAGCCAGGCAGAAAGGGACCTGCAGGGACTGATGGACAGCAGGCTGGACATGAGGCAGCAGTGAGCCCAGGTGGCCAAGAAGGCCAATGGCTCCTGGCATGGATCAGGAATGGTGTGGCCAGGAGGAGCAGGGCAGGGATTCTTCCCCTGTGCTCAGCACTGGTTGGGCAGCACCTCAAATGCTGTGTCCAGTTCTAAACCCTTTGGGGTGGGCATTAGGGAGAAATTTGTAGCAGGAAGAGGAAAGAAAGCAAAGGTGAAGCCAAGGAAATGCTCAGGGCAGTTTGGGGGTGGCTGCCAGGCAGCCCTGGCTCTGAGCAACAGCGTCTGCAGTGGCACAGGAAACTCCCAGCTGATGGGAACAAACTTTCTGGCTGAGTGCAGAGGCCAGGACAAAGCTGAGTGGTTTCCCTGGTGTCCCGCAGGCCTTGCTGGCCCCAGGGGCTGATGGCATTTGTGCTCCCTCAGGCTCATGTCCCCACAGCAACAGCATGGGGGTGCTGGCCCTGCTGTGTGCAATGCAAACAGGGGCTGCTGAGGCAGTGCTGCCGTGTCTGTGCCTGCAAGGATGGGGCACCTGTGTGAGCTGGGGGAGAGGCCAGGGCTGCAGAGGGGGGATGTTGTTGGCAGCTGCATGAGGATGCTCTGGGATGCTGCCCTGGGCTGTGCAGCGCACTGGGCATGGATCAGCCCCTGCTCTGCTGCTCCTTCCCGTCTGGCCCAGGGCCCTTGCAGAGCCCCAGCCATGCTGTTTGCCCCCAGCCTGCCCACGGCCAGCCTGGGGCTGCTGACGGGGGTTTCTGTGCTGAGCATTGGCCTGGCCGTGTTCTTGAGAGAGCCTGGGCAAGGAGCCTGGAGCCCCCAGGGCCTGGCCTGAGGCATCAGCGCTGCCCCAGCAGTGCCCATGGCCTGTCCCTGCTGCAGCCCCGGCACTGCCACCCCCAGGGCTGTGCCCGGCCCCGAGAGCACTCAGGCCCTGCAGCAACACCAGGGCCACCAGGGCAGCAGGGCAGGGCCACGGCAGCAGCACTGGCAACACCAAGTGCTGCTGCTGCTGCTGCTGCTGGGCACAGCTGCTGGGCCAGCACTGATCTGCCCCAGCTCTGCACACAGACATTGCTGCTGCAGCTCCGGAGAAGGCAACACAAGGGCATCTCTGCAGAAAACTCTGCTGGGACATTCTTTAGTTCCTTTAAAGCCATTGAGACTGCAGCCCCTCATTGACACAGTCTGTGGCCAAGGGAAGTTGGAGAGAAACAAAATGAGAAATGGCACAAACAATGACATTTATGTGTGGACGATATTGAAAAAAGTAAAACAAAGAAAAAGAACCTCCACTGTGGAACCAACAAGAAGTATCAAAGATAACTTTTATTACAAGTGGTTTACATAAACTGGCCAGCAGTTTAATGTTTCTGAAAGCATGCAGTCATCAGTGTCCACACTGCAGCCTTGAGCTCCTGGTTCCTCAGGCTGTAGATGAGGGGGTTCAGGGCTGGAGGCACCACCGAGTACAGAACTGATACCATCAGATCCAGGGATGGGGAGGACATGGAGGGGGGCTTCAGGTGAGCAAATGTGCCAGTGCTGAGGTACAGGGAAACCACAGCCAGGTGAGGGAGGCAGGTGGAAAATGCTTTGTGCCGTCCCTGCTCAGAGGGGATCCTCAGCACAGCCCTGAAGATCTGCACATAGGAGAAAACAATGAACACAAAACAGCCAAATGCTAAACAGACACTAACTGCAATGAGCCCAAGTTCCTTGAGGTGGGATTTGGAGCAGGAGAGTTTGAGGATCTGTGGGATTTCACAGAAGAACTGGCCCAGGGCATTGCCATGGCACAGGGGCAGGGAAAATGTATTGGCCGTGTGCATGAGAGCATTGAGAAAGGCACTGGCCCAGGCAGCTGCTGCCATGTGGGCACAAGCTCTGCTGCCCAGGAGGGTCCCGTAGTGCAGGGGTTTGCAGATGGACACATAGCGGTCGTAGCACATGATGGTCAGGAGGGAAAACTCTGCTAAGAGGTAGAATAGATAGAAGAAGAGCTGAGCAGCACATGCTGTGTAGGAGATGTTGCTGGTGTCCCAGAGGGAATTGTGCATGGCTTTGGGGACAGTGGTGCAGATGGAGCCCAGGTCAGCGAGGGCCAGGTTGAGCAGGAAGAAGAACATGGGCGTGTGCAGGTGGTGGCCGCAGGCTACGGCGCTGATGATGAGGCCGTTGCCCAGGAGGGCAGCCAGGGAGATGCCCAGCAAGAGGCAGAAGTGCAGGAGCTGCAGCTGCCGCGTGTCTGCCAATGCCAGCAGCAGGAAGTGCCTGATGGAGCTGCTGTTGGACATTTGCTGGGGCTGCACATGGATGAAAGGACAGAGAAGATTTAGATGAGATACTGGTAACCAAAATCAAAGCCGTTCCCCATACACCCTCCTCTGTAACACACAGACATGGTCTTTAGTGTTTCAGAGTTCTGAGGTTTTCTTTATAAGCTCCCCCCATGTCTCTGCTGGTAGTTTGGGATATCAAACCTTCAGCATTTCTGCTGCCCTCAGGGAGAAGAGTGATTTCCCTGGGGCAAGATGATGAGTGGAGACGGAGCGGAGATGGCCTGTTATTTGGACCTGTTCAGAGATTCTTTGGGTTTTAACCTTTCTCAGGTGGAGGGTGATCACCTTGCCATGCTTCCCCTAACATGTCACCAGGTACTCCTGAGAACAAATGGATCCACCAGAGCCCAGCTCCACATTTGTAGCCAAGGACTCACGTTGCTCATTTCATCAACCCAGCAGCATTTTCAGTGTCACAACACCTCTGCCTTTCCCCATCAATCTCATAACTCAGAGATGCTCTGGGACAGGTTTGCACCCTGGATTGAAGCTCCCATCTTGGACTGAAATCTCAGGGAGACTTCCAAGTGTCCTTCTGATGGCATTGGATTGTGGGAGATGCAGCTCCTTCCCTGGCTGCACTGACAGCATTGCCCAGAGCCGGGCCCTGGGGACAGCATCACCCTGAGCCAGCTGTGCCCCCTGCCAGAGCCCCCAGGGCCGGGCAGCTGCTCCCAGCCCTGTGCTCTGCAGAGGGAACTGGGCCCGGGGCTGCAGAGCTGCCCCACGGCTCTGCTGCAGCTCTGCCTGCACAGGAGGGGCTGCACGCCTTGGAGCCCCGGCCCTGAGGGCAGAGGCTTGGCTGGGGCACAGGAGGGAGGGGGCTTGTTCAGAGGGAGGGGCTGCACTGCAGGGGCTCCTGTGGGCATCTCTAAACTCTCCCTGCCACAGCATTGCTGGGCTTTGTTTTCTCTCATTGCCTCATCTTCTCTCTGCTTCCTGCAGATTTTCCTCCTGCAGGTGTTTCCCTGTGCCTGATCTCTCCCTGCCAGCACTCACAGACCCCAAATCTCTGTGCACTCTCCTTGGCCCTACAGAACCCTGCCTGTTTGCAGGGCACTGGCTGGGGGCAGGTTCTGTTTGCAGCTTGGAGAAAGGACAGCTCAGAGTGAGCCTGATGGCTCCAGCAAAGGTGATGCTGCTGCTGTCCATGGGCAGAGTGGCTGAAAGCACATTAGGGATCTCCTGTGAACCTATTGATCACTGAAAGGAACAGTTCAGATGTCTTAGACACTTGTAAAATATCATAACTAATAATTCATAATTAATCTTTAATAATAATCCCCCCACTCCCTGCCATGCTCCAATATTAGGAAACTGAATACAAAGTCTTTGGAAATGTCCTAATTTTTAATGAAATCCTTGTCTTGGAAATATTCCACGACTGATCAGCATCCTACAGCATGTCAGAGATTCATGAGCATTTCACCTCCCCTGCACCAGAAATACCCAGAGTTGTACTCACAGGCTCTGCAGACATCGGGGTGTTCCAGCTTGAGGAGATGGCTCCAGGAGCTGCAGCTGCATTGTCCTGCAGCCAGAGGTTCCTGTGCCAAGGGCTGGCAGTGATTGTGCCCCAGGCACTTCTCAGCCCCTTCCCAGCCCTGACTGATTGAAGCTCTCTGTGCCTCTGGGCTGTGCCCGCGCTGGCTGCAGGCAGTGCCCCAGCCCTGCTGGGCTGGCACAAGAGCTGCTCATCCAGAGAAATGTGCTTTTGAAGCTCTTCTTGGTGAGCAGGAGCTGCCTCTGTGCCAGGAGCCCAGCCCAGCTCAGCAGCACAAACACAGCACAAGGACTTTAATCAGCCTCTGGGGCTTTGTGCTCAGGCCCTGGACATCAGTCCCTGAGAGGCAGCTGAAGAAACCTCTCCAGAACTCCAAGGCAGAATCCAACTCCAAACTTTCTTGGACTTTTAATGGGTCCCAGAGAGGGACACGACTGAGCAAGTGTCTCCAGGCCCAGGCAGAGCAGAGAACTGCAGGCAGTGATGACAGGTGGGGACAAAGAGAAGCCAAGTCTTGGTGCCCTGGGCCACAGCAGGGTCTGTGCCAGCAAGGGCTGGGAGGAGACACCTTGTCCTGAGGCGCTGGGGCCTCCTGGCACAGCCCCAGCCAGGCTGGGCACTGTCAGCCCCTTGTGCTGCCCTCAGCATCCCCCCCTAGCCCACATCCCAGTGGCCTCAAGGATCTGCTGCAAGGAGTCCCTGGGGAGCCTTGCTCAGCAATGGCCCTGGGGGCTCCTGAATGCTCCCTGCAGGGACTGCAGGTTTTTCAAAGGACTTTGGGTTTGGCTTTTGCCTTGGAGTCTCTGAGAGGTTTGTGCAATCCTGGCCTCCAATTATCTGCTGTAATTAGTCCCTGGAGAGGCTTTGTCAGTAACAACACTCAGTGGGGCTCATTAATACTTCAGGGTACTTCAGTTATTTGAAGGTACTTGGTGTTTCCCTTTTGATCCAGACTCTGTGAGACCTTTGTGCAATCATGGCCCCAATTATCGGCTTTAATGAGTCCCTGGAGAGCTTTGTTCTGACACTCAGTGGGGCTCATTAATGCCTTGAGATACTCAACGTTTTTAAGGTACTGTATGGATTTAAGAATACTTTTAGGTACTTTCAAGGATTTTCCTTCCCACACTGAGTGTCTGAGAGGTTTTTGTGCCATCCTGGCCTCCAAATCTCTTCTCCAAGGAGTCCCTGAGGAGCCTGTGTTGGGTATCTTCCCCCTTTCTGTTTTATAAAAAAGATGGGACTGAAAGAATTTTGTATGACTTTCTGAAAGCATCCAAACAAACATGGGACAATTAACAATACAACAACAACCAGTTAGAGAAATTATAGCCCTCTTTTAGCCAGACCTTGTGCAAGCTCTTTAGTCCCCATGTTTGGAAAAGTTTATTGACCCAGTCTTTGTTTTCCACTTGAAGCTTCTTGAACCCTTCCTTCAGTCCCTGAATGCTCTTGTGGATTGACTCGCTGTGGCTGGAGAGGTTCATGCAGCACATGCCCTCAGAGTCTACACAGCCATGCCCATGGGCCCAGAGTAAAAACTCTATCGCTGTTCTGCAAGGTGGCGTGTCTGATGGTCTCTGTGTCTGAGAGCAGCCACTCAGTGTGAGGGAGGCAGCATTGGTTTGCTTACTTAACAGGCACCCAGGATGGTCTGATTGCCCTAAAGCTTTAGCTGCAGCCACCCAAGGTAGTAAGATGGAGGCTGCTATTCTTTTGTTTTGACTCCAATAGATGACATTATTTTTGCAATCAGATTCAAAGTAGTGTGTAGATCTTTTTGCTCTGTTTCTCTGGCCATTAATCATTTTTGTGTTGGGTGCCAGCAAGGTAAGCCTCCCCACGCTACAAGGTCTGCCTTTGATGTCTGAAGGGACACCAGGCCATGCTCTATCCCTGCAAATAAGAAACACACCCTGCAGCAAGTTGAGTGGGTAGCTACTGGACCAAGAAATCATGGGAGAGGTGTAATTTTTGTAAGTGGGATGGTATGGGGAGATATCTCTCCTGATAGTTTCTTTTTTTCTTGTAATTTTGTGTCTTTCACCCTCTTCCCATCTCAGACAGTAATAAAACCTTACACAAAAGTCCATTTTTACAGAGCTGAGAATTTCTACCCCCTGAGTTCTAGTGGTGCATGCAGGAGCTTCTGGGTCCAGTAGTCCCAAGCACCGACAGGGTTGCACTTCTATTTGCCATCAGGATTGTCCCCTGGCATACTGCAGATGGCACCCTCAGGTATTGGCCAGACATCTGTAGGCAACCCCAGCAGGCAGGTGGAGAAGAGGTCGTCAGGGCTAGCGACAGACAGGCACAGGGTGTCTTGTTTCATGGCTTTTGCTAGAGTTATCCATACACTGTGCTCTGGCTGTGGGACTACCTATCCACTCAGGAGGAGCATTGTTGCAAACAGGCTGAGGAATGTGAGTAGAAACTTTTCATGTGTCATCTTTGAAAGAATTGCCTGGTCTGAAAATTGTCTAGTCTGTCAGGTGTTAGGATCGCTGTCCTGTGGGTTTTGACTTGGGGTAGACTTGAGGGCTCCTTTGATGAATCCTTGCTCAGTAGCTGCAGGTAGGGCTTGATGTTCTTATCCGGGATACACCAAGGTCCTTTATCACAAATGGTCTCATTGTGGCAATTTGGCCTTCAGGTCCTTTGATGTTAATAAGTTCTGCACTTTGGAGACTGTCACTGTCACCTCCAATCTCGGACAATATTCCTGCAGTAGCTGTAAACGCCCAGTTAGGAGCCCACTTGGAACGTGAGATACCTGTCACGTCTGCTCCCATGTCCACAAGCCCTGTCAAAACAATCTTTTCACTGTTAAGTTCCAGAGTGCTGGTGATTTTTGATCAATCTTGATTTATCACATCCCTAGTGAAGTGTCATCAGCATCCTGCTTGGGCAATTATTAGTCCTTGGGGTATAAACCAAGGTGGGTTGGGAGACAGGGCCAGCACTGTAATTTCTCATTGTGAGGACATTGATAGTATGGATGGCAATACAAAAAATCCTTCAGTGCTTGATTGGTAGTTTACTAAAATTAATAGTTCACAGGGCTGATCTTCGGGCCCCAGCTGTCCTGTCGATATTTCATGGGCAAAATAATCAGTTAAACCAACAGATTCCAGACTCAGCAACTTCAATTTTGCCCCTGGTGGTAAGGTGGTTGGCAAATGGGAGATGAGGTGCTGGAGTTTAGGGCTACATTATCTGTAATGGGTGTACAATTCAGCGATTGTAGGCATCATTGGCTTGAACATTTGTGCCATAGCCTGAGACCACCTTGCACTCCGATGGCAGTTTTTGACTGCTTGGTGTAGTTACCTTTTGAGAAATTCCACCTAATTTAATGTTGATTATCCATTAGGGACCGGATAGGCTCCTCCTCCTTGGGGACAATCTTCTCTAAAATGTCCTTGTTGACCACACTGGAAAGATATTTTTGGGCCCTGTAGATGTTGCTGGGGCCCCTTAAAGGGGAATTGCATGGCCCCTAGGGCTTCTCTAGTGCCTGTTTAAGGTGATCAATAAATTTCATGTAGGGCTCTCCAGGTTCTTGTCTTATGTTTACATAGTCCAAACTGGGGATGGTACCATCCAATACCTGGATTCAAGCTTTCAAAGCCATCTCTTTGATATCATCCAATGCTCTTCTGGGGATACCTGCTGCTTGATCATCTGGCAGGCTGTGTTGTCCTTCTCCAGCTAGATGGTTGATTGTCAATTCCACCCTTGCCTCATTATCAGCATAGTCTGCTATTAATTCATTTAGTAAACACTTCCATCCCCCTTCCCACAGGGTGTATTCTGTAGGTGACAACAACATGGTCATGATATATTTTAAATCATAGGGGGTTAAGACATGTGCTGTAAACATGGCCCTCATTAGGCCATTAAAACAAGGTAAGTCCTTCCTATGGTCTTTAGCTGCCCTACACAGATCCTTGATTTCCCTGTAAACCAATGGCTGACACTTGGGATTCTGCCCCCTTCTTTCATAGCAAATGGGGGCAATGAGGAGTTTTGAGACTATTCACCAGTCTCCTTCCTTAACTGCTTCTTTCTGGATCCTTTCCTAGGGATCTTCTGGGGCTGAGAGGCGAGGTGGCTCTGGGGAGTCCAAACTGTCTTCTGGGGAGGAAGAATAACTTGGAGCAGAAACATTTGGATTAGGAATAGTGTGACAGTTGGGCTTAATATCTGTGATTATGGGGTTATATTGTTGCTGGAGGGTGAGGCAGAGGGCGCTTCCATTTTGTCAGGTGTTGGGGAGGAAGGGCCTTGATTGAGGATGGCGGACTCCTGGGGTGGAGTTTTGGAGGCATGGCCCAGGGTGAAGGTGGAATGATTGACAGTGGGGGCGTGTCCCGCAGTTGTGGGGGTGGAGTCTGGAGGTTCGTTCAGGGCGGAAGTGAAGGCTGTGGTAGAAGGAAGTGGAGGAGCCAAGATGGAGGGAGGATGGTCGGGCTCCCGAGCCACATTCAGGCTCCTTCCATCTTGAGTCTCCAGGGCATGATGCTCCAAGACAGCGTGGCCATTGCCATCTTGGAGCATCGTGGAAGGTCTGAGAAAGGCAGGTTTGAGGGGAGCTCTTGGGTTAGGAGTGACCAACGGATTGAGTTTTCAACACACTGCTTGCTGGTGAAGGATGGTGTGGAAGACAGGGAGAGTGTGGGGTGCAATTGGGTCTCTTTTGATTGAAAGGTTGTACAATTTAACTCCCAGTGTGTCCCAAAATGTCAGTGGTATGGATTTCGTCAGCAGAGGCGTCTGGAAAATTTTTAATGATCCACCTCATGATTGATTTCATTCAATTGAATTCATTCTTTGAAAATACTTTGTCATGATCTGTGAGAATTAAAGCATCCATATATGCTCCTTTCTACTTTGGACATCTGGCTGCCCAGTTTTCTCTTTCTCTGCCTTATGGGGAACAGACATCAGAACACCCCAAATCAATACTGGAACATGGGTGCATGTTGTAAAAACACAGTGGCAAAATGGGCAATAAATGTCTTGCATTTCCCCAAACCCACCTGCAATCCTATGCAGGTGAAACCATTGTTGTCCCTGCCGATCCTGGGCGTGGTCCCTTGAAGCAACAATGAATCTGCTGGGCCTGGCACAATCCAAAATCCCAGGGAGCCCTGGCCTATCCATCAGCTAACCCCAGCTGACGTGACTGACACAGGGAGCCCTGAGTGTCATGGTCCCTGTTTGGGCGCCAAAGGTCACAATGAGGGTGGCTGTGACAAACCTCTCTGGTTCCCTGACTTCAGTGCGAGGGTGGTGGAAATGAAAAGGAGTGGGTTCGATGGAGTTGCCCAAAAAGAACTTTAATAACAGGGTGAAAAACAATAAACATGGAGAAATTGAGCACAGTACAAGGGGCAGGATCCTAAGACCCGAGACAAAGGGGAAGCAAGAACATAGACACTTGGGGCTAGAACACTCTGGAACAGTACTTGTTTCCGTATAAGGGAAACAAGTAACCAATAGGGGAGTAGAACTTGGACAACTCAGCATAACAACACTAAAGGCTTATTGGGGAACTCTCAAACTCACCCTAAGTTGAACGAATGATTCCCAGGGCTTGAAACTCACGCCCAGATTTTTGGGGTAAAATCTGGCTGACTCTGAGTCACAGCTGGGCTAACTCCCACACCGCTGCTTTGCTCTGGCCCCTTGGGACCATGTGGCCCAACAGAGCCACAATGATGTCCTTGGTTCCATGAGGCTCCACAGTGTCACAATGGTCCCTTGGATCCATGGTGCTCTGCAGTGTCACAATGGCCCCTGCATTTCACAAGGCTCCCAAGTGTCACATTGGTCTCCATAGGAAGGAAACCATGGAGCCCCCATGTTTCAGGAGCTGATGAACGGCAGCCACCAGAGGCCAAGGCAAGCCTGACCTGTCTGTCCTGGCAGGTTTGCTTGGAGCAGCCCTTGGATATTTGAAATTATGAATGTGGAGTCCTAATTTAAAACATTTGTGCCTGGAGAAGAGGGATGGGGTTTTTTTCATAAAAAGAAAAGCACAGAGCCCTTTCCAGTGTTTGCAAAACAGGTGAGTTCTGGCACTCAGGAGTCAAAGACCAGCCAGACCTGTCTGTCCTGGCAGCTTTTGTCTGGCAGGAATCCTTTCATACACAGAAATTTGGAGGTGAAATCCTAATTTTAGCCATGGATGCCTGGAAAAAATGGAAAGTTCTTTTCCATAAAAAGAAAAGCCCAGAGCCTCCAGTGTTTCAGGGGCAGATGGGAGTGGCCTTCCACATTCCAAGGTCAGCCATACCTGTCAGGTGACCCCTGGGAGGCCAAGGCAGCCACACCTGTTTCATGTTCCCTTGCTTCCATGAGGCCTTGCAGTGTCACAATGGTTCTCTTGCTTCCATGGTGCCCTCAGGTGTCATAATGGCCCCTTGGTTACACAAGCCCTTAAGGATCTTAATGGTCTCCATGGTTCCACAAGGCCCCACAGTGTCCTAATGGTCTATTGGTTCCATGAAGCCTGGCTGTGTCCAATGGCCCCTTGGTTCCATTGGGGCCCAGTAGTGCAACAATGATTCCCTTGGTTCCACAAGTTCCCATAGTGTCACAATGGCCCCTTCCTTCCATGAGGCCCTGCAGGTTCACAATGGTCTCCATGATTCCATGGGGCCTTGCAATGCCACAATGCTCTCCATGGATCCACAGTGCCCTGCAGGATCACAACGGCCCTTTGGCTCCACGAGGCCCTGAAATGCAGCAATGGCCTCTTGGTTCCACAAAGCCCTGCTGCTTCACACTGGCCCCTTGGGACCATGCGGCCCAGCAGAGCCACAGTGATGTCCTTGGTTCCATGAGGCCCCACAGTGTCACAGTGGCCCCTTGGATCCATGGTACCCTGCAGGGTCACAATGATCCCCTTGGCTCCACAAGTTCCTACAGTGTAACAGGTTCCACAAGGGCCTGCAGTGTCATAATGGACCCTTGGTTCCACAATGCTCCGCAGTGTCACAATGGCCTCCATAGGAAGGAAGCAAGTGAGCCCCAGTGGTGCAGGGGCAGACACCAGAGGCCAAGGCTGGCCAGACTTGACTGTATGGGCAGATTTTGTCTGGGAGTAATCCTTGGATATAGGGAATTTTAAAGGTGGAATCCTAATTTCAGCCATGGGTGCCTAGACAAGAAAGACAGTTCTTTCCCATAGGAATAAAAGAAGGGGGCCCCAGTGCTTCACAGACAGATGGGAAATGGCCCTTGACATGCCAAATTCAGTGGGACCTGTCAGACAGCCCCCAGGAGGCCAAACTAGGCAGACCTGTTCCATGTTCCATTGACTTCATGGGTCCTAACACTGTCACAACGGTCTCCTTGATTCCATGAGGTCTGGCAATGTCACAATGGCTTCTTGGTTTCATGAGTCCCAACAGAGTCACAAGGGTCCATTGGCCCCACGCAGCCCCGCTGTCAAACAATGGCTCCTTGTTTCTATTTTAAATCAATCACAACATAACCACAGTTTGATCATTGATCCTTGCTTCCATGGGGCCCATGATTTGCACAATGGTCTCCTTGATTTCATGATTCCTGGATTCCACAGTCTCACCATCATTTCCTTGGATCTCCATTGTCACAACTGAGCCATGGCTCCATGAGGTTCCGTAGTGTCACCGTGGTGGCTGTCAGAGGCTGGATGAGATCCATGTCCCGAGACACCTTGGGATGCTCGGAATGCCCGTGTGGGGCCAGGGCTGGGTCAGGCCTTGGTTTGTGGTGGGACAGAGCCCCGCCCCCAGCCCTGGCCTGGCAGACCTGCCAATCACACAGCAGGGGCGGTGCTAACCCAGCTCTGATTGGCTGAGCTGTCAATCAATCACACAGCAGCAGCTGTTGCTACCCTGGCTCTGATTGGACAAGCAACTGGCAGTCCCACCCCAGGGGCGGGGCCCATGAAGGCCCAGGGCGTTAAAAGCCGGAGCACGAGGCCAGCCCAGGGTCTGGATCCTGCCTTCTGCTGGGGTTCCTCTGTTGGTGATGCTGGAACCTGAGCAGTTGGTGCCCATGTGTGTGTCTTTCTACGGATCTTCTGTCTTTCTCTTGTTCCCTATTTCTTCTCCTTCTAATCCTAGTTACTTGGAACATTTTTGGGTAATTTCACATGTTAAGGGTTAAAGGATTTTACATTAAATGTGTGGGAATCCAGGGCACAGGAATATTTCTCTGTCTGCTCTCAGGCATCCTGACCCCCAGAGAAACACTGCCTTTAACCTTCACCCATGGAGAGGACTTCCAGGACTTTGAGACAGATTAGGATTTACCAAAGTGTAAAATACGTAATACAGAGTACTATACTATGTCCCTTGGGTGAGAAATTTAGGTTTTAGGATTTTTAGTATGGTCTAGATAGGAAGCAAGATGCAGGAATTGGGGTGTAGTCCCTGTCTTCTTCACCTACTCCATTTTTTGCAGTGTTGGTGGCACAGGGTGATTGGTCAAGGAAAGCACAGTGCAGAGGTTATGTGGACAGTCAAGGGATGAGTTATTGGTCGATAAGTAGAAATAATGTAGGTTTTAAGAATTAATTGGATGAGAAAACTTTAAAAGATCTTGAAACTGTACATTTCAGAGCCATTTTGAGGTGTTTCCCCAGCGTGCTGAGCCTGGTGTGCACAGCAATGCAAAACTTTAGATAAGATAACCATAAACAAGAAGCTGAAGTCTGAAAAAGTCCCGTGCGTCTCCTTTTACCTGGCACAGAACTGCTACTGGAGGGTTTCCCTCATCCAGGGAGCCCCCAGAAAGGCCCAACATAAAACAAACCTCATGACTGGTGCCCCAACAATGTTTGTAATAAGTTGGCTTTTTTCCAGAAAGTTGTTTACTGAAGGGTGTTGTCTTACTTGGCCAATCATTTGAAATGTGTTGATTAAATGACCAATGATGTCCACCTGTAGAAAACCAAGATATAAAAGAAGAGGAATAAAAAAAATGGGTGACTTTTAGCCCTTAGCCTTCTGATCTGGGTCTGTGTCATCTCTGACTCAAAGGTGACATTTGGGGATCTGTGGGGGCTATTGGGGATCCTTTCTGCACCTCCTGACCCAACAGGGGCTTCTCTAATAAACTTTGCCGGAGCTCCCTCTGTGCCCATGACAGGAACCCCTGTGAGTGTCTGGGCCATCCCGGCTCTTTGGCAGCCTGGGCACTCCTGGGATGTCATCGTGGAGCCCCCATGAGTGCCTGTGACAGATGGGTGCCTTTGCAGCCCAAGGTGCCCTGGGATGTCACCATGGAATGGCTGTCACTGCCTCTGACCAAAGGGCTCTTTACCATCCCCAGAAAGCCCTGGGAGGTCTCCATGGAGCCCCCGTCTCTGCCTGTGACATTCCAGCTCTGGAACAGCCTGAAGACTCTTGGAAAGATCCCATGGAACCCCTCTGAAGGCCTGTGACAAATCTGATCCTTAGCAGGCAACCATTGCCAGCCCCCTGTTGCTATGGTCAGTTTTCATGGTAAACATCACCTGGACCCTGTTGCTATGGTCAGTTTCCATGGCAACCATCACCAGACCCGTTGCTATGGTCAGTTTCCACGGCAACCATCACCAGCCCCCTGTTGCTATGCTCAGTCCCTTGGCAGCTCCATGGAGACCCCATGCCAGGGGTGGTTGCCATGGACACCAGCTCAGGCCTGCAGCCAGAGCCCGTTGCCATGGCAACCATTGGCCGCCCCCATCCCCAGGCTGATGGGATCCCAGAAGCACAGAATTGGCTGAGCTGGGAGGGACCCATCAGGATCCTCCAGTCCAACTGCTGGCCCTGCACAGGACACCCCAACCATGCCAGCCTGGGCCTGGCAGTGCTGGCCAAACGCTGCTGCAGCTCAGAGAGCCCTGGAGCTGGGACCCTTCCCTGGGGAGCCTGGCCAGGGCCCCAGCAGCCTCTGGCCAAAAACCTTTTCCTGACATCCAACCTGAGCCTGCCCCGACTCAGCTGCAGCCGCTCCCTCCTCTCCTGTCCCTGGGCACCAGAGGGAAGAGGTTCCCACAGCCCCAGCCAGGGACCCGCTCCCAAGGCTGCTTCCATGGCCACCAGGGCTGGCACCAGCTGGGATGCTCGGTTACCACGGGCCGGGCTTCAGGAATGGTATTCCCCAATTTCCTGCTCCCGCTAAAACCGCGCTGCCCTCGCTGCCCTCCCGCCTCCCATGGAAAACACAAAAGGCAAAGATCCCAGGCTGGGATAAGAACAATTTATTGGGAACAACAACGAGATAAAGAACAAACTGGAACAGAAACAATATTGATAACAGAAGAGATAAATAAAACTATTTACAGGGAAAACTACAATACAACTCACTGGCTCTTCCCAGCAACATATTTCCTCTACCTGGAAAGGAAACCCTTCTCCTTGTGGAGAGAGAGAGAGAGTCCCTTTCCTGCCCCTGGCAATGACCTGGGAGTGAATGGAATGACAGGGCCATGGCCAGACCCTCATGTTCTTCAGTTCCACACGATGTCATTGACAGGGGAAGGAAGAGGTACAGGTGTCTTCCCAGCATGGATCACAGGGAACATGGATCACCAGGGCTCTTCCCAATGTGGGGTCTCCCATGGGGGATGAAGCTGGAGTGGTGCATGAAGCTGACACTGAAATCGAGGAATTTGAAGGGCTTCCCTTACTGGCAGCTCCGTGGGTGTCTGGTCAAGTGAGAGCTGCTGGGGAAGCTCTTCCCACACTGGGGACACTCGTAGGGCCTCTCCCCAGTGTGCATGCACCGGTGGGTGATGAGGGTGGAGCTGTGCTTGAAGCCCTTCCCGCAGTCTGGGCAGAGGAAGGGCCTCTCCTCTGAGTGAATCCGCTGGTGTTGGAGGAGATGGAAGCTGGTGTGAAACTTCTTCTGACAATTGGGACACTCGTAGGGCCTCTCCCCTGTGTGGATGTGTTGGTGCCTGATGAGGTGGGATTTCTGCTTGAAGCCCTTCCCACAGTCAGGGCAGCGGAAGGGCCTCTCCTCTGAGTGAATTCGCTCATGCAGGTGGAGACTGGAGCTGGTCTGAAACCTCTTCTGACACTGAGGACACTCGTAGGGCCTCTCCCCAGTGTGGATGCATTGGTGGATGATGAGGGCAGAGCTGCAGCTGAAGCCCTTCCCACACTCCCCACACTCGTAGGGCCATTCCCCAGTGTGGATCATCTGGTGGCTGATCAGGGTGCTGCTCTGCCTGAAGCTCTTCCCACACTCCAAGCACTTGTGGGTCTTCTCCCCATTGTGAAGCTGCCCATGGACCACCAGCTCCGAGCTCTGGCTGAAGCTCTGTCCACCTTCCTGGCACAGGGTGGGTCTTTCCTCCTCAGAGCACACTGGGCTGGGTTTGGAGCCCCTCCTCCTGTGGGATCTCTGGGGCTTTTCCTCCACGTTGGAATTCTGCACTGTGGAGCCATTTAAAATGGCCTCTTCCACGAGGTTCTGCTGTGGGGATTTTTCCTCCCTGGTCTCCATCCTCAGCTTCTTCCCTGGGGGAGGAGGGACAAGGAGAGGATGGGATTTGCCTCCGTGCCAGAGGGAAGGGGAAGGAGATCCCCCCAGTGCATCCCCAGCAGGACGGGGTTGGCAGCAGGGCTGTCCTGGAGCCGGGGGCTTTGCTGGGCTGGGAGATGGAGCAGGAGAGAGGGGGAAAGGGGCATTGACTTCCTCCTCATCTGCCTGGGTATCCCAGGGCTCCTTCCTCTTCCTCGCAGCCTCCTCCTCCATCCAATCAAGACTTGGGAATGGGAAATCCTGTTCTGGGAACCAAACAAAAGGTGCGCACATTGTCGTCTTTTCTGGTTTGAAGGCAAACCTGGGGGAGAGTCTAAGCCACAATTACAATTTAATAAGAAAATGAAGATCAAGGCAATGATACAGAAACACTGCCTTAAACTGACAGAGTCAGGATATAACCTGACACTCTGTTGCTGGTCAGGTTAGTGGCTGCAGTCCCATTAAATGGTGGCTGCAGTCCTCTTGAAGTGATGAACGTGATTCTGTCAGAGCAGTGATCCTGTAGAAGGGTCTGGGCTTCCTCTGAAGGTCCAGTGGTGGTTCTGGAGCTCTTGTCCTCTGGGAATCCAGTAGGCAAGCTGCTCCTGGTGTTGCAAGGCTCAGCTTATATCCAGGTAGGAAGGCTTGGATCCTCCCCCTGGGCGGAGCATCCCACAATGGGATGATGGAATTTTATCAGTCCTGCAGTGACACTCAATGGCCCATTCACAGAAGATATCTCCCCTGGAGGGCGTTATCAGGGCTGAGTCATGGAAGAGATCAAGAACACTGCCCCACCTGTTTATAGCAGTTGATGAAGATGGGGATTGAAAACATGCATTTGGTTCCATCTTACATTGCAGCCTGAAACAGTGGGGGAATCCCTGCTCAGGGGGTGAACACCACCCCCCTTACCCAAACTGGCTCAGGTGTAAAACCCCCAGCCTGGGAAGGCCACACACACAGGGGACAATGTCACACTTGCCCTGCCCCAGGGGAGGTCTCTGTCCCTGTCACTTCCTTGCTCTCCCCCCGTTTTTCTTCCTTTTCAGCTCTCTCTCTACCTCACATTTACTGTTTAATAAAACCCACGTAGGATTTGGTCTCATTTGCACCTTAATTGGGGCAGAGGCATCTCTCTTATGATTTTCTTAACCAGATTGTGACATCATTTTGGCACAGTGAGTTTAGGCACTGTTCTCTGTCCCCAAGTGCCTTTGACAACAGCATGGTTCCCTCCTCTTAGGAGGTTGTGGTTCTCTCAGGAGGAACTCTTGCAACTTGGACGCAGCTTCCCCTTAGCAATTTACAGGAGAGCTGATGAGGAAAATGGCTGTCGTGGGTCCGGTGTGTAAAGAAAATATTTTGTTGTCCTTCCTTGAAAAGTTTGTTAAAATCACTGGAGGAAAGGGAGCAAAAGATACTATCACGACTGTCAAGGTTCATTCACCCCAAGGTGTGGAACACAAGGCTGCTAAAAGTCCCACAGGAAGCCCAGCTCAAGTAGCTAAATTCCCAAATAACTCCTGAATTCCCAGGCTTGGGTTCTTTGCCAAATGTGAGAATCATTTTTCTCATTGTCCCTGTCCCCTTTGTGACAGCTACACAGAGCTTTCCCTTCCTTTTCATAATCTATATTGGGCTGAATTTCTACTTTTCTTTTATCAAAATTTGCCAGCAGCTGAGCTGGAGCTGTGCAGGAACCAATGAAACTTGGAATTGCCACAAAATTGCTTGTACTGTCAGTTTATAAATGTTTGGGATTTGTTGGCATTTCCATCACAATTGACTTTAGTGAAGAGCAACTTCAAGGCATTTTATGTAGGGTTAAGTTTGATTTCTGAAAAGAAACAATTTTACTTTGTCCAGTGCCCAGGGAACGCTCAAGGGGTCTTTGTGCCTCTTCCCCTGGGGGATGCTGGGGAGGGGCTTGGGGGGGTTGTCCCTGTCCATGTCACCCCAGGCCATTCTCCAGGGGTGTCCCTGTCCCTGTCACCCCAGGCCATTCCCCAAGGATGTCCCTGTCCCTGTCACCCCAGGCCATTCCCCAGGGGGTGTCCCTGTCACCCCAGGCCATTCCCCAGGGTCTCCATCATTCTCACCCAGGGAATGCCTGGGGGGTCTCCCTCCCTCTCTCCCCTGTGCCAGGGGGTGCTCGGGGCAGTCTCTGTCCCTCTCAGCCCAGGGGATGCTCGGGGCTCTCTGTCCCCTGGCCCTGGGGGATGCTCGGGGGGTCTCCATCCCTCTGGCCTCAGGCAATGCCTGTGCAGGGCTGGGCACCAGGGGCTCTGTGTCCCTCTCACCGCTGAGGCTGCTCGGGGCTGGGGGGGCTCTGCCACCTTCTCACCCCTGGCGAGGCCGGGGGGGTCTCTGTCCCTCTCAGCCCTGCTGGGACCCCACCCAAACATCATCGGGGTCACAGGGACAGAGACACCCCCAAAGCCCCAGAAGGGCTGAACCTGGGATTTGTTTGGGGCTGAGGATTTAGGAAGGGGCTGGAATTGGGGCTGGGCTTGGAGTTGGGGCTGAGATATGGATTAGAGCTGGTATTGGGGTTAAGGCTAGACATGGGATTGGCTTTAGGGCTGGGGTTGGGATTGGGTCTGGGGCTAGACGAGTCTGGCACTGGGATGAGATTAAATTCAGAACTGTGAGTGTGTCTAAACATGGAGTGAGATTGAGACCAGGATCAGGGTCAGGTTTGGGACTGAGCTCTCCCAGAGCAGGACAGGGGGGATGTGGGATGTCACTGCAGGATGTCCCTGGC
The DNA here is from genome assembly GCF_051311805.1 of Agelaius phoeniceus. NCBI lineage: Eukaryota > Metazoa > Chordata > Aves > Passeriformes > Icteridae > Agelaius > Agelaius phoeniceus. Next base: position 6,807,965 of record NW_027509867.1, on the reverse strand, counting down.
TTTGTCCCAGCCCTCCTCAGGCACCTCCAAACATGGGGGGCAGCTGGGTGCCCCAAGATCCAGGTGCTCCCACGCTGCCCCTCAATACCAGGTGAGCGTTCCCTGAGGGCAGCCCTGACTGTGACCCTTGGGGCTCTGGGATCAGCCCTCACATCCCTGTGGGAGCAGCTGCAGACAGGATGAGAGATTTCCGTCCCCCCTAATTCCTGCAGAACAGTGAAGCCCAGCTGCCCTTTTCTTGTGGTGCCTCCTCATCTCCTCAGCTGAGGATGTCAAACTCCCCAGGAGCAGGAAAATCCCCATTCCCTGTTTGCTTGTGGCTGCAGCCTGGAACATCCACCCAGAGTGAAGGACTTTCTGACAGCCCTGCTGAATGACACTGGGAGGAGGTGTGTGAGAAGGGGAAGAAATTGCATTTTGATTGTAAATAAAAGGGGCAAAATTATTTCTTTCTGTCATATTCCTTTTCAGTCAGTTTTGTTGTGTTTTCAGCGTGCCATGTGGGATGCACTTCTCAGCTGACTGTGGAATGAACTTCTCAGCTGATTGTGTTTGTGTCCTCCTTTCTCTCCTGCCTCTCTTTGCCTGCTCTGTTTCTCTCTCAGTGTCTCCCTTGACCCAGGGCAGCTCCCACCAAAGACCCTGCCCTGATTCATTTCCCCATCCAGGAGCTACAACAACCATGGGTGAAGTTATGAAGGCTGGCAGTGAAATGTCACTGTAGGATCTTGCTCCACTTGGCTTTTGGCTCCTTCTTGAGAGCTTTGCTTTCCAGGGTAGGAACATCTTTTCCTGTCTGGGAACTGGAATTCCAGCCCCTGGCAGTGTGTGCCATGGATCCCAGAGGGGCATTCCCGAGGCTGCCAGGGTGCTGCTCCTGCCGTGCCTCCCAAGGAGCTGTGCAGGGCCAGGGGACAAGGTCCAGCAGCTCTGTTGGTTCTGCAGTGCCACAAGGGCCCTGGTTCCATGAGTTTCCCTACTGCCAACAGCAGTTCCTTGGTTCCCATGATGCCCTGCTGCTGTGTCACCATGGATATTTGGTGCCATGAAGTTCTTCAGTGTCACAATGGCCTCCTTGGATGGGCAGTGTCACCATGGACCATTGGCTCCAGGCAGCCCCGCTGGGTCACCATGGACTCCTTGGTTCCATGAGGCTCTGGGGGTGTCTCCATGGTCTCCTTGGATCCACAGTGTCACAATGGACAACTGGATCCACATGGCCCTGCTGTGTCACCATGGCCCCTTGGTTCCATGGCACCCCAGGGTCACAATTGACTCCTTGCTTCCACATCACCCCCTCAGTGTCAAAATGGCCCCTTCGTTCCATGAAGAACACAAAAGTTTTGTAGGAACATTGAGCAAGTCCTGCTTAACACACCTGGGAACATCTGTTTGCATTCCAAAGAGAGGTTAAAGGTGAGGATGGCACCAGCAGCTTCCATCTGCAACAGAGATTGAGGGAAAGGACAGGGACAGAGAATTCAGCTGCAAGACTCAGAGAATTCTGCTCCCAGAGATCATTTCTGCTCACACTGTCCCTTGCAGAAAGGTGACACCATTCCAGGCAGCCTGGACTAAGCAGGTGGCTCCTGAGTGGGGTTTGTTGCTCAGGAAACCTGCTCAGGCTTTTCCACTCTTTCCTCAGCAACAGGAAAACTTCTCCAGGGCCTGTGTGCAGGCAGAGCCCTGAGGAGAGCAGGTGGGACACGGTGCAATGGGCTGGGACATGGAGCTGCAGAGCTCAGGGGACAAGGTTCTGCTGCAGGGCACAGGGATGTCAGTGCCAGGTGGGCCATGTCAGACATGGTGAGGCTGGGGGTGAGGAGCAGCCTGTCCAAACAGGGTCAGCCCTCAAGGGGCTCATTCTTCTTTGTGCCCAGACCTCCTAAGGAGACATTCAGCATCAAGATCACCTGGGGAATGCTTCTATCTGCTCTTCTCTGACCTGAAAAATAAAAAAATACACAGTTGAATAAAGAAGAAAAGTCATGAGGTGCACTTGAAATTTCCTCCTTACAAGAATCCCAAACTGATTACAATCAGCTGCACAAGCCCTGGAGACTTGAAGACCACTGAAGGAAGACAAAGAGTCCTCAAGAGTTTTCTGTATTTTGATGGTCCCCACGGTGGATTTGGGGCTGAGTCCAGGACCCTCAGGCACTGAGAGAAGGCTGAAGAAGCTGCTCAAGGAGTCACAAGCAAAACTCCAAGTCCCTTGGAGCATCACTGGGCCCCACTGAGGGCAGGGAGTGCCAAAGGCTCCCCAGGGACTGCAGAGAGCAGATCCTTGAGGCCAGGATTGCAGGGAGCCACAGGCTCTGAGCAGGGAACTGCAATGCTGAGCAAGGCCTGGGCTGCCTGGGGGAAGCAGAAAGGCCAAGCCCTGAGCCCAGCCTGGGACAGCAGGGCCTGTCCCTCACGGGTGGCTCGGGGCTGTTTGTGGAGCACTGGGATGTGAGGGGCAGCAAGGACAAATGTCATAAACCTGTGTGACACTGCAGACCCTCATGGAACCAAGGGGCCAGTGGGACACTGTGGGAAGTTGTGGAACCAAGAGGATCATTGTGGCACTGCTGGGACCAGGGAACCAAGGGGCCAGTGGGACACTGTGGGGCCTCATGGAAACAAGAGGCCATTGTGAGGCTGCAGGGCTGGAACACCCCAGAACACTGAAATGCTGGGGGTAACCAGAGGTTCCTCTCCTTGAGTTTGGTGCACAGGAGAAACACCAACCAGATATTCTCAACATGGACAGATGTAAAGAATGTTCTTCTTTTAAGAAAGGGACCCACAAGGATCATCAAGTCCAGCTCTCAAGTGAATGGCCCACACAAGGATTGAACCCACAGCCTCGGTGATACCAGCACCATGCTCTGACCAACTGAGCTAAGAGGTAAAGTGACACAAAATGTTACTGGCAAAATACAGACAGTAAAGGAACTTTTGCAAAGGGTTTAATACAACATCCACTTCAACAGAAAATGCTTATTGTAGTATTAACTTCATAAACTTAGCCCAATTAACCTAAAAACCGTTAACCCTTTAGATGTTAAGCCACCTAAAAACGTGCCAGGTAAGTAGGATTAGAAGGAGAAGAAATAGGGAACAGAAAGACAGAAGATGCATAGAAAGACACACACCTAGGTAGCAACTGCTGGGGTTCCAGCATCACCAACAGAGGAACCCCAGGAGAAGGCAGGATCCAGACCCTGGGCTGGCCTCGTGCTCCGGCTTTTAACGCCCTGGGCCTTCATGGCCCCGCCCCTGGGGTGGGACTGCCACTTGCTTGTCCAATCAGAGACAGGGTAGGCACCAGCTGCTGGTGTGTGATTGATTGATTGATTGATTGATTGACAGCTGGGCCAATCAGAGCTGGGTTAGCACCGCCCCTGCTGTGTGATTGGCAGCTCTGCCAGGCCAGGCCTGGGGGCGGGGCTCTGTCCCACCACAAACCAAGGCCTGACCCGGCCCTGGCCCCACATGGGCATTCCGAGCATCCCAAGGTGTCTTGGGACATGGATCTCATCCAGCCTCTGACAGTGACCGCGGTGACACTACGGAACCTCATGGAGCCATGGGTCAGTTGTGACAATGGAGGTCCAAGGAAACGATGGTGAGACTGTGCAATCCAGGAATCATGGAATCAAGGAGACCATTGTGCAAATCATGGGCCCTATGGAAGCAAGGATCAATGATCAAACTGTGGTTATGTTGTGATTGATTTAAAATAGAAACAAGGAGCCATTGTTTGACAGCGGGGCTGCGTGGGGCCAATGGACCCTTGTGACTCTGTTGGGGCTCCTGAAACCAAGAAGCCATTGTGGCATTGCCAGACCTCATGGAATCAAGGAGACCATTGTGACAGTGTGGGCACCCATGAAATCAAGGGAACATGGAACAGGTCTTCCTGGTTTGGCGTCCTGGGGGCTTTCTGACAGGTCCCACTGAATTTGGCATGTCAAGGGCCACTTCCCATCTGACCGTGAAGCACTGGGGCTCTGTGCTTTATTCCTATGGGAAAGAACTGTCTTTCCTGTCTAGGCACCCATGGCCAAAATTGGGATTCTGCATCTAAAATTCCCTATATCCAAGGGTTACTCCTGGAATAAATCTGCCCATACAGTCAAGTCTGGCCAGCCTTGGCCCCTGGTGACTGCCTCTCATCTGCCCCTGCACCACTGGGGCTCACTTGTTTCCTTCCTATGGAGACCATTGTGACACTGCGGGGCGTCGTGGAAGCAAAGGGCCATGGTGACGCTGCAGGCCTTTGTGGAACCTGTTACACTGTAGGAACTTGTGGAACCAAGGGGAGCATTGTGACCTTGCAGGGTACCATGGATTCAAGGGGCCACTCTGACACTGTGGAGCCTCATAGAACCCAAGACATCACTGTGGCTCTGCTGGGCCGCATGGTCCCAAGGGGCCAATGTGAAGCAGCAGGGCTTTGTGGAACCAAGAGGCCATTGCTGCATTTCAGGGCCTCGTGGAGCCAAAGGGCAGTTGTGATCCTGCAAGGCACTGTGGATCCATGGAGAGCATTGTGGCATTGCAAGGCCCCATGGAATCATGGAGACCATTGTGACACTGTGGGGCCTCATGGAAGGAAGGGGCCATTGTGACACTGTGGGAACTTGTGGAACCAAGGGAATCATTGTTGCACTACTGGGCCCCAATGGAACCAAGGGGCCATTGGACACAGCGAGGCTTCCTGGAACACAAAGATCATCATGACACTGTGAGGCCTTGTGGAACCATGGAGACCATAAAGATCCTTAAGGACTTGTGTAACCAAGGGGCCATTATGACACCTGAGGGCATCATGGAATCAAGGAGCCATTGTGACACTGCAGGGCCCTGTGGAACCAAGGGAACATGAAACAGGTGTGGCTGCCTTGGCCTCCCAGGGGTCACCTGACAGGTCTGGCTGACCTTGGAATGTGGAAGGCCACTCCCATCTGCCCCTGAAACACTGGAGCTCTGGGCTTTTCTTTTTATGGAAAAGAACTGTCCATTTTTTCCAGGCATCCATGGCCAAAATTAGGATTCCACCTCCAAATTTTTGTGTGCTAAAGGATTGCTCCCAGCCAAAAGTTGCCAGGACAGACAGCTCTGGCTGGTCTTTGACTCCTGAGGGGCTGCACTCACCTGTTTTGCAAACACTGGAAAGGGCTCTGTGCTTTTCTTTTTATGAAAAAAAACCACCATCCCTTTTCTCCAGGTACAAATGTTTAAAATTAGGACTCTACATTCATAATTTCAAATATCCATTGGTTGCTCCCAGCAAACCTGCCAGGACAGACAGGTCAGGCTTGCCTTGGCCTCTGGTGGCTGCCATTCATCAGCTCCTGAAACATGGGGGCTCCGTGCTTTCCTTCCTATGGAGACCAATGTGACATTTGGGAGCCTTGTGAAATGCAGGGGCCATTGTGGCACTGCAGAGCACCATGGATCCAAGGGACCATTGTGACACTGTGGGGCCTCGTGGAACCAAGGACATCATTGTGGCTCTGTTGGGCCACATGGTCCCAAGGGGCCGGTGCAAATCAGCAATGTGGGAGTTAGCCTGGCTGCAACTCAGTGTCAGCCAGATTTTACCCTGGAAGAACTGGGCACGAGTTTCCAGCCCTGGGAATCATTTGTTTAACTTAGGGTGAGTTTGAGAGTTCCCCCATAAGCCTTTAGTGTTGCTATGCTAAGTTTTCCAAGTTCTCCTCCCCTATTGGTTACTTGTTTCCCCTATAGGGTTATTGTTCCAGAGTGTTCTACCCTCAAGTGTATATTTTGTTGCTTTGCCTTTATCTCAGGTCTTTGAATCCCACCCCTCATACTGTGCTCGACTTCTCCATATTTATTGTTTTCCACCCTGTTACTAAAGTTCTTTTTGGGCAACTCCATTGATCCTGCTTGTAGGAGTGTCAGGGGGTAGGACAGTTGGGACAGACGGAGACAAGAGATCTCTGAAGCCAGGTCTTGGAACTTGTGGTTTATTGCAAAGGGTGTGGGTGCAGGGGCCTTGTTTGGAGCTGCCAGCCACAGCTCGGAGCAGGCCCGAAGGAGGAGCTCGAAAGAGGCGCCCAAAATGGATGCCCGAAAGAGGAGGGGAGTTCCCGTTACAATACAAGAAATCGTCTTCTGTGCTGCATATTCTAATTTTCACTAACCAATCTAGTACATGGTACAAATCCTATAGCATTTACATACAGCCTAGAAGAATCATTACATTACCATACTGTGTTACATTTTAAACCCTAAAAACTCCTCTTTGGACCCCTTCTGCCAAGCTAGTAGGGTCTGCTCTGACCCTTGGACCTGTCTGCAAGCAGAGAGTATTGTTTCATCAAAAGAAGATTACCTTCAGCCGGCCATATCATTGTTTTCCAGTTGTTCAGTAACTAAGGCTTGGTATCTCAAAGCTTGCTTTCATTTCAATCTCACTTATAGTGTCCATATTCTCAAAATCTTTTGCCAGGCAATCATATTTATAAGGCTTTCCTGTGTCATCTTCCCCAGCATCTGCTCCTTTTCATTTTTACCACCCTTGCCCTGAAGTTGGGGAACCAGAAAGGTTTGTCACAGCCACCCTCATTGCGACCTTTGGTGCCCGAACAGGGACCCTGACATTCAGTCATGTCAGCTGGGGTTAGCTGATGGATAGGCCAGCGCTCCCAGGGTTGTGGATTGTGCTGGGCCTGCAGATTCATCATTGCTTCAAGGGACCTGGGCCAGGATCCACAGGGACAGCAACAGTTTCACCTGCGTAGGCTTGCAGGTGGGTTTGGGGAAATGCAGGACAATTATTGCCCATTTTGCTGCTGTGTTTTTACAATATGCATCCACATCTCATAACTGATTTGGGGTGTTCCAGTGGCTGCTCCACCTAAAGTGGAGAAAGAGAAAAATGGGCAGCCAGATGTCCAAAGTAGAAAGGCGTGTATATGGATGCTTTAAATTAATTCTCACTGATCATGACCAAATATCTTCAAAGTACAAATTAAAATCAATCGTGAAGTGGATCATTAAAAATTTTCCAGATGCCCCTGAGCCTGACCATCCTCCCTCCATCTTGGCTCCTCCACTTCCTGCTACCACAGCCTTCTCTTCCGCCCTGAATGAACCTCCAGACTCCACCCCCACAACTGTGGGTCACGCCCCCACTGTCAATCATTCCACCTCCACCCTGGGCCATGCCTCCAGAACTCCACCCTGGAAGTCCGCCATCCTAAATCAAGACCTGGAACACCTGACAAAATGGCAGCGCCCTCTGCCTCACCCTCTAGCAACAATATAACCCCATGATCAAAGATACTAAGCCCAACTGTCACACTATTTCTAATCCAAATGTTTCTGCTCCTAGTTATTCTTCCTCCCCAGAAGACAGTTTGGACTCCCCAGAGCCACCTTGCCCCTCAGCCCCAGAAGATCCCTAGGAAAGGATCCGGAAAGAAGCAGTTAAGGAAGGAGACTGGCAAATAGCCTCGAAACTCCTCGTTGCCCCTGTATGTTATGAAAGAAGGGGGCAGAATCCCAGGTATCAGCCATTGGTTTATGGGGAAATCAAGGATCTGTGTAGGGCAGCTAAAGACCATAGGAAGGACTTACCTTGTTTTAATGGCCTAATGAGGGCCATGTTTACAGCACATGCTTTAACCCCCTATAATGTAAAATATATTATGACCACGATGTTGTCACCTACAGAATACACCCTGTGAGAAAGGGGATGGAAGTGTTTACTAAATCAATTAATAGCAGACTATGCTAATAATGAGGCAAGGGTGGAATTGAAAATCAACCATCTAGCTGGAGAAGGTCAACACAGCCTACCAGATGATCAAGCAGCAGGTATCCCCAGAGAAGTATTGGATGATATCAAAGAGATGGCTTTGAAAGCTTTAATCCAGGTATCAGGTGGTAGCACCCCCAATTTGGACTGCCTTGGGTGGCTGCAGCTAAAGCTTTAGGACAATCAGACCACCCTGGGTGCCTGTTAAGTAAGCAAACCAATGCTGCCTCCCTCACATTGAGTGGCTGCTCTCAGACACAGAGACCATCAGACACGCCACCTTGCAGAACAGCGATAGAGTTTTTACTCTGGGCACATGGGCATGGCTGTGTAGACTCTGAGGGCATGTGCTGCATGAACCTCTCCAGCCACAGCGAGTCAATCCACAAGAGCATTCAGGTACTGAAGGAAGGGTTCAAGAAGTTTCAAGTGGAAAACAAAGATTAGTTCAAAAACCTCTTCCAATCCAAGGGACTAAAGGGTTGGATGATGTGTAGCTAAAACAGGACAATTGATTCTCTTAGTAGTTGTTATTGTATTGTTAATTGTCCCATGTTTTTTTGGATGCTTTTAGAAAGTTATACAAAATTCTTTCAGTTTCTTTGTTGTAAAAGAGAAAGGGGGAAGATACCCAACACAGGCTACTCATGGACTCCTTGGAGGAGAGAACTGGAGGCCAGGATGGCACAAAAACCTCTCAGAGACTCAATTTGGGAAGGAAAATCCTTAAAAGTACCTAAAAGTATTCTTAAATCCATAAAGTACCTGAAAAACCTTGAGTATCTCAAGGCATTAATGAGCCCCACTGAGTGTCAGTACAAAGCTCTCCAGGGACTCATTAAAGCAGATAATTGGGGCCATGATTGCACAAACCTCTCACAGAGTCTGTATCAAAAGGGAAACACCAATTGCCTTAAAATAACTGAAGTACCCTAAAGTATTAATGAGCCCCACTGAGTGTTGTTACTGACAAACCCTCTCCAGGGACTCATTACAGCAGATAATTGGAGGCCATGATTGCACAAACCTCTCAGAGAGTCCAAGGCAAAAGCCAAAGCCAAAGTCCTTTGCAAAACCTGCAGTCCATGCAGGGAGCATGAAGGAGCCCCCAGGGCCATTGCTGAGCAAAGCTCCCCAGGGACTCCTTGCAGCAGATCCTTGAGGCCACTGGGATGTGGGCTAGGGGGGGATGCTGAGGGCAGCACAAGGGGCTGACAGAGCCCAGCCTGGCTGGGGCTGTGCCAGGAGGCCCCAGGGCCTCAGGACAAGGTGTCTCCTCCCAGCCCTTGCTGGCACAGACCCTGCTGTGCCCCAGGGCACCAAGACTTGGCTTCTCTTTGTCCCCACCTGTCATCACTGCCTGCAGTTCTCTGCTCTGCCTGGGGCCTGGGGACACTTGCTCAGTCGTGTCCCTCAGTGGAACCCATTAAAAGTCCAAGAAACTTTGGAGTTGGATTCTGCCTTGGAGTTCCTGAGAGGTTTCTTCAGCTGCCTCTCAGGGACTGATGTTCAGAGCCTGAGTACAAAGGCCCCAGAGGCTGATTAAAGTCCTTGTGCTGTGTCTGTGCTGCTGAGCTGGGCTGGGCTCCTGGCCCAGAGGCAGCTCCTGCTCACCAAGAAGAGCTTCAAAAGCACATTTCTCTTGATGAGCAGCTCTTGTGCCAGCCCAGCAGGGCTGGGGCACTGCCTGCAGCCAGCCCGGGCACAGCCCAGAGGCACAGAGAGCTTCAATCCGTCAGGGCTGGGAAGGGGCTGGGAAGTGCCTGGGGCACAATCACTGCCAGCCCTTGGCACAGGAACCTCTGGCTGCAGGACAATGCAGCTGCAGCTCCTGGAGCCATCTCCTCAAGCTGGAACATGCCAATGCCTGCAGAGCCTGTGAGTACATTCTCTGCTTGTCTCTTGTGCAGAGCAGCCAGGGGTGCCCAGGGCTGTCCTGCAGAGCAGGGTCCTGCAGCCCAGGGCGCTGTGCTGGGGCAGGGACTCTGCTGCCTGCCAGGGACAGCTCTCAGCCAGCCCTGGCAGCTGCTCCCAGCACTGGGGGACAAGATCTGGGTGGCAGGAGACAGCTGGTGAGGCTTGGAAGTGTTCTCCTTGTGTGGGGATGATGCTGCATTGTTCAGGACTGCTCCCAGCATGACATTTAACTGCAGAACATTTCCAAGTAGATTATACAGGGAGCATAGCAAGGGAGGGGCTGCATAAAAGGAAAATCCTGCTTTCTAAATCTACTGCTGTGGGTTGCTGGATGAGAATCTTCATGTATATTTTCATCTCTCAGTTCAGGGAGAAAAAAAATAAAGAAATTTTCTCTGACATCTGTAAAAACCAGGCAGCAACAGCAATCACCACAGGACCCCTTAGAGCTTGCATCAGTGTCACTTTTCCAGCCTCCTCGGTGTTGCTCTGACGTTGCCATCAGAGCCTGCAGAGCCAGAGCTGCCCCTGGGCAGTGCCTGAGCTGGGAGGGCTCTGCAGGGCAGAGCTGAGCCCCCAGGGCTGGGCTGGGCTCTGGCAGCACTGGCAGCGCCCAGCCCTGGGCACAGGGAAGCAGCTGCTGGCAGGGACAGCTCCAGGCAGCAGAGCCCTGGGCAGGCAGTGCAGGGAAAGTGCCCCCATGCTGTGCTGGGATATTTAAATTCTTTTCCAAGCCAAACTATTTTATGATTACTTTTTTTACAGATCCTCATGCCAAGGCTCTGTAAATGTCCAACAGCAGCTGCATCAGGCATTTCCTCCTGCTGGCATTGGCAGACACGCGGCAGCTGCAGCTCCTGCACTTCTGCCTCTTGCTGGGCATCTCCCTGGCTGCCCTCCTGGGCAACGGCCTCATCATCAGCGCCGTAGCCTGCGGCCACCACCTGCACACGCCCATGTTCTTCTTCCTGCTCAACCTGGCCCTCAGCGACCTGGGCTCCATCTGCACCACTGTCCCCAAAGCCATGCACAATTCCCTCTGGGACACCAGCAACATCTCCTTCACTGGATGTGCTGCACAGCTCTTTTACTTTCTTTTCTTTATCTCAGCAGAGTTTTCCCTCCTGACCATCATGTGCTATGACCGCTACATTTCCATCTGCAAACCCCTGCACTACGGGACCCTCCTGGGCAGCAGAGCTTGTGCCCACATGGCAGCAGCTGCCTGGGCCAGTGCCTTTCTCATTGCTCTGTTTTATACAGCCAATACATTTTCCCTGCCCCTTTGCCATGGCAGTGCCCTGGGCCAGTTCTTCTGTGAAATTCCACAAATCCTCAAGCTCTCCTGCTCCAAATCCTATCTCAGAGAATTTGGGGTCATTGTTTTTAGTGCCTGTTTATCATTTGGCTGTTTTGTGTTCATTGTTTTCTCCTATGTGCAGATCTTCAGGGCTGTGCTGAGGATCCCCTCTGAGCAGGGACGGCACAAAGCCTTTTCCACCTGCCTCCCTCACCTGGCTGTGCTCTCCCTGTTCCTCAGCACTGTAATGTTTTCCTACCTGAAGCCCCCCTCCATATCCTCCCCATCCCTGGATCTGGCAGTTTCAGTTCTGTACTCAGTGGTGCCTCCAGCCCTGAACCCCCTCATCTACAGCCTGAGGAACCAGGAGCTCAAGGCTGCAGTGTGGAGACTGATCACTGGATGGTTTCAGAAACATTAATCTGCTGGCCAATTTCTGCAAATCACTTGTAATAAAAGTTATCCTTTATCCTTCTTATTGATTTAATTTTGGAGGTTCTTTTCCTTTGTTATAGCATTTTCATATTGTCAACAAAGAAATGTCAATCTTTGTTCCATTTCTCATTTTGTTTCTCTCCACCTTCTCTGTGGCCACAGACTGTGTCAATGAGGGGTTGTGCTCTCAGTGCCTTTAAAGGAACTAAAGGATCTCCCAGCAGAGTTTTCTGCAGAGATGCCCTTGTGTTGCCTTCTCTGGAGCTGCAGCAGCAATGTCTGTGTGCAGAGCTGGGGCAGATCAGTGCTGGCCCAGCAGCTGGGCCCAGCAGCAGCAGCAGCAGCAGCACTTGGTGTTGCCAGTGCTGCTGCCGTGGCCCTGCCCCGCTGCCCTGGTGGCCCTGGTGTTGCTGCAGGGCCTGAGTGCTCTCGGGGCCGGGCACAGCCCTGGGGGTGGCAGTGCCGGGGCTGCAGCAGGGACAGGCCATGGGCACTGCTGGGGCAGCGCTGACGCCTCAGGCCAGGCCCTGGGGGCTCCAGGCTCCTTGCCCAGGCTCTCTCAAGAACACGGCCAGGCCAATGCTCAGCAGGACAGAAACCCCCGTCAGCAGCCCCAGGCTGGCCGTGGGCAGGCTGGGGGCAAACAGCATGGCTGGGGCTCTGCAAGGGCCCTGGGGCAGACGGGAAGGAGCAGCAGAGCAGGGGCTGATCCGTGCCCAGTGCGCTGCACAGCCCAGGGCAGCGTCCCAGAGCGTCCTCATGCAGCTGCCAACAACATCCCCCCTCTGCAGCCCTGGCCTCTCCCCCAGCTCACACAGGTGCCCCATCCTTGCAGGCACAGACACGGCAGCACTGGCTCAGCAGCCCCTGTTTGCATTGCACACAGCAGGGCCAGCACCCCCATGCTGTTGCTGTGGGGACATGAACCTGAGGGAGCACAAATGCCATCAGCCCCTGGGGCCAGCCAGGCCTGCGGGACACCAGGGAAACCACTCAGCTTTGTCCTGGCCTCTGCACTCAGCCAGAAAGTTTGTTCCCATCAGCTGGGAGTTTCCTGTGCCACTGCAGACGCTGTTGCTCAGAGCCAGGGCTGCCTGGCAGCCACACCCAAACTGCCCTGAGCATTTCCTTTGTGCCACCTTTGCTTTCTTTACTCTTCCTGGTATATATTTCTCTCTAATGCCCACCCCAAGGGGTCTAGAACTGGACACAGCACTCGAGGTGCTGCCCAACCAGTGCTGAGCACAGGGGAAGAATCCCTGCCCTGCTCCTGCTGGCCACACCATTCCTGATCCATGCCAGGAGCCATTGGCCTTCTTGGCCACCTGGGCACACTGCTGCCTCATGTCCAGCCTGCTGTCCATCAGTCCCTGCAGGTCCCTTTCTGCCTGGCTGCTCTCCAGCCACTCTGTCCCCAGCCTGTAGTGCTGCAGGGGTTGTTGTGGCCAAAGTGCAGGGCCTGGCACTGGGACTTGTTAAACCTCACCTTGTTGGATTTGGGCCCTGGATCCAGCCTGTCCAGGGCCCTGTGCAGAGCCCTCCTACCCTCCAGCAGATCCGCACTCCCAGACAACTTGGGTTCACCATGGTTCCATGGGGCCCCAGAGTATCCGGATGGTCTCCATGATTCCATGAGGCCTCCCAGTGTCACAATGTCCCTTTGGTTCCATGGACCCTTTGGTGTCAAAAAGTCTCATGGATCTTTGGGCCCTGCAGTGTCACAATGGCCCTGTGGTCCCCCAAGGCCCTGCAGTGTCACAATGGATCCTTGATTCTCCAGGCCCTGAAGTGTCACAATCATTAGAGAATCAACCAGGCTGCAAAAGACCTTGGAGAGCATCCAGTCCAATCTGGGACCCAACACCACCTTGTCACCCAGACCATGGCACTTAGTGCCACATTCAGTCTTTCCTTAACCACCACCACAGCTAGTGACTCACCCACCTCCCTGGGCAGTCCATTCCAATGCCCAATCACCCTTTGTGTGGAGAATATTTCCTAATGTCCAGCCTAATCTTTACCTGGTGCAGCAAAAGACTGTGTCCTCTTGTCCTGTCACTGTTCCCTGGGAGAAGAGCCTGACCCCCACCTGGCTGCACCCTCCTGTCAGGGAGTTGTAGAGAGTGATGAGGTCTCCCCTGAGCCTCCTCTTCTCCAGGATAAACAACCCCAGCTCCCTCAGCCACTGCTCTTCACAGGACTTTTGTTCCATACCCCTGACCAGCCTTGTTGCCCTTCTCTGGACACGCTCCAGCCCCTCCATGTCCTTCCTAAATTGGGGGCCCAGGACTGGACACAGCACTTGAGGTGCTGCCCAACCAGTGCTGAGCACATGGGAAGAATCCCTGCCCTGCTCCTGCTGGCCACACCATTCCTGATCCATAGGAGTGCCAGGGGCTGGATGAAGGAAATGGTGGGGAGGGGGTGGGGAAAAATTCTGATTGATTGTCAGCCGTGAAGGGTCTTGATTGTTCATATCTATTCAAACTGCATTAAAAGCTGCTGGGGATCAATATCAATTGGACATTGCTGAGATCAATCTATAAACAGGAAAATAAAACTTAACATAACAAAACTTTACTCTCAGCATTGTTTCATACTATTGTATATTCGCTTTGAGTAGACTTCTGTCATCTGTCTAATTAACCACATTAAGAACTGAAAACTTGAAATATTCCCCAGGGCCTTTTCTTCTTCAGGTATTTTGAACAAATGTTTTTGAGCTCTTCTCACTGAATTCCTGAAGAGCTCAAGAAAGAAGAGGCCTCTGGAGTAGCAAAATTCATCAGCAACCTCCAAGTGGCTGAGGATCCATCCCCATCAGAGCAGCAATGAACAGAAATGGGCACAGCTTTGTGGCTGTCCCAGCTTTGGCATGGGCCCTGGGCCTGGAGCAGGAGCAGCTCTTGAGGGCCCCAAGGCCGGGGCTCTGGTGCTGCCCTGGGCAGATGGGATGGCAGCAGGGGCTGCAGAGCTCTCAGCACCTCAGCCCCAGGGGAGCAGGGCAGCCCGGGAGCCTCCTTTGGCCTTGGCCAAGCACCTTCCCCCATGGCTGGGGCTGAGTCCTGTGGCAGCTGCAGCTGCTGCTGTGGCCTTGGCAGGGGCTGAGGCCGTGGGGCCAGTGCCCAGAGCAGCCTGGGCTGAGCAGAGCTGTGGGGCCAGAGCCGGCTGGGCTGGGCTGGGCTCAGAGAGGCCCTTGGTGCTGCCCAGAGCTCAGGGCAGCTGGCAGAGCTTGCAGGGAGCTGGGCTGGGCTCCGAGAGCCTGGCCCAGAAACCATCAGTGTCCATCTCAGCCTGGCTGAGCGTGCAGGGGCAGGACTCAGGCCAGGCCTTGTGGGGCAGGGCCAGCGCCTGTGCAAGGCATTGCAAACAGGCAAGTGGCCCAGAGAGGAGGCTGCTCTGTGCCCTTGGTGGCATGGACAGAGCAGGGAGGGGGCCCAGGACATTTGTCAGCGCCAGCCTCTGTGCCCATGCGTTGGCAGCCCTGGCTGCTGAGCCCAGCTTTGGCCTGGGCTGAGTTTGGCTGTGGCCCAGCTCCATCCTCCTGCGGAGCTCAGGGCCTGTTCCCAGCCATGGCCAGCCCTGGCTGCCTCTCTGCTGGCCCAGAGGCCGGCAGAGCCCGGGGCAGGGCTGTCTGTGCAGCCCCACAGGTGCCACGGGCTCTGCAGGAGCTGGCAGAGGCTGCCCAGCAGGGAGGCCATGGGGCACAGAGCCCCAAGGCTGCTGTGGGCACCATGGCACAGGGGCCGTTCCCAGCCGCAATGCTCCTGGCCTGGGCTGGGCCTGCACAGGGGCTGGGCCACCATGGCTGGGCCAGCACAGGGCCACAAAGGGGCCACGCAGCCGCTCACGGGGCTGACAGCAAGGCCAGGCGCACACAAGCAATTGCTGAGCATGGCCTGCGCTGGCCAGGCCTGACTGTGCCAAAGGCAGAGCTCAGCTGCCCTTGGGGGCTGCAGCAACACTCCAGAGCCCAAAGAGCCTCCATGGCTGGGCTGGAGACCAAGGCTGCAGCAGGGAAATGCAGGGCTGCTGCGGGATGGGGAGGGCATTGAATTCCAGCACACACCTCAGCTCTCTGATGATCCCGGCACCATGCTGGACCCTGTTTCAGACTGGAGCAGAGCAGATATTGATGGGGCACAGGAGCCCTGCGGGGCTGTCAGGGACCTGCAGCTTGCAAGGTGCTCTGCTCTCCCTCAGGTGCTCTGGGAGAGATCCAATCCCAGCTGGGCACCTCAGGGCACAAGTGGCACTGCCTGTTGATGGGCACACAGCTAATGTCTGCCTGGAAAGGGGCACAGGTTTTAATTCCTGTTAGTTTTATAATATACAAGCAAATCTTTGTTATCTGGGTCACTTGAGGATTTTAAGTAATGGCAACGTTTTCCCACCAGGAAGAGGAACTTCCTGGATCTACTGGATCCTTCTACTGATGGCAAGGGAAGAAATACAGATCTTGCCCTCTGCCACTGACATTCAGTCTAATATTTAATGACCCCCTTCCTTCAGGTTTATTGGCTACAGGTTTCCAGCTCTCCTGTTTAAATGGCTGTGTCTAAGGACATCTCTTCACTGGATCAGCTGGATCTATGTCCTTCCTGCTGCTCTCAGATTTCCTCCTCCAGATGCTGTCTGGTCATTTGAACGCCTCTCAGCTGACTGGTTTCATGCTTTGAACTTCAGGGAGTGGCCAAATATTTCATGTTAAAAAAAATATGAATTGAGTATCTCACTGTGGTTATACCTATCACAGAATTTCCATTTCTTATGTATTTGCTTAAAAACTATTCCTGTTCAGAAAGCTGTGGGGGATGGTGGACATGTCAGATGCTGCTGGGACATCCCAGAGAGCTGAGGGAAGAGCTGTGATGGTTATTAAACTGTTCAAATGTTCATCTTCTATTTGTTGGCAAGAAACCTTTCTGTGCCTCTGAGTGTCACCAGTCCCTGAGCCCAAAGGACACAAACCTGATGAGTTGTGGTTCCCACTGCAGGGGCTGCACTTGGACCTTGGCTCTGCACAGGAGAGCTCTTCCTCCCCTTTCTCTCTTTTCCTCCCTCTGGGCATGGAGGGAGCTCCTGGCTTCAGCCTGTGACTCGTGTGTGCAAAGAGCAAATCTGGGCAGAATCGGGGCAGGGAGGGTTTGGGGGGACCTTGGGATCTGTGCTGGGCACAGAAGGTGTTTTCCATTGCTCTGAGACTGTCTGCAGTGCAAAGTGGATTTAATATCCAGCAGAGGAATGATTTTTGCATTTGATAAAGCTGTGCCTTCCCTTGGCTTTGCTGCCTGAAAACAAATGAACATCCCTCTGTGTCTCGGGCAGCTCCTTCTGCAAGGAAAGCAGGTGGGAGTTGGAGCCAAGGAGCTGAAAGCTGCAGGTGCAGCCTGGGCTGGAGGGAGCTCAGATTTGCACAAGGCTGCTCTGAGTGCCAGGGCTTGGATGGGGGAAATGGTGGGCTGGGGGTAGGGACAGAGTCTGATTGATTGTCAGCCATGAAGGGTCGTGATGTTCATATCCATTCAAACTGCATGAAGAGGTACCTGGATTCAGTGTCCATTGGAGATTGCGCGTATCAATTTATGGACAGGGAAAAAAACATAAACAGGACCTAAAAAATGTTTTCTATCTTTTTAAATAGAATAGATTCAATTTGAATACACTACTGAAATCTAATTAACCACAAATGATTTGGAAAGTGAAATCAAATTATTCCCAGAGGCTTGGCTTGTTCAGGTGTTCTGAATGTTCATGAGCCCTGGGACACTGAATTCCTGCACTGAAGAGTTGAAGGCTGAACAAGCCTCTGGAGCAGTGAAATTCAGCAGCAGCCTCCAAGTTGCTGAGGATGTCAGCAGCCCCCAGTGAGGCCATCCCTGCCCAGAGACCGTGGGGGAATGGGCAGACAAGGAGAGCGTCCCTGGGGCTGTGGTAGCACAACTCAGAGGCACCAGCGGCTCCAGCTGGGCAATGGAGTGTGGAATGTGGCTGGGAAAGCCCTGCCTGGGCTGGGCCAAGCAGGACACACAAGCCCTGACTCCCATTCCCCAAAAAACTCCCTTAAGGATACATTTAAAGGAATTACAATTGATTCTGTACTCTGAGTTGTATGTACTGGAGAAATACCAATAAGAGACTCTCAGGAGCTGAAAACAACCAAACAGCCTTTACTGGCAACTTTAGAAAATCACAGTAAGGTTGACAAAAGGTTTAATATGATATTCAATAAACAGAAAACACTTCTGAAAGCATTATTTTTTGCCATTTAACTTCACAAACTCTAAGCCTGTTCCATTTTATGTTACTCAAAATTTTACAAGAAGTGGAAGTAGGAAAGATATAGGGAATCAGACACACAGCTACCAACTCCTGGATTCCAGCACTGTTCAGATGGAAATTCCAAGAGGAGGTACGGTCAAGATGTGTGCTTGCCTTGTGGTCAGCCTTCAATACCCCTTGGTCTCCCTGGGCCCTTCCCCCAGGTGGGGCTTGGGCTCATTTGGTCCCTCAGGAGATGGGCTGGGGCTGCAGAGGTGGCTGTGGAGCATTGCCTGTGCTGTGCCAGGGACTGGCAGCCACTGCTGGGCTGGGATAGAGGCTCTGGGGGGATTGGGGTTCCAGGGCAGGGCAGGGCTGGGGTTCCACGGCAGGGCAGGGCTGCACCTGACCCTTCCTCCCCACACACAAAATGTTTTGAGCCAACAATCTCCTCCAGTCTCCCACAGTAAGGCAATGTTGCAGGTGAAATCCCAATTCTGGCCATGGGCATCTGGATGAGAAGGAAAATTTTTTTCCATAGGAAGGGAAGCAAAGAGCCCCTGTGTTTAGAAGGCGGGTGAGAGCCTCATAGTCCAAGGCCAGCCAGACTTGACAGGAATGGCAGATTTTGTCTGGGAGCAGTCTTTGCTTTCAGGGAATTGTGGAGGTGCAAGCCCAGTCTCGGCCATGGGCATCTGGAGAAGCAGGACAGTTCTTTTCCATTGGGAAGGAAAGCATGGAGCCCCAGTGTTTCAGCAGCAGATGCAAAGAGACCCTCAACATGCCAAGGTCAGCTGGACCAGTCAGGTGGTCCCTGGGAGGCCAAGCCAGCCAGACCTGTTCCATGTTCTTTTGGTTTTATGGCCCCCATAGTGTCACAAAGGCTCCTTGGACCCATGGGGCCCCGCAGTGTCATGATGGTGCTTTGATTCCGTGGGGTCCAGCAGTATCACAATAGACCCTTCTTTCGATTGGGTTCCACAGTGTCACAGTGGCCCCAAGGTTTCAGAAGGCCCTGCAGTGTCACCATGGTCTCTGTGGTTCCACAGGCCCCACAATGTCATGGGACTCCTCTGTTCCATGAGCTCTGCAATGTCACATTGGACCTTTAGACCCTGGGGGTTTGCAGTGTCACAATGGCCTCCTTTGGCTCCCCAGTGTCACAATGGACCATTGATGACTGGAGGCCCCTCTGTGTCACCCTGGAGCTTTGGTTCCATGCAGCCCTGCAGTGTCACAATGAACCCTTGGTTGAATGGGGTTCCACAATGTCACCATGGTCCCAAGTTTCCATGCATCCTTGCAGTGTCACAATGGTCTCCTTTGGTATCCAGTGTCACAATGGACCCCTGATGACACGAGGTTTCACAATATCACAATGGACCTCTGGTTCCATGCAGCCCTGCAGTGTCACAAAGGCATTTTGGTTTCACAAGGCCCCTCAGTGTGACAATGGTCCCTTGGTCTCACAGGGCCCCACAGTATCACAATGGTCCCTTGGTTCCATGGGCCCTCTGCTACTGCATTCCCCCCTCCCCTTCTCAGCCTGCCCTGCCAGCTGAGAAATGCTCCTTGGGCCTCGGCCTTGGCCAACAGCCCCTGGGCTCAGCTCCTCTGCAACTCATCACAAACACTGTCTGCTCCAGGCACTGCTGCTGCCCAACCAGCTCCTGCTTTCTGGAGGAGCAGCCCTGGGAGCTGCTTTTGTTCCCTCAGTGGCACAACATCCCTGTTCTCACCCTGCCAAAGAAAGCTGTTGATGCCAAGTGCGGCCAGGATGAACCATTGCTGGGACTGAAGCCCCTCTCTTGGGGCCCTGCAAACAGCGCTCCAAAAGGAGCCCTTGGAGCTCTCCTGGGCCAGCGACTCCCTCTGAGTGGGGCCTCTCCCAGCCGGGAACTCTCCCGTTTGCTGCACTCGGGGATCCCCAACAACGACGGAGCCTGGGCTGATCCCCCCACTCCTCCAGGCTCAACCCTTCACCCTCTGGGGAGATGCCAAAGGATCCACAGGGAGCATTTCCTGCCCTCAGGGGAATTTCTCCCAGGTGCCTTGCACTAACTCTGTGTCTGTGTGCACACAGGAGTGCCTGTGCTGGGGAAATGTGGCAGAAATGCTGCTCTCTGAGGGGTTTGAGAGCCTTGGACAGCTGAATCGGTTGGGCCTCGTAAGGAAGGTTAAGTCACAAGGTCTAAGCCAAGTAAATGTTTCTAAGAGTTGTTCTTTTGTGATGTTGTTACTTTTAATAGAAGTTATTAGGTAAATTAAATACTGTTAGGTGTTATCCTCTGTCAAATAAGTAAGTCATGGTTTATAATTTAGGTTAAATACTCTTAAGTGCTTTTGTTTTAAGGTATCAATTAGGGTTAAGGTTTAACTTAAGTCCTGTTAAGATTGAGCTCTGTTTAAGCTTTTGGGCTGTATTCCTTTTATCCTTGCCCTCACTGTCCTTGTGTCACACACACACACACACAGGGACAGTTCTCAGTTCATTTCTGGTTTCCTTGCCTGGATTTGGTTTGGTTTTGTTGTTGCTTTGTTTCCCTGCTGTGCCTGAAGTGTCCAGTTGGGAGCAGAGTGACTCTTGCCCAGGAACTTTGTGCTGCTGTCCCTTAATATTAAATCTGGTTTTTGCTGA
Organism: Agelaius phoeniceus; assembly: GCF_051311805.1. NCBI lineage: Eukaryota > Metazoa > Chordata > Aves > Passeriformes > Icteridae > Agelaius > Agelaius phoeniceus. The sequence goes on along the minus strand of NW_027509867.1, from coordinate 6,787,634 downwards.
TCCCTTGCTGGGGATTTTTTCAGCGCTCTCAAGGCCTCGTTCATACCAGGGTGAAGGAGCCCTGGCCCAGGCTCTGGGGTCGATCTCGTGGAACATCCTCTGGGGGAGGCTGCGGCGCCAGGGGCAGGGGGCCCCGAGGGGACAGGGGACCCTGCTGTGCACGAGCAGGGTTGGACTGCTCTGGTGGGAACTGTGAGGGGAGCCGGGGCAGAGTGACCTCCCCAGTGACCTCACACAGCCCCTGTGATGTCACACAGCCCCTGTGATGTCACAACCTACTCTGATGTCACAGAGCACCCCTCTATGATGGCGGGATCTGCTTTATGGCCTTCCATCCTACTCTATGATGTCGCAGCCAGATCTTTGATGTCACAATCCACTCTCTGATGTCACAAAACCCTCTCTGTGATGTCATACTGCCACTCTATAAAGTCACAGCACATACTTTGACCTCACAACCAGCTCTGTGATGTCATACAGCCATGCCATGATGTCACAGCCTGCTCTGTGATGTCACATAATCCCCTCTATGATGTTGTAGCTGCTCAGTGACCTCACATAAACTCTGTGATGTCATAGCCTCTCGGGTCGGCTGTTTGTCTCTGCCCCGAGACACGTGGGATGGTTCTGAGGCAGCCCGTACGCCAAACGATGAGTCTAGACTCTTCACTTTTTGCTTTTCAGGTTGTTTATTATTTCTTATCTACAAAATTTCCTTTCTGCCCAGCCGACATCTGCACAGCAAGGCAGCCACACGCACTCTAACTGGCCCCGAGGTGGTGTCGTTTTTATATACTATAAACTACGTATATCATATTTACTTTTAAGTCCCAATACCTATCACCTATGTTAGACAGTGCACTTCTACTCTGAACTAATCCCCAAGTGCCAACAGCAAAGCAGAAAATGGAGAACACAAAGAAGAAAGAAGAAGGACGAGACACACCCTGATTCCTCCATCTTGTCTCCAAAACCCCTATACCAAAAACCCCCAAAATCTATACTTCCACCCTGTAAATACATCATTCTTGCACCATTCAAAAGTGACTCTTCTGTCCTCATACACAGGTGGCAATTTGCTGGAAGGATCAAAATCAAGCCACCAGGTGTTCCTGGGAGCATGCCAGGGTCTCCGAGCCCCCCGAGAGGGTTTTCGGCAACTCTGGACATCCAGAGGAATGTGCTGAGTTCCCACAATAGCCCAATCTGTGACCTCACACAGCCCGGTCTGTGCTGTCACACAGCCCCTTGCTGACATCACAGCTGCTCTGTGCCTCCATGACACAGCCACAGAGGAGCTGCTGGGACACAGCCCCCTCTGGGACATGCCACAGCCCCTGCCAGTGCTGAGCCCCTGGGAGCTCTGTCTGTGCCCTGCTGGTGTCCCTGAGGGGCCCTGGCAGTGCCCCAGCCCTGCTGGGCTGTGCACAGGAGCTGCTCCTGGCCAGAGCTGTCTCTCTGCAGCTCTGCTGCCCTTGCCAGGAGCTGCCTCTGGGCCAGGAGCCCGGCCCAGCTCAGCAGCACAGACACAGCACAAGGGCTTTAATGACCCTCTGGGGCTTTGGTGCTCTTTGCATCAGACTCAGCCCCTCAAAGTTGGCTCAAAGAACTTCTCAGGGATTCAAAAAGAGGGTGAAACAATGAAGTTTCTCATACTTTAAAAAGAGATCCATCTGAAGGATAGGACTGAAAAAGCATCCCCAGGTTCCAGGTAGAGCAGAACACTGGTGGCAGTGATGACAGGTGGGGACAAGCAAGGCAAAGGTGTCTCTGGTGCTGAGCAAACCTGCGCCTCTGTCCCTGCAGGCTGTGGGCATCCCCCGGCTGCCCCACCTGGCTGGGCCCTTCCTTTGCTGACAGCTCTGCCTCCTGCCTGCCCCTGCCTGCCCACACAAAGCCTGGGGCTGCTCCAGGCTCCTGCTGGGGGACGTGCTGCACCACAGCCCTGCCCTGGCAGGGAAATTCCTTTCTCCTGGTGTCCATTCTGGGCCTCCCCAGATGCCCTTGGTGCTATTATGTCTTCTTCAGCCTCATTCCCACTATGAAGAAAAGCTCCAGCCCCTCTGAAACCACCCTTCATTCCCTCCCAGGCTACTCCTGTTCTGTCCTCAGTCTCCACCCCACTGAGCACAGAGCCTGCAGACTCTCCCTGCTGGTTTTATGATGAGGCCTCCAAACCCCATCTTGGGAGATTTTTGGGTCCTCTCCAAGGTCTGTGAAAATGGAAAAATAGCGATCAAAGTTATTTTCTCCCAAATCTTGAAGTGACAAAACAAGGGTCAATATCTCTAAACTGAATGAGGGCAGATTTACATTTGTTAGAACAGGAAATATTTTTCAATTATGGAAGTGACATGAAACTGCAGCTGTTTTTCCATAGAATTGGACGCCCCATCCCAGGAATTGTCCAAGAGCTGGAGCTTTGTCCGACCTGACACAGTGAAACCCCCTGCCCTCCCCAGTGACAGAATTCCTGTAGTGTGGGTTCTCTGATGTGCTGGGTGCCCTCACAATGCTTCTGGACACAATGTCTGCTGAGGGCAGCCAGGCTGCTGCAGGGGCAGTGCCCTCACAGCCATCACCATGGCAGCCCTGTCCCCTGGGCCTGGCTCTGCCCTTTGCTCTGCCCCTGCCTTGGCTCTGCTGGCATGAAGAGTTTTGTCATTGATATCTTGTCCCCGAGGTGCTGGGGCCAATGGCTTCCCAGTCAGGCTCCTGGGGCAGAAGTGGCTTTTCAGAGGCCAGCCAGGAATGAGCCCTGAGGCAGCAGCTCTGCAGTGGTGGCCACCAGGCCGGGCTGCCAAGGGAGGCTTCTGGCCATGGGCTGCAAGCAGCTGCTGCTGCCAAGGTGCCTTTGGTGCCTCAGGCTCTCCCTGCCACAGCTCCCAGCACGGCACTCTGCCCTTGTGCCCGAGGCCTTCCCTGTGCTGGGGCTGGCCTGGGGCTTTTTCTGCAGCGGGACCCGCCCTGCTGATGGCACAGGAAAGGCAGTTCCTGCTGGAGCAGGAGGCTCTGCCTGCAATGGCCTCCAGCAACTCCAGCAAGGCCCTGATGACTTCAAAATTGATGTCTAGAGCATGATATTCTAATTGGTGTTATAGCTCATGAACTGTGGAGTAAATAACTCTGCTTAGAGATCTTTCTGTACGATCATGATCAGAATCAGTCAGAGCTGTATTTATACTAATTTATCTGGTATTCCATCATTAATAATGCGGGACAAATTGTATTGAAGTTGAATTCCACCTGTCAAATCTTTTACACCTTTGACAAATTCAGGGGCTGGGATTGGATCCAGCCGCTCCCAGTCTCCTCTCTTAGAAGGAATTTTAAGAGTCTAAGGGCCCTGCAGGGGTTTGAGGATCCATGGTGGCTGTTGGGTGTCATTCCTCCATCTCACATCTCAGCATGAGTTTCTCCAATAAAGAAATAAAGCTTTTGCCTGAAGCTCCCACTGTGCCCATGACAGCAACCCCTGTGAGTGTCTGGGCCATCCCAGCTCTTTGGCAGCCTGGGGACTCCTGGGATGTCACCGTGGAGCCCCCGTGAGTGCCTGTGACAGATGGGTGCCTTTGCAGCCCAAGGTGCCCTGGGATGTCACCATGGAATGGCTGTGACTGCCTCTGACCACAGGGCTCTTTACCATCCCAGAAAGCCCTGGGAGGTCTCCATGGAGCCCCTGTCTCTGTGTGTGACATTCCAGCTCTGGAACAGCCTGGAGACTCTTTGGAAAGTACCCATGGAACCCCTGTGAGGGCCTGTGACAAATCTGATCCTTAGCAGGCAACCATCACCAGCCACCCTGTTGCTATGGTCAGTTTCCATGGCAACCATCACCAGGCCCCTGTTGCTATGCTCAGTCCCTTGGCAGCTCCATGGAGACCCCATGCCAGGGGTGGTTGCCATGGACACCAGCTCAGGCCTGCAGCCAGAGCCCGTTGCCATGGCAACCATTGGCAGCCCCATCCCCAGGCTGATGGGATCCCAGAAGCACAGAATTGGCTGAGCTGGGAGGGACCCATCAGGATCCTCCAGTGCAACTGCTGGCCCTGCACAGGACACCCCAACAATGCCAGCCTGGGCCTGGCAGCGCTGGCCAAACGCTGCTGCAGCTCAGAGAGCCCTGGAGCTGGGACCCTGCCCTGGGGAGCCTGGCCAGGGCCCCAGCAGCCTCTGGCCAAAAACCTTTTCCTGACATCCAACCTGAGCCTGCCCCGACTCAGCTGCAGCCGCTCCCTCCACTCCTGTCCCTGGGCACCAGAGGGAAGAGGTTCCCACAGCCCCAGCCAGGGACCCGCTCCCAAGGCTGCTGCCATGGCCACCAGGGCTGGCACCAGCTGGGATGCTCGGTTTCCACGGGCCGGGCTTCAGGAATGGTATTCCCCAATTTCCTGCTCCTGCTAAAACTGCACTGCCCTCGCTGCCCTCCCGCCTCCCATGGAAAGCACAAAAGGCAAAGATCCTGGGCTGGGATAAGAACAATTTATTGGGAACAGCAACGGGATACGGAACAAAAAGGAGCAGAAACAATACTGATAACACAAGTGATAAGAAAAAGGGAAAACTACAACACAACTGACTGTCTCTTCCCGGCTACAATTTTCCCCTGCCTGGAAAGGGCACCCGTCTTGTCAGGAGGGAGAGAGAGAGAGAGTCCCTTTCCTGCCACTGGCAATGACCTGAGGTGGGAGTGAATGTAATGTCACAGCCATAGCCAGACCCGCATGTTCTTCCATCCCACATCAGGTCATTGGCAGGGGCAGGAAAAGGGACTGGTGTCTTCCTACCGTGGATCACAGGGAAAATGGATCCCCAGGGCTCTTCCCAACATGGGACCCCCAATGGGGAAAGAAGCTGGAGTGGTGCATGAAGCTCTTCCTGCAGCTGGGGCACTCGCAGAACTTCCCTTACTGGCGACTCCATTGGTGTCTGATCAAGTGAAAGCTCATGCACGAGCTCTTCCCATGATGTGGAGAACTCATCGGGCCTCTCCCCAATATGGATGCGCTGGTGCCTGATGAGGGTGAATTTTTTCTTGAAGTCCTTCCCACAATCAGAGCAGCGGAAGGGCCTCTCATCCATGTGAATGCGCTCATGCAGGTAGAGATTGGAGCTGGTCTGGAATCTCTTCCCACATGTGGGGCACGCGTAGGGCCTCTCCCCAGTGTGGATGCGCTGGTGCCTGATGAGGAGGGAGTTGCGCTTGAAGCCCTTCCCACAGTCAGGGCAGAGGAAGGGCCTCTCCTCTGAGTGAATTCGCTTGTGCTTGTAGAGATTGGAGCTGGTCCTAAACCTCTTCTGACACTGGGGACACTCGTAGGGCTTCTCTCCAGTGTGCATGCGTTGGTGGATGATGAGGGCAGACCTGCAGCTGAAGCCCTTCCCACACTCCCCACACTTGTAGGGCCATTCCCCGGTGTGGATCATCTGGTGGCGGATCAGGTGGTTACTCTTGCTGAAGCTCTTGCCACACTCCAAGCACTTGTGGGGCTTCTCCCCATCATGAAGCTGCTCCAGGACCATCAGCTCTGAGCTCTGGCTGAAGCTCTGTCCACCTTCCTGGCTCAGGGTGGGTCTTTCCTCCTCAGAGCAAACTGGGCTGAGTTCGGAGCCCATTCTCATGGGGGATTTGTGGGGATTTTCCTCCCCATTGGAATTCTGCACTGTGGAGTCACTCAAAACTGCCACTTCCACAAGGGTCTGCCATGGAGATTTTTCCTCCATGGTCTCCATCCTCAGCTCCTTCCCTGGGGGAGGAAGGACAAGGAGAGGATGGGATTTGTCTCCATGCCACAGGGAAGGGGAAGGAGATCCCCCCAGTGCATCCCCAGCAGGACGGGGTTGGCAGCAGGGTTGTCCTGCAGCCAGGGGCCGTGCTGGGCTGGGAGATGGAGCAGGAGAGAGGGGGAAAGGGGCACTGACATCCTCCTCACCTGCCTGGGTATCCCATGGCTCCCTTCTGTTTCTCGCAGCCTCCTCCTCCATCCAGTCAAGGTTTGGGAATGGGAAATCCTGTTCTGGGAACCAAACAAAGGGTGCACACATTGTCTTTTTTTCTGGTTACAAGGCAAACCTGGGGGAGAGTCTAAGCCAGAATTACAATTTAATAAGAAAATGAAGATCAAGGCAATGATACAGAAACACTGCCTTAAACTGACAGAGTCAGGATATAACCTGACACCCTGCTGGTCAGGGTGGTGGCAGCAGTCCCATTAAATGGTGGCTGCAGTCCTGTTGGAGGGATGAACGTGATTCTGTCCAAGCAGTGATCCTGTAGAAGGGTCAGGTCTTCCTCTGAAGGTCCAGTGGTGGTTCTGGAGCTCTTGTCCTCTGGGAATCCAGTAGGCAAGCTGCTCCTGGTGTTGCAAGGCTCAGCTTATATGCAGGTAGGAATGCTTGGATCCTCCCCCTGGGCGGAGCATCCCACAATGGGAGGATGGAATTTGATCAGTCCTGCAGTGACACTCAATGGCCCATTCCCAGAAGATATCTCCCCTGGAGGGCGTTATCAGGGCTGAGTCATGGAAGAGATCAAGAACACTGCCCCACCTGTTTATAGCAGTTGATGAAGATGGGCATTGAAAACATGCATTTGGTTCCATCTTACATTGCAGCCTGAAACAGTGGGGGAATCCCTGCTCAGGGGGTGAACACCACCTCCCTTACCCAAACTGGCTCAGGTGTAAAACCCCAACCCTGGGAAGGCCACACACACACACAGGGGACAATGTCACATTTGCCCTGCTCCAGGGCAAATGGCATCTCTCTAATATTTTCTTAACCAGATTGCAAAATTATTTTGGCACAGTGAGTTCAGGGCACTGTCCTTTGACCCCAGTTGCCTTTGACAACAGCATGGTTCCTTCCTCTGAGGAGGTTGTGGGTCTCTCTGGAGGAACTCTTGGAAACTTGGATGCAGCTTCGTCTGAGCGACCTATGGGAGAACTGATGAGGAAAATGGCTGTTGTGGGACTGGAGTGTAAAGAAAATATTTTGTTGTCCCTACTTAAAAAGTTTGGTAAAATCACTGGAGGAAATGGAGCAAATGATACCAGCAAGACTGACAAGGTTCATTCACCACATGGTGAGGAACACAAGGCTGCTAAAAGTCCCACAAGAAGCCCAGCTCAAGTAGCTAAATTCCCAAATAACTACTGAATTCCCAGGCTTGGGTTTTTTCCAAATGTGAGAATCATTATTCTCTTCATCCCTGTCACCTTTGTGACAGCTACACAGAGCTTTCCCTTCCTTTTAATAATATCTGTATTGGGCCAAATTTACACTTTTCTTTAATTGTAACCTGCCAGCAGCTGAGCTGGAGCTGTGCAGGAACCAAGGAAACTTGGAATTGCCACAGAATTGCTTCTATTGTCAGCCGGTGCTGCGGCGGCCGTGGGGCAGAGGGGTGGGAAAGGGGGGTCCATGGTTGCAGTGGAGGAAATGCCGGGCCCGGGGGCTGAGCACAGGGCTGAGCACACAGAGATGGTTTTGTTCTTGCTGAGCTCGCACTGAGCCAAGGCCTGTCCTGCCCCTCATTCGGCCACGCTGGGGAGGGGCTGAGGCTGTGGGGGAGCTTGGGAGGGGACACAGCCAGGACAGGAGATCCCAGCTGACCCCAGGGATACCCCAGACCATAGGACATCATGATCAGTGCATGAAGTGTGGGGATCAAGGAGGAAGGGGGCACATTTGCAGTGAGGGTTTTGTCTCCCCAGGTAACACTTAGGCAGGATTGGGCCCTGTTTCGCCAGTGGGCAGGGCCCGCACCAAAGACACAGACACCAACTTAACTTAAGGAGCAGTGCAATTTAGATAATGCAAATTTGCAAAAAATTACAAAAATATTAGGTAGGCAAAGCAAATAATCATTAGTCAATAATTCCAAAAGAGAAGATGTTGAAATGAGTATCACACAACTGTCCATTTCTGGCTGCAGGCTCTGGAGATTCTATCTCTGCCTTCAATCAGGGTTGCATTCCCTAAAGAATCCTGGTACCAAATCCTGCTTTCCAAGGCTGGAACAGTGTCTCAGGTTTAGCTGGGTGTGTATTCAATTACCCTCTGTTAAAGCTGGGGCAATTATCATCTGTTAATTGAGCAGTTTACTTTATCTCTTCTGCAAGGAATCCTCCCTCCAGGGAGATATCTTCTGTTAATGGGCCATTGAGTGTCACTGATAAAAATTCCATCATCCCATTGTGAGAAGCTCTGCCCAGAGGGAGGAGCCAAGCATTCCTACCTGGATATAATCTGAGAATGTGAACAACAGAGTCAGCCTTCTCCCACAAGATTCCCAGAAGAGCAGCTTTCAGCTCCACTGGATCCCAGAAGAAGACCAGGCCGATCGACGCCACAGCTGGACCTTCCGAGGAAAACTCCACCCTTCTACAGGATCACTGCTCCAACAGAACCACACCTGTCCCTGCAGGAGCACTGCAGCCACCATTTAACAGGAGTGCTACCAACACTCTGACCCACAGGGTGTCAGGTCGTATTCTTACTCTGTAAGTAGTTTTTAGTACTACTGCATTTGTATTTTTAATTTTCCTTCTGAAGAACTGTTATTCCTATTCCCAAAGACTTTGCTTGACAGCCTCTTGTTTTGAAACTTATAATTCCAAGTGAAGGGATTAACATTTTCCATTTCAAGGGAGTCTCCTGCCTTCCTTAGCAGACACCTGTCTTTTCAAACTGACACAATGCCCTGGGACAGCCAGGCCGGTGAGGAGGAAGTCAATGCCCCTTTCCCCCTCTCTCCTGCTCCATCTCCCAGCCCAGCACAGCCCCCGGCTCCAGGACAACCCTGCTGCCAACCCCATCCTGCCGGGGATGCACTGGGGGGATCTCCTTCCCCTTCCCTGTGGCATGGAGGCAAATCCCATCCTCTCCTTGTCCTTCCTCCCCCAGGGAAGAAGCTGAGGATGGAGACCAGGGAGGACAAATCCCCACAGCAGAAACTCATGGAAGAGGCCATTTTGAGTGGCTCCATAGTACAGAATTCCAACGTGGAGGAAAAGCCCCAGAGATCCCACAGGAGGAGGGGCTCCAAACCCAGCCCAGGGTGCTCTGAGGAGGAAAGACCCACCCTGAGCCAGGAAGGTGGACAGAGCTTCAGCCAGAGCTCAGAGCTGGTGGCCCATGAGCAGCTTCACAATGGGGAGAAGCCCCACAAGTGCTTGGAGTGTGGGAAGAGCTTCAGGCAGAGCAGCAGCCTGATCAGCCACCAGATGATCCACACTGGGGAATGGCCCTATGAGTGTGGGGAGTGTGGGAAGGGCTTCAGCTGAAGCTCTGCCCTCATCATCCACCAACACATCCACACTGGGGAGAGGCCCTATGAGTGTCCCGAGTGCCAGAAGAGGTTTCACACCAGCTCCCATCTCCTCTGCCACCAGCGAATTCACTCAGAGGAGAGGCCCTTCCACTGCCCTGACTGTGGGAAGGGCTTCAAGCAGAAATCCCACCTCATCCACACAGGGGAGAGGCCCTACGAGTGTCCCATATGTCAGAAGAAGTTTCCCACCAGCTTCCAGCTCCTCCAACTTCAGCGGATTCACACCGATGAGAGGCCCTTCCTCTGCCCAGACTGCGGAAAGGGCTTCAAGCACAACTCCACCCTCATCGCCCACCGGCGCATCCACACTGGGGAGAGGCCCTACGAGTGTCCCCAGTGTGGGAAGAGCTTCACCCAGAGCTCTCACTTGACCAGAAACCAATGGAGCCACCAGTAAGGAAAGGCCTGCAAATGCCCCAGCTGCAGGAAGAGCTTCATGCACCAATCCAGCTTCATCCCCCATGGGAGGACCCGCATTGGGAAGAGTCCTGGGGATCCGTGTTGCCCATGATCCATGCTGGGAAGAAACCTGTCCCTTTTCCTGCCCGTGACATGATGTGGGAATGGAAGAACATGAGGGTCTGGCCATGGCCCTTTCATTACATTCACTCCCACCTCAGGTCATTGCCAGGAGCAGGAAAGGGACTCTCTCTCTCTCTCTCTCTCTCCCTGAGGAAAAGGGTGTCCTTTCCAGACAGGGGAAATTGTGGCCAGGAAGACCCAGTGAGTTGTGTTTTCCCTGTAAACAGTTTTATTTATCCCTTCTGTTACCAGTATTGTTTCTGTTACTGTTTGTTCCTTATCTCGTTGCTGTTCCCAATAAATTGTTCTTATCCCAGCCCGGGATCTTTGCCTTTTGTGCTTTCCATGGGAGGCGGGAGGGCAGCGAGGGCAGTGCAGTTTTAGCAGGAGCAGGAAATTGGGGAATACCATTCCTGAAGCCCGGCCCGTGGAAACCGAGCATCCCAGCTGGTGCCAGCCCTGGTGGCCATGGCAGCAGCCTTGGGAGTGGGTCCCTGGCTGGGGCTGTGGGAACCTCTTCCCTCTGGTGCTCAGGGACAGGAGTGGAGGGAGCAGCTGCAGCTGAGTCGGGGCAGGCTCAGGTTGGATGTCAGGAAAAGGTTTTTGGCCAGAGGCTGCTGGGGCCCTGGCCAGGCTCCCCAGGGAAGGGTCCCAGCTCCAGGGCTCTCTGAGCTGCAGCAGCGTTTGGCCAGCGCTGCCAGGCCCAGGCTGGCATTGTTGGGGTGTCCTGTGCAGGGCCAGCAGTTGGACTGGAGGATCCTGATGGGTCCCTCCCAGCTCAGCCAATTCTGTGCTTCTGGGATCCCATCAGCCTGGGGATGGGGCTGCCAATGGTTGCCATGGCAACGGGCTCTGGCTGCAGGCCTGAGCTGGTGTCCATGGCAACCACCCCGGCATGGGGTCTCCAAGGAGCTGCCAAGGGACTGAGCATAGCAACAGGGGGCTGGTGATGGTTGCCATGGAAACTGACCATAGCAACAGGGTACTGGTGATGGTTGCCATGGAAACTGACCATAGCAACAGGGGGCTGGTGATGGTTGCCTGCTAAGGATCAGATTTGTCACAGGCCCTCACAGGGGTTCCATGGGGACTTTCCAAGAGTCTCCAGGCTGTTCCAGAGCTGGAATGTCACAGGCAGAGACAGGGGCTCCATGGAGACCTCCCAGGGCTTTCTGGGGATGGTAAAGAGCCCTGGGGTCAGAGGCAGTCACAGCCATTCCATGGTGACATCCCAGGGCACCTTGGGCTGCAAAGGCACCCATCTGTCACAGGCACTCACGGGGGCTCCACGGTGACATCCCAGGAGTCCCCAGGCTGCCAAAGAGCTGGGATGGCCCAGACACTCACAGGGGTTCCTGTCATGGGCACAGTGGGAGCTTCAGGCAGCATTTATTAGAGAAGCTCCTGTTGGGTCATGAGGTTCAGAAAGGATCCCCAATGGCCCCCACAGATCCCCAAATTTCACCGTTGAATCAGAGATGACACAGACTCAGATCAGAAGGGTAAGGGCTAAAAGTCACCCATTTTTTTTATTCCTCTTCTTTTATATCTTGGTTTGCTACAGGTGGACCTCACTGGTCATTTCATCAACACATTTCCCATGATTGGCCAATTAAGACAACACTCTTCAGTAAACAACTTTTGGAAAAAAGCCAACTTATAACAAACTTTGTCAGAGCACCAGTTATTGATGTTTGTTTCATGATGGGCTTTTGTGGGGGCTCCCTGGATGGAGGAAACCCTCCTGTAGCAGTTCTGTGCCAGGTAAAAGGACACGCACAGGACTTCTTCAATCTTAAGCTTCTTGTTTATTCTTATTATATCTAAAATTTTGCATTGCTGTCCACACCAGGCTCAGTGCACTGAAAAAGCACCACAAAATTGCTCTGAAATGTACAGTTTCAAGGTCCTTGAAGTTGTCTCATCCATTTAACTCTTAAAACATATGTTATTTCTACTTATCTACCAGTAGCTCATCCCTTAACTGTCCAGATAACCTCTTCACTGTGCTTTCCTTGACAAATCACCCTCTGCCACCAACACTGCAGAAAATGGAGTAGAGGAAGAAGAAGACAGGGACTACACCCCAATTCCTCCATCTTGCTTCCTATCTACACCGTACTAAAAATCCCAAAAACTAAGTTTCTCACCCAAGTGACATACTATACTATCCTCTGATCTATTTCACACTTGGGTAAATTCTAATCTATCTCAAAGTCTTGGCAGTCCTCTCCATTGGCGAAGGTTCAAGGCAGTGTTTCTCTGGGGGTCAGGATTCCTCAGAGCAGACAGAGAAATATTCCCTGTACCCTGGATTCCCACACCTTTAACCTAAAATACTTCAAAGATTTTAAGTTATCAAAAAATGATCCAGGTAAGTAGGATTGGAAGGAGAAGAAATAGAAAACAACAGAAAGACAGAAGATCCATACAAAGACACACACATGGGCACCAACTGCTGGGGTTCCAGCATCATCAACAAAAGGAACCCCAGGAGAAGGCAGGATCCACACCCTGGGCTGGCCTTGTGCTCCGGCTTTTAACCTCCTGGGCCTTCATGGCCCCGCCCCTGGGGTGGGACTGCCCATTGCTCATCCAATCAGAGACAGGATAGATGCATCTGGTAGTGTGTGATTGATTGACAGCTGGGCCAATCAGATCTGGGTTAGCACTGCCCCCTGCTGTGTGATTGGCAGCTCTGCCAGGCCAGGGCTGGGGGCGGGGCTCTGCCTCACCACAAACCAAGGCCTGACCCGGCCCTGGCCCCACACGGGCATTCCGAGCATCCCAAGGTGTCTCGGGACATGGATCTCATCCAGCCTCTGACAGCGACCACGGTGACACTACGGAACCTCATGGAGCCATGGCTCAGTTGTGACAATGGAGACCCAAGGAAACGATTGTGAGACTGTGGAATCCAGGATCATGGAATCAAGGAGACCATTGTGCAAATCATGGGCCCTATGGAAGCAAGGATCAATGATCAAACTGTGGTTTGATTGTGATTGATTTAAAATAGAAACAAGGAGCCATTGTTTCACAGCGGGGCTGCGTGGGGCCAATGGACCCTTGTGACTCTGTTGGGGCTCATGAAACCAAGAAGCCATTGTGACATTGCCAGAGCTCATGGAATCAAGGAGACCATTGTGACAGTGTGGGGACCCATGAAGTCAATGGAACATGGAACAGGTCTGCCTGGTTTGGCCTCCTGGGGGCTGTCTGACAGGTCCCACTGAATTTGGCATGTCAAGGGCCACTTCCCATCTGGCTGTGAAGCAATGGGGCTCCGTGCTTTTATTCCTATGGGAAAGAACTGCCTTTCTTGTCTAGGCACCCATGGCCAAAATTGGGATTCTGCATCTAAAATTCCCTATATCCAAGGGTAATTCCCAGAAAGAATCTGCCCATAGAGTCAAGTCTGGCCAGCCTTGGCCTCTGGTGACTGCCTCTCATCTGCCCCTGCACCACTGGGGCTCACTTGTTTCCTTCCTATGGAGACCATTGTGACACTGCGGGGCATTGTGGAACCAATGGGCCATGGTGACCCTGCAGGCCCTTGTGGAACCTGTGACACTGTAGGAACTTGTGGAACCAAGGGGAGCATTGTGACCCTGCAGGGCACCATGGATCCAAGGGGCCACTGTGACACTGTGGGGCCTCGTGGAACCAAGGACATCATTGTGGCTCTGCTGGGCCACATGGTCCCAAGGGGCCAGTGTGAAGCAGCAGGGCTTTGTGGAACCAAGAGACCATTGCTGCATTTCAGGGCCTCGTGGAGCCAAAGGGCCTTTGTGATCCTGCAGGGCACCATGGATCCATGGAGAGCATTGTGGCATTGCAAGGCCCCATGGAATCATGGAGACCACTGTGACCCTGTGGGGCCTCATGGAAGGAAGGGGCCCTTGTGACACTTTGGGAACTTGAGGAAACAAGGGAATCATTGTTGCACTACTGGGCCCAATGGAACCAAGGGGCCATTGGACACAGCGAGGCTTCATGGAACCCAAAGACCATTATGACACTGTGGGGCCTTGTGGAAACATGGAGACCATTAAGATCCTTAAGGACTTGTGTAACCAAGGGGCCATTATGACACCTGAGGGCATCATGGGAGCAAGGAGCCATTGTGACACTGCAGGGCCCTGTGGAACCAAGGGAACATGAAACAGGTGTGGCTGCCTTGGCCTCCCAGGGGTCACCTGACAGGTCTGGCTGACCTTGGAATGTGGAAGGCCACTCCCATCTGCCCCTGAAACACTGGAGCTCTGGGCTTTCCTTTGTATAGAAAAGAATTGTCCATTTTTTCCAGGTATCCATGGACAAAATTAGGATTCCACCTCCAAATTTCTGTGTATCCAGGGATTGCTGCCAGACAAAATCTGCCAGGACAGACAGGTCTGGCTGGTCTTTTAAACCTGAGTGCCAGAACTCACCTGTTTTCTAAACACTGGAAAGGGATCTGTGCTTTTCTTTGTATGGAAAAAATCATCCTTCTCCAGGCACAAATGTCTAAAATTAGGATTTCACATTCATAATTTTGAATATCCAAGGGTTGTTCCAAGCAAACCTGCCAGGACAGACAGGTCAGGCTTGCCTTGGCCTCTGGTGGTTGCCGTTCATCAGCTCCTGAAACATGGGGGCTCCGTGGTTTCCTTCCTGTGGAGACCAATGTGACACTTGGGAGCCTTGTGAAATGAAGGGGCCATTGTGGCACTGCAGAGCTCCATGGATCCAAGGGACCATTGTGACACTGTGGAGCCTCGTGGAACCAAGGACATCATTGTGGCTCTGTTGGGCCGCATGGTCCCAAGGGTCCAGTGCAAATCAGCAATGTGGGAGTTAGCCCGGCTGTAACTCAGAGTCAGACAGATTTTACCTCAAAAGAACTGGGCATGAGTTTCAAGCCCTGGGAATCATTTGTTTAACTTAGGGTGAGCTTGAGAGTTCCCCCATAAGCCTTTAGTGTTGCTATGCTAAGTTTTCCAAGTTCTCCTCCCCTATTGGTTACTTGTTTCCCCTATAGGGTTATTGTTCCAGAGTGTTCTACCCTCAAGTGTACATGTTGTTGCTTCCCCTTTGTCTCGGGTCTTTGGATCCTGCCCCTCATACTGTTCTCGACTTCTCCATGTTTATTGTTTCTCACCCTGTTATTAAAGTTCCTTTTAAGCAACACCACTGATCCTGCTCCTTTTCATTTCCGCCACCCTCGCCCTGAAGTCAGGGAACCAGAGAGGTTTGGTCAGAGCCACCCTCACTGTGACCTTGGGCGCCCAAACAGGGACCATGACACTCAGGGCTCCCTGTGTCAGTCACGTCAGCTGGGGTTAGCTGATGGATAGGCCAGCGCTCCCTGGGATTTTGGATTGTGCCGGGCCCAGTGGATTCATCGTTGCTTCAAGGGACCTTGCCCAGGATCGGCAGGGACAACGATGGTTTCACCTGCATAGGATTGCAGGTGTGTTTGGGGAAATGCAAGACATTTACTGCCCTTTTTGCCACTGTGTTTTTACAATATGCACCCGCATCCCAAAACTGATTTGGGGTGTTCTGGTGGCTCTTCCCCCTAAGGCAGAGAAAGAGAAAAATGGGCAGCCAGATGTCCTAATTAGAAAGCAGCAGATATGGATGCTTTAAGTTAATTCTCACTGTTTATGACAAAATATTTTCAAAGAACGAATTAAAATCAATCATGAGGTGGATCATGAAAAATTTTCCTGATGCCTCTGCTGATGAAATGCATACCACTGAATTTTGGGACTCCGTGAGAGTTAAATTGTACAACCTTTCGATCTAAATGGACCCCATTGCACCCCACATGCTCCTCATCTTCCACACCACCATTCACCAGCAAGCAGTGTGCTGAAAACTCAATCCATTGGTCACTCCTAACTTGGACTTCTCCTCTAACCTGCCTTTCTCAGACCGTCCATGATGGTCCAAGATGGCAATGGCCACGCTGTCTTGGAGCATCATGCCCTGGAGACTCAAGTCGGAAGGAGCCTGAATGTGGCTCAGGAGCCCAACCATCCTCCCTCCATCTTGGCTCCTCCACTTCCTGCCACCACAACCTTCTCTTCTGCCCTGAATGAACCTCCAGACTCCACCCCCACAACTGCGGGTCATGCCCCCACTGTCAATCATTCCACCTCCAGCCTGGGCCATGCCTCCAGAACTCCACCCTGGAAGTCCGCCATCCTAAATCAAGGCCCTTCCTCCCCAACACCTGACAAAATGGCAGCGCCCTCTGCCTCACCCTCCAGCAACAATATAACCCCATGATCAAAGATACTAAGCCCAACTGTCACACTATTTCTAATCCAAATGTTTCTGCTCCAAGTTATTCTTCCTCCCCAGAAGACAGTTTGGATTCCCCAGAGCCACCTCGCCTCTCAGCCCCAGAAGATCCCTAGGAAAGGATCCGGAAAGAAGCAGTTAAGGAAGGAGACTGGCAAATAGCCTCGAAACTCCTCGTTGCCCCTGTATGTTATGAAAGAAGGGGGCAGAATCCCAGGTATCAGCCATTGGTTTATGGGGAAATCAAGGATCTGTGTAGGGCAGCTAAAGACCATAGAAAGGACTTACCTTGTTTTAATGGCCTAATGAGGGCCATGTTTACAGCACATCTTAACCCCCTATGATTTAAAATATATTTTGACCATGTTGTTGTCACCTACAGAATACACCCTGTGGGAAGAGGGATGGAAGTGTTTACTAAATCAATTAATAGCAGACTATGCTAATAATGAGGCAAGGGTGGAACTGACAATCAACCATCTAGTTGGAGAAGGACCACACAGCCTGCCAGATGATCAAGCAGCAGGTATCCCCAGAAGAGCATTGGATGATATAAAAAAAAAATGGTTTTGAAAGCTTTAATCCAGGTACCGGATGGTACCACCCCCAGTTTGGACTATATAAACATAAGAAAAGAACCTGGAGAGCCCTACATGAAATTTATTGATCACCTTAAACAGGCACTAGAGAAACAAATCCGGAATGAAAAGACTCAAAATTAATTACTAAAATCGTTGGGGGTAGCCAATGCCAACCCGGAATGTAAGAAAGTGCTGTGTGCCCTTCCACTAGAGCTGGAACCCACACTCCTGCAGATGATTGAGGCCTGAAATTGCCTCAGAACAACAGAACAGAGAGCAGCTGTACAAGCCCAGGCCTTTGGACAAGGAGTTGCAGAAGCCCTAGGGGACATGCAATTCCCCTTTAAGGGGCCCCAGCAACATCTACAGGCCCCAAAAATATGTTTCCAGTGTGGTCAACAAGGACATTTTAAAGAAGATTGTCCCCAAGGAGGAGGGTCCTATCCGGTCCCTAATGGATAATCAACATCAAATTAGGTGGAATTTCTCAAAAGGGAACTACACCAAGCAGCCAAAAACTGCCATCGGAGTGCAAGGTGGTCTCAGGCTATGGCACAAATGTTCAAGCCAACGATGCCTACAATCGCTGAATTGTACACCCATTACAGATAATGTAGCCCTAAACTCCAGCACCTCATCTCCCATTTGCCAACCACTTTACCACCAGGGGCAAAATTGAAGTTGGTGAGTCTGGAATCTGTTGTTTTAACTGATTATTTTGCCCATGAAATATCAACAGGACAGCTGGGGCCCGAGGATCAGCCCTGTGAACTATTAATTTTAGTAAACTACCAATCAAGCACTGAAGGATTTCTTGTATTGCCATCCATACTATCAATGTCCTCACAATGAGAAATTACAGTGCTGACCCTGTCTCCCAACCCACCTTGTTTTATACCCCAAGGACTAACAATTGCCCAGGCAGGATGCTGATGACACTTCACTAGGGATGTGATAAATCAGGATTGACCAAAAATCACCAGCACTCTGGAACTTAACAGTGAAAAGATTGTTTTGACAGGGCTTGTGGACATGGGAGCAGATGTGACAGGTATCTCACAATCCAAGTGGGCTCCTAACTGGGCGTTCACAGCTACTGCAGGAATATTGTCCAAGATCGGAGGTTACCGTGACAGTCTCCAAAGTGCAGAACTTATTAACTTCAAAGGACCTGAAGGCCAAATTGCCACAATGAGACCATTTGTGATAAAGGACCTTGGTGTATCCTGGATAAGAACATCAAGCCCTACCTGTAGCCACTGAGTGTGGATTCTCCAAAGGAACCCCCAAGTCCACCCCAAGACAAAACCCACCAGACAGTGACTCTAGCACCTGGACTAGACAATTCTCTTGAAGATGACACATAGGAAGCTTCTACTCACATTCCTCAGCCTGTTTGCAACCATGCTCCTGACGAGTGGATGGGTAGCCCTCAAAAACACAAAGCACAGTGTATGGATAACTCTAGCAAAAGCCATGAAACAAGACACCCTGTGCCTGTCTGTCGCTAGCCCTGACGACCCCTTCTCCACTTGCCTACTGGGGTTGCCTACAGATGTCTGGCCAATACCTGAGGGTGCCATCTGCAGTATGCCAGGGGACAATCCTGACGGCAAATAGAAGTGCAACCCTGTCGGTGCTTGGGACTACTGGACCCAGAAGCTCCTGCATGCACCACTCGAACTCAGGGGGTAGAAATTCTCAGCTCTGTAAAAATGGACTTTTGTGTAAGGTTTTATTACTGTCTGAGATGGGGGGAGGGTGAAAGACACAAAATTACAAGAAAAAAGAAACTATCAGGAGAGACATCTCCCCATACCATCCCACTTACAAAAACCAGACCTGATGGTGTAATTACACCTCTCCCATAATTTCTTGGTCCAGTAGCTACCCAATCAACTTGCTGCAGGGTGTGTTTCTTATTTGCAAGGATAGAGCATGGCCTGTGAAGGTGTCCCTTCACACATCAAAGGCAGACCTTGTAGCTTGGGGACGCTTACCTTTCTGGCACCCAAAACAAAAATGATTACTGGCCAGAGAAACAGAGCAAAAAGATCTACACACTATTTTGAATCTGATTGCAAAAATAATGTCATCTATTGGAGTCAAAACAAAAGAATGGCAGCCTCCATGTTACTACCTTGGGTGGCTGCAGCTAAAGCTTTAGGGCAATCAGACCATCCTGGGTGCCTGTTGAGTAAGCAAACCAATGCTGCCTCCCTCACATTGAGTGGCTGCTCTCAGACACAGAGACCATCAGACACGCCACCTTGCAGAACAGCAATAGAGTTTTTACTCTGGGCACACGGGCATGGCTGTGTAGACTCTGAGGGCATGTGCTGCATGAACCTCTCCAGCCACAGCGAGTCAATCCACAAGAGCATTCAGGTACTGAAGGAAGGGTTCAAGAAGCTTCAAGTGGAAAACAAAGACTGGTTCAATAAACTCTTCTAATCCAAGGGACTAAAGGGTTTGATGATGTCTACCTAAAACAGGACTATTAAATCTCTAAGTGGTTGTTGTTGGACTGTTAATTGTCCCATGTTTGTTTGGATGCTTTTAGAAAGTCTTACAAAATTCTTTCAGTTCCATCTTTGTTGTAAAACAGAAAGGGGGAAGATACCCAACACAGGCTCCTCAGGGACTCCTTGGAGGAGAGAATTGGAGGCCAGGATGGCACAAGAACCTCTCAGAGACTCAGTGTGGGAAGGAAAATCGTTAAAAGTACCTAAAAGTATTCTTAAATCCATAAAGTACCTTAAAAACCTTGAGTATCTCAAGGCATTAATGAGCCCCACTGAGTGTGAGTACAAAGCTCTCAAGGGACTCATTAATGCAGATAATTGGGGCCATGATTGCACAAACCTCTCACAGAGTCTGTATCAAAAGGGAAACACCAAGTACCTTGAAATAACTGAAGTACCCTGAAGTATTAATGAGCCCCACTGAGTGTTGTTACTGACAAAGCCTCTCCAGGGACTAATTACAGCAGATAATTGGAGGCCATGATTGCACAAACCTCTCAGAGACTGCAAGGCAAAAGCCAAAGCCAAAGTCCTTTGAAAATCCTGCAGTCCCTGCAGGGAGCATGAAGGAGCCCCCAGGGCCATTGCTGAGCAAGGCTCCCCAGGGACTCCTTGCAGCAGATCCTTGAGGCCACTGGGATGTGGGCTAGGGGGGGATGCTGAGGGCAGCACAAGGGGCTGACAGTGCCCAGCCTGGCTGGGGCTGTGCCAGGAGGCCCCAGGGCCTCAGGACAAGGTGTCTCCTCCCAGCCCTTGCTGGCACAGACCCTGCTGTGCCCCAGGGCACCAAGACTTGGCTTCTCTTTGTCCCCACCTGTCATCACTGCCTGCAGTTCTCTGCTCTGCCTGGGGCCTGGGGACACTTGCTCAGTCGTGTCCCTCTCTGGGACCCATTAAAAGTCCAAGAAAGTTTGGAGTTGGATTCTGCCTTGGAGTTCTGCAGAGGTTTCTTCAGCTCCCTCTCAGGGACTGATGTCCAGGGCCTGAGCACAAAGCCCCAGAGGCTGATTAAAGTTCTTGTGCTGTGTCTGTGCTGCTGAGCTGGGCTGGGCTCCTGGCCCAGAGGCAGCTCCTGGCCACCAAGAAGAGCTTCAAAAGCACATTTCTCTTGATGAACAGCTCTTGTGCCAGCCCAGCAGGGCTGGGGCACTGCCTGCAGCCAGCCCGGGCACAGCCCAGAGGCACAGAGAGCTTCAATCAGTCAGGGCTGGGAAGGGGCTGAGAAGTGCCTGGGGCACAATCACTGCCAGCCCTTGGCACAGGAACCTCTGGCTGCAGGACAGTGCAGCTGCAGCTCCTGGAGCCATCTCCTCAAGCCGGAACATGCCAATGCCTGCAGAGCCTGTGAGTACAACTCTGGGTATTTCCGGTGCAGGGGAGGTGAAATGCTCATGGAGCCCTGACATGCTGAGGGGTTCTGATCAGTCATAGAATATTTCCAAGACAAGGACTTTGATAAAATATAAGAAATTTCTTAAGACTTTTTATTCAGTTTCCTACTATTGAAGAATGGTAGGGAGGTGGTGATAAATATTAAAGGATGATTATAAATTTTGACAATTGCCTGTAATATCTGACCTGGTAAATTTTGCTTATGAATTATTAATTATGAAATTTTAAAAGTTCCCAAGACACCCAAACTGTTATTTTTAGTGATCAATAGGTTCACAGGAGATCCCTAATGTGCTTTCAGCCACTCTGCCCATGGACAGCAGCAGCATCACCTTTGCTGGAGCCATCAGGCTCAGTCTGAGCTGTCCTTTCTCCAAGCTGCAAACAGAACCTGCCCCCAGCCAGTGCCCTGCAAACAGGCAGGGTTCTGTAGGGCCAAGGAGAGTGCACAGAGATTTGGGGTCTGTGAGTGCTGGCAGGGAGAGATCAGGCACAGGGAAACACCTGCAGGAGGAAAATCTCCAGGAGGCAGAGAGAAGATCAGGCAATGAGAGAAAACAAAGCCCAGCAATGCTGTGGCAGGGAGAGTTTAGAGATGCCCACAGGAGCCCCTGCAGTGCAGCCCCTCCCTCTGAACAAGCCCCCTCCCTCCTGTGCCCCAGCCAAGCCTCTGCCCTCAGGGCTGGGGCTCCAAGGCGTGCAGCCCCTCCTGTGCAGGCAGAGCTGCAGCAGAGCCGTGGGGCAGCTCTGCAGCCCCGGGCCCAGTTCCCTCTGCAGAGCACAGGGCTGGGAGCAGCTGCCCGGCCCTGGGGGCTCTGGCAGGGGGCACAGCTGGCTCAGGGTGACGCTGTCCCCAGTGCCCGGCTCTGGGCAATGTTGTCAGTGCAGCCAGGGAAGGAGCTGCATCTCCCTCAATCCAATGCCATCAGAAGGACACTTGGAAGTCTCCCTGAGATTTCAGTCCAAGCTGGGAGCTTCAGTCCAGGGTGCAAACCTGTCCTAGAGCATCTCTGAGTTATAAGATGGATGGGGAAAGGCAGAGGTGTTGTGACACTGAAAATGTTGCTGGGTTGGTGAAATGAGCAACATGAGTCCTTGGCAACAAAAGTGGAGCTGGGCTGAGCTGGATCCATCTGCTCTAAGCAGTACCTGTTGATCTTTACAGAAAACTTGGGAGTGTGAACATCCTCCATTTGTGAAAAGTGAAAGCCCAGAAAAACTCCAGAGAGACTCAAGTGAGGGACCATCTCCCCACAGTCTTCACTTACCATCTTTCCTCAGTGAACTCACTCTGTTCTACCAGAGGGCAGTAGAAATGCTGAGGGTTTCTGATATCCTAGAATACCAGGAGAGACATGGGGACAGCTTAAAAAGAAAACTCTAGAACTCTAAAAAAAAGAACCATGTCCATGTGTGTTACAGAAGAGGGTCTATGGGAAATGGCTTTGATTTTGGTTACAGGTATCTCCCCTAACTCTTCACTGTCCTTTCTCAATGAACAGGTCCCCATGCCAAGGCACAGCAAATGTCGAACAGCAGCTGCATCAGGCACTTCCTGCTGCTGGCATTGGCAGACACGCGGCAGCTGCAGCTCCTGCACTTCTGCCTCTTGCTGGGCATCTCCCTGGCTGCCCTCCTGGGCAACGGCCTCATCATCAGCGCCGTAGCCTGCGGCCACCACCTGCACACGCCCATGTTCTTCTTCCTGCTCAACCTGGCCCTCAGCGACCTGGGCTCCATCTGCACCACTGTCCCCAAAGCCATGCACAATTCCCTCTGGGACACCAGCAACATCTCCTACACTGCATGTGCTGCTCAGCTCTTTTTCTTTGTGTTCTTCATCTCAGCAGAGTATTTCCTCCTGACCATCATGTGCTACGACCGCTACGTGTCCATCTGCAAACCCCTGCACTACGGGACCCTCCTGGGCAGCAGAGCTTGTGCCCACATGGCAGCAGCTGCCTGGGCTAGTGGCTTTCTCACTGCTCTTATGCACACGGCCAATACATTTTCCCTGCCCCTGTGCCATGGCAATGCCCTGCGCCAGTTCTTCTGTGAAATTCCACAAATCCTCAAGCTCTCCTGCTCCAAATCCTATCTCAGAGAATTTGGGGTCATTGTTTTTAGTGCCTGTTTATCATTTGGCTGTTTTGTGTTCATTGTTTTCTCCTATGTGCAGATCTTCAGGGCTGTGCTGAGGATCCCCTCTGAGCAGGGACGGCACAAAGCCTTTTCCACCTGCCTCCCTCACCTGGCTGTGGTCTCCCTGTTCCTCAGCAGTGCCATATTTGCTCACCTGAAGCCCCCCTCCATGTCCTCCCCATCCCTGGATCTGGCCGTGTCAGTTCTGTACTCGGTGGTGCCTCCAGCCCTGAACCCCCTCATCTACAGCCTGAGGAACCAGGAGCTCAAGGCTGCAGTGTGGAGACTGATGACTGGATGGTTTCAGAAACATTAAACTGTTGGCCAATTTCTACAAATCACTTGTAATAAAAGTTATCTTTGATACTTCTTGTTGATTTAATTTTGGAGGTATTTTTTCCTTTGTTTTCGTATTTTCATATTGTCAACAAAGAAATGTCAATCTTTGTGCCCTTTCTCATTCTGTTTCTCTCCACCTTCCCTGTGGCCACAGACTGTGTCTGTGAGGGGCTGCACTCTTGGTGGCTTTAAAGGAACTAAAGGATGACCCAGCAGAGTTTTCTGCAGAGATGCCCTTGTGTTGCCTTCTCTGGAGCTGCAGCAGCAATGTCTGTGTGCAGAGCTGGGGCAGATCAGTGCTGGCCCAGCAGCTGTGCCCAGCAGCAGCAGCAGCAGCAGCACTTGGTGTTGCCAGTGCTGCTGCCGTGGCCCTGCCCCGCTGCCCTGGTGGCCCTGGTGTTGCTGCAGGGCCTGAGTGCTCTCGGGGCCGGGCACAGCCCTGGGGGTGGCAGTGCCGGGGCTGCAGCAGGGACAGGCCATGGGCACTGCTGGGGCAGCGCTGACGCCTCAGGCCAGGCCCTGGGGGCTCCAGGCTCCTTGCCCAGGCTCTCTCAAGAACACGGCCAGGCCAATGCTCAGCAGCACAGAAACCCCCGTCAGCAGCCCCAGGCTGGCCGTGGGCAGGCTGGGGGCAAACAGCATGGCTGGGGCTCTGCAAGGGCCCTGGGGCAGACGGGAAGGAGCAGCAGAGCAGGGGCTGATCCATGCCCAGTGTGCTGCACAGCCCAGGGCAGCGTCCCAGAGCGTCCTCATGCAGCTGCCAACAACATCCCCCCTCTGCAGCCCTGGCCTCTCCCCCAGCTCACACAGGTGCCCCATCCTTGCAGGCACAGACACGGCAGCACTGCCTCAGCAGCCCCTGTTTGCATTGCACACAGCAGGGCCAGCACCCCCATGCTGTTGCTGTGGGGACATGAACCTGAGGGAGCACAAATGCCATCAGCCCCTGGGGCCAGCAAGGCCTGCGGGACACCAGGGAAACCACTCAGCTTTGTCCTGGCCTCTGCACTCAGCCAGAAAGTTTGTTCCCATCAGCTGGGAGTTTCCTGTGCCACTGCAGACGCTGTTGCTCAGAGCCAGGGCTGCCTGGCAGCCACCCCCAAACTGCCCTCAGCATTTCCTCTGCCTTTCCTTTGCCTTCTTTACTCTTCCCTGGTGCAAATTTCTTCCTCTTGCCCAGCCCTGTTCCCTCCCCTGCCAACAGCCCATCTCTGTCCTCATCCTGCTGGCCGCACCATTACTGAGCCAGGCCAGGAGCCATTGGCCTTCTTGGCCACCTGGGCACACTGCTGCCTCATGTCCAGCCTGGTGTCCTTCAGTCCCTGCAGGTCCCTTTCTACCTGGCTGCTCTCCAGCCACTCTGTCCCCAGCCTGTAGTGCTGCAAGGGGTTGTTGTGGCCAAAGTGCAGGGCCCGGCACCGGGACTTGTTAAACCTTACCTTGTTGGATTTGGGGCCTGGATCCAGCCTGTCCAGGGCCCTGTGCAGAGCCCTCCTACCCTCCAGCAGATCCACTCTCCCAGCCAACTTGGGTTCACCATGGTTCCATGAGGCCCCTGAGTGTTCCAATGTTCTCCATGATTCCATGAGGTTTCCGAGTGTCACAATGTCCCTTTGGTTACATGGGACCCCTTGGTGTCACAAAGTCCCTTGGATCCTTGGGCCCTGCAGTGTCACAATGGCCCTTCATCCCCCCAGGCCTTGCAGTGTCACAATGGATCCTTGGTTCCATGAGGTCTGGCAGTGCAGCAATGCTCTCCTTAGTTCCACAGTGTCACAATGGCCCCTTGGCTCTGTGCTGCCATGTTGTACACAGTGTCACCATGGTCCTTTTAGTGCCACCAGGCCTTGCAGTGTCACAATGGCCCCTTGCTTCCCCAGGGCCCTGCAGGGTCACAATCATCAGAGAACCAACCAGGCTGGAAAAGACCTTGGAGAGCTTCAAGTCCAACCTGGGACCCAACACCACCTTGTCACCCAGACCATGGCACTGAGTGCCACATCCAGTCTTTCCTTAAACACTTCCAGGGACGGTGACTCACCCACCTGCCTGGGCAGCCCATTCCAATGCCCAATCACCCATTGTGTGGAGAATATTTCCTAATGTCCAGCCTAAATGTCCCCTGGTGCAGCTGAAGGCTGTGTCCTCTTGTCCTGTCCCTGTTCCCTGGGAGAAGAGCCTGACCCCCACCTGGCTGCACCCTCCTGTCAGGGAGTTGTAGAGAGTGATGAGGTCTCCCCTGAGCCTCCTCTTCTCCAGGATAAACAATCCCAGCTCCCTCAGCTGCTACTCACAGGACTTGTGCTTCAGACCCCTGACCAGCCATGTTGCCCTTCTCTGGACACACTCCAGCCCCTCCGTCTCGTTCCTAAATTGGGGGGCCCAAAACTGGAAACAGCACTTGAGGTGCTGCAGAACCAATGCCAAGCACAGAGGAAGAATCACAGCCCTGCCCCTGCTGGCCACACCACTCCTGATCCATTGGAATTCCAGGGGCTGGATGAGCGAAATGGTGGGGAGGGAGTGGGGACAAAGTCTGATTGATTATCAGCCTGGAGGGGTCTTGATTATCATATCTGTTCACACTGGATTAAAAAGTGCTGGGGGTCAATATCAATTGGACATTGATTATACCAAACCATAAACAGGAAAAGAAAACATGACAAAACACTTCTTTCTGCATTGTTTTCAATACAGTGTATTCACTTAGAATACACTTCTGAAATCTGTCTAATTATTCACAGAATAAATAAATACGTAGAATATTCCCTGTGGCTTTTGTTGTTCTGGAGTTTTTGCACAAATGTTTATGAGCTTTCCTCACTGAATTCCTGAACTGAAGAATTCAAGAAAGAAGAGGCATCTGGTGTAGTAAAACTCATCAACAACCTCCAAGTGGCTGAGGATCCATGCCCATGAGAGCAGCAATGAACAGAAATGGGCACAGCTTTGTGGCTGCCCCAGCTTTGGCATGGGCCCTGGGCCTGGAGCAGGAGCAGCTCTTGAGGACCCCAAGGCCGGGGCTCTTGTGCTGCCCTGGGCAGATGGGATGGCAGCAGGGGCTGCAGAGCTCTCAGCACCTCAGGCCGAGGGGAGCAGGGCAGCCAGGGAGCCTCCTTTGGCCTTGGCCAAGCACCTTCCCCCATGGCTGGGGCTGAGTCCTGTGGCAGCTGCAGCTGCTGCTGTGGCCTTGGCAGGGGCTGAGGCCGTGGGGCCAGTGCCCAGAGCAGCCTGGGCTGAGCAGAGCTGTGGGGCCAGAGCCGGCTGGGCTGGGCTGGGCTCAGAGAGGCCCTTGGTGCTGCCCAGAGCTCAGGGCAGCTGGCAGAGCTTGCAGGGAGCTGGGCTGGGCTCCGAGAGCCTGGCCCAGAAACCATCAGTGTCCATCTCAGCCTGGCTGAGTGTGCAGGGGCAGGACTCAGGCCAGGCCTTGTGGGGCAGGGCCAGCGCCTGTGCAAGGCATTGCAAACAGGCAAGTGGCCCAGAGAGGAGGCTGCTCTGTGCCCTTGGTGGCATGGACAGAGCAGGGAGGGGGCCCAGGACATTTGTCAGCGCCAGCCTCTGTGCCCATGCGTTGGCAGCCCTGGCTGCTGAGCCCAGCTTTGGCCTGGGCTGAGTTTGGCTGTGGCCCAGCTCCATCCTCCTGCAGGGCTCAGGGCCTGTTCCCAGCCATGGCCAGCCCTGGCTGCCTCTCTGCTGGCCCAGAGGCCGGCAGAGCCCGGGGCAGGGCTGTCTGTGCAGCCTCACAGGTGCCACGGGCTCTGCAGGAGCTGGCAGAGGCTGCCCAGCAGGGAGGCCATGGGGCACAGAGCCCCAAGGCTGCTGTGGGCACCACGGCACCGGGGCCGTTCCCAGCCGCAATGCTCCTGGCCTGGGCTTGGCCTGCACAGGGGCTGGGCCACCAAGGCTGGGCCAGCACAGGGCCACAAAGGGGCCACGCAGCCGCTGCCGGGGCTGACAGCAAGGCCAGGCACACACAAGCAATTGCTGAGCATGGCCTGCGCTGGCCAGGCCTGACTGTGCCAAAGGCAGAGCTCAGCTGCCCTTGGGGGCTGCAGCAACACTCCAGAGCCCAAAGAGCCTCCATGGCTGGGCTGGAGACCAAGGCTGCAGCAGGGAAATGCAGGGCTGCTGCGGGATGGGGAGGCCATTGAATTCCAGCACACATCTCAGCTCTCTGATGATCCTGGCACCATGCTGGGCCCTGTTTCAGACTGGAGCAGAGCAGATGTTGATGGGACAGGAGCCCTGCGGGGCTGTCAGGGACCTGCAGCTTGCAAGGTGCTCTGCTCTCCCTCAGGTGCTCTCAGAGAGATCCAATCCCAGCTCAGTCCCTCAGGGCACAAGTGGCACTGCCTGTTCATGGGCACACAGCTGATGTCTGCCTGGAAAGGGGCACAGGTGTTAATGCCTTTTTTTTTTCATAATATACAAACAAATCTTTTTTATCTGTGTCAATTGAGCATTCTTAAGAAATGGCAAAGTTTTCCAACCAGGAACAGGAATTTTCTGGATCTACTGGATTCTTTGACTGATGGCAGAAGAAGAAATACTGATTTTCCCCTCTTCCTTTGCCACCAACATTCAGTCTAATATTTCATGACCCCCTTCCTTTAGGGGTTTCCGTCCCTCCTGGTTAAATGGCCATGTCTTAGGACATCTCTTCATTTAGAGCAGCTGGACCTATGTCTTTCGTATTGCTCCAAGACTGCCTCCTGTAGATGTTGTCTGGTCATGCCAATGCATCTCCCTTGATGGCCATCATGCTTTGAGCTTCAGGGAATTGCCCAATCTTTCAGAAGTTTAAATATTTCCTTAGTTGTAGTTTTTTCATTTATATCACCTCTTCTTATATCTTTGTCTAAAATCCTTAGTGTATGGAAATCCCTTGTGGATGGCAGACATGTCAGATGCTGCTGCAATGTCAGAAGGAGCTGGGAGAAGTGTTTTGATGTTTATTACATTTTATCATTTCACATTTTTTATGCTGGCCATGAAGAGAAACCTTTCTGTGCCTCTGAGTCTCACCAGTTCCTGACCCCCAAAGGACACAAACCTGATCAGTTTTGGTTCCCATGCCAGTGGCTGCACTTGGACCTCCCTCCATAGCCAGAGCAGAACTCCCTTGTCCCAGAAAGTGCCTGGCAAAGGAGGAATGAATGAAACCGGACAGGCTGTGGGAATCAGGGGCAGGGCAGAGCCACGGAGAAGAATGACTTTTGGCATTGGATGGGGCTGTGCCTTCCCTTGGCTTTGTTGGCTGACAAGAAATGCTCTGTGTCTCGGGCAGCTCCTTCTGCAAGGAAAGCAGGTGGGAGTTGGAGCCAAGGAGCTGAAAGCTGCAGGTGCAGCCTGGGCTGGAGGCAGCTCAGATTTGCACAAGGCTGCTCTGAGTGCCAGGGCTTGGATGGGGGAAATGGTGGGGCGGGGGTAGGGACAGAGTCTGATTGATTGTCAGCCATGAAGGGTCTTGATTTTCATATCCATTCAAACTGCATGAGGAGGTACTTGGATTCAATGTAAATTGGAGATTGCACATATCAATGAATTAAGAGGAAAAAAACAATAAATTGCAGGATCTAAAAATATTTACTTGCTGTCTTTTTATATATAATGCATTCACTTTTAATAGGCTTTTGAAATCTGTTGAATTAACCACACAAGATTTGGAAACTGAAATCAAGTTATTCCCAGAGGCTTGGCTTGTTCAGCTGTTCTGAATGTTCATGAGCCCTGGGACACTGAATTCCTGCACTGAAGAGCTGAAGGCTGAACAAGCCTCTGGAGCAGTGAAATTCAGCAGCAGCCTCCAAGTTGCTGAGGATGTCAGCAGCCCCCAGTGAGGCCATCCCTGCCCAGAGACCGTGGGGGAATGGGCAGACAAGGAGAGCGTCCCTGGGGCTGGGGCAGCACAACTCAGAGGCACCAGCGGCTCCAGCTGGGCAATGGAGTGTGGAATGGGGCTGGGAAAGCCCTGCCTGGGCTGGGCCAAGCAGGACACACAAGCCCTGACTCGATCCCTAAAACAATTATCTCAAGGAGACATTTAAAAGGAATTACAATTGTTTGTGTCCTCTGAGTTAGGTGCACTGGAGAAATACCAGTACAAGAGATTCTAGGAGCTCAAAACAACCAAACAGCCTTCCCTGGGAAGTTCGGAAAATTGGAGAAACTTTGGCAAAAGGTTTATTATGACATTGTAGTGGTTTTGGTTTGTTAATTTAAGATTTTTCTATTCTTGACATTTCTTAATTAATGGATTGATGAGTATGGGGGGTTTTAGTGTCAGTTAATTATTTATCTATTTCTTTTATTGTGAGATTGTATTATGAGAATAGTAAAGTAGGCCTAAGATTTTTAAAGCGTATATAGAAAATTTTATTTAAAATAAATTTATAAAGAAAAAAGGTAGTAAGAATTAAAATGAATTCTCTCGAACACTTTTTTTCTTTACAACTTTTTCTTTTTACTGACAATGTTAAGTAAGTAAATTTAAAATTTCTAGTTGGTTTACTATTTCTAGAATAGTCTTTTTTTTAGTTTTCTTCGGGAGAGAAGTTTTTCTTGTTAAGGTTATGGAGATTATTTTACAAGAAAAAAAATATTTTTTTATGGTTCTTAATTCTTTCATGGATAACAGTTGTCAGGGGAACTTTGTTCTTGGGAAGTTGTTTTTATTGCTACAAGATTTTTTACAGCTTGTAGATGGGTCATGTCAACTTATGGGGTCCTGTTTTAAAGATGTGTTCTTTAAGGGTAAAAGTTTTTATTTTTTACTTTTAAAATTATTTTTATCTCTGGGAATAGAGATCTTCTCTTGGGAATACTGGATTAGTTGGATTTTTCTCCCTGCTGTTTAAACCTGTCATGAAATTACAGTTATTTTAACATTTGTTTATTTTAGTATGGAGGGTTTTTTTGATATTAATTGTAATTTTTTTAAAAAGTTTTTTGTGTTATAAAGAAAGAGTTGTTCCATTATCGTTTACAAGAAGATTTAAGTTTTAAGCTGAAGGTATTTTTTCTTCTTTTTTATTTGGGACTTAATTTCTCCTTTACTGATTTGATGGTTTTATATATTTTTTATATGATCATGGTGAGATTTTAATAGCTGTGGTTGGCTTTGTTCTGGTTGGGATTTTGTAGCCTCTTTTGTTTTCCTGTTTGGGAGTTGTTGGGGTTTGGTTTGGTCAGAATGGGGCTGATGGGGGTGGGGCAGCCTTGGGAGGGGGGAAGGGGCTCAGCCCATGGCAGGGTTGCTTGGTTTAGTTTGGTTTGGTTTGGTTTGGTTTGGTTGAGATGGGGGCCAGGGCCGGGGCCCGCTGCTTCTTGTTGACTGGAAAAGAAAGAGGAGATTCCTGGGTTTTTTCATCTTTAGCATTTGTGTTTCACAGAGGTGCGACCGTGGTCACAGGGGTTTTCAGGATGAAGAAGAGACGAGAACGTTGACTTTATGATCAGAAGGCTTGATTTATTATTTTATGATATATGTTATATTAAGACTATAATAAAAAGAAATAGAAAGGAAAAGGTTTCTTCAGAAGCTAGCTAAGCTAAGAATAGAAAAGAATGAACAACAAAGATCTGTGTCTCAGACAGAGAGCAAGAGCCAGCTCTGCCATGAGTGGTCAGTAAATCCAAACATCCACAGGAGACCAATCACAGGTCTACCTGTTGCATTCCACAGCAGCAGATAAGCATTGTTTACTTTTGGTTGCTGAAACTGCAGCTTCTCACAAGGAAAAATCTTAAGAAAAGATTTTTCATTAAAGATGTCTGCGACACAGAGGCGTGTTCAGTATCTCAGTGGTTTAACAGATTGTCAGTTACACAAAAAGTTTTGTATTACTTTTAAAAATTCTTCTCATGTCAAATATGGACAGATATTCAATCAACAAAAAACACTTCTCAAAGCATTGACTTGGCCCATTCAACTTCACAAACTCTAGGGCTGTTCAATTTCATGTTAATAACAATTTACAGGAGCACAGAAATAGAAGAAGATGCAGAAAGAGAGAGAGACAAAAAAGATGCAGAGAGGCACACACACAGCTATCAACTCCTGCATTCCAACAGAGTTCAGATGGAAATTCCAAGAGGAGGTAGGGTCAAGATGTGTGCTTGCCTTGTGGTCAGCCTTCAATACCCCTTGGTCTCCCTGGGCCCTTCCCCCAGGTGGGGCTTGGGCTCATTTGGTCCCTCAGGAGCTGGGCTGGGGGCTGCAGAGGTGGCTGTGGAGCATTGCCTGTGCTGTGCCAGGGACTGGCAGCCACTGCTGGGCTGGGATAGAGGCTCTGGGGGGATTGGGGTTCCAGGGCAAGGCAGGGCTGGTGTTCCAGGGCAGGGCAAGGCTGGACCTGCCCCTTCCTCCCCCACACACAAAAGGTTTTGATCCAAAAATCTCCTCCAGTCTTTCACAACAGGCAATATTGCAGGTGAAATTCCAATTCTGGCCATGGGCACCTGGACTAGGACAGTTCTTTTCCATAGGAAGAAAAGCCCCAGTTCTTGCCCTATTTCTGGTTTGATTGCCTGGATCTTGTTTGGTTTTGTTGTTGCTTTGTTTCCCTGCTGTGCCTGAAGTGACCAGTAAGGAGCAGAGTGACTCTTGCCAAGGAACTTTGTGCTGCTGTCCCTTGATATTAAATCTGGTTTATTATTAATATTTATTATCCCCTTGCTGGGGATTTTTTCAGTGCTCTCAAGGCCTCATTGGTACCAGGGTGAAGGAGCCCTGGCCCAGGTTCTGGCCCTGGGGGACATGGAGATGCTGCCGGGGGGTCCCTGTCCCCCTGTGCCACCCCCAGGGCCCCGGCCCCCCGTCCCCGTGTCAGGCTCTGGGGTCGATCTCGTGGAACATCCTCTGGGGGAGGCTGCGGCGCCAGGGGCGGGGGGACCCGGGGGGACAGGGGACCCCGCTGTGCACGAGCAGGGTTGGACTGCTCTGGGGGGAACTGTGAGGGGGGGGCCAGGGCAGAGTGACCTCCCCAGTGACCTCACACAGCCCCTGTGATGTCACACAGCCCCTGTGATGTCACACTGCCCCTGTGAGGTCACACAGTCCCCTGTGGTGTTACACAGCTGCTCTGTGATGTCACAGAAGACTCTGATGTCAAAGCATCACACTGCGATGTCACAGTTTGTTCTGTGATGTCACAGGCTGCTCTATGGTGTTACACAGCCACCCGGTGATGTCACAACCCACTCCCTCATGTCACAGAGCCACACTCTATGATGGCAAGATCTGCTCTATGGCCTCACACTATGATGCCACAAACAGCTGGGTGATGTCACAACCCCCTCAGTGATGTCACAAAACCCTCTGTGATGTCATACTGCCACTCTGGAATGTCACAGCACACACTTTGACCTCACAGCCATCTCTATGATGTCATACAGCCATGCCATGATCTTTCAGCCTGCTCTGTGATGTCACAGAATCCCCTCTATGATGCTGTAGCTGCTCAGTGACCTCACACAATGAATTCTGTGATGTCATAGCCCAATCTGTGCCCTCACACAGCCCACTCTGTGCTGTCACACAGCCCCTTGCTGACATCACAGCTGCTCTGTGCCTCCATTACACAAGCACAGAGGAGCTGCTGTGACACAGCCCCCTCTGGGACATGCCACAGCCCCTGCCAGTGCTGAGCCCCTGTGAGCTCTGCCTGTGCCCTGCTGGTGTCCCTGAGGGGCCCTGGCAGTGCCCCAGCCCTGCTGGGCTGGGCACAGGAGCTGCTCCTGGCCAGAGCTGTCTCTCTGCAGCACTGCTGCCCTTGCCAGGAGCTGCCTCTGGGCCAGGAGCCCGGCCCAGCTCAGCAGCACAGACACAGCACAAGGACTGTAATGACCCTCTGGGGCTTTGGTGCTCTTTGCATCAGACTCAGTCCCTCACAGTGTGCTCAAAGAACTTCTCAGGGACTCAAAAAGAGGGTGAAACACTCAAGTTTCTCATACTTTAAATTGATCCTTTTGAGGGACAGGGCTGAGAAAGTGTCCCCAGGTTCCAGGTAGAGCAGAACACTGGTGGCAATGATGACAGGTGGGGACAAGAAAGGCAAAGGTGTCTCTGGTGCTGAGCAAACCTGCGCCTCTGTCCCTGCAGGCTGTGGGCATCCCCCGGCTGCCCCACCTGGCTGGCCCCTTCCTTTGCTGACAGCTCTGCCTCCTGCCTGCCTCTGCCTGCCCACACAAAGCCTGAGGCTGCTCCAGGCTCCTGTGGGGGGACGTGCTGCACCACAGCCCTGCCCTGGCAGGGAAATTCCTTTCTCCTGGTGTCCATTCTGGGCCTCCCCAGCTGCCCTTGGTGCTATTATATCTTCTTCAGGCTCATTCCCACTATGAAGAAACACTCCAGCCTCTCTGAAACCACCCTTCAATCCCTCCCAGGCTATTTCTGTTCTGTCCTCAGGCTCCACCCCGCTGAGCACAGAGCCCTCAGCCTCTCCCTGCTGGTTTTGTGAGGAGGCCTCCAAACCCCATCTTGGGAGATTTTTGGGTCCTCTCCAAGGTCTGTGAAAATGGAAAAATAGACATCAAAGTTATTTTCTCCCAAATCTTGCAGTGACAAAACAAGGGTCAATATCTCTAAACTGAATGAGGGTGGATTTACATTTGTTAGAAGAGGAAATATTTTGCAATTATGAAAGTGACATGAAACTGCAACTGTATTTCCAGAGAAGTGGATTCCCCATCCCAGGAATTGTCCAAGAGCAGGAGCTTTCTGCAACCTGACACATTGAAATCCCCTGCCCTCCACAAGGACAGAATTCCTGTAGTGTGGGTTCTCTGATGTGCTGGGTGCCCTCACAACGCTTCTGGCCAGAATGTCTGCTGAGGGCAGCCAGGCTGCTGCAGGGGCAGTGACCTCACAGCCATTACCATGGCAGCCCTGTCCCCTGGGCCTGGCTCTGCCCTTTCCTCTGCCCCTGCCTTGGCTCTGCTGGCATGAAGAGTTTTGTCATTGATATCTTGTCCCCAAGGTGCTGAGGCCAATGGCTTCCCAGTCAGGCTCCTGGAGCAGAAGTGGCTTTTCAGAGGCCAGCCAGGAATGAGCCCTGAGGCAGCAGCTCTGCAGTGGTGGCCACCAGGCCGGGCTGCCAAGGGAGGCTTCTGGCCATGGGCTGCAAGCAGCTGCTGCTGCCAAGGTGCCTTTGGTGCCTCAGGCTCTCCCTGGCACAGCTCCCAGCACGGCACTCTGCCCTTGTGCCCGAGGCCTTCCCTGTGCTGGGGCTGGCCTGGGGCTTTTCCTGCAGTGGGACCTGCCCTGCTGATGGCACAGGAAAGGCAGTTCCTGCTGGAGCAGGAGGCTCTGCCTGCAATGGGCTCCAACAACTCCAGCAAGGCCCTGTTGACTTCAAAATTCTGCCTATTGCAATATATTCTAATAATTGTTATAGCTCCTGACGTGTGCAGTAAATACCTCTGGTTAAGATTTTTCTGTCCGATCATGATCAGAATCAATCAGAGCTGTATTTATACTAATTTATCTGGCATTTCATTGTTAATCCTGTGGGACAAATTGGGTTAAAGTTCTATTCCAACTGTCCAATCCTTTAGACCTTTGACAAAGTCTGGGGCTGGGATTGGGTCCAGCCACTCCCAGTCTCCCCTCGTAGAAGGAATTTTAGAAGTCTAGGGGTCCTGCAGGGGTTTGAGGATCCATAGTGGCTGTTAGGTGTCACTTCTCCACCTCATGTCTCAGCAGGAGTTTCTCCAAAAAAGAAATAAAGCTTTTTCCTGAAGCTCCCACTGTGCCCATGAAAGGAACCCCTGTGAGTGCCTGGGACATCCTGGCTCTTTGGCAGCCTGGGGACTCCTGGGATGTCACCGTGGAGCCCCCGTGAGTGCCTGTGACAGATGGGTGCCTTTGCAGCCCAAGGTGCCCTGGGATGTCACCATGGAATGGCTGTGACTGCCTCTGACCACAGGGCTCTTTACCATCCCAGAAAGCCCTGGGAGGTCTCCATGGAGCCCCTCTGTCTGGGTGTGACATTCCAGCTCTGGAAGAGCCTGGAGACTCTTTGGAAAATACCCATGGAACCCCTGTGAGGGCCTGTGACAAATCTGATCCTTAGCAGGCAACCATCACCAGCCCCCTGTTGCTATGGTCAGTTTCCATGGCAACCATCACCAGGACCCTGTTGCTGTGGTCAGTTTCCATGGCAACCATCACCAGCCCCCTGTTGCTATGCTCAGTCCCTTGGCAGCTCCATGGAGACCCCATGCCAGGGGTGGTTGCCTAGGACACCAGGGCTTGCACCAGCTGGGATGCTCGGTTTCCACGGGCCGCGCTTCAGCAATGGGATTCCCCAATTTCCTGCTCCCGCTAAAACCGTGCTGCCCTCGCTGCCCTCCCACCTCCCGTGGAAAGCACAAAAGGAAAAGATCCCGGGCTGGGATAAGAACAATTTATTGGGAACAGCAATGAGATAAGGAACAAACAGGAACAGAAACAATACTGATAACAGATGTGATAAGAAAAAGGGAAAACTACAACACAACTGACTGTCTCTTCCTGGGCACAAATTCCCGCTTCCTGGAAAGGACACCCTTCTCCTCAGGGAGAGAGAGAGAGAGTCCCTTTCCTGCCCCTGGCAATGACCTGAGGTGGGAGTGAATGTAATGACACAGCCATGGCCAGGCCCTCATGTTCTTCCATCCCACATCAGGTCATTGGGAGGGGCAGCAAAAGGGACAGGTGTCTTCCCAGCATGGATCACAGGGAAAAGGGATCCCCAGGGCTCTTCCAAATATGGGACCTCCAATGGGGAAAGAAGCTGGAGTGGCATATGAAGTTCTTCCTGCAGTTTAGGCACTCGCAAAACTTCCGTTGCTGGTAACTCCATTGGTGTCTGATCAAGCCCGAGCTCATGGAGAAGCTTTTGCCATGATGTGGAGAAGTCATCAGGCCTCTCCCCAGTATGGATGCGCCGGTGCCTGATAAGGGAGAACTTTTTCTTGAAGCCCCTCCCACAATCAGGGCAGCGGAAGGGCCTCTCCTCTGTGTGAATGTGCTCATGCAGGCGGAGATTGGAGCTGGTCTGAAACTTCTTCCCACAGGTGGGGCACTCGTAGGGCCTCTCCCCAGTGTGGATGCAGCGGTGGGTGATGAGGTGGGAGTTGCGCTTGAAGCCCTTCCCACAGTCAGGGCAGCGAAAGGGCCTCTCCTCGGTGTGAATCCGGCGGTGCTTGCAGAGATCAGAGCTGGTCCGAAACCTCTTCTGACACTGGGGACACTCAAAGGGCCTCTCCCTGGTGTGGATGCATTGGTGCCTTATGACAGCAGAGCTGCAGCTGAAGCCCTTCCCACACTCCCCACACTGGTAGGGCCATTCCCCGGTGTGGATCCTCTGGTGGCTGATCAGGGTGCTGCTCTGCCTGAAGCTCTTCCCACACTCCAAGCACTTGTGGGGCTTCTCCCCATTGTGAAGCTGCTCATGGGCCACCAGCTCTGAGCTCTGGCTGAAGCTCTGCCCACCTTCCTGGCTCAGGGTGGGTCTTTCCTCCTCAGAGCACCCTGGGCTGGGTTTACAGCGCCCCCTCCTGCAGGATCTCTGTGGATTTTCCTCTCCATTGGACTTCTGCAGTATGGAGCCAATCAAAACAGCCTCTTCCATGACGTTCTGGCACGGAAATTTTTCCTCCCCGGTCTCCATCCTCAGCTTCTTGTCTGGGGTAGGAAGGACAAGGAGAGGATGAGATTGGCCTCTGTGCCACAGGGAAGGGGAAGGAGATCCCCCCAGTGCATCCCCAGCAGGACAGGGTTGGCAGCAGGGTTGTCCTGCAGCCGGGGGCTGTGCTGGGCTGGGAGATGGAGCAGGAGAGAGGGGGGAAATGGGCATTGACTTCCTCCTCACCTGCCTGGGTATCCCAGGGCTCCTTCCTCTTCCTCACAGCTTCCTCCTCCGTCCAATCAAGACTTGGGAATGGGAAATCCTGTTCTGGGAAGAAAACACAGGGTGCGCACATTGTCGTCTTTTGTACTGGTTTGAAGGCAAAACAGGGAGAGAGTCTAAGCTAGAATTGCAATTCAATAAGAAAATTTAGATCAAGGCAATGATGCAGAAACACTGCCCTAAACTGACAGAGTCAGGATATAACCTGACACCCTGTTGCTGGTCAGGGTGGTGGCAGCAGTCCCATTACATGGTGGCTGCAGTCCTGTGGGAGTGATGAACGTGATTCTGTCCAAGCAGTGATCCTGTAGAAGGGTCTGGTCTTCCTCTGAAGGTCCAGGGGTGGTTCTGGAGCTCTTGTCCTCTGGGAATCCAGTAGGCAAGCTGCTCCTGGTGTTGCAAGGCTCAGCTTATATCCAGCTAGGAATGCTTTGATCCTGCCCCTGGGCGGAGCATCCCACAATGGGATGATGGAATTTTATCAGTCCTGCAGTGACACTCAATGGCCCATTCCCAGAAGATATCTCCCCTGGAGGGCGTTATCAGGGCTGACTCATGGACGAGATCAAGAACACTGCCCCACCTGTTTATAGCAGTTGATGAAGATGGGGATTGAAAACATGCATTTGGTTCCAACTTACATTGCAGCCTGAAACAGTGGGGGAATCCCTGCTCAGAGGGGTGAACACCACCCCCCTTACCCAAACTGGCTCAGGTGTAAAACCCCCACCCCGGGAAGGCCACACACACAGGGGACAATGTCACACTTGCCCTGCCCCAGGGGAGGTCTCTGTCCCTGTCACTCCCTTGCCCGCCCCCCTCTTCTCATTCTTTCCAACTCTCTCTCTACCTCACATTTACTGTTCAATAAAATCCACGATGGATTTGATTTCGTTGGCACTTTAATTGGGGCAGAGGCATCTCTGTAACAATTTTCTTAACCAGATGGCAACATTTTTCGGGCATTGTGAGTTTAGGCACTGCTGTCTGACCCCAAGTGCCTTTGACAACAGCACGGTTCCCTACTCTGAGGAGGTTGTGGTTCTCTCTGGAGGAACTCTTGGAAACTTGGAAACAGTCCCTCCTTCCTCCCAGGGAACTTATGGGAGAACTGATGAGGAAAATGGCTGTTGTTGGTGGCCAGTGAAAAAGAAAATATTTTGTTGTCCTTCCTTGAAAAGTTTGTTAAAATCACTGGAGGAGAGGGAGCAAATGATACCAGTGAGACTGACAAGGTTCATTTACTCCAGGGTGAGGAACACAACGCTGCTGAAAGTCTCACAAGAAGCCCAGCTCTAATAGCTCAATTCCCAAATAACTCCAGCCAGGGGTCTCCAGGAGGATTTTTTTGGAGAGTGTTCGGAGCCGGCAGATCCCGGACTCGAGCCCCGGGTATCTCCGGGCTCCCTAAGAGGAGCTTTTTCGGGGGCAGAGGAGCCGCGATCGCCCCTCGCGAGGGTCCCGGGGGTCCACGTGGGGATGGCCCGGTACCGACAGGGCGGGACATTGGTTTTGGGGATCCCCGTGAGAGCCAGGGCTGTGGAACGGGGGACCCCCGGGGCGGGGAGAGGGGAAGGGGCGATACTGGAGCTGGGGCACCCCCGGCAGCCCGGAGATGAGGCGGGGACGGGACCCCCTGACCCTGACAGGGGCACGTCCTGGGGTGACTTCATGATGCTCATGCCCCATCGGTGCGTTTAGCCCAGAAATGAGTTCTGCACCTTTAAGGCTGGTTCTGAGAGCCAAGGGGAGGAGGAAGAAGCTGCAGTTTGTTTTCAGACACTGCTCTCACTCCTCCACATTCCGGCTCCTGGATGGACAGAGGGCGGGACAGAGCTCTCCTTTTCTTTTAGTTAGTTTTTAGCTCTTTGAGGCAGAGAAGTTCCCCCAACTGTGTTTTTTTCTTTTTCTTTGGTGCTGTTTAAACCTGCTCTGGACTGAACACCCAGAACACCACCGGCAGCTCCCGCCTGTGGACCACCGGGCTGAGCCTGGGCCTCGGCACTTCCAATACAGGCGGGACTGATAAGAGACTGATAGGAGACTGATAAGACACTGAGTGAGCCAAGCCCCAGCCCAAGGAGGGACTTTTGGAGTTTGTCACCTATTTTCCAGCAGCAGGAGGTTTTATTGCTTAATATTGTTCAATTTTTGTGCTGGTGAATGCTTTGCCTGTTAAATAAAGTGTTTTTTTCCACTTTTCTCCAAGGAAATATTTTCCCACACTGGCTGAGGATGGTGCTGCTGAATCTGCATTCCAGAGGAAACTTCTTTTGGAGGTTTTCAACCAAATTTGCCCTAAAGCAGGACAGGGTGGTGGGAAGAGGGGGGAACCCCAAGTGGCTGGATTGAGGGGAGCCTGGAGAGAGGGACCTTGGGACCCCAAAATCCGCCTGCATCCCTTAGCAGGACCCTGGAGAGGGGGGATCCCCAGGACCCATGGGATCCCCAACAGCCCAGAGACAGGGGACCACCAGAACCCCAGAGGGATGAGATTGGAAATGGGACACTCCTGGTGGCTTTGTTTTTATACACTCTTTATTTTTGGAGGTTTTTATGGACATCAGGTAACTTCTAGAGATGGACTTGGGCAAGAGGAATCCCCAATCGAAGGCATTCACACCTTGTTTCTCCCCAAACCAGGATTTTCCCCAAACCTTCCCACAGTGACATCCCTGCTGTCCTGCTCTGGGTGTGCTCAGTCCCAAACCTGACCCTGATCCTGGTCTCAATCTCACTCCACGTTTAGACACACTCACAGTTCTGTATTTAATCTCATCCCAGTCCCAGACTCGTCTAGCCCCAGACCCAATCCCAACCCCAGCCCTAAAGCCAATCCCATGTCTAGCCTTAACCCCAATCCCAGCTCTAATCCAAATCTCAGCCCCAACTCCAAGCCCAGCCCCAATTCCAGCCCCTTCCTAAATCCTCAGCCCCAAACCAAATCCCAGGTTCAGCCCTTCTGGGGCTTTGGGGGTGTCTCTGTCCCTGTGACCCCGATGATGTTTGGGTGGGGTCCCAGCAGGGCTGAGAGGGACAGAGACCCCCCCGGCCTCGCCAGGGGTGAGAAGGTGGCAGAGCCCCCCCAGCCCCGAGCAGCCTCAGCGGTGAGAGGGACACAGAGCCCCTGGTGCCCAGCCCTGCACAGGCATTGCCTGAGGCCAGAGGGATGGAGACCCCCCGAGCATCCCGCAGGGCCAGGGGACAGAGAGCCCCGAGCATCCCCTGGGCTGAGAGGGACAGAGACTGCCCCGAGCACCCCCTGGCACAGGGGAGAGAGGGAGGGAGACCCCCCAGGCATTCCCTGGGTGAGAATGATGGAGACCCCTGGGGAATGGCCTGGGGTGACAGGGACAGAGACAACCCTGGGGAATGGCCTGGGGTGACAGGGACAGGGACAACCCCCCAAACCCCTCCCAAGCATCCCCCAGGGCAAGTGGAACAGAGACCCCTTGAGCATCCCCTGGGCACCAGAAAAAGTAAAGTTGTTTCTTGACAGAAATCAAACCTAACCCTACAGAAAATGCCTTGAATTTGCTCTTCCCACAAGTCACTTGTGGTGAAAACGCAAACAAATCCCAAAATTTAATAAACTCACAATAGAAGCAATTTTGTTGCAATTCCAAAATCCATTGGTCCTGCACAGCTCCAGCTTAGCTGCTGGCACAGTGACAATTTGGCCCAATACATTGCAATACCTCTTTTATGAAGAGATTATGAAAAGGAAGGGAAAGCTCTGTGTAGATGTCACAAAGGTGACAGGGACAAAAGAAAAATTATTCTTAGATTTGGCAAAGCCCCCGGCCTGTGAAAGAGAAAAGGGGGGACAGCCACAGACTGAGAGGGACAGAGACCTCCCCTGGGGCAGGGCAAATGTGACATTGTCCCCTGTGTGCGTGGCCTTCCCAGGCTGGGGGTTTTACACCTGAGCCAGTTTGGGTAAGGGGGGTGGTGTTCACCCCCTGAGCAGGGATTCCCCCACTGTTTCAGGCTGCAATGTAAGATGGAACCAAATGCATGTTTTCAATACCCATCTTCATCAACTGCTATAAACAGGTGGGGCAGTGTTCTTGATCTCTTCCATGACTCAGCCCTGATAACGCCCTCCAGGGGAGATATCTTCTGGGAATGGGCCATCGAGTGTCACTGCAGGACTGATAAAATTCCATCCTCCCATTGTGGGATGCTCCGCCCAGGGGGAGGATCCAAGCATTCCTACCTGCATATAAGGTGAGCCTTGCAACACCAGGAGCAGCTTGCCTACTGGATTCCCAGAGGACAAGAGCTCCAGAACCACCCCTGGACCTTCAAAGGAAGACCAGACCCTTCTACAGGATCACTGCTTGGACAGAATCACGTTCATCACTCCAACAGGACTGCAGCCACCATTTAATGGGACTGCAGCCACCAGCCTGACCAGCAGGGTGTCAGGTTATATCCTGACTCTGTCAGTTTAAGGCAGTGTTTCTGCATCATTGCCTTGATCTTCATTTTCTTATTAAATTGTAATTCTTGCTTAGACTCTTCACCAGGTTTGCCTTCAAACCAGTACAAAAGACGATGTGTGCACATTTTGTTTGGTCTCCGAAACAGGATTTCCCATTCCCAAATCTCGATTGGATGGAGGAGGAGGCTGCGCGAAACAGGAAGAAGCCCTGGGATACCCGGGTAAGTGAGGAGGAAGTCAGTGCCCTTTTTCCCCCTCTCTCCTGCTCCATCTCCCAGCCCAGCACAGCCCCCGGCTGCAGGACAACCCTGCTGCCAAACCCGTCCTGCCAGGGATGCACTGGGGGGATCTCCTTCCCCTTCCCTGTGGCACGGAGGCAAATTTCATCCTCTCCTTGGCCTTCCTCCCCCAGAGAAAGAGCTGAGGATGGAGACCAGGGAGGAAAAATCCCCTTGGCAGGACCTCGTGGAAGAGGCAGTTTTGAGCAGCTCCATGGCACAGGAATACAATGTGGAAGAAAAAACACAGAGATCCCACAGGAGGAGGGTCTCCAAACCCAGCCCAGAGTGCTCTGAGGAGGAAAGACCCACCCTGAGCCAGGAAGGTGGACAGAGCTTCAGCCAGAGCTCAGAGCTGGTGGCCCATGGGCAGCTTCACAATGAGGAGAAGCCCCACAAGAGCTTGGAGTGTGGGAAGAGCTTCAGGCAGAGCAGCACCCTGATCAGCCACCAGATGATCCACACCGGGGAATGGCCCTATGAGTGTGGGGAGTGTGGGAAGGGCTTCAGCTGCAGCTCTGCCCTCATCATCCACCAACGCATCCACACTGGGGAGAGGCCCTACGAGTGTCCCCAGTGTGGGAAGAGCTTCACCAGCAGCTCTCACTTCACAAGACACCAACGGAGCCACCAGTAAGGGAAGCCCTGCAAGTGCCTCGATTGCAGGAACAGCTTCATGCACCACTCCAGCTTCATCCCCTATGGGAGAACACACATTGGGAAGAGCCCTGGTGATCCATGTTCCCTGTGATCCATGCTGGGAAGACACCTGTACCTTTTGTTGCCCCTGCCAATGACCTGATGTGGGATGGAAGAACATGAGGGTCTGTCCATGGCCCTGCCATTACAATCACTCTTACCTCAGGTCATTGCCAGGGGCAGGAAAGGGTCTCTCTCTCTCTCTCTCTCTCTCCCTGAGGAAAAGGGTGTCCTTTCCAGACAGGGAAAATTGTGGCTGGGAAGAGACAGTCAGTTGTGTTGTAGTTGTCCCTGTCAAAGTTTTATTTATCCCTTCTGTTATCAATATTG
Organism: Agelaius phoeniceus; assembly: GCF_051311805.1. Lineage (NCBI taxonomy): Eukaryota > Metazoa > Chordata > Aves > Passeriformes > Icteridae > Agelaius > Agelaius phoeniceus. Next base: position 6,744,856 of record NW_027509867.1, on the reverse strand, counting down.
TTTCTGTCCCCTTTGATCCTTATCTCGTTGCTGTTCCCAATAAATTGTTCTTATCCCAGCCCGGGATCTTTGCCTTTTGTGCTTTCCATGGGAGGCGGGAGGGCAACGAGGGCAGCACGGTTTTAGCGGGAGCAGGAAATTGGGGAATCCCATTGCTGAAGCCCGGCCCATGGAAACCGAGCATCCCAGCTGGTGCCAGCCCTGGTGGCCATGGCAGCAGCCTTGGGAGCGGGTCCCTGGCTGGGGCTGTGGGAACCTCTTCCCTCTGGTGCCCAGGGACAGGAGTGGAGGGAGCGGCTGCAGCTGAGTCGGGGCAGGCTCAGCTTGGATGTCAGGAAAAGGTTTTTGGCCAGAGGCTGCTGGGGCCCTGGCCAGGCTCCCCAGGGAAGGCTCCCAGCTCCAGGGCTCTCTGAGCTGCAGCAGCGTTTGGCCAGCGCTGCCAGGCCCAGGCTGGCATTGTTGGGGTGTCCTGTGCAGGGCCAGCAGTTGGACTGGAGGATCCTGATGGGTCCCTCCCAGCTCAGCCCATTCTGTGCTTCTGGGATCCCATCAGCCTGGGGATGGGGCTGCCAATGGTTGCCATGGCAACGGGCTCTGGCTGCAGGTCTGAGCTGATGTCCATGGCAACCACCCCTGCCATGGGGTCTCCATGGAGCTGCCAAGGGACTGAGCATAGCAGCAGGGGGCTGGTGATGGTTGCCATGGAAACTGACCATAGCAACAGGAGGCTGGTGATGGTTGCCATGGAAACTGACCATAGCAACAGTGAATTTGTGATGGTTTCCTGCTAAGGATCAGATTTGTCACAGGCCAAAGAGGGTACTTTCCCTCATGGGGACTTTCCAAGATTCTCCAGGCTGTTCCAGAGCTGGAATGTCACAGGCATGGACAGGGGCTCCATGGAGACCTCCCAGGGCTTTCTGGGGATGGTAAAGAGCCCTGTGGTCAGAGGCAGTCACAGCCATTCCATGGTGACATCCCAGGGCACCTTGGGCTGCAAAGGCACCCATCTGTCACAGGCACTCACGGGGGCTCCACGGTGACATCCCAGGAGTCCCCAGGCTGCCAAAGAGCCGGGATGTCCCAGACACTCACAGGGGTTCCTGTCATGGCCACAGTGGGAGCTTCATGCAAAAGCTTTATTTCTTTATTTGAGAAACTGCGCCTGAGTCATGAGGTAGAGAAATGTCACCCAACAGCCATCATGGATCCTCAAACCCCTGCAGGCACCCTAGATTCTTAAAATTCATTCTAAGTGAGGAGTCTGGGAGCAGCTGGATCCAATCCCATCCCCAGAATTTGTCAAAGGTGTAAAAGATTGGCCGAGGGAATTCAACTTTTAACACAATTTGTCCCGCAGGATTAATGATGGAATACCAGATAAATTATTACAAATACAGCTCTGTTTGTTTCTGATCAGAATCAGACAGAAAGATCTTAACCAGAGTTATTTACTCCACAGTTCAGGAGCTACAACAAATATTAGACAATAGTGCTCTAGGCAGAAATTTTGAAGTCAACAAGGCCTTGCTGGAGTTGCTGGAGCCCATTGCAGGCAGAGCCTCCTGCTCCAGCAGGAACTGCCTTTCCTGTGCCATCAGCAGGGCAGGTCCCACTGCAGGAAAAGCCCCAGGCCAGCCCCAGCACAGGGAAGGCCTCGGGCACAAGGGCAGAGTGCCATGCTGGGAGCTGTGCCAGGGAGAGCCTGAGGCACCAAAGGCACCTTGGCAGCAGCAGCTGCTTGCAGCCCATGGCCAGAAGCCTCCCTTGGCAGCCCGGCCTGGTGGCCACCACTGCAGAGCTGCTGCCTCAGGGCTCATTCCTGGCTGGCCTCTGAAAAGCCACTTCTGCCCCAGGAGCCTGACTGGGAAGTCATTGGCCCCAGCACCTTGGGGACAAGATATCAATGACAAAACTCTTCATGCCAGCAGAGGCAAGGCAGGGGCAGAGGAAAGGGCAGAGCCAGGCCCAGGGGACAGGGCTGCCATGGTGATGGCTGTGAGGTCACTGCCCCTGCAGCAGCCTGGCTGCCCTCAGCAGACATTCTGGCCAGAAGCGTTGTGAGGGCACCCAGCACATCAGAGAACCCACACGACAGGAATTCTGTCCTTGGGGATGAGAGGGTTTCACTAGGTCAGGCTGCACAAGGCTTCTGATCTTGGAGTGTTCCTGGGATTGGGCATCCACTTCTCCGGAAAAACAGTTGCACTTTCGTGCCACTTTCATAATTGTAAAATATTTCCTCTTCTAACAAATGTAAATGCACCCTCATTCAGTTTAGAGATATTGACCCTTGTTCTGTCACTGCAAGATTTGGGAGAAAATACTTTTGATCAGTATTTTTCCATTTTCACAGACCTTGGAGAGGACCCAAAAATCTCCCAAGATGGGGTTTGGGGCCTCATCACAAAACCAGCAGGGACAGTCTGCAGGCTCTGGGATCAGTGGTGTGGAGCCTGAGGACAGAACAGGAATAGCCTGGAAGGGATGGAAGGGTGGTTTCAGAGAGGCTGGAGCTTTTCTTCCTAGTGGGAATGAGCCTGAAGAAGACACAATGGCACCAAGGGCAGCTGGGGAGGCCCAGAGTGGACACCAGGAGAAAGGAATTTCCCTGCCAGGGCAGGGCTGTGGTGCAGCACGTCCCCCAGCAGGAGCCTGGAGCAGCCCCAGGCTTTGTGTGGGCAGGCAGAGGCAGGCAGGAGGCAGAGCTGTCAGCAAAGGAAGGGGCCAGCCAGGTGGGGCAGCCGGGGGATGCCCACAGCCTGCAGGGACAGAGGTGCAGGTTTGCTCAGCACCAGAGACACCTTTGCCTTGCTTGTCCCCAGCTGTCATCACTGCCACCAGTGTTCTGCTCTACCATGAACCTGGGGACACTTTCTCAGTCCTGTCCCTCAGAAGGATCTATTTAAAGTATGAGAAACTTCATTGTTTCACTCTCTTTTTGAGTCCCTGAGAAGTTCTTTGAGCCCACTCTGAGGGACTGAGTCTGATGCTAAGAGCACCAAAGCCCCAGAGGGTCATTAAAGCCCTTGTGCTGTGTCTGTGCTGCTGAGCTGGGCCGGGCTCCTGGCCCAGAGGCAGCTCCTGGCAAGGGCAGCAGAGCTGCAGAGAGACAGCTCTGGCCAGGAGCAGCTCCTGTGCACAGCCCAGCAGGGCTGGGGCACTGCCAGGGCCCCTCAGGGACACCAGCAGGGCACAGACAGAGCTCCCAGGGGCTCAGCACTGGCAGGGGCTGTGACATGTCCCAGAGGGGGCTGTGTCACAGCAGCTCCTCTGTGGCTGTGTCATCGAGACACAGAGCATCTGTGATGTCAGCAAGGGGCTGTGTGACATCACAGAGTGGGCTGTGTGAGGTCACAGATTGGGCTATGACATCACAGAATTCATTGTGTGAGGTCATCGAGCAGCTGCAGCATCATAGAGGGAACTGTGTGACATCACAGGGCAGGCTGTGACATCATGGCATGGCTGTATGACATCATAGAGCTGGCTGTGAAGTCAAAGTATGTGCTGTGACATTACAGAGTGGCACCATGATATCACAGAGAGGGTTTTGTGACATCACTGAGGGGGTTGTGACATCACAGAGCTGTCTGTGTAATCATAGAGTAGGGTGTGAGGCCATAGAGCAGATCCTGCCATCATAGAAGATGGAACTGTGACATCAGAGAGTTGGTTGTGACATCACTGGTGGATGTGCAACATCATAGAGCAGGCTGTGACATCACAGAAAAGATTCTGACATCACATGGTGGCTTTCTGACATCAGAAAGTCTTCTGGGACATCACAGTGCAGCTGTATGACACCACAGGATTACATCATCACTGAATTAGCTCTGTGACATCAGAAGGGTGTTGTATGATGTCCCAGAGTGGGCAGTGACATAACACTAGGTTGTGTGACATCACAGGGGCTGTGTGATATCCCAGGGACTGTGTGACATCACATGTGGCTGTGTGACATCACTGGGGCTGTGTGACATCACAGGGGCTGTGTGAGGTCACTGGGGAGGTCACTCTGCCCCGGCCCCCTCACAGTTCCCCCCAGAGCAGTCCAACCCTGCTCGTGCACAGCGGGGTCCCCTCTCCCCCCGGGTCCCCCCGCCCCTGGCACCGCAGCCTCCCCCAGAGGATGTTCCACGAGATCGACCCCAGAGCCTGACACGGGCATGGGGGGCCGGGGCCCTGGGGGTGGCACAGGGGGACAGGGACCCCCCGGCAGCTTCCCCATGTCCCCCAGGGCCAGAGCCTGGGCCAGGGCTCCTTCACCCTGGTACCAATGAGGCCTTGAGAGCGCTGAAAAAATCCCCAGCAAGGGAGCAGCAAAAACCAAATTTAATATTAAGCAACAGCAGCACAAAGTTCCTTGGCAAGAGTCACTCTGCTCCTGACTGGACACTTCAGGCACACCAAGGAAACAAAGCAACAACAACAACCAAACAAAATCCAGACAATCAAACCAGAAATAAACCAAGAACGGTCCCTGTGTGTGTGTGACACAAGGACAGTGAGGGCAAGGATGAAAGGAATATGGCCCAAAAGCTTATCAGAGCTCGATCTTAACAGGATTTAACTTATACCTTAACCTTAACTGATACCTTCAGTTTCACATTTTAGCAAAAAAGAGCTTTTAGCAGGATTTAATCTAACTTGTAACCTATGACTTTGCAATTTAACAGCAGAGAAACACTTAACTGTATTTAACTCAGCTTATAACTTATATTAAACATAACTACTTAGGAAAACAATAACTCTTAGCAGTGTTTAACTTCACTTAGACCTTGTGACTTACCCTTACCTACAGGCAATGTAAGTAAGGTTAAGTCATCCTGGCCACACTTGGCATCAACAGCTTTCTTTGGCAGTGTGAGAACAGGGATGTTGTGCCACTGAGGGAACAAAAGCAGTTCCCAGGGCTGCTCCTCCAGAAAGCAGGAGCTGGTTGGGCAGCAGCAGTGCCTGGAGCAGACAGTGTTTGTGATGAGCTGCAGAGGAGCTGAGCCCAGGGGCTGTTGGCCAAGGCCGAGCCCCAAGGAGCATTTCTCAGCTGGCAGGGCAGCCTGAGAAGGGGAGGGGGGAATGCAGCAGCACAGGGCCCATGGAACCAAGGGAGCATTGTGACACTGTGGGGCCCTGTGAGACTGAGGGACCACTGTGACACTGTGGGGCCTCATGGAATCATGGAGAGCACTGTGACATGGCTGGGCCTCATGGAACCAAGGGGACCGTACTGACACTGTGTGACTTCATGAAAATGTAGGGACTGTAGTGTCACTGAGAGGCCCCATCAAACCAAGGGTCCATTGTGACACTGCAGGGCCTCATGGAACTGTGGAGACCATTGTGACGCTTTGAGGTGCCATGGTACCAAGGGACCATTGTGACACTGTGAGACTCAGTGGAGCCAAAGCTCCATTTTGATATTGCAGGGGCTCATGTAACAATGGAGGCACCATTAAGAGTTGGCAGCCTCATGGAACCAAGGGGCCATTGTGACACTGTGGGGCACCATGGAACCAAGGAGACCATTGTGACACTGAAGGGACTCATGGAATCATGGAGACCATTGTGACACTATGAGGATCCATGGAATAAGCAAAGCATTGTGACACTGTGAGGCCTCATGCAACCAGTGAGACCATTGTGACCCTGAGGGTGCCCATAAATCCAAGAGGACCATTGTGATACTGTGGGGCCTCATGAAACCAAGAGGCCTTTGTGACACTGCAGGGCTGCATGGAACCAAAGGTCCAGGGTGACACTTCAGGACCTTGTGTCATCAGTGGTCCATTGTGACACTGTGGAGCCAAAGGAGACCATTGGATCACCACAAACCCCCAGGGTCCAAAGGTCCATTGTGACATAGCAGGCTCATGGAACAGAGGAGTCCTGTGACACTGTGGGGCCTGGGGAACAACGGAGACCATTGTGACACTGCAAGGCCTAGTGGAATTGTTGGGACCATGATAACATTGAGGGGTGCCATGAAATTGTTGGGGCCATTGTGAAAATATTGGGTCCCATAAAAGCAAGGGAACACAGAACAGGTCTGGCTGGTTTGGCTTCCCAGGGGCCACCTGACTGGTCCAGCTGAGCTTGGCATGTTGAGGGTCTCTTCTCATCTGCTAATGAAGCACTGAGGCTCCGTGCTTTCCTTCATATGGAAAAGAATTGTCCTTCTCCTCCAGGCATGCACGGCCACAACTGGAGTTTCACCTCCAAATTTCCTTATATCCAAGGATTGTTCCCATAGGAATATTGCCAGGACAAGACTGGCTGGCAGTGGTTTCATAAGGGTCAGCTCCCATCTGTCCCCAAAGCACTGGGGAAGGCTCCGTGTTTTCCTCTCTGTAGGAAAGAACTGTCCTGCTTCTCCAGGTTCCCATGGCCGAGATTGGGTTTCCACCTCCAAATTCACTATATCCAAAGACTGCTCCCAGACAAAATCTGCCATTCCTGGCAAGTCTGGCTGGCCTTGGCTTTGTGAGGCTCTCACCGGCCTTCCAAACACTGGAGCTCTGTGCTTTCCTTCCTATGGAAAAGAACTGTCCTTCTCATCCAAGTGTCCATGGCCAGAAATGGCGTTCCCCAGCCAGCATTCCCTGTTGTGACAGCCTGGAGGAGATTGTTGGCTGGAAATATTTTGTGTGTGGGGGAGAGGTGGGGGCAGGTCCAGCCCTGCCCTGCCCTGGAATCCCAGCCCTGCCCTGCCCTGGAACCCCAATCCCCCCAGAGCCTCTATCCCAGCCCAGCAGTGGCTGCCAGTCCCTGGCACAGCACAGGCAATGCTCCACAGCCACCTCTGCAGCCCCAGCCCAGGTCCTGAGGGACCAAATGAGCCCAAGCCCCACCTGGGGGAAGGGCCCAGGGAGACCAAGGGGTATTGAAGGCTGACCACAAGGCAAGCACACATCTTGACCCTGCATCCTCTTGGAATTTCCATCTGAACATTGCTGGAATCCAGGAGTTGGTAGCTGTGTGTGTGTGCTTCTCTATATCACATTTTTCTCTCTTTCTGTGTCTTCTTCTATTTTTGTCCCCTTGCAAATTTTGATTAACTTACAATTGAACAAGCTATGAGTTTGTGAAGTTGAATGGGCCAGTAACTGCTTTGAGAAGTGTTTTGTGTTGATTGAATGTTGTATTAAACCTTTGCCAAAGTTTCTCTGATATTCTAAAGTTGCCAGAAATGACTGTTTGGTTGTTTTGAGCTCCTGACAATCCCTTCTTGGTATTTCTCCAGCACATCCAACTCAGAGGACACAAACAACTGTAAATTCCTTTTAAATGTCTCCTTGAGAGAGTTGTTTGGGGGATGGGGGTCAGAGCTTGCATGTCCTGCTTGGCCCAGCCCAGGCAGGGCTTTCCCAGCCACATTCCACACTCCATTGCCCAGCTGGAGCCGCTGGTGCCTCTGAGTTGTGCTGCCCCAGCCCCAGGGACGCTCTCCTTGTCTGCCCATTCCCCCACGGTCTCTGGGCAGGGATGGCCTCACTGGGGGCTGCTGACATCCTCAGCAACTTGGAGGCTGCTGCTGAATTTCCCTGCTCCAGAGGCTTGTTCAGCCTTCAGCTCTTCAGTGCAGGAATTCAGTGTCCCTGGGCTCATGAACATTCAGAACAGCTGAACAAGCTAAGCCTCTGGGAATCATTTGATTTTAATTTTCAAATCTTTTGTGGTTAATTAGTCAGATCTCAGTAGTCTATCCAAAGTGAATGCAATATATTTAAAAAGACAGTGAGAAAAGATTTTTTAAGTCCTGTTTAGGTTTTTTCCCCCTGTTAATACCTTGATGTGTGCAATCTCCAATTGACACTGAATCCAAGTACCTCCTCATGCAGTTTGAACAGATATAAAAATCAAGACCCTTCATGGCTGATAATAAATCAGACTCTGTCCCTACCCCCAGCCCACCATTTCCCCCATCCAAGCCCTGGCACTCAGAGCAGCCTTGTGCAAATCTGAGCTCCCTCCAGCCCAGGCTGCACCTGCAGCTTTCAGCTCCTTGGCTCCTACTCCCACCTGCTTTCCTTGCAGAAGGAGCTGCTCGAGACACAGAGGGATGTTCATTTCTTGTCAGCCAACAAAGCCAAGGGAAGGCACAGCTCCATCCAATGCCAAAGTCATTCCTCTGCTGGATATTTAATCCACTTTGCACAGCAGACAGTCTCAGAGCAATGGAAAACACCTTCTGTGCCCAGCACAGCTCCCAAGGTCCCCCCAAACCCTCCCTGCCCCGATTCTGCCCAGATTTGCTCTTTGCACACACGAGTCACAGGCTGAAGTCAGGAGCTCCCTCCATGCCCAGAGGGAGGAAAAGAGAGAAAGGGGATGAAGAGCTCTCCTGTGCAGAGCTGAGGTCCAAGTGCAGCCCCTGCAGTGGGAACCACAACTCATCAGGTTTGTGTCCTTTGGGCTCAGGACCTGGTGACACTCAGAGGCACAGAAAGGTTTCTTGCCAACAAATAGAAGATGAACATTTGAACAGTTTAATAACCATCACAGCTCTTCTCTCAGCTGCTCTCTGTGATGTCCCAGCAGCTTCTGACATGTCCACCATCCCCAAGGGATTTCTTACAGGAACAGTTTTAGACAGAGACATAGGCAAAGGTAATTTAGTGATACATATAAACACAATTAGGATGTTTACATGTAATGTGGAGTTGTCTATGTAATATGTGAAGCTCAAATATATACCACTAATGTGGTATATATTTGAACTTCAGAAAGATTGGCAACTAGCTGAAGTTCAAAGCATGAAACCAGTCATTTGATCGGCACTTGAATGACTAGAGAGCATCTGGATGAGAAAATCTGGGAGTGATGGAAGGGACATAGATACAGTTGCTCTAAATAAAGAGATGTTCTTAGACATGCACATTTGAACAGGGGAGCTGGAAACACCTGAAGGAAGTGGGGTCATTAAATATTAGAGTGAATGTCAGTGGCAAAGGTAGAGGGGAAGATGAGTATTTCTTCTCCTGCCATCAGTAGAAGAATCCAGTAGATCCAGGAAATTCCTGATCCTGCTGGGAAAAGTTTGCCATTTCTTAAAAGTACTCAAGTGACCCAGATAATAAAGATTTGCTTGTATTATAAAACCAACAAGTATTAAAACCTCTGCCCCTTTCCAGGCAGACATCAGCTGTGTGCCCATGAACAGGCAGTGCCACTTGTGCCCTGAGGTGCCCAGCTGGGATTGGATCTCTCTGAGAGCACCTGAGGGAGAGCAGAGCACCTTGCAAGATGCAGGTCCCTGACAGCCCCGCAGGGCTCCTGTCCCATCAACATCTGCTCTGCTCCAGTCTGAAACAGGGCCCAGCATGGTGCTGGGATCATCAGAGAGCTGAGGTGTGTGCTGGAATTCAATGGCCTCCCCATCCCGCAGCAGCCCTGCATTTCCCTCCTGCAGCCTTGGTCTCCATCCCAGCCATGGAGGCTCTTTGGGCTCTGGAGTGTTGCTGCAGCCCCCAAGGGCAGCTGAGCTCTGCCTTTGGCACAGTCAGGCCTGGCCAGCGCAGGCCATGCTCAGCAATTGCTTGTGTGTGCCTGGCCTTGCTGTCAGCCCCGGCAGCGCTGCGTGGCCCCTTTGTGGCCCTGTGCTGGCCCAGCCATGGTGGCCCAGCCCCTGTGCAGGCCCAGCCCAGGCCAGGAGCATTGCGGCTGGGAACGGCCCCGGTGCCGTGGTGCCCACAGCAGCCTTGGGGCTCTGTGCCCCATGGCCTCCCTGCTGGGCAGCCTCTGCCAGCTCCTGCAGAGCCCGTGGCACCTGTGGGGCTGCACAGACAGCCCTGCCCCGGGCTCTGCCAGCCTCTGGGCCAGCAGAGAGGCAGCCAGGGCTGGCCATGGCCGGGAACAGGCCCTGAGCCCTGCAGGAGGATGGAGCTGGGCCACAGCCAAACTCAGCCCAGGCCAAAGCTGGGCTCAGCAGCCAGGGCTGCCAAAACATGGGCACAGAGGTTGGCGCTGACAAATGTCCTGGGCCCCCTCCCTGCTCTGTCCATGCCACCAAGGGCACAGAGCAGCCTCCTCTCTGGGCCACTTGCCTGTTTGCAATGCCTTGCACAGGCGCTGGCCCTGCCCCACAAGGCCTGGCCTGAGTCCTGCCCCTGCACGCTCAGCCAGGCTGAGATGGACACTGATGGTTTCTGGGCCAGGCTCTCGGAGCCCAGCCCAGCTCCCTGCAAGCTCTGCCAGCTGCCCTGAGCTCTGGGCAGCACCAAGGGCCTCTCTGAGCCCAGCCCGGCCCAGCCGGCTCTGGCCCCACAGCTCTGCTCAGGCCAGGCTGCTCTGGGCACTGGCCCCATGGCCTCAGCCCCTGCCAAGGGCACAGCAGCAGCTGCAGCTGCCACAGGACTCAGCCCCAGCCATGGGGGAAGGTGCTTGGCCAAGGCCAAAGGAGGCTCCCGGGCTGCCCTGCTCCTCTCAGCCTGAGGTGCTGAGAGCTCTGCAGCCCCTGCTGCCATCCCATCTGCCCAGGGCAGCACAAGAGCCCCAGCCTTGGGACCCTCAAGAGCTGCTCCTGCTCCAGGCCCAGGGCCCATGCCAAAGCTGGGGCAGCCACAAAGCTGTGCCCATTTCTGTTCATTGCAGCTCTCATGGGGATGGATCCTCAGCCACTTGGAGTTTGCTGATGAGTTTTACTACTCCAGAGGCCTCTTCTTTCTTGAGCTCTTCAGTTCATGAATTCAGTGAGAAAGGCTCATAAACATTTGCTCAAAATGTCCAAACAAGAAAAGACCCAGGGAATAATTCAAATTTTCAATTCTTCTGTGGTATTTAGACTGATTTGAGAACTCTATTCAAAGTGAATGTACTATATCGAAAACAATGCGAGAGAATTGTTTTGTCCTGTTTCCTTTTCCTGTTTATAGAAGGATATCAGCTATCCTCAGTTGATACTCATTCTCAGCACCTTCTAATTGAGTTTGAATAGATATGAAGAAGAAGACCCTTCATGGCTGACAATCAAAAACACTTTGTCCCCATGCCCTCCTCACCATTTCCCTCATCCAAATCCTGGCACTTCTATGGATCAGGAATGATGTGGCCAGCAAGAGCAGGGAAGGGATACTTCCCCTGTGCTGGGCACTGGTTGGGCAGCACTGCGGTGTCCAGTTCTAGCCCCCCTGGGGTGGTCAATAGGAAGAAATTCTTATCAGGAAGAGAAAAGAAAGCAAAGGTGGCACAAAGGAAATGGTCAGGGCAGTTTGGGGGTTGCTGCCAGGCAGCCCTGGCTCTGAGCAACAGCGTCTGCAGTGGCACAGGAAACTCCCAGCTGATGGGAACAAACTTTCCGGCTGACTGCAGAGGCCAGGACAAAGCTGAGTGGTTTCCCTGGTGTCCCGCAGGCCTTGCTGGCCCCAGGGGCTGATGGCATTTGTGCTCCCTCAGGTTCATGTCCCCACAGCAACAGCATGGGGGTGCTGGCCCTGCTGTGTGCAATGCAAACAGGGGCTGCTGAGGCAGTGCTGCCGTGCCTGTGCCTGCAAGGATGGGGCACCTGTGTGAGCTGGGGGAGAGGCCAGGGCTGCAGAGGGGGGATGTTGTTGGCAGCTGCATGAGGACGCTCTGGGACGCTGCCCTGGGCTGTGCAGCGCACTGGGCATGGATCAGCCCCTGCTCTGCTGCTCCTTCCCGTCTGGCCCAGGGCCCTTGCAGAGCCCCAGCCATGCTGTTTGCCCCCAGCCTGCCCACGGCCAGCCTGGGGCTGCTGACGGGGGTTTCTGTGCTGAGCCTTGGCCTGGCCATGTTCTTGAGAGAGCTTGGGAAAGGAGCCTGGAGCCCCCAGGGCCTGGCCTGAGGCGTCAGCGCTGCCCCAGCAGTGCCCATGGCCTGTCCCTGCTGCAGCCCCGGCACTGCCACCCCCAGGGCTGTGCCCGGCCCCGAGAGCACTCAGGCCCTGCAGCAACACCAGGGCCACCAGGGCAGCGGGGCAGGGCCACGCCAGCAGCACTGGCAACACCAAGTGCTGCTGCTACTGCTGCTGGGCACAGCTGCTGGGCCAGCACTGATCTGCCCCAGCTCTGCACACAGACAGTGCTGCTGCAGCTCCAGAGAAGGCAACAAAAGGGCATCTCTGCAGAAAACTCTGCTGGGAGATCCTTTAGTTCCTTTAAACCCACCAAGAGTGCAGCCCCTCACTGACACAGTCTGTGGCCAAGGGAATGGGGAGTGAATCAAAACAAGAAATGGCACAAACAATGACCTTTATTTGTGGACAATATTGAAAAAACTAAATCAAAGAAAAAAAACCTCCACTGGGAAACCAATAAGAAGTATTAAAGATGACTTTTATTACAAGTGATTTGTAGAAATTGGCCAGCAGTTTAATGTTTCTGAAACCATCAAGTCATCAGTCTCCTCACTGCAGCCTTGAGCTCCTGGTTCCTCAGGCTGTAGATGAGGGGGTTCAGGGCTGGAGGCACCACTGAGTACAGAACTGACAGGGCCAGATCCAGGGATGGGGAGGACATGGAGGGGGGCTTCAGGTGAGCAAATACAGCAGTGCTGATGAACAGAGAGACCACGGCCAAGTGAGGGAGGCAGGTGGAAAAGGCTTTGTGCCGTCCCTGCTTAGAGGGGATCCTCAGCACAGCCCTGAAGATCTGCACATAGGAGAAAACAATGAACACAAAACATCCGAGTGCTAAACACACACTTACAGCCATAAGCCTGATTTCCCTGAGATAGGATTTGGAGCAGGAGAGTTTGAGGATCTGTGGGATTTCACAGAAGAACTGGCCCAGGGCATTGCCATGGCACAGGGGCAGGGAAAATGTATTGGCCGTGTGCATGAGAGCATTGAGAAAGGCACTGGCCCAGGCAGCTGCTGCCATGTGGGCACAAGCTCTGCTGCCCAGGAGGGTCCCGTAGTGCAGGGGTTTGCAGATGGACACGTAGCGGTCGTAGCACATGATGGTCAGGAGGGAAAATTCTGCTGAGATGAAGAACAGGAAGAAAAAGAGCTGAGAAGCACATGCAGTGTAGGAGATGTTGCTGGTGTCCCAGAGGGAATTGTGCATGGCTTTGGGGACAGTGGTGCAGATGGAGCCCAGGTCAGCGAGGGCCAGGTTGAGCAGGAAGAAGAACATGGGCGTGTGCAGGTGGTGGACGCAGGCTACGGCGCTGATGATGAGGCCGTTGCCCAGGAGGGCAGCCAGGGAGATGCCCAGCAAGAGGCAGAAGTGCAGGAGCTGCAGCTGCCGCGTGTCTGCCAATGCCAGCAGGAGGAAGTGCCTGATGCAGCTGCTGTTGGACATTTGCTGGGGCTGCACATGGGCACCTGTTCATGGAGAAAGGACAGTGAAGAGTTAGAGGAGATACCTGTAACCAAAATCAAAGCCTTTTCCCATACACCTACCATGGAACACACATAGATACACTTCTGTTTTTAAGAATTCTGGTGTTTACTTTAAAGCTTCCCCATACCTCTGCTGGTGTTCTTGAATATCAGAAACCCTCACCATTTCTACTGCCCTTAGGGAATACAGAGCATGTTCTGAGAGGCAAAGTGATAAGTGGAGAGCTAGTGGACATTGCCTGTCATTCTGACCTGTTCAGAACTTCGCTGGGGTTTAACCTTTGCCAGTTGGAGGGTGATCACCTCTCCATGTTTCCCTTTAAAATTCCCCCAGGTACTGCTGAGAGCAGATGTTTCCACCACAGCCCAGCTCCACATTTGTAGCCAAGGACTCACGTTGTTCATTTCAACAACCCAGCAGCATTTTCAGTGTCACAACACCTCTGCCTTTCCCCATCAATCTCATAACTCAGAGATGCTCTAGGACAGGTTTGCACCCTGGATTGAAGCTCGCAGCTTGGACTGAAATCTCAGGGAGACTTCCAAGTGTCCTTCTGATGGCATTGGATTGTGGGAGATGCAGCTCCTTCCCTGGCTGCCCTGACAGCATTGCCCAGAGCCGGGCACTGGGGACAGCGTCACCCTGAGCCAGCTGTGCCCCTGCCAGAGCCCCCAGGGCCGGGCAGCTGCTCCCAGCCCTGTGCTCTGCAGAGGGAACTGGGCCCGGGGCTGCAGAGCTGCCCCACGGCTCTGCTGCAGCTCTGCCTGCACAGGAGGGGCTGCACGCCTTGGAGCCCCAGCCCTGAGGGCAGAGGCTTGGCTGGGGCACAGGAGGGAGGGGGCTTGTTCAGAGGGAGGGGCTGCACTGGAGGGGCTCCTGTGGGCATCTCTAAACTCTCCCTGCCACAGCATTGCTGGGCTTTGTTTTCTCTCATTGCCTTATCTCCTCTCTGCTTCCTGCAGATTTTCCTCCTGCAGGTATTTCCCTGTGCCTGATCTCTCCCTGCCAGCACCCACAGACCCCAAATCTCTGTGCACTCTCCTTGGCCCCACAGAACCCTGCCTGTTTGCAGGGCACTGGCTGGGGGCAGGTTCTGTTTGCAGCTTGGAGAAAGGACAGCTCAGACTGAGCCTGATGGCTCCAGCAAAGGTGATGCTGGTGCTGTCCATGGGCAGAGTGGCTGAAAGCACATTAGGGATCTCCTGTGAACCTACTGGTCACTAAAAGCAACAGTTTGGATGTGTCAAGCTCTTGTCAGCATACATAATAATAATTCCTAATCAACCTTTAATATTTATCAACTCCTTGCTGCCATGGTCCAATAGTAGGAAACTGAATACAAAGTCTTAGGAATATCCTCTTTTCTTTTAAAATCCTTGTCTTGGAAATAGTCTATGACTGATCAGAACCCCTCAGCATGTCAGAACTTCATGAGTATTTCATCTCCCCTGCACCAGAAATACCCAGACTTGTACTCACAGGCTCTGCAGGCATTGGGATGTTCCAGCTGCAGGAGATGGCTCCAGGAGCTGCAGCTGCATTGTCCTGCAGCCAGAGGTTCCTGTGCCAAGGGCTGGCAGTGATTGTGCCCCAGGCACTTCTCAGCCCCTTCCCAGCCCTGACTGATTGAAGCTCTCTGTGCCTCTGTGCTGTGCCCGGGCTGGCTGCAGGCAGTGTCCCAGCCCTGCTGGGCTGGCACAAGAGCTGCTCATCCAGAGAAATGTGCTTTTGAAGCTCTTCTTGGTGACCAGGAGCTGCCTCTCTGCCAGGGGCCCAGCCCAGCTCAGCAGCACAGACACAGCACAAGGACTTTAATCAGCCTCTGGGCCTTTGTGCTCAGGCCCTGAACATCAGTCCCTGAGAGGGAGCTGAAGAAACCTCTCCAGAACTCCAAGGCAGAATCCAACTCCAAACTTTCTTGGACTTGTAATGGGTCCCAGTGAGGGACACAACTGAGCAAGTGTCCCCAGGCCCCAAGCAGAGCAGAGAACTGCAGGCAGTGATGACAGGTGGGGACAAAGAGAAGCCAAATCTTGGTGCCCTGGGGCACAGCAGGGTCTGTGCCAGCAAGGGCTGGGAGGAGACACCTTGTGCTGAGGCCCTGGGGCCTCCTGGCACAGCCCCAGCCAGGCTGGGCACTGTCAGCCCCTTGTGCTGCCCTCAGCATCCCCCCCTAGCCCACATCCCAGTGGCCTCAAGGATCTGCTGCAAGGAGTCCCTGGGGAGCCTTGCTCAGCAATGGCCCTGGGGGCTCCTTCATGCTCCCTGCAGGGACTGCAGGTTTTTCAAAGGACTTTGGGTTTGGCTTTTGCCTTGGAGTCTCTGAGAGGTCTCTGCAATCATGGCCTCCAATTATCTGCTGTAATTAGTCCCTGGAGAGGCTTTGTCAGTAACAACACTCAGTGGGGCTCATTAATACTACAGGTTACTTCAGTTATTTGAAGGTACTTGGTGTTTCCCTTTTGATACAGACTTTGTGAGAGGTTTGTGCAATCATGGCTCCAATTATCTGCTTTAATGAGTCCCTGGAGAGCTTTGTACTGACACTCAGTGGGGCTCAGTAATGCTTGGAGATACTCAGATTTTTTAAGGTAGTTTGGAATTTCCTTTCCACACTGAGACTCTGAGAAGTTTTTGGTCCATCCTGGCCTCCAATTGTCACCTCCAAGGAGTCCATGAGGAGCCTGTGTTGGGATGGACCTCAGTTGGACCCATTCATGCTTTGAGACACTTTGGGGTTTTCTTCTGACTTTGACTCCTGGAAAGGTTTGTGCAATCTCTTCTCAGGCCCTGAGGTTCAAGGGCTCAGCTCCTAATGCACCACGGGGCTCATTAGGATGCAGCAAGTCCTGACGAACCATGGCTCTGCCTTGATTTCTGTCTAGTCTTGTTCAGTTCAGCAGGAAGTTTTCCTTTTACAGTTATGGATGGTATAAATAAGAAGCTTGACTAGGCCAATGTTCAAGCAGCAATCAATTTATTAATTAATATGGTAAAGTATGAGCAATACAGCACTGTCTACAGTCGGGGAAGTTTTCCCTCCAACTGCACACCCATAGTTGAGTCTTACAGGTATTTATAGGGGTACTGATCAGCTTTCTCAGCAGTTTCTATTCCAATTCTTACTCATCAGCAGTTTCTATTCCCAATTTTTAGATCACAATTCTATGTACTATTGTGATTTAGCTTTTCTCAGGATGTATCCCAAAAGGAGTATTCCCAGATGGTGGTGGTCCGGTTTCCAAAAGAAGAAAGACGAATCCCATCTGGTGAGGTCCAGCTCTCCAGATGTGGGTCCTCCTTTTAATTGCAAAGACTATAAATCTAACAACAGTGGTGTCCAGCTTCCCTTGGTTGAAACCATAAATCCTTGAGGTGATGTTCATCTTCCTTTCTCAAGCTTTTTTCTCTGCTTTATTAAGGCATGAGATAAGCATGTTTCCTTTATATATATTCCAAAGCTATAGTTTCAAGGATACGAGCAATGTTCTAAAATTATACTTCAAAAGGTTATTATTGCAGAACTCTTTAAGGATTAACTACAAGCAAAAAGCAACATTTTTAATGCTTTAATGCTAATGCTCCTAAATCAGCCAAGGTTAATTGCAAACAAAAGATGGGTTCAAAGGACTTCTTCCATGCTTTACTTTCCTCAGTTATTATTAGAATTCACAACTGTCCCATTGTCGGTCTCCACACATGTCGCAATCACAAATACACACATTGCCTGTGTGTACCTGACACGACACACAGCTTTGTATTTCACATCCCCCCGTGTCCCCCTGTGTTCCCCCGGGCAGGGAGCTGCTCTGGCCCAGGATGGCCGGGCCCAGCCGCGGGGCCTCGCCGGCAGCGGGCAGGAGCCGGCCCGGGCTGCGGGACACGGCGGGGGTGCCCGGCTGCAAAGCAGCTCTGGCTCCCGCCAGGGAGCTGTGGGCAAGGGGCTGCAGCCGTGCGGGAGGAAAGCCGCTGGGCCAGCCCCTAACGCTGCCCCGCAGGAAGGAAGGGCAGGAGGAAGCTGACAAATGAGCTTGGAATGTGGCAGTGCAGAGATGAAGGGACAAGTGCCCTTGGGGGCCGGGGGTCGGGGCCAGCCCTCGGGCACGGCTCCGAGCGGCTCCTGAGCTGGCCTAAGGGCTGCCTGTAAGGATTGCAGGCGGCAGCCGAGAGCAGCAGTGCCGGCAGTGCCAGCCGGGCCCCACGGCCATCTGCCCGTGCCTTCGCAGCCCGTGAGGGCCGCGGCTCTGCAGCGCCGCTCCTGCTCCCACAGCCGGCCCGGAGCCTCAGGGCTGCCCCGCAGGCGCCGCGGCAGCAGCAGCGGCCTCAGGGCCCAGCCCGGGGCTCGATCTGCTCAGCCCGGGGGCAGAGCCACAGCAGGGGGGAAGGAGCTGAAGGAGCACCAGGGAGCCCGGGGAGAGACAGCCTGTGAGACAAGGCTCTGCCTATAATTTCAACAGTTTTTATTAACCTAATAACTATCTACAACTAACTTAATAACTATATACAAGTAAAAAGTCAAGTTTCTTATGACAATTGTCACAGGCGTTTCTCGCTTTGGACAAGATGTCCCAGGTCGAGCACTGGGCGCTGAGTCCTTTCCAGCTGGCCGGGGGCTGTTGATGTCTGGCGGGGCTGCAGAGGCTGCTCAAGCCCTGGGGCCCATGAGACCTGTCGAGGAGCTGTGCCTGGCCGTGCTCTCCTGAGGCGGCAGGGCCTGGGCGTGAAGGGCAAGGGTGAGCCGCCACAGGTGCTGGCCCCAGCGCACCAGGACTCAAGCTCTTGTCCCACACTGGGCATGGCCATTCTCCCACGTTACTCCAGCTCCAAGCTCAGTTGCCCCATGTGCCAGTCCTCCTGCTCCATTCTGCCCCTTCCTTCTTACCCCAGACACAAAATACCCACGCCACATTACCCAGCTCTGTACACAGAGCCCTGCTCATCCCCCAGCTGGCACCCTGCAGATAATCAGCCCCTGTCATCATTGGCCCCCTTGCCCTGACAGGGCCATACCTGACACATCCTGCGTCCTGATCACCGTACGATGCTGGTCATTACGGCCCCTCGAGATGTGTCCATCACCGTGCAGCAGGGTCACACTGGGCTGAGGAGGAGAGGGCAGCTGGCTGCAATGCAGGGCCCAATCCAGCACACCCCAATAATCCAACTCGGGTCTCCCTGGAGACTGAAGGCACAGATTCCCCCTGGATAGTCAGCAATGCCATCAAGCCTCAGTCACCATTCTGTGTCCCCACCTTCATCACACCTACCTTGTTGTCTACCAGGAGACGCTGCAGCTGTGCACTTGTATGTGGGGAAGCCTTGATGTTCTGCATGGTGGAGCTGCTGCTCTGATGGTCCCCAGAGGTCTGCGGCACACGGGGACACTGGCACGGACCAGCGGCCTCCTGTGGGATGGGGCAGAGGACACTCAGTGCCCAGCCCTGTGGCATGCAGGGCATCACCCTGCTGTGCCAGGGAGGGCACTGGCAGTGCTGCCTGCAGGGGCATGTCCCTGCCAGCTCCTGTCCACCTGCTGCAGGAGCCCCAAGCCCATCCCACCAGGCTGCATCTGCTGGCTCTGTCCCCATGGCCACGTGTGCTGGCCATGGCACCAGGCAGGTCCCTGTGCACAGGACACCAACTGGCAGGAGCTGGGCTGTCCCAGCTGCAGGGATTGGTTTTGGGAACTCCTTTCACAGGAGGCACCCAATCCCCGTCTGTAGGATTGACGGGGATAGCACGGTCGGGACGAATGGAGACGAGAGATCTCTGAAGCCAGGTCGTGGACGGTTTATTGCAAAGGGCGTGGGTGCAGGGCCCTGCTTGGAGCTGCCAGCTGCAGCTCAGAACAGGCCTGAGAGAAGAGAGGGGTAGAGAGGACGAGAGGGTAAGAGAGTAAAAGCATAAGAGAGTAAAAGGGGTATGAGCATAAAAGGCAAGAGCTAAGAGACAAGAGGTAAGAGCTAAGAGGTAAGAGCTAAGAGCATAGAAAAGTAAGAGCCAAGTTCCTGTTACAATACAATAAATCATCTTCTGTGCTGAATATTCTGATTCTCACTTAACCAATCTAGTACAACATACAAATCCTATAGCATTTCCATACAGCCTATAAGAATCACTACATTACCATACTGTGCTACATTTTAAACCCTAAAAACTCCTCTTTGGACCCTTTCTGCCAAGCTGACAGGGTCTGCTCGGACCCTTGGACCTGCCTGCAAGCAGAGGGTCTTGTTTCACCTTCAGCCGGCCACACCCTTGTTTTCCCGTTGTTCAGTAACTAAGGGATCTCGAAGCTTGCTTTCATTTCAATCTCGCTTATAGTTTCCATATTCTCAAAATCTTTTGCCAGGCAATCATATTTATAAGGCTTTCCTGTTTCATCTTCCCCAACAGCCCTCCAAGCCTGAGCTCAGACTGCAAACAGATGCAGCTCATCAGATGTGCTTTCAGCAGCCTTGGGACAGAGAGATGGGCCAGACAGGGCAGTGCAAGGCAAGGAATGCAAAAGCCCCCAGCCCTGGGGCAAGCACTGGCCCTCCACAGCTGCCCTCTGCTCCCCTGCCCTGCCCCGTCCCCCCAGGCTGCTCTGCCCCAGCCCAGGTGCAGAGCCCTCCTTGCTGTGTCAGGGCTGCTCTGCACCCCAGGCGCTGGGGATGTGTCCTCAGGGCCCTCACCTTTGGCTGGGCGGTGGCTCCTTGCTGGGGGCCATGGGCTGCAAATACGGGAGTGTCTCGGGGTACCTGGGGAGGGCAGGAGTCACAGGTGTGTGACAGGGGACAAAGAACCTGTTCCTGTTGGAGGCAGCCCCCCCAAAGCCATGGGATTGTAGCCCATGGCATCCCGCTGCCTGTAGCCCTTGGGATGAGCCCCCACAGCCCCTGCTGATGGGCAGGGCTGCCGAGGGGGCTCCCCACATCAGCCCCTCCCAAGCAGACACTGTCCCCCTGTGCCAGCACAGCGGGTCACTGCTGGCACCCATCTCCCCCCATGCCAGCCCCGCTGCCCCCGAGGCACTGGTGCTACTCACTGGCCAGGAACCTGCACGCTGAGCATGCGGTCACAGGACAGGCACGAGAAAGGGACTGGCAGCTGCCTAAGGAGGGGGAGGGAAGAGGGCTGGCTGAGCTCCTGGGGCCACAGCCCTGCAGCACACAGGCAGCAGCTCCCTGCAGCAGCCAGCTGCTGGGCAGCTCACTGCACAGGGGCACGGCCATTGCAGGGTGAACCGTGGGCTCTTGAGCCTGTTTCTCCCCATCCCCAAGGTGCTGGCTGATGCCAGGTGAAGGGCACAGGCACCCGTGCCACCATCCCAAGCAGCCCCTGCAGCGCTTTCAGCCCCTCTCTGGCACCAAAGCTCCCCCGTGTGCACGGCCAGGAGGGCAGGACATGACCCAGCTCAGGGCAGGGTGTGTGACAGCCCTGCCTGGCAGGAGCAGTTGCCATCACTGTCCCCAAAGCCATCAGAATCTCCATTGCACTCACTTCTTAATCCCAGCAGCATTTTCACGCAACAGCCTATCCTCGAGTTCCTCCATGTTCTTTTTCCAGGAGTTCTCCAGGTGTTTACGGAAAGTCTTCAGCTCCAGGCGATCCAGCTGTGAACAGGGGCACAGCCTCAGCCAGCTGCTCCAGGATGTGACATGGAGCTCTCCAGGGAAAAGCCTGGAGGGGGATCCTCAGAGGGATTCTGCCTCAGGCTGTCAAGTCCCAAAGGTGCCAGTTCCTTGTGGTGGGGACGAGGTACCCCTCACCTTGTCTTCAATTGCATCACTGAACTGCTGCTGGGTACTGTTCCAGTGCTGCTCCTGGCCTGAAATCTGGCTCTGCAACTCCTGCATCCTCTCATCCAGCTCCTCCATGTTCTCTCACACTGGCTGCAATCGACTTTGCTGTCCAAGGCAGCTTTGTCCGCCTTCTAGCAGAGGGGAAGGGCAGGAGAGCGGTGGGGAAAGGGATGAGGAACGCCAGGCAGGGCCAGCGTGTGAGGGACAGAGGGAGGAGTGCTTCTGAGACAGAGTAGAAATTCTCCAGAGTAGAAATCCATTTTGATTTAGGTGAAATGTACATCCTTGAGTCTGTGGTTAGAAAACATAGCTATGTAGCCTGACTGCAAAGCCTAGGCTCAGGGAATCTGATTCAGTGAAGGACAGAGATAAGGGGAGGGACGGGAGAGAGGGTGATAAAGAGACACAGAGAGACTGCTGTGAAAGCAGGTCAACCTCACCTAAGAATTGTTTCTGATAAAGAAGAACTAGTGGCAAATGTCACGCGAAATTTGTAAAAAGGAATATGTATGAACCTATTGTGAAATTGTATGGATATGTATATGAGAGGAGGATAAAAAGGGACCTGAAGTTCCCAGAGGTACGCATGCCTTTTAAGGAGAGTAATCTCTGCATGCATCCGGCGCTGTAATAATAAACATACCGGCTTTACAACTTTCACAAAGTTGTGGAGTTTTTGGCTATCTCTGCAAAACAGACCCCTTTTTGAGGTTCCTCCCAAAATTTGCCCTAAGCCAGCACAAACAGTCATCATGAAAATTTCACCAGTGGCATAATTTCCTGGTGGCAAATCTTGTGACAGAAGCTTGACCTTGTTCTCCATGAGACATTCTTGGGAAGAGAGACAGGAGAAGATTCCTGGAAAACTGAAACAGCTTTCCAGAAGTGAAATGAAAATGAAAGAAACAATCCAAGATCTTTTCCTCTATTTATTTCTATGCTCCCCTTTTCCATGTTGCACTACTTCTCCATCCCAGGAATTCCAGATGCACCGCACCTCTCTAAGATCGGTGACTCAGTGATTTTTAGACACTCGTAAATACCATGAGCCACACAGAGTTTTCCTTCCCCTGGTTTTACTGGAAGGCAACACTGGAGATGTAAGTGCAGTGCTGGGGTCAGGTAGGAATCCTACAGCAAGGGAAGGTGGCCCGACAGTGTTTGACCCTCAGCCAGGCCAATGCAGAGCAGCAAGCGAGGGGATTGCTGTGCCAGTGTGCAGGAGTCAGGGCTCTGCATCTGGGCTCACCGCTGCAAAGTTCCCGTGTTTGGACAGACTCAGGGGCTGTGCCCGGGGCGCGCGGGGCTCGAACGTGGGGCTCGTGGGGCGAGCGGGGAACGGACACGGGGACGAACGGCCCCGGTGCTTCAGTTGCAGCGGCGGCAGCGGCGGCAGCAGTAGCGGCGGCAGCAGCAGCGGCGGCAGCAGCAGCGACGGCAGCAGCAGCGACAGCAGCAAAACAGATATTTTAGATCACTCTTTCTTTCTTTCTCTTTCTCTTTTTCTTTCTCTTTCTGTTTTTCCTTCAGTTTTTCTTTCTCTCCCTTTCCCGCGGTCGGGCACCCTTCTCTCGGGGTCCCTTGCCCGGCGTCCCTCTCCTCTCCCCGCCTCCCTCTCCCCTGCCGGGCCGGGCCATGTCCCCGGCCCGCCCCCGGCCCCGGGCGGGGCTGCCCCGTGCCCGGCCCCGGCCGTCCCGCCGCGCTCTCGCCTCCGCCCGGCTCTGGCCGTACTGGCGGTGGCGCTGCTGGGCGGGGGTCAGTGCCTGGTGCGGGGGCGGCATCGCCGCCCTTCGGCTCCGCCTGGCCCGAGCCCGGCCCCGGACCCGAGGCAGGGTCCAGTCCCGGAACCGGCCCCGGCCCCGGCCCCGGCCCCGGCCCCGGCCCCGGCCCCGGCTCCTCCTGGGGCCCGCGGAGGACACAGGCGGCGCGGCCGCTCCCGCCGCCTCCGCTGCGGCTTCCCCGGCCCGAGCTCCGCCGCTCGACAGCGCGGCCGCCGGCCCCGAGCCTCCCGTGCAGCGTTCCAAAGAGCGAACGCCCGGGCATGGCCGGCCCGGGGCGGCTGAGGGGCGCTCGGGGGCCGTTGCTGGCCCCGGGCCGAGCTCTGACAGCCGCGTCCCGCCCGCAGGGAAGGCGCAGGAGGCCCTGCAGGAGCGGTACCGAGTGGGTTCGCTGCTGGGGCGCGGAGGATTCGGCAGCGTCTTCGCAGCCACGCGGCTCTCGGACGGCGCCCCGGTGAGCGGCGGGGCCGGCGGTGGGCGCAGGACGAGGGGGCGGAGGAGGAGGAGGAGGAGGATGGGGCTGGGCAGGGCGGGCGGCGAGCTGAGCCCGCTGTTGTCCTTGGCTTGCAGGTGGCCATCAAAAGGGTGCCACGGAACCGCGTCCGGCACTGGGGCGAGCTGGTGAGTGAGCGGGGCCAGCGGCAGCAGCCGGGGCTGCCGGGCGGGGATGAGCCGAGGCCCGGCACGGTGGAAGCCGCCAGGACGCCTCGAGGGAGAGCGGGCGTGGGTCCAGCGCAGGGCGCAGAGCATCCCGGGCTGGCTGAGGGCTCCCCGAGCCCCGGCACGGCATCGGCCCCACTGAGGGCATCGTGCTCCTCCCGCAGCCCGACGGCAGCAGGGCCCCGCTGGAGGTCGTGCTGCTGTCCAAGGTGTCCACTGGCTTCCCTGGTGTGGTGCAGCTGCTGGAGTGGCTTGAGCTGCCCAACCACATCGTGATGGTGCTGGAGCGGCCAGAGCGGTGTCAGGACCTGCAGCGTTTCATTGGGGCACGGCGGTTCCTGCCCGAGGAGGAGGCGCGGGCGCTGTTCCGCCAGGTGCTGGAGGCCGTGCGGCACTGCACCAGCTGCGGGGTCCTGCACCGCGACATCAAGCCCGAGAACA
Organism: Agelaius phoeniceus; assembly: GCF_051311805.1. Lineage (NCBI taxonomy): Eukaryota > Metazoa > Chordata > Aves > Passeriformes > Icteridae > Agelaius > Agelaius phoeniceus. Next base: position 6,720,886 of record NW_027509867.1, on the reverse strand, counting down.
TCCTGCTCGACCTGCACACCGGGAAGGCCAAACTGATCGACTTTGGCTGTGGCACCTACCTGCAAGAGACAGCCTACACTCACTTTGCAGGTGAGCCCACGTAAGGGTGTACTCCTGGTCCCGGGATCTCATGGCCCAACATCTCCCAGCCCAAGCTGGCTGTGGCAGCGGGGATTCTCCCTTTTGCTGCCAGTCAGGGGACTGAGTCTTCAGCTGAGTTGCTTTAGAGCGGGGCTGGGTGGGGAGCCATCTTCCAGCCCTGCTGGCAGCCTTTGCCAGCCACTCTGCCCAGGACTGGGGCTGGGCTGGGGCAGCCAGCCCGACCAAAACCCCCGTGGGTGGGGGTAGCAGAGATGGGGGCGGAACCTGTGCCCCAGCCAGTTTGGTGTGCAGGCAAGAGGAAGGGCTTGGACTGATCCACTTGCCCTGTTTGCCTTGGCTTCCTAATATTTTTGGGGCAATGCAGGCAGGGAGGATAAGGGCATGTTTTCCCCAGCATGGAGAGGGTTTTTCCTTTGCAGGTCATGGTCAGGCTTAGCCAGGGCTTCCTCTGCCCTCTTCTGACACCAGTGGCTTCTTTTCCAAGCCTAAGTTTGTGCACAAGTCCCAGGTGCTGGCGAGAGGGCAGTGGTCACCCTGTGTGCCGCTGATGCAGCCCCCGCAGGCCCAGGGATGCTGGGGCCAGGCTGTGGGAGCAGCAGCATCCCCCTGCTGAACTCCATCTGTATTCCATAGGAACACTGTCCTACAGCCCCCCGGAATGGAACGACTTTGGCTGGTACCATGGCGAGGCAGCAACGATCTGGTCCCTGGGCATCCTGCTGCACCAGATGGTCTGCGGGGAGCACCCGTTCAGGAGGGGCCGGAACCTCAGCTGGGGCCAGCTCCCGCTGCCACAAGGGCTCTCTCAAGGTGGATCCTCTTCTCTGGGCACGGGGGGAATCCCAGTGCTGGGAGCCAGCAGTGGGCTTGTGAGCATCCCGCTCTGGCAGCTGCTGAGGAGGTGGCACAGGTCCTGCTCTCCTCCAAAACAGGGAATTGATGGGAAAGTTTAGGCCCAACCCTGAGTGCATCCAGAATGGCCTGGGCATGGGAATAGTGGGGCAAAGCAGACAGGAGCCTTCTCTGGCTGACCGGCAGGTTCTGCTTTCTCTTGCCAGAGTGCAAAGATCTGATCAGGTGGTGTTTATCCGTGAACTCCTTGGAGAGACCCACATTAGAAGACCTGTTCTGTGATCCTTGGGTGCAGGATATTCCTCTGCCATAGAAGAAGGGAGAGAGCCACAGGCACACTTTGATCCAGGGCCCTGGTAAGTTGCAGCTCCACACATGCCGGGGCAATCAGAAGCAAAGGAACCCAGACCTTTTTGTGCTGCCTGTGTCACTGCACCGGGGCCATGGGATGGGCACACGCAGCCCTTGTGCTGGAGCTGAGCTGCTCTGCCCAGCACTGGTGGCCGCCATCCAAGCTGGTTTTGCTTGTGCTGGTTCCCTGACAGCTGGGGCCCTGGGCAGAGCCCTGAGAGCCTGGTCTCCCCCCAGGGAAGGATCAGGAGCCCCTGGAGAAGCTGTACCGAGTGGGGATGCTGCTGCTGCTGCTGCTGCTGCTGCTGGAGACAGCCAGGATGACATCAAGGATGACAAGCTCTTCCTCAGCCTGGCCACTGGAGGCTGAAGGTGATGGACTTTGATTCTGGCACCTTCTACAAAGCCAAACTCCACAGGGAATTTCAGATGAGTCCCCAGCCGGGGAAATGCTGCCAGATTTGGGCATGGCCCAGCCTGGCTGGAAAGCAAAGGTTCCCCCTTTGCTGGGGCAGATGCAACTCATCCTTCAGTCGCTGCCCAGCTGCTTTTTGGCAGGGCTGGGGGCATGGGCTGGGCTGGGTATGAAATGGGAGTGGGCTCCTGGCCCTGCCAACAGCCCCCAGCAGCCACCGTGCCCCGGGCTGGGGCTGGGGCTGGGGCTGGGGCAGCCAGCCCGACACAAACAAAGCCCCATGGTGGGAGCAGAGGTGGGACTCCAGAACCTGTGCAGGGGCTGCTTTGCTCTGCAGGCAAGGAAGGGCTTGGGCTGCTCCACTGCCCTCATGTGCTTTGGGATCACGGTGATTTTGGGGGGCAGTGCAGGGTGGAAGAGAGAAAGTGTGGGCTTCCCTCAGCCATGGCTGGGTTTTTCCCTACCATGGAGGAGTTGGGCCTTCCTCAAGGCCCTGACAAAGATAAGAGTTTTTCCCGTTTTTCTTGTTTTCCCTTTTTGCATCTAATCTCTTTTCAATAATGTGTTGTTTGTTTTTCCAGAGGAAGCATTCCAGGTGGTCCAGTGTGGATGGGGAAGTGCTTGGGAGCAGCTGTGGTGTGGATGGGCCATGCCCTTGGAGAAGGCTGAGGCCATGGTTTGGGAGCAGCTTTTCTTGCAGCCGTGGCTGGCGTGAGGTGGGTCCCTGTGTGCTTGGCAGGGTGGGATCAGAGCTTTTGGGAGATGGCAGCGAGCACAGGAGCATCCTGCTCTGGGCAGCTGCTGAGGGCTGGATGTGCCGTGGCTGGCTGCAGGCTGGGCACATGTCCTGCCCTCCTGCTCTGCTGCCAAAGGCAGCAGGGATGGGCAGCTCTGGGCACAGCTCTGGGCACAGCCAGCACGGCCTGGGCACCGCAGGCCTTGGCACAAGGGCACAGGAGCCCTCAGCTGACGGGCGGTTTCTGCTTTCTCTCCTTGCAGCCCAGCTCTGCGGCTGCTGAGGCTGCTCTGGGCTCTGCCAGGGCTCTGCTGGGCTCAGCCCTGGGCCCAGCTGGGCTGGCTCTGCCCTCACATTGCTCTGACAGCTCTGCATCAGACGAGCCCGTTGCCAGCACAGCGCCTGAGCTTTCTGCTTTGGCAGCTGAGTGAGACTCTGCTGCAGGCCCAGAGATTGCAGCTGGGGACACACATCCAATTGGCAAGGACCCAAACTCTCCACAGTCCCAGCTGAACGCCTGGATCTGCACAGGGTGTTCTGTCTGTCCCATTCTTCCTTCTTGATTGGCTGGAATTGTGCAGTTGCACTTTCTTCCTCCTCTAGCAGTGCCACGAGTGGGCCAAAGCTGGCGAGTGGGCCGTGCTCCTGAGGCAGTGCAGTCTGGAGCTGGTGGATGGAGAATTGCCCTTCTGCACTGCCAAACCAGAGCAAAAAGCCCTAAGTGGGACTTTGTGTCTTTAAGAAATCCCTGACAGTTTCAAAGGGAATGTGCAGCTCATTTCCAGGCTGAGAAGGAAGGGCATCTTCTAAAGGATTTGGGGTTTGACAGAGTTTCCATTCCCAGTCCTGCTTGGAGCTGGAAGGGCACAAAGCAATTTCCTCTTGCTTCGACCACAATTTCAAGTAGCAATGTTGGAAACAAAGCCCAAAATCTTTTAAAAGGCTGCTGAGGTCAGTAAGATGGATCCATGGCATCAGCACATTTACAATGTAAATAACTGAGTTCTCTTTTTAAAAAGATCATTTACCTCTTAATGCAAAGAATGTAACTTTGCATTTATGTTTTGTTTTTTTCACTAACATTATGTTATATTTTTTCTCTAACATTTGGATTTTATTCTTATCTTTTACAATTTACCTATTTTTTCCCTTTTCCTTTTTTTCTTTTAAATAGAAAACATCTCCTATCAAAGGAATGTCCTTTGCTCCTGGTTCCTGTGTGGAGCAGCTCCCTTCCTGCTGCCTGAGCTGCTCAGGCAGAGCCCGGCAGCTCCTGGCCCTGCAGGGCTGAGGCTTTTCCCCGTTGCTGGGCACAGACTGATGGAGCAGCACTGCTGAACACGGGCACACAGAGGGACCAGCAGCAGCTGCCTTTGCCCACCTGAGGCTCCAAGGCGCAACCTCTGAGCAGCCAGGGCTGGAAGAGACTGGCAGGATCTGATCCCTGACTCTGGGCCAGGGCTGCACAAATGACCCCACAGCAGCAGCAGCAGCAGCAGCAGCAGCAGCAGATGGAGCTGACTTTCAGCACAGCCCCTGCCCCTGTTCCCTCCCGTGTGCAGCGGTGTCACAGCAGCCTGAGGCACCTGGGAGCCCCCAGTGCCAGCAGGGACTTGAGATGGCAGCCCTGGGCTCCTGGAGGCTGTGCAAGGAACGCAGCTGGGCACTCCCTGTCCATGGGGAGCTTGCAGATGGAAAAGGCTGCTGTGCCCAGGCAGCTCCAAGGGCATAGAAAGGAGGCTCTGGAGCACTGGATCTGTGCCAGTGCCACAGTCCTGGGCAGCAGCCAGCCAGCCCTGGGGGAACAGAGGGCACAGCACGAGGGACAGAAGCAGGCAAGGGCAGAGACTGGAGAGAGCCAGAGCCAGGAGCAGGAACAGCTGCTCCATTGCACTCTTGGAGAAAGCTCTTGGCTGGTTCCAAGCGCTGAAAGGCGTGAAGGGCAGAGAGGAGGCCACAGCAAACAATGCTCCTGTTTGCACAGCCTCCCCTCTCTGTGTCCCAGAAGGAATTGCATGGACTGTGCTCTTCTCTCCGAGTCGTCTCGTTCAGCATGAGCAGCTCAGCACCAGGAGCTGAAGGAGCTGAAGCCTCAGGCCACAGGAGCTGGGCAAGAGGAGACTTTCTGAGCAAATGAATGCTGCTAACATGGACCCAGCTGAATGCAGTGGATAGAATCATGGAATCACAGAATCCTTTCTGTTGGAAAAGCCCTCTGAGCTCACCCAGTGCAGCCGCTCAGCCAGCAGTGCCAAGCCCAGCACTAAACCACGTCCCTGGAGTGCCAAGGCCTGGACAGCAGCCCTGAGTGAGGCCTGAACAGCAGGCCCTGAGCCCAAGGTGGCCTCTGGATGAACCTTGCAACCAAAGGTTATCTTTGTATCTGCTCCCTGATGAAATGTGCATGGTCATTAGCACTGTGATAGATGTAGCCACTCCTTAGTGAAACATGTATTGACCTTTGTGTATTTAGAAGCCAGACCAGGCCATGAAATCTGACATCTGGCCTGGTTTGGGGCTGAATGGTCAAAGTCACCTCCCTTGGTTCCTCCTGGGGACCTGGACCGGCTTTGGGAGGAACCCAAGAGGAGGATGAAACCAGATGTTGCCACACTAGCAGTGCTGTCAGTTTGTTCATTCAGCAGTGTCAGAGCTGGGCCCTCTCCCAGCGGGGTTGGAGCCTCAGCTGTGGCTGGAGGCACCTGCAGGAATTGCCAGTGCCCAGGAGTGGCTCTGCAGCCCTTGGCTGTGACAGCTTCCCCAGCTGCTGTGTGGGTCTGGGGGATGGTAAAGCCTGAGGGTAACTGGGGCTGGATCTTTCTCAATCACTGCAGGCAATCTTTGGTGGGGATGGTTGGGTGCATTGCTGAGCTGCTCCTGTTGTGATTCTTTGCTGCTTTGAGCTGCAGGAAATGACACTGATTCCTTCAGTTGGTGTCTGTGTCTTTGGTGCTGACCCTGCCCACTGGTAAAACAAAACTGGCACAGTCTGGCCAGATCCCAACAAAATGTCACTTGTTCAGTGTCAATGTGAGGAATCAGTGCCATCAGAAATTCCCAGATGGGAAGCCCTTCCCTGGAGTTCCCTGGCTCTGGAGTGGGCTGAGGTGGGAGCCCCGTGGGAGCAGTGGGGCAGTCGGGTAAAAGAGGCTGAACCCCTGGATGGCTTCAAATGCATCCAAAAATTGCACATGGAAATGGAAAAGAACTTGTGGGTTTGGGAAGACGAGGGTGAACTTTGTTAATGACACTTTGGAAACAGCACCAACAGAAGGAAAAATTGTTGTTGTCACTCCCACACGGAGTGACAGAAGGTTTCAATCTTGAGCTCAGGTTCATTTGTGCTAGTGATATAATTATAATGATAGTAGTAATAATAATAATAATAAATTAATCGTAATAGTTATATATAATACAACACAATAATTTATATTTGTATCTATGTAATTAGAAATTGATACTATTAAATAAGGCCGACAGTACTAATATGTCAGCTTTAGCTGCTCATTTTGACACTAAATACTCTACAGAAAAGGACTGGCCAAGACCCAAATGTCAGTGGTAAACTTTGTGAACTCTATACAAGGCATAAAGGAGGAAGGGATGAAATTGGCTATTTCTATAGGATTTGCTGATACTGTGATGCAGAGTCCTTTTTTTGTTACTGTAAGAAATGCAGTGATTAAGACTGCCGGGTTTTTCATATCCCAGACAATCCACAAGCTGCAGGATTGGTTGCACGGGTGAAGGGGTTGTTAAAAGAGCAGTTGAAAAAATGAGGAGATGGGAACCTTTGCCCATGGAGAACCCATCTCCCAGATGTGCTCCATGCCCTTAACGATGGCCCACTGGGGAAATGGAAACCCCTGGCTGTGCATGGCTGCACCCAATTTACATTAATGAACTAAATCAATTATTAGAAGAAGTAAGAAGTGATGCTGTTAAAATATCCAACAGCACATCCTGCGAGCTCCAACAAACACAAATGGGGCTCTGCAGAACTGCACGGCCTTGGATTATCTGCTTGCTGGCCAGGGAGGATCCTGGGCTATACCAGGACAGGAATGTTGCAGGAATGTCTATCAGTGCTGGGTTAGAGGTCCAACAATCAGGAATCACCTCAATAGAAAGATGAGTAGAAGACAGTCAGAAAGAAGAAAATTCCTCATGGTGGGATTGGCTCCCAAATTGGAGGCTGCTGTGAAGTGCATTCGTGGCAGTCACTGCAATCATTGCATTGTGAGCACTTGGTGTGTTATGATTCCATGTGACACCTTGTGCTGGAAATGGAGTTCTGGGACTTGTCTGAAAAGAGACACAGTCTCAAGGATAAAAGGGGCATTTGATAAATAACAGAGAATAGCAGCTAATTAGGCATGTTTTAAAAGGAATGCAAATTGTAGCTCTGAGTAATGAACTTTAGCAGCACTTAATTGAAGAACAAGAGCTGATGCCTTTGTGCCTAATACCTAAATTTAAACTGTGTTATTGCAATTGTTCTGAAGGTTGCAGTTCATCTGTAGGTCAAAGCACTGAGTGAAGCACTGAGGCCTTACCAGGCCCTGACTGAGGCCTGAACAACAGGCCCTGAGGCAAAGCTGAGCTCCAGATGAACCTTCCAACCAAAGGTTATATTTGTATCCACTCATCAATGAATCATTATTAGCAATATGATCTCTGTATGTGTTCATTGGTGAAATATGGATTTACATTCCTGTATTTAGAAAGCAGGCCAGGTCCCATCTGGCTTTGTTTGAGGCTGTGGGATCAAAGTCAGCTCCCTTGGTTCCTCCTTGAGCCCTGGCCAGGCTTTGGGAGGAGCCAATCAGGAGAATGAAACCAGATGTTCCCACACCAGCAGTGGTGTCAGCTTGTTTGTTTAACAGTGTAAAAGCTGGGCCCTCTCACAGTGAGGTTGGAGCCTCATTGTCTGCAAAGGTGGGTGCACCTGCAGGAATTCCCAGGGTCCAGGAGTGGCTCTCCAGTCCTTGGCTGTGAAAGGGTTAAAAGCACTGTGCCCAGGCATACCTGGGCAAGAATAAGAGACACTGCACCCAATATGGAAGCTTGCAAAAATTCCGCCACAAGCTCAAGACACAGGATGAAAGTTGGCAAGAAACAGGGAACAAAACTGGCATAAATGAAGAGCAGAGCTTGCTAAAACCAGTGAGGAAATTGCTGAAACGGCCAACAAGAGACTGTGCATGCCTAGAGGAGAAAGGTGCAAAGGCCACGGCGATGAAGATGTCCAGCCTTCATCAGGAGACCCCCGAGGAAGACGCGGAGCCTTCCTCAGTGCCAGCACCAGTGCGCGCTGCGCCTGCGCCTGGCGCATGCTAATGATGGTAACGAGTGCTGAGAGATCGTTTGCATAACCACACCTTTTCTAATGAAAACCATGAATGTGCATAGAGTATAACCATCCATTGTAATCTCTGTGTGCTGTGTGCTGTCAGGAGCAGATATCCCCGCACACCCGGCGCTGAATAAAGCAAATCCCCCTCCCTGGGCTTTGTCTGGGAAGTGTCTCTGGGCCCCGTTTGGGGCCATCCACGTCCGTGGGGTTCTGTCAAATCCCAGTGGAACCTTGGTGCCACGTTGTTCCCCAGCCTCACAGTGCTCTCCTGCTGCCATGAGGTCCCTCCCTGTGTGACACCCTGCAGCCCTGGCTCCATCAGGGTCTCTGGGGTTCCTTGGTGCACGCCTTTCTCCCATCTGAGCCTTGCTCCCATGGGTTCCATGGACTGACAGTGGCCCTCTGCATTCCATGGGCCCAGCTAGATCACAGCAGAGCCTGGCTTTCATCAGGTTCTGATACCTGTTCTGCCAGCTGACAGGGCTGATTTAAAGAGCACAGAAACCAATGGGAAGAATGGTCTTATTTTACTGTGAGGGTTAAGGCAACACAAAATTAAAATTATACATTCAATACAACTGCATGCTTGGCTTTAGCAACAAGCAAAAAGAAGCAAGGTAATGCACCTAATCATTATTACAGGAGAGAAAGGATAGGGACTGAGAAAGACACATCCCCAATTGCCTAAATACTTTACCATCATCCAGAGTCTGCAGTGACTGGGGAGCCCCATTTCACAGTGAGGACCTGGAGAACTCTTGCAAGCACTTGGGAAAATCCCACGTGGTGCATCCACCTGTAGGTGAGGTCTCTGAATTTGCTCCAAAAGTGGGTCCAGGTTTTTAGGCCCAAATCAGCAAGTCAAAGGAACTGGACTGTATTTTTAGCCCATGAACTCCTGGGTCTCCTGGCACTTTTGCTGACCAGGAGGACCCATGGCTTGGCCAGAGCCCAGTCCCTGGCTTGGAGGGTTTCCCCTAAAATATCCTAAAAGCCTCTATTCATGTCAGTTGGGAAAATTTCTTAGAGTGACACATTTCTTGCAGGTAACTACACAAGATTATGTGAAAGTCTCCAAAGCAGCTGGCTTGGTGTTAAACAGCTGCAGAAGCACCTTGGTCATCTATTTTTAGCTAACTAAAACTGATGGTGTTAGTCACATAATGCCCAGGGTTTGTCCTGTAAGCCAGCTCTGGCTGAGGGCTGCCCCTCAGGCCTGAGCACATCAGCAGCTGAAGTGACCACGACTGGGAATGGCAAAAACACCCCCTGGGGCTGGCCCAGAGGCCCTGGGACTCCCTGGCATGGATCACCTCAGGAGACAGGATTTCAGGGAGCCCAAAGGACTTTGGGGAGAGCTGCTGTGGACACAGAGGGAATGGCACAGCTGGATCCCTTGCCTGGGCCCCCAGAGGACCCTTCTGCTGTGGGGCTGCTGAGGGTGGAGGAGCAGCAGGAACCCATGGCCACCCCAAAGCAGGGCCCCGTTGGCAACACGGCCCCGACCGGGGCTGCGGGACCCCATCCCTGGGATGAGTCAGGAGCTGCAGAGCTGGGAGTGCTCAGCCAGAGCCGCTGAGCCTTCAGCAGCCCCACACGGCCAGAGCGTGAGCCCAGTGGGGAGTGGGCACTGACAGGGACTGTGGGGCCTGAACCAAGGCCCAGCCCCACTGAGAGCGGCTGTGCCAGACACGCTGCAGCTCCAGGAGCAGCTGGAGCCCCAGGCAGCCAAGGGGTGCCACCATGGATGTTCCTTTCTTCCCCTCAGAAAGGACACTGGGAAGCTGGGGAAGTGTCAGTGAAAGGAGCAGGGATGGTGGGAGCTGTGGGACAGCACTGACACGAGAAACCCAAACTCTCCTGAGAAAGGAGGGCAGAAATCCCCAGTGTCCAGCATCCTGCCAGAGAAACCCATTCCCAGAATTACCAACATAAACCCATCCTCCAATTCTCTGGATTGTGCTGCTCCTGACCCACCAACACCTTCCCCCCATAGTGAAGCTCTGAAGTGGGATTGATGGAGGAAAGCTGAGCCCTGAGCCAGGCCAGGGGCAGTGCCAGGAGCATCCCCTGGCGCTGTTTGACAGCGGCTCTGCAGGAGCTGGGGATGCAAACAGGACAAACCTGAGCATCTCCCACCATCAGATACCTCAGAGCTCACGCAGCAAACTTGGCCGTGGCTCTCCCAAACTGGATTTAGGAATGGCACACCCACTGCAGCCATTGGATCCAGATCAGCCCAGATCCCTTTGGGACTGTTATAAATGAGAAACTTGACTAGGCCAATATTCAAGCACAAACCGGTGCCAGCAGTGAGCGGGACCTGTTGTTTCAGGACTGGTTCCTATGGGAAACATCCCGCTTCCCATGGCAGACACCCCGCTCCAGTCAGGCCAGCACCCCTGGGTTAGAATTTGAAGGGTCTCAGTCTCAGTCCTTGGGGAGGGCTTCAAGCTCCGTCCTTGACAGCACTTGTGAGGCATGTTATGAATAAGAAGCTTGACTAGGCCAATATTCAAGCAGCAATCAATTTATTAACTAATATGGTAAAGTATGAGCAATACAGCGCTGGGTACAGTGGGGGAAGTTTTCCCTCCAACTGCACCCCGATAATTGAGGGTTACAGGTATTTATAGGGGTACTCATCAGCTTTTTTCAACAGTTTCTATTGCCAATTTTTACTCATCAGCAATTTTTATTTCAAATTATTACATCACAATTCTATACACTATTGTGATTTTAATTTCTCAGGATGTATTTTCAAAGGAGTATCCCCAGATGGTGATGGTCCGGTTTCCAAAAGAAGAAAGACGAATCCCATCTGGTGGAGTCCAGCTCCCCAGATGTGTCCACCTTTTAATTGCAGAGACTATAAATCTCATAACAGTGATGTCCAGCTTCCCTTTGGTCGAAACCATAATTCTTGAGGTGATGGTCATCTTCCTTTCTCAAACTGTTTTTCTCTGCTTCAATAAGGCGTGAGATAAGCATATTTCCTATATATATGTTCCAAAGCTATAGTTTCAAGGATACAAGTAATATTCTAAAATTATACTTCAAAAGGTTATTATTGCAGAGCTCTTTTATGGATTAAATAGAAGCAAAAAGCAACATCCTTAACACCTTCATTCCAATGCTCTTAACTCAACCAGGGTTAATTGCAAACAAAAGATAGGTTCAAAGGCCTTTTTCCATGCTTTGTTTTCCTCAGTTATTATTCGAATTCGCAACTATCCCATTGTCGATGTCCACACATTTCGCATTCGCAAGTACACACTTGGCCTGTTTGTACCTGACACGAAACACAGCTTTGCATCTCACAGGCACATGAGGGATCTTTGGACCGTCTCTTACAGACTGACATCCCAAAACATAAAAGTAATCATGCATTTCCTCTTAAAAATAAAATTTACTGAATTAATAAAATTAAAATTATTTTTCTTATTTATAAAATTATGCCATATTTGTATTACCAAATTTGAATATTTATATTAAAAATTCCATACCTTTTTAGCAAGCAAACAATTTATTGGTCATTGGTTCTAAGGAACACAATTCCCTTCATTAATTCATTGACCAGTGTGGCTGTTGATTTCTCCTTCTTTATGCTAATTAGTCCCATTTTAAATCTTTTTGTCATCTTTTTTATCATTTTCACAGACAGGGTAAAAGGGGCCACTTTGGGGTCCAGGGAGAACTTTCTAGGGCATATTTGGGGCAGTTCTGGGTCTAGGGAGGGAATTCAGAGAGAACTTGAGGGTCTGGAGGACACTTGGGGGAGCTGGGTGGGCACTTGGAGGGGCACTCAGGGATTCCGTGGGACAGTTCGGGGTCCGGGGCAGCACTTTGGGGGCTCTAATGGGGCTCTCTGGGGCGCGGGGGGTGATGGGAGTTGTAGGCGCGGGTCTAATACAGTTTAACGGGGCCGGGTAGCATCACGGGAGATCGAAGCGCAGCTGCAGGGGCTCTCGGTGGAAGCGCGGGGCATGACGGGAGATGAAGTCCCGGCTGGAACAGGTCTGGACGTGCGCCGCGGAGCATGACGGGAGCCGTAGTACCGGAAGTAGTTCGAACGCTTTGTTTAGGGGTCTGGGAAGGCACTTGGGGGACACTTTTGCGTCCGAGCTGCGACTTGAGATCCTCGTGGTAACGTAAACGGTTCGAGAGAACTTGCGGGGATCTCAGGGAGCTCTACCCAGGCTCTTTAGGGCGTGGGGCACAGCAGGAGTTTTCGGCGCTGGACTGTGTTATGAGGGGTCTGGGGCCGCGGAGGATGAGAGGAGATGAATTCCCAGAAGTGGCTGTACCGGACATCTGTGGGCTTGGGAGCACTCAGGGGTCCGGGGACGCTTCTGGGGGGTGCCGAATGGGCGCTGAAGGGGACTGAGGGATCCTGGGGGGTCTGAGGGACACTTAAGGGATAGAGGGGTTGCGGATACCGGGGGTTCTGTGGGGCGCGGGGCATGACGGGCGTTGTAGGCCCGGCTCCAATGGGGCTCAATTGGCCCGCGGGGCATGACGGGAGTGTAGGCAAAAAGGAAAGATGGCGCCCAGCTGAGGACCGCCTTCGAGGCCCCTTTCCAGGCGCTGATTGGCTGCGGGTGCTGATGGGCGGAAGCCTCGGCAAATGGGATGCGGTGGAGGCGGGAACAGCCCATTCAACCTCTCCAGTCCCTCTCAGTACAGCGCAGTTCATCCCCAGTACTACCCCTGTACAACCCCAGTGCCCCTCCAATCCCTCCCAGGACAGCCCAGTAAAACCCCAGTTCTTCCCCAGTCCCTCCCAGTACACCTGAGTGTACATTGCCTGTCCCTTCCAGTTCCCACCCAATATCATCCACAGGATGCCCCAGTGTCTCCCAGTCTTCCCCCAATGTTCCCAGCATCCCTAGTATGTCCCAGTCCTCCCCAGTGTCACTCCCAGTATGTCCCAGTGTCTCCCACAGCGCTCCCAGTGTTCCCCAGTATGTTCCAGTCCCCCCCAGTGTTTCCAAGGACAGTTTAATTTCTCTCGGTGCCCATGGCAGCCAAACCCAGCAGTGGGGTCAGTGCAGTGCCCATGGCCACAGCCCCTTGCAGTGGCCCAGTGCAGCTTGGGCTGATGATCCACCCTCACAGCCGGCCCAGGGCAGCTCTGCAGTGGCTTTGGTGGCACCTGGGGCTGGCACACACCTGAGCAGTGTGTCTGTTTGCAGTGGGGAAACTCAGGAGTTTGAGATTGCTGCAAAAAGTGCAAAAAGGGAAAACCCCTCTTAGGCTGGGTGCAGCCAGTTCTCCAAGCACAGCAGCTCCCAGGGCAGTGAGGACAGACAGGATGGGGCTGGGCAATGTGGAGCAAGGCTGTCCACGCTGGGTCAGAGCTCCAGGCACAGCTTCTGTGAGCAGGCCAGAGCTGCTGAGGAGAGACCCTGGGTCAATATCAATCACAGAATGCTGCAATCACCTCTGCTCTAAAGAGAAATTTAATAAAAGACACCCTTTAAAATAGGAATGTGTATTTCTTACAAGTTCTTTGAAATCTTTTTCCATAACTGGACTAGGAAAACTTTAATGACCCTCTCAGGGCTTTGGTGTTGTTTACATCAGACTCAGTCCCTGAGAGTGTCTTAAAAAAAATTGTCAAAAACTCCAAGTCAGTTTCAAACTCCAAATTTTCTTGAAGTTTTAATGGATCCCACTGAGGAACTTGACTGGGAAAATGTCCCCAGGTTCCAGGTAGAGCAGAACACGGGAGGCAGTGATGACCGGTGGGGACAAGCAAGGCAAAGGTGTCTCTGATGGTGGAGTCCTGGAAAATGTTAAAAATAGTCTTTGAAAATATTGGGCTTTGTGTTTTCTCAGATCACTGCACCTGCGTAAGCAGTATGATAAAAGATATAATTGTTAGATGTGGTGATTGTTTAGTAATTAAATATAATTATTATATAACCATAAGAAGAATCATGAGAAACTATGTTGGAAATTTAAAGGGGGCTATGTTTAGGTGAAATCTGTGTATACAATAGAAAAATATAAGTTTAATAATTAACATGAAAGTTATGTAATGATAGAGTATAAAACACGTTCACCCTGAATGTATGGTCGGAATCAGATTTGGGTGGAAACTACCCCGATTCCCAGAGCTCTTAAATAAAAAGCACCGCATATAATTGCTGATGTGATTATGTGTTTGTGAACGCTAACATCTCTGGTGCTGAGCAGACTTGGATGTGGTTCAGGAATGCAAAGGGCCAAGGCCTGAGCCCAGCCCCTGGCCAGGCAGATCCTGTCCCTCCCTCCTTGCTCAGGGCTCTTCCTGGGATGGGCACTGGCATGTGGGGATGGGCAATGCCAAGGGCAGGAGCATGGGGCAGCCCCTGCCAGGCTGCTGAGCAGGGACAAGGAGGCCATGAGGCCCCAGGCCTGCAAGGGCCACTTGTCCCCTCATGGCCTCAGGCCCAGGGCCAGCAGCCATGGCCAAAGTGCTGCCCAAGTTGGCTCTGTCAGGGCTGTCTTGGAGCTGCTGCCCATCCCTGTGCCCTGTGCAGCCCAGGCTGTCCCACGGTGTCTCTGCCCTGCGCCTCTATCCCTGCAGGCTGTCGGCCCTGAGCAATGAGGGAGGGACAGGATCTGCCTGGCCAGGGGCTGGGGCTCAGGCCTTGGCTCTTTGCATTCCTGAAACACATCCAGGTTTGCTCAGCAACAGAGACACCTTTGCCTTGCTTGTCCCCACCGGTCATCACTGCCTCCCGTGTTCTGCTCTACCTGGAACATGGGGACATTTTCCCAGTCGAGTCCCTCTGTGGGACCCATTAAAACTTCAAGAAAATTTGGAATCTAAATTTAACTTTGAGTTCTTGAGAAGTTTTTTCAAGACACTCTCAGGGACTGAGTCTGATGTTAACAACACCAAAGCCCTGAGAGGGTCATTAAAGTTTTCCTAGTCCAGTTATGGAAAAAGATTTCAAAGAACTTGTAAGAAATACACATTCCTATTTTAAAGGGTGTCTTTTATTTCTCTTTAGAGCAGAGGTGATTGCAGCATTCTGTGATTGATATTGACCCAGGGTCTCTCCTCAGCAGCCCTGGCCTGCTCACAGAAGCTGTGCCTGGAGCTCTGACCCAGCGTGGACAACCTTGCTCCACATTGCCCAGCCCCATCCTGTCTGTCCTCACTGCCCTGGGAGCTGCTGTGCTTGGAGAGCTGGCTGCACCCAGCCTAAGAGGGGTTTTCCCTTTTTGTGCTTTTTGCAGCAATCTCAAACTCCTGTGTTTCCCCACTGCAAACAGACACACTGCTCAGGTGTGTGCCAGCCCCAGGTGCCACCAAAGCCACTGCAGAGCTGCCCTGGGCCGGCTGTGAGGGTGGATCATCAGCCCAAGCTGCACTGGGCCACTGCAAGGGGCTGTGGCCATGGGCACTGCACTGACCCCACTGCTGGGTTTGGCTGCCATGGGCACCGAGAGAAATTAAACTGTCCTTGGAAACACTGGGGGGGACTGGAACATACTGGGGAACACTGGGAGCGCTGTGGGAGACACTGGGACATACTGGGAGTGACACTGGGGAGGACTGGGACATACTGGGGAACACTGGGAATGCTGTGGGAGACACTGGGACATACTGAGAGTGACCCTGGGGATGACTGGGACATACTGGGGACACAGGGAACATTGGGGGGAAGACTGGGAGACACTGGGGCATCCTGTGGATGACACTGGGTGGGAACTGGAAGGGACAGGCAATGTACACTCAGGTGTATTGGGAGGGACTGGGCTGTACTGGGAGGGACTGGGGAGGAACTGGGGATGAACTGGGCTGTCCTGGGCGGGATTGCAGGGGCACTGGGGTTGTACTGGGGTAGTACTGGGGATGAACTGAGCTGTACTTGGGATGAACTGCGCTGTACTGGGAGGGACTGGAGAGGTTGAATGGGCTGTTCCCGCCTCCACCGCATCCCATTTGTCGAGGCTTCCGCCCATCAGCACCCACAGCCAATCAGCGCCTGGAAAGGGGCCTCGAAGGCGGTCCTCAGCTGGGCGCCATCTTTCCTTTTTGCCTACACTCCCGTCATGCCCCGCGGGCCAATTGAGCCCCATTGGAGCGGGGCCTACAACGCCCGTCATGCCCCGCGCCCCACAGAAACCCCGGTATCCGCAACCCCTCTATCCCTTAAGTGTCCCTCAGACGCCCCAGGATCCCTCAGTCGCCCTTCAGCGCCCATTCGGCACCCCCCAGAAGCGTCCCCGGACCCCTGAGTGCTCCCAAGCCCACAGATGTCCGGTACAGCCACTTCTGGGAATTCATCTCCTCTCATCCTCCGCGGCCCCAGACCCCTCATAACACAGTCCAGCGCCGAAAACTCCTGCTGTGCCCCACGCCCTAAAGAGCCTGGGTAGAGCTCCCTGATATCCCCGCAAGTTCTCTCGAACCGTTTACGTTACCACGAGGATCTCAAGTCGCAGCTCGGACGCAAAAGTGTCCCCCAAGTGCCTTCCCAGACCCCTAAACAAAGCGTTCGAACTACTTCCGGTACTACGGCTCCCGTCATGCTCCGCGGCGCACGTCCAGACCTGTTCCAGCCGGGACTTCATCTCCCGTCATGCCCCGCGCTTCCACCGAGAGCCCCTGCAGCTGCGCTTCGATCTCCCGTGATGCTACCCGGCCCCGTTAAACTGTATTAGACCCGCGCCTACAACTCCCATCACCCCCCGCGCCCCAGAGAGCCCCATTAGAGCCCCCAAAGTGCTGCCCCGGACCCCGAACTGTCCCACGGAATCCCTGAGTGCCCCTCCAAGTGCCCACCCAGCTCCCCCAAGTGTCCTCCAGACCCTCAAGTTCTCTCTGAATTCCCTCCCTAGACCCAGAACTGCCCCAAATATGCCCTAGAAAGTTCTCCCTGGACCCCAAAGTGGCCCCTTTTACCCTGTCTGTGAAAATGATAAAAAAGATGACAAAAAGATTTAAAATGGGACTAATTAGCATAAAGAAGGAGAAATCAACAGCCACACTGGTCAATGAATTAATGAAGGGAATTGTGTTCCTTAGAACCAATGACCAATAAATTGTTTGCTTGCTAAAAAGGTATGGAATTTTTAATATAAATATTCAAATTTGGTAATACAAATATGGCATAATTTTATAAATAAGAAAAATAATTTTAATTTTATTAATTCAGTAAATTTTATTTTTAAGAGGAAATGCATGATTACTTTTATGTTTTGGGATGTCAGTCTGTAAGAGACGGTCCAAAGATCCCTCATGTGCCTGTGAGATGCAAAGCTGTGTTTCGTGTCAGGTACAAACAGGCCAAGTGTGTACTTGCGAATGCGAAATGTGTGGACATCGACAATGGGATAGTTGTGAATTCGAATAATAACTGAGGAAAACAAAGCATGGAAAAAGGCCTTTGAACCTATCTTTTGTTTGCAATTAACCCTGGTTGATTTAAGAGCATTGGAATTAAGGTGTTAGGGATGTTGCTTTTTGCTTCTATTTAATCCATAAAAAAGCTCTGCAATAATAACCTTTTGAAGTATAATTTTGGAATATTACTTGTATCCTTGAAATTATAGCTTTGGAACATATATATAGGAAATATGCTTATCTCACGCCTTATTGAAGCAGAGAAAAACAGTTTGAGAAAGGAAGATGAACATCACCTCAAGGATTTATGGTTTCGACCAAAGGGAAGCTGGACATCACTGTTATGAGATTTATAGTCTCTGCAATTAAAAGGTGGACACATCTGGGGAGCTGGACTCCACCAGATGGGATTCGTCTTTCTTCTTTTGGAAACCGGACCATCACCATCTGGGGATACTCCTTTGAAAATACATCCTGAGAAATTAAAATCACAATAGTGTATAGAATTGTGATGTAATAATTTGAAATAAAAATTGCTGATGAGTAAAAATTGGCAATAGAAACTGTTGAAAAAAGCTGATGAGTACCCCTATAAATACCTGTAACCCTCAATTATCGGGGTGCAGTTGGAGGGAAAACTTCCCCCACTGTACCCAGCGCTGTATTGCTCATACTTGACCATATTAGTTAATAAATTGATTGCTGCTTGAATATTGGCCTAGTCAAGCTTCTTATTCATAACATGCCTCACAAGTGCTGTCAAGGACGGAGCTTGAAGCCCTCCCCAAGGACTGAGACTGAGACCCTTCAAATTCTAACCCAGGGGTGCTGGCCTGACTGGAGCGGGATGTCTGCCATGGGAAGCGGGATGTTTCCCATAGGAACCAGTCCTGAAACAACGGGCCCCGCTCACTGCTGGCACTGGTTTGTGCTTGAATAATGGCCCAGTCAAGTTTCTCATTTATAACAGTCCCAAAGGGATCTGGGCTGATCTGGATCCAATGGCTGCAGTAGGTGTGCCATTCCTAAATCCAGTTTGGGAGAGCCACGGCCGTGTTGCTGTGTGAGCTCTGAGGTATCTGATGCTGGGAGATGCTCAGGTTTGTCCTGTTTGCATCCCCAGCTCCTGCAGAGCCGCTGTCACACAGCGCCAGGGGATGCTCCTGGCACTGCCCCTGGCCTGGCTCAGGGCTCAGCTTCCCTCCATCAATCCCACTTCAGAGCTTCACTCTGGGGGGAAGGTGTTAGTGGGTTGGGAGCAGCACAATCCAGAGAATTGGAGGATGGCTTTATGTTGGTAATTCTGGGAATGGGTTTCTCTGGCAGGATGCTGGACACTGGGGATTTCTGCCCTCCTTTCTCAGGAGAGTTTGGGTTTCTCGTGTCAGTGCTGTTCCACAGCTCCCACCATCCCTACTCCTTTCACTGACACTTCCCCAGCTTCCCAGTGTCCTTTCTGAGGGGAAGAAAGGAACATCCATGGTGTCACCCCTTGGCTGCCTGGGGCTCCAGCTGCTCCTGGAGCTGCAGCGTGTCCGGCACAGCCGCTCTCAGTGGGGCTGGGCCTTGGTTCAGGCCCCACAGTCCCTGTCAGTGCCCACTCCCCACTGGGCTCACGCTCTGGCCGTGTGGGGCTGCTGAAGGCTCAGCGGCTCTGGCTGAGCACTCCCAGCTCTGCAGCTCCTGACTCATCCCAGGGATGGGGTCCCGCAGCCCCGGTCGGGGCCGTGTTGCCAACGGGGCCCTGCTTTGGGGTGGCCATGGGTTCCTGCTGCTCCTCCACCCTCAGCAGCCCCACAGCAGAAGGGTCCTCTGGGGGCCCAGGCAAGGGATCCAGCTGTGCCATTCCCTCTGTGTCCACAGCAGCTCTCCCCAAAGTCCTTTGGGCTCCCTGAAATCCTGTCTCCTGAGGTGATCCATGCCAGGGAGTCCCAGGGCCTCTGGGCCAGTCCCAGGGGGTGTTTTTGCCATTCCCAGTCCTGGTCACTTCAGCTGCTGATGTGCTCAGGCCTGAGTGGCAGCCCTCAGCCAGAGCTGGCTTACAGGACAAAGCCTGGGCATTATGTGACTAACACCATCAGTTTTAGTTAGCTAAAAATAGATGACCAAAGTGCTTCTGCAGCTGTTTAACACCAAACCAGCTGCTTTGGAGACTTTCACATAATCTTGTGTAGTTACCTGCAAGAAATGTGTCATTCTAAGAAATTTTCCCAACTGACATGAATAGAGGCTTGTAGGATATTTTAGGGGAAACCCTCCAATCCAAGGGACTGGGCTCTGGCCAAGCCCTGGGTCCTCCTGCTCAGCAAAAGTGCCAAGAGATCCAGGAGTTTATGTGCTAGAAGTATCATCAAGTCACTTTGACTTGCTCATTTGGGCCTATGAAAGCTGAACCCACTTTTGGAGCAAATTTGGAGACCTCATCTGCTATTGGATGCACCATGTAGGATTTTCCAAAGTGCTTGCAAGAGTTCTCCAGGTCCTCGCTGTGAAATGGGGCTCCCCAGCGACTGCTGACTCTGGGTGATGGTAAAGTGTTTAGGCAATTGGGGATGTGTCTTTCTCAGTCCCTATCCTTTCTCTCCTGTAATAATGATTAGGTGCATTACCTTGCTTCTTTTTGCTTGTTGCTAAAGCCAAGCATGTAGTTGTATTGAATGTATAATTTTAATTTTCTGTTGCCTTAACCCTCACAGTAAAATAAGACCATTCTTCCCATTGGTTCCTGTATTCTTTAAATCAGCCCTGTCAGCTGGCAGAACAGGTATCAGAACCTGATGAAAGCCAGGCTCTGCTGTGATCTAGCTGGGCCCATGGAATGCAGAGGGCCACTGTCAGTCCATGGAACCCACGGGAGCAAGGCTCAGATGGGAGAAAGACGTGCACCAAGGAACTCCAGAGACCCTGATGGAGCCAGGGCTGCAGGGTGTCACACAGGGAGGGACCTCATGGCAGCAGGAGAGCACTGTGAGGCTGTGGAACAACGTGGCACCAAGGTTCCACTGGGACTTGACAGAACCCCATGGATGTGGATGGCCCCAAACGGGGCCCAGAGACACTTCCCAGACAAAGCCCAGGGAGGGGAATTTGCTTTATTCAGCGCTGGGTGTGCAGGGATATCTCCTCCTGACAGCACACAGCACACAGAGATTACAATGGATGGTTATACTCTATGCACATCCATGGTTTTCCTTAGAAAAGGTGTGGTTATGCAAACGATCTCTCAGCACTCATTACCATCATTAGTGTGCGCCAGGCGCAGGCGCAGCGCGCACTGGTGCTGGCACTGAGGAAGGCTCCGCGTCTTCCTCGGGGGTCTCCTGATGAAGGCTGGACGTCTTCATCGCCGTGCCCTTTGACCTTTCTCCTCTAGGCATGCACAGTCTCTTGCTGGCAGTTTCAGCAATTTCCTCACTGGTTTTAGCAAGCTCTGCCCTTCATTTCTGCCAGTTTTGTTCTCTGTTTCTTGCCAACTTTCATCCTGTGTCTTGAGCTTGTGGCGGAATTTTTGCAAGCTTCCATATTGGGTGCAGTGTCTCTTATTCTTGCCCAGGTATGCCTGGGCACAGTGCTTTTAACCCTTTCACAGCCAAGGTCTGGAGAGCCACTCCTGGACACTGGGAATTCCTGCAGGTGCACCCACCTTTGCAGACAATGAGGCTCCAACCTCACTGTGAGAGGGCCCAGCTTTTACACTGTTAAACAAACAAGCTGACACCACTGCTGGTGTGGGAACATCTGGTTTCATTCTCCTGATTGGCTTCTCCCAAAGCCTGGCCAGGGCTCAAGGAGGAACCAAGGGAGGTGACTTTGATCCCACAGCCTCAAACAAAGCCAGATGGGACCTGGCCTGCTTTCTAAATACAGGAATGTAAATCCATATTTCACCAATGAACACATACAGAGATCATATTGCTAATAATGATTCATTGATGAGTGGATACAAATATAACCTTTGGTTGGAAGGTTCATCTGGAGCTCAGCTTTGCCTCAGGGCCTGTTGTTCAGGCCTCACTCAGGGCCTGGTGAGGCCTCAGTTCTTCACTCAGTGCTTTGACCTACAGATGAACTTCAACCTTCAGAACAATTTCAATAACACAGTTTAAATTTAGGTATTAGGCACAAAGGCATTACCTCTTGTTCTTCAATTAAGTGCTGCTCAAGTTCATTACTCAGAGCTATAATTTTAATTCCTTTTAAAACATGCCTAATTAGTTGCTATTTTCTGTTCTTTATCAAATGCCCCTTTTTTCCTTGAGACTGTGTCTCTTTTCAGACAAGTCTCAGTACTCCATTTCCAGCACAAGGTGTCACAACAACTCCAACATGGAATCATAACACACCAAGCGCTCACAATGCAATGATTGCAGTGACTGCCACAAATGCATTTCACAGCAGCCTCCAATTTGGGAGCCAATCCCTTGTTGCCGCCGCTTGGGGCGTGGCGTCCCGGGTCGAGGACGGTTCTGTGGCGGCGCCTCTGCCACACGGGCCAAGTGCATGCATACACCAATGTGGTGGACAGTAACTGGCCTCTATTAACGGTTAGTCAGAGTCTTTTATAACAGGGGGTAACGGTCAGTTAACTGTAAAAGGGGAGGGGTTCTGCGTGATCTCGCGATATCTCAAGACCTCGCAATATTTCCCCACATTTCCCCCCCCCTTTTATGACCAGTTAAAAACATAAAGCAAAACTGACAAGTAGGAAACATGTAACTGGCAAGATGCAACTAACTTGAACGATATAACACAACTGCAATAAACTTGTAACTGCAAATGTTTAACAAACGGAAAGCTAACTATCTCTAACTGGTTTTTTTTTGTTGTTGTTGTTGTTGTTTGTTTGGGGTTTTTTTTGTTTGTTTGGGTTTTTTTTTTTTGTTTTTTTTTGTTTTTTTAAAAAAACCCAGAGCCTGCGACCTGTTTGATAAATTTCATTATTTTTTGCCCTGGAGGTCTGGTTTTATCGACTTAAGTGGGCACCATTTGATCTTATTATTTTTCTTAACGGCTGCATACCCTCGCCCTGTGAGTACCAGCCTCCAACCTGTTTCCCATTCTCCTAAGTCATTTTTAATCATAACCTGTGGGCCTTCCTCTAGTGCCCGGGTGGCCCAGTGTCACGATGTTAAGGTGTTCTTCTGGCCAGAAAGATCTGTTCACTGTATAGTTTGCTAAACAGTAGGCTGCTGCAGCAATTTGTGAAGGAAGGTACTCCAGAAGAGGATCAACTTGAAGGAGACTCAGCTCTGCAAGATACCTTGCAAAGTTCTCTGTCCTCATACAGATTCCACGTCTCTGAATATACTGAAGGAGGAACTGGTTGACGGTTGGGGCTGTTAGGTCAAAACCCAGCACTCTGAGAAGCAAGTGTTCCGTTCTTAGCAGCTGCTTCTTTGTGTAGGTATCATCTGTTATATAGACAAATTCATCCACATCTGGTGGGTAGATTTCTTCATACTTTGCAGCCAGAAGAACTGCTGCTGTTGCTACAAGCTGTAACTTCCCTCTGAGAGCAGACATGCAGGAAATAAACCTCTCCAGGAAGTTCACTGCCAAGTACAAAGTCTCTGTCCGAAGTTTATGCAGTTCACAGTGGCTTAATTCCAGTTCTTCAGACACTTGGCAGCTGTAGTTTTCTTTATCTTCTGAATCATCTATGTAGATAGCAAAATCTTGCTTTGATGCAGCACTGATGATGCAGTTGGGCACTTCATTTTTTCTACATGAAGTGATGGTGCTTTCAAAGCCAGAAAAGCGCTTGATAACAGCAGCACCCTGGCTGCCGGGCCACTGCTGCTGCTGCCCGTTCTCTGTCAGCACCCCCAGCACGGCCCAGCCGCCGCTGCTGCAGAGGGCGGCGGGGCAGGACTCCCGCCGCCCCGCACGGCTCTTCTCTCCGGTGCGATGCATCGCCCCGACGTCGGTACCGCGCTGCCCGGCTCCGCTCGCCACCAGCCCACGGAAGGGTCCGGCCGCCCCGCGCCGCCCAGGCTGCCCGCCGGCCCTGCGTAGGCGCGGCCGCTGGAGGCGGTGGCTCTTGGCTGTGGCCGGTTGGGAGCCCGGCAGCTCAACCCCCGTCGCGCCGCCTCGACAGCCCCGCCGGCCGCGGGTCGCCATGGTGACCCCCTCCCTCTGGGGCTCGTCACCCTGCGGCACATGAGGCGAAGGCCCCGTCCAGGCTCCCTCGGAGTCCGAATCAATGGCAGCACCCCCCGACTCCCAGCTAACGGCGGGGCCCTGTGGCCCCGAGATAACGGCGGGGCTCCGCGCCTCTGAACCAACGGCCGCGCTCTGCGCCTCCAAACTAACGGCCGCACCCTGCGCCTCTGAACCAACGGCCGCGTTCCGTGCTTCCTTTAGCAGCCCGTCCCAAAACGACAGCTTTTTCCCCGTAGATGGGGTGCCTGGGCTCGGGAGCTGCAAAGAGCGCTCCCACGGCTGCGAATCCCCACACTCAGCGGACCCACGATCGTCCGCACCCTGCCGGGGCCCCTCCTGCAAGCAGTCCTGGGTGGCCTTCCACTTTCCCTGCTCCCACTGGACTGGCCGAGCTTTTTTCAGTGCCTGCATGAGCCTGCCCCATGATTTTAGACTCCGCCCTGAGCCTGAGGACATAACCTCCTCCGCTAGGGCCCCAGTACAATTATCCCATACCTCCGGGCGGAAGATATCCTCCGGATGCCTGATCACCCCAGCGCGCAGGAGCCTCGACACTGCGAGGACAAAATCACCTGGCTCACAATCTATGCCCCAGTCTCTGTGAATTTTAAACATGACCTTAACAAGGGGCTCCATGCTCTCCACTGCTGGCTACCGGCGCGAGACTTCCTCCTTCACCAGGCCCTGGCGCGAGACTTCCTCCTTCGCCGAATCGCAACACGAGACCTCCTCTTCCGCCGGCTGCGACGCGAGCCCTCCTCCTTCACCAATTTTCTGGCGCGACACTTCCTCCTTCGCCGCCCCGGCATGAGCCTTCCTCCTGCGTTGGTCCTAGGCGCGAGCCTTTCTCCTTCGCCACTCCTGGCGCGAGCCCTCCTCCTTCGCCAAATGCCAGTGGGAGACCCTTCCCTCTTGCTGGTCCTCCGGGAGCGTCCTTCCCGCCGGAGACAGTCCTGCTGCTCCGGCCGCCGTCCACTCGCCCAGGCGATTCCCGCTTCCCGGATTGTCCCAGGTTTCGGCACCACTTGTTGCCGCTGCTTGGGGCGTGGCGTCCCGGGTCCAGGACGGTTCAGGGGCGGTGCCTCTGCCTTATGGGCCAAGCACACGCATACACCAATGTGGTGGACAGTAACTGGCCTCTATTAACGGTTAGACAGGGTCTTTTATAACAGGGGGTAACGGTCACTAACAGTAAAAGGGGAGGGGTTCTGCGTGATCTCGCGATATCTCAAGACCTCGCGATATTTCCCCACATTCCCACCATGAGGAATTTTCTTCTTTCTGCCTCTCTTCTACTCATCTTTCTATTGAGGTGATCCCTGATTGTTGGACCTCAAACCCAGCACTGATAGACATTCCTGCAACATTCCTGTCTTGGAATAGCCCAGGATCCTCCCTGGCCAGCAAGCAGATAATCCAAGGCCGTGCAGTTCTGCAGAGCCCCATTTGTGTTTGTTGGAGCTTGCAGGATGTGCTGTTGGATATTTTAACAGCATCACTTCTTACTTCTTCTAATAATTGATTTAGTTCATTAATGTGAATTGGGTGCAGCCATACACAGCCAGGGGTTTCCATTTCCCCAGTGGGCCATTGTTAAGGGCATGGAGCACATCTGGGAGATGGGTTCTCCATGGAGACAGATTCCCATCTCCTCATTTTTT
This sequence comes from Agelaius phoeniceus, assembly GCF_051311805.1. Classification (NCBI taxonomy): domain Eukaryota; kingdom Metazoa; phylum Chordata; class Aves; order Passeriformes; family Icteridae; genus Agelaius; species Agelaius phoeniceus. The sequence continues at coordinate 6,695,905 of NW_027509867.1, read as the reverse complement.
CAACTGCTCTTTTAACAACCCCTTCACCCTTTCAACCAATCCTGCAGCTTGTGGATTGTCTGGGATATGAAAAACCCTTAATCACTGTATTTCTCACAGTAATAGAAAAAGCATTCTGCATCACAGTATCAGCAAATCCTATAGAAATAGCCAATTTAATCCCCTTCTCCTTTATGCCTTGTACAGAGTTCACAAAGTTTACCACTGACATTTGGGGCTTGGCCAGTCCTTTTCTGTAGAGTATTTAGTGTCACAGTGAGCAGCTAAAGCTGACATATTAGTACTGTCAGCCTTATTTAATAGTATCAATTTTTAATTACATAGATACGAATATAAATTATTGTGTTATATTATATATAACTATTACGATTAATTTATATTCTTATTATTAATACTATCATTATAATTATATCACTAGTACAAATGAACCTGAGCTCAAGATTGAAACCTTCTGTCACTCCGTGTGGGAGTCACAACAACAATTTTTCCTTCTGTTGGTGCTGTTTCCAAAGTGTCATTAACAAAGTTCACCCCCGTCTTCCCAAACCCACAAGTTCTTTTCCTTTTCCGTGTGCAATTTTTGGATGCATTTGAAGCCATCCAGGGGTTCAGCCTCTTTTACCCGACTGCCCCACTGCTCCCACGGGGCTCCCACCTCAGCCCACTCCAGAGCCAGGGAACTCCAGGGAAGGGCTTCCCATCTGGGAATTTCTGATGGCACTGATTCCTCACAGTTACACTGAACAAGTGAAATTTTGTTGGGATCTGGCCAGACTGGGCCAGTTTTGTTTTGCTAGTGGGCAGGGTCAGCACCAAAGACACAGACACCAACTGAAGGAATTGTGGAATTTATATAATGTATGTCTGCAAAAAATTACAATAGGAGAGGCTCAGCAAAGCACATAATCGTTAGAAAATAATTACAAAAGGAGCAGCTCAGCAATGCACCCAACCATCCCCACCAAAGATTGCCTGCAGTGATTGAGAAAGATCCAGCCCCAGTTACCCTCAGCCCTTACCATCCCCCAGACCCACACAGCAGCTGGGGAAGCTGTCACAGCCAAGGGCTGCAGAGCCACTCCTGGGCACTGGCAATTCCTGCAGGTGCCTCCAGCCCCAGGTGAGGCTCCAACCCCGCTGGGAGAGGGCCCAGCTCTGACAGTGCTGAATGGACAAACTGACAGCACTTCCAGTGTGGCAACATCTGGTTTCATCCTCCTCTTGGCTCCCTCCCAAAGCCTGGCCAGGGCCCCAGGAGGGACCAAGGGAGGTGACTTTGACCATTCAGCCCCAAACAATGCCAGATGTCAGATTTCATGGCCTGGACTGGCTTCTAAATACACAAAGGTCAACACATGTTTCACTAATGAATGGCTACATTTATCACAGTGCTAATGACGATGCATATTTCATCAGGGAGCAGATACAAAGATAACCTTTGCTTGGAAGGTTCATCCAGAGGCCACCTTGGGCTCAGGGCCTGCTGTTCAGGCCTCACTCAGGGCTGCTGTCCAGGCCTTGGCACTTCAGAGACGTGCTTTGGGGCTGGGCTTGGCACTGCTGGGTGAGCGGCTGCACTGGGTGAGCTCAGAGGGCTTTTCCAACAGAAAGGATTCTGTGATTCCATTATTCCATCCACTGCATTCAGCTGGGTCTATTTTAGCAGCATTCATTTGCTCAGAAAGTCTTCTCCTGCCCAGCTCCTGTGGCCTGAGGCTTCAGCTCCTTCAGCTCCTGGTGCTGAGCTGCTCATGCTGAACGAGACGACTCGGAGAGAAGAGCACAGTCCATGCAATTCCTTCTGGGACACGGAGAGGGGAGGCTGTGCAAACAGGAGCATTGTTTGCTGTGGCCTCCTCTCTGCCCTTCACGCCTTTCAGTGCTTGGAACCAGCCAAGAGCTTTCTCCAAGAGTGCAATGGAGCAGCTGTTCCTGCTCCTGGCTCTGGCTCTCTCCAGTCTCTGCCCTTGCCTGCTTCTGTCCCTCGTGCTGTGCCCTCTGTTCCCCCAGGGCTGGCTGGCTGCTGCCCAGGACTGTGGCACTGGCACAGATCCAGTGCTCCAGAGCCTCCTTTCTGTGCCCTTGGAGCTGCCTGGGCACAGCAGCCTTTTCCATCTGCAAGCTCCCCATGGACAGGGAGTGCCCAGCTCCGTTCCTTGCACAGCCTCCAGGAGCCCAGGGCTGCCATCTCAAGTCCCTGCTGGCACTGGGGGCTCCCAGGTGCCTCAGGCTGCTGTGACACTGCTGCACACGGGAGGGAACAGGGGCAGGGGCTGTGCTGAAAGTCAGCTCCATCTGCTGCTGCTGCTGCTGCTGCTGTGGGGTCATTTGTACAGCCCTGGCCCAGAGTCAGGGATCAGATCCTGCCAGTCTCTTCCAGCCCTGGCTGCTCAGTGGTTGGGCCTTGGAGCCTCAGGTGGGCAAAGGCAGCTGCTCCTGGTCCCTCTGTGTGCCCGTGTTCAGCAGTGCTGCTCCATCAGTCTGTGCCCAGCAATGGGGAAAAGCCTCAGCCCTGCAGGGCCAGGAGCTGCCGGGCTCTGCCTGAGCAGCTCAGCCAGCAGGAAGGGAGCTGCTCCACACGGGAACCAGGAACAAGGGACATTCCTTTGATAGGACATGTTTTCTATTTAAAGGAAAAAAAAAGGAAAAATGGAAAAATAGGTAAATTTTAAAAGATAAGAATAAAATCCAAGTGTTAGAGAAAAAATATAACATAATGTTAGTGAAAAAACAAAACATAAATGCAAAGTTACATTCTTTGCATTAGGAGGTACATGATCTTTTGAAAAAGAGAACTCAGTTATTTACATTGTAAATGTGCTGATGCCATGGATCCATCTTACTGACCTCAGCAGCCTTTTAAAAGATTTTGGGCTTTGTTTCCAACATTGGTATTTGAAATAATGGTCGAAGCAAGAGGAAATTGCTTTGTGCCCTTCCAGCTCCAAGCAGGACTGGGAAGGGAAACTCTGTCAAAGCCCAAATCCTTTAGAAGATGCCCTTCCTTCTCAGCCTGGGAATGAGCTGCACATTCCCTTTGAAACTGTCAGGGATTTCTTAAAGACACAAAGTCCCACTTAGGGCTTTTTGCTCTGGTTTGGCAGTGCAGAAGGGCAATTCTCCATCCACCAGCTCCAGACTGTACTGCCTCAGGAGCACGGCCCACTCGCCAGCTTTGGCCCACTCGTGGCACTGCTAGAGGAGGAAGAAAGCGCAACTGCACAATTCCAGCCAATCAAGAAGGAAGAATGGGACAGACAAACACCCTGTGCAGATCCAGGTGTTCAGCTGGGACTGTGGAGAGTTTGGGTCCTTGCCAATTGGATGTGTGTCCCCAGCTGCAATCTCTGGGCCTGCAGCAGAGTCTCACTCAGCTGCCAAAGCAGAAAGCTCAGGCGCTGTGCTCGCAAGGGGCTCGTCTGATGCAGAGCTGTCAGAGCAATGTGAGGGCAGAGCCAGCCCAGCTGGGCCCAGGGCTGAGCCCAGCAGAGCCCTGGCAGAGCCCAGAGCAGCCTCAGCAGCCACAGAGCCCGGCTGCAAGGAGAGAAAGCAGAAACCGCCCGTCAGCTGAGGGCTCCTGTGCCCTTGTGCCAAGGCCTGCGGTGCCCAGGCCATGCTGGCTGTGCCCAGAGTTGTGTCCAGAGCTGCCCATCCCTGCTGCCTTTGGCAGCAGAGCAGGAGGGCAGCACATGTGCCCAGCCTGCAGCCAGCCATGGCACATCCAGCCCTCAGCAGCTGCCCAGAGCAGGATGCTCCTGTGCTCGCTGCCATCTCCCAAAAGCTCTGATCCCACCCTGCCAAGCACACAGGGACCCACCTCACGCCAGCCACGGCTGCAAGAAAAGCTGCTCCCAAACCATGGCCTCAGCCTTCTCCAAGGCCACCGCCCATCCACGCCACAGCTGCTCCCAAGCACTTCCCCATCCACACTGGACCACCTAGAACGCTTCCTCTGGAAAAACAAACAACACATTCTTGAAAAGAGATTAGATGCAAAAAGGGAAAACAAGAAAAACGGTAAAAACTCTTATCTTTGTCAGGGCCTTGAGGAAGGCCCAACTCCTACATGGTAGGGAAAAACCCAGCCATGGCTGAGGGAAGCCCACACTTTCTCTCTTCCACCCTGCACTGCCCCCCAAAATCACAGTGATCCCAAAGCAAACAAGGGCAGTGCAGTAGCCCAGCCCTTCCTTGCCTGCAGAGCAAAGCAGCCCCTGCACAGGTTCTGGAGTCCCACCTCTGCTCCCACCATGGGGCTTTGTTTGTGTCGGGCTGGCTGCCCCAGCCCCAGCCCCAGCCCCAGCCCGGGGCACGGTGGCTGCTGGGGGCTGTTGGCAGGGCCAGGAGCCCACTCCCATTTCGTACCCAGCCCAGCCCATCCCCCAGCCCTGCCAAAAAGCACCTGGGCAGCGACTGAAGGATGAGTTGCATCTGCCCCAGCAAAGGGGGAACCTTCGCTTCCCAGCCAGGCTGGGCCGTGCCCAAATCTGGCAGCATTTCCCAGGGTGTGGACTCATCTGCAAATTCCCTGTGGAGTTTGGCTTTGAAGAAGGTGCCAGAATCAAAGTCCATCACCTTCAGCCTCCAGTGGCCAGGCTGAGGAAGAGCTTGTCATCCTTGATGTCATCCTGGCTGTCTCCAGCAGCAGCAGCAGCAGCAGCACCAGCAGCAGCAGCAGCACCAGCAGCAGCAGCAGCAGCAGCAGCAGCAGCAGCAGCAGCAGCAGCATCCCCAGCCGGTACAGCTTCTCCAGGGGCTCCTGCTCCTTCCCTGGGGGGAGACCAGGCTCTCAGGGCTCTGCCCAGGGCCCCAGCTGTCAGGGAACCAGCACAAGCAAAACCAGGTTGGATGGCGGCCACCAGTGCTGGGCAGAGCAGCTCAGCTCCAGCACAAGGGCTGCGTGTGCCCATCCCATGGCCCCGGTGCAGTGACACAGGCAGCACAAAAAGGTCTGGCTTCCTCTGCTTCTCATTGCCAAGGCATGTGTGGAGCTGCAACTTACCAGGGCCCTGGATCAAAGTGTGCCTGTGGCTCTCTCCCTTCTTCTATGGCAGAGGAATATCCTGCACCCAACGATCACAGAACAGGTCTTCTAATGTGGGTCTGTCCAAGGAGTTCACGGATAAACACCACCTGATCAGATCTTTGCACTCTGGCAAGAGAAAGCAGAAACTGCCGGTCAGCCAGAGAAGGCTCCTGTCTGCTTTGCCCCACTATTCCCATGGCCAGGCCATTCTGGATGCGCTCAGGGTTGGGCCTAAACTTTCCCATCAATTCCCTGTTTTGGAGGAGAGCAGGACCTGTGCCACCTCCTCAGCAGCTGCCAGAGCGGGATGCTCACGAGCCCGCTGCTGGCTCCCAGCACTGGGATTCCCCCCGTGCCCAGAGATGAGGATCCACCTTGAGAGAGCCCTTGTGGCAGCGGGAGCTGGCCCCAGCTGAGGTTCCGGCCCCTCCTGAACGGGTGCTCCCCGCAGACCATCTGGTGCAGCAGGATGCCCAGGGACCAGATCGTTGCTGCCTCGCCATGGTACCAGCCAAAGTCGTTCCATTCCGGGGGGCTGTAGGACAGTGTTCCTATGGAATACAGATGGAGTTCAGCAGGGGGATGCTGCTGCTCCCACAGCCTGGCCCCAGCATCCCTGGGCCGGCGGGGGCTGCATCAGTGGCACACAGGGTGACCACTGCCCTCTCGCCAGCACCTGGGACTTGTGCACAAACTTAGGCTTGCAAAAGAAGCCACTGGTGTCAGAAGAGGGCAGAGGAAGCCCTGGCTAAGCCTGACCCTGACCTGTAAAGGAAAAACCCTCTCCATGCTGGGGAAAACATGCCCTTATCCTCCCTGCCTGCATTGCCCCAAAAATATTAGGAAGCCAAGGCAAACAGGGAGAGTGGATCAGTCCAAGCCCTTCCTCTCGCCTGCACACCAAACTGGCTGGGGCACAGGTTCCGCCCCCATCTCTGCTACCCCCACCCACTGGGGTTTTGGTCGGGCTGGCTGCCCCAGCCCAGCCCCAGTCCTGGGCAGAGTGGCTGGCAAAGGCTGCCAGCAGGGCTGGAAGATGGCTCCACAGCCAGCCCCGCTCTAAAGCAACTCAGCTGAAGACTCAGTCCCCTGACTGGCAGCAAAAGGGAGAATCCCCGCTGCCACAGCCAGCTTGGGCTGGGAGATGTTGGGCCATGAGATGCCGGAACCAGGAGTACACCCTTACGTGGGCTCACCTGCAAAGTGGGTGTAGGCTGTCTCTTGCAGGTAGGTGCCACAGCCAAAGTCGATCAGTTTGGCCTTCCCGGTGGCCAGGTCAAGCAGGATGTTCTCTGGCTTGATGTCCCTGTGCAGGACCCCGCAGCTGGTGCAGTGCCGCACGGCCTCCAGCACCTGGCGGAACAGCGCCCGCGCCACCTCCTCGGGCAGGAACCGCCGTGCCCCAATGAAACGCTGCAGGTCCTGACACCGCTCTGGCCGCTCCAGCACCATCACGATGTGGTTGGGCAGCTCAAGCCACTCCAGCAGCTGCACCACACCAGGGAAGCCAGTGGACACCTTGGCCTGCAGCACGATCTCCAGAGGGGCCCTGCTGCCGTCGGGCTGCGGGAGGAGCACGATGCCCTCAGTGGGGCCGATGCCGTGCCGGGGCTCGGGGAGCCCTCAGCCAGCCCGGGATGCTCTGCGCCCTGCGCTGGACCCACGCCCGCTCCCCCTCGAGGCGTCCTGGCGGCTTCCACCGTGCCGGGCTTCGGCTCATCCCCGCCCGGCAGCCCCGGCTGCTGCCGCTGGCTCCGCTCACTCACCAGCTCGTCCCAGTGCCGGACGCGGTTCCGTGGCACCCTTTTGATGGCCACCTGCAAGCCAAGGACAGCAGCGGGCTCAGCTCGCCGCCCGCCCTGCCCAGCCCCACCTCCTCCTCCTCCTCCTCCTCCGCCCCCTCCTCCTGCGCCCGCCGCCGGCCCCGCCGCTCACCGGGGCGCCGTCCGAGAGCCGCGTGGCCGCGAAGACGCTGCCGAATCCTCCGCGCCCCAGCAGCGAACCCACTCGGTACCGCTCCTGCAGGGCCTCGTGCGCCTTCCCTGCGGGCGGGACGCGGCTGTCAGCGCTCGGCCCGGGGCCAGCAACGGCCCCCGAGCGCCCCTCAGCCGCCCCGGGCCGGCCATGCCCAGGCGTTCGCTCTTTGGAACGCGGCACGGGAGGCTCGGGGCCGGCGGCCGCGCTGCCGAGCGGCGGAGCTCGGGCCGGGGAAGCCGCAGCGGAGGCGGCGGGAGCGGCCGCGCCGCCTGTGTCCTCCGCGGGCCCCGGGAGGAGCCGGGGCCGGGGTCGGGGCCGGGGCCGGGGCCGGGACTGGAGCCTGCCTCGGGGGCGGGGCCGGGCTCGGGCCAGGCGGAGCCGAAGGGCGGCGATGCCGCCCCCGCACCAGGAACTGATGCCCGCCCAGCAGCGCCACCGCCAGTACGGCCAGAGCCGGGCGGAGGCGAGAGCGCGGCGGGACGGCCGGGGCCGGGCACGGGGCAGCCCCGCCCGGGGCCGGGGGCGGGCCGGGGGCATGGCCCGGCCCGGCAGGGGAGAGGGAGGCGGGGAGAAGAGAGGGACGCCGGGCAAGGGACCCCGAGAGAAGGGTGCCCGACAGCGGGAACGGGAGAGAAAGAAAAACAGAAGGAAAAACAGAAAGAGAAGGAAAAAGAGAAAGAGAAAGAAAGAAAAAGTGATCTAAAATATCTGTTCTGCTGCTGTCGCTGCTGCTGCTGTCGCTGCTGCTGCCGCCGCTGCTGCTGCCGCCGCTGCCGCCGCTGCAACTGAAGCACCGGGGCCGTTCGTCCCCGTGTCCGTTCCCCGCTCGCCCCACGAGCCCCACGTTCGAGCCCCGCGCGCCCCGGGCACAGCCCCTGAGTCTGTCCAAACACGGGAACTTTGCAGCGGTGAGCCCAGATGCAGAGCCCTGACTCCTGCACACTGGCACAGCAATCCCCTCGCTTGCTGCTCTGCATTGGCCTGGCTGAGGGTCAAACACTGTCGGGCCACCTTCCCTTGGGCTAGGATTCCTACCTGACCCAAGCACTGCACTTACATCTCCAGTGTTGCCTTCCAGTAAAACCAGGGGAAGGAAAACTCTGTGTGGCTGATGGTACTTTCGAGTGTCTAAAAATCACTAAGTCACCGATCTTAGAGGTGCAGTGCATCTGGAATTCCTGGGATGGAGAAGTAGTGCAACATGGAAAAGGGGAGCATAGAAATAAATAGGGGAAAAGATCTTGGATTGTTTCTTTCATTTTCATTTCCCTTCTGGAAAGCTGTTTCAGTTTTCCAGGAATCTTCTCCTGTCTGCTCTTCCCAAGAATGTCTCATGGAGAACAAGGTCAAGCTTCTGTCCCAAGATTTGCCAGCAGGAAATTATGCCACTGGTGAAATTTTCATTGTGACTGTTTGTGCTGGCTTAGGGCAAATTTTGGGAGGAAACCTCCAAAAGGGATCAGTCTAGAAAGCAAGTTCAAGCAGCCCCTCCCCCTACTAGTTCAGGAAAAGACTTCCCTCGAGAAAAGTGAAAAAAACCCAGTTTATTTAACAAATAAACTATTCACAAGCATGAATACTGAATAATATTAAATAAAACCTCTGACAGTGCTGAAGAGATGGCAAATTCAGAAAATCCTTTTTGTGGGTAGTAGTTGGCTCACTCGGTCTCTTCTAAGTCCCTCTGGTGCTGGAATGCAGCGTCCCAGAGCTCGGTGGGCCACAGGTGTGAGCTGCAGGTGTTTTTCTGGGTTTTCAGTCCAGAGCAGGTTTAAACAATTCCAAGAAAAAGCAAAGTCACAGTCCCAGGAACTTCTCTGCCTAAGCTAGCTAAAACCAAATTGCTGGACCTGGGCTGTGAAGGCATTGGGAAATTTCCAAATCTGGGCACTGGTGGTCCCAGCAAACACCAGATCTGGATGGTGCTGGAGCCAGAACCTGGAAATTGCCAAATTTTGGCTTTCTGTGCCAGCAAATCACTGGACTTGGGCTGTGCTGGCTCCAGGAAGTTTTCAGATCTGGGCACTGGCACTGCCAGCAAACACCAGATCTGGGTGGTGTCGTTGCCAGCGACAGAAATCTGCTGGATTTGGGCTCTGCTGGCACTGGGAAATTTCCAAATCTGGGCACTGGCACAGCAAACACAAGATGTGGGTGGTGCCAGACCCAGCAGCAGAAAGTTGCAGGGTTTTGGATTTCTGTGCCAGTAAATTGCTGCTGCACTTGGGCTGTGTCAGAATAGGGAAATTTCCAGATGTGGGCACTGGCAGTCCCAGCAAACACCAGTGAAACCTTCTGGCCCTCGTCTGGACCGTTGACCAGTGGTTTCCCTGAGAACCAGCTCTGGCCACTTTACAGACAGAGACTGCTTTCATCTGGTGCTCTGGAAACAGAACTTTAATGAAGGCAAACACAACAAACAGGACGGCGTGCACAGTACAGAGAGCAAAGCAGAAAAAAGCCTGGGTCCAGGGTCTAGCAGGGATATTTATCCATTTATTTATGGGGAAGGGTTAAGGTGGGATCTGAGGGAAGGATCCAAGAGGAAGGAAGGATTAAGAATATTACAATTTTTGCAGTATAAAGTAACCAATGGTAGCAAAGAGAACTCAGAACTTTCTCGTAACAATCTGCATAACTGAACAAGAGGATTATGGGCGGGAGTTCCCGCTGACCCTGACTAAAGAGGGTTTTCCCATGGCCTTAAGCCAAGGTCTCCCTCTTCTTTTAAACCAACCCCAACACACCAGATCTGGGCAGTGCTGGGTTGTGGCTTTCTTTGCCAGAAAATTGCTGGACTTGGCTCTGCCAGAACAGGGAAATATCCAGATCTGAGCACTGGCAGTGACAGCAAACACCAGGTGTGGGCACCTGTATTGGCATCGGGCAATTGCCAGATTTTGGCTTTCTGTGCCAGGAAATTGCTGGACTTGGGCTGTGTAAGCCCTGGGAAATTTCCGGATCTGGGCACTTGCACAGCAAACACCAGATCTGGGTGGTGTGTTGTAGTGTGTTTTTATACTTTGTAATAGTTTTGTTTTTGAATCCTGGTATTTTTCCCAAATGGTTCATCCCAGATGGTACCCCCCTGCCTTTACCTGTGTAATCCCTTTCCCTTGCTGAGATCATCCCCAAACCCCCACCCTGGCTCTCTGTCAATCACTCAGCATCCCATCCCCTCTATCCAGAAGCTTCGTTCCAGGATGTCGAGTGATGAGCCAGAGGCCAGGGGTCAGCCCCCCAAGCCTTGCCCCATACGCTGTCCTAAATGTCCATCCCCCAGTACCCATCCCTTAGGGTCACTTCTTGGTTAGTCAAATGTTATCTACTTTGGGTTTCCACCTCCCTTTAAATGTAACCTTGGCACATCTCCCAGGGCTGTGGGCAGGAGGGCCCTGAGGTGTAGGGGCTCCTTTGGGACTCCTAGAATAAAACCTTGGATTAACCCCTGCTAAGAGTCGGCCCTTTATCTTCTACCGATGTCTCTGGTGTCTCTTGTGCTGCACAGGTGCTCAGCCCAGGTGCCCTCAGTACCCTCGGGGCACAGAGAGTGTCTCCCCGCTGTCGGCCGTGTCGGGGCTGCCCCTGGTGTCTGCCGACTCGGGACTGGCCCAGGGTTCCTGAGAGGCTCCAGAGGGACAGAGACAGCACCCGTATAGGTAAACTGAATCGCCCTGGGAGTTTGGAGGTAATTACAAATTGGCCCGAAGGTGCGAATTTTGGTGTCACGTATGAAGAACAAGAAGCAGTGACACGGGCTGAAGAGGCTCCTCCATATAACCAACTGCCCCCAGAGGAAACGCGCTACGCTCTTTTCACTGATGGTTCCTGTCACATCTTAGGGATGAACCAGAAGTGGAAAGCAGCCGTATGGAGCCCCACACGACAGGTCACAGAGGCCACTGAAGGTGAAGGTGGATCAAGCCAACTTGCAGAACTCAAAGCCGTTCAGCTGGCCCTGGACATTGTAGAAAGAGAGAAATGGCCAAAGCTCTACCTTTACACTGATTCATGGATGGTAGCCAGTGCTCTATGGGGATGGCTGGAGAGGTGGAATGAGTCCAACTGGCAGCGTAGAGGAAAACCAATTTGGGCTGCTGAAGAGTGGAAAGACATTGCTACCAGGGTAGGGAGGCTACCTGTGAAAGTCCACCATGTAGATGCTCATGTCCCCAAGAGTTGGGCTAATGAGGAACACCAAAACAACAAACAGATCAGGTAGCAAAAATAGAGGTGTTGAAGATAGACTTAGATTGGGAACACAAGGGAGAGTTATTCCTAGCTTGATGGGCCCATGATGCCTCAGGTCATCAGGGCAGAGATGCCACCAATAAGTGGGCACGAGACTGAGGGGTGGATTTAACCATGGACAGTATTTCTCAGGTTATCCATGACTCTGAGACGTGTGCTGCCATCAAGCAGGCCAAGGGAGTGAAGCCCCTATGGTATGGTGGGCGGGGGTCCAAGTACAAGTATGGGGAGGCCTGGCAGATTGACTCCATCACACTGCCCCAGACACACCAGGGCAAGCGCCACGTGCTGACCATGGTGGAAGCCACCACTGGATGGTTGCAAACCTACCCTGTGCCTCATGCTATTGCCTGGAACACCATCCTGGGCCTTGAAAAGCAAATCCTGTGGAGACATGGCACCCCTGAGAGGATTGAGTCAGACAATGGGACTCATTTCAAGAACAGCCTTATCAGCACCTGGGCTAGGGAACATGGCATTGAGTGGGTGTACCATATCCCCTACCATGCACCAGCTGCAGGCAAAGTGGAGAGGTACAATGGACTACTAAAAACCCAGCTGAAAGCTTTGGGTGGGGGATCTTTCAAAAATTGGGAGCAGCATTTAGCAAAGGCCACCTGGTTAGTTAACACCCGAGGTTCCACCAACCGAGCAGGTCCTGCCCAGTCTGAGTCCCTGAATGTAATAGATGGAGATAAAGTCCCAGTGGTGCATGTTGGAGGTTTGTTAGGGAAGACTGTGTGGATCAATTCTGCCTCGAGTACAGACAAACCCATTTGTGGGGTTGTCTTTGCTCAGGGACCAGGTTGCACATGGTGGATAATGCAAAGAGATGGAACAACACGATGTGTACCTCAGGGAGATCTGATTGTGGGGTGAGAATGATATGCAATATCACTATTTGTTGGATGTTACTGCCATTGTCTGTACATTACACCATACAGACATGAGACAGAAGGAAATGTGTAAGTGCTGAAGGTCTGGGCAAGTGGAAGATGGAGAAGGAAATATGCAAGTGTCGAAGGTCTGAGCAAGTGAAAGATGGAGCTTTGAGTGAGTAAAGTGAAAGGGGGAAATCCTGCAGCTCTGTAGCATAGGGCATGGATTCACTCGTCCAGTGTGGGGATGTGAAGAGGGCATGACGGGTATTGCTTGTAATTTTTGGGGGAGCAGATGGAAATTTTGTGTGAATAAATGCATGATGTGTGGTAGTATGTTGACGATATGGGGAAAAGGGGTGGAATGTCCTAGGGTGACGTTATGATGCTTGTATCCCCATTCATGTGTTCTGTTAATGTTGGATATTATGTTCTGTACCTTTAAGACCGGCTCTGAAGAGGGAAAGTTTTGTTTTGGTTTTCTTATCAGCCTGGCGGGACACAGAGACTGCAGCTTTTGCTTTTTCTGCTTTTGCTTTGCTTTGCTCTCTCGCTCTTGCTTGCTTCGCTTCTGCTTGCTTTTGCTCATTAGCTAGTTTGCTAAACTGTCCAATTTCTTCCTGGACTGTTTCTCCTTTCCTTTTTCTGACCATTTTGAACCTGCTGCGGACTGGGACCTGGGAAACACCAAGAATCTGCACCTTGAGGCCTGCAGCAGCTGCCCCAGCACCGGAGGGCCTGATAACAGAGCAACCACCCCCAAGAGAGACTTTCTGAATTTTTCATCTTTTTTCAGAGCGGTGTCATCCAGAATTGTTCATTTTGTGTGCTGGGGGTGCTGTGCCTGTTAAATAAACAGGTTCTTTCCACTCCTCTCCGAGGAATCGTTCCCAAACCGGTTGGGGGGAGGGGCTGTGTGGGTTTGCTTACTGGAGGGGCCCTAATTTGGAAATTCTCCTCCAAATTTGCCCTAAACCATGACATCTGCCCATTCCCCCAAAGTCTCTGGGCAGGGATGGCCTCAATGGGGGCTGCTGACATCCTCAGCAACTTGGAGGCCGTTGCTGAATTTTCCTGCTCCAGAGGCTTGTTCAGCCTTCAGCTCTTCAGTGCAGGAATTCAGTGTCCCAGGCCCTTAACAAGCCAAGACTCTGGGAGTAATTTGATTTTAATTTTCAAATCCTTTGTGGTTAATTTGACAGATTTCAGTAGTGTATTCAAACTGAATAAATTCTATTTTAAAAGACACCGAGAAAAGAATATTTAGGTCCTATTTAGGTTTTCTTTTCCTGTTGATATATTAATATGTGCAATCTCCAGTTGGCATTGAATCCAGGTACCTCCTTGTGCAGTTTGAATAGATAGGAAAATCAAGACCCTTCATGGCTGACAATCAATCAGACTCTGTCTCTACGCCCTCCCCACCATTTCCCTCGTCCAGCCCCTGGCACTCCTATGGATCAGGAATGGTGTGGCCAGCAGGAGCAGGGCAGGGATTCTTCCCCTGTGCTGGGCACTGGTTGGGCAGCACCTCGAGGGCTATGTCCAGTTCTGGGCCCCCCAATTTAGGAAGGACCTGGAGGGGCTGGAGCATGTCCAGAGAAGGGCAACAAGGCTGGGGAGGTGTCTGGAACACAAGTCTTGTGAGGAGTGGCTGAGGAAGCTGGGGTTGTTTATCCTGGAGAAGAGGAGGCTCAGGGGAGACCTCATCACTCTCTACAACTCCCTGACAGGAGGGTGCACCCAGGTGGGGGTCGGGCTCTTTTCCCAGGGAACAGTGACAGGACAATAGGACACAGCCTTCAGCTGCACCAGGGGAAGTTTAGGCTGGACAATAGGGAATATTCTTAAAACAAAGGGTGATTGGGCATTGGAATGGGCTGCCCAGGAAGGTGGGTGAGTCACCATCCCTGGAAGTGTTTAAAGAAAGACTGGATGTGGCACTCAGTGCCATGGTCTGGGTGACAAGGTGGTGTTGGGTCCCAGGTTGGACCTGATGCTCTCCAAGGTCATTTCCAGCCGGGCTGATTCTCTGATGATTGTGACACTGCAGGGCCCTGGGGAAGCAAAGGGTCATTGTGACACTGCGTGGCCTGGTGGCACTAAGAGGACCATGGTGACACTGTGTACGACATGGCAGCACAGAGCCAAGGGGCCCTGGTGACACTGTGGGGCTGGATGGAAGCAAGGAGTCCATGGTGACCGTCTGGGTCCTGGTGGAACCACAGAGGCCACTGTGACCCTGCAGGGCCCTGGGGAACCATGCAGAGCATTGTGACAGAGCAGGACCTGGTGTCATGATGGGGCCATTGTGACACTGCAGGACCCCATGGAACCAAGGGGCCAGTGCTGCTCCTCAGGGACTCCTGGAATGAAGGAAACATGTTTGACACCATGGTGGCCCTTGGGCCAGAGGCAATTGTGACACTGTGGAACCAAGGAGAGCATTGCTGCCCTGCCAGACCTCATGGAACCAAGGATCCATTGTGACACTGCAGGGCCCAAGGATCCAAGGGACTTTGTGACACTAAGGGATCCCATGGAATCAAAAGGGACATTGTTACACTGGGAGGCCTCATGGAGTCATGGAGACCATTGGGAGACTCTGGGGCCTCCTGGAACCGTGGTGACACCAAGCTGACTGGGAGTGTTGATCTGCTGGAGGGTAGGAGGACTCTGCACAGTGCCCTGGACAGGCTGGATCCAGGGGCCAAATCCAACAAGGTGAGGTTTAACAAGTCCAAGTGCCGGGTCCTGCACTTTGGCCACAACAACCCCTGCAGCACTACAGGCTGGGGACAGAGTGTCTGGAGAGCAGCCAGGCAGAAAGGGACCTGCAGGGACTGATGGACAGCAGGCTGGACATGAGGCAGCAGCGTGCCCAGGTGGCCAACAAGGCCAATGGCTCCTGGCCTGGATCAGGAATGGTGTGGCCAGCAGGAGCAGGGCAGGGATTCTTCTACTCTGCTCAGGGGCACTGCTTGGGCAGCACCTCGAGTGCTGTGTCCATATCTGGGCCACCTGGGGAGGGCAAGAGGAAGAAATTTGTAGCAGAGAAAGAGTAAAGAAAGCAAAGGTGAAGCAGAGGAAATGCTCAGGGCAGTTTGGGGGTGGCTGCCAGGCAGCCCTGGCTCTGAGCAACAGCGTCTGCAGTGACACAGGAAACTCCCAGCTGATGGGAACAAACTTTCTGGCTGAGTGCAGAGGCCAGGACAAAGCTGAGTGGTTTCCCTGGTGTCCCCCAGGCCTGGCTGGCCCCAGGGGCTGATGGCATTTGTGCTCCCTCAGGTTCATGTCCCCACAGCAACAGCATGGGGGTGCTGCCCCTGCTGTGTGCAATGCAAACAGGGGCTGCTGAGGCAGTGCTGCCGTGTCTGTGCCTGCAAGGATGGGGCACCTGTGTGAGCTGGGGGAGAGGCCAGGGCTGCAGAGGGGGGATGTTGTTGGCAGCTGCATGAGGACGCTCTGGGACGCTGCCCTGGGCTGTGCAGCGCACTGGGCATGGATCAGCCCCTGCTCTGCTGCTCCTTCCCGTCTGCCCCAGGGCCCTTGCAGAGCCCCAGCCATGCTGTTTGCCCCCAGCCTGCCCACAGCCAGCCTGGGGCTGCTCACGGGGGTTTCTGTGCTGCTGAGCATTGGCCTGGCCGTGTTCTTGAGAGAGCCTGGGCAAGGAGCCTGGAGCCCCCAGGGCCTGGCCTGAGGCGTCAGCGCTGCCCCAGCAGTGCCCATGGCCTGTCCCTGCTGCAGCCCCGGCACTGCCACCCCCAGGGCTGTGCCCGGCCCCGAGAGCACTCAGGCCCTGCAGCAACACCAGGGCCACCAGGGCAGCGGGGCAGGGCCACGGCAGCAGCACTGGCAACACCAAGTGCTGCTGCTGCTGCTGCTGCTGCTGGGCACAGCTGCTGGGCCAGCACTGATCTGCCCCAGCTCTGCACACAGACATTGCTGCTGCAGCTCCAGAGAAGGCAACACAAGGGCATCTCTGCAGAAAACTCTGCTGGGAGAGATCCTTTAGTTTCTTTAAAGCCACCGAGAGTGCAGCCCCTCATTGACACAGTCTGTGGCCACAGGGAAGGTGGAGACAAACAAAATGAGAAATGGCACGAAAAATTACATTTCTTTGTTGACTATATGAAAATACTAAAAGAAAGGAGAAAAAACCAGAACCAAATGAAAAAGAAGTATCAAAGGTGACTTTTTTTACAAATAATTGGAAGAAAAACAAATTGGCCAGCAGTTTTATGTTCCTGAAACCATCCAGTCATCAGTCTCCACACAGCAGCCTTGAGCTCCTGGTTCCTCAGGCTGTAGATGAGGGGGTTCAGGGCTGGAGGCACCACCGAGTACAGAACTGACAGGGCCAGATCCAGGGATGGCGAGGACACTGAAAGTGGCTTCAGGTAGGTAAAAAATGAGGTGCTGATGAACAGAGAGAGCACGGCCAGGTGAGGGAGGGAGGTGGAAAAGGCTTTGTGCCGTCCCTGCTCAGAGGGGATCCTCAGCACAGCCCTGAAGATTTGCACATAGGAGAAAACAATGAACACAAAACAGGCAAAAAACAGAAAACCACTCCCCATAAGAGGACCGAGTTCCCTAATATAGGATTTGGAGCAGGAGAGCTTGAGGATCTGAGGGATTTCACAGAAGAACTGGCCCAGGGCATTGCCACAGCACAGGGGCAGGGAAAATGTATTGGCCGTGTGCAGCAGTGAATAGAAAAGGCCACTGGCCCAGGCAGCTGCTGCCATGTGGGCACAAGCTCTGCTGCCCAGCAGGGTCCTGTAGTGCAGGGGTTTACAGATGGACACGTAGCGGTCGTAGCACATGATGGTCAGGAGGCAAAACTCTGCTGAGATGAAGAACATAAAGAAAAAGAGCTGAGCAGCACATGCAGTGTAGGAGATGTTGCTGGTGTCCCAGAGGGAATTGTGCATGGCTTTGGGGACAGTGGTGCAGATGGAGCCCAGGTCAGCGAGGGCCAGGTTGAGCAGGAAGAAGAACATGGGCGTGTGCAGGTGGTGGCCGCAGGCTACGGCGCTGATGATGAGGCCGTTGCCCAGGAGGGCAGCCAGGGAGATGCCCAGCAAGAGGCAGAAGTGCAGGAGCTGCAGCTGCCGCGTGTCTGCCAATGCCAGCAGGAGGAAGTGCCTGATGGAGCTGCTGTTGGACATTTGCTGGGGCTGCACATGGGCACCTGTTCATGGAGAAAAGGACATTGAAGAGTTAGAGGAGATTCCTGTAATCAAAATCAAAGCCATTTCTCATACACCCTCCCCTGGAACACACAGACAGCATTTGGTGTTTAAGAGTTCTAGGGTGTTCTTTTTAAGCTCCCCCTATGTCTCTTCTTCTATTCTTAGATATCAGAAACTCTCAGGCTGAGGGCAGAGGCTTGGTTGGGGGAACAGGAGGGAGGGGGCTTGTTCAGAGGGAGGGGCTGCACTGCAGGGGCTCCTGTGGGCATCTCTAAACTCTCCTTGCCACAGCATTTCTTGCTTTTACTTTGCCTCATTTCCTGATCCTCTCTTTGCTTCCTGGAGATTTCCCTCCTCCAGGTGTTTCCCTGTGCCTGATCTCTCCCTGCCAGCACTCACAGACCCCAAATCTCTGTGCACTCTCCTTGGCCCTACAGAACCCTGCCTGTTTGCAGGGCACTGGCTGGGGACAGGTTCTGTTTGCAGCTTGGAGAAAGGACAGCTCAGACTGAGCCTGATGGCTCCAACAAAGGTGATGCTGCTGCTGTCCATGGGCAGAGTGGCTGAAAGCACATTAGGGATCTCCTACTGATCACTAAAAGTAACAGTTGGGATATCTCAGGCACTTGTCAAAATTCATAATTATAATTCATAATCAACCTTTGTACTTATCCCCCCCTCCCTGCCATTCTCCAATAGTAGGAAACTGAATACAAAGTCTTTGAAAGTTTCCTCATTTTTTACAAAGTTCTTGTCTTGGAAATATTCTATGACTGATCAGAACCCCTCAGCATGTCAGAACTCCATGAGCATTTCACCTCCTGTGCAGCAGAAATACCCAGACTTGTACTCACAGGCTCTGCAGGCATTGGGATGTTCCAGCTTGAGGAGATGGCTCCAGGAGCTGCAGCTGCATTGTCCTGCAGCCAGAGGTTCCTGTGCCAAGGGCTGGCAGTGATTGTGCCCCAGGCACTTCTCAGCCCCTTCCCAGCCCTGACTGATTGAAGCTCTCTGTGCCTCTGGGCTGTGCCCGGGCTGGCTGCAGGCAGTGCCCCAGCCCTGCTGGGCTGGCACAAGAGCTGCTCATCCAGAGAAATGTGCTTTTGAAGCTCTTCTTGGTGAGCAGGAGCTGCCTCTGTGCCAGGAGCCCAGCCCAGCTCAGCAGCACAGACACAGCACAAGGACTTTAATCAGCCTCTGGGCCTTTGTGCTCAGGCCCTGAACATCAGGCCCTGAGAGGGAGCTGAAGAAACCTCTCCAGAACTCCAAGGCAGAATCCAACTCCAAACTTTCTTGGACTTTTAATGGGTCCCAGAGAGGGACACGACTGAGCAAGTGTCCCCAGGCCCCAGGCAGAGCAGAGAACTGCAGGCAGTGCTGACAGGTGGGGACAAAGAGAAGCCAAGTCTTGGTGCCCTGGGGCACAGCAGGGTCTGTGCCAGCAAGGGCTGGGAGGAGACACCTTGTCCTGAGGCCCTGGGGCCTCCTGGCCCAGCCCCAGCCAGGCTGGGCACTGTCAGCCCCTTGTGCTGCCCTCAGCATCCCCCCCTAGCCCACATCCCAGTGGCCTCAAGGATCTGCTGCAAGGAGTCCCTGGGGAGCCTTGCTCAGCAATGGCCCTGGGGGCTCCTTCATGCTCCCTGCAGGGACTGCAGGTTTTTCAAAGGACTTTGGCTTTGGCTTTTGCCTTGGAGTCTCTGAGAGGTTTGTGCAATCATGGCCTCCAATTATCTGCTGTAATTAGTCCCTGGAGAGGCTTTGTCAGTAACAACACTCAGTGGGGCTCATTAATACTTCGGGGTACTTCAGTTATTTAAAGGTACTTGGTGTTTCCCTTTTGATACAGACTCTGTGAGAGGTTTGTGCAATCATGGCTCCAATTATCTGCTTTAAGGAGTCCCTGGAGAGTGTTATACTGACACCCAGTGGTGCTCAGTAATGCTTTGAGCTTCTCAAATTTTTTAAGGTAGTTTGGAATTTCCTTTCCACACTGAGACTCTGAGAGGTTTATGGTCAATCCTGGCCTCCAATTGTCTCCTCCAAGGAGTCCATGAGGAGCCTGTGCGGGCCATGGACCTCACTGAGACCCATTCATGCTTTGAGACACTTTAGGGTTTTCTTCTGGCTTTGACTCCTGGAAAGGTTTGTGCAATCTCCTCTCAGGCCCTGAGGTTCAAGGGCTCAGCTCCAAATGCACCACAGGGCTCATCAGGATGCAGCAAGTCCTGACAAACCATGGCTCTGCCTTGATTTCCCTCTGCTCTAATGCAGTTTATCAGGAATGTATCTGGAGTGATTCTGGTTTGCTGATTTGAGATTTCTCAGCCAATGCATCTCTTAGTGCAGTGGGATCAATGCTGGCTAATTACCATTGCACTCACTGGAATATATTTACTCATTTCCTGCTGTGAGATAGGATTAGGAGAAAGGCAAAGTAGGCTCAAAATTTTAAAAGGGTATATAGATAAGTTTATTACCACTAGATAGAAAAAAGAATAATAAGGATCTGAACACTTCTCCTCTCCCTACAACCTTTTCTTTCTTACTGACAATGCAAGCAGACAAAACCTGAAAGTTTCAGTCAGTTTACACCATCTAGAACAGTCTTTCTTCAGTTCACTTAGGGAGAGGAGTCTCTCTTTCATGCTATGGAGACTTCTCCATAAGAAAAACGTTCTCCCATGGCTCTCAATTCCCACGAAGAGCAGCTGCCCAGAAAATCTGCAATTGTGAAGTCCCTCCCATTTTTCACAGCTTTACCCACAGCTGTTTTTATGGGCCATGTCAACTAATGGGGTATGAGTTTAAAGATGAGCTGTTCAAGAGCAAAGATTCTCTTCATCTATTTCTGAAATCATCTTCATCTCTGACAACAGAGATCTTCTTCTTCTCTCCCTGAGGCCACAGGATCT
The DNA here is from genome assembly GCF_051311805.1 of Agelaius phoeniceus. Taxonomy (NCBI): domain Eukaryota; kingdom Metazoa; phylum Chordata; class Aves; order Passeriformes; family Icteridae; genus Agelaius; species Agelaius phoeniceus. Next base: position 6,675,666 of record NW_027509867.1, on the reverse strand, counting down.
CACCACTCTTCTCTCTTTCTCTGTTTCAACTTCTCATGGGATCACAGCTACTTCAACTTTTGCTTACTTTAGCATGGAGGTTTTTGCTGAACAGGTCATCTCCCCATATTTTCAATTAGTTATAGGGAAAAAGAGAGTCTGATATATTAATTACATCCTTCTCCATAGCTTTACAAGAGGATTTCAGCCCCAAGATCAAGGCATCTCCTCATCCCTCCCATCTGGGGCTCAACTTCCCCTTCACTGACCTGGGTGACTTCATGTTTGTCCTTTTCTCTCACTGGAGGGAGGATGGAAGCACTGAAAGAGTTCATATCTCACCCGGGGCCTGCAGATGGTTCCGTGCCCCCGGCCGGGCTCGGTGCTTGCGGCCGGAGCTGTTTTACAATGGAGGTTTCTGCAGCGGCTGCGCTGGGGCTGTGTCAGGATGGGCCGCGCTGGGGCAGGGCCAGGATCTCAGCAGCCAGGCCAGAGCACAGCAGCAGCACGGCCGGGGGCCGATGGCTTCTCCTGCCCCTGCCCGGGGCTTGCGGCTGAAGCCCAAGGGTGGCAGAATCTTGGCCGAGCCGGCCCGGCCCGGGGCTGCTCCTGGGGCCCGGCGGATCCTGGCTGGGCCCGGGCTGGCGGCGGGGCAGGGCTCAGCAGGGCCCAGATGTTCCCAACTGCAGCCATGGCCCGGCCCGGCCTCGGCCCCGCGGCCTCCCCTGCCCTGCCCGGCAGCCGATGGGGCCTGGCGGGGTCCCTGGGAAGGGGCCCGGCCCCACGGCAGGAGCCGCCCGGCCCGGCCTGGCTGAGACGGGGCCGGGTCAGCCTTGTTACCTCTGTGCCAGCCAGAAGGGAAAGAGACCCTGCCAGGCTTTCCCATCTTTAACATGTGTCTTCACAGAGGCGTGTACAGTCTCCTTAGTGGTTTAACAGATTGTCAGTTCTCAAAGCTGATTACTGATTGGTTTTTTTGTCAGACACAGATGAAACTGCTAGCAGCTTCTCTTAGAACATCACTTCCATGATGCAAAATCACCACAACAGCCCAGAGCCCAGAGCTCCTTTGTCCATATGTATTGGTCATGTGCCCAAGTCCTCAAAAACCCTTCTTGGGAGATCTCTGGGCCCTTTCCAAGGTTTTTTCAACTGAAAGCATTCCACTCAGAGTCTAAGAAAATCACCAGAAGACATGGCCAGCCTGACCTGTCTGTCCTTACTACTTTTGTCTGGGAGCAATCTTTGGATATATGGAATTTGGGAAGCCAAATTCTAATTTTGGCCATGGACCATGGACATGAAGGTTGGTTCTTTTCCGTAGGAAGGAAGGAACAGAGCCCCAGTGTTTGCCAGGCAGAAGAGAGGTGACCACCAGAGGACAAGGCCAGCCAGAAGCGGCAGGTTTTTTTCTGAGAGAAACCCTTACATATAGGAAAATTTTTAGAGAGAATACCAATTTTGGCAATAGACATTTAAAAAAAGGGATGGTTCCTTTCTATAGCAAGGAAAGCACGGAGCCCCAGTGTTCCAGGAGCTGATGAGAGGCAGCCCTTGACATTGCAACATCAGCCAGACCTGTCAGGTGGCCCCTGGGAGGCCAAGCCAGCCAGGCCTGTTCCATGTTCCCTCGGTTCCATGGGGCCCCACATTGTCCCAATGGTCCTTTGCTTCCCTGAGGCCCTGAGGTGTCATAATGCCCCCTTGGTGACGCCAGGCCCTGAAGGGTCCCAATGGTCTCCATGGTTCCATCAGGCCCCACAGAGCCAGAATGGTCTCTGGGTTCCATGAAGCCCCGCTGGGTCACCATGGCCCCTTGGTTCCATGGGCTCCAGTGGTGCCACAAGGATCCCCTTGGTTCCATGAGGTCTCCACAGTGTCCCAGTGTTCTCCATGGGAAGGAAAGAACCCAGCCCCAGTGTTGCAGGGGCAGTCACCAGAGGTCAAGGCCAGCCAGGCTTGATGGTACTGGCAGATTGTGCCTGGGAGTAACCCTTGGATATCCAGAATTTTGGAGGTGGAATCCCAATTTCAGACATGGACACCTGGAGGATAAGGATGGTTGTTTTCCATTGGAAAGAAAGCACGGAACACTGATTACACAGTGACATTTGGGGATCTATGGGGAGCATTGGGGATCGTTTCTGCACCTCGTGACCCAACAGGAGCTTCTCTAATAAATGTTGCCTGAAGCTCCCACTGTGCCCATCACAGGAACCCCTGTGAGTGTGTGGGACATCCCGGCTCTTTGGCAGCCCAAGGTGCCCTGGGATGTCACCATGGAATGGCTGTGACTGCCTCTGACCACAGGGCTCTTTACCATCCCAGAAACCCCTGGGAGGTCTCCATGGAGCCCCTGTCTCTGCCTGTGACATTCCAGCTTTGGAACAGCCTGGAGATTCTTTGAAAGTCCCCATGGAACCCTTCTGAGGGCCTGTGACAAATCTGATCCTTAGCAGGCAACCATCACCAGCCCCCTGTTGCTATGGTCAGTCCCTTGGCAGCTCCATGGAGACCCCATGCCAGGGGTGATTGCCATGGCCACCAGGGCTGGCACCAGCTGGGATGCTCGCTTTCCACGGGCCGGGCTTCAGGAATGGGATTCCCCAATTTCCTGCTCCTGCTAAAACCACGCTGCCCTGGCTGCCCTCCCGCCTCCCGTGGAAAGCAAAAAAGGCAAAGATCCCGGGCTGGGAGAAGAACAATTTATTGGGAACTGCAAGGAGATAAAGAACAAAAAGGAACAAAAACAATATTGATAACAGAAGGGATAAGTAAAACTATTTACAGAGAAAACTACAACATCAACAACTAGTTCTTCCTGGCAATGTATTTCCTCCTGTCTGGAAAGGACACCCTTCTCCTCAGGGAGAGAGAGAGAGAGAGAGTCCCTTTCCTGCCCCTGGCAATGACCTGAGGTGGGAGTGAATGTAATGACAGGGCCATGGCCAGACCCTCATGTTCTCCAATCCCACATCATGTCATTGGCAGGGGCAGGAAAAGGGACAGGTGTCTTCCCAGCATGGATCACAGGGAACATGGATCACCAGAACTCTGACCAACATGGGGTCTCCAATGGGGGATAAAGCTGGAGCAGTGCATTAAACTCTTCCTGCAGTTGGGGCATGTGCAGGGCTTCTTTTACTGGTGCCTCCGTTGGTGTCTGCTCAAGTGAGAGCTGCTGGTGAAGCTCTTCCCACACTGGGGACACTCGTAGGGCCTCTCCCCAGTGTGGATGCGCCGGTGGGTGACGAGGGTGGAGTTGTGCTTGAAGCCCTTCCCGCAGTCGGGGCAGAGGAAGGGCCTCTCATCCGTGTGAATGCGCTGGTGCTGGAGGAGCTGAGAGCTGGTGTGAAAACTCTTCCCACACTCGGGGCACTGGTAGGGCCGCTCCCCTGTGTGGATCATTTGGTGGATGATCGTTTGGGGCTTCCTACTAAAGGTCATCCCACATTCCCCACAGTTGTATGGCCTTTCCCCAGTGTGGATCCTCTGGTGGCAGATCAAGAGAGACTTCTGCCTAAAGCTCTTCCCACATTCCCCACACTCATAGGGCCGTTCCCTGGTGTGGGTCTTGTGGTGGGAGATCAGGTTAGAGTTCTGGCTGAAGCTCATCCCACATTCCCCACACTTGTAGGGCTTCTCCCCGGTGTGGATCCGCTGGTGCCTGATGAGGTGGGAGTTGCGCTTGAAGCCCATCCCACAGTCAGGGCAGTGGAAGGGCCTCTCATCCGTGTGAATGCGCTCATGCAGGAGGAGATCAGAGCTGGTGTAAAACCTCTTCTGACACTGGGGACACTCGTAGGGCCTCTCCCTCTCCCCAGCGTGGATGTGCTGGTGGGTGATGAGGGTGGAGTTGCGCTTGAAGCCCTTCCCACAGTCAGGGCAGCGGAAGGGCCTCTCCTCAGTGTGAATCTGCTGGTGCTGGAGGAGACTGGAGCTGGTCTGAAACCTCTTCTGACACTGGGGACACTCGTAAGGCCTCTCCCCAGTGTGGATGCGTTGGTGGATGATGAGGGCAGAGCTGCAGCTGAAGCCCTTCCCACACTCCCCACACTCGTAGGGCCATTCCCCAGTGTGGATCATCTGGTGGCTGATCAGGGTGCTGCTCTGCCTGAAGCTCTTCCCACACTCCAAGCACTTGTGGGGCTTCTCCCCATCATGAAGCTGCCCATGGACCACCAGCTCTGAGCTCTGGCTGAAGCTCTGTCCACCTTCCTGGCTCAGGGTGGGTCTTTCCTCCTCAGAGCACCCTGGGCTGGGTTTGGAGCCCCTCCTCCTGTGGGATCTCTGGGGATTTTCCTCCCCATTGGATTCCTGTGCCCTGGAGTCACGCAAAATGGCCTCATCCATGAGTTTCTGCTGTGGGGATTTCTCCTCTCTGGTCTCCATGCTCAGCTTCTTCCCTGGGGAGAGGAAGGACAAGGAGAGGATGGGATTTGCCTCCGTGCCAGAGGGAAGGGGAAGGAGATCCCCCCAGTGCATCCCCAGCAGGACGGGGTTGGCAGCAGGGTTGTCCTGCAGCCGGGGGCTGTGCTGGGCTGGGAGATGGAGCAGGAGAGAGGGGGAAAGGGGCACTGACTTCCTCCTCACCTGCCCAGGTGTCCCGGGCCTCCTTCCTCTTCCTTGCAGCCTCCTCCTCCATCTGGCAAAGGTTTGGGGATGTGAAATCCTGTTCTGGGAGGAAAGCAAGGGATGAGCGCATTGAATTTTTACTGGTTTGAAGACAAACCTGGGGGAGAGTCTAAACCAGAATTACAATTTAATAAGAAAAGAAGATCAAGGCAATGCTACAGAAACACTGCCTTAAACTGACAGAGTCAGGATATAACCTGACACCCTGTTGCTGCTCAGGGTGGTGGCAGCAGTCCCATTAAATGGTGGCTGCAGTCCTGTTGGAGTGATGAACGTGATTCTGTCCGAGCAGTGATCCTGTAGAAGGGTCTGGTCTTCCTCTGAAGGTCCAGGGGTGGTTCTGGAGCTCTTGTCCTCTGGGAATCCAGTAGGCAAGCTGCTCCTGGTGTTGCAAGGCTCAGCTTATATGCAGGTAGGAATGCTTGGATCCTCCCCCTGGGCGGAGCATCCCACAATGGGATGATGGAATTTTATCAGTCCTGCAGTGACACTCAATGGCCCATTCACAGAAGATATCTCCCCTGGAGGGCGTTATCAGGGCTGAGTCATGGAAGAGATCAAGAACACTGCCCCACCTGTTTATAGCAGTTGATGAAGATGGGCATTGAAAACATGCATTTGGTTCCATCTTACACTGCAGCCTGAAACAGTGGGGGAATCCCTGCTCACGGGGTGAACACCACCCCCCTTACCCAAACTGGCTCAGGTGTAAAACCCCCACCCTGGGAAGGCCTCACACACAGGGGACAATGTCACACTTGCCCTGCCCCAGGGGAGGTCTCTGTCCCTGTCACTCTGTGGCTGTCACCCCTTTTCTCTTTCACAGGCCGGGGGCTTTGCCAAATCTAAGAATAATTTTTTTTCTCTTTCCCTGTCACCTTTGTGACATCTACACAGAGCTTTCCCTTCCTTTTCATAATCTTTTCATAAAAGAGGTATCGCAATGTATTGGGCCGAATTTCCACTTTTCTTATATTGGAACCTGCCAGCAGCTGAGCTGGAGCTGTGCAGGACCAATGGATTTTGGAATTGCCACAAAATTGCTTCTACTGTGAGTTTTGGGATTTGTTTGCGTTTTCCCCACAAGTGACTTGTGGGAAGAGCAATTGGGTCTGGGGCTAGATGAGTCTGGGACTAGGATGTGATTTAATACAGAACTGTGAGTGTGTCTGAACATGGAGTGAGATTGAGACCAGGATCAGGGTCAGGTTTGGGACTGAGCTCACCCAGAGCAGGAGAGGGGGGATGTCACTGTGGGAATGTTTGGGGAAAATACTGATTTGGGGAGAAACAAGGTGTGAATGCCTTCGGTTGGGGATTCCTCTTGCCCAAGTCCATCTCTAGAAGTCACCTGATGTCCATAATAACCTCCAAAAATCAAGAGTGTATAAAAAAAGTGCCACCAGGAGTGTCCCATTTCCAGTCTCATCCCTCTGGGGTTCTGGTAGTCCCCTGTCTCTGGGCTGTTGGGGATCCCATGGGTCCTGGGGATCCCCCCTCTCCAGGGTCCTGCTAAGGGATGCAGGCGGATTTTGGGGTCCCAAGGTCCCCCTCTCCAGCCTCCCCCCAATCCAGCCACTTGGGGTTCCCCCTTCTTTCCACCACCCTGTCCTGCTTTAGGGCAATTTTGGGAGAAAACTCCCGAAAGGGGTTTCCTCTAGAATGCAGATTCAGCAGCCCCACCCTCAGCCAGTTCGGGAAAATATTTCCTTGCGAAAAGTGAAAAAAACACTTTATTTAACAGGCAAAGCATTCACCAACACAAAAATTGAACAATATTAAGCAATAAAACCTCCTGCTGCTGGAAAATAGGTGACAAACTCCGGAAGTCCCTCCTTGGGCTGGGGCTTGGCTCACTCAGTGTCTTATCAGTCTCTTATCAGTCTCTTATCAGTCTCTTATCAGTCCCCCTGTATTGGAAATGCCACGGCCCAGGCTCAGCCCGGTGGGCCACAGGTGGGAGCTGCCGGTGGTGTTCTGGGTGTTCAGTCCAGAGCAGGTTTAAACAGCTCCAAAGAAAAAGAGAAACCACAGTCCAGGGAACTTCTCTGCCTCAGAGAGCTAAAAACTAACTAAAAGCAAAGGAGAGCTCTGTCCCACCCTCTGTCCATCCAGGAGCCGGAATGTGGAGGAGTGAGTGCAGTGTCTGAAAACAAACTGCAGCTTCTTCCTCCTCCCCTTGGCTCTCAGAACCAGCCTTAAAGGTGCAGAACTCATTTCTGGGCTAAACGGACCGATGGGGCACGAGCATCATGAGGTCACACCAGGACGCGCCCCTGTCAGGGTCAGGGGGTCCCGTCCCCGCCTCATCTCCGGGCTGCCGGGGGTGCCCCAGCTCCGGTATCGCCCCTTCCCCTCTCCCCACCCCAGGGGTCCCCCGTTCCACAGCCCCGGCTCTCACGGGGATCCCCAAAACCAATGTCCCGCCCCGTCGGTACCGGGCCATCCCCACGTGGACCCCCCGGGACCCTCCCGAGGGGCGATCGCGGCTCCTCTGCCCCCGAAAAAGCTCCTCTTAGGGAGCCCGGAGATACCCGGGGCTCGAGTCCGGGATCTGCCGGCTCCGAACACGCTCCAAAAAAATCCTCCTGGAGACCCCTGGCTGGTGTTATTGGGGAATTGAGCTACTTGAGCTGGGCTTCTTGAGGGACTTTCAGCAGCCTTGTGTTCCTCACCATGTGGTGAATGAACCTTGTCAGTCTTGCTGGTATCATTTGCTCCCTTTCCTCCCATGATTTTAAGAAACTTTTCAAGCAAGGACAACAAAATATTTTCTTTTTCACTGGCCACCCACAACAGCCATTTTCCTCATCATTTCTCCCATAAATTCCACAGGAGGAAGGAGGGATTGTGTCCAAGTTTCCAAGAGTTCTTCCAGAAGGAGCCACAACCTCCTCAGTGGAGGTAACCGTGCTGTTGTCTAAGGCACTTGGGGTCAGATAAGAGTGCCCTAAACTCACTCTGCCAAAATAGTCTCACAATCTGGATTAGAAAATATTCAGAGAGATGCCTCCGCCTTAATATAAAGTGCTAACAAGACCAAATCCAAGGCGGATTTTATTAAACAGTAAATGTGAGGTAGACAGAGAGATGGAAAGAAGGAGAAAAGGGGACAGAGCAAGGGAGTGACAGAGACCGAGACCTCCCCTGGGGCAGGGCAAGTGTGACATTGTCCCCTGTGTGTGTGGCCTTCCCGGGGTGGGGGTTTTACACCTGAGCCAGTTTGGGTAAGGGGGGTGGTGTTCACCCCCTGAGCAGGGATTCCCCCACTGTTTCAGGCTGCAATGTAAGATGGAACCAAATGCATGTTTTCAATCCCCATCTTCATCAACTGCTATAAACAGGTGGGGCAGTGTTCTTGATCTCTTCCATGACTCAGCCCTGATAACGCCCTCCAGGGGAGATATCTTCTGGGAATGGGCCATTGAGTGTCACTGCAGGACTGATCAAATTCCATCCTCCCATTGTGGGATGCTCTGCCCAGGGGCAGGATCCAAGCATTCCTACCTGCATATAAGGTGAGCCTTGCAACACCAGGAGCAGCTTGCCTACTGGATTCCCAGAGGACAAGAGCTCCAGAACCACCCCTGGACCTGCAGAGGAAGACCAGACCCTTCTACAGGATCACTGCTTGGACAGAATCACGTTCATCACTCCCACAGGACTGCAGCCACCATTTAATGGGACTGCTGCCACCACCCTGACCAGCAACAGGGTGTCAGGTTATATCCTGACTCTGTCAGTTTAAGGCAGTGTTTCTGTATCATTGCCTTGATCTTCATTTTCTTATTAAATTGTAATCCTGGTTTAGACCCTCCCCAGGTTTGCCTTCAAACAAGTACAAAATTCAATGTGCTCATCCCTTGTTTTCCTCCCAAATCAGGATTTCCCATTCCCAAACCTTGATTTGAGGGAGGAGGAGGCTGCGAGGAAGATGCCCCAGGACACCTGGGCAGGTGAGGAGGAAGTCAGTGCCCCTTTCCCCCTCTCTCCTGCTCCATCTCCCAGCCCAGCACAGCCCCCGGCTGCAGGACAACCCTGCTGCCAACCCCGTCCTGCTGGGGATGCACTGGGGGGATCTCCTTCCCCTTCCCTCTGGCACGGAGGCAAATCCCATCCTCTCCTTGGCCTTCCTCCCCCAAGGAAGAAGCTGAGGACAGAGACCGGGGAGGACAAATCTCCATGGCAGAACCTCATGGAAGAGGCCATTTTGAGTGACTCCTGGGCACAGGAATCCAACAGGGAGGAAAATTCATGGAGATCCCACAGGAGGAGGGGCTGCAAACCCAGCCCAGTGTGCTCTGAGGAGAAAGACCCACCCTGGGCCAGGAAGGTGGAGAGAGATTCAGACAGAGCTCGGAGCTGGTGGTCCATGGGCAGCTTCACAATGGGGAGAAGCCCCACAAGTGCTTGGAGTGTGGGAAGAGCTTCAGGCAGAGCAGCACCCTGATCAGCCACCAGATGATCCACACTGGGGAATGGCCCTACCAGTGTGGGGAATGTGGGAAGGGCTTCAGCTGCAGCTCTGCCCTCATCAGGCACCAGCGCATCCACACAGGGGAGAGGCCCTATGAGTGTCCCCAGTGTGGGAAGAGCTTCACCAGGAGCTCTCACTTGAGAAGATACCAACAGAGGCACTGGTAAGAGAAGCCCTGCAAAATGCTGAAGTGCAGGAGGAGCTTTTTACCCAGCTCCAGCTTCAACCCCCATAGGAGAAGCCACATTGGGAAGAGCCTGGTGATCCATTTTCCCTCTGATCCATGCTGGGAAGACACCTGTATCTTTTCCGGCCCTGCCAATGACATGATTTGGGATGGAAGAACATGAGGATTTGACCATAGCCCTCTCATTACATTCACTCCCACCTCAGGTCATTGCCAGGGGCAGGAAAGGGTCTCTCTCTCTCTCCCTGAGGAGAAGGGTGTCCTTTCCAGGGAGGGGAAATATGAAACTGGGAAGAGCCAGTAGCTGATGTTGTAGTTTTCCCTGTAAACAGTTTATTGATCCCTTCTGTTATCAATATTGTTTCTGTTCCCTTTGTTCCTTATCTCATTGCTGTTCCCAATAAATTGTTCTTCTCCCAGCCCGGGATCTTTGCCTTTTGTTCCTTCCATGGGAGGCGGGAGGGCAGCGAGGGCAGCGCGGTTTTAGCAGGAGCAGGAAATTGGGGAATCCCATTGCTGAAGCCCGGCCCGTGGAAACCGAGCATCCCAGCTGGTGCCAGCCCTGGTGGCCATGGCAGCAGCCTTGGGAGCGGGTCCCTGGCTGGGGCTGTGGGAACCTCTTCCCTCTGGTGCCCAGGGACAGGAGTGGAGGGAGCGGCTGCAGCTGAGTTGGAGCAGGCTCAGGGTGGATGTCAGGAAAAGGTTTTTGGCCAGAGGCTGCTGGGGCCCTGGCCAGGCTCCCCAGGGCAGGGTCCCAGCTCCAGGGCTCTCTGAGCTGCAGCAGCGTTTGGCCAGCACTGCCAGGCCCAGGCTGGCATTGTTGGGGTGTCCTGTGCAGGGCCAGCAGTTGGACTGGAGGATCCTGATGGGTCCCTCCCAGCTCAGCCAATTCTGTGCTTTTGGGATCTCATCAGCCTGGGGATGGGGCTGCCAATGGTTGCCATGGCAACGGGCTCTGGCTGCAGGCCTGAGCTGGTGTCCATGGCGACCACCCCTGGCATGGGGTATCCATGGAGCTGCCAAGGCACTGACCATAGCAACAGGGGGCTGGTGATGGTTGCCATGGAAACTGAGCATAGCACAGGGGCCTGGGGATGGTTGCCATGGAAACTGACCATAGCAACAGGGGGCTGGTGATGGTTGCCTGCTAAGGATCAGATTTGTCACAGGCCCTCAGAGGGGTTCCATAGGGACTTTCCAAGAGTCTCCAGGCTGTTCCAGAGCTGGAATGTCACAGGCAGAGACAGGGGCTCCATGGAGACCTCCCAGGGCTTTATGGGGATGGTAAAGAGCCCCGTGGTCAGAGGCAGCCACAGCCATTGCATGGTGACATCCCAGGGCACCTTGGGCTGCAAAGGCACCCATCTTTCCCAGGCAGTCACGGGGGCTCCACAGTGACATCCCAGGAGTGCCCAGGCTGCCAATGAGCCGGGATGGCCCAGACACTCACAGGGCTTCCTGTGATGGGCACAGTGGGAGCTTCAGGCCCAGTTTATTAGCGGAGCTCCTCTTGGGCCATAAGGTGCAGAGCAGCCCACCAATACCCCCCACAGATCCCCAAATACCCCGAAGGACCTTCAGGCCTTCTAAACTTGTTTTCTGAGAGGAGCCTTGGAGCAGCTGGTTCCAATCTCAGCCCCAGACATTTCAAGAGTTCGTGTGTAAATAATTATACATTTGGAATCAAACCTTTATAGAATTTGTCCCATATGATTTAGGACAACAAGGCATATGTATTTATCTAAATATGTTTTATCTTTTATGCTACTGATTAGAAAAAATTATCTTAATCAGAAATATTTACTTCAAGGTAGAAGAGCTGTAACATATTATATTATATTATATTACATTACATTACATTACTTTCCATTGCATTGCATTGCATTACATTACATTATAATATATAATATAATATAGTATGATATGATATGATAAGATATGATATGATATGGATTTCAAAACGATTTTGTAAAAGAAAAAGAAGCTCTTTTTAAGGAGAGATTGATGTCAGTCCCCAAGACCAATGACCATGGGCAAATCCCTTTGGCTCAGCCTGGAGCAGTGACCTTAAGGGGTGACCCCACTGCAGGGAGGAATCTCCACAGCCCCCATGAAGGGAAATGTCAGGGGATGCTGCCACTAAAATTTGGTACGGGGCTTTTCTAGTCTAAGATGTTGCCCTGTCAGTCAGATGTGCCCAGGCTGGGCCAGGTCAGCAGCTCTGCAGAAGCTCTCACTGGTGTCACTTGGTCGTTTCTTTCTCTGGGGATTTTTCAAGCGCTGTCACAGCTTCAGCTCCCTCAGAGGATGTTGAACTTTGGGATGGAGGAGTCAGGCTGGATTCTGCATTATTCACCCCAAAAGCAGCATGACCCCCACCCCTCTTCATTTCCCACTGGGGGCTTGGCAAACAGGGCCTTGCTGGAGTTGTTGGAGCCCATTGCAGGCAGAGCCTCCTGCTCCAGCAGGAACTGCCTCTCCTGTGCCATCAGCAGGGCAGGTCCTGCTGCAGGAAAAGCCCCAGGCCAGCCCCAGCACAGGGAAGGCCTCGGGCACAAGGGCAGAGTGCCGTGCTGGGAGCTGTGCCAGGGAGAGCCTGAGGCACCAAAGGCACCTTGGCAGCAGCAGCTGCTTGCAGGCCATGGCCAGAAGCCTCCCTTGGCAGCCCGGCCTAGTGGCCACCACTGCAGAGCTGCTGCCTCAGGGCTCATTCCTGCCTGGGCTCTGAAAAGCCACTTCTGCTCCAGGAGCCTGACTGGGAAGCCATTGGCCCCAGCACCTCGGGGACAAGATATCAATGACAAAACTCTTCATGCCAGCAGAGCCAAGGCAGGGGCAGAGGAAAGGGCAGAGCCAGGCCCTGGGGACAGGGCTGCCATGGTGATGGCTGTGAGGGCACTGCCCCTGCAGCAGCCTGGCTGCCCTCAGCAGACATTCTGGCCAGAAGCGTTGTGAGGGCACCCAGCACATCAGAGAACCCACACTACAGGAATTCTGTCACTGGGGATGAGAGGGTTTCACTGGGTTAAGGTGCAGAAATCTTCTGACCTTGGGCAATTCCTGGGATGGGGCATCCACTTCTCTGGAAAAACAGCTGCAGTTTCATGCCACTCTCATAATTGCAAAATATTTCCTCTTCTAACAAATGTAAATCTGCCCTCATTCAGTTTAATTGTATTGACTCTTTTTTTGTCACTGCAAGATTTGGGAGAAAATAACTTTGATCTCTATTTTTCCATTTTCACAGACCTTGGAGAGGACCCAGAAATCTTGCAATATGAGCTTTGGAGGCCTCATCACATAACCAGCAGGTAGAGGCTGAGGGCTCTGGAGTCAGTGGTGTGGAGACTGAGGACAGAACAGGAATAGCCTGGGAGGGATGGAAGGGTGGTTTCAGAGAGGCTGGAGCTTTCTTCCTAGTGGGAATGAGCCTGAAGAAGACATAATAGCACCAAGGGCAGCTGGGGAGGCCCAGAATAGACACCAGGAGAAAGGAATTTCCCTGCCAGGGCAGGGCTGTGGTGCAGCACGTCCCCCAGCAGGAGCCTGGAGCAGCCCCAGGCTTTGTGTGGGCAGGCAGAGGCAGGCAGGAGGCAGAGCTGTCAGCAAAGGAAGGGCCCAGCCAGGTGGGGCAGCCGGGGGATGCCCACAGCCTGCAGGGACAGAGGCGCAGGTTTGCTCAGCACCAGAGACACCTTTGCCTTGCTTGTCCCCAGCTGTCATCACTGCCACCAGTGTTCTGCTCTACCTGGAACCTGGGGACATTTTCTCAGTTGTGTCCCTGGCAGGAATCTCTTCAAAGTACAAGAAACTGCAGCATTTCAAAGTAACTGAGTTCTTGAGGGTTTTGTGACATCACAGAGCTGGCTGTGACATCACAGAATAGTATGTGAGGCCATAGAGCAGATTCTGTCATCATAGATTGTGGCTCTGTGGCATCAGAATGTGAGTTGTGAAATCACCAGGTGGCTGTGTAATGTCATAGAGCAGGCTCTGACATTACAGAACAGATTGTGACATCACAGGTTGACTTTGCGACATCACAGTCTTCTGTGACATTAGAGCACTGCTGTATGACATCACAGGGTGACATCATAGAGTTGGGTCTGTGACATCAGAGGAGCTGTGTGATATCTCAGGAGACTTTGTGATATTACAGGCGGATGTAAGATCACAGAGATATCTTTGTAACATCAAAGGGGGCTGTGTGATGTAACAGGGGCTGTGTGACATCCAGGAGGCTCTGGGACATCACAGAGATGCGGTGTGCTATCCCAGGGGGTGTGTATAAACACAGGAGGCTGTGTGACATCACAGGGGCTCTATGACATCACAGGAAGATCTGTGATATCAGAGAGATGGCTATGTGACATCACAGAAATGGCTGTGTGACATCACAGGGGCTGAGTGATGTCACAGAAATGGCTGTGGGACATCACAGGATGCTGTGTGACATCACAGGGGCTGTGTGACATCCCCGGGGCTGTGTGAGGTCACTGAGGAGGTCACTCTGCCCCGGCCCCCCTCACAGTTCCCCCCAGAGCAGTCCAACCCTGCTCCTGCACAGCGGGGTCCCCTGTCCCCCTGGGTCCCCCCGCCCCCGGCGCCGCAGCCTCCCCCAGAGGATGTTCCACGAGATCGACCCCAGAGCCTGACACGGGGACGGGGGGCCGGGGCCCTGGGGGTGGCACAGGGGGACAGGGACCCCCCGGCAGCGTCCCCGTGTCCCCCAGGGCCAGAGCCTGGCCAAGGCTCCTTCACCCTGGTACCAACGAGGCCTTGAGAGCACTGGGGAAAAAATCCCCAGCAAGGGATCAGCAAAAACCAGATTGAATATTAAGCAACAGCCCCACAAAGTTCCATGGCAAGAGTCACTCTGCTCCTGACTGGACACTTCAGGCACAGCAGAGATACAAAGCAACAACAAAACCAAAGCAAATCCAGGCAATCAAACCAGAAATGAACTGAGAACTGTCCCTGTGCGTGTGTGTGACAAAAGGACAGTGAGGGCAAGGATAAAAGGAATATAACCCAAAAGCATAAAAGCTCAAACTTAACAGGACTCAAACTGATACCTTCAACTTCACAATTTAGCAAAAGAAGAGCACTTAAGTATTACCCTAACTTAAAATCTATGACTTAGTGATTTAACAGAGGAATAACACTAAACAATAATGAACTGAGTTAATAAATTAAACTTAACAACTTAGAAAAGGAACAATTCTTAGCAGCATTTAATTTAGCTTAGACCTTATGACTTTACCTTACTTACTGATATCTGGATATCTGACTGGCTCAGCTATCCAAGGCACACAAACCCCTCAGAGAGCAGCATTTCTGCCACATTTCCCCAGCACAGGCACTCCTGTGTGCACACAGACACAAAGAGTCAGTGCAAGGCACCTGGGAGAAATTCCCCTGAGGGCAGGAAATGCTCCCTGTGCATCCTCTGGCATCTCCCCAGCGGGTGAAGGGTTGAGCCTGGAGGAGTGGGGGGATCGGCCCAGGCTCCGTGGTTGTTGGGGATCCCCGAGTGCAGCAAACGGGAGAGTTCCCGGCTGGGAGAGGCCCCACTCAGAGGGAGTCACTGGCCCAGGAGAGCTCCAAGGGCTCCTTTTGGAGCGCTGTTTGCAGGGCCCCAAGAGAGGGGCTTCAGTCCCAGCAATGGTTCATCCTGGCCACACTTGGCACCAACAGCTTTCTTTGGCAGGGTGAGAACAGGGATGTTGTGCCACTGAGGGAACAAAACCAGTTCCCAGGGCTGCTGCTACAGAAAGCAGGAGCTGGTTGGGCAGCAGCAGTGCCTGGGGCAGACAGTGTTTGTGATGAGCTGCAGAGGAGCTGAGCCCAGGGGCTGTTGGCCAAGGCCGAGCCCCAAGGAGCATTTCTCAGCTGGCAGGGCAGGCTGAGAAGGGGAGGGGGGAATGCAGCAGCACAGGGCCCATGGAACCAAGAGTGCATTGTGACACTGTGGGGCCCTGTGAGACCAAGGGGCCACTGTGACACTGTGGGGCCCTGTGAGACCAAGGGACCATTGAGACCCTGTAGGGCCCCATGGAATCATAGTGACCATTATGACACTTTGGGGTATCATGGAACCAAGGAGCCATTGTGACACTGTGCGACACCATGGAATCATGGAGACCCTTGTGAGCCTCAGAAACCACGAGGATGTTCTGACCCTGCAGGGCTACATGGAACCAGTGGGACCATTGTGACACAATGAGGTCCCACGGAACCAAGCAGAGCATTCTGACATTGTGTGGCACCATGGAACCAAGGACCCATTGTGATACCACGGGGCCTCATGGAACCAAGGGCACCAGAGTGACACTGGGGGGGATGCATAGGACCAAGGGGACCATTGTGACATTGTGGGGCCTGCGGAACCACAGACACCATTGTGACACTGCAGGGCCAATGGAACCAGGAGAACACAGCACAGGTGTGCCTTGTTTGACATCCCGGGGGCTACCTGACTGGTCCAGCTGACCATGGCATGAGGAGGGTCTCTTCTCATCTGCTACTGAAAAACTGGAGATCTGTGCCTTCCTTCCTGTGGAAAAGAACTGTCCTTCTCCTCCAGGTGCCCATGGCTAGAATTGGGAGTACCACCTCCAACATTCCCTGTTGTGACAGACTGGAGGAGATTGTTGGCTCAAAACATTTCATGTGTGGGGAAGGAAGGGGCAGGTCCAGTGCCCCTGTAAGCCCAGCCCTGCCCTGCCCTGCAACCCCAATCCCCCCAGAGCCTCTATCCCAGCCCAGCAGTGGCTGCCAGGCCCTGGCACAGCACAGGCAATGCTCCACAGCCACCTCTGCAGCCCCAGCCCAGCTCCTGAGGGACCAAATGAGCCCAAGCCCCACCTGGGGGAAGGGCCCAGGGAGACCAAGGGGTATTGAAGGCTGACCACAAGGCAAGCACACATCTTGACCCAGCCTCCTCTTGGAATTTCCATCTGAACAATGCTGCAATCCAGAGCTTGGTACCTGTTTGTGTGCTTCTCTGTATCTTTTTTGTCTTTCACTCTCTCTGTGTCTTCTTCTATTTCTGTCCTCTTGCAAATTTTGAGTAACTTAAAATTGAACAGGCTTAACATTTATGAAATTGAATGGGCCAAGGTAATGCTTTGAGAAGTGTTTTCTGCTGATTGAATGTGGCATTAAACCATTTGCCAAGTTTCTCTTATTTTCTGAAGTTGCCAGTAAAGACTGTTTTGTTGTTTTGACCTCTTGAGGATTTCTTGTCAATATTTCTCCAGTGCGTCCAACTCAGAGGACACAAACAATTGTAATTCCTTTTAAATATCTCCTTGAGAGAGTTGTTTCCGGGATGGGGGTCAGGGCTTGTGTGTGCTGCTTGGCCCAGCCCAGGCAGGGCTTTCCCAGCCACATTCCACACTCCATTGCCCAGCTGGAGCCGCTGGTGCCTCTGAGTTGTGCTGCCCCAGCCCCAGGGACGCTCTCCTTGTCTGCCCATTCCCCCACGGTCTCTGGGCAGGGATGGCCTCACTGGGGGCTGCTGACATCCTCAGCAACTTGGAGGCTGCTGCTGAATTTCCCTGCTCCCGAGGCTTGTTCAGCCTTCAGCTCTTCAGTGCAGGAATTCAGTGTCCCAGGGCTCATGAACATTCAGAACACCTTAACAAGCCAAGCCTCTGGGAATCATTTGATTTTAATTTTCAAATCCTCTGTGGTTAAGTAGATTTCAGTAGTGTATTCAAACTGAATACATGATATTTAAAAAGACAGGGAGAAAATATTTTTTAGGTCCTGTTTAGATTTGTTTTCCTGTTAATTCATTGATATGTGCAATCTCCAATTGACATTGAATCCAGGTACCTCCTCATGCAGTTGGAATAGATATGAAAATCAAGATCCTTCATGGCTGACAATCAATCAGACTCTGTCCCTACCCCCACCCCACCATTTCCCCCATCCAAGCCCTGGCACTCAGAGCAGCCTTGTGCAAATCTGAGCTCCCTCCAGCCCAGGCTGCACCTGCAGCTTTCAGCTCCTTGGCTCCCACTCCCACCTGCTTTCCTTGCAGAAGGAGCTGCCCGAGACACAGAGGGATGTTCATTTCTTGTCAGCCAACAAAGCCAAGGGAAGGCACAGCTCCATCAAATGCAAAAGTCATTCTTCTCCCTGGCTCTGACCTGTCCCTGATCCCCACAGCCTGTCCTGTTTCCTTCATCCCTGCATTGCCAGGGACTCTCTGGGACAAGGGAGCTCTGCTCTGGCTATGGAAGGAGGTGCAAGTGCCACCACTGGAGTGGGAACCACAACTCATCAGGTTTGTGTCCTTTGGGGGACCAGGAACTGGTGAGACTCAGAGGCACAGAAAGTTTCTCCTCATGGCCAACAGACCACAGTTGAACAGGACACAATTTAATAACAATCTCACTCTTCCCTGAGCTAAGTGCAACATCCCAGCAGTGCCTGATGAGTCCACCATCCACAAGTAATTTCCATACTAAAAGTAATTCTGGACAAACATGGTTCTGTGATTGACAGAAACACAATTAAGTTCTTGTATCAGGATGCTCATCCTGGAGTGGGGGCAAAACAGCTCCAACAATTCCTGATTTGCAAAGTTGTCAGTGGTGGATGGAGAAGGGAGGTCAGGCTGCTCTTGGTGTTGAGGAAATGCTGAAAGCAGCCTGACTCATTTCATCTCCTCCTGTCCTGGCTGATCTCCCCTCTTTCCCCTCCCACCCATTGGCTTTTGTCTCCCACCAGGCCCCCGGTGAAGAGCCTGGCTCTGTGTTCTCCATCCCCTCCTCGCTGGCACTGCCAGGCTGGGATGAGGAGCCCCTCAGCCTTCCCTGCTCTGGGCTGGACAAGCCCAGCTCCCTCAGCCTCTGCTCACGGCCCAAGGGCTCCAGCCCCACCTTGGAGGCCCTTCCCAGACCCTGCTCCAGCTGCCAGACATCTTTCCTGCCCTGGGCAACCCAACCCAGGCCACAGTGACCTGGAGAATCCCCGTCCTTGATGTCCTGGTCACACAGCCCTGGCCCCTTGTCCCCATGTCAGGCTCTGGGGTGGATCCTGTGGAACATCCTTTGGTGGAGGCTGTGGCTCCAGGTGGGCCGGGGGGATCCCGGGGGACAGGGACCCTGCTGGGCATGGACAGCATTGGACTTGTTGGGAGAAACTGTGAGGGGGAGCTGGGGCCGAGTGACCAACCCAGTGACCTGACACAGCCCTGCTGGGATGGCACACAGCCCCTCTGGGATGTAACAGCCTGCTCTGTGATGTCACAGCCCCTTCTCTAATCTCGCACAGCTGGTCTCTGATGTCACAGCCAACTCATTGATGTCATAGTCTGCTCTGTGATGTCAGACATCTGCTCTGTGATGTCACAGAGGCAGCCTATGATGTCATAGCTTCTCCATGACCTCACATAACCCACTCTGTGATGTCATAGCCCACTCTGTCACCTCATGTTACCAGATAATCAATTGCCTACACCAGGTGAGCTCACACCTGGAGCTTGTTCTCCACATCCCCAGGCCTATGGAAACCACACAAGGTCCATTGTGTGAGAAGGGGAACTGGAAGTTCAGCAGCCTCAGGGTCCTGCCAGCTCAGCCAGGCCCACTGGAACGTTGGGGTCCACGACCACCAGGGACCACCAGAGAGACCCCCCCAGGACAGAAGAACACATGGGTAAAGGGGAGGGGAAATATGTTAATGATTTTGGGGAAATGATTATCATATGTATGTTTAGTCCAGGACAATCAATGAATATGTGTGCAAAATACAGAAAATAAACAGAAACTTTCCTGTACTCAGCCTGCAAGGCTTTGGGAGGAGCTCTCCCCCATGCATCCAGCTGAATAAAGAATGCTGCTTCTTAATGCTACACTGGGGTTAAAAGGAGTTTTCTGTTTTACTGAATTTTTGGTAACACTCCCACTGCCAAGGAAAGCTCTGTCTGCTGCTGCTCACAGACAGAGAAGGGCTGGGGGCAGATGTGGGGCTCAGAGGCTGCCTGGGGCACAGTGACCATGAAATAATCAAGTTTTCAATGTTTTGTGAAAGAAGGAGGGGCAGCAACAAAACTTCTACACTGGAATTAGGAAGGGCAGACTTTGGCCTGTTTAGGATGCAGATTTGGGGAGTACCAAATCAGGCACTGATTTTTTTAAAGAGAAACAGCCCTTAAAAAAAAAAGGGTCCAGGAAGGATGGATACATTTCAAGAAGTAATCTTAAGGGGGAAGGAGCAGCCTGTGCCAGTGTGGCAAAAGATGAGCTGGTGAGGAAAAGGACTGGCCTGGCTGCCCATGGAGCTTTTGTGGGAACTCGGGAAAGAAAAGGATGCATGAACTTTTGACAGAAGGTCAGGCAACTTAGGAAGTTTTTAAGGATGTTGTTAGGTTATGCAGAAAGAAAAGTTGAGATGTGAAAGCTCAGTTAGAGCTTAACCTGGCCACTTGTGTGAAAAATAACAGAAAATGTTTCTATAAATAAATTAATATCAAACGATAAGATAAGGAGAACCTCTACTCTAGATTGAGTGCAGTGGGGAATACAGTAACTAAAGATAAGGAAAAGGCTAAGCTACTTTACACTTGTTTCCCTCAATTTTCAGTATTAGGACAGGTTGTCCTCAGGACAAGTGTTCTCCTGAGCTGGTGGATGGGCACAGGGAGCAGAACAGCCCCCTGGAATCCAGGAGGAAGCAGCTGGGGACCTGCTGAGCCACTCAGATGCTCACAGGTGTATGGGATCAGATGGGATCCATCCCAGGGGGATGAGGGAGCTGTGGATGAGCTCCCCAAGCTGCTCTCCATCATTTACCATCAGTCCTGGCTCAGCAGGGAGGGCCCAGAGCACTGGAGGTGCCAGTGTGAGCCCATCCCCAGGAAGGGCTGGAAGGAGGAGCTGGGGAACTCCAGGCCTGTCAGCCTGACCTGGGTGCCTGGCAAGGTTATGGAACAGATCACCTTGAGTGCCATCACAGGGCACCCACAGGATGGCCCAGGGATCAGAGCCAGCCAGCGTGGATTTCAATATCTGCATTGATGATCTGGATGAGGGGATTGAGTCCAGCATCAGCAAATTTGGAGATGGCACCAATCTGGGTGTGAGTGTGGATCTGCTGGAGGGTAGGAGTGCTCTGCACAGGGCCCTGGACAGGCTGGATCCAGGGCCCAAATCCAACAAGGTGAGGTTTAACAAGCCCCAGGGTTGGGTCCTGCACTTTGGCCACAACAACCCCTGCAGCACTACAGGTTGGGGACAGAGTGGCTGGAGAGCAGACAGGCAGAAAGGGACCTGCAGGGACTGATGGACAGCAGGCTGGACATGAGGCAGCAGTGTGCCCAGGTGGCCAAGAAGGCCAATGGCTCCTGGCCTGGATCAGGAATGGTGTGGCCAGCAGGAGCAGGGCAGTGATTTTTGTCCTGTGCTCGGCACTGGTTGGGCAGCACCTCGAGTGCTGTGTCCAGTTCTGGGCCTCCAATTTAGGAAGGACATGGAGGAGCTGGAGTGTGTCCAGAGAAGGGCAACAAGGCTGGGGAGGTGTATGGAGCACAAGTCCTGTGAGGAGCAGCAGAGGGAGCCGGGGTTGTTTATCCTGGAGAAGAGAAGGCTCAGGGGAGACAAGGCAGTGTCAGGGCACAGGTTGGACTTGATGATCTCCAAGATCTTTTCCAACCTTGCTGATTCTGGGATTCTCTGAAACCACCACTGGAGCAGTTGCAGGATGAGCCCTGGGCCTCCTCTGCAGAAGCTCCAGCAGCCCAGGTCCCTCAGCTTCTCCTGCCAGCCCCAAAGCCCATCCTGTCAGTCCTGCAGAGCCTCTGCAGCTCCTCCTCATTGCCCAGAACAGGGAGCCCCAGAGGCAGACACAGCAGCCCAGATGTGCCCCCCTGGCCTGGGGTGCCTGTGGCAAGGAAGCAGCACCAGGCACTGCAGGAGCCTGCAGACAATTCCTGCAGCACTTGTAGGATGATCCTGCTGCCCAAGGGACGTTCCCATGGGGCCAAGCCAGGAACTGCAATGGGGAGTGGGGCCAGAGAGGAAAGGGCAACCAGGGATGGGCTCTTTGCAGGGCAGGGAACAGGGCTGGGCAATGGGAAGAAATCTGAGTTAGGAAAGAGTAAAGAAAGCAAAGGTGCAGCCAAGGAAATGCTGAGGGCAGTTTGGGGGTGGCTGCCAGGCAGCCCTGGCTCTGAGCAACAGCGTCTGCAGTGGCACAGGAAACTCCCAGCTGATGGGAACAAACTTTCTGGCTGAGTGCAGAGGCCAGGACAAAGCTGAGTGGTTTCCCTGGTGTCTCCCAGGCCTTGCTGGCCCCAGGGGCTGATGGCATTTGTGCTCCCTCAGCTTCATGTCCCCACAGCAACAGCATGGGGGTGCTGGCCCTGCTGTGTGCAATGCAAACAGGGGCTGCTGAGGCCGTGCTGCCGTGTCTGTGCCTGCAAGGATGGGGTACCTGTGTGAGCTGGGGGAGAGGCCAGGGCTGCAGAGGGGGGATGTTGTTGGCAGCTGCATGAGGACGCTCTGGGACGCTGCCCTGGGCTGTGCAGCGCACTGGGCATGGATCAGCCCCTGCTCTGCTGCTCCTTCCCGTCTGCCCCAGGGCCCTTGCAGAGCCCCAGCCATGCTGTTTGCCCCCAGCCTGCCCACGGCCAGCCTGGGGCTGCTGACGGGGGTTTCTGTACTGAGCATTGGCCTGGCCGTGTTCTTGAGAGAGCCTGGGCAAGGAGCCTGGAGCCCCCAGGGCCTGGCCTGAGGCGTCAGCGCTGCCCCAGCAGTGCCCATGGCCTGTCCCTGCTGCAGCCCCGGCACTGCCACCCCCAGGGCTGTGCCCGGCCCCGAGAGCACTCAGGCCCTGCAGCAACACCAGGGCCACCAGGGCAGCGGGGCAGGGCCACGGCAGCAGCACTGGCAACACCAAGTGCTGCTGCTGCTGCTGCTGCTGGGCACAGCTGCTGGGCCAGCACTGATCTGCCCCAGCTCTGCACACAGACATTGCTGCTGCAGCTCCAGAGAAGGCAACACAAGGGCATCTCTGCAGAAAACTCTGCCTGGACATCCTTTAGTTACTTTAAAGCCACCAAGAGTGCAGCCCCTCATTGACACAGTCTGTGGCCACAGGGAAGGTGGAGAGAAAGAGAATGAGAAATAGCACAAAAAGTGACATTTCTCTGTGGATAATATGGAAAACCTAAACCAAAGGAAAAAAACCCCACAATCAAACTAAAAGGAAGTATAGAAGATGGCTTTTATTTCAATTGATTTAGAGAAACTGTCCAGCAGTTTAATATTTGTGAAACCATCCAGTCATCAGTCTCCACACTGCAGCCTTGAGCTCCTGGTTCCTCAGGCTGTAGATGAGGGGGTTCAGGGCTGGAGGCACCACCGAGTACAGAACTGACAGGGCCAGATCCAGGGATGGGGAGAAGATGGAGGGGGGCTTCAGGTAGGCAAACAATGCAGTGCTTACAAACAGGGAGAGCACAGCCAGGTGAGGGAGGCAGGTGGAAAAGGCTTTGTGCCGTCCCTGCTCAGAGGGGATCCTCAGCACAGCCCTGAAGATCTGCACATAGGAGAAAACAATGAACACAAAACATCCGAGTCCTAAACAGGTACTAACACCAAGAAGCCCAAGTTCCCTGAGATAGGATTTAGAGCAGGAGAGTTTGAGGATCTGTGGGATTTCACAGAAGAACTGGCCCAGGGCATTGCCATGGCACAGGGGCAGGGAAAATGTATTGGCTGTGTGCAGCAGTGAATAGAGAAAGGCACTGGCCCAGGCAGCTGCTGCCATGTGGGCACAAGCTCTGCTGCCCAGGAGGGTCCCGTAGTGCAGGGGTTTGCAGATGGACACGTAGCGGTCGTAGCACATGATGGTCAGGAGGCAAAACTCTGCTGAGATGAAGAACATAAAGAAAAAGAGCTGAGCAGCACATGCAGTGTAGGAGATGTTGCTGGTGTCCCAGAGGGAATTGTGCATGGCTTTGGGGACAGTGGTGCAGATGGAGCCCAGGTCAGCGAGGGCCAGGTTGAGCAGGAAGAAGAACATGGGCGTGTGCAGGTGGTGGCCGCAGGCTACGGCGCTGATGATGAGGCCGTTGCCCAGGAGGGCAGCCAGGGAGATGCCCAGCAAGAGGCAGAAGTGCAGGAGCTGCAGCTGCCGCGTGTCTGCCAATGCCAGCAGCAGGAAGTGCCTGATGGAGCTGCTGTTGGACATTTGTTCTGTCTTGGCAAGGGGACCTGTAAAAAAAGTAATCATGGAATAGTTGGGTTTGGAGAGGACTTGAAATATCCCAGCAGAGCCTGGGGGCACTTTCCCCCCACTGCCTGCCCAGGGCTCTGCTGCCTGGAGCTGTCCCTGCCAGCAGCTGCTTCCCTGTGCCCAGGGCTGGGCCCTGCCAGTGCTGCCAGAGCCCAGCCCAGCCCTGGGGGCTCAGCTCTGCCCTGCAGAGCCCTCCCAGCTCAGGCACTGCCCAGGGGCAGCTCTGGCTCTGCAGGCTTTAATGGCAACGTCAGAGCAACCCTGAGGAGGCTGGAAAAGCAAAACAGATGTTGCCTTAAGGGACCCTGTGCTCATCTCAGTAACTGCCCAGTTTATTCAGATATAAGAGAAATGGTTTTTATTTTTTACTGCCTGAAATCAGAGATGAATATCTATGTGCTATTTCACATCCAGGCAACCCAGAGCAGTAAAATAAAAAGCAGGATTTTCCCTTTTATGCAGCCCCTGCCTTACTGTGCTCCCTGTATAATCTACCTGAAAATGTTCTGCAGTTAAATGCCATGCTGGGATCAGTCCTGAACAATGCAGCATCCTCCCCACACAAGGAGAACACTTCCAAGCCTCACCAGCTGTCTCCCCCCACCCAGATCTTGTCCCCCAGTGCTGGGAGCAGCTGCCAGGGCTGGCTGAGAGCTGTCCCTGGCAGGCAGCAGAGTCCCTGCCCCAGCACAGCGCCCTGGGCTGCAGGACCCTGCTCTGCAGGACAGCCCTGGGCACCCCTGGCTGCTCTGCACAAGAGACAAGCAGAGAATGTACTCACAGGCCCTGCAGGCATTGGCATGTTCCAGCTTGAGGAGATGGCTCCAGGAGCTGCAGCTGCACTGTCCTGCAGCCAGAGGTTCCTGTGCCAAGGGCTGGCAGTGATTGTGCCCAGGCACTTCTCAGCCCCTTCCCAGCCCTGACTGATTGAAGCTCTCTGTGCCTCTGGGCTGTGCCCGGGCTGGCTGCAGGCAGTGCCCCAGCCCTGCTGGGCTGGCAGAAGAGCTGCTCATCCAGAGAAATGTGCTTTTGAAGCTCTTCTTGGTGACCAGGAGCTGCCTCTGTGCCAGGAGCCCAGCCCAGCTCAGCAGCACAGACACAGCACAAGGACTTTAATCAGCCTCTGGGGCTTTGTGCTCAGGCCCTGAACATCAGTCCCTGAGAGGGAGCTGAAGAAACCTCTGCAGAACTCCAAGGCAGAATCCAACTCCAAAGTTTCTTGGACTTTTAATGGGTCCCAGAGAGGGACACGACTGAGCAAGTGTCCCCAGGCCCCAGGCAGAGCAGAGAACTTCAAGCAGTGATGACAGGTGGGGACAGAGAGAAGCCAAGTCTTGGTGCCCTGGGGCACAGCAGGGTCTGTGCCAGCAAGGGCTGGGAGGAGACACCTTGTCCTGAGGCCCTGGGGCCTCCTGGCCCAGCCCCAGCCAGGCTGGGCACTGTCAGCCCCTTGTGCTGCCCTCAGCATCCCCCCCTAGCCCACATCCCAGTGGCCTCAAGGATCTGCTGCAAGGAGTCCCTGGGGAGCCTTGCTCAGCAATGGCCCTGGGGGCTCCTTCATGCTCCCTGCAGGGACTGCAGGTTTTTCAAAGGACTTTGGCTTTGGCTTCTGCCTTGCAGTCTCTGAGAGGTTTGTGCAATCATGGCTCCAATTATCTGCTGTAATTAGTCCCTGGAGAGGCTTTGTCAGTAACAACACTCACTGGGGCTCATTAATACTTCAGGGTACTTCAGTTATTTGAAGGTACTTGGTGTTTCCCTTTTGATACAGACCCTATAAGAAATTTGTGCAATCATGGCCCCAATTATCTGCTTTAATGAGTCCCTGGAGGGCTTTGTACTGATACTCACTGGGGCTCATTAATGCCTTGAAATACTCAGGGTTTTTAAGGTACTTTATGGATTTAAGAATACTTTTAGGTACTTTAAAGGATTTTCCTTCCCACACTGAGTGTCTGAGAGGTTTTTGTGCCATCCTGGCCTCCAATTCTCTTCTTCATGGAGTCCATGAGGATCCTGTGTTGGGTATCTTCCCCCTTTCTGTTTTACCAAAAATACAGAACTGAAAGAATTTTGTAAGACTTTCTAAAAGCATCCAAAAAAACAAGGGACAATTAACAATACAATAACAACTACTAAGAGAATCAATAGTCCTGTTTCAGCTAGACATCATCCAACCCTTTAGTCCCTTGGATTAGAAGAGGTTTTTGAACTAATCTTTGTTTTCCACTTGAAGCTTCTTGAACCCTTCCTTCAGTACCTGAATGCTCTTGTGGATTGACTCGCTGTGGCTGGAGAGGTTCATGCAGCACATGCCCTCAGAGTCTACACAGCCATGCCCATGTGCCCAGAGTAAAAACTCTATCGCTGTTCTGCAAGGTGGCGTGTCTGATGGTCTCTGTGTCTGAGAGCAGCCACTCAATGTGAGGGAGGCAGCATTGGTTTGCTTACTCAACAGGCACCCAGGATGGTCTGATTGTCCTAAAGCTTTAGCTGCAGCCACCCAAGGTAGTCCAAATTGGGGGTGCTACCATCCAGTACCTGGATTAAAGCTTTCAAAGCCATCTCTTTGATATCATCCAATCCTTCTCTGGGGATACCTGCTGCTTTATCATCTGGTAGGCTGTGTTGTCTTTCTCCAGCTAGATGGCTGATTGTCAATTCTGTCCTTGCCTCATTATTAGCATAGTCTGCTATTAATTGATTTAGTAAACACTTCCATCCCCCTTTCCACAGTGTGTACTCTGTAGGTGACAACAACATGGTCATAATATATTTTAAATCATAGGGGGTTAACACATGTGCTGTTAACATGGCCCTCATTAGGCCATTAAAACAAGATAAGTCCTTCCTATGGTCTTTAGCTGCCCTACACAGATCCTTGACTGCAGGAAAGAGTCCCACAGATTCCACAATGCCCCGCAGTGTCAGAGTGGTCTCCATAGGAAGGAAACAAGTGAGCCCCAGTGGTACAGGGGCAGATGAGAGGCAGCCACCAGAGGCCAAGGCTGGCCAGACTTGACTGTTTGGGCAGATTTTGTCTGGGAGAAACCCTTGGATATAGAGAATTTTAGACACAGAATCCCAATTTTGGCCATGGGTGCCTAGACAAGAAAGACAGTTCTTTTCCATAGGAATAAAAGCACAGAGCCCCAGTGCTTCATGGTCAGATGGAAAGTTGCCCTTGACATGTCAAATTCAGTGAGACCTGTCAGACAGCCCCCAGGAGGCCAAGCCAGGCAGACGTGTCCCTTGTCCCCTTGATTTCATGGGTGCCCACACTGTGACAGTGTAATCCTTGTTTCAATGAGGTCTGGCAATGTCACAACGGGTTCTTGGTTTCATGAGAGCCAAGAGAATCACAGGGTTCCCGTGGCTCCATGCGGCCCCGCTGTGTCACAATGGCTCCTTGTTTCTATGGGCCCCACTGTTTGATCATTGACCCTTGCTTCCATAGGGCCCATGATTTGCACAATGGTCTCCTTGATTCCATGATTCCTGGATTGCACAGTCTCACCATCGTTTCCTTGGATCTCCATTGTCACAACTGAGCCATGGCTCCATGAGGTTCCGTAGTGTCACCGGGGTCGCTGTCAGAGGCTGGATGAGATCCATGTCCCGAGACACCTTGGGATGCTCGGAATGCCCGTGTGGGGCCAGGGCCGGGTCAGGCCTTGGTTTGTGGTGGGACAGAGCCCCGCCCCCAGCCCTGGCCTGGCAGAGCTGTCAATCACACAGCAGGGGCGGTGCTAACCCAGCTCTGATTGGCCCAGCTGTCAATCAATCAATCACACACCAGCAGCTGGTGCTACCCTGTCTCTGATTGGACAAGCAACAGGCAGTCCCACCCCAGGGGCGAGGCCATGAAGGCCCAGGGGGTTAAAAGCCGGAGCACGAGGCCAGCCCAGGGTGTGGATCCTGCCTTCTGCTGGGGTTCCTCTGTTGGCGATGCTGGAACCTGAGCAGTTGGTACCCATGTGTGTGTCTTTCTATGGATCTTCTGTCTTTCTGTTGTTCTCTATTTCTTCTCCTTCTTACTTTACTTTACTGATCATTTTTGGGTAACTTAAAATATTAAAGATTAAAGGATTTTATGTGAAATGTGGGGGAATCCAGGGCACTGGGAATATTTCTGTCTGCTCTGAGGCATCCTGACCCCCAGAGAAAAACTGCCTTTAACCTTCGCCCATGGAGAGGACTTCTAGGACATTGAGACAGATTAGAATTTACCAAAGTGTGAAATAGATTAGAGGGGAGTACACTATGTTCCCTGGGTGAGAAATTTAGGTTTTGGGATTTTTAGTATGGTGTAGATAGGAAGCAAGATGGAGGAATTGGGGTGTAGTCCCTGTCTTCTTCTCCATCTGCTCCATTTCTTGCAGTGTTGGTGGTACATGGTGATTGGTCAAGGAAAGCACAGTGTGGAGGTTATGTTGACAGTCAAGGTACGAGTTATTGGTAAATAAGTAGAAATAATGTATATTTTAAGAGTTAATTGGATGAGACAACTTTAAAAAACTTTGAAACTGTACATTTTAGGGCAATTTTGTGGCGCTTTTCCAGCGCACTGAGCCTGGTGTGCACCACATGCAAATCGTTAGATAAGATAACAATAAACAAGAAGCTGAAGACTGGAAAAGTCCCATGCATCTCCTTTTAATTGGCACAGTACTGCTACAGGAGGGTTTCCCCATCCAGGGAGCGCCCACAAAGGCCCAACATAAAACAAACATCAATAACTGGTGCCCCGACAATGTTTGAAATAGGTTGGCAGTTTTCCATAAAGTTGTTTACTGAAGTGTTGTCTTAATAGACAAATCATGAAATGTGTTGATTAAATGACCAATGAGGTCCACCTTTAGCAAACCAAGATATAAAAGAAGAGGAGGGAAAAACAGGTGGTTTTAGCCCTTAGCCTTCTGATCTGGGTCTGTGTCATCTCTGACTCAAAGGTGACATTTGGGGATCTATTGGGGCTCCTTCAGAACCTTGAGAGCAAACAGGAGCTTCTCCAATATTAAACTTTGCCTGAAGCTCCCACTGTGGCCATGACAGGAACCCCTGTGAGTGTCTGGGCCATCCCAGCTCTTTGGCAGCCTGGGCACTCCTGGGATGTCACCGTGGAGCCCCCGTGAGTGCCTGTGACAGATGGGTGCCTTTGCAGCCCAAGGTGCCCTGGGATGTCACCATGGAATGGCTGTGACTGCCTCTGACCACAGGGCTCTTTACCATCCCCAGAAAGCCCTGGATGGTCTCCATGGAGCCCCTGTCTCTGCCTGTGACATTCCAGCTCTGGAACAGCCTGGAGACTCTTGGAAAGTCCCCATGGAACCCCTCTGAGGGCCTGTGAAAAATCTCATCCTGAGCAGGCAACCATCCCCAGCCCCCTGTTGCTGTGGTCAGTTTCCATGGAAACCATCACCAGCCCCCTCTTGCTATGCTCAGTCCCTTGGCAGCTCCATGGAGACCCCATGCCAGGGGTGGTTGCCATGGACACCAGCTCAGGCCTGCAGCCAGAGCCCGTTGTCATGGCAACCATTGGCAGCCCCCATCCCCAGGCTGATGGGATGCCAGAAGCACAGAATTGGCTGAGCTGGGAGGGACCCATCAGGATCCTCCAGTCCAACTGCTGGCCCTGCACAGGACACCCCAACAATTCCAGCCTGGGCCTGGCAGCGCTGGCCAA
This sequence comes from Agelaius phoeniceus, assembly GCF_051311805.1. NCBI lineage: Eukaryota > Metazoa > Chordata > Aves > Passeriformes > Icteridae > Agelaius > Agelaius phoeniceus. The sequence goes on along the minus strand of NW_027509867.1, from coordinate 6,646,449 downwards.
ACGCTGCTGCAGCTCAGAGAGCCCTGGAGCTGGGAACCTTCCCTGGGGAGCCTGGCCAGGGCCCCAGCAGCCTCTGGCCAAAAACCTTTTCCTGACATCCAAGCTGAGCCTGCCCCGACTCAGCTGCAGCCGCTCCCTCCACTCCTGTCCCTGGGCACCAGAGGGAAGAGGTTCCCACAGCCCCAGCCAGGGACCCGCTCCCAAGGCTGCTGCCATGGCCACCAGGGCTGGCACCAGCTGGGATGCTCGGTTTCCACGGGCCGGGCTTCAGGAATGGGATTCCCCAATTTCCTGCTCCCGCTAAAATCGCGCTGCCCTCGCTGCCCTCCCGCCTCCCATGGAAAGCACAAAAGGCAAAGATCCCAGGCTGGGATAAGAACAATTTATTGGGAACAGCAACCAAATAAGGAACAAATAGAAATAAAAAGAATATTGTCAACAGAAAGGATAAGAAAAAGGATTTACAGGGAAAACTACAACATCAACAGCTGTCTCTGCCTGGCCACATATTTCATCCTGTCTGGAAAGGACACCCTTCTCCTCAGGGGGAGAGAGTCCCTTTCCTGCCCCTGGCAATGACCTGAGGTAGGAGTGAATGTAATGACATGGCCATGGCCAGACCCTCACGTTCTTCCATCTCACATCATGTCATTGGCAGGGGCAGGAAAAGAAGCAGGTGTTTCCCAGCATGGATCACAGGGATTATGGACCACCAGGGCTCTTCCCAATGTGTGTTCTCCCATGGGGGATGAAGCTGGAGTGGTGCATGAAGCTGTTCCTGCAATCGAGGCACTTGCAGGGCTTCATTTACCGGTGGCTCCGTTGGTGTTTTGTAAAATGAGAGCTCTGGGTGAAGCTCTTCCCACACTGGGGACACTCGTAGGGCCTCTCCCCAGTGTGGATGCGCCGGTGGGTGAGGAGGGTGGAGTTGTGCTTGAAGCTCTTCCCGCAGTCAGGGCAGTGGAAGGGCCTCTCCTGGGTGTGAATCCGCTGGTGCCTGGCGAGATCAGAGCTGGTCTGAAACCTCTTCCGACACTGGGGACACTCGTAGGGCCTCTCCGCAGTGTGGATGCGTTGGTGGATGATGAGGGCAGAGCTGCAGCTGAAGCCCTTCCCACACTCCCCACACTCGTAGGGCCATTCCCCAGTGTGGATCATCTGGTGGCTGATCAGGGTGCTGCTCTGCCTGAAGCTCTTCCCACACTCCAAGCACTTGGGGGGCTTTTTCCCATCGTGAAGCTGCTCATGGGCCACCAGCTCCGAGCTCTGGCTGAAGCTCTGTCCACCTTCCTGGCTCAGGGTGGGTCTTTCCTCCTCAGAACACCCTGGGCTGGGTTTTGAGCCCCTCCTTCTGTGGGATCTCTGGGGCTTTTACTCCACGTTGGAATTCTGCACTGTGGAGCCATTTAAAATGGCCTCTTCCACGAGGTTCTGCTGTGGGGATTTGTCCTCCCTGGCCTCCATCCTCAGCTCCTTCCCTGGGGGAGGAAGGACAAGGAGAGGATGGGATTTGCCTCCGTGCCAGAGGGAAGGGGAAGGAGATCCCCCCAGTGCATCCCCAGCAGGACGGGGTTGGCAGCAGGGTTGTCCTGCAGCCGGGGGCTGTGCTGGGCTGGGAGATGGAGCAGGAGAGAGGGGGAAAGGGGCACTGACTTCCTCCTCACCTGCCTGGGGCTCCTGGGGCACCTTCTTCTTCCTCACAGCCTCCTCCTCCATCTGGCCAAGTTTATGGGATGGAAAATCCTGTTTTGAGAAGAAAACAAGGGATAAGTACATTGAATTTTGTACTTGTTTGAAGGCAAACCTGGGGAGGGTCTAAACCAGGATTACAATTTAATAAGAAAATGAAGATCAAGGCAATGATGCAGAATCACTGCCTTAAACTGACAGAGTCAGGATATAACCCGACACCCTGCTGGTCAGGCTGGTGGCTGCAGTCCCATTAAATGGTGGCTGCAGTCCTGTGGGAGTGATGAACATGATTCTGTCCAAGCAGTGATCCTGTAGAAGGGTCAGGTCTTCCTCTGAAGGTCCAGTTGTGGTTCTGGAGCTGTTGTCCTCTGGGAATCCAGTAGGCAAGCTGCTCCTGGTGTTGCAAGGCTCAGCTTATATGCAGGTAGGAATGCTTGGATCCTCCCCCTGGGCGGAGCATGCCACAATGGGAGGATGGAATTTGATCAGTCCTGCAGTGACACCCAATGGCCCATTCCCAGAAGATATCTCCCCTGGAGGGCGTGATCAGGGCTGAGTCATGGAAGAGATCAAGAACACTGCCCCACCTGTTTATAGCAGTTGATGAAGATGGGCATTGAAAACATGCATTTGGTTCCATCTTACATTGCAGCCTGAAACAGTGGGGGAATCCCTGCTCAGGGGGTGAACACCACCCCCCTTACCCAAACTGGCTCAGGTGTGAAACCCCCACCCTGGGAAGGCCACACACACACAGGGGACAATGTCACACTTGCCCTGCTCCAGGGCAAATGGCATCTCTCTAATATTTTCTTAACCAGATTGCAAAATTATTTTGGCACAGTGAGTTCAGGGCACTGTTCTTCTACCCCAGTTGCCTTTGACAACAGCATGGTTCCTTCCTCTGAGGAGGTTGTGGGTCTCTCTGGAGGAACTCTTGGAAACTTGGATGCAGCTTCCTCTGAGCGACCTATGGGAGAACTGATGAGGAAAATGGCTGTTGTGGGACTGGAGTGTAAAGAAAATACTTTGTTGTCCCTACTTGAAAAGTTTGTTAAAATCACTGGTGGAAATGGAGCAAATGATACCAGCAAGACTGACAAGGTTCATTCACCACATGGTGAGGAACACAAGGCTGCTAAAAGTCCCACAAGAAGCCCAGCTCAAGTAGCTAAATTCCCAAATAACTACTGAATTCCCAGGCTTGGTTTTTTTCCAAATGTGAGAATCATTATTCTCTTCATCCCTGTCACCTTTGTGACAGCTACACAGAGCTTTCCCTTCCTTTTAATAATATCTGTATTGGGCCGAATTTGCACTTTTCTTTAATTGTAACCTGCCAGCAGCTGAGCTGGAGCTGTGCAGGAACCAAGGAAACTTGGAATTGCCACAGAATTGCTTCTATTGTCAGCCGGTGCTGCGGCGGCCGTGGGGCAGAGGGGTGGGAAAGGGGGCTCCGGGGTGGCAGTGGAGGAAATGCCGGGCCCGGGGGCTGAGCACAGGGCTGAGCACGCAGAGATGGTTTTGTTCTTGCTGAGCTCGCACTGAGCCAAGGCCTGTCCTGCCCCTCATTCGGCCACGCTGGGGAGGGGCTGAGGGTGTGGGGGAGCTTGGGAGGGGACACAGCCAGGACAGGAGATCCCAGCTGACCCCAGGGATACCCCAGAGCATAGGACATCATGATCAGTGCATGAAGTGGGGGGAACAAGGAGGAAGGGGGCACATTTGCAGTGAGGGTTTTGTCTCCCCAGGTAACACTTAGGCAGGATTGGGCCCTGTTTCGCCAGTGGGCAGGGCCCGCACCAAAGACACAGACACCAACTTAACTTAAGGAACAGTGTAATTTAGATAATGCAAATTTGCAAAAAATTACAAAAATATTAGGTAGGCAAAGCAAATAATCATTAGTCAATAATTCCAAAAGAGGACATGTTGAAATGAGTATGACACAACTGTCCATTTCTGGCTGCAGGCTCTGGAGATTCTATCTCTGCCTTCAATCAGGGTTGCATTCCCTAAAGAATCCTGGTACCAAATCCTGCTTTCCAAGGCTGGAACAGTGTCTCAGGTTTAGCTGGGTGTGTATTCAATTACCCTCTGTTAAAGGTGGGGCAATTATCATCTGTTAATTGAGCAGTTTACTTTATCTCTTCCACATGAATCCTCCCTCCAGGGAGATATCTTCTGTTAATGGGCCATTGAGTGTCACTGATAAAAATTCCAACATCCCATTGTGAGAAGATCTGCCCAGAGGGAGGAGCCAAGCATTCCTACCTGGATATAATCTGAGAATGTGAACATCAGAGACAGCCTTTTCCCACAAGATTCCCAAAGAGCAGCTTTCAGCTCCACTGGATCCCAGAGGAAGACCGGGCCAATGGACGCCACAACTGGACCTTCAGAGGAAAACTCCACCCTTCTACAGGATCACGGCTCCAACAGAACCACACCTGTCCCTGCAGGAGCACTGCAGCCACCATTTAACAGGAGTGCTACCAACACTCTGACCCACAGGGTGTCAGGTCATATTCTTACTCTGTAAGTAGTTTTTAGTACTACTGCATTTGTATTTTTAATTTTCCTTCTGAAGAAATGTCATTCCTATTTCCATAGACTTTGCTTGACAGCCTCTTGTTTTGAAAATTATAATTCCAAGTGAAGGGATTAACATTTTCCATTTCAAGGGAGTCTCCTGCCTTCCTTAGCAGACACCTGTCTTTTCAAACTGACACAATGCCCTGGGACAGCCAGGCAGGTGAGGATGAAGTCAGTGCCCCTTTCCCCCTCTCTCCTGCTCCATCTCCCAGCCCAGCATGGCTTTCTCTGTCACTGACCAGACTCTCATATCCACAGAAAAATACCCCCAAGGACCTCCAGGCTTTGTAATCTCCTTCTGTGAGAGGAGCCTTGGAGCAGCTGGCTCCAATCCCAGCCTCAGACTTTTACAGAGTTCATGTGTAAAGAATTATCAAGGTGAAATTTAACCTTTAGCATTTGTCCCACAGGATTAAGGATGAAAAAGCATATATATTTATAAAAAATTTCTATTATCTCTTATGGTAACAATTAGACAAAATTATCTTATCTTAATCAGAAATATTTAGTCCAAGGTATAGGAGTTGTACCATATTATATTATATAATATTCATTTATAGAAAGCACTCAGAAGGGATTTCAAAGCAATTTTATTAAAGGAAAAGAAGCTGTTTTTAAGGAGAGATTGATGTCACTCCCACAGACCAATGACAATGGGCAAATCCCTTTGGCTCAGCCTGAAGCAGTGACCTTGAGGGGTGTCCCGACTGCAGGGAGGAATCTCCACACACCCCAGGAAGGGAAATGTCAGGGGATGCTGCCATTAAAATTTGGGATGGGGCTTTTCTAGTCTGAGGTGTTGCCCTGTCAGTCAGGTGTGCCCAGGCTGGGCCAACTCAGCAGCTCTGCAGAAGCTCTCAGTGGTGTCACTTGGTTGTTCCTTACTCTGGGGATTTTCCAGCACTGTCACAGCTTCAGCTCCCTCTGAGGATGTTGAACTTTGGGATGGAGGAGTCAGGCTGGATTCTGCAATATTCACCCCAAAATCAGCGTGACCCCCCCCCGCCTCCTTCATTTCCCACTGGGGGCTTTGCAAACAGGGCCTTGCTGGAGTTGTTGGAGGCCATTGCAGGCAGAGCCTCCTGCTCCAGCAGGAACTGCCTTTCCTGTGCCATCAGCAGGGCAGGTCCCGCTGCAGGAAAAGCCCCAGGCCAGCCCCAGCACAGGGAAGGCCTCGGGCACAAGGGCAGAGTGCCGTGCTGGGAGCTGGGCCAGGGAGAGCCTGAGGCACCAAAGGCACCTTGGCAGCAGCAGCTGCTTGCAGCCCATGGCCAGAAGCCTCCCTTGGCAGCCCGGCCTGGTGGCCACCACTGCAGAGCTGCTGCCTCAGGGCTCATTCCTGGCTGGCCTCTGAAAAGCCACTTCTGCTCCAGGAGCCTGACTGGGAAGCCATCGGCCCCAGCAATTTGGGGACAAGATATCAATGACAAAACTCTTCATGCCAGCAGAGCCAAGGCAGGGGCAGAGGAAAGGGCACAGCCAGGCCCAGGGGACAGGGCTGCCATGGTGATGGCTGTGAGGGCACTGCCCCTGCAGCAGCCTGGCTGCCCTCAGCATGCATTGTGGTCAGAAGCGTTGTGAGGGCACCCAGCACATCAGAGAACCCACACTACAGGAATTCTGTCCTTGGGGAGGGCAGGGGTTTTCACTGTATCAGGTTGCACAAAGCTCCTGCTCTTGGACAATTCCAGGGATGGGGAATCCCCTTCTCTGGAAAAACAGTTGAAGTTTCATGTCACTTTCATAACTGCAAAATATTTCCTCTTCTAAAAAATGTAAATGCACCCTCATTCAGTTTAGAGATATTGACCCCTGTTTTGTCACTGCAAGATTTGGGAGAAAATAACTTTGATCACTATTTTTCCACTTTCACAGACCTTGGAGAGGACCCAAAAATCTCCCAAGATGGGCTTTGGAGGCCTCATCACAAAACCAGCAGGGAGAGGCCGAGGGCTCTGTGCTCAGCGGGGTGGAGACTGAGGACAGAACAGGAATAGCCTGGGAGGGATTGAAGGGTGGTTTCAGAGAGGCTGGAGTGTTTCTTCATAGTGGTAATGAGCCTGAAGAAGACATAATAGCACCAAGGGCAGCTGGGGAGGCCCAGAGTGGACACAAGGAGAAAGGAATTTCCCTGCCAGGGCAGGGCTGTGGTGCAGCACGTCCCCCAGCAGGAGCCTGGAGCAGCCCAAGGCTTTGTGTGGGCAGGCAGGGGCAGGCAGGAGGCAGAGCTGTCAGCAAAGGAAGGGCCCAGCCAGGTGGGGCAGCCGGGGGATGCCCACAGCCTGCCGGGACAGAGGTGCAGGTTTGCTCAGCACCAGAGACACCTTTGCCTTGCTTGTCCCCAGCTGTCATCACTGCCACCAGTGTTCTGCTCTACCTGGAACCTGGGGACACTTTCTCAGTCCTGTCCCTCAGATGGATCTATTTAAAGTATGAGAAACTTCAGTGTTTCACTCTCTTTTTGAGTCCCTGAGAAGTTCTTTGAGCACACTCTGAGGGACTGAGTCTGATGCAAAGAGCACCAAAGCCCCAGAGGGTCATTAAAGTCCTTGTGCTGTGTCTGTGCTGCTGAGCTGGGCCGGGCTCCTGGCCCAGAGGCAGCTCCTGGCAAGGGCAGCAGAGCTACAGAGAGACAGCTCTGGCCAGGAGCAGCTCCTGTGCACAGCCCAGCAGGGCTGGGGCACTGCCAGGGCCCCTCAGGGACACCAGCAGGGCACAGACAGAGCTCCCAGGGGCTCAGCACTGGCAGGGGCTGTGGCATGTCCCAGAGGGGGCTGTGTCCCAGCAGCTCCTCTGGGGCTGTGTCATGGAGGCACAGAGCAGCTGTGATGTCAGCAAGGGGCTGTTTGACAGCACAGAGTGGGCTGTGTGAGGGCACAGATTGGACTATGACATCATAGAGTTTGTTGTGTGAGGTCATTGAGAAGCTACAGCATCATAGAGGGAACTGTGTGACATCACTGAGTGGGCTGTGACATCATGGTGTGGTTGTTTGACATCAGAGAGCAGGCTGTGAGGTCAAAGTGTGTGCTGTGACATTCCAGAGTGTCATTATGACATCTCAGAGAGGGTTTTGTGACATCACTGAAGGGATTGTAACGTCACACAGCTGCCTGTGACATCATAGTGTGAGGCCATAGAGCAGATCTTGCCATCATAGAGGGTGGCTCTGTGACATGAGGGAGTGGGTTGTGACATCACCAGGTGGCTGTGTAACATCATAGAGCAGGCTGTGACATCACAGAACAAACTGTGACATTGCAGCGTGACTCTTTGATATCAGTCTTCTGTGACATCACAGAGCAGCTGTGTAACATCACAGCTGACTGTATGACATCACAGGGGACTGTGTGACATCACAGATGGCTGTGTGACATCACAGATGGCTGTGTGACATCACAGGAGCTGTGTGAGGTCACTGGGGAGGTCACTCTGCCCCAGCCCCCCTCACAGTTCCCCCCAGAGCACTCCAACCCTGCTCGTGCACACCGGGGTCCCCTGTCCCCCCGGGTCCTCCCGCCCCCGGCGCCGCAGCCTCCCCCAGAGGATGTTCCACGAGATCGACCCCAGAGCCTGACACGGGGACTGGGGGCCGGGGCCCTGGGGGTGGCACAGGGGGACAGGGACCCCCCGGCAGCGTCCCCGTGTCCCCCAGTGCCAGAGCCTGGGCCAGGGCTCCTTCACCCTGGTACCAACGAGGCCTTGAGAGCGCTGAAAAAATCCCCAGCAAGGGAGCAGCAAAGACCAGATTTAACATTAAGCAACAGCAGCACAACGTTCCTTGGCAAGAGTCACTCTGCTCCTGACTGGACACTTCAGGCACACCAAGGAAACAAAGCAACAACAAAACCAAACAGAATCCAGGCAATCAAACCAGAAATGAACTGAGAACTGGCCCAGGAGAGCTCCAAGGGCTCCTTTTGGAGCGCTGTTTGCAGGGCCCCAAGAGAGGGGCTTCAGTCCCAGCAATGGTTCATCCTGGCCGCACTTGGCACCAACAGTTTTCTTTGGCAGGGTGAGAACAGGGATGTTGTGCCACGGAGGGAGCAAAACCAGTTCCCAGGGCTGCTGCTACAGAAAGCAGGAGCTGGTTGGGCAGCAGCAGTGCCTGGAGCAGACAGTGTTTGTGATGAGCTGCAGAGGAGCTGAGCCCAGGGGCTGTTGGCCAAGGCCGAGCCCCAAGGAGCATTTCTCAGCTGGCAGGGCGGGCTGAGAAGGGGAGGGGGGAATGCAGCAGCACAGGGCCCATGGAACCAAGGGAGCATTGTGACACTGTGGGGCCCTGTGAGACCAAGGGACCATGGTGACACTGAGGGGACTCATGGAATCATGGAGACCATTGTGACACTATGAGACCCCATGGAATAAGCAAAGCATTGTGACACTGTGAAGCCTCATGGAACCAGTGAGACCACTGTGACTGTGGCGTCCCCACAGAACCAAGAGGACCATTGTGATTGTGTGGGGCCTCGTGAAGCCAAGAGGCCTTTGTGACACTGCAGAGCTGCATGGAACCAAAACTCCATGGTTACACAGAGGGGCCTTCTGTCATCAATGGTCCATTGTGACACTGTGGAGCCAAAGGAGACCATTGTGACATTGCAAACCCCCAGGGTCCCAAGGTCCATTGTGACATTGCAGGGCTCATGGAACAGAGGAGTCCTGTGACATTGTAGGGCCTGGGGAACCCCGGAGACCATTGTGACACTGCTGGACCGCATGGAATCAAGGTACCATTATGATACTGCAGGGCCCCATAAGACCAAGGGAACATGGAAATGGTCTGTCCCAGAGGCCACCTGACTGGTCCAGCTGACCTTGGCCTGTTGAGGGTCTCTTCTGCTAATGAAACCCTGGGGCTCTGTACTTGCCTTTCTATGGAAAAGAACTCTCCTTCTCCTCCAGGCACCCAGGTCCAGAATTAGGATTTCTCCTTCAAATTTCCTTATATCCAGAGATTGTTCCCACAGGAATATTTCCAGGACAAGTATGGCTGGCAATGGTTTTACAAGGGTCACCTCTCAGCTATCCCCAAAACACTGGGAAAGACTCTGTGCTTTCCTTCTTGTGGGAAAGAATTGTCCGGCTTCTCCAGGTGCCCATGGCTGATACTGGGCTTCCACCTAAAAAATTCCCTAAATCCAAAGACTCATTCCAGACAAAATCTGCCATTCCTGACAAGTCTGGCTGGCCTTGGCCTCGTGAGGCTCTCCAAACACTGGGGGTCCATACTTTCCTTCCTATGGAAAACAACTGTGCTTCTCAGCCAGGTGCCCATGGCCAGAAATGGGATTTCCACCTCCAACATTCCCTGTTGTGACAGACTGAAGGAGATTGTTGGCTCAAAACATTTATTGTGTGTGGGGGAGGAAGGGGCAGGTCCAGCCTTGCCCTGCCCTGGAAGCCCAGCCCTGCCCTGCCCTGGAACCCCAATCCCCCCAGAGCCTCTATCCCAGCCCAGCAGTGGCTGCCAGGCCCTGGCACAGCACAGGCAATGCTCCACAGCCACCTCTGCAGCCCCAGCCCAGCTCCTGAGGGACCAAATGAGCCCAAGCCCCACCTGGGGGAAGGGCCCAGGGAGAACAAGGGGTATTGAAGGCTGACCACAAGGCAAGCACACATCTTGACCCTGGATCCTCTTGGAACTTCCTTCTGAAATGTCCTGGAATCCAGGGGTTACAAGGTGTGTGTGTGCTTCTCTAAATCTTATTTGTCTTCTTCTTATTCCCTCTTCTTGCAAAATTTGAGTAACCTAAAATGGAACAGGCTTAGAGTTTGGGAAATTGAATGAGCAAAGTTAATGTTATTAGAAGTGTTTCTTGTTAATTGAATGTTGTATTAAACCTTTTGACAAAGTTTCTCTGATATTCTAAATTTGCCAGTAAAGTTCGTCTTTTGTTGTTTAGAGCTCCTGAGAATCTCTTGCTGATATTTCTCCAGTGCACCTAACTCAGAGTAAACAAACAATTGTAATTCCTTTTAAATGTCTCCTTGAGAGAGTTGTTTAGGGGATGGGGGTCAGGGCTTGTGTGTGCTGCTTGGCCCAGCCCAGGCAGGGCTTTCCCAGCCACATTCCACACTCCATTGCCCAGCTGGAGCTGCTGGTGCCTCTGAGTTGTGCTGCCCCAGCCCCAGGGACGCTCTCCTTGTCTGCCCATTCCCCCACGGTCTCTGGGCAGGGATGGCCTCACTGGGGGCTGCTGACATCCTCAGCAACTTGGAGGCTGCTGCTGAATGTTCCTGCTCCAGAGGCTTGTTCAGCCTTCAGCTCTTCAGTGCAGGAATTCAGTGTCCCAGGGCTCATGAACATTCCGAACACCTGAACAAGCCAAGCCTCTGGGAATCATTTGATTTAATTTCCAAATCTTTTGTGGTTAATTAGACAGATCTCAGTAGTATATCCAAAGTGAATGCAATATATTTAAAAAGACAGTGAGAAAAAGATTTTTCAGGACCAGTTTTTTTCCCCTGTTAATTAAATGATATGTGCAATCTGCAATTGACACTGAGTCCAAGTACCTCCTCATGCCCTTTGAATAGATATGAAAATTAAACCCTTCATGGCTGACAATCAATCAGGCTCTGATCCTACCCCCAGCCCACCATTTCCCCCATCCAAGCCCTGGCACTCAGAGCAGCCTTGTGCAAATCTGAGCTCCCTCCAGCCCAGGCTGCACCTGCAGCTTTCAGCTCCTTGGCTCCAACTCCCACCTGCTTTCCTTGCAGAAGGAGCTGCCCGAGACACAGAGGGATGTTCATTTCTTGTCAGCCAACAAAGCCAAGGGAAGGCACAGCTCCATCAAATGCAAAAGTCATTCCTCTGCTGGATATTAAATGCCTTGCACAGGCGCTGGCCCTGCCCCACAAGGCCTGGCCTGAGTCCTGCCCCTGCACGCTCAGCCAGGCTGAGATGGACACTGATGGTTTCTGGGCCAGGCTCTCGGAGCCCAGCCCAGCTCCCTGCAAGCTCTGCCAGCTGCCCTGAGCTCTGGGCAGCACCAAGGGCCTCTCTGAGACCAGCCCGGCCCAGCCGGCTCTGGCCCCACAGCTCTGCTCAGGCCAGGCTGCTCTGGCCACTGGCCCCACGGCCTCAGCCCCTGCCAAGGGCACAGCAGCAGCTGCAGCTGCCACAGGACTCAGCCCCAGCCATGGGGGAAGGTGCTTGGCCAAGGCCAAAGGAGGCTCCCTGGCTGCCCTGCTCCCCTCGGCCTGAGGTGCTGAGAGCTCTGCAGCCCCTGCTGCCATCCCATCTGCCCAGGGCAGCACCAGAGCCCCGGCCTTGGGGCCCTCAAGAGCTGCTCCTGCTCCAGGCCCAGGGCCCATGCCAGAGCTGGGACAGCAGCCACAAAGCTGTGCCCATTTCTGTTCATTGCTGTTCTCATGGGGATATATCCTCAGCCATTTGGAGGTTGCTGATGAATTCACTACTCCAGAGGCATCTTCTTTCTTGAACTCTTCAGTTCAGGAATTCACTGAAAAAGGCACGTAAACATTTGTTCCAAAACACCTGAACAGGAAAAACCCCTGGGAATCATATAAATGTTCAACTTTCTGTGGTTAATTGAACAGATTTCAGACATTTATTAAAGGTGAATATACTGTATTGAAAAGAATGCAGAGAGAAGTGATATGTCCTGTTTTCTCTTCCTGTTTATAGATTCATATCAGCAATGTCCAGTTGATATTGATCCCCAGTACCTTCTATTGCAGTCTAAATAGATATGAAAATCAAGGCCCTTCATGGCTGACAATCAATAACACTTTGTCCCCACCTCCTCCCCACCATTTCCCTCATCCAATCACTGGATCTCCTATGGATCAGGAATGGTGTGGCCAGCAGGAGCAGGGCAGGGATTCTTCCCCTGTGCTCAGCACTGGTGGGGCAGCATGCCAAGGTCTGTGTCCAGTTCAGGGACCCCCAATTTAGGAAGGACATGGAGGGGCTGGAGCGTGTCCAGAGAAGGGCAACAAGGCTGCTGAGGGCTCTGGAGCACAAGTCCTGTGAGGAGTGGCTGAGGGAGCTGGGGTTGTTTATCCTGGAGAAGAGGAGGCTCAGGGGAGACCTCATCACTCTCTACAACTCCCTGACAGGAGGGTGCAGCCAGGTGGGGGTCGGGCTCTCTTCCCAGGGAACAGGGACAGGACAAGAGGACACAGCCTTCAGCTGCACCAGGGGACATTTAGGTTGGACATTGGAAATATTCTTCAAACAGAGGGTGATCGGGCAACGGCATGGGCTGTCCAGGGAGGTGGGTGTGTCGCCGTCCCTGGAAGTGTTTAAAGAAAGACTGGATGTGGCACTGAGTGCCATGGTCTGGGTGACAAGGTGGTATTGGGTGCCAGGTTGGACTTGATGCTCTCCAAGGTCATTTCCAGCCTGGCTGATTCTCTGATGATTGTGACACTGCAGGGCCCTGGGGAAGCAAGGGGCCATTGTGACACTGCGGGGCCTGGTGGCACTAAGAGGACCATGGTGACACTGTGTATGACATGGCAGCACAGAGCCAAGGGACCATGGTGACACTGTGGGGCTGAATGGAAACAAGGAGGCCATTGTGACAGTCTGGGTCCTGGTGGCATCACAGAGGCCACTGTGACCCTGCAGGGCCTTGTGGAACCAAGGATCCATTGTGACACTGCATGGCCAAGTGCCACTGTGGAACCAAGGAGACCCTTGGGAGAGCCTGGGGACCATGGAATCAAGGGGCCATTGCTCCATTGCAAGGACTCTGGGAACTGCGGGAACAATTGTGAAACTGTGGTGCCCCATGGAACCAAGGGTCCCTGGGGACACTGCAGGATCTTGTGTCACCAGGGCTCCATTGTGAAACTGCAGCACCAAGGAATTCGTTGTGGCACTCTGAGGTCTCCTGGAATCACAGAGGCCACTGTGACCCTGCAGGGCCTTGTGGAACCATGCAGAGCATTGAGACAGAGCAGGACCTGGTGTCATGATGGGGCCATTGTGACACTGCAGGGCCCAATGGAACCAAGGGGCCAGGGCTGCTCCTCAGGGACTCCTGGAATGAAGGAAACATGTTTGACACTGTGGTGGCCCTTGGGACCAAGAGGCCATTGTGACACAGTGGAACCAAGGAGAGCATTGCTGCACTGCCAGACCTCATGGAACCAAGGATCCACTGTGACACTGCAGGGCCTGAGGGGACCACAGTGCCATTGTGACACTGCAGGGCCCAAGGATCCAAGGGACTTTGTGACACCAAGGGGTCCCATGGAACCAAAGGGACATTGTGACACTGGGAGGCCACATGGAATCATGGAGACCATTGGGACACTCTGGGGCCTCATGGAACCGTGGTGACACCAAGTTGTCTGGAGTGTGGATCTGCAGGAGGGTGGGAGGGCTCTGCACAGGGCCCAGGACAGGCTGGATCCAGGGCCCAAATCCAACAAGGTGAGGTTTAACAAGTCCCAGTGCCAGGTCCTGCACTTTGGCCACAACAACCCTGCAGCACTACAGGCTGGGGACAGAGTGGCTGGAGAGCAGCCAGGCAGAAAGGGACCTGCAGGGACTGATGGACAGCAGGCTGGACATGAGGCAGCAGTGTGCCCAGGTGGGCAAGAAGGCCAATGGCTCCTGGCCTGGATCAGGAATGGTGTGGCCAGCAGGAGCAGAGCTTCTAGTGTGCCAGCACTGATCTGCCCCCCAGCTCTGCACACAGACATTGCTGCTGCAGCTCCAGAGAAGGGAACACATGGGATCTCTGGAAAAAATTTTGCTGGGAGATCCTTTAGTTCCTTTAAAGTTGCCAAGAGCGCAGCCCCTCGCCAACGCATTCTGTGGCCACAGGGAAGATGGAAAGAAACAAAATGAGAAAAGGCAAAACTAATCGCTTTTTTTTGTGGACAACATTGAAAAACTTAAACATGGGGGAAAAAGGAACAAACCCACAACCAAACCCAAAAGAATTATCAGAGTTGATTTATATTACATGGCCTGTCCCTGCTGCAGCCCTGGCACTGCCACCCCCAGGGCTGTGCCCGGCCCCGAGAGCACTCAGGCCCTGCAGCAACACCAGGGCCACCAGGGCAGCGGGGCAGGGCCACGGCAGCAGCACTGGCAACACCAAGTGCTGCTGCTGCTGCTGCTGCTGGGCACAGCTGCTGGGCCAGCACTGATCTGCCCCAGCTCTGCACACAGACATTGCTGCTGCAGCTCCAGAGAAGGCAACACAAGGGCATCTCTGCAGAAAACTCTGCTGAGAGATGCTTTAGTTCCTTTAAAGCCACCAATAGTGCAGCCCCTCCTTGACTCCGTCTGTGACAACAGGGAATGTGAAGAGAAACAAAATGAGAAATGGCACAAACATTGACATTTCTTTTTGGACAATATGAAAAACTAAAACAAAGATAAAAAGACCCCACAACCACACTAACAGAAAGTATCAAATATGACTTTTATTACAGGTGTTTTACAGAAATTGGTCAGCAGTTTAATGTTTCTGAAAGCATCCAGTCATCAGTCTCCACACTGCAGCCTTGAGCTCCTGGTTCCTCAGGCTGTAGATGAGGGGGTTCAGGGCTGGAGGCACCACCGAGTACAGAACTGACAGGGCCAGATCCAGGGATGGCGAGGACATGGAGGGGGGCTTTAAGTAGGTAAAAAAAGAGGTGCTGATGAACAGAGTGACCACAGCCAGGTGAGGGAGGCAGGTGGAAAAGGCTTTGTGCCGTCCCTGCTCAGAGGGGATCCTCAGCACAGCCCTGAAGATCTGCACATAGGAGAAAACCATGAACACAAAACAGCCAAAAACCAAACAGCCACTAACAGCAATGAGCCCAAGTTCCCTGAGGTAAGAGTAAGAGCAGGAGAGCTTGAGGACTGGGGGGATTTCACAGAAGAACTGGTCCAGGGCATTGCCATGGCACAGGGGCAGGGAAAATGTATTGGCCGTGTGCATGAGAGCATTGAGAAAGGCACTGGCCCAGGCAGCTGCTGCCATGTGGGCACAAGCTCTGCTGCCCAGCAGGGTCCCGTAGTGCAGGGGTTTGCAGATGGACACGTAGCGGTCGTAGCACATGATGGTCAGGAGGAAAATCTCTGCTGAGATGAAGAAGAAAATCAGAAAAACCTGTGCAGCACATCCAGTGTAGGAGATGTCCCTGGTGTCCCAGAGGGAATTGTGCATGGCTTTGGGGACAGTGGTGCAGATGGAGCCCAGGTCAGCGAGGGCCAGGTTGAGCAGGAAGAAGAACATGGGCGTGTGCAGGTGGTGGCCGCAGGCTACGGCGCTGATGATGAGGCCGTTGCCCAGGAGGGCAGCCAGGGAGATGCCCAGCAAGAGGCAGAAGTGCAGGAGCTGCAGCTGCCGCGTGTCTGCCAATGCCAGCAGGAGGAAGTGCCTGATGCAGCTGCTGTTGGACATTTGCTGGGGCTGCACATGGGCACCTGTTCATGGAGAAAGGACGGTGAAGAGTTGGAGCAGATACCTATAACCAAAATCAAAGCCATTTCCCATATACCCTCCTCTGTAACACACAGACAAGGTGTTTAGTATTTTCAAGATCTGGGGTTTTCTTTTTAAGCTCCCCCATGTCTTTCCTGGTATTCTTGGATATCAGAAACCCTCAGCAATTCTGCTGCATTTATGGAGAACAGAGCAAGTTCTGTGAGGCAAAGTGATGAGTGGAGAGTGAGGGACAATGGTCTGTCATTCTGACTGGTTCAGAGTTTCTCTGGGTTTTAACCTTGCTCAGGTGGAGGGTGATCACCTTCCCATGCTCTACCTTAAAATGTCACCAGGTACTCCTGGGAGCAGATGGATCCACCTCAGCCCAGATCCACACTTGCAGCCAAGGACTCACACTGCTCATTTCACCAACCCAGCAGCATTTCCAGTGTCAGAACACGTCTGTCTTTCCCCATCAATCTTCTACCTCAGAGATGCTCTAGGACAGGTTTGCACCCTGGATTGGAGCTCCCAGCTTGGACTGAAATCTCAGGGAGACTCCCTAGTGTCCTTCTGATGGCACTGGATTGAGGGAGATGCAGCTCCTTCCCTGGCTGCACTGACAGCATTGCCCAGAGCCGGGCACTGGGGACAGCGTCACCCTGAGCCAGCTGTGCCCCCTGCCAGAGCCCCCAGGGCCGGGCAGCTGCTCCCAGCCCTGTGCTCTGCAGAGGGAACTGGGCCCGGGGCTGCAGAGCTGCCCCACGGCTCTGCTGCAGCTCTGCCTGCACAGGAGGGGCTGCACGCCTTGGAGCCCCGGCCCTGAGGGCAGAGGCTTGGCTGGGGCACAGGAGGGAGGGGGCTTGTTCAGAGGGAGGGGCTGCACTGCAGGGGCTCCTGTGGGCATCTCTCAACTCTCCCTGCCACAGCATTGCTGGGCTTTGTTTTCTCTCATTGCCTGATCTTCTCTCTGCCTCCTGCAGATTTTCCTCCTGCAGGTGTTTCCCTCTGCCTGATCTCTCCCTGCCAGCACTCACAGACCCCAAATCTCTGTGCACTCTCCTTGGCCCTACAGAACCCTGCCTGTTAGCAGGGAACTGGCTGGGGGCAGGTGCTGTTTGCAGCTTGGAGAAAGGACAGCTCAGACTGAGCCTGATGGCTCCAGCAAAGGTGATGCTGCTGCTGTCCATGGGCAGAGTGGCTGAAAGCACATTAGGGATCTCCTGTGAACCAATAAATTACAGTTTAGGTATCTCAGGCACTTGACAAAATTCATAACTAATAATTCATACTATCATTAATATTTAACCCTCCCTTCCTGCCATTCTCCAATAGTTGAAAACTGAATACAAAGTCTTAGGACGTTTCCACATTTTTATCAAAAACCCTTTCTTGGAAATATTTTATGAATGTTAAGAACCGCTCAGCATGTCAGAACTCCATGAGCATTTCACCTCCCCTGCCCCAGAAATCCTCAGAGTTGTACTCACAGGCTCTGCAGGCATTGGGATGTTCCAGCTTGAGGAGATGGCTCCAGGAGCTGCAGCTGCACTGTCCTGCAGCCAGAGGTTCCTGTGCCAAGGGCTGGCAGTGATTGTGCCCCAGGCACTTCTCAGCCCCTTCCCAGCCCTGACTGATTGAAGCTCTCTGTGCCTCTGGGCTGTGCCCAGGCTGGCTGCAGGCAGTGCCCCAGCCCTGCTGGGCTGGCACAAGAGCTGCTCATCAAGAGAAATGTGCTTTTGAAGCTCTTCTTGGTGAGCAGGAGCTGCCTCTGGGCCAGGAGCCCAGCCCAGCTCAGCAGCACAGACACAGCACAAGGACTTTAATCAGCCTCTGGGGCTTTGTGCTCAGGCCCTGAACATCAGTCCCTGAGAGGCAGCTGAAGAAACCTCTCCAGAACTCCAAGGCAGAATCCAACTCCAACGTTTCTTGGACTTGTAATGGGTCCCAGTGAGGGATACGACTGAGCAAGTGTCCCCAGGCCCCAGGCAGAGCAGAGAACTGCAGGCAGTGATGACAGGTGGGGACAAAGAGAAGCCAAGTCTTGGTGCCCTGGGCCACGGCAGGGTCTGTGCCAGCAAGGGCTGGGAGGAGACACCTTGTCCTGAGGCCCTGGGGCCTCCTGGCACAGCCCCAGCCAGGCTGGGCACTGTCAGCCCCTTGTGCTGCCCTCAGCATCCCCCCCTAGCCCACATCCCAGTGGCCTCAAGGATCTGCTGCAAGGAGTCCCTGGGGAGCCTTGTTCAGCAATGGCCCTGGGGGCTCCTTCATGCTCCCTGCAGGGACTGCAGGTTTTTCAAAGGACTTTGGCTTTGGCTTTTGCCTTGCAGTCTCTGAGAGGTTTGTGCAATCATGGCCTCCAATTATCTGCTGTAATTAGTCCCTGGAGAGGCTTTGTCATTAACAACACTCAGTGGGGCTCATTAATACTTCAAGGTACTTCAGTTATTTGAAGGTACTTGGTGTTTCCCTTTTGATACAGACTTTGGAAGAGGTTTGTGCAATCATGGCCCCAATTATCTGCTTTAACGAGTCCCTTGAGAGCTTTGTACTGACACTCAGTGGGGCTCATTAATACTTTCAGATACTCAAGGTTTTTAAGGTACTTTGGATCTAAGAATACTTTTAGCTATTTTTAAGGATTTTCCTTCCCACACTGAGTCTCTGGGAGGTTTTTGTGCCATCCTGGCCTCCAATTCTCTCCTCCAAGGAGTCCATGAGGAGCCTGTGTTGGGTATCTTAGCCCTTTCTGTTTTAACACAAAGATGGAATTGAAAGAATTTTGTAAGACTTTCTAAAAGCATCCAAGCGAACATGGGACAATTAACAATACAACAACAACCACTAAGAGAATGAAGAGTCCTGTTGTAGCTAGACATCGTCCAGCCCTTTTAGTCCCTTGGTTTGGAAGAGTTTATGGACCCAGTCTTTGTTTTCCACTTGAAGCTTCTTGAACCCTTCCTTCAGTACCTGAATGCTCTTGTGCATTGACTCGCTGTGGCTGGAGAGGTTCATGCAGCACATGCCCTCAGAGTCTACACAGCCATGCCCATGTGCCCAGAGTAAAAACTCTATCGCTGTTCTGCAAGGTGGCGTGTCTGATGGTCTCTGTGTCTGAGAGCAGCCACTCAATGTGAGGGAGGCAGCATTGGTTTGCTTACTCAACAGGCACCCAGGATGGTCTGATTGTCCTAAAGCTTCAGCTGCAGCCACCCAAGGTAGTCCAAATTGGGGGTGCTACCATCCGATACCTGGATTAAAGCTTTCAAAGCCATCTCTTTGATATCATCCAATACTTCTCTGGGGATACCTGCTGCTTGATCATCTGGTAGGCTGTGTTGTCCTTCTCCAGCTCGATGGTTGATTGTCAATTCTGCCCTTGCCTCATTATTAGCATAGTCTGCTATTAATTGATTTAGTAAACACTTCCATCCCCCTTCCCACAGGGTGTATTCTGTAGGTGACAACCACCTGGTCATGATATATTTTAAATCATAGGGGGTTAAGACATGTGCTTTAAACATGGCCCTCATTAGGCCATTAAAACAAGGTAAGTCCTTCCTATGGTCTTTAGCTGCCCCACACAGATCCTTGATTTCCCCATAAACCAATGGCTGATACCTGGGATTCTGCCCCCTTCTTTCATAACATACAGGGGCAACGAGGAGTTTCGAGACTATTTGCCAGTCTCCTTCCTTACATGGAGGCATGGCCCAGGGTGGAGGTGGAATGATTGACAGTGGGGGCGTGACCTGCAGTCGCGGGGGTGGAGTCTGGAGGTTCATTCAGGGCAGAAGAGAAGGCTGTGGTAGCAGGAAGTGGAGGAGCCAAGATGGAGGGAGGATAGTTGGGCTCCCGAGCCACATTCAGGCTCCTTCCACCTTGAGTCTCCAGGGCATGATGCTCCAAGACAGCGTGGCCATTGCCAGCTTGGACCATCGTGGAAGGTCTGAGAAAGGCAGGTTTGAGGGAAGGTCCCGAGTTAGGAGTGACCAACGGATTGAGTTTTCAACCCACTGCTTGCTGGTGAAGGGTCTCAAGGATGGTGTGGAAGATGGGGAGCATGCAGAGTGCAATGGGGTCGCTTTTGGTCGAAAGGTTGTACAGTTTAACTCCCACTGAGTCCCAAAATTCAGTGGTATGGATTTCGTCAGCAGGGGCATCTGAAAAATTTTTAATGATCTACCTCACAATTGATTTTAATTTGTTCTTTGAAAATATTTGGTCATGATCAGTGAGAATTAAAGCATCCATGAATGCTCCTTTCTACTTTGGACATCTGGCTGCCCATTTTTCTCTGTGTCCACCTGAGGGGGAACAGCCACCGAACACCCCAAATCAATTATGGGACATGGGTTCATACTGTAAAAACACAGTGGCAAAATGGGCAATAAATGTCTTGCATTTCCCCAAACCCACCTGCAATCCTATGCAGGTGAAACCGTTGTTGTCCCTGCTGATCCTGGGCAAGGTCCCTTGAAGCAACGATGAATCCGCCGGGCCCAGCACAATCCAAAATCCCGGGGAGCACTGGCCTATCCATCAGCCAACCCCAGCTGACGTGACTGACACAGGGAGCCCTGAGTGTCATGGTCCCTGTTTGGGCGCCAAAGGTCACAATGAGGGTGGCTGTGACAAACCTCTCTGGTTCCCTGACTTCAGGGCGAGGGTGGTGGAAATGAAAAGGAGTGGGTTTGATGGAGTTGCCCAAAAAGAACTTTAATAACAGGGTGAAAAACAAGAAACATGGAGAAGTTGAGCACAGTACAAGGGGCAGGATCCTAAGACCCGAGACAAAGGGGAAGCAAGAACATAGACACTTGGGGCTAGAACACTCTGGAACAGTACTTGTTTCCGTATAAGGGAAACAAGTAACCAATAGGGGAGTAGAACTTGGACAACTCAGCATAACAACACTAAAGGCTTATTGGGGAACTCTCAAACTCACCCTAAGTTAAACACATGATTCCCAGGGCTTGAAACTCACGCCCAGATTTTTGGAGTAAAATCTGTCTGACTCTGAGTTACAGCTGGGCTAACTCCCACACCGCTGCTTTGCTCTGGCCCCTTGGGACCATGGGGCCCAACAGAGCCACAATGATGTCCTTGGTTCCACGAGGCCCCACAGTGTCACAATGGTCCCTTGGATCCATGGTGCTCTGCAGGGTCACAATGGCTCCTTCATTTCACAAGGCTCCCAAGTGTCACATTGGTCTCCATAGGAAGGAAAGCACGGAGCCCCCATGTTTCAGGAGCTGATGAACGGCAGCCACCAGAGGCCAAGGCAAGCCTGATCTGTCTGTCCTGGCAGGTTTGCTTGGAGCAACCCTTGGATATTTGAAATTATGAATGTGGAGTCCTAATTTCAGACATTTGTGCCTGGAGAAGGATGATTTTTTCCATACAAGAAAAGCAGACAGCCCTTTCCAGTGTTTGGAAAACAGGTGAGTTCTGGCACTCAGGAGTTAAAGACCAGCCAGACCTGTCTGTCCTGGCAACTTTTCTCTGGCAGCAATCCTTGAACACACAGAAATTTGGAGGTGGAATCCAAATTTTAGGCATGGATACCTGGAAAAGATGGACAGTTCTTTTCCATACAAAGGAAAGCCCAGAGCCCCAGTGTTTCAGGGGCAGATGGGAGTGGCCTTCCACATTCCAAGGTCAGCCAGACCTGTCAGGTGACCCCTGGGAGGCCAAGGCAGCCACACCTGTTTCATGTTCCCTTGGTTCCACAGGGCCCTGCAGTGTCACAATGGCTCCTTGCTTCCATGAGGCCCTCAGGTGTCATAATGGCCCCTTGATTACACAAGTCCTTAAGGATCTTCATGGTCTCCATGGTTCCACAAGGCCCCACAGTGTCCTAATGGTCTTTGGGTTCCATGAAGCCTGGCTGTGTCACCATGGCCCCCTGGTTCCATTGGGGCCCAGTAGTGCAACAATGATTCCCTTGGTTCAGCAAGTTCCCACAGTGTCACAATGGCCCCTTCCTTCCATGGGGCCCTGCAGGGTCACAATGGTCTCCATGATTCCATGGGGCCTTGCAATGCCACAATGCTCTCCATGGATCCACAGTGCCCTGCAGGGTCACAACGGCCCTTTGGCTCCACAAGGGCCTGAAATGCAGCAATGGCCTCTTGGTTCCACAAAGCCCTGCTGCTTCACACTGGCCCCTTGGGACCATGCGGCCCAACAGAGCCACAAAGATGTCCTTGGTTCCATGAGGCCCCACAGTGTCACAGTGGCCCCTTGGATCCATGATACCTTGCAGGGTCACCATGTTCCCCTTGGTCCCACAAGTTCCTCTAGTGTAATAGGTTCCACAAGGGCTTGCAGTGTCACCATGGCCCCTTGGTTCCACAAGTTCCTACAGTGTCACAGGTTCCACAAGGGCCTGCAGTGTCACCATGGCCCATTGGTTCCACAATGCTCCGCAGTGTCACAATGGTCTCCATAGGAAGGAAACAAGTGAGCCCCAGTGGTGCAGAGGCAGATGAGAGGCAGTCACCAGAGGCCAAGGCTGGCCAGACTTGACTGTATGGGCAGATTTTGTCTGGGTGTAACCCTTGGATATAGGGAATTTTAGATGCATAATCCCAAATTTGGCCATGGGTGCCTAGACAAGAAAGGCAGTTCTTTCCCATAGGAATGAAAGCACAGAGCCCCAGTGCTGCACGGTCAGATGGGAAGTGGCCCTTGACATGTCAAATTCAGTGGGACCTGTCAGACAGCCCCCAGGAGGCCAAACCAGGCAGAACTGTTCCATGTTCCATTGACTTCATGGGTCCCCACACTGTCACAATGGTCTCCTTTATTCCATGAGCTCTGGCAATGTCACAATGGCTTCTTGGTTTCATGAGCCCCAACAGAGTCACAAGGGTCCATTGGCCCCATGCAGCCCCGCTGTGAAACAATGGCTCCTTGTTTCTATTTTAAATCAATCACAATCAAACCACAGTTTATCATTGATCCTTGCTTCCATAGGGCCCATGATTTGCACAATGGTCTCCTTGATTCCATGATTCCTGGATTCCACAGTCTCACCATTGTTTCCTTGGATCTCCATTGTCACAACTGACCCAAGGCTCCATGAGGTTCCGTAGTGTCACCGGGGTCGCTGTCAGAGGCTGGATGAGATCCATGTCCCGAGACACCTTGGGATGCTCGGAATGCCCGTGTGGGGCCAGGGCCGGGTCAGGCCTTGGTTTGTGGTGGGACAGAGCCCCGCCCACAGCCCTGGCCTGGCAGAGCTGTCAATCACACAGCAGGGGGTGGTGCTAACCCATCTCTGATTGGCCCAGCTGTCAATCAATCAATCAATCAATCAATCACACACCAGCAGCTGGTGCTACCCTGGCTCTGATTGGATAAGCAACTGGCAGTCCCACCCCAGGGGCGGGGCCATGAAGGCCCAGGGGGTTAAAAGCCGGAGCACGAGGCCAGCCCAGGGTCGGGATCCTGCCTTCTGCTGGGGTTCCTCTGTTGGTGATGCTGGAACCACAGCAGTTGGTGCCTATGTGTGTGTCTTTCTATGGATCTTCTGTCTTCCTGTTGGTCTCTATTTCTTCTCCTTCTAATCCTACTTACCTGGAACATTTTGGGGTAACTTATCATGTCAGGTGTTAAAGATTTTTAGGTTAGATCTGTGGGAATCCAGGGCTCAGGGAATATTTCTCTGTCTGCTCAGGGGGGTCCTGACCCCCAGAGAAACACTGCCTTTAGCCTTCGCCCATGAAGAGGACTTCCAAGACTTTGAGACTGATTAGAATTTACCAAACTGAGAAATAGATAATAGAGAGTAGTATAGTATGTCACTTGGGTGAAAAATTCAGGTTTTGGGATTTTTAGTATGGTGTAGATAGGAAGCAAGATGGAGGAATTGGGATGTAGTCCCTGTCTTCTTCTTTATCTACTCCATTTTCTTCAATGTTGTGGCACAGGGTGATTGGTCAAGGAAAGCACAGTGTGGAGGTTATGTGGACAGTCGAGGGATGAGTTATTGGTCGATAAGTAGAAATAATGTACATTTTAAGAGTTAATTGGATGAGAAAACTTTAAAAGACCTTGAAACTGTACATTTTAGGGCCATTTTGCGGTGCTTTTCCAGTATGCTGAGCCTGGTGTGCACAGCAATGCAAAACTTTAGATAACAATAAACAAGAAGCTGAAGACTGAAAAAGTCCCATGCATCTCCTTTTACCTGGCACAGAACTGCTACAGAAGGGTTTCCCCTATCCAGGGAGGCCCCAAAAAGGTCCAACATGAAACAGACATCAATGACTGGTGCCCCAAAAATGTTTGTAATAGGTTGACTTTTTTCCATAAAGTTGTTTACTGAAGGGTGTTGTCTTAATTGGCCAATCATGTGAAATGTGTTGATTAAATGACCAGTGAGGTCCACCTCTAGCAAACCAAGATATAAAAGAAGAGGATTGAAAAAATGAGTGGCTTTTAGCCCTTAGCCTTCTGATCTGAGTCTGTGTCATCTCTGAGTCAAAGGTGACATTTGGGGATCTGTGGGGTCTATTGGGGATCCTTTCTGCACCTCGTGACCCAAAAGGAGCTTCTCTAATAAACTTTGCCTGAAGCTCCCTATGTGCCCATGACAGGAACCCCTGTGAGTGTCTGGGCCATCCCGGCTCTTTGGCAGCCTGGGCACTCCTGGGATGTCACCGTGGAGCCCCCATGAGTGCCTGTGACAGATGGGTGCCTTTGCAGCCCAAGGTGCCCTGGGATGTCACCATGGAATGGCTGTGACTGCCTCTGACCACAGGGCTCTTTACCATCCCAGAAACCCCTGGGAGGTCTCCATGGAGCCCCTGTCTCTGCCTGTGACATTCCAGCTGTGGAACAGCCTGGAGACTCTTGGAAAGTCCCCATGGAACCCCTCTGAGGGCCTGTGACAAATCTGATCCTTAGCAGGCAACCATCACCAGCCTGCTGTTGCTATGGTCAGTTTCCATGGCAACCATCACCAACCCCCTGTTGCTATGGTCAGTTTCCATGGCAACCATCACCAGCCCCCTGCTGCTATGCTCAGTCCCTTGGCAGCTCCAGGGAGACCCCATGCCATGGGTGGTTGCCATGGACACCAGCTCAGGCCTGCAGCCAGAGCCCGTTGCCATGGCAACCATTGGCAGCCCCATCCCCAGGCTGATGGGATCCCAGAAGCACAGAATGGGCTGAGCTGGGAGGGACCCATCAGGATCCTCCAGTCCAACTCCTGGCCCTGCAAAGGACACCCCAACAATGCCAGCCTGGGCCTGGCAGCGCTGGCCAAACGCTGCTGCAGCTCAGAGAGCCCTGGAGCTGGGACCCTTCCCTGGGGAGCCTGGCCAGGGCCCCAGCAGCCTCTGGGCAAAAACCTTTTCCTGACATCCAACCTGAGCCTGCCCCGACTCAGCTGCAGCCGCTCCCTCCACTCCTGTCCCTGGGCACCAGAGGGAAGAGGTTCCCACAGCCCCAGCCAGGGACCCGCTCCCAAGGCTGCTGCCATGGCCACCAGGGCTGCCACCAGCTGGGATGCTCGGTTTGCATGGGCCGGGCTTCAGGAATGGGATTCCCCAATTTCCTGCTCCCGCTAAAACCGCGCTGCCCTCGCTGCCCTCCCGCCTCCCATGGAAAGCACAAAAGGCAAAGATCCCGGGCTGGGATAACAACAATTTATTGGGAACAGCAACAGGATAAGGAATAAACAGGAACAGAAACAATATTGATAACAGAAGGGATAAATAAAACTGTTTACAGGGAAAACTACAATACAACTCACTGGCTGTTCCCAGCAACATATTTCCCCCACCTGGAAAGGACACCCTTCTCCTTGTGGAGAGAGAGAGAGAGAGAGAGTCCCTTTCCTGCTCCTGGCAATGACCTGAGGTGGGAGTGAATGTAATGACCTGGCCATGGCCAGACCCTCATGTTCTTCAGTTCCACACCATGTCATTGACAGGGGAAGGAAGAGGGACAGGGGTCTTGCCAGCATGGATCACAGGGAACATGGATCACCCGGGCTCTACCCAACATGGTTTTCTCATGGGGGATGAAACTGGAGCAGTGCACGAAGCTCTTTGTGCAGCTGGGGCATTTTCAGGGCTTCCCTTACTGGTGCCTCCATTGTTGTTGTGTCAAGGCAGAGCTCCAGCTGAAGCTCTTCCCACAGTGGGGACACCCGTAGGGCCTCTCCCCAGTATGGATGTGGCGGTGCCTGATGAGGTGGGATTTGTGCTTGAAGCCCTCCCCACAGTTGGGGCAGCAAAAGGGCCTCTCCCCAGTCTAAATCTGCTGGTGGTGGAGGAGACTGGAGCCGCTCTGAAACCTCTTCCCACAGGTGGAGCCCTCATAGGGCCTCTCCCCAGTGTGGATGTGCAAGTGCCTGATGAGCTCTGAGCTGCATCTGAAGCCCTTCCCACACTCCCCACACTCGTAGGGCCATTCCCCAGTGTGGATCATCTGGTGGCTGATCAGGGTGCTGCTCTTCTTGAAGCTCTTCCCACACTCCAAGCACTTGTGGGGCTTCTCCCCATCATGAAGCTGCCCATGGACCACCAGCTCTGAGCTCTGGCTGAAGCTCTGTCCACCTTCCTGGCCCAGGGTGGGTCTTTCCTCCTCAGAGCACACTGGGCTGGGTTTGCAGCCCCTCCTCCTGTGGGATCTCCATGAATTTTCCTCCCTGTTGGATTCCTGTGCCCAGGAGTCACTCAAAATGGCCTCTTCCATGAGGTTCTGCCATGGAGATTTGTCCTCCCCAGTCTCCATCCTCAGCTTCTTCCTTGGGGGAGGAAGGACAAGGAGAGGATGGGATTTGCCTCCGTGCCACAGGGAAGGGGAAGGAGATCCCCCCAGTGCATCCCCAGCAGGACGGGGTTGGCAGCAGGGTTGTCCTGCAGCCGGGGGCTGTGCTGGGCTGGGAGATGGAGCAGGAGAGAGGGGGAAAGGGGCACTGACTTCCTCCTCACCCGCCCGGGTGTCCTGGGGCATCTTCCTCTTCCTCGCAGACTCCTCCTCCATTGAGTCAAGGTTTGGGAATGGGAAATCCTGTTTTGGGAGGAAAACAAGGGATGAGCACATTGAATTTTGTACTGGTTTCAAGGCAAACCTGGGGAGGGTCTAAACCAGGATTACAATTTAATAAGAAAATGAAGATCAAGGCAATGATACAGAAACACTGCCTTAAACTGACAGAGTCAGGATATAACCTGTGGTAGGCCAGGGACAGGCGCTCGGAAGATTTCGGGCTGTAACGGAAAGTTACAGGAATCCTTCTACACCCCTCCCCATAGATAAGGATCACCCTTGGAATGTAGCCAGACGTGTAGCCCCCCTAACCTATAGATGCCAGTAACTTTCCACTCCATACTAACCCTAGAAAGTATAGCCAAACCCCTGTCTGACGTAGAGAGACTCTTTAGTCCATAAATACCCATAAGACCCCTCAATTAACGCCTTTAACCGTCCACCACATTGGTGTCAGCGTCTGTTATTGGCCACAAGGGATCCCACGAAGGAGATCGAAGTGCCAGACTCTGAAACCAGGTCATCGCAGCCTTCACAAGAAGGCAACATAGTGGTGCCGAAACCCGGGATCGGGACGAAGGGACGAGTCCGGGCGACGGGAGTACTCCTGGCCAGGGGACAGCACTCAACGCCGGAACGGCCATAGCGAAGGGGGACGCCCCAGGACCCGCGATTCGTATGGAAGCGATAGCGAAGGTCGTAAGTTTGATACATATGCAATGGGGAATCAAATGTGAGCTCAGGAATTTTAATCTCGCATTGACGAGACTCTTAGAGCTTGGGGTCATTTCTCGACCCATAGATATATTACACTCGGAGGTGTGGCAGAAATGTACTGTCGCGCTAGCAGAGGACACAAAAGCCACAGGCAGCAGCAAAAGCCTGAAAGCGTGGGGGAAGGCAGAAGCCGCCCTACGCAAAGCATTAGAAGAACAGGAGACGTGGAATGCTGCGCGCTCCTGTTTGTTAATCGCGCCACAGCAGGGGGAGGGGGCGGGAACGCGAAACCCCCCTGGTGGCGACTCGATTGAGAGCGGGGAAGCGGGGGGGCCGGGCGCATCCCATCCCTCCTCCAGCCCAAAGCCCCCGGAGCCCTCGGAGCCCACGGGGGACCCCCTGACCCCTTTGGGGGACCCGCCGGGGCCCAGACCACCTCCGGAGCCCCCCGGGGTGCCCGCGGACCCCTCGCCCAACCCTTCCCCACTGCTAGCCGACTTAGCGCAAGAAGCGGAGGGACTCGCACGGTCCTTTCGGGAGGGACTGGCGGCAGAGGCTCGAAATATCGAGAGGGCTGGCGCGCGGGCGAGCGGCGGAGGGGATCCGCCGCCCTACCCGTTTGAATATGGCGCGGATGGCCGGGAAGAGGGGTGGAGCCCGTCGGCCCGCGGCGGGAAGAACCCAGAACCGCGGCCAGCCGCAAACACGCATGCGCGGGAAACCAGCGCTGAGCCCATGCCCGGCAGAGAGCCGTGGGTCCCAGCAGACGCGCATGCGTGGGGGTGCAACGGAGGGCGGGCACTCACTTGGGAGCCGCGCCCACTGATGCCACCATATATGGGAGAGATCCCTCCCTGCGGGAGGCAGGGCGAGCCCAGGGGGCGGCACCGCCAGCAACATCAGCACCACCCCCAAGGGGAGGAGCGGGGCCGTAGCCGAACAAAACGGCAGCAGAGACCGGAAGTATATTGGCAGTCGACTTCCGACTCTGAAAGGAGCCACAGCTCCCCAGATCACTCTGCGGAGCCCACCGAGTCCAGCAGCGACTCGGAAGCAGAGAAAACAGAATCAATGCGGTTTCGGACGAAACCAATTAAAACTTTTAACACAACCGGGAACCAGCCCCAATACGAACTCACCGACTGGGGTAAAATCAAAATCGAATGCGCGGAATGGGCACCCGCAGCATCGGTGCATGCCTTCCCGGTGAGAATTACGGGACCCCAGGGAAACCAGCAAAGAACGTATACTCCCGTTAATTCCAAAGACGTTCAGACAATAGTAAAAGCTATCTCAGAAAAAGGAATTAACTCAGGGGTGGTTTCCACTCTCGTGGATGGTCTTTTTAGCAATGATGATTTACTCCCTTTTGATATAGTGCAAATAAGCCGTATGCTTTTTGAGAGGGTGGGGACGTGCGGGATTCAGCCCCCTCCCGCTCTGGATATGAGACGGCCCATCTATGCCAACCCATAGTGGGGCAGGGGATCGTCATACCCTATGCTCCCACAGGCAAAAGCACACAGAAAGGGAGAAACATGACCTACCCCAAACCCTTACCCACAAGGGTCACCGACGTCCCGACTGGCGATGAGGAAGCCTTCCAGATAGGCCAATCAGCCAGCTCAGGCTCGAACCCAATCCTTCGCATGTTAGAAGCTACCTTTTTATCCCTGAATGAATCTAACCCTAACCTAACCGATTCCTGCTGGCTTTGTTACGATGTTAAACCCCCCTTTTACGAAGGAGTCGCTTTAGATAACCCCTTCAGCTATTCCACAGCCGATGCCCCTCGCCAGTGCAGATGGGACACACCCCGCAAAGGAATTACCCTGAGTCAAATCACAGGTCAGGGCAGATGCTTCGGCAATGCAACCCTAGCTAAGCGGAAAGGCGACGTCTGCACCGAAGTAGTTGAGCCCGACAGGAAGAATAATAAGTGGGTAGTCCCATCCACATCTGGGATGTGGGTTTGCCAGAGATCTGGAGTAAGTCCCTGCGTGTCTCTTGCCAAATTCGATAACTCTAACGACTTTTGTGTTCAAGTTCTGATCATCCCTAGGATCCTGTACCACTCAGACGAAGAGGTGTACCACCTTTTCGAAGAAAACAGCCGGCTCCACAAGAGAGAAATATTAACAGGTATAACTATCGCAGTGCTGCTCGGCCTAGGAGCGGCTGGAACGGCAACAGGTGTCTCAGCCCTAGCAACTCAACACCAAGGACTGTCCCAGCTGCAGATGACCATCGATGAGGACCTGCAGAGGATCGAGAAATCCATTTCCTTCCTAGAAAAGTCAGTCTCTTCACTCTCAGAAGTGGTCCTGCAGAACAGGCGAGGACTGGATCTCCTGTTCATGCAGCAAGGGGGCCTGTGTGCCGCCTTGAAAGAGGAATGCTGCTTCTACGCTGACCATACAGGAGTTGTTAGAGACTCCATGGCAGAACTCCGAAACAGACTGGCTCAGAGACAGAAAGACAGGGAAGCCCAACAGAACTGGTTCGAATCCTGGTTCAATCAATCACCATGGCTAACCACCCTAATTTCTACCCTAATAGGTCCATTGGCAATGCTGCTTTTAGCTATTACCTTCGGGCCATGCCTGCTGAACAAGCTAGTCTCATTCGTTCAGGCCCGCCTGGAACGGGCTAACATCCTGTTCCTGGGACAGCCACAATTCCTGTGAATTCAACAGGGGACGCTGCCAGTCACGAGAGACTTGCCTGGCAGAAACTTACTCAGGTTTCCCAAGACCCTTTTCCCTAGTCAGATCTCAACTTCCTACCTCATTTTAGTGCCTATGTATAAGACTACCTTGTTCATTTGTGAAAGAGGGGGGGGAAGTGTGGTAGGCCAGGGACAGGCGCTCGGAAGATTTCGGGCTGTAACGGAAAGTTACAGGAATCCTTCTACACCCCTCCCCATAGATAAGGATCACCCTTGGAATGTAGCCAGACGTGTAGCCCCCCTAACCTATGCATGCCAGTAACTTTCCACTCCATACTAACCCTAGAAAGTATAGCCAAACCCCTGTCTGACGTAGAGAGACCCCTTAGTCCATAAATACCCATAAGACCCCTCAATAAACGCCTTTAACCATCCACCACATTGGTGTCAGCGTCCGTTATTGGCCACAAGGGATCCCACGAAGGAGATCGAAGTGCCGGACTCTGAAACCAGGTCATCGCGGCCTTCACAAGAAGGCAACAATAACCTGACACCCTGTTGCTGGTCAGGCTGGTGGCTGCAGTCCCATTAAATGGTGGCTGCAGTCCTGTTGGAGGGATGAACGTGATTCTGTCCAAGCAGTGATCCTGTAGAAGGGTCTGGTCTTCCTCTGAAGGTCCAGTGGTGGTTCTGGAGCTCTTGTCCTCTGGGAATCCAGTAGGCAAGCTGCTCCCGGTGCTGCAAGGCTCAGCTTATATGCAGGTAGGAATGCTTGGATCCTCCCCCTGGGCGGAGCATCCCACAATGGGATGATGGAATTTTATCAGCCCTGCAGTGACACTCAATGGCCCATTCACAGAAGATATCTCCCCTGGAGTGTGACTGTGGTCACAATGGTTTTCAGGATGAAGAAGAGACGAGAATATTGACTCCATGATCAGAAGGCTTGATTTATTATTTTATGATATATGTTACATTAGACTATACTAAAAAGCAATAGAAAGGAAAAGGTTTCTTCAGCATCTAGCTAAGCTAAGAATAGAAAAGAATGAATAACAAAGATCTGTGTCTCAGTCAGAGCAAGAGCCAGCTCTGCCATGAGTGGTCAAGAAATCTAAACACCCACAGGAGACCAATCACAGGGTCTACCTGTTGCATTCCACAGCAGCAGATAACCATTGTTTTCTTTGGTTACTGAAACTGCAGCTTCTCACAAGGAAAAATCCTAAGAAAGGATTTTTCATGAAAGATGTCTGCGACACCTGGAGGGTGTTATCAGGGCTGAGTCATGGAAGAGATGAAGAACACTGCCCCACCTGTTTCTAGCAGTTGATGAAGTTGGGGATTGAAAACATGAATTTGGTTCCATCTTACATTGCAACCTGAAACAGTGGGGGAATCCCTGCTCAGGGGGTGAACACCACCACCCTTACCCAAACTGGCTCAGGTGTAAAACCCCCACCCCGGGAAGGCCACACACACAGGGGACAATGTCACACTTGCCCTGCCCCAGGGGCGGTCTCTGTCCCTGTCACTCTGTGACTGTCCCCCCTGTTCTCTTTCACAGGCCGGGGGCTTTTCGAAATCTAAGAATAAGTTTTCTCTTTGTCCCTGTCACCTTTGTGACCTCTACACAGAGCTTTCCCTTCCTTTTAATAATCTTTTCATAAAAGAGGTATCGCAATGTATTGGGCCGAATTTCCACTTTTCTTTTATTGGAACCTGCCAGTATCTGAGCTGGAGCTGTGCAGGACCAATGGATTTTGGAATTGCCACAAATTGCTTCTATTGTCAGTTTATTAAATTTTGGGATTTGTTTGCCTTTTCACGACAAGTGACTTGTGGGAAGAGCAAATTCAAGGCATTTTCTGTAGGGTTAAGTTTGATTTCTGTCAAGAAACAACTTTACTTTGTCCAGTGCCCAGGGAGTGCTCAAGGGGTCTCTCTCCACTCGCCCTGGGGGATGCTTGGGAGGGGTTTGGGGGGTTTGTCCCTGTCCCTGTCACCCCAGGCCATTCCCCAGGGGTGTCCCTGTCCCTGTCACCCCAGGCCATTCCCCAGGGTTGTCCCTGTCCCTGTCACCCCAGGCCATTCCCCAGGGGTCTCCATCATTCTCACCCAGGGAATGCCTGGGGGGTCTCCCTCCCTCTCTCCCCTGTGCCAGGGGGTGCTCGGGGCAGTCTCTGTCCCTCTCAGCCCAGGGGATGCTCGGGGCTCTCTGTCCCCTGGCCCTGGGGGATGCTCGGGGGGTCTCCATCCCTCTGGCCTCAGGCAATGCCTGTGCAGGGCTGGGCACCAGGGGCTCTGTGTCCCTCTCACCGCTGAGGCTGCTCGGGGCTGGGGGGGCTCTGCCACCTTCTCACCCCTGGGGAGGCCGGGGGGGGTCTCTGTCCCTCTCAGCCCTGCTGGGTCCCCACCCAAACATCATCGGGGTCACAGGGACAGAGACACCCCCAAAGCCCCAGAAGGGCTGAACCTTGGATTTGGTTTGGGGCCAAGGATTTAGGAAGGGGCTGGAATTGGGGCTGGGCTTGGGGTTGGGGCTGAGATTTGGATTAGAGCTGGGATTGGGGTTAAGGCGAGACATGGGATTGGCTTTAGGGCTGGGGTTGGGATTGGGTCTGGGGCTAGACGAGTCCGGCATTGGGATGGGATTAAATACAGAACTGTGAGTGTGTCTGAACATGGAGTGAGATTGAGACCAGGATCAGGGTCAGGTTTGGGACTGAGCTCACCCAGAGCAGGACAGGGGGGATGTCACTGTGGGAAGGTTTGGGGGAAATACTGATTTGGGGAAAACCAAGGTGTGAATGCCTTGGGTTGGGGATTCCTCCCACACAAGTCCATCTCTGGAAGTCACCTGATGTCCATAAAAACCTCCAAAAATCAAGAGTGTATAAGAAAAAAGTCACCAGGAGTGCCCCATTTCCAGTCTCATCCCTCTGGGGTTCTGGTGGTTGCCTGTCTCTGGGCTGTTGGGGATCCCATGGGTCCTGGGGATCCCCCCTCTCCAGGGTCCCGCTAAGGGATGCAGGCGGATTTTGGGGTCCCAAGGTCCCTCTCTCCAGCCTCCCCTCAATCCAGCCACTTGGGATTCCCCCCTCTTCCCACCACCCTGTCCTGCTTTAGGGCAATTTTGGGAGAAAACTCCCGAAAGGGGTTTCCTCTAGAATGCAGATTCAGCAGCCCCACCCTCAGCCAGTTCGGGAAATGATTTCCTTGGAGAAAAGTGAAAAAAACACTTTATTTAACAGGCAAAGCATTCACCAGCACAAAAATTGAACAATATTAAGCAATAAAACCTCCGGCTGCTGGAAAATAGGTGACAAACTCCAAAAGTCCCTCCTTGGGCTGGGGCTTGGCTCACTCAGTGTCTTATCAGTCTCTTATCAGTCTCTTATCTGTCTCTTATCAGTCTCTTATCAGTCTCTTATCAGTCCCTCCTGTATTGGAAATGCCGCGGTCCAGGCTCAGCCCGGTGAGCCACAGGTGGGAGCTGCCGGTGGTGTTCTGGTTGTTCAGTCCAGAGCAGGTTTAAACAGCACCAAAGAAAAAGAAAAACCACAGTCCAGGGAACTTCTCTGCCTCAGAGAGCTAAAAACTAACTAAAAGCAAAGGAGAGCTCTGTCCCGCCCTCTGTCCATCCAGGAGCTGGAATGTGGAGGAGTGAGTGCAGTGCCTGAAAACAAACTGCAGCTTCTTCCTCCTCCCCTTGGCTCTCAGAACCAGCCTTAAAGGTGCAGAACTCATTTCTGGGCTAAAGGGACCGATGGGGCACGAGCATCAAGAAGTCACCCCAGGACGCACCCCTGTCAGGGTCAGGGGGTCCCGTCCCCGCCTCATCTCCGGGCTGCCAGGGGTGCCCCAGCTCCGGTATCGCCCCTTCCCCTCTCCCTGCCCCGGGGGTCCCCCGTTCCACAGCCCCGGCTCTCACGGGGATCCCCAAAACCAATGTCCCGCCCCGTGGGTACCGGGCCATCCCCACGTGGGCCCCCCGGGACCCTCCCGAGGGGCGATCGCGGCTCCTCTGTCCCCGAAAAAGCTCCTCTTAGGGAGCCCGGAGATACCCGGGGCTCGAGTCCGGGATCTGCCGGCTCCGAACACGCTCCAAAAAAATCCTCCCGGACACCCCTGGCTGGAGCCGGGGCGAGCTCGGCCTCGCCCTCACCTGCGGCTCGGGGCTGGGGGCGATGCTCCCGGGGCAGGGGCTGCTGCAGGCTCAGCGTGCGGGCGCTGCGAGCGCCGGGATTCTCCCGCTCCCGCTCCTGCTCCTCCTCTCCCTCCTCTTCCTCCCGCATTTCCTCCGCTGCCAACCCGGACCCCCCTTTCCCACCCCTCTGCCCCGCGGCCCCGCAGCCCCGGCTGCTGGGTGGGGGAGCCCCCGATCGGCCCCAGGGGTGGGCAGGGGGCTCGGGGACCCCCCCGGGGCGGATCCGTGCCCCCGGCCCGAGCCCCAAACTCCGCTCCGGGGCCGCTGGGCTCTGCGGGTCCGCCTGGCAACCGGTGAGTCATCAGCGAGAAAAGCTCTGGTTGGCTGGAAATTGTTCAGCGCGTCCTCTGATTGGCTGGAATTGTGAAAGGCGCTGCGCCCTGCGGGTGTCCCCGGGAGCTGCGGAGTCTGGGCCGGAGCCTTTTCCTCTTTCTTTCTCCCCCTCTGAGAACTCTTTCCTATTTCTTTCTCTCTCTGAGATCTCTTCCCGATTTCTTTCTCTCCCTCTCTCCTCCCCATTTCTTGTTCAGTTCAATCCAAGTTCGAGCAGATCCACAGGTTGCGTTCCCACGCTCTCATTCGCACCTTCCCTGGGGCAGAGGCGTCTCTCCCTCGCGAAATCGTAACCCATGGGCAGGGTCCTTTCCAGCCCAATCCTTCCAAGATTTTGTCGGGGACTTGCTTCCATTTCCTCCCTCCCTCTGCTTCCAGCGGGGAAGGTGCTGGGAAATGTCCGGCAAAGCCACCTTTGCCGTGTGCTCTGGGAGCCCACAGAGCTGCTGGACCTTGTCCCCTAGCCCTGCACAGCTCCTTGGGAGGCACGGCAGGAGCAGCACCCTGGCAGCCTCGGGAATGCCCCTCTGGGATCCATGGCACACACTGCCAGGGGCTGGAATTCCAGTTCCCAGACAGGAAAAGATGTTCCTGGCCTGGAAAGCAAAGCTCTTAAGAAGGAGCCAAAAGCCAAGTGGAGCAAGATCCTACAGTGACATTTCACTGCCAGCCTTCATAACTTCACCCATGGTTGTTGTAGCTCCTGGATGGGGAATTAATTCAGGGAAGGGTCTTTGGTGGGAGACGCTGAGGGGAGACACTGAGAGAGAAACAGAGCAAGCAAAGAAAGGCAGGAGAGAAAGTAGGACACAAACATAATCAGCTATGAAGGTAGCACTCTGAAAAACAATTTGGAACTGCCTGAAAATGAATGGCACAGAGAGAAATAATTTTGTAATTTTATTTCCTATCAAAACACAATTTCCTCCCTTTGTCACATACCTCCTCCCAGTGTCATTCAGCAGGGCTGCCAGAAAGATTTTCATTATGAGTGGATGTTCCAGGCTGCAGCCACAAGCAAACAGGGAATGGGGATTTTCCTGCTCCTGAGGAGTTTGACATCCTCAGCTGAGGAGAGGAGGAGGCACCAGAAGAAAATGGCAGCCGGGCTTCATCCTCCCGCAGGAAAGAGAGGGGGGAAATCTCTCATCCTGTCTGCAGCTGCTCCCACAGGGATGTGAGGGCTGATCCCAGAGCCCCAGGGGTCACAGTCAGGGCTGCCCTCAGGGAATGCTCACCTGGTATTGAGGGGCAGCGTGGGAGCACCTGGATCTTGGGGCACCCAGCTGGCCCCCATGTTTGGAGGTGCCTGAGGAGGGCTGGGACAATGCCAGGGACATCCTGCAGTGACATCCCCCCTGTCCTGCTCTGGGTGAGCTCAGTCCCAAACCTGACCCTGATCCTGGTCTCAATCTCACTCCATGTTCAGACACACTCACAGTTCTGTATTAAATCACATCCCAGTGCCAGACTCGTCTAGCCCCAGACCCAATCCCAAGCCCAGCCCTAAAGCCAATCCCATGTCTAGCCTTAACCCCAATCCCTGCTCTAATCCAAATCTCAGCCCCAACTCCAATCCCAGCCCCAATTCCAGCCCCAGACCCAATCCCAACCCCAGCCCTAAAGCCAATCCCATGTCTCACCTTAACCCCAATCCCAGCTCTAATCCAAATCTCAGCCCCAACTCCAAGCCCAGCCCCAATTCCAGGCCCTTCCTAAATCCTCGGCCCCAAACCAAATCCCAGGTTCAGCCCTTCTGGGGCTTTGGGGGTGTCTCTGTCCCTGTGGCCCCGATGATGTTTGGGTGGGGTCCCAGCAGGGCTGAGAGGGACAGAGACCCCCCCGGCCTCCCCAGGGGTGAGAAGGTGGCAGAGCCCCCCCAGCCCCGAGCAGCCTCAGCGGTGAGAGGGACACAGAGCCCCTGGTGCCCAGCCCTGCACAGGCATTGCCTGAGGCCAGAGGGATGGAGACCCCCCGAGCATCCCCCAGGGCCAGGGGACAGAGAGCCCCGAGCATGCCCTGGGCTGAGAGGGACAGAGACTGCCCCGAGCACCCCCTGGCACAGGGGAGAGAGGGAGGGAGACCCCCCAGGCATTCCCTGGGTGAGAATGATGGAGACCCTGGGGAATGGCCTGGGGTGACAGGGACAGGGACACCCCTGGGGAATGGCCTGGGGTGACAGGGACAGGGACAGCCCCTGGGGAATGGCCTGGGGTGACAGGGACACCCCTGGGGAATGGCCTGGGGTGACAGGGACAGGGACACCCCTGGGGAATGGCCTGGGGTGACAGGGACAGGGACACCCCTGGGGAATGGCCTGGGGTGACAGGGACAGGGACAGCCCTCCTAAGCCCCTCCCAAGCATCCCCCAGTGTGAGAGGGTCAGTGACCCCTTGACCATCCCCAGGGCACTGGACAAAGTAAAGTTGTTTCTTGACAAAAATCAAACTTAACCCTACAGAAAATGCCTTGAATTTGCTCTTCCCAAAAGTCACTTGTGGTGAAAATGCAAACAAATCCCAAAATTCAGTAAACTCACAGTAGAAGCAATTTTGTGGCAATTCCAAAATCCATTGGTCCTGCCCAGCTCCAGCTCTGCTGCTGCCACATTCTGATAAAAGAAACGTGGAAATTGGGCCCAATACATTGCGATACCTCTTTTATGAAAAGATTATGAAAAGGAAGGGAAAGCTCTGTGTAGATGTCACAAAGGTGACAGGGAAAGAGAAAAAAATTATTCTTAGATTTGGCAAAGCCCCCGGCCTGTGAAAGAGAAAAGGGGTGACAGCCACAGAGTGACAGGGACAGAGACCTCCCCTGGGGCAGCGCAAGTGTGACATTGTCCCCTGTGTGTGTGGCCTTCCTGGGGTGGGGGTTTTACACCTGAGCCAGTTTGGGTAAGGGGGGTGGTGTTCACCCCCTGAGCAGGGATTCCCCCACTGTTTCGGGCTGCAGTGTAAGATGGAACCAAATGCATGTTTTCAATGCCCATCTTCATCAACTGCTATAAACAGGTGGGGCAGTGTTCTTGATCTCTTCCATGACTCAGCCCTGATAACGCCCTCCAGGGGAGATATCTTCTGGGAATGGGCCATTGAGTGTCACTGCAGGAATGATCAAATTCCATCCTCCCATTGTGGAATGCTCCGCCCAGGGGGAGGATCCAAGCATTCCTACCTGGATATAAGCTGAGGCTCTCAACACCAGGAGCAGCTTGCCTACTGGATTCCCAGAGGACAAGAGCTCCAGAACCACCACTGGACCTCCAGAGGAAGACCAGACCCTTCTACAGGATCACTGCTTTGACAGAATCACGTTCATCACTCCCACAGGACTGCAGCCACCATTTAATGGGACTGCAGCCACCACCCTGACCAGCAACATGGTGTCAGGATATATCCTGACTCTGTCAGTTTAAGGCAGTGTTTCTGTATCATTACCTTGATCTTCTTTTCTTATGAAATTGTAATTCTGGTTTAGACTCTCCCCCAGGTTTGCCTTGAAACCACTAAAATATTCAATGCCCTCATCCCTTGCTTTCCTCCCAGAACAGGATTTCACATCCCCAAACCTTTGCCAGATGGAGGAGGAGGCTGCAAGGAAGAGGGAGGAGCCCCGCAACATGCAGGAAGGTGAGGAGGAAGTCAGTGCCCCTTTCCCCCTCTCTCCTGCTCCATCTCCCAGCCCAGCACAGCCCCCGGCTGCAGGACAACCCTGCTGCCAACCCTGTCCTGCTGGGGATGCACTGGGGGGATCTCTTTCCCCTTCCCTCTGGCATGGAGGAAAATCCCATCCTCTCCTTGTCCTTCCTCCCCCAGGGAAGAAGCTGATCATGGAGACCAGAGAGGAGAAATCCCCACAGCAGAAACTCATGAATGAGGCCACTTTGAGTGACTCCAGGGCACAGGAATCCAATGGGGTGGAAAATCCCCAGAGATCCCACAGGAGGAGGGGCTCCAAACCCAGCCCAGGGTGCTCTGAGGAGGAAAGACCCACCCTGAGCCAGGAAGGTGGACAGAGCTTCAGCCAGAACTCAGAGCTGGTGGTCCATGGGCAGCTTCACGATGGGGAGAAGCCCTAGAAGTGCTTGGAGTGTGGGAAGAGCTTCAGGCAGAGCAGCACCCTGATCAGCCACCAGATGATCCACACTGGGGAATGGCCCTACGAGTGTGGGGAGTGTGGGAAGGGCTTCAGCTGCAGCTCTGCCCTCATCATCCACCAACGCATCCACACTGGGGAGAGGCCCTACGAGTGTCCTGAGTGCCAGAAGAGGTTTCAGACCAGCTCCAGTCTCCTCCAGCACCAGCAGATTCACACGGATGAGAGGCCCTTCTGCTGCTCTGACTGCGGGAAGGGCTTCAAGCGCAATTCCCACCTCATCATCCACCAGCGCATCCACACTTGGAAAGGGGCCCTACGAGTGTCCCCAGTGTGGGAAGAGTTTCTGCAGCAGCTCTTACTTGACAAGACACCAATGGAGCCACCAGTGTGGGAAGACCTGCAAGTGCCCCAAATGCAGCAACAGCTTCATGCACCACACCAGCTTCTTTCCTCATTGGAGACCCCACGTTGGGAAGAGCCCTGGTGATCCATGTTCCCTGTGTTTCATGCTGGGCAGACACCTGTCCCTTTTCCTGCCCCTGCCAATTACAAGATGTGGGACTGAAGAACATGAGGGTCTGGCCATGGCCATGACATTACACTCACTCCCACCTCAGGTCATTGCCAGGGGCAGAAAACGCAC
Source organism: Agelaius phoeniceus (assembly GCF_051311805.1). NCBI lineage: Eukaryota > Metazoa > Chordata > Aves > Passeriformes > Icteridae > Agelaius > Agelaius phoeniceus. Next base: position 6,607,069 of record NW_027509867.1, on the reverse strand, counting down.
TCTCTCACTCTCTATCTCTCTCCACTGAGAAGAAGGGTGTGCTTTCCAGGCAGGGGGAAACTGTGGCTGGGAAAAGACAGTCAGATGTGTTGTAGTTTTTCCTTTTTCTTATCCCTTCTGTTATCAATATTGTTTCTGTTCCTGTTTGTTCCTTATCTCCTTGCTGTTCCCAATAAATTGTTCTTATCCCAGCCCGGGATCTTTGCCTTTTGTGCTTTCCATGGGAGGCGGGAGGGCAGCGAGGGCAGCGCGGTTTTAGCGGGAGCAGGAAATTGGGGAATCCCATTGCTGAAGCCCAGCCCGTGGAAACCGAGCATCCCAGCTGGTGCCAGCCCTGGTGGCCATGGCAGCAGCCTTGGGAGCGGGTCCCTGGCTGGGGCTGTGGGAACCTCTTCCCTCTGGTGCCCAGGGACAGGAGTGGAGGGAGTGGCTGCAGCTGAGTCGGGGCAGGCTCAGCTTGGATGTCAGGAAAAGGTTTTTGCCCAGAGGCTGCTGGGGCCCTGGCCAGGCTCCCCAGGGCAGGGTCCCAGCTCCAGGGCTCTCTGAGCTGCAGCAGCGTTTGGCCAGCGCTGCCAGGCCCAGGTTGGCATTGTTGGGGTGTCCTGTGCAGGGCCAGCAGTTGGACTGGAGGATCCTGATGGGTCCCTCCCAGCTCAGCCCATTCTGTGCTTCTGGGATCCCATCAGCCTGGGGATGGGGGCTGCCAATGGTTGCCATGGCAACGGGCTCTGGCTGCAGGCCTGAGCTGGTGTCCATGGCAACCACCCCTGGCATGGGGTCTCCATGGAGCAGCCGAGGGACTGAGCATAGCAACAGGGGGCTGGTGGTGGTTGCCATGGAAACTGACCCTAACAACAGGGGGGCTGGTGATGGTTTCCATGGAAACTGAGCATAGCAACAGGGGGCTGGTGATGGTTGCCTGCTAAGGATCAGATTTGTTACAGGCCCTCAGAGGGGTTCCATGGGAACTTTCCAAGAATCTCCAGGCTGTTCCAGAGCTGCAATGTCACAGGCAGGGGCAGGGGCTCCATGGAGACTTCCCAGGGCTTTCTGGAATGGTAAAGAGCCCTGTGGTCAGAGGCAGTCACAGCCATTCCATGGTGACATCCCAGGGCACCTTGGGCTGCAAAGGCACCCATCTGTCACAGGCACTCACGGGGGCTCCACGGTGACATCCCAGGAGTGCCCAGGCTGCCAAAGAGCCGGGATGGCCCAGACACTCACAGGGGTTCCTGTCATGGGCACAGTGGGAGCTTCAGGCAAAGTTTATTAGAGAAGCTCCTGTTGGATCACAAGGTGCAGAAAGGAGCCCCAATAGCCCCCACAGATCCCCAAATGTCACCATTGAATCAGTGATGACACAGACTCAGATCAGAAGGCTAAGGGCTAAAAGTCACCTGTTTTTTCAGTCCTCTTCTTTTATATCTTGGTTTGCTACAGGTAGACCTCAGTGGTCATTTAATCAACACATTTCACATGATTGGCCAATTAAGCCAACACCCTTTAGTAAACAACTTTATGGAAAAAAGCCAATGTATAAGAAACATTGTAGAGGCACCAGTTATTGATGTTTGTTTCATGTTGGGCCTTTCTGGGGGCTCCCTAGATGGGGGAAACCCTCTGTAGCAGTTCTGTGCCAGGTAAAAGGAGATGCATGGGACTTTTTCAGTCTTCAGCTTCTTGTTTTTTCTTATCTTATCTGAAGTTTTGCATTGCTATCCACACCAGGCTCAACATGCTGGGAAAACACCTCAAAATGGTACTAAAATGAATGGTTTAAAGGTCGTTTAAAGTTTTCTCATCCAATTAATTCTTAAAACATACATTATTTCTACTTATCAACCACTAACTCATCCCTTGACTGTCCACATAACCTCTGCACTGTGCTTTCCTTGACCAATCACCCTGTGCCACCAACACTGCAGAAAATGGAGTAGATGAAGAAGAAGACAGGGACTACACCCAAATTCCTGCATCTTGCTTCCTATCTACACCATACTAGAAATCCCAAAACCTAAATTTCTCACCCAAGTGACATAGTATGCTACTCTCTATTACCTATTCCACACCTTAGTAAATTCTAATCACGCGCAAAGTCCTGGAAGTCCTCTCCATGGGCGAAGGTTAAAGGCAGTGTTTCTCTGGGGGTCAGGACCCCTCAGAGCAGACAGAGAAATATTCCCTGTGCCCTGGGTTCCCACAGATTTAATCTAAAATCTTTTAACCCTTAACATGTCAAGTTACCCAAAAATGTTCCAGGTAAGCAGGATTAGAAGGAGAAGAAATAGAGAACAACAGAAAGACAGAAGATCCATAGAAAGACACACACATGGGTACCAACTGCTGGGGTTCCAGCATCACCAACAGAGGAACCCCAGCAGAAGGCAGGATCCAGACCCTGGGCTGCCTTCGTGCTCCGGCTTTTAACCCCCTGGGCCTTCATGGCCCCGCCCCTGGGGTGGGACTGCCAGTTGCTTGTCCAATCAGAGCCAGGGTAGCACCAGCTGCTGCTGTGTGATTGATTGACAGCTGGGCCAATCAGAGCTGTTTTAGCACCGCCCCTGCTGTGTGATTGGCAGCTCTGCCAGGCCAGGGCTGGGGGCGGGGCTCTGTCCCACCACAAACCAAGGCCTGACCCGGCCCTGGCCCCACACGGGCATTCCGAGCATCCCAAGGTGTCTCGGGACATGGATCTCATCCAGCCTCTGACAGCGACCACGGTGACACTACGGAACCTCATGGAGCCATGGCTCAGTTGTGACAATGGAGATCCAAGGAAACAATGGTGAGACTGTGGAATCCAGGAATCATGGAATCAAGGAGACCATTGTGCAAATCATGGGCCCTATGGAAGCAAGGATCAATGATCAAACTGTGCTTTGATTGTGATTGATTTAAAATAGAAACAAGGAGCCATTGTGACACAGCGGGGCCACATGGAGCCACGGGAACCCTGTGACTCTGTTGGGGCTCATGAAACCAAGAAGCCATTGTGACATTGCCAGACCTCATGGAATCAAGGAGACCATTGTGACAGTGTTAGGACCCATGAAGTCTATGGAACATGGAACAGGTCTGCCTGGTTTGGCCTCCTGGGGGCTGTCTGACAGGTCCCACTGAATTTGGCATGTCAAGGGCCACTTCCCATCTGACCATGAAGCACTGGGGCTCTGTGCTTTTATTCCTATGGGAAAGAACTGCCTTTCTTCTCCAGGCTCCCATGGCTGAAATTGGGATTGTGCATCTAAAATTCCCTATATCCAAGGGTTACTCCCAGACAAAATCTGCCCATACAGTCAAGTCTGGCCAGCCTTGGCCTCTGGTGACTGCCTCTCATCTGACCTTGCACCACTGGGGCTCACTTGTTTCCCTCCTATGGAGACCATTGTGACACTGCGGAGCATTGTGGAACCAATGGGCCATGGTGACACTGCAGGCCCTTGTGGAACCTGTGACACTGTAGGAACTTGTGGAACCAAGGGGATCATTGTGACCCTGCAGGGTACCATGGATCCAAGGGGCCACTGTGACACTGTGGAGCCTCGTGGAACCAAGGACATCTTTGTGGCTCTGTTGGGCCGCATGGTCCCAAGGGGCCAGTGTGAAGCAGCAGGGCTTTGTGGAACCAAGAGGCCATTGCTGCATTTCAGGGCCTCATGGAGCCAAAGGGCCGTTGTGATCCTGCAGGGCACCGTGGATCCATGGAGAGCATTGTGGCATTGCAAGGCCCCATGGAATCATGGAGACCATTGTGACCCTGCAGGGCCTCATGGAAGGAAGGGGCCATTGTGACACTCTGGGAAGTTGTGGAACCAAGGGAATCATTGTTGCACTACTGGGCCCCAATGGAACCAAGGGGCCATTGGACACAGCCAGGCTTCATGGAACCCAAAGGCCATTCTGACACTGTGGGGCCTTGTGGAAACATGGAGACCATTAGGATCGTTAAGGACTTGTGTAACCAAGGGGCCATTATGACACCTGAGGGCATCATGGAAGCCAGAGAACCATTGTGACACTGCAGGGCCCTGTGGAACCAAGGGAACATGAAACAGGTGTGGCTGCCTTGGCCTCCCAGGGGCCACCTGACAGGTCTGGCTGACCTTGGAATGTGGAAGGCCACTCCCATCTGCCCCTGAAACACTGGGGCTCTGGGCTTTTCTTTTTATGGAAAAGAACTGTCCATTCTTTCCAGGCATCCATGGCCAAAATTTAGAATTCCACCTCCAAATTTCTGTGTATGAAAGGATTCCTGCCAGACAAAAGCTGCCAGGACAAACAAATCTGGCTGGTCTTTGACTCCTGAGTGCCAGAACTCACCTGTTTTCCAAACAGTGGAAAGGGATCTGTGCTTTTCCTTTTATGGAAAAATCATCCTTCTCCAGGCACAAATGTCTGAAATTAGGACTCCACATTCATAATTTCAAATATCCAAGGGTTGCTCCAAGCAAACCTGCCAGGACAGACAGGTCAGGCTTGCCTTGGCCTCTGGTGGCTGCCGTTCATCAGCTCCTGAAACACGAGGGCTCCGTGGTTTCCTTCCTATGCAGACCAATGTGACATTTGGGAGCCTTGTGAAATGCAGGGGCCATTGTGACACTGCAGAGCACCATGGATCCAAGGCACCATTGTGACACTGTGGGGCCTCGTGGAACCAAGGACACCATTGTGGCTCTGTTGGGCTGCATGGTCCCAAGGGGCCAGAGCAAAGCAGCAATGTGGGAGTTAGCCCAGCTGTAACTCAGAGTCAGCCAGATTTTACCTCGGAAGAACTGGGCGTGAGTTTCAAGCCCTGGGAATCATGTGTTTAACTTAGGGTGAGCTTGAGAGTTCGCCCATAAGCCTTTAGTGTTGTTATGCTAAGTTGTCCAAGTTCTCCTCCCCTATTGGTTACTAGTTTCCCCTAGAGGGTTATTGTTCTAGAGTGTTCTACCCCCAAGTGTACATGTTGTTACTTCCCCTTTGTCTCGGGTCTTAGGATCCTGCCCCTCATACTGTTCTCGACTTCTCCATGTTTATTGTTTTTCACCCTGTTATTAAAGTTCCTTGTAAGCAACTCCATTGATCCTGCTCCTTTTCATTTTTGCCACCCTTGCCCTGAAGTCAGGGAACCAGAGAGGTTTGTCACAGCCACCCTCATTGTGACCTTTGGCGCCCGAACAGGGACCATGACACTCAGGGCTCCCTGTGTCAGTCACGTCAGCTGGGGTTAGCTGATGGATAGGCCAGTGCTCCCTGGGATTTTGGATTGTGCTGGGCCCGGCGGATTCATCGTTGCTTCAAGGGATCTTGCACAGGATCAGCAGGGACAACAACAGTTTCACCTGCATAGGATTGCAGGTGGGTTTGGGGAAATGCAAGACATTTATTGCCCATTTTGTCACAGTGTTTTTACAATATGCACCCATGTCCCATAACTGATTTGGGGCATTCCAGTGGCTCTTCCCCATAAGGCAGAGAAAGAGAAAAATGGGCAGCCAGATGTCCAAAGTAGAAAGGAGCATATATGGGTGCTTTAATTCTCACTGATCATGACATAATATTTTCAAAGAACAAATTAAAATCAAATGTGAGGTGGATCATTAAAAATTTTCCAGACACCTCTGCTGACGAAATCCATACCACTGAATTTTGGGAGTCAGTGGGAGTTAAATTGTACAACCTTTCGATCAAAAGGGACCCCATTGCACCCTGCATGCTCCCCACCTTCCACACCATCCTTGAGACCCTTCACCAGCAAGCAGTGTGTTGAAAACTCGATCCCTTTGTCACTCCTAACTTGGGACCTCCCCTCAAAACCTGCCTTTCTCAGACCTTCCAAGATGGTCCAAGATGGCAATGGCCACGCAGTCTTGGAGCATCATGCCCTGGAGACTCAAGACAGAAGGAGCCCGAATGTGGCACAGGAGCCCAACCATCCTCCCTCCATCTTGGCTCCTCCACTTCCTGCTACCACAGCCTTCTCTTCCACCCTGAACGAACCTCCAGACTCCGCCCCCATAACTGCGGGTCACACCCCCAGTGTCAATCGTCCCCTCCACCCTGGGCCATGGCTCCAGTTAAGGAAGGAGACTGGCAAATAGCCTCGAAACTCCTCATTGCCCTGGTATGTTATGAAAGAAGGGGACAGAATCCCAGGTATCAACCATTGGTGTACGGGGAAATCAAGGATCTGTGTAGGGCAGCTAAAGACCATAGGAAGGACTTACCTTGTTTTAATGGCCTAATGAGGGCCATGTTTACCCCACGTCTTAACTCCCTAAGATTTAAAATATATTATGACCATGTTGTTGTCACGTACAGAATACACCCTGTGGGAAGGGGGATGGAAGTGTTTACTAAATCAATTAATAACAGACTATGCTAATAATGAGGCAAGGGCAGAATTGACAATCAACCATCTAGCTGGAGAAGGACAACACAGCCGACCAGATGATCAAGCAGCAGGTATCCCCAGAGAAGTATTGGATGATATCAAAGAGATGGCATTGAAAACTTTAATCCAGGTGTCAGATGGTAGCACCCCCAATTTGGACTACCTTGGATGGCTGCAGCTAAAGCTTTAGGGCAATCAGACCATCCTGGGTGCCTGTTGAGTAAGCAAACCAATGCTGCCTCCCTCACATTGAGTGGCTGCTCTCAGACACAGAGACCATCAGACACGCCACCTTGCAGAACAGCGATAGAGTTTTTACTCTGGGCACATGGGCATGGCTGTGTAGACTCTGAGGGCATGTGCTGCATGAACCTCTCCAGCCACAGCGAGTCAATCCACAAGAGCATTCAGGCACTGAAGGAAGGGTTCAAGAAGCTTCAAGTGGAAAACAAAGACTGGGTCCATAAACTCTTCCAAACCAAGGGACTAAAAGGGCTGGATGATGTCTAGCTACAACAGGACTCTTCGTTCTCTTAGTGGTTGTTGTTGTATTGTTAATTGTCCCATGTTTGCTTGGATGCTTTTAGAAAGTCTTACCAAATTCTTTCAATTCCATCTTTGTGTTAAAACAGAAAGGGCTAAGATACCCAACACAGGCTCCTCATGGACTCCTTGGAGGAGAGAATTGGAGGCCAGGATGGCACAAAAACCTCCCAGAGACTCAGTGTGGGAAGGAAAATCCTTAAAAATAGCTAAAAGTATTCTTAGATCCAAAGTACCTTAAAAACCTTGAATATCTGAAAGTATTAATGAGCCCCACTGAGTATCAGTACAAAGCTCTCAAGGGACTCGTTAAAGCAGATAATTGGGGCCATGATTGCACAAACCTCTTCCAAAGTCTGTATCAAAAGGGAAACACCAAGTACCTTCAAATAACTGAAGTCCCTTGAAGTATTAATGATCCCCACTGAGTGTTGTTACTGACAAAGCCTCTCCAGGGACTAATTACAGCAGATAATTGGAGGCCATGATTGCACAAACCTCTCAGAGAGTCCAAGGCAAAAGCCAAAGCCAAAGTCCTTTGAAAAAGCTGCAGTCCCTGCAGGGAGCATGAAGGAGCCCCCAGGGCCATTGCTGAGCAAGGCTCCCCAGGGACTCCTTGCAGCAGATCCTTGAGGCCACTGGGATGTGGGCTAGGGGGGGATGCTGAGGGCAGCACAAGGGGCTGACAGTGCCCAGCCTGGCTGGGGCTGTGCCAGGAGGCCCCAGGGCCTCAGGACAAGGTGTCTCCTCCCAGCCCTTGCTGGCACAGACCCTGCTGTGCCCCAGGGCACCAAGACTTGGCTTCTCTTTGTCCCCACCTGTCATCACTGCCTGCAGTTCTCTGCCCTGCCTGGGGCCTGGGGACACTTGCTCAGTCCTGTCCCTCTCTGGGACCCATTAAAAGTCCAAGAAAGTTTGGAGTTGGATTCTGACGTGGAGTTCTGCAGAGGTTTCTTCAGCTCCCTCTAAGGGACTGATGTCCAGGGCCTGAGCACAAAGCCCCAGAGGCTGATTAAAGTCCCTGTGCTGTGTCTGTGCTGCTGAGCTGGGCTGGGCACCTGGCACAGAGGCAGCTCCTGGTCACCAAGAAGAGCTTCAAAAGCACATTTCTCTGGATGAGCTGCTCTTGTGCCAGCCCAGCAGGGCTGGGGCACTGCCTGCAGCCAGCCCGGGCACAGCCCAGAGGCACAGAGAGCTTCAATCAGTCAGGGCTGGGAAGGGGCTGAGAAGTGCCTGGGGCACAATCACTGCCAGCCCTTGGCACAGGAACCTCTGGCTGCAGGACAATGCAGCTGCAGCTCCTGGAGCCATCTCAAGCTGGAACATCCCAATGCCTGCAGAGCCTGTGAGTACAACTCTGTGTATTTCTGGGGCAGGGGAGGTAAAATGCTCATGAAATTCTGACATGCTGAGGAGTTCTGATCAGTCATAGAATATTTCCAGGGCAAGGGTTTTGTTCAAAATGAGGAAATTTCCTAAGACTAGGTATTCAGTTTACTACTATTGGAGAATGGCAGGGAGGAGGGGATACATATTAAAGATTAATTCTGAATTATTAATTATTAATTTTGACAAGATCCTGAGACATCCGAACTGTTCCTTTCAGTGATCAATAGGTTCACAGGAGATCCCTAATGTGCTTTCAGCCACTCTGCCCATGGACAGCAGCAGCATCACCTTTGCTGGAGCCATCAGGCTCAGTCTGAGCTGTCCTTTCTCCAAGCTGCAAACAGCACCTGCCCCCAGCCAGTTCCCTGCTAACAGGCAGGGTTCTGTAGGGCCAAGGAGAGTGCACAGAGATTTGGGGTCTGTGAGTGCTGGCAGGGAGAGATCAGGCAGAGGGAAACACCTGCAGGAGGAAAATCTGCAGGAGGCAGAGAGAAGATCAGGCAATGAGAGAAAACAAAGCCCAGCAATGCTGTGGCAGGGAGAGTTGAGAGATGCCCACAGGAGCCCCTGCAGTGCAGCCCCTCCCTCTGAACAAGCCCCCTCCCTCCTGTGCCCCAGCCAAGCCTCTGCCCTCAGGGCCGGGGCTCCAAGGCGTGCAGCCCCTCCTGTGCAGGCAGAGCTGCAGCAGAGCCGTGGGGCAGCTCTGCAGCCCCGGGCCCAGTTCCCTCTGCAGAGCACAGGGCTGGGAGCAGCTGCCCAGCCCTGGGGGCTCTGGCAGGGGGCACAGCTGGCTCAGGGTGACGCTGTCCCCAGGGCCTGGCTCTGGGCAATGCTATCAGGGCAGCCAGGGAAGGAGCTGCATCTCCCTCAATCCAATGCCATCATAAGGACACTTGGGAGTCTCCCTGAGATTTCAGTCGAAGCTGGGAGCTCCAATCCAGGGTGCAAACCTGTCCTAGAGCATCTCTGAGTTATGAGATTGATGGGCAAAGGCAGAGGTGTTGTGACACTGAAAATGTTGCTGGGTTGGTGAAATGAGCAACGTGAGTCCTTGGCTACAAATGTGGAGCTGGGCTGTGGTGGATCCATCTGCTCACAGCAGTGCTTGGGGGTTTTTAGGAGAAACATGTGAGTGTGCACATTCTCCATTTCAGAAAAGTGAAAGCCCACAGAAACTCCAAAGAGAATAAAGGGACAGACCATCTCCCCTCATTCTCCACTCATCATCTTATATCAGGGAACCCACTCTGTTCTACCAGAGGAAGCAGAATTGCTGCGGGTTTCTACTATCCAAGAATAGCAGGAGAGTCATGGCAGGAGATTAAAAAGAAAACCTCAGAACTCTTAAACACAAAAGCATGTCCATGTATGTTATAGAGGATGGTATATGGGAAATGGCTTTGATTTTGGCTGCAGCTATCTCCTCTAACACTTCACTGTCCTTTTCTCCATGAACAGGTGCCCATGTGCAGCCCCAGCAAATGTCCAACAGCAGCTCCATCAGGCACTTCCTGCTGCTGGCATTGGCAGACACGCGGCAGCTGCAGCTCCTGCACTTCTGCCTCTTGCTGGGCATCTCCCTGGCTGCCCTCCTGGGCAACGGCCTCATCATCAGCGCCGTAGCCTGCGGCCACCACCTGCACACGCCCATGTTCTTCTTCCTGCTCAACCTGGCCCTTGCTGACCTGGGCTCCATCTGCACCACTGTCCCCAAAGCCATGCACAATTCCCTCTGGGACACCAGCAACATCTCCTACACTGCATGTGCTGCTCAGCTCTTTTTCTTTGTGTTTTTCATCTCAGCAGAGTATTTCCTCCTGACCGTGATGTGCTACGACCGCTACGTGTCCATCTGCAAACCCCTGCACTACGGGACCCTCCTGGGCAGCAGAGCTTGTGCCCACATGGCAGCAGCTGCCTGGGCCAGTGCCTTTCTCTTTTCACTGATTCACACAACCAATACATTTTCCCTGCCCCTGTGCCATGGCAATGCCCTGGGCCAGTTCTTCTGTGAAATCCCACAGATCCTCAAGCTCTCCTGCTCCAAATCCCACCTCAGGGAACTGGGACTTCTTACTGTAGGTTCCTGTTTATTTTTTGGCTGTTTTGTGTTCATTGTTTTCTCCTATGTGCAGATCTTCAGGGCTGTGCTGAGGATCCCCTCTGAGCAGGGACGGCACAAAGCCTTTTCCACCTGCCTCCCTCACCTGGCTGTGGTCTCTCTGTTCCTCAGCACTGCAATGTTTTCCTACCTGAAGCCCCCCTCCATGTCCTCCCCATCCCTGGATCTGGCCCTGTCAGTTCTGTACTCGGTGGTGTCTCCAGCCCTGAACCCCCTCATCTACAGCCTGAGGAACCAGGAGCTCAAGGCTGCAGTGGGGAGACTGATGACTGGATGGTTTCAGAAATATTAAACTACTGGCCAATTTCTGCAAATCATTGAAATAAATATCATCTTAATACTTCTTGTTGGTTTGGTTGTGGTGGTAGTTTTTCCTCTGTTTTATGTTTTAATATTGTCCAAAAGATTGTCACTGTTTGTACTGATTCTCACTGTGTTTCTCCCCACCTTCCCTGTGGCCACAGACCATGTCAATGTGGGGCTGCGCTCTTGGTGCCTTTAAAGGAACTAAAGGATCTCCCAGCAGAGTTTTCTGCAGAGATGCCCTTGTGTTGCCTTCTCTGGAGCTGCAGCAGCAATGTCTGTGTGCAGAGCTGGGGCAGATCAGTGCTGGCCCAGCAGCTGTGCCCAGCAGCAGCAGCAGCAGCAGCACTTGGTGTTGCCAGTGCTGCTGCCGTGGCCCTGCCCCGCTGCCCTGGTGGCCCTGGTGTTGCTGCAGGGCCTGAGTGCTCTCGGGGCCGGGCACAGCCCTGGGGGTGGCAGTGCCGGGGCTGCAGCAGGGACAGGCCATGGGCACTGCTGGGGCAGCGCTGATGCCTCAGGCCAGGCCCTGGGGGCTCCAGGCTCCTTGCCCAGGCTCTCTCAAGAACACGGCCAGGCCAATGCTCAGCAGCACAGAAACCCCCGTCAGCAGCCCCAGGCTGGCCGTGGGCAGGCTGGGGGCAAACAGCATGGCTGGGGCTCTGCAAGGGCCCTGGGCCAGACGGGAAGGAGCAGCAGAGCAGGGGCTGATCCATGCCCAGTGTGCTGCACAGCCCAGGGCAGCATCCTGTTCTGAGGAATCAAGCAAACTCCACAGCTTTTGTGAAAGTTGTAAAGCTGGTATGTTTATTACAGCGCTGGACGCATTTGGGAATCATTCCCCTAAAATGACATGCTTACCTCTGGGTTCTCCAGATTCCCTTTTATCTCCCTCTCAAATACATAGGCATGCAATTTCACAATAGGTTTATATGTATTCATTCCACTTATTTCTCGTGACAATTGCTGGTAATTCTTCTTTATCAGAATGAACTCCTGGGTCAGGTTGCCCTGCTCTATCTGCCCGCCCCCCCCCCCCCCCCCCCGCCTTATCTCTTGTCCTTCAGCTGAAGCATTCCCTCCAAGCACAGGCCCTTTGCAAGAACAGGCAGTCAGACTAAACAGCAAGCTGCAGACCTAACTCAAAGATGTACATTTCCCCTAAATCAAAATGGATTTCTACTCTGGATATCTTCCACTCATCCTCATTTCCCCCTTTCCTAATGGGGAATAAGTAAATTATTTTACTTAATTCAAATTCCTATGACAATAAGTGTGCCTTAGTGCTTTACCATGTACGTTTGATAAGGAGGTTAACACAGCTACTCGCTGTAGTATTCTCCAATTCCAAATTAACAATAAAAAGGAGAACCCTAAACTTACTCCAACTAATAATAACAAAACTACAATAGGATGACACAAGCTCAATAAAGATTCCATTTGCAGTTGGTGACCACCCAAAGATTACATCCCACCAGTGATGATCTGCATTTTGTTTTATACTTTGCAGAATTCTGGTTATTTCTTTTGTATCATGTTGGACAGTAATTAGGGTTTTCTCTCCACTTTCTTGGGTTTTCTTCAAGATCTCCAGTAGCTCTATGGTGTTTAATTAATTGTTTTACCAATGTGAGGTCTATTCCAATAGGAGTAGGTGACAGTCTGTGATATATTTTGTAATTGGTTTTAATCAACTGGTGGGATGTCACTGGGGCCACCTACAAAAAGTCACACTCAATAATCTTAACAAAATTAAAAATACAGAAATTAGAATGATTTTTGCTGGACAAAATAACATCATTGTTATCAATTTTTATAGTAGCACAGGCAGTTCTCAGGCACACACAACCTTTACCAGTATATACGAGGGCAGTTTTCTGATCAGTGACTGGATGAATTTCGAAGTGGCAAATACTCTGTTCAGTGTCTAGACACACATCCTGGGCATTAATAGTATTGCTTTCACAAATGAACCCTAGTTGTTCTCTAGTAATGCAGGATTCTAAGTTTACTGTTTGCCACTTTTCATTCACCTTTCATGCCCACACTCTATGTTCTGAAGGGTAGAGCACTGTTTTTTCATGATTTAATCCTAGTGCAATGACGGGATGGATAACGTAAACAGTGGCATTATGTATGGTAAGCACAAAGGCAGTGGCCACATTAGAAGCAGGATCATAGGTGAAATTTACCATAGTCCACCTGGATTGAAACTTTCTTTCAAAATCAATCGCATTATCCCAGACAATTTTCCGAATTTCAGCTGGAAAATTACCTTCACCCCCTTCCCGTATGATCAGAGCTGCTGCTGCCTGCATCCATAACTGTGCTTGTATACAGCTGAAAGCTAAAGACACATTATCTTGAACTGTACTAAGTGCTTCTACTGTTAACTTGTGGTCTTGGTCCCTGGCCTTTTCCCACTTTGGCAGTATTTTTGAAATCTGCCACTGGCTAGTTCCTAATGCCAATAGAGATGACTGTAATGGCTGTTTCAATTTTGTTAGGCCACCTGCTGCAGTGGCCAGCTTATTCATCATTATTTCTGAATCAATTCCATTTAAAACTCCTAATATCCCAGTTAGATCCTTTCTTATTCTGCTCCTGAGGTATACCTGTCTTTGTAACCACATTGTCCAGCCCTCAAAGGATGTTCTTAGGAAAGAGGAGCAGGCTGGTTGGATTTTTGAGATGTTAATTTGCATTAGCAACTCAACATGTTTGAGAGACCATTTTGAATTGAACAACAGTTGTTGTTCACCCACATTCCTCACTATGTAGGGGCTTATTTCATACTTCAGGTTCAAGTTTGGGTTGAGTCTGAAGTATTTGAGTCTCAGTCTGGGTTGTATAAGGTCCTGCTGTTGTAAAAAGTGCAGTGTCTATTTTAAATTTAAATGAGAGCCTGATCACAAGCCCAAAGGCAAGTCACTTCTACAGGCTGTATCAAGGTGAAATGACACCAACAGTCTGATTCACTTAGGCTATCACAAACTTCCTGGTGCCTGTATACAGGAGAGGTTGAGACACTAATTGCATCTGGTCTCTCATGAACCGTCCCATTCACCACCCAGCACCCTACCTTGATTTCTTCTCTTCTGATCCCTTGAAGTGTCCACTGTTCCCATTCCTGCCACTCCTGCTCCTCATATACCTGATCCCCGAGGAGCACTACAGTGGATAGGTTTAAATCTTTTATCTCAGAAACTTCTACTACAGTGGATAGGTTTAAATCTTCTATCTCAGAAACTTCTCCCATGGATCCAGTATACTGATTAAAAGCCTGGGACCAAGGCCATTCAGCATCACTTTGGATAGAGGTACTCTCTAGTTCTAAGACTCCAGTTATAATTATATATAAAACAATTCTGTAAATGAAATTACAAACTACTTCCGGCTGCAATATGCTCATTTTGTCTGAGTAAGCCTAATCTCAGTTCATTGTCTCCTGGTGTCACTCTCCAAGGGGCTCCTGGGGCCTTCTTCACTCGAGAGTGATGGAACCAGGCATTCTGCTCCTTGATCTTGATTGCAGTGAAGGTGGTGAGAAGCACTTGGAACGGTCCCTCCCACTGTGGTTCCAAAGTCTTTTCTGCAAGAGGCTTAATTTATACATAATCTCCAGACTGTATGTTATGTATTGGTCTATCTAGCTCCCTGCTCCGAGTTCCAGCCACGTGTTTCTCAATTTCTCTGAGCTGTTTGCTTAAAGCCACCGTGTAGGTGGCCAGTGTTACCTCCCCAGTGTGGGTGGACATTCCCTCTTGTATTCCATATGGTCTTCTATAAAGCATTTCAAAAGGACTCAGCTTTCCTTTAGCCCAAGGTTTAGTTCAAATTTGTAATAGTGTCAGTGGAAGAGCTTGGGGCCAGGGTAGATTAACTTCCTGCCCCAGTCTTACAATCTGCTGCTTAATCAAATGATTCATTTTCTCCACCTGGCTGCTTGACTGGGGGTGGTATGGAGTGTGAAGTTCCCAATCTATGCCCAGGTGGCTACTAATCTGTTGCACTACTTTGGAAATAAAATGTGATCCTCTATCTGAGGTTATTGTGGCTGGAACTCTGAAGCATGGTATTATTTCTTGTGATAATACTCTGGTCACCTCTCGAGCTTTGACAGTTCTGGTGGGGAATGCTTCTGGCCACCCTGAAAATGTATCTGTCAATACCAGTAAATACCAATATCCCCCTTTCCTTGGGAGTTCTGAAAAGTCAATTTGACACTGCTGTCCAGGCCCATGGCCTCTCCCAATCTGACCGAGTTTCGCCCTGGGGTTAGTCTGGAGGTAAGGATCACACTGTCGGTTTACCTGAGTAATAGAGGCATATAAATTCCTGACAACAATTCTTTCAATCAGATGTGTGTTCTAGAAAGCCTGTGGAAACTCCTACTTCAAAGTCAACACTTCATTTCCATGCACTCTGTATCACTGGCAGCCTTGGTCATTTTGGGAAAGGAGCCACACTTTATAAAGCTTTTAAGTAGTTAGGCCCCAGTGTGTTTTCTAGTGCTCCTCCTTCACTAGTGACCACAAAAATGGGAAGGGATTACCAGCTCTCTTTCAATGGTAGCCCACCCCTTGTGGTTGCATGTCTCTTTTGATTAGTATTATTATATTCTGGCTTACCTTCAAAGAAAACCTGTCCATAATTACCTCACCTTTTGCTGCTTTCTTTGCCTCTCCATCCACCAGCTCATTTCCTTCCTCCAAGTCTGAGCTCACTCTCTGGTGTGCCTTAATATGCCTTTTCAGGCAGCTGAAGTGCTTCCAGCAGCAGGATGGTCTCTTCTTTCCTTGTGAGGTTAGCAGTCCCCTCTCCTTCCAGATGGCTCCATGTGCATGCATGAGTCTGAATGCATACCTCGAGTCTGTATAGATATTTATTTTCTTTTCCTTTTGCCATTTCGAAGGCACGGGTCAGTGCATTTATCTTGGCCTTCTGTGCAGAGGTACCTGTTGGTAAGGGTCCAGACTGTATTACCTCTCTGCAGGTAGTCACTGTACCCAGCATGTCTCTTTCCACTGGCAATGCAGCTGCTCCTGTCAGTGAACCAGGTCTCTGCATTGTCCAGAGGAGTGTCTTTCAAGTCTGGGCATCTGGAGTAAGTAGCTTCAGTGGTCTCCAGGCAATCGTGGTGCACTGCTTCTCCTTGATTCCGCTGAGAAAAGAAGCTGGGTTGAAAGTATCAGTCACCACTATCTCTACATCATTTTGCCCTACCATAATGGCCTAGTACATCAAAAACCTCTGTGGTGAAAGCCAGTGGCTGCCCTTCACTGCCAGTACTGCGGACACTGTGTGGGACACCAGCACAGTCATCTTCTGTCCCAGGGTAAACTTGAGTGCCTCTTGAATATTCAGCACGACTGCTGCCACAGCTCTGAGGCAACCTGGCCATCCTTTGGCTGTTGCATCCAGTTGCTTAGAGAAGTAAGCAACTGCCCTCTGGTATGGACCCAAGTCCTGAGCCAGTATTCCCAGGGGAATTCCTTGTCTTTCATGGGAAAATAGAAAGAATGGTTTACTTACATCTGGAAGTCCCAAAGCTGGAGCTGACATGAGGGCACTCTTTAGCTGGTAAAAGGCCCGTGTGCGTTCCTTTGTCCACTGGAGATCTCTGATTCCATTGGCAATAAGAGCATAGCGGGGTCTGACGAGCAGTCCATAATTATAAACCCACAGCCGGCACCACCCTGCCATGCCTAAGAAGGTTCGGAGCTCCTTTGTCATTTGGGGTTTTGGGGTTTGGCATATGGCTCCCCTGCCCTAAAGTCCATTGCCCAGCTTCTGTTTCACTGCCTGTGCCTTTTTCTTTGATACTCTGTATCCTTGGAGTCTTAGGAAATTCAAAAGGCTTACTGTCCAGGCCACACATGCTTCCCTTGTCCCAGTGGCTACTAGATCATCCACATACTGCAACAGCCTCCTTTCTTCCTGTGGAGCTTCCCAGGACTCCAGATCTTTTGCAAGTTGCTCCCCAAACAGAGTGGGGGAATTTTTGAAGCCTTGGGGCAATCTTGACCATGTGAGCTGGGTTTTGTGCCCACTTTTAGGGCTTTCCCATTCGAATGCAAAAATTTTCTGGCTGGCTTCAGGGATGGGGAGGCAAAAGAAGGCATCTCTCAGGTTTAAAACAGTAAAACAATTTAGCTCAGGTGTTAAACAAGTGTCGAGGTTTAGGGCAAATTTGGAGGAGAATTTCCAAATTAGGGCCCCTCCAGTAAGCAAACCCACACAGCCCCTCCCCCCAACCGGTTCGGGAAGGATTCCTCGGAGAGGAGTGGAAAGAACCTGTTTATTTAACAGGCACAGCACCCCCAGCACACAAAATGAACAATACCGGATGACACCGCTCTGAAAAAAGATGACAAATTCAGAAAGTCTCTCTGGGGGTGGTCACTCTGTTCTCAGTCCCTCCGGCGCTGGGGCAGCTGCTGCAGGCCACAAGGTGCAGGATCTTGGTGTTTCTCAGGTCCCAGTCCGCAGCAGGTTCGAAATGATCAGAAAAAGGAAAGGAGAAACAGTCCAGGAAGAAATTGGACAGTTTAGCTAAACTAGCTAATGAGCAAAAGCAAGCAGAAGCGAAGCAAGCAAGAGCGAGAGAGCAAAGCAAAGCAAAAGCAGAAAAAACAAAAGCTGCAGTCTCTGTGTCCCGCCAGGCTGATAAGAAAACCAAAACAAAACTTTCCCTCTTCAGAGCCGGTCTTAAAGGTACAGCACATAATATCCAACATTAACAGAACACATGAATGGGGATACAAGCATCATAACATCACCCTAGGACATTCCACCCCTTCTCCCCATATCATCAACATACTACCACACATCATGCATTTATTCACACAAAATTTCCATCTGCTCCCCCAAAATTTACAAGCAATACCCATCATGCCCTCATCACATCCCCACACTGGACTACTGAATCCAGGCCCTATGCTACAGAGCTGCAGGATTTCCCCCTTTCACTTTACTCACTCAAAGCTCCATCTTCCACTTGCCCAGACCTTCAGCACTTACACATTTCCTTCTGTCTAATGTCTGTATGGTGTAATGTACAGACAATGGCAGCAACATCCAACAAATAGTGATATTTGCATATCATTCTCACCCCACAATCAGATCTCCATGAGGTACACATCGTGTTGTTCCATCTCTTTGCATTATCCACCATGTGCAACCTGGTCCCTGAGCAAAGACAACCCCACAAATGTGTTTGTCTGTACTCGAGGCAGAATTGACCCACACAGTCTTCCCTAACAAACCTCTGACATGCACCACTGGGACTTTATCTCCATCTATTACATTCAGGGACTCAGACTGGGCATGACCTGCTCGGTTGGTGGAACCTCAGGTGTTAACTAACCAGGTGGCCTTTGCTAAATGCTGCTCCCAATTTTTGAAAGATCCCCCACCCAAAGCTTTCAGCTGGGTTTTAGTAGTCCATTGTACCTCTCCACTTTGCCTGCAGCTGGTGCATGGTAGGGGATATGGTACACCCACTCAATGCCATGTTCCCTAGCCCAGGTGTTGATGAGGCTGTTCTTGAAATGAGTCCCATTGTCTGACTCAATCCTCTCAGGGGTACCATGTCTCCACAGGATTTGGTTTTCCAGGCCCAGGATGGTGTTCCAGGCAATAGCATGAGACACAGGGTGGGTTTCCAACCATCCAGTGGTGGCTTCCACCATGGTCAGCACGTGGCGCTTGCCCTGGCGTGTCTGGGGCAGTGTGATGGAGTCAATCTGCCAGGCCTCCCCATACTTGTACTTGGACCCCTGCCCACCGTACCATAGGGGCTTCACTCGCTTGGCCTGCTTGATGGCAGCACACGTCTCACAGTCATGGACAACCTGAGAAATACTGTCCATGGTTAAATCCACCCCTCGGTCTCTTGCCCACTTCTAGGTGGCATCTCTGCCCTGATGGCCTGAGGCATCATGGGCCCATCAAGCTAGGAATAACTCTCCCTTCTGTTGTCAATCTAAGTCTATCTTCGACACCTCTATTTTTGCTACCTGATCTACCTGTTTGTTGTTTTGGTGTTCCTCATTAGCCCAACTCTTGGGGACATGGGCATCTACATGGTGCACCTTCACAGGTAGCCTCCCTACCCTGGTAGCAATGTCTTTCCACTCTTCAGCAGCCCAAATTGGTTTTCCTCTATGCTGCCAGTTGGACTCATTCCACCTCTCCAGCCATCCCCACAGAGCATTGGCTACCATCCATGAATCAGTGTAGAGGTAGAGCTTTGGCCATTTCTCTCTTTCTACAATGTCCAGGGCCAGCTGAACGGCTTTGAGTTCAGCAAGTTGGCTTGATCCACCTTCACCTTCAGTGGCCTCTGCGACCTGTCGTGTGGGGCTCCATACGGCTGCTTTCCACTTCCTGTTCATCCCTACGATGCGACAGGAACCGTCAGTGAAAAGAGCGTAGCGCGTTTCCTCTGGGGGCAGTTGGTTAAATGGAGGAGCCTCTTCAGCCCGTGTCACTGCTTCTTGTTCTTCATACGTGACACCAAAATTCTCACCTTCGGGCCCATTTGTAATTACCTCCAAACTCCCAGGGCGATTCAGTTTACCTATACGGGCGCTGTCTCTGTCCCTCTGGAGCCTCTCAGGAACCCTGGGCCAGTCCCGAGTCGGCAGACACCGGGGGCAGCCCCGACACGGCCGACAGCGGGGAGACACTCTCTGTGCCCCGAGGGTACTGAGGGCACCTGGGCTGGGCGCCTGTGCAGCACAAGAGACACCAGAGACATCGGTAGAAGATAAAGGGCTGACTCTTAGCAGGGGTTAATCCAAGTTTTTATTCTAGGAGTCCCAAAGGAGCCCCTACACCTCAGGGGCCTCCTGCCAAGAGCCCCGGGAGATGTGCCAAGGTTACATTTAAAGGGAGGTGGAAACCCAAAGTAGATAACATTTTACTAACCAAGAAGTGACCCTAAGGGATGGGTACTGGGGGATGGACATTTAGGACAGAATATGGGGCAGGGCTTGGGGGGCTGACCCCTGGCCTCTGGCTGATCACTCGACATCCTGGAATGAAGCTTCTGGATGGAGGGGATGGGATGCTGAGTGATTGACAGAGAGCCAGGGTGGGGGTTTGGGGATGATCTCAGCAAGGGAGAGGGATTACACAGGTAAAGGGAGGGGGGTACCATCTGGGATGAACCATTTGGGAAAAATACGGGGATTCAAAAACAAAACTATTACAAAGTATTACAAAGTATAAAAACACACTACAACACACCACCCAGATCTGGTGTTTGCTGTGCAAGTGCCCAGATCCGGAAATTTCCCAGGGCTGGCACAGCCCAAGTCCAGCAATTTGCTGGCACAGAAAGCCAAAATCCAGCAATTTCCTGATGCCAATACAGGCGCCCAGACCTGGTGTTTGCTGCCACTGCCAGTGCTCAGATCTGGGTATTTCCCTGTTCTGGCAGAGCCAAGTCAAGCAATTTTCTGGCAAAGAAAGCCACAACCCAGCACTGCCCAGATCTGGTGTGTTGGGGTTGGTTTAAAAGAAGAGGGAGACCTCGGCTTAAGGCCATGGGAAAACCCTCTTTAGTTGGGGTCAGCAGGAGCTCCCACCCATAATCCTCTTGTTCAGTTATGCAGATTGTTACTAGAAAGTTCTGAGTTCTCTTTGCTACCATTGGTTACTTTATACTGCAAAAATTGTAATATTCTTAATCCTTCCTTCCTCTTGGATCCTTCCCTCAGATCCCACCTTAACCCCTCCCCATAAATAAATGGATAAATATCCCTGCTAGACCCTGGACCCAGGCTTTTTTCTGCTTTGCTCTCTCTACTGTGCACGCCGTCCTGTTTGTTGTGTTTGCCTTCATTAAAGTTCTGTTTCCAGAGCACCAGATGAAAGCAGTCTCTGTCTGTAAAGTGGCCAGAGCTGGTTTTCAGGGAAACCACTGGTCAGCAGTCCAGACGAGGGCCAGAAGGTTTCACTGGTGTTTGCTGGCACCGCCAGTGCCCAGATCTGGAAATTTCCCTATTCTGACACAGCCCAAGTGCGGCAGCAATTTACTGGCACAGAAATCCAAAACCCAGCAACTTTCTGCTACTGGCTCTGGCACCGCCCACATCTTGTGTTTGCTGCGCCAGTGCCCAGATTGGGAAATTTCCCGGTGCCAGCGGAGCCCAAATCCGGCAGATTTCTGTTGCTGGCAACGACACCACCCAGATCTGGTGTTTGCTGGCAGCGCCAGCGCCCAGATCTGAAAACTTCCTGGTGCTGGCAGAGCCCAAGTCCAGTGATTTGCTGGCACAGAAAGCCAAAATTTGGAAATTTCCAGGTTCTGGCTCCAGCACCATCCAGATCTGGTGTTTGCTGGGACCACCAGTGCCCAGATTTGGAAATTTCCCGATGCCTTCACAGCCCAGGTCCAGCAATTTGGTTTTAGGCTAGCTTAGGCAGAGAAGTTCCTTGGACTGTGACTTTCCTTTTTCTTGGAACTGTTGAAACCTGCTCTGGACTGAAAACCCAGAAAAACACCGGCAGCTCACACCAGTGGCCCACCGAGCTCTGGGACGCTGCATTCCAGCACCAAAGAGACATAGAAGAGACCGAGTGAGCCAACTACAACCCACAAAAAGGACTTTCTGAATTTGCCATCTCTTCAGCACTGTCAGAGGTTTTATTTAATATTATGCATTTTTCATGCTTCTGAATACTTTACTTGTTAAATAAACTGGGGTTTTTGCACTTTTCTCGAGGGAAGTCTTTTCCTGAACTAGTAGGGGGAGGGGCTGCTTGAACTTGCTTTCTAGACAGATCCCCTTTTGGAGGTTTCCTCCCCAAATTTGCCCTGAGCCAGCACAAACAGTCATCATGAAAATTTCACCAGTGGCATAATTTCCTGCTGGCAAATCTTGTGACAGAAGCTTGACCTTGTTCTCCATGACACATTCTTGGGAAGAGGGACAGGAGAAGATTCCTGGAAAACTGAAACAGCCTTCCAGAAGTGAAATGAAAATGAAAGAAACAATCCAAGATGTTTTCCTCTATTTATTTCTATGCTCCCCTTTTCCATGTTGCACTACTTCTCCATCCCAGGAATTCCAGATGCACCGCACCTCTAAGATCCGTGACTTAGTGATTTTTAGACACTCGAAAATACCATGAGCCACACAGAGTTTTCCTTCCCCTGGTTTTACTGGAAGGCAACATTGGAGATGTAAGTGCAGTGCTGGGGTCAGGTAGGAATCCTACACCAAGGGAAGGTGGCCCGACAGTGTTTGACCCTCAGCCAGGCCAATGCAGAGCAGCAAGCGAGGGGATTGCTGTGCCAGTGTGCAGGAGTCAGGGCTCTGCATCTGGGCTCACCGCTGCAAAGTTCCCGTGTTTGGACAGACTCAGGGGCTGTGCCCGGGGCGCGCGGGGCTCGAACGTGGGGCTCGTGGGGCGAGCGGGGAACGGACACGGGGACGAACGGCCCCGGTGCTTCAGTTGCAGCGGCGGCAGCGGCGGCAGCAGCAGCGGCGGCAGCAGCAGCGGCGGCAGCAGCAGCGACAGCAGCAGCAGCGACAGCAGCAGAACAGATATTTTAGATCACTCTTTCTTTCTTTCTCTTTCTCTTTTTCCTTCTCTTTCTGTTTTTCCTTCTGTTTCTCTTTCTCTCCCTTTCCCTCGGTCGGGCACCCTTCTCTCGGGGTCCCTTGCCCGGCGTCCCTCTCCTCTCCCCGCCTCCCTCTCCCCAGCTGGGCCGGGCCATGCCCCCGGCCCGCCCCCGGCCCCGGGCGGGGCTGCCCCGTGCCCGGCCCCGGCCGTCCCGCCGCGCTCTTGCCTCCGCCCGGCTCTGGCCGTACTGGCGGTGGCGATGCTGGGCGGGCATCAGTTCCTGGTGCGGGGGCGGCATCGCCGCCCTTCGGCTCCGCCTGGCCCGAGCCCGGCCCCGGACCCGACGCAGGGTCCAGTCCCGGCCCCGACCCCGGCCCCGGCCCCGGCCCCGGCCCCGGCTCCTCCCGGGGCCCGCGGAGGACACAGGCGGCGCGGCCGCCGCCGCCGCCTCCGCTGGGGCTTCCCCGGCCCGAGCTCCGCCGCTCGACAGCGCGGCCGCCGGCCCCGAGCCTCCCGTGCCGCGTTCCAAAGAGCGAACGCCTGGGCATGGCCGGCCCGGGGCGGCTGAGGGGCGCTCGGGGGCCGTTGCTGGCCCCGGGCCGAGCGCTGACAGCCGCGTCCCGCCCGCAGGGAAGGCGCACGACGCCCTGCAGGAGCGGCGCCGGCTGGGTTCGCTGCTGGGCCGCGCTCCAGTCGCAAACATGGAGCAGAGAGCGCCGAGAGTGCGCAAGGTGGTCTGGCTGGATCAGAAGGAGGAGGACGAAGGCCCTGGAGCTGCCCCAGCACAGGGGACCGAGGCGGTGCCCGTCCATCCACCGCAGGAGGGTGAGTGGCAGAGCTGGGCTGCAGGGCTGGAGCCTGCAGCCAACTTGGCCCCATCCCATCCCATCCCATCCCATCCCATCCCATCCCATCCCATCCCATCCCATCCCATCCCATCCCATCCCATCCCATCCCATCCCCTGGGGAAATGCCCAGGGACAGGACGGAAGAGGGGCCGGGCAGACACCCCGCAGTGGCCGTGCTCCATCCCCCTGGAGCATCCCGGGGCTCTCCCTGCCTGGGCAGTGCAGGGCTGGGCTGTGTTCTCCGGCCTCTCCCGCAGCCCCTCAGCTCTGGCTGCGCTCGCTCTTTGCCAGATGCAGCCCTGGAGCGCACACAAGGGCAGGAATCCAGCCGTGGCCGCTTCCGCAGCACAGCACAGGTACCTGCAGCCACCCCCACCTGGGCTGGGCCTGCTGTCCCTGCTCAGCCCAGCACCGTGTGTGCAGCACTCCATGCAACATCCCTGGCTTCTTGCCCTTCTCCTACAGCTCGTTTGCAACTTCATCCGGAGCATTCGGCAGGAAGAGATCAGCACCATAGGCACTGGGCTCAGAGCTCACTCTGAGCTCCTCAATCATGAGACCAGTGCCGCCCTGCTGGATTTGCTCCTGGAGAAGGGTGCTGCCAGGCCAGAACAAGTGAGCAGCCTGGGGCCAGGCTTCAATTCCCCCATGAGTCCCGTGGCTTCCCCAGCCAGGCCTGTTGGTCCCTGGGAGCCTTTGAGGCCATGGCAGTGCGCTGGCAAGGGAAGCATTCTCTGGGGACCCTGGGGACATTGCTCCCTCTGGCAGCTTTCCAAGTCTCCCCGTGCCTTCTCCAGGTGCCCGCCATGGTGAGGTACATTCACTGATGGCTCATGGCCAATGATTCTGCTGAGCACAGGCTGGATGAGGCCCTGCTGACTCTCACCAAAGCACACCCGGGTGATGCAGTCGTGACGCTGCTGCGTGTGGCCCCATCCTGTGACAGGTATGGGGCCCACCTGCCCAGAGGGCTCAGGCCTCCCCAGCCCATCACCCTGTACAGCCTGGCCCAGGTGTCTGACCAACAGAGAGTTCCAGGGCCCTCTGGCTGCTGCCTTTCCCAGCCCTGGCATGTCAGCCCCCAAGCCTGCTGCCATGCTCCCTTGCCGCCCCTCAGGGCTCTGTCCCCACAGGGCTGGGCTGCCTGGCTGCTGCTGGCGAGGGCCAGTGGGCAGAGGCAGAGCCGGCCGTCAGCCCGGGCCCCTAGGGATGCCCAGGCCATGGTGCCGTGTCTGAGACCCCCCTGAGACAGAGCTCTAACCCCACAGAGCTGCCATCACCATGTGGAAGACCATCATGGGCTCGCTCAGGACTGCGGAGCCAGTGCAGCTGATACTCCTGGATGTGCTGGAGAGCTGGCCCAAGCACAGCACGTGCACCTCCGATGGGGACAAAACGGGTGTCTTTGGCCTGGCTGTGAGTTTCTGCAAGTGGCCTTTGCTGGCCCCAAGGCCGCCTCTCCAGCAGCTCTCCATCCTCCTTCCCCCACTGCATCTCCCTGCCTCAGGCAGGGCCCAGGGGCAGCTTCAGGCCCAGCAGGCCCTGTGCTCCCCCTGCCAAGGTCTCTCTGGGCCTCTCCCTGCCAAGCTTGGGCCCTGCCACACGGACACCTCAGCACTGAGCGCTGTCTCGGGGGGCTTTGTCCCTTGCAGGCAACCGTGGTGATGTGGAAGATCCTCCAGGAGCCCCCTGTCCCACGTGTAGTGGCTCCGTATTTCCCCCGCCTATTTTTGCATCTGCTCTTCCAAGTGTTCTTCAGCACAGAAGAGATGCCAGAGGAGGTCGATGCCTTCTGGAAGGGATGCCAGGAAGAGCACGGCCTTGCCACCAGCCCCAACAGGTGCTCCATGCCAGTCCTCCTGTCCCTGCCACGTGGCCTGCCAAGGAGCCAGTGCTGCCAGTGTGACCTGGGCTTTGCTGTGCACACAGGTTTGCAGTGCAGACCCTGAAGTCCCTGCTCTGCCTTGTCCAGTGTGAGCACGTGGTGGTGTCAATGGAAGGCAAGCGTGGCTGGGACACGCTGCTCTGCGTTGATACCCACCACTATGCCGTGGCTCTGCTGGCCAGGTGAGACCCCCCTTGTCCCCATTGCTCCCAGCATTTGTGCCCTGTGCCCAGGCTGTCCGACACGGTCCCCATGGCTGTGGGCCAAAGGGACGAGGGACAGCCAAGCAGACTGGGAAAGGCTGGGAAAGGAGGGTGCCCAGGAGCGGCCACATCTCAAAGGGCCCAGGTCCCCTGGCAGAGTGGTGGGGAAAGACAAGAACCGTGTGAGTCAGTGCTGGGAGAGGCTTCCTTCCCCCCCCGGCTCAGGGTCTTAGTGCCATTTTCCACCTTCCAGGGAGATTTGCCATGCATCCAGGCCCTTGTGTAAAAGGATCTTATGCTGCCTCCTTGAGATGCTCAGCAAAGAGATGCCATACTGGGATTTCCCTGCCCTGGCATTCCTTGCGGAGGTGAGCCTGAAGGCCAGCATGACCTGGCTGAGCTGCCTCCCAGCTCTCTGCCCTCTCGTCGCCACAGCCGCCTGGGACGGTGCCCGTGCCCTGTGCTGCTGCCTGGGCCCAGCCCTGTGCGGCTCCGGGCTCCTGCCGGCCGGCTCCCCCGTCACTGGCCTGTGCCTTTCAGCTCCTCGAGTGCCTGGACTTGAGGGAATGCAGGGACAGCATCATGGATCTTGTCTTGTCATGGCACCTGCAGAGGGAGCGCGCAGACATTGGCAGCCAGCTTCTCAGGGCCCTCCTCCCGCTCAGGGACCATTCCCCGCTGGTGAGAAGGGGGCAGTGGCTGAAGCCCTGCAGGCAGCGTGGGGCTGGGCAACGCAGTCGCTTGGCCTTGCCTGGCCTTTGGGCGCTGGGGCAGCTGCTCCCAGCTCTCCTGCCTCCCGCTTCAGCTGCCCGAGTGCTTCAGGACAGGCCTTTGGCCTCTGGGCCCCGCGGCAGCAGGGTGGCCTTTCACAAACTTGCCTTCCGCACAGGCTGAAAGAATGTGGAGCCTGACCGAAAGGCTCGTGGAGCTCCTGCGGGTCAGGATGACCACCATGCTACTGGGCTATCTGTTCCTGGATAATGGTGCCCACGTACCCAGCCCCATCGCCCTGCATTTGGCTAACGTGTTCCTGCCACTCTTTGACTACGTAAGGCTCTGTGTCCCCAGCCACGGCCACTGGCTGCTGCCCGGACACTTGGTGCCCTGTGGAGATGCAGGCCTGCACCAGTGTGGGCCAGAATCAGCTGATGCTGAGCTCTTGCTGCCTTCCTGTTCTACAGGGTGATAGCCAGGTGCAGCAGCTCTCCATGATTGTCTTTCACACCTTGATGTCTGCTGTAGAAGAAGAAGGAAAGAAGCCCCTGATGACACAAGTGTGGCAGAGCCTGCTCCCACTGCTCTTCCACTGCCACGATGAGAATCTGCGTGTGGCACAGGTGAGGACTCGTGGGCTGCTGCTGTCCCCCTGGCAGGGGGCTCGGCTGCCTCCTGCCCTGCGCCTGCTGGACCGCAGCCTCCTCCAGGCTGCGGCTCCTGTGCCCTGGGCTCTGGGGCCATTTCCACATCTCTGCTGCTCTCCAGACTTCTCGGGAAACGCTGCTTTGTGCGGTCAAGTTCCTGAAAAGGAAAGATCTTGAAAAAAGTTTGAAGAAAGAGAAACTCTGGAAGTTCGCTGAGCTCCTGGTAAGGAGGGCCTGCAAGCCCCAGCCTCAGGCTGGAGAAGGCCCCTGAGGGCGGTGCTCAGTGTGCGGGGCCGTGCAGCTGTGCCCCTGCCCGCTGCTGCAGCCAGAGGCCGCGTGGGCTCTTCTCCAGGCTCCTGTGGGCCCGAGCCGGGTGCCCATGGAGCCCTGGCCCGGCGGGGCTGCGGGTCGGCACCGCGGCTCCCCGGGCAGCAGCCGGCCCTCTGCCCCCTGCCCTCGGGGGCCCTTGGCCAGCGGCTGCTGGCCGCGCCTCAGGGCTGTGCGGGCAGGGGAGGCCGGGGCTGGGTGCAGGCAGTGCCCGGCCCCGGGGCTGAGCCCGCGCCAACCCTTCCCTCCTGCCGCTCTCTGCAGCTGGCAGAGGACAGGAGCCGAGCGGCCGAGCACCTGCGCCGGGCCCTGCGCTACCTGCAGAGCCCACAGGAGCCCCTGCGAGAGGCGGCCATCAGGTTCATGGGTGAGTCCCGAGCCCGGGCTCCCTCCCCGGCCCGCCGCAGCTCGGCCCCGGCCCCGCCTGCTGCCCCGGCAGCGCCAGCCGGGCCCGGCGCCGTGGAGCCCCGCCTGGGCTAGGCATTGCTGCTGCCGCCCTCTGGCAGCCGTGCCCTGGGGCGGCAGCGTGCGCCAAGGGCCGGGCTGAGCCCTGCCGGGCCAGCAGCCCGTGTGGCCACAGCGCCGGCAGCGCCGCCGGCAGGGAGCTGTGCCGCTGGGGCCGTGACAGTCTCTGTGTTCACAGGCATGGCCGGGCGGCGCCTGAGGGGGCAGCAGCGAGAGCTGCAGCTGATCTGCACTGGTGAGTGAGGGCAGCGGGCTGACAGCGGGGGCTGCCGGGGGGAGAGCTGCAAGCCCTGCCCCGGCTGCGGAGGGCTCTGCTCCTGTGGCCAGAGCACACGGAGCTTTCAGGGCCACGTGGGCCATTGGTGGCCAGCAGCTTCGGGCTGATCCCCTTGCTCCCTGCTCCCTCCTGGCCATGGCCAGAGCCAGCTGGGATGGCCCTGGCAGGGGGCTCTCCTGGGCTCCCCACAGATCCGTGGCTCTGTTCCTCTCTCTTGCAGCCCTGGAACGCCTGACGGAGGACGTGAGCAGTGCCGTGTCACAGCTGGCACTTGAAACACTGCATGTCCTCCGGGCAATAGAGCGTGGGCGATATTCCACCATCCAGAGGCTGCAAGATCAGCTGCGCAGGGCATGGAGGACTCGGCCTCGCCTGTCGGGGCTCGGCTGCCTGCACTGCCGGATGACTTAGGAGGAGAGCTGATCTGGGAGGCTGTCTTTGCTGGGGCAACCTGAGCCAGAGGTAATTTTCTTTAAGATTTTTCTTCTTTTCTATTTTTTATCTATATTGTAAAGAAATAAATTATAGAGTATATAGAATTATATATATTATTATAGATTATCGATTACTGTAAATAATTCTAGAATGTGTTATGATACACAGACTGCCAGGAGCTTTTCTTTGCTGCCCAGGGTCTGCAGGGCAAGAGGCAGGAAAGGGTGAAAAGGGAGCTTGTGCTCAGCAGCACAGCAGGCTGAGGGGTCCTGAGGCCCTGAAGGGGGAAAAGGGTGCTTGTGCTCAGCCAGCTGCCCGGGCGTGCAGCGGGCAAGGGGAAATGGCCAGAAGCCCCTTGGCCTTTGGTGGTTCTGCTGAAGCCTTTGTGCTGCCCACAGAGCGGCTGGGCAGGGGCCAGAGCTGCGGGGATCCCTGCCAGAGCGGTGCCTGGAGATGGCCACAAGCCCTGTGCCAGGCAGGAAGCGCCATCCGTGCCCTCCTGCCCGTGTGCTGCTGCCTGCCTTGCTGAGGGCTCCCAGGTGCCTCTGGCTGGGGCTGCTCTGGAGCTGCTGTGGGGCTGCGGCGCTGCTGCCGGGCAGCTTGGCCGGGCTGGGGCAGGGCCTGAGGGGCTGGGGCGCTGGCAAGCCCTGAGCAATGGGGCTGTCAGAGGCCACAAGCAGCCCCCGGCAGCCGCCTTGTTCCTGCCAGAGTTGACTTGCAAGAGGGATCCTGGGCACTGTGGAACTGACAGCATCAGTGTTGTTGGAAACCCAAATGCAGGGAAATCCCAGACCTTTGGTCTTGTCAGCAAAGCTTAGAATTGAACCCAGGATTTGATCTGAGACCTTGGAAAGGGCTTCCAAACTTAGGTGCTAGAAGCGACAATGCCGATTTCTAGTTTCTAGCAGAGACACGGGGAGGAAAATTGAAGTGGAGGAAAGTTTAGAGTTTTAGAGTTCAAGATGTAGAAAAAGTAAAAGTAGTTACAATGGTAAAGAAGAAGTTTAGGATGCAGTGCTGTAGGTTTGTGTGTCATAAGATGATTGGCTAAGGAAGCTTGCACTGTAGCATGAGTCCATAAGAGGAAAGATTGAAGGATTGGCTCCAAAACACAAATATCCTTGTTGGCAGTGTCTTCTTGGCCAAGAAATCCTTCAAAGCTCTTGTAACTACAAGTCTTGCGGCCCTGTGAGCTGTGCAGTGGAGACGTGAGCCAAACTCACCCTTCCTGTCTTTGTAGAAGAGAAGAAAAAGCAATGGCATCATCGAAAAAACTCAGAGGTCCGCTCTCTAGCTCATACCAAACTCCTTCAACTCCCCCAAAGTGGGATTTAGCTACAAACACATGGCAAGGACTCTTAGTGCTGGCTCTTTGACTCCAGAGCAGCTGCTTTAGGATCTTTCACATAAGCCTGTGTAGTTATGTGCCAGAAATGTATCATTTGAAGAAACTTTCCCAACTGACTTGCATGGAGGTTTGTTTGAAGGGTGTTTGAGGGGAAAGGCTCCCAGCAGAGGTCTGGGCTTTGGCCTAGCTGTGTCCCCTGCTGATTGTGAAGTGTGCCATCGGCTGCAGGGCTTTCTGGGCTAAAAATATCATCAAGTCACTTGGACTTGCTCATTTTGGCCTGTAAAAGCTGGACCCAATTTTGAGGCAACTTTGGAGACCTCATCTATGGGTGGATGGAGCACCTAGGATTTTCCCAATTGCCTGGAATGTTTCTCCAGGTCCCTGGAGTATCCAGGGCCCTGGTAAGTTGCAGCTCCACACATGCCTTGGCAATGAGAAGCAGAGGAACCCAGACCTTTTTGTGCTGCCTGTGTCACTGCACTGGGGCCATGGGATGGGCACACGCAGCCCTTGTGCTGGAGCTGAGCTGCTCTGCCCAGCACTGGTGGCCGCCATCCAAGCTGGTTTTGCTTGTGCTGGTTCCCTGACAGCTGGGGCCCTGGGCAGAGCCCTGAGAGCCTGGTCTCCCCCCAGGGAAGGAGCAGGAGCCCCTGGAGAAGCTGTACCGGGTGGGGATGCTGCTGCTGCTGCTGCTGCTGCTGCTGCTGCTGCTGCTGCTGCTGCTGTTGCTGCTGCTTCTGCTGCTGCTGCTGCTGCTGCTGGAGACAGCCAGGATGACATCAAGGATGACAAGCTCTTCCTCAGCCTGGCCACTGGAGGCTGAAGGTGATGGACTTTGATTCTGGCACCTTCTTCAAAGGCAAACTCCACAGGGAATTTGCAGATGAGTCCCCAGCCGGGGAAATTCTGCCAGATTTGGGCATGGCCCAGCCTGGCTGGGAAGCAAAGGTTCCCCCTTTGCTGGGGCAGATGCAACTCATCCTTCAGTCGCTGCCCAGCTGCTTTTTGGCAGGGCTGGGGGATGGGCTGGGCTGGGTACGAAATGGGAGTGGGCTCCTGGCCCTGCCAACAGCCCCCAGCAGCCACCGTGCCCCGGGCTGGGGCTGGGGCTGGGGCTGGGGCAGCCAGCCCGACACAAACAAAGCCCCATGGTGGGAGCAGAGGTGGGACTCCAGAACCTGTGCAGGGGCTGCTTTGCTGTGCAGGCAAGGAAGGGCTGGGCTACTGCACAGCCCTTGTTTGCTTTGGGATCACCGTGTTTTTTTGGGAGCAGTGCAGGGGGGAAGAGAGAAAGTGTGGGCTTCCCTCAGCCATGGCTGGGTTTTTCCCTACCATGTAGGAGTTGGGCCTTCCTCAAGGCCCTGACAGAGATAAGAGTTTTTCCCGTTTTTCTTGTTTTCCCTTTTTGCATCTAATCTCTTTTCAAGAATGTGTTGTTTGTTTTTCCAGAGGAAGCGTTCTAGGTGGTCCAGTGTGGATGGGGAAGTGCTTGGGAGCAGCTGTGGCGTGGATGGGCCGTGCCCTTGGAGAAGGCTGAGGCCATGGTTTGGGAGCAGCTTTTCTTGCAGCCGTGGCTGGCGTGAGGTGGGTCCCTGTGTGCTTGGCAGGGTGGGATCAGAGCTTTTGGGAGATGGCAGCGAGCACAGGAGCATCCTGCTCTGGGCAGCTGCTGAGGGCTGGATGTGCCGGGGCTGGCTGCAGGCTGGGCACATGTCCTGCCCTCCTGCTCTGCTGCCAAAGGCAGCAGGGATGGGCAGCTCTGGGCACAGCTCTGGGCACAGCCAGCATGGCCTGGGCACTGCAGGCCTTGGCACAAGGGCACAGGAGCCCTCAGCTGAGGGGCGGTTTCTGCTTTCTCTCCTTGCAGCCGGGCTCTGCGGCTGCTGAGGCTGCTCTGGGCTCTGCCAGGGCTCTGCTGGGCTCAGCCCTGGGCCCAGCTGGGCTGGCTCTGCCCTCACATTGCTCTGACAGCTCTGCATCAGACGAGCCCATTGCAAGCACAGCGCCTGAGCTTTCTGCTTTGGCAGTGAGTGAGACTCTGCTGCAGGCCCAGAGATTGCAGCTGGGGACACACATCCAATTGGCAAGGACCCAAACTCTCCACAGTCCCAGCTGAACGCCTGGATCTGCACAGGCTGTTTTGTCTGTCCCATTCCTCCTTCTTGATTGGCTGGAATTGTGCAGTTGCACTTTCTTCCTCCTCTAGCAGTGCCACAAGTGGGCCAAAGCTGGCGAGTGGGCCGTGCTCCTGAGGCAGTGCAGTCTGGATCTGGTGGATGGAGAATTGCCCTTCTGCACTGCCAAACCAGAGCAAAAAGCCCTAAGTGGGACTTTGTGTCTTTAAGAAATCCCTGACAGTTTCAAAGGGAATGTGCAGCTCCTTCCCAGGCTGAGAAGGAAGAGCATCTTCTAAAGGATTTGGGCTTTGACAGAGTTTCCATTCCCAGTCCTGCTTGCAGCTGGAAGGGCACAAAGCAATTTCTTCTTGCTTTGATCACAATTTCAAATGGCAATGTTGGAAACAAAGCCCAAAATCTTTTAAAAGGCTGCTGAGATCAGTAAGATGGATCCATGCCATCAGCACATTTACAATGTAAATAACTGAGTTCTCTTTTTCAAAAGATCATTTACCTCTTAATGCAAAGAATGTAACTTTGCATTTATGTTTTGTTTTTTTCACTAACATTATGTTATGTTTTTTCACTAACACTTGGATTTTATTCTTATCTTTTACAATTTACCTATTCTTTTCCTTTTTCCTTTTTTTTCCTTTAAATAGAAAACCTGTCCTATCAAAGGAATGTCCTTTGCTCCTGGTTCCCGTGTGGAGCAGCTCCCTTCCTGCTGGCTGAGCTGCTCAGGCAGAGCCCGGCAGCTCCTGGCCCTGCAGGGCTGAGGCTTTTCCCCATTGCTGGGCACAGACTGATGGAGCAGCACTGCTGAACACGGGCACACAGAGGGACCAGGAGCAGCTGCCTTTGCCCACCTGAGGCTCCAGGGCCCAACCTCTGAGCAGCCAGGGCTGGAAGAGACTGGCAGGATCTGATCCCTGACTCTGGGCCAGGGCTGCACAAATGACCCCGCAGCAGCAGCAGCAGCAGCAGCAGCAGCAGCAGCAGCAGCAGATGGAGCTGACTTTCAGCACAGCCCCTGCCCCTGTTCCCTCCCGTGTGCAGCGGTGTCACAGCAGCCTGAGGCACCTGGGAGCCCCCAGTGCCAGCAGGGACTTGAGATGGCAGCCCTGGGCTCCTGGAGGCTGTGCAAGGAACGGAGCTGGGCACTCCCTGTCCATGGGGAGCTTGCAGATGGAAAAGGCTGCTGTGCCCAGGCAGCTCCAAGGGCACAGAAAGGAGGCTCTGGAGCACTGGATCTGTGCCAGTGCCACAGTCCTGGGCAGCAGCCAGCCAGCCCTGGGGGAACAGAGGGCACAGCACGAGGGACAGAAGCAGGCAAGGGCAGAGACTGGAGAGAGCCAGAGCCAGGAGCAGGAACAGCTGCTCCATTGCACTCTTGGAGAAAGCTCTTGGCTGGTTCCAAGCGCTGAAAGGCGTGAAGGGCAGAGAGGAGGCCACAGTAAACAATGCTCCTGTTTGCACAGCCTCCCCTCTCCGTGTCCCAGAAGGAATTGCATGGACTGTGCTCTTCTCTCCGAGTCGTCTCGTTCAGCATGAGCAGCTCAGCACCAGGAGCTGAAGGAGCTGAAGCCTCAGGCCACAGGAGCTGGGCAAGAGGAGACTTTCTGAGCAAATGAATGCTGCTAACATGGACCCAGCTGAATGCAGTGGATAGAATCATGGAATCACAGAATCCTTTCTGTTGGAAAAGCCCTCTGAGCTCACCCAGTGCAGCCGCTCAGCCAGCAGTGCCAAGCCCAGCACTAAACCACGTCCCTGAAGTGCCAAGGCCTGGACACCAGCCCTGAGTGAGGCCTGAACAGCAGGCCCTGAGCCAAAGGTGGCCTCTGGATGAACCTTCCAACCAAAGGTTATCTTTGTATCTGCTCCCTGATGAAATATGCGTGGTCATTAGCACTGTGATAGATGTAGCCACTCATTAGTGAAACATGTATTGACCTTTGTGTATTTAGAAGCCAGACAAGGCCATGAAATCTGACATCTGGCCTTGTTTGGGGCTAAAGGATCAAAGTCACCTCCCTTGGTTCCTCCTGGGGCCCTGGCCAGGCTTTGGGAGGGAGCCAAGAGAGGATGAAACCAGATGTTGCCACACTAGCAGTGCTGTCAGTTTGTCCATTCAGCACTGTCAGAGCTGGGCCCTCTCCCAGCGGGGTTGGAGCCTCACCTGTGGCTGGAGGCACCTGCAGGAATTGCCAGTGCCCAGGAGTGGCTCTGCAGCCCTTGGCTGTGACAGCTTCCCCAGCTGCTGTGTGGGTCTGGGGGATGGTAAAGGCTGAGGGTAACTGGGGCTGGATCTTTCTCAATCACTGCAGGCAATCTTTGGTGGGGATGGTTGGGTGCATTGCTGAGCTGCTCCTGTTGTGATTCTTTGCTGCTCTGAACTGCAGGAAATGACACTGATTCCTTCAGTTTGTGTCTGTGTCTTTGGTGCTGACCCTGCCCACTGGTAAAACAAAGCTGGCCCAGTCTGGCCAGATCCCAACAAAATGTCACTTGTTCAATGTAAATGTGAGGAATCAGTGCCATCAGAAATTCCCAGATGGGAAGCCCTTCCCTGGAGTTCCCTGGCTCTGGAGTGGGCTGAGGTCGGAGCCCCGTGGGAGCAGTGGGGCAGTTGGGTAAAAGAGGCTGAACCCCTGGATGGCTTCAAATGCATCCAAAAATTGCACATGGAAAAGGAAAAGAACTTGTGGGTTTGGGAAGACGAGGGTGAACTTTGTTAATGACACTTTGGAAACAGCACCAACAGAAGGAAAAATTGTTGTTGTCACTCCCACACGGAGTGACAGAAGGTTTTAATCTTGAGCTCAGGTTCATTTGTGCTAGTGATATAATTATAATGATAGTAGTAATAATAATAATAATAAATTAATCGTAATAGTTATATATAATATAACACAATAATGTATATTTGTATCTATGTAATTAGAAATTGATACTATTAAATAAGGCTGACAGTACTAATATGTCAGCTTTAGCTGCTCACTGTGACACTAAATACTCTACAGAAAAGGACTGGCCAAGACCCAAATGTCAGTGGTAAACTTTGTGAACTCTATACAAGGCATAAAGGAGGAAGGGATGAAATTGGCTATTTCTATAGGATTTGCTGATACTGTGATGCAGAATGCTTTTTCTGTTACTGTAAGAAATGCAGTGATTAAGACTGCCGGGTTTTTCATAGCCCAGACAATCCACAAGCTGCAGGATTGGTTGCACGGGTGAAGGGGTTGTTAAAAGAGCAGCTGAAAAAATGAGGAGATGGGAACCTTTGCCCATGGAGAACCCATCTCCCAGATGTGCTCCATGCCCTTAACAATGGCCCTCTGGGGAAATGGAAACCCCTGGCTGTGCATGGCTGCACCCAATTCACATTAATGAACTAAATCAATTATTAGAAGAAGAAAGAAGTGATGCTGTTAAAATATCCAACAGCACATCCTGTGAGCTCCAGCAAACACAAATGGGGCTCTGCAGAACTGCACGGCCTTGGATTATCTGCTTGCTGGCCAGGGAGGATCCTGGGCTATTCCAGGACAGGAATGTTGCAGGAATGTCTATCAGTGCTGGGTTTGAGGTCCAACAATCAGGAATCACCTCAATAGAAAGATGAGTAGAAGACAGTCAGAAAGAAGAAAATTCCTCATGGTGGGATTGGCTCCCAAATTGGAGGCTACTGTGAAGTGCATTCGTGGCAGTCACTGCAATCATTGCATTGTGAGCACTTGGTGTGTTATGATTCCATGTGACACCTTGTGCTGGAAATGGAGTACTGGGACTTGTCTAAAAAGAGACACAGTCTCAAGGATAAAAGGGGCATTTGATAAAGGACAGAGAATAACAGCTAATTAGGCATGTTTTAAAAGGAATGCAAATTGTAGCTCTGAGTAATGAACTTGAACAGCACTTAATTGAAGAACAAGAGCTGATGCCTTTGTGCCTAATACCTAAATTTAAACTGTGTTATTGCAATTGTTCTGAAGGTTGCAGTTCATCTGTAGGTCAAAGCACTGAGTGAAGCACTGAGACCTCACCAGGCCCTGAGTGAGGCCTGAACAACAGGCCCTGAGGCAAAGCTGAGCTCCAGATGAACCTTCCAACCAAAGGTAATATTTGTATCCACTCATCAATGAATCATTATTAGCAATATGATCTCTGTATGTGTTCATTGGTGAAATATGGATTTACATTCCTGTATTTAGAAAGCAGGCCAGATCCCATCTGGCTTTGTTTGAGGCTGTGGGATCAAAGTCACCTCCCTTGCTTCCTCCTTGAGCCCTGGCCAGGCTTTGGGAGAAACCACTCAGGAGAATGAAACCAGATGTTCCCACACCAGCAGTGGTGTCAGCTTGTTTGTTTAACAGTGTAAAAGCTGGGCCCTCTCACAGTGAGGTTGGAGCCTCATTGTCTGCAAAGGTGGGTGCACCTGCAGGAATTCCCAGGGTCCAGGAGTGGCTCTCCAGTCCTTGGCTGTGAAAGGGTTAAAAGCACTGTGCCCGGGCATACTTGGGAGAGAATAAGAGACACTGCACCCAATATGGAAGCTTGCAAATATTCCGCCACAAGCTCAAGACACAGGATGAATGCTGGCAAGAAACAGGGAACAAAACTGGCAGAAATGAAGGGCAGAGCTTGCTAAAACCAGTGAGGAAATTGCTGAAACAGCCAACAAGAGACTGCGCATGCCTAGAGGAGAAAGGTGCAAAGGGCACGGCGATGAAGACGTCCAGCCTTCATCAGGAGACCCCCGAGGAAGACGCGGAGCCTTCCTCAGTGCCAGCACCAGTGCGCGCTGCGCCTGCGCCTGGCGCATGCTAATGATGGTAATGAGTGCTGAGAGATCGTTTGCATAACCACACCTTTTCTAAGGAAAACCATGAATGTGCATAGAGTATAACCATCCATTGTAATCTCTGTGTGCTGTGTGCTGTCAGGAGGAGATATCCCCGCACACCCGGCGCTGAATAAAGCAAATCCCCCTCCCTGGGCTTTGTCTGGGAAGTGTCTCTGGGCCCCGTTTGGGGCCATCCACGTGCGTGGGGTTCTGTCAAGTCCCAGTGGAACCTTGGTGCCACGTTGTTCCCCAGCCTCACAGTGCTCTCCTGCTGCCATGAGGTCCCTCCCTGTGTGACACCCTGCAGCCCTGGCTCCATCAGGGTCTCTGGGGTTCCTTGGTGCACGCCTTTCTCCCATCTGAACCTTGCTGCCATGGGTTCCATGGACTGACAGTGGCCCTCTGCATTCCATGGGCCCAGCTAGATCACAGCAGAGCCTGGCTTTCATCAGGTTCTGATACCTGTTCTGCCAGCTGACAGGGCTGATTTAAAGAACACAGAAACCAATGGGAAGAATGGTCTTATTTTACTGTGAGGGTTAAGGCAACACAAAATTAAAATTATACATTCAATACAACTGCATGCTTGGCTTTAGCAACAAGCAAAAAGAAGCAAGGTAATGCACCTAATCATTATTACAGGAGAGAAAGGATAGGGACTGAGAAAGACACATCCCCAATTGCCTAAATACTTTACCATCACGCAGAGTCTGCAGTCGCTGGGGAGCCCCATTTCACAGCGAGGACCTGGAGAACTCTTGCAAGCACTTGGGAAAATCCCACGTGGTGCATCCACCCGTAGGTGAGGTCTCCGAATTTGCTCCAAAAGTGGGTCCAGGTTTTTAGGCCCAAATCAGCAAGTCAAAGGAACTGGACTATATTTTTTGCCCATGAACTCCTGGGTCTCCTGGCACTTTTGCTGACCAGGAGGACCCAGGGCTTGGCCAGAGCCCAGTCCCTGGCTTGGAGGGTTTCCCCTAAAATATCCTACAAGCCTCTATTCATGTCAGTTGGGAAAATTTCTTAGAATGATACATTTCTTGCAGGTAACTACACAAGATTATGTGAAAGTCTCCAAAGCAGCTGGCTTGGTGTTACACAGCTGCAGAAGCACTATGGTCATCTATTTTTAGCTAACTAAAACTGATGGTGTTAGTCACATAATGCCCAGGGTTTGTCCTGTAAGCCAGCTCTGGCTGAGGGCTGCCACTCAGGCCTGAGCACATCAGCAGCTGAAGTGACCACGACTGGGAATGGCAAAAACACCCCCTGGGACTGGCCCAGAGGCCCTGGGACTCCCTGGCATGGATCACCTCAGGAGACAGGATTTCAGGGAGCCCAAAGGACTTTGGGGAGAGCTGCTGTGGACACAGAGGGAATGGCACAGCTGGATCCCTTGCCTGGGCTCCCAGAGGACCCTTCTGCTGTGGGGCTGCTGAGGGTGGAGGAGCAGCAGGTACCCATGGCCACCCCAAAGCGGGGCCCCGTTGGCAACACGGCCCCGACCGGGGCTGCGGGACCCCATCCCTGGGATGAGTCAGGAGCTGCAGAGCTGGGAGTGCTCAGCCAGAGCCGCTGAGCCTTCAGCAGCCCCACACGGCCAGAGCGTGAGCCCAGTGGGGAGTGGGCACTGACAGGGACTGTGGGGCCTGAACCAAGGCCCAGCCCCACTGAGAGCGGCTGTGCCGGACACGCTGCAGCTCCAGGAGCAGCTGGAGCCCCAGGCAGCCAAGGGGTGCCACCATGGATGTTCCTTTCTTCCCCTCAGAAAGGACACTGGGAAGCTGGGGAAGTGTCAGTGAAAGGAGCAGGGATGGTGGGAGCTGTGGAACAGCACTGACACGAGAAACCCAAACTCTCCTGAGAAAGGAGGGCAGAAATCCCCAGTGTCCAGCATCCTTCCAGAGAAACCCATTCCCAGAATTACCAACATAAAGCCATCCTCCAATTCTCTGGATTGTGATGCTCCCAACCCACCAACACCTTCCCCCCAGAGTGAAGCTCTGAAGTGGGATTGATGGAGGAAAGCTGAGCCCTGAGCCAGGCCAGGGTCAGTGCCAGGAGCATCCCCTGGCGCTGTTTGACAGCGGCTCTGCAGGAGCTGGGAATGCAAACAGGACAAACCTGAGCATCTCCCACCATCAGATACCTCAGAGCTCACACAGCAACACGGCCGTGGCTCTCCCAAACTGGATTTAGGAATGGCACACCTACTGCAGCCATTGGATCCAGATCAGCCCAGATCCCTTTGGGACTGTTATAAATGAGAAACTTGACTGGGCCAATATTCAAGCACAAACCGGTGTCAGCAGTGAGCGGGGCCCGTTGTTTCAGGGCTGGTTCCTATGGGAAACATCCCGCTTCCCATGGCAGACATCCCGCTCCAGTCAGGCCAGCACCCCTGGGTTAGAATTTGAAGGGTCTCAGCCTCAGTCCTTGGGGAGGGCTTCAAGCTCCGTCCTTGACAGCACTTGTGAGGCATGTTATGAATAAGAAGCTTGACTAGGCCAATATTCAAGCAGCAATCAATTTATTAATTAATATGGTAAAGTATGAGCAATACAGCGCTGGGGACAGTGGGGGAAGTTTTCCCTCCAACTGCACACCGATAGTTGAGGGTTACAGGTATTTATAGGGGTACTCATCAGTTTTTTTCAGCAGTTTCTATTTCCAATTTTTACTCATCAGCAATTTTTATTTCAAATTATTACATCACAATTCTATACACTATTGTGATTTTAATTTCTCAAGACATATTTTCAAAGGAGTATCCCCAGATGGTGATGGTCCAGTTTCCAAAAGAAGAAAGACAAATCCCATCTGGTGGAGTCCAGCTCCCCAGATGTGTCCACCTTTTAATTGCAGAGACTATAAATCTCATAACAGTGATGTCCAGCTTCCCTTTGGTCAAAACCATAAATCCTTGAGGTGATGTTCATCTTCCTTTCTCAAACTATTTTTCTCTGCTTCAAAAAGGCCTGAGATAAGCATATTTCCTATATATATGTTCCAAAGCTATAGTTTCAAGGATACAAGTAATATTCTAAAATTATACTCCAAAAGGTTATTATTGCAGAGCTTTATTATGGATTAAATAGAAGCAAAAAGCAACATCCTTAACACCTTAATTCCAATGCTCCTAAATCAACCAGGGTTAATTGCAAACATAAGATAGGTTCAAAGGCCTTTTTCCATGCTTTATTTTCATCAGTTATTATTAGAATTCGCAACTATCCCATTGTCGATGTCCACACATTTCACATTCGCAAGCACACACTTGGCCTGTTTGTACCTGACACGAAACACAGCTTTGCATCTCACAGGCAGATGAGGGATCTTTGGACCGTCCTTTTAAGACTGACATCCCAAAACATAAAAATAATCATGGATTTCCCCTTAAAAATGAAATTTACTGAATTAATAAAATTATAATTATTTTTCTTATTTATAAAAGAATTATTGTATATTTGTATTACCAAATTTGAATGTTTACATTAAAAATCCATTCCTTTCTAGCAAGCAAAAAATGTATTGGTCATTGGTTCTAAGGAAGACAATTCCCTTCATTAATTCATTGACCAGTGTGGCTATTGATTTCTCCTTCTTTATGCTAATTAGTCCCATTTTAAATCCTTCTGTCATCTTTTTTATCATTTTCACAGACAGGATAAAAGGGGCCACTTTGGGGTCCAGGGAGACATTTCTGAGGCACATTTGGGGCAGGTCCGGATCTGGGGAGGGAATTCAGAGAGAACTTGAGGGTCTGGAGGACACTTGGGGGAGCCGGGTGGGCACTTGGAGGGGCACTCAGGGATTCTGAGGGACAGTTCGGGGGCTCGGGCAGCACTTGGGGGTCCAGGGGGGCCCTTGAAGGTCAGGGAGGAGAATTTGGGGCACTTCGGAGTCTGGGGCAGCACTTGGGGGGCTCTGATGGGGCTCTCTGGGGCGCGGGGAGTGATGGGAGCTGTAGGCACGGGTCTATTGGAGTTTAACGGGGCCGGGGAGCATCACGGGAGATCGAGGCGCAACTGCAATGGCTCTCGGTGGAAGCGCGGGGCATGACGGGAGATAAAGTCCCGGCTGGAACGGTCTGGACGTGCGCCGCGGAGCATGATGGGAACCGTAGTCCCGGAAGTGGCTCGAACGCTTTGTTTAGGGGTCCGGGAAGGCACTTGGGGGACACTTTTGCGTCCGAGCCGCGACTTGAGATCCTCGTGGTAACGTAAACGGTTCGAGAGAACTTGCGGGGAGTTCGGGGAGCTCTAACCGGGCTCTTTAGGGTGCGGGGCACAGCAGGAGCTTTCGGCGCGGGACTGTTCTGAGGGGCTCGGGGCCGCGGGGGATGAGAGGAGATGAATTCCCAGAAG
This sequence comes from Agelaius phoeniceus, assembly GCF_051311805.1. Taxonomy (NCBI): domain Eukaryota; kingdom Metazoa; phylum Chordata; class Aves; order Passeriformes; family Icteridae; genus Agelaius; species Agelaius phoeniceus. The sequence continues at coordinate 6,566,271 of NW_027509867.1, read as the reverse complement.
TGGCTGTACCGGCCATCTGTGGGGTTGGGAGCTCTGGGGGTCCGGGGACGCTTCTGGGGGGTCCCGAATGGGCGCTGAGGGGGCACTGAGGGATCCTGGAGGGTCTGAGGGACACTTAGGGGACAGAGGGGGTGCAGATCCCGGGGTTCTGTGGAGCGCGGGGCATGACGGGCGTTGTAGTCCCGGCTCCAATGGGGCTCAATCGGCCCGCGGGGCATGACGGGAGTGTAGGCAAAAAGGAAAGATGGCGCCCAGCCGAGGACCGCCTTCGAGGCCCCTTTCCAGGCGCTGATTGTCTGTGGGTGGTGATGGGCGGAAGCCTCGGCAAATGGGATGCGGTGGAGGCGGGAACAGCCCATTCAACCTCTCCCAGTACAGCGCAGTTCATCCCTAGTAGTACTCCCGTACAACCCCAGTGCCCCTCCAATCCCTCCCAGGACAGCCCAGTAAAACCCAAGTTCCTCCCCAGTCCCTTCAGTACAGCCAAATCCCTCCCAATACACACACCTGAGTGTACATTGTCTGTCCCTTCCAGTTCCCACCCAATGTCATCCACAGGATGCCCCAGTGTCTCCCAGTCTTCCCCCAATGTTCCCAGTGTCCCCAGTATGTCCCAGTGTCCCCCCAGTGTCACTCCCAGTATGTCCCAGTGTCTCCCACAGCGTTCCCAGTGTTCCCCAGTATGTCCCAGTTCCCCGCAGTGTTTCCAAGGACAGTTTAATTTCTCTCGGTGCCCGTGGCAGCCAAACCCAGCAGTGGGGTCAGTGCAGTGCCCATGGCCACAGCCCCTTGCAGTGGCCCAGTGCAGCTTGGGCTGATGATTCACCCTCACAGCCGGCCCAGGGCAGCTCTGCAGTGGCTTTGGTGGCACCTGGGGCTGGCACACACCTGAGCAGTGTGTCTGTTTGCAGTGGGGAAACTCAGGAGTTTGAGATTGCTGCAAAAAGCACAAAAAGGGAAAACCCCTCTTAGGCTGGGTGCAGCCAGCTCTCCAAGCACAGCAGCTCCCAGGGCAGTGAGGACAGACAGGATGGGGCTGGGCAATGTGGAGCAAGGCTGTCCACACTGGGTCAGAGCTCCAGGCACAGCTTCTGTGAGCAGGCCAGGGCTGCTGAGGAGAGACCCTGGGTCAATATCAATCACAGAATGCTGCAACTACTTCTGATCTAAAGAGAAATAAAGGACACCCTTTAAAATAGGAATGTGTATTTCTTACAAGTTCTTTGAAATCTTTTTCCATAACTGGAAAACTTTAATGACCCTCTCAGGGCTTTGGTGTTGTTTACATCAGACTCAGTGCCTGAGAGTGTCTTGAAAAAACTTCTCAAAAACTCAAAGTTAAATTTAGACTCCAAATTTTCTTGACGTTTTAATGGGTCCCACTGAGGGACACGACTGGGAAAGTGTCCCCAGGTTCCACTCCGAGCAGAACACAGGAGGCAGTGATGACCGGTGGGGACAAGCAAGGCAAAGGTGTCTCTGATAGTGGAGCCCTGGAAAATGTTAAAAATAGTCTTTGAAAATATTGGGCTTTGTGTTTTCTCAGATTGCTGCACCTGCGTAAGCAGTATGATAAAAGATATAATTATTAGATGTGGTGGTTGTTTAGTAATTAAATGTAATTATTACATAACCATAAGAAGAATCATGAGAAACTATGTTGGAAATTTAAAGGGGGCTATGTTTAGCTGAAATCTGTGTATACAATAGAACAATATAAGTTTAATAATTAACATGAAAGTTATGTAATGATAGAGTATAAAACATGTTCACCTCGAATGTATGGTTAGAATCAGATTTGGGTGGAAACTACCCCGATTCCCAGAGCTCTTGAATAAAAAGCACCGCATATAATCGCTGATGTGATTATGTGTTTGTGAACACTAACATCTCTGGTGCTGAGCAAAGCTGGATGTGTTTCAGGAATGCAAAGGGCCAAGGCCTGAGCCCCAGCCCCTGGCCAGGCAGATCCTGTCTCTCCCTCATTGCTCAGGGCTCTTCCCGGGATGGGCACTGGGATGTGGGGATGGGCAATGCCAAGGGCAGGAGCATGGGGCGGCCCCTGCCAGGCTGCTGAGCAGGGACAAGGAGGCAATGAGGCCCAGGCCTGCAAGGGTCACTTGTCCCCTCGTGGCCTCAGGCCCAGGGCCAGCAGCCATGGCCAAAGTGCTGCCCAAGTTGGCTCTGGCAGGGCTGTCTTGCAGCTGCTGCCCATCCCTGTGCCCTGTGCAGCCCAGGCTGTCCCACGCTGTCCCTGCCCTGCGCCTCTGTCCCTTCAGGCTGTCAGCCCTGAGCAATGAGGGAGGGACAGGATCTGCCTGGCCAGGGGCTGGGGCTCAGGCCTTGGCCCTTTGCATTCCTGAAACACATCCAGGTTTGCTCAGCACCAGAGACACCTTTGCCTTGCTTGTCCCCACCGGTCATCACTGCCTCCCGTGTTCTGCTCGGAGTGGAACCTGGGGACACTTTCCCAGTCGTGTCCCTCAGTGGGACCCATTAAAACGTCAAGAAAATTTGGAGTCTAAATTTAACTTTGAGTTTTTGAGAAGTTTTTTCAAGACACTCTCAGGCACTGAGTCTGATGTAAACAACACCAAAGCCCTGAGAGGGTCATTAAAGTTTTCCTAGTCCAGTTATGGAAAAAGATTTCAAAGAACTTGTAAGAAATACACATTCCTATTTTAAAGGGTGTCCTTTATTTCTCTTTAGATCAGAAGTAGTTGCAGCATTCTGTGATTGATATTGACCCAGGGTCTCTCCTCAGCAGCCCTGGCCTGCTCACAGAAGCTGTGCCTGGAGCTCTGACCCAGCGTGGACAACCTTGCTCCACATTGCCCAGCCCCATCCTGTCTGTCCTCACTGCCCTGGGAGCTGCTGTGCTTGGAGAGCTGGCTGCACCCAGCCTAAGAGGGGTTTTCCCTTTTTGTGCTTTTTGCAGCAATCTCAAACTCCTGAGTTTCCCCACTGCAAACAGACACACTGCTCAGGTGTGTGCCAGCCCCAGGTGCCACCAAAGCCACTGCAGAGCTGCCCTGGGCCGGCTGTGAGGGTGAATCATCAGCCCAAGCTGCACTGGGCCACTGCAAGGGGCTGTGGCCATGGGCACTGCACTGACCCCACTGCTGGGTTTGGCTGCCACAGGCACCGAGAGAAATTAAACTGTCCTTGGAAACACTGCGGGGGACTGGGACATACTGGGGAACACTGGGAACGCTGTGGGAGACACTGGGACATACTGGGAGTGACCCTGGGGAGGACTGGGACATACTGGGGACACTGGGAACATTGGGGGAAGACTGGGAGACACTGGGGCATCCTGTGGATGACATTGGGTGGGAACTGGAAGGGACAGACAATGTACACTCAGGTGTGTGTATTGGGAGGGATTTGGCTGTACTGAAGGGACTGGGGAGGAACTTGGGTTTTACTGGGCTGTCCTGGGAGGGATTGGAGGGGCACTGGGGTTGTACGGGAGTACTACTAGGGATGAACTGCGCTGTACTGGGAGAGGTTGAATGGGCTGTTCCCGCCTCCACCGCATCCCATTTGCCGAGGCTTCCGCCCATCACCACCCACAGACAATCAGCGCCTGGAAAGGGGCCTCGAAGGCGGTCCTCGGCTGGGCGCCATCTTTCCTTTTTGCCTACACTCCCGTCATGCCCCGCGGGCCGATTGAGCCCCATTGGAGCCGGGACTACAACGCCCGTCATGCCCCGCGCTCCACAGAACCCCGGGATCTGCACCCCCTCTGTCCCCTAAGTGTCCCTCAGACCCTCCAGGATCCCTCAGTGCCCCCTCAGCGCCCATTCGGGACCCCCCAGAAGCGTCCCCGGACCCCCAGAGCTCCCAACCCCACAGATGGCCGGTACAGCCACTTCTGGGAATTCATCTCCTCTCATCCCCCGCGGCCCCGAGCCCCTCAGAACAGTCCCGCGCCGAAAGCTCCTGCTGTGCCCCGCACCCTAAAGAGCCCGGTTAGAGCTCCCCGAACTCCCCGCAAGTTCTCTCGAACCGTTTACGTTACCACGAGGATCTCAAGTCGCGGCTCGGACGCAAAAGTGTCCCCCAAGTGCCTTCCCGGACCCCTAAACAAAGCGTTCGAGCCACTTCCGGGACTACGGTTCCCATCATGCTCCGCGGCGCACGTCCAGACCGTTCCAGCCGGGACTTTATCTCCCGTCATGCCCCGCGCTTCCACCGAGAGCCATTGCAGTTGCGCCTCGATCTCCCGTGATGCTCCCCGGCCCCGTTAAACTCCAATAGACCCGTGCCTACAGCTCCCATCACTCCCCGCGCCCCAGAGAGCCCCATCAGAGCCCCCCAAGTGCTGCCCCAGACTCCGAAGTGCCCCAAATTCTCCTCCCTGACCTTCAAGGGCCCCCCTGGACCCCCAAGTGCTGCCCGAGCCCCCGAACTGTCCCTCAGAATCCCTGAGTGCCCCTCCAAGTGCCCACCCGGCTCCCCCAAGTGTCCTCCAGACCCTCAAGTTCTCTCTGAATTCCCTCCCCAGATCCGGACCTGCCCCAAATGTGCCTCAGAAATGTCTCCCTGGACCCCAAAGTGGCCCCTTTTATCCTGTCTGTGAAAATGATAAAAAAGATGACAGAAGGATTTAAAATGGGACTAATTAGCATAAAGAAGGAGAAATCAATAGCCACACTGGTCAATGAATTAATGAAGGGAATTGTCTTCCTTAGAACCAATGACCAATACATTTTTTGCTTGCTAAAAAGGAATGGATTTTTAATGTAAACATTCAAATTTGGTAATACAAATATACAATAATTCTTTTATAAATAAGAAAAATAATTATAATTTTATTAATTCAGTAAATTTCATTTTTAAGGGGAAATCCATGATTATTTTTATGTTTTGGGATGTCAGTCTTAAAAGGACGGTCCAAAGATCCCTCATCTGCCTGTGAGATGCAAAGCTGTGTTTCGTGTCAGGTACAAACAGGCCAAGTGTGTGCTTGCGAATGTGAAATGTGTGGACATCGACAATGGGATAGTTGCGAATTCTAATAATAACTGATGAAAATAAAGCATGGAAAAAGGCCTTTGAACCTATCTTATGTTTGCAATTAACCCTGGTTGATTTAGGAGCATTGGAATTAAGGTGTTAAGGATGTTGCTTTTTGCTTCTATTTAATCCATAATAAAGCTCTGCAATAATAACCTTTTGGAGTATAATTTTAGAATATTACTTGTATCCTTGAAACTATAGCTTTGGAACATATATATAGGAAATATGCTTATCTCAGGCCTTTTTGAAGCAGAGAAAAATAGTTTGAGAAAGGAAGATGAACATCACCTCAAGGATTTATGGTTTTGACCAAAGGGAAGCTGGACATCACTGTTATGAGATTTATAGTCTCTGCAATTAAAAGGTGGACACATCTGGGGAGCTGGACTCCACCAGATGGGATTTGTCTTTCTTCTTTTGGAAACTGGACCATCACCATCTGGGGATACTCCTTTGAAAATATGTCTTGAGAAATTAAAATCACAATAGTGTATAGAATTGTGATGTAATAATTTGAAATAAAAATTGCTGATGAGTAAAAATTGGAAATAGAAACTGCTGAAAAAAACTGATGAGTACCCCTATAAATACCTGTAACCCTCAACTATCGGTGTGCAGTTGGAGGGAAAACTTCCCCCACTGTCCCCAGCGCTGTATTGCTCATACTTTACCATATTAATTAATAAATTGATTGCTGCTTGAATATTGGCCTAGTCAAGCTTCTTATTCATAACATGCCTCACAAGTGCTGTCAAGGATGGAGCTTGAAGCCCTCCCCAAGGACTGAGGCTGAGACCCTTCAAATTCTAACCCAGGGGTGCTGGCCTGACTGGAGCGGGATGTCTGCCATGGGAAGCGGGATGTTTCCCATAGGAACCAGCCCTGAAACAACAGGCCCCGCTCACTGCTGGCACCGGTTTGTGCTTGAATATTGGCCCAGTCAAGTTTCTCATTTATAACAGTCCCAAAGGGATCTGGGCTGATCTGGATCCAATGGCTGCAGTAGGTGTGCCATTCCTAAATCCAGTTTGGGAGAGCCACGGCCGTGTTGCTGTGTGAGCTCTGAGGTATCTGATGGTGGGAGATGCTCAGGTTTGTCCTGTTTGCATTCCCAGCTCCTGCAGAGCCGCTGTCAAACAGCGCCAGGGGATGCTCCTGGCACTGACCCTGGCCTGGCTCAGGGCTCAGCTTTCCTCCATCAATCCCACTTCAGAGCTTCACTCTGGGGGGAAGGTGTTGGTGGGTTGGGAGCATCACAATCCAGAGAATTGGAGGATGGCTTTATGTTGGTAATTCTGGGAATGGGTTTCTCTGGAAGGATGCTGGACACTGGGGATTTCTGCCCTCCTTTCTCAGGAGAGTTTGGGTTTCTCGTGTCAGTGCTGTTCCACAGCTCCCACCATCCCTGCTCCTTTCACTGACACTTCCCCAGCTTCCCAGTGTCCTTTCTGAGGGGGAAGAAAGGAACATCCATGGTGGCACCCCTTGGCTGCCTGGGGCTCCAGCTGCTCCTGGAGCTGCAGCGTGTCCGGCACAGCCGCTCTCAGTGGGGCTGGGCCTTGGTTCAGGCCCCACAGTCCCTGTCAGTGCCCACTCCCCACTGGGCTCACGCTCTGGCCGTGTGGGGCTGCTGAAGGCTCAGCGGCTCTGGCTGAGCACTCCCAGCTCTGCAGCTCCTGACTCATCCCAGGGATGGGGTCCCGCAGCCCCGGTCGGGGCCGTGTTGCCAACGGGGCCCCGCTTTGGGGTGGCCATGGGTACCTGCTGCTCCTCCACCCTCAGCAGCCCCACAGCAGAAGGGTCCTCTGGGAGCCCAGGCAAGGGATCCAGCTGTGCCATTCCCTCTGTGTCCACAGCAGCTCTCCCCAAAGTCCTTTGGGCTCCCTGAAATCCTGTCTCCTGAGGTGATCCATGCCAGGGAGTCCCAGGGCCTCTGGGCCAGTCCCAGGGGGTGTTTTTGCCATTCCCAGTCATGGTCACTTCAGCTGCTGATGTGCTCAGGCCTGAGGGGCAGCCCTCAGCCAGAGCTGGCTTACAGGACAAACCCTGGGCATTATGTGACTAACACCATCAGTTTTAGTTAGCTAAAAATAGATGACCAAGGTGCTTCTGCAGCTGTTTAACACCAAGCCACCTGCTTTGGAGACTTTCACATAATCTTGTGTAGTTACCTGCAAGAAATGTGTCATTCTGAGAAATTTTCCCAACTGACATGAATAGAGGCTTGTAGGATATTTTAGGGGAAACCCTCCAATCCAAGGACTGGGCTCTGGCCAAGCCCTGGGTCCTCCTGCTCAGCAAAAGTGCCAAGAGATCCAGGAGTTTATGTGCTAAAAGTATCATCAAGTCACTTGGACTTGCTCATTTGGGCCTATGAAAGCTGAACCCACTTTTGTTGCTAAAGCCAAGCATGTAGTTGTATTGAATGTATAATTTTAATTTTGTGTTGCCTTAACACTCACAGTAAAATAAGACCATTCTTCCCATTGGTTTCTATGCTCTTTAAATCAGCCCTGTCAGCTGGCAGAACAGGTATCAGAACCTGATGAAAGCCAGGCTCTGCTGTGATCTAGCTGGGCCCCATGGAATGCAGAGGGCCACTGTCAGTCCATGGAACCCATGGAAGCAAGGCTCAGATGGGAGAAAGGCGTGCACCAAGGAACCCCAGAGACCCTGATGGAGCCAGGGCTGCAGGGTGTCACAGAGGGAGGGACCTCATGGCAGCAGGAGAGCACTGTGAGGCTGGGGAACAACGTGGCACCAAGGTTCCACTGGGACTTGACAGAACCCCATGGACGTGGATGGCCCCAAACGGGGCCCAGAGACACTTCCCAGACAAGGCCCAGGGAGGGGGATTTGCTTTATTCAGCACCAGGTGTGCAGGGATATCTCCTCCTGACAGCACACAGCACACAGAGATTACAATGGATGGTTATACCCTATGCACATTCATGGTTTTCCTTAGAAAAGGTGTGGTTATGCAAACGATCTCTCAGCACTCATTACCATCATTAGCGTGTGCCAGGCGCAGGCGCAGCGCGCACTGGTGCTGGCACTGAGGAAGGCTCCGCGTCTTCCTCGGGGGTCTCCTGATGAAGGCTGGACGTCTTCATCGCCGTGCCCTTTGCACCTTTCTCCTCCAGGCATGCACAGTCTCTTGTTGGCTGTTTCAGCAATTTCCTCACTGGTTTTAGCAAGCTCTGCCCTTCATTATTGCCAGTTTTGTTCCCTGTTTCTTGCCAACTTTCATCCTGTGTCTTGAGATTGTGGCTGAATCTTTGCAAGCTTCCATATTGGGTGCAGTGTCTCTTATTCTTGCCCAGGTATGCCTGGGCACAGTGCTTTTAACCCTTTCACAGCCAAGGACTGGAGAGCCACTCCTGGACACTGGGAATTCCTGCAGGTGCACCCACCTTTGCAGACAATGAGGCTCCAACCTCACTGTGAGAGGGCCCAGCTTTTACACTGTTAAACAAACAAGCTGACACCACTGCTGGTGTGGGAACATCTGGTTTCATTCTCCTGATTGGCTTCTCCCAAAGCCTGGCCAGGGCTCAAGGAGGAACCAAGGGAGGTGACTTTGATCCCACAGCCTCAAACAAAGCCAGATGGGATCTGGCCTGCTTTCTAAATACAGGAATGTAAATCCATATTTCACCAATGAACACATACAGAGATCATATTGCAAATAATGATTCATTGATGAGTGGATACAAATATAACCTTTGTTTGGAAGGTTCATCTGGAGCTCAGCTTTGCCTCAGGGCCTGTTGTTCAGGCCTCACTCAGGGCCTGGTGAGGCCTCAGTGCTTCAATCAGTGCTTTGACCTACAGATGAACTGCAACCTTCAGAACAATTGCAATAACACAGTTTAAATGTAGGTATTAGGCACAAAGGCATCAGCTCTTGTTCTTCAATTAAGTGCTGCTAAAGTTCATCAATTAAGTGCTGCTCAAGTTCATTACTCAGAGCTACAATTTGCATTCCTTTTAAAACATGCCTAATTAGCTGCTATTCTCTGTCCTTTATCAAATGCCCCTTTTATCCTTGAGACTGTGTCTCTTTTTAGACAAGTCCCAGTACTCCATTTCCAGCACAAGGTGTCACATGGAATCATAACACACCAAGTGCTCACAATGCAATGATTGCAGTGACTGCCACAAATGCCCTTCACAGCAGCCTCCAATTTGGGAGCCAATCCCACCATGAGGAATTTTCTTCTTTCTGACTGTCTTCTACTGATCTTTCTATTGAGGTGATTCCTGATTGTTGGACCTCAAACCCAGCACTGATAGACATTCCTGCAACATTCCTGTCCTGGAATAGCCCAGGATCCTCCCTGGCCAGCAAGCAGATAATCCAAGGCCGTGCAGTTCTGCAGAGCCCCATTTGTGTTTGTTGGAGCTCGCAGGATGTGCTGTTGGATATTTTAACAGCATCACTTCTTTCTTCTTCTAATAATTGATTTAGTTCATTAATGTAAATTGGGTGCAGCCATGCACAGCCAGGGGGTTTCCATTTCCCCATTGGGCCATTGTTAAGGGCATGGAGCACATCTGGGAGATGGGTTCTCCATGGGGACTGGTTCCCATCTCCTCATTTTTTCAACTGCTCTTTTAACAACCCCTTCACCCGTGCAACCAAAAAAACCCAGCAGTCTTAATCACTGCATTTCTCCAGTAATAGAAAAAGCATTCTGCATCACAGTATCAGCAAATCCTGTAAAAACAGCCAATTTCATCCCTTCCTCCTTTATGCCTTGTATAGAGTTCACAAAGTTTACCACTGACATTTGGGTCTTGGCCAGTCTTTTTCTGTAGAGTATTTAGTGTCAAAGCTAAAGCTGACATATTAGTACTGTCAGCCTTATTTAATAGTATCAATCTTTAATTACATAGATACAAATATAAATTATTGTGTTATATTATATATAACTATTATGATTAATTTTTTATTATTATTATTATTACTACTATCATTATAATTATATCACTAGCACAAATGAACCTGAGCTCAAGATTGAAACCTTCTGTCACTCTGTGTGGGAGTGACAACAACAATTTTTCCTTCTGTTGGTGCTGTTTCCAAAGTGTCATTAACAAAGTTCACCCTCGTCTTCCCAACCCCACAAGTTCTTTTCCTTTTCCATGTGCAATTTTTGGATGCATTTGAAGCCATCCAGGGGTTCAGCCTCTTTTACCCGACTGCCCCACTGCTCCCACGGGGCTCCCACCTCAGCCCACTCCAGAGCCAGGGAACTCCAGGGAAGGGCTTCCCCTCTGGGAATTTCTGATGGCACTGATTACTCACATTTACACTGAACAAGTGACATTTTGTTGGGATCTGGCCAGACTGGGCCAGTTTTGTTTTACCAGTGGCCAAAGTCAGCACCAAAGACACAGACTCCAACTGAAGGAATCAGTGTCATTTCCTGCAGCTCAAAGCAGCAAAGAATCACAACAGGAGCAGCTCAGCAATGCACCCAACCATCCCCACCAAAGATTGCCTGCAGTGATTGAGAAAGATCCAGCCCCAGTTACCCTCAGCCTTTACCATCACCCAGACCCACACAGCAGCTGGGGAAGCTGTCACAGCCAAGGGCTGCAGAGCCACTCCTGGGCACTGGCAATTCCTGCAGGTGCCTCCAGCCCCAGCTGAGGCTCCAACCCCGCTGGGAGAGGGCCCAGCTCTGACAGTGCTGAATGGACAAACTGACAGCACTGCTACTGTGGCAACATCTGCTTTCATCCTCCTCTTGGCTCCCTCCCAAAGCCTGGCCAGGGCCCCAGGAGGAACCAAGGGAGGTGACTTTGACCATTCAGCCCCAAACAAGGCCAGATGTCAGATTTCATGGCCTGGTCTGGCTTCTAAATACACAAAGGTCCATACATGTTTCACTAACGAGTGGCTACATCTATCACAGTGCTAATGACCATGCATATTTCATTAGGGAGCAGATACAAAGATAACCTTTGGTTGCAAGGTTCATCCAGAGGCCACCTTGGGCTCAGGGCCTGCTGTTCAGGCCTCACTCAGGGCTGCTGTCCAGGCCTTGGCACTTCAGGGACGTGGTTTAGTGCTGGGCTTGGCACTGCTGGCTGAGCGGCTGCACTGGGTGAGCTCAGAGGGCTTTTCCAACAGAAAGGATTCTGTGATTCCATGATTCTATCCACTGCATTCAGCTGGGTCCATGTTAGCAGCATTCATTTGCTCAGAAAGTCTCCTCTTGCCCAGCTCCTGTGGCCTGAGGCTTCAGCTCCTTCAGCTCCTGGTGCTGAGCTGCTCATGCTGAATGAGACGACTTGGAGAGAAGAACACAGTCCATGCAATTCCTTCTGGGACATGGAGAGGGGAGGCTGTGCAAACAGGAGCATTGCTTGCTGTGGCCTCCTCTCTGCCCTTCACGCCTTTCAGCGCTGGGAACCAGCCAAGAGCTTTCTCCAAGAGTGCAATGGAGCAGCTGTTCCTGCTCCTGGCTCTGGCTCTCTCCAGTCTCTGCCCTTGCCTGCTTCTGTCCCTCGTGCTGTGCCCTCTGTTCCCCAGGGCTGGCTGGCTGCTGCCCAGGACTGTGGCACTGGCACAGATCCAGTGCTCCAGAGCCTCCTTTCTGTGCCCTTGGAGCTGCCTGGGCACAGCAGCCTTTTCCATCTGCAAGCTCCCCATGGACAGGGAGTGCCCAGCTCCGTTCCTTGCACAGCCTCCAGGAGCCCAGGGCTGCCATCTCAAGTCCCTGCTGGCACTGGGGGCTCCCAGGTGCCTCAGGCTGCTGTGACACCACTGCACACGGGAGGGAACAGGGGCAGGGGCTGTGCTGAAAGTCAGCTCCATCTGCTGCTGCTGCTGCTGCTGCTGTGGGGTCATTTGTGCAGCCCTGGCCCAGAGTCAGGGATCAGATCCTGCCAGTCTCTTCCAGCCCTGGCTGCTCAGAGTTTGGGCCTTGGAGCCTCAGGTGGCCAAAGGCAGCTGCTCCTGGTCCCTCTGTGTGCCCGTGTTCAGCAGTGCTGCTCCATCAGTCTGTGCCCAGCAACGGGGAAAAGCCTCAGCCCTGCAGGGCCAGGAGCTGCCGGGCTCTGCCTGAGCAGCTCAGCCAGCAGGAAGGGAGCTGCTCCACATGGGAACCAGGAGCAAAGGACATTCCTTTGATAGGACATGTTTTCTATTTAAAAGAAAAAAAAAGAAAAAGGGAAAAAAATAGGTAAATTGTAGAAGATAAGAATAAAATCCAAGTGTTAGTGAAAAAACTAACATAATGTTAGTGAAAAAAAACAAAACATAAATGTGAAGTTACATTTTTTGCATTAAGAGGTAAATGATCTTTTGAAAAAGAGAACTCAGTTATTTACATTGTAAATGTGCTGATGCCATGGATCCATCTTACTGACCTCAGCAGCCTTTTAAAAGATTTTGGGGTTTCTTTCCAACATTGCTATTTGAAATTGTGGTCGAAGCAAGAGGAAATTGCTTTGTGCCCTTCCAGCTCCAAGCAGGACTGGGAATGGAAACTCTGTCAAACCCCAAATCCTTTAGAAGATGCCCTTCCTTCTCACCCTGTGAATGAGCTGCACATTCCTGTTGAAACTGTCAGGGATTTCTTAGAGACACAAAGTCCCACTGACAGCTTTTTGCTCTGGTTTGGCAGTGCAGAAGGGCAATTCTCCATCCAGCAGCTCCAGACTGCACTGCCTCAGGAGCACGGCCCACTCGCCAGCTTTGGCCCACTCATGGCACTGCTAGAGGAGGAAGAAAGTGCAACTGCACAATTCCAGCCAATCAAGAAGGAAGAGTGGGACAGACAAAACAGCCTGTGCAGATCCAGGCGTTCAGCTGGGACTGTGGAGAGTTTGGGTCCTTGCCAATTGGATGTGTGTCCCCAGCTGCAATCTCTGGGCCTGCAGCAGAGTCTCACTCAGCTGCTAAAGCAGAAAGCTCAGGCGCTGTGCTCGCAACGGGCTCGTCTGATGCAGAGCTGTCAGAGCAATGTGAGGGCAGAGCCAGCCCAGCTGGGCCCAGGGCTGAGCCCAGCAGAGCCCTGGCAGAGCCCAGAGCAGCCTCAGCACCCGCAGAGCCCGGCTGCAAGGAGAGAAAGCAGAAACCGCCCGTCAGCTGAGGGCTCCTGTGCCCTTGTGCCAAGGCCTGCGGGGCCCAGGCCGTGCTGGCTGTGCCCAGAGCTGTGCCCAGAGCTGCCCATCCCTGCTGCCCTTGGCAGCAGTGCAGGAGGGCAGGACATGTGCCCAGCCTGCAGCCAGCCACGGCACATCCAGCCCTCAGCAGCTGCCCAGAGCAGGATGCTCCTGTGCTCGCTGCCATCTCCCAAAAGCTCTGATCCCACCCTGCCAAGCACACAGGGACCCACCTCACGCCAGCCACGGCTGCAAGAAAAGCTGCTCCCAAACCATGGCCTCAGCCTTCTCCAAGGGCACGGCCCATCCACGCCACAGCTGCTCCCAAGCACTTCCCCATCCACACTGGACCACCTAGAATGCTTCCTCTGGAAAAACAAACAACACATCATTGAAAAGAGATTAGATGCAAAAAGGGAAAACAAGAAAAACGTTAAAAACTCTTATCTCTGTCAGGGCCTTGAGGGAGGCCCAACTCCTCCATGGTAGGGAAAAACCCAGCCATGGCTGAGGGAAGCCCACACTTTCTCTCTTCCCCCCTGCACTGCCCCCCAAAATCACCGTGATCCCAAAGCAAACAAGGGCAGTGGGGCAGCCCAAGCCCTTCCTTGCCTGCAGAGCAAAGCAGCCACTATACAGGTTCTGGAGTCCCACCTCTGCTCCCACCATGGGGCTTTGTTTGTGTCGGGCTGGCTGCCCCAGCCCCAGCCCCAGCCCCAGCCCGGGGCACGGTGGCTGCTGGGGGCTGTTGGCAGGGCCAGGAGCCCACTCCCATTTCGTACCCAGCCCAGCCCAGCCCCACAGCCCTGCAAAAAGCAGCTGGGCAGCGACTGAAGGATGAGTTGCATCTGCCCCAGCAAAGGGGGAACCTTTGCCTCCCAGCCAGGCTGGGCCATGCCCAAATCTGGCAGAATTCCCCCAGCTGGGGACTCATCTGCAAATTCCCTATGGAGTTTGGCTTTGAAGAAGGTGCCAGAATCAAAGTCCATCACCTTCAGCCTCCAGTGGCCAGGCTGAGGAAGAGCTTGTCATCCTTGATGCCATCCTGGCTGTCTCCAGCAGCAGCAGCAGCAGCAGCAGCAGCAGCAGCATCATCCCCACCCGGTACAGCTTCTCCAGGGGCTCCTGCTCCTTCCCTGGGGGTAGACCAGGCTCTCAGGGCTCTGCCCAGGGCCCCAGCTGTCAGGGAACCAGCACAAGCAAAACCAGCTTGGATGGCGGCCACCAGTGCTGGGCAGAGCAGCTCAGCTCCAGCACAAGGGCTGTGTGTGCCCATCCCATGGCCCTGGTGCAGTGACACAGGCAGCACAAAAAGGTCTGGCTTCCTCTGCTTCTCATTGCCAAGGCATGTGTGGAGCTGGAACTTACCAGGGCCCTGGATACTCCAGGGACCTGGAGAACCATTCCCAGCAACTGGGAAAATCCTAGGTGCTCCATCACCCATAGATGAGGTCTCTAAATTTGCCCCAAAATTGGGTCCAGCTCTTAGAGGCCAAAAAGAGCAAGTCCAAGTGACTTGATGATATTTTTAGCCCAGAAAGCCCCGCAGCTGATGGCACACTTCAGCAGGGGACAGAGCTCGGCCAAAGGCCCAGACCTCTGCTGGGAGCCTTTCTCCTCAAATACCCTTCAAACAAACCTCCATGGAAGTCAGTTGGGAAAGTTTCTTCAAATGATACATTTCTGGCACATAACTACACAGGCTTAGGTGAAAGATCCTAAAGCAGCTGCTCTGGAGTCAAAGAGGCAGCACTAAGAGTCCTTGCCATGTGTTTGGAGCTAAATCCCACTTTGGGGGAGTTGAAGGAGTTTGGAGTGAGCTAGAGAGCGGAGCTCTGAGTTTTTTCGATGATGCCATTGCTTTTTCTTCTCTTCTACAAAGACAGGAAGGGTGAGTTTGGCTCCCATCTGCACCGCATGGCTCACAAGGCCACAAGACTTGTAGTTACAAAAGCTTTGAAGGATTTCTTGGCCAAGAAGACACTGCCAACAAGGATATTTGTGTTTTGGAGCCAATCCTTCAATCTTTCGTCTTATGGACTCATGCTACAGTGGAAGTTTCCTTAGCCAATCATGTTATGACACACAAACCTACAGCACTGCATCCTAAACTTCTTGTTTACCATTGTAACTACTTTGATTTTTTCTACATCTTGAACTATAAAACTCTAAACTTTCCTCCACTTCAATTTTCCTCCCCGTGTCTCTGCTAGAAACTAGAAATCCACATTCTCGCTTCTAGCACCTAAGTTTGGAAGCCCTTTCCAAGGTCTCAGATCAAATCCTGGGTTTAATTCTAAGCTTTGCTGACAAGACCAAAGGTCTGAGATTTCCCTGCATTTGGGTTTCCAACAACACTGATGCTGTTGGTTCCACAGTGCCCGGGATCCCTCTTGCAAGTCAACTCTGGCAGGAACAAGGCGGCTGCCGGGGGCTGCTTGTGGCCTCTGACAGCCCCATTGCTCAGGGCTTGCCAGCGCCCCAGCCCCTCAGGCCCTGCCCCAGCCCGGCCAAGCTGCCCGGCAGCAGCGCCGCAGCCCCACAGCAGCTCCAGAGCAGCCCCAGCCAGAGGCACCTGGGAGCCCTCAGCAAGGCAGGCAGCAGCACACGGGCAGGAGGGCACGGATGGCGCTTCCTGCCTGGCACAGGCCTTGTGGCCATCTCCAGGCACCGCTCTGGCAGGGATCCCCGCAGCTCCGGCCCCTGCCCAGCCGCTCTGTGGGCAGCACAAAGGCTTCAGCAGAACCACCACAGGCCAAGGGGCTTCTGGCCATTTCCCCTTGCCCGCTGCACGCCCGGGCAGCTGGCTGAGCACAAGCACCCTTTTCCCCCTTCAGGGCCCCACCACCCCTCAGCCTGCTGTGCTGCTGAGCACAAGCTCCCTTTTCACCCTTTCCTGCCTCTTGCCCCGCAGACCCTGGGCAGCAAAGAAAAGCTCCTGGCAGTCTGTGTATCATAACACATTCTAGATGTATTTACAGTAATCTATAATCTATAATAATATATATAATTCTATATACTCTATAATTTATTTATTTACAATATAGATAAAAAATAGAAAAGAAGAAAAATCTTAAAGAAAATTACCTCTGTCTCAGGTTGCCCCAGCAAAGACAGCCTCCCAGATCAGCTCTCCTCCTAAGTCATCCGGCAGTGCAGGCAGCCGAGCCCCGACAGGCGAGGCCGAGTCCTCCATGCCCTGCGCAGCTGATCTTGCAGCCTCTGGATGGTGGAATATCGCCCTCGCTCTATTGCCCGGAGGACATGCAGTGTTTCAAGTGCCAGCTGTGACACGGCACTGCTCACGTCCTCCGTCAGGCGTTCCAGAGCTGCAAGAGAGAGGAAAAGAGCCACGGTCAGAGCCGGATCTGCGGAGAGCCCAGGAGAGCCCCCGGCAAGGGCCATCCCAGCTGGTTTTGGCCATGGCCAGGAGGGAGCAGAGAGCAAGGGGATCAGCCCGAAGCTGCTGGCCACCAATGGCCCACGTGGCCCCGAAATCTCAGTGTGCTCTGCCCACGGGAGCAGAGCCCTCCGCAGCCGGGGCAGGGCTTGCAGCTCTCCCCCCGGCAGCCCCTGCTGCCAGCCCGCTGCCCTCACTCACCAGTGCAGATCAGCTGCAGCTCTTGCTGCTGCCCCCTCAGGCGCCGCCCGGCCACGCCTGTGAACACAGAGCCTGTCACGGCCCCAGCGGCACAGCTCCCTGCCGGCGGCGCTGCCGGCGCTGCGGCCACACGGGCTGCTGGCCCGGCAGGGCTCAGCCCGGCCCTTGGCGCACGCTGCCGCCCCAGGGCACGGCTGCCAGAGGGCGGCAGCAGCAATGCCCAGCCCAGGCGGGGCTCCACGGCGCCGGGCCCGGCTGGCGCTGCCGGGGCAGCAGGCGGGGCCGGGGCCGAGCTGCGGCGGGCCGGGGAGGGAGCCCGGGCTCGTGGCTCACCCGTGAACCTGATGGCCGCCTCTCGCAGGGGCTCCTGTGGGCTCTGCAGGTAGCGCAGGGCCCGGCGCAGGTGCTCGGCCGCTCGGCTCCTGTCCTCTGCCAGCTGCAGAGAGCGGCAGGAGGGAAGGGTTGGCGCAGGCTCAGCCCCTGGGCCGGGCGCTGCCTGCGCCCAGCCCTGGCCTCCCCTGCCCGCACAGCCCTGAGGCGGGGCCAGCAGCCGCTGACCAAGGGCTCCCGAGGGCAGGGGGCAGAGGGCCGGCTGCTGCCCGGGGAGCCGCGGTGCCGGCCCGCAGCTCCGTCGGGCTGGGCTCCATGGGCACCCGGCTCGGGCCCACGGGAGCCTGGAGAAGAGCCCGCGCGGCCTCTGGCTGCAGCAGCGGGCAGGGGCACAGCTGCCAGCCCCGCACACTGAGCACCGCCCTCAGGGGCCTTCTCCAGCCTGAGGCTGGGGCTTGCAGGCCCTCCTTACCAGGAGCTCAGCGAACTTCCAGAGTTTCTCTTTCTTCACACTTTTTTCAAGATCTTTCCTTTTCAGGAACTTGACCGCACAAAGCAGCGTTTCCCGAGAAGTCTGGAGAGCAGCAGAGACGCGGAGATGGCCCCAGAGCCCAGGGCACAGGAGCCGCAGCCTGGAGGAGGCTGCAGTCCAGCAGGCGCAGGGCAGGAGGCAGCCGAGCCCCCTGCCAGGGGGACAGCAGCAGCCCACGAGTCCTCACCTGTGCCACACGCAGATTCTCATCGTGGCAGTGGAAGAGCAGTGGGAGCAGGCTCTGCCACACTTGTGTCATCAGGGGCTTCTTTCCTTCTTCTTCTACAGCAGACATCAAGGTGTGAAAGACAATCATGGAGAGCTGCTGCACCTGGCTATCACCCTGTAGAACAGGAAGGCAGCAAGAGCTCAGCATCAGCTGATTCTGGCCCACACTGGTGCAGGCCTGCATCTCCACAGGGCACCAAGTGTCCGGGAAGCAGCCAGTGGCCATGGCTGGGGACACAGAGCCTTACGTAGTCAAAGAGTGGCAGGAACACATTAGCCAAATGCAGGGCGATGGGGCTGGGTATGCGGGCACCATTATCCAGGAACAGATATCCCAGTAGCATGGTGGTCATCCTGACCCGCAGGAGCTCCACGAGCCTTTCGGTCAGGCTCCACATTCTTTCGGCCTGTGCGGAAGGCAAGTTTGTGAAAGGCCACCCTGCTGCCGCAGGGCCCAGAGGCCAAAGGCCTGTCCTGAAGCACTCGGGCAGCTGAAGTGGGAGGCAGGAGAGCTGGGAGCAGCTGCCCCAGCGCCCAAAGGCCAGGCAAGGCCAAGCGACTGCGTTGCCCAGCCCCACGCTGCCTGCAGGGCTTCAGCCACTGCCCCCTTCTCACCAGCGGGGAATGGTCCCTGAGCGGGAGGAGGGCCCTGAGAAGCTGGCTGCCAATGTCTGCGCGCTCCCTCTGCAGGTGCCATGACAAGACAAGATCCATGATGCTGTCCCTGCATTCCCTCAAGTCCAGGCACTCGAGGAGCTGAAAGGCACAGGCCAGTGACGGGGGAGCTGGCCGGCAGGAGCCCGGAGCCGCACAGGGCTGGGCCCAGGCAGCAGCACAGGGCACGGGCACCGTCCCAGGCGGCTGCGGCGACGAGAGGGCAGAGAGCTGGGAGGCAGCTCAGCCAGGTCATGCTGGCCTTCAGTCTCACCTCCACAAGGAATGCCAGGGCAGGGAAATCCCAGTATAGCATCTCTTTGCTGAGCATCTCAAGGAGGCAGCATAAGATCCTTTTACACAAGGGCCTGGATGCATGGCGAATCTCCCTGGAAGGTGGAAAATGGCACTAAGACCCTGAGCCGGGGGGGGAAGGAAGCCTCTCCCAGCACTGACTCACACTGTTCTTGTCTTTCCCCACCACCTTGCCAGGGGACCTGGGCCCTTTGAGATGTGGCCGCTCCTGGGCACCCTCCTTTCCCAGCCTTTCCCAGTCTGCTTGGCTGTCCCTCGTCCCTTTGGCCCACAGCCACGGGGACCGTGTGGGACAGCCCGGGCTCAGGGCACAAATGCCGGGAGCAATGGGGACAAGGGGGGGGTCTCACCTGGCCAGCAGAGCCACGGCATAGTGGTGGGTATCAACGCAGAGCAGCGTGTCCCAGCCACGCTTGCCTTCCATTGACACCACCACGTGCTCACACTGGACAAGGCAGAGCAGGGACTTCAGGGTCTGCACTGCAAACCTGTGTGCACAGCAAAGCCCAGGTCACACTGGCAGCACTGGCTCCTTGGCAGGCCATGTGGCAGGGACAGGTGGACTGGGATGGAGCACCTGTTGGGGCTGGTGGCAAGGCCGTGCTCTTGCTGGCATCCCTTCCAGAAGGCATCGACCTCCTCTGGCATCTCTTCTGTGCTGAAGAACACTTGGAAGAGCAGATGCAAAAATAGGCGGGGGAAATACGGAGCCACTACACGTGGGACAGGGGGCTCCTGGAGGATCTTCCACATCACCACGGTTGCCTGCAAAGGACAAAGCTCCCTGAGACAGCGCTCAGTGCCGAGGTGTCCGTGTGGCAGGGCCCGAGCTTGGCAGGGAGAGGCCTGGAGAGACCTTGGCAGGGGGAGCACGGGGCCTGCTGGGCCTGAAGCTGCCCCTGGGCCGGGTTTCAGGCCAGCGCCTGAGGCAGGGAGATGCAGTGGGGGAGGGAGGATGGAGAGCTGCTGGAGAGGCAGCCTTGGGGCCAGCAAAGGCCACTTGCAGAAACTCACAGCCAGGCCAAAGACACCCGTTTTGTCCCCATCGGAGGTGCAGGTGCTGTGCTTGGGCCAGCTCCCCAGCACATCCAGGAGTATCAGCTGCACTGGCTCTGCAGTCCTGAGCGAGCCCATGATGGTCTTCCACATGGTGATGGCAGCTCTGTGGGGTTAGAGCTCTGTCTCAGGGGGGTCTCAGACACGGCACCATGGCCTGGGCATCCCTAGGGGCCCGGGCTGATGGCCGGCTCTGCCTCTGCCCACTGGCCCTCGCCAGCAGCAGCCAGGCAGCCCAGCCCTGTGGGGACAGAGCCCTGAGGGGCGGCAAGGGAGCATGGCAGCAGGCTTGGGGGCTGACGTGCCAGGGCTGGAAAAGGCAGCAGCCAGAGGGCCCTGGAACTCTCTGTTGGTCAGACACCTTGGCCAGGCGGTACAGGGTGATGGGCTGGGGAGGCCTGAGCCCTCTGGGCAGGTGGGCCCCATACCTGTCACAGGACGGGGCCACACGCAGCAGTGTCACGACTGCATCACCCGGGTGTGCTTTGGTGAGAGTCAGCAGGGCCTCATCCAGCCTGTGCTCGGCAGAATCATTGGCCAGGAGCCATCGGTGAATGTACCTCACCATGGTGGGCACCTGGAGAAGGCACGGGGAGACTGGGAAAGCTGCCAGAGGGAGCAATGTCCCCACCGTCCCCAGAGAATGCTTCCCTTGCCAGCGCACTGCCATGGCCTCAAAGGGTCCCAGGGACCAACAGGCCTGGCTGGGGAAGCCACGGGACTCATCGGGGAATTGAAGCCTGGCCCCAGGCTGCTCACTTGTTCTGGCCTGGCAGCACCCTTCTCCAGGAGCAAATCCAGCAGGGCAGCACTGGTCTCATGATTGAGGAGCTCGGAGTGAGCTCTGAGCCCAGTGCCCATGGTGCTGATCTCTTCCTGCCGAATGCTCCGGATGAAGTTGCAAACGAGCTGTAGGAGAAGGGCAGGAAGCCGGGGATGTTGCATGGAGTGCTGCACACACGGTGCTGGGCTGAGCAGGGACAGCAGGCCCAGCCCAGGTGGGGGTGGCTGCAGGTACCTGTGCTGTGCTGCGGAAGCGGCCACGGCTGGATTCCTGCCCTTGTGTGCGCTCCAGGGCTGCATCTGGCAAAGAGCGAGCGCAGCCAGAGCTGAGGGGCTGCGGGAGAGGCCGGAGAACACAGCCCAGCCCTGCACTGCCCAGGCAGGGAGAGCCCCGGGATGCTCCAGGGGGATGGAGCACGGCCACTGCGGGGTGTCTGCCCGGCCCCTCTTCCGTCCTGTCCCTGGGCATTTCCCCAGGGGATGGGATGGGATGGGATGGGATGGGATGGGATGGGATGGGATGGGATGGGATGGGATGGGATGGGATGGGATGGGATGGGATGGGATGGGGCCAAGTTGGCTGCAGGCTCCAGCCCTGCAGCCCAGCTATGCCACTCACCCTCCTGCGGTGGATGGACGGGCACCGCCTCGGTCCCCTGTGCTGGGGCAGCTCCAGGGCCTTCGTCCTCTTCCTTCTGATCCAGCCAGACCACCTTGCGCACTCTCGGCGCTCTCTGCTCCATGTTTGTGACTGGAGCGCGGCCCAGCAGCGAACCCAGCCGGTGCCGCTCCTGCAGGGCCTCCTGCGCCTTCCCTGCGGGCGGGACGCGGCTGTCAGAGCTCGGGCCGGGGCCAGCAACGGCCCCCGAGCGCCCCTCAGCCGCCCCGGGCCGGCCATGCCCAGGCGTTCGCTCCTTGGAACGCGGCACGGGAGGCTCGGGGCCGGCGGCCGCGCTGTCGAGCAGCGGAGCTCGGGCCGGGGAAGCCGCAGCGGAGGCGGCGGGAGCAGCCGCGCCGCCTGTGTCCTCTGCGGGCCCCGGGAGGAGCCGGGGCCGGGGCCGGGGCCGGGGCCGGGGCCGGGGCCGGGGCCGGGGTCGGGGCCGGGACTGGACCCTGCGTCGGGGCCGGGCTCGGGCCAGGCGGAGCCGAAGGGCGGCGAAGCCGCCCCCGTACAAGGCACTGACGCCCGCCCAGCAGCGCCACCGCCAGTACGGCCAGAGCCGGGCGGAGGCGAGAGCGCGGCGGGACGGGCGGGGCCGGGCACGGGGCAGCCCCGCCCGGGGCCGGGGGCGGGCCGGGGGCATGGCCCGGCCCGGCAGGGGAGAGGGAGGCGGGGAGAGGAGAGGGACGCCGGGCAAGGGACCCCGAGAGAAGGGTGCCCGACCGAGGGAAAGGGAGAGACAGAGAAAGAAAAAGATAAAGAGAAAGAAAGAAAGAAAGTTCTAAAATATCTGTTTTTCTGGTGTCGCTGCTGCTGCTGTCGCTGCTGCTGCTGTCGCTGCTGCTGCCGCCGCTGCTGCTGCCGCCGCTGCCGCCGCTGCAACTGAAGCACCGGGGCCGTTCGTCCCCGTGTCCGTTCCCCGCTCGCCCCACGAGCCCCACGTTCGAGCCCCGCGCGCCCCGGGCACAGCCCCTGAGTCTGTCCAAACACGGCAACTTTGCAGCGGTGAGCCCAGATGCAGAGCCCTGACTCCTGCACACTGGCACAGCAATCCCCTCGCTTGCTGCTCTGCATTGGCCTGGCTGAGGGTCAAACACTGTCGGGCCACCTTCCCTTGCTGTAGGATTCCTACCTGACCCAAGCACTGCACTTACATCTCCAGTGTTGCCTTCCAGTAAAACCAGGGGAAGGAAAACTCTGTGAGGCTCATGGTTATTTTTGAGTGTCTAAAAATCACTAAGTCACCGATCCTAGAGGTGAAGTGCATCTGGAATTCCTGGGATGGAGAAGTAGTGCAACATGGAAAAGGGGAGCATAGAAATAAATAGAGGAAAAGATCTTGGATTGTTTCTTTCATTTTCATTTCCCTTCTGGAAAGCTGTTTCAGTTTTCCAGGAATCTTCTCCTGTCTCTCTTCCCAAGAATGTCTCCTGGAGAACAAGGTCAAGCTTCTGTCACAAGATTTGCCAGCAGGAAATTATGCCACTGGTGAAATTTTCATGATGACTGTTTGTGCTGGCTTAGGGCAAATTTGGGGAGGAAACCTCCAAAAGGGATCCGTCTAGAAAGGAAGTTCAAGCAGCCCCTCCCCCTACTAGTTCAGGAAAAGACTTCCCTCGAGAAAAGTGCAAAAACCCCAGTTTATTTAACAAGTAAAGTATTCAGAAGCATGAAAAATGAATAATATTAAATGAAACCTCTGACAGTGCTGAAGAGATGGCAAATTCAGAAAGTCCTTTTTGTGGGGTGTAGTTGGCTCACTCGGTCTCTTCTAAGTCCCTCTGGTGCTGGAATGCAGCATCCCAGAGCTCGGTGGGCCACAGGTGTGAGCTGCTGGTATTTTTCTGGGTTTTCAGTCCAGAGCAGGTTTAAACAATTCCAAGAAAAAGGAAAGTCACAGTCCCAGGAACTTCTCTGCCTAAGCTAGCTAAAACCAAATTGCTGGACCTGGGCTGTGAAGGCATCGGGAAATTTCCAAATCTGGGCACTGGCGGTCCCAGCAAACACCAGATCTGGATGGTGCTGGAGCCAGAACCTGCAGATTTCCAAATTTTGGCTTTCTGTGCCAGCAAATCACTGGACTTGGGCTCTGCCAGCACCAGGAAGTTTTCAGATCTGGGCACTGGCGCTGCCAGCAAACACCAGATCTCGGTGGTGTCATTGCCAGTGACAGAAATCTGCTGGATTTGGGCTCTCCTGGCACCGGGAAATTTCCAAATCTGGGCACTGGCGCAGCAAACACAAGATGTGGGTGGTGCCAGAGCCAGTAGCAGAAAGTTGCCAGGTTTTGGATTTCTGTGCCAGTAAATTGCTGCTGCACTTGGGCTGTGTCAGAATAGGGAAATTTCCAGATGTGGGCACTGGCAGTGCCAGCAAACACCAGTGAAACCTTCTGGTCCTCGTCCAGACCATTGACCAGTGGTTTCCCTGAGAACCAGCTCTGGCCACTTTACAGACAGAGACTGCTTTCATCTGGTGCTCTGGAAACAGAACTTTAATGAAGGCAAACACAACAAACAGGACGGCGTGCACGGTAGAGAGAGCAAAGCAGAAAAAAGCCTGGGTCCAGGGTCTAGCAGGGATATTTATCCATTTATTTATGGGGAGGGGTTAAGGTGGGATCTGAGGGAAGGATCCAAGAGGAAGGAGGGATTAAGAATATTACACTTTTTGCAGTAAAAAGTAACCAATGGTAGCAAAGAGAACTCAGAACTTTCTAGTAACAATCTGCATAACTGAACAAGAGGATTATGGGCGGGAGCTCCTGCTGACCCTGACTAAAGAGGGTTTTCCCAGGGCCTTAAGCCGAGGTCTCCCTCTTCTTTTAAACCAACCCCAGCACACCTGATCTGGGCAGTGCTGAGTTTTGGCCTTCTTTGCCAGACAATTGCTGCATTTGGGTTGTGGTGGCACAGGGAAATTGCCAGATCTGGGCACTGGCGGTGCCAGCTAACCGCAGATCTGGGTGGTGCCAGTGCTGACACCAGAAAATTGCCGGGTTTTGTCTTTCTGTGCCAGCAAACTGCTGGCCTTGGGCTGTGCTGCCACTGGGAAACTGCTGGATCTGAGCGCTGGCAGTGCCAGCAAACACCAGATCTGGGTGGGGCCAGCACCAGGTATTTGCAAGGTTTTGGCTTTCTTTGCCAGAAAATTACTCGACTCGGGATGTGCCGGCACCGGGAAAATCCCGCATCTGGGCACTGGTGGTGCCAGCAAACACCGGATCTTGGCATTGCCAATGACGGTAGCAGGGAATTGCCAGATTTTGGCTTTCTTTGCCAGAAAATTGCTGGACTTGGCTCTGCCAGAACAGGGAAATACCCAGATCTGAGCACTGGCAGTGGCAGCAAACACCAGGTCTGGGCGCCTGTATTGGCATCAGGAAATTGCCGGATTTTGGCTTTCTGTGCCAGCAAATTGCTGGACTTGGGCTGTGCCAGCCCTGGGAAATTTCCGGATCTGGGCACTTGCTCAGCAAACACCAGATCTGGGTGGTGTGTTGTAGTGTGTTTTTATACTTTGTAATAATTTTGTAATAGTTTTGGGTTTGAATCCCCGTATTTTTTCCAAATGGTTCATCCCAGATGGTACCCCCCTCCCTTTACCTGTGTAATCCCTTTCCCTTGCTGAGATCATCCCCAAATCCCCACCCTGGCTCTCTGTCAATCACTCAGCATCCCATCCCCTCCATCCAGAAGCTTCATTCCAGGATGTCGAGTGATCAGCCAGAGGCCAGGGGTCAGCCCCCCAAGCCCTGCCCCATACGCTGTCCTAAATGTCCATTCCCCAGTACCCATCCCTTAGGGTCACTTCTTGGTTAGTAAAATGTTATCTACTTTGGGTTTCCACCTCCCTTTAAATGTAACCTTGGCACATCTCCCGGGGCTCTTGGCAGGAGGCCCCTGAGGTGTAGGGGCTCCTTTGGGACTCCTAGAATAAAACCTTGGATTAACCCCTGCTAAGAGTCAGCCCTTTATCTTCTACCGATGTCTCTGGTGTCTCTTGTGCTGCACAGGCCACCAGCCCAGGTGCCCTCAGTACCCTTGGGGCACAGAGAGTGTCTCCCTGCTGTCGGCTGTGTCGGGGCTGCCCCCGGTGTCTGCCGACTCGGGACTGGCCCAGGGTTCCTGAGAGGCTCCAGAGGGACAGAGACAGCGCCCGTATAGGTAAACTGAATCGCCCTGGGAGTTTGGAGGTAATTACAAATGGGCCCGAAGGTGAGAATTTTGGTGTCACGTATGAAGAACAAGAAGCAGTGACACGGGCTGAAGAGGCTCCTCCATGTAACCAACTGCCCCCAGAGGAAACGCACTACGCTCTTTTCACTGACGGTTCCTGTCGCATCGTAGGGATGAACCGGAAGTGGAAAGCAGCCATATGGAGCCCCACATGACAGGTCACAGAGGCCACTGAAGGAGAAGGTGGATCAAGCCAACTTGCAGAACTCAAAGCCATTCAGCTGGCCCTGGACATTGTAGGAATAGAGAAGTGGCCAAAGCTCTACCTCTACACTGATTCATGGATGGTAGCCAATGCTCTGTGGGGATGGCTGGAGAGGTGGAAAAAGGCTAACTGGCAGCATAGAGGAAAACCAATTTGGGCTGCTGATGAGTGGAAAGATATTGCTACCAGGGTAGGGAGGCTACCTGTGAAGGTCCGCCATGTAGATGCCCATGTCGCCAAGAGTAGAGCCAATGAGGAGCACCAAAAAAATGAGCAGGTAGACCAGGTAGCAAAGATAGGGGTGTCAAAGATAGACCTAGATTGGCAACATGAAGGAGATTTATTCCTAGCTCGATGGGCCCATGATGCCTCAGGCCATCAGGGCAGAGATGCCACCTAGAAGTGGGCAAGAGACCGAGGGGTGGATTTAAGCATGGACAGTATTTCTCAGGTTATCCATGACTGTGAGACGTGTGCTGCCATCAAGCAGGCCAAGCGAGTGAAGCCCCTATGGTATGGTGGGCAGGGGTCCAAGTACAAGTATGGGGAGGCCTGGCAGATTGACTCCATCACACTGCCCCAGACACGCCAGGGCAAGCGCTACGTGCTGACCATGGTGGAAGCCACCACTGGATGGTTGGAAACCCACCCTGTGCCTCACACCACTGCCCAGAACACCATCCTGGGCCTGGAAAAGCAAATACTGTGGAGACATGGCACCCCTGAGAGGATTGAGTCAGACAATGGGACTCATTTCAAGAACAGCCTTATCAACACCTGGGCTAGGGAACATGGCATTGAATGGGTGTACCATATCCCCTACCATGCACCAGCTGCAGGCAAAGTGGAGAGGTATAATGGACTACTAAAAACCCAGCTGAAAGCTTTGGGTGGGGGATCTTTCAAAAATTGGGAGCAGCATTTAGCAAAGGCCACCTGGTTAGTTAACACCCAAGGTTCCACCAACCATACAGGTCCTGCCCAGTCTGAGTCCCTGAATGTAACAGATGGAGATAAAGTCCCAGTGGTGCATGTCAGAGGTTTGTTAGGGAAGAGTGTGTGGATCAATTCTGCCTCGAGTACAGACAAACCCATTTGTGGGGTTGTCTTTGCTCAGGGACCAGGTTGCACATGGTGGATAATGCAAAGAGATGGAACAACACGATGTGTACCTCAGGGAGATCTGATTGTGGGGTGAGAATGATATGCAATATCACTGTTTGTTGGATGTTACTGCCATTGTCTGTACATTAAACCATACAGACATGAGACAGAAGGAAATGTGTAAGTGCTGAAGGTCTGGGCAAGTGGAAGATGGAGAAGGAAATGTGCAAGTGTGTTGAAGGTCTGAGCAAGTGAAAGATGGAGCTTTGAGTGAGTAAAGTGAAAGGGGTGAAATCCTGCAGCTCTGTAGTATAGGGCATGGATTCAGTGGTCCAGTGTGGGGATGTAATGAGGGCTGATGGGTATTGCTTGTAATTTTTGGGGAAACAGATGGAAATTTTGCGTGAATAAATGCATGATGTGTGGTAGTATGTTGATGATATGGGGATAAGGGGTGGAATGTCCTAGGGTGACATTATGATGCTTGTATCCCCATTCATGTGTTCTGTTTAAGCTGGATATTATGTTCTATGCCTTTGAGACTGGCTCTGAAGAGTGAAAGTTTTGTTTTGGTTTTCTTATCAGCCTGGCAGGACACAGAGACGGGCAGTACATAGTGCTGCTTTTGCTTTTTGCCTTCGCTTTTTGCGTTGCTCTCTCACTCTTGCTTCTGCTTCACTTCTGCTTGCTCTTGCTTCTGCTCATTAGCTAGTTTAGCTAAACAGTCCAAATTTCTTCCTGGACTGTTTCTCCTTTCCTTTTTGAACCATCTCGAACCTGCTCTGGACTGGGACCTGGGAACACCGAGCGTTTGCACCTTGTGGCCTGCAGCAGCTGCCCCAGCGCCAGAGGGACTGAGTGACCACCCCCAAGAGAGAATTTCTGAATTTGCCATCTTTTTCAGAGTGGTTCTATCCGGTATTGTTCATTTTGTGTGCTGGGGGTGCTGTGCCTGTTAAATAAACAGGTTCTTTCCACTTCTCTCCGAGGAACTCTTCCCGAACCGGCTGGGGGGAGGGGATGTGTGGGTTTGCTTTCTGGAGGGGCCCTCCTTTGGAGATTCTCTCCCAAATTTGCCCTAAACCAGGACACCCCAATATGGGATGGCAAACAGGATTGATTCAGACCTGAGAACTCATTTCACATCAAAGATATTGCAGAAAGTTGTTCAGGCCCTGGGAGTAAAATGGGAATTACACACTCCATGGCATCCACAGAGTTCTGGTCAGGTTGAGAGAATGAATCAAACTCTTAAAAGAGCTCTAGTTAAGATAATGATTGAAACCCAAATGTCATGGATAAAATGTCTCCCTTTTGGATTTATTAAGAATTAGAACCCAACCCCAGTCAGATCTGGGGGTGTCACCTATGAAATGATGTTTGGGTTTCCCTTCCTGACCTCACCCCAGAAGGCTGCCACCTATGAGGAAGGGGAAGCCAATGCCAAGAAATAAGTGATGTCTATAGCACAAACCTTAGAAGGGCTAAGACATAAAGGGGCAATTCCTCAAACTACCACCCTGGATTTCAGAATCCATAATATTAATCCTGGGGAATTGGATGATGATCACGTCATGGAGAGATCAGCCTCTAACTCCTCAGTGGGAAGGTCCCTTTCAGGCACTGCTCAGCACCGAATCGGCCGTGCGAGCTGCAGAGCGGGGATGGACTCATGGCAACAGAGTCAAAGGCCCAGGAGAAGAACCCAAAGAGTGGACTGTAACATCCAGGCTGGGTGAAACAAGATTGACTCTCAAGCAGAGACTGAGAGACAACCAGAAAAACACCAAGACGCCCAAAAAGCAGAGTCAACCTTCCACCAGCCAGCTCGAGAACTGTCTTCCTGTTTTCATGGGTGAGAATTACCAGCATCTGTTGAGGGGAAGTACACAAGGGACTGTAAAAGGCAATGGGACAGCTTCTTCAAGAAAATAAGACAAAGGAAGGAGGGCAAGACCGGGTTGGCCCCTTTGTTCACGACCAAGAAGGCTCCATAGCCCGGCTGTGGGTAGCAACCCCATGGGCATGGTAAGGTAGGCACAAAAGGCCATTCCAGACCTCTGTAATTCCTCAGTTGTCTTTTAATTCAACAGGGACTGGAGGGCAGGACTGAGTTGGCCTCTGTGCTCACCCCTAAGATGCACCAACTATGGGTAGCAGCCACACAGGCACGGTAGATGGGAGTCAAAGCCATACTGGACCTCTGGGATGCCCTTTTGCCCATTCCAAATAAGTGTGTCTAAGGAAAACCTGAGATTTTTTTCTCCTGTTCCCACTGTTCTTGCCCAAATCAACAGATGCTCGTATGACTCATTCAAGAGAGAGAGAAAATTTTTTACCTAACTGTTTGAGCAAAATGACTTATAGAAAAAGAAAAAGGGGGCTTGTTATACACGCGTAATCCTATGGTTGACTCTCACAATTAAGGGCTGGATATTAAATACATGTTAGGAGAAGTTTTGTAGCTGTATAGTTATCCTTCCCCTCCCCCTTGCATTGTTATCACAGGATGGCCTCAGTAGTGGGGGCATTTGGGAGGGTTGGCTTGTGACTATGGCAGCACCTGACTGTGGTGATGTTCACAGGGGTTCTTGGATGAGGGAAGAGATGAGAATGTTGACTCCATGTTTCAGAAGGTTTATTTATTATTTTATTATATATATTACATTAAAACTATACTAAAAGAATAGAAGAAAAGGTTTCATCAGAAGGCTAGCTAAGCTAAGAATAGAATGGAATGATAACAAAAGCTTCTGTCTCAAACAGAGAGTCCAAGCCAGCTGACCATGATTGGCCATTGATTGGAAACAACTCTCTGAGACCAATCACAGATCCACCTGTTGCATTCCACAGCAGCAGATAACCATTGTTTACATTTTGTTCCTGAGGCCTCTCAGCTTCTCAGGAGGAAAAATCCTAAAGAAAGGATTTTTCATGAAAAGATGTCTGCGACGCCTGACCTCCAATCAAGGTGTGAGACAGTGATCTCCACCACTGGACAGTGAAGAAGGAGTCGATTGACAAGACTTGGGAGGGGCCAGAGGTATAAAAGACAGAAGATCCATTTTGTAGATGAGCACATCCTGACTGAATCCTTTGCTTCTCGCACTGTGTTCTTTATTCCGTCTTTATTTTGTTCTTTATTCTGTGTTTCTTTATTCAGTCTTCTGTTGTGTTTTGATAAGATCTTGATATTTTAAATTTTTGAAAGTGAAAATGGTTTCTCACATGAGGTTGGGGAATGTGGGGCAAGGTTGTCCACACTGGGTCAACTCTCAAGGTAAAACTTCTCTGACATGGTGAGACCTCCTTAGGAGCGGCCCTACATCAATATAAATCACAGAAAGCTGCAATCAGCTCTTCTCTAAAGAGAACAGTAATAAAATACACTCTTGAAAAGAGGATTACTTATTTCTTGGAAGGTCATTGAAATATTTCTTCACAACTGTAAAAGGAAATCTGCCTAATAAACGCTCCAGAGCCGAGGGAAATCAAGGCAGAGCCATGGTGTGTCAGGGCTTGCTTGACCCTAATGAGCCTCATGGTGCATTTGGAGCTGAGCCCTGGAACCTCAGGGCCTGAGATTGCAGAAACTTTTCCAGGAGTCAAAGTCAGAGGAAAAACTCAGAGTGTCTCAAAGCATGAATGGGTCCCACTGAGGTCCATCCCCAACACAGGCTCCTCATGGACTCCTTGGGGGGGAGAATTGGAGGCCAGAATTGGAAAAAACACCTCTCAGAGATTCAGACTGGAAAGGAACATCCAAAGTACCTTAAAAACCTTGAGTATCTCAAAGTATTAATGAGGCCCACTGAGTGTCAGTACAAAGCTCTCAAGGGACTCATTAAAGCAGATAATTGGGGGCTGCAACTGCACAATCCTTCTCACAGAGTCTGTATCAAAAGGGAAACACCAAGTACCTTTAAATAACTGAAGGACCCTGAAGTATTAATGAGCCCCACTGAGTGTTGTTACTGACAAAGCCTCTCCAGGGACTAATTACAGCAGATAATTGGAGGCCATGATTGCACAAACCTCTCAGAGACTCCAAGGCAAAAGCCAAAGCCAAAGTCCTTTGAAAAAGCTGCAGTCCCTGCAGGGAGCATGAAGGAGCCCCCAGGGCCATTGCTGAGCAAGGCTCCCCAGGGACTCCTTGCAGCAGATCCTTGAGGCCACTGGGATGTGGGCTAGGGGGGGATGCTGAGGGCAGCACAAGGGGCTGACAGTGCCCAGCCTGGCTGGGGCTGTGCCAGGAGGCCCCAGGGCCTCAGGACAAGGTGTCTCCTCCCAGCCCTTGCTGGCACAGACCCTGCTGTGCCCCAGGGCACCAAGACTTGGCTTCTCTTTGTCCCCACCTGTCAGCACTGCCTGCAGTTCTCTGCTCTGCCTGGGGCCTGGGGACACTTGCTCAGTCGTGTCCCTCTCTGGGACCCATTAAAAGTCCAGGAAAGTTTGGAGTTGGATTCTGCCTTGGAGTTCTGGAGAGGTTTCTTCAGCTCCCTCTCAGGGCCTGATGTTCAGGGCCTGAGCACAAAGCCCCAGAGGCTGATTAAAGTCCTTGTGCTGTGTCTGTGCTGCTGAGCTGGGCTGGGCTCCTGGCCCAGAGGCAGCTCCTGCTCACCAAGAAGAGCTTCAAAAGCACATTTCTCTGGATGAGCAGCTCTTGTGCCAGCCCAGCAGGGCTGGGGCACTGCCTGCAGCCAGCCCGGGCACAGCCCAGAGGCACAGAGAGCTTCAATCAGTCAGGGCTGGGAAGGGGCTGAGAAGTGCCTGGGGCACAATCACTGCCAGCCCTTGGCACAGGAACCTCTGGCTGCAGGACAGTGCAGCTGCAGCTCCTGGAGCCATCTCCTGCAGCTGGAACATGCCAATGCCTGCAGAGCCTGTGAGTGCATTCTCTGCTTGTCTCTTGTGCAGAGCAGCCAGGGTTGCCCAGGGCTGTCCTGCAGAGCAGGGTCCTGCAGCCCAGGGCGCTGTGCTGGGGCAGGGACTCTGCTGCCTGCCAGGGACAGCTCTCAACCAGCCCTGGCAGCTGCTCCCAGCACTGGGGGACAAGATCTGGGTGGCAGGAGACAGCTGGTGAGGCTGGGAAGTGTTCTCCTTGTGTGGGGAGGATGCTGCATTGTTCAGGACTGCTCCCAGCATGACATTTAACTGCAGAACATTTCCAAGGAGATTATACAAGGAGCACAGCAAGGCAGGGGGTGCATAAAAGTGAAAATTCTGCTTTTTAATGTACTGCTCTGGGTTTCCTGGGTAGGATATGTACATAGATGTTCATCTCTCAGTTGAGGTCGAGAAAAATAAGTTTTTTTATCTCAGATCTTAATAAACCAAGCAGTGACAGAAATCAGCACGTGGCCCCTTAGAGGCAGCATCAGTGTTGCTGTTCCTTCCTCCTCAAGGTTCCTCTGACGTTGCCATCAGAGCCTGCAGAGCCAGAGCTGCCCCTGGGCAGTGCCTGAGCTGGGAGGGCTCTGCAGGGCAGAGCTGAGCCCCCAGGGCTGGGCTGGGCTCTGGCAGCACTGGCAGGGCCCAGCCCTGGGCACAGGGAAGCAGCTGCTGGCAGGGACAGCTCCAGGCAGCAGAGCCCTGGGCAGGCAGTGGGGGGAAAGTGCCCCCAGGCTGTGCTGGGATATTTCAAGTCCTCCCCAATCCCAACTATTCCATGATTACTTTTCTTACAGATCGTCATGCCAAAGCACCCACAAATGTCGCACAGCAGCTCCATCAGGCATTTCCTCCTGCTGGCATTGGCAGACACGCGGCAGCTGCAGCTCCTGCACTTCTGCCTCTTGCTGGGCATCTCCCTGGCTGCCCTCCTGGGCAACGGCCTCATCATCAGTGCCGTAGCCTGCGGCCACCACCTGCACACGCCCATGTTCTTCTTCCTGCTCAACCTGGCCCTCGCTGACCTGGGCTCCATCTGCACCACTGTCCCCAAAGCCATGCACAATTCCCTCTGGGACACCAGCAACATCTCCTACACTGCATGTGCTGCTCAGCTCTTTTGTTTTGTCTTTTTTTTTTCAGTAGCCTTTTGCATCCTGACCGTGATGTGCTACGACCGCTACGTGTCCATCTGCAAACCCCTGCACTACGGGACCCTCCTGGGCAGCAGAGCTTGTGCCCACATGGCAGCAGCTGCCTGGGCCAGTGCCTTTCTCAATGCTCTCGTGCACACGGCCAATACATTTTCCCTGCCCCTGTGCCATGGCAATGCCCTGGGCCAGTTCTTCTGTGAAATCCCTCAGATCCTCAAGCTCTCCTGCTCCAAATCCTACCTCAGGGAACTTGGGCTTCTTGCTGTTAGTGTGTGTTTAGCATTGTGTTGTTTTGTGTTCATTGTTTTCTCCTATGTGCAGATCTTCAGGGCTGTGCTGAGGATCCCCTCTGAGCAGGGACGGCACAAAGCCTTTTCCACCTGCCTCCCTCACCTGGTTGTGCTCTCTCTGTTAGTCAGCACTGCCATATTTGCCCACATAAAACCTCCCTCCATGTCCTCCCCATCGCTGGATCTGGCCCTGTCAGTTCTGTACTCCGTGGTCCCTCCAGCCCTGAACCCCCTCATCTACAGCCTGAGGAACCAGGAGCTCAAGGCTGCAGTGTGGAGACTGATGACTGGATGGTTTTGGAAACATTAAACTGCTGGAAAAATACTGCATATCACTTGTAATAAAAGTTATCTTTGATACTTCTTGTTTGTTTCATTTGGAAAGTACTTTGTATTTTAGTCTTTTAATCTTGTCCACAAATGAAGGTCATTGTTTCATTTCTCATTTTGTTTCTCTCCACCTTCCCTGTGGCCGCAGACTGTGTCAGTGAGGGTCTATGCTGTTGGTGTCTTTAAATGAACTAAAGGATGTCCCAGCAGAGTTTTCTGCAGAGATGCCCTTGTGTTGCCTTCTCTGGAGCTGCAGCAGCAATGTCTGTGTGCAGAGCTGGGGCAGATCAGTGCTGGCCCAGCAGCTGTGCCCAGCAGCAGCAGCAGCAGCAGCACTTGGTGTTGCCAGTGCTGCTGCCGTGGCCCTGCCCCGCTGCCCTGGTGGCCCTGGTGTTGCTGCAGGGCCTGAGTGCTCTCGGGGCCGGGCACAGCCCTGGGGGTGGCAGTGCCGGGGCTGCAGCAGGGACAGGCCATGGGCACTGCTGGGGCAGCGCTGACGCCTCAGGCCAGGCCCTGGGGGCTCCAGGCTCCTTGCCCAGGCTCTCTCAAGAGCACGGCCAGGCCAATGCTCAGCACAGAAACCCCCATGAGCAGCCCCAGGCTGGCCGTGGGCAGGCTGGGGGCAAACAGCATGGCTGGGGCTCTGCAAGGGCCCTGGGGCAGATAGGAAGGAGCAGCAGAGCAGGGGCTGATCCATGCCCAGTGCGCTGCACAGCCCAGGGCAGCGTCCCAGAGCATCCTCATGCAGCTGCCAACAACATCCCCCCTCTGCAGCCCTGGCCTCTCCCCCAGCTCACACAGGTGCCCCATCCTTGCAGGCACAGACACGGCAGCACTGCCTCAGCAGCCCCTGTTTGCATTGCACACAGCAGGGCCAGCACCCCCATGCTGTTGCTGTGGGGACATGAAGCTGAGGGAGCACAAATGCCATCAGCCCCTGGGGCCAGCAAGGGCTGGGGGACACCAGGGAAACCACTCAGCTTTGTCCTGGCCTCTGCACTCAGCCAGAAAGTTTGTTCCCATCAGCTGACTGTGCCACTGCAGACGCTGTTGCTCAGAGCCAGGGCTGCCTGGCAGCCACCCCCAAACTGCCCTGAGCATTTCCTTTGTGCCACCTTTGCTTTCTTTACTCTTCCTGGTATATATTTCTCTCTAATGCCCACCCCAAGGGGTCTAGAACTGGACACAGCACTCGAGGTGCTTCCCAACCAGTGCTGAGCAGAGGGGAAGAATCCCTGCCCTGCTCCTGCTGGCCACACCATTCCTGAGCCAGGCCAGGAGCCATTGGCCTTCTTGGCCACCTGGGCACTGCTGCCTCATGTCCAGCCTGCTGTCCATCAGTCCCTGCAGGTCCCTTTCTGCCTGGCTGCTCTGCAGCCACTCTGTCCCCAGCCTGTAGCACTGCAGGGGTTGTTGTGGCCAAAGTGCAGGGCCTGGCACTGGGACTTGTTAAACCTCACCTGGTTGGATTTGGGCCCTGGATCCAGCCTGTCCAGGGCCCTGTGCAGAGCCCTCCTACCCTCCAGCAGATCAACACTCCCAGACAACTTGGTGTCACCAGGGTTCCATGAGGCCTCCCAGTTTCACAATGGCACTGTGGTCCCCCAAGGCCCAGCAGTGTCACAATGGATCCTGGGTTCCATGAGGTCTGGCAGTGCAGCAATGCTCTCCTTGGTTCCACTGTTTCACAATGGCCTCTTGGTCCCAAGGGCCACCACGGTGTCAAACATGTTTCCTTCATTCCAGGAGTCCTTGAGGAGCAGCCCTGGCCCCTTGGTTCCATGGGGC
Organism: Agelaius phoeniceus; assembly: GCF_051311805.1. NCBI lineage: Eukaryota > Metazoa > Chordata > Aves > Passeriformes > Icteridae > Agelaius > Agelaius phoeniceus. The sequence goes on along the minus strand of NW_027509867.1, from coordinate 6,530,966 downwards.
CCTGCAGTGTCACAATGGTCCCATCGTGACACCAGGTCCTGCTCTGTCACAATGCTCTGCATGGTTCCACAAGGCCCTGCAGGGTCACAGTGGCCTCTGTGGTTCCACCAGCACCCAGACTGTCACCATGGACTCCTTGCTTCCATTCAGCCCCACAGTGTCACCATGGCCCCTTGGCTCTGTGCTACCATGTCGTACACAGTGTCACCATGGTCCTCTTAGTGCCACCACGCCCTGCAGTGTCACAATGGCCCCTTGCTTCCACAGGGCCCTGCAGTGTCACAATCACCAGAGAATCAACCAGGCTGGAAAAGACCTTGGAGAGCATCAAGTCCAACCTGGCACCCAATACCACCTTGTCACCTAGACCATGGCACTGAGTGCCACATCCATTCTTTCTTTAAACACTTCCAGGGACGGCGACACACCCACCTCCCTGGACAGCCCATGCCATTGCCCGATCACCGTCTGTTTGAAGAATATTTCCAATGTCCAGCCTAAATGTCCCCTGGTGCAGCTGAAGGATGTGTCCTTTTGTCCTGTCACTGTTCCCTGGGAAAAGAGCCCAAACCCCACCTGGCTGCACCCTCCTGTCAAGGAGTTGTAGAGAGTGATGAGGTCTCCCCTGAGCCTCCTCTTCTCCAGGATAAACAACCCCAGCTCCCTCAGCTGCTCCTCACAGGACTTGCACTTCAGACCCCTCCCCAGCCTTATTTCCCTTCTCTGGACACACTCCAGCCCCTCCATGTCCTTCCTAAATTGGGGGGCCCAGAACTGGACACAGCACTCGAGGTGCTGCAGAACCAATGCCAAGCACAGGGGAAGAATCCCTGCCCTGCCCCTGCTGGCCGCACCATTCCTGATCCATTGGAATTCCAGGGGCTGGATGAGGGAAATGGTGGGGAGGGAGTGGGGAAAAAGTGTTATTGATAATCAGCCAGGAGGGGTCTTTATTATCATATCTGTTCAGACTGGATTAGAAGGTTCTGGGGGTCAATATCAATTGGACATTGATTATACCAAACCATAAACAGGAAAAGAAAACTTAACATGACAAAACACTTCTTTCTGCATTGTTTTCAAGACAGTATATTCACTTAGAATACACTTCTGAAATCTGTCTAATTATTCACAGAATAAATAAATACGTAGAATATTCCCTGTGGCTTTTGTTGTTCGGGAGTTTTTGCACAAATGTTTATGAGCTTTCCTCACTGAATTCCTGAATTGAAGAATTCAAGAAAGAGGAGGCCTCTAGAGTAGTGAATTCATCAGCAACCTCCAAGTGGCTGCAGATCCATCCCCATGAGAGCATCAATGAACAGAAATGGGCAGAGCTTTGTGGCTGCCCCAGCTTTGGCATGGGCCCTGGGCCTGGAGCAGGAGCAGCTCTTGAGGGCCCCAAGGCCGGGGCTCTTGTGCTGCCCTGGGCAGATGGGATGGCAGCAGGGGCTGCAGAGCTCTCAGCACCTCAGGCCGAGGGGAGCAGGGCAGCCAGGGAGCCTCCTTTGGCTTTGGCCAAGCACCTTCCCCCATGGCTGGGGCTGAGTCCTGTGGCAGCTGCAGCTGCTGCTGTGCCCTTGGCAGGGGCTGAGGCCGTGGGGCCAGTGCCCAGAGCAGCCTGGGCTGAGCAGAGCTGTGGGGCCAGAGCCGGCTGGGCTGGGCTGGGCTCAGAGAGGCCCTTGGTGCTGCCCAGAGCTCAGGGCAGCTGGCAGAGCTTGCAGGGAGCTGGGCTGGGCTCCGAGAGCCTGGCCCAGAAACCATCAGTGTCCATCTCAGCCTGGCTGAGCGTGCAGGGGCAGGACTCAGGCCAGGCCTTGTGGGGCAGGGCCAGCGCCTGTGCAAGGCATTGCAAACAGGCAAGTGGCCAGAGAGGAGGCTGCTCTGTGCCCTTGGTGGCATGGACAGAGCAGGGAGGGGGCCCAGGACATTTGTCAGCGCCAGCCTCTGTGCCCATGCGTTGGCAGCCCTGGCTGCTGAGCCCAGCTTTGGCCTGGGCTGAGTTTGGCTGTGGCCCAGCTCCATCCTCCTGCGGGGCTCAGGGCCTGTTCCCGGCCATGGCCAGCCCTGGCTGCCTCTCTGCCGGCCCAGAGGCCGGCAGAGCCCGGGGCAGGGCTGTCTGTGCAGCCCCACAGGTGCCACGGGCTCTGCAGGAGCTGGCAGAGGCTGCCCAGCAGGGAGGCCATGGGGCACAGAGCCCCAAGGCTGCTGTGGGCACCACGGCACAGGGGCCGTTCCCAGCCGCAATGCTCCTGGCCTGGGCTGGGCCTGCACAGGGGCTGGGCCACCATGGCTGGGCCAGCACAGGGCCACAAAGGGGCCACGCAGCCGCTGCCGGGGCTGACAGAAAGGCCAGGCACACACAAGCAATTGCTGAGCATGGCCTGCGCTGGCCAGGCCTGACTGTGCCAAAGGCAGAGCTCAGCTGCCCTTGGGGGCTGCAGCAACACTCCAGAGCCCAAAGAGCCTCCATGGCTGTGCTGGAGACCAAGGCTGCAGCAGGGAAATGCAGGGCTGCTGCGGGATGGGGAGGCCATTGAATTCCAGCACACACCTCAGCTCTCTGATGGTCCCAGCACCATGCTGGGCCCTGTTTCAGACTGGAGCAGAGCAGATGTTGATGGGACAGGAGCCTTGTGGGGCTGTCAGGGACCTGCAGCTTGCAAGGTACTCTGCTCTCCCTCAGGTGCTCTCAGAGAGATCCAATCCCAGCTGGGCACCTCAGGGCACAAGTGCCACTGCCTGTCCATGGGCACACAGCTGATGTCTGCCTGGAAAAGGGCACAGGTTTTATTACCTGTTAGTTTCATAATACCCAGGCAATCTTTATTATCTGGGTCAGTTGATTCCTTTTAAGAAATGTCAATGTTTTCCCACCAGGAATGGGAATTTCCTGAAGTTTGCTGATGGCAGAAGAAGAAATACTGATCTTGCTCTCTGCTTGAGTCTCCAATAACCTGTGTATTATATCATCTGCCTTTTCCTTCAGGTGTTACCAGCTCTCCTGTTTAAATGGCCATCTCTGTGTATATCTCTTCACTAGACACACTGGATCTTTGTCCTTCCCATTGGTCCCAGATTTCTTCCTGCAGGTGCTCCCTGGTCATTCAAGTGCCTCTCAACTGACTGGGTTCCTGCTTTCAACTTCAGGGAGTTTCCCAATCTTTCTGAAGTTCAAATAAATATCACCTTAGTCAACATCCGAATTGTGTTTATATCTATCACAGAATTACTTTTTCTTATGTCCTTATCTAAAACTGTTCCAGAACAGATATCCCTTGGGAATGGGGGACATTTCAGATGCTACTGGGACATCCCAGAGAGCTGAGGGAAGAGCTGTGATGGTTATTAAACTGTTCAAATGTTCATCATCTATTTGCTGGCAAGAAACCTTTCTGTGCCTCTGAGTGTCACCAGGCCCTGAGCCCTAAGGACACAAACCTGATGAGTTGTGGTTCCCACTGCAGGGGCTGCACTTGGACCTTGGCTCTGCACAGGAGAGCTCTTCATCCCCTTTCTCTATTTTCTTCCATCTGGGCATGAAGGGGCTCCTGACTTCAGTGTGTGACTCATGTGTGCAAAGAGCAAATCTGGGAAGAATCGGGGCAGGGAGGGTTTGGGGGGACCTTGGGAGCTGTGCTGGGCACAGAAGGTGTTTTCCATTGCTCTGAGACTGTCTGCTCTGGAAAGTGGATTTAATATCCAGCAGAGGAATGACTTTTGCATTTGATGGAGCTGTGCCTTCCCTTGGCTTTGTTGGCTGACAAGAAATGAACATCCCTCTGTGTCTTGAGCAGCTCCTTCTTCCAGGAAAGCAGGTGGGAGTTGGAGCCAAGGAGCTGAAAGCTGCAGGTGCAGCCTGGGCTGGAGGGAGCTCAGATTTGCACAAGGCTGCTCTGAGTGCCAGGGCTTGGATGGGGGAAATGGTGGGGTGGGGGTAGGGACAGAGTCTGATTGATTGTCAGCCAGGAAGGGTCTTGATTTGCATATCTATTCAAAGGGCATGAGGAGGTACTTGGACTCAGTGTCAATTGCAGATTGCACATATCATTTAATTAACAGGGGAAAAAAACTTAACAGGTCCTGAAAAATCTTTTTCTCACTGTCTTTTTAATAGATTACATTCACTGTGGATATACTACTGAGATCTGTCTAATTAACCACAAATGATTTGAAAATTAAAATCAAATTATTCCCAGAGGCTTGGCTTGTTCAGGTGTTCTGAATGTTCATGAGCCCTGGGACACTGAATTCCTGCACTGAAGAGCTGAAGGCTGAACAAGCCTCTGGAGCAGTGAAATTCAGCAGCAGCCTCCAAGTTGCTGAGGATGTCAGCAGCCCCCAGTGAGGCCATCCCTGCCCAGAGACCGTGGGGGAATGGGCAGACAAGGAGAGCGTCCCTGGGGCTGGGGCAGCACAACTCAGAGGCACCAGCGGCTCCAGCTGGGCAATGGAGTGTGGAATGTGGCTGGGAAAGCCCTGCCTGGGCTGGGCCAAGCAGCACACACAAGCCCTGACTCGATCCCTAAAACAATTATCTCAAGGAGACATTTAAAAGGAATTACAATTGTTTGTGCCCTCTGAGTTAGGTGCACTGGAGAAATACCAGTACAAGAGATTCTAGGAGCTCAAAACAACCAAACAGCCTTCCCTGGGAAGTTCAGAAAATTGGAGAAACTTTGGCAAAAGGCTTATTATGACATTGTAGTGGTTTTGGTTTGTTAATTTAAGATTTTTCTATTTTTGAGATTTCCTAATTATTGGATTGATGAGTATGGGGGGTTTTAGTGTCATTTAATTATTTATCTATTTATTTTATAGTGAGATTGTATTATGAGAAGAGTAAAGTAGGCCTAAAATTTTAAAAGGGTATATAGAAAATTTTATTTTAAATAAATTTATAAAGAAAAAAGGTAGTAAGAATTAAAATAAATTATTTAGAACTCTTTCTTTTTCTTTACAACTTTTTCTTTTTACTGATAATGTAAAGAAAATAAAATGAATTCTTTAGTTAGTTTACTATTTATAGAATTGTCTTTATTTAGTTTACTTAGGGAAAGAAGTTTTTCTTGTTAAGGTTGTGAAGATTTTTTTACAAGAGGAAAAAATATATTTTTTTTGGCTCATATTTTTGTCATGGATAACACCTGTCTGGGGAACTCTGTTCTTGTGAAGTTGTTTTTATTGCTACAAGCTTTTTCACTGCTTGTTGATGTGCCATGTTGACTTATGAGGTATTGTTTTAAAGATGAGTTATTTAAAGCTATAAGTTTTTATTATTTACTTTTAAAATTATTTTTACTCTGGGAATAGAAATCTTCTCTTGGAGATACTGGATTACTTTTTTTCCCCCTGTTTAAGCATTTTATGAAATTAAAGTTATTTTAACATTTGCCTATTTTAGTATGGAGGTTTTTCTTTGATAATAACTTGAATTTTTGATTTTTTTTTGTGTTATAAAGAAAAAGAGTTTTTTCTTTATAGTTTATAAGAGGATTTTAGTTTTAAGAGTAACATATTTTTATTGTTTTTTATTTAGGATTTAATTTCTTCTTTACTTTGATGGTTTTATATTGGTTTTTTATAGGCTTGTATTTTTTTTTTTCTTTTACTCATGGGAGGATTGAAGTATTGAAAGAGTTAACACCTGACCTTTTGGCATCGTGTGGTGGAAGTTGTGGTTGGGTTGTGTTAGGATTGGTTTTATGGTTGGTTTTAGGGTTTTTTGTGTTTTAGTTGTAGGGTTATTTTGTGTGGGTTGTAGATTGTAGGGGTTTTGGTTTTAGGTGTGTTGGGGGAATGGGAGTTAATGGTAATATTTTAATAGCTGTGGCTGGCTTTGTTCTGGTTGGGGTTTTGTAGCCTCTTTTGTTTTCCTGTTTGGGAGTTGTTGGGGTTTGGTTTGGTCAGAATGGGGTTGATGGGGGGGGGCAGCCTGGGGAGGGGGGAAGGGGCTCAGCCCATGGCAGGGTTGCTTGGTTTGGTTTGGTTTGGTTTGGTTTGGTTTGGTTTGGTTTGGTTGAGATGGGGGCTGGGTCCCGCTGCTTCTTTGTTGACTGGAAAGAAAGAGGAGGCTCCTGGGTTTTTTAATCTTTAACATATGTGTTTCACCGAGGCGTGTTCAGAATCTTAGTGGTTTAACAGATTGTCAGTTACACAAAAAGTTTTGTATTACTTTTTAAAATTCTTCTCATGTCAAACTACGACAGATACTCAGTGAACAAAAAACACTTCTCAAAGCATTGACTTGGCCCATTCAACTTCACAAACTCTAAGCCTGTTCAATGGAATGTTAATCAAAATTTGCAGGTGCACAGAAACAGAAGAAGACACAGAAAGAGATAGAAGACAAAAAAGATAGAGAAGCACAGACACACAGCTACCAACTCCTGGATTCCAGCAGTGTTCCGATGGAAATTCCAAGAGGAGGCTGGGTCAAGAACTCTGCTTGCCTTGTGGTCAGCCTTCAATACCCCTTGGTCTCCCTGGGCCCTTCCCCCAGGTGGGGCTTGGGCTCATTTGGTCCCTCAGGAGCTGGGCTGGGGCTGCAGAGGTGGCTGTGGAGCATTGCCTGTGCTGTGCCAGGGACTGGCAGCCACTGCTGGGCTGGGATAGAGGCTCTGGGGGGATTGGGGTTCCAGGGCAGGGCAGGGCTGGGCTTCCAGGGCAGGGCAAGGCTGGACCTGCCCCTTCCTCCCCCACACATGAAATGTTTTGAGTCAACAATCTCCTCCAGTCTGTCACAACAGGGAATGCTGGAGGTGGAAATCCCAATTCTGGCCATGGGCATCTGGACAAGAAGGGCAGCTTTTTTCCATAGGAAGGAATGCAGAGAGCCACAGTGTTTGGAAGGCGGGTGAGAGCCTCACTAGTCCAAGGCCAGCCAGACTTGTCAGGAATGGCAGATTTTGTCTGGGAGCAGTCTTTGGATTTGAGGAATTTTGGAGGTGGAACCATAATCTCAACCATGGGCACCTGCAGAAGCAGGAAAGTTCTTTTCCATAGGAAGGAAAGCATGGAGCCTTCCCCAGGGTTTTAGGGATGGGTGAGACCTGACCCTTGTGAAACCATTTCCAGCCAGACTTGTCCTGGCAATATTCCTATTGGAACTATCCTTGGATATAAGGAAAATTTGGAGGTGAAATCCCAAATCTGGCCATGGGTGCCTGGCAGAGAAGGAGAGTTCTTTTCCATTGGGAAGGAAAGCATGGAGCCCCAGTGTTTCAGCAGCAGATGAGAAGAGACCCTCAACATGCAATGGTCAGCTGGACCAATCAGGCAGTCCATGGGAGACCAAACCAGCCAGATATGCTCTCTGTCCCCTTGGTTTTGTGGGGCCCCACAATGTCACAATGGCCTGTTGATTACAAGAATACCTGCAGTGTGACACTGGTCCCTAGGTTTGATAGGGTCCCACAAGGTCACAGTGGCCCCTAGGTTTCAGAAGGCCCCAAAGTATCACAATGGTCCCCACGATTCCACAAGGCCCTGAAGTGTCACTATGGTCCCAATGATTCCATGAGGCCCTGCAGTGTCACAATGGTCTCCTTGGTTCCACCGGCCCCACAATGTCACGGGACTCCTCTGTTCCATGAGCCCTGCAATATCACAAAGGACCTTTGGACCCTGGGGGTTTGCAGTGTCACAATGGTCTCCTTTGGCTCCACAGTGTCACAATGGACCACTGATGACAGGAGGCCCCTCTGTGTCACCCTGGAGCTTTGGTTCCATGCAGCCCTGCAGTGTTACAAAGGCCTCTTGGTTTCATGAGGCCCCACAGTATCACAATGGTCCTCTTGGTTCTTTGGGGACCCCCAGGGTCACCATGGTCTCACTGGTTCCATGAAGCCTCACAGTGTCACAATGCTTTGCTTATTCCATGGGCCCTCATAGCATCACAATGGTCTCCATGATCCCATGGGTCCCCTCAGTGTCACAACGATCTCCATGATTCCATGGTGCCCCATAGTACAAAAAGGCCTCTTGGTTCCATGAAGCTCTGAAGTGTCTTAATTGTCTCCAAGGTTCCATGAGGCCCTGCGGTGTTACAATGGACCCTTGGTTTGATGGGGCCTCACAGTGAAACAATGATCCATGCATTCCATGGAGCCACACAGTGTCAGTATGGTCCCCTTGGTTCCATGAGGCCCGGCAATGTCACAGTGCTCTCCACGATTCCATGGGGCCTTTCAGAGTCACAGTGGTCCCCGGGTCCCCGGGTCTCACAGGGCCCCACAGTGTCACAATGCTCCCTTGGTTCCATGGGCCCTGTGCTGCTGCATTCCCCCCTCCCCTTCTCAGCCCGCCCTGCCAGCTGAGAAATGCTCCTTGGGCCTTGGCCTTGGCCAACAGCCCCTGGGCTCAGCTCCTCTGCAGCTCATCACAAACACTGTCTGCTCCAGGCACTGCTGCTGCCCAACCAGCTCCTGCTTTCTGGAGGAGCAGCCCTGGGAACTGGTTTTGTTCCCTCAGTGGCACAACATCCCTGTTCTCACCCTGCCAAAGAAAGCTGTTGGTGCCAAGGGTGGCCAGGATGAACCATTGCTGGGACTGAAGCCCCTCTCTTGGGGCCCTGCAAACAGCGCTCCAAAAGGAGCCCTTGGAGCTCTCCTGGGCCAGCGACTCCCTCTGAGTGGGGCCTCTCCCAGCCGGGAACTCTCCCGTTTGCTGCACTCGGGGATCCCCAACAACGACGGGGCCTGGACCGATCCCCCCACTCCTCCAGGCTCAACCCTTCACCCGCTGGGGAGATGCCAAAGGATCCACAGGGAGCATTTCCTGCCCTCAGGGGAATTTCTGCCAGGTGCCTTGCACTGACTCTTTGTGTCTGTGTGCACACAGGAGTGCCTGTGCTGGGGAAATGTGGCAGAAATGCTTCTCTCTGAGGGTTTGCGTGCCTTGGATAGCTGAGTCAGTCAGATATCCGGATATCAGTAAGTAAGGTTAAGTCAGGAGATCTAAGCTAAGTTAAATGCTGCTAAGAGTTGTTCTTTTGCTAAGTTGTTAAGTTTCATTCAAGTTATTAGCTAAGTTTTGTTAAGTGTTATTCCTGTGTTAAATTATTGAGTCATTGTTTTTAAGTTAGGTTAAGTACTGTTAAGTGCTGTTCTTTTGCTAAATTGTGAAGTTGACAGTATCAGTTAAGGTTAAGTTAAGTCCTTTTAAATTTCACCTCTGTTAAACCTTTTGGGCTGTATTCCTTTTATCCTTGCCCTCCTTGTCCTTATGTCACACACACACGCAGGGAGTGTTCTTGGCTTATTGCTGGTTTGATTGCCTGGATTGTGATTGGTTTTGTTGTTGCTTTGTTTCCCTGGTTTGCCTGAAGTGTCCAGTCAGGAGCAGAGTGACTCTTGCCAAGGAACTTTGTGGTTCTGTCCCTTAATATTAAATCTGGTTTTTGCTGCTCCCTTGCTGGGGATTTTTTCAGCGCTCTCAAGGCCTCGTTGGTACCAGGGTGAAGGAGCCCTGGCCCAGGCTCTGGCCCTGGGGGACATGGGGAAGCTGCCGGGGGTCCCTGTCCCCCTGTGCCACCCCCAGGGCCCCGGCCCCCCATCCCCGTGTCAGGCTCTGGGGTCGATCTCGTGGAACATCCTCTGGGGGAGGCTGCGGCGCCGGGGGCAGGGGGACCCGGGGGGACAGGGGACCCCGCTGTGCACGAGCAGGGTTGGACTGCTCTGGGGGGAACTGTGAGGGGGGCCGGGGCAGAGTGACCTCCCCAGGGACCTCACACAGCCCCTGTGATGTCCCAGAGAACCCTGTGATGTCACACTGCCTCCTGTGATGTCACACAGCCTCCTGTGATGTCACACAGTCTCTTGTGATGTCACAGAGCCAATTCTATGATGTCACCCTGTTATGTCATACAGCAGTGCTGTGATGTCACAAAGTCACCGTGTGATGTTACTGTGTGTTCTGTGATGTCACAGCCTGCTGTATGATGTTACACAGCCACCCAGTGATGTCACAACCCACTCTGATGTCACAGAGCACCCCTCTATGATGGCAGGATCTGCTCTATGGCCTTCTACCCTACTCTATGATGTCACAGCCAGATCTTTGATGTCACAACCCACTCTCTGATGTCACAAAACCCTCTCTGTGATGTCATACTGCCACTCTGTAATGTCACAGCACACACTTTGACCTCACAGCCCCCTCTATGATGTCATACAACCATGCCATGATTTCACAGCCTGCTACTTTGTGATATCATAGCTGTCTAGGTTTGGAAAGGCAGGTGTCTGATAAGGAAGGCAGGAGCCTCCTCTGAAATGGAAAATTTAAAACCCCCCTATCAAATTGCTCTAAATTTTAAATTCAGGGGCTCTCAGGCAAAAAAGTATGGGAGCAGGGAATAACAGTTCTTTAATAGGGAAGAAAATATAAAGATAAAATAAACTATGCAGTAAAGTAAATCGACACTGACAGAGTCAGAACACAACCTGACACCCTGTGTTGGTGTTGGTAGCAGTCTAATTGGAAATGTGGCTGCAGTCCTCCTGGAGCATCAGGTGTGTTTCTGCTGGAGCAGGGATCCTGTAGGAAAGGATGTGGTCTTCCTTTGAAGATCCAATGGAAGAAGAGAGCAGCTGTTCCTCTGGGAAATCCAGTGGAGAAGCCGTGCTGGTGTTCCAGAATTTCCAGATTATATATGGGTAGAATGCTTGGCTCTTCCCTCTGGGCGGAGCATCTCCCAATGGGATGCCGTAGTTCTTATCAATCATGCAGTGACATTCAATAGCCTGTTATCAGCAGATGTCTCCCAGGAGGGAGGAGTGGTTGTGGAAGAGGTAAGGAAAACTGCCCACTTAACAGAAGACAACTGCCATAGAGATGGCAAATAGAATACAATTTGCTTGACAATCCAGACAGGAGGAGAGATTCACCCTGTGCCAGGAAGGTGGGCAGAGCTTCAGCCAGAGCTCAGAGCTGTTCATCCATGAGCAGTTTCATGATGGGGAGAAGCCCCACAAGTGCTTGGAGAGTGGGAAGAGCTTCGGCTGCAGCAGTACCCTGATGTGCTACAGATGATCCACACCGGGAAATGGCCCTATGAGTGTGGGGAGTGCGGGAAGGGCTTCAGCTGCAGATCCACCCTCTTTACCCATCAACGCATCCACACTGGGGAGAGGCCCTACGAGTGTCCTGAGTGTCAGAGGAGGTTTCAGACCAGCTCCGATCTCCTCCAACATGGATGAGAGGCTCTTCCACTGCCCCAGCTGCGAGAAGGGCTTCAAGCAAAACTTCAGTCTTGTCAAGCACAAGCACATCCACACTGGGGAGACGCCTACGAGTGTCCCCAGTGTGGGAAGAGCTTCACCCAGAGCTCTCACTTGACCAGACACCAATGGAGGCACCGGTAAGGGAAGCCCTGTGAGTGCCCCAACTGTAGGAAGAGCTTAGTGCGCTGCCCCAGCTCCATCCCTATGGGAGGACCCATGTTGGTCAGAGCCCTGGTGATCCATGTTCCCAGTGATCCCTGCTGAGGAGACACCTGGCTGCTTATCCATGTCCTCCTGGATCCCCTGGATGAACACAGCAGCAGGAACATCCATCAGGACTCTGATCTAAACTGGAAATTGATTGGGAAGAAGTGATTTGTTGAATTTACACCCCAAAAACACCTGCTCTGTTCAATTGTTTCTTCTGGTGGCATCAAGCAGTGCTGCATGATCTTGGAGGTCTTTTCCATCAAAATAATTTCCATTTTCACCCTCTCTAAACAACCAAATCTGGGGTGAAAATAAAGAAATTAAACAAAGAGATCTAAAGCTGCACCATTTACTGGGATTTGGGGGTGAATTTGGGCTTGGTTCAATGGAATATTTGAGAGGATTTGGGTGTTCTGAGGCTGTCAAAACCAGGGGACATGGCCACAACCTCAGAGGTGTGTGGGCAGAATGTGTTCACCTGACTCCATCTGTTCTCCAGGAATTCTGGTTGTCTGTCCCAGTTCCTGGCCTGGGTCCCCCCCATTTGGGGTGTTCCCTCAAAGTGCCCAAATCACTGCTGAAGTGCCAAGCTGCTCCTGGCTGGGGATGTTCCTGTCCACCAACCTCTCCTGCTCAGTGCCATGGGAGGTGGGAGGGGTTTTAGGGACTCCTGTGGGGACTGAGAGAGGCTCTTGTGGCTCTTGGGAGAATTTGTCTTGCTGGGAGAGGGTTTGGGGGCCTTCTGGGAGGGTTGTGAGGATTTGTGTGTGTTGGCAGGGCTGTGTGTTATGGAGAGAATTTGGGTGGGACTTAGGGGAGATGGGAAGGGGTTTTGTGGTTTCTGGGGACATTTATGTTGCAGGGAGTGGTTGGGGGTGTCCTGGCCAGGAGCTGTGGGGTGGTGCGAGGGGACTGGGAGTAGCTGTAGGGTTGGGAGGGGGTTTTTGGGTAGTCGTGACCCCCCAGACCCCCAAAGCAGCCACCAGACCCCACCCCACGAGATACTGCCAGGGGTCAGGGGCTCCATGTTGGGGTTCATCCTCCTGGTGCTGCAGGAGAAGGTGAGGGGGGGTCCTCAGGGACTGTGTGTGACCCCCCCCTAGAGCATGTGTGACCCTCCCATCCTGGTGTCACCTCCTTGTCCCTCCCCACAGGGCTCCTGCCCCAGCTCCTGCTCCCCCAGAGGGAATTTGGGGAGGGGGCAGAGGGGGTGCACAGCCCCCACTGGGGGATGACCCCAGCCCAGCCCCTTTGTTCAGCATCAAGCTGGGCTCGGGGCTGCAGGAGGAAGAGCTGATGGGAAGCAGATCCTGCAGCTGGGACAGTGCTTGGGGTCAGGGCAAGGTCCTGCCCTGCACACCTGGCTCAGGTGTGACCCTGCCCTGGCAAGGGAGCGGGACATTCCCATGCCCACGGATCAGGGCTGGGAGCAGCACTTGGAGCACGGACATGGAAATACTGGGAGCAACTGGGAGCACACTGAGGGCTACTGGGAGCAACTGGGAATGATGGGTGAGTGCTGGGGGCAACTTGGATATACTGGGAATGAGTGAGATCAGCCTGTGGGCAACTGGGGTGACTGGGAATGAGCAACTGGGATATACTGGGAGTGTCTGTAATGATACTGGAGGGGACGACACTGGGAACAACTGGGACCATGTTGGGAGCAACTGGGGGCAACTGGGAGTGACTGTGTCTGTACTGGGGGCCAGTGAGATCATACTGGCAGTGACTGGGGCCGTACTGGGGCAAGTGGGGGCAAGTGGGATCATACTGGGTGGAATTCAGACGACATTGAGGGGGACTGGGATCATACTGGGAGTGACCAGGAGCACGCTGAGGGCAGTTTGGACAATGTTGGAGACAACTGGGATATACTGGGAGAAACTGGAACTGCACTGGAGGGTGATTTGCAGTAGCTGTGAGCAACTGGAATCATGCTGGAAGCAACTGGAAGTGGGAGTGACTGGGAGCATGCAGGGATCAACTGGGATATACTGGGAGAGACTGGGGATCACTGGGATCATACTGGGAGTGACTGGAACCAGGGCAATGGCCTGGGCTGGGTGATGTGGGGCCTCAGGGAGCAGAGGGAACACTGTGACACTGCAGGGCCTGATGGAACCAGGGGGACATTGTGACACTCTGGGCCCGCCCTGGCCATGGGGTGTTTCAGGAGCCCCGGGGAGCCCAGGGCAGCAGAGCAGAGCCCCTGGCTCAGGGGCAGCAGCTCCCTGGGACACCCTGATCAGCCACCAGATGATCCACACTGGGGAATGGCCCTACGAGTGTGGGGAGTGTGGGAAGGGCTTCAGCTGCAGCACTGCCCTCGTCACCCACCAGCGCATCCACACTGGGGAGAGGCCCTACGAGTGTCCCCAGTGTGGGAAGAGCTTCAGCAGCAGCTCTCACTTGACAAGACACCAATGGAGACACCAGTAAGAGAAGCCCTGCAAATGCCCCAAATGCATGGAAGAGCTTCATGCACCGCTCCATCTTCATTCCCCATTGGAGACCCCACGTTGGGAAGAGCCCTGGTGATCCATGTTCCCTGTGATCCATGCTGGGAAGACACCTGTACCTTTTGTTGCCCCTGCCAATGACATGATGTGGGATTGGAGAACATGAGGGTCTGGCCATGGCCCTGTCATTACATTCAGTCCCACCTCAGATCATTGCCAGGGACAGGAAAGGGACTCTCTCTCTCTCTCTCTCTCTCTCCCCAGGGAGAAGGGTGTCCTTTCCAGACAGGATGAAATACGTTGCCAGGAAGAGCCAGTTGTTGATGTTGATGTTTTCTCTGTAAATAGTTTTATTTATCCCTTCTGTTATCAATATTGTTTCTGTTCCATTTGTTCCTTATCTCGTTGCTGTTCCCAATAAATTGTTCTTATCCCAGCCTGGGATCTTTGCCTTTTTTGCTTTCCACGGGAGGCGGGAGGGCAGCGAGGGCAGCGCGGTTTTAGCGGGAGCAGGAAATTGGGGAATCCCATTCCTGAAGCCCAGCCCCTGGAAACCGAGCATCCCAGCTGGTGCCAGCCCTGGTGGCCATGGCAACCACCCCTGGCATGGGGTCTCCATGGAGCTGCCAAGGGACTGAGCAGAGCAACAGGGGGCTGGTGATGGTTGCCTGCTAAGGATCAGATTTGTCACAGGCCTTCAGAAGGGTTCCATGGGATCTTTCCAAGAGTCTCCAGGCTGTTCCAGAGCTGCAATGTCACAGGCACAGACAGGGGCTCCATGGAGACCTCCCAGGGCTTTCTGGGATGGTAAAGAGCCCTGTGGTCAGAGGCAGTCACAGCCATTCCATGGTGACATCCCAGGGCACCCTGGGCTGCAAAGGCACCGATCTGTCACAGGCACTCACGGGGGCTCCATGGTGACATCCCAGGAGTCCCCAGGCTGCCAAAGAGCCGGGATGTCCCAGACACTCACAGGGGCTCCTGTCATGGGCACAGTGGGAGCTTCAGGTAAAGTTTATTAGAGAAGCTCCTGTTGGGTCACAAGGTGCAGAAAGGATCCCCAATAGACCCCACAGATTCAAGTAGGATTCAAAGGAGAAGAAATAGAGAACAACAGAAAGACAGAAGATCCATAGAAAGACACGCACATGGGCACCAACTGCTGGGGTTCCAGCATCACCAACAGAGGAGGCTCAAAAGAAGGCAGGATCCAGACCCTGGGCTGGCCTCGTGCTCCAGCTTTTAACCCCCTGGGCCTTCATGGCCCCGCCCCTAGGGTGGGACTGTCAGTTGCTTGTCCAATCAGAGACAGGGTAGCACCAGCTGCTGCTGTGTGATTGATTGATTGATTGATTGACAGCTGGGCCAATCAGAGCTGGGTTAGCACCGCCCCTGCTGTGTGATTGGCAGCTCTGCCAGGCCAGGGCTGGGGGCGGGGCTCTGTCCCACCACAAACCAAGGCCTGACCGGGCCCTTGCCCCACACGGGCATTCCGAGCATCCCAAGGTGTCTCGGGACATGGATCTCATCCAGCCTCTGACAGCGACCACGGTGACACTACGGAACCTCATGGAACCATGGGTCAGTTGTGACAATGGAGATCCAAGGAAACGATGGTGAGACTGTGGAATCCAGGAATCATGGAATCAAGGAGACCATTGTGCAAATCATGGGCCCTGTGGAAGCAAGGATCAATGATCAAACTGTGGTTTGATTGGGATTGATTTAAAATAGAAACAAGGAGCCATTGTTTCACAGCGGGGCTGCGTGGGGCCAATGGACCCTTGTGACTCTGTTGGGGCTCATGAAACCAAGAAGCCATTGTGACATTGCCAGACCTCATGGAATCAAGGAGACCATTGTGACAATGTGGGGACCCATGAAGTCCATGGAACATGGAACAGGTCTGCCTGGTTTGGCCTCCTGGGGGCTGTCTGACAGGTCCCACTGAATTTGGCATGTCAAGGGCCACTTCCCATCTGACTGTGAAGCACTGGGGCTCTGTGCTTTTATTCCTATGGAAAAGAACTGTCTTTCTTGTCTAGGCACCCATGGCCAAAATTGGGATTCTGCATCTAAAATTCTCTATATCCAAGGGTTACTCCCAGACAAAATCTGCCCATACAGTCAAGTCTGGCCGGCCTTGGCCTCTGGTGACTGCCTCTCATCTGCCCCTGCACCACTGGGGCTCACTTGTTTCCTTCCTATGGAGACCATTGTGACACTGCGGAGCATTGTGGAACCAAAGGGCCATGGTGACACTGCAGGCCCTTGTGGAACCTGTGACACTGTAGGAACTTGTGGAACCAAAGGAATCATTGTTGCCCTACGTGGCCCTAATGGACCCAAGGGGCCATTGGACACAGCCAGGCTTCATGGAACCAATAGACCATTATGACACTGTGGGGCCTTGTGGAACCATGGAGACCATTAGGATCCTTAAGGACTTGTGTAATCAAGGGGCCATTATGAAACCTGAGGGCATCAGGGAAGCCAGAGAACCATTGTGACACTGCAAGGCCTCATGGAATCAAGGAGCCATTGTGGCACTGCAGGGCCCTGTGGAACCAAGGGAACATGAAACAGGTGTGGCTGCCTTGGTCTCCCAGGGCTCACCTGACAGGTCTGGCTGACCTTGGAATGTGGAAGGCCACTCCAATCTGCTCCTGAAACAGTGGGGCTCTGGGCTCTTCTTTTTATGGAAAAGAACTTTCCATTTTTTCCAGGCATCCATGGCTAAAATTAGGATTTCACCTCCAAATTTCGGTGCATCCGAGGATTGCTCCCAGACAAAAGTTGCCAGGACAGACAGGTCTGGCTGGTCTTTGACTCCTGAGTGCCAGAACTCACCTGTTTTGCAAACACTGGAAAGGGCTCTGTGCTTTTCTTTGTATGGGAAAAACCCCATCCCTCTTCTCCAGGCACAAATGTTTTAAATTAGGACTCCACATTCATAATTTGAAATATCCAAGGGCTGCTCCAAGCAAACCTGCCAGGACAGACAGGTCAGGCTTGCCTTGGCCTCTGGTGGCTGCTGTTCATCAGCTCCTGAAACATGGGGGCTCCGTGGTTTCCTTCCTATGCAGACCAATGTGACACTTGGGAGCCTTGTGAAATGAAGGGGCCATTGTGGCACTGCAGAGCTCCATGGATCCAAGGGACCATTGTGACACTGTGGGGCCTCGTGGAACCAAGGACATCCCTGTGGCTCTGTTGGGCCGCATGGTCCCAAGGGGCCAGAGCAAAGCAGCGGTGTGGGAGTTAGCCCAGCTGTAACTCAGAGTCAGCCAGATTTTACCCCGGAAGGCATGAGTTTCAAGTCCTAGGAATCATTTGTTTAAATTAAAGTGAGCTTGAAAGTTCTCCAAAAAGCCTTTAGTGTTGCTATGCTAAGTTGTCCAAGTTCTATTCCCCTATTGGTTACTTGTTTCCCCTATATGGTTATTGTTCTAGAGTGTTCTACACCCAAGTGTACATGTTGTTGCTCCCCTTTGTCTTGGGTCTTTGGAACCTGCCCCTCATACTGTGCTCGACTTGTCCATGTTTATTGTTTTTCGCTCTGTTAATAAAGTTCCTTTTAAACAACTCCATTGATCCTGCTCCTTTTCATTTTTGCCACCCTTGCCCTGAAGTCAGGGAACCAGAGAGGTTTGTCACAGCCACCCTCATTGTGACCTTTGGTGCCCAAACAGGGACCATGACACTCAGGGCTCCCTGTGTCAGTCACGTCAGCTGGGGTTAGCTGATGGATAGGCCAGTGCTCCCCGGGATTTTGGATTGTGCCGGGCCCAGTGGATTCATCGTTGCTTCGAGGGACCTTGCCCAGGATAAGCAGGGACAACGATGGTTTCACCTGCATAGGATTGCAGATGGGTTTGGGGAAATGCAAGACATTTATTGCCCATTTTGCCACAGTGTTTTTACAATATGCACCCAGGTCCCATAATTGATTTGGGGTGTTCCGGTGGCTCTTCCCCATAAGGCAGAGAAAGAGAAAAATGGGCAGCCAGATGTCCAAAGTAGAAAGGAGCATACATGGATGCTTTAATTCTCACAGATCGTGACACAATATCTTCAAAGAACGAATTAAAATCAATCATGAGGTGGATCATTAAAAATTTTCCAGACACCTCTGCTCATGAAATCCATACCATTGAATTTTGGGACTCAGTGAGAGTTAAACTGTACAACCTTTTGATCAAAATGGACCCCATTGCATCCCACATGCTCCCCTTCTTCCACACCATCCTTCACCAGCAAGCAGTGGGTTGAAAACTCAATCCGTTGGTCACTCCTAAGTCGGGACCTCCCCTCAAACCTGCCTTTCTCAGACCTTCCAAGATGGTCCAAGATGGCAATGGCCACGCTGTCTTGGAGCATCATGCCCTGGAGACTCAAGATGGAAGGAGCCTGAATGTGGCTCAGGAGCCTGACCATCCTCCCTCCATCTTGGCTCCTCCACTTCCTGCTACCACAGCCTTCTCTTCCGCCCTGAACGAACCTCCAGACTCCACCCCCACAACTGTGGGTCACGCCCCCACTGTCAATCATTCCACCTCCACCCTGGGCCATGCCTCCATTTAAGAAAGGAGACTGGCAAACAACCTCAAAACTCCTCATTGCCCTCATGTGTTATGAAAGAAGGGGACAGAATCCCAGCTATCAGCCAATGGTTTATGGGGAAATCAAGGATCTGTGTAGGGCAGCTAAAGACCATAGGAAGGACTTATCTTGTTCTAATGGCCTAATGAGGGCCATGTTTACAGCACATGCCTTAACCCTCTATGATTTAAAATATATTATGACCATGTTGTTGTCACCTACAGAATACACCCTGTGGGAAGGGGGATGGAAGTGTTTACTAAATCAATTAATAGCAGACTATGCTAATAATGAGGCAAGGGTGGAATTGACAATCAGCCATCTAGCTGGAGAAGGACAGCACAGCCTACCAGATGATCAAGCAGCAGGTATCTCCAGAGAAGTATTGGATGATATCAAAGAGATGGCTTTGAAAGCTTTAATCTAGGTATTGGATGGTAGCACCCCCAATTTGGAGTACCTTGGGTGGCTGCAGCTAAAGCTTTAGGACAATCAGACCATCCTGGGTGCCTGTTGAGTAAGCAAACCAATGCTGCCTCCCTCACATTGAGTGGCTGCTCTCAGACACAGAGACCATCAGACACGCCACCTTGCAGAACAGCGATAGAGTTTTTACTCTGGGCACATGGGCATGGCTGTGTAGACTCTGAGGGCATGTGCTGCATGAACCTCTCCAGCCACAGCGAGTCAATCCACAAGAGCATTCAGGTACTGAAGGAAGGGTTCAAGAAGTTTCAAGTGGAAAACAAAGATTAGTTCAAAAACCTCTTCCAATCGATGGGACTAAAGGGTTGGATGATGTCTAGCTAAAACAGGACAATTGATTCTCTTAGTAGTTGTTATTGTATTGTTAATTGTCCCATGCTTGCTTGGATGCTTTTAGAAAGTTATACAAAAATCTTTCAGTTCCATCTTTGATGTAAAACAGAAAGGGGGAAGATACCCAACACAGGCTCCTCATGGACTCCTTGGAGGAGAGAAATGGAGGCCAGGATGGCACAAAAACCTCTCAGAGACTCAGTTTGGGAAGGAAAATCCTTGAAAGTACCTAAAAGTATTCTTAAATCCATAAAGTACCTGAAAAACCTTGAGTATCTGAAGGGATTAATGAGCCCCACTGAGCGTCAGTGCAAAGCTCTCCAGGGACTCGTTAAAGCAGATAATTGGGGCCATGATTGCACAAACCTCTCACAGAGTCTGTATACAAAGGGAAACACCAAGTACCTTTAAATAATTGGAGTATCCTGAAGCATTAATGAGCCCCACTGAGTGTTGTTACTGACAAAGCCTCTCCAGGGACTAATTACAGCAGATAATTGGAGGCCAGGATTGCACAAACCTCTCAGAGACTCCAAGGCAAAAGCCAAAGCCAAAGTCCTTTGAAAAACCTGCAGTCCCTGCAGGGAGCATGAAGGAGCCCCCAGGGCCATTGCTGAGCAAGGCTCCCCAGGGACTCCTTGCAGCAGATCCTTGAGGCCACTGGGATGTGGGCTAGGGGGGGATGCTGAGGGCAGCACAAGGGGCTGACAGTGCCCAGCCTGGCTGGGGCTGTGCCAGGAGGCCCCAGGGCCTCAGGACAAGGTGTCTCCTCCCAGCCCTTGCTGGCACAGACCCTGCTGTGCCCCAGGGCACCAAGACTTGGCTTCTCTTTGTCCCCACCTGTCATCACTGCCTGCAGTTCTCTGCTCTGCCTGGGGTTTAGGGACACTTGCTCAGTCGTGTCCCTCTCTGGGACCCATTAAAAGTCCAGGAAAGTTTGGAGTTGGATTCTGCCTTGGAGTTCTGGAGAGGTTTCTTCAGCTCCCTCTCAGGGACTGATGTCCAGGGCCTGAGCACAAAGCCCCAGAGGCTGATTAAAGTCCTTGTGCCGTGTCTGTGCTGCTGAGCTGGGCTGGGCTCCTGGCCCAGAGGCAGCTCCTGCTCACCAAGAAGAGCTTCAAAAGCACATTTCTCTGGATGAGCAGCTCTTGTGCCAGCCCAGCAGGGCTGGGGCACTGCCTGCAGCCAGCCCGGGCACAGCCCAGAGGCACAGAGAGCTTCAATCAGTCAGGGCTGGGAAGGGGCTGAGAAGTGCCTGGGGCACAATCACTGCCAGCCCTTGGCACAGGAACCTCTGGCTGCAGGACAATGCAGCTGCAGCTCCTGGAGCCATCTCCTGCAGCTGGAACATGCCAATGCCTGCAGAGCCTGTGAGTACATTCTCTGCTTGTCTCTTGTGCAGAGCAGCCAGGGGTGCCCAGGGCTGTCCTGCAGAGCAGGGTCCTGCAGCCCAGGGCGCTGTGCTGGGGCAGGGACTCTGCTGCCTGCCAGGGACAGCTCTCAGCCAGCCCTGGCAGCTGCTGCCAGCGCTGGGGGACAAGATCTGGCTGGGAGGAGACAGCTGGTGAGGCTTGGGAGTGTTCTCCTTGTGTGGGGAGGATGCTGCATTGTTCAGGACTGCTCCTAGCATGGCATTTAACTGCAGAATTTAGATTATATAGGGAGCACAGCAAGGCAGGGGATGCATAAAAGGGGAAATCCTGCTTTTCATTCTACTGCTCTGTGATGCCTTGATGGGAAATTGTACATACATATTCATCCCTGAGGTAAGGCTGAGGAAACATAATAAATTATCTGAGATCTGAATAAAGCATGCAGTGAAAGAAATCAGTCCTTTGAGGCAGCATCAGTGTTGCTTTTCCAGCCTCCTCAGGGTTGCTCTGACGTTGCCATCAGAGCCTGCAGAGCCAGAGCTGCCCCTGGGCAGTGCCTGAGCTGGGAGGGCTCTGCAGGGCAGAGCTGAGCCCCCAGGGCTGGGCTGGGCTCTGGCAGCACTGGCAGGGCCCAGCCCTGGGCACAGGGAAGCAGCTGCTGGCAGGGACAGCTCCAGGCAGCAGAGCCCTGGGCAGGCAGTGGGGGGAAAGTGCCCCCAGGCTGTGCTGGGATATTTCAAGTCCTCTCCAAACCCAACTATTCCATGATTACTTTTCTTACAGATCCCCATGCCAAGGCACAGCAAATGTCCAACAGCAGCTCCATCAATCACTTCCTCCTGCTGGCATTGGCAGACACGCGGCAGCTGCAGCTCCTGCACTTCTGCCTCTTGCTGGGCATCTCCCTGGCTGCCCTCCTGGGCAACGGCCTCATCATCAGCGCCGTAGCCTGCGGCCACCACCTGCACACGCCCATGTTCTTCTTCCTGCTCAACCTGGCCCTCGCTGACCTGGGCTCCATCTGCACCACTGTCCCCAAAGCTATGCACAATTCCCTCTGGGACACCAGGAACATCTCCTACACTGGATGCGCTGCACAGGTCTTTTACTTTCTTTTCTTTATCTCAGCAGAGTTTTCCCTCCTGACCATCATGTGCTACGACCGCTACGTGTCCATCTGCAAACCCCTGCACTACGGGACCCTCCTGGGCAGCAGAGCTTGTGCCCACATGGCAGCAGCTGCCTGGGCCAGTGGCTTCCTCTTTTCACTGCTGCACACGGCCAATACATTTTCCCTGCCCCTGTGCCATGGCAATGCCCTGGGCCAGTTCTTCTGTGAAATCCCTCAGATCCTCAAGCTCTCCTGCTCCAAATCCTACCTCAGAGAGCTTGGGCTCATTGCTCTTAGTGCTTTTTTAGGACTTGGCTGTTTTGTGTTCATTGTTTTCTCCTATGTGCAGATCTTCAGGGCTGTGCTGAGGATCCCCTCTGAGCAGGGACGGCACAAAGCCTTTTCCACCTGCCTCCCTCACCTGGCTGTGGTCTCTCTGTTCATCAGCACTGGCACATTTGCTTACCTGAAGCCCTTATCCATGTCCTCCCCATCCCTGGATCTGTCAGTGTCAGTTCTATACTCAGTGGTGCCTCCAGCCCTGAACCCCCTCATCTACAGCCTGAGGAACCAGGAGCTCAAGGCTGCAGTGTGGAGAGTGATGACTGGATGGTTTCAGAAACATTAAACTGCTGTCAAATTTATGCCAATCATTTGTAACAAATGGAATCTTTGATACTTCTTGTTGGTTTGTTCGTTGGTTTTTTTCTTTTCTTTTACTTTTTCCATATTGTCCACAAATAATGTCATTGTTTGTGCCATTTCTCATATTGTTTCTCTCCACCTTCCCTGTGGCCACACACTGTGTCAATGAGGGGCTGCACTCTCAGTGTATTTAAAGGAACTAAAGGATCTGCCAGCAGAGTTTTCTGCAGAGATGCCCTTTTGTTGCCTTCTCTGGAGCTGCAGCAGCAATGTCTGTGTGCAGAGCTGGGGCAGATCAGTGCTGGCCCAGCAGCTGTGCCCAGCAGCAGCAGCAGCAGCAGCACTTGGTGTTGCCAGTGCTGCTGCCGTGGCCCTGCCCCGCTGCCCTGGTGGCCCTGGTGTTGCTGCAGGGCCTGAGTGCTCTCGGGGCCGGGCACAGCCCTGGGGGTGGCAGTGCCGGGGCTGCAGCAGGGACAGGCCATGGGCACTGCTGGGGCAGCGCTGACGCCTCAGGCCAGGCCCTGGGGGCTCCAGGCTCCTTGCCCAGGCGCTCTCAAGAGCACGGCCAGGCCAATGCTCAGCACAGAAACCCCCATGAGCAGCCCCAGGCTGGCCGTGGGCAGGCTGGGGGCAAACAGCATGGCTGGGGCTCTGCAAGGGCCCTGGGCCAGACGGGAAGGAGCAGCAGAGCAGGGGCTGATCCATGCCCAGTGCGCTGCACAGCCCAGGGCAGTGTCCCAGAGCGTCCTCATGCAGCTGCCAACAACATCCCCCCTCTGCAGCCCTGGCCTCTCCCCCAGCTCACACAGGTGCCCCATCCTTGCAGGCACAGACACGGCAGCACTGCCTCAGCAGCCCCTGTTTGCATTGCACACAGCAGGGCCAGCACCCCCATGCTGTTGCTGTGGGGACATGAACCTGAGGGAGCACAAATGCCATCAGCCCCTGGGGCCAGCAAGGGCTGGGGGACACCAGGGAAACCACTCAGCTTTGTCCTGGCCTCTGCACTCAGCCAGAAAGTTTGTTCCCATCAGCTGGGAGTTTCCTGTGCCACTGCAGACGCTGTTGCTCAGAGCCAGGGCTGCCTGGCAGCCACCCCCAAACTGCCCTGGGCACTTCCTTGGCTTCTCCTTTGCTTTCTTTACTCTTTCCTTGCACAAATTTCTTCCTCTTGCCCACCCCAGGGGGCCCAGTACTGGATACAGCACTTGAGGTGCTGCCCAAGCAGTGCCCAGCACAGGGGAGGAATCCCTGCCCTGCTCCTGCTGGCCACACCATTCCTGATCCAGGCCAGGAGCCATTGGCCTTCTTGGCCACCTGGGCACACTGCTGCCTCATGTCCAGCCTGCTGTCCATCAGTCCCTGCAGGTCCCTTTCTGCCTGGCTGCTCTGCAGCCACTCTCTCCCCAGCCTGTAGTGCTGCAGGGGTTGTTGTGGCCAAAGTGCAGGACCCGGCACTGGGACTTGTTAAACCTCACCTTGTTGGATTTGGGCCCTGGATCCAGCCTGTCCAGGGCCCTGTACAGAGCCCTCCTACCCTCCACCAGATCTACTCTCACACCCAGCTTGGTGTCATCTGCAAATTTGCTGATGCTGGACTCAATCCCCTCATGTAGGTGATCAATGCAGATACTGAAATCCACGCTGGCTGGCTCTGATCCCTGGGCCATCCTGTGGGTGCCCTGTGATGGCACTCAAGGTGATCTGTTCCATAACCTTGCCGGGCACCCAGGTCAGGCTGACAGGCCTGGAGTTCCCCAGCTCCTCCTTCCAGCCCTTCCTGGGGATGGGCTCACACTGGCACCTCCAGTGCTCTGGGACCTCCCTGCTGAGCCAGGACTGATGGTAAATGACGGAGAGCAGCCTGGGGAGCTCATCCACAGCTCCCTCATCCCCCTGGGATGGATCCCATCTGATCCCATACACCTGTGAGCATCTGAGTGGCTCAGCAGGTCAGCAGCTGCTTCCTCCTGGATTCCAGGGGGCTGTTCTGCTCCCTGTGCCCATCCACCAGCTCAGGAGAACACTTGTCCTGAGGACAACCTGTCCTAATATTGAAAATTGAGAGAAACAAGTGTAAAGTAGCTCAGCCTTTTCCTTATTTTTAGTTACTATATTCCCCACTGCACTCAAAAAAGAGTAGAGGTTCTCCTTATCGTTAGATAATAATTTATTTATAGAAACATTTTCTATTGTTTTTCACAGAAGTGGCCAGGTTAAGCTCTAATTGAGCTTTCACATCTCAACTTTTCTTTCTGCATAACCTAACAACATCCTTAAACACTTCCTAAGTTGCCTGACCTTCTGTCAAAAGTTCATGCATTCTTTTCATTCCCGAGTTCCCACAAAAGCTCCATGTGGAGCCAGGACAGTCCTTTCCCTCACGAGCTCATCTTTTGCCACACTGGGACAGGCTGCTCTTCCCCCTTAAGATTACTTTCGTGAAATGTGTCACCCTTCCTTGACCCCTCTGTTTTTAAGGGCTGTTTCTCTTTAAAAATATCAGTACCTGATTCAATACTCCCCAAATCAGCATCCTAAACAGGCCAAAGTCTGCCCTTCCTAATTCCAGTGTAGAAGTTTTGTTGCTTCCCCTCCTTCTTTCACAGAACATTGAAAACTCGATTATTTCATGGTCACTGTGCCCCAGGCAGCCTCTGAGCCCCACATCTGCCCCCAGCCCTTCTCTGTCTGTGAACAGCAGCAGACAGAGCTTTCCTTGGCAGTGGGAGTGTTACCAAAAATTCAGTGAAACAGAAAACTCCTTAACACCATTGTAGCATTAAGAAGCAGCATTCTTTATTCAGCTGGATGCACAGGGGAGAGCTCCTCCCAAAGCCCTGCATGCTGAGTACAGGAAAGTTTCTGTTTATATTCTGTATTTTGCACACACATTCATTGATTGTCTTGGACTAAACACACATATGATAATCATTTCCCCAAAATCATTAGCATATTTCCCCTCCCCTTTACCCATGTGTTCTTCTGTCCTGGGGGTCTCTCTGGTGGTCCCTGGTGGTCATGGACCCCAATGTTCCAGTGGGCCTGGCTGAGCTGGCAGGACCCTGAGGCTGCTGAACTTCCAGTTCCCCTTCTCACACAATGGGCCTTGTGTGGTTTCCATAGGCCTGGGGATGTGGAGAACAAGCTCCAGGTGTCAGCTCAGCTGGTGGAGGCAATTGATCATCTGGTAACATGAGGTCACAGAGTGGGCTATGACATCACAGAGTGGGGCATGTGAGGTCATTGATCACATATGAAATAATAGAGTGCCTCTGTGACATCACAGAGCCAGCTGTGACATCACAGGGCTGATATCTGACATCACAGAGGCAGTCTATGACATCACAGAGTTGGCTGTGACATCAGAGACCAGCTGTGTGACATTAGAGAATGGGCTGTGACATCCCAGAGGGGCTGTGTGACATCCCAGAGGGGCTGTGTGCCATCCCAGCAGGGCTGTGTCAGGTCACTGGGTTGGTCACTCTGCCCCAGCTCCCCCTCACAGTTTCTCCCAACAAGTCCAATGCTGTCCATGCCCAGCGGGGTCCCTGTCCCCCGGGATCCCCCCAGCCCACCTGGAGCCACAGCCTCCACCAAAGGATGTTCCACAGGATCCACCCCAGAGCCTGACATGGGGACAAGGGGCCAGGGCTGTGTGACCAGGACATCAAGGACGTGGATTATCCATGTCACTGTGGCCAGGGTTGGGTTGCCCAGGGCAGGAAAGATGTCTGGCAGCTGGAGCAGGGTCTGGGAAGGGCCTCCAAGGTGGGGCTGGAGCCCTTGGGCTGTGAGCAGAGGCTGAGGGAGCTGGGCTTGTCCAGCCCAGAGCAGGGAAGGCTGAGGGGCTCCTCATCCCAGCCTGGCAGTGCCAGCGACGAGGGGATGGAGAACACAGAGCCAGGCTCTTCACCGGGGGCCTGGTGGGAGACAAAAGCCAATGGGTGGAAGGGGAAAGAGGGGAGATCAGCCAGGACAGGAGGAGATGAAATGAGTCAGGCTGGTTTCAGCATTTCCTCAGCACCAAGAGCAGCCTGACCTCCCTTCTCCATCCACCACTGACAGCTTTGCAAATCAGGAATTGTTGGAGCTGTTTTGCACCCACTCCAGGATGAGCATCCTGATACAAGAACTTAATTGTGTTTATGTCTATCACAGAACCATGTTTGTCCAGAATTACTTTTAGTATGGAAATTACTTGTGGATAGTGGACTCATCAGACACTGCTGGGACATTGAACTTAGCTCAGGGAAGAGTGTGATTGTTATTAAATTGTGTCCTGTTCAACCATGGTCTGTTGGCCATGAGGAGAAACTTTCTGTGCCTCTGAGTCTCATCAGTTCCTGACCCCCAAGGGACACAAACCTGATGAGTTGTGCTTCCCACTGCAGGGGCTGCACTTGCACCTCCCTCCACCCCCAGAGCAGAGCTCCCTTGTCCCAGAGAGTCCCTGGCAATGCAGGGATGAAGGAAACAGGACAGGCTGTGGGGATCAGGGGCAGGGCAGGGCCACAGAGAAGAATGACTTTTGCATTTGCTGGAGCTGTGCCTTCCCTTGGCTTTGTTGGCTGACAAGAAATGAACATCCCTCTGTGTCTCGGGCAGCTCCTTCTCCAAGGAAAGCAGGTGGGAGTTGGAGCCAAGGAGCTGAAAGCTGCAGGTGCAGCCTGGGCTGGAGGAAGCTCAGATTTGCACAAGGCTGCTCTGAGTGCCAGGGCTTGGATGGGGGAAATGGTGGGCTGGGGGTAGGGACAGAGTCTGATTGATTGTCAGCCATGAAGGGTCTGGATTTTCATATCCATTCAAACTGCATGAGGATGTACTGGGATTCAGTGTCAATTGGAGATTGCACATATCAATGAATTAACAGGAAAACAAAACTAAACAGGACCTAAAAAATCTTTTCTTGCTGTCTTTTTAAATATCATGTATTCAGTTTGAATACACTACTGAGATCTACTTAACCACAAAGGATTTGAAAATTAAAATCAAATGATTCCCAGAGGCTTGGCTTGTTCAGGTGTTCTGAATGTTCATGAGCCCTGGGACACTGAATTCCTGCACTGAAGAGCTGAAGGCTGAACAAGCCTCTGGAGCAGTGAAATTCAGCAGCAGCCTCCAAGTTGCTGAGGATGTCAGCAGCCCCCAGTGAGGCCATCCCTGCCCAGAGACCGTGGGGGAATGGGCAGACAAGGAGAGCGTCCCTGGGGCTGGGGCAGCACAACTCAGAGGCACCAGCGGCTCCAGCTGGGCAATGGAGTGTGGAATGTGGCTGGGAAAGCCCTGCCTGGGCTGGGCCAAGCAGCACACACAAGCCCTGACTCCCATCCCTAAAATAACTCTCTCAAGGAGACATTTGAACGGAATTACAATTGTTTGTGTCCTCTGAGTTGGACTCCCTGGAGAAATACCAACAAGAGATTCTCAGGAGCTGAAAAGAACAAAACAGGCACTACTGGGAGCTTTAGAAAATCAGAGAAACTTTGGCAAATGGTTTATTATGACATTGTAGTGGCTTTAGTTTGTTAATTTAAGATTTTTCTAATCTTGAGATTTCTTAATTAATGTATTGATGAGTTTGTTCAGTTTTAGTGTCGGTTAATTATTTATGTATTTATTTTGTTGTGAGATAGGATTACGGGAAAGGTAAAGTAGTCCTAACATTTTAAAAGGGTACAGAGACATTTTTATTAAAAGTAAATTTAAAAAGAAAAATGTAGTAAGAATTAAAATAAACCCTTTAGAACACTTTTTTTCTTTATAACTTTTTCTTTTTACTGACAATGTAAAGTAAGTAAACTTAAAATTTCTAGCTCGTTTACTATTTCAAGAATAGTCTTTTAGTTTACTTTAGGAGAGAAGTTTTTCTTGTTAAGGTTATGGAGATTTTTTAACAAGAAGAAAATTTTTTTTTTGTGGTTCTTAATTCTGTCATGGATAACAGTTGTCTGGGGAACTTTGTTCTTGTGAAGTTGTTTTTATTGCTACAAGCTTTTTCACAGCTTGTAGATGGGCCATGTCAACTTATGGGGTATTGCTTTAAAGATGAGTTCTTTAAGGGTAAAAGTTTCTATTTTTTACTTTTAAAATTATTTTTATCTCTGGGAATAGAGATCTTCTCTTGTGCATACTGGATTACTTGGATTTTCTCCCTGCTGTTTAAGCTTTTGATGAAATTACAGTTATTTAATTTGTTTATTTTAGTATGGAGGGTTTTTTTTGATATTAATTGTAATTTTTTAAAAAAGATTTTTGTGTTATAAAGAAAAAGAGTTTTTTCATTATAGTTAACAAGAGGATTTAAGTTTTAAGCTTAAGGTATTTTTTCTTCTTTTTTATTTGGGATTTAATTTCTCCTTTACTGACTTTATGGTTTTATATATTTTTTTATATGGTGGTATTTTGTTTTTTTCTTTTACTCGATGGAGCAATGAAGTATTGAAAGGATTAACACCTGACCTGCCAGTAACTTGTGGTGGAAGTTGTGGTTGGGTTGTGTTAGGATTGGTTTTATGGTTGGTTTTGGGTTTTTCTTTGTGTTTAATTTTAGTTGTAGGGTTATTTTGTACGGGTGGTAGGTTGTAGGGGTTTTTGGTTTGAGTTGTGTTGGGGAGAGGGGACTTGATGGTGAGATTTTAATAGCTGTGGCTGGCTTTGTTCTGGTTGGGGTTTTGTAGCCTCTTTTGTTTTCCTGTTTGGGAGTTGTTGGGGTTTGGTTTGGTCAGAATGGGGCCGATGGGGGGGGGCAGCCTGGAGAGGGGGGAAGGGGCTCAGCCCATGGCAGGGTTGCTTGGTTTGGTTTGGTTTGGTTTGGTTGGGTTTGGTTTGGTTTGGTTTGGTTGAGATGGGGGCCAGGGCCATGGCCCGCTGCTTCTTTGTTGACTGGAAACGAAAGAGGAAGTTCCTGGGTTTTTTCATAATTAACATTTGTGTTTCACAGAGGCGTGTTCAGAATCTCAGTGGTTTAACAGATTGTCAGTGACACAAAAAGTTTTACATTACTTTTAGAAATTCTTGTCATGTATTACAACAGATATTCAATCAACAAAAAACACTTCTTAAAGCATTGACTTGGCCCATTCAACTTCACAAACTCTAAGCCTGTTCAATTTAAAATCAATCAACATTTGCAGGAGCACAGAAACAGAAGAAGAAGATGCAGAAAGAGAAAAACTCAAAAAAGATACAGAGAAGCACACACACAGCTACCAACTCCTGGATTCCAGCAGAGTTCAGAAGGAAATTCCAAGAGGAAGCAGGGTCAAGATGTGTGCTTGCCTTGTGGTCAGCCTTCAATACCCCTTGGTCTCCCTGGGCCCTTCCCCCAGGTGGGGCTTGGGCTCATTTGGTCCCTCAGGAGCTGGGCTGGGGCTGCAGAGGTGGCTGTGGAGCATTGCCTGTGCTGTGCCAGGGACTGGCAGCCACTGCTGGGCTGGGATAGAGGCTCTGGGGGGATTGGGGTTCCAGGGCAGGGGTGGGCTGGGCTTCCAGGGCAGGGCCGAGCTGGACCTGCCCCTTCCTCCCCCACACATGAAATGTTTTGAGCTAACAGTCTCCTCCAGTCTGTCAGAACAGGGAATGTTGGAGGTGAAATCCCAATTCTGGCCATGGGCACCTGGGCAAGAAAAATAATTCTTTTCCATAGCACAGAGCCCCAGTGTTTGGAAGGCAGGTGAGAGCCTCACTTGGCCAAGGCCAGCCAGACTTGTCAGGAATGGCAGCTTTTGTCTGGGAGCAGTCCTTGCATTTAAGGAATTTTGGAGTTGGAAACCCAATTGTGGCCATGGGCACACACAGAAGCAGGACAGTTCTTTTCCATAGGAATGAAAGCACAGAGCCTTCCCCAGTGTTTCAGGGACCAATGAGAGGTGACCCTTATGAAACCATTGCCAGCCAGACTTGTCCTGGCAATATTCCTATTGGAAAAATCCCCTGTTCCTAAGGGAAAAATCTGTGGAAATAAGGAAATTTGGAGGTGAAATCCTAATTCTGGCCATGGGTGCCTGGAGGAGAAGGAGATTTCTTTTCCATTGCAAGAAAAGCATGGAGCCCCAGTGTTCCAGCGGCAGATGAGAAGAAACCCTAAACATGCCAAGGTCAGCTGGACCAATCAAGTAGTCCATGGGAGGCCAAACCAGCCAGACCTTTTCTGTGTTCTCTTTTATGAGGCCCTGCAGTATCACCATGGTCCCCTTGGTTCCATTGGGCCCTTCAGTGTCCTAATGGTGCTTTGATTCCATGGGGTCCAGCAGTGTCACAATGGACCCTTGGTTCAATGAGGTCCCAAAATGTCACAATGGTGCCAATGATTCCACAAGGCCCTGCAGTGTCACAATGGTGCCAATGATTCCATGAGGCCCTGCAGTGTCACAATGGTCTCCATGGTTCCCCAGCCCCCACAATGTCACGGGACTCCTCTGTTCTATGAGCCCTGCAATGTCACAATGGACCTTTGGACCCTGGGGGTTTGCAGTGTCACAATGGTCTCCTTTGGCTCCACAGAGTCACAATGGACCACTGATGACAGGAGGCCCCTCTGTGTCACCCTGGAGCTTTGGTTCCATGGAGCCCTGCAGTGTCACAAAGGCCTCTTGGTTTCACCAGGCGCCACAGCATCACAATGATCCTCTTGGATCTGTGGGGACCCCCAGGGTCACAATGGTCTCACTGGTTCCATCAGGCCCCACAGTGTCACAATGCTTTGCCTGTTCCATGGGGCCTCACAGTGTCACAATGGTCTCCATGATTCCATGAGTCCCCTCAGTGTCACAATGGTCTCCTTGGTTCCATGGGTCTGTGAAGTGTCTTAATGGTGTCTCCATGGTTCCACGAGGCCTTGCAATATCACACTTATGACCTTAGATCCATGGGGGTCTCGCAGTGTCACAATGGCCCATTGGTTCCACGATACCACAAATTGTCACAGTGGTCTCCATGGTTCAAGGAGTCCCCGCAGTGTAACAATGGATGCTTGGTTTGATGGGGCCTCTCAGTGACACAATGATCCCTGCATTTCATGGAGCCACACAGCGTCAGTACAATCCCCTTGGTTCCAGGAGGCCCAGGAATGTCACAGTGCTCTCCAAGATTCCATGAGGCCCCACAGTGTCACAATGGTCCCTTGGTCTCACAGGGCCCCACGGTGTCACAATGGTCCCTTGGTCTCACAGGGCCCCACAGTGTCACAATGCTCCCTTGGTTCCATGGGCCCTGTGCTGCTGCATTCCCCCCTCCCCTTCTCAGGCCGCCCTGCCAGATGAGAAATGCTCCTTGGGGCTCGGCCTTGGCCAACAGCCCCTGGGCTCAGCTCCTCTGCAGCTCATCACAAACACTGTCTGCCCCAGGCACTGCTGCTGCCCAACCAGCTCCTGCTTTCTGTAGGAGCAGCCCTGGGAGCTGCTTTTGTTCCCTCAGTGGCACAACATCCCTGTTCTCACCCTGCCAAAGAAAGCTGTTGGTGCCAAGTGCGGCCAGGATGAACCATTGCCTGTAGGTAAGGTTAATTCACAAGGTCTGTTGTTTTGCGGAGAGAGAGAGAAAAAAACTCCACAACTTTGTGAAAGTTGTAAAGTCGGTATGTTTATTATTACAGCGCTGGACGCTGGACACATGCGGAGATTACTCTCTGTAAAAGGCATGTGTACCTCTGGGAACTTCAGGTCGCTTTTTATCCCCCTCTCAAATACATATGCATACAGTTTTACAACAGGTTCATACATATTCATTTTTACAAATTTCGCATGACATTTGCCACCAGTTCTTCTTTATCAGAAAGAATTCCTAGGTCAGGCTGACCTGCTTTTACAGCAGTTTTTCTGTCTCTCTTTATCACCTTCTGTCATGTCGTTCCCCCCCCCCCCCCTCTTATCTCTGTCCTTCATTGATGCAGTTTCCCTTGAGCCTTGGCCTTGCAGTCAGGCCACATATACTTAGAGATGTTTATTTCACCTAAATCAAAATGGATTTCTACTCTGGGGAATTTTTACTCTGTCTCACTATGTGAAGTTAAATGCTGCTAAGAGTTGTTCTTTTGCGAAGTTGTTATGTTTAATTTAAGGTATAAACTGAGTTAAACACTGTTAAATGTTAATCCTCTGTTAAATGAAAACTCATAGGTTGTAGGTTAGGTTAAATACTGTTAGCTACTGAGCTTTTTTTGGCAAAATTGTCCCCTTAAATTTGAGCTACATTAAGCTTTCAGGCCGTATTCCTTTCATCCTTGCCCTCACTGTCTTTGTGTCACACACACACACAGGGACAGTTCTCGGCTCATTTCTGGCTTGATTGCCTGGATTCTGTTTGGTTTTGTTGTTGCTTTGTTTCCTTGGTGTGCCTGAATTGTCCTGTCAGGAGCAGAGTGACTCTTGCCAAGGAACTTTGTGCTGCTGTCCCTTAAAATTAAATCTGGTTTTTCCTGCTCTATGATGTTACACAGCCACCCAGTGATGTCACAACCCACTCTCTGATGTCACTGAGCCACACTCTATGATGGCAAGATCTGCTCTATGGCCTCACACTATGATGTCACAGACAGCTGTGTGATGTCACAACCCCCTCAGTGATGCCACAAAACCCTCTCTGAGATGTTATACTGACACTCTGTAATGTCACAGCACACATTTTGACCTCACAGCCCCCTCTATGATGTCATACAGCCATGCCATGATGTCACAGCCTGCTCTGTAATGTCACAGAATCCCCTCTATGATGTTGTAGCTGCTCAATGACCTTGCAAAAAAAACTCTGTGATGTCATACCTCAATCTGTGACCTCACACAGCACACTCTGTGCTGTCACACAGCCCCTTGCTGACATCACAGCTGCTCTGTGCCTCCATGACACAGCCCCAGAGGAGCTGCTGTGACACAGCCCTCTCTGGGACATGCCACAGCCCCTGCCAGTGCTGAGCCCCTGGGAGCTCTGTCTGTGCCCTGCTGGTGTCCCTGAGGGGCCCTGGCAGTGCCCCAGCCCTGCTGGGCTGTGCACAGGAGCTGCTCCTGGCCAGAGCTGTCTCTCTGCAGCTCTGCTGCCCTTGCCAGGAGCTGCCTCTGGGCCAGGAGCCCGGCCCAGCTCAGCAGCACAGACACAGCACAAGGGCTTTAATGACCCTCTGGGGCTTTGGTGCCCTTTGCATCAGACTCAGTCCCTCAGAGTGTGCTCAAAGAACTTCTCAAGAACTCAAATTAAGGTTGAAATGCTGAAGTTTCTCATACATAAAATAGATCCTTCTGAGGGACAGGACTGCGAAAGTGTCCCCAGGTTCCAGTCAGAGCAGAACTCTGGAGGCAGTGATGACAGGTGGGGACAAGCAAGGAAAAGGTGTCTCTGGTGCTGAGCAAACCTGGATGTGTTTCAGGAATGCAAATGGCCAAGGCCTGAGCCCCAGCCCCTGGCCAGGCAGATCCTGTCCCTCCCTCCTTGCTCAGGGCTCTTCCCAGGATGGGCACTGGCATGTGGGGATGGGCAATGCCAAGGGCAGGAGCATGGGGCGGCCCCTGCCAGGCTGCTGAGCAGGGACAAGGAGGCAATGAGGCCCCAGGCCTGCAAGGGTCACTTGTCCCCTGCTGGCCTCAGGCCCAGGGCCAGCAGCCATGGCCAAAGTGCTGCCGAAGTTGGCTCTGTCAGGGCTGTCTTGCAGCTGCTGCCCATCCCTGTGCCCTGTGCAGCCCAGGCTGTCCTACGGTGTCCCTGTCCTGCGCCTCTGTCCCTGCAGGCTGTGGGCATCCCCCGGCTGCCCCACCTGGCTGGCCCCTTCCTTTGCTGACAGCTCTGCCTCCTGCTTCCTCCTGCCTGCCCACACAAAGCCTTGGGCTGCTTCAGGCTCCTCCTGGGGGACGTGCTGCACCACAGCCCTGCCCTGGCAGGGAAATTCCTTTCTCCTGGTGTCCAGTCTGGACCTTCCCAGGTGCCTTTGGAATTAATTCTTTCTTTCTCTGGCTCCACCATCTCTGAAACCACCCTTCCCTCCCAGGGCTCTCCTCTCATGTCCTCAGTCTCCACCCCACTGAGCACAGAGCTCCTGTTTCCCTACACAGTGGTCAAGCGCTTGAGGCCAAGAGCACCTGGACAAGAGGCACAGTTCTTTTCTATAGGAAGGAAACCACAGAACCCCAGGGTTTGAAGGCAGATGAGAAGCAGTCACCAGAGGCCAGGGCCAGCAAGACCTGTCTGTCCTTGCAGCTTTTGTCTGAAAGCAGCCCTTGGATATTTGGGGAGTTTCGGGGGTGGAATTCCACTTCAGCCACGGGTTCCTGGACTGGAATGACAGTTCTGCATAGGAAGGAAAGGACAGAGCCCCAGTGTTCCAAAGGCTGATTAGAGGCAGCCCCAAGGAGGCCAAGGCAGCCAGATCTATTGTTAGGGAAGAATCCTTGGAGACACAGAATTTGGGAGGCCAAACCCCACTTTTGTCTATTGGGCTCTGGACAAGAAGCACAGGTATTTTCCATAGGAAGGAAAGTGCAGAACCCCAGTGCTTCAAAGGGAGATGTGAGCTGGCCCTTAGCAAGCCAAGGGAACCTGGACAGTCCTGGAAACTTTTGTCTGGAGCTGTCCTTGGATTTAAGGAATTCTGGAGGTGAATTCTCAGTTTTGGCCATGGATGCCTGGACTTGAAAGATGTTTTTTCCCATGAGGAGAAAAGCACACGCCCCTGGTGTTTTGAAGGCAGATGAGAGGTGGCCCCCAAGTGGCCAAGGCCAGCCAGAGCTGTCTGTCCCTCCAGGTGACATATGGGAATAATCCTTGGATATAATCAGATTTGGAGGAGGAATCCCAATTTCAGCCATGAACCCCTGGAGGAGAAGGACAGTTCTTTCCCACAGGAAGGAAAGCACACAACTCCAGGGTTTCAGGAGCTGATGAGAAGCAACCCTCAATATGCCAAGGTCATCTGGACCAGTCGGGCAGCCCCCAGGAGGCCCAGCCAGCCAGACCTGTTTCATGTTCTGGGATCCTTGGGGCCCTGCAGCATCATCACAATGGCCCCTTGGTTCCATGAGGCTCTGTAGGATCACAACAGATCTTTGTTTCCATGAGGCCCAGTGATATAACAATGGTCTCCTTGGCTTCACAGTGGCACAATGGCCCCTTGCTTCCATGAGGCCTTGCAGTGTCAAAATGGTTTCCTTGTTTCCATGGGACTGAGAATGCCACAATGGCCCCTTGGTTCCATGAGGATGCAGAGTCTCAGAATGGCCCCTTGGTTCTATTGGGTTCCTCAGGGTCACAATGGCCCCTTGGTTCCACCAGGCCTGGATGTGTCACAATGGTCCCTTGCTTCCATGAGACCTTGCAGTGTCACAGTGGCTGCTTCGGTTATACGAGACCCTGTGGTGGCACAGTGGCCCCTTGGTTCCAGTGGGTCCTGAAGTGTCATAATGGTCTCCATGGTTAAATGAGGCCCCACAATGTCACAATGGAGTTTTGGTTCCATGACCTTTTGTACTGCCAACAACAGCCAACAACAGTCTCCTTGGTACCACAGTGTCACAATGGACCCTTGGTTCCATGAGGACTCACAGTGTCAGAAGTGTCTCCTTGGTTCCATGAGGCCCTGCAGAGCCCCTTGATTCAACAAGGCCTCAAAGTGTCATCATGGCCTCCAGGATTCCATGAGGCCCCACAGTGTCACAATGGACCTTTGTTTCCATGTGTTCCAGCACTTTGTTTCCATGTGTTCCATGCATCCTTAGTTCTATGGGGCACTGTAGTGTCACAATGGACTCCTTGGTGCCACAGAGTGCCACACAGTGCCACAACTGCCCCTTGGCCTGCCAACACTCCATAGTGTCACAGTGGTTCCTTGCTTCCATGAGACTTTGTAGTGTCACAATGGCCCCTTGGTTTAGTGAGGCCTTTGGCGTCACAATGGTCTCCATGATTCCACAAGGCCTTGCAGTGTCACAACACACTATTGGTTTCACTGAGCCCCACAGTGTCTCTGTGGTCCCCTTGGCTCCACAAGGCTCTGAAGTGCCACAAAAGACCTTTGGTTCCACAAGGCCTCAAAGTGTAAAAATGGCGTCCATGGTTCCAAGAGGCCCTGTTGTGTCACAATGGCCCCTTGGTTCCAAGAGGTTTCTCAGGGTCACAATGGTCTCCTTGGAGCTGCAATATCACAATAGACCATTGGTTCAATGTGGCCACGATGTACCAAAACGGATTTTGGTTCCACGGAGTTCTGCAGACTCACAAAGGACCCTTAGTGCCCTGACTTTGCTCAGTGCCACAGCTGACTCCTTGTTCTGTGAGGCCCCACCACCATCAAATATCCAAAATATCAGAATAAGACTCCTTAACACTAATTTCTTATTTAAGAGGATATAATTTATTCGGGTCTGAGGTCTAGTGAGGGATAACTCGTAACCTTATGTGGACATGTAATTCTACCAGCATCACTACATGCATATTACAATTTACCCATAAAACCCACCTCAAGTTCCCAGATTCAGTCCTACGATTTTCTGTCAACTGCAATCTTGAGCCAAATGTCTTCTTCTTGACTTCCAAGCATCCTTGGTGAGAAAGCAGCCCCTGAATGCCTTGTTCCTGTACTAAAAGTTCACAGGCACAGTGAAAATTGAATTAAACCTTTTGGTATCAGCCCAAGGCTTTGTGTGGGCAGGCAGGAGGAAGCAGGAGGCAGAGCTGTCAGCAAAGGAAGGGGCCAGCCAGGTGGGGCAGCCGGGGGATGCCCACAGCCTGCAGGGACAGAGGCGCAGGACAGGGACACCGTAGGACAGCCTGGGCTGCACAGGGCACAGGGATGGGCAGCAGCTGCAAGACAGCCCTGACAGAGCCAACTTCGGCAGCACTTTGGCCATGGCTGCTGGCCCTGGGCCTGAGGCCAGCAGGGGACAAGTGACCCTTGCAGGCCTGGGGCCTCATTGCCTCCTTGTCCCTGCTCAGCAGCCTGGCAGGGGCCGCCCCATGCTCCTGCCCTTGGCATTGCCCATCCCCACATGCCAGTGCCCATCCTGGGAAGAGCCCTGAGCAAGGAGGGAGGGACAGGATCTGCCTGGCCGGGGGCTGGGGCTCAGGCCTTGGCCATTTGCATTCCTGAACCACATCCAGGTTTGTTCAGCACCAGAGACACCTTTTCCTTGCTTGTCCCCAGCTGTCATCACTGCCTCCAGTGTTCTGCTCTACCTGGAACTTGGGGACACTTTCCCAGTCGTCTTCCTCAGTGGGACCCATTAAAACTTCAAGAAACTTCTGAGTTTCAATTTAATTTTGAGTTCCTGAGAAGTTTTTTGAAGACTCTCTCAGGGACTGAGTCTGATGTAAACAACACCAAATCCCTGAGAGGCTCATTAAAGTCCTTGTGCTGTGTCTGTGCTGCTGAGCTTTAAAGGAACAGCTCTTCCCAGGGCCAGCTCCTCTCCCAGCCCAGCAGGGCTGAGGGCTCTGCCTGCAGGCACTGAGGGCACAGGAGCCAGGCAAAGACAGGCTGAAGGCAATCAGGATGGGGAAGACATTGAGCTGAGACTCCACTTGGGGAAAGATCTTCACAGCCCTCTGCATGGTGAGTGTGTGGGTGCAGGGCAATGTCCCCTGTGCTCCTGGAGGGATCTCCTGAAGCCAGCACACCCCACAGCCTGGGGGATGTGTCAGGAGGACTCTCCCAGTTTCTCTGTGGCAGAGGAGGAGGAGGAGGAGGATGTGCTGCAGAGCAGGGCACCCCTTCTTAGGGGATTTTTCATGAGCTCATTCAGGGCAGGAATTTGCTGCTTGGGTCTCTGCTTTCCTGAATCTGTGCCCCCACTTTTCCCTGGCTCAGCTGGGTGGTAATGGAAACTCAGCTGTGCAGGGCAGAGCAGGGGCTGAGGCTCTTAAACCATCACACTGAGGATTCCTGGGCACCTCAGCAAGTGCCTGCACCTGCCCAGCCTCCAGATCCATGCAGCATCACCTTTCCATGGTGCCCAGTCTGGGGGAAGCTGCTCTTTAATCCCTGCAGGGCCGAGCAGCTGCAGGGCAGGGCTGGCCCAGGGGCTGGGCTGGGCTCTGGCAGCTCTGGCAGGGAAGGAGCCCGGGGCCACAGGGGCAGCTCGGGCTGGGACAGCTCCAGCAGCAGAGCTGTGGGCAGGGAGGGAGGGAGGCAGTGCTGAGGGCAGCCCTGCTGCAGGGCAGATGTGGCACCTGCCGGGCCTGCCCTGCAGGGCAGACACTGCCCTGAGCAGCACAGCTCTTGTGTCCCCTCGCAGCCAGCACAGCCCTCAGCCCGGGGGCTCGGGGCCCTCAGTCCCTCCTGGGCCGGCAGAGCAGCCCCAGAGATGAAGGGGCCACTTCATCTTGGCCACATGGCCACACTCTCCGGCCATGTGCCCATTCCCTGCTGACCAGGGCCTGGGGGCCACTGTCCTGCCCTGCTGCTGCCTGGCAGGGGCTGAGCAGGGCTGGGCAGGGAGAGGCTTTTCCTCAGGCCCGGCTCTCTCTCTCCCCTTGCCTTGCCCAGGTGCTGCTGGCATTGCTGAGGGGCTCTCTGGAATGGCAGTTCCAGCTGCAGGGCCAGGCCCAGCCCTTGGGCTCCTCCTGTGCAGGCTGAGCACAGCAATGGGGTGTCCCAGCTCCCTGTGCCCGGGGAGCTCTGGGCAGGGCAGCCTGGGAGGCTGGCAATGAGCCCACTCTCCTGACTCTGGGAAGGGCAGGAGCCACTTTGTGTGCCAGGGATCCCTCTGCTCTCTGCAGTGTCTCCTGGCTGTCCAGGGTAACACGGGAGTGGATTTCAGAAAGGTGCCAGTCCAGGGCAGCTGGAACAGGAGAGAGGGACAGAGCAGCTCCCTTCAGTCTGCACTAAGCCTCAGACAACCCTCCTACCTACCTGGACTCTCTGTTCTTCCACAGTGCAGCAGAATCTCTCATTCTGCCTCCTGTCATCCCCATCCCTTCCCCCATGCAGCTCCTCTGCCTTAGCTGAACATTTTTATCCAAGTCCCAACACCAGTACTGGCCCCTGCCCTCACTGTTCCCCTGCACTGACTGGGGGTCAGGGCTGATTCCCAGGTGTCCTGCAGATCAAGGTCCAGCTCCTGACACAACATTGGCCAGCAGCAATCAGGGCTCCAGCAACAGAGCTGAAGGAAGATCTCTGAGACATGGACAGGGGAAGCTGTTCAGTGACAGGAAAGACTCTATGAGAAAGGGCTTTGATAATTATGAGAGAAATCTCCCTTCCATTGCCCTGTCTTTCCACCTTCTGCAGGTTGAAATGCCCAGTCACAGCAAATGTCGAACAGCAGCTCCATCAGGCACTTCCTGCTGCTGGCATTGGCAGACACGCGGCAGCTGCAGCTCCTGCACTTCTGCCTCTTGCTGGGCATCTCCCTGGCTGCCCTCCTGGGCAACGGCCTCATCATCAGCGCTGTAGCCTGCGGCCACCACCTGCACACGCCCATGTTCTTCTTCATGCTCAACCTGGCCCTCAGCGACCTGGGCTCCATCTGCACCACTGTCCCCAAAGCCATGCACAATTCCCTCTGGGAAATCAGGAACATCTCCTACTCAGGATGTGCTGCTCAGCTCTTTTTCTTTGTGTTCTTTACTGGAGCAGAGCTTTCATTCCTGACCGTGATGTGCTACGACCGCTACGTGTCCATCTGCAAACCCCTGCACTACGGGACCCTCCTGGGCAGCAGAGCTTGTGCCCACATGGCAGCAGCTGCCTGGGCCAGTGCCTTTCTCTATTCACTGCTGCACACGGCCAATACATTTTCCCTGCCCCTGTGCCATGGCAATGCCCTGGGCCAGTTCTTCTGTGAAATCCCACAGATTGTGAAACTCTCCTGCTCACACTCCTACCTCAGGGAACTTGGTCTCATTGTGGGTAGTCTTTGTATAGATTTTGGCTGTTTTGTGTTCATTGTTTTCTCCTATGTGCAGATCTTCAGGGCTGTGCTGAGGATCCCCTCTGAGCAGGGACAGCACAAAGCCTTTTCCACCTGCCTCCCTCACCTGGCCGTGGTGTCCTTGTTTATCAGTACTGGCACAATTGCTCACCTGAAGCCCCCCTCCATGTCCTCCCCATCCCTGGATCTGGCCCTGTCAGTTCTGTACTCGGTGGTGCCTCCAGCCCTGAACCCCCTCATCTACAGCCTGAGGAATCAGGAGCTCAAGGCTGCAATGTGGAGACTGATGACTGGATGCTTTCAGGAACATTAAACTGCTGGCCAATTTCTGCCAATCACTTGTAATAAAAGTCATCTTTGATAGTACATGTTGTTTTCATTATGGAGGTTCTTTCTCTTTTTATTTTACGTTTTTAATCTTGTCCACAAATAAATACCATTGTTTGTGCCATTTCTCATTTTGTTTCTCTCCACCTTCCCTGTAGCCACAGACTGTGTCAATGTGGGGTTGTGCTCTTGGTGGCTTTAAATGAACTAAAGGACCTCCTAGCAGAGTTTTCTGCAGAGATGCCTTTTAGTTGCCTTCTCTGGAGCTGCAGCAGCAATGTCTGTGTGCAGAGCTGGGGCAGATCAGTGCTGGCACAGATGCTCTGGTCCTGCTGGCCACACCATTCCTGATCCAGGCCAGGAGCCATTGGCCTTCTCGGCCACCTGGGCACACTGCTGCCTCATGTCCAGCCTGCTGTCCATCAGTCCCTGCAGGTCCCTTTCTGCCTGGCTGCTCTCCAGCCACTCTGTCCCCAGCCTGCAGCACTGGGGCCAAATAGCAGGGCCTGGCACTTGGATTTGTTAAACCTCACCTTGTTGGGTTCATCCCCTGGATCCAGTCTATCGAGGTTCCTGTGCAGACCACTCCTATGTTCCCTCAGATCAAAACTCACATCCACCATGGTGTCATCTGCAAAGATGTCCTTGGTTCCAAGGGGCCCCTCAGTGTCACAATGGCCTCTTGGTTACACCAGACCCTGCACTTTCACACTGGTCTCCTTGGTTCCATGAGACCATGCAGAGTACAATGGTCTCCTTGGTTCCGTGGGGCTTCACAGTGTCACAATGTTCTCATTGGTGCTCCAGTTTCACAGTGGCCCCTTGGTGCCATGGGGCCCCAGAGTGTCACAATGTCCCATGGTAACATGAGGTCCCACACTGTCACCATGGTCTCTGGGGTTCCACAAGTCCCCTCAGTGTCACAATGGACTCCTTGTTTCCACAAGGCCACACAGTGTCACAGCATTATTCCAGATTCCTTGAGGCCCCATCATGTCACAGTGGCCCCTTGGTTACACAGGATCCTGCAGTGTCACAATGTCCCCTTGGTGCCATGAGGCCCCGCAGTGTCAGAACGGCCCCTTGGTTCCACTGGGCCCTGCAGTCTCCCAATGCTATCCTTGGTTTTGCAGTGTCAAAATGATGAAACCCCTTGGTTCCACAAGGCCCTGCAGTGTCACAATGGCCCCAGAGTGTCCCAATCATCACAGAATGACAGAATCAAATAGGCTGGAAAAGACCTTTGGGATCATCAAGTCCATCCAATGCCCTAATACTGCCTTGTCACCCAGACCATGCCACTGAGTGCCACTGCAGAGGGACAGTGACTCTGCCACCTCTCCCCTGGCCAGCCCATTCCAGTTCCCAGTCACCCTTTCTGTGAAGAACTCCTTCCTATTGTCCAGCCTGAGCCTCCCCTGGTGCAGCTTAAGGCTGGGTCTTCTTGTCCTGCCCTCCAGCAGATCCACACTCACACCCAGCTTGGTGCCATCTGCAATTTGTGAATGCTGGACTCGATCCCCTCACCCAGACCATCAGTGAAGATATTAAACAGGACAGGGCCCAGCACAGATCCCTGGGGACAGCACCAGTGCCTGGACACCAGCTGGGTGCAGCACCATCCCCACCACTCTCTGGGCCCAGCCTCCAGCCAGCTCTTAAATCTCCCAGCCAG
The DNA here is from genome assembly GCF_051311805.1 of Agelaius phoeniceus. Lineage (NCBI taxonomy): Eukaryota > Metazoa > Chordata > Aves > Passeriformes > Icteridae > Agelaius > Agelaius phoeniceus. The sequence continues at coordinate 6,488,665 of NW_027509867.1, read as the reverse complement.
GAGGGAACCTGCCCAAGCCGTGGGCTGCAGCTTTTCCAGGGAATGCTGTCAGAGACAGAGTCAAAGGCTCTGCTGGAGTCCAGGCACACAACATCCACAGCCTTTCCCCCATCCACAGGTGGGTCACCTGGGCATAAAAGGAGACCAGGTTGGTCAGGCAGGACCTGCCAGCCCTAAATCCACGCTGGCTGGCTCTGATCCCTGGGCCATCCTGTGGGTGCCCTGTGGTGGCACTCAAGGTGATCTGTTCCATAACCTTGCCAGGCACCCAGGTCAGGCTGACAGGCCTGGAGTTCCCCAGCTCCTCCTTCCAGCCCTTCCTGGGGATGGGCTCACACTGGCACCTCCAGTGCTCTGGGCCCTCCCTGCTGAGCCAGGACTGATGGTAAATGATGGAGAGCAGCTTGGGATCCACAGCTCCCTCATCCCCCTAGGATGGATCCCATCTGATCCCATACACCTGTGAGCATCTGAGTGGCTCAGCAGGTCAGCAGCTGCTTCCTCCTGGATTCCAGGGGGCTGTTCTGCTCCCTGTGCCTATCTACCAGCTCAGGAGAACACTTGTCCTGAGGACAACCTGTCCTAATACTGAAAATTGAGGGAAACAAGTGTAAAGTAGCTTAGCCTTTTCCTTATCTTTAGTTACTGTATTCCCCACTGCACTCAAAAAAGAGTATAGGTTCTTCTTACCTTATCATTTGATATTAATTTATTTATAGAAATATTTTCTATTGTTTTTCACAGAAGTGGCCAGGTTAAGCTCTAATTGAGCTTTCACATCTCAACTTTTCTTTCTGCATAACCTAACAAAATCCTTAAACACTTTCTAAGTTGCCTGACCTTCTGTCAAAAGTTCATGCATCCTTTTCTTTCCCGAGATCCCACAAAAGCTCCATGTGGAGCCAGGCCAGTCATTTTCCTCACCAGCTCATCGTTTGCCACAATGGGACAGGCTGCTCTTCCCCCTTAAGATTACTTTGTTGAAATGTTTCCATCCTTCCTGGACCCCTTTGTTTTAAAGGGCTCTTTCTCTTTAAAAAAGTCAGTACCTGATTTGGTACTCCCCAAATCTGCATCCTAAACAGGCCAAAGTCTGCCCTTCCTAATTCCAGTGTAGAAGTTTTGTTGCTGCCCCTCCTTCTTTCACAAAACATTGAAAACTTGATTATTTCATGGTCACTGTGCCCCAGGCAGCCTCTGAGCCCCACATCTGCCCCCAGCCCTTCTCTGTCTGTGAACAGCAGCAGACAGAGCTTTCCTTGGCAGTGGGAGTGTTACCAAAAATCCGGTAAAACAGAAAACTCCTTTTAACCCCAGTGTAGCATTAAGAAGCAGCATTCTTTATTCAGCTGGATGCACAGGGGAGAGCTCCTCCCAAAGCTGTGCATGCTGAGTACAGGAAAGTTTCTGTTTATTTTCTGTATTTTGCACACATATCCATTGATTGTCCTGGACTAAACATACATATGATAATCATTTCCCCAAAATCATTAACATATTTCCCCTCCCCTTTACCCATGTGTTCTTCTGTCCTGGGGGGGTCTCTCTGGTGGTCCCTGGTGGTCGTGGACCCCAATGTTCCAGTGGGCCTGGCTGAGCTGGCAGGACCCTGAGGCTGCTGAACTTCCAGTTCCCCTTCTCACACAATGGGCCTGGTGTGGTTTCCATAGGCCTGGGGATGTGGAGAACAAGCTCCAGGTGTCAGCTCAGCTGGTGTAGGCAATTGATTATCTGGTAACATGAGGTGACAGAGTGGGCTATGACATCACAGAGTGGGTTATGTGAGGTCATTGAGAAGCTATGACATCATAGGCTGCCTCTGTGACATCACAGAGCAGATGTCTGACATCACAGAGCAGACTATGACATCACAGAGTTGGCTGTGACATCAGAGACCAGCTGTGTGACATTAGAGAAGGGGCTGTGAGCTCACAGAGCAGGCTGTGACATCCCAGAGGGGCTGTGTGCCATCCCAGAGGGGCTGTGTGCCATCCCAGCAGGGCTGTGTCAGGTCACTGGGTTGGTCACTCGGCCCCAGCTCCCCCTCACAGTTTCTCCCAACAAGTCCAATGCTGTCCATGCCCAGCGGGGTCCCTGTCCCCCGGGATCCCCCCGGCCCACCTGGAGCCACAGCCTCCACCAAAGGATGTTCCACAGGATCCACCCCAGAGCCTGACATGGGGACAAGGGGCCAGGGCTGTGTGACCAGGACATCAAGGACGGGGATTATCCAGGTCACTGTGGCCTGGGTTGGGTTGCCCAGGGCAGGAAAGATGTCTGGCAGCTGGAGCAGGGTCTGGGAAGGGCCTCCAAGGTGGGGCTGGAGCCCTTGGGCTGTGAGCAGAGGCTGAGGGAGCTGGGCTTGTCCAGCCCAGAGCAGGGAAGGCTGAGGGGCTCCTCATCCCAGCCTGGCAGTGCCAGCGAGGAGGGGATGGAGAACACAGAGCCAGGCTCTTCACCGGGGGCCTGGTGGGAGACAAAAGCCAATGGGTGGAAGGGGAAAGAGGGGAGATCAGCCAGGACAGGAGGAGATGAAATGAGTCAGGCTGGTTTCAGCATTTCCTCAACACCAAAAGCAGCCTGACCTCCCTTCTCCATCCACCACTGACAGCTTTGCAAATCAGGAATTGTTGGAGCTGTTTTGCACCCACTCCAGGATGAGCATCCTGATACAAGAACTTAATTGTGTTTATATCTGTCACAGAACCACGTTTTGTCTAAAATTAATTCTAGTATGGAAATCACTTGTGGATGGAGGACTCATCAGATGCTGCTGGGACATTGCACATAGCTCAGGGAAGAGCGTGATTGTTATTAAATTGTGTCCTCTTCAACTGTGATCTCTAGGGCACTAGGAGAAACTTTCTGTTCCTCTGAGTCTCACCAGTTCCTGACCCCCAAAGGATACAAACCTGATGAGTTGTGGTTCCCACTCCAGTGGTGGCACTTGCACCTCCCTCCATCCCCACAGCAGAGCTCCCTTGTCCCAGAGAGTCCCTGGCAATGCAGGGATGAAGGAAACAGAACAGGCTGGGGGGATCAGGGGCAGATCCAGGGAGAAGAATGACTTTGGCATTTGATGGAGCTGTGCCTTCCCTTGGCTTTGTTGGATGACAAGAAATGAACATCCCTCTGTGTCTCAGGCAGCTCCTTCTCCAAGGAAAGCAGGTGGGAGTTGGAGCCAAGGAGCTGAAAGCTGCAGGTGCAGCCTGGGCTGGAGGGAGCTCAGATTTGCACAAGGCTGCTCTGAGTGCCAGGGCTTGGATGGGGGAAATGGTGGGCTGGGGGTAGGGACAGAGTCTGATTGATTGTCAGCCATGAAGGGTCTTGATTTTCATATCTATTCAAACTGCATGAGGAGGTACTTGGATTCAGTGTCAATTGGAGATTGCACATATGATTGAATTAACAAGAAAACAAATCTAAACAGGACCTAAAAAATCTTTTCTCGCTGTCTGTTTAAATATCATGTATTCAGTTTCAATGCACTACTGAGATCTACTTAACCACAAATTATTTGAAAATTAAAATCAAATGATTCCCAGAGGCTTGGCTTGTTCAGGTGTTCTGAATGTTCATGAGCCCTGGGACACTGAATTCCTGCACTGAGGAGCTGAAGGCTGAACAAGCCTCTGGAGCAGTGAAATTCAGCAGCAGCCTCCAAGTTGCTGAGGATGTCAGCAGCCCCCAGTGAGGCCATCCCTGCCCAGAGACCGTGGGGGAATGGGCAGACAAGGAGAGCGTCCCTGGGGCTGGGGCAGCACAACTCAGAGGCACCAGCGGCTCCAGCTGGGCAATGGAGTGTGGAATGGGGCTGGGAAAGCCCTGCCTGGGCTGGGCCAAGCAGCACACACAAGCCCTGACTCCCATCCCTAAAATAATTCTCTCAAGGAGATATTTAAAAGGAATTACAATTGTTTGTGTCCTCTGAGTTAGGTGCACTGGATAAATACCAGTACAAGAGATTCTAGGAGCTCAAAACAACCAAACAGCCTTCCCTGGGAAGTTCAGAAAATCAGAGAAACTTTGGCAAAAGATTTATTATGACATTGTAGTGGTTTTGGTTTGTCAATTTAAGATTTTTCTATTATTGAGATTTCTTAATTAATGGATTGATGAATATGGGGGGTTTTAGTGTCAGTAATTATTTATCTATTTATTTTATTGTGAGATTGTAATATAAGAATAGTAAAGTAGGCCTAAGATTTTAAAAGGGTATATAGAAAATTTTATTTAAAATAAATTCATAAAGAAAAAATGTAGTAGGAATTAAATAATTTATTTAGAACACTTTTTTTTCTTTACAACTTTTTCTTTTTACTGACAATGTAAAGAATGTAAACTTAAAATTTCTAGTTAGTTTACTAGTTATAGAATTGTTTTTCTTTAGTTTACTTAGGGAGAGAAGTTTTTCTTGTTAAGGTTGTGGAGATATTTTACAAGAGGAAAAAATATACTTTTTTGTGGCTCTTAATTTTGCCATGGATAACACCTGTCTGGGAACTTTGCTCTTGTTAAGTTGTTTTTATTGCTACAAGCTTTTTCACAGCTTGCTGATGGGCCATGTTGACTTATGAGGTATTGTTTTAAAGATGACTTATTTAAAGGTATAAGTTTTTATTATTTACTTTTAAAATTATTTTTATGTCTGGGAATAGAGATCTTCTCTTGGAGATACTGGATTACTTTTTTTTTTCCCTGTTTAAGCATTTTATGAAATTAAAGTATTTTTAACATTTGTTTATTTTAGTATGGAGGTTTTTCTTTGATAATATTTTGAATTTTTAAAAATATTATTTTGTGTTAAAAAGAAAAAGAGTTTTTTCTTTATAGTTTACAAGAGGATTTTAGTTTTAAGAGTAAAGTATTTTTTATTCTTTTTTTTTTTTAGGATTTAATCTCTTCTTTACTTACTTTGATGGTTTTATATTGGTTTCTTACAAGCTTGTATTTTGTTTTTTTTTCTTTTACTCATGGGAGGATTGAAGTATTGAAAGAGTTAACACCTGACCTGCTGGCATCGTGTGGTGGAAGTTGTGGTTGGGTTGTGTTACGATTGGTTTTATGGTTGGTTTTAGGGTTTTTTGTGTTTTAGTTGTAGGGTTATTTTGTGTGGGTTGTAGATTGTAGGGGTTTTGGTTTTAATTGTGTTGGGGGCGGGGACATGATGGTGAGATTTTAATAGCTGTGGCTGGCTTTGTTCTGGTTGGGGTTTTGTAGCCTCTTTTGTTTTCCTGTTTGGGAGTTGTTGGGGTTTGGTTTGGTCAGAATGGGAACGATGGGGGTGGGGCAGCCTGGGGAGGGGGAAGGGGCTCAGCCCATGGCAGGGTTGCTTGGTTTAGTTTGGTTTGGTTTGGTTTGGTTTGGTTGAGATGGGGGCTGGGACCCGCTGCTTCTTTGTTGACTGGAAAGAAAGAGGAGGTTCCTGGGTTTTTTCATCTTTAACATTTGTGTTTCACAGAGGCGTGTTCAGTATCTTAGTGGTTTAACAGATTGTCAGTTACACAAAAAGTTTTGTATTACTTTTTAAAATTCTTCTCGTGTCAAACTACGACAGATACTCAGTCAACAAAAAACACTTCTCAAAGCATTGACTAGGTCCATTCAACTTCACAAACTCTAAGCCTGTTCAATAGAATGTTAATCAAAATTTGCAGGAGCACAGAAACAGAAGAAGACACAGAAAGAGATAAAAGACAAAAAAGATACAGAGAAGCACAGACACACAGCTACCAACTCCTGGATTCCAGCAGTGTTCTGATGGAAATTCCAAGAGGAGGCAGGGTCAAGATGTGTGCTTGCCTTGTGGTCAGCCTTCAATACCCCTTGGTCTCCCTGGGCCCTTCCCCCAGGTGGGGCTTGGGCTCATTTGGTCCCTCAGGAGCTGGGCTGGGGCTGCAGAGGTGGCTGTGGAGCATTGCCTGTGCTGTGCCAGGGACTGGCAGCCACTGCTGGGCTGGGATAGAGGCTCTGGGGGGATTGGGGTTCCAGGGCAGGGCAGGGCTGGGCTTCCAGGGCAGGGCAAGGCTGGACCTGCCCCTTCCTCCCCCATACATTAAATGTTTTGAGCCAAGAATTTCCTCCAGTCTCTCACAACAGGGAATGTTGGAGATGAAATGCCAATTCTGGCCATGGGCACCTGGACAAGAAGGGCAGCTTTTTTCCATAGGAAGGAATGCAGAGAGCCACAGTGTTTGGAAGGAGGGTGAGATCCTCACTAGTCCAAGGCCAGCCAGACTTGTCAGGAATGGCAGATTTTGTCTGGGAGCAGTCTTTGGATTTGAGGAATTTTGGAGGTGGAACCATAATCTCAACCATGGGCACCTGCAGAAGCAGGAAAGTTCTTTTCCATAGGAAGGTGAGCATGGAGCCTTCCCCAGGGTTTTAGGGATGGGTGAGACCTGACCCTTGTGAAACCATTTCCAGCCAGACTTGTCCTGGCAATATTCCTATTGGAACTATCCTTGGATATAAGGAAAATTTGGAGGTGAAATCCCAAATCTGGCCATGGGTGCCTGGCAGAGAAGGAGAGTTCTTTTCCATTGGGAAGGAAAGCATGGAGCCCCAGTGTTTCAGCAGCAGATGAGAAGAGACCCTCAACATGCAATGGTCAGCTGGACCAGTCAGGCAGTCCATGGGAGACCAAACCAGTCAGATATGCTCTCTGTCCCCTTGGTTTGATAGGGTCCCACAACGTCACAGTGGCCCCTAGGTTTCAGAAGGCCCCAAAGTATCACAATGGTCCCTACGATTCCACAAGGCCCTGAAGTGTCACTATGGTCCCAAGGATTCCATGAGGCCTTGCAGTGTCACAATGGCCTCCTTGGTTCCACCGGCCCCACAATGTCACAGGACTCCTCTGTTCCATGAGCACTGCAATATCACAATGGACCTTTGGACCCTGGGGGTTTGCAGTGTCACAATGGTCTCCTTTGGCTCTGCAGTGTCACAATGGACCACTGATGACAGGAGGCCCCTCTGTGTCACCCTGGAGCTTTGGTTCCATGCAGCCCTGCAGTGTCACAAAGGCCTCTTGGTTTCATGAGGCCCCACAGCATCACAATGGTCCTCTTGGTTCTTTGGGGACCCCCAGGGTCACCATGGTCTCACTGGTTCCATGAAGCCTCACAATCTCACAATGCTTTGCTTATTCCATGGGCCCTCATAGCATCACAATGGTCTCTCCATGATCCCATGGGTCCCCTCAGTGTCACAACGATCTCCATGATTCCATGGTGCCCCATAGTACAAAAAGGCCTCTTGGTTCCATGAGGCTCTGAAGTGTCTTAATGGTCTCCACGGTTCCATTAGGCCCTGCGGTGTTACAATGGAACCTTGGTTTGATGGGGCCTCACAGTGTCACAATGATCCCTGCATTCCATGGAGCCACACAGTGTCAGTATGGTCCCCTTGGTTCCATGAGGCCCGGCAATGTCACAGTGCTCTCCACGATTCCATGGGGCCCTTCAGAGTCACAGTGGTCCCCGGGTCCCCGGGTCTCACAGGGCCCCACAGTGTCACAATGGTCCCTTGGTCTCACAGGGCCCCACAGTGTCACAATGCTCCCTTGGTTCCGTGGGCCCTGTGCTGCTGCATTCCCCCCTCCCTTTCTCAGGCCGCCCTGCCAGCTGAGAAATGCTCCTTGGGGCTCGGCCTTGGCCAACAGCCCCTGGGCTCAGTTCCTCTGCAGCTCATCACAAACACTGTCTGCTCCAGGCACTGCTGCTGCCCAACCAGCTCCTGCTTTCTGGAGGAGCAGCCCTGGGAACTGCTTTTGTTCCCTCTGTGGCACAACATCCCTGTTCTCACACTGCCAAAGAAAGCTGTTGATGCCACGTGTGGCCAGGATGAGCCATTCCTGGGACTGAAGCCCCTCTCTTGGGGCCCTACAAACAGCGCTCCAAAAGGAGCCCTTGGAGCTCTCCTGGGCCAGCGACTCCCTCTGAGTGGGGCCTCTCCCAGCCGGGAACTCTCCCGTTTGCTGCACTCGGGGATCCCCAACAACGACGGAGCCTGGGCCAATCCCCCCACTCCTCCAGGCTCAACCCTTCACCCTCTGGGGAGATGCCAAAGGATCCACAGGGAGCATTTCCTGCCCTCAGGGGAATTTCTCCCAGGTGCCTTGCACTGACTCTTTGTGTCTGTGTGCATACAGGAGTGCCCGTGCTGGGGAAATGTGGCAGAAATGCTGCTCTCTGAGGGGTTTGAGAGCCTTGGACAGCTGAGACACTCAGGCCTGGAAGTGAGGTTAGGTCATGTGGTCTAAGCAAAGTTCAATGCTCCTAAGTGTTGTTCTTTTGCTAAGTTCTTAAGTTTAATATAAGTTATTAGCTAAGTTGAATATTGGTATGTGTTATTCCACTATTGAATCATTAAGTTATAGGTTAAAAGTTAGGTTAAATAGTGTTAAGTGCTGTTCTTTTGCATAATTGTGAAGTTGAAGGTATCAGTTAAGGTTAAGGTGTAAGTTAAGTCCTGTTAAGTTTGAGCTCTTCTAAGCTTTTATCTCTTTATTCCTTTTATCCTTGTCCTCACTGTTCTTTGTCACACACACAGGGAGAGTTCTCAGTTCATTTCTGGTTTGATTGCCTGGATTTTGTTTCGTTTCGTTGTTGCTTTGTTTCCCTGCTGTGCCTGAAGTGTCCAGTCAGGAGCAGAGTGACTCTTGCCAAGGAACTTTGTGCTGCTGTCCCTTAATATTCAATCTGGTTTTTGCTGCTCCCTTGCTGGGGATTTTTTCAGCGCTCTCAAGGCCTCGTTGGTACCAGGGTGAAGGAGCCCTGGCCCAGGCTCTGGCCCTGGGGGACACGGGGACGCTGCCGGGGGTTCCCTGTCCCCCTGTGCCACCCCCAGGGCCCCGGCCCCCTGTCCTCGTGTCAGGCTCTGGGGTCGATCTCGTGGAACATCCTCTGGGGGAGGCTGCAGCGCCAGGGGCGGGGGGACCCGGGGGGACAGGGGACCCCGCTGTGCACGAGCAGGGTTGGACTGCTCTGGGGGGAACTGTGAGGGGGGCCGGGGCAGAGTGACCTCCCCAGTGCCCTCACACAGCCCCTGTGATGTCACACAGCCCCTGTGATGTCACACAGCTACTCTGTGATGTCACACAGTCCCCTGTGGTGTTACACAGCTGCTCTTAGATGTCACAGAAGACTCTGATGTCAAAGAGTCACACTGCGATGTCACAGTTTGTAGTGTGATGTCACAGGCTGCTCTATGATGTTACACAGCCACCTGGTGATGTCACAACCAACTCTCTCATATCACAGAGCCACTCTCTATGAAGGAAAGATCTGCTCTATGGCCTCACACTATGATGTCACAGACAGATGTGTGATGTCACAATCCCCTAAGTGATGCCACAAAACCCTCTCTGTGATGTCATACTAACACTCTTTAATGTCACAGCACACACTTTGACCTCACAGCAAGCTCTATGATGTCATACAGCCATGCCTTGATGTAACAATCTGCTCTGTGATGTCACACAGTCCCCTCTATGATGCTCAGTCACCAAAATTACCTCACAAAACAAACACAGTGATGTCACAGCCCAATCTGTGACCTCACACAGCCCACTCTGTGCTGTCACACAGCCCCTTGCTGACATCACAGCTGCTCTGTGCCTCCATGACACAGCCACCGAGGAGCTGCTGTGACACAGCCCCCTCTGGGACATGCCACAGCCCCTGCCAGTGCTGAGTCCCTGGGAGCTCTGTCTGTGCCCTGCTGGTGTCCCTGAGGGGCCCTGGCAGTGCCCCAGCCCTGCTGGGCTGTGCACAGGAGCTGCTCCTGGCCAGAGCTGTCTCTCTGCAGCTCTGCTGCCCTTGCCAGGAGCTGCCTCTGGGCCAGGAGCCCGGCCCAGCTCAGCAGCACAGACACAGCACAATGGCTTTAATGACCCTCTGGGGCTTTGGTGCTCTTTGCATCAGACTCAGTCCCTCAGAGTGTGCTCAAAGAACTTCTCAGGGATTCAAAAAGAAAGTGAAACACTGAAGTTTCTCATACTTTAAACTTTAAATAGAACCTTCTGAGGGAAAGGACTGAGAAAGTGTCCCCAGGTTCCAGGTAGAGCAGAACACTGGTGGCAGTGATGACAGGTGGGGACAAGCAAGGCAAAGGTGTCTCTGGTGCTGAGCAATCCTGCACCTCTGTCCCTGCAGGCTGTGGGCATCCCCCGGCTGCCCCACCTGGCTGGCCCCTTCCTTTGCTGACAGCTCTGCCTCCTGCCTGCCTCTGCCTGCCCACACAAAGCCTGGGGCTGCTCCAGGCTCCTGCTGGGGGACGTGCTGCACCACAGCCCTGCCCTGGCAGGGAAATTCCTTTCTCCTGGTGTCCACTCTGCACCTCCCCAGCTGCCCTTGGTGCTATTATGTCTTCTTCAGGCTCATTCCCACTATGAAGAAACACTCCAGCCTCTCCGAAACCACCCTTCCATCCCTCCCAGGCTATTCCTGTTCTGTCCTCAGTCTCCACAAAACTGAGCCCAGAGTCTGCAGCCTCTCCCTGCCCGTTTTATGATGAGGCCTCCAAACCCCATCTTGGGAGATTTTTGGGTCCTCTCCAAGGTCTGTGAAAATGGAAAAATACTGATCAGAAGTATTTTCTCCCAAATCTTGCAGTGACAAAACAAGGGTCAGTATCTCTAAACTGAATGAGGGCAGATTTACATTTGTTAGAACAGGAAATATTTTGCAGTTATGACCGAGGCACAAAACTGCAAGAGTTTCTCCAGAGAATTGGATCCCCAATCCCAGGAACACTCCAAGATCAGAAGCCTTGTGCAGCCTGACCTAGTGAAACCCTCTCATCCCCAAGGACAGAATTCCTGTAGTGTGTGTTCTCTGATGTGCTGGGTGCCCTCACAACGCTTCTGGCCAGAATGTCTGCTGAGGGCAGCCAGGCTGCTGCAGGGGCAGTGACCTCACAGCCATCACCATGGCAGCCCTGTCCCCTGGGCCTGGCTCTGCCCTTTCTTCTGCCCCTGCCTTGGCTCTGCTGGCATGAAGAGTTTTGTCATTGATATCTTGTCCCCGAGGTGCTGGGGCCAATGGCTTCCCAGTCAGGCTCCTGGAGCAGAAGTGGCTTTTCAGAGGCCAACCAGGAATGAGCCCTGAGGCAGCAGCTCTGCAGTGGTGGCCACCAGGCCGAGCTGCCAAGGGAGGCTTCTGGCCATGGCCTGTGGGCAGCTGCTGCTGCCAAGGTGCCTTTGGTGCCTCAGGCTCTCCCTGGCACAGCTCCCAGCACGGCACTCTGCCCTTGTGCCCGAGGCCTTCCCTGTGCTGGGGCTGGCCTGGGGCTTTTCCTGCAGCGGGACCTGCCCTGCTGATGCCACAGGAAAGGCAGTTCCTGCTGGAGCAGGAGGCTCTGCCTGCAATGGCCTCCAACAACTCCAGCAAGGCCCTGCTGACTTCAAAATTGCTGCCTAGAGCACGATATTGTAATAATTGTTATAGCTCCTGTACTGTGGAGTAAATAATTCTGTTAAAGATCTTTCTGTCTGATCATGATCAGAATCAATCAGAGCTCTATTTATATAAATTTATCTGGTACTCCATCATTAATCCTGTGGGTCAAATTGGGTTAAAGTTCAATCCCACCTGTCCAATCTTTACACATAAACCTTTGAAAAATTCTGGGGCTGGGATTGGATCCAGCTGCTCCCATTCTCCTCTCTTTGAAGGAATTTGAGAAGTCTAGGGGCCCTGCAGGAGTTAGAGGATCCATGGTGTCTGTTGGGGGTCATTTCTCCATCTCATGACTCAGGAGGAGTTTCACCAATAAAGAAACAAAGCGTTTGCCTGAAGCTCCCACATTGCCCATAGCAGGAACCCCTGTGAGTGTCTGGGCCATCCTGGCTCTTTGGCAGCCTGGGGACTCCTGGGATGTCACCGTGGAGCCCCCGTGAGTGCCCGTGACAGATCGGTGCCTTTGCAGCCCAAGGTGCCCTGGGATGTCACCATGGAATGGCTGTGACAGCCTCTGACCACAGGGCTCTTTAACATCCCAGAAACCCCTGAGAGGTCTCCATGGAGCCCCTGTCTGTGCCTGTGACATTCCAGCTCTGGAACAGCCTGGAGACTCTTGGAAAGATCCCCATGGAACCCCTGTGAGGGCCTGTGACAAATCTGATCCTTAGCAGGCAACCATCACCAGGACCCTGTTGCTATGGTCAGTTTCCATGGAAACCATCACCAGCCCCCTGTTGCTATGCTCAGTCCCTTGGCAGCTCCATGGAGACCCCATGCCAGGGGTGGTTGCCATTGGTTGCCATGGACACCAGCTCAGGCCTGCAGCCAGAGCCCGTTGCCATGGCAACCATTGGCAGCCCCATCCCCAGGCCCATGGGATCCCAGAAGCACAGAATTGGCTGAGCTGGGAGGGACCCATCAGGATCCTCCAGTCCAACTGCTGGCCCTGCACAGGACACCCCAACAATGCCAGCCTGGGCCTGGCAGCGCTGGCCAAATGCTGCTGCAGCTCAGAGAGCCCTGGAGCTGGGACCCTGCCCTGGGGAGCCTGGCCAGGGCCCCAGCAGCCTCTGGCCAAAAACCTTTTCCTGACATCCAACCTGAGCCTGCCCCGACTCAGCTGCAGCCGCTCCCTCCACTCCTGTCCCTGGGCACCAGAGGGAAGAGGTTCCCACAGCCCCAGCCAGGGACCCACTCCCAAGGCTGCTGCCATGGCCACCAGGGCTGGCACCAGCTGGAATGCTCGGTTTCCATGGGCCGGGCTTCAGCAATGGGATTCCCCAATTTCCTGCTCCCGCTAAAACCGTGCTGCCCTCGCTGCCCTCCCGCCTCCCATGGAAAGGACAAAAGGCAAAGATCCTGGTACGGGGTAAGAACAATTTATTGGGAACAGCAACGAGATAAGGAAAAAAGGGAACAGAAACAATATTGGTAACAGAAGGGATAAGAAAAAGGATTTACAGGGAAAACTACAAGATCAACGACTGGGTCTGCCTGGCCATGTATTTCCTCCTGTCTGGAAAGGACACCCTTCTCCCTGGTGGGAGAGAGAGAGAGAGACAGTCCCTTTCCTGCTCCTGGCAATGACCTGAGGTGGGAGTGAATGTAATGACAGGGCCATGGCCAGACCCTCATGTTCTTCAATCCCACATCATATCATCGGCAGGGGCAGGAAAAGGTACAAGTGTCTTCCTAGCATGGATCAGAGGGAAATGGATCTCCCAGGGTTTTTCCCAATAGAGATCCTCCAATGGGGGATGAAGCTGGAGCAGTGCACGAAGCTCCTCCTGCACTTGGGGCATTTTCAGGACTTCACTTACCGGTGCCTCTGTTGGTGTTTGGTCAGGTCAGAGCTGTGGGTGAAGCTCTTCCCACACTGGGACACTCGTAGGGCCTCTCCCCAGTGTGGATGCGCCGGTGCCTGATGAGGGTGAAGTTGCGCTTGAAGCCCTTCCCACAGTCAGGGCAGCGGAAGGGCCTCTGCTCAGTGTGAATGCGCTCATGCAGGCGGAGATTTGAGCTGGTCTGAAACCTCTTCCTGCACATGGGGCACTCGTAGGGCCTCTCCCCAGTGTGGATACGCTGGTGCCTGATGAGGTGGGACTTGTGCTTGAAGCCCTTCTCGCAGTCAGGGCAGAGGAAGGGCCTCTCTTCTGTGTGAATCTGCTGGTGCCTGGCGAGATCAGAGCTAGTGTGAAACCTCTTCTGACACTCAGGACACTCGTAGGGCCTCCCCCCAGTGTGGATCATCTGGTGGCTGATCAGGGTGCTGCTCTGCCTGAAGCTCTTCCCACACTCCAAGCACTTGTGGGACTTCTCCCCATCATGAAGCTGCTCATGGGCCACCAGCTCTGAGCTCTGGATGAAGCTCTGTCCACCTTCCTGGCTCAGGGTGGGTCTTTCCTCCTCAGAACACACTGGGCTGGGTTTGGAGACCCTCCTCCTGTGGGATCTCCAGGAATTTTCCTCCCTGTTGGATTCCTGTGCCCAGGAGTAACTCAAAATGGCCTCTTGCATGACGTTCTGCCATGGAGATTTGTCCTCCCCGGTCCCCATCCTCAGCTTCTTCCCTGGGCGAGGAAGGACAAGGAGAGGATGGGATTTGCCTCCGTGCCAGAGGGAAGGGGAAGGAGATCCCCCCAGTGCATCCCCGGCAGGACGGGGTTGGCAGCAGGGTTGTCCTGGAGCCGGGGGCTGTGCTGGGCTGGGAGATGGAGCAGGAGAGAGGGGGAAAGGGGCATTGACTTCCTCCTCACCTCCCTGGGTTTCCTGGGGCATCTTCCTCTTCCTCGCAGACTCTTCCTCCATCCAATCAAGGTTTGGGAATGGGAAATCCTCTTTTGGGAGGAAAACAAGGGATGAGTACATTGAATTTTTTACTTGTTTGAAGGCAAACCTGGGGAGACTCTAAACCAGGATTACAATTTAATAAGAAAATGAAGATCAAGGCAATGATTCAGAAACACTGCCTTAAACTGACAGAGTCAGGATATAACCTGACACCCTGTTGCTCGGGGTGGTGGCAGCAGTTCCATTAAATGGTGGCTGCAGTCCTGTTGGAGTGATGAACGTGATTCCGTCCAAGCAGTGATCCTGTAGAAGGGTCTGGTCTTCCTCTGAAGGTCCAGGGGTGGTTCTGGAGCTCTTGTCCTCTGGGAATCCAGTAGGCAAGCTGCTCCTGGTTGTTGAGAGCCTCAGCTTATATGCAGGTAGGAATGCTTGGATCCTCCCCCTGGGCGGAGCATCCCACAATGGGATGATGGAATTTGATCAGTCCTGCAGTGACACTCAATGGCCCATTCCCAGAAGATATCTCCCCTGGAGGGCGTTATCAGAGCTGAGTCATGGAAGAGATCAAGAACACTGCCCCACCTGTTTAGAGCACTTGATGAAGATGGGGATTGAAAACATGCATTTGGTTCCATCTTACACTGCAGCCTGAAACAGTGGGGGAATCCCTGCTCAGGGGGTGAACACCACCCCCCTTACCCAAACTGGCTCAGGTGTAAAACCCCCACCCCGGGAAGGCCACACACACACAGGGGACAATGTCACACTTGCGCTGCCCCAGGGAAAATGGCATCTCTCTAATATTTTCTTAACCAGATTGCAAAATTATTTTGGCACAGTGAGTTCAGGGCACTGTTCTTTGACCCCAGTTGCCTTTGACAACAGCATGGTTCCTTCCTCTGAGGAGGTTGTGGGTCTCTCTGGAGGAACTCTTGGAAACTTGGATGCAGCTTTGTCTGAGCGACCTATGGGAGAACTGATGAGGAAAATGGCTGTTGTGGGACTGGAGTGTAAAGAAAATATTTTGTTGTCCCTCCTTGAAAAGTTTGTTAAAATCACTGGAGGAAATGGAGCAAATGATACCAGCAAGACTGACAAGGTTCATTCACCACATGGTGAGGAACACAAGGCTGCTAAAAGTCCCACAAGAAGCCCAGCTCAAGTAGCTAAATTCCCAAATAACTACTGAATTCCCAGGCTTGGGTTTTTTCCATATGTGAGAATCATTATTCTCTTCATCCCTGTCACCTTTGTGACAGCTACACAGAGCTTTCCCTTCCTTTTAATAATATCTGTATTGGGCCAAATTTGCACTTTTCTTTAATTGTAACCTGCCAGCAGCTGAGCTGGAGCTGTGCAGGAACCAAGGAAACTTGGAATTGCCACAGAATTGCTTCTATTGTCAGCCGGTGCTGCGGCGGCCGTGGGGCAGAGGGGTGGGAAAGGGGGCTCCGGGGTGGCAGTGGAGGAAATGCCGGGCCCGGGGGCTGAGCACAGGGCTGAGCACGCAGAGATGGTTTTGTTCTTGCTGAGCTCGCACTGAGCCAAGGCCTGTCCTGCCCCTCATTCGGCCACGCTGGGGAGGGGCTGAGGGTGTGGGGGAGCTTGGGAGGGGACACAGCCAGGACAGGAGATCCCGGCTGACCCCAGGGATAGCCCAGACCATAGGACATCATGATCAGTGCATGAAGTGTGGGGAACAAGGAGGAAGGGGGCACATTTGCAGTGAGGGTTTTGTCTCCCCAGGTAACACTTAGGCAGGATTGGGCCCTGTTTCGCCAGTGGGCAGGGCCCGCACCAAAGACACAGACACCAACTTAACTTAAGGAACAGTGTAATTTAGATAATGCAAATTTGCAAAAAATTACAAAAATATTAGGTAGGCAAAGCAAATAATCATTAGTCAATAATTCCAAAAGAGAAGATGTTGAAATGAGTATCACACAACTGTCCATTTCTGGCTGCAGGCTCTGGAGATTCTATCTCTGCCTTCAATCAGGGTTGCATTCCCTAAAGAATCCTGGTACCAAATCCTGCTTTCCAAGGCTGGAACAGTGTCTCAGGTTTAGCTGGGTGTGTATTCAATTACCCTCTGTTAAAGTTGGGGCAATTATCATCTGTTAATTGAGCAGTTTACTTTATCTCTTCCACATGAATCCTCCCTCCAGGGAGATATCTTCTGTTAATGGGCCATTGAGTGTCACTGATAAAAATTCCATCATCCCATTGTGAGAAGCTCTGCCCAGAGGGAGGAGCCAAGCATTCCTACCTGGATATAATCTGAGAATGTGAACAACAGAGTCAGCCTTCTCCCACAAGATTCCCAGAAGAGCAGCTTTCAGCTCCACTGGATCCCAGAGGAAGACCAGGCCGATCGATGCCACAACTGGACCTTCAGAGGAAAACTCCACCCTTCTACAGGATCACTGCTCCAATAGAACCACACCTGTCCCTGCAGGAGCACTGCAGCCACCATTTAACAGGAGTGCTACCAACATTCTGACCCACAGGGTGTCAGGTCGTATTCTTACTCCGTAAGTAGTTTTTAGTACTACTGCATTTGTATTTTTAATTTTCCTTCTGAAGAACTGTTATTCCTATTCCCAAAGACTTTGCTTGACAGCCTCTTGTTTTGAAAATTATAATTCCAAGTGAAGGGATTAACATTTTCCATTTCAAGGGAGTCTCCTGCCTTCCTTAGCAGACACCTGTCTTTTCAAACTGACACAATGCCCTGGGACAGCCAGGCAGGTGAGGAGGAAGTCAGTGCCCCTTTCTCCCTCTCTCCTGCTCCATCTCCCAGCCCAGCACGGCCCCCGGCTGCAGGACAACCCTGCTGCCAACTCCATCCTGCTGGGGATGCACTGGGGGGATCTCCTTCCCCTTCCCTGTGGAATGGAGGCAAATTCCATCCTCTCCTTGGCCTTCCTCCCCCAGGCAAGGAGCTCAGGATGGAGACCAGGGAGGACAAATCCCCACCGCAGAACCACGTGGAAGAGGCCATTTTGAGTGGCTCCATGGTGCAGAATTCTAACGTGGAGGAAAAGCCCCAGAGATCCCACAGGAGGAGGGGCTAAAAACCCAGCCCAGGGTGCCCTGAGGAGGAAAGACCCACCCTGAGCCAGGAAGGTGGACAGAGCTTCAGCCAGAGCTCAGAGCTGGTGGTCCATGGGCAGCTTCACAATGGGGAGAAGCCCCACAAGTGCTTGGAGTGTGGGAAGAGCTTCAGGCAGAGCAGCACCCTGATCAGCCACCAGATGATCCACACCGGGGAATGGCCCTACAAGTGTGGGGAGTGTGGGAAGGGCTTCAGCTGCAGCTCTGCCCTCATCATCCACCAACGCATCTACACTGGGGAGAGGCCCTACGAGTGTCCCGAGTGTCAGAAGAGGCTTCACACCAGCTCCCATCTCCTCTGCCACCAGCGAATTCACTCAGAGGAGAGGCCCTTCCACTGCCCTGACTGTGGGAAGGGCTTCAAGCAGAAATCCCACCTCATCAGGCACCAGCGCCTCCACACAGGGGAGAGGCCCTACGAGTGTCCCAATTGTCAGAAGAGGTTTCCCACCAGCTTCCAGCTCCTCTAACACCAGCGGATTCACTCAGAGGAGAGGCCCTTCCTCTGCCCAGACTGCGGAAAGGGCTTCAAGCACAACTCCACCCTCATCACCCACCGGCGCATCCACACTGGGGAGAGGCCCTACGAGCGTCTCCAGTGTGGAAGAGCTTCACCAGCAGCTCTCATTTGACAAAACATAAACGGAGCCACCGGTAAGAGAAGCCCTGGAATTGCCCCGACTACAGGAACAGCTTCATGCACCACTCCAGTTTCGTCCTCCATGGGAGAAGCCACATTGGGAAGAGCCCTGGTGATCCATGTTCCCTGTGATCCATGCTGGTAAGACACCTGTTTCTTTTCCTGCCCCTGCGAATGACCTGATGTAGGATGGAAGAACATGAGGTTCTGGCCATGGCCCTGTCATTACGTTCGCTCCCACCTCAGGTCATTGCCAGGGGCAGGAAAGGGACTCTCTCTCTTTCTCCCTCCCTGAGGAAAAAGGTGTCCTTTCCAGGCAGGGGAAATTGTGGCCAGGCAGACTCAGTGAGCTGTGTTTTTGTTTTCCCTGTAAATAGTTTTATTTATCCCTTCTGTTATCAATATTTTTTTTGTTCTGTTTGTTTCCTTATCTCATTGTTGTTCGCAATAAATTGTTCTTATCCCAGCCCGGGATCTTTGCCTTTTGTGCTTTCCATGGGCGGGAGGGCAGCGAGGGCAGCACGGTTTTAGCGGGAGCAGGAAATTGGGGAATCCCATTCCTGAAGCCCGGCCCGTGGAAACCGAGCATCCCAGCTGGTGCCAGCCCTGGTGGCCATGGCAGCAGCCTTGGGAGCGGGTCCCTGGCTGGGGCTGTGGGAACCTCTTCCCTCTGGTGCCCAGGGACAGGAGTGGAGGGAGCGGCTGCAGCTGAGTCGGGGCAGGCTCAGGTTGGATGTCAGGAAAAGGTTTTTGGCCAGAGGCTGCTGGGGCCCTGGCCAGGCTCCCCAGGGAAGGCTCCCAGCTCCAGGGCTCTCTGAGCGCCAGCAGCGTTTGGCCAGTGCTGCCAGGCCCAGGCTGGCATTGTTGGGGTGTCCTGTGCAGGGCCAGCAGTTGCACTGGAAGATCCTGATGGGTGCCTCCCAGCTCAGCCAATTCTGTGCTTCTGGGATCCCATGGGCCTGGGGATGGGGCTGCCAATGGTTGCCATGGCAACGGGCTCTGGCTGCAGGCCTGAGCTGGTGTCCATGGCAACCAGCCCTGGCATGGGGTCTCCATGGAGCTGCCAAGGGACTGAGCATAGCAACAGGGGGCTGGTGATGGTTGCCATGGAAACTGACCATAGCAACAGGGGGCTAGGGATGGTTGCCATGGAAACTGACCATAGCAACAGGGGGCTGGAGATGGTGAATTAAGAGTTTAAAGAAACTCCAAGTGTTAAAATCTAGAGGAAGGTTAATTTAGTCAAGGGGGACAGTATTGCGAGAGAAATAGAAATAATAAGGGACAGTTAATTATTTGTAGATAAAGTAGTTAAGTCCAGGGCAATATGTCTGCCTGTCAGAAATCACCTGCCGGTCTTTACTATGTTTAAAGAAACAGGGTGGGATGTGGATTGAATTGTGGAAGAGGAGTGTGGCCTGCACCTGGGCCCTGAAACTTGAGCTATAGCCATGGGGTTGGAAAGCCTGCCAACAAGTCATAAGTAAAGAGGTCAAATTGAGGAAGACATCTTTGCCTTCATCAGAAGGAGACCACTCCCATTTTAAAAACTCCTGACCCATTTGAAGTGAAAGACTGCACAAGCGTGAAGGAACTTTGGATTCAATTATAATACTTTTTAATATGAAGTGGGGATAGGCAGGGTTATGTAATGAATATGTATTAGGCACTTTGGACATTATATGAATATATAAGACTTTTTCAGATAAATAGAGAGCCAGAGCCTGTAATTCTTTGCACATGCCTTTGGGAGATTACTCTACTTGTGTCTGGCGCTGTCAATAAGCACACCACTTTCTAACTTTAACTGCTTGGGGAGTTCTATTCCACACCTCATTTGATGACCGTGGCAGGACACTTCTCTGCCCCGGCGAGAGCAGCCAGGCTGAGCATGTCTCTGGGCACCCCCAGGACATTCCTTTCCTGGAGGGACCTACACTCTCGGCTGTTCATTGCAGGGACAGACAAGAACTGCTGGGACTGCGGATAATGGGTACGTTTAAATCTGTGTAAAGTAACCCACAAGCCGTACGTAGGGGAAGGGCTGTTGGTAAGCCACACAGAGACATCCTGCACACAACGTGAGCCTGTACAGTTTCCCTTTGGGTTTGTTGCCGGCAGAAGGATTTTCTGTGTTGATAAGGACCCACTAGCAATTCTGGGTGAATTGAGCAAATTCTGGCTTATTGCTGCTATTTCATTGTGTGCTGTTATTTTGATTGTGTTTTGATTTTGATGTGTTTGTGTGAGCTGATTGGTGAGGTGAATGTGGGTGAATGCTAAGGTGCTGTATGCTGTGTGTTGAGAGGAGGTGAACACTTTATCCCTTGAAAAAGAGATACCCCTCCCCAGTGATTCTGTGTGTGGACTTTTTAGTTGCAGGGGATGGTATTTCCTTTAGCACCTGGTGGTTGGGTTTAACTGGTCCCTGCCAATGTTTTGTGTTTGGGTTTCACCAATGCCCTGCCTCTGGAACTTGAGAGGCAAGGGTCGGATGCTGTAACACGGTGTCTTTGTGGTCCCTTTTTGCGGGGTTGTGAAGTCGTAATGCCTTTATTTTCTTGGGTTTATTTAGTGTGGTTTGGGGTTTTGATGGTTAGTGTGTATTTTTAGTACAATACTGCCATACTGCCATCTTGTGTCAAAAGTTATAATGGCAAAAACCTGGTAATTTTTGCTTTGTGCAGCTGTGATTGTTGGCTATAGCTGTGTGTTGTTGGATGTCTTGTGGTGGCAGTTGAAGCTTGAGCCCGGGTTGAAATGGTTCAGCCCTTTAGGCCACCCCTTTTAGATGTCTTTAGCTTGAACTGGTGTTTGTGGGTTGTTAGAGCTGTAACAGGGACAGCTTGTTGTATGAGAATAGTGGGGTGAGTTGACTCCTGGGATTTGAGCTATGGAAAGGGTTGCCAAGAACTATCAGAGTGATCTGATAGGCACTGCTAAATGATTAAAATATATGATGAAACAACACAACCCAGATTGGACTGACATTCAATTCCTGTTGGATGCTTTTACTGAGATGGAAAAGCAGTTAATTTTGAAAATTAACAGGAACTTCGTGGAAGACACTTGTAGACCAGCTGAACTTGATGCTAAGGAATTTTTCCCCCTTTGAAATCCATGATGGGATTGAACTAAACCAGAAGATTTTTCCAAACTGGAGGATTATCAGGAGATTATAATAAAGGGAATGGAAAGGTCAATCCCTAAAACCATAAACTGGGCTACCCTATATGCAGTGAGACAAGGCCCTTCTGAAAGTCCTGAATTTTTAGACCACTTGTGGGAGGCAATGCATCATCATGCATCTTTAGATCCTGATTCCCGGGATGGGATACAACAGTTAGTAAATTTGGCTTTGGGAAACAGGAGACATTAGGTGTAAGGTGTAGAAGATTTGGGGGCCTATGGGGTGAAATTTAGAAGCCTTATTAGAAGAGGCATGGAGGGGTTTTAGCAGTTGAGAGGAAGGATACAAACAAGGGATGAGAAAATTAGTAGCAGTAGAAAGAGAAGAGGAAAAAGAGAGATGGCATATTCAAATGACTTCCACAGGAGGTCATCAGCAATGGAATTATAGGGCATGGATGGATGGCTGGTCCAAAAGGGAATGAAGCTCATGTTCTGCAAGTCAAGGCATTTTCAGAGATGGCACCACAGAAATAGACTGTGGGATCTTGGCTCCGAAATGGTCATTAGTATTGTTGATGCATTCAGTCTTTAAGCTGTTACAGTGCAACAAGGTCACTGAACTATTATCTTTGTTATATGCATGTAACAGTGTCTAAAGTTGGACCCTTGGCTGAAATATCAATCCTGACATAAGTTTAGACAAAAAGTCCCCGTATTCAGTGGGACAGAAGAGGAAGAACTCCTTAAAATAGGAGCCAAGATAGATAACAAAGGGAAGTGGAGATTAGCAGATGGGAGGCAAATGCTGAATAAACCCCTTGCCAGGAAAATGCTAGAAGGCATACATGGGACAACACATTGGGGTACACAAGCGCTAAGTGGTCAATTTCTGAAGGATTTGGGATGCAAAGGAATTTTCAGAATAGCTAAGAAGTAACTGAACAGTGTGTGATATGTCAACAAGTGAATAAGAAAATCATGAGGCAAACACCCAGGGGAGGGCGAGAACTGGCCTTAAGGCCCTTCCAAAACATCCAAGTAGACTTTACTGAGCTTCCCCAGGTACAACAGTGGAAGTTTTTGCCGGTGATAGTAGATCACGTGACTCATTGGGTAGAGGTGGTACCCACTGTGAAAGCCAATGCCAATGTTGTGAGTAAAACACTTGTAGAATCAATCATTCCCCCATATGGGATGGCAAACAGGATTGATTCAGACTGGGGAACTCATTTCACATCAAAGATATTGCAGAAAGTTTTTCAGGCCCTGGCAGTAAAATGGGAATTACACATTCCATGGCATCCACAGAGTTCTGGTCAGGTTGAGAGAATGAATCAAACTCTTAAAAGAGCTCTAGTTAAGCTAATGAGTGAAACCCAAATGTCATGGATAAAATGTCTCCCTTTGGCCTTATCAAGAATTAGAACCCAACCCCAGTCAGATCTGGGGCTGTCACCCTATGAAATGATGTTTGGGTTTCCCTTCCTGACCTCACCCCAGAAGGCTGCCACCTATGAGGAAGGGGAAGCCAATGCCAAGAAATAAGTGATGTCTATAGCACAAACCTTAGAGGGGCTAAGACATAAAGGGGCAGTTCCTCAAACTACCACCCTGGATTTCAGAATCCATAATATTAATCCTGGGGATTGGGTGATGATTAAGCCATGGAGAGATCAGCCTCTAACTCTTCAGTGGGAAGGTCCCTTTCAGGTACTGCTCACCACCGAATCGGCCGTGCGAGCTGCAGAGCGGGGATGGACTCAAGGCAACAGAGTCAAAGGCCCAGGAGAAGAACCCAAAGAGTGGACTGTAACATCCAGGCTGGGTGAAACAAGATTGACTCTCAAGCAGAGACTGAGAGACAACCAGTAAAACACCAAGACACCCAAAAAGTAGAGTCCACCTTCCACCAGCCAGCTCGAGAACTGTCTTCCTGTTTTCATGGGTGAGAATTACCAGCATCTGTTGAAGAGAAGTACACAAGGGACTGTAAAAGGTAATGGGACAGCTTCTTCAAGAAAATAAGACAAAGGAAGGAGGGCAAGGCTGGGTTGGCCCCTTTGTTTGCTACCAAGAAGGCTCCATAGCCCTGCTGTGGGCAGCAACCCCGTGGGCATGGTAAGGTAGGGACAAAAGGCCAGACCAGACCTCTGTAATTCCTCAGTTGTCTTTTAATACAACAGGGACTGGAGGGCAGGACCGAGTTGGCCTCTGTACTCACCCCTAAGATACACCAACTATGGGTAGCAGCCACACAGGCACAGTAGATGGGAGTCAAAGCCACACTGGACCTCTGGGATGCCCTTTTGTCCATTCCTAATGAGTGTGTCTAAGGAAAACCTGAGATTTTTTCTCCTGTTCCCACTGTTCTTGCCCCCATCAACAGATGCTGGTATGACTCATTCAAAAGAGAGAGAAAATTTTTCACTCAATTGTTTGAACAAAATTACTTAGAGAAAAAGAAGAGGGGGTTTGTTATAGATGAGTAATCTTTGGGTTGACTCTCACAATTAAGGTGTGAATATAAGATATATGTTAAGAGAAGTTTTGTAGATGTACAGTTATCCTTCCCCTCCCCCTTGCATTGCTATCACAGGATGGCCTCAGTAGCTGGGGCATTTGGGAGGGTTGGCTTGTTCCTATGGCAGCACCTGACCTCCAATCAAGGTGTGAGACAGTGATCTCCACCACTGGACAGTGAAGAAGGAGTCGATTGACAAGACTTTGGGAGGGGCTGGAGGTGTAAAAGACAGAGCATCCATTTTGTAGATGAGCATGTGGTGACTGAATCCCTTGCTCCTGGTGCTGTATTCTTTTCTTTATTCAGTCTTCTGTTGTATTTTGATAAGGTCTTAATAAACCATTTAAATTTTTGAAAGTAATAATAATTTCTCACATGGAGGTGGGGAATGTGAGGCAAAGTTGTCCACATTGGGTCAGCTCCCAAGGTACAACTTCTCTGACCTGCCAGACCTCCTTAGGAGAGACCCTGGCTCAATATCAATCACTGAATGCTCCAATCAGCTCCTCTCTAAAGAGAACAGTAATAAAATACACTCTTTAAATAGGATTACATATTTCTTAGAAGCACTTTGAAATATTTCTCCATAACTGTAAAAGGAAATATTCCCAATGAACTGAACTAGACCAGAGGGAAATCAAGGCAGAGCCATGGTTTGTCAGGACTTGCTTGATCCTAATGAGCCCTGTGGTGCATTTGGAGCTGAGCCCTTGAACCTCAGGGCCTGAGAGGAGATTGCACAAACCTTTCCAGGAGTCAAAGTCAGAGAAAAATCCCAAAGTGTCTCAAAGCATGAATGGGTCTCAGTGAGGTCCATCCCCAACATAGGCTCATCATGGACTCTTTGGAGGAGACAATTGGAGGACAGGATAGCACAAAAACCTCTCAGAGACTCAGTGTGGGAAGGAAATTCCAAACTACCTTAAAAAATTTGAGAAGCTCAAAGCATTACTGAGCCCCACTGAGTGTCAGTACAAAGCTCTCAAGGGACTCGTTAAAGCAGATAATTGGGGCCATGATTGCACAAACCTCTCACAGAATTTGTATCAAAAGGGAAAAACCAAGTACCTTAAAATAACTGGAGTACCCTGAAGTATTAATGAGCCCCACTGAGTGTTGTTACTGACAAAGCCTCTCCAGGGACTAATTACAGCAGATAATTGGAGGCCATGATTGCACAAAGCTCTCAGAGACTCCAAGGCAAAAGCCAAAGCCAAAGTCCTTTGAAAAACCTGCAGTCCCTGCAGGGAGCATGAAGGAGCCCCCAGGGCCATTGCTGAGCAAGGCTCCCCAGGGACTCCTTGCAGCAGATCCTTGAGGCCACTGGGATGTGGGCTAGGGGGGGATGCTGAGGGCAGCACAAGGGGCTGCCAGTGCCCAGCCTGGCTGGGGCTGTGCCAGGAGGCCCCAGGGCCTCAGGACAAGGTGTCTCCTCCCAGCCCTTGCTGGCACAGACCCTGCTGTGCCCCAGGGCACCAAGACTTGGCTTCTCTTTGTCCCCACCTGTCATCACTGCCTGCAGTTCTCTGCTCTGCCTGGGGCCTGGGGACACTTGCTCAGTCGTGTCCCTCAGTGGGACCCATTAAAAGTCCAAGAAAGTTTGGAGTTGGATTCTGCCTTGGAGTTCTGGAGAGGTTTCTTCAGCTGCCTCTCAGGGACTGATGTTCAGGGCCTGAGCACAAAGCCCCAGAGGCTGATTAAAGTCCTTGTGCTGTGTCTGTGCTGCTGAGCTGGGCTGGGCTCCTGGCACAGAGGCAGCTCCTGGTCACCAAGAAGAGCTTCAAAAGCACATTTCTCTGGATGAGCAGCTCTTGTGCCAGCCCAGCAGGGCTGGGGCACTGCCTGCAGCCAGCCCGGGCACAGCCCAGAGGCACAGAGAGCTTCAATCAGTCAGGGCTGGGAAGGGGCTGAGAAGTGCCTGGGGCACAATCACTGCCAGCCCTTGGCACAGGAACCTCTGGCTGCAGGACAATGCAGCTGCAGCTCCTGGAGCCATCTCCTCAAGCTGGAACATGCCAATGCCTGCAGAGCCTGTGAGTACATTCTCTGCTTGTCTCTTGTGCAGAGCAGCCAGGGGTGCCCAGGGCTGTCCTGCAGAGCAGGGTCCTGCAGCCCAGGGCGCTGTGCTGGGGCAGGGACTCTGCTGCCTGCCAGGGACAGCTCTCAGCCAGCCCTGGCAGCTGCTCCCAGCACTGGGGGACAAGATCTGGCTGGGAGGAGACAGCTGGTGAGGCTTGGGAGTGTTCTCCTTGTGTGGGGAGGATGCAGCATTGTTCAGGACTGCTCCCAGCATGGCACTGAACTGCAGAATTTAGATTATATAGGGAGCACAGCAAGGAAGGAGCTGCATAAAAGGGGAAATCCTGCTTTTCATTCTACTTCTCTGTGTTGCCTGGACGGGAAATTGTACATAGATATTCATCCCTCAGGTAAGGCTGAGAAAAGATAATAAATTATCTGAGATCTGAATAAACCATGCAGTGAAAGAAATCAGTCCTTTGAGGCAGCATCAGTGTCGCTTTTCCAGCCTCCTCAGGGTTCCTCTGACATTGCCATCAGAGCCTGCAGAGCCAGAGCTGCCCCTGGGCAGTGCCTGAGCTGGGAGGGCTCTGCAGGGCAGAGCTGAGCCCCCAGGGCTGGGCTGGGCTCTGGCAGCACTGGCAGGGCCCAGCCCTGGGCACAGGGAAGCAGCTGCTGGCAGGGACAGCTCCAGGCAGCAGAGCCCTGGGCAGGCAGTGGGGGGAAATTGCCCCCAGGCTGTGCTGGGATACTTCAAGTCCTCTCCAAACTCAACTATTCCATGATTACCTTTTTTACAGATCCCTATGTGCAGCCCCAGCAAATGTCCAACAGCAGCTCCATCAGGCACTTCCTGCTGCTGGCATTGGCAGACACGCGGCAGCTGCAGCTCCTGCACTTCTGCCTCTTGCTGGGCATCTCCCTGGCTGCCCTCCTGGGCAATGGCCTCATCATCAGCGCCGTAGCCTGCGGCCACCACCTGCACACGCCCATGTTCTTCTTCCTGCTCAACCTGGCCCTTGCTGACCTGGGCTTCATCTGCACCACTGTCCCCAAAGCCATGCACAATTCCCTCTGGGACACCAGCAACATCTCCTACACTGCATGTGCTGCACAGCTCTTTTTCTTTCTGTTCTTCATCTCAGCAGAATTTTCCCTGCTGACCATCATGTGCTACGACCGCTACGTGTCCATCTGCAAACCCCTGCACTACGGGACCCTCCTGGGCAGCAGAGCTTGTGCCCACATGGCAGCAGCTGCCTGGGCCAGTGCCTTTCTCTATTCACTGCTGCACACGGCCAATACATTTTCCCTGCCCCTGTGCCATGGCAATACCCTGGGCCAGTTCTTCTGTGAAATCCCACAGATCCTCAAGCTCTCATGCTCCAAATCCTATCTCAGGGAAATCAGTCTTATGGCTGTAAGTGTGTGTTTAGGACTCGGATGTTTTGTGTTCATTGTTTTCTCCTATGTGCAGATCTTCAGGGCTGTGCTGAGGATCCCCTCTGAGCAGTGACGGCACAAAGCCTTTTCCACCTGCCTCCCTCACCTGGCCGTGCTCTCTCTGTTTGTCAGCACTGCTGTATTTGCTCACTTGAAGCCCCCCTCCATGTCCTCCCCATCCCTGGATCTGGCCCTGCCAGTTCTGTACTCAGTGGTGCCTCCAGCCCTGAACCCCCTCATCTACAGCCTGAGAAACCAGGAGCTCAAGGCTGCAGTGTGGAGACTGATGACTGGATGGTTTCAGAAATATTAAACTGCTGGCCAATTTCTAAAAATCACTTGTAATAAAAGTCATCTTTAATACTTCTTTTTGGTTTTCCAGTGGAGATTTTTTTTCTTTGATTTAGTTTTTTCAATATTGTTCACAAATAAAGGTCATTGTTTGTGCCATTTCTTGTTTTGATTCTCTCCCCATTCCCTTGGCCACAGATTGTGTCAGTGAGGGGCTGAACTCTTGGTGGCTTTAAAGGAACTAAAGGATCTCCCAGCAGAGTTTTCTGCAGAGATGCCCTTTTGTTGCCTTCTCTGGAGCTGCAGCAGCAATGTCTGTGTGCAGAGCTGGGGCAGATCAGTGCTGGCCCAGCAGCGGTGCCCAGCAGCAGCAGCAGCAGCAGCACTTGGTGTTGCCAGTGCTGCTGCCGTGGCCCTGCCCCGCTGCCCTGGTGGCCCTGGTGTTGCTGCAGGGCCTGAGTGCTCTCGGGGCCGGGCACAGCCCTGGGGGTGGCAGTGCCGGGGCTGCAGCAGGGCCAGGCCATGGGCACTGCTGGGGCAGCGCTGACGCCTCAGGCCAGGCCCTGGGGGCTCCAGGCTCCTTGCCCAGGCTCTCTCAAGAACACGGCCAGGCCAATGCTCAGCACAGAAACCCCCGTCAGCAGCCCCAGGCTGGCCGTGGGCAGGCTGGGGGCAAACAGCATGGCTGGGGCTCTGCAAGGGCCCTGGGGCAGACGGGAAGGAGCAGCAGAGCAGGGGCTGATCCATGCCCAGTGCGCTGCACAGCCCAGGGCAGCGTCCCAGAGCGTCCTCATGCAGCTGCCAACAACATCCCCCCTCTGCAGCCCTGGCCTCTCCCCCAGCTCACACAGGTGCCCCATCCTTGCAGGCACAGACACGGCAGCACTGCCTCAGCAGCCCCTGTTTGCATTGCACACAGCAGGGCCAGCACCCCCATGCTGTTGCTGTGGGGACATGAACCTGAGGGAGCACAAATGCCATCAGCCCCTGGGGCCAGCAAGGCCTGCGGGACACCAGGGAAACCACTCAGCTTTGTCCTGGCCTCTGCACTCAGCCAGAAAGTTTGTTCCCATCAGCTGGGAGTTTCCTGTGCCACTGCAGACGCTGTTGCTCAGAGCCAGGGCTGCCTGGCAGCCACCCCCAAACTGCCCTGAGCATGCCCTCTTCTTCCCCTTTGCTTTCTCTACTCTTTCTGCTACAAATTTCTTCCTCTTGCCCACCCCTTTTCCCTCCCCTGCAAACAGCCCATCCCTGTTTGCCCTTTCCTCTCTGGCCCCACTCCCCATTGCAGTTCCTTACTTGGCCCCATGGGAACGTCCCTTGGGCAGCAGGATCATCCTACAAGTGCTGCAGGAATTGTCTGCAGGCTCCTGGAGTGCCTGGTGCTGCTCCCTTGCCAGAGGCACCCCAGGCCAGGGGGGCACATCTGGGCTGCTGTGTCTGGCTCTGGGGCTCCCTGTTCTGGGCAATGAGGAGGAGCTGCAGAGGCTCTGCAGGGCTGACAGGATGGGCTTTGGGGCTGCCAGGAGAAGCTGAGGGACCTGGGCTGCTGGAGCTCCTGAAGAGGAGGCCCAGGGCTCATCCTGCAACTGCTCCAAGGGTGGTTTCAGAGAATCCCAGAATCAGCAATGCTGGAAAAGACCTTGGAGAGCATCAAGTCCAACCTGTGC
Organism: Agelaius phoeniceus; assembly: GCF_051311805.1. NCBI lineage: Eukaryota > Metazoa > Chordata > Aves > Passeriformes > Icteridae > Agelaius > Agelaius phoeniceus. Next base: position 6,459,574 of record NW_027509867.1, on the reverse strand, counting down.
CCTGACACTGCCTTTTGTCCCCTGAGCCTCCTCTTCTCCAGGATAAACAACCCCAGCTCCCTCTGCTGCTCCTCATAAGAGTTGAGCTCCAGACACCTCCCCAGCCTTGTTGCCCTTCTCTGGACACGCTCCAGCCTCTTCATGTCCTTCCTAAATTGAGTGGTCCAAAACTGAACACAGCACTCGAGGTGCTGCCAAAGCAGTGCCCGCACAGTGGAAGAATCCCTCTCCTGCTCCTGCTGGCCACACCAGTCCTGATCCAGGCCAGGAGCCATTGGCCTTCTTGGCCACCTGGGCACACTGCTGCCTCATGTCCAGCCTGCTGTCCATCAGTCCCTGCAGGTCCCTTTCTGCCTGGCTGCTCTCCAGCCACTCTGTCCCCAGCCTGTAGAGCTGCAGGGGTTGTTGTGGCCAAAGTGCAGGACCCGGCACTTGGACTTGTTAAACTTCACCTTGTTGGATATGGGCCCTGGATCCAGCCTGTCCAGGGCCCTGTGCAGAGCCCTCCTACCCTCCAGCAGATCCACACTCCCAGACAACTTGGTGTCACCATGGTTCCAGGAGGCTCCTGAGTGTTCCAATGGTCTCCATGATTCCATGAGGCCTCCCAGTGTCACAATGCCCCTTTGGTTCCATGGGACCCCTTGGTGTCACAAAGTCTCTTGGATCCTTGGGCCCTGCAGTGTCACAATTGCACCGTGGTCCCCCAAGGCCCTGCAGTGTCACAATGGATCCTTGGTTCCATGAGGTCTGGCAGTGCAGCAATGCTCTCCTTGGTTCCACTGTGTCACCATGGCCTCTTGGTCCCAAGGGCCACCACAATGTCAAACATGTTTCCTTCATTCCAGGAGTCCCTGAGGAGCAGCCCTGGCCCCTTGGTTCCATTGGGCCCTGCAGTGTCACAATGGCCCCATCATGACACCAGGTCCTGCTCTGTCTCAATGCTCTGCATGGTTCCACAAGGCCCTGCAGGGTCACAGTTGCACTCTGTGGTTCCATGGGGCCTTAGAGTGCCACAATGAATTCCTTGGTGCTGCTGTGTCACAATGGAGCCCTGGTGACATAAGATCCTGCAGTGTCACCAGGGACCCTTGGTTCCGTGGGGCACCACAATGTCACAATTGTTCCCTCAGTTCCCAGAGTCCTTTCAATGCAGCAATGGCCCCTTGATTCCATTGTCCCCAGGCTCTCCCAAGGGTCTCCTTGGTTCCACAGTGGCACAATAGTGCCGTGGTTCCACAAAGCCCTGTAGGGTCACAGTGGCCTCTGTGGTTCCAGCAGGACCCAGACTGTCACCATGGACTCCTTGCTTCCATCCAGCCCCACAGTGTCACCGTGGCCCCTTGGCTCTGTGCTGCCATGTCATACACAGTGTCACCATGGTCCTCATGGTGCCACCAGGCCCCGCAGTGTCACAATGGCCCCTTGCTTCCCCAGGGCCCTGCAGTGTCACAATCATCAGAGAATCAACTGGGCTGGAAAAGACCTTGGAGAGCATCAAGTCCAACCTGGGACCCAACACCACCTTGTCACCCAGACCATGGCAATCAGTCTTTTCTTAAAAACCTCCAGGGACGGTGACTCACCTTTCTACCCTCGCAACCCATTCCAACGCCCTACCACCCTTTGTGTGGAGAATATTTTCTAATGTCCAGTCTAAAAATCCCCTGGTGCAGCTGAAGGCTGTGTCCTCTTGTCCTGTCACTGTTCCCTGGGAAAAGAGCCTGACCCCACCTGGCAGCACCCTCGTGTCAGGGAGTTGTGGAGAATGATGAGGCCTCCCCTGAGCCTCCTCTTATCCAGGATAAAAAACCCCAGCTCCCTCAGCCACTGCTCCTCACAAGACTTTCTTCCAGACCCATGACCAGCCTTGTTTCCCTTCTCTGGACACACTCCAGCCCCTCCATGTCCTTCCTAAATTAGGGGCCCAGAACTGGACACAGCACTCGAGGTGCTGCCCAAGCAGTGCTGAGCACAGGGGAAGAATCACTGCCCTTCTCCTGCTCTCCTGCTGGCCACACCATTCCTGATCCATAGGAGTGCCAGGGGTTGCATGAGGGAAATGGTTGGGAGGGGGTGGGGACAAAGTCTGATTGATTGTCAGCCATGAAGGGTCTTGATTTTCATATCTGTTCAAACTGCATTAAAAGCTGCTGGAGATCAATATCAATTGGAAATTGCTGAGATCAATCTATAATCTATCAATCTAAAACTTAAGAGAACAAAACTGTACTCTCAGCATTGTTTTGTACTATTGTATATTCACTTTGAGTACACTTCTGTCATCTAATTAACCACATTAAGAACTGAAAACTTGAAATATTCCCCAGGGCCTTTTCTTGATCAGGTATTCTGAACAAATATTTATGACCTCTTCTCACTGAATTCCTGAACGGAAGAGCTCAAGAAAGAAGAAGTCTCCAGAGCAGTAAAATTGATCAGCAACCTCCAAGTGGCTGAGGATCCATCCCCATGGGAGCAGCAATGAACAGAAATGGGCACAGCTTTGTGGCTGCTGCCCCAGCTTTGGCATGGGCCCTGGGCCTGGAGCAGGAGCAGCTCTTGAGGGCCCCAAGGCCGGGGCTCTGGTGCTACCCCGGGCAGATGGGATGGCAGCAGGGGCTGCAGAGCTCTCAGCACCTCAGGCCGAGGGGAGCAGGGCAGCCAGGGAGCCTCCTTTGGCCTTGGCCAAGCACCTTCCCCCATGGCTGGGGCTGAGTCCTGTGGCAGCTGCAGCTGCTGCTGTGGCCTTGGCAGGGGCTGAGGCCGTGGGGCCAGTGGCCAGAGCAGCCTGGCCTGAGCAGAGCTGTGGGGCCAGAGCCAGCTGGGCTGGGCTGGGCTCAGAGAGGCCCTTGGTGCTGCCCAGAGCTCAGGGCAGCTGGCAGAGCTTGCAGGGAGCTGGGCTGGGCTCCGAGAGCCGGCCCAGAAACCATCAGTGTCCATCTCAGCCTGGCTGAGCGTGCAGGGGCAGGACTCAGGCCAGGCCTTGTGGGGCAGAGCCAGCGCCTGTGCAAGGCATTGCAAACAGGCAAGTGGCCCAGAGAGGAGGCTGCTCTGTGCCCTTGGTGGCATGGACGGAGCAGGGAGGGGGCCCAGGACATTTGTCAGCGCCAGCCTCTGTGCCCATGTGTTGGCAGCCCTGGCTGCTGAGCCCAGCTTTGGCCTGGGCTGAGTTTGGCTGTGGCCCAGCTCCATCCTCCTGCGGGGCTCAGGGCCTGTTCCCGGCCATGGCCAGCCCTGGCTGCCTCTCTGCTGGCCCAGAGGCCGGCAGAGCCCGGGGCAGGGCTGTCTGTGCAGCCCCACAGGTGCCACGGGCTCTGCAGGAGCTGGCAGAGGCTGCCCAGCAGGGAGGCCATGGGGCACAGAGCCCCAAGGCTGCTGTGGGCACCACGGCACAGGGGCCGTTCCCAGCCGCAATGCTCCTGGCCTGGGCTGGGCCTGCACAGGGGCTGGGCCACCATGGCTGGGCCAGCACAGGGCCACAAAGGGGCCACGCAGCCGCTCACGGGGCTGACAGCAAGGCCAGGCACACACAAGCAATTGCTGAGCATGGCCTGCGCTGCCCAGGCCTGACTGTGCCAAAGGCAGAGCTCAGCTGCCCTTGCGGGCTGCAGCAACATTCCAGAGCCCAAAGAGCCTCCATGGCTGGGCTGGAGACCAAGGCTGCAGCAGGGAAATGCAGGGCTGCTGCAGGATGGGGAGGCCATTGAATTCCAGCACACACCTCAGCTCTCTGATGATCCCAGCACCATGCTGGGCCCTGTTTCAGACTGGAGCAGAGCAGATGTTGATGGGACAGGAGCCCTGCGGGGCTGTCAAGGACCTGCAGCTTGCAAGGTGCTCTGCTCTCTCTCAGGTGCTCTGGGAGAGATCCAATCCCAGCTGGGCACCTCAGGGCACAAGTGGCACTGCCTGTCCATGGGCACACAAATGATTTCTACCTGCAAAGGGTCACAGGTTTTAATACTTGTAAATTTTATAATATGCAAGCACATTTTCATTATCTGGGTCATTTGAGTACTCTTTAGACATGGCAAAATTTTCTCACCAGGAACAGCAATTTCCTGGAAGTATACTGATGGCAGGAGAAGAAATACTGATCTTGCTCTCTGCTTGAGTCTCCAATAATCTGTGTATTATATCATCTCCCTTTTCCTCACAGGTGTTACCTGTGCTGTTTAAATGGCCATCTCTGTGTATGTCTCTTCACTAGACACACTGGATCTTTGTCATTCCCACTGCTTCCAGATTTCTTCCTCCAGATGCTCCCTGGTTATTCAAGTGCCTCTCAACTGACTGGATTCCTGCTTTGAACTTCAGGGAGTTTCCCAATCTTTCTGATATTCAGTAAATATCACCTTAGTCAACATCCTAATTTTTCTTATGTCTTTATCTAAAACTGTTCCAGTACAGAAATCCCTTGAGGATGGGGGACATGTCAGATGCAGCTGGGACATCCCAGAGAGCTGAAGGAAGAGCTTGATGGTTATTACACTGTCCAAATGTTCATCTTGTGTTTGTTGGCAAGAAACCTTTCTGTGCCTCTGAGTGTCACCAGGCCCTGAGCCCAAAGGACACAAACCTGATGAGTTGTGGTTCCCACTGCAGGGGCTGCACTTGGACCTTGGCTCTGCACAGGAGAGCTCTTCATCCCCTTTCTCTCTTTTCCTCCCTCTGGGCATGGAGGGAGCTCCTGACTTCAGCCTGTGACTCGTGTGTGCAAAGAGCAAATCTGGGCAGAATCGGGGCAGGGAGGGTTTGGGGGGGCCTTGGGATCTGTGCTGGGCACAGAAGGTGTTTTCCATTGCTCTGAGACTGTCTGCTGTGCAAAGTGGATTTAATATCCAGCAGAGGAATGACTTTGGCATTTGATGGAGCTGTGCCTTCCCTTGGCTTTGTTGGCTGACAAGAAATGAACATCCCTCTGTGTCTCAGGCAGCTCCTTCTGCAAGGAAAGCAGGTGGGAGTTGGAGCCAAGGAGCTGAAAGCTGCAGGTGCAGCCTGGGCTGGAGGGAGCTGAGATTTGCACAAGGCTGCTCTGAATGCCAGGGCTTGGATGGGGGAAATGGTGGGGTGGGGGTAGGGACAGAGTCTGATCGATTTTCATATCTATTTAACTGCTTGAGGAGTTACTTGGATTCAGTGTCAATTGGAGATTGCACATTTCAATGTATTAACAGGAAAAAAAAACCCTAAACAGCACCTAAAAAAATCTTTTCTTACTGTTGTTGTAAATAAAATACATTCACTTTGAATACACTACTGAAATCTGTCAAATTAACCACAGAAGATTTGGAAACTTAAATCAAATGATTCCCAGAGGCTTGGCTTGTTCAGGTGTTCTGAATGTCAATGAGCCCAGGGACACTGAATTCCTGCACTGAAGAGCTGAAAGCTGAACAAGCCTCTGGAGCAGTGAAATTCAGCAGCAGCCTCCAAGTTGCTGAGGATGTCAGCAGCCCCCAGTGAGGCCATCCCTGCCCAGAGACCGTGGGGGAATGGGCAGACAAGGAGAGCGTCCCTGGGGCTGGGGCAGCACAACTCAGAGGCACCAGCGGCTCCAGCTGGGCAATGGAGTGTGGAATGTGGCTGGGAAAGCCCTGCCTGGGCTGGGCCAAGCAGGACACACAAGCCCCGACCCCCATTCCCCAAACAATTCTCTCAAGGAGATATTTAAAATAATTGCAATTGTCTACTCTGACTTGTATGTACTGGAGAAATACCAACAAGAGATTCTCAGGAGCTGAAAACAACCAAACAGCCTTTACTGGCAACTTTAGAAAATCAGAGAAACTTTGGCAAAAGGTTTATTACAACATTCAATCAACACAAAACACTTCTCAAAGCATTAATTTGTGCCATTCAACTTCAAAAATTCTAGGCCTGTTCAATTTTAAGTTGCTCAAAATTTTACAACAAGTGGGAATAGGAAAGATACAGGGAATCACACACACAGCTACCAACTCCTGGATTCCAGCAGTGTTCCAATGGAAATTCCAAGAGGATGCAGGGTCAAGATGTGTGCTTGCCTTGTGGTCAGCCTTCAATACCCCTTGGTCTCCCTGGGCCCTTCCCCCAGGTGGGGCTTGGGCTCATTTGGTCCCTCAGGAGCTGGGCTGGGGCTGCAGAGGTGGCTGTGGAGCATTGCCTGTGCTGTGCCAGGGACTGGCAGGCACTGCTGGGCTGGGATAGAGGCTCTGGGGGGATTGGGGTTCCAGGGCAGGGCAGGGCTGGGGTTCCAGGGCAGGGCAAGGCTGGACCTGCCCCTTCCTCCCCCACACACAAAATGTTTGGAGCCGACAATCTCCTCCAGTCTCTCACAACAGGCAATGTTGGAGGTGAAATCCCAATTCTGGCCATGGGCACCTGGCCAAGAAGGACACTTCTTTTTCATAGGAAGGAAAGCACAGAGCTCCAGTGCTTGGAAGGAAGGTGAGAGCCTCACTAGGCCAAGGCCATCCAGACTTGTCAGAAATGACATATTTTGTCTGAGTCCTATCTTTGGATGTAGGTAATTTTGGAGGTGGAAGCCCAATCTCAGCCATGGGCATCTGGAGAAGCAGGACAGTTCTTTCCCATGGGAAGCAAAGCTCAGAGCCTTTCCCAGTGTTTTGGGGACAGATGGGAGGTGACCCTTGTAATACCAATGCAAGACAGACTTGTCCTGGCAATATTCCTCTGGGAATAATCTCTGAATACAAGAAAATTTGGAGGTGAAATCCCAATTCTGGCCATGGGTACCTGGTGGAGAAGCAGAGTTCTTTTCCATTGGGAAGGAAAGCACAGAGCCCGAGTGTTTCAACAGCGGATGAGAAGAGACCCTCAACATTCCAGGGTCATTTGGACCAGTCAGGCAGTCAACGGGAGGCCAGACCAGCCAGACCTGTTCCGTGTTCCCTTGCTTTTATGAGGTCCTGCAGTATCACCATGGCCCCTTGGTTCCATGGGGCCCCGTACTGTCCCAGTGGTGCTTTGATTCCATGGCGTCCAGCAGTGTCACAATGGACCCTTGGTTCCAGAAGGCTCTGCAGTGTCACAATGGTCTCCATGGTCCACAGGCCCCACAATGTCACGGGACTCCTCTGTTCCATGAGCCCTGCAGTGTCACAATGACCTTTGGACCCTGGGGTTTTGCAGTGTCACAATGGTCTCCTTTGGCTCCACAGTGCCACAGTGGACCACTGATGACATCAGGCCCTGCAATATCACCCTGGACCTTTGGTTCCATGCAGCCCAGCAGTGTCACAAAGGCCTCTTGGTTTCACCAGGCCCCACAGTATCACAATGGTCCTCTTGGTTCTGTGGGGACCCCCAGGGTCACAATGGTCTCACTGTTTCCATGAGGCCTCACAGTGTCACAATGCTTTGCCTATTCCATTCGCCGACATAGCACCACAATGGTCTCCATGATTCCATGAGTCCCCTCAGTGTCACAATGGTCTCCTTGGTGCCATGAGGCCATGCAGTGTCTTAATGGACTCCCCATGTTTCCATGATGCCTTGCAATGTCACAGTGGACCCTTGGCACCATTGTGAGACCATGGGGTCTCGCAGTGTCAAAATGGCCCCTTGGTTCCATGACACCCCAAAGTGTCACAATGGTCTCCACAGTTCCATGAGGCCCCACAGTGTCACAATGGTCCCTTGGTTCCATGGGCCCTGTGCTACTGCATTCCCCCTCCCCTTCTCAGGCCACCCTGCCAGCTGAGAAATGCTCCTTGGGGCTCGGCCTTGGCCAACAGCCCCTGGGCTCAGCTCCTCTGCAGCTCCTCACAAACACTGTCTGCTCCAGGCACTGCTGCTGCCCAACCAGCTCCTGCTTTCTGGAGGAGCAGCCCTGGGAACTGGTTTTGTTCCCTCTGTGGCACAACATCCCTGTTCTCACCCTGCCAAAGAAAGCTGTGGATGCCTAGTGTGGCCAGGATGAACCATTGCTGGGACTGAAGCCCCTCTCTTGGGGCCCTACAAACAGCGCTCCAAAAGGAGCCCTTGGAGCTCTCCTGGGCCAGCGACTCCCTCTGAGTGGGGCCTCTTCCAGCCAGGAACTCTCCCGTTTGCTGCACTCGGGGATCCCCAACAACGACGGAGCCTGGGCCGATCCCCCTACTCCTCCAGGCTCAACCCTTCACCCGCTGGGGAGATGCCAAAGGATCCACAGGGAGCATTTCCTGTCCTCAGGGGAATTTCTCCCAGGTGCCTTGCACTGACTCTTTGTGTCTGTGTGCACACAGGAGTGCCTGTGCTGGGGAAATGTGGCAGAAATGCTGCTCTCTGAGGGGTTTGAGTGCCTTGGATAGCTGAGTCAGTGAGGCCTGTAAGTGAGGTTAAGTCATGAGGTCTATGTGAAATCAAATGCTGCTAAGAGTTGTTCTTTTGCCAAGGTATTAAGTTTAATTAAATTTACTAGCTACGTTGAATATTAAATGGTATTCCTCTGTTAAATTGCTAAGTCATATGTTTTAAGTTAGGTTAAATAGTGTTAAGTGCTGTTCTTTTGCTAAATTGTAAAATTGAATGTATCAGTTAAGAATAAGGTATAAGTTAAGTCTTGTTAAGTTTGAGCTCTGTTAAGCTTTCGGGCCATATTCCTTTTATCCTTGCCCTCACTGTCCTTTTGTCACACACACACACACACAGGGACAGTTCTTGGTTTGTTTCTGGTTTGATTGTCTGGATTTTGTTTGGTTTTGTTGTTGCTTTGTTTCCTTGGTGTGCCTGAAGTGTCCAGTCAGGAGCAGAGTGACTCTTGCCAAGGAACTTTGTGCTGCTGTCCCTTACTATTCAATCTGGTTTTTGCTGCTCCCTTGCTGGGGATTTTTTCAGCACTCTCAAGGCCTCGTTGGTACCAGGGTGAAGGAGCCCTGGCCCAGGCTCTGGCCCTGGGGGACACGGGGACGCTGCCGGGGGGTCCCTGTCCCCCTGTGCCACCCCCAGGGCCCCGGCCCCCCGTCCCCGTGTCAGGCTCTGGGGTCGATCTCGTGGAACATCCTCTGGGGGAGGCTGCGGCACCGGGGGCAGGGGGACCCGGGGGGACAGGGGACCCCGCTGTGCACGAGCAGGGTTGGACTGCTCTGGGGGGAACTGTGAGGGGGGCCGGGGCAGAGTGACCTCCCCAGTGACCTCACACAGCCCCTGTGATGTCACACAGCCCCTGTGATGTCACACAGCCATCTGTGATGCTGCACAGCCCCCTGTGATGTCACATTGCCTCCTATGATGTCACACAGTCCCCTGTGATGTTACACAGTTGCTCTGTGATGTCACAGAAGACTCTGATGTCAGAGTCACACTGCGATGTCACCATTTGTTCTGTGATGTCACAGGCTGCTCTATGATGTTACACAGCCAGCCAGTGATGTCACAATCCCCTCCAACATGTCACAGAGCCACCCTCTATGATGGCAAGATCTGCTCTATGGCCTCACATTATGATGTCACAGACAGCTGTGGGATGTCACAATCCCCTCAGTGATGTCACAAAGCCCTCTCTGTGATGTCACCCTACCACTCTGTAATGTCACAGCGCACACATTGGCCTCACACCTGGCTCTATGATATCATACAGCCATGCCATGATGTCACAGACTGCTCTGTGATGTCACAGAATGCCCTCTATAATGCCATAGCTGTTCAATGACCTCACACAACAAACTCTGTCGTGTCATAGCCCAATCTGTTGACTTCAAAATTGCTGCCTAGAACACTATATTCTAATTATTGTTGTAGCTCCTGAACTGTGGAGTAAATAACTGTGGTTAAGATCTTTCTGTCCGATCATGATCAGAATAAATTGGAGCTCTATTTATATAAATTTATCTGGTGTTTGATCATTAATCCTGTGGGACAAATTGGGTTGAAGTTCAATTCCACCTGTCCAATCTTTTACACATAAACCTTGGACAAATTCATGGGCTGGGATTTGATCCACACACTCCCAGTCTCCTCTCTTAGAGGGAATTTAAGAAGTCTAGGGGCCCTGTGGGGGTAGAGGATCCATGGTGTCTGTTGAGTCTCATTTCTCCATCTCATGACTCAGAAGGAGTTTCTCCAATAAAGAAATAAAGCTTTTGCGTGAAGCTCCCACTGTGCCCATGACAGGAACCCCTGTGAGTGTCTGGGCGTTCCCGGCCCTTTGGCAGCCTGGGGACTCCTGGGATGTCATGACAGGAGCCCCAGTGAGTGCCTGGGACAGATGGGTGCCTTTGCAGCCCAAGGTGCCCTGGGATGTCACCATGGAATGGCTGTGACTGCCTCTGACCACAGGGCTCTTTACCATCCCAGAAAGCCCTGGGGAGTCTCCATGGAGCCCCTGGCTCTGCCTGTGACATTCCAGCTCTGGAACAGCCTGGAGACTCTTGGAAAGTCCCCATGGAACCCCTCTGAGGGTCTGTGACAAATCTGATCCTTAGCAGGCAACCATCACCAGCCCCCTGTTGCTATGGTCAGTTTCCATGGCAACCATCACCAGGCCCCTGTTGCTATGGTCAGTTTCCATGGCGACCATCATCAGCCCCCTGTTGCTATGGTCAGTTTCCATGGCAACCATCACCAGGCCCCTCTTGCTATGCTCAGTCCCTTGGCAGCTCCCTGGAGACCCCATGCCAGGGCTGGTTGCCATGGACACCAGCTCAGGCCTGCAGCCAGAGCCTGTTGCCATGGCAACCATTGGCAGCCCCATCCCCAGGCTGATGGGATCCCAGAGCCACAGAATTGGCTGAGCTGGGAGGGACCCATCAGGATCCTCCAGTCCAACTGCTGGCCCTGCACAGGACACCCCAACAATGCCAGCCTGGGCCTGGCAGCGCTGGCCAAACGCTGCTGCAGCTCAGAGAGCCCTGGAGCTGGGACCCTGCCCTGGGGAGCCTGGCCAGGGCCCCAGCAGCCTCTGGGCAAAAACCTTTTCCTGACATCCAAGCTGAGCCTGCCCCGACTCAGCTGCTGCCGCTCCCTCCACTCCTGTCCCTGGGCACCAGAGGGAAGAGGTTCCCACAGCCCCAGCCAGGGACCCGCTCCCAAGGCTGCTGCTGTGGCCACCAGGGCTGCCACCAGCTGGGATGCTCGGTTTCCACGGGCTGGGCTTCAGCAATGGGATTACCCACTTTCCTGCTCCCGCTAAAACCGTGCTGCCCTCGCTGCCCTCCCGCCTCCCATGGAAAGCACAAAAGGCAAAGATCCCGGACTGGTTTAAGAACAATTTAATGGGAACAGCAACGGGATAAGGAACAAACAGGAACAGAAACAATATTGATAACAGAAGGGATAAATAAAACTGTTTACAGGGAAAACTACAACACAACTCACAGGGTCTGCCTGGCTACAATATTTCTTGCCTGGAAAGGACACCCTTCTCCTCAGGGAGAGAGAGAGAGTCCCTTTCCTGTCCCTGGCAATGATCTGAGGTGGGACTGAATGTAATGACAGGGCCATGGCCAGACCCTCATGTTTTTCAATGCCACATCAGGTCATTGGCAAAGGGCAGGAAAAGGGACAGGTGTCTTCCCAGCATGGATCACAGGGAACATGGATCACCAGGGCTCTTTGCAATCTGGCTTCTCCCATGGGGGATGAAGCTGGAGTGGTGCACCAAGCTGTTCCTGCAATCGAGGCACTTGCAGGGCTTCATTTACTGGTGGCTCCGTTGGTGTCTTGTCAAATGAGAGCTGCTGGTGAAGCTCTTCCCACACTGGGGACACTCGTAGGGCCTCTGCCTCTCCCCAGTGTGGATGCGCTGGTGCCTGATGAGGGTGGAATTGTGCTTGAAGCCCTTCCCGCAGTCAGGGCAGTAGAAGGGCCTCTCATCCGTGTGAATCCGCTCATGCAGGAGGAGATTTGAGCTGGTCCGAAACCTCTTCCCACACGTGCGGCACTCGTAGGGTCTCTCCCCAGTGTGGATGAGCTGGTGCCTGATGAGGTGGGACTTGCGCTTGAAGCCCTTCCCGCAATCAGGGCAGTGGAAGGGCCTTTCTTCTGTGTGAATCTGCCGGTGCCTGGCGAGATCAGGGCTGGTGTGAAACCTCTTCTGGCACTCAGGACACTCGTAGGGCCTCTCCCCAGTGTGGATGCGTTGGTGGGTGATGAGGCCAGAGCTGCAGCTGAAGCCCTTCCCACACTCCCCACACTCGTAGGGCCATTCCCCGGTGTGGATCATCTGGTGGCTGATCAGGGTGCTGCTCTGCCTGAAGCTCTTCCCACACTCCAAGCACTTGTGGGGCTTTTTCCCATCATGAAGCTGCTCATGGGCCACCAGCTCTGAGCTCTGGCTGAAGCTCTGTCCACCCTCCTGGCTCAGGGTGGGTCTTTCCTCCTCAGAGCACCCTGGGCTGGGTTTGGAGCCCCTTCTCCTGTGGGATCTCTGGGACTTGTCCTCCACGTTGGAATTCTGCACTGTGGAGCCACTGGAATTGGCCTCTTCCATGAGGTTCTGCCACAGGGATTTGTCCTCCCTGGTCTCCATCCTCAGCTCCTTGTCTGGGGGAGTAAGGCCAAGGAGAGGATGGGATTTGCCTCCGTGCCAGAGGGAAGGGGAAGGAGATCCCCCCAGTTCATCCCCAGCAGGACGTAGTTGGCAGCAGGGTTGTCCTGGAGCCGGGGGCTGTGCTGGGCTGGGAGATGGAGCAGGAGAGAGGGGGAAAGGGGCATTGACTTCCTCCTCACCTGCCCGGGGCTCCTGGGGCACCTTCTTCTTCCTCGCAGTCTCCTCCTCCATCTGGCCAAGTTTAAGGGATGGAAAATCCTGTTTTGAGAAGAAAACAAGGGATAAGTACATTGAATTTTGTACTTGTTTGAAGGCAAACCTGGGGAGGATCTAAACCAGGATTACAATTTAATAAGAAAATGAAGATCGAGGCAATGATGCAGAAACACTGCCCTAAACTGACAGAGTCAGGATATAACCTGACACCCTGCTGGTCAGGCTGGTAGCTGCAGTCCCATTAAATGGTGGCTGCAGTCCTGTTGGAGTGATGAACGTGATTCTGTCCAAGCAGTGATCCTGTAGAAGGGTCTGGTCTTCCTCTGAAGGTCCAGGGGTGGTTCTGGAGCTCTTGTCCTCTGGGAATCCAGTAGGCAAGCTGCTCCTGCTGTTGCAAGGCTCAGCTTATATCCAGGTAGGAATGCTTGGATCCTCCCCCTGGGCGGAGCATCCCACAATGGGAGGATGGAATTTGATCAGTCCTGCAGTGACACTCAATGGCCCATTCCCAGAAGATATCTCCCCTGGAGGGCGTTATCAGGGCTGAGTCATGGAAGAGATCAAGAACACTGCCCCACCTGTTTATAGCAGTTGATGAAGATGGGGATTGAAAACATGCATTTGGTTCCATCTTACACTGCAGCCTGAAACAGTGGGGGAATCCCTGCTCAGGGGGTGAACACCACCCCCCTTACCCAAACTGGCTCAGGTGTAAAACCCCTACCCTGGGAAGGCCACACACACACAGGGGACAATGTCACACTTGCCCTGCTCCAGGGCAAATGGCATCTCTCTAATATTTTCTTAACCAGATTGCAAAATTATTTTGGCACAGTGAGTTCAGGGCACTGTTCTTTGACCCCAGTTGCCTTTGACTACAGCATGGTTCCTTCCTCTGAGGAGGTTGTGGGTCTCTCTGGAGGAACTCTTGGAAACTTGGATGCAGCTTCGTCTGAGCGACCTATGGGAGAACTGATGAGGAAAATGGCTGTTGTGGGACTGGAGTGTAAAGAAAATATTTTGTTGTCCCTCCTTGAAAAGTTTGTTAAAATCACTGGAGGAAATGGAGCAAATGATACCAGCAAGACTGACAAGGTTCATTCACCACATGGTGAGGAACACAAGGCTGCTAAAAGTCCCACAAGAAGCCCAGCTCAAGTAGCTAAATTCCCAAATAACTACTGAATTCCTAGGCTTGGGTTTTTTGCCAAATGTGAGAATCATTATTCTCTTCATCCCTGTCACCTTTGTGACAGCTACACAGAGCTTCCACTTCCTTTAAATAATATCTGTATTGGGCCGAATTTGCACTTTTCTTTAATTGTAACCTGCCAGCAGCTGAGCTGGAGCTGTGCAGGAACCAAGGAAACTTGGAATTGCCCCAGAATTGCTTCTATTGTCAGCCGGTGCTGCAGCGGCCGTGGGGCAGAGGGGTGGGAAAGGGGGCTCCGGGGTGGCAGTGGAGGAAATGCCGGGCCCGGGGGCTGAGCACAGGGCTGAGCACGCAGAGATGGTTTTGTTCTTGCTGAGCTCGCACTGAGCCAAGGCCTGTCCTGCCCCTCATTCGGCCACGCTGGGGAGGGGCTGAGGGTGTGGGGGAGCTTGGGAGGGGACACAGCCAGGACAGGAGATCCCAGCTGACCCCAGGGATAGCCCAGAGCATAGGACATCATGATCAGTGCATGAAGTGTGGGGAACAAGGAGGAAGGGGGCACATTTGCAGTGAGGGTTTTGTCTCCCCAGGTAACTCTTAGGCAGGATTCGGCCCTGTTTCGCCAGTGGGCAGGGCCCGCACCAAAGACACAGACACCAACTTAACTTAAGGAACAGTGTAATTTAGATAATGCAAATTTGCAAAAAATTACCAAAGTATTAGATAGGCAAAGCAAATAATCATTAGTAAATAATTCCGAAAGAGAAGATGTTGAAATGAGTATGACACAACTGTCCATTTCTGGCTGCAGGCTCTGGAGATTCTATCTCTGCCTTCAATCAGGGTTGCATTCCCTAAAGAATCCTGGTACCAAATCCTGCTTTCCAAGGCTGGAACAGTGTCTCAGGTTTAGCTGGGTGTGTATTCAATTACCCTCTGTTAAAGCTGGGGCAATTATCATCTGTTAATTGAGCAGTTTACTTTATCTCTTCCACATGAATCCTCCCTCCAGGGAGATATCTTCTGTTAATGGGCCATTGAGTGTCACTGATAAAAATTCCATCATCCCATTGTGAGAAGATCTGCCCAGAGGGAGGAGCCAAGCATTCCTACCGGGATATAATCTGATAATGTGAACATCAGAGACAGCCTTCTCCCACAAGATTCCCAGAAGAGCAGCTTTCAGCTCCACTGGATCCCAGAGGAAGACCAGGCCGATCGACGCCACAACTGGACCTTCAGAGGAAAACTCCACCCTTCTACAGGATCACGGCTCCAACAGAGCCACACCTGTCACTGCAGGAGCACTGCAGCCACCATTTAACAGGAGTGCTACCAACACTCTGACCCACAGGGTGTCAGGTCGTATTCTTACTCCGTAAGTAGTTTTTAGTACTACTGCATTTTTATTTTTAATTTTCCTTCTGAAGAACTGTTATTCCTATTTCCATAGACTTTGCTTGACAGCCCCTTGTTTTGAAAGTTATAATTCCAAGTGAAGGGATTAACATTTTCCATTTCAAGGGAGTCTCCTGCCTTCCTTAGCAGACACCTGTCTTTTCAAACTGACACAATGCCCTGGGAGACCCAGGCAGGTGAGGAGAAAGTCAGTGCCCCTTTCCCCCTCTCTCCTGCTCCATCTCCCAGCCCAGCACAGCCCTTGGCTGCAGGACAACCCTGCTGCCAACCCCATCCTGCTGGGGATGCACTTGAGGAATCTCCTTCCCCTTCCCTCTGGCATGGAGGCAAATCCCATCCTCTCCTTGTCCTTCCTCCCCCAGGGAAGAAGCTGAGGATGGAGACCAGGGAGGACAAATCCCCACAGCAGAACATCATGGAAGAGGCCATTTTGAGTGGCTCCACAGTGCAGAATTCCAACGTGGAGGAAAAGCCCCAGAGATCCCACAGGAGGAGGGGCTCCAAACCCAGCCCAGGGTGCTCTGAGGATTAAAGACCCACCCTGAGCCAGGAAGGTGGACAGAGCTTCAGCCAGAGCTCAGAGCTGGTGGTCCATGGGCAGCTTCACAATGGGGAGAAGCCCCACAAGTGCTTGGAGTGTGGGAAGAGCTTCAGGAAGAGCAGCACCCTGATCCGCCACCAGATGATCCACACCGGGGAATGGCCCTACAAGTGTGGGGAGTGTGGGAAGGGCTTCAGCTGCAGCTCTGGCCT
Source organism: Agelaius phoeniceus (assembly GCF_051311805.1). Lineage (NCBI taxonomy): Eukaryota > Metazoa > Chordata > Aves > Passeriformes > Icteridae > Agelaius > Agelaius phoeniceus. The sequence goes on along the minus strand of NW_027509867.1, from coordinate 6,443,558 downwards.
CATCACCCACCAACGCATCCACACTGGGGAGAGGCCCTACGAGTGTCCTGAGTGCCAGAAGAGGTTTCACACCAGCTCCCATCTCCTCTGCCACCAGCGAATTCACTCAGAGGAGAGGCCCTTCCACTGCCCTGACTGTGGGAAGGGCTTCAAGAAGAAATCCCACGTCATTAGGCACCAGCACATCCACACTGGGGAGAGGCCCTACGAGTGTCCCAATTGTCAGAAGAGGTTTCACAGCAGCTTCCAGCTCCTCCAACACCAGCGGATTCACTCAGAGGAGAGGCCCTTCCTCTGCCCAGACTGCGGAAAGGGCTTCAAGCACAGCTCCACCCTCCTCACCCACTGGCACATCCACACTGGGGAGAGGCCCTACGTGTGTCCCCAGTGTGGGAAGAGCTTCACCAGCAGCTCTCACTTGACCAGACACCAACGGAGCCACCAGTAAGGAAAGGCTTGCAAATGCCCCAGCTGCAGGAACAGCTTCATGCACCAATCCATCTTCATCCCCCATGGGAGGACCCACGCCGGGAAGAGTCCTGGGGAACCGTGTTTCCCATGATCCATGCTGGGAAGACACCTGTCCCTTTTCCTGCCTGCGACATGATGTGGGATTGGAAGAACATGAGGGTCTGGCCATGGCCCTTTCATTACGTTCACTCCCACCTCAGGCCATTGCCAGGGGCAGGAAAGGGACTCTCTCTCTCCGTCCCTGAGGAGAAGGGTATCCTTTCCAGACAGGGGAAATTGTGGCTGGGAAGAGACAGTCAGTTGTGTTTAGTTTTCCCTGTAAGTTTTATTTATCCCTTCTGTTATCAATATTGTTTCTGTTCCATTTTTTCCTTATCTCGTTGCTGTTCCCAATAAATTGTTCTTATCCCAGCCCGGGATCTTTGCCTTTTGTGCTTTCCATGGGAGGCGGGAGGGCAGCGAGGGCAGCGCGGTTTTAGCGGGAGCAGGAAATTGGGGAATCCCATTGCTGAAGCCCGGCCCATGGAAACCGAGCATTCCAGCTGTTGCCAGCCCTGGTGTCCATGGCAACCACCCCTGGCATGGGGTCTCCATGGAGCTGCCAAGGGACTGAGCACAGCAACAGGGGACTGGTGATGGTTGCCATGGAAACTGACCATAGCAACAAGGGGCTGGTGATGGTTGCCATGGAAACTGACTACAGCAACAGGGTCCTGGTGGTGGTTGCCTGCTAAGGATCAGATTTGTCACAGGCCCTCAGAGGAGTTCCATGGGATCTTTCCAATAATCTCCAGGCTGTTCCAGAGCTGGAATGTCACAGGCAGAGCCAGGGGCTCCATGGAGACCTGTCAGGGCTTTCTGGGATGGTAAAGAGCCCTGTGGTCAGAGGCAGTCACAGCCATTCCATGGTGACATCCCAGGGCACCTTGGGCTGCAAAGGCACCCATCTGTCACAGGCACTCACGGGGGCTCCACGGTGACATCCCAGGAGTGCCCAGGCTGCCAAAGAGCCGGGATGGCCCAGACACTCACAGGGGTTCCTGTCATGGGCACAGTGGGAGCTTCAGGCAGCGTTTATTGGAGGAGCTCCTGTTGAGTCATGAGGTGCAGAAACGAGCCCCAATAGGCCCCACAGATCCCCAAATGTCACCATTGAGTCAGAGATGACACAGACTCAGATCAGAAGGCTAAGGGCTAAAAACCACCCATTTATTCAATCCTCTTCCTTTTGACCTTGGTTTTCTACAGGTGGATCTCTTTGGTCATTTAATCAACACATTTCACATGATTGGCTGATAAAGACAACCCCCTTCAGTAAACAACTTTATGGAAAAAACAACCTATTACAGACACCACCTGTTGATAATTTACAATTCTTTCTCTCCAGCTTCCTAATGGTTCCCAATCTAATTAATGGGAAAACTCTCTTGCTTTCTGTGTCTCTGACAAGACTCTCATATTCACAGAAAAATACCCCCAAGGACCTCCAGGCTTTGTAATCTCCTTCTGTGAGAGGAGCCTTGGAGCAGCTGGCTCCAATCCCATGGGTATTGGAGAGTTCATGGGTAAAGAATTCATGGGTAAAGAATTATCAAGTTGAAATTTATCCTTTAGCATTTGTCCCACAGGTTTAAGGATGACAAAGCATATAGATTTATAAAAAAATTTCTATTATCTATTAAGGTAACAATTAGACAGGATTATCTTAATCAGAAATATTTAGTCCAAGGAATAAGAGCTGTAACATTTATATTATATTATATTATATTATATTATATTATATTATATTATATTAAGTTATAGAAAGCACTCAGAAGGGATTTCAAAGCAATTTTACTAAAAGAAAAGGAGCTGTTTTTAAGGAGAGATTGATGTCACTCCCACAGACCAATGACCATGGGCAAATCCCTTTGGCTCAGCCTGAAGAAGTGATCTTGAGGGGTGTCCCGACTGCAGGGAGGAATCTCCACACCCCCCAGGAAGGGAAATGTCAGGGGATGCTGCCATTAAAATTTGGGATGGGGCTTTTCTAGTCTGAGGTGCTGCCCTGTCAGTCAGGTGTGCCCAGGCTGGGCCAGCTCAGCAGCTCTGCAGAAGCTCTCAGTGGTGTCACTTGGTTGTTCCTTACTCTGGGGATTTTCCAGCACTGTCACAGCTTCAGCTCCCTCTGAGGATGTTCAACTTTGGGATGGAGGAGTCAGACTTGTTTCTGCAATATTCACCCCAAAAGCAGCGTGACCCCTCCCCTCCTTCATTTCCCACTGGGGGCTTTGCAAACAGGGGGGCCTTGCTGGAGTTGTTGGAGGCCATTGCAGGCAGAGCCTCCTGCTCCAGCGGGAACTGCCTTTCCTGTGCCATCAGCAGGGCAGGTCCCGCTGCAGGAAAAGCCCCAGGCCAGCCCCAGCACAGGGAAGGCCTCGGGCACAAGGGCAGAGTGCCGTGCTGGGAGCTGTGCCAGGGAGAGCCTGAGGCACCAAAGGCACCTTGGCAGCAGCAGCTGCTTGCAGGCCATGGCCAGAAGCCTCCCTTGGCAGCCCGGCCTAGTGGCCACCACTGCAGAGCTGCCGCCTCACGGCTCATTTCCGGCTGGCCTCTGAAAAGCCACTTCTGCCCCAGGAGCCTGACTGAGAAGCCATTGGCCCCAGCAATTTGGGGACAAGATATCAATGACAAAACTCTTCATGCCAGCAGAGCCAAGGCAGGGGCAGAGGAAAGGACAGAGCCAGGCCCAGGGGACAGGGCTGCCATGGTGATGGCTGTCAGGGCACTGCCCCTGCAGCAGCCTGGCTGCCCTCAGCAGACATTCTGGCCAGAAGCGTTGTGAGGGCACCCAGCACATCAGAGAACCCACACTACAGGAATTCTGTCACTGGGGAGGGCAGGGGGTTTCACTGGATCAGGTTGCACAAAGCTCCTGATCTTGGTCAGTTCCTGGGATGGGACATCCACTTCTCTGGAATAACTCTTGCAGTTTTTTGCCACTCTTATAATTCTAAAATTTTTCCTCTTTCTAACAAATGTACATCCACCCTCATTCAGTTTAGAGATATTGACCCTTGTGTTGTCACTGCAAGATTTGGGAGAAAATAACTTTGATCTCTATTTTTCCATTTTCACAGACCTTGGAGACGACCCAAAAATCTCCCAAGATGGGGTTTGGAGGCCACATCACAAAACCAGCAGGGACAGTCTGCGGGCTCTGGAGTCAGTGGGGTGGAGACTGAGGACAGAACAGGAATAGCCTGGGAGGGATGGAAGGGTGGTTTCGGAGAGGCTGGAGCTTTTCTTCCTAGAGGATATAAGCATGAGAAGAAAACAATAGCACCAAGGGCAGCTGGGGAGGTGCAGAGTGGACACCAGGAGAAAGGAATTTCCCTGCCAGGGCAGGGCTGTGGTGCAGCACGTCCCCCAGCAGGAGCCTGGAGCAGCCCCAGGCTTTGTGTGGGCAGGCAGAGGCAGGCAGGAGGCAGAGCTGTCAGCAAAGGAAGGGGCCAGCCAGGTGGGGCAGCCGGGGGATGCCCACAGCCTGCAGGGACAGAGGTGCAGGATTGCTCAGCACCAGAGACACCTTTGCCTTGCTTGTCCCCACCTGTCATCACTGCCACCAGTGTTCTGCTCTACCTGGAACCTGGGGACATTTTCTCAGTCCTGTCCCTCAGATGGATCTATTTAAAGTATGAGAAACTTCAGTGTTTCACTCTCTTTTTGAGTCCCTGAGAAGTTCTTTGAGCACACTCTGAGGGACTGAGTCTGATGCAAAGAGCACCAAAGCCCCAGAGGGTCATTACAGTCCTTGTGCTGTGTCTGTGCTGCTGAGCTGGGCCAGGCTCCTGGCCCAGAGGCAGCTCCTGGCAAGGGCAGCAGAGCTGCAGAGAGACAGCTCTGGCCAGGAGCAGCTCCTGTGCACAGCCCAGCAGGGCTGGGGCACTGCCAGGGCCCCTCAGGGACACCAGCAGGGCACAGACAGAGCTCCCACGGGCTCAGCACTGGCAGGGGCTGTGGCATGTCCCAGAGGGGGCTGTGTCACAGCAGCTCCTCTGTGGCTGTGTCATGGAGGCACAGAGCAGCTGTGATGTCAGCAAGGGGCTGTGTGACTGCCCAGAGTGGGCTGTGTGAGGTCACATATTGGACTATGACATCACAGAGTTTGTTGTGTGAGGTCACTGAGCAGCTACAGCATCATAGAGGGGACTGTGTGACACCACAGATCAGGCTGTGAGATCATGGCATGGCTGTGTGACATCACAGAGCTGGCTGTGAGGTCAAAGTGTGTGCTGTGACATTACAGAGTGTCAGTATGACATCACAGAGAGGGTCTTGTGGCACCACTGAGGGGATTGTGACATCACACAGCTGTCTGTGACATCATAGTGTGAGGCCATAGAGCAGATCTTGCCATCATAGAGGGTGGTTCTGTGACATGAGGGAGGGGGTTGTGACATCACTGGGTGGCTGTGTAACATCATAGAACAGCCTGTGACATCACAGAACAAATGGTGACATCGCAGTGTGACTCTTTGACATCAGAGTCTTCTGTGACATCTAAGAGCAGCTGTGTAACACCACAGGGGACTGTGTGACATCACAGAGCAGCTGTGTAACATCACAGGGGACTGCGTGACATCACAGGGGCTGTGTGACATCACAGGGGCTGCGTGACATCACAGGGGCTGTGTGAGGTCACTGGGGAGGTCACTCTGCCCCGGCCCCCCTCACAGTTCCCCCCAGAGCAGTCCAACCCTGCTCGTGCACAGCGGGGTCCCCTGTCCCCCCGGGTCCCCCCGCCCCCGGCCCCGCAGCCTCCCCCAGAGGATGTTCCACGAGATTGACCCCAGAGCCTGACACGGGGACGGGGGGCCGGGTCCTGGGGGTGGCACAGGGGGACAGGGACCCCCCGGCAGCGTCCCCGTGTCCCCCAGGGCCAGAGCCTGGGCCAGGGCTCCTTCACCCTGGTACCAACGAGGTCTTGAGAGCGCTGAAAAAATCCCCAGCAAGGGATCAGCAAAAACCAGATTTAATATCAAGGGACATCAGCACAAAGTTCCTTGGCAAGAGTCACTCTGCTCCTGACTGGACACTTCAGGCACACCAAGGAAACAAAGCAACAACAAAACCAAACCACATCCAGGCAATCAAACCAGAAATGAGCCAAGAACTGTCCCTGTGTGTTTGTGTGTGACACAACTACAGTGAGGGCAAGGATAAAAGGAATATGGTCTAAGACCTTAACACAGCTCAAACCTAACAGGACTTAACTGCTACCTTCAACTTCACGATTTAACAAAAGAACAGAGCTTAACAGTATTTAACCTAACTTATAACCTACGACTTAGCAATTTAAAAGAGGAATACCACTTAAAGATATTTAACTCAGTTTATAAATTATATTAAATATAAAACTTAGCAAAAGAAAAACTCATAGCAGCATTTAACATCACTTAGACCTTGTGATTTAACCTTACCTTCAGGCCTGACTGACTCAGCTATCCAAGGCACTCAAACCCCTCAGAGAGAAGCATTTCTGCCACATTTCCCCAGCACAGGCACTGCTGTGTGCACACAGACACAAAGAGTCAGTGCAAGGCACCTGGGAGAAATTCCCCTGAGGGCAGGAAATGCTCCCTGAGGATCCTTTGGCATCTCCCCAGCGGGCGAAGGGTTGAGCCTGGAGGAGTGGGGGGATCGGCCCAGGTTCTGTCGTTGTTGGGGATCCCCGAGTGCAGCAAACGGGAGAGTTCCCAGCTGGGAGAGGCCCCACTCAGAGGGAGTCGCTGGCCCAGGAGAGCTCCAAGGGCTCCTTTTGGAGTGCTGTTTGCAGGGCCCCAAGAGAGGGGCTTCAGTCCCAGCAATGGTTCATCCTGGCCGCACTTGGCATCCACAGCTTTCTTTGGCAGGGTGAGAACAGGGATGTTGTGCCACTGAGGGAACAAAAGCAGTTCCCAGGGCTGCTCCTCCAGAAAGCAGGAGCTGGTTGGGCAGCAGCAGTGCCTGGAGCAGACAGTGTTTGTGATGAGCTGCAGAGGAGCTGAGCCCAGGGGCCATTGGCCAAGGCCGAGCCCCAAGGAGCATTTCTCAGCTGGCAGGGCGGGCTGAGAAGGGGAGGGGGGAATGCAGCAGCACAGGGCCAATGGAATCAAGGGATCCTTGTGACACTGTGGGGCCCTGTGAAACCAAGGCACCATTGTGACACTGTGGGGCCCCATGGAATCATGGAGAGCACTGTGACATTGCTGGGCCTCCTGGAACCAAGGGGGCTGTACTGACACTGTGAGGCTCCATGGAATGTAGGGATCATTGTGACACTGAGAGGCCCCATCAAACCAAGGGCCCATTGTGACACCGCGGGGCCCAATGGAGCCAAAGGTCCATTCTGGCATTGCAAGGCTTCATGGAACCATAGAGAGACCATTAAGACGCTTCACAACCTCACGCAACAACCAAGGGGCCATTGTGACACATGAGGCACCATAGAACAACCAAGGAGACCATTGTGGCTCTGAGGGGACTCATGGGATCATGGAGACCATTGTGACACTGTGAGCCCCAATGGAATAAGCAAAGCATTGTGACACTGTGAGGCCTCTTGGAAACAGTGAGACCATTGTAACCCTGGGGGTCCCCACAGAACCAAGAGGACCATTGTGATACTGTGGGGTGTGGTGGAACCAAGAGGCCTTTGTGACACTGCAGGGCTGCATGGAACCAAGGGGCCATGGTGACATTGCAGGGCCTCGTGTCATCAATGGTCCATTGTGACACTGTGGAGCCAAAGGAGACCATTGTGACACAACAAACCCCCAGGGTCCAAAGGTCCATTGTGACATTGCAGGGCTCATGGAACAGAGGAGTCCCGTGACATTGTGGGGCCTGTGGAACCACGGAGACCATTGTGACACTGCAAGGTCTCATGGAATCATTGGGACCATTGTGACACTGTAGAGCCTTATGGAACCTTGGGGCCACTGTGACATTGTGGAACCCAATCAAAAGAAGGGTCTATTGTGACACTGCTGGATCCCATGGAATTAAAGCACCATTATGACACTGCGGGGCCCCATGGGTCCAAGGAGCCATTGTGACACTATGGGGCGCCATAAAACCAAAAGAACATGGAACAAGTCTGGCTGGTTTGGCCTCCCAGGGACCACCTGACTGGTCCAGCTGACCTTGGCATGTTGAGGGTCTGTTCTCATCTGCTGCTGAAACACTGGTGCTCTGTGCTTTCCTTCCCAATGGAGAAGAACTCTCCTTCTCCTCCAGGCACCCATGGCCAGAATTGGGAGTTCACCTCCAAATTTCCTTATATCCAGAGATTGTTCCCATAGGAATATTGCCAGGACAAGTCTGGCTGGCAGTGGTTTCACAAGGGTCACCTCATCTGTCCCTTAAACCCTGGGGAAGGCTGCATGCTCTCCTTCCTATGGAAAAGAATTGTCCTGCTTCTCCAGGCATCCATGGCCAAGACTGGGTTCCACCTTCCCTAAATCCAACCACTGCTCCCAGACAAAATCTGCCATTCCTGACAAGTCTGCCACACCTTGGCCTAGTGAGGCTTTCACCTGCCTTCCCAACACTGGGGCTCTGTGCTTTCCTTCCTATAAGAAATAACTATTCTCCTCCAGGCACCCATAAGCAGAATTTGGATTGCACCTCCAACATTCCCTGTTGTGACAGACTGGAGGAGATTGTCAGCTCAAAACATTTCATGTGTGGGGGAGGAAGGGGCAGGTCCAGCCTTGCCCTGCCCTGGAAGAGCAGCCCTGCCCTGCCCTGGAACCCCAATCCCCCCAGAGCCTCTATCCCAGCCCAGCAGTGCCTGCCAGTCCCTGGCACAGCACAGGCAATGCTCCACAGCCACCTCTGCAGCCCCCAGCCCAGCTCATGAGGGACCAAATAAGCCCAAGCCCCACCTGGGGGAAGGGCCCAGGGAGACCAAGGGGTATTGAAGGCTGACCACAACGTGAGCACATATCTTGACCCTGCATCCTCTTGGAATTTCCATCAGAACACTGCTGGAATCCAGGAGTTGGTAGCTGTGTGTGTGTGCTTCACTATATCTTTTCTGTCTTTAGCTGTCTCTGTGTCTTCTTCTATTTCTGTGCTCGTGCAAATTTTGAGTAACATAAAATTGAACAGGCTTAGAGTTCATGTAGTTGAAAGGGCCAAGGTAATGCTTTGAGAAGAGTTTTCTGCTGATTGAATGTGACATTAAAACATTTGCCAAAGTTTCTCTAATTTTCTAAAGTTGCAAGTAAAGGCTGTTTTGTTGTTTTGAGCTCTTGAGAATTTCCTGTCAGTATTTCTCCAGTGTGTCCAACTCACGGTACAGAAACAATTGTAATTCCTTTTAAATGTCTGCTTGAGAGAGTTGTTTGGGAGATGGGGGTCAGGGCTTGTGTGTCCTGCTTGGCCCAGCCCAGGCAGGGCTTTCCCAGCCACCTTCCACACTCCATTGCCCAGCTGGAGCCGCTGGTGCCTCTGAGTTGTGCTGCCCCAGCCCCAGGGACGCTCTCCTTGTCTGCCCATTCCCCCACGGTCTCTGGGCAGGGATGGCCTCACTGGGGGCTGCTGACATCCTCAGCAACTTGGAGGCTGCTGCTGAATTTCACTGCTCCAGAGGCTTGTTCAGCCTTCAGCTCTTCAGTGCAGGAATTCAGTGTCCCAGGGCTCATGAACATTCAGAACACCTTAACAAATCAAGCCTCTGGGAAAAAATTTATTTAGGTGTTCAAATCTTTTGTGGTTAATTTGACGAATTTCAGTAGTGTCTTCAAAGTGAATTCATTATATTTAAAAAGACAGTGAGAAAATATTTTTTAGGTCCTGTTTAGGATTTTTCCTGTTCATAAATCAATATGTGCAAACTCCAACTGACACGTAATCCAAGTACCTCCTCATGCAGTTTGAATAGATATGAAAATCAAGACCCTTCCTGGCTGACAATCAATCAGACTCTGTCCCTACCCCCAGCCCACCATTTCCCCCATCCAAGCCCTGGCACTCAGAGCAGCCTTGTGCAAATCTGAGTTCCCTCCAGCCCAGGCTGCACCTGCAGCTTTCAGCTCCTTGGCTCCAACTCCCACCTGCTTTCCTTGCAGAAGGAGCTGCCTGAGACACAGAGGGATGTTCATTTCTTGTCAGCCAGCAAAGCCAAGGGAAGGCACAGCTCCATCAAATGCAAAAGTCATTCCTCTGCTGGATATTAAATCCACTTTGCACAGCAGGCAGTCTCAGAGCAATGGAAAACACCTTCTGTGCCCAGCACAGATCCCAAGGTCTCCCCAAGCCCTCCCTGCCCCGATTCTGCCCAGATTTGCTCTTTGCACACACGAGTCACAGGCTGAAGCCAGGAGCTCCCTCCATGCCCAGAGGGAGGAAAAGAGAGAACAGGGATGAAGAGCGCTCCTGTGCAGAGCCAAGGTCCAAGTGCAGCCCCTGCAGTGGGAACCACAACTCATCAGGTTTGTGTCCTTTGGGCTCAGGGCCTGGTGACACTCAGAGGCACAGAAAGGTTTCTTGCCAACAAATAGAAGATGAACATTTGAACAGTTTAATAACCATCACAGCTCTTCCCTCAGCTCTCTGTGATGTCCCAGCAGCATCTCACATGTCTTTCATCCCCAAGGGATGTCCATACAGGACCAACTTCAGACAAAGACATAGGAAAAAGTAATTCTGTATAAGATGGAAACATAAATAAGATGTTGACTAATATAATTTTTTTTGAACATCAGAAAGACTGGGCAATTTCCTGTTGCTCAAAGCATGAAACCAGTTGGTTGAGAAGCATATGAATTACCACAGAGCACCTGGAGAAGGAAATCAGAGAGCAGTAGGAAGCACATAGATCCACCTACTCTAAATGAAGAGATGTCCTTTGAAATGATCGTTTAAACAAGAGAGCTGTAAATACCTGAAGGAAGAGGGAGAGGAAACAATGAACAGAATATTGGTGACACCAGTAGAAGGCAAGATCAGTATTTCTCCTCCTGCCATCAGTAACCTCCAGGAAATTCCTGTTCCTTGTGGGAAAACATTGCCATTTCTTAAAAAGTAATGAAATGACCCAGATAATAAAGATTTGCTTGTATATTATCAAACCAACAATTATTAACACCTGTGCCCCTTTCCAGGCAGACATCAGTTGTGTGCCCATGGACAGGGAGTGCCACTTGTGCCCTGAGGTGCCCAGCTGGGATTGGATCTCTCCAAGAGCACCTGAGGGAGAGCAGAGCACCTTGCAAGCTGCAGGTCCCTGTCAGCCCCGCAGGGCTCCTGTCCCATCAACATCTGCTCTGCTCCAGTCTGAAACAGGGCCCAGCAGGGTGCTGGGATCATCAGAGAGCTGAGGTGTGTGCTGGAATTCAATGGCCTCCCCATCCCACAGCAGCCCTGCTTTTCCCTGCTGCAGCCTTGGTCTCCAGCCCAGCCGTGGAGGCTCTTTGGGTTCTGGAGTGTTGCTGCAGCCCCCAAGGGCAGCTGAGCTCTGCCTTTGGCACAGTCAGGCCTGGCCAGCGCAGGCCATGCTCAGCAATTGCTTGTGTGTGCCTGGCCTTGCTGTCAGCCCTGGCAGCGGCTGCGTGGCCCCTTTGTGGCCCTGTGCTGGCCCAGCCATGGTGGCCCAGCCCCTGTGCAGGCCCAGCCCAGGCCAGGAGCATTGCGGCTGGGAACGGCCCCTGTGCCGTGGTGCCCACAGCAGCCTTGGGGCTCTGTGCCCCATGGCCTCCCTGCTGGGCAGCCTCTGCCAGCTCCTGCAGAGCCCCTGGCACCTGTGGGGCTGCACAGACAGCCCTGCCCCGGGCTCTGTCGGCCTCTGGGCCAGCAGAGAGGCAGCCAGGGCTGGCCATGGCCGGGAACAGGCCCTGAGCCCCGCAGGAGGATGGAGCTGGGCCACAGCCAAACTCAGCCCAGGCCAAAGCTGGGCTCAGCAGCCAGGGCTGCCAACACATGGGCAGAGACCCTGGTGCTGACAAATGTCCTGGGCCCCCTCCCTGCTCTGTCCATGCCACCAAGGGCACAGAGCAGCCTCCTCTCTGGGCCACTTGCCTGTTTGCAATGCCTTGCACAGGCGCTGGCCCTGCCCCACAAGGCCTGGCCTGAGTCCTGCCCCTGCACGCTCAGCCAGGCTGAGATGGACACTGATGGTTTCTGGGCCAGGCTCTCGGAGCCCAGCCCAGCTCCCTGCAAGCTCTGCCAGCTGCCCTGAGCTCTGGGCAGCACCAAGGGCCTCTCTGAGCCCAGCCCAGCCCAGCCGGCTCTGGCCCCACAGCTCTGCTCAGGCCAGGCTGCTCTGGGCACTGGCCCCACGGCCTCAGCTCCTGCCAAGGCCACAGCAGCAGCTGCAGCTGCCACAGGACTCAGCCCCAGCCATGGGGGAAAGTGCTTGGCCAAGGCCAAAGGAGGCTCCCTGGCTGCCCTGTTCCCCTCGGCCTGAGGTGCTGAGAGCTCTGCAGCCCCTCCTGCCATCCCATCTGCCCAGGGCAGCACCAGAGCCCCGGCCTTGGGGCCCTCAAGAGCTGCTCCTGCTCCAGGCCCAGGGCCCATGCCAAAGCTGGGGCAGCAGCCACAAAGCTGTGCCCATTTCTGTTCATTGCTGCTCTCATGGGGATGGATCCTCAGCCACTTGGAGGTTGATGATGAATTTTATTACTCCAGAGGCCTCTTCTTTCTTGAGCTCTTCACTTCAGGAATTCAGTGAGAAAAGCTTATAAATATTTGTTCGAAACACCTTAACAAGAAAAGCCCCTGGGAAAAATTGAAGTTTTCAATTATTCTCTGGTTAGTTAGACAAATTTCAGAAGTGCATTCTAATGTCCAAATGATATTGACCCCCAGCACCTTCTAATGCAGTCTGAAAAGATATTAAAATCAAGACCCTTCATGGCTGACATTTAATCAGACTTTGTCCCCCCCCCCCCCCTCCACCATTTGCCTCATTCAACCCCTGGCACTCCTATGGATCAGGAATGGTGTGGCCAGCAGGAGCAGGGCAAGGATTCTTGTCCTGTGCTCAGCACTGGTTGGGCAGCACCTGGAGTGCTCTGTCCAGTTCTGGGCCCCCCAATTTAGGAAGGACATGGGGGGGCTGTAGCATGTCCAGAGAAGGGCAACAAGGCTGGGGAGGGGTCTGGAGCACAAGTCCTGTGAGGAGCAACTGAGGGAGCTGGGGTTGTTTATCCTGGAGAAGAGAAGGCTCAGGGGAGACCTCATCACTCTCTACAACTCCCTGACAGGAGGGTGCACCCAGGTGGGGGTCAGGCTCTTTTCCCAGGGAACAGGGACAGGACAAGAGGACACAGCCTTCAGCTGCACCAGGGGAATTTTAGACCGGACATTAGAAAATATTCTCCACACAAAGGGTGGTTGGGCGTTGGAATGGGTTGTAAGGTAGATAGGTGAGTCACCGTCCCTGGAGGTTTTTAAGGAAAGACTGAGTGCCATGGTCTGGGTGAGAAGGTGGTGTTAGGTCCCAGGTACGACTTGATGCTCTCCAAGGTCATTTCCAGCCTGGTTGATTCTCTGATGATTGTGACACTGCAGGGCCCTGGGGAAGCAAGGGGCCATTGTGACACTGCGGGGCCTGGTGGCACTAAGAGGACCATGGTGACACTGTGTATGACATGGCAGCACAGAGCCAAGGGACCATGGTGACACTGTGGGGCTGAATGGAAACAAGGAGGCCATTGTGACAGTCTGGGTCCTGGTGGCATCACAGAGGCCACTGTGACCCTTCAGGGCCTTGTGGAACCAAGGATCCATTGTGACACTGCATGGCCAAGTGCCACTGTGGAACCAAGGAGACCCTTGGGAGAGCCTGGGGACCATGGAATCAAGGGGCCATTGCTCCATTGCAAGGACTCTGGGAACTGCGGGAACAATTGTGAAACTGTGGTGCCCCATGGAACCAAGGGTCCCTGGGGACACTGCAGGATCTTGTGTCACCAGGGCTCCATTGTGAAACTGCAGCACCAAGGAATTCGTTGTGGCACTCTGAGGTCTCCTGGAATCACAGAGGCCACTGTGACCCTGCAGGGCCTTGTGGAACCATGCAGAGCATTGTGACAGAGCAGGACCTGGTGTCATGATGGGGCCATTGTGACACTGCAGGGCCCAATGGAACCAAGGGGCCAGGGCTGCTCCTCAGGGACTCCTGGAATGAAGGAAACATGTTTGACACTGTGGTGGCCCTTGGGACCAAGAGGCCATTGTGACACAGTGGAACCAAGGAGAGCATTGCTGCACTGCCAGACCTCATGGAACCAAGGATCCACTGTGACACTGCAGGGCGTTGGAGGACCAAGGATCCATTGTGACACTGCAGGGCCCAAGGATCCAAGGGACTTTGTGACTCCAAGGGGTCCCATGGAACCAAAGGGACATTGTGACACTGGGAGGCCACATGGAATCATGGAGACCATTGGGACACTCTGGGGCCTCATGGAACCGTGGTGACACCAAGTTGTCTGGAGTGTGGATCTGCAGGAGGGTGGGAGGGCTCTGCACAGGGCCCAGGACAGGCTGGATCCAGGGCCCAAATCCAACAAGGTGAGGTTTAACAAGTCCCAGTGCCAGGTCCTGCACTTTGGCCACAACAACCCTGCAGCACTACAGGCTGGGGACAGAGTGGCTGGAGAGCAGCCAGGCAGAAAGGGACCTGCAGGGACTGATGGACAGCATGCTGGACAGGAGGCAGCAGTGTGCCCAGGTGGCCAAGAAGGCCAATGGCTCCTGGCCTGGCTCAGGAATGGTGTGGCCAGCAGGAGCAGAGCTTCTAGTGTGCCAGCACTGATCTGCCCCCCAGCTCTGCACACAGACATTGCTGCTGCAGCTCCAGAGAAGGGAACATATGGGATCTCTGGAAAAAATTTTGCTGGGAGATCCTTTAGTTCCTTTAAAGTTGCCAAGAGCGCAGCCCCTCGCCAACGCATTCTGTGGCCACAGGGAAGATGGAAAGAAACAAAATGAGAAAAGGCAAAACTAATCGCTTTTTTTTGTGGACAACATTGAAAAACTTAAACATGGGGGAAAAAGGAACAAACCCACAACCAAACCCAAAAGAATTATCAGAGTTGATTTATATTACATGGCCTGTCCCTGCTGCAGCCCCGGCACTGCCACCCCCAGGGCTGTGCCCGGCCCCGAGAGCACTCAGGCCCTGCAGCAACACCAGGGCCACCAGGGCAGCGGGGCAGGGCCACGGCAGCAGCACTGGCAACACCAAGTGCTGCTGCTGCTGCTGCTGCTGGGCACAGCTGCTGGGCCAGCACTGATCTGCCCCAGCTCTGCACACAGACATTGCTGCTGCAGCTCCAGAGAAGGCAACACAAGGGCATCTCTGCAGAAAACTCTGCTGAGAGATGCTTTAGTTCCTTTAAAGCCACCAATAGTGCAGCCCCTCCTTGACTCCGTCTGTGACAACAGGGAATGTGAAGAGAAACAAAATGAGAAATGGCACAAACATTGACATTTCTTTTTGGACAATATGAAAAACTAAAACAAAGATAAAAAGACCCCACAACCACACTAACAGAAAGTATCAAATATGACTTTTATTACAGGTGTTTTACAGAAATTGGTCAGCAGTTTAATGTTTCCAAAACCATCCAGTCATCAGTCTCCACACTGCAGCCTTGAGCTCCTGGTTCCTCAGGCTGTAGATGAGGGGGTTCAGGGCTGGAGGCACCACCGAGTACAGAACTGACAGGGCCAGATCCAGGGATGGGGAGGACATGGAGGGGGGCTTTAAGTAGGTAAAAAAAGAGGTGCTGATGAACAGAGTGACCACAGCCAGGTGAGGGAGGCAGGTGGAAAAGGCTTTGTGCCGTCCCTGCTCAGAGGGGATCCTCAGCACAGCCCTGAAGATCTGCACATAGGAGAAAACCATGAACACAAAACAGCCAAAAACCAAACAGCCACTAACAGCAATGAGCCCAAGTTCCCTGAGGTAAGAGTAAGAGCAGGAGAGCTTGAGGACTGGGGGGATTTCACAGAAGAACTGGTCCAGGGCATTGCCATGGCACAGGGGCAGGGAAAATGTATTGGCCGTGTGCATGAGAGCATTGAGAAAAGCACTGGCCCAGGCAGCTGCTGCCATGTGGGCACAAGCTCTGCTGCCCAGCAGGGTCCCGTAGTGCAGGGGTTTGCAGATGGACACGTAGCGGTCGTAGCACATGATGGTCAGGAGGAAAATCTCTGCTGAGATGAAGAAGAAAATCAGAAAAACCTGTGCAGCACATCCAGTGTAGGAGATGTCCCTGGTGTCCCAGAGGGAATTGTGCATGGCTTTGGGGACAGTGGTGCAGATGGAGCCCAGGTCGCTGAGGGCCAGGTTGAGCAGGAAGAAGAACATGGGCGTGTGCAGGTGGTGGCCGCAGGCTACGGCGCTGATGATGAGGCTGTTGCCCAGGAGGGCAGCCAGGGAGATGCCCAGCAAGAGGCAGAAGTGCAGGAGCTGCAGCTGCCGCGTGTCTGCCAATGCCAGCAGGAGGAAGTGCCTGATGGAGCTGCTGTTGGACATTTGCTGGGGCTGCACATGGGCACCTGTTCATGGAGAAAGGACGGTGAAGAGTTGGAGCAGATACCTATAACCAAAATCAAAGCCATTTCCCATATACCCTCCTCTGTAACACACAGACAAGGTGTTTAGTATTTTCAAGATCTGGGGTTTTCTTTTTAAGCTCCCCCATGTCTTTCCTGGTATTCTTGGATATCAGAAACCCTCAGCAATTCTGCTGCATTTATGGAGAACAGAGCAAGTTCTGTGAGGCAAAGTGATGAGTGGAGAGTGAGGGACAATGGTCTGTCATTCTGACTGGTTCAGAGTTTCTCTGGGTTTTAACCTTGCTCAGGTGGAGGGTGATCACCTTCCCATGCTCTACCTTAAAATGTCACCAGGTACTCCTGGGAGCAGATGGATCCACCTCAGCCCAGATCCACACTTGCAGCCAAGGACTCACACTGCTCATTTCACCAACCCAGCAGCATTTCCAGTGTCAGAACACGTCTGTCTTTCCCCATCAATCTTCTACCTCAGAGATGCTCTAGGACAGGTTTGCACCCTGGATTGGAGCTCCCAGCTTGGACTGAAATCTCAGGGAGACTCCCTAGTGTCCTTCTGATGGCATTGGATTGAGGGAGATGCAGCTCCTTCCCTGGCTGCACTGACAGCATTGCCCAGAGCCGGGCCCTGGGGACAGCGTCACCCTGAGCCAGCTGTGCCCCCTGCCAGAGCCCCCAGGGCCGGGCAGCTGCTCCCAGCCCTGTGCTCTGTAGAGGGAACTGGGCCCGGGGCTGCAGAGCTGCCCCACGGCTCTGCTGCAGCTCTGCCTGCACAGGAGGGGCTGCATGCCTTGGAGCCCCGGGCCTGAGGGCAGAGGCTTGGCTGGGGCACAGGAGGGAGGGGGCTTGTTCAGAGGGAGGGGCTGCACTGCAGGGGCTCCTGTGGGCATCTCTCAACTCTCCCTGCCACAGCATTGCTGGGCCTTGTTTTCTCTCATTGCCTGATCTTCTCTCTGCTTCCTGCAGATTTTCCTCCTGCAGGTGTTTCCCTCTGCCTGATCTCTCCCTGCCAGCACTCACAGACCCCAAATCTCTGTGCACTCTCCTTGGCCCTACAGAACCCTGCCTGTTAGCAGGGAACTGGCTGGGGGCAGGTGCTGTTTGCAGCTTGGAGAAAGGACAGCTCAGACTGAGCCTGATGGCTCCAGCAAAGGTGATGCTGCTGCTGTCCATGGGCAGAGTGGCTGAAAGCACATTAGGGATCTCCTGTGAACCAATAAATTACAGTTTAGGTATCTCAGGCACTTGACAAAATTCATAACTAATAATTCATACTATCATTAATATTTAACCCTCCCTTCCTGCCATTCTCCAATAGTTGGAAACTGAATACAAAGTCTTAGGACGTTTCCACATTTTTATCAAAAACCCTTTCTTGGAAATATTTTATGAATGTTAAGAACCGCTCAGCATGTCAGAACTCCATGAGCATTTCACCTCCCCTGCCCCAGAAATCCTCAGAGTTGTACTCACAGAGTCTGCAGGCATTGGCATGTTCCAGCTTGAGGAGATGGCTCCAGGAGCTGCAGCTGCACTGTCCTGCAGCCAGAGGTTCCTGTGCCAAGGGCTGGCAGTGATTGTGCCCCAGGCACTTCTCAGCCCCTTCCCAGCCCTGACTGATTGAAGCTCTCTGTGCCTCTGTGCTGTGCCCGGGCTGGCTGCAGGCAGTGCCCCAGCCCTGCTGGGCTGGCACAAGA
Organism: Agelaius phoeniceus; assembly: GCF_051311805.1. Classification (NCBI taxonomy): domain Eukaryota; kingdom Metazoa; phylum Chordata; class Aves; order Passeriformes; family Icteridae; genus Agelaius; species Agelaius phoeniceus. Next base: position 6,425,832 of record NW_027509867.1, on the reverse strand, counting down.
GCTGCTCATCCAGAGAAATGTGCTTTTGAAGCTCTTCTTGGTGACCAGGAGCTGCCTCTGTGCCAGGAGCCCAGCCCAGCTCAGCAGCACAGACACAGCACAAGGACTTTAATCAGCCTCTGGGCCTTTGTGCTCAGGCCCTGAACATCAGTCCCTGAGAGGCAGCTGAAGAAACCTCTGCAGAACTCCAAGGCAGAATCCAACTCCAAACTTTCTTGCACTTTTAATGGGTCCCACTGAGGGACATGACTGAGCAAGTGTCCCCAGGCCCCAGGCAGATCAGAGAACTGCAGGCAGTGATGACAGGTGGGGACAAAGAGAAGCCAAGTCTTGGTGCCCTGGGCCACAGCAGGGTCTGTGCCAGCAAGGGCTGGGAGGAGACACCTTGTCCTGAGGCCCTGGGGCCTCCTGGCACAGCCCCAGCCAGGCTGGGCACTGTCAGCCCCTTGTGCTGCCCTCAGCATCCCCCCCTAGCCCACATCCCAGTGGCCTCAAGGATCTGCTGCAAGGAGTCCCTGGGGAGCCTTGCTCAGCAATGGCCCTGGGGGCTCCTTTATGCTCCCTGCAGGGACTGCAGGTTTTTCAAAGGACTTGGGGTTTGGCTTTTGCCTTGCAGTCTCTGAGAGCTTTGTGCAATCATGGCCTCCAATTATCTGCTGTAATTAGTCCCTGGAGAGGCTTTGTCAGTAACAATACTCAGTGGGGCTCATTAATGCTTCAGGGTACTTGAGTTATGTGAAGGTACTTGGTGTTTCCCTTTTGATACAGACTCTGTGAGAAGGATTGTGCAGTTGCAGCCGCCAATTATCTACTTTAATTAGTCCCTTGAGAGCCTTTATCAGTAATGACACTCATGGGCTCATTAATGCTTCAAGGTACTTCAGTTATTTTAAGGTATTTGGTGTTTCCCTTTTGATACAGACTCTGTGAGAGGTTTGTGCAATCATGGCCCCAATTATCTGCTTTAATGAGTCCCTTGAGAGCTTTGTACTGACACTCAGTGGGGCTCATTAATACTTTCAGATACTCAAGGTTTTTAAGGTACTTTGGATGTTCCTTTCCACTCTGAATCTCTGAGAGGTGTTTTTTCCAATTCTGGCCCCCAATTCTCCCCCCCCTCAAGGAGTCCATGAGGAGCCTGTGTTGGGGATGGACCTCAGTGGGACCATTCATGCTTTGAGACACTCTGAGTTTTTCCTCTGACTTTGACTCCTGGAAAAGTTTCTGCAATCTCAGGCCCTGAGGTTCCAGGGCTCAGCTCCAAATGCACCACGGGGCTCATTAGGGTCAAGCAAGTCCTGACACACCATGGCTCTGCCTTGATTTCCCTCGGCTCTGGAGTGTTTATTAGGCAGATTTCCTTTTACAGTTGTGAAGAAATATTTCACTGACCTTCTAAGCAATAAGTAATCCTATTTTCAAGAGTGTATTTTATTACTGTTCTCTTTAGAGAAGAGCTGATTGCAGCTTTCTGTGATTTATATTGATGTAGGGCCGCTCCTAAGGAGGTCTCACCAGGTCAGAGAAGTTTTACCTTGAGAGTTGACCCAGTGTGGACAACCTTGCCCCGCATTCCCCAACCTCATGTGAGAAACAATTTTCACTTTCAAAAATTTAAAATATCAAGATCTTATCAAAATACAACAGAAGACTGAATAAAGAAAATAATACAGTGCAAGAAGCAAAGGATTCAGTCACGATGTGCTCATTTACAAAATGGATGTTCTGTCTTTTATACCTCTGGCCCCTCCCAAAGTCTTGTCAATCGACTCCTTCTTCACTGTCCAGTGGTGGAGGTCACTGTCTCACACCTTGATTGGAGGTCAGGTGTTGCAGACATCTTTTCATGAAAAATCCTTTCTTTAGGATGGTTCCTCCTGAGAAGCTGAGAGGCCTCAGGAACAAAATGTAACCAATGGTTATCTGCTGCTGTGGAATGCAACAGGTGGATCTGTGATTGGTCTCATAGAGTTGTTTCTAATTAATGGCCAATCATGGTCAGCTGGCTTGGACTCTCTGTTTGAGACAGAAGCTTTTGTTATCATTCCATTCTATTCTTAGCTTAGCTAGCCTTCTGATGAAACCTTTTCTTCTATTCTTTTAGCATAGTTTTAATGTAATATATATAATAAAATAATAAATAAACCTTCTGAAACATGGAGTCAACATTCTCATCTCTTCCCTCATCCAAGATCCCCTGTGAACATCACCACAGTCAGGTGCTGCCATAGTAACAAGCCAACCCTCCCAAATGCCCCAACTACTGAGGCCATCCTGTGATAACAATGCTAGGGGGAGGGGAAGGATAACTGTACAGCTACAAAACTTCTCCTAACATGTATTTAATATCCAGCCCTTAATTGTGAGAGTCAACCATAGGATTACGCATCTATAACAAGCCCCCTTTTTCTTTTTCTATAAGTCATTTTGCTCAAACAGTTAAGTAAAAAATTTTCTTTGTCTCTTAAATGAGTCATACCACCATCTGTGGATGTGGGCAAGGACAGTGGGAATAGGAGAAAAAATCTCAGGTTTTTCATTAGACACACTCATTTGGAATGGTCATAATGGCATCCCAGTGGTCCAGTATGGCTTTGACTCCCATCTACCGTGCCTGTGTGGCTGCTACCCATAGTTGGTGCATCTTAGGGGTGAGTACAGAGGCCAACTCGGTCCTGCCCTCCAGTCCCTGTTGAATTAAAAGAGAACTGAGGAATTACAGAGGTCTGGTATGGCCTTTTGTCCCCACCTTACCATGCCCACGGGGTTGCTACCCACAGCAGGGCTATGGAGCCTTCTTGGTAGCAAACAAAGGGGCCAACCTGGTCTTGCCTTCCTTCCTTTGTCTTATTTTCTTGAAGAAGCTGTCCCATTGCCTTTTACAGTCCCTTGTGTGTTTCCCCTCAACAGATGCTGGTAATTCTCACCCATGAAAACAGCAAGACAGTTCCCTAGCTGGTTGATGGAAGCTTGACTCTACTTTTTGGGCGTCTTGGTGTTTTCCTGGTTGTCTTTCAGTCTCTGCTTGAGAGTCAATCTTGTTTCACCCAGCCTGGATGTTACAGTCCACTCTTTGGGTTCTTCTCCTGGGCCTTTGACTCTGTTGCCATGAGTCCATCCCCGCTCTGCAGCTCGCACAGCCGATTCGGTGGTGAGCGGTGCCTGAAAGGGACCTTCCCACTGGGGAGTTAGAGGCTGATCTCTCCATGGCTTAATCATCACCCAATCCCTGGGATTAATATTATGGATTCTGAAATCCAGGGTGGTAGTTTGAGGAATTGCCCCTTTATGTCTTAGCCCTTCTAAGGTTTGTGCTGTAGACATCACTTATTTCTTGGCATTGGCTTCCCCTTCCTCATAGGTGGCAGCCTTCTGGGGTGAGGTCAGGAAGGGAAACCCAAACATCATTTCATAGGGTGACACCCCCAGATCTGACTGGGGTTGGGTTCTAATTCTTAATAAGGCCAAAGGGAGACATTTTATCCATGACATTTGGGTTTCGATCATTACCTTAACTAGAGCTCCTATAAGAGTTGGATTCATTCTTTCAACCTGACCAGAAACTCTGTGGATGCCTTGGAGTGTGTAATTCCCATTTTACTCCCAGGGCCTAAAAAACTTTCTGCAATATCTTTGATGTGAAATGAGTTCCCCAGTCGGAATCAATCCTGTTTGCCATCCCATATTGGGGAATGATTCATTTTAGAAATGTTTTACTCACTTCACTGGCATTGGCTTTCACAGTGGGTATCACCTCTACCCAATGAGTCACATGATCTACTATCACCGGCAAAAACTTCCACTGTTGTACCTGGGGAAGCTCAGTAAAGTCTACTTGGATGTTTTTAAAGAGACTTAAGGCCAGTTCTCACCCTCCTCTGGGTGTTTTCCTCATTATTTTCCTATTCACTTGTTGACATATCACACCCTGTTCAGTTACTTGCTTAGCTATCCCAAAAATTCCTGTGCATCCCCAATCCCTTAGAAATTGATCACTTAGCACTTGTGTACCCCAATGTGTTGTTCCATGTATGCCTTCTAGCATTTTCCTGGCAACAGGATTATTCAACATTTGCCTCCCATCTGCTGATCTCCACTTCCCTTCATTATCTTTCTTGGCTACTGTTTTGAGGACTTCTTCTTCTTCTGTCCCATGAATATGGGAATTTCTTGCATTTCTCTCATGGGTGTTAATACTATTATTAGTTTTTCTGTCTCTGATTCAGTTGCATTTTAAGCTTCTAAATCGGCTTCATTGTTCCCTTGCGCCGTTTGAGTCACCCTTTTTTGATGTCCTTTAACATACACCACTGCTACTTCCTCTGGTAATTGTAAGGTTTCTAACTCTTCTAAAATAATTTTTTCATGAATCAGTCCCTTTCCCTTTGAATTTATTAGCCCCCTCTCTTCCCAAATTTTTTCCAAAGGTATGCACTATTCCAAAAGTGTATTTTGAGTCCTGTATATATTGTTCTCCTTTTCCATGCTAATATTTCCAGAGCTCATTTTAGGGCATATAGTTCACATGCTATAGATCACATGCTGACCAGTTGGAAGGTAACTTTCTCTTTTCAATGGCCACCAACCCTTCATGCACTATAGTGTACCCCGATACCCTGTGCCCCTTTATTACCTGTGAAGATCCATTGATGTTCAGTCATTTTCCACCTTGGAGTGGTTGATCTGTTAGGTCCTCTCTTACTTTAGTTTGATATTTTATAACCTCTAGGCAATTATGTATTAATTCCTCACTTGTATGGTTCTCCATACAAAAACTGGGCAGGATTGAGTTGGTTACTCATGATCAGCACTAAACCATTATCTATTAAGATGGCTTCATACTTTAGCAGTCGGGAATCAGTGAGCCATTTCTCAGCCTTTTGGCTCAGGATACTCCTTACCAAGTTTGGGATATATATCTTCAATTTTCCCCCAAAGGGTAAGTTTTTGCTTTCTGCTATGAGTAGGGCAGTCACTGCCACAGCCTGAATGCAGGTTGGCCACCCCCGGCTGACGGGGTCTAGCAGTTTTGATAAATAGGCCACTGGTTTCCTGGATCCTCCCCAGTCCTGGGCTAACACTCCATGTGCTACCCCTCTTTCTAGATCCACAAACAGACAGAAGGGTTTGTCTAATGCAGGAAGACTCTGTGCCAGTGCACTGACTGATTTTTGCTTTAAAGCTTCAAACTTTTGTTCATTGTCTTTTTCCCACCTAATCTCTTCCACTAACTTTTCATACAAGAACTGGATGGCCTGCGTGTATCCTTCAATCCATAGCCTACAATATCCCAACAGGCCTAAAAACCTTCTGACTTCCCTCTTAGTTTTTGGCAGTGGGACTGAAGCAATCCCTGTAATTCTCTCAGGGTTCAGCCGCCAGCTCCCTTGACAAATCACGTCCTTGGTATTTTACTTCCCTCTCTACAAAATCAAGTTTCTCTTTTAATATCCAAAGTCCTTGTTCCCCCAGAAAATTTAACAACACTATGGTGGATTCCCAAACTTCTTTTTCTTCCTGTCCTGAGAGAAGCAAATAATTTACATATTGGATGAGCTTTATCTCAGGTTTAATGGAGAAGAGTTGTAGTACTTCTCCTAGGGTTTGACCAAAGAGGTTTGGGGATTCGGAAAACCTTTGGGGTAACCCAGTCCACTGAAGCTGTTGTTTCCTCCCAGAATCAGGGTTCTCCCATTCAAAGGTAAATATATCCCACTTTGCTCTGCCAGTGGGCACACCCAAAAAGCATCTTTTAGGTCTATGACACTAAACCACTGGTGTGCTGGGGGGTATTACTCAATAGTGTATAGGGATTAGGCACTACGGGGTACCGATTCACTGTTCTTTTGTTCACTTCTCTCAAATCTTGGACAAGCCTGTAAGTCCCATCTGACTTCTTTACTGGTAATATGGGTGTATTATGGGGGGACATACATGGTTCTAAGGTCCTGTCCTCAAGTAGGTCCTGGATCAGCGGCTGGAGTCCTTGTCTCCCCTCCAGAGAAAGTGGATATTGTTCTACCCAAACTGGATGGTTTTCATTAACTATTTTTATTACTATAGGTTTCATGTTCAATTTGCCTCGTTTTTTGGTTTTGCCCACACTATCTCATAAATTTTCTCCCCATCTTCTTCCCTTAATTGGAGAAGCTTAACTATCATTTTCCCTTACTCTAGAAGCACTCCAATGTCAAACTGCACCTGTAAATCCTGTCCTAATAAATTTCACCCTGCATCTGGAACTAATAGAACATCCCTGATTCCTATTTTATTTGTTCCTTCAAACTTTATTTGCTTTACAACTGACGCTTTGAACCCTTTCCCTTTAGCACCTACTACTTGCACAGTATCTTGACTCTTTCTGCACCCCTTTAGGATTCTACAAACACAAGTTCTTTCAGCCCCTGTGCCTACTAAGAATTTAAATTCTTCCTCCTGGGGATCTATTTTTAAAGTTATCAAGGGCTCCTGATGGTATTCTGTCCCCAGGAGGTAGAGCCCCTGACACCCCTAGTCTTCCACTTTTCCTTTTTGCTCAGTCTCATAGACCCTCAGATCCTTTTCCTTCTGGGGGCAATTCTTTCTTATATGCCCACTCTCTTTACAGGAAAAGCAAACTGGTCCTGGGTTCCCTTGTTTCCTAAACTCTCCTTTTTGTGTGGAGGCCCAGGGGCCTGCATCCTCCCTCCACCTATCTTCCCGCACTTGGAATCTCCCTCCCTTACCTGAGTTGTTCTTTGCATGCTGGTTTCCTTCCCTAATGGCAGTTACCATTACCTTTGATTTTGCCTTGGCCTTCCCTTCATCCCTTTTTACATACACCTTCTGTGCTTCCCTTAAAAGGTCTTCTAACCTCCATTCTTGCCAACCATCTAACTTTTCTAATTTTCTCTGTATATCTGGCCAGATGTGAGTAAGAAAATTTATCTTTAGTAAGATCTGTCCAGCCACCGTGTCAGGGTCAACTCCTGAATACTGCCTTATATTTTTCCTCAACCTTTCTAAACACTCTGTGGGGGTTTCTTTGCTCTTTTGCTGCTCATTGAAAGCCTCATGGGCATTTTGGTTAAGTGGAGCTGCTTCTTTGAGGCCTCTTATAATCAATGTTCTATATTCCTCCATGTCTTGCCTCCCCCCAGTGCTGCTGTGGTCCCTGGTGGAGCGCACTATGGGCATTTTCAGATCCCCAGGAGGTCCTTGCACATGCTCCCTTTCCCATATTTGTATCCCAGCCGCTCGGATCGTGTGTCTTTCTTCTGGTGTGAACAACATAATCATTAATGGTTGCATTTCCTCCCATGTATAAATATTGGGCCCCAGAAACGGGTCTAACTGCTCTGTGGCTGTCGTGTGTTTTAAAATGTTTATATGAGTTCAGTTGTGAAGTTGTTTATCCCTTTATAAGTTAGAAATATGGTTTGGCCCTCGGTTCCCCCCGTGTACTTCCCTCATAATGGTTTCTCCCTAAGCTGGTTACCCCTTGTTTTCCCGCCAATGGCTTGTCCCTCAAGGTGACTGATCCCTTGATCCTTCCCTTTATTCCCTTATAAGTTTATTTCCTCCCTCCTGGTGCTGCCCACTTCCCCTGCCTATCATTGCAACCACCCCTCTTTATTTCGAGAACCTTCCGTGTCAATCATCCTTACTCAATGTATGATTTGCCTCCACAGGCTCTTCCCGCCCTTATGTAATCCTTATTGGTCCAGCTGTATCCCACGCTCCTCCCCTGATCTTCGTTTATTGGTCACCTTGTGTCTCCTCCTGTCACGCTCATTCCCATTATCAGTGCCTCCCTAAGCCATCCTCCTCTGACACCCATCACTGGTCCTGCCTGGGAAATAAAGCACCTTGGCATCCACAAAGTGTGCACTCTCTCCTTCCTTTATCTTGGGACTTCGTAGCCTGCGCCCCTGAGGCCACAGACAGCGCCACTACCCGAGGGTTTTCGAGGAGAACCCAGGAGTGGCAGATCTTGTGCTCTCCTCCGGCCACGCACCGGGAGCAGCTGGCTGGCATTAGTTCAGCTCCCGTGGCCGCAGAGCAGGCTACAGGGAAAAAGCTTTTCCTGAGATCCAAGCTGAGCCTGCCCCAACTCAGCTGCAGCTGCTCCCTCCACTCCTGTCCCTGGGCACCAGAGGGAAGAGGTTCCCACAGCCCCAGCCAGGGACCCGCTCCCAAGGCTGCTGCCATGGCCACCAGGGCTGGCACCAGCTGGGATGCTCGGTTTCCACGGGCCGGGCTACAGGAATGGGATTCCCCAATTTCCTGCTCCCGCTAAAACCGCGCTGCCCTCGCTGCCCTCCCGCCTCCCATGGAAAGCACAAAAGGCAAAGATCCCAGGCTGGGATAAGAACAATTTATTGGGAACAGCAATGAGATAGGAACAAACAGGAACAGAAACGATATTGATAACAGAAGGGATAAATAAAACTGTTTACAGGGAAAACTAAAACACAACTGACTCTTCCTGGCCACAATTTCCTCTGTCTGGAAAGGACACACTTCTCCTCAGGCAGAGAGAGAGAGAGTCCCTTTCCTACCCCTGGCAAAGGCCTGATGTTGGAGTGAATGTAATGACAGGGCCATGGCCACACCCTCATGTTCTTCAATCCCACATCATGTCATTGGAAGAGGCAGGAAAAGGTGCAAGTGTCTTCCCAGCATGGATCACAGGGAAAATGGATCTCCAGGGCTTTTCCCAATAGAGATCCTCCAATGGGGGATGAAGCTGGAGCAGTACACGAAGCTCCTCCTGCACTTGGGGCATTTGTAGGACATTCCTTACTGGTGCCTCTGTTGGTGTTTGGTCAGGTCAGAGCTCTGGGTGAAGCTCTTCCCACACTGGGAACACTCGTAGTACCTCTTCCCAGTGTGGATGAGCTGGTGCCTGATGAGGGTGAAGTTGCACTTGAAGCCCTTCCCACAGTCAGGGCAGTGGAAGGGCCTCTCCTCTGAGTGAATCTGCTGGTGCCTGGCGAGATCAGAGCTGGTGTGAAACCTCTTCTGGCACTCAGGACACTCGTAGGGCCTCTCCCCAGTGTGGATGCGTTGGTGGGTCACAAGGGTGGAGCTGCAGCTGAAGCCCTTCCCACACTCCCCACACTCATAGGGCCATTCCCCAGTGTGGATCATCTGGTGGCTGATCAGGGTGCTGCTCTGCCTGAAGCTCTTCCCACACTCCAAGCACTTGTGTGGCTTCTCCCCATTGTGAAGCTGCTCATGGACCACCACCTCTGAGCTCTGGCTGAAGCTCTGTCCACCTTCCTGGCTCAGGGTGGGTCTTTCCTCCTCAGAGCACCCTGGGCTGGGTTTGCAGCCCCTCCTCCTGTGGCATCTCCAGGCCTTTTCCTCTCCATTGCAATTCTGCACTGTGGAGTCACTCAAAACGGCCTCTTCCATGAGGTTCTGCCATGGAGAGTTGTCCTCCATGGTCTCCATCCTCAGCTCCTTCTCTGGGGGAGGAAGGACAAGGAGAGGATGGGATTTGCCTCCGTGCCAGAGGGAAGGGGAAGGAGATCTCCCCAATGCATCCCCGGCAGGACAGGGTTGGCAGCAGGGTTGTCCTGCAGCCGGGGGCTGTGCTGGGCTGGGAGATGGAGCAGGAGAGAGGGGGAAAGGGGCATTGACTTCCTCCTCACCTGCCTGGGTATCCCAGGGCTCCTTCCTCTTCCTCACAGCCTCCTCCTCCATCTGGCAGAGGTTTGGGGATGTGAAATCCTGCTTTGGGAGGAAAGCAAGGGATGAGCCCATTGAATTTTTTACTGGTTTCAAGGTAAAACTGGGGAGGGTCTAAGTGATAATTACAATTTAAAAAGAAAAGAAGATCAAGGCAATGATACAGAAACACTGCCTTAAACTGACAGAGTCAGGATATAACCTGACACCCTGTTGCTGGTCAGGGTGGTGGCAGCAGTCCCATTAAATGGTGGCTGCAGTCCTGTGGGAGTGATGAACATGATTCTGTCCAAGCAGTGATCCTGTAGAAGGGTCTGGTCTTCCTCTGAAGGTCCAGGGGTGGTTCTGGAGCTCTTGTCCTCTGGGAATCCAGTAGGCAAGCTGCTCCTGGTGTTGCAAGGCTCAGCTTATATCCAGGTAGGAATGCTTGGATCCTCCCCCTGGGTGGAGCATCCCACAATGGGAGGATGGAATTTGATCAGTCCTGCAGTGACACTCAATGGCCCATTCCCAGAAGATATCTCCCCTGGAGGGCATTATCAGGGCTGAGTCATGGAAGAGATCAAGAACACTGCCCCACCTGTTTAGAGCAGTTGATGAAGATGGGGATTGAAAACATGCATTTGGTTCCATCTTACATTGCAGCCTGAAACAGTGGGGGAATCCCTGCTCAGGGGGTGAACACCACCCCCCTTACCCAAACTGGCTCAGGTGTAAAACCCCTACCCTGGGAAGGCCACACACACAGGGGACAATGTCACACTGGCCCTGCCCCAGGGGAGGTCTCTGTCCCTGTCACTCTGTGGCTGTCCCCCCTTTTCTCTTTCACAGGCCGGGGGCTTTGCCAAATCTAAGAATAATTTTTCTTTTGTCCCTGTCACCTTTGTGACATCTACACAGAGCTTTCCCTTTCTTTTCATACTCTTTTCATAAAAGAGGTATCGCAATATATTGGGCCGAATTTCCACTTTTCTTATATTGGAACCTGCCAGCAGCTGAGCTGGAGCTGTGCAGGACCAATGGATTTTGGAATTGCCACAGAATTGCTTCTAGTGTCAGTTTATTAAATTTTGGGATTTGTTTGCGTTTTCACCACAAGTGACTTGTGGGAAGAGCAAATTCAAGGCATTTTCTGTAGGGTGAAGTTTGATTTTTGTCAAGAAACAACTTTACTTTGTCCGGTGCCCAGGGGATGCTCAAGGGGTCTCTGTGCCACTCGCCCTTGGGGATGCTTGGGAGGGGCTTGGGAGGGTTGTCCCTGTCCCTGTCACCCCAGGCCATTCCCCAGGGGTGTCCCCGTCCCTGTGACCCCAGGCCATTCCCCAGGGGTGTCCCTGTCCCTGTCACCCCAGGCCATTCCCCAGGGGTCTCCATCATTCTCACCCAGGGAATGCCTGGGGGGTCTCCCTCCCTCTCTCCCCTGTGCCAGGGGGTGCTCGGGGCAGTCTCTGTCCCTCTCAGCCCAGGGGATGCTCAGGGCTCTCTGTCCACTGGCCCTGGGGGATGCTCGGGGGGTCTCCATCCCTCTGGCCTCAGGCAATGCCTGTGCAGGGCTGGGCACCAGGGGCTCTGTGTCCCTCTCACCGCTGAGGCTGCTCGGGGCTGGGGGGGCTCTGCCACCTTCTCACCCCTGGGGAGGCCAGGGGGGTCTCTGTCCCTCTCAGCCCTGCTGGGACCCCACCCAAACATCATCGGGGTCACAGGGACAGGGACACCCCCAAACCCCCAGAAGGGCTGAACCTGGGATTTGGTTTGGGGCTGAGGATTTAGGAAGGGGCTGGAATTGGGTCTGGGCTTGGAGTTGGGGCTGAGATTTGGATTAGAGCTGGGATTGGGGTTAAGGCTAGACATGGGCTTGGCTTTAGGGCTGGGCTTGGGATTGGGTCTGGGGCTAGACGAGTCTGGGACTAGGATGTGATTTAATACAGAACTGTGAGTGTGTCTAAACATGGAGTGAGATTGAGACCAGGATCAGGGTCAGGTTTGGGACTGAGCTCACCCAGAGCAGGACAGGAGGGGATGTCACTGTGGGAAGGTTTGGGGAAAATACTGATTTGGGGAGAAACAAGGTGTGAATGCCTTGGGTTGGGGATTCCTCTTGCCCAAGTCCATCTCTAGAAGTCATCTGGTGTCCATAGAAACCTTCAAAAATCAAGAGTGAATAAAAAAAAAGCCACCAGGAGTGTCCCATTTCCAGTCTCAACCCTCTGGGGTTCTGGTGGTCCCCCCATCTCAGGGCTGTTGGGGATCCCATGGGTCCTGGGGATCCCCCCTCTCCAGGGTCCTGCTAAGGGATGCAGGCAGATTTTGGGGTCCCAAGGTCCCTCTCTCCAGCCTCCCCTCAATCCAGCCACTTGGGGTTCCCCCCCTCTTCCCACCACCCTGTCCTGCTTTAGCGCAATTTTGGGAGAAAACTCCTGAAAGGGGTTTCCTCTAGAATGCAGATTCAGCAGCCCCACCCTCAGCCAGTTTGGGAAAATATTTCCTTGGAGAAAAGTGAAAAAAACACTTTATTTAACAGGCAAAGCATTCACCAGCACAAAAATTGAACAATATTAACCAATAAAACCTCCTGCTGCTGGAAAATAGGTGACAAACTCCAAAAATCCTTCCTTGGGCTGGGGCTTGGCTCACTCACTGTCTTATCAGTCTCTTATCAGTCTCTTATCAGTCTCTTATCAGTCCCGCCTGTATTGGAAATGCCACGGCCCAGGCTCAGCCCGGTGGGCCACAGGTGGGAGCTGCCGGTGGTGTTCTGGTTGTTCAGTCCAGAGCAGGTTTAAACAGCTCCAAAGAAAAAGAAAAACCACAGTCCAGGGAACTTCTCTGCCTCAGAGAGCTAAAAACTAACTAAAAGCAAAGGAGAGCTCTGTCCCGCCCTCTGTCCATCCAGGAGCCGGAATGTGGAGGAGTGAGTGCAGTGTCTGAAAACAAACTGCAGCTTCTTCCTCCTCCCCTTGGCTCTCAGAACCGGCCTTAAAGGTGCAGAACTCATTTCTGGGCTAAAGGGACCGATGGGGCACGAGCATCATGAAGTCACCCCAGGACGCGCCCCTGTCAGGGTCAGGGGGTCCCGTCCCCACCTCATCTCCGGGCTGCCGGGGGTGCCCCAGCTCCAGTATCGCCCCTTCCCCTCTCCCCGCCCCGGGGGTCCCCCGTTCCACAGCCCCGGCTCTCACGGGGATCCCCAAAACCAATGTCCCGCCCCGTCGGTACCGGGCCATCCCCACGTGGACCCCCGGGACTCTCCTGAGGGGCGATGGCGGCTCCTCTGCCCCCGAAAAAGCTCCTCTTAGGGAGCCCGGAGATACCCGGGGCTCGAGTCCGGGATCTGCCAGCTCTGAACACTCTCCAAAAAAATCCTCCTGGAGGCCCCTGGCTGGAGTTATTTGGGAATTTAGCTACTTGACCTGGGCTTCTTGTGGGACTTTTAGCAGCCTGGTGTTCCTCACCATAGGGTGGATGAACTTGTTAGTGTCACTGGTTACATTTCCTCCCTTTCCTCCCGTGATTTTAATAAACTTTTCAAGGAAGGACAACAAAATATTTTCTTTTTCACTGGCCACCAACAACAGCCATTTTTCTCATCAGTTCTACCATAAGTTCCCCAGGAGGAAGGAGGGACTGTTTCCAGGTTTCTGAGGGTTCTTCCAAAAAGAGCCACAACCTCCTCAGTGGAGGGAACCATGCTGTTGTCAAAAGCACTTGGGGACAGACAACAGTGCCCTGAACTCACTGTGCCAAAATAATGTTGCAATCTGGATAAGAAAATTTCCGGGGAGATGCCTCCACCTCAATTAAGGTGCTAACAAGACCAAATCCAAGGTGGATTTTATAAAACAGTAAATGTGAGGTAGAGAGAGATTTGGAAAGAAAGAGAAAAGGAGGGAGAGCAAGGGAGTGACAGGGACAGAGACCTCCCCTGGGACAGGGCAAGTGTGACATTGTCCCCTGTGTGTGTGGCCTTCCCGGGGTGGGGGTTTTACACCTGAGCCAGTTTGGGTAAGGGGGGTGGTGTTCACCCCCTGAGCAGGGATTCCCCCACTGTTTCAGGCTGCAATGTAAGATGGAACCAAATGCATGTTTTCAATGCCCATCTTCATCAACTGCTATAAACAGGCGGGGCAGTGTTCTTGATCTCTTCCATGACTCAGCCCTGATAACGCCCTTCAGGGGAGATATCTTCTGGGAATGGGCCATTGAGTGTCACTGCAGGACTGATCAAATTCCATCCTCCCATTGTGGGATGCTCCGCTCAGGGGGAGGATCCAAACATTCCTGCCTGGATATAAGCTGAGCCTTGCAACACCAGGAGCAGCTTGCCTACTGGATTCCCAGAGGACAAGAGCTCCAGAACCACCCCTGGACCTCCAGAGGAAGACCAGACCCTCCTACAGGATCACTGCTTGGACAGAATCACGTTCATCTCTCCAACAGGACTGCAGCCACCATTTAATGGGACTGCAGCCACCACCCTGAGCAACAGGGTGTCAGGTTATATCCTGACTCTGTCAGTTTAGGGCAGTGTTTCTGTATCATTGCTTTGATCTTCATTTTCTTATTAAATTCTAATTCTGATTTAGACTCTCCCCCAGGTTTCCCTTAAATCCTGTAAAAAGACAATGTGCGCACCCTTTGTTTGGTTCCCAGAACAGGATTTCCCATTCCCAAACCTTGACTCAATGGAGGAGGAGGCTGTGAGGAAGAAGAAGGTGCCCCAGGAGCCTCAGGCAGGTGAGGAGGAAGTCAGTGCCCCTTTCCCCCTCTCTCCTGCTCCATCTCCCAGCCCAGCACGGCCCCCAGCTGCAGGACAACCCTGCTGCCAACCCCATCCTGCTGGGGATGCACTGGGGGGATCTCCTTCCCCTTCCCTCTGGCACGGAGGCAAATTCCATCCTCTCCTTGGCCTTCCTCCCCCAGAAAAGGAGCTGAGGATGGAGACCAGGGAGGACAAATCCCTACAGCAGAACCTCATGGAAGAGGCCATTTTAAGTGGCTCCACGGTGCACAATTCAAACGTAGAGGAAAAGCACAAGAGATCCCACAGGAGGAGGGTCTCCAAACCCAGCCCAGGGTGCTCTGAGGAGGAAAGACCCACCCTGAGCCAGGAAGGTGGACAGAGCTTCAGCCAGATCTCAGAGCTGGTGGTCCATGGGCAGCTTCACAATGGGGAGAAGCCACACAAGTGCTTGGAGTGTGGGAAGAGCTTCAGGCAGAGCAGCACCCTGATCAGCCACCAGATGATCCACACTGGGGAATGGCCCTATGAGTGTGGGGAGTGTGGGAAGGGCTTCAGCTGCAGCTCCGCCCTCATCATCCACCAACGCATCCACACTGGGGAGAGGCCCTACGAGTGTCCCCAGTGTGGGAAGAGCTTCACCAGCAGCTCTCACTTGAGCAGACACCAATGGAGCCACCAGTAAGGAAAGGCCTGCAAATGCCCCAGGTGCAGGAACAGCTTCATGCACCACTCCAGCTTCATCCCCCATGGGAGAAGCCAGATTGGAAAGAGCCCTGGTGATCCATGATCCCTGTGATCCATGCTGGGAAGACACCTGTACCTTTTCCTGCCCTTTGCCAATGACCTGATGTGGCATTGAAAAACGTGAGGGTCTGGCCATGGCCCTGTCATTACATTCAGTCCCACCTCAGATCATTGCCAGGGACGGGAAAGGGACTCTCTCTCTCTCCCCCAGAGGAGAGGGTATCCTTTCCAGGCAAGAAATATGGTAGCCAGGCAAACCCTGTGAGTTGTCTTGTAGTTTTCCCTGTAAACAGTTTTATTTATCCCTTCTGTTATCAATATTGTTTCTGCTCCTGTTTGGTCTTTATCTCGTTGCTGTTCCCATTAAATTGTTCTTATCCCATCCCGGGATCTTTGCCTTTTGTGCTTTCCATGGGAGGCGGGAGGGCAGCGAGGGCAGCACGGTTTTAGTGGGAGCAGGAAATTGGGGAATCCCATTCCTGAAGCCCGGCCCGTGGAAACCGAGCATCCCAGCTGGTGGCAGCCCTGGTGGCCATGGCAGCAGCCTTGGGAGCGGGTCCCTGGCTGGGGCTGTGGGAACCTCTTCCCTCTGGTGCCCAGGGACAGGAGTGGAGGGAGCGGCTGCAGCTGAGTCGGGGCAGGCTCAGGTTGGATGTCAGGAAAAGGTTTTTGCCCAGAGGCTGCTGGGGCCCTGGCCAGGCTCCCCAGGGCAGGGTCCCAGCTCCAGGGCTCTCTGAGCTGCAGCAGCGTTTGGCCAGCGCTGCCAGGCCCAGGCTGGCATTGTTGGGGTGTCCTGTGCAGGGCCAGCAGTTGGACTGGAGGATCCTGATGGGTCCCTCCCAGCTCAGCCAATTCTGTGCTTCTGGGATCCCATCAGCCTGGGGATGGGGCTGCCAATGGTTGCCGTGGCAACGGGCTCTGGCTGCAGGCCTCAGCTGGTGTCCATGGCAACCACACCTGGCATGGGGTCTCCATGGAGCTGCCAAGGGACTGAGCATAGCAACAGGGGGCTGGGGATGATTGCCATGGAAACTGACCATAGCAACAGGGGGCTGGTGATGGTTGCCTGCTAAGGATCAGATTTTTCACAGGCCCTCAGAGGGGTTCCATGGAGACTTTCCAAGAGTCTCCAGGCTGTTCCAGAGCTGGAATGTCACAGGCAGAGACAGGGGCTCCATGGAGACCTCCCAGGGCTTTCTGGAATGGTAAAGAGCCCTGTGGTCAGAGGCTGTCACAGCCATTCCATGGTGACATCCCAGGGCACCTTGGGCTGCAAAGGCACCCATCTGTCACAGGCACTCACGGGGGCTCCACGGTGACATCCCAGGAGTCCCCAGGCTGCCAAAGAGCCAGGATGTCCCAGACCCTCACAGGGGTTCCTGTCATGGGCACAGTGGGAGCTTCAGGTAAAGTTTATTAGAGAAGCTCCTTTTGGGTCACAAAATACAGAAAGGATCCCCAATAGCCGGCACAGATCCCCAAATGTCACCTTTGAGTCAGAGACGACACAGACTCAGATCAGAAGGCTAAGGGCAGAAAGCCACCTGTTTTTTTAATCCTCTTGTTTTATGTCTTGTTTTGCTACAGGTGGACCTCACTGGTCATTTAATCAACACATTTCACCTGATTGGCCAATTAAGACAACACCCTTCAGTAAACAACTTCATGGGAAAGAGCCAACTTATTACAGACATTGTTGGGGCAGCAGTTATTCATGCTTGTTTTATGTTGGGCCTTTCTGGGGGCACCCTGGATGGGGTAACCCTCCTATAGCAGTTCTGTGCCAGGTGAATGGAGATGCATGGGACTTTTTCAGTCTTCAGCTTCTTGTTTATTGTTATCTTATCTAAAGTTTTGCATTGCTGTGCACACCAGGCTCAGCACGCTGGGAAAACACCACAAAATGGCTCCAAAATGTACAGTTTCAAGGTCTTTTAAAGTTGTCTCATCCAATTAAGTCTTAAATCATACATTATTACTACTTATTTACCAGTAACTCATCCCTTGACTGTCCACATACCCTCTGCACTGTGCTTTCCTTGACCAATCACCCTGTGCCACCAACACTGCAGAAAATGGAGTAGATGAAGACAGGGACTACACCCAAATTCCTCCATCTTGCTTCCTATCTACACCATACTAAAAATCACAAAACCTAAATTTCTTACCCTAGTGGAATACAATACTACCCTCTGATCTATTTCACACTTTGGTAAATTCTAATCTGTCTTAATGTCCTGGAAGTCCTCTCCATTGGCGAAGGTTAAAGGCAGTGTTTCTCTGGGGGCCAGGACTCCTCAGAGCAGACAGAGAAATATTCCCTGTGCCTTGGATTCCCACACATTTAACCTAAAATCCTTTAACCCTTAACATGTCAAGTTACCCAAAAATGTTCCAGGTAACTAGGATTAGAAAGAGAAGAAATAGAGAACAACAGAAAGACAGAAGATCCATAGAAAGACACACACATGGGTACCAACTGCTGGGGTTCCAGCATCACCAACAGAGGAACCCCAGCAGAAGGCTGGATCCAGACCCTGGGCTGGCCTCGTGCTCTGGCTTTCAACCCCCTGGGCCTTCATGGCCCCGCCCCTGGGGTGGGACTGCCAGTTGCTTGTCCAATCAGAGCCAGGGTAGCACCAGCTGCTGCTGTGTGATTGATTGATTGATTGATTGACAGCTCAGCCAATCAGAGATGGGTTAGCACCACCCCTGCTGTGTGATTGACAGCTCTGCCAGGCCAGGGCTGGGGGCGGGGCTCTGTCCCACCACAAACCAAGGCCTGACCCGGCCCTGGCCCCACACGAGCATTCCGAGCATCCCAACGTGTCTCGGGATATGGATCTCATCCAGCCTCTGACAGCGACCACGGTGACACTACGGAACCTCATGGAGCCATGGGTCAGTTGTGACAATGGAGATCCAAGGAAACGATGGTGAGACTGTGGAATCCAGGAATCATGGAATCAAGGAGACCATTGTGCAAATCATGGCCCCTATGGAAGCAAGGATCAATGAGCAAACTGTGGTTTGATTGTGATTGATTTAAAATAGAAACAAGGAGCCATTGTTTCACAGCGGGGCTGCGTGGGGCCAATGGACCCTTGTGACTCTGTTGGGGCTCATGAAACCAAGAAGCCATTGTGACATTGCCAGGCCTCATGGAATCAAGGAGACCATTGTGACAGTGTTAGGACCCATGAAATCAACGGAACATAGAACAGGTCTGCCTGGTTTGGCTTCCTGGGGGCTGTCTGACAGGTCCCACTGAATTTGGCATGTCAAGGGCCACTTCCCATCTGACCATGAAGCAATGGGGCTCTGTGCTTTTATTCCTATGGGAAAGAACTGTCTTTCTTGTCTAGTCTCACATGGCCAAAATGGGAATCCTGTATCTAAAATTCCCTATATCCAAGGGTTACTCCCAGACAAAATCTGCCCATACAGTCAAGTCTGGCCAGCCTTGGCCTCTGGTGACTGCCTCTCATCTGCCCCTGCCCCACTGGGGCTCACTTGTTTCCATCCTATGGAGACCATTGTGACACTGCGGGGCATTGTGGAACCAAAGGGCCATGGTGACACTGCAGGCCCTTGTGGAACCTGTGACACTGTAGGAACTTGTGGAACCAAGGGGAACATTGTGACCCTGCAGGGTACCATGGAACCAAGGGGCCATTGTGACACTGTGGTGCCTCGTGGAACCAAGGACATCATTGTGGCTCTGTTGGGCCGCATGGTCCCAAGGGGCCAGTGTGAAGCAGCAGGGCTTTGTGGAACCAAGAGGCCATTGCTGCATTTCAGGGCCTCATGGAGCCAAAGGGCCGTTGTAATCCTGCAGGGCACTGCGGATCCATGGAGAGCACTGTGGCACTACAAGGCCCCATGGAATCATGGAGACCCTTGTGACCCTGCAGGGCCTCATGGAAGGAAGGAGCCATTGTGACACTGTGGGAACTTGTGGAACCAAGGGAATCATTGTTGCACTACTGGGCCCCAATGGAACCAAGGGGCCATTGGACACAGCCAGGCTTCATGGAACCAATAGATTATTATGACTCTGTGGGGCCTTGTGGAACCATGGAGACTATGAAGATCCTTAAGGACCTGTGTAACCAAGGGGCCATTATGACACCTGAGGGCCTCATGGGAGCAAGGAGCCTTTGTGACACTGCAGGGCCTGTGGAACCAAGGGAACATGAAACAGGTGTGGCTGCCTTGGCCTCCCAGGGGTCACCTGACAGGCCTGGCTGACCTTGGAATGTGGAAGGCCACTCCCATCTGCCCCTGAAACACTGGGGCTCTGGGCTCTTCTTTTTATCGAAAAGAACTGTCCATTTTTTCCAGGCATCCATGGCCAAAATTAGGATTCCACCTCCAAATTTTTTTGTATTCAAGGATTGCTCCCAGACAAAAGTTGCCAGGACAGACAAGTCTAGCTGGTCTTTGACTCCTGAGGAGCAGCACTCACGTGTTTTCCAAACACTGGAAAGGGCTCTGTGCTTTTCTTTTTGTGGAAAAAATGATCCTTCTCCAGGCACAAATGTCTGAAATTAGGACTCCGCATTCATAATTTCAAATATCCAAGGGTTGCTCCAGGCAAACCTGCCAGGACAGACAGGTCAGGCTTGCCTTGGCCTCTGGTGGTTTCTGTTCATCAGCTCCTGAAATATGGGGGCTCCATGCTTTCCTTCCTATGGAGACCAATGTGACATTGGGAGCCTTGTGAAATGAAGGGGCCATTGTGACACTGCAGAGCACCATGGATCCAAGGGACCATTGTGACACTGTGGGGCCTCGTGGAACCAAGGACATCATTGTGGCTCTGTTGGGCCACATGGTCCCAAGGGGCCAGTGCAAAGTAGCGGTGTGGGAGTTAGCCCAGCTGTAACTCAGAGTCAGACAGATTTTACCCCCAAAGAATTGGGCATGAGTCTCTGGGAATCATTTGTTTAACTCAGGGTGAGTTTGAGAGTTCCCCCATAATCCTTTAGTGTTGTTATGCTAAGTTGTCCAAGTTCTCCTCCCCTATTGGTTACTTGTTTCCCCTATAGGGTTATTGTTCCAGAGTGTTCTACCCTCAAGTGTATATTTTGTTGCTTTGCCTTTATCTCAGGTCTTTGAATCCCACCCCTCCTACTGTGCTCGACTTCTCCATGTTTATTGTTTTTCACCCTGTTACTAAAGTTCTTTTTGGGCAACTCCATTGATCCTGCTTGTAGGAGCGTCAGGGTGAAGGACAGTTGGGACGGACTGAGACGAGAGATCTCTGAAGCCAGGTCTTGGAACTTGTGGTTTATTGCAAAGGGTGTGGGTGCAGGGGCCTTGTTTGGAGCTGCCAGCCACAGCTCGGAGCAGGCCTGAGAGAGGAGCTCGAAAGAGGCGCCCAAAATGGATGCCCGAAAGAGGAGGGGAGTTCCCATTACAGTACAATAAATCTTCTTCTGTGCTGCATATTCTAATTTTCACTAACCAATCTGGTACAAGATACAAATCTTATAGCATTTACATACAGCCTAGAAGAATCATTACATTACCATACTGTGTTACATTTTAAACCCTAAAAACTCCTCTTTGGACCCCTTCTGCCAAGCTAGTAGGGTCTGCTCTGACCCTTGGACCTGCCTGCAAGCAGAGGGTGTTGTTTCATCAAAAGAAGATTACCTTCAGCCGGCCATACCATTGTTTTCCAGTTGTTCAGTAACTAAGGCTTGGTATCTCAAAGCTTGCTTTCATTTTAATCTCACTTATAGTTTCCATATTCTCAAATTTTTTTGCCAGGCCATCATATTTATAAGGCTTTCCTGTTTCATCTTCCCCAGCATCTGCTCCTTTTCATTTTCACCACCCGTGCCCTGAAGTTGGGGAACCAGAAAGGTTTGTCACAGCCACCCTCATTGCAACCTTTGGTGCCTGAACAGGGACCCTGACATTCAGTCATGTCAGCTGGGGTTAGCTGATGGATAGGCCAGCACTCCCCAGGATTTTGGATTGTGCTGGGCCTGCAGATTCATCATTGCTTTGATGGACCTCGGCCAGGATCCACAGGGACAGCGACAGTTTCACCTGCGTAGGCTTGCAGGTGGGTTTGGGGAAATGCAGGACAATTATTGCCCATTTTGCTGCTGTGTTTTTACAATATGCATCCACATCTCATAACTGATTTGGGGTGTTCCAGTGGCTGCTCCACCTAAAGTGGAGAAAGAGAAAAATGGGCAGCCAGATGTCCAAAGTAGAAAGGCGTGTATATGGATGCTTTAAGTTAATTCTCACTGATCATGACCAAATATCTTCAAAGTACAAATTAAAATCAATCGTGAAGTGGATCATTAAAAATTTTCCAGATGCCCCTGAGCCTGACCATCCTCCCTCCATCTTGGCTCCTCCACTTCCTGCTACCACAGCCTTCTCTTCCACCCTGAACGAACCTCCAGACTCCACCCCCACAACTGCGGGTCACGCCCCCACTGTCAATCATTCCACCTCCACCCTGGGCCATGCTCCAGAAGACCAGCCTGGAAGTCCGCCATCCTAAATCAAGGCCCTTTCTCCCCAACACCTGACAAAATGGCAGCGCCCTTTGCCTCACCCTCTGGCAACAATATAACCCCATGGTCAATGATACTAAGCCCAACTGTCACACTATTTCTAATCTGAATGTTTTTGCTCCAAGGTATTCTTCCTCCCCAGAAGACAGTTTGGATTCCCCAGAGCCACCTCGCCCCTCAATCCCAGAATATCCCTGGGAAAGGAAGAAGACCTGCAAATAGTCTCAAAATTTCTTTTTGCCCCCGTATGTTACGAAAGAAGGGGGCAGAATCCCAGGTGTCAGCCATTGATTTATGGGGAAATCAAGGATCTGTGTTGGGCAGCTAAAGACCATAGAAAGGACTCATTTTATTGGCCTAATGAGGGCCATGTTTACAACACATGTCTTAACCCCGTATGATTTAAAATATATTATGACCATGTTGTTGTCACCTACAGAATACACCCTGTGAGAAGGGCGATGGAAGTGTTTACTAAATCAATTAATAGCAGACTATGCTAATAATGAGGCAAGGGCAGAATTGACAATCAACCATCTAGCTGGAGAAGGACAACACAGCCTACCAGATGATCAAGCAGCAGGTATCCCCAGAGAAGTATTGGATGATATCAAAGAGATGGCTTTGAAAGCTTTAATCCAGGTATTGGATGGTAGCACCCCCAATTTGGACTACCTTGGGTGGCTGCAGCTAAAGCTTTAGGACAATCAGACCATCCTGGGTGCCTGTTGAGTAAGCAAACCAATGCTGCCTCCCTCACATTGAGTGGCTGCTCTCAGACACAGAGACCATCAGACACGCCACCTTGCAGAACAGCGATAGAGATTTTACTCTGGGCACATGGGCATGGCTGTGTAGACTCTGAGGGCATGTGCTGCATGAACCTCTCCAGCCACAGCGAGTCAATCCACAAGAGCATTCAGGTACTGAAGGAAGGGTTCAAGAAGCTTCAAGTGGAAAACAAAGACTGGTTCAATAAACTCTTCCAGTCCAAGGGACTAAAGGGTTGGATGATGTCTAGCCAGAACAGGACTATGAATTCTCTTAGTGGTTGTTGTTGTATTGTTAATTGTCCCATGTTTATTTGGATGCTTTAAGAAAGTCTTACAAAATTCTTTCAGTTCCATCTTTGTTGTAAAACAGAAAGGGGGAAGATACCCAACACAGGCTCCTCATGGACTCCTTGGAGGAGAGAATTGGAGGCCAGGATGGCACAAAAAGCTCTCAGAGACTCAGTGTAGGAAGGAAAGTCTTTAAAAGTATCTAAAAGTATTCTTAAATCCATATAGTACCTTAAAAACCTTGAGTATCTCAAGGCATTAATGAGCCCCACTGAGTGTCAGTACAAAGCTCTCAAGGGACTCATTAAAGCAGATAATTGGGGCATGATTGCACAAACCTCTCACAGAGTCTGTATCAAAAGGGAAACCCCAAGTACCTTCAAATAACTGAAGTACCCTGAAGCATTAATGATCCCCACTGAGTGTTGTTACTGACAAAGCCTCTCCAGGGACTAATTACAGCAGATAATTGGAGGCCATGATTGCACAAACCTCTCAGAGACTCCAAGGCAAAAGCCAAAGCCAAAGTCCTTTGAAAAAGCTGCAGTCCCTGCAGGGAGCATGAAGGAGCCCCCAGGGCCATTGCTGAGCAAGGCTCCCCAGGGACTCCTTGCAGCAGATCCTTGAGGCCACTGGGATGTGGGCTAGGGGGGGATGCTGAGGGCAGCACAAGGGGCTGACAGTGCCCAGCCTGGCTGGGGCTGTGCCAGGAGGCTCCAGGGCCTCAGGACAAGGTGTCTCCTCCCAGCCCTTGCTGGCACAGACCCTGCTGTGCCCCAGGGCACCAAGACTTGGCTTCTCTTGGTCCCCACCTGTCAGCACTGCCTGCAGTTCTCTGCTCTGCCTGGGGCCTGGAGACACTTGCTCAGTCGTGTCCCTCACTGGGACCCATTAAAAGTCCAAGAAACTTTGGAGTTGGATTCTGCCTTGGAGCTCTGCAGAGGTTTCTTCAGCTCCCTCTCAGGGACTGATGTTCAGGGCCTGAGCACAAAGCCCCAGAGGGGCTCATTAAAGTCCTTGTGCTGTGTCTGTGCTGCTGAGCTGGGCTGGGCTCCTGGCACAGAGGCAGCTCCTGGTCACCAAGAAGAGCTTCAAAAGCACATTTCTCTGGATGAGCAGCTCTTGTGCCAGCCCAGCAGGGCTGGGGCACTGCCTGCAGCCAGCGCGGGCACAGCCCAGAGGCACAGAGAGCTTCAATCAGTCAGGGCTGGGAAGGGGCTGAGAAGTGCCTGGGGCACAATCACTGCCAGCCCTTGGCACAGGAACCTCTGGCTGCAGGACAATGCAGCTGCAGCTCCTGGAGCCATCTCCTCAAGCTGGAACATGCCAATGCCTGCAGAGCCTGTGAGTACATTCTCTGCTTGTCTCTTGTGCAGAGCAGCCAGGGGTGCCCAGGGCTGTCCTGCAGAGCAGGGTCCTGCAGCCCAGGGCGCTGTGCTGGGGCAGGGACTCTGCTGCCTGCCAGGGACAGCTCTCAGCCAGCCCTGGCAGCTGCTGCCAGCACTGGGGGACAAGATCTGGGTGGCAGGAGACAGCTGGTGAGGCTTGGAAGTGTTCTCCTTGTGTGGGGAGGATGATGCATTGTTCAGGACTGCTCCCAGCATGACATTTAACTGCAGAACATTTCCAAGTAGATTATACAGGGAAAACAGCAAGGCAGGGGCTGCATAAGAGAGAAAATCCTGCTTTCTAAATCTACTGCTGTGGGTTGCTGGGATGAGAATCTTCATGTATATCTTCATCTCTCAGTTCATGGAGAAAAAAAATAAAGAAATTTTCTCTGACATCTGTAAAAACCAGGCAGCAACAGCAATCACCACAGGACCCCTTAGAGGCAGCATCAGTGTTGCTTTTCCAGCCTCCTCAGGGTTGCTCTGATGTTGCCATCAGAGCCTGCAGAGCCAGAGCTGCCCCTGGGCAGTGCCTGAGCTGGGAGGGCTCTGCAGGGCAGAGCTGAGCCCCCAGGGCTGGGCTGGGCTCTGGCAGCACTGGCAGGGCCCAGCCCTGGGCACAGGGAAGCAGCTGCTGGCAGGGACAGCTCCAGGCAGCAGAGCCCTGGGCAGGCAGTGGGGGGAAAGTGCCCCCAGGCTGTGCTGGGATATTTCAAGTCCTCTCCAAACCCAACTATTCCATGATTACTTTTCTTACAGATCCCCATGCCAAGGCACAGCAAATGTCCAACAGCAGCTCCATCAGGCACTTCCTGCTGCTGGCATTGGCAGACACGCGGCAGCTGCAGATCCTGCACTTCTGCCTCTTGCTGGGCATCTCCCTGGCTGCCCTCCTGGGCAACGGCCTCATCATCAGCGCCGTAGCCTGCGGCCACCACCTGCACACGCCCATGTTCTTCTTCCTGCTCAACCTGGCCCTAAACGACCTGGGCTCCATCTGCACCACTGTCCCCAAAGCCATGCACAATTCCCTCTGGGACACCAGAAACATCTCCTACACTGGATGTGCTGCTCAGCTCTTTTTCTTTGTGTTCTTTACTGGAGCAGAGCTTTATCTCCTGACTGTGATGTGCTACGACTGCTACGTGTCCATCTGCAAACCCCTGCACTATGGGACCCTCCTGGGCAGCAGAGCCTGTGCCCACATGGCAGCAGCTGCCTGGGCCAGTGCCTTTCTCTATTCACTGCTGCACACAGCCAATACATTTTCCCTGCCCCTGTGCCATGGCAATGCCCTGGGCCAGTTCTTCTGTGAAATTCCACAGATCCTCAAGCTCTCCTGCTCCAAATCCTACCTCAGGGAATTGGGGCTTCTTGCTGTCAGTGCCTGTTTTGGTTTTGGCTGTTTTGTGTTCATTGTTTTCTCCTATGTGCAGATCTTCAGGGCTGTGCTGAGGATCCCCTCTGAGCAGGGACGGCACAAAGCCTTTTCCACCTGCTTCCCTCACCTGGCTGTGCTCTCCCTGTTCATCAGCTCTGCAGTGTTTGCTCACCTGAAGCCCCCCTCCATGTCCTCCCCATGCCTGGATGGGGCCCTGTCAGTTCTGTACTCGGTGGTGCCTCCAGCCCTGAACCCCCTCATCTACAGCCTGAGGAACCAGGAGCTCAAGGCTGCAGTGTGGAGACAAATGACTGGATGGTTTCGGAAACATTAAACTGCTGGCCAATTTCTGCATATCACTTGTAATAAAAGTCATCTTTCGTACTTCTTGTTGGTTTCATTTTGGAGGTTCTTTTTCTTTTTTTTACTTTTTTCATATCATCTACAAATAAATGTCATTGTTTGTGTCATTTCTCATTTTGTTTCTCTCCACCTATCCTGTGGCCACAGACTGTGTCAATGAGGGGTTGTGCTCTTGGTGGCTTTAAATGAACTAAAGGATCTCCCAGCAGAGTTTTCTGCAGAGATGCCCTTTTGTTGCCTTCTCTGGAGCTGCAGCAGCAATGTCTGTGTGCAGAGCTGGGGCAGATCAGTGCTGGCACAGCAGCTCTGCTCCTGCTGGCCACACCATTTCTGATCCAGGCCAGGAGCCATTGGCCTTCTTGCCCACCTGGGCACACTGCTGCCTCATGTCCAGCCTGCTGTCCATCAGTCCCTGCAGGTCCCTTTCTGCCTGGCTGCTCTCCAGCCACTCTGTCCCCAGCCTGTAGCACTGGGGCCAAATATCAGGGCCTGGCACTTGGATTTGTTAAACCTCACCTTGTTGGTTTCATCCTCTGGATCCAGCCTGTCAAGGTTCCTGTGCAGACCACTCCTATGCTCCAGCAGATCAACGCTCGCACCCAGCTTGGTGTCATCGGCAAAGATGTCCTTGGTTCCAAGGGGCTCCTCAGTGTCACAATGGCCTCTTGGTTACAGCAGGCCCTGCACTGTCACACTGATCTCCTTGGTTCCATAAGACCATGCAGAGTAAAAATGCTCTTCTTGGTTCCATGGGGCCCAAAAATGTGACAATGGTCTCCTTGGTTTCATGGGGCTTCAGAGTGTCACAATGTTCTCGTTGGTGCTCCAGTTTCACAGTGGCCCCTTGGTGCCATGGGGCCCAGGGTGTCACAATGGCCCCATGGCCACATGAGGTCCCACCCTGTCACCATGGTCTCTGGGGTTCCACAAGTCCCCTCAGTGTCACAATGGACTCCTTGTTTCCACAAGGCCACACAGTGTCACAGCATTATTCCAGATCCCTTGAGGCCCCATCGTGTCACAGTGGCCCCTTGGTTACACAGGATCCTGCAGTGTCACAATGTCCCCTTGGTGCCATGAGGCCCCGCAGTGTCAGAACGGCCCCGTGGTTCCACTGGGCCCTGCAGTCTCCCAATGGTTCCCTTGGTTTTGCAGGGTCAAAATGGTGAAACCCCTTGGTTACACGAGGCCCTGCAGTGTCACAATGGCCTCTGTGGTTCCACGAGGACCCAGAGTGTCACGGGGCACTCCCTGGGTCCATTTGGCCCCACAGCACCACCATGGACCCCTGGTTCTGTGGGGCTGCACGGTGTCACCATGGTCCTCTTAGTTCCACAAGGCCCTGCAATGTCACAATGGCCCCAGAGTGTCCCAATCATCAGAGAATGACAGAATCAAATAGGCTGGAAAAGACCTTTGGGATCATCAAGTCCAACCAATGCCCTAATACTGCCTTGTCACCCAGACCATGCCACTGAGTGCCACTGGAGAGGGACAGTGACTCTGCCACCTCCCCCCTGGCCAGCCCATTCCAGTTCCCACTCACCCTTTCTGTGAAGAACTCCTTCCTATTGTCCAGCCTCAGCCTCCCCTGGTGCAGCTTAAGGCTGGGTCTTCTTGTCCTGCCCTCCAGCAGATCCACACTCACACCCAGCTTGGTGCCATCTGCAATTTGTGAATGCTGCACTCGATCCCCTCACCCAGACCATCAGTGAAGATATTAAACAGGACTGGGCCCAGCACAGATCCCTGGGGACAGCACCAGTGCCTGGGCACCAGCTGGGTGCAGCACCATCCCCACCACTCTCTGGGCCCAGCCTCCAGCCAGCTCTTAAATCTCCCAGCCAGGAGGGAACCTGCCCAAGCCGTGGGCTGCAGCTTTTCCAGGGAATGCTGTCAGAGACAGAGTCAAAGGCTCTGCTGGAGTCCAGGCACACAACATCCACAGCCTTTCCCACATCCACAGGTGGGTCACCTGGGCATAAAAGGAGACCAGGTTAGTCAGGCAGGACCTGCCAGCCCTAAATCCATGCTGGCTGGCTCTGATCCCTGGGCCATCCTGTGGGTGCCCTGTGGTGGCACTCAAGGTGATCTGTTCCATAACCTTGCCGGGCACCCAGGTCAGGCTGACAGGCCTGGAGTTCCCCAGCTCCTCCTTCCAGCCCTTCCTG
Organism: Agelaius phoeniceus; assembly: GCF_051311805.1. Taxonomy (NCBI): domain Eukaryota; kingdom Metazoa; phylum Chordata; class Aves; order Passeriformes; family Icteridae; genus Agelaius; species Agelaius phoeniceus. The sequence continues at coordinate 6,397,760 of NW_027509867.1, read as the reverse complement.
GGGATGGGCTCACACTGGCACCTCCAGTGCTCTGGGCCCTCCCTGCTGAGCCAGGACTGATGGTAAATGATGGAGAGCAGCTTGGGGAGCTCATCCACAGCTCCCTCATCCCCCTGGGATGGATCCCATCAGATCCCAGAGACACCTGTGAGCATCTGAGTGGCTCAGCACGTCCCCAGCTGCTTCCTCCTGGATTCCAGGGGGCTGTTCTGCTCCCTGTGCCCATCTACCAGCTCAGGAGAACACTTGTCCTGAGAACAACCTGTCCTAATATTGAAAAGTGAGGCAAACAAGTGTAAAGTAGCTTAGCCTTTTCCTTATCTTTAGTTACTGTATTCCCCACTGCACTCAAAAAAAAGTAGAGGTTCTCCTTACCTTATCATTTGATATTAATTTATTTATAGAAATATTTTCTATTGTTTTTCACAGAAGTGGCCAGGTTAAGCTCAAATTGAGCTTTCACATCTCAACTTTTCTTTCTGCATAACCTAACAACATCCTTAAACACTTCCTAAGTTGCCTGACCTTCTGTCAAAAGTTCATGCACCCTTTTCATTCCCGAGTTCCCACAAAAGCACCATGTGGAGGCAGGCCAGTCATTTTCCTCACCAGCTCATCGTTTGCCACACTGGGACAGGCTGCTCTTCCCCCTTAAGATTACTTTGTTGAAATGTGTCCATCCTTCCTGGACCCCTTTGTTTTAAAGGGCTCTTTCTCTTTAAAAATATCAGTACCTGATTCAGTACTCCACAAATCAGCATCCTAAACAGGCCAAAGTCTGCCCTTCCTAATTCCAGTGTAGAAGTTTTGTTGCAGCCCCTCCTTCTTTCACAGAACATTGAAAACTTGATTATTTCATGGTCACTGTGCCCCAGGCAGCCTCTGAGCCCCACATCTGCCCCCAGCCCTTCTCTGTCTGTGAACAGCAGCAGACAGAGCTTTCCTTGGCAGTGGGAGTGTTACCAAAAATCCGGTAAAACAGAAAACTCTTTTTAACCCCAGTGTAGCATTAAGAAGCAGCATTCTTTATTCAGCTGGATGCACGGGGGAGAGCTCCTCCCAAAGCTGTGCATGCTGAGTACAGGAAAGTTTCTGTGTATATTCTGTATTTTGCACACATATTCATTGATTGTCTTGGACTAAACATACATATGATAATAATTTCCCCAAAATCATTGGCATATTTCCCCTCCCCTTTACCCATGTGTTCCTCTGTCCTGGGGGTCTCTCTGGTGGTCCCTGGTGGTCGTGGACCCCACTGTTCCAGTGGGCCTGGCTGAGCTGGCAGGACCCTGAGGCTGCTGAACTTCCAGTTCCCCTTCTCACACAATGGGCATTGTGTGGTTTCCATAGGCCTGGGGATGTGGAGAAAAAGCTCCAGGTGTCAGCTCACCTGGTGTAGACAATTGATCATCTGGTAACATGAGGTCACAGAGTGGGCTATGACATCACAGAGTGGGTTATGTGAGGTCATTGATCAGCTATGACATCATAGACTGCCTCTGTGATATCACAGAGCCAGCTGTGTCATCACAGGACTGAGGTCTGACATCACAGAGCAGGCTGTGACATCCCAGAGGGGCTGTGTGACATCCCAGAGGGGCTGTGTGCCATCCCAGCAGGGCTGTGTCAGGTCACTGGGTTGGTCACTCCGCCCCAGCTCCCCCTCACAGTTTCTCCCAACAAGTCCAATGCTGTCCATGCCCAGCGGGGTCCCTGTCCCCCGGGATCCCCCCGGCCCACCTGGAGCCACAGCCTCCACCAAAGGATGTTCCACAGGATCCACCCCAGAGCCTGACATGGGGACAAGGGGCCAGGGCTGTGTGACCAGGACATCAAGGACGGGGATTCTCCAGGTCACTGTGGCCTGGGTTGGGTTGCCCAGGGCAGGAAAGATGTCTGGCAGCTGGAGCAGGGTCTGGGAAGGGCCTCCAAGGTGGGGCTGGAGCCCTTGGGCTGTGAGCAGAGGCTGAGGGAGCTGGGCTTGTCCAGCCCAGAGCAGGGAAGGCTGAGGGGCTCCTCATCCCAGCCTGGCAGTGCCAGCGAGGAGGGGATGGAGAACACAGAGCCAGGCTCTTCACCGGGGGCCTGGTGGGAGACAAAAGCCAATGGGTGGAAGGGGAAAGAGGGGAGATCAGCCAGGACAGGAGGAGATGAAATGAGTCAGGCTGGTTTCAGCATTTCCTCAACACCAAAAGCAGCCTGACCTCCCTTCTCCATCCACCACTGACAGCTTTGCAAATCAGGAATTGTTGGAGCTGTTTTGCCCCCACTCCTGGACGAGCATTCTGATACAAGAACTAAATTGTGTTTATGTCTGTCACAGAACCATGTTTTGTCTAAAATTAATTCTAGTATGGAAATCACTTGTGGATGGAGGAGTCATCAGATGCTGCTGGGATGTTGCACATTGCTCAGGGAAGAGTGAGATTGTTATTAAATTGTGTCCTGTTCAACTGTGGTCTGTTGGCCATGAAGAGAAACTTTCTGTGCCTCTGAGTCTCACCAGTTCCTGACCCCCAAAGGACACAAACCTGATGAGTTGTGGCTCCTGCTCCAGTGGTGGCACTTGGGCATCCCTCCATCCCCAGAGCAGAGCTCCCTTGTCCCAGAGAGTGCCTGGCAATGCAGGGATGAAGGAAACAGGACAGGCTGTGGGGATCAGGGGCAGGGCAGAGCAACGGAGAATGACTTTTGCATTTGATGGAGCTGTGCCTTCCCTTGGCTTTGTTGGCTGACAAGAAATGAACATCCCTCTGTGCCTTGAGCAGCTCCTTCTCCAAGGAAAGCAGGTGGAGCCAAGGAGCTGAGAGCTGCAGGTGCAGCCTGGGCTGGAGGGAGCTCAGATTTGCACAAGGCTGCTCTGAGTGCCAGGGCTTGGATGGGGGAAATGGTGGGGTGGGGGTAGGGACAGAGTCTGATTGATTGTCAGCCATGAAGGGTCTTGATTTTCATATCTATTCCAACTGCATGAGGAGGTACTTGGATTCAGTGTCAATTGGAGACTACACATATCAATTTATGATCAGAAAAAAAAACCCTAAACAGGACCTAAAAAATCTTTGCTCACTGTCTTTTTAAATAGAACATATTCAATTTGAATACACTACTGCAATCTGTCTAAGTAACCACAAATGATTTGAAAATTAAAATCAAATGATTCCCAGAGGCTTGGCTTGTTCAGGTGTTCTGAATGTTCATGAGCCCTGGGACACTGAATTCCTGCACTGAAGAGCTGAAGGCTGAACAAGCCTCTGGAGCAGTGAAATTCAGCAGCAGCCTCCAAGTTGCTGAGGATGTCAGCAGCCCCCAGTGAGGCCATCCCTGTCCAGAGACCATGGGGGAATGGGCAGACAAGGAGAGCGTCCCTGGGGCTGGGGCAGCACAACTCAGAGGCACCAGTGGCTCCAGCTGGGCAATGGAGTGTGGAATGTGGCTGGGAAAGCCCTGCCTGGGCTGGGCCAAGCAGCACAGACAAGCCGTGACCCCCATCCACTAAAAAACTCTCTCAAGGAGACATTTAAGAGGAATTACAATTGTTTCTGTACCCTGAGTTGAAAACACTGGAGAAATATTGACAAGAAATTCTCAGGAGCTCAAAACAACCAAGCAGCCTTTACTGGCAACTTTAGAAAATCAAAGAAATTTTCGCAGAAGGTTTAATAGGACACTCAATTAACAAAACAACACTTCTCAAAGCATTAATTTGGCCCATTCAACTTCACAAAGTCTAAGCCTGTTCAATTTCATGTTAATCAAAATTTGCAAGAGGACAAAAATCGAAGAAGTATTTTTCTTTCTCTCTCTCAAAGAGATAGAAAGACAAATAAGATTCAGAGAAGCACACACACAGCTACCAGCTCCTGGATTCCAGTGCTGTTAGGCTGGAAATTCCAAGAGGATGCAGGGTCAAGATGTGTGCTTGCCTTGTGGTCAGCCTTCAATACCCCTTGGTCTCCCTGGGCCCTTCCCCCAGGTGGGGCTTGGGCTCATTTGGTCCCTCAGGAGCTGGGCTGGGGCTGCAGAGGTGGCTGTGGAGCATTGCCTGTGCTGTGCCAGGGACTGGCAGCCACTGCTGGGCTGGGATAGAGGCTCTGGGGGGATTGGGGTTCCAGGGCAGGGCAGGGCTGGGCTTCCAGGGCAGGGCAAGGCTGGACCTGCCCCTTCCTCCCCCACGTATGAAATGTTTTGGGACAACAATCTCCTCCAGGCTGTCACAGTAAGGCAGTGTTGGAGGTGGAATTTAATTCTGGCCATGGGCACCTAGACAAGAAGGACAGTCCTTTTCCATAGGAAGGAAAGCACAGAGCCCCAGTGTTTGGAAGGCAGGTGAGAGCCTAAGTAGGCCACGGCCAGGCAGACTTGTCAGGAATGGCAGATTTTGTCTGGGAGCAGTCTTTCAATTTAGGGAATTTTGAAGGTGGAAACCCAGTCTCAGCCATGGGCACCTGGAGAAGCAGGACAATTCTTTCCCATAGGAATGAAAGCATGGAACTTTCCCCAGTGTTTTGGGGACAGATGAGAGGTGACCATTGTGAAACCGTTGCCAGCCAAACCTGTCCTGACAATATTCCTATTGGAACAATCCCTGGATATAAGGAAATTTGGAAGTGAAATCTCAAATCTGGCAAGGGTGCCTGGAGAAGAAGGACAGTTCTTTTCCATAGGAAGGAAAGCTCGGAGGCCCAGTGCTTCAACAGCAGATGAGTGTCGTGGTTAAGGGCAAATTTGGAGGAGAATTTCTAAATTAGGGCTCCTCCAGTAAGCAAACCCACACAGCCCCTCCCCCCAACCGGTTTGGGAAGGATTCCTCGGAGAGGAGTGGAAAGAACCTGTTTATTTAACAGGCACAGCACCCCCAGCACACAAAATGAACAATACCGGATGACACCGCTCTGAAAAAAGATGACAAATTCAGAAAGTCTCTCTTGGGGGGTGGTCACTCTGTTCTCAGTCCCTCCGGCGCTGGGGCAGCTGCTGCAGGCCACAAGGTGCAGACTCTTGGTGTTTCTCAGGTCCCAGTCCGGAGCAGGTTCAAAATGGTCAGGAAAAAGGAAAGGAGAAACAGTCCAGGAAGAAATTGGACAGTTTAGCTAAACTAGCTAATGAGCAAAAGCAAGCAGAAGCAAAGCAAGCAAGAGCGAGAGAGAGCAAAGCAAAAAGCAAAAGCAGAAAAAGCAAAAGCTGCAGTCTCTGTGTCCTGCCAGGCTGATAAGAAAACCAAAACAAAACTTTCCCTCTTCAGAGCCGGTCTTAAAGGTACAGAACATGATATCCAACATTAACAGAATACATGAATGGGGATACAAGCATCATAACATCACCCTAGGACATTCCACCCCTTATCCCCATATCATCAACATACTACCACACATCATGCATTTATTCACACAAAATTTCCATCTGCTCCCCCAAAATTTACAAGCAATACCCATCATGCCCTCATCACATCCCCACACTGGACCACTAAATCCAGGCCCTATACTACAGAGCTGCAGGATTCCCCCCTTTCACCTTACTCACTCAAAACTCCATCTATCACTTGCTCAGACCTTCGACACTTGCACATTTCCTTCTCCATCTCCCACTTGCCCAGACCTTCAACACTTACACATTTCCTTCTATCTCATGTCTGTATGGTGTAATGTACAGGCAATGGCAGTAACATCCAACAAACAGTGATATTTGCATATCATTCTCACCCCACAATCAGATCTCCCTGAGGTACACATCGTGTTGTTCCATCTCTTTGCATTATCCACCATGTGCAACCTGGTCCCTGAGCAAAGACAACCCCACAAATGTGTTTGTCTGTACTCGAGGCAGAATTGATCCCCACAGTCTTCCCCAACAAACTTCTGACACGTACCACTGGGACTTTATCTCCATCTGTTACATTCAGGGACTCAGACTGGGCAAGACCTGCTCGGTTGGTGGAACCTCAGGTGTTAACTAACCAGGTGGCCTTTGCTAAATGCTGCTCCAAATTTTTGAAAGATCCCCCACCCAAAGCTTTCAGCTGGGTTTTTAGTAGTCCATTGTACCTCTCCACTTTGCCTGCAGCTGGTGCATGGTAGGGGATATGGTACACCCACTCAATGCCATGTTCCCTAGCCCAGGTGTTGATGAGGCTGTTCTTGAAATGAGTCCCATTGTCTGACTCAATTCTCTCAGGGGTGCCATGTCTCCACAGGATTTGGTTTTCCAGGCCCAGGATGGTGTTCTGAGCAGTAGCATGAGGCACAGGGTAGGTTTGCAACCATCCAGTGGTGGCTTCCACCATGGTCAGCAGGTAGCGCTTGCCCTGGCGTGTCTGGGGCAGTGGGATGGAGTCAATCTGCCAGGCCTCCCCATACTTGTACTTGGACCCCTGCCCACCGTACCATAGGGGCTTCACTCGCTTGGCCTGCTTGATGGCAGCACACGTCTCACAGTCATGGATAACCTGAGAAATACTGTCCATGGTTAAATCCACCCCTCAGTCTCGTGCCCACTTATAGGTGGCATCTCTGCCCTGATGGCCTGAGGCATCATGGGCCCATCAAGCTAGGAATAACTCCCCCTTCTGTTGCCAATCTAAGTCTATCTTCAACACCTCTACTTTTGCTACCTGATCTACCTGTTTGTTGTTTTGGTGTTCCTCATTAGCCCAACTCTTGGGGACATGGGCATCTACATGGTGGACCTTCACAGGTAGCCTCCCTACCCTGGTAGCAATGTCTTTCCACTCTTCAGCAGCCCAAATTGGTTTTCCTCTATGCTGCCAGTTGGACTCATTCCACCTCTCCAGCCATCCCCACAGAGCATTGGCTACCATCCATGAATCAGTGTAGAGGTAGAGCTTTGGCCACTTCTCTCTTTCTACAATGTCCAGGGCCAGCTGAATGGCTTTGAGTTCTGCAAGTTGGCTTGATCCACCTTCTCCTTCAGTGGCCTCTGCGACCTGTCGTGTGGGGCTCCATACGGCTGCTTTCCACTTCCGGTTCATCCCTACGATGCGACAGGAACCGTCAGTGAAAAGAGCATAGCGTGTTTCCTCTGGGGGCAGTTGGTTACATGGAGGAGCCTCTTCAGCCCGTGTCACTGCTTCTTGTTCTTCATACGTGACACCAAAATTCTCACCTTCAGGCCCATTTGTAATTACCTCCAAAATCCCAGGGCGATCCAGTTTACCTATACGGGCGCTGCCTCTGTCCCTCTGGGAGCCTCTCAGGAACCCTGGGCCAGTCCCAAGTCGGCAGACACCGGGGGCAGCCCCGACACGGCCGACAGTGGGGAGACACTCTCTGTGCCCCAAGGGTACTGAGGGCACCTGGGCTGGGCGCCTGTGCAGCACAAGAGACACCAGAGACATCGCTAGAAGATAAAGGGCCCACTCTTAGCAGGGGTTAATCCAAGGTTTTATTCTAGGAGTCCCAAAGGAGCCCCTACACCTCAGGGCACTCCTGCCCAGAGCCCCGGGAGATGTGCCAAGGTTACATTTAAAGGGAGGTGGAAACCCAAAGTAGATAACATTTTACTAACCAAGAAGTGACCCTAAGGGATGGGTACTGGGGGATGGACATTTAGGACAGCATATGGGGCAGGGCTTGGGGGGCTGACCCCTGGCCTCTGGCTGATCACTCGACATCCTGGACCGAAGCTTCTGGATGGAAGGGATGAGATGCTGAGTGATTGACAGAGAGACAGAGTGGGGGTTTGGGGATGATCTCAGCAAGGGAAAGGGATTACACAGGTAAAGGGAGGGGGGTACCATCTGGGATGAACCACTTGGGAAAAATACGGGGATTCAAACCCAAAACTATTACAAAACTATTACAAAGTATAACAACACACTACAACACACCACCCAGATCTGGTGTTTGCTGAGCAAGTTCCCAGATCCAGAAATTTCCCAGGGCTGGCACAGCCCAAGTCCAGCAATTTGCTGGCACAGAAAGCTAAAATCCGGCAATTCCCTGATGCCAATACAGGTGCCCAGACCTGGTCTTTGCTGCCACTGCCAGTGCTCAGATCTGGACATTTCCCTGTTCTGGCAGAGCCAAGTCCACCAATTTTCTGGCAAAGAAAGCCAAAATCTGGCAATTCTCTGCTACCGTCATTGGCAATGCCAAGATCCGGTGTTTGCTGGCACCACCAGTGCCCAGATGCAGGAATTTCCTGATACCGGCACAGCCCCAGTCAAGTAATTTTCTGGCAAAGAAAGCCAAAACCTTGCAAATACCTGGTGCTGGCCCCACCCAGATCTGGTGTTTGCTGGCACTGCCAGCACTCAGATCCAGCAGTTTCCCTGTGGCAGCACAGCCCAAGTCCAGCAGTTTGCTGGCACAGAAAGACAAAACCTGGCAATTTTCTGGTGTCAGCACTGGCACCACCCAGATCTGCGGTTAGCTGGCACCGCCAGTGCCCAGATCTGGCAATTTCCCTGTGCCACCACAACCCAAATGCAGCAATTGTCTGGCAAAGAAGGCCAAAACTCAGCACTGCCCAGATCAGGTGTGCTGGGGTTGGTTTAAAAGAAGCGGGAGACCTCGGCTTAAGGCCGTGGGAAAACCCTCTTTAGTCAGGGTCAGCAGGAGCTCCTGCCCATAATCCTCTTGTTCAGTTATGCAGATTGTTACTAGAAAGTTCTGAGTTCTCTTTGCTACCATTGGTTACTTTATACTGCAAAAATTGTAATATTCTTAATCCCTCCTTCCTCTTGGATCCTTCCCTCAGATCCCACCTTAACCCCTCCCCATAAATAAATGGATAAATATCCCTGCTAGACCCTGGACCCAGGCTTTTTTCTGCTGTGCTCTCTCTACTGTGCACGCCGCCCTGTTTGTTGTGTTTGCCTTCATTAAAGTTCTGTTTCCAGAGCACCAGATGGAAGCAGTCTCTGTCTGTAAAGTGGCCAGAGCTGGTTCTCAGGGAAACCACTGGTCAACGGTCCGGATGAGGGCCAGAAGGTTTCACTGGTGTTTGCTGGCACTGCCAGTGCCCACATCTGGAAATTTCCCTATTCTGACACAGCCCAAGTGCAGCAGCAATTTACTGGCACAGAAATCCAAAACCCAGCAACTTTCTGCTACTGGCTCTGGCACCGCCCACATCTTGTGTTTGCTGTGCCAGTGCCCAGATTTGGAAATTTCCCGGTGCCAGCAGAGCCCAAATCCAGCAGATTTCTGTCGCTGGCAACGACACCACCCAGATCTGGTGTTTGCTGGCAGTGCCAGCGCCCAGATCTGAAAACTTCCTGGTGCTGGCACAGCCCAAATCCAGTGATTTGCTGGCACAGAAAGCCAAAATGTGGAAATCTGCAGGTTCTGGCTCCAGCACCATCCAGATCTGGTGTTTGCTGGGACCGCCAGTGCCCAGATTTGGAAATTTCCCAATGCCTTCACAGCCCAGGTCCAGCAATTTGGTTTTAGCTAGCTTAGGCAGAGAAGTTCCTTGGACTGTGACTTTCCTTTCTCTTGGAACTGTTTAAACCTGCTCTGAACTGAAAACCCAGAAAAACACCTGCAGCTCACACCTGTGGCCCACTGAGCTCTGGGACGCTGCATTCCAGTGCCAGAGGGACTTAGAAGAGACCGAGTGAGCCAACTACACCCCACAAAAAGGATTTTCTGAATTTGCCATCTCTTCAGCACTGTCAGAGGTTTTATTTAATATTATTCATTTTTCATGCTTCTGAATACTTTACTTGTTAAATAAACTGGGGTTTTTTCACTTTTCTCGAGGGAAGTCTTTTCCTGAACTAGTAGGGGGAGGGGCCGCTTGAACTTGCTTTCTAGACGGACCCCTTTTGGAGGTTTCCTCCCCAAATTTGCCCTAAGCCAGCACAAACAGTCATCATGAAAATTTCACCAGTGGCATAATTTCCTGCTGGCAAATCTTGTGACAGAAGCTTGACCTTGTTCTCCATGAGACATTCTTGGGAAGAGAGACAGGAGAAGATTCCTGGAAAACTGAAACAGCTTTCCAGAAGTGAAATGAAAATGAACAAAACAATCCAAGATCTTTTCCTCTATTTATTTCTATGCTCCCCTTTTCAATGTTGCACTACATCTCCATCCCAGGAATTCCAGATGCACCGTACCTCTAAGATCGGTGACTTAGTGATTTTTAGACACTCGAAAGTACCATGAGCCACACAGAGTTTTCCTTCCCCTGGTTTTACTGGAAGGCAAGACTGGAGATGTAAGTGCAGTGCTGGGCTCAGGTAGGAATCCTACAGCAAGGGAAGGTGGCCCGACAGTGTTTGACCCTCAGCCAGGCCAATGCAGAGCAGCAAGCGAGGGGATTGCTGTGCCAGTGTGCAGGAGTCAGGGCTCTGCATCTGGGCTCACTGCTGCAAAGTTGCCGTGTTTGGACAGACTCAGGGGCTGTGCCCGGGGCGCGCGGGGCTCGAACGTGGGGCGAGTGGGGCGAGTGGGGAACGGACACGGGGACGAACGGCCCCGGTGCTTCAGTTGCAGCGGCGGCAGCGGCGGCAGCAGCAGCGGCAGCAGCAGCGGCAGCAGCAGCAGCGACAGCAGAGAAACAGATATTTTAGATCACTCTTTCTCTCTTTCTCTTTATCTTTTTCTTTCTCTGTCTCTCCCTTTCCCGCGGTCGGGCACCCTTCTCCCGGGCTCCCTTGCCCGGCGTCCCTCTCCTCTCCCCGCCTCCCTCTCCCCTGCCGGGCCGGGCCATGCCCCCGGCCCGCCCCCGGCCCCGGGCGGGGCTGCCCCGTGCCCGGCCCCGGCCGTCCCGCCGCGCTCTCGCCTCCGCCCGGCTCTGGCCGTACTGGCGGTGGCGCTGCTGGGCGGGCGTCAGTGCCTGGTGCGGGGGCGGCATCGCCGCCCTTCGGCTCCGCCTGGCCCGAGCCCGGCCCCGGCTCCTCCCGGGGCCCGCGGAGGACACAGGCGGTGCGGCCGCTGCCGCCGCCTCCGCTGGGGCTTCCCCGGCCCGAGCTCCGCCGCTCGGCAGCGCGGCCGCCGGCCCCGAGCCTCCCGTGCCGCGTTCCAAAGAGCGAACGCCTGGGCATGGCCGGCCCGGGGCGGCTGAGGGGCGCTCGGGGGCCGTTGCTGGCCCCGGGCCGAGCGCTGACAGCCGCGTCCCGCCCGCAGGGACGGCGCACGAGGCCCTGCAGGAGCGGTACCGAGTGGCTTCGCTGCTGGGGCGCGGAGGATTCGGCAGCGTCTTCGCGGCCACGCGGCTCTCGGACGGCGCCCCGGTGAGCGGCGGGGCCGGCGGCGGGCGCAGGAGGAGGGGGCGGAGGAGGAGGAGGAGGATGGGGCTGGGCAGGGCGGGCGGCGAGCTGAGCCCGCTGCTGTCCTTGGCTTGCAGGTGGCCATCAAAAGGGTGCCACGGAACCGCGTCCGGCACTGGGGCGAGCTGGTGAGTGAGCGGAGCCAGCGGCAGCAGCCGGGGCTGCCGGGCGGGGATGAGCCGAGGCCCGGCACGGTGGAAGCCGCCAGGACGCCTCGAGGGAGAGCGGGCGTGGGTCCAGCGCAGGGCGCAGAGCATCCCGGGCTGGCTGAGGGCTCCCCGAGCCCCGGCACGGCATCGGCCCCACTGAGGGCATCGTGCTCCTCCCGCAGCCCGACGGCAGCAGGGCCCCGCTGGAGATCGTGCTGCAGGCCAAGGTGTCCACTGGCTTCCCTGGTGTGGTGCAGCTGCTGGAGTGGCTTGAGCTGCCCAACCACATCGTGATGGTGCTGGAGCGGCCAGAGCGGTGTCAGGACCTGCAGCGTTTCATTGGGGCACGGCGGTTCCTGCCCGAGGAGGTGGCGCGGACGCTGTTCCGCCAGGTGCTGGAGGCCGTGCGGCACTGCACCAGCTGCGGGGTCCTGCACCGCGACATCAAGCCCGAGAACATCCTGCTCGACCTGCACACCGGGAAGGCCAAACTGATCGACTTTGGCTGTGGCACCTACCTGCAAGACACAGCCTACACCCACTTTGCAGGTGAGCCCACGTAAGGGTGTACTCCTGGTCCCGGCATCTCATGGCCCAACATCTCCCAGCCCAAGCTGGCTGTGGCAGAGGGGATTCTCCCTTTTGCTGCCAGTCAGGGGACTGAGTCTTCAGCTGAGTTGCTTTAGAGCGGGGCTGGGTGGGGAGCCATCTTCCAGCCCTGCTGGCAGCCTTTGCCAGCCACTCTGCCCAGGACTGGGGCTGGGCTGGGGCAGCCAGCCCGACCAAAACCGCCGTGGGTGGGGGTAGCAGAGATGGGGGCGGAACCTGTGTCCCAGCCAGTTTGGTGTGCAGGCGAGAGGAAGGGCTTGGACTGATCCACTCTCCCTGTTTGCCTTGGCTTCCTAATATTTTTGGGGCAATGCAGGCAGGGAGGATAAGGGCATGTTTTTTCCCCAGCACGGAGAGGGTTTTTCCTTTACAGGTCAGGGTCAGGCTTAGCCAGGGCTTCCTCTGCCCTCTTCTGACACCAGTGGCTTCTTTTCCAAGCCTTAGTTTGTGCACAAGTCCCAGGTGCTGGTGAGAGGGCAGTGGTCACCCTGTGTGCCACTGATGCAGCCCCCGCAGGCCCAGGGATGCTGGGGCCAGGCTGTGGGAGCAGCAGCATCCCCCTGCTGAACTCCATCTGTATTCCATAGGAACACTGTCCTACAGCCCCCCGGAATGGAACGACTTTGGCTGGTACCATGGCGAGGCAGCAACGATCTGGTCCCTGGGCATCCTGCTGCACCAGATGGTCTGCGGGGAGCACCCGTTCAGGAGGGGCCGGAACCTCAGCTGGGGCCAGCTCCCGCTGCCACAAGGGCTCTCTCAAGGTGGATCCTCTTCTCTGGGCACGGGGGAATCCCAGTGCTGGGAGCCAGCAGCGGGCTCGTGAGCATCCCGCTCTGGCAGCTGCTGAGGAGGTGGCACATGTCCTGCTCTCCTCCAAAACAGGGAATTGATGGGAAAGTTTAGGCCCAACCCTGAGCGCATCCAGAATGGCCTGGCCATGGGAATAGTGGGGCAAAGCAGACAGGAGCCTTCTCTGGCTGACCGGCAGTTTCTGCTTTGTCTCCCCAGAGTGCAAAGATCTGATCAGGTGGTGTTTATCGGTGAACTCCTTGGAGAGACCCACATTAGAAGACCTGGTCTGTGATCCTTGGGTGCAGGATATTCCTCTGCCATAGAAGAAGGGAGAGAGCCACAGGCACACTTTGATCCAGGGCCCTGGTAAGTTGCAGCTCCACACATGCCATGGCAATGAGAAGCAAAGGAACCCAGACCTTTTTGTGCTGCCTGTGTCACTGCACCGGGGCCATGGGATGGGCACACGCAGCCCTTGTGCTGGAGCTGAGCTGCTCTGCCCAGCACTGGTGGCCGCCATCCAAGCTGGTTTTGCTTGTCCTGGTTCCCTGAAAGCTGGGGCCCTGGGCAGAGCCCTGAGAGCCTGGTCTCCCCCCAGGGAAGGAGCAGGAGCCCCTGGAGAAGCTGTACCGGGTGGGGATGCTGCTGCTGCTGCTGCTGCTGCTGGAGACAGCCAGGATGACATCAAGGATGAGAAGCTCTTCCTCAGCCTGGCCACTGGAGGCTGAAGGTGATGGACTTTGATTCTGGCACCTTCTTCAAAGCCAGACTCCACAGGGAATTTTCAGATGAGTCCCCAGCTGGGGAAATTCTGCCAGATTTGGGCATGGCCCAGCCTGGCTGGGAACCAAAGGTTCCCCCTTTGCTGGGGCAGATGCAACTCATCCTTCAGTCGCTGCCCAGCTGCTTTTTGGCAGGGCTGGGAGGATGGGCTGGGGTGGGTACGAAATGGGAGTGGGCTCCTGGCCCTGCCAACAGCCCCCAGCAGCCACCGTGCCCCGGGCTGGGGCTGGGGCTGGGGCTGGGGCAGCCAGCCCGACACAAACAAAGCCCCATGGTGGGAGCAGAGGTGGGACTCCAGAACCTGTGCAGGGGCTGCTTTGCTGTGCAGGCAAGGAAGGGCTTGGGCTGCTCCACTGCCCTTGTTTGCTTTGGGATCACGGTGATTTTGGGGGGCAGTGCAGGGGGGAAGAGAGAAAGTGTGGGCTTCCCTCAGCCATGGCTGGGTTTTTCCCTACCATGTAGAAGTTGGGCCTCCCTCAAGGCCCTGACAGAGATAAGAGTTTTTCCCGTTTTTCTTGTTTTCCCTTTTTGTATCTAATCTCTTTTCAAGAATGTGTTGTTTGTTTTTCCAGAGGAAGCGTTCTAGGTGGTCCAGTGTGGATGGGGAAGTGCTTGGGAGCAGCTGTGGCGTGGATGGGCGGTGCCCTTGGAGAAGGCTGAGGCCATGGTTTGGGAGCAGCTTTTCTTGCAGCCGTGGCTGGCGTGAGGTGGGTCCCTGTGTGCTTGGCAGGGTGGGATCAGAGCTTTTGGGAGATGGCAGCGAGCACAGGAGCATCCTGCTCTGGGCAGCTGCTGAGGGCTGGATGTGCCGTGGCTGGCTGCAGGCTGGGCACATGTCCTGCCCTCCTGCTCTGCTGCCAAAGGCAGCAGGGATGGGCAGCTCTGGGCACAGCTCTGGGCACAGCCAGCATGGCCTGGGCCCCGCAGGCCTTGGCACAAGGGCACAGGAGCCCTCAGCTGACGGGCAGTTTCTGCTTTCTCTCCTTGCAGCCGGGCTCTGCGGCTGCTGAGGCTGCTCTGGGCTCTGCCAGGGCTCTGCTGGGCTCAGCCCTGGGCCCAGCTGGGCTGGCTCTGCCCTCACATTGCTCTGACAGCTCTGCATCAGACGAGCCCGTTGCGAGCACAGCGCCTGAGCTTTCTGCTTTGGCAGGTGAGTGAGACTCTGCTGCAGGCCCAGAGATTGCAGCTGGGGACACACATCCAATTAGCAAGGACCCAAAGTCTCCACAGTCCCAGCTGAACGCCTGCATCTGTACAGGCTGTTTTGTCTGTCCCATTCTTCCTTCTTGATTGGCTGGAATTGTGCAGTTGCACTTTCTTCCTCCTCTAGCAGTGCCACGAGTGGGCCAAAGCTGGCGAGTGGGCCGTGCTCCTGAGGCAGTGCAGTCTGGAGCTGGTGGATGGAGAATTGCCCTTCTGCCCTGCCAAACCAGAGCAAAAAGCTGCAAGTGGGACTTTTTGTCTTTAAGAAACCCCTGACATTTTCAACGGGAATGTGCAGCTCATTCACAGGCTGAGAAGGAAGGGCATCTTCTAAAGGATTTGGGGTTTGACAGCGTTTCCATTCCCAGTCCTGCTTGGAGCTGGCAGGGCACAAAGCAATTTCCCATTGCTTCACCCACAATTTAACAATATTGGAAACAACCTCAAAAACTTATAAAAAGGGGTGCTGAAGTCAGCAAGATGGATCCATGCCATCAGCACATTTACAATGTAAATAACTGAGTTCTCTTTTTCAAAAGATCATTTACCTCCTAATGCAAAGAATGTAACTTTGCATTTATGTTTTGTTTTTTTCACTAACATTATGTTCAGTTTTTTCTCTAACACTTGGATTTTATTCTTATCTTTTACAATTTACCTATTTTTTTCCCTTTTTCTTTTTTTTTCCATTAAATAGAAAACATGTCCTATCAAAAGAATGTCCTCTGCTCCTGGTTCCCGTGTGGAGCAGCTCCCTTCCTGCTGGCTGAGCTGCTCAGGCAGAACCTGGCAGCTCCTGGCCCTGCAGGGCTGAGGCTTTTCCCAATTGCTGGGCACAGACAGATGGAGCAGCACTGCTGAACACGGGCACACAGAGGGACCAGGAACAGCTGCCTTTGCCCACCTGAGGCTCCAAGGCCCAACCTCTGAGCAGCCAGGGCTGGAAGAGACTGGCAGGATCTGATCCCTGACTCTGGGCCAGGGCTGCACAAATGACCCCACAGCAGCAGCAGCAGCAGCAGCAGCAGATGGAGCTGACTTTCAGCACAGCCCTGCCCCTGTTCCCTCCCGTGTGCAGCGGTGTCACAGCAGCCTGAGGCACCTGGGAGCCCCCAGTGCCAGCAGGGACTTGAGATGGCAGCCCTGGGCTCCTGGAGGCTGTGCAGGGAACGGAGCTGGGCACTCCCTGTCCATGGGGAGCTTGCAGATGGAAAAGGCTGCTGTGGCCAGGCAGCTGCAAGGGCACAGAAAGGAGGCTCTGGAGCACTGGATCTGTGCCAGTGCCACAGTCCTGGGCAGCAGCCAGCCAGCCCTGGGGGAACAGAGGGCACAGCACGAGGGACAGAAGCAGGCAAGGGCAGAGACTGGAGAGAGCCAGAGCCAGGAGCAGGAACAGCTGCTCCATTGCACTCTTGGAGAAAGCTCTGGGCTGGTTCCAAGCGCTGAAAGGCCTGAAGGGCAGAGAGGACCCACAGCAAACAATGCTCCTGTTTGCACAGCCTCCCCTCTCCGTGTCCCAGAAGGAATTGCATGGACTGTGCTCTTCTCCCCGAGTCGTCTCGTTCAGCATGAGCAGCTCAGCACCAGGAGCTGAAGGAGCTGAAGCCTCAGGCCACAGGAGCTGGGCAAGAGGAGACTTTCTGAGCAAATGAATGCTTCTAACATGGACCCAGCTGAATGCAGTGGATAGAATCATGGAATCACAGAATCCTTTCTGTTGGAAAAGCCCTCTGAGCTCACCCAGTGCAGCCGCTCACCCAGCAGTGCCAAGCCCAGCACTAAACCACGTCCCTGAAGTGCCAAGGCCTGGACAGCAGCCCTGAGTGAGGCCTGAACAGCAGGCCCTGAGCCAAAGGTGGCCTCTGGATGAACCTTCCAAGCAAAGGTTATCTTTGTATCTGCTCCCTGATGAAATATGCATGGTCATTAGCACTGTGATAGATGTAGCCACTCATTAGTGAAACATGTATTGACCTTTGTGTATTTAGAAGCCAGACCAGGCCATGAAATCTGACATCTGGCCTTGTTTGGGGCTGAATGGTCAAAGTCACCTCCCTTGGTTCCTCCTGGGACCCTGGCCAGGCTTTGGGAGGGACCCAAAAGGAGGATGAAACCAGAGGTTGCCACACTAGCAGTGCTGTCAGTTTGTCCATTCAGCACTGTCAGAGCTGGGCCCTCTCCCAGCGGGGTTGGAGCCTCAGCTGTGGCTGGAGGCACCTGCAGCAATTGCCAGTGCCCAGGAGTGGCTCTGCAGCCCTTGGCTGTGACAGCTTCCCCAGCTGCTGTGTGGGTCTGGGGCATGGTAAAGGCTGAGGGTAACTGGGGCTGGATCTTTCTCAATCACTGCAGGCAATCTTTGGTGGGGATGGTTGGGTGCATTGCTGAGCTGCTCCTGTTGTGATTCTTTGCTGCTTTGAGCTGCAGGAAATGACACTGATTCCTTCAGTTGGAGTCTGTGTCTTTGGTGCTGACCCTGCCCACTGGCAAAACAAAACTGGCCCAGTCTGGCCAGATCCCAACAAAATGTCACTTGTTCAGTGTCAATGTGAGGAATCAGTGCCATCAGAAATTCCCAGATGGGAAGCCCTTCCCTGGAGTTCCGTGGCTCTGGAGTGGGCTGAGGTCGGAGCCCCGTGGGAGCAGTGGGGCAGTCGGGTAAAAGAGGCTGCACCCCTGGATGGCTTCAAATGCATCCAAAAATTACATAAGGGAAAAGGAAAAGAACTTGTGGGTTTGGGCAGACAAAGATAAAATTGTTAAGAGTACATTGGAAACAGCACCTTCAGAAGGAACATTTATTGTTGGAATGCTCCCACATGGAGCAAGAGAAGAGGATTTTAATCTTGAGCTCAGCTGCATTGGTGCAAATGGAATATCAATATAAAAAATAACTATATATGTATTTATAGTACAATAAGATCTTCATATATATATTTTGATATGTATGTCTAGGTCTGTCTATATCAATATGTTTATCTACATGTAAAATTATAATAATATGAAGTAGTGCTGACAATGCTAATTTGGTAGCTTTGGCTGCTCAGGGATGTAACACTAAATACCCTACAGAACAGGATTGGCCAGGAACCTAATTTCAGTGGTCAACTTTGTGAGATTGTATACAATGAAAAAAGGAGGAAGGGAGGAAATTGGCTGTTTTTACAGGGTTTGCTGATACTGTGATGCAGAGTGCTTTGTCTGTTCCTGTGAAAAATACAGTGATGAAGCCTGCAGGGCTTATGCATAGTCTGTACCAGACTATGAATAAGCTGCAGGATTGGTTGCATGGGTGAAGGGGTTGTTTAAAAAGCAGTTGAAAAAATGAGGAGATGGGAACCTTTGCCCATGGAGAACCCATCTCCCAGATGTGCCCCATGCCCTTAACAATGGCCCACAGGGGAAATGGAAACCCCCTGGCTGTGCACAGCTGCCCCCAATTTGCAAATCCAACCATGGGCAGTGAGACTTGGGCTGCCTGGGAAATTGTTCTGGCTGTGATGGCCCCTGGCAGGGCCAGCCCAGAGGCTGCAGGGCTGGGCCTTCATGCACTGGAATTAGTTTGGAGAAATTCAAAGCAAATGAGAGCTATCAATACTAAAACAGGAATTCAGATTCCTCCAGGACACTTTGCTTTGGTAACTGCTCACTTGGAGCTTGGCCTTGCAAAGTGGTCATGTCATGGCAGGAGGAATTGATGCAGAATATCAAGGAGAAATTACAGTAATTCTGTTAAACAGTAGCGACCAGGATTGGATTAGTCAGCCCCACGACAGGGTAGCACAATTATCAATATTGCAATTTTAAGAAGGATTGTGAACAAAAGAGATCCACCTGCAATCACCACCGTTTGTGGAGATAAAGGGTTTGGATGCAGCAGCCCTAATAATGGAGCCAGAGTGTGGGTCCGGAGGCCAAATGGCCCTCCCGAGGCAGCTGAAGGAGCAGCTCCTGGGAAAGACAACTCTGAGTCCTGAAACCTGGGCAGGAACAATGGGAATGTGTCCCTGCAGCCAAGTGTTCTGTGTGAGAACAAGTAGATCTGACAGGATATTGTTTTACACATGCTGCCAGACCAAATCTCCCTGTTTGCCCCAAGGGCCCCTTTGGGAAATGCTCTGATCCACGGGGCTCCATGGGAAGGCTGCTGTGACACTGAGGGACTTGCACAGGAATTGCATCCAGGAGCCCGGGTGCCCCTCAGGGACTGGGACCCGGCCCCTTCCAGCCAGAGGGGAAAGGGCCCCCCCAGGCCTTGTTAGCCACAGACAGCATGGTAAAGCTGCACAGCAAAGGGCCTGGGGGCATTATTCTGGAATTAACATGGTGCCAGCTCCATGGACAGCAGAATTCTTGTTCTTATCCCAAATGAGATTGAGGAAAATGGATGAAGAATGGTGTCACTAAAGAACTACTGGTGTCTGTAAGGTGTACCTTGATAGTCAGCCAGAATCTTTGTCTGCCACAAACACCTCTAGAGTTTCACCAAGGGGTTAGTCACCAAAATGTAATGATGAGTTCTGATGGATTGCTGAGCTACTTTTGTAATTCTTTGCTAATGATGATGTGCTTTGCTGAGCTTATCCTTTTGTAATTCTTTGCAGCTGTGCATGATATAAATGCCACAATTCCTTCAGTTGGTGTCTGTGTCTTTGATAGTGACCCTGCCCACTGGAGAAACAGGGCCCCCTCTTGCCTAAGTGTTACCTGGGAAGGCAGAAACCCTCCCTCCAAAATTCCCCCTTCCTCCTTGTTCCCCCCTTCATACCCTGAGCATGATGTGCTCTGGTCTGGGGTGTGCCCGGGTGTAGAGAGCTTTTTGGATAATTGGTTAGCTGAGAAAGGACATTCCGATGTGATACTGATGGATAAGGGTAAGAGAAACAAGCTGGGAACTGAGCAACCGGTGCCTAATTACTGACGAAGGTCACAGTGACCTTCTCTAAAACGGGAAGACGGGGGAGAAAATTGCTTGCCAGAAAATGTAGCTATCCCAAGGTAGAGAAATTAGAAGAATGTACACATAGAAGGAAAATAATTGTTAAGAGATAGAAGTAGGTGTGTTTGATCTAAGTGTGCTTTAACCAATAATGAGCTCGGCTTTTGCAATATGTATAAGCTTCATTAACACCAATATAAATATGTGTGGGGTTTCAATAAACTTCGGGATTTGCTATTCACGCATATGGTGTGTCGCATCTCTCCCGCCGCTACGACACCCGGGGTCAGTTGGGGTCACCTGTCCTGGCTGTGTCCCCTGCCCAGCTCCCCCGCAGCCCCAGCCCCTCCCCAGCGTGGCTGGACAAGGGGCAGGACAGGCCTTGGCTGTGCTGCAGCTCAGCAAGAACAAAACCATCTCTGCGTGCTCAGCCCTGTGCTCAGCACCCAGCCCAGCCGTGTCTCAGTGCCAGGGGCTGTGCCCCCAGTGCCTGCCAGGGGTTTCCATGGCAATGCCAGGCCAGGTGACCCAGGTGTCCCCCTCAGTGCCGGTTGCCATGGAAACAGTGCCCAGCGCTGCCCCTTTCTGTCTGGCTGACCTGGCCTCTGGCCCTGGCAGTGCCCTTGGCTGCTGGTTCCTGGTGCCCGAGCGGCCAGCGCGGCACAGGGCAGGTGGCCATGGCACAGCCCCCAGCAAGGGATCCCCTCTGGCTCTGGGCACTGACACCAGCCCTGAGCAAGGTCCAGCTCTGGGCATTGGTTGCCATGGCACCAAACCAAGGAACGGGTCCCTGTGGCCGTTGCCATGGCACCTGGTGGCACCAACGAGTGTCACTGCAATTGTACCTGGAACAGCCCTGGCACCGCTTTGTCCTCAGGGTTGCCATGGCAGCCGAGGGCAGCAACAGCTCTGCAGGCAAGGGGCCATGGAACCTGGCTGCAGAAATGGCTCCTTGGGCTGGTTTCCAAGGAAACCTGAACTGATGGGGGTTGCCATGGCACCCAAAGCCAGCAGTGGGGTCCCTGCAGTGACCATGGCAACAGTCCCTTGCAATGGCGCAGTGCAGGTTGGGATGATGATCCACCCTCACAGCTGGCCCAGGCAGGTCTGGAGTGCTCTTGGTGGCAGCTTGGGCTTGGCACACACTTGAGGAGGATGTCTGTTTGCAATGGGGAAACTCAGGAGTTTTAGATTGCTTCAAAAAATTAAAAAGTCAAAATCCCTCTTTGGCTGTTTGCAGCCAGTTCTCCAAGCAAAGCAGGTCCCAGGTGAGTGAGGGGAGACAGGATGGGGTTCACAGGTGTGTTTGCAGTATGCTACACTGAACCCAATGAAAGGAAGAAGCGGGCACCGTGCCCTTTTTGCAACAATAGCCTTGGAAGTTGTCCCACCTCTTGGCCTGGCTGGACTTCTCCTGAGTTTTGGGTGGTCCCTCACAGAAGATCCCTCACTTGTCTTACAACCACTGTGACAGACAGACTGAGATGTAAGAAGCCTCTCCATCAAAGACTGAGACATGAAATCCCTATGGGAAAAGGCCCCCCCACACTCTTTCCAAGGACTGGGACTGAGACCCCCAACCTGGGGGAGGTGTGTGGGGGAGGCAAGCTGACCAAAGCAAGATGGATGTTGCAGGTGTGAGCAGTGGACCAAGAAGACAATGGCTCTCACCCACTGCAGAGAACATGGACTGTGTGTACCCTTCTCTAAATACCATTCTTTCCCCCAAAAATACAATAGACTACTGTCGTGAACGGCGGAGGAATTGCAACACACCATATGTGTGAATGGCAAATCCCAAAGTTTATTGAAAACTCACACATATTTATATTGGTGTTAATGAAGCTCATACATATTGCATAAGCTGAGCTCATTATTGGTTAAAGCACACTTGGATCAACCACACCTACTTCGATCTTCTAATAATTATTTTGCTTCTATGTTTGCATTCTTCTAGCTTCTCTACCTAAGATATCTACATTTTCTGGCAAGCGATTTTCTCCCCCGTCTTCCCATTTCAGCAAAGGTCACTATGACCTTTGTCAGTGGTTGGACAGCGGTTACATAGTTCCCAGCTTGTTTCCCCTATCCTTATCCATCGGTATCACCTCAAAATGTCCTTTCTCAGCTAACCAATTATCCAAAAAGCTCTCTACATTTCTCCCATTTTTCTGTTGAACAAGCATGGTTTGATTAAATGCGGTAGTTATCATCTTTCGCACCATATTCTGAAAGCATATACAAAAACAAGGCAAGACTAATACTAACAACAAAGCTACAATAGCTACTACAATGCTAACCTTAACAATAGAACGTAACCATGATCTTAAGCTTAAAGATTTGAGCCATCCATCAATACCAAGGCCTGATTCTACCTGTAAATTCCCAGTTAACCTCCGTAACTCAGAGAGCTGTGAGTGTACAGACTGTGCATGATCACAAAGATTCATGCAACACATGCCCTCAAATTCATCACAGCCATGGCCTTGTGCAAGTAAAAGAAAATCAATTGCAGCTCTATTTTCAAGTGTCGCATGGCAAATAAAATCTGTATCAAGCAAAAGACTGGAAATTGCTAAAGAAGTTGCATTTGTTTGTTTAGCAAGCTAACATCCTAACTTATTTAAAATAGCATGAGCACCTGCTGCTGATACCCCTGGAGCTAAAAAGGATGCTGCAATTATGGCTGCTGGGGACCAAAACTTTACATCGTCCCGACAGTCGGCTGCAAATGCATGAGCCATTTGTTTGCTTCTACGATGGCGGCTCATGTTCAGTATCATGGACATGTTGGGTGTAAGTAGAGACAGCCGTCCAAGTGTACATGGTCCCCCGTGCAGCATTGATGGGATACCGGCCCAAGCACGGTCTCCTCATATCAGGAAATATCCTGCTGGCAATTGAATAGGGTCATTTGATGAGACTGACACTCTCTTTGTTGTATAATTGCACCAGGCCGATGCATTTCGGTAGACAGTCATGCTGGAAGTTACAACATTAGAGTGGTTCTTGACTGACAACTGGCTTCTATGATTAAAATGAATGCACGCATCTGCCATCACTGACCCTAACAACTCCAACTCTTGGGGCTCCTGTGGGGCTATAGGAAAGTGGGAAATCCACTGATCCCAATTATCTACACTCGTCCTAGCATTGCTGACCTTACAAGTTGGTACATGTGAAGGGCACGGCCAGGGATCTGCTGGTAATCCAACTAAACAGGTTGTGAATGGATTGCCAGGAGAAGATAATGACAGGCAAATAGTCTCCTGTTTAGTCAAGTTTGCCAGGGTGACCCATATGTTAGTCTTGGGCTGAGGTGGGGCCCATGCCTGATGGTCTACACTGTCCCCAAAAGAAGCAAAAATTAATAAAGCAACAACATAAAGTTTCCATCCCATCATGATTTTCCCAGGCACCCTTTTGGACCACTCGGCCATCATATCTGTCACAAACCCTTAAGAATATCTCTTCTTTCTCAGCTTCAGCTTCTTTAGGTTCTTCAGACAATCCTCCCACACTTGGTTGGGATCCTGACCTCCGAAAATAGGACCTATCACATTCGACTGTGACAGAGGAATATTTCTACCACACTTAGTCTGCAAAATACAGGACCGAGATATCCCCAAAACACGTTTGACTAAATGTTGTATTTCCCACCTAAACCATGCAAGGATTTTCTGTTCTGGGGACTCATACAATTGTAACCCTTGGAAACCAGGTAGTCCTGTGAACAATTTAAGATCTCTCTGCCAAGAGTCAAACCGCCAATAGAAATTACAGCTTTCACACCACAACTCAGCTAATCGGGTTTGGTGTACCCACTTAGTTTCCTGACAACCTCCACAGAAAAATAATACCCATGCAGCACAATATCTATCTTGACACTTAATACAAGCTAAACCCCTAGGCCCTTCAGATTCAAAATCAGAAAGCATCGAATACAAGCTTAATATGTTATCAATAGATTTACACCGATCAACTGCTCGATCGATGGCAGCATCACACTGTCCTTTCAGTTTGAGAAGTATCGGTCGAAGGATGATCAGCAGCTTCGTCTCCACCCGCTGACGATCCCCTTCGCTCAGCTGGTCGAGGTGCTCCATCAAACACAGCTGCTCGGGTCCATTTAGCAGATACCCACAGAGATCCTGTAGGGGTAGAAACACAAAGATATCCGCGGCCCCAATATAACACCTTAGCAGGACTTTGCCATTGTCTTGTTTTAGGATCTCTGTATCTCACCCATACATCTTTCTTTACACCATCTGTTTCTTGTACGTAGTGACAAATCACAGCAGGAACCTTATTTTCCCCAAAAACACACAAGTGGTTCAAAACAAACAAACACTTTAACAATCTTTCTTGTGTCTCTCTGGTATCCATATATTTACTCAAATATCTTTTCAAGGTACCATTTGCTCTCTGCAGCTGCATAAACAGCTCATGTAACCTCCGGTTTGAACCTTTTTTATAGAGGCATCCTCTATTCGCTCACACACTCCTGAAACATACAAAGAATCTGTTACAATGTTAAGAGGTCCAGAGAAATGCATCATGGCCCACACAACAGCCAATAGCTCCATCGTTTGCAAAGCATCCAACTCGGTAGCTTGGAGTATATGATGATGCCATTGTCCTTCTTCTTGCCAGGTCACTGCAGCGGTTTTGGATTTTCTTCCTGCATCTGTGTAAACAGTTATAGCATCTGATAAGGGCTTTAGTGATCTTTTTGGTCATTGAATCCAACCCCACTGTCCTATCCAATTCAACGGTATATTGGGAATATCATCAGTGGCAGTCACACTACCGGCTCCCAATAGAGCCTCTTGTAATTCCATACTGTTTGTCAGGTACCAGGTCAGTGTATCCTTCTTCATTGGTATCTGTATCTGATCAGGTTCCTTTCCCGTAATCTGTAACGCCCGTTCACGACCCTTTTTGAGCAAATCAGCTAAAATTTCAATTTTCTGAAGAAGGGTTTTATGTTGTTGAAGTGGAGGAGATATCCATTCCAAGGCCCATATCTCCCCCGTTTTTCTGTTATGCTGAGTAAGTGCACCCAGTAAAAATTTTTGTCCACACCAAACTGTCAGCTGTATGGGAAGATCAAGATCACATCTCCGAACACTGCCTTGTGTGACACAGTCCAGTATCTGCTGCAGTGTCTCAACCTGTTCAGAGCTTATACGAACAGGCTGTGCTGGATCAGTTCCCTTTAACAAAGGTCGAAGTTCATCTAACAGTTCATTAGGGATACCGACAATGGGGCGCAGCCACTGTAGGTCACCAAGCAATTTTTGAACATCATGCAATGTATGTAATTTAATGTTTAATTGCAATTTCTGGGGGGTAACAATTTGATCAGTAAGTATCCACCCCAGATATTTCCAAGGTGCAGATAATTGAATTTTCTCAGAAGCTACAGTCAGTCCATAAAGCTTCAAAGCATCATATATTGCTTGAATTTGTTGACCTGTAAAAGGTTTTGGCTGTGCAAATAAAATATCATCCATATAATGATAAATGATTGTTTCAGGCCAGGTGTGCCGTAAGGTTTGTAAAGCATTGTCAACATACAGTTGACACAAGGTGGCGCTGTTCCGCATGCCCTGGGGAAGAGAAACCCATTCAAATCTTTTGTCCGGCTCTCTCCTGTTTAGGGCTGGCAGAGTAAATGCAAATCTCCTAGTGTCTCAAGGATGAAGAGCAATAGTAAAAAAGCAGTCCTTCAGATCAATAATCAAAAGTGGCCAGTCCCTTGGTAACATAGCTGGATTAGGTAATCCTGGTTGTAAGGCTCCCATAGGCTCCATTTGTTCATTTACAGCCCGCAAATCATGTATTAAGCAATACTTCCCCGACTTCTTTTTAATAACAAAGATAGGGGTATTCCATGGGCTTGTTGACAACTGGAAATGTCCTTGTTTATATTGTTCATGTACCAGTATGTGAACCTGTTCAAGACTCTCCCTTTTTAATGGCCACTGCTTAACCCATACCGGAACGTCCGTGGTCCAGGTTAATGGGATTGGGAAAGTCCATGCAATGGCCCTTAGCCCAAAGGGTATTCATTTGTCAAGACTACACCCATCTGAGCCAGAATGTCCCGACCAATAAGGCACTGCACAGTAGGAGGCAAAGGTACAACTGACAAAACACCCCGCACAGTTTTGTCCTCAATAGTCACAGATAGCATGGGTGTTTTTCTTGCAAGTGTCAGGCCTCCAACTCCGGTTACTGGCATCGTGGTTGACTGCAATGGCCAATTGTGGGGCCAAAAATCCGGACTCACAATGCTGGAGTCTGCGCCAGTATCTAATAATCCTACCAAGGTTTGCTTTTCACCCTGATAATCCAAAATTACAGTGCGCTTTGGCCGTTCATTTAAGTTCATTGTCAAAAGAGCAAGGCCTCCAGTGGATCCGAATCCATGCTCTCCTCTGGACTGTGCCTGACGAGGGGGTACAGTTTTAGCAAACTGTTGCAAAGGAATTAATTGAGCTATCCTTTGTCCTTTTTCGATCCACATCGGTGGAAAAAGAGTATGCACCATAATGGAAATTTCCCCTGTATAATCAGCGTCTATTACTCCAGATAAAACAAATAATCCCATCATTGTAGCCGAGGAACTCCCTAAAAGCAGAGCTCCCATAGGTAATCCATCAATAATGAGTGGTCCCTTCACCCCAGTTGGAACCTTTTCTGGGTGAGTAGTCATCAAAGTCACTGTTGCTGCAGCTGCGAGGTCCAATCCAAGGCTCCCAGTGGTGGTGGGCTGGAGGCAGGTTGAGCCGAAGTGGTGACAGCTGCTACTTGTGTCCGGGCGCGGCTGCTGGTGGGCGCGCTGGCTCTGCCGTTTCCCGAGCGGCGTCTGCAGGCTCCAGTGTTGTGGGTATCCAAGCGACAATTGTGACACCAAACACTGATGGCGGGACAGTCCCGTCGCATATGTTCCATTCCTCCACATCGGTAGCATTTGAATCGGCCAGTCGATATAGCTCGTGGAGCATCTATTGCTGCTGCCAGTAGCGGGGCGAGGGCCGCCAGCATTTGGTTCTGAGAAGACTCTGCCTGCTTCTGTAACCCGACCCCTAGCTCTTTAATAGCATCTACTAACATTGCTTGTGATCCCAGCGGAACATTTGCTAATCGTTCTAAAGCTTCCTCTATAGACCAATTAGCTCCCAGGGTATTTAACACATTCTTGGTAGGCTGATTGCTGTTTTGAAGTGCGCATTGCTTTAGCAAGGTCCCTTTCATGAATTCAGGGACTCCTGCCCATTCAATAGCGTTGGCTACCCTATCTATAAAAGCTCCGAATGACTCTTCTTTACCTTGCTTCATCCCCATGTAAGAAGGAATTCCTCCCGGATCCTTAATTCTATCGATAGCTAAACGTGCCAACCGCATAGCCTCCCTGCACTTTTCAGGACCAATTAATGCTTGTGCTTCCGTTCTAAGAAAAGGCCCGAACCCCATTAACTCCTCCAGGGTCACCCCATATAATGGGTCCCCTGGTTGCCGTACTACTGCGACACATTGCTGACAAATCGCGTGCCAATGCGCATTGAACAGAAGCTGTTGGTGCTGAGTAAAAATGAGCTGTATTAACGCCCTGCAATCTGCCAGCAGCAAAGCCTGAGTGACCCAGATGTAATCCAGCATTTGTCTTGTGGGTTCACTGGTTACTCCGAATTGACTAACCGTGGATCGTAACTGCGATAACAGTTTCCAATCCAAAGCGGTTATTGTAGCTTGAAACCCTCCCCCCGCCAGGGGAGAATAAACCACCGGGCAGGCCATTTCCATAGCAGCAGATACCGCCTCATCATCCCCCGTGTCCATAAATTCTTTAGCTACCGCCGCCCATGCCTCCCTTTGCTGCTGAGCAACGGCCCTTGCAAGGTCGCTCTCGGACCCGGGGACGAGCGCATCACTAAGCGGAGGAGGTGTAGGGCTTGACACTGGGACAGGCGGCGCGGACGGCACGGCCGGAGGACACGCGGGGGGGGGCTGCTGCCCGAGCAGGAACTGATAGCGGCGGGGAGCTGTTGTCTGGAGCGGGAGCTAGGGTTGGTGGGGAGCCGCCGCTTAATGTAGATGCTGGTGCCGGCAGGGGACCGCTGTATGAGGCAGGAACTGAAGTCGGCGAGGGGGTGCCACTTAAAACAGGCGCCGAAGCTGGTGGGGCCATGCTGCTTAGAGCAGGTGCCGATGTCGGTGGGGAACTGCCGTTTAGAGTAGAAGGCGATGCCAGCGGCAGATTGACTGTGGGCGTAACAGGAGGCAGCGGGGAACCAAACCAGTCCCCATAACTCCTGTTCCTTTCATGAGCTGCACTAGCCTGCTGGGCAGCTCTTTCCTCTGCCTGGTATTTCAGCAATTCATCATGCACGACACGCCATAACTTTCCCAACTTTCTCGCGGTCTTATCATCATCTATGACTGCCTGCCACAACTTATCCCCAAATATACGCCACTCTGACAATTCATGCACCGTGTGCGGATTACGAAAAAGCCCCTGCGCACACCCATAAGCTAACAACCCAGGAAGCTCTTTCTGCAAATCTATACCCTTAACCTGACGCCCTCGTAAAAAGTCAGTAAATAAATCATATGCTGCTTGCCTTTCTTTATCCATGTTAAAGATAACAGTGCACTTCTTGCAGCCCTTGCAGACTCCGGCAGCACGTCTCGGCCAGGGTCTCCTTTGAGGTCACCTGGGGCACTGCACTTTCCCTTTTTCAGCAGTGCTTTTGCCGTCCTCAGCTGCGATAGGACCCGAACTCCTTACGCTGCTCGACCATGGCTACCATTGAAAGACGTCCGGGGTCGCCATTTGTCATGAACGGCGGAAGAAATGCCTCACACAATATTCGTGGATGGCAAATCCCAAAGTTTATTGAAAGCTCACACATATTTATATTGGTGTTAATGAAGCTTATACATATTGCAAAAGCTGAGTTCATTATTGGTTAAAGCACACTTAGATCAACCACACCTACTTCTATGCTCTAATGATTATTTTGTTTCTATGTTTGCATTCTTCTAGCTTCTCTACCTAGGATATCTACATTTTCTGGCAAGCAATTTTCTCCTCCGTCTTCCTGTTTCAGCGAAGGTCACTATGACCTTTGTCAGTGATTGGACACCAGTTACATAATCCCCAGCTTGTTTCCCCTATCCTTATCCATCGGTATCACATCGAAATGTCCTTTCTCAGCTAACCAATTATCCAAAAAGCTCTCTACATCTGCCTTTGGCCCAGTCAGGCCTGGCCAGCGCAGGCCATGCTCAGCAATTGCTTGTGTGTGCCTGGCCTTGCCGACAGCCCTGGCAGCGCTGCGTGGCCCCTTTGTGGCCCTGTGCTGGCCCAGCCATGGTGGCCCAGCCCCTGTGCAGGCCCAGCCCAGGCCAGGAGCATTGCGGCTGGGAACGGCCCCTGTGCCGTGGTGCCCACAGCAGCCTTGGGGCTCTGTGCCCCATGGCCTCCCTGCTGGGCAGCCTCTGCCAGCTCCTGCAGAGCCCGTGGCACCTGTGGGGCTGCACAGACAGCCCTGCCCCGGGCTCTGCCGGCCTCTGGGCCAGCAGAGAGGCAGCCAGGGCTGGCCATGGCCAGGAACAGGCCCTGAGCCCCTCAGGAGGATGGAGCTGGGCCACAGCCAAACTCAGCCCAGGCCAAAGCTGGGCTCAGCAGCCAGGGCTGCCAACGCATGGGCACAGAGGCTGGCGCTGACAAATGTCCTGGGCCCCCTCCCTGCTCTGTCCCTGCCACCAAGGGCACAGAGCAGCCTCCTCTCTGGGCCACTTGCCTGTTTGCAATGCCTTGCACAGGCGCTGGCCCTGCCCCACAAGGCCTGGCCTGAGTCCTGCCCCTGCACGCTCAGCCAGGCTGAGATGGACACTGATGGTTTCTGGGCCAGGCTCTCGGAGCCCAGCCCAGCTCCCTGCAAGCTCTGCCAGCTGCCCTGAGCTCTGGGCAGCACCAAGGGCCTCTCTGAGCCCAGCCCAGCCCAGCCGGCTCTGGCCCCACAGCTCTGCTCAGGCCAGGCTGCTCTGGGCACTGGCCCCACGGCCTCAGCCCCTGCCAAGGGCACAGCAGCAGCTGCAGCTGCCACAGGACTCAGCCCCAGCCATGGGGGAAGGTGCTTGGCCAAGGCCAAAGGAGGCTCCCTGGCTGCCCTGCTCCCCTCGGCCTGAGGTGCTGAGAGCTCTGCAGCCCCTGCTGCCATCCCATCTGCCCAGGGCAGCAGAAGAGCCCCGGCCTTGGGGCCCTCAAGAGCTGCTCCTGCTCCAGGCCCAGGGCCCATGCCAAAGCTGGGGCAGCCACAAAGCTGTGCCCATTTCTGTTCATTGCTGCTCTCATGGGGATGGATCCTCAGCCACATGAAGTTTGCTGATGAGTTTTACTGCTCCGGAGACTTCTTCTTTGTTGCCCTCTTCAGTTCAGGAATTCAGTGAGAAGAGCTCATAAACATTTGTTCCGAATACCTGAACAAAAAAAGGCTCTGGGGAATAGTTCAAGTTTTCTGTTCTTAATGTGGTTAATTAGACAGATGACAGAAGTCTACTCATAGTGAATATACAACAGTATAAAACAATGCAGAGAGTACAGTTTTGTTCTGTTAAGTTTTTTTTTCCTGTGTTATAGATTGATCTCAGCAATGTCCAATTGATATTGATCCCCAGCAGCTTTTAATGCAGTTTGAACAGATATGATAATCAAGACCCTTCATGGCTGACAATCAATCAGAATTTTTCCCCACCCCCTCCCTACCATGTCCCTCATCCAACCCCTGGTACTCCTATGGATCAGGAATGGTGTGGCCAGCAGGAGCAGGGCAGGGATTCTTCCCCCGTGCTCAGCACTGGTTGGGCAGCACCTCGAGTGCTGTGTCCAGTTCTGGGCCCCCCAATTTAGAAAGGACATGGAGGGGCTGGAGCGTGTCCAGAGAAGGGCAACAAGGCTGGGGAGGGGTCTGGAGCACAAGTCCTGTGAGGAGCAGCTGAGGGAGCTGGGGTTGTTTATCCTGGACAAGAGGAGGCTCAGGGGAGACCTCATCACTCTCTACAACTCCCTGACAGGAGGGTGCAGCCAGTTGGAGGTCGGTTTCTCTGCCCAGGGAATCCTCGATGGACAAGAGGACACAGCCTTCAGCTGCACCAGGAGAAGTTTAGGCTGGACATTAGGAAATATTCTTCACACAAATGGTGATTGTGCATTGGAATGGGCTGACCAGGGAGGTGGGTGAGTCGCCATCCCTGGACGTGTTTCAGGAAAGACTGGATGTGGCACTCAGTGCCATGGTCTGGGTGACAAGGTGGTGTTGGGTCCCAGGTTGGACCTGATGCTCTCCAAGGTCTTTTCCAGCCTGGCTGATTCTCTGATGATTGTAACACTGCAGGGCCCTGGGGAAGCAAGGGGTCATTGTGACACTGCAGAGCCTGGTGGCACTAAGGGGACCATGGTGACACTGTGTACGACATGGCAGCACAGAGCCAAGGGGCCATGGTGACACTGTGGGGCTGGATGGAAGCAAGGAGTCCATGGTGACAGTCTGGGTCCTCCTGGAACCACAGAGGCCACTGTGACCCTGCAGGGCCTTGTGGAACCATGCAGAGCATTGTGACAGAGCAGGACCTGGTGTCATGATGGGGCCATTGTGACACTGCAGGGCCCCATGGAACCAAGGGGCCAGTGCTGCTCCTCAGGGACTCCTGGAATGAAGGAAACATGTTTGACACTGTGGTGGCCCTTGGGACCAAGAGGCCATTGTGACACTGTGGAACCAAGGAGAGCATTGCTGCACTGCCAGACCTCATGGAACCAAGGATCCACTGTGACACTGCAGGGCCCTGGGGGACCACGGTGCCATTGTGACACTGCAGGGCCCAAGGATCCAAGGGACTTGGTGACTCCAAGGGGTCCCATGGAATCAAAGGGACATTGTGACACTGGGAGGCCTCATGGAATCATGGAGACCATTGGGACACTCTGGGGCCTCATGGAACCCTGGTGACACAAAGTTGTCTGGGAGTGTGGATCTGCTGGAGGGTAGGAGGGCTCTGCACAGGGCCCTGGACAGGCTGGATCCAGGGCCCAAATCCAACAAGGTGAGGTTTAACAAGTCCCAGTGCCAGGTCCTGCACTTTGGCCACAACAACCCCTGCAGCACTACAGGCTGGGGACAGAGTGGCTGGAGAGCAGCCAGGCAGAAAGGGACCTGCAGGGATTGATGGAGAGCAGGCTGGACATGAGGCAGCAGTGTGCCCAGGTGGCCAAGAAGGCCAATGGCTCCTGGCCTGGATCAGGAGTGGTGTGGCCAGCAGGAGCAGGGCAGGGATTCTTCCCCTGTGCTCAGCACTGCTTGGGCAGCACTTCGAGTGCTGTGTCCAGTTCTGGGCCTCCAATTTAGGAAGGACATGGAGGAGCTGGAGCGTGTCCAGAGAAGGGAAACAAGGCTGGGGAGGGGTCTGGAGCACAAGTCCTGTGAGGAGGGGCTGAGGGAGCTGGGGTTGTTTATCCTGGAGAAGAGGAGGCTCAGGGCAGACAAGGCAGTGTCAGGGCACAGGCTGGACTTGATGATCTCCAAGGTCTTTTCCTACCTTGCTGATTCTGGGATTCTCTGAAACCACCCTTGGAGCAGCTGCAGGATGAGCCCTGGGCCTCCTCTGCAGAAGCTCCAGCAGCCCAGGTCCCTCAGCTTCTCCTGCCAGCCCCAAAGCCCATCCTGTCAGTCCTGCAGAGCCTCTGCAGCTCCTCCTCATTGCCCAGAACAGGGAGCCCCAGAGGCAGACACAGCAGCCCAGATGTGCCCCCCTGGCCTGGGGTGCCTCTGGCAAGGGAGCAGCACCAGGCACTGCAGGAGCCTGCAGACAATTCCTGCAGCACTTGTAGGATGATCCTGCTGCCCAAGGGACGTTCCCATGGGGCCAAGTCAGGAACTGCAATGGGGAGTGGGGCCAGAGAGGAAAGGGCAAACAGGGATGGGCTGTTTGCAGGGGAGGGAGCAGGGTTGGGCAAGAGGAAGAAATCTGTAGCAGCAAGAGTAAAGAAGGCAAAGAAGCAAAGGAAATGCTCAGGGCAGTTTGGGGGTGGCTGCCAGGCAGCCCTGGCTCTGAGCAACAGCGTCTGCAGTGGCACAGGAAACTCCCAGCTGATGGGAACAAACTTTCTGGCTGAGTGCAGAGGCCAGGACAAAGCTGAGTGGTTTCCCTGGTGTCCCCCAGGCCTTGCTGGCCCCAGGGGCTGATGGCATTTGTGCTCCCTCAGGTTCATGTCCCCACAGCAACAGCATGGGGGTGCTGGCCCTGCTGTGTGCAATGCAAACAGGGGCTGCTGAGGCAGTGCTGCCGTGTCTGTGCCTGCAAGGATGGGGCACCTGTGTGAGCTGGGGGAGAGGCCAGGGCTGCAGAGGGGGGATGTTGTTGGCAGCTGCATGAGGACACTCTGGGATGCTGCCCTGGGCTGTGCAGCGCACTGGGCATGGATCAGCCCCTGCTCTGCTGCTCCTTCCCGTCTGGCCCAGGGCCCTTGCAGAGCCCCAGCCATGCTGTTTGCCCCCAGCCTGCCCACGGCCAGCCTGGGGCTGCTGACGGGGGTTTCTGTGCTGAGCATTGGCCTGGCCGTGTTCTTGAGAGAGCCTGGGCAAGGAGCCTGGAGCCCCCAGGGCCTGGCCTGAGGCGTCAGCGCTGCCCCAGCAGTGCCCATGGCCTGGCCCTGCTGCAGCCCCGGCACTGCCACCCCCAGGGCTGTGCCCGGCCCCGAGAGCACTCAGGCCCTGCAGCAACACCAGGGCCACCAGGGCAGCGGGGCAGGGCCACGGCAGCAGCACTGGCAACACCAAGTGCTGCTGCTGCTGCTGCTGCTGGGCACAGCTGCTGGGCCAGCCCTGATCTGCCCCAGCTCTGCACACAGACATTGCTGCTGCAGCTCCAGAGAAGACAACAAAAGGGCATCTCTGCAGAAAACTCTGCTGGGACATCCTTTAGTTCCTTTAAAGCCACCGAGAGCGCAGCCCCTCATTGACAGAGTGTGTGGCCCCAGGGAATGTGGAGAGAAACAAAATGAGAATTGGCACAAACAATGACATTTATTTGTAGTCAAGATTAAAAAAAGCAAAATAAAGGGAAAGAAACTCACAACCAATCCCAAAGGAACTGTCAAAGATGACTTTTATTACAAGTGATTGGCTGAAATTGGTCAGCAGTTTAATGTTTCTGAAAGCATCCAGTCATCAGTGTCCACACTGCAGACTTGAGCTCCTGGTTCCTCAGGCTGTAGATGAGGGGGTTCAGGGCTGGAGGCACCACTGAGTACAGAACTGACAGGGCCACATTCAGGGATGGGGAAGAGATGGAGGGGGGCTTTAGATGGGAAATTGAGCCAGTGATGAGGAACAGGGAGACCACAGCCAGGTGAGGGAGGCAGGTGGAAAAGGCTTTGTGCTGTCCCTGCTCAGAGGGGATCCTCAGCACAGCCCTGAAGATCTGCACATAGGAGAAAACAATGAACAAAAAACAACCAAATAACAAGCAGGCACTAAGTGCAATTAGCCCATGTTCTCTGAGGGAGGAATTTGAGCAGGAGAGCTTGAGGATCTCTGGGATTTCACGGAAGAACTAGCCCAGAGCATTACCATGGCACAGGGGCAGGGAAAATGTATTGGCCGTGTGCAGCAGTGAATAGAGAAAGGCACTGGCCCAGGCAGCTGCTGCCATGTGGGCACAAGCTCTGCTGCCCAGGAGGGTCCCATAGTGCAGGGGTTTGCAGATGGACACGTAGCGGTCATAGCACATGATGGTCAGCAAATAAAACTCTGCTGAGATGAAGAACAGAAAGAAAAAGAGCTGTGCAGCGCATCCAGAGTAGGAGATGTCCCTGGTGTCCCAGAGGGAATTGTGCATGGCTTTGGGGACAGTGGTGCAGATGGAGCCCAGGTCAGCGAGGGCCAGGTTGAGCAGGAAGAAGAACATGGGCGTGTGCAGGTGGTGGCCGCAGGCTACGGCGCTGATGATGAGGCCGTTGCCCAGGAGGGCAGCCAGGGAGATGCCCAGCAAGAGGCAGAAGTGCAGGAGCTGCAGCTGCCGTGTGTCTGCCAATGCCAGCAGGAGGAAGTGACTGATGGAGCTGCTGTTGGACATTTCTTCTGTCTTGGCAAGGGGACCTGTAGAAAAAGTAATCATGGAATAGTTGGGTTTGGAGAGGACTTAAAACATCCCAGCACAGCCTGGGGGCACTTTCCCCCCACTGCCTGCCCAGGGCTCTGCTGCCTGGAGCTGTCCCTGCCAGCAGCTGCTTCCCTGTGCCCAGGGCTGGGCCCTGCCAGTGCTGCCAGAGCCCAGCCC
Source organism: Agelaius phoeniceus (assembly GCF_051311805.1). NCBI lineage: Eukaryota > Metazoa > Chordata > Aves > Passeriformes > Icteridae > Agelaius > Agelaius phoeniceus. The sequence goes on along the minus strand of NW_027509867.1, from coordinate 6,362,695 downwards.
AGCCCTGGGGGCTCAGCTCTGCCCTGCAGAGCCCTCCCAGCTCAGGCACTGTCCAGGGGCAGCTCTGGCTCTGCAGGCTCTGATGGCAACGTCAGAGCAACCCTGAGGAGGCTGGAAAAGCAACACTGATGCTGCCTGTGAGGGGCCCTGTGGTGATTTCTTTCACTGCCTGGTTTATAAACATCTGAGAGGATTGTTTTCTAAAACATTAACTGACAGATAAATACCCATGTGCATTTTCCTATCAAGACAACCCAGAAAAATAAATTTAAAAAGCATGATTTGCCCTTTTATCCAGTCCCTGCCTTGCTGTGCTCCCTGTGTAATCTAGTTGGAAATGCCATGCAGTTAAATGCCATGCTGGAAGCAGTCCTGAACAATGCAGCATCCTCCCCACACAAGGAGAACACTTCCAAGCCTCACCAGCTGTCTCCTCCCAGCCAGATCTTGTCCCCCAGTGCTGGCAGCAGCTGCCAGGGCTGGCTGAGAGCTGTCCCTGGCAGGCAGCAGAGTCCCTGCCCCAGCACAGAGCCCTGGGCTGCAGGACCCTGCTCTGCAGGACAGCCCTGGGCACCCCTGGCTGCTCTGCACAAGAGACAAGCAGAGAATGTACTCACAGGCTCTGCAGGCATTGGCATGTTCCAGCTTGAGGAGATGGCTCCAGGAGCTGCAGCTGCATTGTCCTGCAGCCAGAGGTTCCTGTGCCAAGGGCTGGCAGTGATTGTGCCCCAGGCACTTCTCAGCCCCTTCCCAGCCCTGACTGATTGAAGCTCTCTGTGCCTCTGGGCTGTGCCCGCGCTGGCTGCAGGCAGTGCCCCAGCCCTGCTGGGCTGGCACAAGAGCTGCTCCTCCAGAGAAATGTGCTTTTGAAGCTCTTCTTGGTGACCAGGAGCTGCCTCTGTGCCAGGAGCCCAGCCCAGCTCAGCAGCACAGACACAGCACAAGGACTTTAATCAGCCTCTGGGCCTTTGTGCTCAGGCCCTGAACATCAGTCCCTGAGAGGCAGCTGAAGAAACCTCTGCAGAACTCCAAGGCAGAATCCAACTCCAAACTTTCTTGGACTTTTAATGGGTCCCAGAGAGGGAAACGACTGAGCAAGTGTCCCCAGGCCCCAGGCAGAGCAGAGAACTGCAGGCAGTGATGACAGGTGGGGACAAAGAGAAGCCAAGTCTTGGTGCCCTGGGGCACAGCAGGGTCTGTGCCAGCAAGGGCTGGGAGGAGACACCTTGTCCTGAGGCCCTGGGGCCTCCTGGCACAGCCCCAGCCCGGCTGGGCACTGTCAGCCCCTTGTGCTGCCCTCAGCATCCCCCCCTAGCCCACATCCCAGTGGCCTCAAGGATCTGCTGCAAGGAGTCCCTGGGGAGCCTTGCTCAGCAATGGCCCTGGGGGCTCCTTCATGCTCCCTGCAGGGACTGCAGGTTTTTCAAAGGACTTGGGGTTTGGCTTTTGCCTTGGAGGCTCTGAGAGGTTTGTGCAATCATGGCCTCCAATTATCTGCTGTAATTAGTCCCTGGAGATTCTCTGCCTGTTGCGGCATTGATTGGGACTCATTAATACTTCAGGGTACTTAAGGTTTTTAAGCTACTTCCCCTTTCCCTTTTGATACAGACTCTATGAGAAAGATTGTGCATTTACAGGCTCCAATTATCTGCTTAATGAGTCCCTGGAGAGCCGTTATCAGTAACAACATTCAGTGGGCTCATTAATGCTTCAAGGTACTTCAGTTATTTTAAGGTACTTGGTGTTTCCCTTTTGATACAGACTCTGTGAGAGGTTTGTGCAATCATGGCCCCAATTATCTGCTTTAATGAGCCCCTGGAGAGCTTTGTACTGACACTCAGTGGGGCTCAGTAATGCTTTGAGCTTCTCAAAATTTTTAAGGTAGTTTGAAATTTCCTTTCCACTCTGAGTCTCTGAGATGTTTTTGGCTAATCCTGGCCTCCAATTGTTTCCTCCAAGGGATCCATGCGGAGCCTGTGTTGGGCATGGACCTCACTGAGACCCATTCATGCTTTGAGACACTTTGGGGTTTTCTTCTGACTTTGACTCCTGGAAAGGTTTGTGCAATCTCCTCTCAGGCCTTGAGGTTCCAGGGCTCAGCTCCAAATGCACCACAGGGCTCATCAGGATGCAGCAAGTCCTGACAAACCATGGCTCTGCCTTGATTTCCCTCTGCTCTAATGCAGTTTATCAGGAATGTATCTGGAGTGATTTTTGGTTTGCTAATTTGAGATTTCTCAGCCAATGCATCTATTAGTGCAGTGGGATCAGTGTTGGCTAATTACCATTGCACTCACTGGAATATATTTACTCATTTCCTGCTGTGAGATAGGATTAGGAGAAAGGCAAAGTAGGCTCAAAATTTTAAAAGGGTATATAGAAAAGTTTATTACCAGTAAATAGAAGAAAGAGTAATAAGAATATGAACACTTCTCCTCTCCCTACAACCTTTTCTTTCTTACTGACAATGCAAGGAGACAAAACCTGAAAGTTTCAGTCAGTTTATACCATCTAGAACAGTCTTTTTTCAGTTCACTTAGGGAGAGGAGTCTCTCTTTCATGCTATGGGGACTTCTCCATAAGAAAAAAGTTCTCTTGTGGCTCTCAATTCCCACGAAGATCAGCTGCCCAGAAAATCTGCAATTGTGAAGTCCCTCCCATTTTTCACAGCTTTACCCACAGCTGTTTTTATGGGCCATGTCAATGTATGGGGTATGAGTTTAAAGATGAGCTGTTCAAGAGCAAAGATTCTCTTCATCTATTTCTGAAATCATCTTCATCTCTGACAACAGAGATCTTCTTCTTCTCTCCCTGAGGCCACAGGATCTCAACACTCTTCTCTCTTTCTCTGTTTAAACTTCTCATGGGATCACAGCTACTTCAACATTTGCTTACTTTAGCAAGGAGGTTTTTGCTGAACAGGTCATCTCCCCATATTTTCAATTAGTTATAGGGAAAAAGAGAGTCTGATATATTAATTCCATCCTTCTCCATAGCTTTACAAGAGGATTTCAGCCCCAAGATCAAGGCATCTCCTCATCCCTCGCATCTGGGGCTCAACTTCCCCTTCACTGACCTGGGTGACTTCATAATTGTCCTTTTCTCTCACTGGAGGGAGGATGGAAGCACTGAAAGAGTTCATATCTCACTGGGGGCCTGCAGATGGTTCCGTGCCCCCGGCCGGGCTCGGTGCTTGCGGCCGGAGCTGTTTTACGATGGAGGTTTCTGCAGCGGCTGCGCTGGGGCTGTGTCAGGATGGGCCGCGCTGGGGCAGGGCCAGGATCTCAGCAGCCAGGCCAGAGCACAGCAGCAGCACGGCCGGGGGCCGATGGCTTCTCCTGCCCCTGCCCGGGGCTTGCGGCTGAAGCCCAAGGGTGGCAGAATCTTGGCCGAGCCGGCCCGGCCCGGGGCTGCTCCTGGGGCCCGGCGGATCCTGGCTGGGCCCGGGCTGGCGGCGGGGCAGGGCTCAGCAGGGCCCAGATGTTCCCAACTGCAGCCATGGCCCTGCCCGGCCTCGGCCCCGCGGCCTCCCCTGCCCTGCCCGGCAGCCGATGGGGCCTGGCGGGGTCCCTGGGAAGGGGCCCGGCCCCACGGCAGGAGCCGCCCAGCCCGGCCTGGCTGAGATGGGGCTGGGTAAGCCTTGTTACCTCTGTGCCAGCCAGAAGGGAAAGAGACCCTCCCAGGCTTTCCCATCTTTAACATGTGCCTTCACAGAGGCGTGTACAGTTTCCTTAGTGGTTTAACAGATTGTCAATTCTCAAAGCTGATTACTGATTGGTTTTTTTGTCAGACACAGATGAAACTGCTAGCAGCTTCTCTAAGAACATCACTTCCATGATGCAAAATCACCACAACAGCACAGAGCCCAGAGCTCCTTTGTCCATATGTATCGGTCATGTGCCCAAGTCCTCAAAAACCCTTCTTGGGAGATCTCTGGGCCCTTTCCAAGGTTTTTTCAACTGAAAGCATTCAGCTCAGAGTCTAAGAAAATCACCAGAAGACATGGCCAGCCTGACCTGTCTGTCCTTACTTCTTTTGTCTGGGAGCAATCTTTGGATATATGGAATTTGGGAAGCCAAATTCTAATTTTGGCCATGGACCATGGACATGAAGGTTGGTTCTTTTCCGTAGGAAGGAAGGAACAGAGCCCCAGTGTTTGCCAGGCAGAAGAGAGGTGACCACCAGAGGACAAGGCCAGCCAGAAGCGGCAGGTTTTTTTCTGAGAGAAACCCTTGCATATAGGAAAATTTTTAGAGAGAATACCAATTTTGGCAATGGACATTTAAAAAAAGGGATGGTTCCTTTCTATAGCAAGGAAAGCACGGAGCCCCAGTGTTCCAGGAGCTGATGAGAGGCATTCCTTGACATTGCAACATCAGCCAGACCTGTCAGGGGCCCTGGGAGGCCAAGCCAGCCAGGTCTGTTCCATGTTCCCTCGGTTCCATGGGGCCCCACATTGTCCCAATGGTCCCTTGCTTCCCTGAGGCCCTGAGGTGTCATAATGCCCCCTTGGTGACGCCAGGCCCTGAAGGGTCCCAATGGTCTCCATGGTTCCATCAGGGCCCACGGAGCCATAATGGTCTCTGGGTTCCATAAAGCCCCACTGGGTCACCATGGCCCCTTGGTTCCATGGGCTCCAGTGGTGCCACAATGATCCCCTTGGTTCCATGAGGTCTCCACAGTGTCCCAGTGATCTCCATGGGAAGGGAAGGACCCAGCCCCAGGGTTGCAGGGGCAGCCACCAGAGGCCAAGGGCAGCCAGGCTTGATGTACTGGCAGATTGTGCCTGGGAGCAACCCTTGGATATACAGAATTTTGGAGGTGGAATCCCAATTTCAGACATGGACACCTGGAGGATAAGGATGCTTGTTTTCCATTGGAAAGAAACCATGGAACACTGATTCAACAGTGACATTTGGGGATCTATGGGGAGCATTGGGGATCATTTCTGGACCTTGTGACCCAACAGGAGCTCCTCTAATAAATGTTTCCTGAAGCTCCCACTGTGGTAATGACAGGAGCCCCTGTGAGTGTCTGGGACATCCTGGCTCTTTGGCAGCCTGGGGACTCCTGGGATGTCACCATGGAATGGCTGTGACTGCCTCTGACCACAGGGCTCTTTACCATCCCCAGAAAGCCCTGGGAGGTCTCCATGGAGCCCCTGCCCCTGCCTGTGACATTCCAGCTCTGGAACATCCTGGAGATTCTTGGAATGTCCCCATGGAACCCTTCTGAGGGCCTGTGACAAATCTGATCCTTAGTAGGCAACCATCACCAGTCCACTGTTGCTATGGGCAGTTTCCATAGCAACCATCACCAGCCCCCTGTTGCTATGCTCAGTCCCTTGGCAGCTCGATGGAGACCCCATGCCAGGGGTGGTTGCCATGGACACCAGGGCTGGCACCAGCTGGGATGCTCGGTTTCCACGGGCCGGGCTTCAGGAATGGGATTCCCCAATTTCCTGCTCCCACTAAAACCGCGCTGCCCTCGCTGCCCTCCCGCCTGCCATGGAAAGCACAAAAGGCAAAGATCCCGGGCTGGGATAAGAACAATTTATTGGGAACAGCAAGGAGATAAGGAGCAAAAGGAACAGAAACAATATTGATAACAGAAGGGATAAGTAAAACAATTTACAGAGAAAACTACAACATCAAAAACTAGTTCTTCCTGGCAATGTATTTCCTCCTGTCTGGAAAGGACACCCTTTTCCTCAGGGAGAGAGAGAGAGAGAGAGAGTCCCTTTCCTGCCCCTGGCAATGACCTGAGGTGGGAGTGAATGTAATGACAGGGCCATGGCCAGACCCTCATGTTCTCCAATCCCACATAAAGTCATTGGTGGGGCAACCAAAGGTACAGGTGTCTTCCCAGCATGGATTACAGGGAACATGGATCACCAGGGCTCTGACCAACGTGGGGTCTCCAATGGGGGATGAAGCTGGAGCAGTGCAGGAAGCTCTTCCTGCAGTTGAGGCACTTGCAGGGCTTCATTTACTGGTGCCTCCGTTGGTGTCTGGTCAAGTGAGAGCTGCTGGTGAAGCTCTTCCCACACTGGGGACACTCGTAGGGCCTCTCCCCAGTGTGGATGCGCTGGTGGGTGACGAGGGTGGAGTTGTGCTTGAAGCCCTTCCCGCAGTCAGGGCAGAGGAAGGGCCTCTCATCCGTGTGAATCCGCTCATGCAGGAGGAGATCAGAGCTGGTGTAAAACCTCTTCTGACACTGGGGACACTTGTAGGGCCTCTCCCTCTCCCCAGCGTTGATGCGCTGGTGGGTGATGAGGGTGGAGTTGCGCTTGAAGCCCCTCCCACAGTCAGGGCAGTGGAAGGGCCTCTCATCCGTGTGAATCTGCTGGTACTGGAGGAGACTGGAGCTGGTCTGAAACCTCTTCTGACACTCAGGACACTCGTAGGGCCTCTCCCAGGTGTGGATGCGTTGGTGGATGATGAGGGCAGAGCTGCAGCTGAAGCCCTTCCCACACTCCCCACACTCACAGGGCCATTCCCCGGTGTGGATCATCTGGTGGCTGATCAGGGTGCTGCTCTGCCTGAAGCTCTTCCCACACTCCAAGCACTTGTGGGGCTTCTCCCCATTGTGAAGCTGCTCATGGGCCACCAGCTCTGAGCTCTGGCTGAAGCTCTGTCCACCTTCCTGGCTCAGGGTGGGTCTTTCCTCCTCAGAGCACCCTGGGCTGGGTTTGGAGCCCCTCCTCTTGTGGAATCTCTGGGGATTTTCCTCCCCATTGGATTCCTGTGCCCTGGAGTCACTCAAAATGGCCTCTTCCATGAGGTTCTGCCACAGGGATTTGCCGTCCCTGGTCTCCATCCTCAGCTTCTTCCCTGGGGGAGGAAGGACAAGGAGAGGATGGGATTTGCCTCCGTGCCAGAGGGAAGGGGAAGGAGATCCCCCCAGTGCATCCCCAGCAGGACGGGGTTGGCAGCAGGGTTATCCTGCAGCCGGGGGCTGTGCTGGGCTGGGAGATGAAGTAGGAAAGAGGGGGAAAGGGGCACTGACTTCCTCCTCACCTGCCTGGCTGTCCCAGGGCATTGTGTCAGTTTGAAAAGACAAGTGTCTGCTAAGGAAGGCAGGAGACTCCCTTGAAATGGAAAATGTTAATCCCTTCACTTGGAATTATAATTTTCAAAACAAGGGGCTGTCAAGCAAAGTCTATGGGAATAGGAATAACAGTTCTTCAGAAGGAAAATTAAGAATACAAATGCAGTAGTACTAAAAACTACTTACAGAGTAAGAATATGACCTGACACCCTGTGGGTCAGAGTGTTGGTAGCACTCCTGTTAAATGGTGGCTGCAGTGCTCCTGCAGGGACAGGTGTGGTTCTGTTGGAGCAGTGATCCTGTAGAAGGGTGGAGTTTTCCTCGGAAGGTCCAGTTGTGGCGTCGATTGGCCTGGTCTTCCTCTGGGATCCAGTGGAGCTGGAAGCTGCTCTTCTGGGAATTTTGTGGGAGAAGGCTGACTCTGTTGTTCATATTCTCAGATTATATCCAGGTAGGAATGCTTGGCTCCTCCCTCTGGGCAGAGCTTCTCACAATGGGATGTTGGAATTTTTATCAGTGACACTCAATGGCCCATTAACATAAGATATCTCCCTGGAGGGAGGATTCCTTGCAGAAGAGATAAAGTAAACTGCTCAATTAACAGATGATAATTGCCCCAACTTTAACAGAGGGTAATTGAATACACACCCAGCTAAACCTGAGACACTGTTCCAGCCTTGGAAAGCAGGATTTGGTACCAGGATTCTTTAGGGAATGCAACCCTGATTGAAGGCAGAGATAGAATCTCCAGAGCCTGCAGCCAGAAATGGACAGTTGTGTGATACTCATTTCAACATCTTCTCTTTTGGAATTATTGACTAATGATTATTTGCTTTTCCTACCTAATATTTTTGTAATTTTTTGCAAATTTGCATTATCTAAATTACACTGTTCCTTAAGTTAAGTTGGTGTCTGTGTCTTTGGTGCGGGCCCTGCCCACTGGCGAAACAGGGCCCAATCCTGCCTAAGTGTTACCTGGGGAGACAAAACCCTTCACTGCAAATGTGCCCCCTTCCTCCTTGTTCCCCACACTTCATGCACTGATCATGATGTCCTATGGTCTGGGGTATCCCTGGGGTCAGCCGGGATCTCCTGTCCTGGCTGTGTCCCCTCCCAAGCTCCCCCACACCCTCAGCCCCTCCCCAGCGTGGCCGAATGAGGGGCAGGACAGGCCTTGGCTCAGTGCGAGCTCAGCAAGAACAAAACCATCTCTGCGTGCTCAGCCCTGTGCTCAGCCCCTGGGCCCGGCATTTCCTCCACTGCCACCCCGGACCCCCCTTTCCCACCCCTCTGCCCCACGGCCGCCGCAGCACCGGCTGACAATAGAAGCAATTCTGGGGCAATTCCAAGTTTCCTTGGTTCCTGCACAGCTCCAGCTCAGCTGCTGGCAGGTTACAATTAATGAAAAGTGCAAATTCGGCCCAATACAGATATTATTAAAAGGAAGTGGAAGCTCTGTGTAGCTGTCACAAAGGTGACAGGGATGAAGAGAATAATGATTCTCACATTTGGAAAAAACCCCAGCCTGGGAATTCAGGAGTTATTTGGGAATTTAGCTACTTGAGCTGGGCTTCTTGTGGGACTTTTAGCAGCCTTGTGTTCCTCACCATGTGGTGAATGAACCTTGTCAGTCTTGCTGGTATTATTTGCTCCATTTCCTCCAGTGATTTTAACAAACTTTTCAAGTAGGGACAACAAAGTATTTTCTTTACACTCCAGTCCCACAACAGCCATTTTCCTCATCAGTTCTCCCATGGGTCGCTCAGACGAAGCTGCATCCAAGTTTCCAAGAGTTCCTCCAGAGAGACCCACAACCTCCACAGAGGAAGGAACCATGCTGTTGTCAAAGGCAACTGGGGTCAAACAACAGTGCCCTGAACTCACTGTGCCAAAATAATTTTGCAATCTGGTTAAGAAAATATTAGAGAGATGCCATTTGCCCTGGGGCAGCGCAAGTGTGACATTGTCCCCTGTGTGTGTGTGGCCTTCCCAGGGTGGGGGTTTTACACCTGAGCCAGTTTGGGTAAGGGGGGTGGTGTTCACCCCCTGAGCATGGATTCCCCCACTGTTTCAGGCTGCAATGTAAGATGGAACCAAATGCATGTTTTCAATCCCCATCTTCAACTGCTATAAACAGGTGGGGCAGTGTTCTTGATCTTTTCCATGACTCAGCCCTGATAACGCCCTCCAGGGGAGATATCTTCTGTGAATGGGCCATTGAGTGTCACTGCAGGACTGATAAAATTCCATCATCCCATTGTGGGATGCTCCGCCCAGGGGCAGGATCCAAGCATTCCTACCTGCATATAAGCTGAGCCTTGAGACACAAGGAGCAGCTTGCCTACTGGATTCCCAGAGGACAAGAGCTCCAGAACCACCCCTGGACCTTCAGAGGAAGACCAGACGCTTCTACAGGATCACTGCTTGGACAGAATCACGTTCATCACTCCAACAGGACTGCAGCCACCATTTAATGGGACAGCAGCCACCAGCCTGACCAGCAACAGGGTGTCAGGTTATATCCTGACTCTGTCAGTTTAAGGCAGTGTTTCTGTATCATTGCCTTGATCTTCATTTTCTTATTAAATTGTAATCCTGGTTTAGACCCTCCCCAGGTTTGCCTTCAAACAAGTACAAAATTCAATGTACTTATCCCTTGTTTTCTTCTCAAAACAGGATTTTCCATCCCTTAAACTTGGCCAGATGGAGGAGGAGGCTGTGAGGAAGAAGACGGTGCCCCAGGAGCCCCAGGCAGGTGAGGAGGAAGTCAGTGCCCCTTTCCCCCTCTCTCCTGCTCCATCTCCCAGCCCAGCACAGCCCCCGGCTGCAGGACAACCCTGCTGCCAACCCCGTCCTGCTGGGGATGCACTGGGGGGATCTCCTTCCCCTTCCCTCTGGCACGGAGGCAAATTCCATCCTCTCCTTGGCCTTCCTCCCCCAGAAAAGGAGCTGAGGATGGAGACCAGGGAGGACAAATCCCTGTGGCAGAACCTCATGGAAGAGGCCATTTTGAGTGGCTCCACGGTGCAGAATTCCAACGTGGAGGACAAGTCCCAGAGATCCCACAGGAGAAGGGGCTCCAAACCCAGCCCAGGGTGCTCTGAGGAGGAAAGACCCACCCTGAGCCAGGAAGGTGGACAGAGCTTCAGCCAGAGCTCAGAGCTGGTGGCCCATGAGCAGCTTCATGATGGGAAAAAGCCCCACAAGTGCTTGGAGTGTGGGAAGAGCTTCAGGCAGAGCAGCACCCTGATCAGCCACCAGATGATCCACACCGGGGAATGGCCCTACGAGTGTGGGGAGTGTGGGAAGGGCTTCAGCTGCAGCTCTGCCCTCATCATCCACCAACACATCCACACTGGGGAGAGGCCCTACGAGTGTCCTGAGTGCCAGAAGAGGTTTCACACCAGCTCTGATCTCGCCAGGCACCGGCAGATTCACACAGAAGAAAGGCCCTTCCACTGCCCTGACTGCGGGAAGGGCTTCAAGCGCAAGTCCCACCTCATCAGGCACCAGCTCATCCAAACTGGGGAGAGACCCTACGAGTGCCGCACGTGTGGGAAGAGGTTTCACACCAGCTCTCAGCTCCTCCTGCATGAGCGGATTCACGCGGATGAGAGGCCCTTCTACTGCCCTGACTGCGGGAAGAGCTTCAAGCACAATTCCACCCTCATCAGGCACCAGCGCATCCACACTGGGGAGAGGCCCTACGAGTGTCCCCAGTGTGGGAAGAGCTTCACCAGCAGCTCTCATTTGACAAGACACCAACGGAGCCACCAGTAAATGAAGCCCTGCAAGTGCCTCGATTGCAGGAACAGCTTCATGCACCACTCCAGCTTCATCCCCCATGGGAGAAGCCAGATTGGAAAGAGCCCTGGTGATCCATGTTCCCTGTGATCCATGCTGGGAAGACACCTGTACCTTTTCCTGCCCTTTGCCAATGACCTGATGTGGGATTGGAGAACATGAGGGTCTGGCCATGGCCCTGTCATTACATTCAGTCCCACCTCAGATCATTGCCAGGGACAGGAAAGGGACTCTCTCTCTCTCCCTGAGGAGAAGGGTGTCCTTTCCAGGCAAGAAATATTGTAGCCAGGCAGACCCTGTGAGTTGTGTTGTAGTTTTCCCTGTAAACAGTTTTATTTATCCCTTCTGTTATCAATATTGTTTTTGTTCCTGTTTGTTCCTTATCCCGTTGCTGTTCCCATTAAATTGTTCTTAAACCAGTCCGGGATCTTTGCCTTTTGTGCTTTCCATGGGAGGCGGGAGGGCAGCGAGGGCAGTGCGGTTTTAGCGGCAGCAGGAAATTGGGGAATCCCATTCCTGAAGCCCGGCCCGTGGAAACCGAGCATCCCAGCTGGTGGCAGCCCTGGTGGCCATGGCAGCAGCCTTGGGAGCGGATCCCTGGCTGGGGCTGTGGGAACCTCTTCCCTCTGGTGCCCAGGGACAGGAGTGGAGGGAGCGGCTGCAGCTGAGTCGGGGCAGGCTCAGGTTGGATGTCAGGAAAAGGTTTTTGCCCAGAGGCTGCTGGGGCCCTGGCCAGGCTCCCCAGGGAAGGGTCCCAGCTCCAGGGCTCTCTGAGCTGCAGCAGCGTTTGGCCAGCGCTGCCAGGCCCAGGCTGGCATTGTTGGGGTGTCCTGTGCAGGGCCAGCAGTTGGACTGGAGGATCCTGATGGGTCCCTCCCAGCTCAGCCAATTCTGTGCTTCTGGGATCCCATCAGCCTGGGGATGGGGGGGCTGCCAATGGTTGCCATGGCAACGGGCTCTGGCTGCAGGCCTGAGCTGGTATCCATGGCAACCACCCCTGGCATGGGGTCTCCATGGAGCTGCCAAGGGACTGAGCATAGCAGCAGGGGGCTGGTGATGGTTGCCATGGAAACTGACCATAGCAACAGGGGCCTGGTGATGGTTGCCTGCTAAGGGTCAGATTTTTCACAGGCCCTCAGAGGGGCTCCATGGGATTTTTCCAAGAGTCTCCAGGCTGTTTCTGAGCTGGAATGTCACTGGCAGAGACAGGGGCTCCATGGAGACCTCCCAGGGCTTTCTGGGATGGTAAAGAGCCCTGGGGTCAGAGACAGTCACAGCCATCCCATGGTGACATCCCAGGAGTCCCCAGGCTGCCAAAGAGTCGGGATGGCCCAGACACTCACAGGGGTTCCTGTCATGACCACAGTGGGAGCTTCAGGAAACATTTATTAGAGAAGCTCCTGTTGGGTCACGAGGTGCAGGAACAATCCCCAATACTCCCCATAGATCCCCAAATGTCACTGTGTAATCAGTGTTCCGTGCTTTCTTTCCAATGGAAAACAAGCATCCTTATCCTCCAGGTGTCCATGTCTGAAATTGGATTCCACCTCCAAAATTCTGGATATCCAAGGGTTGCTCCCAGGCACAATCTGCCAGTACCATCAAGCCTGGGTGGCCTGGACCTCTGGTGACTGCCCCTGCAACACTGGGGCTGGATTCGTCCCTTCCCATGGAGATCACTGGGACACTGTGGGGACCTCATGGAACCAAGGGGATCATTGTGGCACCCCTGGAGCCCATGGAACCAAGGGGCCATGGTGACACCACGGGGCTTCATGGAACCCAGAGACCATTATGGCTCTGTGGGGCCTGATGGAACCATGGAGACCATCGGGACCCTTCAGGGCCTGGTGTCACCAAGGGGGCATTATGGCACCTCAGGGCCTCAGGGAAGCAAGGGACCATTGGGACAATGTGGGGCCCCATGGAACTGAGGGAACATTGAACAGGCCTGGCTGGCTTGGCCTCCCAGGGGTCCCCTGACAGGTCTGGCTGATGTTGCAATGTCAAGGGCTGCCTCTCATCAGCTCCTGGAAAACTGAGGCTCCATGCTTTTCTTGCTATGGGAAAGAACCGCCCCCCTTTTCAGATGCCCATTGCCAAAATTGAAACTCTCCCTAAAGCAATTCCTATATGCAAGGATATCACTCAGAACAAAATCCTGCTTGCTCTGGCTGGCCTTGGCCTCTGGTGGCCATTTCTCATCTGCCCCTGAAACACTGGGGCTCTGTTCCTTCCTTCCTATGGAAAGGAACCGGCTTTCAGGTCCAGGGACCATGGCCAAAATTAGAATTTGGCCTCTCAATTCTGTTTATCCAAGGACTGATCTCAGACAAAAGTAGCCAGGAGAGACAGGTCAGGCTGGCCCTGTCCTCTGGTGATTTTCTTAGACTCTGAGCTGAATGTTTTCATTTGAAAACACCTTGGAGAGGGCCCAGAGATCTCCCAGGGAGGTATTTTGAAACCTCGGGCACATGAGCACTATATATGGACAAAGGAGCTCTGTGCTCTGTGCAGTTGTGGTTTTGCATCACGAAAGTGATGTTCTAAGAGAAGCTGCTAGCAGTTTCCTCCATGTCTGACCAAAAAAACAATCAGTAATCAGCTTTGAGAATTGACAATCTGTTAAATCACTAAGGAAACTGTACACGGCTCTGTGAAGGCACATGTTAAAGATGAGAAAGCCTGGGAGGGTCTCTTTCCCTTCTGGCTGGCACAGAGGTAACAAGGCTGACCCGGCCCCGTCTCAGCCAGGCCGGGCCGGGCGGCTCCTGCCGTGGGGCCGGGCCCCTTCCCAGGGACCCCGCCAGGCCCCATCGGCTGCCGGGCAGGGCAGGGGAGGCCACGGGGCCGAGGCCGGGCCGGGCCATGGCTGCAGTTGGGAACATCTGGGCCCTGCTGAGCCCTGCCCCGCCGCCAGCCCGGGCCCAGCCAGGATCCACCGGGCCCCAGGAGCAGCCCCGGGCCGGGCCAGCTCGGCCAAGATTCTGCCACCCTTGGGCTTCAGCCGCAAGCCCCGGGCAGGGGCAGGAGAAGCCATCGGCCCCCGGCCGTGCTGCTGCTGTGCTCTGGCCTGGCTGCTGAGATCCTGGCCCTGCCCCAGCGCGGCCCATCCTGACACAGCCCCAGCGCAGCCGCTGCAGAAACCTCCATCGTAAAACAGCTCCGGCCGCAAGCACCGAGCCCGGCCGGGGGCACGGAACCATCTGCAGGCCCCGGGTGAGATATGAACTCTTTCAGTGCTTCCATCCTCCCTCCAGTGAGAGAAAAGGACAGAGTGCAGGCACACAGAGGAGCAACATGAAGACACCCAGGTCACTGAATAGGAAGTTGAGTCCCAGATGGGAGGGATGAGGAGATGCCTTGATCTTGGGGCTGAAATCCTCTTGTAAAGCTATGGGGAAGGATGTAATTAATATGTCAGACTCTCTTTTTCCCTATAACTAATTGAAAATATGGGGAGATGACCTGTTCAGCAAAAACCTCCATGCTAAAGTAGGCAAATGTTGAAGTAGCTGTGATCCCATGAGAATTTTAAACAGAGAAAGAGAGAAGAGTAATGAGATCCTGCGCCCTCATGGAGAGAAGAAGAAGATCTCTGTTCTCAGAGATGAAGATGATTTCATAAATAGATGAAGAGAATCTTTGCTCTTCAACAGCTCATCTTTAAACTCATACCCCATAAGTTGACATGGCCCATAAAAACATCTGTGGGAAAAGCTATGAAAAAATGGGAGGAACATCACAATTGCAGATTTTCTGGGCAGCTGCTATTTGTGGGAATTGAGAGCCACGAGTGAACTGTTTTCTTATGGAGAAGTCTCCATAGCATGAAAGAGAGACTCCTCTCCCTAAGTGAACTGAAGAAAGACTGTTCTAGATGGTATAAACTGACTGAAACTTTCAGGTTTTGTCTCCTTGCATTGTCAGTAAGAAAGAAAAGGTTGTAGGGAGAGGAGAAGTGTTCAGATTCTTATTAATCTTTCTTCTATTTACTGGTAATAAACTTTTCCATATACTCTTTTAAAATTTTGAGACTACTTTGCCTTTCTCCTAATCCTATCTCAGAGCAAGAAATGAGTAAATATATTCCAGTGAGTGCAATGGTAATTAGCCAACACTGATCCCACTGCACTAATAGATGCATTGGCTGAGAAATCTCAAATTAGCAAACCAAAAATCACTCCAGATACATTCCTGATAAACTGCATTAGAGCAGAGGGAAATCAAGGCAGAGCCATGGTTTGTCAGGACTTGCTGCATCCTGATGAGCCCTGTGGTGCATTTGGAGCTGAGCCCTGGAACCTCAGGGCCTGAGAGGAGATTGCACAAACCTTTCCAGGAGTCAAAGTCAGAAGAAAACCCCAAAGTGTCTCAAAGCATGAATGGGTCCCACTGAGGTCCATCCCCAACACAGGCTCATCATGGACTCCTTGGAGGTGACAATTGGAGGCCAGGATTGACCAAAAACATCTCAGAGTCTCAGTGTGGAAAGGAAATTCCAAACTACCTTAAAAAATGTGAGAAGCTCAAAGCATTACTGAGCCCCACTGAGTGTCAGTACAAAGCTCTCCAGGGACTCATTAAAGCAGATAATTGGGGCCATGATTGCACAAACCTCTCACAGAGTCTGTATCAAAAGGGAAACACCAAGTACCTTCAAATAACTGGAGTACCTTAAAGCATTAATGAGCCCCACTGAGTGTTGTTACTGACAAAGCCTCTCCAGGGACTAATTACAGCAGATAATTGGAGGCCAGGATTGCACAAACCTCTCAGAGACTGCAAGGCAAAAGCCAAACCCAAAGTCCTTTGAAAAACCTGCAGTCCCTGCAGGGAGCATTCAGGAGCCCCCAGGGCCATTGCTGAGCAAGGCTCCCCAGGGACTCCTTGCAGCAGATCCTTGAGGCCACTGGGATGTGGGCTAGGGGGGGATGCTGAGGGCAGCACAAGGGGCTGACAGTGCCCAGCCGGGCTGGGGCTGTGCCAGGAGGCCCCAGGGCCTCAGCACAAGGTGTCTCCTCCCAGCCCTTGCTGGCACAGACCCTGCTGTGCCCCAGGGCACCAA
This sequence comes from Agelaius phoeniceus, assembly GCF_051311805.1. Taxonomy (NCBI): domain Eukaryota; kingdom Metazoa; phylum Chordata; class Aves; order Passeriformes; family Icteridae; genus Agelaius; species Agelaius phoeniceus. The sequence goes on along the minus strand of NW_027509867.1, from coordinate 6,346,773 downwards.
GACTTGGCTTCTCTTTGTCCCCACCTGTCATCACTGCCTGCAGTTCTCTGCTCTGCCTGGGGCCTGGGGACACTTGCTCAGTCGTTTCCCTCTCTGGGACCCATTAAAAGTCCAAGAAAGTTTGGAGGTGGATTCTGCCTTGGAGTTCTGGAGAGGTTTCTTCAGCTCCCTCTCAGGGACTGATGTTCAGGGCCTGAGCACAAAGCCCCAGAGGCTGATTAAAGTCCTTGTGCTGTGTCTGTGCTGCTGAGCTGGGCTGGGCTCCTGGCACAGAGGCAGCTCCTGGTCACCAAGAAGAGCTTCAAAAGCACATTTCTCTGGAGGAGCAGCTCTTGTGCCAGCCCAGCAGGGCTGGGGCACTGCCTGCAGCCAGCGCGGGCACAGCCCAGAGGCACAGAGAGCTTCAATCAGTCAGGGCTGGGAAGGGGCTGAGAAGTGCCTGGGGCACAATCACTGCCAGCCCTTGGCACAGGAACCTCTGGCTGCAGGACAATGCAGCTGCAGCTCCTGGAGCCATCTCCTGCAGCTGGAACATCCCAATGCCTGCAGAGCCTGTGAGTACAACTCTGGGTATTTCTGGTGCAGGGGAGGTGAAATGTTCATGAAGCTCTGACATGCTGAGGGGTTCTGATCAGTCACAGAATATTTCCAAGACAAGGATTTTGATAAAAATGAGGAAATTTCCAACGACTTTCTATTCAGTTTCCAACTGTATGGGAATTGTGGGGAAGAAGGGAAGGGGGGGGGGCGGGCAGCAAAAATATTAAAAGGATGATAATGAATTATTAATCATTAATTTTGACATGTGCCTGAGACATCCAAACTGTTACTTTTAGTGATCAGGAGGTTCACAGGAGATCCCTAATGTTCTTTCAGCCACTCTGCCCATGGACAGCAGCAGCATCACCTTTGCTGGAGCCATCAGGCTCAGTCTGAGCTGTCCTTTCTCCAAGCTGCAAACAGAACCTGCACCCAGCCAGTTCCCTGCAAACAGGCAGGGTTCTGTCAGGCCAAGGAGAGTGCACAGAGATTTGGGGTCTGTGAGTGCTGGCAGGGAGAGATCAGGCACAGGGAAACACCTGCAGGAGCGAAATCTGCAGGAAGCAGAGAGAAGATCAGGCAATGAGAGAAAACAAAGCCCAGCAATGCTGTGGCAGGGAGAGTTTAGAGATGCCCACAGGAGCCCCTGCAGTGCAGCCCCTCCCTCTGAACAAGCCCCCTCCCTCCTGTGCCCCAGCCAAGCCTCTGCCCTCAGGGCCGGGGCTCCAAGGCGTGCAGCCCCTCCTGTGCAGGCAGAGCTGCAGCAGAGCCGTGGGGCAGCTCTGCAGCCCCGGGCCCAGTTCCCTCTGCAGAGCACAGGGCTGGGAGCAGCTGCCCGGCCCTGGGGGCTCTGGCAGGGGCACAGCTGGCTCAGGGTGACGCTGTCCCCAGTGCCCAGCTCTGGGCAATGCTGTCAGTGCAGCCAGGGAAGGAGCTGCATCTCCCTCAATCCAATGCCATCAGAAGGACACTTGGGAGTCTCCTTGAGATTTCAGTCCAAGCTGGGAGCTTCAATCCAGGGTGCAAACCTGTCCTGTAACATCTCTGTGTTATCTGAAAGCCCGAGGGTGAGGCACAGAAGTTCTAGGATGGGAAAATGCTGCTGGGTTGGTGAAATGAGGCCTGTGTTTCCCTGGGTACAAATGTGGGGCTGCGACCTTGAGAAAGGAATGGACATTTGGTGGACTGTGGGGGATCCATCTGCTCTCAGAAGTGTCAGGATGGTTTTTAAAGGAAACATGGGAGGGTGATCATCCTATGTCTAAGAATGATGAAAGCCCAGAGAATCCTGGAACAGGACTGGGAGACAGACCTCCTCCCCTCACTCTCCACTCACCACCTTGCCTCAGAGAACTCACTCTGTTCTCCCTGAGGGCAGCAGAAATGCTGAGAGTTACTGACATCTGAATATAGCAAGAGAGGGGGAAGAGGAGCTGTAAAATCTCTAGAAGATTTAAACAGATTTTACCATTCCTGCTCTCTGGCAGTGGGGGTGCACATGCTCACAGGGCCGTCTGTATTAACAAGGTTTCAAAGTGGAACACGAGGACAGGTCCCTGTCCTCCTCCCACATCTGCACAGCAGAGCTGAATAATAAAAACCCTGTGTGTAGCTGCCCTGAACCTGATGTCCCACTCAGCCAGCACCAGCCAGGGATCCCCCCTTGGAGCTGAATGAAAATCTGCTGGAAATTCAAAAGGGTGTCAGAGGGTTATACAAGAAGGGTCTATGGGAAAAGGCTTTGTTTTTGCTGGAAAAGGTTCCTCCTAACCTGTCACTGACTTTTCTCCATGAACAGCTCCCCAAGGCCAGTCCCAGCAAATGTCCAACAGCAGCTCCATCAGGCACTTCCTCCTGCTGGCATTGGCAGACACGCGGCAGCTGCAGCTCCTGCACTTCTGCCTCTTGCTGGGCATCTCCCTGGCTGCCCTCCTGGGCAACGGCCTCATCATCAGCGCCGTAGCCTGCGGCCACCACCTGCACACGCCCATGTTCTTCTTCCTGCTCAACCTGGCCCTCGCTGACCTGGGCTCCATCTGCACCACTGTCCCCAAAGCCATGCACAATTCCCTCTGGGACACCAGCACCATCTCCTACACCGGATGTGCTGCCCAACTCTTTCTGATTTTCTTCTTCCTTGGATCAGAGTTTTATCTGCTGACGATCATGTGCTACGACCGCTACGTGTCCATCTGCAAACCCCTGCACTACGGGACCCTCCTGGGCAGCAGAGCTTGTGCCCACATGGCAGCAGCTGCCTGGGCCAGTGCCTTTCTCACTGCTTTCATGCACACGGCCAATACATTTTCCCTGCCCCTGTGCCATGGCAATGCCCTGGGCCAGTTCTTCTGTGAAGTGCCCCAGATGCTCAAGCTCTCCTGTGCCAAATCCTATCTCAGGGAACTGGGGCTTCTTGCTGTTAGTGTGTGTTTATCTTCTGGATGTTTTGTGTTCATTGTTTTCTCCTATGTGCAGATCTTCAGGGCTGTGCTGAGGATCCCCTCTGAGCAGGGACGGCACAAAGCCTTTTCCACCTGCCTCCCTCACCTGGCTGTGGTCTCCCTGTTCATCAGCACTGCCACATTTTCCTACCTGAAGCCTCCCTCCATGTCCTCCCCATCCCTGGATCTGGCCCTGTCAGTTCTGTACTCGGTGGTGCCTCCAGCCCTGAACCCCCTCATCTACAGCCTGAGGAACCAGGAGCTGAAGGCTGCAGTGTGGAGACTGATCACTGGATGCTTTCAGAAACATTAAACTGCTGGCCAATTTCTGCAAATCGCTTGACATAAAATTCATCTTTGATACTTCTTGTAGTTTTCATTTTGGAATTTCTTTTTCTTTTTTTTACTTTTTTCATGTTATCTACAAATAAATGTCATTGTTTGTGCCATTTCTCTTTTTGTTTCTCTCCACCTTCCCTGTGCCCACAGACTGTGTCAATGTGGGGCTGCACTCTTGGTGGCTTTAAAGGAACTAAAGGATCCCCCAGCAGAGTTTTCTGCAGAGATGCCCTTGTGTTGCCTTCTCTGGAGCTGCAGCAGCAATGTCTGTGTGCAGAGCTGGGGCAGATCAGTGCTGGCCCAGCAGCTGTGCCCAGCAGCAGCAGCAGCAGCAGCACTTGGTGTTGCCAGTGCTGCTGCCGTGGCCCTGCCCCGCTGCCCTGGTGGCCCTGGTGTTGCTGCAGGGCCTGAGTGCTCTCGGGGCCGGGCACAGCCCTGGGGGTGGCAGTGCCGGGGCTGCAGCAGGGACAGGCCATGGGCACTGCTGGGGCAGCGCTGACGCCTCAGGCCAGGCCCTGGGGGCTCCAGGCTCCTTGCCCAGGCTCTCTCAAGAACACGGCCAGGCCAATGCTCAGCACAGAAACCCCCATGAGCAGCCCCAGGCTGGCCGTGGGCAGGCTGGGGGCAAACAGCATGGCTGGGGCTCTGCAAGGGCCCTGGGGAGACGGGAAGGAGCAGCAGAGCAGGGGCTGATCCATGCCCAGTGCGCTGCACAGCCCAGGGCAGCGTCCCAGAGCGTCCTCATGCAGCTGCCAACAACATCCCCCCTCTGCAGCCCTGGCCTCTCCCCCAGCTCACACAGGTGCCCCATCCTTGCAGGCACAGACACGGCAGCACTGCCTCAGCAGCCCCTGTTTGCATTGCACACAGCAGGGCCAGCACCCCCATGCTGTTGCTGTGGGGACATGAACCTGAGGGAGCGCAAATGCCATCAGCCCCTGGGGCCAGCAAGGCCTGCGGGACACCAGGGAAACCACTCAGCTTTGTCCTGGCCTCTGCACTCAGCCAGAAAGTTTGTTCCCATCAGCTGGGAGTTTCCTGTGCCACTGCAGACGCTGTTGCTCAGAGCCAGGGCTGCCTGGCAGCCACCCCCAAACTGCCCTGGGCATTTCCTTGGCTTCACCTTTGTTTTCTTTACTCTTCCCTTGTACAAATCTCTTCCTCTTGCCCAGCCCTGTTCCTTCCCCTGCAAACAGCCCATCCCTGTTTGCCCTTTCCTCTCTGGCCCCACTCCCCATTGCAGTTCCTGACTTGGCCCCATGGCAACGTCCCTTGGGCAGCAGGATCATCCTACAAGTGCTGCAGGAATTGTCTGCAGGCTCCTGCAGTGCCTGCTGCTGCTCCCTTGCCACAGGCACCCCAGGCCAGGGGGGCACATCTGGGCTGCTGTGTCTGCCTCTGGGGCTCCCTGTTCTGGGCAATGAGGAGGAGCTGCAGAGGCTCTGCAGGACTGACAGGATGGGCTTTGGGGCTGGCAGGAGAAGCTGAGGGACCTGGGCTGCTGGAGCTTCTGCAGAGGAGGCCCAGGGCTCATCCTGCAACTGCTCCAAGGGTGGTTTCAGAGAATCCCAGAATCAGCAAGGTAGGAAAAGACCTTGGAGATCATCAAGTCCAACCTGTGCCCTGACACTGCCTTTTCCCCCCTGAGCCTCCTTTTCTCCAGGATAAACAACCCCAGCTCCCTCAGCCCCTCCTCACAGGACTTGTGTTCCAGACCTCTCCCCAGCCCCACACTCCAGCCCCTCCATGTCCTTCCTAAATTGGGGTCCCAGAACTGGACACAGCACTTCTGCCCAACCAGTGCTGAGCACAGGGGAAGAATCCCTGCCCTGCTCCTGCTGGCCACACCATTCCTGAGCCAGGCCAGGAGCCATTGGCCTTCTTGCCCACCTGGGCACACTGCTGCCTCATGTCCAGCCTGCTGTCCATCAGTGCCTGCAGGTCCCTTTCTGCCTGGCTGCTCTCCAGCCACTCTGTCCCCAGCCTGTAGGGCTTCAGGGGTTTTTGTGGCCAAAGTGCAGGACCCGGCACTGGGACTTGTTAAACCTCACCTTGTTGGATTTGGGCCCTGGATCCAGCCTGTCCAGGGCCCTGTGCAGAGCCCTCCTACCCTCCAGCAGATCCACACTCCCAGACAACTTGGTGTCACCATGGTTCCATGAGGCCCCAGAGTGTCACAATGGTCTCCATGATTCCATGAGGCTTCACAGTGTCACAATCTCCCTTTAGTTCCATGGGACCCCTTGGTGTCACAAAGTCCCTTGGATCCTTGGGCCTTGCAGTGTCACAATGGATCCTTGGTTCCATGAGATCTGGCAGTGCAGCAATGCTCTCCTTGGTTCCACAGTGTCACAATGGCCTCTTGGTCCCAAGGGCCACCACGGTTTCAAACATGTTTCATTCATTCCATGGGTCCCTGAGGAGCAGCCCTGGCCCCTTGGTTCCATTGGGCCCTGCAGTGTCACAATGGCCCCATCATGACACCAGGTCCTGCTCTGTCACAATGCTCTGCATGGTTCCACAAGGCCCTGCAGGGTCACAGTGGCCTCTGTGGTTCCAGCAGGACCCAGACTGTCACCATGGACTCCTTGCTTCCATTCAGCCCCACAGTGTCACCATGGCCCCTTGGCTCTGTGCTGCCATGTCATACACAGTGTCACCATGGTCCTCTTAGTGCCACCAGGCCCTGCAGTGTCATAATGGCCCCTTGCTTCCCCAGGGCCCTGCAGGGTCACAATCATCAGAGAATCAGCCAGGCTGGAAAAGACCTTGGAGAGCATCAAGTCCAACCTGGCACCCAATACCACCTTGTCACCTAGACCATGGCACTCAGTGCCACATCCAGTCTTTCTTTAAACACTTCCAGGGACGGCGACACACCCACCTCCCTGGACAGCCCATGTCATTGCCCGATCACCCTCTGTTTGAAGAATATTTCCAATGTCCAACCTAAATGTCCCCTGGTGCAGCTGAAGGCTGTGTTGTCTTGTCCTGTCACTGTTCCCTGGGAAAAGAGCCCGACCCCCACCTGGCTGCACCCTCCTGTCAGGGAGTTGTAGAGAGTGATGAGGTCTCCCCTGAGCCTCCACTTGTCCAGGATAAACAACCCCAGCTCCCTCAGCCACTCCTCACAGGACTTGTGCTTCAGAGCCCTCCCCAGCCTTGTTTCCCTTCTCTGGACACGCTCCAGCCCCTCCGTGTCCTTCCTAAATTGGGGGTCCCTGAACTGGACACAGCACTTGAGGTGCTGCAGAACCAATGGCAAGCACAGGGGAAGAATCACAGCCCTGCCCCTGCTGGCCACACCATTCCTGATCCATAGGAGTGCCAGGGGTTGGATGAGGGAAATGGTGGGGAGGGAGTGGGGACAAAGTGTGATTGATTATCAGCCAGGAGGGGTCTTGATTATCATATCTGTTCAGACTGGATTAGAAGGTGCTGGCCCAGCCATGGTGGCCCAGCTCCATCCTCCTGCGGGGCTCAGGGCCTGTTCCCGGCCATGGCCAGCCCTGGCTGCCTCTCTGCTGGCCCAGAGGCCGGCAGAGCCCGGGGCAGGGCTGTCTGTGCAGCCCCACAGGTGCCAGGGGCTCTGCAGGAGCTGGCAGAGGCTGCCCAGCAGGGAGGCCATGGGGCACAGAGCCCCAAGGCTGCTGTGGGCACCACGGCACAGGGGCCGTTCCCAGCCGCAATGCTCCTGGCCTGGGCTGGGCCTGCACAGGGGCTGGGCCACCATGGCTGGGCCAGCACAGGGCCACAAAGGGGCCACGCAGCCGCTGCCGGGGCTGACAGCAAGGCCAGGCACACACAAGCAATTGCTGAGCATGGCCTGCGCTGGCCAGGCCTGACTGTGCCAAAGGCAGAGCTCAGCTGCCCTTGCGGGCTGCAGCAACACTCCAGAGCCCAAAGAGCCTCCATGGCTGGGCTGGAGACCAAGGCTGCAGCAGGGAAATGCAGGGCTGCTGTGGGATGGGGAGGCCATTGAATTCCAGCACACACCTCAGCTCTCTGATGATCCCAGCACCATGCTGGGCCCTGTTTCAGACTGGAGCAGAGCAGATGTTGATGGGACAGGAGCCCTGTGGGGCTGTCAAGGACCTGCAGCTTGCAAGGTGCTCTGCTCTCCCTCAGGTGCTCTGGGAGAGATCCAATCCCAGCTAGGCACCTCAGGGCACAAGTGGCACTGCCTGTCCATGGGCACACAAATGATTTCTACCTGCAAAGGGGCACAGGTTTTAATACTTGTAAATTTTATAATATGCATGCACATTTTCATTATCTGGGTCATTTGAGTACTCTTTAGACATGGCAAAATTTTCTCACCAGGAACAGCAATTTCCTGGAAGTATACTGATGGCAGGAGAAGAAATACTGATCTTGCTCTCTGCTTGAGTCTCCAATAATCTGTGTATTATATCATCTCCCTTTTCCTCACAGGTGTTACCTGTGCTGTTTAAATGGCTGTCTCTATGTATGTCTCTTCACTAGACACACTGGATCTTTGTCATTCCCACTGCTTCCAGATTTCTTCCTCCAGATGCTCCCTGGTTATTCAAGTGCCTCTCAACTGACTGGATTCCTGCTTTGAACTTCAGGGAGTTTCCCAATCTTTCTGATATTCAGTAAATATCACCTTAGTCAACATCCTAATTTTTCTTATGTCTTTATCTAAAACTGTTCCAGTACAGAAATCCCTTGAGGATGGGGGACATGTCAGATGCAGCTGGGACATCCCAGAGAGCTGAAGGAAGAGCTTGATGGTTATTACACTGTCCAAATGTTCATCTTGTGTTTGTTGGCGAGAAACCCTTCTGTGCCTCTGAGTGTCACCAGACCCTGAGCCCAAAGGACACAAACCTGATGAGTTTTGGTTCCCACTGCAGGGGCTGCACTTGGACCTTGGCTCTGCACAGGAGAGCTCTTCATCCCCTTTCTCTCTTTTCCTCCCTCTGGGCTTGGAGGGAGCTCCTGACTTCAGCCTGTGACTCGTGTGTGCAAAGAGCAAATCTGGGCAGAATCGGGGCAGGGAGGGTTTGGGGGGACCTTGGAATCTGTGCTGGGAACAGAAGGTGTTTTCCATAGCTCTGAGATTGTCTGCTGTGCAAAGTGGATTGAATATCCGGCAGAGGAATGACTTTTGCATTTGATGGAGCTGTGCCTTCCCTTGGCTTTGTTGGCTGACAAGAAATGAACATCCCTCTGTGTCTCAGGCAGCTCCTTCTGCAAGGAAAGCAGGTGGGAGTTGGAGCCAAGGAGCTGAAAGCTGCAGGTGCAGCCTGGGCTGGAGGGAGCTGAGATTTGCACAAGGCTGCTCTGAATGCCAGGGCTTGGATGGGGGAAATGGTGGGGTGGGGGTAGGGACAGAGTCTGATCGATTTTCATATCTATTTAACTGCTTGAGGAGTTACTTGGATTCAGTGTCAATTGGAGATTGGACATTTCAATGTATTAACAGGAAAAAAAAACCCTAAACAGCACCTAAAAAAATCTTTTCTTACTGTTGTTGTAAATAAAATACATTCACTTTGAATACACTACTGAAATCTGTCAAATTAACCACAGAAGATATGGAGACTTAAATCAAATGATTCCCAGAGGCTTGGCTTGTTCAGGTGTTCTGAATGTTCATGAGCCCTGGGACACTGAATTCCTGCCCTGAAGAGCTGAAGGCTGAACAAGCCTCTGGAGCAGTGAAATTCAGCAGCAGCCTCCAAGTTGCTGAGGATGTCAGCAGCCCCCAGTGAGGCCATCCCTGCCCAGAGACCGTGGGGGAATGGGCAGACAAGGAGAGCGTCCCTGGGGCTGGGGCAGCACAACTCAGAGGCACCAGCGGCTCCAGCTGGGCAATGGAGTGTGGAATGTGGCTGGGAAAGCCCTGCCTGGGCTGGGCCAAGCAGCACACACAAGCCCTGACTCCCATTCCCCAAACAACTCTCTCAAGGAGACATTTAAAAGGAATTACAATTGTTTGTGTTCTCTGAGTTGGACTCCCTGGAGTAATACCAACAAAGATTCTCAGGAGCTGAAAAGAAGAAAACAGTCACTACTGGGAGCTTTAGAAAATCAGAGAAACTTTTGCAAATGGTTTATTATGACATTGTAGTGGTTTTAGTTTGTTAATTTAAGATTTTTCTAATATTGAGATTTCTTAATTGATGAGTGTAGTGAGTTTTCGTGTCGGTTAATTATTTATTTATTTATTTTATTGTGAGATAGGATTAATGGAAAGGTCAAGTAGGCCTAACATTTTAAAAGGGTATAAAGAATTTTTTATTAAAAGTAAATTTAAAAAGAAAAAAGTAGTAAGAATTATAATAAACCCTTTAGAACACTTTTTTTTCTTTATAACTTTTTCTTTTTACTGACAGTGTAAAGTAAACTTAAAATTTCTAGTTGGTTTACTATTTCAAGAGTAGTCTTTTTTTAGTTTACTTGGGAAGTTTTTCTTGTTAAGGTTATGGGTATTTTTTTACAAGAAGAAATTTTTTTTTTTTTTGGTTCTTAATTCCATCATGGATAACAGTTGTCTGGGGAACTTTGTTCTTGGGAAGTTGTTTTTATTGCTACAAGCTTTTTCACAGCTTGTAGATGGGCCATGTCAACTTATGGGGTATTGTTTTAAAGATGAGTTCTTTAAGGGTAAAAGTTTTTATATTTTATTTTTAAAATTATTTTTATCTCTGGGAATAGAGATCTTCTCTTGGGGATACTGGATTACTTGGATTTTTTTCCCTTCTGTTTAAACTTTTGATGAAATTACAGTTATTTTAACATTTGTTTATTTTATTATGGAGGGGTTTTTTAATATTAATTGTAATTTTTTAAAAAGTTTTTTGTGTTATAAAGAAAAAGAGTTTTTTCATTATAGTTTACAAGAGAATTTTAGTTTTAAGATTAAGGTATTTTTTCTTCTTTTTTATTTGGGATTTAATTTCTCCTTTACTGACTTTGATGGTTTTATATATTTTTTATATGCTGGTATTTTGTTTTTTTCTTTTACTCGATGGAGCAATGAAGTATTGAAAGGATTAACACCTGACCTGCCAGTAACTTGTGGTGGAAGTTGTGGTTGGGTTGTGTTAGGATTGGTTTTATGGTTGGTTTTGGGTTTTTCTTTGTGTTTAATTTTAGTTGCAGGGTTATTTTGTACGGGTGATAGGTTGTAGGGGTTTTTGGTTTGAGTTGTGTTGGGGAGAGGGGACTTGATGGTGAGATTTTAATAGCTGTGGCTGGCTTTGTTCTGGTTGGGGTTTTGTAGCCTCTTTTGTTTTCCTGTTTGGGAGTTGTTGGGGTTTGGTTTGGTCAGAATGGGGCCGATGGGGGGGGGGCAGCCTGGAGAGGGGGGAAGGGGCTCAGCCCATGGCAGGGTTGCTTGGTTTGGTTTGGTTTGGTTTGGTTGAGATGGGGGCCAGGGCCATGGCCCGCTGCTTCTTTGTTGACTGGAAACGAAAGAGGAGGTTCCTGGGTTTTTCATCTTTAACATTTGTGTTTCACAGAGGCGTGTTCAGTATCTCAGTGGTTTAACAGATTGTCAGTGACACAAAAAGTTTTACATTACTTTTAAAAATCCTTGTCATGTATTACAACAGATATTCAATCAACAAAAAACACTTCTGAAAGCATTGACTTGGCCCATTCAACTTCACAAACTCTAAGCCTGTTCAATTTGAAGTTAATCAACATTTGCAGGAGCACAGAAACAGAAGAAGAAGACACAGAAAGAGAAAAACTCAAAAAAGATACAGAGAAGCACACACACAGCTACCAACTCCTGGATTCCAGCAGAGTTCAGAAGGAAATTCCAAGAGGAAGCAGGGTCAAGATGTGTGCTTGCCTTGTGGTCAGCCTTCAATACCCCTTGGTCTCCCTGGGCCCTTCCCCCAGGTGGGGCTTGGGCTCATTTGGTCCCTCAGGAGCTGGGCTGGGGCTGCAGAGGTGGCTGTGGAGCATTGCCTGTGCTGTGCCAGGGACTGGCAGCCACTGCTGGGCTGGGATAGAGGCTCTGGGGGGATTGGGGTTCCAGGGCAGGGCAGGGCTGGGCTTCCAGGGCAGGGCAAGGCTGGACCTGCACCTTCCTCCCCCCACATATGAAATGTTTCCAGCCAATAGTCTCCTCCAATTTGTCACAACAGGCAATATTCAAGGTGGAACCCAAATTCTGGCCATGGGCATCTGGACTAGAAGGACAGTTCTTTTCCATAGGAAGGAAAGCACAGAGCCCCAGTGTTTGGAGAGCCTCACTAGGCCAAGACCAGCCAGACTTGTCAGGAATGGAAGATTTTGTCTGGGACCAGACTTTGGATATAGGGAATATTAGAGGTGGAACCCCAATCCCAGCCATGGGCACCTGGAGAAGCAGAACACTTCTTTTCCATAGGAAGGAAATCACAGAGCCTTCCCCACTATTTTTTGAGATAGATGCAAAGTGACCCTTCTGAAACCACTGCAAGACAGACTTGTCCTGGGAATATTCCTATTGGAACAATCGCATGATATAAGGTGGTGTTGTTCTATTTCTGGAGTCCCATACTGTTGTTATCAAATTTCTGAAGTTCCATACCTCCTTGGTGTGTTCTTATGGCTGCAGATCTTCACAGCACAGACTCCTTCTCCTGCATCTTTCTCACTTCAGGGCTCCTTCAAGACTCTCCAACTGGCTAACCCACACCCTTTTATCCCAGTTATCTTCATTAGCCACAGCTGCAGCCCAATTAAGGACATCACAGCTGCAGCCCATGAAGGACAACCGTGACCTCCCAGGGCAAAGCCTTTATACAGATATTCAAATACAATACATTTCCTCTACTATAATAAGAAAATTTGGAGGTGGAATCCCAGTTCTGGCCACGGGTGCCTGGAGGAGGAGGAGAGTTCTTTTCCATAGGAAGAAAAGCACGGAGCCCCAGTGCTTCAGCAGCAGATGAGAAGAGACCCTCAACATGCCAGGGTCAGCTGGACCAGTCAGGCAGCCCCTGGGAGGCCAAACCAGCCAGATCTGTTCTGTGTCCCCTTGGTTTTGTGGGGCCCTAGAGTGCCAAAATCGTGCCTTGGATCCATGGAGCCCCACTGTGCCATAATGGTGGCTTGATCCCATGGGGTCCAGCAGTGTCACGATGATCCCTTGTTTCCATGGGATCCAGCAGTTTCACGATGGCCCCTGGGTTCCAGAAGGCCCTGCAGTGTCACAATGGTCCCAATGACTCCATGAGCCCCTGCAGTGTCACAATGGACCTTTGGACCCTGGGGGTTTGCAGTGTCACAATGGTCTCCTTTGGCTCCACAGTGTCACAATGGACCATTGATGACAGGAGGCCCCTCTGTGTCACCCTGGAGCTTTGGTTCCATGCAGTCCTGCAGTGTCACAAAGGCCTCTTGGTTTCAGGAGGCCCCACAGTATCACAAGGATCCTCTTGGTTCTGTGGGGACCCCCAGGGTCACAATGGTCTCACCGGTTCCATGAGGCCTCACAGTGTCACAATGGTCTCTGTGATTCCATGAGTCCCGTTAGTGTCACATTGGTCTCCTTGTTTCCATGAGGCTGTGACGTGTCTTAATTGTGTCTCCATGATTCCATGAGGCCTTGCAAAGTCACAATGGGCCTGTGGCTCCATGGGGTCTCGCAGTTTCACAATGGACCCTTGGTCCCATGACACCTCAAATTGCCTGTTCTTGCAGCTTTAGTCTGAAAGCAACCCTTGGATATTCGGGGAGTATTAGGGGTGGAATTCCATTTCAGCCATGGGTTCCTGGAAGGAAGGGTGGATCCCAGTGTTTCAAAGTCTGATTAGAGGCAGCCCCAAGGAGGCCAAGACAAGCCAGGCCTGTTGTCAGGGAAGAATCCTTGGAGAGACAGAATTTGGGAGGCCAAACCACACTTTTGTCAATGGGCATCTGGACAAGAAAGACAATTATTTTCCATAGGAAGGAAAGTACAGAGCCCGAGTGTTTCAAAGGATGATGAAAGCTGGCCCTCAGGAAGCCAAGGGAACCTGGACAGGCCTGGAAGCTTTTGTCTGGGAGCCATCCTTGGATATAAGGAATTTTGGAGGTAGATCCTCAGTTTTGGCCATGGATGCCTGGACATAAAAGATGTTTTTTTGCATGGGAAGAAAAAGACCCCCTCTTTTTTGAAGGCAGATGAGAGTTGGCCCCCAAAAAACCAAGACCAGCCATAGCTGTCTGTCCTGACAGGTGACATATGGAAATAATCCTTGGATGTAATCAAATTTGGAGGAGGGATCCCAATTTCAGCCATGAAAAATTTCCCAATTTCAGCCTTCTCCACCCCTGGAGGAGAAGGACAGTTCTTTCCCACAGGAAGGAAAGCACACAACTCCAGGGTTTCAGGGGCTGATGAGAAGTGATCCTCAACATGCCAAGGTCAGCTGGACCAGTCAGGCAGCCCCCAGGAGGCCCAGCCAGCCAGACCTGTTCCATGTTCTTGGATCCTTGGGGCCCTGCAGCATCACAATGGCCCCTTGGTTCCATGAGGCTCTGTAGGATCACAACAGTGATATAACAATGGTCTCCTTGGCTCCACAGTGGCACAATGGCTCCTTGCTTCCATGAGGCCTTGCAGTGTCAAAATTGTTCCCTTGTTTCCATGGGTCACTGTGATCCTCTTGATTCCATGAGGCCCTGCCGTGCTACAATGGTCCCTTGGTTATACAAGGCCCTGCAGTGTCACAATGGTCCCTTGATTCCAGTGGGACCTGAAGTGTCATAATGGTCTTCATGGTTCCATGAGGCCCCACAATGTCAGAATGGACTTTTGGTTCCATGAGCTTTAGTACTGTCAACAACAGTCTCCTTGGATCTACAGTGTCTCAATGGACCCTTGGTTCCGTGAGGTTCAGTAACTTGGATGCCTTGGTTCCATGAGATTGTGTAGTGTCACAATGATCTCCTTGGTTCTGCAGCCCTGCTGTGGCTGCTGTGTAACAATGGACCTGTGGTACCATGAGGTTCCATAGTGTCACCATGGTCCCTTTGCTTCCACAAGGCCCTGCTGGGCCACAATGGCCCCTTGGTTCCAAGAGCTTCCATCCTGTCAACAATGATCTCCTTGATTCTGCAGTGTCACAATGGAACCTTGGTTCCATGAGTTGCCTGGGCTCCCTCAGCCCCTCACAGCCCCTCATGGTCCCTCACAGCCCCTCACGGTCCCTCACAGCCCCTCACATGCCCTCACATGCCCTCACAGCCCCTCACTGCCCCTCACAGCCCCTCACAGCCCTTCATGACCCCTCACAGCCCCTCACAGCTCCTCATGGCCCCTCATGGCCTCTCACCACCCCTCATGGCCCCTCACCACCCCTCACGGCCCCTCACAGGCCCCTCACCGGCCCAGGCCCAGGGCTCCTCCCAAAAGAGGAGGGATCGGGCCCTGCTTGTTCTGCTTTCATTTCAGTCCCTTCCCAGCCACGAGTGCAGAAAGGCTGAAATGGAGCCTTTCCCCAACGTTTCCCTCGGGGTTAATTGCAGGCTGAAGCTCTGTGCAGGCGCTGGCCCCAGCGTCACCATCCCTGCAGCCACCAGGCCTTTGCTGTCCCCCCGCGTCCGTTCCCTGTCCCCGAGTCCCGCCCGGCTCTGGCAGCAGCAGCAGCAGCCGCAGCGCAGGGGGCGCCGGCCCGGCCCAGCCGGGGCTCCCGGCCAGGAGCAGCAGCAGCGCCGGCCCCTTCCCGCCTGCTCCTGCCTCGGCTCCCAAGGGCTTTTTCCAGCTCAATTCTGGAGCAGAGCAGCCAGCACCCACACACAGCCCTGACTGCTCAGGCCCCGCCTGTGCTGCCCTGAGCCAGCCCTCAGAGGAAGAAAGGATCGGGTTCCAGCGCTGTTTTCAGCTCTGTTTGACTCACCCTGAGCTGACAGCAGGAGGCTGCTGGTGCCTTTGCCTTGGGAATTGGAGATCACGGCTGCTCTTGGCCCTCTTCTGCTTGCCACCTGAATTTTACCCATAAAACTGCAAGTGCCTCTTTCAGTTGGTGCTGCCCACGGTTCTTTCTTGAAAGTGAAGTCAGTGCTTTTGTTGCAGGCATAAAGATCAGCAGATACTGGAATATCACCAGCCCCTGAGCACTAAGGCGAGAGGAATTAAAGCCACACAGGCCACATTTGCAGTGCTCAAACACAGCCTTGTTGTGTTGAAAGAGAATAAACTGACAGAGGCCAGCACAGAAATTGCCTCCATAGTGTGGAATTAAATTTAAAAATCCACCAGGAGAAACAGAAACCAGAACTTCTCAACTCGCTTCATTGCTCCTTC
Organism: Agelaius phoeniceus; assembly: GCF_051311805.1. NCBI lineage: Eukaryota > Metazoa > Chordata > Aves > Passeriformes > Icteridae > Agelaius > Agelaius phoeniceus. The sequence goes on along the minus strand of NW_027509867.1, from coordinate 6,331,194 downwards.
CCAGCAGCAGCAAACACAGATGCCCAGAAGTGTTTTGCACTGCTGCTGCCCCCAGTTTGAGCCCAGGCTCTGCCCAGTCCCAGCGGGAAGCTGAGCCCAGCCCAGGGAGCTCAGCGCACGCGGGGCCAGGTCCAGAGCCCCGGGCACGGCCGCCCATTGCGGGGCAGCGGCGCAGACAGAATGTCCTGCGGCCCAACCCTCCTGCTCCTGCCACACAGCGCCTGCCTTCTCCCCCTCCTCCTCCTCTCCCAGCACGGCACAAATTCCAGCTTGGAGGAGGCTGCCCCAGAGAGGGCTCCTGCTCCTGTTCCAGCCTGAGTGTCCCTGCAGAGGAACAGGGCATCGTTCAGGCACTCCACAAGCTCAGGCTTCCCATTTCATGGGGAGTCTGGGATGAAAATGGCTTTGTCAGGAAGGACAAAAGTGGAGGGAACGGATTGGAAAGTATTAGGAAAAATGATCCTTTGTACAGGCAAAGCTCACCAAGTCATTCCCTGCATTTCTCCTTTTCAGATTCTTTCCGTCATCTCCTGAGGGGTCCAGCTTGTTCTGGTGCCTTTCATGAACTGATTGTGCTCTTGATTTATATCAGTGCAGGAGATGTAGAAGCATCTGAACTGAACACTGAAACAAACTCCCTCTGTCAGCCCATTTTCATGTTCTACATCACTTTCAAGATGTCCATGGGGGCGTTGGAATGATTATCACACAGCTCTCCATTTCTGGCTGCAAGGTCTGGAGAGTCTTTCTCTGCATTCAGTCATGCTTGCATTCCCTAACAATTCCTGGTAGCCCATCATCTTTTCTTATTGTAAACCAGTAACAATGAAAACCTCACCAATGGCACAAGTGCCTAGCTCAAAAGGAAAAGAAAGAACAAGCTGTAAAGTTCTTCAAATGTTTGTCCTGCTTTGCTGCAAGAGTTGTGCTGCATGCACAGTGTGGAAAGCCAAGAGAAGCTGCAGTTGGTGGCACATCTTGTGACAGAAGCTGCACCTCGTTCTCCAGGAAAGGTTCTTGGACAGAGCAAACAGAACTGTGGACAAGATTCTGGAAGAACTGAAACAGTTTTTAGGAAATGAAATGAAAACAGAAAGAAACAATCCAAGATATTTTCCTCTATTTATTTCTATGCTGCCCTTTTCTATGTTGCACTACTTCTCCATCCCAGTAATTCCAGATGCACCGCACCTCAAAGATCGGCGACTTAGTGATTTTTAGACACTTGAAAATACCATGAGCCACACACGTTTTTCCTTCCCCTGTTTTTACTGGAAGGCAACACTGGAGATGTAAGTGCAGTGCTGGGGTCAGGTAGGAATCCTACAGCAAGGGAAGGTGGCCCGACAGTGTTTGACCCTCAGCCAGGCCAATGCAGAGCAGCAAGCAAGGGGATTGCTGTGCCAGTGTGCAGGAGTCAGGGCTCTGCATCTGGGCTCACCGCTGCAAAGTTCCCGTGTTTGGACAGACTCAGGGGCTGTGCCTGGGGCGCGCGGGGCTCGAACGTGGGGCTCGTGGGGCGAGCGGGGAACGGACACGGGGACGAACGGCCCCGGTGCTTCAGTTGCAGCGGCGGCAGCGGCGGCAGCAGCAGCGGCGGCAGCAGCAAAAGCAGATAATCTACAACACTCCTTCTCTTTTTGTTTCTCTTTCTCTCCCTTTCCCGCGGTCGGGCACCCTTCTCTCGGGGTCCCTTGCCCGGCGTCCCTCTCCTCTCCCCGCCTCCCTCTCCCCTGCCGGGCCGGGCCATGCCCCCGGCCCGCCCCCGGCCCCGGCCGGGGCTGCCCCGTGCCCGGCCCCGGCCGTCCCGCCGCGCTCTCGCCTCCGCCCGGCTCTGGCCGTACTGGCGGTGGCGCTGCTGGGCGGGCGTCAGTGCCTGGTGCGGGGGCGGCATCGCCGCCCTTCGGCTCCGCCTGGCCCGAGCTCGGCCCCGGACCCGAGGCAGGCTCCAGCCCCGAGCCCGGCCCCGGCCTCGACCCCGGCCCCGGCCCTGGTTCCTCTCGGGGCCCGCGGAGGACACAGGCGGCGCGGCCGCTCCCGCCGCCTCCGCTGCGGCTTCCCCGGCCCGAGCTCCGCCGCTCGACAGCGCGGCCGCCGGCCCCGAGCCTCCCGTGCCGCGTTCCAAAGAGCGAACGCCTGGGCATGGCCGGCCCGGGGCGGCTGAGGGGCGCTCGGGGGCCGTTGCTGGCCCCGGGCCGAGCGCTGACAGCCGCGTCCCGCCCGCAGGGAAGGCGCAGGAGGCCCTGCAGGAGCGGTACCGAGTGGGTTCGCTGCTGGGGCGCGGCGGCTTCGGCAGCGTCTTCGCGGCCACGCGGCTCTCGGACGGCGCCCCGGTGAGCGGCGGGGCCGGCGGCGGGCGAAGGAGGAGGAGGAGGAGGAGAAGGCGGACAAGGAGGAGAAGGTCGGGGCGCGGCGGGCCGGGCGACGTGCTCACCCGCTGCTCTCCCTCGCTCGCAGGTGGCCATCAAACGCGTGCCGCGGGATCGCATCCGGCACTGGGGCGAGCTGGTGAGTGAGCGGGGCCAGCGGCAGCAGCTGGGCCTGGCCGGGCGGCGAGGAGCCGGGGCCCGGCAGGGTGGGAGCCGCCGGGAGCCCTGCGGGGAGAGCAGGCGTGGGCTGAGCGGGGCGTGCAGAGCATTCCGGGCTGGCTGAGGGCTCCCAGAGCCCCGGCACGGCCTCAGCCCCACTGACGGCACCGCGCTCCTCCCGCAGCCCGACGGCAGCAGCGCGCCGCTGGAGATCGTGCTGCTGGCCAAGGTGTCCCGTGGCTGTGCCGCTGTCATTCAGCTCCTGGAGTGGCTCGAGCTCCCTGACAGCTTCCTGCTGGTGCTGGAGCGTCCGGAGCGGTGCCAGGAGCTCTCGGGTTTCCTGGCGGAGCGGGGGTTCCTGCCGGAGGAGGAGGCGCGGGCGCTGTTCCGCCAGGTGCTGGAGGCCGTGCGGCACTGCACCGCCTGCGGGGTCCTGCACAGGGACATCAAGCCCGAGAACATCCTGCTCGACCTGGCCAGGGGGCAGCTGAAACTCATCGACTTTGGCTGTGGCGCCTTCCTCCAAGACACAGCCTACACCCAGTTTGCAGGTGAGCCCTCCAGGGGATGCTCCTGGGCATCTCATGGCCCAGCCTGGGTGCAGCACCAGGGCTTCCCCCTATTGCAGCCGGGATGGGATTGATGCTGGAGCCGAGTTGATTTGGGTGGGGTGTGAGGGGGGCCAGCTGCCAGCCCTGCCGACAGCCTTCAGCACCCACTGTGGCCTGGGCTGGGGCTGGAGCTGGGGCAGCCAGCCCGACACAAACCCCCATGGGGGTAGCAGAGAGGGGGGTCTGACCCCGTGCCCCGGATGGTTTGGTGTGCAGGCGAGGAAGGACTTGGACTGCTCCGCTCCCCTTGTTTGCCTTGGCTTATTAACATTTTTGGGGGCCATGCAGGTGGGGAGGAGAGTGGGTTTTCTCCACCACTGGGTGGGTTTCTCCTTTGTGTGTCATGGTTGGGCCTTCCCAAGGTTTCTGCTGCCCTCTTCCAGCACCTGTGGCTTCTTTTACAGCCCCGAGTTTGTACACAAGTCCCAGGTGCTGGTGAGAGGGCAGCGCTCACCCCGTGTGCCTGTGGGGCAGCCCCCACATGGCCAGGGATGCTGGGGCCGGGCTCTGGGAGCAGCAGCATCCCCCTGCTGAGCTGTGTCTGTGTTCCACAGGAACCCTGTCCTACAGCCCACCAGAGTGGATCCAGCACCAACGCTACCACGGCGAGGCAGCGACGATCTGGTCCCTGGGCCTCCTGCTGTGCCACCTGGTCATGGGCAAGCACCCGTTCAGGAGGGGCCAGGAGATCATCCGGGGGCGGATCTTGTTCCCACGATGGCTCTCTCAAGGTGGATCCTCATCTCTGGGCACGGGGGGAATGCCAGTGCTGGGAGACAGCAGCGGGCTCGTGGGCATCCCGCTCTGGCAGCTGCTGAGGAGGTGGCACAGGTCCTGCTCTCCTGCTCTCCTCCAAACAGAGTATCCATGGGGAAGTTTAGGCCCAGCTCTGGGCACACCCAGCATGGCCTGGGCACAGGAACAGGGGGGCAACCTCTCCAGCTGACTGGTGATTTCTGGTTTCTCTCCCCAGAGTGCCAGGATATCATTAAGAGGTGTTTGTCCATGCAACCCTCGGACAGGCCGTCCTTAGAAGAGCTTTTCTGCCATCCATGGGTGCAGGGTGTTCCTCTGCCCTAGAAGATGGGAGAGATCCACGTGCACAGTTGGACCCAGGGGCCTGGCAGGTACCAGCTGCACACATCTCTTGGCACTCAGTGGCAAAGCAAACCAGGCTGGTTTTGTGCTGCCTGTAGCTCTGAGCAGGGTCCGCAGAAGGGAACACACAGCTCTTGGGCTGGAGCTGAGCTGGAGACCTGGTGTGGCAAGCACTGGTGGCCACCATCCCCCCTGGTTTGGTTTGTCTGGTTCATGGATGGCTGGGGCCCTGGGCAGAGCCCTGACAGCCTGGTCTGGCCCCAGGGAAGGAGAAGGAGCCCCTGGAGAAGCTGTACCAGGTGGGGCTGCTGCTGGAGACACCAAGGACAACCTCAAGGGTGACAATCTCTTCCTCGGCCTGGCCAGCTGAAGATGATGGACTTGGATTCTGGCACCTTCTTCAAAGCCAGGCTCCAGGCCCAATTTGCAGGTGAGTCCACAGGCAGGGGGATGCTCCCAGATCTGGGCCTGGCACGGCCTGGCCGGGCACCAAAGGTTCCCCCTTTTCTGGGGCAGATGCAATGAATTCTTCAGTCGCTGCCCAGCTGCTTTTTGGCTCTGGGCAGCTGCTGAGGGCTGGATGTGCCGTGGCTGGCTGCAGGCTGGGCACATGTCCTGCCCTCCTGCTCTGCTGCCAAAGGCAGCAGGGATGGGCAGCTCTGGGCACAGCTCTGGGCACAGCCAGCATGGCCTGGGCCCCGCAGGCCTTGGCACAAGGGCACAGGAGCCCTCAGCTGACGGGCAGTTTCTGCTTTCTCTCCTTGCAGCCGGGCTCTGCGGCTGCTGAGGCTGCTCTGGGCTCTGCCAGGGCTCTGCTGGGCTCAGCCCTGGGCCCAGCTGGGCTGGCTCTGCCCTCACATTGCTCTGACTGCTCTGCATCAGACGAGCCCATTCCGAGCACAGCGCCTGAGCTTTCTGCTTTGGCAGTGAGTGAGACTCTGCTGCAGGCCCAGAGATTGCAGCTGGGGACACACATCCAATTGGCAAGGACCCAAACTCTCCACAGTCCCAGCTGAACGCCTGGATCTGCACAGTCTGTTTGTCTGTCCCATTCTTCCTTCTTGATTGGCTGGAATTGTGCAGTTGCACTTTCTTCCTCCTCTAGCAGTGCCACGAGTGGGCCAAAGCTGGCGAGTGGGCCGTGCTCCTGAGGCAGTGCAGTCTGGAGCTGGTGGATGGAGAATTGCCCTTCTGCACTGCCAAACCAGAGCAAAAAGCTGCAAGTGGGACTTGGTGTCTTTAAGAAACCCCTGACAGTTTCAAAGGGAATGTGCAGCTCATTCACAGGGTGAGAAGGAAGGGCATCTTCTAAAGGATTTGGGCTTTGACAGAGTTTCCCTTCCCAGTCCTGCTTGGAGCTGGAAGGGCACAAAGCAATTTCCTCTTGCTTCAACCCCAGTTTCAAATGGCAATGTTGGAAACAAAGCCCAAAATCTTTTAAAAGGCTGCTGAGGTCAGTAAGATGGATCCATGCCATCAGCACATTTACAATGTAAATAACTGAGTTCTCTTTTTCAAAAGATCATTTACCTTCTTAATGCAAAGAATGTTACTTTGCATTTATATTTTGTTTTTTTCACTAACATATTTTTTCTCTAACACTTGGATTTTATTCTTATCTTTTACAATTTACCTATTTTTTTCCCTTTTTCTTTTTTTTTCTTTTAAATAGAAAACATGTCCTATGAAAGGAATGTCCTTTACTCCTGGTTCCTGTGTGGAGCAGCTCCTTCCTGCTGGCTGAGCTGCTCAGGCAGAGCCCGGCAGCTCCTGGCCCTGCAGGGCTGAGGCTTTTCCCCGTTGCTGGGCACAGACTGATGGAGCAGCACTGCTGAACACGGGCACACAGAGGGACCAGGAGCAGCTGCCTTTTGCCACCTGAGGCTCCAAGGCCCAACCTCTGAGCAGCCAGGGCTGGAATAGACTGGCAGGATCTGATCCCTGACTCTGGGCCAGGGCTGCACAAATGACCCCACAGCAGCAGCAGCAGCAGCAGCAGCAGATGGAGCTGACTTTCAGCACAGCCCCTGCCCCTGTTCCCTCCCGTGTGCAGCGGTGTCACAGCAGCCTGAGGCACCTGGGAGCCCCCAGTGCCAGCAGGGACTTGAGATGGCAGCCCTGGGCTCCTGGAGGCTGTGCAAGGAACGCAGCTGGGCACTCCCTGTCCATGGGGAGCTTGCAGATGGAAAAGGCTGCTGTGGCCAGGCAGCTGCAAGGGCACAGAAAGGAGGCTCTGGAGCACTGGATCTGTGCCAGTGCCACAGTCCTGGGCAGCAGCCAGCCAGCCCTGGGGGAACAGAGGGCACAGCACGAGGGACAGAAGCAGGCAAGGGCAGAGACTGGAGAGAGCCAAAGCCAGGAGCAGGAGCAGCTGCTCCATTGCACTCTTGGAGAAAGCTCTTGGCTGGTTCCAAGCGCTGAAAGGCGTGAAGGGCAGAGAGGAGCCACAGCAAACAATGCTCCTGTTTGCACAGCCTCCCCTCTCCGTGTCCCAGAAGGAATTGGATGGACTGTGCTCTTCTCTCCGAGTGGTCTCGTTCAGCATGAGCAGCTCAGCACCAGGAGCTGAAGGAGCTGAAGCCTCAGGCCACAGGAGCTGGGCAAGAGGAGACTTTCTGAGCAAATGAATGCTGCTAACATGGACCCAGCTGAATGCAGTGGATAGAATCATGGAATCACAGAATCCTTTCTCTTGGAAAAGCCCTCTGAGCTCACCCAGTGCAGCCGCTCACCCAGCAGTGCCAAGCCCAGCACTAAACCACATCCCTGAAGTGCCAAGGCCTGGACAGCAGCCCTGAGTGAGGCCTGAACAGCAGGCCCTGAGCCCAAGGTGGCCTCTGGATGAACCTTCCAAGCAAAGGTTATCTTTGTATCTGCTCCCTGATGAAATATGCATGGTCATTAGCACTGTGATAGATGTAGCCACTCATCAGTGAAACATGTATTGACCTATGTGTATTTAGAAGCCAGACAAGGCCATGAAATCTGACATCTGGCCTTGTTTGGGGCTGAATGGTCAAAGTCACCTCCCTTGATTCCTCCTGGGGCCCTGGCCAGGCTTTGGGAGGGACCCAAGAGGAGGATGAAACCAGATGTTGCCACACTAGCAGTGCTGTCAGTTTGTCCATTCAGCACTGTCAGAGCTGGGCCCTCTCCCAGCGGGGTTGGAGCCTCAGCTGTGGCTGGAGGCACCTGCAGGAATTGCCAGTGCCCAGGAGTGGCTCTGCAGCCCTTGGCTGTGACAGCTTCCCCAGCTGCTGTGTGGGTCTGGGGGATGGTAAAGGCTGAGGGTAACTGGGGCTGGATCTTTCTCAATCACTGCAGGCAATCTTTGGTGGGGATGGTTGGGTGCATTGCTGAGCTGCTCCTGTTGTGATTCTTTGCTGCTTTGAGCTGCAGGAAATGACACTGATTCCTTCAGTTGGAGTCTGTGTCTTTGGTGCTGACCCTGCCCACTGGCAAAACAAAACTGGCCCAGTCTGGCCAGATCCCAACAAAATGTCACTTGTTCAGTGTAAATGTGAGGAATCAGTGCCATCAGAAATTCCCAGAGGGGAAGCCCTTCCCTGGAGTTCCCTGGCTCTGGAGTGGGCTGAGGTCGGAGCCCCGTGGGAGCAGTGGGGCAGTCGGGTAAAAGAGGCTGCACCCCTGGATGGCTTCAAATGCATCCAAAAATTGCACATGGAACAGGAAAAGAACTTGTGGGGTTGGGCAGACAAAGATGAATTTGTTAAGAGTACATTGGAAACAGGAGCAACAGAAGGAAAACCTGTTGTTGGAACGCTCCCAGATGGAGCAAGAGAAGAAGGTTTTAATCTTGAGCTCAGATGCATTTGTGCAAGTGAAATATCAATATAATAAATAACTATATATGTGTTTATAGTACAATAAGACCTTCATATATATATTTTTATATATTTTTATATGTATGTCTAAGTCTGTCTATCTATATCAATATGTTTATCTACATATATAATTATAATAATGTGAAGTAGTGCTGACAATACTAATTTGGTAGCTTTGGCTGCTCAGGAATGTAACACTAAATACCCTACAGAACAGGATTGGCCAGGACCCTAATGTCAGTGGTCAACTTTGTGAGATTGTATACAATGAAAAAGGAGGAAGGGAAGAAATTGGCTGTTTTCCCAGGGTTTGCTGATACTGTGATGCAGAGTGCTTTGTCTGTTCCTGTGAAAAATACAGTGATGAAGCCTGCAGGGTTTTTCATGTACCAGACTATGCACAAGCTGCAGGATTGGTTGCACGGGTGAAGGGGTTGTTTAAAAAGCAGTTGAAAAAATAAGGAGATGGAAACCTTTGCCCATGGAGAACCCATCTCCCAGATGTGCTCCCTGCCCTTAACAATGGCCCATGGGGAAATGGAAACCCCCTGGCTGTGCACAGCTGCCCCCAATTTGCAAATCCAACCATGGGCAGTGAGACTTGGGCTGCCTGGGAAATTGTTCTGGCTGTGATGGCCCCTGGCAGGGCCAGCCCAGAGGCTGCAGGGCTGGGCCTTCATGCACTGGAATTAGTTTGGATAAATTCAAAGCAAATGAGAGCTATCAATACTGAAACAGGAATTCAGATTCCTCCAGGACACTTTGCTTTGGTAACTGCTCACTTGGAGCTTGGCCTTGCAAAGTGGTCATGTCATGGCAGGAGGAATTGATGCAGAATATGCAGGAGAAATTACAGTAATTCCGTTAAACAATAGTGACCAGGATTGGATTAGTCAACCCCATGACAGGGTAGCACAATTATCGATATTGCAATTTTAAGAAGGATTGTGAAAAAAGGAGATCCACCTGCAATCACCACCGTTTGTGGAGATAAAGGTTTTGGATGCAGCAGCCCTAATAATGGAGCCCGAGTGTGGGTCCGGAGGCCAAATGGCCCTCCCGAGGCAGCTGAAGGAGCAGCTCCTGGGAAAGACAACTCTGAGTCCTGAAACCTGGGCAGGAACAATGGCAATATGTCCCTGCAGCCAAGCGTTCTGTGTGAGAACAAGTAGATGTGACAGGATATTGTTTTACACATGCTGCCAGACCAAATCTCCCTGTTTGCCCCAAGGGCCCCTTTGGGAAATGCTCTGATCCACGGGGCTCCATGGGAAGGCTGCTGTGACACTGAGGGACTTGCACAGGAATTGCATCCAGGAGCCCGGGTGCCCCTCAGGGACTGGGACCTGGCCCCTTCCAGCCCGAGGGGAAAGGGCCCCCCCAGGCCTTGTTAGCCACAGACAGCATGGTAAAGCTGAACAGCAAAGGGCCTGGGGCATTATTCTGGAATTAACATGGTGCCAGCTCCATGGACAGCAGAATTCTTGTTCTTATCTCAAATGAGAGTGAGGAAAATGGATGATTAACCTGTCACTGAAGTACTGCTGATGTCCCTAAGTTGTATCTTGATAGTCAGCCAGAATCTTTGTCTGCCACAAACACCTCTAGAGTTTCACCAAGGGGTTAGTCATCAAAATGTAATGATGAGTTCTGATGGCTTGCTGAGCTTCTTTTGTAATTCTTTCCTAATGATGATGTGCTTTGCTGAGCTTATCCTTTTGTAATTCTTTGCAGCTGTGCATGATATAAATGCCACAATTCCTTCAGTTGGTGTCTGTGTCTTTGACAGTGACCCTGCCTACTGGAGAAACAGGGCCCCCTCTTGCCCAAGTGTTACCTGGGAAGGCAAAAACCCTCCCTCCAAAATTCCCCCCTTCCTCCTTGTTCCCCCCCTTCCTCCTTGTTCCCCCCCTTCATACCCTGAGCATGATGTGCTCTGGTCTGGGCTGTGCCCGGGGTCAGTTGGGGTCACCTGTCCTGGCTGTGTCCCCTGCCCAGCTCCCCCGCAGCCCCAGCCCCTCCCCAGCATGGCTGGACGAGGGGCAGGACAGGCCTTGGCTGTGCTGCAGCTCAGCAAGAACAAAACCATCTCTGCGTGCTCAGCGCTGTGCCCAGCACCCGGCCCAGCAGTGTCTCAGTGCCAGGGGCTGTGCCCCCAGTGCCTGCCAGGGCTTTCCATGGCAACTGCCAGGCCAGGTGACCCAGGTGTCCCCCCCAGTGCCGGTTGCCATGGAAACAGTGCCCAGCCCTGCCCCTTTCTGTCTGGCTGACCTGGCCTTTGGCCCTGGCAGTGCCCTTGGCTGCTGGTTCCTGGTGCCTGAGCGGCCAGCGCGGCACAGGGCAGGTGGCCATGGCACAGCCCCCAGCAAGGGATCCCCTCTGGCTCTGGGCACTGACACCAGCCCTGAGCAAGGGGCCCAGGGCAGCTTTCCATGGCCACCAACCACCACAACGGCTCCGGGCATTGCTTGCCATGGCACCAAACCAAGGAATGGGTCCCCATGGCCGTTGCCATGGCACCTGGTGGCACCAACGAGTGTCACTGCAATTGTACCTGGAACTGCCCTGGCGCTGCTTTGTCCTCAGGGTTGCCATGGCTGCCCAGGGCAGCAACAGCTGGTGCTCTGCAAGGGCCCTGGGGCAGACGGGAAGGAGCAGCAGAGCAGGGGCTGATCCATGTCTAGTGCGCTGCACAGCCCAGGGCAGCGTCCCAGAGCGTCCTCATGCAGCTGCCAACAACATCCCCCCTCTGCAGCCCTGGCCTCTCCCACCAGCTCACACAGGTGCCCCATCCTTGCAGGCACAGACACGGCAGCACTGCCTCAGCAGCCCCTGTTTGCATTGCACACAGCAGGGCCAGCACCCCCATGCTGTTGCTGTGGGGACATGAACCTGAGGGAGCACAAATGCCATCAGCCCCTGGGGCCAGCAAGGCCTGGGGGACACCAGGGAAACCACTCAGCTTTGTCCTGGCCTCTGCACTCAGCCAGAAAGTTTGTTCCCATCAGCTGGGAGTTTCCTGTGCCACTGCAGACGCTGTTGCTCAGAGCCAGGGCTGCTTGGCAACCTGCCCCGAGCATTTCCTTGGCTTCTCCTTTGCTTTCTTTACTCTTCCTGGTAGAAATTTCTACCCACTGCTCATGCCTGTTCCCTGCCCTGCAAACAGCCCATCCCTGTTTGCCCTTTCCTCTCTGGCCCCACTCCCCATTGCAGTTCCTGACTTGGCCCCATGGGAATGTCCCTTGGGCAGCAGGATCATCCTACAAGTGCAGCAGGAATTGTCTGCAGGCTCCTGCAGTGCCTGCTGCTGCTCCCTTGCCAGAGGCACCCCAGGCCAGGGGGGCACATCTGGGCTGCTGTGTCTGCCTCTGGGGCTCCCTGTTCTGGGCAGTGAGGAGGAGCTGCAGAGGCTCTGCAGGACTGACAGGATGGGCTTTGGGGCTGCCAGGAGAAGCTGAGGGACCTGGGCTGCTGGAGCTTCTGAAGAGGAGGCCCAGGGCTCATCCTGCAACTGCTCCAAGGGTGGTTCCAGAGAATCCCAGAATCAGCAAGGTTGGAAAAGACCTTGGAGATCATCAAGTCCAACCTGTGCCCTGACACTGCCTTGTCTCCCCTGGGCCTCCTCTTCTCCAGGAAAAACAACCCCAGCTCCCTCAGCTGCTCCTCACAGGACTTGTGCTCCAGACCCCTCCCCAGCCTTGTTGCCATTCTCTGGACACACTCTGGTCCCTCCATGTCCTTCCTAAATTGGGGGGCCCAGAACTGGACACAGCACTCGAGGTGCTGCCCAACCAGGGCTGAGCACAGGGGAAGAATCCCTGCCCTGCTCCTCCTGGCCACACCACTCCTGATCCAGGCCAGGAGCCATTGGCCTTCTTGGCCACCTGGGCACACTGCTGCCTCATGTCCAGCCTGCTGTCCACCAGTCCCTGCAGGTCCCTTTCTGCCTGGCTGCTCTCCAGCCACTCTGTCCCCAGCCTGTAGTGCTGCAGGGGTTTTTGTGGCCAAAGTGCAGGATCTGGCACTGGGACTTGTTAAACCTCACCTTGTTGGATTTGGGCCCTGGATCCAGCCTGTCCAGGGCCCTGTGCAGAGCCCTCCTACCCTCCAGCAGATCAACACTCACACCCAGCTTGGTGTCATTTGCAAATTTGCTGATGCTGAACTCAATCCCCTCATCCAGACCATCAGTGCAGTTATTGAAATCCACGCTGGCTGGCTCTGATCCCTGGGCCATCCTGTGGGTTCCCTGTGATGGCACTCAAGGTGATCTGTTCCATAACCTTGCCGGGCACCCAGGTCAGGCTGACAGGCCTGGAGTTCCCCAGATCCTCCTTCCAACCCTTCCTGGGGATGGGCTCACACTGGCACCTCCAGTGCTCTGGGCCCTCCCTGCTGAGCCAGGACTGATGGTAAATGATGGAGAGCAGCCTGGGGAGCTCATCCACAGCTCCCTCATCCCCCTGGGATCTCATCTGATCCCATACACCTCTGGGCATCTGAGTGGCTCAGCAGGTCAGCAGCTGCTTCCTCCTGGATTCCAGGGGGCTGTTCTGCTCCCTGTGCCCATCCACCAGCTCTGGAGAACACTTGTCCTGAGGGAAACCTGTCCTAATACTGAAAATTGACAAACAAGATATTAAACAGTTGAGTCTTTTACTTATCTTCAGTTACTCTATTCTCAACTTCATCCAATAAAAAGGAGTAGAGGTTCTCCTTCTCCCTCTTTTTGCTATAAACTTTTTAATAAAATCATGTTTTATTCTTTCTACAGAAACCGCCAGGTTAAGTTCTAATTGAGCTTTCACCTCTGAACTTTTCTTTCTGCATAACCTAACAACATCCTTAAACACTTCCTGAGTTGCTGGCCCTTTTTCCCTGAGTTCCCACAAAAGCTCCATGGACAGCCAGGACAGTCATTTTCCTCACCAGCTCATCTTTTACCACACTGGGATAGGCAGCTCCTTCCCCCTTAAGATTACTTTCTTGAAATGTGTCCATCCTTCCTGGACCTCATTTGTTTTTAAGGGCTGTTTCCCTTAAAAAATCAGTACCCAATTTGGTACTCCCCAAATCTGCATCCTGAACAGGCCGAAGTTTGCCCTTCCTAATTCCAGTAGAAGTTTTGTTACTGCCTCTCCTTCTTACCCAGAATATTGAAAACTTGAAAACCCCAATGTTCCAGTGGGCCTGGCTGAGCTGGCAGGACCCTGAGGCTGCTGAACTTCCAGTTCCCCTTCTCACACAATGGGCCTTGTGTGGTTTCCATAGGCCTGGGGATGTGGAGAACAAGCTCCAGGTGTCAGCTCACCTGGTGTAGGCAATTGATCATCTGGTAACATGAGGTCACAGAGTGGGCTATGACATCACAGAGTGGGGGAAGTGAGGTCATTGATCAGTTATGACATCACAGAGCCAACTGTGCTATCACAGAGCCAGTTGTGACATCACAGAGCAGACTATGACATCACAGACTTGGCTGTGACATCAGAGACCAGCTGTGTGACATTAGAGAAGGTGCTGTTGCATCACAGAGCAGGCTGTGACATCCCAGAGGGGCTGTGTGCCATCCCAGCAGGGCTGTGTCAGGTCACTGGGTTGGTCACTCGGCCCCAGCTCCCCCTCACAGTTTCTCCCAACAAGTCCAATGCTGTCCATGCCCAGCGGGGTCCCTGTCCCCCGGGATCCCCCCGGCCCACCTGGAGCCACAGCCTCCACCAAAGGATGTTCCACAGGATCCACCCCAGAGCCTGACATGGGGACAAGGGGCCTGGGCTGTGTGACCAGGACGTCAAGGACGGGGATTATCCAGGTCACTGTGGCCTGGGTTGGGTTGCCCAGGGCAGGAAAGATGTCTGGCAGCTGGAGCAGGGTCTGGGAAGGGCCTCCAAGGTGGGGCTGGAGCCCTTGGGCTGTGAGCAGAGACTGAGGGAGCTGGGCTTGTCCAGCCCAGAGCAGGGAAGGCTGAGGGGCTCCTCATCCCAGCCTGGCAGGGCCAGCGAGGAGGGGATGGAGAACACAGAGCCAGGCTCTTCACCGGGGGCCTGGTGGGAGACAAAAGCCAATGGGTGGAAGGGGAAAGAGGGGAGATCAGCCAGGACAGGAGGAGATGAAATGAGTCAGGCTGGTTTCAGCATTTCTTCAGCACCAAAAGCAGCCTGACCTCCCTTCTCCATCCACCACTGACAGCTTTGCAAATCAGGAATTGTTGGAGCTGTTTTGCCCCCACTCCAGGATGAGCATCCTGATACAAGAACTTATTGTGTTTATATCTATCACAGAACCACATTTGTTTGAAATTACTTTTAGGATGGAAATCCCTTGTGGATGGTGGACTCATCAAACACTGCTGGGACGTTGCACATGGCTCAGGGAAGAGTGTGATTTTTATTAAATTGTGTCCTGTTCAACCATGGTGTTTTTGCCATGAAGAGAAACTTTCTGTGCCTCTGAGTCTCACCAGTTCCTGACCCCCAAAGGACACAAACCTGGTGAGTTGTGGTTCCCACTCCAGTGGTGGCACTTGCACCTCCCTCCATCCCCAGAGCAGAGCTCCCTTGTCCCAGAGAGTCCCTGGCAATGCAGGGATGAAGGAAACAGGACAGGCTGTGGGGATCAGGGGCAGGGCATGCCCAGGGATTTGGGGTGGTTGTGAGCCCAGGGCAGGACCCAGCCCTTGGCCTTGGTGAACCTCATCCAATTGTCCTGGGCCCATGGCTCCAGCCTGGCCAGATCCCTCTGCAGAGCTTCCTGCCCTCCAGCACAGCCACACTCCCACCCAGCTTGGGCTCACCTGGGAACTGACTGAGGGTGCCCTCAATGGCCTTGTCCAGATCAGCAATAAAGAGATTGAACTGACCTGGCCCAAATCCTGAGCACTGTGGACACCCCTGGATGTGACTCCATTCCTCAGCTTCTCTGAGTGCCAGGGGTTGGATGAAGGAAGTCCTGGGTTGTGGGTAGGGACAAAGTGTGATTGTCTGCCATGAAGGGTCTTGATTTTCAAATCAGTTGAAACTGCATTAGGAGGTGCTGGCGGTCACTATCAAGTGGACATTGCTGATATCTATCTATAAACAGGAAAAGAAAACTTAAACAGGCAAAACAATTCTCTCTGCATTGTTTTCAATGTAGTATATTCACTTTGAATACAATTGTGAAATGTGTCTAATTAACTAGAGAAGAATTGAAAACTTCAATTATTCCCATGGGCTTGTCTTGTTTGGGGGTTTCGAACAAATGTTTATGAGCGTTTGTCACTGAATTCCTGAACTGAAGAGCTCAAGAAAGAAGAGGCCTCTGGAGTAATAAAATTAATCAGCAACCTCCAAGTGGCTGAGGATCCATGCCCATGAGAGCAGCAATGAACAGAAATGGACACAGCTTTGTGGCTGCTGTCCCAGCTTTGGCATGGGCCCTGGGCCTGGAGCAGGAGCAGCTCTTGAGGGCCCTAAGGCCGGGGCTCTGGTGCTGCCCTGGGCAGATGGGATGGCAGCAGGGGCTGCAGAGCTCTCAGCACCTCAGGCCGAGGGGAGCAGGGCAGCCAGGGAGCCTCCTTTGGCCTTGGCCAAACACCTTCCCCCATGGCTGGGGCTGAGTCCTGTGGCAGCTGCAGCTGCTGCTGTGCCCTTGGCAGGGGCTGAGGCCGTGGGGCCAGTGCCCAGAGCAGCCTGGCCTGAGCAGAGCTGTGGGGCCAGAGCCGGCTGGGCTGGGCTGGGCTCAGAGAGGCCCTTGGTGCTGCCCAGAGCTCAGGGCAGCTGGCAGAGCTTGCAGGGAGCTGGGCTCCGAGAGCCTGGCCCAGAGGCCGGCAGAGCCCGGGGCAGGGCTGTCTGTGCAGCCCCACAGGTGCCACGGGCTCTGCAGGAGCTGGCAGAGGCTGCCCAGCAGGGAGGCCATGGGGCACAGAGCCCCAAGGCTGCTGTGGGCACCATGGCACAGGGGCCGTTCCCAGCCGCAATGCTCCTGGCCTGGGCTGGGCCTGCACAGGGGCTGGGCACTGTTGCAGACATCTTTTCACTAAAAATCCGTTCTTTAGGATTTTTCCTTCTGAGAAGCTAAGAGGCCTCAGAGACAGAATGTAAACAATGGTTATCTGCTGCTGTGGAATGCAACAGGTCCACCTGTGATTGGCCCATCTGGGATGTTTATAATTAATGGCCAATCAAGGACCGAGCTGTCTCGGACAGAGTCCGAGAGAGCTGCCTTTGTTATCATTCTTTTCTTTTCTATTCTTAGCTTAGCTAGTTTCTGAGGAAACCTTTTCATTTCCTATTTCTTTTTAGCATAGGTATAATGTAATATATATATCATAAAATAATAAATCAAGCCTTCTGATCATTGAGTCAACATTCTCGTCTCTTACTTCCCCTGAAAACCCCTGTGACCACGGTCACATTAACCCCTGCTAAGAGTCAGCCCTTTCTCTTCTACCGATGTCTCTGGTGTCTCTTGTGCTGCCCAGGCGCCCAGCCCAGGTGCCCTCAGTACCCTCGGGGCACAGAGAGTGTCTCCCCGCTGTCGGCCATGTCGGGGCTGCCCCCGGTGTCTGCCGACTCGGGACTGGCCCAGGGTTCCTGAGAGGCTCCCAGAGGGACAGAGACAGTGATGCTGGTGGCAGCACCAGGAAGCTGCCGGGGTTTGGCTTTTTTTGCCAGAAAATTGCTGCATTTGGGTTGTGCCAGCACTGGGAAATTGCCAGATGTGGGCACTGGCAGTGCCAGTGCACAGCAGATCTTGGTGGGGAATGTTCTGGCACTGGGAAATTGCCAAATGTTAACTTTCTGTGCCAGCAAACTGCTGGAATTATGCTGTGCAGGCATCTGAAAAATTCCGGATCTGGGCACTGGCGGTGTCAGCAAACACGAGATCAGAGTAGTGTAGGCACCAGGTATTTGCCTGGTTTTGGCTTTCTTTGCCAGAAATTGCTGGACTTGGCTCTGCTGGAACAAGGGAATTTCCAGATCTGGGCACTGGTGCTGGCAGCAAACAGCAGATCTGGGCGGTGCCAGACCCAGTAATGTTGGACATGAATTTGTAGAGAATTTTTAAGGTTTAATAGAAGGTTTCTATAGGATGTATACATGTGTCACAATCCGTCCTTACGAACAGGTTTCGTGATGGTTCGTGGGTTGATCTCAGAGTGCAAAAAGCACCAACACGGTACAGGGGGTTGCAGTGATAGTCAAAACAAATGTACCTTTATTGAATAACCACAACAAAATGCATTGGGGAGGAACTGGGGGAAGGGGAAAAAGAGGGAGGAAGAGAAAGGAAGGTGTAGAGCTACCAAACATAGAACGGTGAAGTCCTTCAATGTCCAGCCAATGGAGTTCACCAGGTCACGTCTGGGGAGGTCTCAGGGTTGCAGTTCATCCAAACTCTTATTATACTCTTTTTCTTGATGGGGGAAGGGGTAAAACTTGAAACTGAATCAAAGGTAGCCTATTGTATTTTTGGGGGAAAGAATGGTATTTAGAGAAGGGTACACACAGTCCATGTTCTCAGCAGTGGGCGAGAGCCATTGTCTTCTTGGTCCACTGCTCACACCTGCAACATCCATCTTGCCTTGGTCAGCTTGCCTCCCCCACACACCTCCCCCAGGTTGGGGGTCTCAGTCCCAGTCCTTGGAAAGTGTGTGGGGGGCCTTTTCCCATAGGGATTTCATGTCTCGGTCTTTCATGGAGAGGTTTCTTACATCTCAGTCTGTCTGTCACAGTGGTTGTAAGACAAGTGAGGGATCTTCTGTGAGGGACCACCCAAAACTCAGGAGAAGTCCAGCCAGGCTGAGAGGTGGGACAACTTCCAAGGCTATTGTTGCAAAAAGGGCACGGTGCCCCCTTCTTCCTTTCATTTGGTTCAGTGTAGCATACTGCAAACACACCTGTGAACCCCATCCTGTCTCTCCTCACTCACCTGGGACCTGCTTTGCTTGGAGAACTGGCTACAAACAGCCAAAGAGGGATTTTGACTTTTTAATTTTTTGAAGCAATCTAAAACTCCTGAGTTTCCCCATTGCAAACAGACATCCTCCTCAAGTGTGTGCCAAGCCCAAGCTGCCACCAAGAGCACTCCAGACCTGCCTGGGCCAGCTGTGAGGGTGGATCATCATCCCAACAGGCAGTGGGCCATTGCAAGGGACTGTTGCCATGGACACTGCAGGGACCCCCCTGCTGGCTTTGGGTGCCGTGGCAACCCCCATCAGTTCAGGTTTCCTTGGAAACCAGCCCAAGGAGCCATTTCTGCAGCCAGGTTCCATGGCCCCTTGCCTGCAGAGCTGTTGCTGCCCTGGGCTGCCATGGCAACCCTGAGGACAAAGCGGTGCCAGGGCTGTTCCAGGTACAATTGCAGTGACACTCGTTGGTGCCACCAGGTGCCATGGCAATGGACACAGGGACCCGTTCCCTGGTTTGGTGCCAAGGCAACCAATGCCCGGAGCCGTTGTGGTGGTTGGTGGCCATGGAAAGCTGCCCTGGGCCCCTTGCTCAGGGCTGGTGTCAGTGCCCAGAGCCAGAGGGGATCCCTTGCTGGGGGCTGTGCCATGGCCACCTGCCCTGTGCCGCGCTGGCCGCTCGGGCACCAGGAACCAGCAGCCAAGGGCACTGCCAGGGCCAGAGGCCAGGTCAGCCAGACAGAAAGGGGCAGCGCTGGGCACTGTTTCCATGGCAACCGGCACTGGGGGGGACACCTGGGTCACCTGGCCTGGCAGTTGCCATGGAAAGCCCTGGCAGGCACTGGGGGCACAGCCCCTGGCACTGAGACACTGCTGGGCCGGGTGCTGAGCACAGCACTGAGCACGCAGAGATGGTTTTGTTCTTGCTGAGCTGCAGCACAGCCAAGGCCTGTCCTGCCCCTCGTCCAGCCACGCTGGGGAGGGGCTGGGGCTGCGGGGGAGCTGGGCAGGGGACACAGCCAGGACAGGTGACCCCAACTGACCCCGGGCACACCCCAGAGCAGAGCACATCATGCTCGGGGTATGAAGGGGGGAACAAGGAGGAAGGGGGGAATTTTGGAGGGAGGGTTTCTGCCTTCCCAGGTAACACTCAGGCAAGAGGGGGCCCTGTTTCACCAGTGGGCAGGGTCACTACCAAAGACACAGACACCAACTGAAGGAATTGTGGCATTTATATCATGCACAGCTGCAAAGAATTACAAAAGGATAAGCTCAGCAAAGCACATCATCATTAGCAAAGAATTACAAAAGTAGCTCAGCAAGCCATCAGAACTCATCATTACATTTTGATGACTAACCCCTTGGTCAAACACTAGAGGTGTTTGTAGCAGACAAAGATTCTGGCTGACTATCAAGGTACACCTTACAGACATCAGTAGTACTTCGGTGACACCGTTCTTCATTCATTTTTCTCAATCTCATTCGAGTTAGGAACAAGAATTCTGTTGTCCATGGAGCTGGCACCATGTTAATTCCAGAATAATGCCCCCAGGCCCTTTGCTGTTCAGCTTTACCATGCTGTCTGTGGCTAACAAGGCCTGGGGGGGCCCTTTCCCCTCTGGCTGGAAGGGGCCGGGTCCCAGTCCCTGAGGGGCACCCGGGCTCCTGGATGCAATTCCTGTGCAAGTCCCTCAGTGTCACAGCAGCCTTCACATGGAGCCCCGTGGATCAGAGCATTTCCCAAAGGGGCCCTTGGGGCAAACAGGGAGATTTGGTCTGGCAGGATGTGTAAAACAATATCCTGTCAGATCTCCTTGTTCTCACACAGAACACTTGGCTGCAGGGACACATTCCCATTGTTCCTGCCCAGGTTTCAGGACTCAGAGTTGTCTTTCCCAGGAGCTGCTCCTTCAGCTGCCTCGGGAGGGCCATTTGGCCTCCGGACCCACACTCGGGCTCCATTATTAGGGCTGCTGGATCCAGACCCTTTATCTCCACAAACGGTGGTGATTGCAGGTGGATCTCCTTTTTTCACAATCCTTCTTAACATTGCAATATTGATAATTGTGCTACCCTGTCATGGGGTTGAATAATCCCATCTTGTTCACTTTTGTTTAACACAATTCCTTTAATTTCTCCTTGATATTCTGCATCAGTTCCTCTTCCCATGACATGAACTCTTTGTAAGGCCAAGCTCTAAGGGAGCAGTTACCAAAGCAAAGTGTCCTGGAGGAATCTGAATTCCTGTTTCAGTATTGATAGCTCTCATTTGCTTTGAATTTATCCAAACTAATTCCAGTGCATGATGGCCCAGCCCTGCAGCCTCTGGGCTGGCCCTGCCAGGGGCCATCACAGCCAGAACAATTTCCCAGGCAGCCCAAGTCTCACTGCCCATGGCTGGATTTGCAAATTGGGGGCAGCTGTGCACAGCCAGGGGGTTTCCATTTCCCCATGGGCCATTGTTAAGGGCATGGAGCACATCTGGGAGATGGGTTCTTCATGGGCAAAGGTTCCCATCTCCTCACTTTTTCAACTGCTTTTAAAACAACCCCTTTACCCATACAACAAAACCTGCAGCTTGTGCATAGTCTGGTACATGAAAAACCCTGCAGGCTTAATCACTGAATTTTTCACAGAAACAGACAAAGCACTCTGCATCACAGTATCAGTAGATCCTGTAAAAATAGTCAATTTAATCCCTTCCTCATTTATTCCTTGTATACAATTCACAAAGTTGACCACTGACATTTGGGTCTTGGCCAGTCCTTTTCTGTAGGGTATTTAGTGTCACAGTGAGCAGCCAAAGCTGACAAATTAGTATTGTCAGCATTATTTCACATTATCAAATTTTAAATACATAGATAAAAATATAAATTATTGTTTTATATTACACATAAATATTATAATATCAATAATAATAATATAATAATAATAATAATAATAATAATAATAATAATAATAATAATAATAATAATTCACTTGTCCAAATGAACCTGAGCTTAAGATTAAAACCTTCTGTCACTCCATGTGGGAGTGTTACAACAACAGTTTTTTCTTCTGTTGGTGCTGTTTCCAAAGTGTCATTAACAAAATTCACCCTCGTCTTCCCAAACCCACAAGTTCTTTTCCTTTTCCCATATGTAATTTTTGGATGCATTTGAAGCCATCCAGGGGTTCAGCCTCTTTTACCCGACTGCCCCACTGCTCCCACGGGGCTCCGACCTCAGCCCACTCTGTCGTGAACGGCGGGAGAAATGCGACACACCATATGCGTGAATAGCAAATCCCGAAGTTTATTGAAAACCCACACATATTTATATTGGTGTTAATGAAGCTTATACATATTGCAAAAGCTGAGCTCATTATTGGTTAAAGCACACTTAAATCAACCACACCTACTTCTATCTTCTAACAATTATTTTGCTTCTATGTTTACATTCTTCTAACTTCTCTACC
The DNA here is from genome assembly GCF_051311805.1 of Agelaius phoeniceus. Taxonomy (NCBI): domain Eukaryota; kingdom Metazoa; phylum Chordata; class Aves; order Passeriformes; family Icteridae; genus Agelaius; species Agelaius phoeniceus. The sequence continues at coordinate 6,309,767 of NW_027509867.1, read as the reverse complement.
TAAGATATCTACATTTTCTGGCAAGCGATTTTCTCCCCCGTCTTCCCGTTTCAGAGAAGGTCGCTGTGACCTTTGTCAGTGATTGGACACTGGTTGCTCAGTTCCCAGCTTGTTTCCCCTATCCTTATCCATCGGTATCACATTGAAATGTCCTTTCGCAGCTAACCAATTATCCAAAAAGCTCTCTACATTTCCCCCGTTTTTCTGTTGAACAAGCATGGTTTGATTAAATGCGGTAGTTATCATCTTTCGCACCATATTCTGTAAGCATATACAAAAACAAGGCAAGACTAATACTAACAACAAAGCTACAATAGCCACTACAATGCTAACCTTAACAATAGAACGTAACCATGATCCTAAGTTTAAAGATTTGAGCCATCCATCAATACCAAGGCCTGATTCTACCTGTAAGTTCCCAGTTAACCTCCGTAACTCAGAGAGCTGTGAGTGAACAGATCGTGCATGATCAGAGAGATTCATGCAACACATGCCCTCAAATTCATCACAGCCATGGCCTTGTGCAAGTAAGAGAAAATCAATTGCAGCTCTATTTTGAAGTGTCGCATGGCGAATAGAATCAACATCAAGCAAAAGACTGGAAATTGCTAAAGAAGTTGCATTTGTTTGTTTAGCAAGCCAACACCCTAACCTATTTAAAATAGCATGAGCACGTGCTGCTGATACCCCTGGAGCTAAGAAAGATGCTGCAACTATGGCCGCTGGGGACCAAAACTTTACATCATCCCGGCAGTCAGCTGCAAATGCATGAGCCATTCGTCTGCCTCTATGATGGCGACGGCTCATGTTTAGTATCATGGACATGTTGGGTGTAAGTAGAGACAGCCGTCCAAGTGTACATGGTCCCCCGTGCAGCATTGATGGGATACCAGCCCAAGCACGGTCCCCACATATCAGGAAATATCCTGCTGGCAATTGAATAGGGTCATTTGATGAGACTGACACTCTCTTTGTTGTATAATTGTACCAGGCCGATGCATTTCGGTAGACAGCCATGCTGGAAGTTACAACATTAGAATGGTTTTTGACTGACAGCAGGCTTCTATAGTTAAAATGAATACATGCATCTGCCATCACTGACCCTAACAGCTCCAACTCTTGGGGTTCCTGCGGTGCTATAGGAAAGTGAGAAACCCATTGATCCCAATTATCCACACTCGTCCTAGCATTGCTGACCTTACAAGTTGGTACATGTGAAGGGCACGGCCAGGGATCTGCTGGTAATCCAACCAAACAGGTTGTGAATGGATTGCCAGGAGAAGATAATGACAGGCAAATAGCCTCCTGTTTAGTTAGGTTTGCCAGGGTGACCCATATGTTAGTCTTGGGCTGAAGTGGGGCCCATGCCTGATGGTTTACACTGTCCACAAAAGAAGCAAAAATTAATAAAGCAATAGCATAAAGTTTCCATCTCACCCTGATCTTTCCAGGCACTATTTTGAACCACCCGGCCATCATGTCTGTCACAAACTTTTAAGAATATCTCTTCTTTCTCAGATTTAGCTTCTTTAGGTTCTTCAAACAATCCTTCCACACTTGGTTGGGATCCTGACCTTCTGAAATAGGACCTATCACACTTGACTGTGACAGAGGAATATTTATACCACACTTAGTCTGCAAAATACACGACTGAGATAGCCCCAAAACACGTTTGACTAAATGTTGTGTTTCCCATCTAAACCATGCAAGGATTTTCTGTTCTGGGGATTCATACAACTGTAACCCTTGGCGGCCAGGTAGTCCTTTGAACAATTCAAGATCTCTCTGCCAAGAGTTAAACTGCCGATAGAAACTACACTTTCTACACCACAATTCAGATAATCGGGATTGATGTACCCACTTAGTTTCCTGACAACCTCCACAAAAAAGCAGTATCCATGCAGCACAATATCTATCTTGACACTTAATACAAGCTAAATCCCTAGGCCCTTTAAATTCAAAATCAGAAAACATTGAATGCAAGCTTAATATGTTATCAATAGATTTGCACCGATCAACTGCTCGATCGATGGCAAAATCACACTGTCCTTTCAGTTCAAGAAGTATCGGTCGAAGGATGATCAACAGCCTTGTCTCCACTCGCTGACGATCCTCTTTGCTCAGTTGATCGAGGTGTTCCATCAAACACAGCTGCTCGGGTCCATTTAGCAGGTACCCACAGAGATCCTGTAGGGGTAGAAACACAAAGATACCCGCGGCCCCAATATAACACCTTAGCAGGACCTTGCCATTGTCCTGTTTTGGGATCCCTGTATCTCACCCATGCATCTTGCTTCACACCATCTGTTTCTTGTACATAGTGACAAATCACAGCAGGAACCTTATTTTCTCCGAAAACACACAAGTGGTTCAAAACAAACAAACACTTTAACAATCTTTCTTGTGGCTCTCTGGTATCTGTGTATTTACTCAGACATCTTTTCAAGGTACCATTTGCTCTCTCTACAATCGCTTGCCCTGTAGGAGAATTAGGGATGCCTGTTACGTGTTCTATCCCCCACATTTACATGAATTGCTTTATTCTTTTGCTACAGTAAGCAGGCCCATTATCTGTCTTGATGCACTGTGGCACTCCCATTACTGCAAAACAACTGCTGAGATGTCTCTCTACCTGCCCTGCTTTCTCACCAGTCTGTGCTGTGGCCCATATAAAATGACTGTAAGTGTCTATGGTAACATGTACGTACTTCAACCTCCCAAACTCTGCCACATGTGTGACATCCATCTGCCAGGTCTCATTTGTGCTCAGCCCTCTTGGGTTAACTCCCAGACCTAAGCCACAGCCTCCATTATGATGACTACATATAGGACAGGCTTTGACTATTGCCCGTGCCTCCTCCATAAGTATTTGAAATTCTCTATGAAGGCCTTTTGCATTCTGGTGGAACATGGAGTGTGCCTCTCTGACTATAGTTTGTTTGGGAATCGGAGTTGTTGTGTGACTGAGACTAATTTATCTGCTCGCATGTTACCTTCTCCCAGACCAATATCCCATTTGTGACTTCTGATATGGATAACACAAAAAGAATGCTTTCTTAGCTTAATTGCTCTCTGTAGTTGCATAAACAGCTCATGTAACCTCCTGTTCTGAACCTCTTTTATAGAGGCATCCTCTATTTGCTCACACACTCCTGCAACATACAAAGAATCTGTTACAATGTTTAGAGGTCCAGAGAAATGCATCATGGCCCATACAACAGCCAATAGCTCCATCATTTGCAAAGTGTCCACCTCAGTAGCTCGGAGTATGTGATGATGCCATTGTCCCTTTTCTCGCCAGGTCACTGCTGCAGTTTTGGATTTTCTTCCTGCATCTGTGTAGACAGTTGTAGCATCCGATAAGGGCTTTAGTGATTTCTTTGGACACTGAATCCAACCCCACTGTCCTACCCAATTCAATGGTACATTGGGAATATCATCAGTGGCAGTCACGCTACCGGCTCCCAACAGGGCCTCTTGTAACTCCATACTGTTTGTCAGGTACCATGTCAATGTATCCTTTTTCATTGGCATCTGTATCTGATCAGGTTCCTTTCCCATAATCTGTATTGTCCGTTCACGACCCTTTTTGAGCAGATCAGCTAAACTTTCAATTTTCTGAAGAAGGGTTTTATGTTGTTGAAGTGGAGGAGATATCCATTCCAAGGCCCATGTCTCCCCTGTTTTTCTGTTATGCTGAGTAAGTGCACCCAGTAAAAATTTTGGGCCACACCAAACCGTCAGCTGTACAGGGAGATCAAGATCACGTCTCCGAACACTGCCTTGTGTAACACAGTCCAATATCAGCTGCAGTGTCTTAACCTGTTCAGGGGTTATACGAACAGGCTGTGCCGGATCAGTCCCCTTCAGTAAAGGTCGAAGCTCATCTAAGAGTTCATTAGGGATACCAACAATGGGGCGTAGCCACTGTAGGTCCCCCAGTAATTTCTGAACATCATGCAATGTATGTAATTTAATGTTTAATTGCAACTTCTGAGGGGTAACAATTTGATCAGTAAGTGTCCACCCCAAATATTTCCACGGTGCAGATAACTGAATTTTCTCAGAAGCCACAGTCAGTCCATGGAGCTTCAAAGCATCGTGTATTGCCTGAATTTGTTGACGCGCAAAAGGTTCTGGTTGTGCAAATAAAATATCATCCATATAATGGTAAATGATTGTGCCAGGCCAGGCATGCCGTAAGGGTTGTAAAGCTGCAGCGACATAAAGTTGACACAAGGTGGTGCTGTTGCGCATGCCCTGGGGTAGAGAAACCCGTTCAAATCTCTTGTCCGGCTCTCCCCTGTTTAAAGCCGGCAGAGTGAATGCAAACCTCCGAGTGTCTCGAGGATGCAGAGCAATAGTAAAGAAGCAGTCCTTCAGATCAATAATCAAAAGTGGCCAGTCCCTTGGCAGCATAGCCGGGTTAGGTAATCCGGGTTGCAAGGCTCCCATAGGCTCCATCTGTTCATTCACAGCTCGCAAATCATGTATTAAGCGATACTTTCCCGACTTCTTTTTAATCACAAAGATGGGCGTGTTCCATGGACTTGTTGACAGCTGTAAATGTCCTTGTTTATATTGTTCGTATACCAGCATGTGAACCTGTTTGAGACTTTCCCTTTTTAAAGGCCACTGCTTAACCCATACCGGAATGTTCGTGGTCCAGGTTAATGGGATTGGGAAAGTCCATGCAATGGCCTTTAGCCTAAAGGGTGTTCATTTGTCAGTACTACACCCATCTGAGCCAAAATGTCCCGACCAATAAGGCACTGCACAGTAGGAGGCAAAGGTACAACTGACAAAACACCCCGTACAGTTTTATTCTCAATAGTCACAGATAGCATGGGTGTTTTTCTTGCAAGTGTCAGACCTCCAACTCCGGTTACTGGCATCGTGGTTGACTGCAATGGCCAATTGTGGGGCCAGAAATCCGGACTCACAATGCTGGAGTCTGCGCCGGTATCTAACAGTCCTACCAAGGTTTGCCTTTCGCCCTGATAATCCAAAATTACAGTGCGCTTTGGCCGTTCATTTAAATTCATTGTCAAAAGAGCAAGGCCTCCAGTGGATCCGAATCCATGCTCTCCTCTGGACTGTGCCTGACGAGGGGGTACAGTTTTAGCCAACTGTTGCAAAGGAATTAATTGAGCTATCCTTTGTCCTTTTTCGATACGCATTGGTGGAAAAAGAGTATGCACCATAATGGAAATCTCCCCTGTATAATCAGCATCTATCACTCCAGATAAAACAAATAATCCCATCATTGTAGCCAAGGAACGCCCTAAAAGCAAAGCTCCCATAGGTAATCCATCAATAATAAGTGGTCCCTTTACCCCAGTTGGAACCTTTTCTGGGTGAGTAGTTATCAGGGTTACTGTCTGCTGCTGCTGCCAGGTCCACTCCGAGGCTCCCGGTGGTGGCGGGCTGGAGGCTGGTTGAGCCGAGGAGGTGACAGCTGCTATTTGTGTCTGGGCGCGGGGAGCTGGTGGCCGGGAAGCAGAGCTGTGCCGGGCAGCCGCAGAGCGGGCGGACCTCCCGGAGCCCGCTGCTCCACAGGGGGCGGGAGGCCCGTCCTGCCGCCCCCTCGGCTCGGGGGTCGGGGCGGCTGCGGAGCGGAGCGGGACGGGAGGCGGCCGCGCTGCAGCTGTTAAGTTGCCCAGGACCGGGGCCGGCACGAGCCTCTCCGGCGGGGCGGCTGCGGGCGGCACAGCTGGAGTACGCGCGGCGCGGGGGCTGCTGCCCAAAGCAGGAGCTGATAGCTGCAGGGAGCTGCTGTCTGGAGCAGGAACTCGTGTCGGCAGGGAGCCGCCGCTTAACGTAGATGCCGGTGCCGGCAGGGGACCGCCATATGGGGCAGGAACCGAAGTCGGCGAGGGGGTGCAACTTAAAACAGGCGCTCATGTCGGTGGGGCCGTGTTGCTTAGAGCAGGCGCCGATGGGGGTGGAGAACTGCCGTTTAGAGCAGGAGCTAGTGTCGGCGGGGACCCAAACCAGTCTCTGTAACTCCTGTTTCTTTCACGGGCTGCAGTAGTCTGCTGGGCAGCTCTTTCCTCTGCCTGGTATTTCAAGAATTCAGCATGCATGAGTCGCCATAAATCTCCTAACTTTCTTGTGGCTTTATCAGCATCTATGACTGCCTGCCACAACTAATCCCCAAATATACGGCAGTCTGATAACCTGTGCACTGTGCAAGGAGTCTGAAAAAGTCTTTGAGCATACCCATGAGCTAACAACCCATGAAGCTCTTTCTACAAATCTATACCCGTAACCTTACGCTTATATAAAAAGCTAGAAAATAAATTATATGCTGCTTGCCTTTCTTTATCTGCGTTAAATGATAACAGTGCACTTCTTGCAGCTCTTTCAGGCTCCGGCAGCACGTATCAGCTGGGCCCCCCTCTGGGGTCACCCGGGGCTCGGCACCTTCCCTTTTTCAGCGGTGCTTTTGCCGTCCTCAGCTGCGATAGGACCTGAATTCCGCTCACGCTGCCGACTGTGGCTAGTCCCGACTTCCGGGGTCACCATTTGTCGTGAACGGTGGGAGAAATGCGACACACCATATGCATGAATAGCAAATCCCAAAGTTTATTGAAAACCCACACATATTTATATTGGTGTTAATGAAGCTCATACATATTGCAAAAGCTGAGCTCATTATTGGTTAAAACACACTTAGATCAACCATGCCTACTTCTATCTTCTAACAATTATTTTGCTTCTATGTTTGCATTCTTCTAACTTTTCTACCTAAGATAACTACATTTTCTGGCAAGCGATTTTCTCCCCCGTCTTCCCGTTTCAGAGAAGGTCACTGTGACCTTTGTCAGTGATTGGACACTGGTTGCTCAGTTCCCAGCTTGTTTCCCCTATCCTTATCCATCGGTATCACATCAAAATGTCCTTTCTCAGCTAACCAATTATCCAAAAAGCTCTCTACACCCTTGGCTCCACAAGGCTCTGAAGTGCCACAAAAGACCTTTGGTTCCACAAGGCCTCAAAGTGTAAAAATGACCTCCATGGTTTCATGAGGCCCTGTTGTGTCACAATGGACCTTTGGTTCCATGAGGCCCCAGAGTGTCACAATGGTATCCTTGGTTCCACTGGACCCTTCATCCCCTGGAGACCCACAGGGTTCACTGGAGACCCCTTGGTTCCATGAGGCCATGCCATGCTGTAATGGCCCTTTGGTTCCATTGGGTCCCAAAGTGTCAGAATAGTCTCCATTGTTCCATAAGGCCCCACAAAGTCACTGTCATGCCCTTGGTTCCACAGGGCCCCACAGTGGAACAATGGACTCCTGGTTCCATGAGGTTCCTAAGTCACAATGGTCTCCTTGGATCTGCAGTGTCAGTAGTAGCCCCTTGGCTCCATGTGGCCATGCTGTGTCACAATGGATTCATGGTTCCACCAGCCTTGCTGTGTCACAATGGTCCCTTGGTTCCAAGAGGTTTCTCAGGGTCGCAATGGTCTCCTTGGAGCTGCAGTATCACAATGGACCATTGGTTCAATGTGACCCCGATGTAGCAAAACGGATTTTGGTTCCATGGGGTTCTGCAGACTCAAAAAGGACCCTTTGTGCCCTGACTTTGCTCAGTGTCACAGCTGACTCCTTGTTCTAGGAGGCCCCACCACCACCAAATATCCAAAATATCAGAATAAGACTCCTTAACACTAATTTCTTTTTTAAGAGGATATCATTTATTTGGGTCTGAGGTCTAGTGAGGGATAACTCGTAACCTTATGTGGACATGTAATTCTACCAGCATCACTACATGCATATTACAATTTACCCATAAAACCCACCTCAAGTTCCCAGACTCAGTCCTTCGATTTTCTGTCACTGCAATCTTGAGCCAAATGTCTTCTTCTTGTCTTCCAACTATCCTTGGTGAGAAAGCAGCACCTGAATGCCTTATTCCTGTACTAAAAGTTCACAGGCACAGTGAAAATTGAATTAACCCTTTTGATATCAGGCCCATGGCTTTGTGTGGGCAGGCAGAGGCAGGCAGGAGGCAGAGCTGTCAGCAAAGGAAGGGCCCAGCCAGGTGGGGCAGCCAGGGGATGCCCACAGCCTGCAGGGACAGAGGTGCAGGGCAGGGACAACGTAGGACAGCCTGGGCTGCACAGGGCACAGGGATGGGCAGCAGCTGCAAGACAGCCCTGACAGAGCCAACTTGGGCAGCACTTTGGCCATGGCTGCTGGCCCTGGGCCTGAGGCCACAAGGGGACAAGTGACCCTTGCAGGCCTGGGGCCTCATTGCCTCCTTGTCCCTGCTCAGCAGCCTGGCAGGGGCCGCCCCATTCTCCTGCCCTTGGCATTGCCCATCCCCACATGCCAGTGCCCATCCCGGGAAGAGCCCTGAGCAATGAGGGAGGGACAGGATCTGCCGGGCCAGGGGCTGGGGCTCAGGCCTGGCCCTTTGCATTCTTGGAACACATCCAGGTTCACTCAGCACCAGAGACACCTTTGCCTTGCTTGTCCCCAGCTGTCATCACTGCCTCCAGAGTTCTGCTCTGACTGGAACCTGGGGACACTTTCTCAGTCGTGTCCCTGACAGGGATCTCTTCAAAATACAAGAAACTTCAGAGTTTCAATGCAACTGAGTTCTTGAGGTTTTTGTGACATCACTGAGGGGGTTGTGACATCACAGATCTGGCTGTGACATCCCAGAGTAGGATATGAGGCCATAGAGCAGACTGCCATCGCAGAGCAGCTGTATCACATCATAGGGTGACATCTCAGAGTTGGCTGTGTGACATCACAGAGGCTGTGTGACATCACAGGGGCTGTGTGACATCACAGGGGCTGTGTGAGGTCACTGGGGAGGTCACTCTGCCCCAGCCCCCCTCACAGTTCCCCCCAGAGCAGTCCAACCCTGCTCGTGCACAGCGGGGTCCCCTGTCCCCCCAGGTCCCCCCGCCCCCGGCGCCGCAGCCTCCCCCAGAGGATGTTCCATGAGATCAACCCCAGAGCCTGACACGGGGACGGGGGGCCGGGGCCCTGGGGGTGGCACAGGGGGACAGGGACCCCCCGGCAGCGTCCCCGTGTCCCCCAGGGCCAGAGCCTGGGCCAGGGCTCCTTCACCCTGTTATTAACGAGGCCTTGAGAGCGCTGAAAAAATCCCCAGCAAGGGATCAGCAAAAACCAGATTTAATATTAAGGGAAAGCAGCACAAAGTTCCTTGGCAAGAGTCATTCTGCTCCTGACTGGACACTTCAGGGATAGCAGGGAAACAAAGCAACAACAAAACCAAAAGAATCCAGGCAATCAAACCAGAAATGAAGTTGGAACAGTCCCTGTGTGTGTGTATGTGTGTGACACAAGGACAGTGAAGGCAAGGATAAAAGGAACATGGCCCAAAAGCTTAACAGAGCTCAAACTTACCGGGACTTAACTTATACCTTAATCTCAACTGATACCTTAAATGTCACAATTTAGCCAAAACCAGCAGCTAACAGTATTTAAGATAAATTATAACCTATGACTTTGCAATTTAACAGAGGATTAATATTTAACAGTACTTAGCCTAATAACTTACATTAAAATAACAACTTAGCAAAAGAACAACACTTTGCAGCGTTTAACTTCACATAGACCTTTTGACTTAACCTTGCCTACAGGCAATGTTTCATCCTGGGCGCACTTGGCATCAACAGCTTTCTTTGGCAGTGTGAGAACAGGGATGTTGTGCCACTGAGGGAACAAAATCAGTTCCCAGGGCTGCTCCTAAAGAAAGCAGGAGCTGGTTGGGCAGCAACAGTGCCTGGAACCAAGGGACCATTGTGACACTGTGGGGCCCTGTGAGACCAAGGGACGATTGTGACTCTGTGGGGCCCTGTGACACCAAGGGACCATTGTGACACTGTGGGGCCTCATGGAATCATGGAGAGCACTGTGACATTGCTGAACCTCATGGAACCAAGGGGACTGTACTGACTCTGTGTGGCTCCATGGAATGTAGGGATCCTTGTGACACTGAGAGGCCTCATCAAACCAAGGGTCCGTTGTGAAATCTTGGGGCCTCCTGAAACTGTGGAGACCATTGTGACACTTTGGGGTGTCATGAAACCAAGGAGCCATTGTGACACTGCTAGACCCCATGGAGCCAAAGGTCCATTGTGACATTGCAGGGCCTCATGGAACCATGGAGAGACCATTAGGACACTTCACAGCCTCATGGAACCAAGGGGCCATTGTGACACTGCAAACCCCCAGGGTCTAAAGGTCCATTGTGACATTGCAGGGCTCATGGAACAGGGTCGACACATGACATCGTGGGGCCTGTGGAACCGTGGCGACCATTGTGACACTGCAAGTCCTCATGGAATTGTTGGGATCATTGTGGCACTTCGGGGCCTTATGGAAACTGGGGGCTAGTGTGACATTGTGAGACGCCATTGAACCAAGGGTCCATTGTGACACTGCAAGTCTTCCTGTAATCAAGGAGTGTTTGTGACACTGCTGGATCCCATGGAAACAAGTCACCCTTATAGCACTGTGGGGCCTCGTGAATCCAAGGCACCATTGTGACCCTATGGGGCACCATAAAACCAAGGGAAAACAGATCAGATCTGGCTGGTTTGGCCTCCCAGGAGCCACGTGACTGGTCCAGCTGACCTTGGCATGCTGAGGGTCACTTTTCATCTGCTGCTGAAACAATGGGGCTTTGTGCTTTCCTTCCTATGGAAAAGAAATCTCCTTCTTCTACGGGCACCCATTGCCAGAATTGGGACTTCACCTCCAAATTTCCTTATATCCAGGGATTCTTCCAATAGGAATATTGCCAGGACAAATCTGTCTAGCAGTGGTTTCACAAGGATCACTTCCCATCTGTCCCCAAAACACTGGGGAAGGCTTTGTGCTTTCCTTCCTATGGAAAAGAACTGTCCTGCTTCGCCAGGTATCCCTGGCCAAGATTGGGTTCCACCTACCCTAAATCGAAAGACTGCTCCCAGACAAAATCTCCCATTCCTGACAAGTCTGACAGACCTTGGCCTAGTGAGGATCTCACCTGCCTTCCACACACAGGGGCTCTGTGCTTCCCTTCCTGTGGAAAATAATTTTCCTTCTCATCCAGATGCCCATGGCCAGAATTGGGATTTTACCTGCAACATTGCCTTACTGTAAGAGACTGGAGGAGGTTCTTGGTTCAAAACATTTTGTGTGTGGGGGACGAAGGGGCAGATCCAGCCTTGCCCTGCCCTGGAACCCCAGCCCTGCCCTGCCCTGGAACCCCAATCCCCCCAGAGCCTCTATCCCAGCCCAGCAGTGGCTGCCAGTCCCTGGCACAGCACAGGCAATGCTCCACAGCCACCTCTGCAGCCCCCAGCCCAGCTCCTGAGGGACCAAATGAGCCCAAGCCCCACCTGGGGGAAGGGCCCAGGGAGACCAAGGGGTATTTAAGGCTGACCACAAGGCAAGCACATATCTTGACCCTACCTCCTCTTGGAATTTCCATCTGAACTCTGCTGGAATCCAGGAGTTGCAAGCTCTGTCTGTGCTTCTCTCAATCTTATTTTTCTTTCTCTCACTCTGAGAAAGAGGAAGAAAAATACTTCTTCTATTTTTGTCCTCTTGCAAATTTTGATTAACATGAAATTGCACAGGCTTAGAGTTTGTGAAGTTGAATGGGCCAAATTAATGTTTTGAGAAGTGTTTTTTGTTGATTGAATATCCTATTAAACCTTTTGTGAAAATTTCTTTGATTTTCTAAAGTTGCCAGTAAAGGCTGTTTGGTTGTTTTGAGCTCTTGAGGATTTCCTGTCAGTATTTCTCCAGTGTGTCCAACTTAGGGTACAGAAACAATTGTAATTCCTCTTAAATGTATCCTTGAGAGAGTTTTTTAGTGGATGGGAGTCAGGGTTTGTGTGTCCTGCTTGGCCCAGCCCAGGCAGGGCTTTCCCAGCCACATTCCACACTCCATTGCCCAGCTGGAGCCGCTGGTGCCTCTGAGTTGTGCTGCCCCAGCCCCAGGGACGCTCTCCTTGTCTGCCCATTCCCCCACGGTCTCTGGGCAGGGATGGCCTCACTGGGGGCTGCTGACATCCTCAGCAACTTGGAGGCTGCTGCTGAATTTCACTGCTCCAGAGGCTTGTTCAGCCTTCAGCTCTTCAGTGCAGGAATTCAGTGTCCCAGGGCTCATGAACATTGAGAACACCTGAACAAGCCAAGCCTCTGGGAATCATTTAATTTTAATTTTCAAATCCTTTGTGGTTAAGTAGATCTCAGTAGTGTATTGAAACTGAACACATGATATTTAAAAAGACAGCGAGAAAAGATTTTTTAAGTCCTGTTTAGTTTTGCTTTCCTGTTTATAAATCGATATGTGCAATCTCCAACTGACACTGAATCCAGGTACCTCCTCATGCAGTTTGAATGGATATGAAAATCAAGACCCTTCATGGCTGACAATCAATCAGACTCTGTCCCTACCCCCAGCCCACCATTTCCCCCATCCAAGCCCTGGCACTCAGAGCAGCCTTGTGCAAATCTCAGCTCCCTCCAGCCCAGGCTGCACCTGCAGCTTTCAGCTCCTTGGCTCCAACTCCCACCTGCTTTCCTTGCAGAAGGAGCTGCCCGAGACACAGAGGGATGTTCATTTCTTGTCAGCCAATAAAGCCAAGGGAAGGCACAGCTCCATCAAATGCAAAAGTCATTCCTCTGCTGGATATTAAATCCACTTTGCACAGCAGACAATCTCAGAGCAATGGAAAACACCTTCTGTGCCCAGCACAGATCCCAAGTTCCCCCCAAACCCTCCCTGTCCCGATTCTGCCCAGATTTGCTCTTTGCACACATGAGTCACAGGCTGAAGTCAGGAGCTCCCTCCATGCCCAGAGGGAGGAAAAGAGAGAAAGGGGATGAAGAGCTCTCCTGTGCAGAGCCAAGGTCCAAGTGCAGCCCCTGCAGTGGGAACCACAACTCATCAGGTTTGTGTCCTTTGGGCTCAGGGCCTGGTGACACTCAGAGGCACAGAAAGGTTTCTTGCCAACAAACACAAGTTGAACATTTGAACAGTTTAATAACCATCAGAGCTCTTCCCTCAGCTTTCTGTGATGTCCCAGCAGCATCTGACATGTCCCCCATCCCCAAAGGGATTTCTGTACTGGAACAGTTTTAGGAAAAGACATAAGAAAAGGTAATTAAGTGATAGATATAAACACAATTAACATGTTGACTAATGTGATATTTATTTGAACTTCAGAAAGACTGGGCAACTCCCTGCAGATCAAAGCATGAAACCAGTCAGTTAAGAGGCACTTCAATGACCAGATCTGGAGGAAGAAAATCTGAGAGCAGAGGAAGGATATAGATCCAGCTGCTGTAGAGAAATCCTTAGACATGGGCATTTAAAGTGGAGAGCTTGAAACATGCGAAAAAAGAAGGAGAGGAAATAAAAAACTGCATACTGATGACACAAGTTGATGGGAAGATCAGTATTTCTTCTCTGAATAGAAATGAAAATCAAGATCCTTTATGGCTGACAATCAAGAGCTCTTTGTGCCCACCCCCTCCCCACCATTTCCATCATCCAACCCCTGGCACTCCTATGGATCAGTAATGGTGTGGCCAGCAGGAGAAGGGCAGGGATTCTTCCCCTGTGCTTGGCACTGGTTGGGCATCACCTGGAGTGCTGTGTCCAGTTCTGGGCCGCCCAATTTAGGAAGGACATGGAGGGGCAGGAGCGTGTCCAGAGAAGGGCAGCAAGGCTGGGGAGGGCTCTGGAACACAAGTCCTGTGAGGAGCAGCTGAGGGAGCTGGGGTTGTTTATCCTGGAGAAGAGGAGGCTCAGGGGAGACCTCATCACTCTCTACAACTCCCTGACAGGAGGGTGCAGCCAGGTGGGGGTCGGGCTTTTTTCCCAGGGAACAGTGACAGGACAAGAGGACACAGCCTTCAGCTGCACCAGGGGACATTTAGGCTGAACATTAGGAAATATTCTCCACACAAAGGGTGATGGGGAATTGGAATGGGCTGCACAGGGAGGTGGGTGAGTCTCCGTCCCTGGAAGTGTTTAAGGAAAGACTGGATGTGGCACTTCGTGCCATGGTCTGGGTGACAAGGTGGTGTTGGGTCCCAGGTTGGACTTGATGCTCTCCAAGGTCTTTTCCAGTCTCGTTGATTCTCTGATGATTGTGACCCTGCAGGGCCCCGGGGAAGCAAGGGGCCATTGTGACACTGCGGGGCCTGGTGGCACCAAGAGGACCATGGTGACACTGTGTATGACATGGCAGCACAGAGCCAAGGGGCCATGGTGACACTGCAGGGCCTGGTGGCACTAAGATGACCATGGTGACACAGAGCACAGGGGCCACTGTAACACTGTGGAACTAAGGAGAGCATTGCTGCACTGCCAGACCTTATGGAACCAAGGATCCATTGTGACACTGCAAGGCCTGGGGGGATGAAGGGCCCATGTGACACTTCAGGGCCCAAGGATCCAAGGGACCATTGTGACACCAAGAGGTCCCATGTAACCAAAGGAACATTGTGACACTCGGAAACAAATTGAATGATGGAGACCATTGGAACACTCAGGGGCCTCATGGAACCATGGTGACACCAAGTTGGCTGGGAGAGTGGATCTGCTGGAGGGTAGGAGGGCTCTGCACAGTGCCCTGGACAGGCTGAAACCAAGGCCCAAATCCAACAAGGTGAGGTTTAACAAGTCCAAGTGCCGGGTCCTGCACTTTGGCCACAACAACCCCTGCAGCACTACAGGCTGGGGACAGAGTGGCTGGAGAGCAGCCAGGCAGAAAGGGACCTGCAGGGACTGATGGACAGCAGGCTGGACATGAGGCAGCAGTGTGCCCAGGTGGCCAAGAAGGCCAATGGCTCCTGGCCTGCATCAGGAATGGTGTGGCCAGCAGGATGAGGACAGAGATGGGCTGTTGGCAGGGGAGGGAACAGGGGTGGGCAATGGGAAGAAATTTGTACCAGGGAAGAGTAAAGAAGGCAAAGGAAAGGCAGAAGAAATGCTGAGGGCAGTTTGGGGGTGGCTGCCAGGCAGCCCTGGCTCTGAGCAACAGCGTCTGCAGTGGCACAGGAAACTCCCAGCTGATGGGAACAAACTTTCTGGCTGAGTGCAGAGGCCAGGACAAAGCTGAGTGGTTTCCCTGGTGTCCCCCAGCCCTGGCTGGCCCCAGGAGCTGATGGCATTTGTGCTCCCTCAGGTTCATGTCCCCACAGCAACAGCATGGGGGTGCTGGCCCTGCTGTGTGCAATGCAAACAGGGGCTGCTGAGGCAGTGCTGCCGTGTCTGTGCCTGCAAGGATGGGGCACCTGTGTGAGCTGGGGGAGAGGCCAGGGCTGCAGAGGGGGGATGTTGTTGGCAGCTGCATGAGGACGCTCTGGGACGCTGCCCTGGGCTGTGCAGCGCACTGGGCATGGATCAGCCCCTGCTCTGCTGCTCCTTCCCGTCTGGCCCAGGGCCCTTGCAGAGCCCCAGCCATGCTGTTTGCCCCCAGCCTGCCCACGGCCAGCCTGGGGCTGCTCACGGGGGTTTCTGTGCTGAGCATTGGCCTGGCCGTGTTCTTGAGAGAGCCTGGGCAAGGAGCCTGGAGCCCCCAGGGCCTGGCCTGAGGCGTCAGCGCTGCCCCAGCAGTGCCCATGGCCTGTCCCTGCTGCAGCCCTGGCACTGCCACCCCCAGGGCTGTGCCCGGCCCCGAGAGCACTCAGGCCCTGCAGCAACACCAGGGCCACCAGGGCAGCGGGGCAGGGCCACGGCAGCAGCACTGGCAACACCAAGTGCTGCTGCTGCTGCTGCTGCTGGGCACAGCTGCTGGGCCAGCACTGATCTGCCCCAGCTCTGCACACAGACATTGCTGCTGCAGCTCCAGAGAAGGCAACAAAAGGGCATCTCTGCAGAAAACTCTGCTGGGAGAGATCCTTTAGTTCCTTTAATGCCACCAAGAGCACAACCCACACTGACACAGTCTGTGGCCACAGGGAAGGTGGACAGAAATGAAATGAGAAATGGCACCAAGATTGACATTTCTTTGTTCACAATATGAAAATACTAAAACAAAGGAAAAGAACCTCCAAAATTAAATCAACAGGAAGGATCAAATATAACTTTTATTTCAAGTGATTTGCAGAAATTGGCCAGCAGATTAATGTTTCTGAAACCATCCTATCATCAGTCTCCACACTGCAGCCTTCAGCTCCTGGTTCCTCAGGCTGTAGATGAGGGGGTTCAGGGCTGGAGGCACCACCGAGTACAGAATTGACAGGGCCCCATCCAGGCATGGGGAGGACATGGAGGGGGGCTTCAGGTAGGAAAATATACCAGTGCTGAGGAATAGAGAGACCACGGCCAGGTGAGGGAGGCAGGTGGAAAAGGCTTTGTGCCGTCCCTGCTCAGAGGGGATCCTCAGCACAACCCTGAAGATCTGCACATAGGAGAAAACAATGAATGCAAAACATCCAGAAAATAAACAGGCACTAACAGCAAGAAGCCAAAGTTCCCTGAGATAGGATTTGGAACAGGAGAGCTTGAGGATCTGAGGGATTTCACAGAAGAACTGGCCCAGGGCATTGCCATGGCACAGGGGCAGGGAAAATGTATTGGCCGTGTGCAGCAGTGAATAGACAAAGGCACTGGCCCAGGCAGCTGCTGCCATGTGGGCACAAGCTCTGCTGCCCAGGAGGGTCCCGTAGTGCAGGGGTTTGCAGATGGACACGTAGCGGTCGTAGCACATCATGGTCAGGAGGGAAAGCTCTGCTGAGATGAAGAACGTAAAGAAAAAGAGCTGAGCAGCACATCCAGTGTAGGAGATGTTGCTGGTGTCCCAGAGGGAATTGTGCATGGCTTTGGGGACAGTGGTGCAGATGGAGCCCAGGTCGCTGAGGGCCAGGTTGAGCAGGAAGAAGAACATGGGCGTGTGCAGGTGGTGGCCGCAGGCTACGGCGCTGATGATGAGGCCGTTGCCCAGGAGGGCAGCCAGGGAGATGCCCAGCAAGAGGCAGAAGTGCAGGAGCTGCAGCTGCCGTGTGTCTGCCAATGCCAGCAGGAGGAAGTGCCTGATGCAGCTGCTGTTGGACATTTGCTGGGGCTGCACATGGAGACCTGTTCATGGAGAAAGGGCAGTGACAAGTCAGGAGAGGCTGCTTTGAGCCAAACCTGGGCCATTCCCTGCAGACTGCCCCGCTGGACTCACCCAGCCTTGTTCCTGCTCTGGGAAAACCTTCACCCAGGTCCCTGCCTGAGCTCCAGTTGTGCTGGCTGAGTGTGCCAGGAGCAGCCAGGCCTGTGCGTGGGGGCTCTCAAGGAGCCATTCCTGCCCTACTGTCCTGGGTTTGTGGCCATGAGGCAGAGGGACAAGGCTGGATATTCAAGATTTGTCAGGGGAATCACTCCTAATGCAGACAGGCTTGGTAGCATCTGCACTCACAGTCCTACAGGACATGGATGGCAGGAGCTGGTTTAAGGAATTGTTTTCCTACCCACACATCATTCCTGGCTCTCTGAGGTCACAAATCCCCAGCATTTCTGCTGCACTCAGAGTTTGCCACTGAGAGATGGGAGAGGCAAAGGATTCCCTGTGGCTGAGGGAAGGTGAGGGGCTGGATGGGCTTGTTCCCAACTGCCCTGGCTTTGCACCTTGGGCTGCAATCAGAGCACAGTCACACTCCTGGATCACCCTGGGATAAACCAGACCCTGCCCAGAGCAGAGGGATCCCTGAGTGTCTCACCCTCTCTCAAGGTCTCTGGGCAAGGTCTCAGCACCCCCTTGTGCCAAGGACACTCACGGCTCCCTGGGCAAACCCAGCAGCATTTCCTCAGCTGTGGCAGCTCTGCCCTTCCCCGTGGGACATTCAGGGAACTCCCAGAGGCTCTGGCACAGATCTGCACCCAGGAGGGCAGCTCAGAGCCTGGCAGGGCACAGCAAGGAGATCCCTGGCTGTGCCCATGATGGGATCTCAGGGAGGGGGCTCAGCTCATTCCCCTTTGCCATGGACTGCTTTGCCCACAGCCCCACAGGTGCCAGGGAAGCTTGGACACCCCATTGCCATGGACAGCCCTGCCTGGCAGGAATGCCAAGGGCAGTGCCTGACTCAGCTGCTGCAGATGCCAGAGCCTCCCTGAGAGCAGCAGATAACAGTGCCAATGTCAGGGCAGGGCAGAACCAAGAGCAGATGTTGTGGTGCTGTGCCTGAGAGGGCAGGGCAGAGACAGCCGGGCACTCAGGACAGTGTTCCCGTGCCCAGCTGTGCCCGGCACCTCCCACACACCAACAGTGCCCTCCTGCCCCAGCCCTGCTCTCTTCAGCCCCCTCTCCTTCCCTGAGCATCTCCCTGGGCCTGGACATTCCCTCCTGAGAGGAGCCTTGTCCCTGCCAGCGCTCACAGAGCCCATGCCAGCCTGTGTGCCCTGGCTGGGGCCCTACAGAAACCTGCCTGTGTGCAGGGCCCTGGCTGGGGCAGGCTCTGTGTGCAGCTGGGCAAGGGCAGCTCAGGAGAGCCCTGCTGGGCCCTGCAAAGGTGATGCTGCTGCTGTGCAGGGCTGAGGAGTGGCTGAGGGCCCTTTGGGAGGCTCCCAGCAGAGACACTGATCAACTTAATTTACAGTTCTGCAGTCCCTGTAAAAGATCAAACATTCCTTTGATGATTCTGCTGTGTCCCTTTCAACTCAGAATGTTCTGTCATTCTGGGATTACAATTCCTGTTCTGCTTCTCTCATCCCCTTGTTTTTTAAAATCAAAAGAGAAAAAAATCCCCTTGCAACAGTGTTAGAACAGTAAAGTAAAAACCAGATATTAATTGGAAGCTTCCAGGTGTCCCAGTGGGGATGGGGCACACCCGGCCCCTGATTTCAGCAATTTATTAAGGTTGATTAATTAGGATATTGAACAGGAACATCCTATAGGAGATTCACTTACCCCAGTTACACATTCCTGGCTCAATCCATTGGAGTAGGTCCAAGGGCTTCTTTGCCTTCACTTTTTGTTATGACTGCTCACATTCTGGTCAAAAAACAAAATGTTCTTCTTGTAGGTCCTCTTCCTGATAATAAAACTATACAGGATACTATATGTTTTGTATACTATATGTATTTCAGGAATGCATTTAGACAATCAGTTTATTTTTCTAAAATCAAAGAAAAAGGTTAGGGAAAATAATAATGTTAATAAAGGATTATAGTTATAGATTTATATAATAGTAATAGAGTCCATTAAGAGTTTAATAGACTTAAAAAAGGAATATATATTTAAAATTATGTAATAGTAATTTATAGAGCTACAAATATACGAAAATTGTATAAAGTAAAAAAAAATCTTTTTGTAATCACCCCAGTGTTCCCATCCTTCTTCAAGCAGGAAATTGAAAACACTCTCAGGAAAGCTCCTGATCTTTCCAGCAATCCCAGGCTTACCTTCTTTGGGAAGTGCCCTCCGGAGCTGTGCCCAGGCTGGTCTGGAGCTGGGAGCAGCCCTGCCCCACCCAGCCCCTCTCAGCAGCAGCCCCTGCCCTGCTCAGGGTGGCTCCTTCCCCCCAGAGCTTCTCCCCAGCGCTGGGAGCAGCTGCCAGGGCTGGCTGAGAGCTGTCCCTGGCAGGCAGCAGAGTCCCTGCCCCAGCACAGCGCCCTGGGCTGCAGGACCCTGCTCTGCAGGACAGCCCTGGGCACCCCTGGCTGCTCTGCACAAGAGACAAGCAGAGAATGTACTCACAGGCTCTGCAGGCATTGGCATGTTCCAGCTTGAGGAGATGTCTCCAGGAGCTGCAGCTGCACTGTCCTGCAGCCAGAGGTTCCTGTGCCAAGGGCTGGCAGTGATTGTGCCCCAGGCACTTCTCAGCCCCTTGCCAGCCCTGACTGATTGAAGCTCTCTGTGCCTCTGTGCTGTGCCCGGGCTGGCTGCAGGCAGTGCCCCAGCCCTGCTGGGCTGGCACAAGAGCTGCTCATCAAGAGAAATGTGCTTTTGAAGCTCTTCTGGGTGAGCAGGAGCTGCCTCTGTGCCAGGAGCCCAGCCCAGCTCAGCAGCACAGACACAGCACAAGGACTTTAATCAGCCTCTGGGGCTTTGTGCTCAGGCCCTGAACATCAGTCCCTGAGAGGCAGCTGAAGAAACCTCTGCAGAACTCCAAGGCAGAATCCAACTCCAAAGTTTCTTGGACTTTTAATGGGTCCCAGTGAGGGACACGACTGAGCAAGTGTCCCCAGGCCCCAGGCAGAGCAGAGAACTGCAGGCAGTGATGACAGGTGGGGACAAAGAGAAGCCAAGTCTTGGTGCCCTGGGGCACAGCAGGGTCTGTGCCAGCAAGGGCTGGGAGGAGACACCTTGTCCTGAGGCCCTGGGGCCTCCTGGCACAGCCCCAGCCAGGCTGGGCACTGTCAGCCCCTTGTGCTGCCCTCAGCATCCCCCCCTAGCCCACATCCCAGTGGCCTCAAGGATCTGCTGCAAGGAGTCCCTGGGGAGCCTTGCTCAGCAATGGCCCTGGGGGCTCCTTCATGCTCCCTGCAGGGACTGCAGGTTTTTCAAAGGACTTTGGCTTTGGCTTTTGCCTTGCAGTCTCTGAGAGGTTTGTGCAATCATGGCCTCCAATTATCTGCTCTAATTAGTCCCTGGAGATTCTCTGCCTGTTGCAGCATTGATTGGGACTCATTAATACTTCAGGGTACTTAAGTTCTTTAAGCTACTTCCCCTTTCCCTTTTGATACAGACTCTATGAGAAAGATTGTGCATTTACAGGCTCCAATTATCTGCTGTAATTAGTCCCTGGAGAGCCGTTATCAGTAACAACATTCAGTGGGCTCATTAATGCTTCAAGGTACTTTAGTTATTTTAAGGTTCTTGGTGTTTCCCTTTTGATACAAATTCTTTGAGAGGTTTGTGCAGTCATGGCTCCAATTATCTGCTTTAATGAGTCCCCTGAGAGCTTTGTACTGACACTCAGTGGGGCTTAGTAATGCTTTGAGCTTCTCAAATTTTTTAAGGTAGTATGGAATTTCCTTTCCACACTGAGACTCTGAGAAGTTTTTGGTCAATCCTGTCCTCCAATTGTCTCCTCCAAGGAGTCCATGAGGCGCCTGTGTTGGGGATGGACCTCACTGAGACCCATTCATGCTTTGAGACACTTTGGGGTTTTCTTCTGACTTTGACTCCTGGAAAGGTTTGTGCAATCTCCTCTCAGGCCCTGAGGTTCAAGGGCTCAGCTCCAAATGCACCACAGGGCTCATCAGGATGCAGCAAGTCCTGACAAACCATGGCTCTGCCTTGATTTCCCTCTGCTCTTATGCAGTTTATCAGGAATGTATCTGGAGTGATTTTGGTTTGCTAATTTTAGATTTCTCAGCCAATGCATCTATTAGTGCAGTGGGATCAGTGTTGGCTAATTACCATTGCACTCACTGGAATATATTTACTCATTTCCTGCTGTGAGATAGGATTAGGAGAAAGGCAAAGTAGGCTCAAAATTTTAAAAGGGTATATAGAAAAGTTTATTACCAGTAAATAGAAGAAAGAGTAATAAGAATATGAACACTTCTCCTCTCCCTACAACCTTTTCTTTCTTACTGACAATGCAAGGAGACAAATGCAAGGAGACTGAAAGTTTCAGTCAGTTTACACCATCTAGAACAGTATTTCTTCAGTTCACTTAGGGAGAGGAGTCTCGCTTTCATGCTATGGAGACTTCTCCATAAGAAAACAGTTCGCTCGTGGCTCTCAATTCCCACAAATAGCAGCTGCCCAGAAAATCTGCAATTGTGAAGTCCCTCCCATTTTTTCATAGCTTTTCCCACAGATGTTTTATGGGCCATGTCAACTAATGGGGTATGAGTTTAAAGATGAGCTGTTCAAGAGCAAAGATTCGCTTCATCTATTTCTGAAATCATCTTCATCTCTGAGAACAGAGATCTTCTTCTCTCCCTGAGGCCACAGGGTGTCACCACTCTTCTCTCTTTCTCTGTTTAAACATCTCATGGGATCACAGCTACTTCAACATTTGCCTACTTTAGCATGGAGGTTTTTGCTGAACAAGTCATCTACCCATATTTTCAATTACATATAGGGAAAAAGAGAGTCTGATATATTAATTCCATCCTTCTCCATAGCTTTACAAGAGGATTTCAGCCCCAAGATCAAGGCATCTCCTCATCCCTCCCATCTGGGACCCAACTATCTCTTCACTGACCTTGGTGTCTTCATGTTGCCCCTCTGTGTGCCTGCACTTTGTCCTTTTCTCTCACTGGAGGGAGGATGGAAGCACTGAAAGAGTTCATATCTCACCCGGGGCCTGCAGATGGTTCTGTGCCCCCGGCCGGGCTCGGTGCTTGCGGCCGGAGCTGTTTTACGATGGAGGTTTCTGCAGCGGCTGTGCTGGGGCTGTGTCAGGATGGGCCGCGCTGGGGCAGGGCCAGGATCTCAGCAGCCAGGCCAGAGCACAGCAGCAGCACGGCCGGGGCCGATGGCTTCTCCTGCCCCTGCCCGGGGCTTGCGGCTGAAGCCCAAGGGTGGCAGAATCTTGGCCGAGCTGGCCCGGCCCGGGGCTGCTCCTGGGGCCCGGTGGATCCTGGCTGGGCCCGGGCTGGCGGCGGGGCAGGGCTCAGCAGGGCCCAGATGTTCCCAACTGCAGCCATGGCCCGGCCCGGCCTCGGCCCCGCGGCCTCCCCTGCCCTGCCCGGCAGCCGATGGGGCCTGGCGGGGTCCCTGGGAAGGGGCCCGGCCCCACGGCAGGAGCCGCCCAGCTCTGCTGGAACCCTGGATGCTGAGAAATTTAAACTTTCTCTGCTGAAAGGCACAGACCTGCAAGAGAACGCTGCATTTGACCTGAGGCTGTGGAGAAGGCTTCCAAAATTGATCAATAGCATTGGGATTATGGGTGTGTAGTTGGTTAGAAGTGTATAATATCACAGAAAAATCTTAAGACTTCGGGGTTTTAGAAGATAATAATAAATATGAAGCCAGATGGAGGTTTTAGGGTGGAGATGGGTTGTTCTTCTTTACCTTCTTCCTTCTTCTTCACCTTCTTCTTCCTTCTTCTTCATGGGTTTGGGTGGTATTTTGTAATTGGACATAAAAGTCTGCATTGCAGGCTTCAAATGATCAATTATTGGGTTAAAAGGGAAAATAATTTAGGTATCTTTTCTTAATTGGATAGTTTAGCCTTAAAAGACCTTATAACAAGAGATACTTAGCCATTTTGTACCCTGCTAATGAAAGAGTGCAGAACTCACGGCCTTAAGAATGTAACATGGGTAAGAAACAATAAACACCTGAGTCTGAACACGTACTGTCATCTCAAGTGCCTTCAATCTCAAGCCCAAGAGAAGTAGAAAAAGCAAGCAGAGAACCCACATGGCCCACCTTGGCTGAGATGGGGAGCTGGGCTGGCCTTGTTACCTCTGTGCCAGCCAGAAGGGAAAGAGACCCTCCCAGGCTTTCCCATCTTTAACATGTGTCTTCACAGAGGCGTGTTCAGTTTCCTTAGTGGTTTAACAGATTGTCAATTCTCAAAGATAATTACTCATTGGTTTTTTGTCAGACATGGAGGAAACTGCTAGCAGCTTTTCTTAGAACATCACTTCTGTGATGCAAAACCACCACAACAGAACAGAGCACAGAGTTCCTTTGTCCATATGTAGTGCTCATGTGCCCGAGGCCTCAAAACCCCTCCTTAGGAGATCTCTGGGCCCTCTCCAAGGTGTTTTCACATGAAAACATTCAGCTCAGAGTCTAAGAAAATCACCAGAGGACAGGGCCAGCCTGACCTGTCTCTCCTGTCTACTTTTCTCTGGGAGAAATCCTTGGATATATGGAATTTGGGAAGCCAAGTGCTAATTTTTGTCCATGGCCCTTGGACATGAAATCTGGTTCTTTTCTGTAGGAATGAAGGAACAGAGCCCCAGTGTTTCAGGGGCAGATGAGAGGTGGCCACCAGAGGCCAAGGCCAGCCAGAGCTGGCACGTTTTTTTCTGGGAGATACCATTGCATTAAGGAAATTGTT
This sequence comes from Agelaius phoeniceus, assembly GCF_051311805.1. Taxonomy (NCBI): domain Eukaryota; kingdom Metazoa; phylum Chordata; class Aves; order Passeriformes; family Icteridae; genus Agelaius; species Agelaius phoeniceus. The sequence goes on along the minus strand of NW_027509867.1, from coordinate 6,285,817 downwards.
TAGGGAGAGTACCAAGTTTGGCAATGGGCATCTGTCACAATCTGCTCATACAAGTGGGGGTCGTGATGGTTCGTTAACTGATCTCGGAGTGCAAAAGACAACACGAAGGGGATTTCAGTATTAATCAAATACATGCACCTTTTATTGAGTGCCCACAGCAAATGCAGTAGAGGGATTTAGAAAGGATATAAAGGACAGAGAGAGAGAGAAAGAGAGGGGGTGGATATAGCTACCAAACGGAGAGACTAAATCCTCATGTGGTCCAGCCAATAGATCTGTCTTGTCAGGTCAGGGAGAATCTCAAAGTCTTGGTTTACTCAGGGGTCTATTATAGTCCTCTGCTGAGGGGGGAACAGGTAAAAGAAAATGAAGAATAAGTTTATTGAAAACGGGTACAGACAGTCCATGTTCCAAAACAGGATAAGTCAATCTCAGCAGTGAGTGAGAGCAATTGTTTTCTTGGTCCAATGACCACACCTGGGCAAACATGTCACTTCAATCAGGCCAACCCCTCCCCATGTTAGGGTTATAGGGGTCTCAGTCTCAGTCCTTGGGAGGGGGCTTCAATCTCCGTCCATCATGGTGGTCGTGAAGCAGATGAAGGATTTTCCATGGGGGACCACCAAAGTTACCCCAGAAAGTTCATTTGGCCAAGAGGTGGGGAAATTCATGGGCTATTGTCATGAAGCAGGTGCCAGCATATAGGGTGAGCTGCCCCTTTCCCTTCGAGCTCCCCTGCTCGAAGCAGCAACCATGGCAGCACTGCAAACACACCTGCAAACAATCCCTTGGTGAGCATCCACCGCAGCCAGGCCAGAACTCCAGTCAGGGTCCTCAGGGTCCCGGTCTCTGTCCTTGTGACGATCGTGAGACAAATGAGGGAAACTTCAGACCGTCTCTTACAGCATCTGAAAAGCCAGATGGTTCTTTCCATAGCAAGGAGAGCATGGAGCCCCAGTGCTCCAGGAGCTGATGAGAGGCAGCCCTTGACATCAGCCAGACCTTTCAGGTGGCCCCTGGGAGGCCAAACCATCCAGGCCTGTTCCATGTTCCCTCAGTTCCATGGGGCCCCACAGTGTCCCAATGGTCCCTTGCTTCCCTGAGGCCCTGAGGTGTCATAATGCCCCCTTGGTGACACCAGGCCCTGAAGGGTCCCAATGGTCTCCATGGTTCCATCAGGCCCCACAGAGCCATAATGGTCTCTGGGTTCCATGAAGCCCCGCTGGGTCACCACAGCCCCTTGGTTCCATGGGCTCCAGTGGTGCCACAATGATACCCTTGGTTCCATGAGGTCCCACAGTGTCCCAGTGTTCTCCATGGGAAGGGAAGAACCGAGCCCCAGTGTTGCAGGGGCAGCCACCAGAGGCCAAGGGCAGCCAGGCTTGATGGTACTGGCAGATTGTGCCTGGGAGCAACCCTTGGATATCCAGAATTTTAGAGGTGGAATCCCAATTTCAGACATGGACACCTGGAGGATAAGGATGGTTGTTTTCCATAGGAAAGAAAGCATGGAACACTGATTCCACAGTGACATTTGGGGATCTATGGGGAGCATTGGGGATCGTTTCTGCACCTCGTGAACCAACAGGAGCTTCTCTGATAAACGTTGCCTGAAGCTCCCACTGTGCCCATGACAGGAACCCCTGTGAGTGTCTGGGACATCCCGGCTCTCTGGCAGCCTGGGGACTCCTGGGATGTCACCGTGGAGCCCCCGTGAGTGCCTGTGACAGATGGGTGCCTTTGCAGCCCAAGGTGCCCTGGGATGTCACCATGGAATGGCTGTGACTGCCTCTGACCACAGGGCTCTTTACCATCCCCAGAAAGCCCTGGGAGGTCTCCATGGAGCCCCCGTCTCTACATGTGACATTCCAGCTCTGGAACAGCCTGGAGATTCTTGGAATGTCCCCATGGAACCCCTCTGAGGGCCTGTGACAAATCTGATCCTTAGCAGGCAACCATCACCAGTCCACTGTTGCTATGGTCAGTTTCCATGGCAACCATCACCAGCCCCCTGTTGCTATGCTAAGTCCCTTGGCAGCTCCATGGAGACCCCATGCCAGGGGTGGTTGCCATGGACACCAGCTCAGGCCTGCAGCCAGAGCCCATTGCCATGGCAACCATTGGCAGCCCCATCCCCAGGCTGATGGGATCCCAGAGCCACAGAATTGGCTGAGCTGGGAGGGACCCATCAGGATCCTCCAGTCCAACTGCTGGCCCTGCACAGGACACCCCAACAATGCCAGCCTGGGCCTGGCAGCACTGGCCAAACGCTGCTGCAGCTCAGAGAGCCCTGGAGCTGGGACCCTGCCCTGGGGAGCCTGGCCAGGGCCCCAGCAGCCTCTGGGCAAAAACCTTTTCCTGACATCCAACCTGAGCCTGCCCCGACTCAGCTGCAGCCGCTCCCTCCACTCCTGTCCCTGGGCACCAGAGGGAAGAGGTTCCCACAGCCCCAGCCAGGGACCCGCTCCCAAGGCTGCTGCCATGGCCACCAGGGCTGGCACCAGCTGGGATGCTCGCTTTCCACAGGCCGGGCTTCAGGAATGGGATTCCCCAATTTCCTGCTCCCGCTAAAACCGCGCTGCCCTTGCTGCCCTCCCGCCTCCCATGGAAAGGAGAAAAGGCAAAGATCCCGGGCTGGGATAAGAACAATTTATTGGGAACAGCAACGGGATATGGAACAAAAAGGAGCAGAAACAATACTGATAACACAAGTGATAAGAAAAAGGGAAAACTACAACACAACTGACTGTCTCTTCCCGGCTACAATTTCCCCCTGCCTGGAAAGGACACCCTTCTTGTCAGGAGGGAGAGAGAGAGAGTCCCTTTCCTGCCAATGGCAATGACCTGAGGTGGGAGCGAATGTAATGTCACAGCCATAGCCAGACCCGCATGTTCTTCCATCCCACATCAGGTCATTGGCAGGGCCAGGAAAAGGTACAGGTGTCTTCCTACCATGGATCACAGGGAAAATGGATCCCCAGGGCTCTTCCCAACATGGGACCCCCAATGGGGAAAGAAGCTGGAGTGGTGCATGAAGCTCTTCCTGCAGCTGGGGCACTCGCAGAACTTCCCTTACTGGCGACTCCATTGGTGTCTGATCAAGTGAAAGCTCATGGACGAGCTCTTCCCATGATGTGGAGAACTCATCGGGCCTCTCCCCAGTATGGATGCGCTGGTGCCTGACGAGGGTGAATTTTTTCTTGAAGTCCTTCCCACAATCAGAGCAGCGGAAGGGCCTCTCATCCGTGTGAATGCGCTCATGCAGGTAGAGATTGGAGCTGGTCTGAAATCTCTTCCCACAGGTGGGGCACGCGTAGGGCCTCTCCCCAGTGTGGATGCGCTGGTGCCTGATGAGGAGGGAGTTGCGCTTGAAGCCCTTCCCACAGTCAGGGCAGAGGAAGGGCCTCTCCTCTGAGTGAATTCGCTGGTGCTTGTAGAGATTGGAGCTGGTCCTAAACCTCTTTTGACACTGGGGACACTCATAGGGCCTCTCCCCAGTGTGGATGCGTTGGTGGATTACGAGGGTGGATCTGTGGCTGAAGCCCTTCCCACACTCCCCACACTCGTAGGGCCATTCCCCGGTGTGGATCATCTGGTGGCGGATCAGGTGGTTACTCTTGCTGAAGCTCTTCACACACTCCAAGCACTTGTGGGGCTTCTCCCCATCACGAAGCTGCTCATGGGCCACCAGCTCTGAGCTCTGGCTGAAGCTCTGTCCACCTTCCTGGCTCAGGGTGGGTCTTTCCTCTTCAGAGCACACTGGGCTGGGTTTGGAGCCCATCCTCATGAAGGATTTCTGGGGATTTTCCTCCCCATTGGAATTCTGCACTGTGGAGTCACTCAAAACTGCCACTTCCACAAGGGTCTGCCATGGAGATTTTTCCTCCATGGTCTCCATGCTCAGCTCCTTGTCTGGGGGAGGAAGGACAAGGAGAGGATGGGATTTGCCTCCGTGCCAGAGGGAAGGGGAAGGAGATCCCCCCAGTGCATCCCCAGCAGGACGGGGTTGGCAGCAGGGTTGTCCTGCAGCCGGGGGCTTTGCTGGGCTGGGAGATGGAGCAGGAGAGAGGGGGAAAGGGGCACTGACTGCCTCCTCACCTGCCTACGTGTCCCATGGCTCCCTCCTGTTTCTCGCAGCCTCCTCCTCCATCCTATCAAGGTTTGGGAATGGGAAATCCTGTTCTGGGAACCAAACAAAGGGTGCGCACATTGTCTTTTTTTCTGGTTAGAAGGCAAACCTGGGGGAGAGTCTAAGTCAGATATACAATTTTATAAGAAATTGAAGATCAAGGCAATGATACAGAAACACTGCCTTAAACTGACAGAGTCAGGATATAACCTGACACCCTGTTGCTGGTCCGGGTGGTGGCTGCAGTCCCATTAAATGGTGGCTGCAGTCCTGTTGGAGGGATGAACGTGATTCTGTCCAAGCAGTGATCCTGTAGAAGGGTCTGGTCTTCCTCTGAAGGTCCAGGGGTGGTTCTGGAGCTCTTGTCCTCTGGGAATCCAGTAGGCAAGCTGCTCCTGGTGTTGCAAGGCTCAGCTTATATGCAGGTAGGAATGCTTGGATCCTCCCCCTGGGCGGAGCATCCCACAATGGGAGGATGGAATTTGATCAGTCCTGCAGTGACACTCAATGGCTCATTCACACAAGATATCTCCCCTGGAGGGTGTTATCAGGGCTGAGTCATGGAAGAGATCAAGAACACTGCCCCACCTGTTGATAGCAGTTGATGAAGATGGGGATTGAAAACATGCATTTGGTTCCATCTTACATTGCAGCCTGAAACAGTGGGGGAATCCCTGCTCAGGGGGTGAGCACCACCCCCCTTACCCAAACTGGCTCAGGTGTAAAACCCCCACCCTGGGAAGGCCACACACACAGGGGACAATGTCACACTTGCCCTGCTCCAGGGCAAATGGCATCTCTCTAATATTTTCTTAACCAGATTGCAAAATTATTTTGGCACCGTGAGTTCAGGGCACTGTTCTTTGACCCCAGTTGCCTTTGACAACTGCATGGTTCCTTCCTCTGAGGAGGTTGTGGGTCTCTCTGGAGGAACTCTTGGAAACTTGGATGCAGCTTCGTCTGAGCGACCTATGGGAGAACTGATGAGGAAAATGGCTGTTGTGGGACTGGAGTGTAAAGAAAATACTTTGTTGTCCCTCCTTGAAAAGTTTGTTAAAATCACTGGAGGAAATGGAGCAAATGATACCAGCAAGACTGACAAGGTTCATTCACCACATGGTGAGGAACACAAGGCTGCTAAAAGTCCCACAAGAAGCCCAGCTCAAGTAGCTAAATTCCCAAATAACTACTGAATTCCCAGGCTTGGGTTTTTTCCAAATGTGAGAATCATTATTCTCTTCATCCCTGTCACCTTTGTGACAGCTACACAGAGCTTCCACTGCCTTTTAATAATATCTGTATTGGGCCGAATTTGCACTTTTCTTTAATTGTAACCTGCCAGCAGCTGAGCTGGAGCTGTGCAGGAACCAAGGAAACTTGGAATTGCCACAGAATTGCTTCTATTGTCAGCCGGTGCTGCGGCGGCCGTGGGGCAGAGGGGTGGGAAAGGGGGCTCCGGGGTGGCAGTGGAGGAAATGCCGGGCCCGGGGGCTGAGCACAGGGCTGAGCACGCAGAGATGGTTTTGTTCTTGCTGAGCTCACACTGAACCAAGGCCTGTCCTGCCCCTCATTCGGCCACGCTGGGGAGGGGCTGAGGGTGTGGGGGAGCTTGGGAGGGGACACAGCCAGGACAGGAGATCCCAGCTGACCCCAGGGATACCCCAGACCATAGGACATCATGATCAGTGCATGAAGTGTGGGGATCAAGGAGGAAGGGGGCACATTTGCAGTGAGGGTTTTGTCTCCCCAGGTAACACTTAGGCAGGATTGGGCCCTGTTTCGCCAGTGGGCAGGGCCCGCACCAAAGACACAGACACCAACTTAACTTAAGGAACAGTGTAATTTAGATAATGCAAATTTGCAAAAAATTACAAAAATATTAGGTAGGCAAAGCAAATAATAATTAGTCAATAATTCCAAAAGAGAAGATGTTGAAATGAGTATCACACAACTGTCCATTTCTGGCTGCAGGCTCTGGAGATTCTATCTCTGCCTTCAATCAGGGTTGCATTCCCTAAAGAATCCTGGTACCAAATCCTGCTTTCCAAGGCTGGAACAGTGTCTCAGGTTTAGCTGGGTGTGTATTCAATTACCCTCTGTTAAAGCTGGGGCAATTATCATCTGTTAATTGAGCAGTTTACTTTATCTCTTCCACATGAATCCTCCCTCCAGGGAGATATCTTCTGTTAATGGGCCATTGAGTGTCACTGATAAAAATTCCATCATCCCATTGTGAGAAGATCTGCCCAGAGGGAGGAGCCAAGCATTCCTACCTGGATATAATCTGAGAATGTGAACAACAGAGTCAGCCTTCTCCCACAGGATTCCCAGAAGAGCAGCTTTCAGCTCCACTGGATCCCAGAGGAAGACCAGGCCAATCGACACCACAACTGGACCTTCAGAGGAAAACTCCACCCTTCTACAGGATCACTGCTCCAACAGAACCACACCTGTCCCTGCAGGAGCACTGCAGCCACCATTTAACAGGAGTGCTACCAACACTCTGACCCACAGGGTGTCAGGTCATATTCTTACTCTGTAAGTAGTTTTTAGTACTACTGCATTTGTATTTTTAATTTTCCTTCTGAAGAACTGTTACTCCTATTCCCATAGACTTTGCTTGACAGCCTCTTGTTTTGAAAATTATAATTCCAAGTGAAGGGATTAACATTTTCCATTTCAGGGGAGTCTCCTGCCTTCCTTAGCAGACACCTGTCTTTTCAAACTGACACAATGCCCTGGGACAGCCAGGCAGGTGAGGAGGAAGTCAGTGCCCCTTTCCCCCTCTCTCCTGCTCCAATTCCCAGCCCAGCACAGCCCCCGGCTGCAGGACAACCCTGCTGCCAACTCCATCCTGCTGGGGATGCACTGGGGGGATCTCCTTCCCCTTCCCTCTGGCACGGAGGCAAATCCCATCCTCTCCTTGTCCTTCCTCCCCCAGGGAAGAAGCTGAGGATGGGGACCAGGGAGGACAAATCCCCACAGCAGAACATCTTGGAAGAGGCCATTTTGAGTGGCTCCACGGTGCAGAATTCCAACGTGGAGGAAAAGCCCCAGAGATTACACAGGAGGAGGGGCTGCAAACCCAGCCCAGTGTGTTCTGAGGAGGAAAGACCCACGCTGAGCCAGGAAGGTGGTCAGAGCTTCAGCCAGAGCTCAGAGCTGGTGGTCCATGGGCAGCTTCACAATGGGGAGAAGCCCCACAAGTGCTTGGAGTGTGGGAAGAGCTTCAGGCAGAGCAGCACCCTGATCAGCCACCAGATGATCCACACTGGGGAATGGCCCTATGAGTGTGGGGAGTGTGGGAAGGGCTTCAGCTGCAGCTCTGCCCTCATCATCCACCAACGCATCCACACTGGGGAGAGGCCCTACCAGTGTCCCCAGTGCGGGAAGAGCTTCTCCAAGAGCTCTCATTTGACAAGACACCAACGGAGCCACCAGCAAGGGAAGCCCTGCAAATGCCCCGACTGAAGGAACAGCTTCATGCACTGCTCCAGCTTTTTCCCTCATGGGAGCATCCACATTGGGAAGAGCCCTGGTGTTCCATTTTCCCTGTGATCCATGCTGGGAAGACACCTGTACCTTTTTCTGCCCCTTCCAATGACATGATGTGGCATTGAAAAACATGAGGGTCTGGCCATGGCCGTGTCATTACATTCACGCCCACATCAGGTCATTGCCAGGAGCAGGAAAGGGACTCTCTCTCTCTCTCTCTCCCTGAGGAGAAGGGTGTCCTTTCCATACATTGCCAGGAAGAACTAGTTGTTGATGTTGTAGTTTTCTCTGTAAATAGTTTTACCTATACCTTCTGTTATCAATATTGTTTCTGCTCCTGTTTGTTTCCTTATCTCATTGCTGTTCCCAATAAATTGTTCTCATCCCAGCACGGGATCTTTGCCTTTTGTGCTTTCCATGGGAGGCGGGAGGGCAGCGAGGGCAGCGCGGTTTTAGCGGGAGCAGGAAATTGGGGAATACCATTCCTGAAGCCCGGCCCATGGAAACCGAGCATCCCAGCTGGTGCCAGCCCTGGTGGCCATGGCAGCAGCCTTGGGAGCGGGTCCCTGGCTGGGGCTGTGGGAACCTCTTCCCTCTGGTGCCCAGGGACAGGAGTGGAGGGAGTGGCTGCAGCTGAGTCGGGGCAGGCTCAGGTTGGATGTCAGGAAAAGGTTTTTGGCCAGAGGCTGCTGGGGCCCTGGCCAGGCTCCCCAGGGCAGGGTCCCAGCTCCAGGGCTCTGTGAGCTGCAGCAGCGTTTGGCCAGCGCTGCCAGGCCCAGGCTGGCATTGTTGGGGTGTCCTGTGCAGGGCCAGCAGTTGGACTGGAGGATCCTGATGGGTCCCTCCCAGCTCAGCCAATTCTGTGCTTCTGGGATCCCATCAGCCTGGGGATGGGGCTGCCAATGGTTGCCATGGCAACGGGCTCTGGCTGCAGGCCTGAGCTGGTGTCCATGGCAACCAGCCCTGGCATGGGGTCTCCATGGAGCTGCCAAGGGACTGAGCATAGCAACAGGGGGATGGGGATGGTTGCCATGGAAACTGACCATAGCAACAGGGGGCTGGGGATGGTTGCCATGGAAACTGACCATAGCAACAGGGGCCTGGTGATGGTTGCCATGGAAACTGACCATAGCAACAGGGGCCTGGTGATGGTTGCCTGCTAAGGATCAGATTTGTCACAGGCCCTCAGAGGGGCACCATGGGGATCTTTCCAAGAGTCTCCAGGCTGTTCCAGAGCTGGAATGTCACAGGCAGAGACAGGGGCTCCATGGAGACCTCCCAGGGCTTTCTAGGATGGTAAAGAGCCCTGGGGTCAGAGGCAGTCGCAGCCATTCCATGGTGACATCCCAGGGCACCTTGGGCTGCAAAGGCACCCATCTGTCACAGGCACTCACGGGGGCTCCACGGTGACATCCCAGGAGTCCCCAGGCTGCCAGAGAGCCGGGATGTCCCAGACACTCACAGGGGCTCCTGTCATTACCACAGTGGGAGCTTCAGGCAACATTTTATAAGAGGAGCTCCTGTTGGGTCACAAAATACAGAAAGGATCCCCAATAGCCCCCACAGATCCCCAAATGTCGGTGTGGAGTCAGAGATGACACAGACCCAGATCAGAACGGTAAGGGCTAAAAGCCACCTATTTTTTTTTATCCTTTTCTTTTGTGCCTTGGTTTGGTACAGGTGGTCCTCACTGGTCCTTTAATCAACGCATTTCACATGATTGGCCAGTTAATAAAAAACCCTTCAGTAAACAACTTTATGGAAAAGAGCCAACTTATTACAAACATTTTCAGGGAACCCGTTATTTATGTTTCTTTTATGTTGGGCCCTTCTGGGGGCTCCCTGGATGGGAGACACCTCCTATAGCAGTTCTGTGCCAGGTAAAAGGAGATGCATGGGACTTTTTCAGTCTTCAGCTTCTTGTTTATTGTTATCTTATCTAAAGTTTTGCGTGCTGTGCACAGCAGGCTCCGCGTGCTGGAGAAAGACCGCAAAATGGCTCTGAAATGTACGGTTTCAAGGTCCTTTAAAGTTGTCTCATGCAATTAACTTTTAAAAGCTTCATTATTTCTATTTATCTACCAATAACTCATCCCTTAACTGTCCACATAACCTCTGCACTTTGCTTTTCTTGACCAATCACCCTGTGCCACCAACACTGCAGAAAATGGAGTAGATGAAGAAGAAGACAGGGACTGCACCCAAATTCCTCCATCTTGCTTCCTATCTACACCATAATAAAAATCCCAAAACCTAAATTTCTCACCCAAGTGACATGCTAAACTAGCCTCTAATCTATTTTACACTTTGGTAAATTCCAATCTATCTCAAAGTCCTGGAAGTCCTCTCCATTGGCGAAGGTTAAAGGCAGTGTTTCTCTGGGGGTCAGGATTCCTCAGAGCAGACAGAGAAATATTCCCTGTACCCTGGATTCCCACACTTTTAACGTAAAATACTTTAAAGATTTTAAGTTATCCAAAAATGATCCAGGCAAGTATGATTAGAAGGAGAAGAAATAGAAAACAACAGAAAGACAGAAGATCCAGAGAAAGACACACACATGGGTCCCAACTGCTTGGGTTCCAGCATCACCAACAGAGGAACCCCAGCAGAAGGCAGGATCCAGACCTTGGGCTGGCCTCGTGCTCCAGCTTTTAAACCCCTGGGCCTTCATGGCCCCGCCCCTGGGGTGGGACTGCCAGTTGCTTGTCCAATCAGAGACAGGGTAGCACCAGCTGCTGGTGTGTGATTGATTGATTGATTGATTGATTGACAGCTGGGCCAATCAGAGCTGGGTTAGCACCGCCCCTGCTGTCTGATTGGCAGCTCTGCCAGGCCAGGGCTGGGGGTGGGGCTCTGTCCCACCACAAACCAAGGCCTGACCCGGCCCTGGCCCCACACGGGCATTCCGAGCATCCCAAGGTGTCTCGGGACATGGATCTCATCCAGCCTCTGACAGCAACCACGGTGACACTACGGAACCTCATGGAGCCATGGCTCAGTTGTGACAATGGAGATCCAAGGAAACGATGGTGAGACTGTGGAATCCAGGAATCATGGAATCAAGGAGACCATTGTGCAAATCATGGGCCCTATGGAAGCAAGGATCAACGATCAAACTGCTGTTTGATTGTGATTGATTTAAAATAGAAACAAGGAGCCATTGCTTTACAGCGGGGCTGCGTGGGGCCAATGGACCCTTGTGACTCTGTTGGGGCTCATGAAACCAAGAAGCCATTGTGACATTGCCAGAGCTCATGGAATCAAGGAGAACACTGTGACAGTGTGGGCACCCATGAAGTCAATGGAACATGGAACAGGTCTGCCTGGTTTGGCCTCCTGGGGGCTGTCTGACAGGTCCCACTGAATTTGGCATGTCAAGGGCCACTTCCCATCTGACCGTGAAGCACTGGGGCTCTGTGCTTTTATTCCTATGGGAAAGAACTGTCTTTCTTGTCTAGGCACCCATGGCCAAAATTGGGATTCTGTGTAAAATTCCCTATATCCAAGGGTTATTCCCAGAAAGAATCTGCCCGTACAGTCAAGTCTGGCCAGCCTTGGCCTCTGGTGGCTGCCTCTCATCTGACCTTGAACCACTGGGGCTCACTTGTTTCCTTCCTATGGAGACCATTGTGACACTGCGGGGCATTGTGGAACCAATGGGCCATGGTGACACTGCAGGCCCTTGTGGAACCTGTGACACTGTAGGAACTTGTGGAACCAAGGGGATCATTGTGACCCTGCAGGGCCCTGTGGAAGGAAGGGATCATTGTGACACTCTGGGAACTTGTGGAACCAAAGGAATCATTGTTGCCCTACGTGGCCCTAATGGAACCAAGGGGCCATTGGACACAGCCAGGCTTCATGGAACCAATAGAGCATCAGGACACTGTGGGGCCTAGTGGAACCATGGAGACCATAAAGATCCTTAAGGACTTGTGTAACCAAGGGGCCATTATGACACCCGAGGGCACCATGGAAGCAAGAGAACCATTGTGACACTGCAAGGCCTCATGGAATCAAGGAGCCATTGTGACACTGCAGGGTCCTGTAGAACCAAGGGAACATGAAACAGGTGTGGCTGCCTTGGTCTCCCAGGGCTCACCTGACAGGTCTGGCTGACCTTGGAATGTGGAAGGCCACTCCAATCTGCTCCTGAAACAGTGGGGCTCTGGGCTCTTCTTTTTATGGAAAAGAACTTTCCATTTTTTCCAGGCATCCATGGCTAAAATTAGGATTTCACCTCCAAATTTCTATGTATCCAAGGATTGCTCCCAGACAAAAGTTGCCAGGACAGACAGGTCTGGCTGGTCTTTGACTCCTGAGTGCCAGAACTCACCTGTTTTGCAAACACTGGAAAGGGCTCTGTGCTTTTCTTTTTATGAAAAAAAACCCCATCCCTCTTCTCCAGGCACAAATGTTTTAAATTAGGACTCCACATTCATAATTTCAAATATCCAAGGGTTGCTCCAAGCAAACCTGCCAGAACAGACAGATCAGGCTTGCCTTGGCCTCTGGTCGCTGCTGTTCATCAGCTCCTGAAACATGGAGGTTCCATGGTTTCCTTCCTATGCAGACCAAGGTGACACTTGGGAGCCTTGTGAAATGAAGGGGCCATTGTGGCACTGCAGAGCACCATGGATCCAAGGGACCATTGTGACACTGTGGGGCCTCGTGGAACCCAGGACATCCCTGTGGCTCTGCTGGGCCACATGGTCCCAAGGGGGCAGAGCAAAGCACCAGTGTGGGAGTTAGTCCAGCTGTAACTCAGAGTCAGACAGATTTTACCCCGGAAGGCATGAGTTTCAAGTCCTAGGAATCATTTGTTTAACTTAGGGTGAGCTTGAAAGTTCTCCAATAAGCCTTTAGTGTTGTTATGCTAAGTTGTCCAAGTTCTACTCCCCTATTGGTTACTTGTTTCTTCTATATGGTTATTGTTCTAGTTTTCTAGCCCCAAGTGTCTATGTTGTTGCTTCCCCTTTTTCTCAGGTCTTAGGATCCTGCCCCTCATACTGTGCTCGACTTCTCCATGTTTATTGTTTTTCACCCTATTATTAAAGTTCTTTTTGGGCACCTCCATCAAACCCGCACCTTTTCATTTTCACCACCCTCGTCCTGAAGTCAGGGAACCAGAGAGGTTTGTCACAGCCACCCTCATTGTGACCTTTGGCGCCCGAACAGGGACCATGACACTCAGGGCTCCCTGTGTCAGTCACGTCAGCTGGGGTTGGCTGATGGATAGGCCAGGGCTCCCCGGGATTTTGGATTGTGCTGGGCCCAGTGGATTCATCGTTGCTTCAAGGGACCTTGCCCAGGATCAGCAGGGACAACGACAGTTTCACCTGCATAGGATTGCAGGTGGGTTTGCGGAAATGCAAGACATTTATTGCCCATTTTGCCACTGTGTTTTTACAATATGCACCCATGTCCCATAATTGATTTGGGGTGTTCTGGTGGCTCTTCCCCATAAGGCAGAGAAAAAAAAAAAGGGCAGTCAGATGTCCAAAGTAGAAAGGAGCATATATGGATGCTTTAATTCTCACTGATCATGACACAATATTTTCAAAGTACGAATTAAAATCAATAAATCAATCATGAGGTGGATCATTAAAAATTTTCCAGACGACTCTAATGATGAAATCCATATCACTGAATTTTGGGACTCCGTGGGAGTTAAAAGTGACCCCGTTGCACCCTGCATGCTCCCCATCTTCCACACCATCCTTGAGACCCTTGACCAGCAAGCAGTGTGTTGAAAACTCAATCCATTGCTCACTCCTAACTCGGGACCTCCCCTCAAACCTGCCTTTCTCAGACCTTCCACAATGGTCCAAGATGGAAATGGCCACAAAATCTTGGAGTATTATGCCCTGGAGACTCAAGATGAAAGGACCCCGAATGTGGCTCGGGACCTGGAGCATCCTCCCTCCATCTTGGCTCCTCCACTTCCTGCTACCACAGCCTTCTCTTCCGCCCTGAATGAACCTCCAGACTCCACCCCCAAACCTGTGGGTCACGCCCCCACTGTCAATCATTCCACCTCCACCCTGGGCCATGCCTCTAGTTAAGGAAGGAGACTGGCAAATAGCCTCGAAACTCCTCATTGCCCTGGTATGTTAGGAAAGAAGGGGGCAGAATTCCAGGTATCAGCCATTGGTTTATGGGGAAATCAAGGATCTGTAGGGCAGCTAAAGACCATAGGAAGGACTTACCTTGTTTTAATGGCCTAATGAGGGCCATGTTTACAGCACATGTCTTAACTCCCTATGATTTAAAATATATTATGCCCATGTTGTTGTCACCTACAGAATACACCCTGTGGGAAGGGGGATGGAAGTGTTTACTAAATCAATTAATAGCAGACTATGCTAATAATGAGGCAAGGACAGAATTGACAATCAACCATCGAGCTGGAGAAGGACAACACAGCCTGCCAGATGATCAAGCAGCAGGTATCCCCAGAGAAGTATCGGATGATATCAAAGAGATGGCTTTGAAAGCTTGAATCCAGGTATTGGATGGTGGCACCCGCAATTTGAACTACCTTGGGTGGCTGTAGCTAAAGCTTTAGGACAATCAGACCATCCTGGGTGCCTGTTGAGTAAGCAAACCAATGCTGCCTCCCTCACATTGAGTGGCTGCTCTCAGACACAGAGACCATCAGACACGCCACCTTGCAGAACAGCGATAGAGTTTTGACTCTGGGCACATGGGCATGGCTGTGTAGACTCTGAGGGCATGTGCTGCATGAACCTCTCCAGCCACAGCGAGTCAATCCACAAGAGCATTCAGGTACTGAAGGAAGGGTGCAAGAAGCTTCAAGTGGAAAACAAAGACTGGGTCAATAAACTCTTCCAATCCAAGGGACTAAAGGGTTTGATGATGTCTACCTAAAACAGGACTATTAAATCTCTTAGTGGTTGTTGTTGTATTGTTAATTGTCCCATGTTTGTTTGGATGCTTTTAGAAAGTCTTACAAAATTCTTTCAGTTCCATCTTTGTTGTAAAAGAGAAAGGGGGAAGATACCCAACACAGGCTCCTCATGGACTCCTTGGAGGAGAGAATTGGAGGCCAGGATGGCACAAGAACCTCTCAGAGACTCAGTGTGGGAAGGAAAATCGTTAAAAGTACCTAAAAGTATTCTTAAATCCATAAAGTACCTTAAAAACCTTGAGTATCTCAAGGCATTAATGAGCCACACTGAGTGTGAGTACAAAGCTCTCCAGGGACTCATTAAAGCAGATAACTGGGGCCATGATTGCACAAACCTCTCACAGAGTCTGTATCAAAAGGGAAACACCAAGTACCTTCAAATAACTGAAGTACCCTGAAGTATTAATGAGCCCCACTGAGTGTTGTTACTGACAAAGCCTCTCCAGGGACTAATTAGAGCAGATAATTGGAGGCCATGATTGCACAAACCTCTCACAGACTCCAGGGCAAAAGCCAAAGCCAAAGTCCTTTGAAAAAGCTGCAGTCCCTGCAGGGAGCATGAAGGAGCCCCCAGGGCCATTGCTGAGCAAGGCTCCCCAGGGACTCCTTGCAGCAGATCCTTGAGGCCACTGGGATGTGGGCTAGGGGGGGATGCTGAGGGCAGCACAAGGGGCTGGCAGTGCCCAGCCTGGCTGGGGCTGTGCCAGGAGGCCCCAGGGCCTCAGGACAAGGTGTCTCCTCCCAGCCCTTGCTGGCACAGACCCTGCTGTGCCCCAGGCCACCCAGACTTGGCTTCTCTTTGTCCCCACCTGTCATCACTGCCTGCAGTTCTCTGCTCTGCCTGGGGCCTGGGGACACTTGCTCAGTCATGTCCCTCTCTGGGACCCATTAAAAGTCCAAGAAAGTTTGGAGTTGGATTCTGCCTTGGAGTTCTGCAGAGGTTTCTTCAGCTGCCTCTCAGGGACTGATGTTCAGGGCCTGAGCACAAAGCCCCAGAGGCTGATTAAAGTCCTTGTGCTGTGTCTGTGCTGCTGAGCTGGGCTGGGCTCCTGGCACAGAGGCAGCTCCTGGTCACCAAGAAGAGCTTCAAAAGCACATTTCTCTGGATGAGCAGCTCTTGTGCCAGCCCAGCAGGGCTGGGGCACTGCCTGCAGCCAGCCCGGGCACAGCCCAGAGGCACAGAGAGCTTCAATCAGTCAGGGCTGGGAAGGGGCTGAGAAGTGCCTGGGGCACAATCACTGCCAGCCCTTGGCACAGGAACCTCTGGCTGCAGGAAAGTGCAGCTGCAGCTCCTGGAGCCATCTCCTCAAGCTGGAACATCCCAATGCCTGCAGAGCCTGTGAGTACAACTCTGGGTATTTCCGGTGCAGGGGAGGTGAAATGCTCATGGAGCTCTGACATGCTGAGGGGTTCTGAACAGTCATAAAATATTTCCAAGAGAGGGTTTTTGACAAAAATATGGAAACGTCCTAAGAGTTTGTATTCAGTTTCCAACTATTGTAGAATGGCAGGAAGGGAGGGTTAAATATTAAAGATAGTATGAATTATTAGTTATGAATTTTGTCAAGTGCCTGAGGTACCTAAACTGTAATTTATTGGCTCACAGGAGATCCCTAATGTGCTTTCAGCCACTCTGCCCATGAACAGCAGCAGCATCACCTCTGCTGGAGCCATCAGGCTCAGTCTGAGCTGTCCTTTCTCCAAGCTGCAAACAGAACCTGCCCCCAGCCAGTGCCCTGCAAACAGGCAGGGTTCTGTAGGGCCAAGGAGAGTGCACAGAGATTTGGGGTCTGTGAGTGCTGGCAGGGAGGGATCAGGCAAAGGGAAACCCCTGCAGGAGGAAAATCTGCAGAAAGCAGAGAGAAGATCAGGCAATGAGAGAAAACAAAGCCCAGCAATGCTGTGGCAGGGAGAGTTTAGAGATGCCCACAGGAGCCCCTGCAGTGCAGCCCCTCCCTCTGAACAAGCCCCCTCCCTCCTGTGCCCCAGCCAAGCCTCTGCCCTCAGGGCCGGGGCTTCAAGGCGTGCAGCCCCTCCTGTGCAGGCAGAGCTGCAGCAGAGCCGTGGGGCAGCTCTGCAGCCCCAGGCCCAGTTCCCTCTGCAGAGCACAGGGCTGGGAGCAGCTGCCTGGCCCTGGGGGCTCTGGCAGGAGCACAGCTGGCTCAGGGTGATGCTGTCCCCAGGGCCCGGCTCTGGGCAATGCTGTCAGGGCAGCCAGGGAAGAGGCTGCATCTCCCTCAATCCAATGCCATCAGAAGGACACTTGGAAGTCTCCCTGAGATTTCAGTCCCAGCTGGGATCTCCAATCCAGGGCGCAAACCTGTCCTAGAGCACCTCTGAGTTATGAGATTGATGGGGAAATGCAGAGGTGTTGTGACACTGAAAATGCTTCTGGGTTGGTGAAATGAGCAACGTGAGTCCTTGGCTACAAATGTGGAGCTGTGCTGTGGTGGAAACATCTGCTCTCAGCAGTACCTGGTGACATTTTTGGGGAAGCATGGGAAGGTGATCACCCTCCACCTGAGCAAGGTAAAACCCTGAGGAGCTCTGAATAGGTCAGAATGAACCAGACCATATCCCCTCACTCTCCACTCATCACTTTGCCTCGCAGAATGCACTCTGTTTTCCCTGGGGGCAGCAGAAATTCTGAGGCTTTCTGATATCATAGAACACCAGGAAAAACATGGGGGAGGTTTTTAAAAAAACCCAGAACTCCTAAAAACAAAAGAGTATCTGTGTATTTTCCGAGGGAGGGTGTATTGGAAATGGCTTTGATTTTGGTTACAGGTATGTCCTCCAAAACTTCACTGTCCTTTTCTCCATGAACAGGTGCCCATGTGCAGCCCCAGCAAATGTCCAACAGCAGCTCCATCAGGCACTTCCTCCTGCTGGCATTGGCAGACACGCGGCAGCTGCAGCTCCTGCACTTCTGCCTCTTGCTGGGCATCTCCCTGGCTGCCCTCCTGGGCAACGGCCTCATCATCAGCGCCGTAGCCTGCGGCCACCACCTGCACACGCCCATGTTCTTCTTCCTGCTCAACCTGGCCCTCGCTGACCTGGGCTCCATCTGCACCACTGTCCCCAAAGCCATGCACAATTCCCTCTGGGACACCAGCAACATCTCCTACACTGCATGTGCTGCACAGCTCTTTTTCTTTCTGTTTTTCATTTCAACAGAGTTTTTCCTCCTGACCATCATGTGCTACGACCGCTACGTGTCCATCTGCAAACCCCTGCACTACGGGACCCTCCTGGGCAGCAGAGCTTGTGCCCACATGGCAGCAGCTGCCTGGGCCAGTGCCTTTCTCACTGCTCTCATGCACACGGCCAATACATTTTCCCTGCCCCTGTGCCATGGCAATGCCCTGGGCCAGTTCTTCTGTGAAATCCCACAGATCCTCAAGCTCTCCTGCTCACAGTCACACCTCAGAGAACTTGGGGTCATTGCTGTCAGTGCCTCTTTAGGTTTTGGCTGTTTTGTGTTCATTGTTTTCTCCTATGTGCAGATCTTCAGGGCTGTGCTGAGGATCCCCTCTGAGCAGGGACGGCACAAAGCCTTTTCCACCTGCCTCCCTCACCTGGCTGTGGTCTCTCTCTTAGTCAGTACTAGCATATTTACCCACCTGAAGCCCCCCTCCATGTCCTCCCCATCCCTGGATCTGGCCCTGTCAGTTCTGTACTCAGTGGTGCCTCCAGCCCTGAACCCCCTCATCTACAGCCTGAGGAACCAGGAGCTCAAGGCTGCAGTGTGGAGGCTGATGACTGGATGCTTTCAGAAACATTAAACTGCTGGCCAGTGTTTGCAAATCACTTGTAATAAAACTCATCTTTTATTTTTCTCCGTGGTTTCATTTCCTTTGTTTTTTCTTTCACTTTTCCTTTGTTTTTCTTTTTTCATATTGTCAAAGAAGAAAAGCCATTCCTTGTGCAATTTCTCATTTTGTTTCTCTCCTCCTTCCCTGTGGACACAGACTGTGTCAATGAGGGGCTGTGCTCTTGGGGGCACAAAAGGAACTAAAGGGTCTCCCAGCAAAGTTTTCTGCAGAGATGCCCTTGTGTTGCCTTCTCTGGAGCTGCAGCAGCAATGTCTGTGTGCAGAGCTGGGGCAGATCAGTGCTGGCCCAGCAGTTGGGCCCAGCAGCAGCAGCAGCAGCAGCACTTGGTGTTGCCAGTGCTGCTGCCATGGCCCTGCCCCGCTGCCCTGGTGGCCCTGGTGTTGCTGCAGGGCCTGAGTGCTCTCGGGGCCGGGCACAGCCCTGGGGGTGGCAGTGCCGGGGCTGCAGCAGGGACAGGCCATGGGCACTGCTGGGGCAGCGCTGACGCCTCAGGCCAGGCCCTGGGGGCTCCAGGCTCCTTGCCCAGGCTCTCTCAAGAACAC
This sequence comes from Agelaius phoeniceus, assembly GCF_051311805.1. Lineage (NCBI taxonomy): Eukaryota > Metazoa > Chordata > Aves > Passeriformes > Icteridae > Agelaius > Agelaius phoeniceus. The sequence continues at coordinate 6,266,881 of NW_027509867.1, read as the reverse complement.
GGCCAGGCCAATGCTCAGCACAGAAACCCCCGTCAGCAGCCCCAGGCTGGCCGTGGGCAGGCTGGGGGCAAACAGCATGGCTGGGGCTCTGCAAGGGCCCTGGGGCAGACGGGAAGGAGCAGCAGAGCAGGGGCTGATCCATGCCCAGGGCGCTGCACAGCCCAGGGCAGCATCCCAGAGCGTCCTCATGCAGCTGCCAACAACATCCCCCCTCTGCAGCCCTGGCCTCTCCCCCAGCTCACACAGGTGCCCCATCCTTGCAGGCACAGACACGGCAGCACTGCCTCAGCAGCCCCTGTTTGCATTGCACACAGCAGGGCCAGCACCCCCATGCTGTTGCTGTGGGGACATGAACCTGAGGGAGCACAAATGCCATCAGCCCCTGGGGCCAGCAAGGCCTGCGGGACACCAGGGAAACCACTCAGCTTTGTCCCGGCCTCTGCACTCAGCCAGAAAGTTTGTTCCCATCAGCTGGGAGTTTCCTGTGCCACTGCAGACGCTGTTGCTCAGAGCCAGGGCTGCTTGGCAGCCACCCCCAAACTGCCCTGACCATTTGCCTTCCTTCACCTTTGCTTTCTTTACTCTTCCCTGGTACAAATTTCTTCCAATTGCCCTCCTGTCTTCCCTCCCCTGCAAAGAGCCCATCCCTGTTTGCCCTTTCCTCTCTGGCCCCACTCCCCATTGCAGTTCCTGACTTGGCCCCATGGGAACGTCCCTTGGGCAGCAGGATCATCCTACAAGTGCTGCAGGAATTGTCTGCAGGCTCCTGCAGTGCCTGCTGCTGCTCCCTTGCCAGAGGCACCCCAGGCCAGGGGGGCACATCTGGGCTGCTGTGTCTGGCTCTGGGGCTCCCTGTTCTGGGCAATGAGGAGGAGCTGCAGAGGCTCTGCAGGACTGACAGGATGGGCTTTGGGGCTGCCAGGAGAAGCTGAGGGACCTGGGCTGCTGGAGCTGCTGAAGAGGAGGCCCAGGGCTCATCCTGCAACTGCTCCAAGGGTGATTTCAGAGAATCCAGAATCAGCAAGGTTGGAAAAGACCTTGGAGATCATCAAGTCAAACCTGTGCCCTGACACTGCCTTGTCTGCCCTGAGCCTCCTCTTCTCCAGGATAAACAACCCCAGCAGTTCCCTCAGCCACTCCTGACAGGACTTGTGTTCCAGATCCCTCCCCAGCCTTGTTGCCCTTCTCTGGACATGCTCCAGCCCCTCCAGGTCCTTCCTAAATTGGGGGGCCCAGAACTGGGCACAGAATTTGAGGTGTTGCCCAAGCAGTGCTGAGCACAGGGGAAGAATCCCTGCCCTGCTCCTGCTGGCCACACCATTCCTGATCCAGGCCAGGAGCCATTGGCCTTCTTGGCCACCTGGGCACACTGCTGCCTCATGTCCAGCCTGCTGTCCATCAGTCCCTGCAGGTCCCTTTCTGCCTGGCTGCTCTCCAGCCACTCTGTCCCCTGCCTGTAGTGCTGCAGGGGTTGTTGTGGCCAAAGTGCAGGACCCGGCACTGGGACTTGTTAAACCTCACCTTGTTGGATTTGGGCCCTGGATCCAGCCTGTCCAGGGCCCTGTGCTCCAGCAGATCCACACTCACACCCAGCTTGGTGTCACCAGGTTTTCCCAGAGTGTCCCAATGGTGTCCATGATTCCATGAGGCCTCCCAGTGTCACAATGGCCCTTTGGTTCCATGGGACCCTCTTGGTGTCACAAAGTCCCTCAGATCCTTGGGCCCTGCAGTGTCACAATGGATCCTTGGTTCCATGAGGTCTGGCAGTGCAGCAATGCTCTCCTTGGTTCCACAGTGTCACAATGTCCTCTTGGTCCCAAGGGGCACTGTTGTGGTCTGTGGTGGTGGTGGGCACAACTTTCCTCGAGAGTGTTTTGTGCTAATGGGTAGGAGCCACGAGAGTACCAGCACACACACACACACACAGACACAGACACACAGACACAGACACAGACAGACACACACACAGACACACAGACACACAGATACACACACGTACACAGCAGCTCGGCAGTGGAGACGCAGGAGGGTCCAGGCATGGAGTTCTAACAAGGCTTTATTAAGATCTAATGCTCCTGGGGTCTAGGGCTTAAAGACAAAGACAAAGGAGGGTTTAGGGTATACATACAGGAAAAGATGGCATGGAGGAGAGCATCAGGGATCTAAGGGTTTAGCGGTGGTATACAGGGAAAGACACTGATAGGAAATGCTGGGGGGTGGATTGCCAGGGACATAAACTAACGGGAAGACAGGGAAGGGAGAACTCACCAGTACATGAACATATGAGGGTAAAAGGGTAGCGAAGGCCAATGGGCCAATGGGGAGGATAGAACTGGGACAAATTAACATAGTGCTTCAGAGCACCATGGAGGAAACTTCTTTCCTTACCCTGAGCTGTGAGGAATGCCAGGAGCCTAAGGTGCATCTCTCCAGGGCATTGCTGTTGCCCTCACCCCTGTAGGCTCACCGGCCTACAACTCTACAACTCTTCCTTTTTGTTTCATTTTGAGACCGAGTAAAAATTCCCCAGAGTAGAAATCCATTTTGATTTAGGTGGAATGTACATCTTTGAGTCTGTGTAGCCTGAATGCAAGGCCTAGGCTCAAGAGAAACTGCTTCAATGAAGGACAGAGGTAAGGGGGGGAGACAGAGGGTGATAAAGAGAGACAGAAACTGCTGTGAAAGCAGGTCAACCTGACCTAGGAATTCTTTCTGATAAAGAAGAACTAGCAGCAAATGTCATGCGAAATTCGTAAAAATGAATATGTATGAACCTATTGTGAAATTGTATGCATATGTATCTGAGAGGGGGATAAAAAGGGACCTGAAGTTCCCAGAGGTACGCATGTCATTTTACGGGAACGATTCCCACATGCGTCCAGCGCTGTAATAATAAACATACTGGCTTTACAACTTTCACAAAAGTTGTGGAGTTTTTGGCTATATCTCCACAAAACATTTCAGCAACCCAGGTGGGACAGTCTCTGTCCCCACAGGGGCAGAAGGGATAGATGGACCTGCGAGGCGCGCCCTGGGATTTTCCTGGAGGAGCTCCGCTCATCTCGGCTTGCTTCCTGCAGAGACAGACAAGGACCTGCTGGCCTGCAGAGCATACGGTATGTATGTCAAAGGCCCCGGGAGAGAGTGATAGGATTCTGAGTAAGTCTGAGTAAGTCACTCAGAGACGTCTGAGTGAGACGTTCCTGTACCTGCAGGCAGACCAGTGGATGGAGCGACTGGGAGACGAGGGTTCACTGCCTGATAGAGCAGACCGCTAGCGACCCTGGGAGTGGGTCGAGTGAACATGTGTGTGTGTGTGGGGTGTCCGGACACTGTATCATTGTATGGTGAATGCATTGTGTGGTTAATGTTAATGTGTTTGTAATCATGCAAGAGTGTAGTGTATGAAAGAGAGAGCGAACAAGTGAGTTCACCCATGGCTGAATTATTGTATGCTGTGTTGTGTTGAGAAAAGTGGACACTTTGAGACATATGTCCTCTCCCAGTGATTTTGTGTGGTTCTTCCTCCGCATTGTGATAATTTGATTCTTGGATTGTATAGTGGTGTTTGTGGAGATTTTAGGATTTTGTTTGCAACAAGTGTAGCATTTTACACAGAAGAACTATGGTATGGTGATTTATGTTTAACAGTGGTAAAGCGAATTTAAGGAATTCCAAGAATTCCCCCGCCCTCCAAGCAATTCAAGCCCTGGCTCTAGTGAATTTGAGATAAGGGGTGTGGGTGTGTGTGTGTGTCAGTGTTTGTGGGCATATCAGAGTTTTTGCTGTAACAAGCACAGCCTTTTGCAAGGCAGTAAAGTGAGTGTCAGTAGATACAATGCTTTAATTAGATTGTGCAAGAAGAGAACTAGAAAAGACTGAAATTTGTAAAACAGAGTTTAGATAGAAGAGATGAATGAGTTTATGGGACTTCAGTGGGTATTATAGTAAGCTTAGACTGAGAACAACCTGCCATAGAGGTTAAGTCATAAACGCTGAAGTGATGAACGGGATAGTCTGCCGGCAATTCCTGTGAGTTTTTGGTGCATTGAGAGGCTGGCACCTTATGTGCAATGCAGAGTTTGTGAGAGGCGCTGGTATTGCTGTTCTGTGTTTTAAGTGTAACTTAAAGATTCCTGATCAAGCCAATTCAGAACCTGAGATCTTAAAGCTCATGTGTGGACAATCACATCTGATACCTGCCACCTGGAGGTCTGTGTATGAGGAAAACCTGAGAAAAGACACTGTGAGGCTTGGGTGGAAACAAGATAGTATAAGGAGAAGGAGATAATGAGAACTGACCAGAGCAAAGAGGTTCCTGAAGTAGCTCCTTTTGGGAGGGGCTCACTGGGACAAGGCTGCCAGTAGGGGCGGCTCAGAAAATAAAAAGATTTATAATACCTCATTGCAGTTAATGCTGTTTTTAAGACAGGAAGGTAAATGGGATGAGGTTTCATATATGTTTTGTGTTTTAAGAAATCACCAAGAATGGCAAAGGGACTGTGGGATCAGACTGCCCTCGGATCCACTGGTCTTGGCCCTTGAAAAGGAAAACAAGGCAAAGAAAAGGCAAATCAAACATGTTGCTCAGCATGCAGCATAAGATAGCAATGTGTGAAGTCAGACAAAGATTATCATGCTGAAATGCAAAGCGATTACAGTTTGCAAAATGAGTATGTATGATTTGTTAAAGGCTCCTCCTAAGGTAAGGGAGGAAGAATAAAGATGACCTCCCCAAAAGGGAAGAGGATTCAGGCTCCAAAGATACACCCATTCACACCCATCCCCCTCCTGGCAGTCCAATTTCATCCAGAACTAGGAGGCAACAGACCCCTCTGCGAGAGGCAGTGAGACCAGAAGAAAAGAAGAGGGTGGAATTTTAGTTCAATTTTATATTCAGTTTTAAATAAAGCTTTAGTACCTGTGGGGAATGATTATGTTGTAGTGTGGGGAACAACTAGTCAGTCTGAGGAGGCATACTTTTGCAAACCTTTAAAGTAACATGTGTATTTAGAAGCTTTTGTATATGCCCAATTTGCTAAACATTCTAAAATGGGGAGGTTACTCTGGAGGTAAATGATATAAAGATGTTAGGCTTAACACTAACAGCCATTGAAATTAAGAAGGAAATTAGTAAAGAGATATTAGAACAAGTATTTTTGGGGGTATGGGCCTCTGATGTACCAGGGAGGGTGAAGAATGCTCCCCCATAGTAATCAAGCTTAAAGAAGGAACACAACCAGTGAGAATTAAGCAGTACCCCCTGAAAAGGAGATAGGAAAGAAATCAGCCCAGTAATTGACAGTACTGGATTGAGGGCTGTCAATAAAATAACAAAGAATTTATACCCTGTAGTAGCAAATCCATATATTTACTAACTTGTTTAACACCTGAGCTAAATTGTTTTACTGTTTTAAACCTGAGAGATGCCTTCTTTTGCCTCCCCATCCATGAAGCCAGCCAGAAAATTTTTGCATTCAAATGTGAAAGCCCTAAAAGTGGGCACAAAACCCAGCTCACATGGTCAAGATTGCCCCAAGGCTTCAAAAATTCCCCCACTCTGTTTGGGGAGCAACTTGCAAAAGATCTGGAGTCCTGGGAAGCTCCACAGGAAGAAGGGAGGCTGTTGCAGTATGTGGATGATCTAGTAGCCACTGGGACAAGGGAAGCATGTGTGGCCTGGACAGTAAGCCTTTCGAATTTCCTAAGACTCCAAGGATACAGAGTATCAAAGAAAAAGGCACAGGCAGTGAAACAGAAGCTGGGCAATGGACTTTAGGGCAGGGAAGCCATATGCCAAACCCTGAAACCCCAAACGACAAAGGAACTCTGAACCTTCTTAGGCATGGCAGGGTGGTGCCGGCTGTGGGTTTATAATTATGGACTGCTCGTCAGACCCCTCTATGCTCTTATTGCCAATGGAATCAGAGATCTCCAGTGGACAAAGGAACGCACACGGGCCTTTTACCAGCTAAAGAGTGCCCTCATGTCAGCTCCAGCTTTGGGACTTCCAGATGTAAGTAAACCATTCTTTCTATTTTCCCATGAAAGACAAGGAATTGCCCTGGGAATACTGGCTCAGGACTTGGATCCATACCAGAGGGCAGTTGCTTACTTCTCTAAGCAACTGGATGCAACAGCCAAAGGATGGCCAGGTTGCCTCAGAGCTGTGGCAGCAGTCGTGCTGAATATTCAAGAGGCACTCAAGTTTACCCTGGGACAGAAGATGACTGTGCTGGTGTCCCACACAGTGTCCGCAGTACTGGCAGTGAAGGGCAGCCACTGGCTTTCACCACAGAGGTTTTTGATGTACTAGGCCATTATGGTAGAGCAAAATGATGTAGAGATAGTGGTGACTGATACTGTCAACCCAGCTTCTTTTCTCAGCGGAATCAAGGAGAAGCAGTGCACCACGATTGCCTGGAGACCACTGAAGCTACTTACTCCAGATGCCCAGACTTGAAAGACACTCCTCTGGACAATGCAGAGACCTGGTTCACTGACAGGAGCAGCTGCATTGCCAGTGGAAAGAGACATGCTGGGTACAGTGACTACCTGCAGAGAGGTAATACAGTCTGGACCCTTACCAACAGGTACCTCTGCACAGAAGGCCGAGATAAATGCACTGACCCGTGCCTTCGAAATGGCAAAAGGAAAAGAAAATAAATATCTATACAGACTCGAGGTATGCATTCAGACTCATGCATGCACATGGAGCCATCTGGAAGGAGAGGGGACTGCTAACCTCACAAGGAAAGAAGAGACCATCCAGCTGCTGGAAGCACTTCAGCTGCCTGAAAAGGCATATTAAGGCACACCAGAGAGTGAGCTCAGACTTGGAGGAAGGAAATGAGCTGGTGGATGGAGAGGCAAAGAAAGCAGCAAAAGGTGAGGTAATTATGGACAGGTTTCCTTGAAGGTAAGCCAGAATATAATAATACTAATCAAAAGAGACATGCAACCACAAGGGGTGGGCTACCATTGAAAGAGAGCTGGTAATCCCTTCCCATTTTTGTGGGCACTAGTGAAGGAGGAGCACTAGAAAACACACTGGGGCCTAACTACTTAAAAGCTTTATAAAGTGTGGCTCCTTTCCCAAAATGACCAAGGCTGCCAGTGATACAGAGTGCATGGAAATGAAGTGTTGACTTTGAAGTAGGAGTTTCCACAGGCTTTCTAGAACACACATCTGATTGAAAGAATTGTTGTCAGGAATTTATATGCCTCTATTACTCAGGTAAACCAACAGTGTGATCCTTGCCTCCAGACTAACCCCAGGGCGAAACTCGGTCAGATTGGGAGAGGCCATGGGCCTGGACAGCAGTGTCAAATTGACTTTTCAGAACTCCCAAGGAAAGGGGGATATCAGTATTTACTGGTATTGACAGATACATTTTCAGGGTGGCCAGAAGCATTCCCCACCAGAACTGTCAAAGCTCGAGAGGTGACCAGAGTATTATCACAAGAAATAATACCATGCTTCAGAGTTCCAGCCACAATAACCTCAGATAGAGGATCACATTTCATTTCCAAAGTAGTGCAACAGATTAGTAGCCACCTGGGCATAGATTGGGAACTTCACACTCCATACCATCCCCAGTCAAGCAGCCAGGTGGAGAAAATGAATCATTTGATTAAGCAGCAGATTGTAAGACTGGGGCAGGAAGTTAATCTACCCTGGCCCCAAGCTCTTCCACTGACACTATTACAAATTTGAACTAAACCTTGGGCTAAAGGAAAGCTGAGTCCTTTTGAAATGCTTTATAGAAGACCATATGGAATACAAGAGGGAATGTCCACCCACACTGGGGAGGTAACACTGGCCACCTACACAGTGGCTTTAAGCAAACAGCTCAGAGAAATTGAGAAACACGTGGCTGGAACTCGGAGCAGGGAGCTAGATAGACCAATACATAACATACAGTCTGGAGATTATGTATAAATTAAGCCTCTTGCAGAAAAGACTTTGGAACCACAGTGGGAGGGACCATTCCAAGTGCTTCTCACCACCTTCACTGCAATCAAGATCAAGGAGCAGAATGCCTGGTTCCATCACTCTCGAGTGAAGAAGGCCCCAGGAGCCCCTTGGAGAGTGACACCAGGAGACAATGAACTGAGATTAGGCTTACTCAGACAAAACGAGCATATTGCAGCCGGAAGTAGTTTGTAATTTCATTTACAGAATTGTTTTATATATAATTATAACTGGAGTCTTAGAACTAGAGAGTACCTCTATCCAAAGTGATGCTGAATGGCCTTGGTCCCAGGCTTTTAATCAGTATACTGGATCCATGGGAGAAGTTTCTGAGATAGAAGATTTAAACCTATCCACTGTAGTAGAAGTTTCTGAGATAAAAGATTTAAACCTATCCACTGTAGTACTCCTCGGGGATCAGGTATATGAGGAGCAGGAGTGGCAGGAATGGGAACAGTGGACACTTCAAGGGATCAGAAGAGAAGAAATCAAGGTAGGGTGCTGGGTGGTGAATGGGACAGTTCATGAGAGACCAGATGCAATTAGTGTCTCAACCTCTCCTGTATACAGGCACCAGGAAGTTTGTGATAGCCTAAGTGAATCAGACTGTTGGTGTCATTTCACCTTGATACAGCCTGTAGAAGTGACTTGCCTTTGGGCTTGTGATCAGGCTCTCATTTAAATTTAAAATAGACACTGCACTTTTTACAACAGCAGGACCTTATACAACCCAGACTGAGACTCAAATACTTCAGACTCAACCCAAACTTGAACCTGAAGTATGAAATAAGCCCCTATATAGTGAGGAATGTGGGTGAACAACAACTGTTGTTCAATTCAAAATGGTCTCTCAAACATGTTGAGTTGCTAATGCAAATTAACATCTCAAAAATCCAACCAGCCTGCTCCTCTTTCCTAAGAACATCCTTTGAGGGCTGGACAATGTGGTTACAAAGACAGGTATACCTCAGGAGCAGAATAAGAAAGGATCTAACTGGGATATTAGGAGTTTTAAATGGAATTGATTCAGAAATAATGATGAATAAGCTGGCCACTGCAGCAGGTGGCCTAACAAAATTGAAACAGCCATTACAGTCATCTCTATTGGCATTAGGAACTAGCCAGTGGCAGATTTCAAAAATACTGCCAAAGTGGGAAAAGGCCAGGGACCAAGACCACAAGTTAACAGTAGAAGCACTTAGTACAGTTCAAGATAATGTGTCTTTAGCTTTCAGCTGTATACAAGCACAGCTACGGATGCAGGCAGCAGCAGCTCTGATCATACGGGAAGGGGGTGAAGGTAATTTTCCAGCTGAAATTCGGAAAATTGTCTGGGATAATGCGATTGATTTTGAAAGAAAGTTTCAATCCAGGTGGACTATGGTAAATTTCACCTATGATCCTGCTTCTAATGTGGCCACTGCCTTTGTGCTTACCATACATAATGCCACTGTTCACGTTATCCATCCCATCATTGCACTAGGATTAAATCATGAAAAAACAGTGCTCTACCCTTCAGAACATAGAGTGTGGGCATGAAAGGTGAATGAAAAGTGGCAAACAGTAAACTTAGAATCCTGCATTACTAGAGAACAACTAGGGTTCATTTGTGAAAGCAATACTATTAATGCCCAGGATGTGTGTCTAGACACTGAACAGAGTATTTGCCACTTCGAAATTCATCCAGTCACTGATCAGAAAACTGCCCTCGTATATACTGGTAAAGGTTGTGTGTGCCTGAGAACTGCCTGTGCTACTATAAAAATTGATAACAATGATGTTATTTTGTCCAGTAGAAATCATTCTAATTTCTGTATTTTTAATTTTGTTAAGATTATTGAGTGTGACTTTTTGTAGGTGGCCCCAGTGACATCCCACCAGTTGATTAAAACCAATTACAAAATGTATCACAGACTGTCACCTACTCCTATTGGAATAGACCTCATATTGGTAAAACAATTAATTAAACACCATAGAGCTACTGGAGATCTTGAAGAAAACCCAAGAAAGTGGAGAGAAAACCCTAATTACTGTCCAACATGATACAAAAGAAATAACCAGAATTCTGCAAAGTATAAAACAAAATGCAGATCATCACTGGTGGGATGTAATCTTTGGGTGGTCACCAACTGCAAATGGAATCTTTATTGAGCTTGTGTCATCCTATTGTAGTTTTGTTAATATTAGTTGGAGTAAGTTTAGGGTTCTCCTTTTTATTGTTAATTTGGAAGTGGAGAATACTACAGCGAGTAGCTGTGTTAACCTCCTTATCAAACGTACATGGTAAAGCACTAAGGCACACTTATTGTCATAGGAATTTGAATTAAGTAAAATAATTTACTTATTCCCCATTAGGAAAGGGGGAAATGAGGATGAGTGGAAGATATCCAGAGTAGAAATCCATTTTGATTTAGGGGAAATGTACATCTTTGAATTAGGTCTGTAGCTTGCTGTTTAGTCTGACTGCCTGTTCTTGCAAAGGGCCTGTGCTTGGAGGGAATGCTTCAGCTGAAGGACAAGAGATAAGGAGGGGTGGGGGGGTGGGGGGGGGGGGCAGATAGAGCGGGCAACCTGACCCAGGAGTTCATTCTGATAAAGAAGAATAACCAGCAATTGTCACGAGAAATAAGTGGAATGAACACATATAAACCTATTGTGAAATTGCATGCCTATGTATTTGAGAGGGAGATAAAAGGGAATCTGGAGAACCCAGAGGTACGCATGTCATTTTAGGGGAATGATTCCCAAATGCGTCCAGCGCTGTAATAAACATACTGGCTTTACAACTTTCACAAAATCTGTGGAGTTTGCTTGATTCCTCAGAACAGGATGCTGCCCTGGGCTGTGCAGTGCACTGGGCATGGATCAGCCCCTGCTCTGCTGCTCCTTCCTGTCTGCCCCATGGCCCTTGCAGAGCCCCAGCCATGCTGTTTGCCCCCAGCCTGCCCACGGCCAGCCTGGGGCTGCTGACGGGGGTTTCTGTGCTGCTGAGCATTGGCCTGGCCGTGTTCTTGAGAGAGCCTGGGCAAGGAGCCTGGAGCCCCCAGGGCCTGGCCTGAGGCGTCAGCGCTGCCCCAGCAGTGCCCATGGCCTGTCCCTGCTGCAGCCCCGGCACTGCCACCCCCAGGGCTGTGCCCGGCCCCGAGAGCACTCAGGCCCTGCAGCAACACCAGGGCCACCAGGGCAGCGGGGCAGGGCCACGGCAGCAGCACTGGCAACACCAAGTGCTGCTGCTGCTGCTGCTGGGCACAGCTGCTGGGCCAGCACTGATCTGCCCCAGCTCTGCACACAGACATTGCTGCTGCAGCTCCAGAGAAGGCAACAAAAGGGCATCTCTGCAGGAAACTCTGCTGGGTCATCCTTTAGTTCCTTTAAAGCCATTGAGAGTGCAGCCCCACATTGACACAGTCTGTGGGCACAGGGAAGGTGGAGAGAAATGAAATGAGAAATGGCACAAAAATTGACATTTCTTTGACAATATGAAAATAATAAAACAAAGGAAAAAATACCTCCAAAATTACATCAACAAGAGGGATCAAAGATGACTTTTATTACAAGTGATTTGCAGAAATTGGCCAGCAGTTTAATGTTTCCAAAACCATCCAGTCATCAGTCTCCACACTGCAGCCTTGAGCTCCTGGTTCCTCAGGCTGTAGATGAGGGGGTTCAGGGCTGGAGGCACCACCGAGTACAGAACTGACAGGGCCAGATCCAGGGATGGGGAGGACATGGAGGGGGGCTTCAGGTAGGCAAACACGACAGTGCTGAGGAACAGAGAGAGCACGGCCAGGTGAGGGAGGCAGGTGGAAAAGGCTTTGTGCCGTCCCTGCTCAGAGGGAATCCTCAGCACAGCCCTGAAGATCTGCACATAGGAGAAAACAATGAACACAAAACAGCCAAGTCCTAAACAGGCACTAACAGCAAGAAGCCGAAGTTCCCTGAGATAGGATTTGGCACAGGAGAGCTTGAGGATCTGTGGGATTTCACAGAAGAACTGGCCCAGGGCATTGCCATGGCACAGGGGCAGGGAAAATGTATTGGCTGTGTGCAGAAGTGAAAAGAGAAAGGCACTGGCCCAGGCAGCTGCTGCCATGTGGGCACAAGCTCTGCTGCCCAGGAGGGTCCCGTAGTGCAGGGGTTTGCAAATGGACACGTAGCGGTCATAGCACATGATGGTCAGGAGGGAAAGCTCTGCTGAGATAAAGAAAAGAAAGTAAAAGAGCTGTGCAGCACATGCAGTGTAGGAGATGTTGCTGGTGTCCCAGAGGGAATTGTGCATGGCTTTGGGGACAGTGGTGCAGATGGAGCCCAGGTCAGCGAGGGCCAGGTTGAGCAGGAAGAAGAACATGGGCGTGTGCAGGTGGTGGCCGCAGGCTACGGCGCTGATGATGAGGCCGTTGCCCAGGAGGGCAGCCAGGGAGATGCCCAGCAAGAGGCAGAAGTGCAGGAGCTGCAGCTGCCGCATGTCTGCCAATGCCAGCAGCAGGAAGTGCCTGATGGAGCTGCTGTTGGACATTTGCTGTGCTTTGGCATGGGGATCTGGAAGAAAAGTAATCATGGATTAGTTGGGTTTGGAGAGGACTTGAAATATCCCAGCACAGGCTGGGGGCACTTTCCCCCCACTGCCTGCCCAGGGCTCTGCTGCCTGGAGCTGTCCCTGCCAGCAGCTGCTTCCCTGTGCCCAGGGCTGGGCCCTGCCAGTGCTGCCAGAGCCCAGCCCAGCCCTGGGGGCTCAGCTCTGCCCTGCAGAGCCCTCCCAGCTCAGGCCCAGCCCAGGGGCAGCTCTGGCTCTGCAGGCTCTGAGGGCAACGTCAGAGCAACCCTGAGGAGGCTGAAAAAGCAACACTGATGCTGGCTCTAAGGGCTGATTTCTGTCACGGCCCAATTTATTCAGATCTAAGAGAATTTTTTAATTTATTTTTCTCAACGTGAACTGAGAGATGGATATCTATGAGAAGTTTCTTATCCAGGCGACCCAGAGCAGTAGATTAAAAAAGCAGGATATCTCCTTTTTATGCAGCCCCTGCCTTGCTGTGCTCCCTGTATAATCTACTTGGAAATGTTCTGCAGTTCAATGCCATGCTGGGAGCACTCCTGAACAATGCAGCATCCTCCCCACACAAGGAGAACACTCCCAAGCCTCACCAGCTGTCTCCTGCCACACAGATCTTGTCCCCCAGTGCTGGAAGCAGCTGCCAGGGCTGGCTGAGAGCTGTCCCTGGCAGGCAGCAGAGTCCCTGCCCCAGCACAGCGCCCTGGGCTGCAGGACCCTGCTCTGCAGGACAGCCCTGGGCACCCCTGGCTGCTCTGCACAAGAGACAAGCAGAGAATGTACTCACAGGCTCTGCAGGCATTGGCATGTTCCAGCTTGAGGAGATGGCTCCAGGAGCTGCAGCTGCATTGTCCTGCAGCCAGAGGTTCCTGTGCCAAGGGCTGGCAGTGATTGTGCCCCAGGCACTTCTCAGCCCCTTCCCAGCCCTGACTGATTGAAGCTCTCTGTGCCTCTGGGCTGTGCCCGGGCTGGCTGCAGGCAGTGCCCCAGCCCTGCTGGGCTGGCAGAAGAGCTGCTCATCCAGAGAAATGTGCTTTTGAAGCTCTTCTTGGTGAGCAGGAGCTGCCTCTGGGCCAGGAGCCCAGCCCAGCTCAGCAGCACAGACACAGCACAAGGACTTTAATCAGCCTCTGGGGCTTTGTGCTCAGGCCCTGAACATCAGTCCCTGAGAGGGAGATGAAGAAACCTCTGCAGAACTCCAAGGCAGAATCCAGCTCCAAAGTTTCTTGGACTTGTAATGGGTCCCAGAGAGGGACACGACTGAGCAAGTGTCCCCAGGCCCCAGGCAGAGCAGAGAGCTGCAGGCAGTGATGACAGGTGGGGACAAAGAGAAGCCAAGTCTTGGTGCCCTGGGGCACAGCAGGGTCTGTGCCAGCAAGGGCTGGGAGGAGACACCTTGTGCTGAGGCCCTGGGGCCTCCTGGCACAGCCCCAGCCAGGCTGGGCACTGTCAGCCCCTTGTGCTGCCCTCAGCATCCCCCCCTAGCCCACATCCCAGTGGCCTCAAGGATCTGCTGCAAGGAGTCCCTGGGGAGCCTTGCTCAGCAATGGCCCTGGGGGCTCCTTCATGCTCCCTGCAGGGACTGCAGGTTTTTCAAAGGACTTGGGGTTTGGCTTTTGCCCTGGAGTCTGTGAGAGGTTTGTGCAATCCTGGCCTCCAATTATCTGCTGTAATTAGTCCCTGGAGAGGCTTTGTCAGTAACAACACTCAGTGGGGCTCATTAATGCTTCAGGGTACTTCAGTTATTTTAAGGTACTTGATGTTTCCCTTTTGATACAGACTCTGTGAGAGGTTTGTGCAATCATGGCCCCAATTATCTGCTTTAATGAGTCCCTGGAGAGCTTTGTACTGACAGTCATGCTCAGAAATGCTTTGAGATACTCAAATTTTTTAAGGTAGTTTGGATTTTCTTTTCCACTCTGAATCTCTGAGAGGTTTTTTGTGCCATCCTGGCCTCCAATCTGTTCTCCAAGGAGTCCATGATGATCCTGTGTTTGGGATGGACCTCACTTGGACCCATTCATGCTTTGAGACACTTTGGGGTTTTCTTCTGACTTTGACTCTTGGAAAGGTTTGTGCAATCTCCTCTCAGGCCCTGAGGTTCAAGGGCTCAGCTCCAAAAGCACCACAGGCTCATTAGGATGCAGCAAGTCCTGACATACCATAGCCCTGCCTTGATTTTCCTCTAGTCTTGTTCAGTTTAGCAGGAAGTTTTCCTTTTACAGTTATGGATGGTATAAATAAGAGGCTTGACTAGGCCAATATTCAAGCAGCAATCAATTTATTAATTAATATGGTAAAGTATGAGCAATACAGCGCTGGGTACAGTGGGGGAAGTTTTCCCACCAACTGCACACCCATAGTTGAGGCTTACGGGTACTTATAGGGGTACTCATCAGCTTTCTCAGCAGTTTCTATTCCAATTCTTACTCATCAGCAGTTTCTATTCCCAATTTTTACGTCACAATTCTATGTACTATTGTGATTTAGCTTTTCTCAGGATGTATCCCAAAAGGAGTATCCCAGATGGTGGTGGTCCGGTTTCCAAAAGAAGATAGACGAATCCCATCTGGTGAGATCCAGCTCTCCAGATGTGGGTCCTCCTTTTAATTGCAAAGACTATAAATCTAACAACAGTGATGTCCAGCTTCCCTTGGTTGAAACTATAAATCCTTGAGGTGGTGTTCATCTTCCTTTCTCAAGCTGATTTTCTCTGCTTCAATAAGGTGTGAGATAAGCTTGTTTCCTTTATATATATTCCAAAGCTATAGTTTCAAGGATACAAGCAGTGTTCTAAAATTATACTTCAAAAGGTTATTATTGCAGAACTCTTTAAGAATTAACTACAATCAAAAAGCAACATCCTTAATGCTTTAATGCCAATGCTCCTAAATCAACCAAGGTAATTGCAAACAAAAGATGGGTTCAAAGGACTTCTTCCATGCTTTACTTTCCTCAGTTATTATTAGAATTCACAACTGTCCCATTGTCGGTCTGCACACATATCGCAATCACAAATACACACGTTGCCTGTGTGTACCTGACACGACACACAGCTTTGTATTTCACATCCCCCCGTGTCCCCCTGTGTTCCCCCGGGCAGGGAGCTGCTCTGGCCCGGGATGGCCGGGCCCAGCCGCGGGGCCTCGCCGGCAGCGGGCAGGAGCCGGCCCGGGCTGCGGGACACGGCGGGGGTGCCCGGCTGCAAAGCAGCTCTGGCTCCCGCCAGGGAGCTGTGGGCAAGGGGCTGCAGCCGTGCGGGAGGAAAGCCGCTGGGCCAGCCCCTAACGCTGCCCCGCAGGAAGGAAGGGCAGGAGGAAGCTGATAAATGAGCTCGGAATGTGGCAGTGCAGAGATGAAGGGACAAGTGCCCTTGGGGGCCGGGGGTCGGGGCCAGCCCTCGGGCACGGCTCCGAGCGGCTCCTGAGCCAGCCTAAGGGCTGCCTGTAAGGATTGCAGGCGGCAGCCGAGAGCAGCAGCGCCGGCAGTGCCAGCCGGGCCCCACGGCCATCTGCCCGTGCCCTCGCAGCCCGTGAGGGCCGCGGGCTCTGCAGCGCCGCTCCTGCTCCCACAGCCGGCCCAGAGCCTCAGGGCTGCCCCGCAGGCGCCGTGGCAGCAGCAGCGGCCTCAGGGCCCGGCCCGGGGCTCCATCTGCTCAGCCCGGGGCCAGAGCCACAGCAGGGGGGAAGGAGCTGAAGGAGCACCAGGGAGCCCGGGGAGAGACAGGCTGTGAGACAAGGCTCTGCCTATAATTTTAACAGTTTTTATTAACCTAATAACTATATATAACTAACTTAAAAACCATATACAAGTAAAAAGTCAAGTTTCTTATGACAATTGTCACAGGCGTTTCTCGCTTTGGACAAGATGTCCCAGGTCGAGCATTGGGTGCTGAGTCCTTTCCAGCTGGCCGGGGGCTGTTGATGTCTGGCGAGGCTGCAGAGGCTGCTCGAGCCCTGGGGCCCATGAGACCTGTCAAGGAGCTGTGCCTGGCCGTGCTCTCCTGAGGCGGCAGGGCCTGGGCGTGAAGGGCAAGGGTGAGTCACCACAGGTGCTGGCCCCAGCGCACCAGGACTCAAGCTCTTGTCCCACACTGGGCATGGCCATTCTCCCACGTTACTCCAGCTCCAAGCTCAGTTGCCCCATGTGCCAGTCTTCCTGCTCCATTCTGCCCCTTCCTTCTTACCCCAGACGCAAAATACCCACGCCACATCACCCAGCTCTGTACACAGAGCCCTACTCATCCCCCAGCTGGCACCCTGCAGATAATCAGCCCCTGTCATCATTGACCCCCTTGCCCTGACAGGGCCATACCTGAGGCATCCTGTGTCCTGATCGCCGTACGATGCTGGTCATTACGGCCCCTCGAGATGTGTCCATCACCGTGCAGCACAGTCACACTGGGCTGAGGAGGAGAGGGCAGCTGGCTGCAATGCAGGGCCCAATCCAGCACACCCCAATAATCCAACTCAGGTCTCTCTGGAGACTGAAGGCACAGATTCCCCCTGGATAGTCAGCAATGCCATCAAGCCTCAGTCACCATTCTGTGTCCCCACCTTCATCACACCTACCTTGTTGTGTACCAGGAGACGCTGCAGCTGTGCACTTGTATGTGGGGAAGCCTTGATGTTCTGCATGGTGGAGCTGCTGCTCTGATGGTCCCCAGAGCTCTGCAGCACTCGGGGACACTGGCACGGACCAGCGGCCTCCTGTGGGATGGGGCAGAGGACACTCAGTGCCCAGCCCTGTGGCATGCAGGGCATCACCCTGCTGTGCCAGGGAGGGCACTGGCAGTGCTGCCTGCAGGGGCATGTCCCTGCCAGCTCCTGTCCACCTGCTGCAGGAGCCCCAAGCCCATCCCACCAGGCTGGATCTGCTGGCTCTGTCCCCATGGCCACATGTGCTGGCCATGGCACCAGGCAGGTCCCTGTGCACAGGACACCAACTGGCAGGAGCTGGGCTCTCCCAGCTGCAGGGATTGGTTTTGGGAACTCCTTTCACAGGAGGCACCCAATCCCCATCTGTAGGATTGACGGGGGTAGCACGGTCGGGACGAACGGAGACGAGAGATCTCTGAAGCCAGGTCGTGGACGGTTTATTGCAAAGGGCGTGGGTGCAGGGCCCTGCTTGGAGCTGCCAGCCACAGCTCAGAGCAGGTCTGAGAGAAGAGAGGGGTAGAGAGGATGAGAGGGTAAGAGAGCAAAAGCATAAGAGAGTAAAAGGGGTATGAGGATAAAAGGCAAGAGCTAAGAGACAAGAGGTAAGAGTAAGAGCTAAGAGCTAAGAGCATAGAAAAGTAAGAGCTAAGTTCACGTTACAATACAATAAATCATCTTCTGTGTTGAATATTCTGATTCTCACTTAACCAATCTAATCCAACATACAAATCCTATAGCATTTCCATACAGCCTATAAGAATCACTACATTACCATACTGTGCTACATTTTAAACCCTAAAAACTCCTCTTTGGACCCCTTCTGCCAAGCTGGCAGGGTCTGCTGGGACCCTTGGACCTGCCTGCAAGCAGAGGGTGCTGTTTCATCAAAAGGGGATTACCTTCAGCCGGCCACACCATTGTTTTCCCGTTGTTCAGTAACTAAGGGATCTCGAAGCTTGCTTTTATTTCAATCTCGCTTATAGTTTCCATATTCTCAAAATCTTTTGCCAGGCAATCATATTTATAAGGCTTTCCTGTTTCATCTTCCCCAACAGCCCTCCAAGCCTGAGCTCAGACTGCAAACAGACGCAGCTCATCAGATGTGCTTTCAGCAACCTTGGGACAGAGAGATGGGCCAGACAGGGCAGTGCAAGGCAAGGAATGCAAAAGCCCCCAGCCCTGGGGCAAGCACTGGCCCTCCACAGCTGCCCTCTGCTCCCCTGCCCTGCCCCGTCCCCCCAGGCTGCTCTGCCCCAGCCCAGGTGCAGAGCCCTCCTTGCTGTGTCAGGGCTGCTCTGCACCCCAGGCGCTGGGGATGTGTCCTCAGGGCCCTCACCTTTGGCTGGGCGGTGGCTCCTTGCTGGGGGCCATGGGCTGCAAATACGGGAGTGTCTCGGGGTACCTGGGGAGGGCAGGAGTCACAGGTGTGTGACAGGGGACAAAGAACCTGTTCCTGTTGGAGGCAGCCCCCCCAACGCCATGGGATTGTAGCCCATGGCATCCTGCTGCCTGTAGCCCTTGGGATGAGCCCCCACAGCCCCTGCTGATGGGCAGGGCTGCAGAGGGGGCTCCCCACATCAGCCCCTCCCAAGCAGACACTGTCCCCCTGTGCCAGCACAGCGGGTCACTGCTGGCACCCATCTCCCCCCATGCCAGCCCTGCTGCCCCCGAGGCACTGGTGCTACTCACTGGCCAGGAACCTGCACGCTGAGCATGCGGTCACAGGACAGGCACGAGAAAGGGACTGGCAGCTGCCTAAGGAGGGGGAGGGAAGAGGGCTGGCTGAGCTCCTGGGGCCACAGCCCTGCAGCACACAGGCAGCAGCTCCCTGCAGCAGCCAGCTGCTGGGCAGCTCACTGCACAGGGTCACGGCCATTGCAGGGTGAACCGTGGGCTCTTGAGCCTGTTTCTCCCCATCCCCAAGGTGCTGGCTGATGCCAGGTGAAGGGCACAGGCACCCATGCCACCATCCCAAGCAGCCCCTGCTGCGCTTTCAGCCCCTCTCTGGCACCAAAGCTCCCCCGTGTGCATGGCCAGGAGGGCAGGGCACGACCCGGCTCAGGGGCATGGTGTGTGACAGCCCTGCCTGGCAGGAGCAGTTGCCATCACTGTCCCCAAAGCCATCAGAATCTCCATTGCACTCACTTCTTAATCCCAGCAGCATTTTCACGCAACAGCCTATCCTCGAGTTCCTCCATGTTCCTGTTCCAGGAGTCCTCCTGGTGTTTACAGAAAGTTTTCAGCTCCAGGCGATCCAGCTGTGAACAGGTGCACAGTCTCAGCCAGCTGCTCCAGGATGTGATGTGGAGCTCTCCAGGGAAAAGCCTGGAGGGGGATCCTCAGAGGGGTGCTGCCTCAGGCTGTCAAGTCCCAAAGGTTCCAGTTCCTCGTGGTGGGGACGAGGTACCCCTCACCTTGTCTTCAATTGCATCGCTGAACTGCTGCTGGGTATTGTTCCAGTGCTGCTCCTGGCCTGAAATCTGGCTCTGCAACTCCTGCATCCTCTCATCCAGCTCCTCCACGTTCTCTTCACACTGGCTGCAATTGACTTTGCTGTCCAAGGCAGCTTTGTCCATCTTCTAGCAGAGGGGAAGGGCAGGAGAGCGGTGGGGAAAGGGATGAGGAACGCCAGACAGGGCCAGCGTGTGAGGGACAGAGGGAGGAGTGCTTCTGAGACAGAGTAGAAATTTTCCAGAGTAGAAATCCATTTTGATTTAGGTGAAACGTACATCTTTGAGTCTCTGGTTAGAAAACATAGCTATGTAGCCTGACTGCAAAGCCTAGGCTCAGGGAACCTGATTCAGTGAAGGACAGAGATAAGGGGGGGACGGGACAGAGGGTGATAAAGAGAGACAGAGAGACTGCTGTGAAAGCAGGTCAACCTCACCTAAGAATTCTTTCTGATAAAGAAGAACTAGTGGCAAATGTCACGCAAAATTTCAAAAATGAATATGTATGAACCTATTGTGAAATTGTATGGATATGTATTTGAGAGGAGGATAAAAAGGGACCTGAAGTTCCCAGAGGTACGCATGCCTTTTAAGGAGAGTAATCTCTGCATGCATCCGGCACTGTAATAATAAACATACCGGCTTTACAACTTACACAACGTTGTGGAGGTTTTGGCTATCTCTGCAAAACAGACCCCTTTTGGAGGTTTCCTCCCAAAATTTGCCCTAAGCCAGCACAAACAGTCATCATGAAAATTTCACCAGTGGCATAATTTCCTGCTGGCAAATCTCGTGACAGAAGCTTGACCTTGTTCTCCATGAGACATTCTTGGGAAGAGCAGACAGGAGAAGATTCCTGGAAAACTGAAACAGCTTTCCAGAAGGGAAATGAAAATGAAAGAAACAATCCAAGATGTTTTCCTCTATTTATTTCTATGCTCCTCTTTTCCATATTGCACTACTTCTCCATCCCAGGAATTCCAGATGCACCACACCTCTAAGATCGGTGACTTAGTGATTTTTAGACACTCAAAAATACCATAAGCCACACACATTTTCCTTCCCCTGGTTTTACTGGAAGGTGACACTGGAGATGTAAGTGCAGTGCTGGGCTCAGGTAGGAATCCTACAGCAAGGGAAGGTGGCCCGACAGTGTTTGAGCCTCAGCCAGGCCAATGCAGAGCAGCAAGCGAGGGGATTGCTGTGCCAGTGTGCAGGAGTCAGGGCTCTGCATCTGGGCTCACCGCTGCAAAGTTCCCGTGTTTGGACAGACTCAGGGGCTGTGCCCGGGGCGCGCGGGGCTCGAACGTGGGGCTCGTGGGGCGAGCGGGGAACGGACACGGGGACGAACGGCCCTGGTGCTTCAGTTGCAGCGGCGGCAGCGGCGGCAGCAGCAGCGGCGGCAGCAGCAGCGACAGCAGCAGCGACACCAGAAAAACAGATATTTTAGATCACTCTTTCTTACTTTCTCTTTATCTTTTTCTTTCTCTATCTCTCCCTTTCCCGCGGTCGGGCACCCTTCTCTCGGGGTCCCTTGCCCGGCGTCCCTCTCCTCTCCCC
The DNA here is from genome assembly GCF_051311805.1 of Agelaius phoeniceus. Taxonomy (NCBI): domain Eukaryota; kingdom Metazoa; phylum Chordata; class Aves; order Passeriformes; family Icteridae; genus Agelaius; species Agelaius phoeniceus. Next base: position 6,245,686 of record NW_027509867.1, on the reverse strand, counting down.
GCCTCCCTCTCCCCTGCCGGGCCGGGCCATGCCCCCGGCCCGCCCCCGGCCCAGGGCGGGGCTGCCCCGTGCCCGGCCCCAGCCGTCCCGCCGCGCTCTCGCCTCCGCCCGGCTCTGGCCGTACTGGCGGTGGCGCTGCTGGGCGGGCGTCAGTGCCTGGTGCGGGGGCGGCATCGCCGCCCTTCGGCTCCGCCTGGCCCGAGCCCGGCCCCGGACCCGAGGCAGGGTCCAGTCCCGGCCCCGGCCCCGACCCCGCCCCCGGCCCCGGCCCCGGCCCCGGCCCCGGCCCCGGCTCCTCCCGGGGCCCGCGGAGGACACAGGCGGCGCGGCCGCTCCCGCCGCCTCCGCTGCGGCTTCCCCGGCCCGAGCTCCGCCGCTCGGCAGCGCGGCCGCCGGCCCCGAGCCTCCCGTGCCGCGTTCCAAAGAGCGAACGCCTGGGCATGGCCGGCCCGGGGCGGCTGAGGGGCGCTCGGGGGCCGTTGCTGGCCCCGGGCCGAGCTCTGACAGCCGCGTCTTGCCCGCAGGGAAGGCGCACGAGGCCCTGCAGGAGCGGTACCGAGTGGGTTCGCTGCTGGGGCGCGGAGGATTCGGCAGCGTCTTCGCGGCCACGCGGCTCTCGGACGGCGCCCCGGTGAGCGGCGGGGCCGGCGGCGGGCGCAGGAGGAGGGGGCGGAGGAGGAGGAGGAGGATGGGGCTGGGCAGGGCGGGCGGCGAGCTGAGCCCGCTGCTGTCCTTGGCTTGCAGGTGGCCATCAAGAGGGTGCCACGGAACCGCGTCCGGCACTGGGGCGAGCTGGTGAGTGAGCGGGGCCAGCGGCAGCAGCCGGGGCTGCCGGGCGGGGATGAGCCGAGGCCCGGCACGGTGGAAGCCGCCAGGACGCCTCGAGGGAGAGCGGGCGTGGGTCCAGCGCAGGGCGCAGAGCATCCCGGGCTGGCTGAGGGCTCCCCGAGCCCCGGCACGGCATCGGCCCCACTGAGGGCATCGTGCTCCTCCCGCAGCCCGACGGCAGCAGGGCCCCGTTGGAGATCGTGCTGCAGGCCAAGGTGTCCACTGGCTTCCCTGGTGTGGTGCAGCTGCTGGAGTGGCTTGAGCTGCCCAACCACATCGTGATGGTGCTGGAGCGGCCAGAGCGCTGTCAGGACCTGCAGCGTTTCATTGGGGCACGGCGGTTCCTGCCCGAGGAGGAGGCGCGGGAGCTGTTCCGCCAGGTGCTGGAGGCCGTGCGGCACTGCACCAGCTGCGGGGTCCTGCACAGGGACATCAAGCCCGAGAACATCCTGCTCGACCTGCACACCGGGAAGGCCAAACTGATCGACTTTGGCTGTGGCACCTACCTGCAAGACACAGCCTACACCCACTTTGCAGGTGAGCCCACGTAAGGGTGTACTCCTGGTCCCGGGATCTCATGGCCCAACATCTCCCAGCCCAAGCTGGCTGTGGCAGAGGGGATTCTCCCTTTTGCTGCCAGTCAGGGGACTGAGTCTTCAGCTGAGTTGCTTTAGAGCGGGGCTGGGTGGGGAGCCATCTTCCAGCCCTGCTGGCAGCCTTTGCCAGCCACTCTGCCCAGGACTGGGGCTGGGCTGGGGCAGCCAGCCCGACCAAAACCGCCGTGGGTGGGGGTAGCAGAGATGGGAGCGGAACCTGTGCCCCAGCCAGTTTGGTGTGCAGGCGAGAGGAAGGGCTTGGACTGATCCACTCTCCCTGTTTGCCTTGGCTTCCTAATATTTTTGGGGCAATGCAGGCAGGGAGGATAAGGGCATGTTTTTTCCCCAGCACGGAGAGGGTTTTTCCTTTACAGGTCAGGGTCAGGCTTAGCCAGGGCTTCCTCTGCCCTCTTCTGACACCAGTGGCTTCTTTTCCAAGCCTTAGTTTGTGCACAAGTCCCAGGTGCTGGTGAGAGGGCAGTGGTCACCCTGTGTGCCACTGATGCAGCCCCCGCAGGCCCAGGGATGCTGGGGCCAGGCTGTGGGAGCAGCAGCATCCCCCTGCTGAACTCCATCTGTATTCCATAGGAACACTGTCCTACAGCCCCCCGGAATGGAACGACTTTGGCTGGTACCATGGCGAGGCAGCAACGATCTGGTCCCTGGGCATCCTGCTGCACCAGATGGTCTGCGGGGAGCACCCGTTCAGGAGGGGCCGGAACCTCAGCTGGGGCCAGCTCCCGCTGCCACAAGGGCTCTCTCAAGGTGGATCCTCTTCTCTGGGCACGGGGGGAATCCCAGTGCTGGGAGCCAGCAGCGGGCTCGTGAGCATCCCGCTCTGGCAGCTGCTGAGGAGGTGGCACATGTCCTGCTCTCCTCCAAAACAGGGAATTGATGGGAAAGTTTAGGCCCAACCCTGAGCGCATCCAGAATGGCCTGGCCATGGGAATAGTGGGGCAAAGCAGACAGGAGCCTTCTCTGGCTGACCGGCAGTTTCTGCTTTGTCTCCCCAGAGTGCAAAGATCTGATCAGGTGGTGTTTATCGGTGAACTCCTTGGAGAGACCCACATTAGAAGACCTGGTCTGTGATCCTTGGGTGCAGGATATTCCTCTGCCATAGAAGAAGGGAGAGAGCCACAGGCACACTTTGATCCAGGGCCCTGGTAAGTTGCAGCTCCACACATGCCATGGCAATGAGAAGCAAAGGAACCCAGACCTTTTTGTGCTGCCTGTGTCACTGCACCGGGGCCATGGGATGGGCACACGCAGCCCTTGTGCTGGAGCTGAGCTGCTCTGCCCAGCACTGGTGGCCGCCATCCAAGCTGGTTTTGCTTGTGCTGGTTCCCTGACAGCTGGGGCCCTGGGCAGAGCCCTGAGAGCCTGGTCTCCCCCCAGGGAAGGAGCAGGAGCCCCTGGAGAAGCTGTACCGGGTGGGGATGCTGCTGCTGCTGCTGCTGCTGCTGCTGCTGCTGCTGCTGCTGCTGCTGCTGCTGGAGACAGCCAGGATGACATCAAGGATGAGAAGCTCTTCCTCAGCCTGGCCACTGGAGGCTGAAGGTGATGGACTTTGATTCTGGCACCTTCTTCAAAGCCAGACTCCACAGGGAATTTGCAGATGAGTCCCCAGCTGGGGAAATTCTGCCAGATTTGGGCATGGCCCAGCCTGGCTGGGAACCAAAGGTTCCCCCTTTGCTGGGGCAGATGCAACTCATCCTTCAGTCGCTGCCCAGCTGCTTTTTGGCAGGGCTGGGAGGATGGGCTGGGGTGGGTACGAAATGGGAGTGGGCTCCTGGCCCTGCCAACAGCCCCCAGCAGCCACCGTGCCCCGGGCTGGGGCTGGGGCTGGGGCAGCCAGCCCGACACAAACAAAGCCCCATGGTGGGAGCAGAGGTGGGACTCCAGAACCTGTGCAGGGGCTGCTTTGCTGTGCAGGCAAGGAAGGGCTTGGGCTGCTCCACTGCCCTTGTTTGCTTTTGGATCACGGTGATTTTGGGGGGCAGTGCAGGGGGGAAGAGAGAAAGTGTGGGCTTCCCTCAGCCATGGCTGGGTTTTTCCCTACCATGTAGAAGTTGGGCCTCCCTCAAGGCCCTGACAGAGATAAGAGTTTTTCCCGTTTTTCTTGTTTTCCCTTTTTGTATCTAATCTCTTTTCAATAATGTGTTGTTTGTTTTTCCAGAGGAAGCGTTCTAGGTGGTCCAGTGTGGATGGGGAAGTGCTTGGGAGCAGCTGTGGCGTGGATGGGCCGTGCCCTTGGAGAAGGCTGAGGCCATGGTTTGGGAGCAGCTTTTCTTGCAGCCGTGGCTGGCGTGAGGTGGGTCCCTGTGTGCTTGGCAGGGTGGGATCAGAGCTTTTGGGAGATGGCAGCGAGCACAGGAGCATCCTGCTCTGGGCAGCTGCTGAGGGCTGGATGTGCCGTGGCTGGCTGCAGGCTGGGCACATGTCCTGCCCTCCTGCTCTGCTGCCAAAGGCAGCAGGGATGGGCAGCTCTGGGCACAGCTCTGGGCACAGCCAGCATGGCCTGGGCCCCGCAGGCCTTGGCACAAGGGCACAGGAGCCCTCAGCTGACGGGCGGTTTCTGCTTTCTCTCCTTGCAGCCGGGCTCTGCGGCTGCTGAGGCTGCTCTGGGCTCTGCCAGGGCTCTGCTGGGCTCAGCCCTGGGCCCAGCTGGGCTGGCTCTGCCCTCACATTGCTCTGACAGCTCTGCATCAGACGAGCCCGTTGCGAGCACAGCGCCTGAGCTTTCTGCTTTGGCAGGTGAGTGAGACTCTGCTGCAGGCCCAGAGATTGCAGCTGGGGACACACATCCAATTAGCAAGGACCCAAACTCTCCACAGTCCCAGCTGAACGCCTGCATCTGTACAGGCTGTTTTGTCTGTCCCATTCTTCCTTCTTGATTGGCTGGAATTGTGCAGTTGCACTTTCTTCCTCCTCTAGCAGTGCCACGAGTGGGCCAAAGCTGGCGAGTGGGCCGTGCTCCTGAGGCAGTGCAGTCTGGAGCTGGTGGATGGAGAATTGCCCTTCTGCACTGCCAAACCAGAGCAAAAAGCTGCAAGTGGGACTTTTTGTCTTTAAGAAACCCCTGACATTTTCAACGGGAATGTGCAGCTCATTCACAGGCTGAGAAGGAAGGGCATCTTCTAAAGGATTTGGGGTTTGACAGCGTTTCCATTCCCAGTCCTGCTTGGAGCTGGCAGGGCACAAAGCAATTTCCCATTGCTTCACCCACAATTTAACAATATTGGAAACAACCTCAAAAACTTATAAAAAGGGGTGCTGAAGTCAGCAAGATGGATCCATGCCATCAGCACATTTACAATGTAAATAACTGAGTTCTCTTTTTCAAAAGATCATTTACCTCCTAATGCAAAGAATGTAACTTTGCATTTATGTTTTGTTTTTTTCACTAACATTATGTTCAGTTTTTTCTCTAACACTTGGATTTTATTCTTATCTTTTACAATTTACCTATTTTTTTCCCTTTACCTTTTTTTTTCCATTAAATAGAAAACATGTCCTATCAAAAGAATGTCCTCTGCTCCTGGTTCCCGTGTGGAGCAGCTCCCTTCCTGCTGGCTGAGCTGCTCAGGCAGAACCTGGCAGCTCCTGGCCCTGCAGGGCTGAGGCTTTTCCCCGTTGCTGGGCACAGACTGATGGAGCAGCACTGCTGAACACGGGCACACAGAGGGACCAGGAGCAGCTGCCTTTGCCCACCTGAGGCTCCAAGGCCCAAACTCTGAGCAGCCAGGGCTGGAAGAGACTGGCAGGATCTGATCCCTGACTCTGGGCCAGGGCTGCACAAATGACCCCATAGCAGCAGCAGCAGCAGCAGCAGCAGCAGCAGATGGAGCTGACTTTCAGCACAGCCCCTGCCCCTGTTCCCTCCCGTGTGCAGCGGTGTCACAGCAGCCTGAGGCACCTGGGAGCCCCCAGTGCCAGCAGGGACTTGAGATGGCAGCCCTGGGCTCCTGGAGGCTGTGCAAGGAACGGAGCTGGGCACTCCCTGTCCATGGGGAGCTTGCAGATGGAAAAGGCTGCTGTGGCCAGGCAGCTGCAAGGGCACAGAAAGGAGGCTCTGGAGCACTGGATCTGTGCCAGTGCCACAGTCCTGGGCATCAGCCAGCCAGCCCTGGGGGAACAGAGGGCACAGCACGAGGGACAGAAGCAGGCAAGGGCAGAGACTGGAGAGAGCCAGAGCCAGGAGCAGGAACAGCTGCTCCATTGCACTCTTGGAGAAAGCTCTGGGCTGGTTCCAAGCGCTGAAAGGCGTGAAGGGCAGAGAGGAGGCCACAGCAAACAATGCTCCTGTTTGCACAGCCTCCCCTCTCCGTGTCCCAGAAGGAATTGCATGGACTGTGCTCTTCTCCCCGAGTCGTCTCGTTCAGCATGAGCAGCTCAGCACCAGGAGCTGAAGGAGCTGAAGCCTCAGGCCACAGGAGCTGGGCAAGAGGAGACTTTCTGAGCAAATGAATGCTGCTAACATGGACCCAGCTGAATGCAGTGGATAGAATCATGGAATCACAGAATCCTTTCTGTTGGAAAAGCCCTCTGAGCTCACCCAGTGCAGCCGCTCAGCCAGCAGTGCCAAGCCCAGCACTAAACCACGTCCCTGAAGTGCCAAGGCCTGGACACCAGCCCTGAGTGAGGCCTGGACAGCAGGCCCTGAGCCAAAGGTGGCCTCTGGATGAACCTTCCAACCAAAGGTTATCTTTGTATCTGCTCCCTGATGAAATGTGCATGGTCATTAGCACTGTGATAGATGTAGTCACTCATTAGTGAAACATGTATTGACCTTTGTGTATTTAGAAGCCAGACCAGGCCATGAAATCTGACATCTGGCCTTGTTTGGGGCTGAATGGTCAAAGTCAGCTCCCTTGGTTCCTCCTGGGGCCCTGGCCAGGCTTTGGGAGGGAGCCAAGAGGAGGATGAAGCCAGATGTTGCCACACTAGCAGTGCTGTCAGTTTGTCCATTCAGCACTGTCAGAGCTGGGCCCTCTCCCAGCGGGGTTGGAGCCTCACCTGTGGCTGGTGGCACCTGCAGGAATTGCCAGTGCCCAGGAGTGGCTCTGCAGCCCTTGGCTGTGACAGCTTCCCCAGCTGCTGTGTGTCTGGGGCATGGTAAAGGCTGAGGGTAAGTGGGGCTGGATCTTTCTCAATCACTGCAGGCAATCTTTGGTGGGGATGGTTGGGTGCATTGCTGAGCTGCTCCTGTTGTGATTCTTTGCTGCTTTGAGCTGCAGGAAATGACACTGATTCCTTCAGTTGGAGTCTGTGTCTTTGGTGCTGACCCTGCCCACTGGTAAAACAAAACTGGCACAGTCTGGCCAGATCCCAACAAAATGTCACTTGTTCAGTGTAAATGTGAGGAATCAGTGCCATCAGAAATTCCCAGAGGGGAAGCCCTTCCCTGGAGTTCCCTGGCTCTGGAGTGGGCTGAGGTGGGAGCCCTGTGGGAGCAGTGGGGCAGTCGGGTAAAAGAGGCTGCACCCCTGGGTGGCTTCAAATGCATCCAAAAATTGCACATGGAAAAGGAAAAGAACTTGTGGGTTTGGGAAGACGAGGGTGAATTTTGTTAACAACACATTGAAAACAGCACCAACAGAAGGAAAAACTCTTGTTGGAACACTCCCACATGGAGTGACAGAAGGTTTTAATCTTGAGCTCAGGTTCATTTGTAAAAGTGAAATAATAATAATAATAATAATAATAATAATAATAATAATAATAATAATAATAAATGTAATACTTATATGTAATATAACACAATAATTTATATTTTTATCTATGTAATTAAAAATTGATAATGTGAAATAATGCTGACAATACTAATTTGTCAGCTTTGGCTGCTCACTGTGACACTAAATACCCTACAGAAAAGGACTGGCCAAGACCCAATATGTCAGTGGTCAACTTTGTGAATTGTATACAAGGAATAAATGAGGAAGGGAGGAAATTGGCTGTTTTTACAGGATTTGCTGATACTGTGATGCAGAGTGCTTTGTCTGTTCCTGAAAAATTCAGTGATTTTGCCTGCAGGGTTTTTCATGTACCAGACTATGCACAAGCTGCAGGATTTGTTGAAAGGGTGAAGGGGTTGTTTAAAAAGCAGTTGAAAAAATGAGGAGATGGGAACCTTTGCCCATGGAGAACCCATCTCCCAGATGTGCTCCATGCCCTTAACAATGGCCCACAGGGGAAATGGAAACCCCCTGGCTGTGCACGGCTGCCCCCAATTTGCAAATCCAACCATGGGCAGTGAGACTTGGGCTCCCTGGGAAATTGTTCTGGCTGTGATGGCCCCTGGCAGGGCCAGCCCAGAGGCTGCAGGGCTGGGCCTTCATGCACTGGAATTAGTTTGGATAAATTCAAAGCAAATGAGAGCTATCAGTACTGAAACAGGAATTCAGATTCCTCCAGGACACTTTGCTTTGGTAATTGTTCCCTTGGAACTTGGTCTTACAAAGTGGTCATGTCATGAGAGGAGGAATTATTGTTGCAGATATAAAGGAGAAATTAAAGGAATTGTGTTAAACAATAGTGACCAGGATTGGATTAGTCAACCCCATGACAGGGTAGCACAATTATCAATATTGCAATGTTAAGAAGGATTGTGAAAAAAGGAGATCCAGCTCCAATCACCACCGTTTGTGGAGATAAAGGGTTTGGATGCAGCAGCCCTAATAATGGAGCCCGAGTGTGGGTCCGGAGGCCAAATGGCCCTCCCGAGGCAGCTGAAGGAGCAGCTCCTGGGAAAGACAACTCTGAGTCCTGAAACCTGGGCAGGAACAATGGGAATGTGTCCCTGCAGCCAAGTGTTCTGTGTGGGAACAAGTAGATCTGACAGGATATTGTTTTACACATCCTGCCAGACCAAATCTCCCTGTTTGCCCCAAGGGCCCCTTTGGGAAATGCTCTGATCCACGGGGCTCCATGGGAAGGCTGCTGTGACACTGAGGGACTTGCACAGGAATTGCATCCAGGAGCCCGGGTGCCCCTCAGGGACTGGGACCCGGCCCCTTCCAGCCCGAGGGGAAAGGGCCCCCCCAGGCCTTGTTAGCCACAGACAGCATGGTAAAGCTGCACAGCAAAGGGCCTGGGGGCATTATTCTGGAATTAACATGGTGCCAGCTCCATGGACAACGGAATTCTTGTTCCTAACTCAAATGAGATTGAGAAAAATGGATGAAGAACGGTGTCACTAAAGTACTACTGGTGTCTGTAAGTTGTACCTTGATAGTCAGCCAGAATCTTTGTCTGCCACAAACACCTCTAGTGTTTGACCAAGGGGTTAGTCATCAAAATGTAATGATGAGTTCTGATGGATTGCTGAGCTTCTTTTGTAATTCTTTGCTAATGATGATGTGCTTTGCTGAGCTTATCCTTTTGTAATTCTTTGCAGCTGTGCATGATATAAATGACACAATTCCTTCAGTTGGTGTCTGTGTCTTTGGTAGTGACCCTGCCTACTGGTGAAACAGGGCCCCCTCTTGCCTGAGTGTTACCTGGGAAGGCAGAAACCCTCCCTCCAAAATTCCCCCTTCCTCCTTGTTCCCCCCTTCATACCCTGAGCATGATGTGCTCTGGTCTGGGGTGTGCCCGGGCTCAGTTGGGGTCCCCTGTCCTGGCTGTGTCCCCTGCCCAGCTCCCCCGCAGCCCCAGCCCCTCCCCAGCGTGGCTGGACGAGGGGCAGGACAGGCCTTGGCTGTGCTGCAGCTCAGCAAGAACAAAACCATCTCTGCGTGCTCAGTGCTGTGCTCAGCACCCGGCCCAGCAGTGTCTCAGTGCCAGGGGCTGTGCCCCCAGTGCCTGCCAGGGCTTTCCATGGCAACTGCCAGGCCAGGTGACCCAGGTGTCCCCCCCAGTGCCGGTTGCCATGGAAACAGTGCCCAGCGCTGCCCCTTTCTGTCTGGCTGACCTGGCCTTTGGCCCTGGCAGTGCCCTTGGCTGCTGGTTCCTGGTGCCCGAGCGGCCAGCGCGGCACAGGGCAGGTGGCCATGGCACAGCCCCCAGCAAGGGATCCCCTCTGGCTCTGGGCACTGACACCAGCCCTGAGCAAGGGGCCCAGGGCAGCTTTCCATGGCCACCAACCATCACAACGGGTCTGGGCAGTGGTTACCATGGCACCAATCTAAGGAACGGGTCCCTGTGGCCGTTGCCATGGCACCTGGTGGCACCAACGAGTGTCACTGCAATTGTACCTGGAACAGCCCTGGCACCGCTTTGTCCTCAGGGTTGCCATGGCAGCCCAGGGCAGCAGCAGCTCTGCAGGCAAGGGGCCATGGAACCTGGCTGCAGAAATGGCTCCTTGGGCTGGTTTCCAAGGAAACCTGAACTGATGGGGGTTGCCATGGCACCCAAAGCCAGCAGTGGGGTCCCTGCAGTGTCCATGGCAACAGCCCCTGCAATGGCCCAGTGCAGGTTGGGGTGATGATCCACCCTCACAGCTGGCCCAGGCAGGCCTGGAGTGCTCTTGGTGGCAGCTTGGGCATGGCACACACTTGAGGAGGATTTCTGTTTGCAATGGGGAAACTCAGGAGTTTTAGATTGCTTCAAAAAATTAAAAACTCAAAATCCCTCTTTGGCTGTTTGCAGCCAGTTCTCCAAGCAAAGCAGGTCCTAGGTGAGTGAGGAGAGACAGGATGGGCTTGGGGAATGTGGAGCAAGGTCATCCACACTGATCAGACCTCAAGGCACAGCTTCTCTGACCAAGCCAGACTTCCTCAAGAGTGTCCCTGGGTCAGTATCAGTCACTGAATGCAGCAATCCCCTCTTGTATACTAAGAAAAGTAATAAAGGACACTATAAAATATGATACATATTTCCTAGAAGCTCTTTGAAATATTTTTCCATACCTGCAGCATGAAAGCTTCCTAAAGAACAGGCCCAGATCAGAGGGAAATCAAGGCAGAGCCATGGTTTGTCAGGAATACCTTGATCCTAATGAGCCCTGTGGTGCATTTGAAGCTGAGCCCTGGAACCTCAGGGCCTGAGAGGAGATTGCACAAACCTTTCCAGGAGTCAAAGTCAGAGGAAAAACCCCAAAGTGTCTCAAAGCATGAATGGGTCCCATTGAGGTCAACGCAAGCTCCTCATGGACTCCTTGGAGGAGAGAATTGGAGGCCAGGATGGCAACAAAAACCTCACAAAGACTCAGAGTGAAAAGGAACATCCAGAGTACCTTAAAAACCTTGAGTATCTCAAAGTATTAATGAGCCCCAGGGAGTGTCAGTAGAAAGCTCTCAAGGGACTCATTAAAGCAGATAATTGGGGCCATGATTGCACAAACCTCTCACAGAGTTTGTATCAAAAGGAAAAAACAAAATACCTTAAAATAACTGAAGTATCTTGAAGCATTAATGACCTCAATGATTGTCATTACTGATTAAGGCTCTCAAGAGACTAATTAAAGCAGATAATTGGATGCTGTGACTGCACAATCTTTCTCATAGAGTCTGTGGCAAAAGGCAAGCACCAAGCAGCTTGAAAAATTGAAGTACCCCGAAGCATTAATGAGCCCACTGAGTTTTGTTCCTGACAAAGCCTCTCCAGGGACTAATTACAGCAGATAATTGGAGGCCATGATTGCACAAACCTCTCAGAGACTGCAAGGCAAAAGCCAAAGCCCAAGTCCTTTGAAAAAGCTGCAGTCCCTGCAGGGAGCATGAAGGAGCCCCCAGGGCCATTGCTGAGCAAGGCTCCCCAGGGACTCCTTGCAGCAGATCCTTGAGGCCACTGGGATGTGGGCTAGGGGGGGATGCTGAGGGCAGCACAAGGGGCTGACAGTGCCCAGCCTGGCTGGGGCTGTGCCAGGAGGCCCCAGGGCCTCAGCACAAGGTGTCTCCTCCCAGCCCTTGCTGGCACAGACCCTGCTGTGCCCCAGGGCACCAAGACTTGGCTTCTCTTTGTCCCCACCTGTCATCACTGCCTGCAGTTCTCTGCTCTGCCTGGGGCCTGGGGACACTTGCTCAGTCGTGTCCCTCTCTGGGACCCATTAAAAGTCCAAGAAACTTTGGAGTTGGATTCTGACATGGAGTTCTGGAGAGGTTTCTTCAGCTCCCTCTCAGGGACTGATGTTCAGGGCCTGAGCACAAAGCCCCAGAGGCTCATTAAAGTCCTTGTGCTGTGTCTGTGCTGCTGAGCTGGGCTGGGCTCCTGGCACAGAGGCAGCTCCTGCTCACCAAGAAGAGCTTCAAAAGCACATTTCTCTGGATGAGCAGCTCTTGTGCCAGCCCAGCAGGGCTGGGGCACTGCCTGCAGCCAGCCCGGGCACAGCCCAGAGGCACAGAGAGCTTCAATCAGTCAGGGCTGGGAAGGGGCTGAGAAGTGCCTGGGGCACAATCACTGCCAGCCCTTGGCACAGGAACCTCTGGCTGCAGGACAGTGCAGCTGCAGCTCCTGGAGCCATCTCCTCAAGCTGGAACATGCCAATGCCTGCAGACTCTGTGAGTACAACTCTGAGGATTTCTGGGGCAGGGGAGGTGAAATGCTCATGGAGTTCTGACATGCTGAGCGGTTCTTAACATTCATAAAATATTTCCAAGAAAGGGTTTTTGATAAAAATGTGGAAACGTCCTAAGACTTTGTATTCAGTTTCCAACTATTGGAGAATGGCAGGAAGGGATGGTTAAATATTAATGATAGTATGAATTATTAGTTATGAATTTTGTCAAGTGCCTGAGATACCTAAACTGTAATTTATTGGTTCACAGGAGATCCCTAATGTGCTTTCAGCCACTCTGCCCATGGACAGCACCAGCATCACCTTTGCTGGAGCCATCAGGCTCAGTCTGACCTCTCCTTTCTCCAAGCTGCAAACAGAACCTGCCCCCAGCCAGTGCCCTGCTAACAGGCAGGGTTCTGTAGGGCCAAGGAGAGTGCACAGAGATTTGGGGTCTGTGAGTGCTGGCAGGGAGAGATCAGGCAGAGGGAAACACCTGCAGGAGGAAAATCTCCAGGAAGCAGAGAGAAGATCAGGCAATGAGAGAAAACAAAGCCCAGCAATGCTGTGGCAGGGAGAGTTTAGAGATGCCCACAGGAGCCCCTACAGTGCAGCCCCTCCCTCTGAACAAGCCCCCTCCCTCCTGTGCCCCAGCCAAGCCTCTGCCCTCAGGGCCGGGGCTCCAAGGCGTGCAGCCCCTCCTGTGCAGGCAGAGCTGCAGCAGAGCCGTGGGGCAGCTCTGCAGCCCCGGGCCCAGTTCCCTCTGCAGAGCACAGGGCTGGGAGCAGCTGCCCGGCCCTGGGGGCTCTGGCAGGGGCACAGCTGGCTCAGGGTGACGCTGTCCCCAGGGCCCGGCTCTGGGCAATGCTGTCAGTGCAGCCAGGGAAGGAGCTGCATCTCCCTCAATCCAATGCCATCAGAAGGACACTTGGAAGTCTCCCTGAGATTTCAGTCCAAGCTGGGAGCTCCAATCCAGGGTGCAAACCTGTCCTAGAGCATCTCTGAGGTAGAATATTGATGGGGAAAGACAGACGTGTTCTGACACTGGAAATGCTGCTGGGTTGGTGAAATGAGCAGTGTGAGTCCTTGGCTGCAAGTGTGGATCTGGGCTGAGGTGGATCCATCTGCTCCCAGGAGTACCTGGTGACATTTTAAGGTAGAGCATGGGAAGGTGATCACCCTCCACCTGAGCAAGGTTAAAACCCAGAGAAACTCTGAACCAGTCAGAATGACAGACCATTGTCCCTCACTCTCCACTCATCACTTTGCCTCACAGAACTTGCTCTGTTCTCCATAAATGCAGCAGAATTGCTGAGGGTTTCTGATATCCAAGAATACCAGGAAAGACATGGGGGAGCTTAAAAAGAAAACCCCAGATCTTGAAAATACTAAACACCTTGTCTGTGTGTTACAGAGGAGGGTATATGGGAAATGGCTTTGATTTTGGTTATAGGTATCTGCTCCAACTCTTCACCGTCCTTTCTCCATGAACAGGTGCCCATGTGCAGCCCCAGCAAATGTCCAACAGCAGCTCCATCAGGCACTTCCTGCTGCTGGCATTGGCAGACACGCGGCAGCTGCAGCTCCTGCACTTCTGCCTCTTGCTGGGCATCTCCCTGGCTGCCCTCCTGGGCAACGGCCTCATCATCAGCGCTGTAGCCTGCGGCCACCACCTGCACACGCCCATGTTCTTCTTCCTGCTCAACCTGGCCCTCGCTGACCTGGGCTCCATCTGCACCACTGTCCCCAAAGCCATGCACAATTCCCTCTGGGACACCAGCAACATCTCCTACACTGGATGTGCTGCACAGGTTTTTCTGATTTTCTTCTTCATCTCAGCAGAGATTTTCCTCCTGACCATCATGTGCTACGACCGCTACGTGTCCATCTGCAAACCCCTGCACTACGGGACCCTCCTGGGCAGCAGAGCTTGTGCCCACATGGCAGCAGCTGCCTGGGCCAGTGCTTTTCTCAATGCTCTCATGCACACGGCCAATACATTTTCCCTGCCCCTGTGCCATGGCAATGCCCTGGACCAGTTCTTCTGTGAAATCCCCCCAGTCCTCAAGCTCTCCTGCTCTTACTCTTACCTCAGGGAACTTGGGCTCATTGCTGTTAGTGGCTGTTTGGTTTTTGGCTGTTTTGTGTTCATGGTTTTCTCCTATGTGCAGATCTTCAGGGCTGTGCTGAGGATCCCCTCTGAGCAGGGACGGCACAAAGCCTTTTCCACCTGCCTCCCTCACCTGGCTGTGGTCACTCTGTTCATCAGCACCTCTTTTTTTACCTACTTAAAGCCCCCCTCCATGTCCTCCCCATCCCTGGATCTGACCCTGTCAGTTCTGTACTCGGTGGTGCCTCCAGCCCTGAACCCCCTCATCTACAGCCTGAGGAACCAGGAGCTCAAGGCTGCAGTGTGGAGACTGATGACTGGATGCTTTCAGAAACATTAAACTGCTGACCAATTTCTGTAAAACACCTGTAATAAAAGTCATATTTGATACTTTCTGTTAGTGTGGTTGTGGGGTCTTTTTATCTTTGTTTTAGTTTTTCATATTGTCCAAAAAGAAATGTCAATGTTTGTGCCATTTCTCATTTTGTTTCTCTTCACATTCCCTGTTGTCACAGACGGAGTCAAGGAGGGGCTGCACTATTGGTGGCTTTAAAGGAACTAAAGCATCTCCCAGCAGAGTTTTCTGCAGAGATGCCCTTTTGTTGCCTTCTGTGGAGCTGCAGCAGCAATGTCTGTGTGCAGAGCTGGGGCAGATCAGTGCTGGCCCAGCAGCTGTGCCCAGCAGCAGCAGCAGCAGCAGCACTTGGTGTTGCCAGTGCTGCTGCCGTGGGCCTGCCCCGCTGCCCTGGTGGCCCTGGTGTTGCTGCAGGGCCTGAGTGCTCTCGGGGCCGGGCACAGCCCTGGGGGTGGCAGTGCCGGGGCTGCAGCAGGGACAGGCCATGTAATATAAATCAACTCTGATAATTCTTTTGGGTTTGGTTGTGGGTTTGTTCCTTTTTCCCCCATGTTTAAGTTTTTCAATGTTGTCCACAAAAAAAAGCGATTAGTTTTGCCTTTTCTCATTTTGTTTCTTTCCATCTTCCCTGTGGCCACAGAATGCGTTGGTGAGGGGCTGCGCTCTTGGCGACTTTAAAGGAACTAAAGGATCTCCCAGCAAAATTTTTTCCAGAGATCCCATGTGTTCCCTTCTCTGGAGCTGCAGCAGCAATGTCTGTGTGCAGAGCTGGGGGGCAGATCAGTGCTGGCACACTAGAAGCTCTGCTCCTGCTGGCCACACCATTCCTGAGCCAGGCCAGGAGCCATTGGCCTTCTTGCCCACCTGGGCACACTGCTGCCTCATGTCCAGCCTGCTGTCCATCAGTCCCTGCAGGTCCCTTTCTGCCTGGCTGCTCTCCAGCCACTCTGTCCCCAGCCTGTAGTGCTGCAGGGTTGTTGTGGCCAAAGTGCAGGACCTGGCACTGGGACTTGTTAAACCTCACCTTGTTGGATTTGGGCCCTGGATCCAGCCTGTCCTGGGCCCTGTGCAGAGCCCTCCCACCCTCCTGCAGATCCACACTCCAGACAACTTGGTGTCACCACGGTTCCATGAGGCCCCAGAGTGTCCCAATGGTCTCCATGATTCCATGTGGCCTCCCAGTGTCACAATGTCCCTTTGGTTCCATGGGACCCCTTGGAGTCACAAAGTCCCTTGGATCCTTGGGCCCTGCAGTGTCACAATGGATCCTTGGTCCTCCAACGCCCTGCAGTGTCACAATGGATCCTTGGTTCCATCAGGTCTGGCAGTGCAGCAATGCTCTCCTTGGTTCCACTGTGTCACAATGGCCTCTTGGTCCCAAGGGCCACCACAGTGTCAAACATGTTTCCTTCATTCCAGGAGTCCCTGAGGAGCAGCCCTTGCCCCTTGGTTCCATTGGGCCCTGCAGTGTCACAATGGCCCCATCATGACACCAGGTCCTGTTCTGTCACAATGCTCTGCATGGTTCCACAAGGCCCTGCAGGGTCACAGTGGCCTCTGTGATTCCAGGAGACCTCAGAGTGCCGCAACGAATTCCTTGGTGCTGCAGTTTCACAATGGAGCCCTGGTGACACAAGATCCTGCAGTGTCCCCAGGGACCCTTGGTTCCATGGGGCACCACAGTTTCACAATTGTTCCCGCAGTTCCCAGAGTCCTTGCAATGGAGCAATGGCCCCTTGATTCCATGGTCCCCAGGCTCTCCCAAGGGTCTCCTTGGTTCCACAGTGGCACTTGGCCATGCAGTGTCACAATGGATCCTTGGTTCCACAAGGCCCTGCAGGGTCACAGTGGCTTCTGTGGTGCCACCAGGACCCAGACTGTCACAATGGCCTCCTTGCTTCCATCCAGCCCCACAGTGTCACCATGGTCCCTTGGCTCTGTGCTGCCATGTCATACACAGTGTCACCATGGTCCTCTTAGTGCCACCAGGCCCCTTGCAGTGTCACAATGGCCCCTTGCTTCCCCAGGGCCCTGCAGTGTCACAATCATCAGAGAATCAACCAGGCTGGAAATGACCTTGGAGAGCATCAAGTCCAACCTGGGACCTAACACCACCTTCTCACCCAGACCATGGCACTCAGTCTTTCCTTAAAAACCTCCAGGGACGGTGACTCACCTATCTACCTTACAACCCATTCCAACGCCCAACCACCCTTTGTGTGGAGAATATTTTCTAATGTCCGGTCTAAAATTCCCCTGGTGCAGCTGAAGGATGTGTCCTCTTGTCCTGTCCCTGTTCCCTGGGAAAAGAGCCTGACCCCCACCTGGGTGCACCCTCCTGTCAGGGAGTTGTAGAGAGTGATGAGGTCTCCCCTGAGCCTCCTCTTCTCCAGGATAAACAACCCCAGCTCCCTCAGTTGCTCCTCACAGGACTTGTGCTCCAGACCCCTCCCCAGCCTTGTTGCCCTTCTCTGGACATGCTACAGCCCCCCCATGTCCTTCCTAAATTGGGGGGCCCAGAACTGGACACAGCCCCTGAGGTGCTGCCCAACCAGTGCTGAGCACAGGACAAGAATCCCTGCCCTGCTCCTGCTGGCCACACCATTCCTGATCCATAGGAGTGCCAGGGGTTGAATGAGGCAAATGGTGGAGGGGGGGGGGGGGGGGACAAAGTCTGATTAAATGTCAGCCATGAAGGGTCTTGATTTTAATATCTTTTCAGACTGCATTAGAAGGTGCTGGGGGTCAATATCATTCGGACATTAGAATGCACTTCTGAAATTTGTCTAACTAACCAGAGAATAATTGAAAACTTCAATTTTTCCCAGGGGCTTTTCTTGTTTGGGGGTTTCGAACAAATATTTATAAGCTTTTCTCACTGAATTCCTGAAGTGAAGAGCTCAAGAAAGAAGAGGCCTCTGGAGTAATAAAATTCATCATCAACCTCCAAGTGGCTGAGGATCCATCCCCATGAGAGCAGCAATGAACAGAAATGGGCACAGCTTTGTGGCTGCCCCAGCTTTGGCATGGGCCCTGGGCCTGGAGCAGGAGCAGCTCTTGAGGGCCCCAAGGTCGGGGCTCTGGTGCTGCCCTGGGCAGATGAGATGGCAGCAGGGGCTGCAGAGCTCTCAGCACCTCAGGCCGAGGGGAGCAGGGCAGCCAGGGAGCCTCCTTTGGCCTTGGCCAAGCACCTTCCCCCATGGCTGGGGCTGAGTCCTGTGGCAGCTGCAGCTGCTGCTGTGCCCTTGGCAGGGGCTGAGGCCGTGGGGCCAGTGGCCAGAGCAGCCTGGCCTGAGCAGAGCTGTGGGGCCAGAGCCGGCTGGGCTGGGCTGGGCTCAGAGAGGCCCTTGGTGCTGCCCAGAGCTCAGGGCAGCTGGCAGAGCTTGCAGGGAGCTGGGCTGGGCTCCGAGAGGCTGGCCCAGAAACCATCAGTGTCCATCTCAGCCTGGCTGAGCGTGCAGGGGCAGGACTCAGGCCAGGCCTTGTGGGGCAGGGCCAGCGCCTGTGCAAGGCATTGCAAACAGGCAAGTGGCCCCAGAGAGGAGGCTGCTCTGTGCCCTTGGTGGCAGGGACAGAGCAGGGAGGGGGCCCAGGACATTTGTCAGCGGCAGCCTCTGTGCCCATGCGTTGGCAGCCCTGGCTGCTGAGCCCAGCTTTGGCCTGGGCTGAGTTTGGCTGTGGCCCAGCTCCATCCTCCTGCGGGGCTCAGGGCCTGTTCCCGGCCATGGCCAGCCCTGGCTGCCTCTCTGCTGGCCCAGAGGCCAGCAGAGCCCGGGGCAGGGCTGTCTGTGCAGCCCCTCAGGTGCCACGGGCTCTGCAGGAGCTGGCAGAGGCTGCCCAGCAGGGAGGCCATGGGGCACAGAGCCCCAAGGCTGCTGTGGGCACCACGGCACAGGGGCCGTTCCCAGCCGCAATGCTCCTGGCCTGGGCTGGGCCTGCACAGGGGCTGGGCCACCATGGCTGGGCCAGCACAGGGCCACAAAGGGGCCACGCAGCCGGTGCCGGGGCTGACAGCAAGGCCAGGCACACACAAGCAATTGCTGAGCATGGCCTGTGCTGGCCAGGCCTGACTGTGCCAAAGGCACAGCTCAGCTGCCCTTGGGGGCTGCAGCAACACTCCAGAGCCCAAAGAGCCTCCATGGCTGGGCTGGAGACCAAGGCTGCAGCAGGGAAATGCAGGGCTGCTGCAGGATGGGGAGGCCATTGAATTCCAGCACACACCTCAGCTCTCTGATGATCCCGGCACCATGCTGGGCCCTGTTTCAGACTGGAGCAGAGCAGATGTTGATGGGACAGGAGCCCTGTGGGGCTGTCAGGGCCCTGCAGCTTGCAAGGTGCTCTGCTCTCCCTCAAGTGCTCTGGGAGAGATCCAATCCCAGCTGGGCACCTCAGGGCACAAGTGGCACTGCCTGTTCATGGGGACACAACTGATGTCTGCCTGGAAAGGGGCACAGGTTTTAATACCTGTTAGTTTCATAATTATACAAGCAAATCTTTTTTATGTGGGTCACTTGAGTACCTTTGTGATATGGCAATATTTTCCCACCAGGAACACGAATTTCCTGGATCTACTGGATTCTTCTATTGATGGCAGGACAAGAAAAACTGATCTTCTCCTCTACCTTTGCTACCAACATTTAGTCTAATATTTCATGACCCTCTTCCTTCATGTGTTTTCAGCTGTCCTGTTTAAACGGCCATGTCTAAGGACATCTCTTCATTTAGAGCCGCTGGATCTTTGTCCTTTCCATAACTCCCAGACTGCCTCCTGCAGCTTTTCTCAGGTCATTCCAATGCATCTCCCTTGACTGGCTTCATGCTTTGTGCTTCAGGGAGTGGCCCAATCTTTCAGAATTTAAAATAACATCTTGGTCAGCATCTTAGTTGTATTTTTATCTTTTATATCACCTCTTCTTATGTCTCTGTCAAAAATCTTTCCTGTATGGCAATCCCTTAAAGGTGGTGAACATGTCAGATGTTGCTGTAAGATCACAAGGAGCTAAGGGAAGGGTTTTGAGGTTTCTTAAATGTTATCACGTTCACATTTTTTATGTTGGCCATGAAGAGAAAACTTTCTGTGCCTCTGAGTCTCACCAGTTCCTGCTCCTTCAAAGGACACAAACCTGATAAGTTGTGGTTCCCATTCCAGTGGATGCACTTGGACCTCCCTCCATAGCCAGAAAGTCCCTGGAAATGCAGGGATGAAGGAAACAGGACAGGCTGTGGGGATCAGGTGCAGGGCAGAGCCAGGGAGATGACTTTGGCATTTGATGGATCTGTGCCTTCCCTTGGCTTTGTTGGCTGACAAGAAATGAACATCCCTCTGTGTCTCGGGCAGCTCCTTCTCCAAGGAAAGCAGGTGGGAATTGGAGCCAAGGAGCTGAAAGCTGCAGGTGCAGCCTGGGCTGGAGGGAGCTGAGATTTGCACAAGGCTGCTCTGAGTGCCAGGGCTTGGATGGGGGAAATGGTGGGCTGGGGGTAGGGACCGAGTCTGATTGATTGTCAGCCATAAAGGGTCTTGATTTTCATATCCATTCAAACTGCACGAGGAGGTACTTGGATTCAGTGTCAGTTGGAGACTACACATATTGAATTATGAACAGGAAAAAATCTAAATAGGACCTAAAAAATGTTTTCTCACTGTCTTTGTAAATAGAATATATTCTGTTTGAACACACTACTGAGATCTGTGTAATTAACCACTGATGATTTGAAAACTGAAATCAAATTATTCCCAGAGGCTTGGCATGTTAAGGTGTTCTGAATGTTAATGAGCCATGGGACACTGAATTCCTGCACTGAAGATCTGAAGTCTGAACAAGTGATTTGGAGAATTAAATGGAATTATTCCCAGAAGCTTGGCCTGTTAAGGTGTTCTGAGTGTTAATGAGCCCTGGGACACTGAATTCCTGCACTGAAGAGCTGAAGGCTGAACAAGCCTCTGGAGCAGGGAAATTCAGCAGCAGCCTCCAAGTTGCTGAGGATGTCAGCAGCCCCCACTGAGGCCATCCCTGCCCAGAGACCGTGGGGGAATGGGCAGACAAGGAGAGCGTCCCTGGGGCTGGGGCAGCACAACTCAGAGGCAGCAGCGGCTCCAGCTGGGCAATGGAGTGTGGAATGTGGCTGGGAAAGCCCTGCCTGGGCTGGGCCAAGCAGCACAGACAAGCCCTGACCCCCATCCCCCAAACAATTCTCTCAAGGAGACATTTGAAAGGAATTACAATTGTTTGTGTCCTCTGAGTGTGACTCCCTGGAGAAATACCAACAAGAGATTCTCAGGAGCTCAAAACAACAAAACTGTCTTTACTGGCAAGATTAGAAAATCAGAAAAACATTGGCAAAAGATTTATTATGACATTGTAGTGGTTTTTGTTGGTTAATTTAAGATTTTTCTAATTTTGAGATTTCTTAATTAATGTATTGATGAATGTTGTGGGTTTTAGTGTCACTTAATTATGTTTTTTTTATTGTGAGATTAGATTCGAGAAAGCTAAAGTATGCCAAAAATTTTAAAAGGGTATAAAGGAAAAGATTAATAAAAATAAATTAAAAAGAGAAAGGTGGTAAGAATTAGAAAAAAAAATCTTTAGAACATTTTTTTTCTCTACAACTTTTTCTTTTTACTGACAATCTAAATAAAGTCAACTTTAAATTTCTCGTTCATTTACTTCTTCTAGAATAGTCTTTTTTTGGTTTACTTTGGGAGAGAAGTTTTTCTTGTAAGGGTATGGAGACTTTTTTACAAGAGGAAAAAATAGGAGTTTTGTGGTTCTTAATTCTGTCATGGATAACAGTTGTCTGGGGAACTCTGTTATTGTGAAGTTGTTTTTATTGCCAGAAGCTTTTTCACAGCTTGTTGATGGGCCATGTCAACTTATGGGGTTTTGTTTTAAAGATGAGTTATTTAAAGGTATAAGTTTTTATTATTTATTTTTAAAATTATTTTTATTTCTGGGAATAGAGATCTTCTCTTGGGGGTACTGGATTACTTTCCCTCCCACCCCTATTTAAACTTTATATGAAATTACAGCTATTTTAACATTTATTTATTTTAGTATGCAGGTTTTTGTTTGAAAATAATTTGAATATTTTATAGTTTTATGTGTTATAAAGAAAAAGAGTTTTCTCTTTGTAGTTTATAAGAGGATTTTAGTTTTAAGATTAAGGTATTTTTTCTTCTTTTTTGGGGGGGATTTATTTTCCTCTTTACTGACTTTGATGGTTTAATGTTATTTTTTTATATGCTTGTATTTTGGGTTTTTTGTATGTTCATATTTTGTTTTTTTCTTTTACCCGAGGGAGGATTGAAGTATTGAAAGGGTTAACAACTGACCTGCTGGTAACTTGTGGTGGAAGTTGTGGTAGGGTTGGGTTAGGATTGGTTTTATGGTTTGTTTTTGGCTTTTTTATGTTTAAGTTTTTAGTTGTAGGGTTATTTTGTATGGGTTGTAGGGGTTTTTCGTGTTGGGAGAGGGGACTTGATGGTAAGATTTTAATAGCTGTGGCTGGCTTTGTTCTGGTTGGGGTTTTGTAGCCTCTTTTGTTTTCCTGTTTGGGAGTTGTTGGGGTTTGGTTTGGTCAGAATGGGGCCGATGGGGGTGGGGGGGCAGCCTGGGGAGGGGGAAAGGGGCTCAGCCCATGGCAGGGTTGCTTGGTTTGGTTTGGTTTGGTTTGGTTTGGTTTGGTTGAGATGGGGGCTGGGGCCAGTGCCCGCTGCTTCTTTGTTGACTGGAAAAGAAAGAGGAGGTTCCTGGGTTTTTCATCTTTAACATTTGTGTTTAGCAGAGGCATGTTCAGTATCTCAGTGGTTTAACAGATTGTCAGTAACACAAGAAGTTTTGTATTACTTTTTAAAATTCTTCTTATGTTAAACTACGACAGATACTCAGTCAACAAAAAACACTTCTTAAAGTATTGACTTGGCCCATTCAACTTCACAAACTCTAGGCCTGTTCAATTTAATGTTAAGCAAAATTTGCAGGAGCACAGAAACAGAAGAAGACACAGAAAGAGATAAAAGACAAAAAAGATACAGAGAGGCATAAACACAGAGCTTCCAACTCCTGGATTCCAGCACTGTTCAGATGGAAATTCCAAGAGGATGCAGGGTCAAGATGTGTGCTTGCCTTGTGGTCAGCCTTCAATACCCCTTGGTCTCCCTGGGCCCTTCCCCCAGGTGGGGCTTGGGCTCATTTGGTCCCTCAGGAGCTGGGCTGGGGCTGCAGAGGTGGCTGTGGAGCATTGCCTGTGCTGTGCCAGGGACTGGCAGCCACTGCTGGGCTGGGATAGAGGCTCTGGGGGGATTGGGGTTCCAGGGCAGGGCAAGGCTGGACCTGCCCCTTCCTCCCCCACACATGAAATGTTTCCAGCCAACAATCTCCTCCATTCTGTCACAACTGGCAATTTTGGAGGTGAAATCCCAATTCTGGCCATGGGCACCTGGCCGCTAAGGGCAGCTCTTTTCCATAGGAAGGGAAGCAGAGAGTCACAGTGTTTGGAAGGCAGGTGAGAGCCTCACTAGGCAAAGGCCAGCCAAACTTGTTAGAACTGGCAGATTTTGTCTGGGAGCAGTTTTTGGATATAGGGAATTTTGAAGGTAGAAGCCCAATCTCAGCCATGGGTGGCTGGAGAAGCAGGACAATTCTTTCCCACGGGAAGGAAAGCACAGAGGCTTCCCACAATGTCACGGGACTCCTCTGTTCCATGAGCCCTGCAATGTCACAATGGACCTTTGGACCCTGGGGGTTTGCAGTGTCACAATGGTCTCCTTTGGCTCCACAGTGTCACAATGGATCATTGATGACAGGAGGCCCCTCTGTGTCTCCCTGGAGATTTGGTTCCATGCAGCCCTGCAGTGTCACAATGGACTCCTCTGGCTCCACAGTGTCACAATGGACCACTAATGACATCAGGCCCTGCAGTGTCACAATGGACCTCTGGTTCCATGCAGCCCTGCAGTGTCACAAAGGCCTCTTGGGTTCCCCAGGCCCCACAGTATCACCATGGTCCTCTTGGTCCTGTGGGCACCCCCAGGGTCACCATGGTTTCACTGGTTCCATGAGACCTCACAGTGTCACAATGCTTTGCCTTTTCCATTAGCCCACATAGCATAAAAATGGTCTCCATCATTCCATGAGTCCCCTCAGTGTCACAGTAGATCTTTGGCTTCATGGGTTCTCGTAGTGTCCCAATAGCCCCTTGGTTCCTTGACACCCCAAATTGTCATAATGGTCTCCACAGTTCCATGAGGCCCCACAGTGTCACAATGGACCCTTGGTTTGATGGAGCCTCTCAGTGTCACAATGATCCCTACATTCCACGGACCCACACATGGAATGGAACTGTGTGGCTCCATGGAATGTAGGGATCATTGTGACACTAGCTTGGGGACCCAGGGGGACAGGGGACCCCACTGTGCACAAGCAGCGTTGGACTTTTCTGAGGTAAACTGTGAGGGGAGGCTGGGGTGGATTGACCTCCTCAGTGACCTCAAACATTGCCTTTGATGTCACACAGCCCCTGTGATGTCATACAGCCCCCTGGGATATCACACAGCCTTCTCTATGATGTCACACTGTCCTTGTGATGTCACACAACCACCTGTGATGTCACACAGATCCTGTGATATCACAGAGCTAACTTTGTTATGTCACCCTGTAATGTCATACAGCAGTGCTGTGATGTCAGAGAAGATTGTGATGTCACAAAGTCACTCTGTGATATCATAGTCTCTTCTGTGATGTCACAGCCCACTCTATGATGTTTCACAGCCACCAGATGGTGTCACAACCCACTCTCTGATGCCACAGAGCCACCCTCTATCATGGCAGAGTCTGCTCTATGGCCTCATATCCTACTCTGTCATGTTACAGACAGCTGTGTAATGTCACAACTCCCTCAGTTATGTCACAAAGCCCTCAAGAACTCAGTTATGTTGAAACCTGAAGTTTCTTGGACTTTGAAGAGATCCTTGTCAGGGACACAACTGAGAAAGTGTCCCCAGCTTCCAGGTAGAGCAGAACCCTGGAGGCAGTGATGGCAGCTGGGGACAAACAAGGCAAAGGTGTCTCTGGTGCTGAGCAAACCTGGATGTGTTCCAGGAATGCAAAGAGCCAACGCCTGAGCCCCAGCCCCTGGACAGGCAGATCCTGTCCCTCCCTCATTGCTCAGGGCTCTTCCCAGGATGGGCACTGGGATTGGAGATGGGCAATGCCAAGGGCAGGAGCATGGGGTGGCCCCTTCCAGGCTGCTGAGCAGGGACAAGGAGGCAATGAGGCCCCAGGCCTGCAAGGGTCACTTGTCCCCTCGTGGCCTCAGGCCCAGGGCCAGCAGCCATGGCCAAAGTGCTGCCCAAGTTGGCTCTGTCAGGGCTGTCTTGGAGCTGCTGCCCATCCCTGTGCCCTGCGCAGCCCAGGCTGTCCTATGGTGTCCCTGCCCTGCGCCTCTGTCCCTGCAGGCTGTGGGCATCCCCCGGCTGCCCCACCTGGCTGGGCCCTTCCTTTGCTGACAGCTCTGCCTCCTGCCTGCCTCTGCCTGCCCACACAAAGCCTTGGGCTGCTCCAGGCTCCTGCTGGGGGACATGCTGCACCACAGCCCTGCCCTGGTAGTGAAATTCCTTTCTCTTCATGTCCA
Organism: Agelaius phoeniceus; assembly: GCF_051311805.1. Classification (NCBI taxonomy): domain Eukaryota; kingdom Metazoa; phylum Chordata; class Aves; order Passeriformes; family Icteridae; genus Agelaius; species Agelaius phoeniceus. The sequence continues at coordinate 6,220,730 of NW_027509867.1, read as the reverse complement.
GTCTGGGCCTCCCCAGCTGGCCTTGGCATTAATTCTTTCTTTCTCTGGCTGTTTTCTACTATGTCAAAAAGATCCACCATCTCTGAAACTACCCTTCAATCCCTCCCAGGGCTCTCCTCTTCTGTCCTCAGTCTCCACCTCACTGAGCACAGAGCTCCTGTGTCCCTATAGAGTGGTCAAGTGCCTGAGGCCAAGAGTGCCTGGACAAGAGGGACAGTTCTTTTCTATAGGAAGGAAACCACAGAACCCCAGGGTTTGAAGGCAGATGAGAAGCAGTCACCAGAGGCCAAGGCAAGCCAGACCTGTCTGTCCTTGCAGCTTTTGACTGAAAGCAGCCTTTGGATATATGGGGAAGTTGGGAGGTGGAATTCCATTTCAGCCCTGGGTTCCTGGACTGGAATGACAGTTCTCCATAGGAAGGAAAGTGCAGAGCCCCAGTGTTTTAAGGGCTGATTAGAGGTGGCCCCAAGGAGGCCAAGGCAGCCAGACTTGTTGTCAGGGAAGAATCCTTGGACAGACAGAATTTGGGAGGCCAAACCCCACTTTTGTCTACAGGGATCTGGATGAGAAGGACAGTTCCTTTCCATAGCAAGGCAAGTGTGGAACCCCTGAGTTTCAAAGGTAGATGAGAGCTGGCCCTCAGGAAACCAAAGGAACCTAAACACTCCTGGCAGCTTTTGTCTGGAAGCTATCCTTGGATTTAAGGAATTTTGGAGGTGGATTACCAATTTTGGCCATGGATGCCTGGACTTGAAAGATGTTTTTTTTCCATGGGAAGAAAAGCACAGGCCCACAGTGTTTTGAAGGCAGATGAGAGGTGGCCCCCAAGAGGCCAAGGCCAGCCACAGCTGTCTGTCCTGGCAGGTTTCATATGGCAATAATCCTTGGATATAATCAAATTTGGAGGAGGGATCCCAATTTCAGCCATGAACCCCTGGAGGAGAAGGACAGTTCTTTCCCACAGGAAGGGAAGCATGGAACTCCAGGGTTTCAGGGGCAGATGAGAAGTGACCTTCAACATGCCAAGGTCAGCTAGACCGGTCAGGCAGCCCCCAGGAGGCCCAGCCAGCCAGACCTGTTCCATGTTCTTGGATCCTTGGGGCCCTGCAGCATCACAATGAGCCCTTGGGCCCATGAGGCCCTGTAGGATCACAACAGATCTTTGTTTCCATGAGGCCCAATGATATAACAATGGTCTCCTTGGCTCCACAGTGGCACAATGGCCCCTTGCTTCCATGAGACCTTGCAGTGTCACATTGGTTTCCTTGTTTCCATGGGACTGCACAATGCCACAATGGCCCCTTGGTTCCATCACATGGCAGAGTCTCAAACTGGCCCCTTGGTTCTATTGGGTTCCCCAGGATCACAATGGCCCCTTGGTTCCACCAAGCCTGGATGTGTTACACTGGCCCCTTGCTTCCATGGGGACCCACAGTGTCACAATGGCCCCTTGCTTCCATGAGACCTTGCAGTGTCACAGTGGTTGCCTTGGTTCTACGAGACCCTGAGATGACACAATGGCCCCTTGGTTCCAGTGGGGCCTGAAGTGTCATATCAGTCTCCTTGGTTCTATGAGGCCCCACAGTGTCACAATGGACTTTTGGTTCCATGAGCTTTTGTACTGCCAACAACAGCCATGGTGTCACACTGGACCTTGGTTCCATGGGGACTCACAATGTCAGAATGGGCTCCTTGGTTCCCTGAGGCCCTGCAGAGCCCCTTGATTCAACGAGGCCTCAAAGTGTCATCATGGCCTCCAGGATTCCATGAGGCCCTGCAGTGTCATAATGGACCTTTGGTTCCATGTGTTCCAGCACTGTTCCACGAATCCTTAGTTCCATGGGGCCCTGTAGTGTCACAATGGACTCCTTGGTGCCATACAGTGTGACAACTGCCCCTTGGCCTGCCAACGCTCCATGGTACCACAATGATTCCTTGCTTCCAAGAGGCCTTGTAGTGTCACAATGGCCTCTTGTTTCAATGAGGCCTTTGGTGTCACCATGGTCTCCATGATTCACTAAGGCCTTGCAGTGTCACAACAGACCATTGGTTTCATGGAGCCCCGCAGTGTCACTATGGTCCCCTTGGCTCCACAAGGCCCAGCTGTGTCACAATGGACCTTTGGTTCCATGATGCCCCAGAGTGTCACAATGGTATCCTTGGTTCCTTGGACCCTTCATCCCATGGAGCCCCCCAGGGTTCACTGTAGTCCCCTTGATTCTATGAGGCCCTGCCATGCTGTTATGGCCCCTTGGTTCCAGTGGGTCCCAAAGTGTCAGAATAGTCTCCATTGTTCCATGAGGCCCCACAAAGTCACTGTCATCCCTTAGGCATTCCAAAGTGTCAGAACAGTCTCCATTGTTCCCCTAGGCCCCACAGTGTGACAATGGACTCTTGGTTCCATGAGGTTCCTCAGTTAAAATGGTCTCCTTGGATCTGCAGTGTCACAATGGACCCATGGTTCCACCAGGCCTTGCTGTGTCAGAATGGCCCCGTTGTTCCCAGAGGTTTCTCAGGGTCACAATGGTCTCCTTGGATCTGCAGTACCACAATGGACCATTGGTTCAATGTGGCCCCAATGTGCCAAAATGGATTTTGGTTCCATGGGGTTCTGCTGTGTCACAATGGACCCTTTGTTCCATGAGTTTGCACAGTGTCACAGCTGACTCCTTGGTTCTGTGAGACCCCACTGTCACCAAATCTCTGAAATATCAGAATAAGACTCCTTAACACTAATTTGCTATTTCAGAGGGTATCATTTATTCAGGCCGGAGGTCCAACATGGGATAACTCCTAATCTTACATTGACATGTAATTCTAGAAGCGTGTTACTTATATACAGTGGCTGAATGTGAATTATAATTTATCCATTTCCATAAAACCCACCCCAGGTTCCCAGATTCAGTCCTTGTTTTCTCAATCTCTGCACCCTTGTGCCAGATATCTTCTTCTCTTCCAACCATTCCTGCTGGGAAAGCAGCCCGTGTATGCCTTGTGTCTCTGCTGAAAGCTCACAGGCACAGTAAAAATTAAATTAACCCTTTTGGTATCAAGGCCAAGGCTTTGTGTGGGCAGGCAGAGGCAGGCAGGAGGCAGAGCTGTCAGCAAAGGAAGGGCCCAGCCAGGTGGGGCAGCCGGGGGATGCCCACAGCCTGCAGGGACAGAGGCGCAGGGCAGGGACACCGTAGGACAGCCTGGGCTGCGCAGGGCACAGGGATGGGCAGCAGCTCCAAGACAGCCCTGACAGAGCCAACTTGGGCAGCACTTTGGCCATGGCTGCTGGCCCTGGGCCTGAGGCCACGAGGGGACAAGTGACCCTTGCAGGCCTGGGGCCTCATTGCCTCCTTGTCCCTGCTCAGCAGCCTGGAAGGGGCCACCCCATGCTCCTGCCCTTGGCATTGCCCATCTCCAATCCCAGTGCCCATCCTGGGAAGAGCCCTGAGCAATGAGGGAGGGACAGGATCTGCCTGTCCAGGGGCTGGGGCTCAGGCGTTGGCTCTTTGCATTCCTGGAACACATCCAGGTTTGCTCAGCACCAGAGACACCTTTGCCTTGTTTGTCCCCAGCTGCCATCACTGCCTCCAGGGTTCTGCTCTACCTGGAAGCTGGGGACACTTTCTCAGTTGTGTCCCTGACAAGGATCTCTTCAAAGTCCAAGAAACTTCAGGTTTCAACATAACTGAGTTCTTGAGGGCTTTGTGACATAACTGAGGGAGTTGTGACATTACACAGCTGTCTGTAACATGACAGAGTAGGATATGAGGCCATAGAGCAGACTCTGCCATGATAGAGGGTGGCTCTGTGGCATCAGAGAGTGGGTTGTGACACCATCTGGTGGCTGTGAAACATCATAGAGTGGGCTGTGACATCACAGAAGAGACTATGATATCACAGAGTGACTTTGTGACATCACAATCTTCTCTGACATCACAGCACTGCTGTATGACATTACAGGGTGACATAACAAAGTTAGCTCTGTGATATCACAGGATCTGTGTGACATCACAGGTGGTTGTGTGACATCACAAGGACAGTGTGACATCATAGAGAAGGCTGTGTGATATCCCAGGGGGCTGTATGACATCACAGGGGCTGTGTGACATCAAGGGCAATGTTTGAGGTCACTGAGGAGGTCAATCCACCCCAGCCTCCCCTCACAGTTTACCTCAGAAAAGTCCAACGCTGCTTGTGCACAGTGGGGTCCCCTGTCCCCCTGGGTCCCCAAGCTAGTGTCACAATGATCCCTACATTCCATGGAGCCACACAGTTCCATTCCATGTGTGGGTCCGTGGAATGTAGGGATCATTGTGACACTGAGAGGCTCCATCAAACCAAGGGTCCATTGTGACACTGTGGGGCCTCATGGAACTGTGGAGACCATTATGACAATTTGGGGTGTCAAGGAACCAAGGGGCTATTGGGACACTACGAGAACCCATGAAGCCAAAGATCTACTGTGACACTGAGGGGACTCATGGAATGATGGAGACCATTTTTATGCTATGTGGGCTAATGGAAAAGGCAAAGCATTGTGACACTGTGAGGTCTCATGGAACCAGTGAAACCATGGTGACCCTGGGGGTGCCCACAGGACCAAGAGGACCATGGTGATACTGTGGGGCCTGGGGAACCCAAGAGGCCTTTGTGACACTGCAGGGCTGCATGGAACCAGAGGTCCATTGTGACACTGCAGGGCCTGATGTCATTAGTGGTCCATTGTGACACTGTGGAGCCAGAGGAGTCCATTGTGACACTGCAGGGCTGCATGGAACCAAATCTCCAGGGAGACACAGAGGGGCCTCCTGTCATCAATGATCCATTGTGACACTGTGGAGCCAAAGGAGACCATTGTGACACTGCAAACCCCCAGGGTCCAAAGGTCCATTGTGACATTGCAGGGCTCATGGAACAGAGGAGTCCCGTGACATTGTGGGAAGCCTCTGTGCTTTCCTTCCCGTGGGAAAGAATTGTCCTGCTTCTCCAGCCACCCATGGCTGAGATTGGGCTTCTACCTTCAAAATTCCCTATATCCAAAAACTGCTCCCAGACAAAATCTGCCAGTTCTAACAAGTTTGGCTGGCCTTTGCCTAGTGAGGCTCTCACCTGCCTTCCAAACACTGTGACTCTCTGCTTCCCTTCCTATGGAAAAGAGCTGCCCTTAGCGGCCAGGTGCCCATGGCCAGAATTGGGATTTCACCTCCAAAATTGCCAGTTGTGACAGAATGGAGGAGATTGTTGGCTGGAAACATTTCATGTGTGGGGGAGGAAGGGGCAGGTCCAGCCTTGCCCTGCCCTGGAACCCCAATCCCCCCAGAGCCTCTATCCCAGCCCAGCAGTGGCTGCCAGTCCCTGGCACAGCACAGGCAATGCTCCACAGCCACCTCTGCAGCCCCAGCCCAGCTCCTGAGGGACCAAATGAGCCCAAGCCCCACCTGGGGGAAGGGCCCAGGGAGACCAAGGGGTATTGAAGGCTGACCACAAGGCAAGCACACATCTTGACCCTGCATCTTCTTGGAATTTCCATCTGAACAGTGCTAGAATCCAGGAGTTGGAAGCTCTGTGTGTGCTTCTCTTTTTTTTCTCTCTTTCTCTCTTTCTGTGTCTTCTTCTTCTATTTCTGTCCATTTGCAAATTTTGATTAACTTAAAATTGAACAGGCTTAGAGTTTATGTAGTTGAATGGGCCAAGGAAATGCCTTGAGAAGTGTTTTCTGCTGATTGAATGTGACATTAAACCTTTTGCCAAAGTTTCTGTGATTTTCTAAAGTAAAGGCTGTTTGGTTGTTTTGAGCTCCTGAGAACCTCTTGTTGGTATTTCTCCAATGCTCCAACTCAGAGTACACAAACAATTGTAATTACTTTAAATGTCTGCTTGAGAGAGTTATTTTAGGGATGGGGGTCAGGCCTTGTCTGTGCTGCTTGGCCCAGCCCAGGCAGGGCTTTCCCAGCCACATTCCACACTCCATTGCCCAGCTGGAGCTGCTGGTGCCTCTGAGTTGTGCTGCCCCAGCCCCAGGGACGCTCTCCTTGTCTGCCCATTCCCCCACGGTCTCTGGGCAGGGATGGCCTCACTGGGGGCTGCTGACATCCTCAGCAACTTGGAGGCTGCTGCTGAATTTCACTGCTCCAGAGGCTTGTTCAGCCTTCAGCTCTTCAGTGCAGGAATTCAGTGTCCCAGGGCTCATTAACATTCAGAATACCTTAACAAGCCAAACGTCTGGGAATCATTTGATTTAATTTTCCAAATCACTTGTTCAGCCTTCAGCTCCTCAGTGCAGGAATTCAGTGTCCCATGGCTCATTAACATTCAGAACACCTGAACAAGCCAAGCCTCTGGGAATAATTTAAGTGTTCAAATCTTTTGTGGTTAATTTGACAGACTTCAATAGTGTGTTCAAAGTGAATGCATTATATTTAAAAAGCCAGTGAGAAAACATTTTTTAGGTCCTGTTAAGGATTTTTTCCTGTTTATAAATCGATATGTGCAATCTCCAATTGACACTGAATCCAAGTACCTCCTCGTGCAGTTTGAATGGATATGAAAATCAAGACCCTTCATGGCTGACAATCAATCAGACTCTGTCCCTACCCCCACCCCACCATTTCCCCCATCCAAGCCCTGGCACTCAGAGCAGCCTTGTGCAAATCTGAGCTCCCTCCAGCCCAGGCTGCACCTGCAGCTTTCAGCTCCTTGGCTCCAACTCCCACCTGCTTTCCTTGGAGAAGGAGCTGCCCGAGACACAGAGGGATGTTCATTTCTTGTCAGCCAACAAAGCCAAGGGAAGGCACAGCTCCATCCAATGCAAAAGTCATTCTTCTCCCTGGCTCTGCCCCTGATCCCCACAGCCTGTCCTGTTTCCTTCATCCCTGCATTGCCAGGGACTCTCTGGGACAAGGGAGCTCTGCTCTGGGGATGGAGGGAGGTCCAAGTGCCACCACTGGAGTGGGAAGCACAACTCATCAGGTTTGTGTCCTTTGGAGGACCAGGAACTGGTGAGACTCAGAGGCACAGAAAGTTTCTCCTCATGGCCAGGAGACCACATTTGAGAAGGATACAATTTAATAACAATCTCACTCTTCCTTGAGCTATGTGCAATGTCTCAGCAGTGTCTGATGAGTCCTCCATCCACATTTCTATTCTAACATTAATTTCACACAAATGTGGTTCTGTGATAGACATAAACACAATTAAGTTTTTGTATCAGGATGCTTGTCTTGGAGTGGGGGCAAAACAGCTCCAACAATTCCTGACTTGCAAAGCTGTCAGTGGTGGGTGGAGAAGGGAGGTCAGGCTGCTCTTGGTGTTGAGGAAATGCTGAAAGCAGCCTGAGTCATTTCATCTCCTCCTGTCCTGGCTGATCTCCCCTCTTTCCCCTTCCACCCATTGGCTTTTGTCTCCCACCAGGCCCCCGGTGAAGAGCCTGGCTCTGTGTTCTCCATCCCCTCCTCGCTGGCACTGCCAGGCTGGGATGAGGAGCCCCTCAGCCTTCCCTGCTCTGGGCTGGACAAGCCCAGCTCCCTCAGCCTCTGCTCACAGGCCAAGGGCTCCAGCCCCACCTTGGAGGCCCTTCCCAGACCCTGCTCCAGCTGCCAGACATCTTTCCTGCCCTGGGCAACCCAAGCCAGGCCACAGTGATCTGGATAATCCCCGTCCTTGATGTCCTGGTCACACAGCCCTGGCCCCTTGTCCCCATGTCAGGCTCTGGGGTGGATCCTGTGGAACATCCTTTGGTGGAGGCTGTGGCTCCAGGTGGGCTGGGGGGATCCTGGGGGACAGGGACCCCGCTGGGCATGGACAGCATTGAACTTGTTGGGAGAAACTGTGAGGGGGAGCTGGGGCCGAGTGACCAACCCAGTGACCTGACACAGCCCTGCTGGGATGTCACACAGCCCCTCTGGGATGTCACAGCCTGCTCTGGGATGGCACAGCCTGCTCTGTGAGCTCACAGCCCATTCTCCAATGTCACACAGCTGGTCTCTGATGTCACAGCCAAATCTCTGATGTCATCATCTGCTCTGTGATGTCAAAACTCTGCCGTGTGGTGTCACAGATATGGCCTATGATGTCATAGCATCTCCATGACCTCACATCCCCCACTCTGTGATGTCATAGCCCACTCTGTGACCTCATGTTACCAGATGATCAATTGCCTACACCAGGTGAGCTCACACCTGGAGCTTGTTCTCCACATCCCCAGGCCTATGGAAACTACACAAGGCTCATTGTGTGAGAAGGGGAACTGGAAGCTCAGCAGCCTCAGGGTCCTGCCAGCTCAGCCAGGCCCACTGGAACATTGGGGTCCACAACCACCAGGGACCAGCAGAGAGACCCCCAGGACAGAAGAACACATGGGTAAAGGGGAGGGGGAATATGTTAATGATTTTGGGGAAATGATTATCATATGTGTGTTTAGTCCAAGACAATCAATGAATATGTGTGCAAAATACAGAAAATAAACAGAAACTTTCCTGTACTCAGCCTGCAGGGCTTTGGGAGGAGCTCTCCCCCGTGCATCCAGCTGAATAAAGAATGCTGCTTCTTAATGCGACACTGGGGTTAAGGAGTTTTCTGTTTTACTGAATTTTTGGCAACACTCCCACCGCCAAGGAAAGCTCTGTCTGCTGCTGTTCACAAACAGAGAAGGGCTGGGTGCAGATGTGGGGCTCAGAGGCTGCCTGGGGCACAGTGACCATGAAATAATCAAGTTTTCAATGTTCTGTGAAAGAGGGAGGGGCAGCAACAAATCTTCTACACTGGAATTAGGAAGGGCAGACTTTGGCCTGTTTAGGATGCTGATTTGGGGAGTACTGAATCAGGTACTGATTTTTTTAAAGAGAAACAGCCCTTAAAAACAAAGAGGGCTGGGAAGGATGGACACATTTCAAGAAAGTAATCTTAAGGGGGAAGGAGCAGCCTGTCCCAGTGTGGCAAAAGATGAGCCAGTGAGGAAAATGACAGTCCTGGCTCCACATGGAGATTTTGTGGGAAGTCAAGGGGAAAACGGACTGACAACTCAGGAAGTGTTTAAGGATGTCATTAGGTTATGCAGAAAGAAAAGTTGAGAGTTGAAAACTCAATCAGAACTTAACCTATCAGCTTCTGTAAAAAAATAAAAATGTTTTTATAAAAAAATTTATAGCAAAAGGAGGGAGAAGGAGAACCTCCACTCTTCATTGGATGGAATGGGGAATATAGTAACTAAAGATAAGGAAAAGGCTGAGCTATTTAACACCTTGTTTCTCTCAATTTTCAATATTAGGACAGGCTGTCCTCAGAACAAGTGTTCTCCTGAGCTGGTAGATGGGCACAGGGAGCAGAACAGCCCCCTGGAATCCAGGAGGAAGCAGTTGCTGACCTGCCGAGCCACTCAGATGCTCACAGGTCTATGGGATCAGATGGGATCCATCCTAGGGTGATGTGGGAGCTGTGGATGAGCTGCCCAAGCTGCTCTCCATCATTTACCATCAGTGCTGGCTCAGCAGGGAGGGCCCAGAGCACTGGAGGTGCCAGTGTGAGCCCATCCCCAGGAAGGGCTGGAAGGAGGAGCTGGGGAACTCCAGGCCTGTCAGCCTGACCTGGGTGCCCGGCAAGGTTATGGAACAGATCACCTTGAGTGCCATCACAGGGCACCCACAGGATGGCCCAGGGATCAGAGCCAGCCAGCGTGGATTAAGGGCTGGCAGGTCCTGCCTGACCAACCTGGTCTCCTTTTATGCCCAGGTGACCCACCTGTGGATGTGGGAAAGGCTGTGGATGTTGTGTGCCTGGACTCCAGCAGAGCCTTTGACTCTGTCTCTGACAGCATTCCCTGGAAAAGCTGCAGCCCACGGCTTGGGCAGGTTCCCTCCTGGCTGGGAGATTTAAGAGCTGGCTGCAGGCTGGGCCCAGAGAGTGGTGGGGATGGTGCTGCATCCAGCTGGTGTCCAGGCACTGGGGCTGTCCCCAGGGATCTGTGCTGGGCCCAGTCCTGTTTATTATCTTCACTGATGGTCTGGGTGAGGGGATCGAGTCCAGCATTCACAAATTGCAGATGGCACCAAGCTGGGTGTGAGTGTGGATCTGCTGGAGGGCAGGACAAGAAGACCCAGCCTTAAGCTGCACCAGGGGAGGCTCAGGCTGGACAATAGGAAGGAGTTCTTCACAGAAAGGGTGAGTGGGAACTGGAATGGGCTGGCCAGGGGGGAGGTGGCAGAGTCACTGTCCCTCTCCAGTGGCACTCAGTGGCATGGTCTGGGGGACAAGGCAGTATTAGGGCATTGCATGGACTTGATGATCCCAAAGGTCTTTTCCAGCCTATTTGATTCTGTCATTCTCTGATGATTGGGACACTCTGGGGCCATTGTGACACTGCAGGGCCTCGTGGAACTAAGAGGACCATGGTGACACTGTGCAGCCCCACAGAACCAGGGGTTCCATGGTGGTGCTGTGGGGCCAAATGGACCCAGGGAGTGCCCCGTGACACTCTGGGCCCTCGTGGAACCACAGAGGCCATTGTGACACTGCAGGGCCTCGTGTAACCAAGGGGTTTCACCATTTTGACACTGCAAAACCAAGGGGACCATTGGGAGACTGCAGGGCCCAGTGGAACCAAGGGGCCGTTCTGACACTGCGGGGCCTCATGGCACCAAGGGGACATTGTGACACTGCAGGATCCTGTGTAACCAAGGGGCCACTGTGACACGATGGGGCCTCAAGGGATCTGGAATAATGCTGTGACACTGTGTGGCCTTGTGGAAACAAGGAGTCCATAGTGACACTGAGGGGACTTGTGGAACCACAGAGACCATGGTGACAGTGTGGGACCTCATGTGGCCATGGGGCCATTGTGACACCCTGGTGCCCCATGGAACCAAGGAGTCCATTGTCACATTTTGAGGCCGCATGGAACCAAGGAGACCAGTGTGACAGTGCAGGGCCTGGTGTAACCAAGAGGGCATTGTGACACTGAGGGGCCCCTTGGAATCAAGGACATCTTTGCAGATGACACCATGCTGGATGTGAGTGTTGACCTGCTGGACAGTAGGAGGGCTCTACACAGGGCCCTGGACAGGCTGGATCCAGGGGGTGAATCCAACAAGGTGAGGTTTAACAAATCCAAGTGCCAGGCCCTGATATTTGGCCCCAGCGCTGCAGGCTGGGGACAGAGTGGCTGGAGAGCAGCCAGGCAGAAAGGGACCTGCAGGGCCTGATGGACAGCAGGCTGGACATGAGGCAGCAGTGTGCCCAGGTGGCCAAGAAGGCCAATGGCTCCTGGCCTGGATCAGGAACGGTGTGGCCAGCAGGAACAGGGCAGGGATTCTTCTACACTGCTCGGGGGCACTGCTTGGGCAGCACCTCGAGTGCTGTGTCCATATCTGGGCCCCCTGGGGTGGGCAAGAGGAAGAAATTTGTAGCAGGAGGAGTAAAGAAAGCAAAGGTGAAGCCAAAGAAATTCTCAGGGCAGTTTGGGGGTGGCTGCCAGGCAGCCCTGGCTCTGAGCAACAGCGTCTGCAGTGGCACAGGAAACTCCCAGCTGATGGGAACAAACTTTCTGGCTGAGTGCAGAGGCCAGGACAAAGCTGAGTGGTTTCCCTGGTGTCCCCCAGCCCTTGCTGGCCCCAGGGGCTGATGGCATTTGTGCTCCCTCAGGTTCATGTCCCCACAGCAACAGCATGGGGGTGCTGGCCCTGCTGTGTGCAATGCAAACAGGGGCTGCTGAGGCAGTGCTGCCGTGTCTGTGCCTGCAAGGATGGGGCACCTGTGTGAGCTGGGGGAGAGGCCAGGGCTGCAGAGGGGGGATGTTGTTGGCAGCTGCATGAGGACGCTCTGGGACACTGCCCTGGGCTGTGCAGCACCCTGGGCATGGATCAGCCCCTGCTCTGCTGCTCCTTCCCGTCTGCCCCAGGGCCCTTGCAGAGCCCCAGCCATGCTGTTTGCCCCCAGCCTGCCCACGGCCAGCCTGGGGCTGCTGACGGGGGTTTCTGTGCTGAGCATTGGCCTGGCCGTGTTCTTGAGAGAGCCTGGGCAAGGAGCCTGGAGCCCCCAGGGCCTGGCCTGAGGCGTCAGCGCTGCCCCAGCAGTGCCCATGGCCTGTCCCTGCTGCAGCCCCGGCACTGCCACCCCCAGGGCTGTGCCCGGCCCCGAGAGCACTCAGGCCCTGCAGCAACACCAGGGCCACCAGGGCAGCGGGGCAGGGCCACGGCAGCAGCACTGGCAACACCAAGTGCTGCTGCTGCTGCTGCTGCTGGGCACAGCTGCTGGGCCAGCACTGATCTGCCCCAGCTCTGCACACAGACATTGCTGCTGCAGCTCCACAGAAGGCAACTAAAGCGCATCTCTGCAGAAAACTCTGCTGGGAGATCCTTTAGCTCATTTAAACCCATCAAGAGCGCAGCCCCTCATTGAAACAGTGTGGGGCCACAGGGAAAGTGGAGAGAAACAAAATGAGAAATGGCACAAACAATGACATTTCTTTGTGGACAATATGAAAAAAGTAAAAGAAAGACAAAGGACCATGAAAATGAAACCAACAAGAAGTGTCAAAGATGACTTTTATTTAAAGTAATTTGCAGAAACTGGCCAGCAGTTTACTGTTTCCGAAAGCATCCAGTCATCAGTCTCTTCACAGCAGCCTTGAGCTCCTGGTTCCTCAGGCTGTAGATGAGGGGGTTCAGGGTTGGAGGCACCACCGAGTACAGAACTGACAGGGTCAGATCCAGGGATGGGGAGGACAGGGAAGGGGGCTTCAGATGAGCAAATGTGCCAGTGGTGAGGAACAGGGAGATGACAGCCAGGTGAGGAAGGCAGGTGGAAAAGGCTTTGTGCCGTCCCTGCTCAGAGGGGATCTTCAGCACAGCCCTGAAGATCTGCACATAGGAGAAAACAATGAACACAAAACATCCGAGTGCTAAACACACACTTACAGCCATAAGCCTGATTTCCCTGAGATAGGATTTGGAGCAGGAGAGCTTGAGGATCTGTGGGATTTCACAGAAGAACTGGCCCAGGACATTGCCATGGCACAGGGGCAGGGAAAATGTATTGGCTGTGTGCAGCAGTGAATAGAGAAAGGCACTGGCCCAGGCAGCTGCTGCCATGTGGGCACAAGCTCTGCTGCCCAGGAGGGTCCCGTAGTGCAGGGGTTTGCAGATGGACACGTAGCGGTCGTAGCACATGATGGTCAGGAGGGAAAGCTCTGCTGAGATGAAGAACACAAAGAAAAAGAGCTGAGCAGCACATCCAGTGTAGGAGATGTTGCTGGTGTCCCAGAGGGAATTGTGCATGGCTTTGGGGACAGTGGTGCAGATGGAGCCCAGGTCAGCGAGGGCCAGGTTGAGCAGGAAGAAGAACATGGGCGTGTGCAGGTGGTGGCCGCAGGCTACAGCGCTGATGATGAGGCCGTTGCCCAGGAGGGCAGCCAGGGAGATGCCCAGCAAGAGGCAGAAGTGCAGGAGCTGCAGCTGCCGCGTGTCTGCCAATGCCAGCAGGAGGAAGTGCCCGATGGAGCTGCTGTTGGACATTTGCTGTGGTGCCTTGGCATGGGGATCTGTAAGAAAAGTAATCATGGAATAGTTGGGTTTGGAGAGGACTTGAAATATCCCAGCACAGCCTGGGGGCACTTTCCCCCCACTGCCTGCCCAGGGCTCTGCTGCCTGGAGCTGTCCCTGCCAGCAGCTGCTTCCCTGTGCCCAGGGCTGGGCCCTGCCAGTGCTGCCAAAGCCCAGCCCAGCCCTGGGGGCTCAGCTCTGCCCTGCAGAGCCCTCCCAGCTCAGGCACTGCCCAGGGGCAGCTCTGGCTCTGCAGGCTCTGATGGCAACATCAGAGCAACCCTGAGGAGGCTGAAAAAGCAACACTGATGCTTTCCCTCAGGGGCCCTCTGTTGATCTCTGTAACTGCAAAGTTTATTCAGATCTAAGAGAATTTTTAAATTTATTTTTCTCAGCCTTAACTGAGAGATGAATATCTATGGGCAGTTTCTTATCCAGGCAACCCAGAGCAGTAGATTAAAAAAGCAGGATTTTCCCTTATATGCAAACCCTGCCTTGCTGTGCTCCCTGAATGATCTACTTGGAAATGTTCTGCAGTTAAATGCCATGCTGGAAGCAGTCCTGAACAATGCAGCATCCTCCCCACACAAGGAGAACACTTCCAAGCCTCACCAGCTGTCTCCTCCCAGCCAGATCTTGTCCCCCAGTGCTGGCAGCAGCTGCCAGGGCTGGCTGAGAGCTGTCCCTGGCAGGCAGCAGAGCCCCTGCCCCAGCACAGCGCCCTGGGCTGCAGGACCCTGCTCTGCAGGACAGCCCTGGGCACCCCTGGCTGCTCTGCACAAGAGACAAGCAGAGAATGTACTCACAGGCTCTGCAGGCATTGGCATGTTCCAGCTTGAGGAGATGGCTCCAGGAGCTGCAGCTGCATTGTCCTGCAGCCAGAGGTTCCTGTGCCAAGGGCTGGCAGTGATTGTGCCCCAGGCACTTCTCAGCCCCTTCCCAGCCCTGACTGATTGAAGCTCTCTGTGCCTCTGGGCTGTGCCCGGGCTGGCTGCAGGCAGTGCCCCAGCCCTGCTGGGCTGGCAGAAGAGCTGCTCATCCAGAGAAATGTGCTTTTGAAGCTCTTCTTGGTGAGCAGGAGCTGCCTCTGGGCCAGGAGTCCAGCCCAGATCAGCAGCACAGACACAGCACAAGGATTTTAATCAGCCTCTGCGGCTTTGTGCTCAGGCCCTGAACATCAGTCCCTGAGAGGGAGCTGAAGAAACCTCTCCAGAGCTCCAAGGCAGAATCCAACTCCAAAGTTTCTTGGACTTTTAATGGGTCCCAGAGAGGGACACGACTGAGCAAGTGTCCCCAGGCCCCAAGCAGAGCAGAGAACTGCAGGCAGTGCTGACAGGTGGGGACAAAGAGAAGCCAAGTCTGGGTGCCCTGGGGCTCAGCAGGGTCTGTGCCAGCAAGGGCTGGGAGGAGACACCTTGTCCTGAGGCCCTGGGGCCTCCTGGCACAGCCCCAGCCCGGCTGGGCACTGTCAGCCCCTTGTGCTGCCCTCAGCATCCCCCCCTAGCCCACATCCCAGTGGCCTCAAGGATCTGCTGCAAGGAGTCCCTGGGGAGCCTTGCTCAGCAATGGCCCTGGGGGCTCCTTCATGCTCCCTGCAGGGACTGCAGCTTTTTCAAAGGACTTTGGCTTTGGCTTTTGCCTTGCAGTCTCTGAGAGGTTTGTGCAATCATGGCCTCCAATTATCTGCTGTAATTAGTCCCTGGAGAGGCTTTGTCAGTAACAACACTCAGTGGGCTCATTAATACTTCAAGGTACTTCAGTTATTTGAAGGTACTTGGTGTTTCCTTTTGATACAGACTCTGTGAGAGGTTTGTGCAATCATGGCCCCAATTATCTGCTTTAATGAGTCCCTTGAGAGCTTTGTACTAAAACTCAGTGGGGCTCAGTAATGCCTTGAAATACTCAAGGTTTTTAAGGTATTTTATGGATTTAAGAATACTTTTAGCGACTTTTAAAGATTTTCCTTCCCACCCTGAGTCTCTGAGAGGGTTTTGTGCCATCCTGGCCTCCAATTCTCTCCCCCAAGTTGTCCATGAGGAGCCTGTATTGGGTATCTTCCCCCTTTCTGTTTTACAACAAAGATGGAAATTAAAGAATTTTGTAAGACTTTCTAAAAGCATCCAAACAAACATGGGACAATTAACAATACAACAACAACCATTAAGAGAATTAAATGTCCTCTTTTAGCTAGACATCATCCAACCCTTTAGTCCCATCGATTGGAAGAGTTTATTGACCCAGTCTTTGTTTTCCACTTGAAGCTTCTTGAACCCTTCCTTCAGTACCTGAATGCTCTTGTGGATTTACTCGCTGTGGCTGGAGAGGTTCATGCAGCACATGCCCTCAGAGTCTACACAGCCATGCCCATGTGCCCAGAGTAAAAACTCTATCGCTGTTCTGCAAGGTGGCGTGTCTGATGGTCTCTGTGTCTGAGAGCAGCCACTCAGTGTGAGGGAGGCAGCATTGGTTTGCTTACTCAACAGGCACCCAGGATGGTCTGATTGCCCTAAAGCTTTAGCTGCAGCCACCCAAGGTAGTCCAAATTGGGGGTGCTACCATCCGATACCTGGACTAAAGCTTGCAAAGCCATCTCTTTGATATCATCCAATACTTCTCTGGGGATACCTGCTGCTTGATCACCTGGTAGGCTGTGTTGTCCTTCTCCAGCTAGATGGCTGATTGTCAATTCCGCCCTTGCCTCATTATTAGCATAGTCTGCTATTAATTGATTTAGCAAACACTTCCATCCCCCTTCCCACAGGGTGTATTCTGTAGGTGACAACAACATGGTCATAATATATTTTAAATCATAAGGGGTTAAGATGTGTTGTAAACATGGCCCTCATTAGGCCATTAAAACAAGCTAAGTCCTTCCTATGGTCTTTAGCTGCCCTACACAGATCCCTGATTTCCCCTAAGCCAATGGCTGATACCTGGGATTCTGCCCCCTTCTTTCATAACATACCAGGGCAATGTGGAGTTTCAAGACTATTTGCCAGTCTCCTTCCTTAACTGCTTCTTTCTGGATCCTTTCCTAGGGGTCTTTTGGGGCTGAGGGGCGAGGTGGCTCTGAGGAATCCAAACTGTCTTCTGGGGAGGAAGAATAACTTGGAGCAGAATCATTTGGATCAGAAATAGTGTGACAGTTGGGCTTAGTATCTGTGATTATGGGGTTATATTGTTGCCAGAGGGTGAGGCAAAGGCCACTGCCATTTTTTCAGGCGTTCCGGGCCTTGATTTAGGATGGCGGACTTCCAGGGTGGAGTTCTGGAGGCATGGCCCAGGGTGGAGGTGGAATGATTGACAGTGGGGGCGTGACCCGCAGTTGTGGGGGTGGAGTCTGGAGGTTCATTCAGGGCGGAAGAGAAGGTTGTGGTAGCAGGAAGTGGAGGAGCCAAGATGGAGGGAGGATGGTTGGGCTCCTGAGCCACATTCAGGCTCCTTTCGTCCTGAGTCTCCAGGGCATGATGCTCCAAGACAGCGTGGCCATTGCCATCTTGGACCATCATGGAAGGTCTGAGAAAGGCAGGTTTGAGGGGAGGCCCCGGGTTAGGAGTGACCAACGGATTGAGTTTTCAACACACTGCTTTCTGGTGAAGGGTGGTGTGGTAGATGGGGAGCATGGGGGCTGAAATGGGGTCCCTTTTGATTGAAAGTTGTACAGTTTAACTCTCATGAGTCCCAAAATTCAGTGGTATGGATTTCATCAGGAAAGGCCTCTGGAAAATTTTTAATGATCCACCTCATGATTGATTTTAATTTCTTCTTTGAAAATATTTGGTCATGATCAGTGAGAATTACTTAAAGCATCCATATATGCTTCTTTCTACTTTGGACATCTGGCTGCCCATTTTTCTCTTTCTCTGCCTCATGGGGAAGAGCCATCAGAACACCCCAAATCAATTATGGGACATGGGTGCATATTGTAAAAACACTGTGGCAAAATGGGCAATAAATGTCTTGCATTTCCCCAAACCCATCTGTAATCCTACACAGGTGAAACCGTTCTGGTCCCTGCCAATCCTGGTCAAGGTCCCTTGAAGCAACGATGAATCCACTGGACCTGGCACAATCCAAAATCCCGGGGAGCCCTGGCCTATCCATCAGCCAACCCCAGCTGACGTGACTGACACAGGGAGCCCTGAGTGTCATGGTCCCTGTTCGGGCGCCAAAGGTCACAATGAGGGTGGCTGTGACAAACCTCTCTGGTTCCCTGACTTCAGGGCAAGGGTGGCAAAAATGAAAAGGAGCAGGATCAATGCAGTTGTTTAAAAGGAACTTTAATAACAGAGCGAAAAACAATAAACATGGACAAGTCGAGCACAGTATGAGGGGCAGGTTCCAAAGACCCAAGACAAAGGGGAGCAACAACATGTACACTTGGGTGTAGAACACTCTAGAACAATAACCATATAGGGGAAACAAGTAACCAATAGGGGAATAGAACTTGGACAACTTAGCATAGCAACACTAAAGGCTTTTTGGAGAACTTTCAAGCTCATTTTAATTTAAACAAATGATTCCTAGGACTTGAAACTCATGCCTTCCGGGGTAAAATCTGGCTGACTCTGAGTTACAGCTGGGCTAACTCCCACACCGCTGCTTTGCTCTGGCCCCTTGGGACCATGTGGCCCAGCAGAGCCACAGGGATGTCCTTGGTTCCACGAGGCCCCACAGTGTCACAATGGTCCCTTGGATCCATGGAGCTCTGCAGTGTCACAGTGGCCCCTTCATTTCACAAGGCTCCCAAGTGTCACGTTGGTCTCCATAGGAAGGAAACCACGGAGCCCCCATGTTTCAGGAGCTGATGAACAGCAGCCACCAGAGGCCAAGGCAAGCCTGACCTGTCTGTTCTGGCAGGTTTGCTTGGAGCAGCCCTTGGATATTTCAAATTATGAATGTGGAGTCCTAATTTAAAACATTTGTGCCTGGAGAAGAGGGATGGGGTTTTTTTCATAAAAAGAAAAGCACAGAGCCCTTTCCAGTGTTTGCAAAACAGGTGAGTTCTGGCACTCAGGAGTCAAAGACCAGCCAGACCTGTCTGTCCTGGCAACTTTTGTCTGGGAGCAATCCTCGGATGCACCGAAATTTGGAGGTGAAATCCTAATTTTAGCCATGGATGCCTGGAAAAAATGGAAAGTTCTTTTCCATAAAAAGAAGAGCCCAGAGCCCCACTGTTTCAGGAGCAGATTGGAGTGGCCTTCCACATTCCAAGGTCAGCCAGACCTGTCAGGTGAGCCCTGGGAGACCAAAGCAGCCACACCTGTTTCATGTTCCCTTGGTTCCACAGGGCCCTGCAGTGCCACAATGGCTCCTTGATTCCATGAGGCCTTGCAGTGTCACAATGGTTCTCTGGCTTCCATGATGCCCTCAGGTTTCATAATGGCCCCTTGATTACACAAGTCCTTAAGGATCTTTATGGTCTCCATGGTTCCACAAGGCCCCACAGTGTCATAATGGTCTATTGGTTCCATGAAGCCTGGCTATGTCCAATGGCCCCTTGGGTCCATTAGGGCCACGTAGGGCAACAATGATTCCTTTGGTTCCACAAGTTCCTACAGTGTCACAGGTTCCACAAGGGCCTGCAGTGTCACCATGGCCCTTTGGTTCCACAATGCTCCGCAGTGTCACAATGGTCTCCATAGGAAGGAAACAAGTGAGCCCCAGTGGTGCAGGGGCAGATGAGAGGCAGTCACCAGAGGCCAAGGCCGGCCAGACTTGACTGTGTGGGCAGATTTTGTCTGGGAGTAACCCTTGGATATAGAGAATTTTAGATGCAGAATCCCAATTTTGGCCATGGGTGCCTAGACAAGAAAGACAGTTCTTTTCCATAGGAATAAAAGCACAGAGCCCCAGTGCTTCACAGTCAGATGGGAAGTGGCCCTTGACATGCCAAATTCAGTGGGACCTGTCAGACAGCCCCCAGGAGGCCAAAACAGGGAGACCTGTTCCATGTTCCATGGACTTCATGGGTCCCCACATTGTCACAATGGTCTCCTTGATTCCATGAGGTCTGGCAATGTCACAATGGCTTCTTGGTTTCATGAGCCCCAACAGAGTTACAAGGGTCCATTGGCCCCACGCAGCCCCGCTGTGAAACAATGGCTCCTTGTTTCTATTTTAAATCAATCCCAATCAAACCACAGTTTGATCATTGATCCTTGCTTCCATAGGGCCCATGATTTGCACAATGGTCTCCTTGATTCCATGATTCCTGGATTCCACAGTCTCACCATCGTTTCCTTGGATCTCCATTGTCACAACTGACCCATGGTTCCATGAGGTTCCGTAGTGTCACCGTGGTCGCTGTCAGAGGCTGGATGAGATCCATGTCCCGAGACACCTTGGGATGCTCGGAATGCCCGTGTGGGGCCAGGGCCGGGTCAGGCCTTGGTTTGTGGTGGGACAGAGCCCCGCCCCCAGCCCTGGCCTGGCAGAGCTGCCAATCAGACAGCAGGGGCGGTGCTAACCCAGCTCTGATTGGCCCAGCTGTCAATCAATCAATCACACAGCAGCAGCTGGTGCTACCCTGGCTCTGATTGTACAAGCAACTGGCAGTCCCACCCTAGGGGCGGGGCCATGAAGGCCCAGGGGGTTAAAAGCTGGAGCACGAGGCCAGCCCAGGGTCTGGATCCTGCCTTCTTTTGAGCCTCCTCTGTTGGTGATGCTGGAACCCCAGCAGTTGGTGCCCATGTGCGTGTCTTTCTATGGATCTTCTGTCTTTCTGTTGTTCTCTATTTCTTCTCCTTTGAATCCTACTTCCCTGGAACATTTTTGCGTAACTTCACATGTTAAGGGTTAAAGGATTTTACGTTAAATGTGTGGGAATCCAGGGCACAGGGAATATTTCTCTGTCTTCTCTGAGGAGTCCTGACCCCCAGAGAAACACTGCCTTTAACCATCACCCATGGAGAGCACTTCCAGGACTTTGAGACAGATTAGAATTTACCCAAGTGTAAAATAGATTGGAGGCTAGTATAGCATGTCACTTGGGTGAGAAATTTCGGTTTTGGGATTTTTAGTATGGTGTAGATAGGAAGCAAGATGGAGGAATTGGGGTGTAGTCCCTGTCTTCTTCTTCCTCTACTCCATTTTCTGCAGTGTTGGTGGCAGAGGGTGATTTGTCAAGGAAAGCACAGTGCAGAGGTTATCTGGACAGTTAAGGGATGAGCTACTGGTAGATAAGTAGAAATAATGTATGTTTTAAGAGTTAAATGGATGAGACAACTTTAAGGACCTTGAAACTGTACATTTCAGAGCAATTTTGCGGTGCTTTTTCAGTGCACTGAGCCTGGTGTGGACAGCAATGCAAACCTTTAGATATAATAAGAATAAACAAGAAGCTGAAGACCAAGAAGTCCCGTGCAGCTCCTTTTACGTGGCACAGAACTGCTACAGGAGGGTTTCCTCCATCCAGGGAGCCCCCACAAAGGCCCATCATGAAACAAACATCAATAACTGGTGCTCTGACAATGTTTGTTATAAGTTGGCTTTTTTCCAAAAGTTGTTTACTGAAAGGTGTTGTCTTAATTGGCCAATCATGGGAAATGTGTTGATTAAATGACCAGTGAGGTCCACCTGTAGCAAACCAAGATATAAAAGAAGAGGATTGAAACAACAGGTGACTTTTAGCCCTTAGCCTTCTGATCTGAGTCTGTGTCATCTCTGATTCAGTGGTGACATCTGGGAATCTGTGGGGGCTATTGGGGATCCTTTCTGCACCTTGTGACCCAACAGGAGCTTCTCTAATAAACGTTGCCTGAAGCTCCCACTGTGCCCATGACAGGAACCCCTGTGAGTGTCTGGGACATCCCGGCTCTTTGGCAGCCTGGGGACTCCTGGGATGTCACCGTGGAGCCCCCATGAGTGCCTGTGACAGATGGGTGCCTTTGCAGCCCAAGGTGCCCTGGGATGTCACCATGGAATGGCTGTGACTGCCTCTGACCACAGGGCTCTTTACCATCCCAGAAAGCCCTGGGAGGTCTCCATGGAGCCCCTGTCTGTGCCTGTGACATTCCAGCTCTGGAACAGCCTGGAGACTCTTGGAAAGATCCCATGGAACCCCTCTGAGGGCCTGTGACAAATCTGATCCTTAGCAGGCAACCATCACCAGGACCCTGTTGCTGTAGTCAGTTTCCATGGCAACCATCACCAGCCCCCTGTTCTATGGTCAGTTTCCATGGAAACCATCCCCAGCCCCCTGTTGCTATGCTCAGTCCCTTGGCAGCTCCATGGAGACCCCATGCCAGGGGTGGTTGCCATGGACACCAGGGCTGGCACCAGCTGGGATGCTCGGTTTCCAGGGGCTGGGCTTCAGGAATGGGATTCCCCAATTTCCTGCTCCCGCTAAAACCGCGCTGCCCTCGCTGCCCTCCCGCCTCCCGTGGAAAGCAAAAAAGGCAAAGATCCCAGGCTGGGATAAGAACAATTTATTGGGAACAGCAACGAGATAAAGAACAAACAGAAACAGAAACAATATTGATAACAGAAGGGATAAGTAAAACTATTTACAGAGAAAACTACAACATCAACAACTAGTTCTTCCTGGCAATGTATTTCCTCCTGTCTGGAAAGGACACCCTTCTCCTCAGGGAGAGAGAGAGTCCCTTTCCTGCCCCTGGCAATGAACTGAGGTGGGAGTGAATGTAATGACAGGGCCATGGCCAGACCATCATGTTCTCCAACCCCACATCATGTCATTGGCAGGGGCAGGAAAAGGGACAGGTGTCTTCCCAGCATGGATCACAGGGAACATGGATCACCAGGACTCTGACCAACGTGGGGTCTCCAATGGGGGATAAAGCTGGAGCAGTGCATTAAACTCTTCCTGCAGTTGGGGCATGTGCAGGGCTTCTTTTACTGGTGCCTCCGTTGGTGTCTGCTCAAGTGAGAGCTGCTGGTGAAGCTCTTCCCACACTGGGGACACTCGTAGGGCCTCTCCCCAGTGTGGATGCGCCGGTGGGTGACGAGGGTGGAGTTGTGCTTGAAGCCCTTCCCGCAGTCAGGGCAGAGGAAGGGCCTCTCATCCGTGTGAATGCGCTGGTGCTGGAGGAGCTGAGAGCTGGTGTGAAACCTCTTCCCACACTCGGGGCACTGGTAGGGCCTCTCCCCTGTGTGGATCATTTGGTGGATGATCATTTGGGTCTTCCTACTAAAGGTCATCCCACATTCCCCACAGTTGTATGGCCTTTCCCCAGTGTGGATCCTCTGGTGGCAGATCAAGAGAGACTTCTGCCTAAAGCTCTTCCCACATTCCCCACACTCATAGGGCCGTTCCCTGGTGTGGGTCTTGTGGTGGGAGATCAGGTTAAAGTTCTGGCAGAAGCTCATCCCACATTCCCCACACTTGTAGGGCTTCTCCCCGGTGTGGATCCGCCGGTGCCTGATGAGGTGGGAGTTGCGCTTGAAGCCCATCCCACAGTCAGGGCAGCGGAAGGGCCTCTCATCTGTGTGAATCCGCTCATGCAGGAGGAGATCAGAGCTGGTGTAAAACCTCTTCTGACACTGGGGACACTCGTAGGGCCTCTCCCTCTCCCCAGCGTGGATGCGCTGGTGGGTGATGAGGGTGGAGTTGCGCTTGAAGCCCTTCCCACAGCTGGGGCAGCGGAAGGGCCTCTCCTCAGTGTGAATCTGCTGGTGCTGGAGGAGACTGGAGCTGGTGTGAAACCTCTTCTGACACTGGGGACACTCATAGGGCCTCCCCCCAGTGTGGATGCGTTGGTGGGTGATGAGGGCAGAGCTGCAGCTGAAGCCCTTCCCACACTCCCCACACTCGTAGGGCCATTCCCCAGTGTGGATCATCTGGTGGCTGATCAGGGTGCTGCTCTGCCTGAAGCTCTTCCCACACTCCAAGCACTTGTGGGGCTTCTCCCCATCATGAAGCTGCCCATGGCCCACCAGCTCTGAGCTCTGGCTGAAGCTCTGTCCACCTTCCTGGCTCAGGGTGGGTCTTTCCTCCTCAGAGCACCCTGGGCTGGGTTTGGAGCCCCTCCTCCTGTGGGATCTCTGGGGATTTTCCTCCCCATTGGATTCCTGTGCCCTGGAGTCACTCAAAATGGCCTCATCCATGAGGTTCTGCTGTGGGGATTTCTCCTCCCTGGTCTCCATCCTCAGATCCTTCCCTGGGGGAGGAAGGACAAGGAGAGGATGGGATTTGCCTCCATGCCACAGGGAAGGGGAAGGAGATCCCCACAGTGCATCCCCAGCAGGACGGGGTTGGCAGCAGGGTTGTCCTGGAGCCGGGGGCTGTGCTGGGCTGGGAGATGGAGCAGGAGAGAGGGGGAAAGGGGCACTGACTTCCTCCTCACCTTCCTGCATGTCCCGGGGCTCCTTCCTCTTCCTTGCAGCCTCCTCCTCCATCTGGCAAAGGTTTGGGGATGTGAAATCCTGTTTTGGGAGGAAAGCAAGGGATGAGCGCATTGAATTTTTCCTGGTTTCAAGGCAAACCTGGGGGAGAGTCTAAACCAGAATTACAATTTAATAAGAAAAGAAGATCAAGGCAATGATACAGAAACACTGCCTTAAACTGACAGAGTCAGGATATAACCTGACACCCTGTTGCTGCTCCGGGTGGTGGCTGCAGTCCCATTAAATGGTGGCTGCAGTCCTGTTGGAGTGATGAACGTGATTCTGTCCAAGCAGTGATCCTGTAGAAGGGTCTGGTCTTCCTCTGAAGGTCCAGGGGTGGTTCTGGAGCTCTTGTCCTCTGGGAATCCAGTAGGCAAGCTGCTCCTGGTGTTGCAAGGCTCACCTTATATGCAGGTAGGAATGCTTGGATCCTGCCCCTGGGCGGAGCATCCCACAATGGGATGATGGAATTTTATCAGTCCTGCAGTGACACTCAATGGCCCATTCCCAGAAGATATCTCCCCTGGAGGGCGTGATCAGGGCTGAGTCATGGAAGAGATCAAGAACACTGCCCCACCTGTTTATAGCAGTTGATGAAGATGGGGATTGAAAACATGCATTTGGTTCCATCTTACACTGCAGCCTGAAACAGTGGGGGAATCCCTGCTCAGGGGGTGAACACCACCCTCCTTACCCAAACTGGCTCAGGTGTAAAACCCCCACCCCGGGAAGGCCACACACACAGGGGACAATGTCACACTTGCCCTGCTCCAGGGCAAATGGCATCTCTCTAATATTTTCTTAACTAGATTGCAAAATTATTTTGGCACATTGAGTTCAGGGCACTGTTCTTTGACCCCAGTTGCCTTTGACAACAGCATGGTTCCTTCCTCTGAGGAGGTTGTGGGTCTCTCTGGAGGAACTCTTGGAAACTGACGCAGCTTCGTCTGAGCAACCTATGGGAGAACTGATGAGGAAAATGGCTGTTGTGGGACTGGAGTGTAAAGAAAATATTTTGTTGTTCCTCCTTGAAAAGTTTGTTAAAATCACTGGAGGAAATGAAGCAAATGATACCAGCAACACTGCCAAGGTTCATTCACCACATGGTGAGGAACACAAGGCTGCTAAAAGTCCCACAAGAAGCCCAGCTCAAGTAGCTATATTCCCAAATAACTACTGAATTCCTAGGCTTGGGTTTTTTGCCAAATGTGAGAATCATTATTCTCTTCATCCCTGTCACCTTTGTGACAGCTACACAGAGCTTCCACTTCCTTTTAATATCTGTAATGGGCCAAATTTACACTTTTCTTTAATTGTAACCTGCCAGCAGCTGAGCTGGAGCTGTGCAGGAACCAAGGAAACTTGGAATTGCCACAGAATTGCTTCTATTGTCAGCCGGTGCTGCGGCGGCCGTGGGGCAGAGGGGTGGGAAAGGGGGGTCCGGGGTGGAAGTGGAGGAAATGCCGGGCCCGGGGGCTGAGCACAGGGCTGAGCACGCAGAGATGGTTTTGTTCTTGCTGAGCTCGCACTGAGCCAAGGCCTGTCCTGCTCCTCATTCGGCCACGCTGGGGAGGGGCTGAGGGTGTGGGGGAGCTTGGGAGGGGACACAGCCAGGACAGGAGATCCCAGCTGACCCCAGGGATAGCCCAGACCATAGGACATCATGATCAGTGCATGAAGTGTGGGGATCAAGGAGGAAGGGGGCACAGTTGCAGTGAGGGTTTTGTCTCCCCAGGTAACACTTAGGCAGGATTGGGCCCTGTTTCGCCAGTGGGCAGGGCCCGCACCAAAGACACAGATACCAACTTAACTTAAGGAACAGTGCAATTTAGATAATGCAAATTTGCAAAAAATTACAAAAATATTAGGTAGGCAAAGCAAATAATCATTAGTCAATAATTCCAAAAGAGAAGATGTTGAAATGAGTATCACACAACTGTCCATTTCTGGCTGCAGGCTCTGGAGATTCTATCTCTGCCTTCAATCAGGGTTGCATTCCCTAAAGAATCCTGGTACCAAATCCTACTTTCCAAGGCTGGAACAGTGTCTCAGGTTTAGCTGGGTGTGTATTCAATTACCCTCTGTTAAAGCTGGGGCAATTATCATCTGTTAATTGAGCAGTTTACTTTATCTCTTCTGCAAGGAATCCTCCCTCCAGGGAGATATCTTCTGTTAATGGGCCATTGAGTGTCACTGATAAAAATTCCATCATCCCATTGTGAGAAACTCTGCCCAGAGGGAGGAGCCAAGCATTCCTACCGGGATATAATCTGAGAATGTGAACAACAGAGTCAGCCTTCTCCCACAAGATTCCCAGAAGAGCAGCTTTCAGCTCCACTGGATCCCAGAAGAAGACCAGGCCAATCGACGCCACAACTGGACCTTCCGAGGAAAACTCCAATCTTCTAAGGATCACTGCTCCAACAGAACCACACCTGTCCCTGCAGGAGCACTGCAGCCACCATTTAACAGGAGTGCTACCAACACTCTGACCCACAGGGTGTCAGGTCGTATTCTTACTCCGTAAGTAGTTTTTAGTACTACTGCATTTGTATTTTTAATTTTCCTTCTGAAGAACTGTTATTCCTATTCCCATAGACTTTGCTTGACAGCCCCTTGTTTTGGAAATTATAATTCCAAGTGAAGGGATTAACATTTTCCATTTCAAGGGAGTCTCCTGCCTTCCTTAGCAGACACCTGTCTTTTCAAACTGACACAATGCCCTGGGACAGCCAGGCAGGTGAGGAGGAAGTCAATGCCCCTTTCCCCCTCTCTCCTGCTCCATCTCCCAGCCCAGCACAGCCCCTGGCTGCAGGACAACCCTGCTGCCAACCCCGTCCTGCCGGGGATGCACTGGGGGGATCTCCTTCCCCTTCCCTCTGGCACGGAGGCAAATCCCATCCTCTCCTTGGCCTTCCTCCCCCAGGGAAGGAGCTGAGGATGGAGACCAGGGAGGACAAATCCCCACAGCAGAACATCATGGAAGAGGCCATTTTTAGTGGCTCCATGGTGCAGAATTCCAACGTGGAGGAAAAGCCCCAGAGATCCCACAGGAGGAGGGGCTGCAAACCCAGCCCAGGGTGTTCTGAGGAGGAAAGACCCACCCTGAGCCAGGAAGGTGGGCAGAGCTTCAGCCAGAGCTCAGAGCTGGTGGTCCATTAGCAGCTTCACAATGGGGAGAAGCCCCACAAGTGCTTGGAGTGTGGGAAGAGCTTCAGGCAGAGCAGCACCCTGATCAGCCACCAGATGATCCACACTGGGGAATGGCCCTACGAGTGTGGGGAGTGTGGGAAGGGCTTCAGCTGCAGCTCTGCCCTCATCATCCACCAACGCATCCACACTGCAGAGAGGCCCTACGAGTGTCCCCAGTTTCAGAAGAGGCTTCACACCAGCTCCCATCTCCTCTGCCATCAGCGAATTCACTCAGAGGAGAGGCCCTTCCACTGCCCTGACTGTTGGAAGGGCTTCAAGCAGAAATCCCACCTCATCCACACTGGGGAGAGGCCCTACGAGTGTCCCATATGTCAGAAGAAGTTTCCCACCAGCTTGCAGCTCCTCCAACACCAGCGGATTCACACAGATGAGAGGCCCTTCCTCTGCCCAGACTGCGGAAAGGGCTTCAAGCACAACTCCACCCTCATCACCCACCGGCGCATCCATACTGGGGAGAGGCCCTACAAGTGTCCAGAGTGTGGGAAGAGCTTCACCCAGAGCTCTCACTTGACCAGACACCAATGGAGCCACCAGTAAGGAAAGGCCTGCAAATGCCCCAGCTGCAGGAACAGCTTCATGCACCAATCCAGCTTCATCCCCCATGGGAGGACCCGCATTGGGAAGAGTCCTGGGGATCCGTGTTGCCCATGATCCATGCTGGGAAGACACCTCTCCCTTTTCCTGCCCGTGACATGATGTGGGAATGGAAGAACATGAGGGTCTGGCCATGGCCCTTTCATTACATTCACTCCCCCCTCAGGTCATTGCCAGGGGCAGGGAAGGGACTCTCTCTCTCTCTCTCTCCCTGAGGAAAAGAGTGTCCTTTCCAGACAGGGGAAATTGTGGCCAGGAAGACCCAGTGAGTTGTATTTTCCCT
This sequence comes from Agelaius phoeniceus, assembly GCF_051311805.1. Classification (NCBI taxonomy): domain Eukaryota; kingdom Metazoa; phylum Chordata; class Aves; order Passeriformes; family Icteridae; genus Agelaius; species Agelaius phoeniceus. The sequence continues at coordinate 6,192,767 of NW_027509867.1, read as the reverse complement.
GTAAACAGTTTTATTTATCCCTTCTGTTACCAATATTGTTTCTGTTACTGTTTGTTCCTTATCTCGTTGCTGTTCCCAATAAATTGTTCTTATCCCAGCCCAGGATCTTTGCCTTTTGTGCTTTCCATGGGAGGCGGGAGGGCAGCGAGGGCAGCGCGGTTTTAGCAGCAGCAGGAAATTGGGGATATCCCATTCCTGAAGCCCGGCCCGTGGAAAGCGAGCATCCCAGCTGGTGGCAGCCCTGGTGGCCATGGCAGCAGCCTTGGGAGCGGGTCCCTGGCTGGGGCTGTGGGAACCTCTTCCCTCTGGTGCCCAGGGACAGGAGAGGAGGGAGTGGCTGCAGCTGAGTCGGGGCAGGCTCAGGTCGGATGTCAGGAAAAGGTTTTTGCCCATAGGCTGCTGAGGCCCTGGCCAGGCTCCCCAGGGCAGGGTCCCAGCTCCAGGGCTCTCTGAGCTGCAGCAGCGTTTGGCCAGCGCTGCCAGGCCCAGGCTGGCATTGTTGGGGTGTCCTGTGCAGGGCCAGCAGTTGGACTGGAGGATCCTGATGGGTCCCTCCCAGCTCAGCCAATTCTGTGCTTCTGGGATCCCATCAGCCTGGGGATGGGGCTGCCAATGGTTGCCATGGCAACGGGCTCTGGCTGCAGGCCTGAGCTGGTGTCCATGGCAACCACCCCTGGCATGGGTTCTCCATGGAGCTGCCAAGGTACTGAGCATAGCAACAGGGGGCTGGTGATGGTTGCCATGGAAACGGACCACAGACACAGGGTCCTGGTGATGGTTGCCTGCTAAGGATCAGATTTGTCACAGGCCCTCAGAGGGGTTCAATGGGGATCTTTCCAAGAGTCTCCAGGCTGTTCCAGAGCTGGAATGTCACAGGCAGAGACAGGGGCTCCATGGAGACCTCCCAGGGCTTTCTGGGATGGTAAAGAGCCCTGTGGTCAGAGGCAGTCACAGCCATTCCATGGTGACATCCCAGGGCACCTTGGGCTGCAAAGGCACCCATCTGTCACAGGCACTCACGGGGGCTCCACGGTGACATCCCAGGAGTCCCCAGGCTGCCAAAGAGCCGGGATGGCCCAGACACTCACAGGGGTTCCTGTCATGGGCACAGTGGGAGCTTCAGGCAACGTTTATTAGAGAAGCTCCTGTTGGGTCACAAGGTGCAGAAAGGATCCCCAATAGCCCCCACAGATTCCCAGATGTCACCACTGAATCAGAGATGACACAGACTCAGATCAGAAGGCTAAGGGCTAAAAGTCACCTGTTGTTTCAATCCTCTTCTTTTATATCTTGGTTTGCTACAGGTGGACCTCACTGGTCATTTAATCAACACATTTCCCATGATTGGCCAATTAAGACAACACCCTTCAGTAAACAACTTTTGGAAAAAAGCCAACTTATAACAAACATTGTCAGAGCACCAGTTATTGATGTTTGTTTCATGATGGGCCTTTGTGGGGGCTCCCTGGATGGAGGAAACCCTCCTGTAGCAGTTCTGTGCCACGTAAAAGGAGCTGCATGGGACTTCTTCAGTCTTCAGCTTCTTGTTTATTCTTATTCTATCTAAAGGTTTGCATTGCTGTCCACACCAGGCTCAGTGCACTGAAAAAGCACCGCAAAATTGCTCTGAAATGTACAGTTTCAAGGTCCTTAAAGTTGTCTCATCCATTTAACTCTTAAAACATACATTATTTCTACTTATCTACCAGTAGCTCATCCCTTAACTGTCCAGATAACCTTTTCACTGTGCTTTCCTTGACAAATCACCCTCTGCCACCAACACTGCAGAAAATGGAGTAGAGGAAGAAGAAGAAGAAGACAGGGACTACACCCCAATTCCTCCATCTTGCTTCCTATCTACACCATACTAAAAATCCCAAAACCTAAATTTCTCACCCAAGTGACATGCTATACTACCCTCCAATCTATTTTACACTTGGGTAAATTCTAATCTGTCTCAAAGTCCTGGAAGTGCTCTCCATGGGTGATGGTTAAAGGCAGTGTTTCTCTGGGGGTCAGGACTCCTCAGAGCAGACAGAGAAATATTCCCTGTGCCTTGGATTCCCACACATTTAACGTAAAATCCTTTAACCCTTAACATGTGAAGTTAAATGAACGCAAAAATGTTCCAGGGAAGTAGGATTCAAAGGAGAAGAAATAGAGAACAACAGAAAGACAGAAGATCCATAGAAAGACACACAGATGGGTACCAACTGCTGGGGTTCCAACATCACCAACAGAGGAACCCCAGGAGAAGGGCGGATCCTCGTGCTCCGGCTTTTAACCCCCTGGGCCTTCATGGCCCCACCCCTGGGGTGGGACTGCCAGTTGCTTGTCCAATCGGAGCCAGGGTAGCACCAGCTGCTGGTGTGTGATTGATTGATTGACAGCTGGGCCAATCAGAGCTGGGTTAGCCCCGCCCCTGCTGTGCGATTGGCAGCTCTGCCAGGCCAGGGCTGGGGGCGGGGCTCTGTCCCACCACAAACCAAGGCCTGACCTGGCCCTGGCCCCACACGGGCATTCCGAGCATCCCAAGGTGTCTCGGGACATGGATCTCATCCAGCCTCTGACAGCGACCACGGTGACACTACGGAACCTCATGGAGCCATGGCTCAGTTGTGACAATGGAGATCCAAGGAAATGGTGGTGAGACTGTGGAATCCAGGAATCATGGAATCAAGGAGATCATTGTGCAAATCATGGCCCCTATGGAAGCAAGGATCAATGATCAAACTGTGGTTTGATTGGGATTGATTTAAAATAGAAACAAGGAGCCATTGTTTCACAGCGGGGCTGCGTGGGGCCAATGGACCCTTGTGACTCTGTTGGGGCTCATGAAACCAAGAAGCCATTGTGACATTGCCAGAGCTCATGGAATCAAGGAGACCATTGTGACAGTGTGGGGACCCATGAAGTCAATGGAACATGAAACAGGTCTGCCTGGTTTGGCCACCTGGGGGCTGTCTGACAGGTCCCACTGAATTTGACATGTCAAGGGCCACTTCCCATCTGACCGTGAAGCACTGGGGCTCCATGCTTTCATTCCCATGGAAAAGAACTGTCTTTCTTGTCTAGGCACCCATGGCCAAAATTGGGATTCTGCATCTAAAATTCCCTATATCCAAGGGTTACTCCCAGACAAAATCTGCCCATACAGTCAAGTCTGGCTGGCCTTGGCCTCTGGTGTCTGCCTCTCATCTGCCCCTGCACCACTGGAGCTCACTTGTTTCCTTCCTATGGAGACCATTGTGACACTGTGGAGCATTGTGGAACCAATGGGCCATGGTGACACTGCAGGCCCTTGTGGAACCTGTGACACTGTAGGAACTTGTGGAACCAAAGGAATCATTGTGACCCTGCAGGGCCCCGTGGAAGGAAGGGATCATTGTGACACTCTGGGAACTTGTGGAACCAAAGGAATCATTGTTGCCCTACGTAGCCCTAATGGACCCAAGGGGCCATTGGACACAGCCAGGCTTCATGGAACCAATAGACCATTAGGACACTGTGGGGCCTTGTGGAACCATGGAGACCATAAAGATCCTTAAGGACGTGTAATCAAGGGGCCATTATGACACCTGAGGGCACCATGGAAGCAAGAGAACCATTGTGGCACTGCAGGGCCCTGTGGAACCAAGGGAACATGAAACAGGTGTGGCTGCCTTGGCCTCCCAGGGGTCACCTGACAGGTCTGGCTGACCTTGGAATGTGGAAGGCCACTCCAATCTACTCCTGAAACAGTGGGGCTCTGGGCTCTTCTTTTTATGGAAAAGAACTTTCCATTTTTTCCAGGCATCCATGGCTAAAATTAGGATTTCACCTCCAAATTTCTATGTATCCAAGGATTGCTGCCAGACAAAAGCTGCCAGGACAGACAGGTCTGGCTGGTCTTTGACTCCTGAGTGCCAGAACTCACCTGTTTTCTAAACACTGGAAAGGGCTCTGTGCTTTTCTTTTTATGAAAAAAAACCCCATCCCTCTTCTCCAGGCACAAATGTTTTAAATTAGGACTCCACATTCATAATTTCAAATATCCAAGGACTGCTCCAAGCAAACCTGCCAGAACAGACAGATCAGGCTTGCCTTGGCCTCTGGTCGCTGCTGTTCATCAGCTCCTGAAACATGGAGGTTCCATGGTTTCCTTCCTATGCAGACCAAGGTGACACTTGGGAGCCTTGTGAAATGAAGGGGCCATTGTGGCACTGCAGAGCACCATGGATCCAAGGGACCATTGTGACACTGTGGGGCCTCGTGGAACCAAGGACATCATTGTGGCTCTGCTGGGCCACATGGTCCCAAGGGGCCAGAGCAAAGCAGCGGTGTGGGAGTTAGCCCAGCTGTAACTCAGAGTCAGCCAGATTTTACCCTGGAAGGCATGAGTTTCAAGTCCTAGGAATCATTTGTTTAACTTAGGGTGAGCTTGAAAGTTCTCCAATAAGCCTTTAGTGTTGTTATGCTAAGTTGTCCAAGTTCTACTCCCCTATTGGTTACTTGTTTCTTCTATATGGTTATTGTTCTAGTTTTCTAGCCCCAAGTGTCTATGTTGTTGCTTCCCCTTTTTCTCAGGTCTTTGGATCCTGCCCCTCATACTGTGCTCGACTTCTCCATGTTTATTGTTTTTCACCCTATTATTAAAGTTCTTTTTGGGCACCTCCATCAAACCCGCACCTTTTCATTTTCATCACCCTCGTCCTGAAGTCAGGGAACCAGAGAGGTTTGTCACAGCCACCCTCATTGTGACCTTTGGCGCCCGAACAGGGACCATGACACTCAGGGCTCCCTGTGTCAGTCACGTCAGCTGGGGTTGGCTGATGGATAGGCCAGCGCTCCCCGGGATTTTGGATTGTGCCAGGCCCAGTGGATTCATCGTTGCTTCAAGGGACCTTGCCCAGGATCAGCAGGGACAACGACAGTTTCACCTGCATAGGATTGCAGGTGGGTTTGGGGAAATGCAAGACATTTATTGCCCATTTTGCCACTGTGTTTTTACAATATGCACCCATGTCCCATAACTGATTTGGGGTGTTCTGGTGGCTCTTCCCCATAAGGCAGAGAAAGAGAAAAATGGGCAGCCAGATGTCCAAAGTAGAAAGGAGCATATATGGATGCTTTAATTCTCACTGATCATAACATAATATTTTGAAAGAATGAATTAAAATGAATCATGAAGTGGATCATTAAAAATTTTCCAGACACCTCTGCTGACGAAATCCATACCACTGAATTTTGGGACTCATTGGGAGTTAAATTGTACAACCTTTCGATCAAAAGGGACCCCATTGCATCCTGCATGCTCCCCATCTTCCACACCACCCTTGAGACCCTTCACCAGCAAGCAGTGGGTTGAAAACTCAATCCGTTGGTCACTCCTAACTCGGGACCTTCCCTCAAACCTGCCTTTCTCAGACCTTCCAGGATGGTCCAAGATGGCAATGGCCACGCTGTCTTGGAGGATCATGCCCTGGAGACTCAAGACAGAAGGAGCCCGAATGTGGCTATGGATCCCAACCATCCTCCCTCCATCTTGGCTCCTCCACTTCCTGCTACCACAACCTTCTCTTCCACCCTGAACGAACCTCCAGACTCCACCCCCACAACTACAGGTCACGCCCCCACTGTCAATCATCCTCTCCACCCTTGACCATGCCTTCAATTAAGGAAGGAGACTGGCAAATAACCTCGAAACTCCTCATTGCCCCCATATGTTATGAAAGAAGGGGTCAGAATCCCAGGTATCAGCCATTGGTTTATGGGGAAATCAAGGAACTGTGTAGGGCTGCTAAAGACCACAGGAAGGACTTACCTTGTTTTAATGGCCTAATGAGGGCCATGTTTACAGCACGTCTTAACCCCCTATGATTTAAAATATATCATGACCATGTTGTTGTCACCTACAGAATACACCCTGTGGGAAGGGGAATGGAAGTGTTTACTAAATGAATTAATAGCAGACTATGCTAATAATGAGGCAAGGGCAGAACTGACAATCAACCACCTAGCTGGAGAAGGACAACACAGCCTGCCAGATGATCAAGCAGCAGGTATCCCCAGAAGAGCATTGGATGATATCAAAGAGATGGCTTTGAAAGCTTTAATCCAGGTATTGGATGGTAGCACCCCCAGTTTGGACTATGTAAACATAAGACAAGAACCTGGAGATCCCTACATGAAATTTATTGATCACCTTAAACAGGCACTAGAGAAGCCCTAGGGGCCATGCAATTCCCCTTTAAGGGGCCCCAGCAACATCTACAGGGCCCAAAAATATGTTTCCAGTGTGGTCAACAAGGACATTTTAGAGAAGATTGTCCCCAAGGAGGAGGAGCCTATCCGGTCCCTAATGGATAATCAACATTAAATTAGGTGGAATTTCTCAAAAGGTAACTACACCAAGCAGTCAAAAACTGCCATTGGAGTGCAAGGTGGCCTCGGGCTATGACACAAATGTTCAAGCCAATGATGCCTACAATTGCTGAATTGTACACCCATTACAGATAATGTAGCCCTAAACTCCAGCACCTCATCTCCCATTTGCCAACCACCTTACCACCAGGGGCAAAATTGAAGTTGCTGAGTCTGGAATCTGTTGGTTTAATTGATTATTTTGCCCATGAAATATTGACAGGACAGCTGGGGCCCGAAGATCAGCCCTGTGAACTATTAATTTTAGTAAACTACCAATCAAGCACTGAAGGATTTTTTGTATTGCCATCCATACTATCAATGTCCTCACAATGAGAAATTACAGTGCTGGCCCTGTCTCCCAACCCACCTTGTTTTATACCCCAAGGACTAACAATTGCCCAGGCAGGATGCTGATGATACTTCACTAGGGATGTGATAAATCAGGATTGACCAAAAATCACCTGCACTCTGGAACTTAACAGTGAAAAGATTGTTTTGACAGGGCTTGTGGACATGGGAGCAGATGTGACAGGTATCTCACGTTCCAAGTGGGCTCCTAACTGGGCGTTTACAGCTACTGCAGGAATATTGTCCGAGATTGGAGGTGACAGTGACAGTATCCGAAGTGCAGAACTTATTAACATCAAAGGACCTGAAGGCCAAATTGCCACAATGAGACCATTTGTGATAAAGGACCTTGGTGTATCCCAGATAAGAACATCAAGCCCTACCTGTAGCTACTGAGTGTGGATTCTGCAAAGGAACCCCCAAGTCCACCCCAAGACAAAACCCACCAGACAGTGACTCTAGCACCTGGACTAGACAATTCTTTTGAAGATGACACATAGGAAGCTTCTACTCACATTCCTCAGCCTGTTTGCAACCATGCTCCTCACAAGTGGATGGGCAGCCCTCAAAAACACAAAGCACAGTGTATGGATAACTCTAGCAAAGCCATGAAACAAGACACCCTGTGCCTGTCTGTCACTAGCCCTGACGACCCCTTCTCCACCTGCCTACTGGGGTGGCCTACAGATGTCTGGCCAATACCTGAGGGTGCCATTTGCAGTATGCCAGGTGACAATCCTGATGGCAAATAGAAGTGCAACCCTGTCGGTGCTTGGGACTACTGGACCCAGAAGCTCCTGCATGCACCACTCGAACTCAGGGGGTAGAAATTCTCAGCTCTGTAAAAATGAACTTTTGTGTAAGGTTTTATTACTGTCTGAGATGGGAAGAGGGTGAAAGACACAAAATTACAAGAAAAAAGAAACTATCAGGAGAGACATCTCCCCATACCATCCCACTTACAAAAACCAGAGCCAATGGTGTAATTACACTTCTCCCATGATTTCTTGGTCCAGTAGCTACCCACTCAACTTGCTGCAGGGTGTGTTTCTTATTTGCAAGGATAGAGCATGGCCCGTGAAGGTGTCCCTTCACACATCAAAGGCGGACCCTTGTAGCTTGGGGACGCTTACCTTTCTGGCACCCAAAACAAAAATGATTACTGGCCAGAGAAACAGAGCAAAAAGATCTACACACTACTTTGAATCTGATTGCAAAAATAATGTCATCTATTGGAGTCAAAACAAAAGAATAGCAGCCTCCATGTTACTACCTTGGGTGGCTGCAGCTAAAGCTTTAGGACAATCACACCATCCTGGGTGCCTGTTGAGTAAGCAAACCAATGCTGCCTCCCTCACATTGAGTGGCTGCTCTCAGACACAGAGACCATCAGACACGCCACCTTGCAGAACAGCGATAGAGTTTTTCCTCTGGGCACATGGGCATGGCTGTGTAGACTCTGAGGGCATGTGCTGCATGAACCTCTCCAGCCACAGCGAGTCAATCCACAAGAGCATTCAGGTACTGAAGAAAGGGTTCAAGAAGCTTCAAGTGGAAAACAAAGACTGGGTCAATAAACTCTTCCAATCCAAGGGACTAAAGGGTTTGATGATGTCAAGCTAAAAGAAGACTCGTAATTCTCTTAGTGGTTGTTGTTGTATTGTTAATTGTCCCATGTTTATTTGGATGCTTTAAGAAAGTCTTACAAAATTCTTTCAGTTCCATCTTTGCTGTAAAAAAGAAAGGGGGAAGATACCCAACACAGGCTCCTCATGGACTCTTGGAGGAGAGAATTGGAGGCCAGGATGGCACAAAAACCTCTCAAAGACTCAGTGTAGGAAGGAAAATCCTTAAAAGTATCTAAAAGTATTCTTAAATCCATAAAATACCTTAAAAACCTTGAGTATCTCAAGGCATTAATGAGCCCCACTGAGTGTCAGTACAAAGCTCTCCAGGGACTCATTAAAGCAGATAATTGGGGCCATGATTGCACAAATCTCTCACAGAGTCTGTATCAAAAGGGAAACACCAAGTACCTTAAAATAACTGAAGTACCTTGAAGCATTAATGAGCCCCACTAAGTGTTGTTACTGACAAAGCCTCTCCAGGGACTAATTACAGCAGATAATTGGAGGCCATGATTGCACAAAGCTCTCAGAGACTCCAAGGCAAAAGCCAAAGCCAAAGTCCTTTGAAAAAGCTGCAGTCCCTGCAGGGAGCATGAAGGAGCCCCCAGGGCCATTGCTGAGCAAGGCTCCCCAGGGACTCCTTGCAGCAGATCCTTGAGGCCACTGGGATGTGGGCTAGGGGGGGATGCTGAGGGCAGCACAAGGGGCTGACAGTGCCCAGCCGGGCTGGGGCTGTGCCAGGAGGCCCCAGGGCCTCAGCACAAGGTGTCTCCTCCCAGCCCTTGCTGGCACAGACCCTGCTGTGCCCCAGGGCACCAAGACTTGGCTTCTCTTTGTCCCCACCTGTCATCACTGCCTGCAGTTCTCTGCTCTGCCTGGGGCCTGGGGACACTTGCTCAGTCCTGTCCCTCTCTGGGACCCATTAAAAGTCCAAGAAACTTTGGAGTTGGATTCTGCCTTGGAGTTCTGCAGAGGTTTCTTCAGCTCCCTCTCAGGGACTGATGTTCAGGGCCTGAGCACAAAGCCCCAGAGGCTGATTAAAGTCCTTGTGCTGTGTCTGTGCTGCTGAGCTGGGCTGGGCTCCTGGCACAGAGGCAGCTCCTGCTCACCAAGAAGAGCTTCAAAAGCACATTTCTCTGGATGAGCAGCTCTTCTGCCAGCCCAGCAGGGCTGGGGCACTGCCTGCAGCCAGCCCGGGCACAGCCCAGAGGCACAGAGAGCTTCAATCAGTCAGGGCTGGGAAGGGGCTGAGAAGTGCCTGGGGCACAATCACTGCCAGCCCTTGGCACAGGAACCTCTGGCTGCAGGACAGTGCAGCTGCAGCTCCTGGAGCCGTCTCCTGCAGCTGGAACATGCCAATGCCTGCAGAGCCTGTGAGTACATTCTCTGCTTGTCTCTTGTGCAGAGCAGCCAGGGGTGCCCAGGGCTGTCCTGCAGAGCAGGGTCCTGCAGCCCAGGGCGCTGTGCTGGGGCAGGGACTCTGCTGCCTGCCAGGGACAGCTCTCAGCCAGCCCTGGCAGCTGCTCCCAGCACTGGGGGACAAGATCTGGGTGGCAGGAGACAGCTGGTGAGGCTTGGGAGTGTTCTCCTTGTGTGGGGAGGATGCTGCATTGTTCAGGACTGCTCTCAGCATGTCATTTAACTGCAGAATTTAGATGATACAGGAAGCACAGCAAGGCAGGGGATGTATAAAAGTGGATATCCTGCTTTTTTAATCAACTGCTCTGGGTTGGAAATTGCACATAGATCTTCATCTCTCAGTTCAGCCTGTGAAAAATAAAAAAAAAAAAGTTTCTCTTTGATCTGATTAAACAAGGTAGTGAAAGAAATCAGAACAGGGCCCCTCACATGCAGCATCAGTGTCGCTTTTCCAGCATCCTCAGGGTTGTTCTCATGTTGCCATCAGAGCCTGCAGAGCCACTGGGCAGTGCCTGAGCTGGGAGGGCTCTGCAGGGCAGAGCTGAGCCCCCAGGGCTGGGCTGGGCTCTGGCAGCACTGGCAGGGCCCAGCCCTGGGCACAGGGAAGCAGCTGCTGGCAGGGACAGCTCCAGGCAGCAGAGCCCTGGGCAGGCAGTGGGGGGAAAGTGCCCCCAGGCTGTGCTGGGATATTTCAAGTCCTCTCCAAACCCAACTATTCCATGATTAATTTTTCTACAGGTCCCCTTGCCAAGACAGAACAAATGTCCAACAGCAGCTCCATCAGGCACTTCCTGCTGCTGGCATTGGCAGACACGCGGCAGCTGCAGCTCCTGCACTTCTGCCTCTTGCTGGGCATCTCCCTGGCTGCCCTCCTGGGCAACGGCCTCATCATCAGCGCCGTAGCCTGCGGCCACCACCTGCACACGCCCATGTTCTTCTTCCTGCTCAACCTGGCCCTCGCTGACCTGGGCTCCATCTGCACCACTGTCCCCAAAGCCATGCACAATTCCCTCTGGGACACCAGCAACATCTCCTACACAGGATGTGCTGCCCAAGTATTTTTATTTGATTTCTGCACAGCAACAGAGTTTTATCTGCTGACCATCATGTGCTACGACCGCTACGTGTCCATCTGCAAACCCCTGCACTACGGGACCCTCCTGGGCAGCAGAGCTTGTGCCCACATGGCAGCAGCTGCCTGGGCCAGTGCCTTTCTCACTGCTCTACTGCTCACAGCCAATACATTTTCCCTGCCCCTGTGCCATGGCAATGCCCTGGGCCAGTTCTTCTGTGAAATCCCACAGATCCTCAAGCTCTCCTGCTCCCAGTCTTACCTCAGGGAATTCGGGCTCATTGCTGCTTGTGTGTGTTTAGATTTTGTTTGTTTTTTGTTCATTGTTTTCTCCTATGTGCAGATCTTCAGAGCCGTGCTGAGGATTCCCTCTGAGCAGGGACGGCACAAAGCCTTTTCCACCTGCCTCCCTCACCTGGCTGTGGTCTGTCTGTTCATCAGCACTGCAGTGTTTGCCTACCTGAAGCCTCCCTCCATGTCCTCCCCATCCCTCGATCTGGCCCTGTCAGTTCTGTACTCGGTGGTGCCTCCAGCCCTGAACCCCCTCATCTACAGCCTGAGGAACCAGGAGCTCAAGGCTGCAGTGTGGAGACTGATGAATGGATGGTTTCAGAAACATTAAACTGCTGGCCAATTTCTGCAAATCACTGGTAATAAAAATCATCTTTGATACTTCTTGTTCTTTTGATTCTTTTTAATTTGTAATACTTTTACAATATAGTGCAAAAAGAAATGTCATTCCTTGTGACATTTCTCTTTTTGATTCTCTCCACGTTCCCTGTGGCCACAGATTGTGTCAATGCGGGGCTACGCTCTTGGTGGCTTTAAAGGAACTAAAGGATCTCCCTGCAGAGTTTTCTGCAGAGATGCCCTTTTGTTGCCTTCTCTGGAGCTGCAGCAGCAATGTCTGTGTGCAGAGCTGGGGCAGATCAGTGCTGGCCCAGCAGCTGTGCCCAGCAGCAGCAGCAGCAGCAGCACTTGGTGTTGCCAGTGCTGCTGCCGTGGCCCTGCCCCGCTGCCCTGGTGGCCCTGGTGTTGCTGCAGGGCCTGAGTGCTCTCGGGGCCGGGCACAGCCCTGGGGGTGGCAGTGCCAGGGCTGCAGCAGGGACAGGCCATGGGCACTGCTGGGGCAGCGCTGACGCCTCAGGCCAGGCCCTGGGGGCTCCGGGCTCCTTGCCCAGGCTCTCTCAAGAACACGGCCAGGCCAATGCTCAGCACAGAAACCCCCGTCAGCAGCCCCAGGCTGGCCGTGGGCAGGCTGGGGGCAAACAGCATGGCCGGGGCTCTGCAAGGGCCCTGGGCCAGACGGGAAGGAGCAGCAGAGCAGGGGCTGATCCATGCTCAGTGCACTGCACAGCCCAGGGCAGCGTCCCAGAGCGTCCTCATGCAGCTGCCAACAACATCCCCCCTCTGCAGCCCTGGCCTCTCCCCAGCTCACACAGGTGCCCCATCCTTGCAGGCACAGACACGGCAGCACTGCCTCAGCAGCCCCTGTTTGCATTGCACACAGCAGGGGCAGCACCCCCATGCTGTTGCTGTGGGGACATGAACCTGAGGGAGCACAAATGCCATCAGCCCCTGGGGCCAGCAAGGCCTGGGGGACACCAGGGAAATCCCTCAGCTTTGTCCTGGCCTCTGCACTCAGCCAGAAAGTTTGTTCCCATCAGCTGGGAGTTTCCTGTGCCACTGCAGACGCTGTTGCTCAGAGCCAGGGCTGCCTGGCAGCCACCCCCAAACTGCCCTGAGCATTTCCTTGGCTTCACCTTTGCTTTCTTTACTCTTCTCTTGAACAAATTTCTTCCAATTGCCCTCCTGTGTTCCCTCCCCTGCAACAGCCCATCCCTGTTTGTCCTTTCCTTTCTGGCCCGACTCCCCATTGCAGTTCCTGACTTGGCCCCATGGGAACGTCCCTTGGGCAGCAGGATCATCCTACAAGTGCTGCAGGAATTGTCTGCAGGCTCCTGCAGTGCCTGGTGCTGCTCCCTTGCCAGAGGTACCCCAGGCCAGGGGGGCACATCTGGGCTGCTGTGTCTGGCTCTGGGGCTCCCTGTTGTGGGCAATGAGGAGGAGCTGCAGAGGCTCTGCAGGACTGACAGGATGGGCTTTGGGGCTGGCAGGAGAAGCTGAGGGACCTGGGCTGCTGGAGCTGCTGAGGAGGAGGCCCAGGGCTCATCTTGCACCGGCTCCAAGCGTGGTTTCAGAGAATCCCAGAATCAGCAAGATTGGAAAAGACCTTGGAGATCATCAAGTCCAACCTGTGCCCTGACACTGCCTTGTGTCCCCTGAACCTCCACTTCTCCAGGATAAACAACCCCAGCTCCCTCAGCCTCTCCTCACGGGACTTGTGCTCCAGACCCCTCCCCAGCCTTGTTGCCCTTCTCTGGACACACTCCAGCCCCTCCATGTCCTTCCTAAATTGGTGGGCCCAGATCTGGATGCAGCACTCGAGGTGCTGCCCAACCAGTGTGAGCACAGGGGAAGAATCACTGCCCTGCTCCTGCTGGCCACACCATTCCTGATCCAGGCCAGGAGCCATTGTCCTTCTTGGCCACCTGGGCACACTGCTGCCCCATTTCCAGCCTGCTGTCCATCAGTCCCTGCAGGTCCCTTTCTGCCTGGCTGCTCTCCAGCCACTCTGTCCCCAGCCTGTAGAGCTGCAGGGGTTGTTGTGGCCAAAGTGCAGGACCTGGCACTGGGACTTGTTCAACCTCACCTTGTTGGATTTGGGCCCTGGACCCAGCCTGTGCAGGCCCCTGTGCAGAGCCCTCCTACCCTCCAGCAGATCAATACTCCCAGCCAAATTAGAGTCACCATGGGTTCATGAGGCCCCAGAGTGTCACAATGGTCTCTATGATTCCATGAGCCCTCCCAGTGTCACAAAGTCCCTTGGATCCTTGGGCCCTGCAGTGTCACAATGCCACCGTGGTCGCAAAGGCCCCACAGTGTCACAATGGATCCTTGGTCCCCTCAGGCCCTGCAGTGTCACAATGGATCCTTGGTTCCATGAGGTCTGGCAGTGCAGCAATGCTCTCCTTGGTTCCACAGTGTCACAATGGCCTCTTGGTCCCAAGGGCCACCACGGTGTCAAACATGTTTCCTTCATTCCATGAGTCCCTGAGGAGCAGCCCTGGCCCCTTGGTTCCATGGGGCCCTGCAGTGTCACTATGGCCCCATCATGACACCAGGTCCTACTCTGTCACAATGCTCTGCATGGTTCCACAAGGCCCTGCAGTGTCACAGTGGCCTCTTGGTTCCAGCAGGACCCAGACTGTCACCATGGACTCCTTGCTTCCATTCAGCCCCACAGTGTCACAGTGGCCCCTTGGCTCTGTGCTTCCATGTTGTACACAGTGTCACCATGGTCCTCTTAGTGCACCAGGCCCATGGCTTAGTGTCACAATGGCCCCTTGCTTCCCCAGGCCCTGCAGTGTCACAATCATCAGAGAATCAACCAGGCTGGAAAAGACCTTGGAGAGCATCAAGTCCAACCTGGCACCCAACACCACGTTGTCACCCAGACCATGGCACTGAGTGCCACATCCAATCTTTCCTTAAACACTTCCAGGGACAGTGACACACTTACCTCTCTGGGCAGACAGTTTCTGTGACCTAACACTGTGCTGCCCAAACATTACTGTGCACAGCGGAAGAATCACTCCTGCTGGGCACACTGTTCCTTATCCTTTTGAATCCCACGGGTTGGATGAGGGAAATGGTGTAGAGGGAGTGGGGAGAAAAAAATATCAATTGTCAACCAATGAAGGGTCTTGATGTTCATATCTATTCAGACTGCATTAGAAGGTACTGGGTCTTAATATCAATTGGACCAATATCAATTGGTCAGTATCAATTCGTGACACCAAACTATGGACAGGAAAAGAAAACAGGACAACTCAGTTCTCTCTGCTATTTTTTCAGTATAACAGAATCACTTTATATATACTTCCGAAATGTGTCTAATTCACCGCAGTAGAATTGAAAATTTAGATTATTCCTATGGGCTTTTCTTTTTTAAGTGTTTTGAACAAATGTTTATGAGCCTTTTTACCTTAGTGCCTGAACTAAAGAGCTCCAAAAAGAAGAGGCCTCTGGAGCAGTGAAATTCATCAGCAACCTCCAAGTGGCTGAGGATCCATGCCCATGAGAGCAGCAATGAACAGAAATGGGCACAGCTTTGTGGCTGCTGCCCCAGCTTTGGCATGGGCCCTGGGCCTGGAGCAGGAGCAACTCTTGAGGGCCCCAAGGCCGGGGCTCTTGTGCTGCCCGGGGCAGATGGGATGGCAGCAGGGGCTGCAGAGCTCTCAGCACCTCAGGCCGAGGGGAGCAGGGCAGCCAGGGAGCCTCCTTTGGCCTTGGCCCAGCACCTTCCTCCATGGCTAGGGCTGAGTCCTGTGGCAGCTGCAGCTGCTGCTGTGCCCTTGGCAAGGGCTGAGGCCGTGGGGCCAGTGCCCAGAGCAGCCTGGCCTGAGCAGAGCTGTGGGGCCAGAGCCGGCTGGGCTGGGCTGGGCTCAGAGAGGCCCTTGGTGCTGCCCAGAGCTCAGGGCAGCTGGCAGAGCTTGCAGGGAGCTGGGCTGGGCTCCGAGAGCCTGGCCCAGAAACCATCAGTGTCCATCTCAGCCTGGCTGAGCGTGCAGGGGCAGGACTCAGGCCAGGCCTTGTGGGGCAGGGCCAGTGCCTGTGCAAGGCATTGCAAAGAGGCAAGTGGCCCAGAGAGGAGGCTGCTCTGTGCCCTTGGTGGCATGGACAGAGCAGGCAGGGGGCCTGGGACATTTGTCAGCACCAGCCTCTGTGCCCATGCGTTGGCAGCCCTGGCTGCTGAGCCCAGCTTTGGCCTGGGCTGAGTTTGGCTGTGGCCCAGCTCCATCCTCCTGCGGGGCTCAGGGCCTGTTCCCGGCCATGGCCAGCCCTGGCTGCCTCTCTGCTGGACCAGAGGCCAGCAGAGCCCGGGGCAGGGCTGTCTGAGCAGCCCCACAGGTGCCACGGGCTCTGCAGGAGCTGGCAGAGGCTGCCCAGCAGGGAGGCCATGGGGCACAGAGCCCCAAGGCTGCTGTGGGCACCACGGCACAGGGGCCGTTCCCAGCCGCAATGCTCCTGGCCTGGGCTGGGCCTGCACAGGGCCACAAAGGGGCCACGCAGCCGCTGCCGGGGCTGACAGCAAGGCCAGGCACACACAAGCAATTGCTGAGCATGGCCTGCGCTGGCCAGGCCTGACTGTGCCAAAGGCAGAGCTCAGCTGCCCTTGGGGGCTGCAGCAACACTCCAGAGCCCAAAGAGCCTCCATGGCTGGGCTGGAGACCAAGGCTGCAGCAGGGAAATGCAGGGCTGCTGCGGGATGGGGAGGCCATTGAATTCCAGCACACACCTCAGCTCTCTGATGATCCCAGCACCATGCTGGGCCCTGTTTCAGACTGGAGCAGAGCAGATGTTGATGGGACAGGAGTCCTGCAGGTGTGGCAGGGACCTGCAGCTTGCAAGGTGCTCTGCTCTCCCTCAGGTGCTCTCGGAGAGATCCAATCCCAGCTGGGCACCTCAGGGCAGAAGTGGCACTGCCTGTCCATGGGCACACAACTGATTTCTACCTGGAAAGGGGCACAGGTTTTAATACTTGTAAATTTTATAATATGCAAGCACATTTTCATTATCTGGGTCATTTGAGTACTCTTTAGACATGGCAAAATTTTCTCACCAGGAACAGCAATTTCCTGGAAGTATACTGATGGCAGGAGAAGAAATACTGATCTTCCTCTCTGCTTGAGTCTCCAATAATCTGTGTATTATATCATCTCCCTTTTCCTCACCGGTGTTACCTGTGCTGTTTAAATGGCCGTCTCTGTGTATGTCTCTTCACTAGACACACTGGATCTTTGTCATTCCCACTGCTTCCAGATTTCTTCCTCCAGATGCTCCCCGGTCATTCAAGTGCCTCTCAACTGACTGGATTCCTGCTTTGAACTTCAGGGAGTTTCCCAATCTTTCTGATATTCAATAAATATCACCTTAGTCAACATCCTAATTGTGTTTATATCTATCACAGAATTACCTTTTCTTATGTCTTTATCTAAAACTGTTCCAGTACAGAAATCCCTTGAGGATGGGGGACATGTCAGATGCGGCTGGGACATCGCAGAGAGCTGAAGGAAGAGCTTGATGGTTATTACACTGTCCAAATGTTCATCTTGTGTTTGTTGGCAAGAAACCTTTCTGTGCCTCTGAGTGTCACCAGGCCCTGAGCCCAAAGGACACAAACCTGATGAGTTGTGGTTCCCACTGCAGGGGCTGCACATGGACCTTGGCTCTGAACAGGAGAGCTCTTCATCCCCTTTCTCTCTTTTCCTCCCTCTGAGCATGAAGGGAGCTCCAGACTTCAGCCTGTGACTCGTGTGTGCAAAGAGCAAATCTGGGCAGAATCGGGGCAGGGAGGGTTTGGGGGGACCTTGGCATCTGTGCTGGGCGCAGAAGGTGTTTTCCATTGCTCTGAGACTGTCTGCTGTGCAAAGTGGATTTAATATCCAGCAGAGGAATGACTTTTGCATTTGATGGAGCTGTGCCTTCCCTTGGCTTTGTTGGTTGACAATAAATGAACATCCCTCTGTGTCTCGGGCAGCTCCTTCTCCAAGGAAAGCAGGTGGGAGTTGGAGCCAAGGAGCTGAAAGCTGCAGGTGCAGCCGGGGCTGGAGGGAGCTCAGATTTGCACAAGGCTGCTCTGAGTGCCAGGGCTTGGATGGGGGAAATGGTGGGCTGGGGGTAGGGACAGAGTCTGATCGATTTTCATATCTATTTAACTGCTTGAGGAGTTACTTGGATTCAGTGTCAATTGGAGATTGCACATTTCAATGTATTAACAGGAAAAAAAATCCCTAAACAGCACCTAAAAAAATCTTTGCTTACTGTTGTTGTAAATAAAATACATTCACTTTGAATACACTACTGAAATCTGTCAAATTAACCACAGAAGATTTGGAAACTTAAATCAAATGATTCCCAGAGGCTTGGCTTGTTCAGGTGTTCCGAATGTTAATGAGCCCTGGGACACTGAATTCCTGCACTGAAGAGCTGAAGGCTGAACAAGCCTCTGGAGCAGGAAAATTCAGCAGCAGCCTCCAAGTTGCTGAGGATGTCAGCAGCCCCCAGTGAGGCCATCCCTGCCCAGAGACCATGGGGGAATGGGCAGACAAGGAGAGCGTCCCTGGGGCTGGGGCAGCACAACTCAGAGGCACCAGGGGCTCCAGCTGGGCAATGGAGTGTGGAATGTGGCTGGGAAAGCCCTGCCTGGGCTGGGCCAAGCAGCACAGACAAGCCCTGACCCCCATTCCCCAAACAATTCTCTCAAGGAGACATTTAAAATAATTGCAATTGTGTACTCTGAGTTGTATGTACTGGAGAAATACCAACAAGGGATTCTCAGGAGTTGAAAACAACCAAACAGCCTTTACTGGAAACTTTAGAAAATCAGAGAAACTTTGGCAAAAGGTTTATTACAACATTCAATCAACAAAACACTTCTCAAAGCATTAATTTGTGCCATTCAACTTCACAAATTCTAGGCCTGTTCAATTTTAAGTTGCTCAAAATTTTACAACAAGTGGGAATAGGAAAGATACAGGGAATCACACACACAGCTACCAACTCCTGGATTCCAGCACTGTTCCAATGGAAATTCCAAGAGGAGGTAGGGTCAAGATGTGTGCTTGCCTTGTGGTCAGCCTTCAATACCCCTTGGTCTCCCTGGGCCCTTCCCCCAGGTGGGGCTTGGGCTCATTTGGTCCCTCAGGAGCTGGGCTGGGGGCTGCAGAGGTGGCTGTGGAGCATTGCCTGTGCTGTGCCAGGGACTGGCAGCCACTGCTGGGCTGGGATAGAGGCTCTGGGGGGATTGGGGTTCCAGGGCAGGGCAGGGCTGGGGTTCCAGGGCAACGCAGGGCTGGGCCTTCCTCCCCCACACATGAAATCCTTTGAACCACAATCTCCTCCATTCTGTCACAACAGGCAGTGTTGGAGGTAAAATCCCAATTCTGGCCATGGGCACCTGGCCAAGAAGGGCAGTTCTTTTTCATAGAAAGGAAAGCACAGAGCTCCAGTGCTTGGAAGGCAGGTGAGAGCCTCAGTAGGCCAAGGCCATCCAGACTTGTCAGAAATGACATATTTTGTCTGGGTCCTATGTTTGGATGTAGGTAATTTTGGAGGTGGAAGTCCAATCTTGGCCATGGGCACCTGGAGAAGCAGGACAGTTCTTTCCCATGGGAAGCAAAGCTCAGAGCCTTTCCCAGTGTTTTGGGGACAGATGGGAGGTAACCCTTTTAAAACCAATGCAAGACAGACTTGTCCTGGCAATATTCCTCTGGGAACAGTCTCTGGATACAAGGAAATTTGGAGGTGAAATCCCAAGTCTGGCTCTGGGTACCTGGTGGAGAAGCAGAGTTCTTTTCCATTGTGAAGGAAAGCACAGAGCCCCAGTGTTTCAATAGCAGATGAGAAGAGACCCTCAACATTCTAGGGTCATTTGGACCAGTCAGGCAGTCAATGGGAGGCCAGACCAGCCAGACCTGTTCCGTGTTCCCTTGCTTTTATGAGGTCCTGCAGTATCACCATGGTCCCCTTGGTTCCATGGGGCCCCGTACTGTCCCAGTGGTGCTTTGATTCCATGGGGTCCAGCAGTGTAACAATGGACCCTTGGTTCCAGAAGGCTCTGCAGTGTCACAATGGTCTCCGTGGTCCACAGGAGACGCCCCACAGTGTCACGGGACTCCTCTGTTTCATGAGCCCTGAAATGTCACAATGGACCTTTAGACCCTGGGGGTTTGCAGTGTCACAATGGTCTCCTTTGGCTCCACAGTGTCACAATGGACCAATGATGACAGGAGGCCCCTCTGTGTCACCCTGGAGCTTTGGTTCCACACACCCCTGCAGTGTCACAAAGGCCTCTTGGTTTCACGAGTCCCCACAGTATCACAATGTTCCTCTTGGTTGTGTGGGGACTCCCAGGGTCACAATGGTCTCACTGGTTCCATGAGGCCTCATAGTGTCACAATGCTTTGCTTATTCCATTCGCCGACATAGCACCACAATGATCTCCGTGATTCCATGAGTCCCCTCAGTGTCACAATGGTCCCTCGGTCCCACAAGGCCCCACAGTGTCACAATGGTCCCTTGGTCTCACAGGGCCCCACGGTGTCACAATGGTCCCTTGGTCTCACAGGGCCCCACAGTGTCAGAATGGTCCCTTGGTCTCACAGGGGCCCCACAGTGCCACAATGGTCCCTTGGTTCCATGGGCCCTGTGCTGCTGCATTCCCCCCTCCCCTTCTCAGGCCGCCCTGCCAGATGAGAAATGCTCCTTGGGCCTGGGCCTTGGCCAACAGCCCCTGGGCTCAGCTCCTCTGCAGCTCATCACAAACACTGTCTGCTCCAGGCACTGCTGCTGCCCAACCAGCTCCTGCTTTCTGGAGGAGCAGCCCTGGGAACTGGTTTTGTTCCCTCAGTGGCACAACATCCCTGTTCTCACACTGCCAAAGAAAGCTGTTGATGCCAAGTGCGTCCAGAATGAAACATTGCCTGTAGGTAAGGTTAATTCACAAGGTCTGTTGTTTTGCGGAGAGAGAGAGAAAAAAACTCCACAACATTGTGAAAGTTGTAAAGTCGGTATGTTTATTATTACAGCGCTGGATGCTGGACACATGCGGAGATTACTCTCTGTAAAAGGCATGTGTACCTCTGGGAACTTCAGGTCCCTTTTTATCCCCCTTCTCAAATACATATGCATACAGTTTCCCAACAGGTTCAAAATATTCATTTTTACAAATTTCGCATGACATTTGCCGCCAGTTCTTCTTTATCAGAAAGAATTCCTAGGTCAGGCTGACCTGCTTTTACAGCAGTCTTTCTGTCTCTCTTTATCACCCTCTGTCGTGTCGTTCCCCCCCCCCCCTCTTATCTCTGTCCTTCATTCATGCAGTTTCCCTTGAGCCTAGGCCTTGAAGTCAGGCCACATATACTTAGAGATGTATATTTCACCTAAATCAAAATGGATTTCTACTCTGGGGAATTTTTACTCTGTCTCACTATGTGAAGTTAAATGCTGCTAAGAGTTCTTTTGCGAAGTTATGTTTTATTTAAGGTATAAGCTGAGTTAAACACTGTTAAATGTTAATCCTCTGTTAAATGAAAACTCATAGGTTGTAGGTTAGGTTAAATACTGTTAGCTACTGAGCTTTTTTTGGCAAAATTGTCCCCTTAAATTTGAGCTACATTAAGCTTTCAGGCCGTATTCCTTTCATCCTTGTCCTCACTGTCCTTGTGTCTCACACACACACACACAGGGACAGTTCTCGGCTCATTTCTGGTTTGATTGCCTGGATTCTGTTTGGTTTTGTTGTTGCTTTGTTTCCTTGGTGTGCCTGAAGTGTCCAGTCAGGAGCAGAGTGACTCTTGCCAAGGAACTTTGTGCTGCTGTCCCTTAATATTCAATCTGGTTTTTGCTGATCCCTTGCTGGGGATTTTTTCAGCACTCTCAAGGCCTTGTTGGTACCAGGGTGAAGGAGCCCTGGCCCAGGCTCTGGCCCTGGGGGACACGGGGACGCTGCCGGGGGGTCCCTGTCCCCCTGTGCCACCCCCAGGGCCCCGGCCCCCCGTCCCCGTGTCAGGCTCTGGGGTCGATCTCGTGGAACATCCTCTGGGGGAGGCTGCGGCGCCGGGGGCGGGGGGACCCGGGGGTACAGGGGACCCCACTGTGCACAAGCAGGGTTGGACTGCTCTGGGGGGAACTGTGAGGGGGGGCCGGGGCAGAGTGACCTCCCCAGTGACCTCACACAGCCCCTGTGATGTCACACACCCCTTTGATGTCACACAGCTACTCTGTGATGTCATACAGTCCCAGTGATGTCACCCAGCTTCCTCTGTTTTCACACAGCCCCTGTGATGTCACACAGCCTCCCTGTGATGTCACAACCCACTCTCTGATGTCACAGAGCCACATTCTATTATGGCAGAGTCTTATCTATGGCCCATCATCCTACTCTATGATGTCACAGCCATCTCTATGATTTCACAACCCCCTCAGTGATGTCAAAAAACCCTCTCTGAGATGTTATACTGACACTCTTTAATGTCACAGCACACACTTGGACCTCACAGCCCCCTCTATGATGTCATACAGCCATGCCATGATGTCACAGCCTGCTCTGTGATGTCACAGAATCCCCTCTATGATGCCATAGCTGCTAAATGACCTCACACAACAAACTCATGTCATAGCCCAAACTGTGACCTCACACAGCCCACTCTGTGCTGTCACACAGCCCCTTGCTGACATCACAGCTGCTCTGTGCCTCCATGACACAGCCACAGAGGAGCTGCTGTGACACAGCCCCCTCTGGGACATGCCAGAGCCCCTGCCAGTGCTGAGCCCCTGGGAGCTCTGTCTGTGCCCTGCTGGTGTCCCTGAAGGGCCCTGGCAGTGCCCCAGCCCTGCTGGGCTGTGCACAGGAGCTGCTCCTGGCCAGAGCTGACTCTCTGCAGCTCTGCTGCCCTTGCCAGGAGCTGCGGCCCAGCTCAGCAGCACAGACACAGCACAAGGGCTTTAATGACCCTCTGGGGCTTTGGTGCCCTTTGCATCAGACTCAGTCCCTCAGAGTGTGCTCAAAGAACTTCTCAGGGACTCAAAAAGAGATTGAAACACTGAAGTTTTTCAGACTTAAAACAGATCCTTCTGAAGGACAGTACTGAGAAAGTGTCCCCAGGTTCCAAGCAGAGCAGGACACTGGAGGCAGTGATGACAGCTGGGAACAAGCAAGGTAAAGGTGTCTCTGATGCTGAGCAAACCTGGATGTGGTACAGGAATGCAAAGGGCCAAGGCCTGAGCCCTTTGGAATTAATTCTTCCTTTCTCCTGCTGTTCTCTACTATGTCAAAAGGATCCACCATCTCTGAAACCACCCTTCAATCCCTCCCAGGGCTCTCCTCCGACATCCTCAGTCTCCACCCCACTGAGCACAGAGCTCCTGTGTCCCTATACAGTGGTCAAGTGCTTGAGGCCAAGAGCACCTGGACAAGAGGCACAGTTCTTTTCTATAGGAAGGAAACCACAGAACCCCAGGGTTTTGAAGGCAGATGAGAAGCAGTCACCAGAGGCCAAGGCAAGCCAGACTTGTCTGTTCTTGTTGCTTTTGACTGAAAGCAGTCTTTGGTTATATGGGGAGTTTTGGGGGTGGAATTCCATTTCAGCCATGGGTTCCTGGACTGGAATGACAGTTCTCCACACAAAGGAAAGGGTGGAGTTCCAGTGTTCCAAAGGCTGATTAGAGGCAGCTCCAAGGGGGCCAAGGCCAGCCAGACTTGTTGTCAGGGAAGAATCCTTGGAGAGACAGAATTTGGGAGGTCAAACCCCACTTTTGTCTATTGGGCTCTGGACGAGAAGGACAGTTCTTTTCCATAGGAAGGAAAGTGCAGAACCCCAGTGCTTCAAAGGGAGATGAGAGCTGGCCCTTAGGAAGCCAAGGGAACCTAGATAGTCCTGGAAGCTTTTGTCTGGAGCTGTCCTTGGATTTAAGGAATTCTGGAGGCGAATTTTCAGTTTTGGCCATGGATGCCTGGACTTGAAAGATGGGTTTTTTCCCATGGGAAGAAAAGCACAGGCCCCTGGTGTTTTGAAAGCAGATGAGAGGTGGCCCCCAAAAGGCCAAGGCCAGCCAGAGCTGTCTGTCCCTCCAGGTGACATATGGGAATAATCCTTGGATATAATCAAATTTGGAGGAGGAATCCCAATTTCAGCCATGAACCCCTGGAGGAGAAGGACAGTTCCCACAGGAAGGAAAGCACACAACTCCAGGGTTTCAGTGGCTGATGAGAAGTGACCCTCAATGGAGCGGTGGCCGGTGGAAAGTGAAACGCCCAGGCTAGATAAGTGTCCAGCCAACTTCCGGCCAGTAAGGCACTTCCCCAACCCGAAGTCAGGGCTTTGTGCCCAAGGCGATGTCAAGCCTTGCGGATGTGTGGCCGCAGTAGAGAGCTCCGAAGTCGCAGGATTAAATGAAGAGGCGACCCTCAGTTTCTTCAGGGAGGGTGGTTTTATTGGTAGGGAAACGTGGAGTTTTTCGGTGGAAGAAGCTGAGAGCCCCGAGGCAGGGAAAGCCTCGGGTTTTACAGAGGGTGGGAGGGGTGAAAGATTGCAAATCAGAGAGGGATACATTAAGGATTGGCATGATCGGAGAACCCATCAAACACAGTTGCGGGAGGGACCCTGGCCCCTAACCCAATCACTCGACACCCTGGCCCGAACTCTCTAGAAAAAGAGGCAGGGGTGTCGAGTGACAGGCAGGTTGCCAGGGGTGGGGAACAAGAAAGATAACCAAGACAACTGGGGAGGGGTTTGGGGATTGACACAAACTGGTAACAGGGCAGGACCTTCTGAGAGAACAATGGGGGGGAAAATTGAACAAACATAAAACACACCACAACATCTCCCCCTTTTTCGTTTAAAAACGAAAGAACTGTAAGGGCAAACACCGTTCAAGTAAACCTAAAAGGGTGGAAAGTATAGTCTTCAGGATGGACTCAGCCCAGCTTGACAGGCCCCATCCTTGAAAGAGGTCCCCCAGCCAGTCTGATGTCTGTTGTTTTATTTGGTGGACAAGGCCTTGCATTTTATCTATGGCCACCCTCGCGTCCTCGGCCCGAGATGACAAATTAAGGCAGCAGAGGCCCTCAAACTCCTCGCAGCGGTGGTGATGCAGTAAAAGCAGGAAGTCAATTGCCGCGCGATTTTGGAGGGTCGCCTTCCTTGTAATTTCCTCGTCTGTGAGGAGGTCTGATAGCGTCGCTGATGTTAAATTGGCTTGCTTAGCTACCCAACACTCCAGGTGGGCCAATTCACCTAGAGACTTGGCCACAGACACCCAGGGCAAAAACAGGGTGAGGGCTACAGTTTTTGGTTTCGATCAATGTTCAATTTGGGAGTTACAATCTGGGTCGAGATCTTTGAGATCTCTTTTGGAGCGGGCCGAATTCGGTTGTGCTCTTTTCATTTTCCAATCGCGAATTTGGGTAATGTTGGGTGTAAGCAGCGACAGCCGCCCAAAAGTGCAGATTCCTCCGGCTAGACGAGCGGGGATGCCAGCCCAAGCTCGGTCTCCGCAAATGAAAAAGATACCTCGGGGCAGGGACAGCGGTTGGCTACCCAGGGTGGAAGCAAGTGGCATCTCGATGGTCATTCGACACCACTGGGCAGCTTTGTACTTGGGCCTTGATGGTTTGATCCACGAGTACCTGCTGTCCCAAGGGTTAGGGGCGAACTGAAACCAAATACAGAGGGAATCATTGGCTGAGCCGAGCAAATTAAGCTCTGGAGGTTCAGAGCTCAAAGGGGCCAGCCCCTTGACTCCTTCTCCCCAGGCATTTTGTGCATTGATTTTTAGAGGAGGGGTCTTGGATAAGAGGGAGGTAAGGGAAGTATTGAAAGGGGAGGGAAATTCATTAAGGGAGAGAGAGATCCCCACAAGGCATGACGACATAGGGTCCTCTGCTGAGCCCATATCTAAACATATGTGTTCTTGGCCGAGGGCACTCGCGAGGGTGCGCCAAACGTTGGCCTTGGGCTGAGGGACGATCCATGGGCCCACTGATGGCATCAGGGTCCAGATGAGGACGGCTGTCAAGCGGGCTAAGACGTAGACACGTTCCATCGGGGGAAAACTAAAATCAAACAAGAGACAGACATAAGGAATGACTCTGAATCAGGTCCTGCCCGGGGCAGGGAGAGGGTTAAACTGGGAGTGGCTCCATCCCTGGGAGCTTCCGCCGCCGCCGCCAACATGCCTCCGTGACCTGTTCTACGTTTCCTGCTCTCAGAGTCTTCCCAGGGCGGAAGGGCTTGACCCACTTAGCGGGGATCCATCTCGGACCTGAGGGGGTGGACACGCAAGCGTATCCCCTTCCCCAGGTCACGAGATCGAAAGGCCCTTCCGTTTTCCAGGTCTCCGGATCCTTAATCAGGACAGGAGGCCTGGCCCTGGCCTGCAGCTGCTCATGTCTCCCGAAATGTCGCACGATAGGCGGATTGAGATTTTCAAACAAACAGTTTAGGAAATTAATGGTAAAAAGAGCCTTCGCGAGATGGATATGGGGGGACTCCACCTTCACGGCCACTCGTTGTTGTTCCAGAACTCTTTTTAAGCTCTGGTGGGTCCTTTCTACCACGGCTTGACCTGTCGGGGAATAGGGGATGCCGGTCTTATGCTCTATTCCCCATTGTTGCAGGAAGCTTCGCAGCTCCCTGGATTTATACGCTGGGCCATTGTCTGTTTTCAGGACCTTGGGGATGCCCAGGACAGCGAACGCTTGAACTAGATGTTTTTCACAATCTGCTGCCTTTTCCCCTGTGTGGGCAGAGGCATAGACTGCGCTGGAGAAGGTATCCACTGAGACATGTACGAATTGCAGACGGCCAAAGGAAGGAATGTGGGTAACATCCATCTGCCACACCTCGCAACTAGATAGACCTCTGGGGTTAGCTCCCAAGGGTATTGTTGGGAGCTGGTGGGACTGGCATTGAGGACATGTAGCCACGATCGCTTTGGCCTGTTCGCGTGTAAGATGGAATTGTCGAACAAGGCCAGGGGCGTTCTGATGAAATTGCTGGTGGCTGATCTTGGCCTGACTGAACAGATCAGGGAGTGGGGCAGCTTGAACAGGAGCGGCAAGGGCGTCAGCACGCCTATTGCCTTCCGCAATAAACCCAGGCAAATCGGTATGTGACCTGACATGCATCACATAAAAGGGTTGCTCTCGGTGGGAGACTAAGTTCACAAGCTTAGAGAGCAAGTTAAACAAAGGGATGTTTGATACCTCCTGTAAAATTGCATTTTCGGCTCTGGAAACTACACCCGCGACATAGGCTGAATCAGTGACCAAATTGAATGGTTCAGAGAACCTCTCAAAGGCTCTGACGACTGCGTCCAACTCAGCAACTTGAGGTGAGCCTTCCACCTCGGTGACATCTGCCTCCCACCGCTGAGTCTGAGGATCCTTCCAAGTCATCACTGACTTGTGGGATGCTCCAGACGCGTCTGTAAAAACTGTCAAAGCCTTCAGAGGGGTTCTACTCTGAACTGATTTTATAGACAATGTGAATTCCTGATTGAATAATTTGTGGGCCGGCCGATCTACTGCAATTTGGCCGGTGTAGCTGTCCAAAGCCAGTTGAAGCGTCTCATTTGTTTCCAGAAGGTTATCAATCATCTTTCTTTTTAGATGGCCTGAATTGAATTTTAAAGGAATGTGGATGCAGTCAAAGTCACAACCTGCCAACTCTCTGATCCGTGATCTAGCCTTTCTGATCAATTCTGCCACCAGCTCAGCTGGCTGCGTCATCCTTTTGGACCTGTGATGGCTGAGGAACACCCACTCTATGATTAAGAGGGGATCCCCCGAGCCCCGGTCCTTGCCCTTGATGGAATCGTCCCACTGGAAAATCACCCCATGGAGGTGTGGCAGCTTACCTAGAACAATAAATTTAAATGGCAGGCCCGGGTGATATCTGTGGGCCTGCCTGGCCAAGATGGAGTTTTGGATCTTCTCCAGCGCTGTCTGGACCTCTGGGGTAAGGACCTTGGAGAACTAAGCTCTTCTCCCCCTTTCAATAAATTGAAAAGGGGGGCTAGGTCTTCTGTTGGAATGCCTAGCCAAGGCCTTACCCAATTCAAGGACCCACACAGCTGGTGGACATCCGCCAGGTTTTTGATGTTAGTTTTAATAGCCAATTTTTGCGGAACAATGGTCCGCTTCGTTATTTCCAGGCCCAGGTACTTCCAGGGTGGCATCTGTTGAATCTTATCTTGCTGGAGCTCGAACCCTGCAACAACTAATGCATCGATTGTCAGGTCAAGCGCGTGGGTAAGTAGGTCGTTGGTCGGAGCACACACTAGGATGTCATCCATATAATGGTAAATAATGGTGTCTTTGGTGGCTGCACGTACTGGGGACAGCAAGGAGGCGACGTACCATTGGCAGATCACTGGGCTGGCCTTTAGGCCTTGTGGAAGGACCCGCCAATGATAGCGCTTGCTTGGGGCTTCACGGTTGATGGCAGGAACCGTGAAGGCGAAACGCGGAGCATCGTCCGGGTGTAAGGGAATTTGGAAAAAGCAATCTTTTATGTCAATTACGACCAAATTCCAATTTTGGGGGAGCATCGTTGGGGATGGCATCCCTGGTTGGAGAGGCCCCATATCTTCAATGATGTTGTTAATTTGGCGGAGGTCGTGAAGGAGCCGCCACTTATCTTTGTTGGGCTTTTTGATAACGAACACTGGGGAGTTCCATTCGGACATGGTCTCCACCAGGTTGCCCTTCAGTAGCTGCTCCTTGACAAGCTCATTGAGCGCCGCTAATTTTTGCTTGTTGAGCGGCCACTGCACTACCTGCACTGGTTTATCTGATTTCCAATTCAGTTTCCAGGTAGGGCGCTCATCAGTGACCGCTGCCCGAAAAACCTGGGGAGCTACTGGGAGGTCAGTTTGGGCTCCCCACTGGGCCAAGAGGTCTCTCCCCCACAGGGGTTCCGTGTAATCTAATACGAATGGGCGCACTGAAGCCAATTGCCCATCCGGCCCCGTAATTTGTACGACGCTCTTAGATTGGTGTGCCAATTGTAAACCCCTGACACCTCGGACGTGGCCAGGCGCGTTTTGCAATTCCCACTGTGACGGCCATTCCCGGGAAGGAATGATCGTCACATCTGCTTCAGTGTCCAACAAGCCTTTAAGAGGCTTGCCCTCTCCCCCTTTCGAGATATGGCAGGTGATATGAGGCCTTTCCCGCCCCAGGACCTGGGCCCAAGCTACTGTTGGATTTTGGAGTTCAGCCGGAGGAAACCCCAGGGCCCAAGTCATTTCGGGAACAGGGATCGCTTGTGCAATCACCTGTCCCTTGGGCAGGAAAGTGGGGGGTTGGACACAGTGCAGCCCCACAGCGAACAGTCCCAGGCCAGATGGCAGAAGACCCGGGATTATGTTCACCTCTAAAGGTGTGTGTTTAGTGTCTCCGACAACGACGTACTTACACCTTATCCGCCCCCAGTTTCCTGGGCATTCCGGGCTGACTGACACGAGTTGAAAATTGGAGTTCTTAAGATGTAGCGGTTCCGTCAGCTGCAGCCGGAAGGGTCTGAAAGCAGAAAAGGTAGTTAGCACGGGTCTAGGTTGGAGACATGCAACATATGACAAGTCCGGTGAGAATATGTCTTGTTTGGCAGGCGGCGGTCCCTGAGATCTCCCCTCCCTGCGTGGTGTTGGTTGTCCCGCCCTATTTTTATCATGGCGCAGGGGGGAACTGCGCTCAGATGTTAGTTTTTTGTCTGGGTCTTCCCCAGGAGTCCCTGCCCCTTTTTGAATTCATAAAATTCCCGCCGCAGCGGGCAGTCGGGCATCCAATGCCCGAGCTTTCCGCACAGATGACAGGGTGATTTGGCAGCGGAAGGACCGGGAGCAGGTGAGCGGCAGGTGGCTTCAGAGAAGGTGTTTTCAGGCGCTTCTTCTGCGGCGCTGACTCGGGGCGGCAGCTGTTTTTTCTTCTCTCCCTCCCTAGATGGCATGATTAGGACCTTCTGGGTGCAGACCTCGAGCATATCGTGCAGCGAGGGGGGCGGGTGCACCGGGAGGCTGAGGATGGCGTCCCTACATGCAGAGTTTGCATTCGTGGACGCCACTTCCTTCAGGATATGTTCCCGGGCAACCTCGTCCGCCACTTGCTGCTCAACAGCTTTTCGAAGACGCTTGACAAAATCGAGGAAAGATTCCTCGGCGCCCTGAAAGATCTTGGAAAAAGAAAGGAGAGGAGCCGCCCCCGGCAGCGCCAGGAACGCCTTCTCGGCTGCCCGTGCTGACTCCCGGAGCGCTTCCTGGGGGATGGCACTCGCCTGCGAGTGCCCATCTGCCCAGCTCCCGGTCCCGAGGAGTTGATCGACGGCCAGGACATTGCCCGTTAGGTCCAGCCCCGTGTGGGGCTGTTCCCCCAGGCTCGGGAGGGCTTCCGTCACTCCCCTCTTCCAGGCTGCCTCCCACATAGCCCGCTCGGTGGGATTGAGCAGGCACGTGAAGAGGCGCCGGATGTCAGAGGGGGTGACATCGGCTTCGGTAAGTGTTGCCTGCAACACTCCCCGAAAGTATTCGCTGTCCCAGCCGTAATCTTTCTGTGCCTTGCACAGCTCCTTGATCTGAGAATGGTGTAAGGGGACCCATTGGCGACGCATCCCACCATCTCCCTCTGGATGGTAAACAACCAGGGCTGCAGATGGTATCGCAGCAGACCCCGGTTCCCGGTTCCCAACTCCCCCCCCCCCCCCCGGAACCCAAAGCGCGGGAGCCGGCAGGGAGAGCGTGGGAACCGGGAGAGGAGGAGGTAGGGGCATGGCTGGGAACTTGAGCAGGGTGGTCCGATATCGAGGGACCCTCCCAGGAGGCGGAGACAAGGGGTGGAACTTTTTGACTGGCAGGGGGTGGAGAGATGGGAGGTGATATGGGAGGGACCAAGGGAGGAGCCATGGGCGGGCATGTGGGAGGAGAAAGGGGAGGGACTACTGAAGGGGAGGTTTCTGGAAAGGAGGAGGGACTAGGAGGGGGGAAGGACGAGGGGGTAGAACATTGGGAGTGGCCGAATGGCAGGAAGGGGTTGGAGCTTGGGAAGAAGGGATTCTGGGGAGAAGAAGAGGGCTTTCCCGCCATTTCGGCCATGTGGCTGCCTCCATCTTGGGCCCCATAGGAGCCATTTTGGGGAATTGGAGGCGACTGGGAGCAAACTGGGGACTTAGAAATTAGGGTTTTGGATTTTGGGGTTTTAGAAACTGAGGACCTGGGGACGGGAACAGGGGAGGTAGGGGAAGACGAGGAGCCCCTAAGAGACTGGCCAGGACTCTTAGGGCGGGGGGGCCGAGGATTCCGAAGGGGGCCAGGGGACGAATGGTCACCCTGCGCGGGGCTGGAGCGTGCTGCACCCTTCAGAATCCCGGTTTTACGTTTATGGGGACGGGAAGGGGGTTAGGGGTAGAGGGAGAGGCGGAAGAACTGGGGTGTGAACTAAAACTGACCGAAGGTTTTTCTGAGTTTCCTCCTGCTTTCAAGATAGATCGAATTTGTGAAATCCAAAAAGCTAACGGAGAAAGCGAGGTGTCTCCTGATCTAATCAAGTTTGATAACTTGGCATTTGCCCTCTGCCAAAAGGCAGGATCCTTAATTAGATCGGGGGAGACTTCGGGAAACTCAGAAAAAAGCCATCGGATTAATTTTTTAACTTCCTTTTTATCAACTGAACAACCCCCCCCAACTAGGATACCCACAACTTGGTAAAACAGCCCCTTCTGAGCTGCCGAGAGCAAAAAGTTCGCACCCATCGCTCGATGTTATAAGTGGCAGCTGCGGTTAAGCCCCCCCGTTCCAGTAAACGCAAAAGAAAGAAAGAAATAAGGGTGCCCACCCCCGGCCCCTGTCTAGAGAAAAAGAAGGGTGGTGACGAAACACCAATAGAGGGGAAGGCGACAGGGAGAGTAGCAGAATACTCACAAAGTCCGGAGGCGACAAACGAAAAGCTGGAACGAGGAGGGTCCTGCGACAAGGACGACTCCAGGGTGCAAGGAGCTGCCGTCCAAGGTCCCCGGGGAGCGCTACCTCGCGAACAAGGTCTGCTCGACCACAGGGTAGTTCCGTGACTGCTGGGATTCTCGAAATCCTGTCCGTGGGGTCCACGAATCCGAAAAGGGGGGGCCCCATGCCGGGTGCCAAAACTGGCGTAGTGGCCGGTGAAAAGTAAAACGCCCAGGCTAGATAAGTGTCCAGCCAACCTCCGGCCAGTAAGGCACTTCCCCAACCCGGGGTCAGGGCCTTGTGCCTAAGACGATGTCACGCCTTGCGGACGTGTGGCCGCAGTAGAGAGCTCCGAAGTCGCAGGATTAAATGAAGAGGCGACTCTCAGTTTCTTCGGGGGGGGGTGGTTTTATTGGTAGGGAAACGTGGAGTTTTTCGGTGGAAGAAGCTGAGAGCCCCAAGGCAAGGAAAGCCTCGGTTTTACAGAGGGTGGGAGGGGTGAAAGATTGCAAATCAGAGAGGGATACATTAAGGATTGGCATAATCGGAGAACCCATCAAACACAGTTGTGGGAGGGACCCTGGCCCCTAACCCAATCACTCGACACTCTGGCCCGAACTCTCTAGAAAAAGAGGCAGGGGTGTCGAGTGACAGGCAGGCTGCCAGGGGTGGGGAACAAGAAAGATAACCAAGACAACTGGGGAGGGGTTTGGGGATTGACACAAACTGGTAACAGGGCAGGACCTTCTGAGAGAACAATGGGGGGAAATCTGAACAAACCTAAAACACACCACAACAAACTGTGTACGACATGGCAGCACAGAGCCAAGGGGCCATGGTGACACTGTGGGGCTGGATGGAAGCAAGGAGTCCATGGTGACAGTCTGGGTCCTGCTGGAACCACAGAGGCCACTGTGACCCTGCAGGGCCTTGTGGAACCATGCAGAGCATTGTGACAGAGCAGGACCTGGTGTCACGATGGGGCCATTGAGACACTGCAGGGCCCCATGGAACCAAGGGGCCAGGGCTGCTCCTCAGGGACTCCTGGAATGAAGGAAACATGTTTGACACCGTGGTGGCCCTTGGGACCAAGAGGCCATTGTGACACTGTGGAACCAAGGAGAACATTGCTGCACTGCCAGACTTCATGGAACCAAGGATCCATTGTGACACTGCGGGGCCCAAGGATCCAAGGGACTTTGTGACACCAAGGTTTCCCATGGAAGCAAAGGGACATTGTGACACATGGAGGCCCCATGGAGTCATGGAGACCATTGAAACACTCAGGGGCCTCATGGAACCATGGTGACACCAAGTTGTCTGGGAGTGTGGTTCTTCTGGAGGGTAGGAGGGCTCTGAACAGGGCCATGGACAGGCTGGATCCAGGGCCCAAATCCAACAAGGTGAGGTTTAACAAGTCCAAGTACCGGGTCCTGCATTTTGGCCACAACAACCCCTGAAGCCCTACAGGCTGGGGACAGAATGGCTGGAGAGCAGCCTGGCAGAAAGGGACCTGCAGGGACTGATGGACAGCAGGCTGGACATGAGGCAGCAGTGTGCCCAGGTGACCAAGAAGGCCAATGGCTCCTGGCCTGGATCAGGAATGGTGTGGCCAGCAGGAGCAGGGAAGAGATGGGCTGTTTGCAGTGAAGGGAACAGGGGTGGGCAATGGGAAGAAATTTGTACCAGGGAAGAGTAAAGAAAGCAAAAGTGAAGCCAAGGAAATGCTGAGGGCAGTTTGGGGGTGGCTGCCAGGCAGCCCTGGCTCTGAGCAACAGCGTCTGCAGTGGCACGGGAAACTCCCAGCTGATGGGAACAAACTTTCTGGCTGAGTGCAGAGGCCAGGACAAAGCTGAGTGGTTTCCCTGGTGTCCCGCAGGCCTTGCTGGCCCCAGGGGCTGCTGGCATTTGTGCTCCCTCAGGTTCATGTCCCCACAGCAACAGCATGGGGGTGCTGGCCCTGCTGTGTGCAATGCAAACAGGGGCTGCTGAGGCAGTGCTGCTGTGTCTGTGCCTGCAAGGATGGGGCACCTGTGTGAGCTGGGGGAGAGGCCAGGGCTGCAGAGGGGGGATGTTGTTGGCAGCTGCATGAGGACGCTCTGGGACGCTGCCCTGGGCTGTGCAGCGCACTGGGCATGGATCAGCCCCTGCTCTGCTGCTCCTTCCCGTCTGCCCCAGGGCCCTTGCAGAGCCCAAGCCATGCTGTTTGCCCCCAGCCTGCCCACGGCTGTAGAGAGCTTTTTGGAGAATTGGTTAGCTGAGAAAGGACATTCCGATGTGATACCAATGGATAAGGGTAAGAGAAACAAGCTGGGAACTGAGCAACCGATGCCCAATTACTGATGAAGGTCACAGTGACCTTCTCTAAAACGGGAAGACGGGGGAGAAAATTGCTTGCCAGAAAATGTAGTTATCCCAAGGTAGAGAAATTAGAAGAATGTACCCATAGAAGCAAAATAATTGTTAAGAGATAGAAGTAGGTGTGTTTGATTATAGTGTGCTTTAACCAATAATGAGCTCAGATTTTGCAATATGCATAAGCTTCATTAACACTAATATAAAAATGTGTAAGCTTTCAATAAACTTCGAGATTTGCTATTCATCGCATATGGTGTGTCGCATCTCTCCCGCCGTTACGACAAATGGTGACCCCGGACGTGTACCTTCGGGACTAGCCACGGTCGGAGGCGTAAAAGTCAAGTGCAGGTCCTTTCGCGGCTGGGGACGGCAAAAAACACCGCTGAAAAAGGAAGGTGTTCGGCCCCGGGTGAGCTCAGAGGAGTGCCCGGCTGCTACGTGCTGCCGGACCTGAATAGAGCCGCAAGAAGCGCGCAATCGTCGTTGAAATGGATAAAGACAGGCAAGCAGCATATGATTTATTTACTGACTTTTTACGAGGGCGTCAGATTAGAGGGATAGATTTACAGAAAGAACTTCCTGGGTTGTTAGCTTATGGGTGTGCACAGGAGTTTTTTCGTAATCCGCATACAGTGCATGAATTGTCAGAGTGGCGTGCAATCATAGATGAGGATAAGACCGCGAGAGAGTTGGGAAATTTATGGCAAGTCGTGCATGCTGAATTCTTGAAATACCAGGCGGAGGAAAGAGCTGCCCAGCAGACTAGTGCAGCCCGTGAAAGCAACAGGAGTTGCGGAGACTGGTTTGGGTCCCCGCCGATACAAACTCCTGCTCTAAACAGCAGCTCCCTGCAGCTATCGGCTTCTGCCGCGGGCAGTAGCCCCCCCGCGCGTATTCCAGCCGTGCCGTCCGCTCCGCCTGCCCCGGTGTTAAACCCTGCACCGCCTCCGCCTCCTCCCGCTCCGGACCCGCACCCTCTGCCGCTCTGCCGCAGCGCACAGCCCGCAGCCGCCCCGCCGGAGAGGCTCGTGCCGGCCCCGGCCCTGGGCGACTCAGCAGCTGCAGCGCGGCCGCCTCCCGCTCCGCAGCCGCCAGCACCGCTCCGCAGCCGCCCCGCCCCCGAGCCGAGGGGGGGGCGGCAGGACGGTCCTTCCACCCCCCGTGGAGCAGCGGGCTCCGGTGAGTCCGCCCGCCCCGCGGCTGCCCGCAGCTATCACCACTTCGGCTAAACCTGCCTTCAGCCCGCAACCGCCGGGAGCCTCAGAGTAGACCTAGCAACAGCAGCAGACAGTGAATTTGGTGACTGTTCACCCACAAAAGTCCCAACGAGAGTAAAGAGACCACTCATTATTGATAGATTATCTGTGAGAGTTTTACTTTTAAGACATTTCTCGGCTACAGTGTTAAGATTGTTTGTTTTATCTAGAATAAGGGACGCTGGCTATGTAGGGGAGAGTTCTATTATGCTGTATATTCTTTTTCCACCTATGCGAATCGAACGATGAACTGTTAGATGCACTTTGACCTTTGTTAAAGGGAACTAATCCAGCACAGCCTGTTCGTATAACCCCTGAACGGGCTGAAACACTGCAGCAGATATTAGACCGTGTTACACAAGGCAGTGTTCAGAGACGTGATTTTGATCTCCCTGTACAGCTGACAGTTTGGTGTAGACAAAAATTTTTTACTGGGTGCACTTACTTAGCATAACAGAAAAACGGGGGAGATATGGGCCTTGGAATGGATATCTCCTCCACTTCAACAACATAAAACTCTTTTTCAGAAAATTGAAATTTTAGCTGATTTGTTCAAAAAAGGTCGTGATAGGACAGTGGGGTTGGATTCAATGCCCAAAAAGATCACTAAAGTCCTTATCGGATGCTATAACTGCTTACACAGATGCAAGAAGAAAATCCAAACAACTGTTACTCATTGTATACATTTATATGTTTAGAAAACTGGACTGGATGTCATGTAACATTTAGAATTATAATTTAACCTGAATGTTAGTTTGCACAAAAAAAAAAAAAAAAAAAAAAAAGGGCTCCCTCCAAACAACAAAAACAACAAAACTTCCACTCAAAACAGATACTAAAATATATAATAGACTTCCAACCATAATATTAATATTATTATTATTATTATTGTGGACAATTTTGATAAATAATTACCAAAAAGAATATATTCATCCCTACTGTTTAAGCATCAATTGACTTTTAAAACATAAAGCATAAACACTGATGTTTGAGGCCTAGAAAACATTCATTCTATTGTTTGAATAATGATTTCAGTCTACAGGAAAACTGTTGCTTAGCTTTTCCTGTAACATCGAACAAAGAGTATTTTGTACTTAGTTGTTATCCTTTTTCTTTGTCCAAGTGAGAACACAATATGTCATTTAAAATATTCTCTCATTTAATTTACATTTTAATCTGAAAGAGAATATGAGTTTAAAAAATCATACCACAGCATTAACGTCCCTTTGTACTTAGAAACATATTTCTTGTACCTGTTCAATTTAAAGCAAACCTGCAATACTCTAAGCACCTGACTCAACTTGTAACTTCTCCATCACTTCTTATATTTTTTTCCCTCTGAAAATAACCAGTGTGAGCTGTAGCTTGTCTCACATGTGTTAAGTTCTTCACTGGCTTTGCATAAGGAGATTCACAAGCACATGAGTTATTCTACACTGCTTATTTGTCTCAAATATCCGATCTAAAACACATCATCTGATTTGTATTTCTTAATATTTTATAGGTGAGTTAGTTCTAAGTTATTTTTCTCTGTTTCCTGTGTTTAACCAAGATGCTGAAAGACTTTGTTGATACGTCAGACTTCACTGAAACAAAGGCTTCACACAGATCAGGCATCTAAACTATTTGTTCATTTCAAAAGTGGTATTTTGGCTACAGTATATTTTTTCCACTTGTGTGGTATGCATTTGCAGCTGACTGCCAGGACGATGTAAAGTTTTGGTCCCCAGCAGCCATAGTTGCAGCATCTTTCTTAACTCCAGGGGTATCAGCAGCAGGTGCTCATGCTATTTTAAATAAGTTAGGATGTTGGCTTGCTAAACAAACAAATGCAGCTTCTTTAGCAATTTCCAGTCTTTTGCTTGATGTAGATTCTATTCGCAACGCTTCAAAATAGAGCTGCGATTGATTTTCTCTTACTTGCACAAGGCCATGGCTGTGATGAATTTTAGGGCATGTGTTGCATGAATCTCTCTGATCATGCACAGTCTGTACACTCACGGCTCTCTGAGTTACAGAGGTTAACTGGGAACTTACAGGTGGAATCAGGCCTTGGTATTGATGGATGGCTCAAATCTTTAAACTTAGGATCATGGTTACGTTCACTTATTAAGGTTAGCATTGTAGTAGCTATTGTAGTTTTGCTGTTAGTATTAGTCTTGCCTTGTTTTTGTATATGCTTACAGAATATGGTGAGAAAGATGATAACTACTGCATTTAATCAAACTATGCTTGTTCAACAGAAAAACAGGGGAGATGTAGAGAGCTTTTTGGATAATTGGTTAGCTGAGAGAGGACATTCCGATGTGATACCGATGGATAAGGGTAAGAGAAACAAGCTGGGAACTGAGCAACCGGTGCCCAATTACTGACGAAGGTCACAGTGACCTTCTCTAAAACGGGAAGACGGGGGAGAAAATTGCTTGCCAGAAAATGTAGTTATCCCAAGGTAGAGAAATTAGAAGAATGTACACATAGAAGCAAAATAATTGTTAAGAGATAGAAGTAGGTGTGTTTGATCATAGTGTGCTTTAACCAATAATGAGCTCAGATTTTGCAATATGCATAAGCTTCATTAGCACTAATATAAAAATGTGTAAGCTTTCAATAAACTTCGAGATTTGCTATTCATCGCATATGGTGTGTCGCATCTCTCCCGCCGTAACGACAAAAATGGATTTCTACTCTGGAGAATTTCTCCTCTGTCTCTGAAGCACTCCTCCCTCTGTCCCTCACACGCTGGCCCTGTCTGGCGTTCCTCATCCCTTTCCCCACCGCTCTCCTGCCCTTCCCCTCTGCTAGAAGGCGCACAAAGCTGCCTTGGACAGCAAAGTGGATTGCAGCCAGTGTGAAGAGAACATGGAGGAGCTGGATGAGAGGATGCAGGAGTTGCAGAGCCAGATTTCAGGCCAGGAGCAGCATTGGAACAATACCCAGCAGCAGTTCAGTGATGCAATTGAAGACAAGGTGAGGGGTACCTCGTCCCCACCACAAGGAACTGGCACCTTTAGGACTTGACAGCCTGAGGCAGCATCCCTCTGAGGATGCCCCTCCAGGCTTTTCCCTGGAGAGCTCCATGTCACATCCTGGAGCAGCTGGCTGAGGCTGTGCACCTGTTCACAGCTGGATCACCTGGAGCTGAAGACTTTCTGTAAACACCGGGAGGACTCCTGGAACAGGAACATGGAGGAACTCGAGGATAGGCTGTTGCGTGAAAACGCCGCTGGGATTAAGAAGTGAGTGCAATGGAGATTCTGATGGCTTTGGGGACAGCTATGGCAACTGCTCCTGCCAGGCAGGGCTGTCACACACCATGCCCCTGAGCTGGGTCGTGCCCTGCCCTCCTGGCCGTGCACACGGGAGAACTTTGGTGCCAGGGAGGGGCTGAAAGCGCTGCAGGGGCTGCTTGGGATGGTGGCATGGGTGCCTGTGCCCTTCACCTGGCATCAGCCAGCACCTTGGGGATGGGGAGAAACAGGCTCAAGAGCCCACGGTTCACCCTGCAATGGCCGTGACCCTGTGCAGTGAGCTGCCCAGCAGCTGGCTGCTGCAGGGAGCTGCTGCCTGTGTGCTGCAGGGCTGTGGCCCCAGGAGCTCAGCCAGCCCTCTTCCCTCACCCTCCTTAGGCAGCTGCCAGTCCCTTTCTCGTGCCTGTCCTGTGACCGCATGCTCAGCGTGCAGGTTCCTGGCCAGTGAGTAGCACCAGTGCCTCGGGGGCAGCGGGGCTGGCATGGGGGGAGATGGGTGCCAGCAGTGACCCGCTGTGCTGGCACAGGGGGACAGTGTCTGCTTGGGAGGGGCTGATGTGGGGAGCCCCCTCTGCAGCCCTGCCCATCAGCAGGGGCTGTGGGGGCTCATCCCAAGGGCTACAGGCTACAGGATGCCATGGACTACAATCCCATGGCTTGGGGGGGCTGCCTCCAACAGGAACAGGTTCTTTGTCCCCTGTCACACACCTGTGACTCCTGCCCTCCCCAGGTACCCTGAGACACTCCCGTATTTGCAGCCGATGCCCCCCAGCAAGGAGCCACCGCCCAGCCAAAGGTGAGGGCCCTGAGGACACATCCCCAGCGCCTGGGGTGCAGAGCAGCCCTTACACAGCAAGGAGGGCTCTGCACCTGGGCTGGGGCAGAGCAGCCTGGGGGGACGGGGCAGGGCAGGGGAGCAGAGGGCAGCTGTGGGGGCCAGTGCTTGCCCCAGGGCTGGGGGCTTTTGCATTCCTTGCCTTGCACTGCCCTGTCTGGCCGATCTCTCTGTCCCAAGGCTGCTGAAAGCACATCTGATGAGCTGCGTCTGTTTGCAGTCTGAGCTCAGGCTTGGAGGGCTGTTGGGGAAGATGAAACAGGAAAGCCTTATAAATATGATTGCCTGGCAAAAGATTTTGAGAATATGGAAACTATAAGCGAGATTGAAATGAAAGCAAGCTTCGAGATCCCTTAGTTACTGAACAACGGGAAAACAATGGTGTGGCCAGCTGAAGGTAATCCCCTTTTGATGAAACAACACCCTCTGCTTGCAGGCGGGTCCAAGGGTCAGAGCAGACCCTGCCAGCTTGGCAGAAGGGGTCCAAAGAGGAGTTTTTAGGGTTTAAAATGTAGCACAGTATGGTAATGTAGTGATTCTTATAGGCTGTATGGAAATGCTATAGGATTTGTATGTTGTACTAGATTGGTTAAGTGAGAATCAGAATATTCAACACAGAAGATGATTTATTTTACTGTAACAGGAACTTAGCTCTTACTTTTCTATGCTCTTAGCTCTTACCTCTTAGCTCTTACCTCTTGTCTCTTGTCTCTTAGCTCTTGCCTTTTATCCTCATACCCCTTTTACTCTCTTATGCTTTTACTCTCTTACCCTCTCATCCTCCCTACCCCTCTCTTCTCTCAGGCCTGCTCTGAGCTGTGGCTGGCAGCTCCAAGCAGGGCCCTGCACCCACACCCTTTGCAATAAACCGTCCACGACCTGGCTTCAGAGATCTCTCGTCTCCGTTCGTCCCAACCGTGCTACCCCCGTCAATCCTACAGACGGGGATTGGGTGCCTCCTGTGAAAGGAATTCCCAAAACCAATCCCTGCAGCTGGGACAGCCCAGCTCCTGCCAGCTGGTGTCCTGTGCACAGGGACCTACCTGGTGCCATGGCCAGCACACGTGGCCATGGGGACAGAGCCAGCAGATCCAGCCTGGTGGGATGGGCTTGGGGCTCCTGCAGCAGGTGGACAGGAGCTGGCAGGGACATGCCCCTGCAGGCAGCACTGCCAGTGCCCTCCCTGGCACAGCAGGGTGGTGCCCTGCATGCCACAGGCCTGGGCACTGAGTGTCCTCTGTCCCATCCCACAGGAGGCCGCTGGTCCGTGCCTGTGTCCCCGTGTGCCGCAGAGCTCTGGGGACCATCAGAGCAGCAGCTCCACGATGCAGAACATCAAGGCTTCCCCACATACAAGTGCACAGCTGCAGTGTCTCCTGGTACACAACAAGGTAGGTGTGATGAAGGTGGGGACACAGAATGGTGACTGAGGCTTGATGGCATTGCTGACTATCCAGGGGGAATCTGTGCCTTCAGTCTCCAGAGAGACCTGAGTTGGATTATTGGGGTGTGCTGGATTGGGCCCTGCATTGCAGCCAGCTGCCCTCTCCTCCTCAGCCCAGTGTGATCCTGCTGCACGGTGATGGACACATCTCGAGGGGCCGTAATGACCAGCATCGTACGGCGATCAGGACACAGGATGCGTCAGGTATGGCCCTGTCAGGGCAAGGGGGTCAGTGACGACAGGGGCTGATTATCTGCAGGGTGCCATCTGGGGGATGAGTAGGGCTCTGTGTACAGAGCTGGGTAATGTGGCGTGGGTATTTTGCGTCTGGGGTAAGAAGAAAAGGGCAGAATGGAGCAGGAGGACTGGCACATGGGGCAGCTGAGCTTGAGCTTGGAGCTGGAGTAACGTGGGAGAATGGCCATGCCCAGTGTGGGACAAGAGCTTGAGTCCTGGTGCGCTGGGGCCAGCACCTGTGGCAGCTCACCCTTGCCCTTCATGCCCAGGCCCTGCCACCTCAGGAGAGCACGGCCAGGCACAGCTCCTCGACAGGTCTCATGGGCCCCAGGGCTCGAGCAGCCTCTGCAGCCCCGCCAGACATCAACAGCCCCCGGCCAGCTGGAAAGGACTCAGCGCCCAGTGCTCGACCTGGGACATCTTGTCCAAAGCGAGAAATGCCTGTGACAATTGTCATAAGGAACTTGACTTTTTACTTGTATATAGTAATTAAGTTAGTTGTATATAGTTTTAGGCTAATAAAAACTGTTAAAATTATAGGCAGAGCCTTGTCTCACAGCCTGTCTCTCCCCGGGCTCCCTGGTGCTCCTTCAGCTCCTTCCCCCCTGCTGTGGCTCTGCCCCCGGGCTGAGCAGATCGAGCCCCGGGCCGGGCCCTGAGGCCGCTGCTGCTGCCGCGGCGCCTGCGGGGCAGCCCTGAGGCTCCGGGCCGGCTGTGGGAGCAGGAGCGGCGCTGCAGAGCCCGCGGCCCTCACGGGCTGCGAAGGCACGGGCAGATGGCCGTGGGGCCCGGCCGGCACTGCCGGCGCTGCTGCTCTGGGCTGCCGCCTGCAATCCTTACAGGCAGCCCTTAGGCCGGCTCAGGAGCCGCTCGGAGCCGTGCCCGAGGGCTGGCCCCGACCCCCGGCCCCCAAGGGCACTTGTCCCTTCATCTCTGCACTGCCACATTCCGAGCTCATTTGTCAGCTTCCTCCTGCCCTTCCTTTCTGCGGGGCAGCGTTAGGGGCTGGCCCAGCGGCTTTCCTCCCGCACGGCTGCAGCCCCTTGCCCACAGCTCCCTGGCGGGAGCCAGAGCTGCTTTGCAGCCGGGCACCCCCGCCGTGTCCCGCAGCCCGGGCCGGCTCCTGCCCGCTGCCGGCGAGGCCCCGCGGCTGGGCCCGGCCATCCCGGGCCAGAGCAGCTCCCTGCCCGGGGGAACACAGGGGGACACGGGGGATGTGAAATACAAAGCTGTGTGTCGTGTCAGGTACACACAGGCAATGTGTGTATTTGTGATTGCGATATGTGTGGAGACCGACAATGGGACAGTTGTGAATTCGATAATAACTGAGGAAAGTAAAGCATGGAAGAAGTCCTTTGAACCCATCTTTTGTTTGCAATTAACCTTGGCTGATTTAGGAGCATTGGCATTAAAGCATTAAGGATGTTGCTTTCTGCTTGTAGTTAATTCTTAAGAGTTCTGCAATAATAACCTTTTGAAGTATAATTTTAGAACATTGCTTGTATCCTTGAAACTATAGCTTTGGAATATATATAATGGAAACATGCTTATCTCATGCTTTAATAAAGCAGAGAAAAACAGCTTGAGAAAGGAAGATGAACACCACCTCAAGGATTAATAGTTTCAACCAAGGGAAGCTTCATATCACTTTTGTTATAGTCTCTGCAATTAAAAGGAGGACCCACATCTGGAGAGCTGGACCTCACCAGATGGGATTCGTCTTTCTTCTTTTGCTAACCAGACCACCACCATCTGGGGATACTCCTTTTGGGATACATCCTGAGAAAAACTAAATCACAATAGTGTGTAGAATTGTGACGTAAAAATTGGGAATAGAAACTGCTGATGAGTAAGAATTGGAATAGAAACTGCTGAGAAAGCTGATGAGTACCCCTATAAATACCTGTAAGCCTCAACTATAGGTGTGCAGTTGGAGGGAAAACTTCCCCCACTATACCCAGTGCTGTATTGCTCATACTTTACCATATTAATTAATAAATTGATTGCTGCTTAAATATTGGGCTAGTCAAGTTTCTTATTTATACAATCCATAACTGTAAAAGGAAAACTTCCTGCTGAACTGAAAAAGACTCGATGGAAATCAAGGCAGAGCCATGGTTTGTCAGGACTTGCTGTATACGAATGAGCCCTGTGGTGCATTTGGAGCTGAGCCCTTGAACCTCAGGGCCTGAGAGGACATTGCACAAACCTTTCCAGGAGTCAAAGTCAGAAGAAAACCCCAAAGTGTCTCAAAGCATGAATGGGTCCCACTGAGGACCATCCCAACCAGGCTGCTCATGGACTCCATGGAGGAGACAATTGGAGGCCAGGATGGCACAAAAACTTCTCAGACACTCAGTGTGGAAAGGAGAATCCAAAACACCTTAAAAAACCTTGAGTATCTCAAAGAATTAATGAGCCACACTGAGTGTCAGTGCAAAGCTCTCAAGGGACTCGTTAAAGCAGATAATTGGAGGCCATGATTGCACAAACTTCTCAGAGACTCCAAGGCAAAAGCCAAACCCCAAGTCCTTTGAAAAATCTGCAGTCCCTGCAGGGAGCATGAAGGAGCCCCCAGGGCCATTGCTGAGCAAGGCTCCCCAGGGACTCCTTGCAGCAGATCCTTGGGGCCACTGGGATGTGGGCTAGGGGGGGATGCTGAGGGCAGCACAAGGGGCTGACAGTGCCCAGCCTGGCTGGGGCTGTGCCAGGAGGCCCCAGGGCCTCAGGACAAGGTGTCTCCTCCCAGCCCTTGCTGGCACAGACCCTGCTGTGCCCCAGGGCACCAAGACTTGGCTTCTCTTTGTCCCCACCTGTCATCACTGCCTGCAGTTCTCTGCTCTGCCTGGGGCCTGGGGACACTTGCTCAGTCGTGTCCCTCACTGGGACCCATTAAAAGTCCAAGAAACTTTGGAGTTGGATTCTGCCTTGGAGTTCTGGAGAGGTTTCTTCAGCTCCCTCTCAGGGACTGATGTTCAGGGCCTGAGCACAAAGCCCCAGAGGCTGATTAAAGTCCTTGTGCTGTGTCTGTGCTGCTGAGCTGGGCTGGGCTCCTGGCCCAGAGGCAGCTCCTGCTGACCAAGAAGAGCTTCAAAAGCACATTTCTCTGGATGAGCAGCTCTTGTGCCAGCCCAGCAGGGCTGGGGCACTGCCTGCAGCCAGCCTGGGCACAGCCCAGAGGCACAGAGAGCTTCAATCAGTCAGGGCTGGGAAGGGGCTGAGAAGTGCCTGGGGCACAATCACTGCCAGCCCTTGGCACAGGAACCTCTGGCTGCAGGACAATGCAGCTGCAGCTCCTGGAGCCATCTCCTCAAGCTGGAACATGCCAATGCCTGCAGAGCCTGTGAGTACATTCTCTGCTTGTCTCTTGTGCAGAGCAGCCAGGGGTGCCCAGGGCTGTCCTGCAGAGCAGGGTCCTGCAGCCCAGGGCGCTGTGCTGGGGCAGGGACTCTGCTGCCTGCCAGGGACAGCTCTCAGCCAGCCCTGGCAGCTGCTCCCAGCACTGGGGGACAAGATCTGGGTGGCAGGAGACAGCTGGTGAGGCTTGGAAGTGTTCTCCTTGTGTGAGGAGGATGCTGCATTGTTCAGGACTGCTCCCAGCATGGCATTTAACTGCAGAACATTTCCAAGTGGATTATACAGGGAGCACAGCAAGGCAGGGGCTGCATCAAAGGGGAAAACCTGCTTTATTAATCTACTGCTCTGGTTTGCAAGGATGGAAAACTGCACATTGATATTAATCTCTCAGTTCAGAATGGAAAAATGAAAACATTTTTTTCTCAGATCTTACTAAATGAGGCAGTGACAGAAATCAGTACAGGGCCCCTAACAGGCAGCATCAGTGTTGCTTTTCCAGCCTCCTCAGGGTTGCTCTGACGTTGCCATCAGAGCCTGCAGAGCCAGAGCTGCCCCTGGGCAGTGCCTGAGCTGGGAGGGCTCTGCAGGGCAGAGCTGAGCCTCCAGGGCTGGGCTGGGCTCTGGCAGCACTGGCAGGGCCCAGCCCTGGGCACAGGGAAGCAGCTGCTGGCAGGGACAGCTCCAGGCAGCAGAGCCCTGGGCAGGCAGTGGGGGGAAAGTGCCCCCAGGCTCTGCTGGGATATTTCAAG
The DNA here is from genome assembly GCF_051311805.1 of Agelaius phoeniceus. Classification (NCBI taxonomy): domain Eukaryota; kingdom Metazoa; phylum Chordata; class Aves; order Passeriformes; family Icteridae; genus Agelaius; species Agelaius phoeniceus. The sequence goes on along the minus strand of NW_027509867.1, from coordinate 6,147,849 downwards.
TCCTCTCCAAACCCAACTATTCCATGATTACTTTTTCTACAGGTCCCCTTGCCAAGACAGAACAAATGTCCAACAGCAGCTCCATCAGGCACTTCCTGCTGCTGGCATTGGCAGACACGCGGCAGCTGCAGCTCCTGCACTTCTGCCTCTTGCTGGGCATCTCCCTGGCTGCCCTCCTGGGCAACGGCCTCATCATCAGCGCCGTAGCCTGCGGCCACCACCTGCACACGCCCATGTTCTTCTTCCTGCTCAACCTGGCCCTCGCTGACCTGGGCTCCATCTGCACCACTGTCCCCAAAGCCATGCACAATTCCCTCTGGGACACCAGCAACATCTCCTACACTGCATGTGCTGCCCAAGTATTTTTATTTGATTTCTGCACAGCAACAGAGTTTTATCTGCTGACCATCATGTGCTACGACCGCTACGTGTCCATCTGCAAACCCCTGCACTACGGGACCCTCCTGGGCAGCAGAGCTTGTGCCCACATGGCAGCAGCTGCCTGGGCCAGTGCCTTTCTCACTGCTCTACTGCTCACAGCCAATACATTTTCCCTGCCCCTGTGCCATGGCAATGCCCTGGGCCAGTTCTTCTGTGAAGTGCCCCAGATGCTCAAGCTCTCCTGTGCCAAATCCTATCTCAGGGAACTGGGGCTTCTTGCTGTTAGTGTGTGTTTATCTTCTGGATGTTTTGTGTTCATTGTTTTCTCCTATGTGCAGATCTTCAGGGCTGTGCTGAGGATCCCCTCTGAGCAGGGACGGCACAAAGCCTTTTCCACCTGCCTCCCTCACCTGGCTGTGGTCTCCCTGTTCATCAGCACTGCCACATTTTCCTACCTGAAGCCTCCATCCATGTCCTCCCCATCCCTGGATCTGGCCCTGTCAGTTCTGTACTCGGTGGTGCCTCCAGCCCTGAACCCCCTCATCTACAGCCTGAGGAACCAGGAGCTCAAGGCTGCAGTGTGGAGACTGATCACTGGATGCTTTCAGAAACATTAAACTGCTGGCCAATTTCTGCAAATCGCTTGTCATAAAATTCATCTTTGATACTTCTTGTAGTTTTCATTTTGGAATTTCTTTTTCTTTTTTTTACTTTTTTCATGTTATCTACAAATAAATGTCATTGTTTGTGCCATTTCCCATTTTGTTTCTCTCCACCTTCCCTGTGCCCACAGACTGTGTCAATGTGGGGCTGCACTCTTGGTGGCTTTAAAGGAACTAAAGGATCCCCCAGCAGAGTTTTCTGCAGAGATGCCCTTTTGTTGCCTTCTCTGGAGCTGCAGCAGCAATGTCTGTGTGCAGAGCTGGGGCAGATCAGTGCTGGCCCAGCAGCTGTGCCCAGCAGCAGCAGCAGCAGCAGCAGCACTTGGTGTTGCCAGTGCTGCTGCCGTGGCCCTGCCCCGCTGCCCTGGTGGCCCTGGTGTTGCTGCAGGGCCTGAGTGCTCTCGGGGCCGGGCACAGCCCTGGGGGTGGCAGTGCCGGGGCTGCAGCAGGGCCAGGCCATGGGCACTGCTGGGGCAGCGCTGAGGCCTCAGGCCAGGCCCTGGGGGCTCCAGGCTCCTTGCCCAGGCTCTCTCAAGAACACGGCCAGGCCAATGCTCAGCACAGAAACCCCCGTCAGCAGCCCCAGGCTGGCCGTGGGCAGGCTGGGGGCAAACAGCATGGCTGGGGCTCTGCAAGGGCCCTGGGGAGACGGGAAGGAGTAGCAGAGCAGGGGCTGATCCATGCCCAGTGCGCTGCACAGCCCAGGGCAGCGTCCCAGAGCGTCCTCATGCAGCTGCCAACAACATCCCCCCTCTGCAGCCCTGGCCTCTCCCCCAGCTCACACAGGTGCCCCATCCTTGCAGGCACAGACACGGCAGCACTGCCTCAGCAGCCCCTGTTTGCATTGCACACAGCAGGGGCAGCACCCCCATGCTGTTGCTGTGGGGACATGAACCTGAGGGAGCACAAATGCCATCAGCCCCTGGGGCCAGCCAGGGCTGGGGGACACCAGGGAAACCACTCAGCTTTGTCCTGGCCTCTGCACTCAGCCAGAAAGTTTGTTCCCATCAGCTGGGACTTTCCTGTGCCACTGCAGACGCTGTTGCTCAGAGCCAGGGCTGCCTGGCAGCCACCCCCAAACTGCCCTGGGCATTTCCTTGGCTTCACCTTTGTTTTCTTTACTCTTCCCTTGTACAAATCTCTTCCTCTTGCCCAGCCCTGTTCCTTCCCCTGCAAACAGCCCATCCCTGTTTGCCCTTTCCTCTCTGGACCCACTCCCCATTGCAGTTCCTGACTTGGCCCCATGGCAACGTCCCTTGGGCAGCAGGATCATCCTACAAGAGCTGCAGGAATTGTCTGCAGGCTCCTGCAGTGCCTGCTGCTGCTCCCTTGCCAGAGGCACCCCAGGCCAGGGGGGCACATCTGGGCTGCTGTGTCTGCCTCTGGGGCTCCCTGTTCTGGGCAATGAGGAGGAGCTGCAGAGGCTCTGCAGGACTGACAGGATGGGCTTTGGGGCTGGCAGGGAAGCTGAGGGACCTGGGCTGCTGGAGCTGCTGAAGAGGAGGCCCAGGGCTCATCCTTCAACTGCTCCAAGGGTGGTTTCAGGGAATCCCAGAATCAACAGGGTTGGAAAAGTCCTTGGAGATCATTAAGTCCAACCTGTGCCCTGACACTGCCTTGTCTGCTCTGAGCCTCCTCTTCTCCAGGATAAACAACCCCAGCTCCCTCAGCCTCTCCTCACAGCACTTGTGTTCCAGACCCCTCACCAGCCTTGTTGCCCTTCTCTGGACACGCTCCAGCCCCTCCATGTCCTTCCTAAATTGGGGGGCCAGAATTTGACACAGCACTCGAGGTGCTGCCCAACCAATGCCCAGCACAGGGGAAGAATCCCTGCCCTGCTCCTGCTGGCCACACCACTCCTGATCCATAGGAGTGCCAGGGGCTGGATGAGGGAAATGGTGGGGAGGGAGTGGGGAAAAATTCTGATTGATTGTCGGCCATCAAGGGTCTTGATTTCTATATCTGTTCAAACCGCATTAAAAGCTGCTGGGGATCAATATCAATTGGAAATTGCTAAGATCAAGCTATAAACAGGAAAATAAAACTTAACTGAACAAAACTGTACTCTCGGCATTGTTTTATACTATTGTATATTCACTTTGAGTACACTTCCGTCATCTGTCTAATTAACCACATTAAGAACTGAAAACTTGAAATATTCCCCATGGGGCCTTTTTTTGTTCAGGTATTCTGAACAAATGTTTATGATCTCTTCTCACTGAATTCCTGAACTGAAGAGCTCAATAAACAAGAAGCCTCTGGAGTTGCAAAATTCATCAGCAACCTCCAAGTGGCTGAGGATCCATCTCCATCAGAGCAGCAATGAACAGAAATGGGCACAGCTTTGTGGCTGACCCAGCTCTGGCATGGGCCCTGGTCCTGGAGCAAGAGCAGCTCTTGAGGGCCCCCAGGCCGGGGCTCTGGTGCTGCCCTGGGCAGATGGGATGGCAGCAGGGGCTGCAGAGCTCTCAGCACCTCAGGCCGAGGGGAGCAGGGCAGCCAGGGAGCCTCCTTTGGCCGTGGCCAAGCACCTTCCCCCATGGCTGGGGCTGAGTCCTGTGGCAGCTGCAGCTGCTGCTGTGGCCTTGGCAGGGGCTGAGGCCGTGGGGCCAGTGCCCAGAGCAGCCTGGCCTGAGCAGAGCTGTGGGGCCAGAGCCGGCTGGGCTGGGCTGGGCTCAGAGAGGCCCTTGGTGCTGCCCAGAGCTCAGGGCAGCTGGCAGAGCTTGCAGGGAGCTGGGCTGGGGTCCAAGAGCCTGGCCCAGAAACCATCAGTGTCCATCTCAGCCTGGCCGAGCGTGCAGGGGCAGGACTCAGGCCAGGCCTTGTGGGGCAGGGCCAGCGCCTGTGCAAGGCATTGCAAACAGGCAAGTGGCCCAGAGAGGAGGCTGCTCTGTGCCCTTGGTGGCATGGACAGAGCAGGGAGGGGGCCCAGGACATTTGTCAGTGCCAGCCTCTGTGCCCATGTGTTGGCAGCCCTGGCTGCTGAGCCCAGCTTTGGCCTGGGCTGAGTTTGGCTGTGGCCCAGCTCCATCCTCCTGCGGGGCTCAGGGCCTGTTCCCGGCCATGGCCAGCCCTGGCTGCCTCTCTGCTGGCCCAGAGGCCAGCAGAGCCCGGGGCAGGGCTGTCTGTGCAGCCCCACAGGTGCCAGGGGCTCTGCAGGAGCTGGCAGAGGCTGTCCAGCAGGGAGGCCATGGGGCACAGAGCCCCAAGGCTGCTGTGGGCACCACGGCACAGGGGCCGTTCCCAGCCGCAATGCTCCTGGCCTGGGCTGGGCCTGCACAGGGGCTGGGCCACCATGGCTGGGCCAGCACAGGGCCACAAAGGGGCCACGCAGCCGCTGCCGGGGCTGACAGCAAGGCCAGGCACACACAAGCAATTGCTGAGCATGGCCTGCGCTGGCCAGGCCTGACTGTGCCAAAGGCAGAGCTCAGCTGCCCTTGGCGGCTGCGGCAACACTCCAGAGCCCAAAGAGCCTCCATGGCTGGGCTGGAGACCAAGGCCGCAGCAGGGAAATGCAGGGCTGCTGCGGGATGGGGAGGCCATTGAATTCCAGCACACACCTCAGATCTCTGATGATCCCGGCACCATGCTGGGCCCTGTTTCAGACTGGAGCAGAGCAGATGTTGATGGGGCAGGAGCCCTGCGGGGCTGTCAGGGTCCTGCAGCTTGCAAGGTGCTCTGCTCTCCCTCAGGTGCTCTGGGAGAGATCCAATCCCAGCTGGGCACCTCAGGGCACAAGTGGCACTGCCTGTTCATGGGCACACAATTGATGTCTGCCTGGAAAGGGGCACAGGTTTTAATTCCTGTTAGTTTTATAATATACAAGCAAATCTTTGTTATCTGGGTCACTTGAGTATTTTAAGTAATGGCAACGTTTTCCCACCAGGAAGAGGAATTTCCTGGATCTACTGGATCCTTCTACTGATGTCACGGGAAGAAATACAGATCTTCCCCTCTGCCACTGACATTCAGTCTTATATTTAATGACCCCCTTCCTTCAGGTTTACTGGCTACAGGTTTCCAGCTCTCCTGTTTAAATGGCCGTGTTTAAGGACATCTCTTCACTGGATCAGCTGGATCTATGTCCTTCCTGCTGCTCTCAGATTTCCTCCTCCAGATGCTGTCTGGTCATTTGAACGCCTCTCAACTGACTGGTTTCATGCTTTGAACTTCAGGGAGTGGCCAAATATTTCATGTTAAAAAAAAAGTATGAATTGAGTATCTCACTGTGGTTATATCTATCACTGAATTTCCATTTCTTATGTATTTGCTTAAAAACTATTCCTGTTCAGAAAGCCGTGGGTGATGGTGGACATGTCAGATGCTGCTGGGACATCCCAGAGAGCTGAAGGAAGAGCTGTGATGGTTATTAAATTGTTCAAATGTTCATCTTGTGTTTGTTGGCAAGAAACCTTTCTGTGCCTCTGAGTGTCACCAGGCCCTGAGCCCAAAGGACACAAACCTGATGAGTTGTGGTTCCCACTGCAGGGGCTGCCCATGGACCTTGGCTCTGCACAGGAGAGCTCTTCATCCCCTTTCTCTCTTTTCCTCCCTCTGGGCATGGAGGGAGCTCCTGACTTCAGCCTGTGACTCGTGTGTGCAAAGAGCAAATCTGGGCAGAATCGGGGCAGGGAGACTTTGGGGGGCCCTTGGGATCTGTGCAGGGCACAGAAGGTGTTTTCCATTGCTCTGAGACTGTCTGCTGTGCAAAGTGGATTTAATATCCAGCAGAGGAATGACTTTGGCATTGGATGGAGCTGTGCCTTCCCTTGTCTTTGTTGGCTGACAAGAAATGAACATCCCTCTGTGTCTCAGGCAGCTCCATCTGCAAGGAAAGCAGGTGGGAGTTGGAGCCAAGGAGCTGAAAGCTGCAGGTGCAGCCTGGGCTGGAGGGAGCTGAGATTTGCACAAGGCTGCTCTGAGTGCCAGGGCTTGGATGGGGGAAATGGTGGGGTGGGGGTAGGGACAGAGTCTGATTGATTGTCAGCCAGGAAGGGTCTTGATTTTCATATCTATTCAAACTGCATGAGGAGGCACTTGGATTCAGTGTCAATTGGAGATTGCACATATCATTGTATTAACAGGGAAAAAAAAACCTAAACAGGACCTACAAAATGTTTTCTTGCTGTCTTTTTAAATATCATGTATTCAGTTTCAATACACTACTGAGATCTACTTAACCACAAAGGATTTGAAAATTAAAATCAAATGATTCCCAGAGGCTTGGCTTCTTCAGGTGTTCTGAATGTTCCTGAGCCCTGGGACACTGAATTCCTGCACTGAAGAGCTGAAGGCTGAACAAGCCTCTGGAGCAGTGAAATTCAGCAGCAGCCTCCAAGTTGCTGAGGATGTCAGCAGCCCCCAGTGAGGCCATCCCTGCCCAGAGACCGTGGGGGAATGGGCAGACAAGGAGAGCGTCCCTGGGGCTGGGGCAGCACAACTCAGAGGCACCAGCGGCTCCAGCTGGGCAATGGAGTGTGGAATGTGGCTGGGAAAGCCCTGCCTGGGCTGGGCCAAGCAGCACAGACAAGCCCTGACTCCCATCCCCCAAACAATTCTCTCAAGGAGACATTTAAAAGGAATTTACATTTGTTTGTGTTCTCTGAGTTGGAGAAATAGTAACAAGGGATTGTCAGCAGCTCAAAGCAACAAAACAGACTTTACTGGCAAATGTAGAAAATCAGAGAACCTTTGGCAAATGGTTTAATACAACATTCAATCAACACAAAACTTTTCTCAAAGCATTAACTTGGCCCATTCAACTTCACAAACTCGTAGCGTTTTCAATTTTAAGTTACTCACAATTTGCAAGGGGACAAAAATAGAAGACACAGGATGAGAGAAAAATGTGATATAGAGAAGCACACACACAGCTACCAACTCCTGGATTCCAGCAGTGTTCAGATGGAAATTCCAAGAGGATGCAGGGTCAAGATGCGTGCTTGCCTTGTGGTCAGCCTTCAATACCCCTTGGTCTCCCTGGGCCCTTCCCCCAGGTGGGGCCTGGGCTCATTTGGTCCCTCAGGAGCTGGGCTGGGGCTGCAGAGGTGGCTGTGGAGCATTGCCTGTGCTGTGCCAGGGACTGGCAGCCACTGCTGGGCTGGGATAGAGGCTCTGGGGGGATTGGGGTTCCAGGGCAGGGCAGGGCTGGGGTTCCAGGGCAGGGCAAGGCTGCACCTGCCCCTTCCTCCCCCACACATGAAATGTTTCCAGCCAACAATCTCCTCCAGTCTGTCACAATAGGGAATATTGTAGGTGAAATCCCAATTCTGGCCATGGGCACCTGGCTGAGAAGGACAGTTCGTTTCCATAGGAAGGAAAGCATGGAGCTCCAGGGTTTCAGCAGCAGATGAGTAGAGCCCTTCAACATGCCAAGGCCAGCTAGACCAGTCAGGTAGTCCCTGGAAGGCCAAAGCAGCCAGACCTGTTCGATGTTGCCTTGGCTTTATGGTGCCCCATAATGTCTTAATGGTGCCTTGATTCCATGGGATCCAGCAGTGTCACAATGGACCCTTGGTTCAATTGGGTTCCACAGCGTTGCAGTGGGTCCAAGTTTCCAGAAGGCCCTGCAGTGTCACAATGGACTTTTGAACTGTGAGGGTTTTTGGTGTCACAGTAGTCTCCTTTGGCTCTACAGTGTCACAATGGACATTGATGACAAGGGGCCCCTCTGTGTCACCGTGGAACTTTGGTTCCATGTAGCCCAGCAGTGTCACAAAGGCCTATTGGTTTCATGAGGCCCCACAGTATCACAATGGCCCTCTGGGGTGTGTGGGGACTCCCAGGGTCACTATGGTCTCACTGGTTCCATGAGGCCTCAGAGTGTCACAATGCTTTGCTTATTTCATGGGGCCTCATAGTGTCACAATGGTCTCCAGGATTCCATGAGCCCCCTCAGTGTTACAATGGACTCCTTGGTTCCATGGTGCCCCAGAGTGTCACAATGGCCCCTTGGTTCCATGAGGCGATGAAGTGTCTTAATGGTGTCTCCACGGTTCCATGAGGCCCTGTGGTGTCACAGTGGACCCTTGGTCAGATGGGGCCTCTCAGTGTCACAATGATCCCTCCATTCCTTGGAGCCACACAGCGTCAGTACAGCCCCTTTGGTTCCATGAGGCCCAGCAATGTCACAGTGCTCTCCATGATTCCATGAGACCCCACAGTGTCACAATGGTCCCTTGGTCTCACAGGGCCCCACAGTGTCACAACGGTCCCTTGATTCCATGGGCCCTGTGCTGCTGCATTCCCCCCTCCCCTTCTCAGGCCACCCTGCCAGCTGAGAAATGCTCCTTAGGGCTTGGCCTTGGCCAACAGCCCCTGGGCTCGGCTCCTCTGCAGCTCATCACAAACACTGTCTGCTCCAGGCACTGCTGCTGCCCAACCAGCTCCTGCTTTCTGGAGGAGCAGCCCTGGGAACTGCTTTTGTTCCCTCCGTGGCACAACATCCCTGTTCTCACCCTGCCAAAGAAAGCTGTTGGTGCCAAGTGTGGCCAGGATGAACCATTGCTGGGACTGAAGCCCCTCTCTTGGGGCCCTGCAAACAGCGCTCCAAAAGGAGCCCTTGGAGCTCTCCTGGGCCAGCGACTCCCTCTGAGTGGGGCCTCTCCCAGCCGGGAACTCTCCCGTTTGCTGCACTCGGGGATCCCCAACAATGACGGAGCCTGGGCTGATCCCCCCACTCCTCCAGGCTCAACCCTTCACCTGCTGGGGAGATGCCAAAGGATCCACAGGGAGCATTTCCTGCCCTCAGGGGAATTTCTCCCAGGTGCCTTGCACTGACTCTTTGTGTCTGTGTGCACACAGGAGTGCCCGTGCTGGGGAAATGTGGCAGAAATGCTGCTCTCTGAGGGGTTTGAGTGCCCTGGATAGCTGAGTCAGTCAGGCCTTGAGGTAAGGTTAAATCACAAGGTCTAAGTAAAGTTAAATGCTGCTAAGAGTTGTTCTTTTCCTAAGGTATTAAGTTCAATTTAATTTATTAGCTAAGTTGAATAGTAAATGTTATTCTTATGTTAAATTGGTAAGTCATATGTTTTAAGTTTGGTTAAATAGCGTTAAGTGCTGTTCTTTTGCTAAATTGTGAAATTGATGGTATCAGTTAAGGTTAAGGTGTAACTTAAGTCCTGTTAAGTTTGAACTCTGTACAGCTTTTGGGCCATATTCCTTTTATCCTTGCCCTCACTGTCCTTGTGTCACACACACACAGGGACAGTTCTCAGTTCATTTCTGGTTTGATTGCCTGGATTTTGTTTGGTTTTGTTGTTGCTTTGTTACCTTGGTGTGCCTGAATTGTCCAGTCAGGAGCAGAGTGACTCTTGCCAAGGAACTTTGTGCTGATGTCCCTTAATATTAAATCTGGTTTTTGCTGTTCCTTTGCTGGGGATTTTTTCAGCGCTCTCAAGGCCTCGTTGGTACCAGGGTGAAGGAGCCCTGGCCCAGGCTCTGGCCCTGGGGGACACGGGGATGCTGCTGGGGGGTCCCTGTCCCCCTGTGCCACCCCCAGGGCCCCGGCCCCCCGTCCCCGTTTCAGGCTCTGGGGTCGATCTCGTGGAACATCCTCTGGGGGAGGCTGAGGCGCCAGGGGCGGGGGGACCCGGGGGGACAGGGGACCCCGCTGTGCACGAGCAGGGTTGGACTGCTCTGGGGGGAACTGTGAGGGGGGCTGGGGCAGAGTGACCTCCCCAGTGACCTCACACAGCCCCTGGGATGTCACACAGCCCCTGTGATGTCACAGAGCCAAATCTGGGATGTCACCCTGGAATGTCATGCAGCTGCACTGTGATGTCACAGAAGACTCTGTGATGTCAGAAAGTCACCCTGTGATGTCACAATCTGTACTGTGATGTCATAGCCTGCTCTATGATGTTACACAGCTGGCCAGTGATGTCACAATGCTCTCTCTGATGTCACAGAGCCACCCTCTATGAATTCAGGATCTGCTCTATGGCCTCACACCGTACTCTGTGATGTCACAGACAGCTGTGTGATGTCACAAACCCCTCAATGATATCACAAAACCCTCTCTGTGATGTCATATTGCCACTTTGTAAGGTCACAGTATACACTCTGACCTCACAGCCAGCTCTATGATGCCATACAGCCATGCCATGATGTAACAGCCTGCTCTGTGATGTCACAGAACCCCTCTATGATGTCATACAGTTTCCTCTATGATGCTCTAGCTTCTCAGTGACCTCACACAAAGAACTCTGTGATGTCATAGCCCAATCTGTGACCTCACACAGCCCACTCTGTGCTGTCACACGGCCCCTTGCTGACATCACAGCTGCTCTGTGCATCCATGACACAGGCACAGAGGAGCTGCTGTGACACAGCCCCCTCTGGGACATGCCACAGCCCCTGCCAGTGCTGAGCCCCTGGGAGCTCTGTCTGTGCCCTGCTGGTGTCCCTGAGGGGCCCTGGCAGTGCCCCAGCCCTGCTGGGCTGTGCACAGGAGCTGCTCCTGGCCAGAGCTGTCTCTCTGCAGCTCTGCTGCCCTTGCCAGGAGCTGCCTCTGGGCCAGGAGCCCAGCCCAGCTCAGCAGCACAGACACAGCACAAGGACTTTAATGACCCTCTGGGGCTTTGGTGCTCTTTGTGTCTGCCATGGCCAAAGTGCTGCCCAAGCTGGCTCTGTCAGGGCTGTCTTGCAGCTGCTGCCCATCCCTGTGCCCTGTGCAGCCCAGGCTGTCCTACGGTGTCCCTGCCCTTAGCCTCTGTCCCTGCAGGCTGTCGGCATCCCCCGGCTGCCCCACCTGGCTGGGCCCTTCCTTTGCTGACAGCTCTGCCTCCTGCCTGCCCCTGTCTGCCCACACAAAGCCTTGGGCTGATACCAAAAGGGTTCATTCAATTTTTACTGTGCCTGTGAACTTTCAGCACAGGAACAAGCCATGCAGGGGCTGCTTTCCCAGCAAGGATGGTTGGAAGACAGGAAGACATCTAGCTCGAGAATGTAATGGCAGAAAAAAGAAGGACTGAAACTGGGAACTTGGGGTGGATTTTATGGTAATGGGTAAATTGTAATACACATTTAGTGATGCTGGTAGAATTACACATCCACATAGGGTTAGGAGTTATCCCAAACTAGATCTCAGGCCTGAATATATGATACCCTCTTAAACAGCAATTTAGTGTTAATGAGTCCTATTCTGATATTTTGGCTTTGATAGTAGTGAGGCCTCACAGAACCAAGGATTCAGCTGTGACACTGAGCAAACCCATGGAATAAAGGGTCCATTGTGACAGCATGGAACCCCCTGGAACCAAAATCCATTTTGGCACATTGGGGCCACATTGAAAAAATGGCCCATTGTGAAACTGTACATTCAAGGAGACCATTGTGACACTGAAAAACCTCTGGGAACCATGGGGCCATTCCGACACAGCAAGGCCTGGTAGAACCATGGGCCCATTGTGACACTGCAGAACCTCACGGAACCAAGGTGACCGTGTTCTGCTATGGAACCTCATGGAACAAATGGTCCATGGTGACCCTGCAGAACCAAGGAGACTGCTGTTGGCTGTGTGAAAGCTCATGGAACCAGAAATCCATTGTGACACAGCAAGGCCTTATGGAACCAAGGGTCCGTTGTTAAACTCTGTGGCCTCATGGAATCATGAGCCATTGTGACACAGCGTGGCCACATGGAGCCAAGGGGCTACTGTGACACTGCAGATCCAAGGAGGCCATTGGGATTGAGAAACCTCATGGAACCGAGAGTTCATTTTTACACTGTGGGGCTGGTGGAACCAAGGGGACCACAGTGACTTTGTGGGGCCTCATGGAACAATGGAGACTGTTCTGACACTTTGGGACCCACTGGAATCAAAGGACCATTATAGAATGGCACGGCCTCAAGGAATCAAGGGGACTACAGTGAACCTTGGGGGTCTCCATGGGATGAAGGGTCCAAGGAACCAAGGATACCATTGTGACACTCTGGGGCATCATGGAACCAAAGGTCCATTGTGACACAGCAGGACCTTGTGGAGCCAAGGGGACCACAGTGACACTGCGGGTCTCAGTGAAACCAATGGTCTGTTGTGACACTATGAGGCCTTATGGAATCATGGAGACCATAGTGACACCAAAGGCCTCATTGAAACAAGGGCCCATTGTGACACTACAAGGCCTCTTGGAAGCAAGGAATCATTGTGGTACCATGGAGCGTTGGCAGGCCAAGGGGCAGTTGTCACATTGTGTGGCACCAAGGAGTCCATTGTGACACTACAGGGCCCCATGGAAGTAAGGATTCGTGGAACAGTGCTGGAACACCTGGAACCAAAGTTCCATTATGACACTGTAAGGCCTCATGGAATCCTGGAGGCCATGATGACACTTTGAGGCCTCGTTGAATCAAGGGGCTCTGAAGGGCCTCATGGAACCAAGGAGCCCCTTCTGACATTGTGAGTACCCATGGAACCAAGGTCTAGTGTGACACCATGGAACCAAGGACACTGTTGTTGTCTGGTTTTGGCAGTACAAAAAGTCCATTGTGACACTGTGGGGCCTCATAGAACCAAGGAGACTGATATGACACTTAGGGACCCACTGGAACCAAGGGGCCATTGTGACACCACAGGGCCTCATAGAACCAAGGAGCCATTGTAGCACAGCAGGGCCTCATGGAATCAAGGGGATCACAGTGACCCTGTGGGGCTCCACAAGGGGCTGTGGGGCTCCATGAGACCATGGGACCATTCTAACTGTGAAACCAAGGATACCATTGTTACACTATGGGGCATCATGGAACCAAGGAGGCCATTGTGATCCAGTCGGGGAACCTGCTGAGACTATTGTGACACTTCAAGGGCCATTGTGGAGCTGCAGGGCCTCGTGGAACAAATGAGACCATTGTGACATGGCACGGCCTCATGGGAGCAAGGGGCCATTGTGACACTATGGGTCTTGTAGAGCTGAGGGGCCCTTGTGACCCTGTGTGGCACCATGGAACCAAGGAGAGCACTGTGACACTGCAGGGCTCCGTGGAACTGAGAACTCGTGTGGCAGTGAGGAGCCCAATGGAACCAAGGGGCCATTCTTTACTTCAGGGCTTCACGGAACCAAGGTGCCATTGTGATACTGTGGAACCAAAAGAGACCATTGTGACACTGAGGGGCTTCATGGAACCAATGAGACCATTCTGGCACTCTGAGTCCCCATGGAACCAAGGGGCCATTGTGACACCACAGGGCGTCATAGAAACAAGGCAGCCACTGTGAAACTGCAAGGTTTCATGGAAGCAAGGGACCATTGTGACACTGCAGGTCCCCATGGAAGCAAGGGGCCAGTGTAACACATCCAGGCCTGGTGGAACCAAGGGGCCATTGTGATCCTCAGGAACCCAAAAGAACCAAGGGGCCATTTTGAGACTCTGCGACCTCATGGAACCAAGGGGCCCATGTGGCATTGCACAGTCCCATGGAAACAAGCAAGGCCTCATGGACACTGCAAGGCCTCATGGAAGCAAGGGGCCATTGTGCCACTGTGGAGCCAAGGAGACCATTGTTATATCGCTGGGCCTCATGGAAACAAACATCTGTTGTGATCCTACAGAGCCTCGTGGAACCAAGGGGCCATTGTGATGCTGGAGGGCCCCAAGAATCCAAGAACATGGAACAGGTCTGGCTGGCTGGGCCTCCTGGGGGCTGCCTGACTGGTCCAGCTGACCTTGGCATATTGAGGGTTGCTTCTCATCAGCCCCTGAAACCTTGGAGTTCTGTGCTTTCCTTCCTGTGGGAAAGAATTGTCCTTCTCCTCCAGGGGTTCATGGCTGAAATTGGGATTCCTCCCCCAAATTTGATTATATCCAAGGATTATTCCCATTGGTCACCTGGAGGGACAGACAGCTCTGGCTGCCCTTGGCCTCTTGGGGGCCACCTCTCATCTGCCTTCAAAACACTGGGGGCCTGTGCTTTTCTCCTCATAGGAAAAAACATCTTTCAAGACCAGGCATCCATGGCCAAAACTGAGAATTCACCTCCAGAATTCCTTAAATCCAAGGAGAGCTCCAGACAAAAGCTTTCAGGACTATCTAGGTTCCCTCGGCTTGCTAATGGCCAGCTCACATCTCCCTTTGAAGCACTGGGGTTCTGCACTTTCCTTCCTATGGAAAAGAACTGTCCTTCTTGTCCAAAGCCCAATAGACAAAAGTGGGGTTTGGCCTCCCAAATTCTGTCTCTCCAAGGATTCTTCCCTGACAACAGATCTTGCTGCCTTGGCCTCCTTGGGGTTGCCTCTAATCAGCCTTTGGAACACTGGGGCTCTGTCCTTTCCTTCTTATGGAGAACTGTCATTCCAGACCAGGAACCCGTAGCTGAAATGGAATTCCACACCCAAAACTCCCCATATATCCAAACACTGCTTTCAGACAAAAGCTGCAAGGACAGACAGGTCTTGCTGGCCTTGGCCTCTGGTGACTGCTTCTCATCTACCATCAAACCCTGGGGTTCTGTGGTTTCCTTTCTATAGAAAAGAACTGTCCCTCTTGTCCAGGTGCTCTTGGCCTCAAGCACTTGAGCACTCTATAGGGACACAGGAGCTCTGTGCTTAGTGGGGTGGAGACTGAGGACATCGGAGGAGAGCCCTGGGAGGGACTGAAGAGTGGTTTCAGAGATGGTGGATCCTTTTGACATAGTAGAAAACAGCCAGAGAAAGAAAGAATTAATTCCAAAGGCACCTGGGGAGGTCCAGACTGGAAACCAGGAGAAAGGAATTTCCCTGCCAGGGCAGGGCTGTGGTGCAGCATGTCCCCCAGCAGGAGCCTGGAGCAGCCCAAGGCCTTGTGTGGGCAGGCAGAGGCAGGTAGGAGGCAGAGCTGTCAGCAAAGGAAGGGCCCAGCCAGGTGGGGCAGCCGGGGGATGCCGACAGCCTGCAGGGACAGAGGCGCAGGGCAGGGATACCGTAGGACAGCCTGGGCTGCACAGGGCACAGGGATGGGCAGCAGCTGCAAGACAGCCCTGACAGAGCCAGCTTGGGCAGCACTTTGGCCATGGCAGACACAAAGAGCACCAAAGCCCCAGAGGGTCATTAAAGTCCTTGTGCTGTGTCTGTGCTGCTGAGCTGGGCTGGGCTCCTGGCCCAGAGGCAGCTCCTGGCAAGGGCAGCAGAGCTGCAGAGAGACAGCTCTGGCCAGGAGCAGCTCCTGTGCACAGCCCAGCAGGGCTGGGGCACTGCCAGGGCCCCTCAGGGACACCAGCAGGGCACAGACAGAGATCCCAGGGGCTCAGCACTGGCAGGGGCTGTGGCATGTCCCAGAGGGGGCTGTGTCACAGCAGCACCTCTGTGGCTGTGTCATGGAGGCACAGAGCAGCTGTGATGTCAGCATGGGGCTGTGTGACAGTACAGAGTGGGCTGTGTGAGGTCACAAATTGGGCTATGGCATCACAGAGTTTGTTGTGTAAGGTCATTGAGCAGCTACAGCAACATAGTGGGGATTCTGTGACATCACAGAGAAGGCTGTGACATCATGGCATGGTTGTGTGACATCATAGAGATGGCTGTGAGGTCAAAGTGTGTGCTGTGACCTTACAGAGTGTCAGTATGACATCACAGAGAGGGCTTTGTGGCATCACTGAGGGGGTTGTGACATCAAACAGCTGTCTGTGACATCCTAGTATGAGGTCATAGAGCAGATCCTGCGTTCATAGAGGGTGGCTCTGTGACATAAGAGAGTGGGTTGTGACATCACTGGCTGGCTGTGTAACACTGTCCTAGGGTGACATTATGATGCTTGTATCCCCATTCATGTGTTCTGTTAATGGTGGATATTATGTTCTGTACCTTTAAGACCGGCTCTGAAGAGGGAAAGTTTTCTTTTAGTTTTCTTATCAGCCTGGCGGGACACAGAGACTGCAGCTTTTGCTTTTGCTGCTTTTGCTTTTTGCTTTTGCTCTCTCGCTCTTGCTTGCTTCGCTTCTGCTTGCTTTTGCTCTTTAGCTAGTTCAGCTAAACTGTGTCCCCTCACAGTTCCCCCCAGAGCAGTCCAACCCTGCTCGTGCACAGCGGGGTCCCCTGTCCCCCGTCCCCCCCAGTCCCCCCGCCCCCGGCGCTGCAGCCTCCCCTAGAGGATGTTCCACGAGATCGACCCCAGAGCCTGACACGGGGACAGGGGGCCGGGGCCCTGGGGGTGGCACAGGGGGACAGGGACCCTCCGGCAGCGTCCCCATGTCCCCCAGGGCCAGAGCCTGGGCCAGGGCTCCTTCACCCTGGTACCAACGAGGCCTTGAGAGTGCTGAAAAAATCCCCAGCAAGGAATCAGCAAAAAACCAGATTTAATATTAAGGGACAGCAGCACAAAGTTCCTTGGCAAGGGTCACTCTGCTCCTGACTGGACACTTCAGGCACACCAAGGAAACAGAGCAACAACAAAACCAAACCAAATCCAGGCAAGGAAAACAGAAATGAGCTGAGAACTGTCCCTGTGTGTGTCTGTGACACAAGGACAGTGAGGGCAAGGATAAAAGGAATATGGCCTAAAGGTTCAAAGAGCTCAAACCTTACAGGACTTAACTTATACCTTAACTTTAACTGATACCATCAACTTCACAATTTAGCAGAAGAATAGCACTTAATAGTATTTAACCTAACTTCTTATCTATGACTTTGCAATTTAACAGAGGAATAAGGAATTAACAATCCTTAACTTAGATAATAATTTAAATTAAACTTAACAACTTAGAAAAAGAACAACTCTTAGGAGCATTTAACTTTACTTAGACCTTGTGACTTAACCTTACTGATCTTTCAATATCTGACTGACTCAGCTATCCAAGGCTCTGAAACCTTTCAGAGAGCAGCATTTCTGCCACATTTCCCCAGCACGGGCACTCCTGTGTGCACACAGACACAAAGAGTCAGTGCAAGGCACCTGGGAGAAATTCCCCTGAGGGCAGGAAATGCTCCCTGTGGATCCTTTGGCATCTCCCCAGCAGGTGAAGGGCTGAGCCTGGAGGAGTGGGGGGATTGGCCCAGGCTCCGTCGTTGTTGGGGATCCCCGAGTGCAGCAAACGGGAGAGTTCCCAGCTGGGAGAGGCCCCACTCAGAGGGAGTCACTGGCCCAGGAGAGCTCCAAGGGCTCCTTTTGGAGTGCTGTTTGCAGGGCCCCAAGAGAGGGGCTTCAGTCCCAGCAATGGTTCATCCTGGCCACCCCTGGCACCAACAGCTTTCTTTGGCAGTGTGAGAACAGGGATGTTGTGCCACTGAGGGAACAAAACCAGTTCCCAGGGCTGCTCCTCCAGAAAGCAGGAGCTGGTTGGGCAGCAGCAGTGCCTGGAGCAGACAGTGTTTGTGATGAGCTGCAGAGGAGCTGAGCCCAGGGGCTGTTGGCCAAGGCCGAGCCCCAAGGAGCATTTCTCAGCTGGCAGGGCAGCCTGAGAAGGGGAGGGGGGAATGCAGCAGCACAGGGCCCATGGAACCAAGGGACCATAGTGACACTGTGGGGCCCTGTGAGACCAAGGGACCATTGTGACGTGGCATTGCTGGGCCTCATGGAACCAAGGGGACCGTACTGACACTGTGTGACTTCTTGAAATGTAGGGATCATTGTGACACTGAGAGGCCGCATCAAACCAAGGGTCCATTGTGACACTGAGGGGCCTCATGGAACTGTGGAGACCATTGTGACACTTTGGGGTGTCATGGAACCAAGGGGCCATTGTGACACTGTGAGATGCCATGGAGCCAAAGGTTCATTGTGACATTGCAAGGCCTCATGAAGCAATGGAGACCCCATTAAGACTCTTGACAGCCTCATGGAACCAAGGGACCATTGTGACACTGAGGGGACTCATGAGATCATGGAGACCATTGTGACACTATGAGGTCCCATGGAATAAGCAAAGCATTGTGACACATTGAGGCCTTAGGGAACCAGTGAGACCATTGTGACCCTGGGGTCTCCACAGAACCAAGAGGACCATTGTGATACTGTGGGGCCTTGTGAAACCAAGAGGCCTTTGTGACACTGCAGGGCTGCATGGAACATTGGGGCCATGGTGACATTGTGGAACCCCATTGAACCAAAGGTTCATTGTGACACTGCAGGGCTGCATGGAACCAAAGCTCCAGGGTGACACAGAGGAGCCTCCTGTCATCGGTGGTCCATTGTGATCTTGTGGAGCCAAAGGAGACCATTGTGACATTGCAAACCCCCAGGGTCCAAAGGTTCATTGTGACATTGCAGGGCTCATGGAACAGAAGAGTCCTGTGACATTGTGGGGGCTGGGGAACCATGGAGATCATTGTGACACTGCAAGGCCTCATGGAATCACTGGGACCATTGTGGCGCTGCAAGGCCTTCTGGAACTTGGGGCTCTTTGCAACACTGTGGAACTCAATCAAACCAAAGGTCTGTTCTGACACTGCTGGACCCCATGGAATTAAGGTACCATTGTGACATTATGGGCCACCATAAATCCAAATGAATATGGTCTGGCTGGTTTGGCCTCCCTGGGACCACGTGACTAGTCCAGCTTACCATGGCATGTTGAGGTTCTCTTCTCATCTGCTGCTTAAACACTGGGGCTCTGCGCTTTCCTTCATATGGAAAAGAACTGTCCTTCTTGGCCAGATGCCCATGGCCAAATTTGGGTTCCACCTCCAAAATTGCCTGTTGTGACAGACTGGAGGAGATTGTTGGCTCAAAACAATCATTTCACGTCTGGGGGAGGAAGGGGCAGGTCCAGCCTTGCCCTGCCCTGGAACCCCAATCCCCCCAGAGCCTCTATCCCAGCCCAGCAGTGGCTGCCAGGCCCTGGCACAGCACAGGCAATGCTCCACAGCCACCTCTGCAGCCCCAGCCCAGCTCCTGAGAGACCAAATGAGCCCAAGCCCCACCTGGGGGAAGGGCCCAGGGAGACCAAGGGGTATTGAAGGCTGAGCACAAGGCAAGAACACATCTTGATTCTACCTCCTGTTGGAATTTCCAGCGGAACACTGCTGGAATCCAGGAGTTGGTAGCTGTGTGTGTGCTTCTCTAATTTTTTGGTTTTTTGTCTTTCTCTCTGTGTCTTCTTCTTCTGCTTCTGTCTTCTTGCAAATTTTGATTAACTTTAAATAGAACAGGCGAAAACTTGGTGAAGTTGAAGGGCCAAGTTAATGGTTTGAGAAGTGTTTTTTGTTGATTGGATATTGTATTTAACATTTTGCCAAAGTTTCTCTGATTTCCTAAATTTGCCAGTAAAGTTTATTTTGTTGCTTTGAGCCCCTGACAATCCCTTCTTGGTATTTCTCCAGCACATCCAACTCAGAGGATACAAACAACTGTAAATTCCTTGTAAATGTCTCCTTGAGAGAGTTGTTTGGGGGATGGGGGTCAGGGCTTGTCTGTGCTGCTTGGCCCAGCCCAGGCAGGGCTTTCCCAGCCACATCCCACACTCCATTGCCCAGCTGGAGCCGCTGGTGCCTCTGAGTTGTGCTGCCCCAGCCCCAGGGACGCTCTCCTTGTCTGCCCATTCCCCCACGGTCTCTGGGCAGGGATGGCCTCACTGGGGGCTGCTGACATCCTCAGCAACTTGGAGGCTGCTGCTGAATTTCACTGCTCCAGAGGCTTGTTCAGCCTTCAGATCTTCAGTGCAGGAATTCAGTGTCCCAGGGCTCATGAACATTCAGAGCACCTGCACAAGCCAAGCCTCTGGGAATCATTTGATTTTAATTTTCAAATCCTTTGTGGTTAAGTAATCTCAGTAGTGTATTGAAACTGAATACATGATATTTAAAAAGAGAGCGAGAAAATATTTTTTAGGTCCTGTTTAGTTTTGTTTTCCTGTTAATTCATTGATATGTGCAATCTCCAATTGACACTGAATCCAAGTACCTCCTCGTGCAGTTTGAATAGATATGAAAATCAAGACCCTTCATGGCTGACAATCAATCAGACTCTGTCCCTACCCCTATCGCACCATTTCCCCCATCCAAGCCCTGGCACTCAGAGCAGCCTTGTGCAAATCTGAGCTCCCTCCAGCCCAGGCTGCACCTGCAGCTTTCAGCTCCTTGGCTCCAACTCCCACCTGCTTTCTTTGCAGATGGAGCTGCCCGAGACACAGAGGGATGTTCATTTCTTGTCAGCCAACAAAGCCAAGGGAAGGTACAGCTCCATCAAATGCAAAAGTCATTCCTCTGCTGGATATTAAATCCACTTTGCACAGCAGACAGTCTCAGAGCAATGGAAAACACCTTCTGTGCCAAGCACAGGTCTCAAGGCCCCCCAAAGTCTCCCTGCCCCGATTCTGCCCAGATTTGCTCTTTGCACACACGAGTCGCAGGCTGAAGTCAGGAGCTCCCTCCATGCCCAGAGGGAGGAAAAGAGAGAAAGGGGATGAAGAGCTCTCCTGTGCAGAGCCAAGGTCCAAGTGCAGCCCCTGCAGTGGGGACCACAACTCATCAGGTTTGTGTCCTTTGGGCTCAGGGCCTGGTGACACTCAGAGGCACAGAAAGGTTTCTTGCCCACAAATAGAAGATGAACATTTGAACAGTTTAATAACCATCACAGCTCTTCCCTCAGCTCTCTGGGATGTCCCAGCAGCTTCTGACATGTTCACCATCCCCAAGGAATTTCTTACAGGAACAGTTTTAGACAGAGACATAAGCAAAGGTAATTCTCTGATACATATAAACAGAGTTAGGATGTTTATATGTTATGTGGAGTTGTATATGTAATATGTCAAGTTCAAATATATACCACTAATGTGGTATATATTTGAACTTCAGAAAGATTGGAAACTAGCTGAAGCTCAAAGCATGAAACCAGTCATTTCAGAGGCACTTGAATGACCAGAGAGCACCTGGATGAGAAAATCTGGAAGCGATGGAAAGGACATAGATCCAGTTGCTCTAAATTAAGAGATATTAGACATGGACATTTAAACAGGAGAGCAAGAAACACATGAAGGAGGTGGGGTCATTAAATATTACAGTCAATGTCAGTGGCAAAGGTAGAAGGGAAGATGAGTATTTCTTCTTCTGCCATCAGTAGAAGAAGGAAATTCCTGTTCCTGCTGGGAAAAGTTTGCTGTTTCTTAAAAGTACTCAAGTGACCCAGATAATAAAGATTTGCTTGTATATTATAAAACTAGCAGGTATTAAAACCTGTGCCCCTTTCCAGGCTGACATCAGCTGTGTGCCCATGAACAGGCAGTGCCACTTGTGCCCTGAGGTGCCCAGCTGGGATTGGATCTCTCCCAGAGCACCTGAGGGAGAGCAGAGCACCTTGCAAGCTGCAGGTCCCTGACAGCCCCGCAGGGCTCCTGTCCCTTCAACATCTGCTCTGCTCCAGTCTGAAACAGGGCCCAGCATGGTGCTGGGATCATCAGAGAGCTGAGGTGTGTGCTGGAATTCAATGGCCTCCCCATCCCGCAGCAGCCCTGCATTTCCCTGCTGCAGCCTTGGTCTCCAGCCCAGCCATGGAGGCTCTTTGGGCTCTGGAGTGTTGCTGCAGCCCCCAAGGGCAGCTGAGCTCTGCCTTTGGCACAGTCAGGCCTGGCCAGCGCAGGCCATGCTCAGCAATTGCTTGTGTGTGCCTGGCCTTGCTGTCAGCCCCGTGAGCGGCTGCGTGGCCCCTTTGTGGCCCTGTGCTGGCCCAGCCATGGTGGCCCAGCCCCTGTGCAGGCCCAGCCCAGGCCAGGAGCATTGCGGCTGGGAACGGCCCCTGTGCCGTGGTGCCCACAGCAGCCTTGGGGCTCTGTGCCCCATGGCCTCCCTGCTGGGCAGCCTCTGCCAGCTCCTGCAGAGCCCGTGGCACCTGTGGGGCTGCACAGACAGCCCTGCCCCGGGCTCTGCCGGCCTCTGGGCCAGCAGAGAGGCAGCCAGGGCTGGCCATGGCCGGGAACAGGCCCTGAGCCCCGCAGGAGGATGGAGCTGGGCCACAGCCAAACTCAGCCCAGGCCAAAGCTGGGCTCAGCAGCCAGGGCTGCCAACGCATGGGCACAGACGCTGGCACTGACAAATGTCCTGGGCCCCCTCCCTGCTCTGTCCATGCCACCAAGGGCACAGAGCAGCCTCCTCTCTGGGCCACTTGCCTGTTTGCAATGCCTTGCACAGGCGCTGGCCCTGCCCCACAAGGCCTGGCCTGAGTCCTGCCCCTGCACGCTCAGCCAGGCTGAGATGGACACTGATGGTTTCTGGGCCAGGCTCTCTGAGCCCAGCCCTGCTCTCTGCAAGCTCTGCCAGCTGCTCTGAGCTCTGGGCAGCACCAAGGGCCTCTCTGAGCCCAGCCCAGCCCAGCCGGCTCTGGCCCCACAGCTCTGCTCAGGCCAGGCTGCTCTGGGCACTGGCCCCACGGCCTCAGCCCCTGCCAAGGGCACAGCAGCAGCTGCAGCTGCCACAGGACTCAGCCCCAGCCATGGGGGAAGGTGCTTGGCCAAGGCCAAAGGAGGCTCCCTGGCTGCCCTGCTCCCCTGGGGCTGAGGTGCTGAGAGCTCTGCAGCCCCTGCTGCCATCCCATCTGCCCAGGGCAGCACAAGAGCCCCAGCCTTGGGGCCCTCAAGAGCTGCTCCTGCTCCAGGCCCAGGGCCCATGCCAAAGCTGGGACAGCAGCCACAAAGCTGTGCCCATTTCTGTTCACTGCTGCTCTGATGGGGATGGATCCTCAGCCACTGGGAGGTTGCTGATGAATTTTATTACTCCAGAGGCCTCTTCTTTCTTGAGCTCCTCAGTTCAGGAATTCAGTTAGAAAAGCTCATAAACATTTGCTCAAAACACCTGAGAAAAAAAGTCCTTGGGATTAACTTAAGTTTTCAATTCTTCTCTGGTTAAATAGACAGATTTCAGTAATTTGTTGAAAGTGAATATAATATGATGAAAAAATTTCAAAGAGGACTGTTTTGTCCAGTTTTCTTTTCCTTTTTATATCTTGATATCATCAATCCAATATATCAACATCCAATTGATATTGACCCCTAGCAACTGCTAATGCAGTGTGGAGAGATATGAAAATCAAGACCCTTTATGGCTGACAATCAATCACACTTTGTCCCCCCCACTCTCCCCACCATTTCCCCTATCCAGCCCCTGGCACTCCTATGGATCAGGAATGGTGTGGCCAGCAGGGACAGGGTAGTGATTGTTGCCCTGTGCTCAGCACTGCTTGGGCAGCTCCTCGAGTGCTGTGTCCAATTCTGGGCCCCCAATTTAGGAAGGACATGGAGGGGCTGGAGCGTGTCCAGAGAAGGTAAACAAGGCTGGTCAGGGGTCTGGAGCACAAGTCCTGTGAGTAGCAGCTGAGGGAGCTGGGGTTGTTTATCCTGGAGAAGAGGAGGCTCAGGGGAGACCTCATCACTCTCTACAACTCCCTGAAAGGAGGGTGCAGCCAGGTGGGGGTCGGGCTCTTTTCCCAGGGAACAGCGACAGGACAAGAGGACACAGCCTTCACCTGCACCAGGGGATGTTTAGGCTGGATATTAGGAAATATTCTCCACACAAAGGGTGATTGGGCATTGGAATGGGCTGCTCAGGGAGGTGGGTGAGTCACCATCCCTGGAAGTGCTTAAGGAAAGACTGGATGTGGCACTCAGTGCCATAGCCTGGGTGACAAGGTGGTTTTGGGTGCCAGGTTGGACTTGATGCTCTCCAAGGTCATTTCCAGCCTGGTTGATTCTCTGATGATTGTTACACTGCAGGGCCCTGGGGAAGCAAGGGGCCATTGTGACACTGCGGGGCCTGGTGGCACCAAGAGGACCATGGTGACACTGTGTGCGACATGGCAGCCCAGAGCCAAGGGGCCATGGTGACACTGTGGGGCTGGATGGAAGCAAGGAGTCCATGGTGACAGTCTGGGTCCTGCTGGAACCACAGAGGCCACTGTGACACTGCAGGGCCTTGTGGAACCAAGGGGCCATTGTGCCACTGCAGAGCCAAGGAGACCCTTGGGGGAGCCTAGGGACAATGAAATCAAGGAGCCATTGCTGCATTGCAAGGACTCTGGGAACTGAGGGAACAATTGTGACACTGTGGTGCCCCATGGAACCAAGAGTCCCCGGTGACACTGCAGGATCTTGTGTCACCAGGGCTCCATTGTGACACAGCAGCACCAAGGAATTCATTGTGGCACTCTGAGGCCTCGTGGAACCGAGAGGCCACTGAGACCCTGCAGGGCCCTGTGGAACCATGCAGAGCATGGTGACACAGCAGGACCTGGTGTCATGATGGGGCCATTGTGACACTGCAGAGCCCCATGGAACCAAGGGGCCAGGGCTGCCCCTCAGGGACTCCTGGAATGAAGGAAACATGTTTGACACCGTGGGGGCCCTTGGGACCAAGAGGCCATTGTGACACTGTGGAACCAAGGAGAGCATTGCTGCACTGCCAGACCTCATGGAACCAAGGATCCATTGTGACACTGCAGGGCCCAAGGAACCAAGGGACTTTGTGACACCAAGGGGTCCCATGGAACCAAAGGGACATTGTGACACTGGGAGGCCTCATGGATCATGGAGACCATTGGAACACTCTGGGGCCTCATGGAACCATGGTGACACTTAAGTTGGCTGGGAGTGTGGATCTGCTGGAGGGTGGGAGGGCTCTGCACAGGGCCCTGGACAGGCTGGATCCAGGGCCCAAATCCAGCAATGTGAGGTTTAACAAGTCCAAGTGCCGGGTCCTGCAGCAGTACAGGCTGGGGACACCCCCCGCCCCCAGGAGAGAGAGAGAGAGAGAGAGCTGGTGCCTGTGCCTGTGCCACCTTGAAATTTGATAGCAGCCAGCTGAGAAGAAGAAGGCGGGGATGGGGGCGGGGGATGGGGGCGGGGGGCAGTGCAGTGAGAAGGGCAGTGTGGGAGTTCTGGACAGGCAGAGCCTGAGATTTTTAACCCTTTTCTTGAATGATGGAAACTTTACAAACACTGATCCTCCTGGTGTTGAATGAGAAGACAGATAGAGATGAGATAAGAGGAAATGGGCCACCAGAGAAGTGGAGAAGAATCTTAGATTGGAAGAGATTATGGAGTGGCTTTAGCTGGACTTTTCATGTATAGCCATGGGACAGAACCATGTTCCTTGTGATACAGAGACTGCATCCAGGGGGAGGCAATGGCTTGGAGCCAAGAGGGTTCAGTGTTGGTACCCCTCAGCCCCAGGGGGTGAATTTGGGTGGGACAGGTGTCCCAAAGGTGAGACTGTGCTCTTTTTGGAACAGGACAAAGCATCCTTAAAAGGACGACGCTAGAAGCAACTCTGGTCCATGTGCAGTGGTGAGAGCACTGGGCATGGAAGGAAGAGGTCACGATGGCAAATGTTCTCTGGGCGGTGCCACGAGTCACAGGAAACACACGAGGTCGCAACTGTGTTTCCAGGGGAAGCCTATGGTACAAGAAGGACTCCTCTCCTCTTGATGAACTGAGAATTGATTATCTGAAGGGTGGTGATGGACTGAGAGTTGGTGATCTGAGGGATGGATGTATTGGAAATTTGGTGGGGAGGAGGAGGACATCTATTTGTGAACTTTTCATTTTCCTTGTGTGTTTCTTTTTTTCCCTTTCCCATGTAGTTTAGTTAATAATTTTTTTTTTCTAAGTGGGAGCCTGCTTTGCTTATTCCTGGTCACATCTCACAGCAGAAACATGGGAGAGGATATTCTCATGGGGGCACTGGCATTGTTCCAGTGTCAAACCATGACAGGCCACAACAACCCCAGCAGCACTACAGGCTGGGGACAGAGTGGTTGGAGAGCAGCCAGGCAGAAAGGGAGCTGCAGGGACTGGTGGACAGCAGGCTGGACATGAGGCAGCAGTGTGCCCAGGTGGGCAAGAAGGCCAATGGCTCCTGGCCTGGATCAGGAATGGTGTGGCCAGCAGGAGCAGGGCAGGGATTCTTCCCCTGTGCTGGGCACTGCTTGGGCAGCACCTCGAGTGCTGTGTCCAGTTCTAGACCCCTTGGGGTGGGCATTAGAAAGAAATATATACCAGGAAGAGTAAAGAAAGCAAAGGTGGCACAAAGGAAATGCTCAGGGCAGTTTGGGGGTGGCTGCCAGGCAGCCCTGGCTCTGAGCAACAGCGTCTGCAGTGGCACAGGAAACTCCCAGCTGATGGGAACAAACTTTCTGGCTGAGTGCAGAGGCCAGGACAAAGCTGAGTGGTTTCCCTGGTGTCCCGCAGGCCTTGCTGGCCCCAGGGGCTGATGGCATTTGTGCTCCCTCAGGTTCATGTCCCCACAGCAACAGCATGGGGGTGCTGGCCCTGCTGTGTGCAATGCAAACAGGGGCTGCTGAGGCAGTGCTGCCGTGTCTGTGCCTGCAAGGATGGGGCACCTGTGTGAGCTGGGGGAGAGGCCAGGGCTGCAGAGGGGGGATGTTGTTGGCAGCTGCATGAGGACGCTCTGGGACGCTGCCCTGGGCTGTGCAGCGCACTGGGCATGGATCAGCCCCTGCTCTGCTGCTCCTTCCCGTCTGGCCCAGGGCCCTTGCAGAGCCCCAGCCATGCTGTTTGCCCCCAGCCTGCCCACAGCCAGCCTGGGGCTGCTGACGGGGGTTTCTGTGCTGAGCATTGGCCTGGCCGTGTTCTTGAGAGAGCCTGGGCAAGGAGCCTGGAGCCCCCAGGGCCTGGCCTGAGGCGTCAGCGCTGCCCCAGCAGTGCCCATGGCCTGTCCCTGCTGCAGCCCCGGCACTGCCACCCCCAGGGCTGTGCCCGGCCCCGAGAGCACTCAGGCCCTGCAGCAACACCAGGGCCACCAGGGCAGCGGGGCAGGGCCACGGCAGCAGCACTGGCAACACCAAGTGCTGCTGCTGCTGCTGCTGCTGGGCACAGCTGCTGGGCCAGCACTGATCTGCCCCAGCTCTGCACACAGACATTGCTGCTGCAGCTCCAGAGAAGGCAACACAAGGGCATCTCTGCAGAAAACTCTGCTGGGACATCCTTTAGTTACTTTAAAGCCACCAAGAGTGCAGCCCCTCATTGACACAGTCTGTGGCCACAGGGAAGGTGGAGAGAAAGAGAATGAGAAATAGCACAAAAAGTGACATTTCTCTGTGGACAATATGGAAAACCTAAACCAAAGGAAAAAAACCCCAGAATCAAACTAAAAGGAAGTATAGAAGATGACTTTTATTTCAATTGATTTAGAGAAACTGTCCAGCAGTTTAATATTTGTGAAACCATCCAGTCATCAGTCTCCACACTGCAGCCTTGAGCTCCTGGTTCCTCAGGCTGTAGATGAGGGGGTTCAGGGCTGGAGGCACCACCGAGTACAGAACTGACAGGGCCAGATCCAGGGATGGGGAGAAGATGGAGGGGGGCTTCAGGTAGGCAAACAATGCAGTGCTTACAAACAGGGAGAGCACAGCCAGGTGAGGGAGGCAGGTGGAAAAGGCTTTGTGCCGTCCCTGCTCAGAGGGGATCCTCAGCACGGCCCTGAAGATCTGCACATAGGAGAAAACAATGAACACAAAACATCCGAGTCCTAAACAGGTACTAACACCAAGAAGCCCAAGTTCCCTGAGATAGGATTTAGAGCAGGAGAGTTTGAGGATCTGTGGGATTTCACAGAAGAACTGGCCCAGGGCATTGCCATGGCACAGGGGCAGGGAAAATGTATTGGCCGTGTGCAGCAGTGAATAGAGAAAGGCACTGGCCCAGGCAGCTGCTGCCATGTGGGCACAAGCTCTGCTGCCCAGGAGGGTCCCGTAGTGCAGGGGTTTGCAGATGGACACGTAGCGGTCGTAGCACATGATGGTCAGGAGGCAAAACTCTGCTGAGATGAAGAACATAAAGAAAAAGAGCTGTGCAGCACATGCAGTGTAGGAGATGTTGCTGGTGTCCCAGAGGGAATTGTGCATGGCTTTGGGGACAGTGGTGCAGATGGAGCCCAGGTCAGCGAGGGCCAGGTTGAGCAGGAAGAAGAACATGGGCGTGTGCAGGTGGTGGCCGCAGGCTACGGCGCTGATGATGAGGCCGTTGCCCAGGAGGGCAGCCAGGGAGATGCCCAGCAAGAGGCAGAAGTGCAGGAGCTGCAGCTGCCACGTGTCTGCCAATGCCAGCAGCAGGAAGTGCCTGATGCAGCTGCTGTTGGACATTTGTTCTGTCTTGGCATGGGGATCTGTAAAAAAAGTAATCATGGAATAGTTGGGTTTGGAGAGGACTTGAAATATCCCAGCACAGGCTGGGGGCACTTTCCCCCCACTGCCTGCCCAGGGCACTGCTGCCTGGAGCTGTCCCTGCCAGCAGCTGCTTCCCTGTGCCCAGGGCTGGGCCCTGCCAGTGCTGCCAGAGCCCAGCCCAGCCCTGGGGGCTCAGCTCTGCCCTGCAGAGCCCTCCCAGCTCAGGCACTGCCCAGGGGCAGCTCTGGCTCTGCAGGCTCTAATGGCAACGTCAGAGCAACCCTGAGGAGGCTGGAAAAGCAAAACAGATGTTGCCTTAAGGGACCCTGTGCTCATCTCAGTAACTGCCCAGTTTATTCAGATATAAGAGAAATGGTTTTTATTTTTTACTGCCTGAAATCAGAGATGAATATCTATGTGCTATTTCACATCCAGGCAACCCAGAGCAGTAAAATAAAAAGCAGGATTTTCCCTTTTATGCAGCCCCTGCCTTACTGTGCTCCCTGTATAATCTACCTGAAAATGTTCTGCAGTTAAATGCCATGCTGGAAGCACTCCTGAACAATGCAGCATCCTCCCCACACAAGGAGAACACTCCCAAGCCTCACCAGCTGTCTCCTGCCACCCAGATCTTGTCCCCCAGTGCTGGGAGCAGCTGCCAGGGCTGGCTGAGAGCTGTCCCTGGCAGGCAGCAGAGTCCCTGCCCCAGCACAGCGCCCTGGGCTGCAGGACCCTGCTCTGCAGGACAGCCCTGGGCACCCCTGGCTGCTCTGCACAAGAGACAAGCAGAGAATGTACTCACAGGCTCTGCAGGCATTGGCATGTTCCAGCTGCAGGAGATGGCTCCAGGAGCTGCAGCTGCACTGTCCTGCAGCCAGAGGTTCCTGTGCCAAGGGCTGGCAGTGATTGTGCCCCAGGCACTTCTCAGCCCCTTCCCAGCCCTGACTGACTGAAGCTCTCTGTGCCTCTGGGCTGTGCCCGGGCTGGCTGCAGGCAGTGCCCCAGCCCTGCTGGGCTGGCAGAAGAGCTGCTCATCCAGAGAAATGTGCTTTTGAAGCTCTTCTTGGTCAGCAGGAGCTGCCTCTGTGCCAGGAGCCCAGCCCAGCTCAGCAGCACAGACACAGCACAAGGACTTTAATCAGCCTCTGGGGCTTTGTGCTCAGGCCCTGAACATCAGTCCCTGAGAGGGAGCTGAAGAAACCTCTCCAGAACTCCAAGGCAGAATCCAACTCCAAACTTTCTTGGACTTTTAATTGGTCCCACCGAGGGACAGGACTGAGCAAGTGTCCCCAGGCCCCAGGCAGAGCAGAGAACTGCAGGCAGTGATGACAGGTGGGGACAAAGAGAAGCCAAGTCTTGGTGCCCTGGGGCACAGCAGGGTCTGTGCCAGCAAGGGCTGGGAGGAGACACCTTGTCCTGAGGCCCTGGGGCCTCCTGGCACAGCCCCAGCCAGGCTGGGCACTGTCAGCCCCTTGTGCTGCCCTCAGCATCCCCCCCTAGCCCACATCCCAGTGGCCTCAAGGATCTGCTGCAAGGAGTCCCTGGGGAGCCTTGCTCAGCAATGGCCCTGGGGACTCCTTCATGCTCCCTGCAGGGACTGCAGGTTTTTCAAAGGACTTTGGCTTTGGCTTTTGCCTTGGACTCTCTGAGAGCTTTGTGCAATCGTGGCCTCCAATTATCTGCTGTAATTAGTCCCTGGAGAGCCCTTGTCAGTAACAACACTCAGTGGGGATCATTAATGTTTCAGGGTACTTGAGTTATTTTAAGGTCCTTGGTGTTTCCCTTTTGATACAGACTCTGTGAGAGGTTTGTGCAATCATGGCCCCAATTATCTGCTTTAACGAGTCCCTGGAGAGCTTTGTACTCACACTCAGTGGGGCTCATTAATGCCTTGAGATACTCAAGGTTTTTCAGGTACTTTATGGATTTAAGAATACTTTTAGGTACTTTTAAGGATTTTCCTTCCCACACTGAGTCTCTGGGAGGTTTTTGGGCCATCCTGGCCTCCAATTCTCTCCTCCAAGGAGTCCATGAGTAGCCTTTGTTGGGTATCTTCCCCCTTTCTGTTTTAACACAAAGATGGAACTGAAAGTATTTTGTAAGACTTTCTAAAAGCATCCAAATAAATATGGGACAATTAACAATACAACAACAACCAATAAGAGAATTATAAGTTCTGTTTCAGCTCGACATCATCCAACCCTTTAGTCCCTTGGATTGGAAGAGTTTATTGAACCAGTCTTTGTTTTCCACTTGAAGCTTCTTGAACCCTTCCTTCAGTACCTGAATGCTCTTGTGGATTGACTCGCTGTGGCTGGAGAGGTTCATGCAGCACATGCCCTCAGAGTCTACACAGCCATGCCCATGTGCCCAGAGTAAAAACTCTATCGCTGTTCTGCAAGGTGGCGTGTCTGATGGTCTCTGTGTCTGAGAGCAGCCACTCAATGTGAGGGAGGCAGCATTGGTTTGCTTACTTAACAGGCACCCAGGATGGTCTGATTGTCCTAAAGCTTTAGCTGCAGCCACCCAAGGTAGTCCAAATTGGGGGTGCTACCATCTGACACCTGGATTAAAGTTTTCAATGCCATCTCTTTGATATCATCCAATACTTCTCTGGGGATACCTGCTGCTTGATCATCTGGTAGGCTGTGTTGTCCTTCTCCAGCTAGATGGTTGATTGTCAATTCCACCCTTGCCTCATTATTAGCATAGTCTGCTATTAATTGATTTAGTAAACACTTCCATCCCCCTTCCCACAGGGTGTATTCTGTAGGTGACAACAACATGGTCATAATATATTTTAAATCATAGGGGGTTAAGACATGTGCTGTAAACATGGCCCTCATTAGGCCATTAAAACAAGGTAAGTCCTTCCTATGATCTTTAGCTGCCCTACACAGATCCTTGATTTCCCCGTAAACCAATGGTTGATACCTGGGATTCTGCCTCCTTCTTTCATAACATACGGGGGCAATAAGTAATTTCGAGACTATTTGCAGGTCTTCTTCCTTTCACAGGGATATTCTGGGATTGAGGGGCGAGGTGGCTCTGGGGAATCCAAACTGTCTTCTGGGGAGGAAGAATAACTTGGAGCAAAAACATTCAGATTAGAAATAGTGTGACAGTTGGGCTTAGTATCGTTGACCATGGGGTTATATTGTTGCCAGAGGGTGAGGCAAAGGGCGCTGCCATTTTGTCAGGTGTTGGGGAGAAAGGGCCTTGATTTAGGATGGCGGACTTCCAGGCTGGTCTTCTGGAGCATGGCCCAGGGTGGAGGTGGAATGATTGACAGTGGGGGCGTGACCCGCAGTTGTGGGGGTGGAGTCTGGAGGTTCGTTCAGGGTGGAAGAGAAGGCTGTGATAGCAGGAAGTGGAGGAGCCAAGATGGAGGGAGGATGGTTGGGCTCCCGAGCCACATTCAGGCTCCTTCCATCTTGAGTCTCCAGGGCATGATGCTCCAAGACAGCATGGCCGTTGCCATCTTGGACCATCGTGGAAGGTCTGAGAAAGGCAGGTTTGAGGGGAGGTCCCGGGTTAGGAGTGACCAACGGATTGAGTTTTCAACCCACTGCTTTCTGGTGAAGGGTGGTGTGGTAGATGGGGAGCATGGGGGCTGAAATGGGGTCCCTTTTGATTGAAAGTTGTACAGTTAACTCTCATGAGTCCCAAAATTCAGTGGTATGGATTTCATCAGGAAAGGCCTCTGGAAAATTTTTAATGATCCACCTCATAATTGATTTTAATTTCTTCTTTGAAAATATTTGGTCATGATCAGTGAGAATTACTTAAAGCATCCATATATGCTTCTTTCTACTTTGGACATCTGGCTTCCCATTTTTCTCTTTCTCTGCCTTATGGGGAAGAGCCACCGGAGGACCCCAAATCAATTATGGGACATGGGTGCTTATTGTACAAACACAGTGGCAAAATGGGCAATAAATGTCTTGCATTTCCCCAAACCCACCGGCAATCCTATGCAGGTGAAACCTTCGTTGTCCCTGCCGATCCTGGGCAAGGTCCCTCAAAGCAACGATGAATCCGCTGGGCCGGGCACAATCCAAAATCCCGGGGAGCGCTGGCCTATCCATCAGCCAACCCCAGCTGACGTGACTGACACAAGGAGCCCTGAGTGTCATGGTCCCTGTTTGGGCGCCAAAGATCACAGTGAAGGTGGCTGTGACAAACCTCTCTGGTTCCCTGACTTCACGGCGAGGGTGGCAAAAATGAAAAGGGGCAGGATCAATGGAGTTGTTTAAAAGGAACTTTAATGACAGGGTGAAAAATAATAAACATGGAGAAGTCGAGAACAGTATGAGGGGCAGGATCCAAAGACCCGAGACAAAGGGGAAGAAACAACATGTACACTTGAGGGTAGAACACTCTGGAACAATAACCCAATAGGGGAAACAAGTAACCAATAGGGGAGTAGAACGTGGACAAGTTAGCATAGCAACACTAAAGGCTTATGGGGGAACTCTCAAGCTCACCCTAAGTTAAACAAATGATTCCCAGGGCTTGAAACTCATCCCCAATTCTTTCAGAGTTAAATCTGTCTCACTCTGAGTTACAGCTGGGCTAACTCCCACATTGCTGATTTGCTCTGGCCCCTTGGGACCATGCGGCCCAGCAGAGCCACAGGGATGTCCTTGGTTCCATGAGGCTCCGCAGTATCACAATGGTCCCATGGATCCATGGTGCTCTGCAGTGTCACAATGGCCCCTTCATTTCACAAGGCTCCCAAGTGTCACATTGGTCTCCATAGGAAGGAAACCACGGAGCCCCCATGTTTCAGGAGCTGATGAATGGCAACCACCAGAGGCCAAGGCAAGCCTGACCTGTCTTTCCTGGCAGGTTTGCTTGGAGCAACCCTTGGATATTTGAAATTATGAATGCGGAGTCCTAATTTAAAATATTTGTGCCTAGAGAAGAGGGATGGGTTTTTTTTTTTTTTTCATAAAAACAAAAGCAGAGAGCCCATTCCAGTGTTTGGAAAATAGGTGAGTGTCATGGTTTGACACTGGCACAATGCCAGTGCCCCCATGAAGATACCCTCTCCTTGGTTTCTGCTGTGAGATGTGACCAGGAATAAGCAAAGCAGGCTCCTACTTAGGGAAGAAAGAAAACAAAACCTTATTAACCACACTACAAGTATAGATAAAAAGGAACACACACAGGGAAAATGAAAACCTTACAAATACATTTCCTCCTCCCCCCACCAAATTTCCAACACAATACATCTATTCCCCAAATCACCAACTCTCGGTCCAGCACCACCCTTCAGACAATCAATCCTCAGTTCATCCAGAGGAGAGGAGTCCTTCTTTTACCATGGGCTTCCCCTGGAAACACAGCTGAAGCCTCGTGTGTTTCCGTGTCACTCGTGGCACCGCCCGGAGTACATCTGCCGTTGTGACCTCTTCCTTTCATGTCCAGTGCTCTCACCACTGAACACGGACCAGAGCTGCTTCTAGGGTTGTCTTTTTTTAAGGATGCTCTGTCCCGATCCAAAAAAGGCACAGTCTCTCCTTTGGGACACCTGTCCCCACAATCTCTCCTTTGGGACACCTGTCCCTCCCATATTTTTTCACCCCCTGGGGCCGAGGGGCACCAACACTGAACCCTCTTGGTTCTGAGGCATTGCCTCCCCCTAGATGCAGTCTCTGTATCACAAGGAACATGGTTCTGTCCATGGCTGTATAAAAAGAGTCCAGCAAAAGCCACTCCATCATCTCTTCCCACTAGGATTCTTCTCTACTCTTCTACTATCTCTTGCTCGCCCAGACCTCTCTCACACTTGCACATTTCTTTCTTCCATTTCCCATTCTATCTCTCTTCTAGGAGAGGCCAATGTTCTGTAAAGTTCTCATTCTCCAAAAAGGGGTTAAAAGCTCCTACAAGCGGCCGGCTGCACCCCCCCTTCTTCTCCGTCCCAGCCGTGCTGCCGGCACAGGCCCATGTTTATCCAGTTTCAAGGTTACAGTCCCAGGCAGCAGCTCTTTCTCTCTCTCTCTATGTCTCTCAGGGGGGGCTGCCCGATAACTCCCGGTGTCTCTCTCTCTCTCTCTCTTCCACCCTTCCACCCCCGGGCTCAGGCCTACCTCTCCTGGCCACATGGCTTTCCCCTCCCCCTGCCCAGCCAGCAGCTGGGCCGGGGCAGAGACCCGAACTCTTTCCCACTGGAAACCCAAGAGAGCCTCCCAGGGGAGAGCTCTGCTTTTAACCCCGTGTTCTCAGAGGCGGATCCAATGTCCTAATGGCCAGGTTAAATGCCAATATTAAAGCCTGAATATCCATTGGCCCAAAACATAGCATCCCAAAAAAACACATTTCCTGTCAAACCACCACATGGAGATAATTACAAACTGGCCAGAAGGTGAGAACTTTGGTCTGACTGATGAAGAGGAACAAGAAGCAGTGACACGGGCTGAAGAGGCTCCTCCATGTAACCAACTGCCCCCAGAGGAAACGCGCTACGCTCTTTTCACTGACGGTTCCTGTCGCATCTTAGGGATGAACCGGAAGTGGAAAGCAGCCGTATGGAGCCCCACACGACAGGTCACAGAGGCCACTGAAGGAGAAGGTGGATCAAGTCAACTTGCAGAACTCAAAGCTGTTCAGCTGGCCCTGGACATTGTAGAAAGAGAGAAGTGGCCGAAGCTCTACCTCTACACTGATTCATGGATGGTAGCCAATGCTCTGTGGGGATGGCTAGAGAGGTGGAATGAGCCCAACTGGCAGCGTAGAGGAAAGCCAATTTGGGCTGCTGAAGAGTGGAAAGACATTGCTACCAGGGTAGGGAGGCTACCTGTGAAGGTCCACCATGTAGATGCCCATGTCTCCAAGAGTAGAGCCAATGAGGAACACCAAAACAATGAGCAGGTAGACCAGGCAGCAAAGATAGGGGTGTCAAAGATAGACGTAGATTGGGAACACAAGGGAGAGTTATTCCTAGCTCGATGGGCCCATGATGCCTCAGGCCATCAGGGCAGAGATGCCACCTCTAAGTGGGCAAGAGACCGAGGGGTGGATTTAAGCATGGACAGCATTTCTCAGGTTATCCATGACTGTGAGACGTGTGCTGCCATCAAGCAGGCCAAGCGAGTGAAGCCCCTATGGTATGGTGGGCGATGGTCCAAGTACAAGTATGGGGAGGCCTGGCAGATTGACTCCATCACACTGCCTCAGACACGCCAGGGCAAGCGCTACCTGCTGACCATTGTGGAAGCCACCACTGGATGGTTGGAAACCCACCCTGTGTCTCATGCTATTGCCCGGAACACCATCCTGGGCCTTGAAAAGCAAATCCTGTGGAGACATGGCACCCCTGAGAGGATTGAGTCAGACAATGGGACTCATTTCAAGGACAGCCTTATCAACACCTGGCCTAGGGAACATGGCATTGAGTGGGTGTACCATATCCCCTACCATGCACCAGCTGCAGGCAAAGTGGAGAGGTACAATGGACTACTAAAAACACAGCTGAAAGCTTTGGGTGGGGGATCTTTCAAAAATTGGGAGCAGCATTTAGCAAAGGCCACCTGGTTAGTTAGCACCTGAAGTTCCACCAACCCAGCAGGTCCTGCCCAGTCTGAGTCCCTGAATATAACAGATGGAGATAAAGTCCCAGTGGTGCGTGTCAGAGGTTTGTTAGGGAAGACTGTGTGGATCAATTCTGCCTGGAGTACAGACAAACCCATTTGTGGGGTTGTCTTTTCTCAGGGACCAGGTTGCACATGGTGGATAATGCAAAGAGATGGAATAACACGATGTGTACCATAGGGAGATCTGATTGTGGGGTGAGAATGATATGCAATATCACTGTTCATTGGATGTTACTGCCATTGTCTGTACATTAAACCATACAAACATGAGACAGAAGGAAATGTGTAAGTGTTGAAGGTCTGGGCAAGTGGAAGATGGAGAAGGAAATATGCAAGTGTCGAAGGTCTGAGCAAGTGAAAGATGGAGCTTTGAGTGAGTAAAGTGAAAAGGGGAAATCCTGCAGCTCTGTAGCATAGGGCATGGATTCACTCGTCCAGTGTGGGGATGTGATGAGGGCATGATGGGTATTGCTTGTAATTTTTGGGAGAGCAGATGAAAATTTTGTGTGAATAAATGCATGATGTGTGGTAGTATGTTGATGATATGGGGAAAAGGGGTGGAATGTCCCAGCGTGACGTTATGATGCTTGTATCCCCATTCATGTGTTCTGTTAATGTTGGATATTATGTTCTGTACCTTTAAGACCGGCTCTGAAGAGGGAAAGTTTTGTTTTGGTTTTCTTATCAGCCTGGCGGGACACAGAGACTGCAGCTTTTGCTTTTTCTGCTTTTGCTTTGCTTTGCTCTCTCGCTCTTGCTTGCTTCGCTTCTGCTTGCTTTTGCTCATGAGCTAGTTTAGCTAAACTGTCCAATTTCTTCCTGGACTGTTTCTCCTTTCCTTTTTCTGACCATTTTGAACCTGCTGCGGACTGGGACCTGGGAAACACCAAGAATCTGCACCTTGTGGCCTGCAGCAGCTGCCCCAGCACCAGAGGGCCTGATAACAGAGCGACCACCCCCAGAGAGACTTTCTGAATTTGTCATCTTTTTTCAGAGCGGTGTCATCCGGTATTGTTCATTTTGTGTGCTGGGGGTGCTGTGCCTGTTAAATAAACAGGTTCTTTCCACTCCTCTCCGAGGAATCCTTCCCAAACCGGTTGGGGGGAGGGGCCGTGTGGGTTTGCTTACTGGAGGGGCCCTAATTTGGAAATTCTCCTCCAAATTTGCCCTAAACCATGACATCTGCCCATTCCCCCAAAGTCTCTGGGCAGAGATGGCCTCAATGGGGGCTGCTGACATCCTCAGCAACTTGGAGGCCGTTGCTGAATTTTCCTGCTCCAGAGGCTTGTTCAGCCTTCAGCTCTTCAGTGCAGGAATTCAGTGTCCCAGGCCCTTAACAAGCCAAGACTCTGGGAGTAATTTGATTTTAATTTTCAAATCCTTTGTAGTTAATTTGACAGATTTCAGTAGTGTATTCAAACTGAATAAATTCTATTTTAAAAGACACCGAGAAAAGAATTTTTAGGTCCTATTTAGGTTTTCTTTTCCTGTTGATATATTATTATGTGCAATCTCCAGTTGGCATTGAATCCAGGTACCTCCTTGTGCAGTTTGAATAGATAGGAAAATCAAGACCCTTCATGGCTGACAATCAATCAGACTCTGTCTCTACGCCCTCCCCACCATTTCCCTCATCCAACCCCTGGCACTCCGATGGATCAGGAATGGTGTGGCCAGCAGGAGCAGGGCAGGGATTCTTCCCCTGTGCTGGGCACTGGTTGGGCAGCACCTCGAGGTCTGTGTCCAGTTCTGGGCCCCCCAATTTAGGAAGGACCTGGAAGGGCTGGAGCATGTCCAAAGAAGGGTAACAAGGCTGGTGAGGGGTGTGGAACACAAGTCCTGTGAGGAGTGGCTGAGAGAGCTGGGGTTGTTTATCCTGGAGAAGAGGAGGCTCAGGGGAGAACTCATCACTCTCTACAATTCCCTGACAGGAGGGTGCAGCCAGGTGGGGGTCAGGCTCTTTTCCCAGGGAACAGTGACAGGACAAGAAGTTACAGCCTTCAGCTGCACCAGGTAAAGTTTAGGCTGGACAATAGGGAATATTCTTAAAACAAAGGGTGATTGGGCATTGGAATGGGCTGCCCAGGAAGGTGGGTGAGTCACCATCCCTGGAAGTGTTTAAAGAAAGACTGGATGTGGCACTCAGTGCCATGGTCTGGGTGACAAGGTGGTGTTGGGTGCCAGGTTGGACTTGATGCTCTCCAAGGTCTTTTCCAGCCTGGCTGATTCTCTGATGATTGTGACCCTGCAGGGCCCTGGGGAAACAAGGGGCCATTGTGACACTGCGGGGCCTGGTGGCACTAAGAGGACCATGGTGACACTGTGTACGACATGGCAGCCCAGAGCCAAGGGGCCATGGTGACAATGTGGGGCTGGATGGAAGCAAGGAGTCCATGGTGACAGTCTGGGTCCTGGTCCTGGTGGCACCACAGAGGCCACTGTGACCCTGCAGGGCCTTGTGGAACCATGCAGAGCATTGTGACAGAGCAGGACCTGGTGTCACGATGGGGCCATTGTGACACTGCAGGGCCCCATGGAACCAAGGGGCCAGTGCTGCTCCTCAGGGACTCCTGGAATGAAGGAAACATGTTTGACACCGTGGTGGCCCTTGGGACCAAGAGGCCATTGTGACACAGTGGAACCAAGGAGAGCATTGCTGCACTGCCAGACCTCATGGAACCAAGGATCCATTGTGACACTGCAGGGCCTTGGGAGACCAAGGATCCATTGTGACACTGCAGGGCACAAGGATCCAAAGGACTTTCTGACACCAAGGTTTCCCATGGAACCAAAGGGACATTGTGACACTGGGAGGTCTCATGGAGTCATGGAGACCATTGGGACACTCTGGGGCCTCATGGAACCATGGTGACACTTAAGTTGGCTGGGAGTGTGGATCTGCTGGAGGGTAGGAGGGCTCTGCACAGGGCCCTGGACAGGCTGGATCCAGGGCCCAAATCCAACAAGGTGAGGTTTAACAAGTCCCAGTGCCAGGTCCTGCACTTTGGCCACAACAACCTCTGCAGCACTACAGGCTGGGGACAGAGTGGCTGGAGAGCAGCCAGGCAGAAAGGGACCTGCAGGCACTGATGGACAGCAGGCTGGACATGAGCCAGCAGTGTGCCCAGGTGGGCAAGAAGGCCAATGGCTCCTGGCATGGATCAGGAATGGTGTGGCCAGGAGGAGCAGGGCAGGGATTCTTCCCCTGTGCTGGGCACTGCTTGGGCAGCACCTCAAATGCTGTGTCCAGTTCTAAACCCTTTGGGGTGGGCATTCGGGAGAAATTTGTAGCAGGAAGAGTAAAGAAAGCAAAGGAGAAGCCAAGGAAATGCTCAGGGCAGTTTGGGGGTGGCTGCCAGGCAGCCCTGGCTCTGAGCAACAGCGTCTGCAGTGGCACAGGAAACTCCCAGCTGATGGGAACAAACTTTCTGGCTGAGTGCAGAGGCCAGGACAAAGCTGAGTGGTTTCCCGGGTGTACCCCAGCCCTGGCTGGCCCCAGGGGCTGATGGCATTTGTGCTCCCTCAGGTTCATGTCCCCACAGCAACAGCATGGGGGTGCTGGCCCTGCTGTGTGCAATGCAAACAGGGGCTGCTGAGGCAGTGCTGCCGTGTCTGTGCCTGCAAGGATGGGGCACCTGTGTGAGCTGGGGGAGAGGCCAGGGCTGCAGAGGGGGGATGTTGTTGGCAGCTGCATGAGGACGCTCTGGGACGCTGCCCTGGGCTGTGCAGCACACTGGGCATGGATCAGCCCCTGCTCTGCTGCTCCTTCCCGTCTGCCCCAGGGCCCTTGCAGAGCCCCAGCCATGCTGTTTGCCCCCAGCCTGCCCACGGCCAGCCTGGGGCTGCTGACGGGGGTTTCTGTGCTGAGCATTGGCCTGGCCGTGTTCTTGAGAGAGCCTGGGCAAGGAGCCTGGAGCCCCCAGGGCCTGGCCTGAGGCGTCAGCGCTGCCCCAGCAGTGCCCATGGCCTGGCCCTGCTGCAGCCCCGGCACTGCCACCCCCAGGGCTGTGCCCGGCCCCGAGAGCACTCAGGCCCTGCAGCAACACCAGGGCCACCAGGGCAGCGGGGCAGGGCCACGGCAGCAGCACTGGCAACACCAAGTGCTGCTGCTGCTGCTGCTGCTGGGCACAGCTGCTGGGCCAGCACTGATCTGCCCCAGCTCTGCACACAGACATTGCTGCTGCAGCTCCAGAGAAGGAAACAAAAGGGCATCTCTGCAGAAAACTCTGCTGGGACATCCTTTAGTTCATTTAAAGCCACAGAGAGTGTTAGGAACATTAATCCACAAACACCAGAGTTTTATGTCCAAAATGGAGACAGGGGAGTCATTTCTAGCATTATTCGAATAAAGGGAGAAGACATGGGGAATTCCCTTGGGATCTCTTGAATTTTTACAGGATGCAGCCATCTTTTTTTGCTAATTTCCTGGCTGCATTTCCCTTCTCTCTTTCCATATTGGCTGAGGTACTTGATGGGTACAGACTCCCCGATAGGCCTGATACCAAAGATTTTCCAAAGATTTCCCTCTAATGTATAACCCTCCCTTTTACTTTTTAATTCTTATGGAATTTAGGGATTTTTCTTCCCATTGTTTTTTATATCTCTCAATCTCTAATTTCATTTATCAGCAAACGTAAAGTTTATTTGTAAAAGCAAATCTCTTTTTCCATTCATCAATCAGTGGAATCCTTCACGTTGTTTCTTTTATCTTCCAGAGCTAGTTTTATCTACCAGCAGACCCACAGATATTTTGTAAAGACAAATCCTCTATTCCTCTCAATAGCACAGCCCCTCATTGAGACAGTCTATGGCCACAGGGAAGGTGGAGAGAAACAAAATGAGAAATGGCCTAGAGGAATGATATGTCTTTGTTCAAAATCAGAAAAAAGTAAAACAAAAGAAAAAACCCCACAGCCAAAGCAATGAGAAGTATCCAATACTACTTCTATTGCAAGTGATTTCCAGAAATTGCCCAGCAGTTTAATGTTTCTGAAAGCATCCAGTCATCAGTCTCCACACTGCAGCCTTGAGCTCCTGGTTCCTCAGGCTGTAGATGAGGGGGTTCAGGGCTGGAGGCACCACTGAGTACAGAACTGACAGGGCCAGATCCAGGGATGGGGAGGACATGGAGGGGGGCTTCAGGTGAGCAAACGCTGCAGTGCTGAGGAACAGGGAGACCACGACCAGGTGAGGGAGGCAGGTGGAAAAGGCTTTGTGCCGTCCCTGCTCAGAGGGGATCCTCAGCACAGCCCCGAAGATCTGCACATAGGAGAAAACAATGAACACAAAGCAACCAAATGCCAAAAAGGCACCCACACCAAGAAGCCCCAGTTCCCTGAGGTAGGATTTGGCACAGGAGAGCTTGAGGATGTGTGGGATTTCACAGAAGAACTGGCCCAGGGCATTGCCATGGCACAGGGGCAGGGAAAATGTATTGGCTGTATGCAGCAGTGAATAGAGAAAGGCACTGGCCCAGGCAGCTGCTGCCATGTGGGCACAAGCTCTGCTGCCCAGGAGGGTCCCGTAGTGCAGGGGTTTGCAGATGGACACATAGCGGTCGTGGCACATGATGGTCAGGAGGGCAAACTCTGCTACAATAAAGAAGAGAAAGAAAAAGAGCTGAGCAGCACATCCAGTGTAGGAGATGTTGCTGGTGTCCCAGAGGGAATTGTGCATGGCTTTGGGGACAGTGGTGCAGATGGAGCCCAGGTCAGCGAGGGCCAGGTTGAGCAGGAAGAAGAACATGGGCGTGTGCAGGTGGTGGCCGCAGGCTACGGCGCTGATGATGAGGCCGTTGCCCAGGAGGGCAGCCAGGGAGATGCCCAGCAAGAGGCAGAAGTGCAGGAGCTGCAGCTGCCACGTGTCTGCCAATGCCAGCAGGAGGAAGTGCCTGATGGAGCTGCTGTTCGACATTTGATATGCCTTGGCATGGGGATCTGTAAAAAAAGTAATCATGGAATAGTTGGGTTTGGAGAGGACTTGAAATATCCCAGCACAGCCTGGGGGCACTTTCCCCCCACTGCCTGCCCAGGGCGCTGCTGCCTGGAGCTGTCCCTGCCAGCAGCTGCTTCCCTGTGCCCAGGGCTGGGCCCTGCCAGTGCTGCCAGAGCCCAGCCCAGCCCTGGGGGCTCAGCTCTGCCCTGCAGAGCCCTCCCAGCTCAGGCACTGCCCAGGGGCAGCTCTGGCTCTGCAGGCTCTGATGGAAACATGGTAAAAACCTTAAGGAGCTCTTGGAAAAGCAAAACTGATGCTGCCCCTAAGGGCTGATTTCTTTCACTGCCTGGTTTTGTAAGATCTGAGGAAAAAAAAAAATTCTCCACCTGAACTGAGGGATGAATATCTGTGTGCAATTTCCCATCCATGCAACCTAGAGAAGTAGATTAATAAAGAAGGGGCTTACCTTTTATTCAGGCCCTGCCTTGCTGTGCTCCCTGTACATTCTACTTGGAAATGTTCTGCAGTTAAATGCCATGCTGGGAGCACTCCTGAACAATGCAGCATCCTCCCCACACAAGGAGAACACTTCCAAGCCTCACCAGCTGTCTCCTGCCACCCAGATCTTGTCCCCCAGTGCTGGGAGCAGCTGCCAGGGCTGGCTGAGAGCTGTCCCTGGCAGGCAGCAGAGTCCCTGCCCCAGCACAGCGCCCTGGGCTGCAGGACCCTGCTCTGCAGGACAGCCCTGGGCACCCCTGGCTGCTCTGCACAAGAGACAAGCAGAGAATGTACTCACAGGCTTTGCAGGCATTGGCATGTTGCAGCTTGAGGAGATGGCTCCAGGAGCTGCAGCTGCATTGTCCTGCAGCCAGAGGTTCCTGTGCCAAGGGCGGGCAGTGATTGTGCCCCAGGCACTTCTCAGCCCCTTCCCAGCCCTGACTGATTGAAGCTCTCTGTGCCTCTGTGCTGTGCCCGGGCTGGCTGCAGGCAGTGCCCCCAGCCCTGCTGGGCTGGCACAAGAGCTGCTCATCCAGAGAAATGTGCTTTTGAAGCTCTTCTTGGTGAGCAGGAGCTGCCTCTGTGCCAGGAGCCCAGCCCAGCTCAGCAGCACAGACATGGCACAAGGACTTTAATCAGCCTCTGGGGCTTTGTGCTCAGGCCCTGAACATCAGTCCCTGAGAGGCAGCTGAAGAAACCTCTCCAGAACTCCAAGGCAGAATCCAACTCCAAAGTTTCTTGGACTTTTAATGGGTCCCACCGAGGGACACGACTGAGCAAGTGTCCCCAGGCCCCAGGCAGAGCAGAGAACTGCAGGCAGTGCTGACAGGTGGGGACAAAGAGAAGCCAAGTCTTGGTGCCCTGGGGCACAGCAGGGTCTGTGCCAGCAAGGGCTGGGAGGAGACACCTTGTCCTGAGGCCCTGGGGCCTCCTGGCACAGCCCCAGCCAGGCTGGGCACTGTCAGCCCCTTGTGCTGCCCTCAGCATCCCCCCCTAGCCCACATCCCAGTGGCCTCAAGGATCTGCTGCAAGGAGTCCCTGGGGAGCCTTGCTCAGCAATGGCCCTGGGGGCTCCTTCATGCTCCCTGCAGGGGCTGCAGGTTTTTCAAAGGACTTTGGCTTTGGCTTTTGCCTTGGAGTCTCTGAGAGGTTTGTGCAATCATGGCCTCCAATTATCTGCTGCAATTAGTCCCTGGAGAGGCTTTGTCAGTAACAACACTCAGTGGGGCTCATTAACGCTTCAAGGTACTTCAGTTATTTGAAGGTACTTGGTGTTTCCCTTTTGATACAGACTCTGTGAGAGGTTTGTGCAATCATGGCCCCAATTATCTGCTTTAATTAG
Organism: Agelaius phoeniceus; assembly: GCF_051311805.1. NCBI lineage: Eukaryota > Metazoa > Chordata > Aves > Passeriformes > Icteridae > Agelaius > Agelaius phoeniceus. The sequence goes on along the minus strand of NW_027509867.1, from coordinate 6,104,412 downwards.
TCCCTTGAGAGCTTTGTACTGATACTCAAAGAGGCTCATTAATGCCTTGAGATACTCAAAATTTTTAAGGTACTTTATGGATTTAAGAATACTTTTAGGTACTTTCAAGGATTTTCCTTCCCACACAGAGTCTCTGAGAGGTTTTTGTGCCATCCTGGCCTCCAATTCTCTCCTCCAAGGAGTCTATGAGGATCCTGTGTTGGGTATCTTCCCCCTTTCTCTTTTACAAGAAAGATGGAACTGAAAGAATTTTGTGAGACTTTCTAAAAGCATCCAAACAAACATGGGACAATTAACAATACAACAACAACCACTTAGAGAAATTATAGTCCTCTTTTAGCTAGACCTCATCCAAGCTCTTTAGTCCCCATGTTTGGAAAAGTTTTTTGACCCAGTCTTTGTTTTCCACTTGAAGCTTCTTGACCCCTTCCTTCAGTACCTGAATGCTCTTGTGGATTGACTCGCTGTGGCTGGAGAGGTTCATGCAGCACATGCCCTCAGAGTCTACACAGCCATGCCCATGTGCCCAGAGTAAAAACTCTATCGCTGTTCTGCAAGGTGGCGTGTCTGATGGTCTCTGTGTCTGAGAGCAGCCACTCAATGTGAGGGAGGCAGCATTGGTTTGCTTACTTAACAGGCACCCAGGATGGTCCGACTGCCCTAAAGCTTTAGCTGCAGCCACCCAAGGTAGTAACATGGAGGCTGCCATTCTTTTGTTTTGACTCCAATAGATGACATTATTTTTGCAATCAGATACACAGTAGTGTGTAGATCTTTTTGCTCTGTTTCTCTGGCCATTAGTCATTTTTGTCTTGGGTGCCAGCAAGGTAAGCCTCCCCAAGCTACAAGATGCGCCTTTCATGTCTGAAGGGACACCAGGCCATGCTCTATCCTTGCAAATACGAAACACACCCTGCAGCAACTGCAGTGGGTAGCTACTGGACCAAGAAATTATGGAAGAGGTGTAATTACACCATCAGGTGTGGTTTTGTAAGTGGGATGGTATGGGGAGATGTCTCTCCTGATAGTTTCTTTTTTCTTGTAATTTTGTGTGTTTCACCATCTTCTGTTGTAGTGCGTTCTTATATTTTGTAATACTTTGAAGTAGTTTGTTTTGTATTCCCATATTTTTCCCAAATGATTTATCCCAGACTGTACCCCCCCCCCTTTCCTTCTACTTGTGTTATCCCTTTCCCGGGATGAGATCTCCAAAACCCCCACCCTGGCTCTCTGTCAGTCACTTAGCATCCCAGCCCCCTATCCAGAAGTTTCGGTCCAAGTTATCGAGTGATTAGCCAGAGGCTAGGGGTCAGCCCCCCAAGTCCTGCCCCATACGCTGTTTTGTATGTCTATCCCCCCAGCACCCATCCCCCAGAGATACCTATTGGTCAGTAGGATGTTATCTACTTTGGTTTCCTCCCCCCTTTAAATGTGACCTCCGGACATCCCCCAGCGCTCTCGGCAGGAGGCCCCCTGAGGTGCAGGAGCTCCTTCGGGACTCCTTAATAAAACCTTGGAATATCCCCTGCTGGGAGTCGGCCCCTTTCTCTTCCACCGATGTCTCTGCCGTCTCTGCTGCAGCGAAGGCAACCAGCCTGAGTGCCCTCAGCACCCTCGGGGCACAGAGAGTGTCTCCCCGCAGTCGGCCGTGTTGGGGCTGCTCCCCCCATTCTCTGCCGACCCGGGTAAGGCCCAGGGACTTTGAGAGGCTTGCAGAGAGACTGAGACAGCTTGGCGCCCAGGCGTGCGGCTCTGAGACCATCCCCGGAGCCCACGGAAAGGGGCTCGGACATTCTTCCAGTCTGTTCGTTAAGCCTTCGGCCGGCAAGCTACCTCAGAAGAACACACTCCGTTTTAGTGAGTTGCTCTCCTGTGGACGAAGCTGGGAGCTTTTGACGTACCCTCAAAAGTCAGTTTCAGGTGGAACACACCATCCCAGGATTTTCCGTTTCCCTGTCCTGCAGCTGGATTGGTAAGTTTTACCTTTCTCTTGTTTCTCCCCTCTTTGGGAGGGGGGTGTTTCCCTGCCTTTTGTTCTCAGGCCCGCCGCGGAGGGCCGAGGTTTTTTTTTTCTCTCTATTTTTGGCAGGCTGCCAGCCGCAGGTTTTTTTTCCTCCCCCCCCCCCCCCCCCCCCACCTGGGTTGGTGAAATTTGAGATACAAAATTTAAAATCATAGACAAAATGGGTGCTAGGCTTTCTGTATCTCACAAGGGTGTCTATTATTATCTTTTGAACATTCTTAAGAGTGAAAAAATCCGATTTTCAAAAACAGATGTTAAACAATTTGTCAGATGGCTTTTTCTTCATTTTCCCGATGTATCAACTGAAAATATTAGTGATTTGGCTTTTTGGGAAAAATTGGTAATGAGTTATTGAAAGCAGGGAAATCAGGAGACACCTCTCCGACAAAATTTGCTTTTTTAGCCCTGCAGATAAGAAATGTTGTAAAATTTAATTTAAAGATGCAGGAAAACCCATCCGGGAACAGTTTCAACACCTCTGTTCCCAAAAACCCGATCTATCCCCCTCCAAGTTATGTTCTCCCTCTCCGAACCCCTTTTCCCCACCCCCAGCTCCGGCACAAGACATTCTGAAGAAAGCTACACTCCCTAGTTTCCCTCAGAAGCTCCCTGTCTCCAACCCGGACACTTCTGGCCTGACTTCCTGGGACCCTACCCCTTCCCCTGCTTCCCCAAGTTGTAATACCGTGTCCCACAACCTTAGTGCCCGCCTTTGTATCCCCGATCCGCGTCAGGTAACTTCCCCGGACCATAATGGTGGACACCACGTGGCCATGTCGGCTCTTTCTTCTTCCCATAATCCTTTTCGCTCTCCCAACAACCCATTCTGCTCGGAGCACCCCGCCCCCGAAACCCGCCCTCCCTGCGTCCTTCCCCCGGCCCCTCCTCTGGTCCCTCCCGCCCTGGCCCCGGCCCCTCCTCTGGCCCCTCCCGCCCCGGCCCCGGCTCCCCCTCCTGCTCCCGCCGCGGCTTCCCTCCGCCCCTCCCACGGCAGTGTAACCAGAGATGCTGAGGTCGGCAGACAGAAGCTGGAAACAGCACAGCTCCTTTCTGCAGCCCCGATGTCATATATCTCTGATTTAAACGGGGGGTTCCAGCCAAATTATAGCCCCCTTTCTGTTGATTCTGTCAAAGAACTGGCCAAAGCCCAAAAAGATTTTGGGAGATCAAGTGAATATTTTAGAGGGCTCCTTAAAGCTACATTATTTGCTCACATTCTAACCCCTGCTGATATAAAACACCTTTTTTCCTGCCTGTTATCCTCTTCTGAATATCTCTTGTGGGATGTTGCATGGCAAAAAGGATTGAGAGCAATTTTACCAGCTCTGTGGGCTGATGAAGCTACTGCTCGTGATGTTTATGGTAACATGTTATCTCTCGACCATCTCTGTGGACAGGCAGGTTGGGAGGATGGCTTGACCCAGGCAGAAAGCATTCCCACAAGGGCTTTCAGAGAATGTGCTAGAGCAGCTGAGAAAGCTTTCTTTGGGCTCCGTCCTGGTATTCCAATTGAGAATTATTTGAAAATAACACAATCTCCATCTGAGTCCTTCTTGAGTTTTGTGGAAAGGTTGAGAAAAGCTGTTGAATTGCAAGTTCAGAATGAAGGAGCCAGGATGGAAATCCTCACCGAGATTGCTAAAGAAAATGCCAATGAGAAGTGCAAAGCTGCTATTCTCAGCCTGCCTCTTGACCCAACGCCTACGCTGCAGGCCATGCTTGAAGTGTGTGAGAAGAAAGTTACCATTACCCTCACTGACCACGATGAGAGACCAAAACCACAGAGAAGGATTGCTGCAGTGGAAGCCCCTGAGCCACCATTTACCAGCCAGCTCCAGCATGTCATGAGACCACAAGAGAGAATCTCCAGCTCTAATAGACCTTGCCATCTTTGTGGGAAGTTAGGGCATTGGATGCCTGACTGCCCTCTGAAAAAGCAGTTTTTAGATTTTAAATACAATACGCTTAAAAACCAGAATTGCCCAAAGGACCACCTCTCAAAAAACTGAGTAAAGAGCGCTCCTTTCCCCAGCGCTATGACAAAAATAGGGTGGGCTCAATTCAAGTACGGGGGAGGGAAAAGAAATCTAGTGTAAAAGATGTATCGGTGCCAAGCGAGGCACTGGCTTTGAACAAAACAGAACATTCATTTCATTGGAATAATCCCAGACCAATCTTAACCACTGACTCTTCACATAACCCTTACAGGCTGGCGTTGACAGAACCTCTCCATCTCAGAGACACTAACTGGCATTTCATATCTGTTAACCCTGAACAACCAGGTACTTGGACACAGCTTTGCCAGAAACGTCACAGTAAGTATGTCGTCCTTGGGGACACAAAACACACACCCCAAGAAATTATTATTCCTCCGGGTCTCATATCATCAGACCCGAAACAATTTGTCATATGGCTTCACTGTACTCATCCACCCGTGTACTTGCCCAAAGGCCAAATCATAGCCCAAGCAATCCCAGTACCTGAGCCTCCATGGGACCAGGAGCAAGCAGACACCCTCAGAGGTAAACTCCATCCCAATGTCTGCTGGACTCAGGTATTGGGAAAAGAAAAACCCAAGCTATCATGTGGGTTACACCGTGGTGGCGAGTACAAGTCCATACAAGGACTTTTAGATACTGGAGCAGATGTCACGATCATCCCATCCAAAGAGTGGCCATCACACTGGGAATTGCAAAACGTAGCAGGACACGTGCAAGGTGTAGGGGGAATTCAATTGGCAAGACAGTCAAAAAACGTTGTCCAAATTGAGGGACCCAATGGCAAAATAGCTTCTATTCACCCGTTTGTTTTAGACTACACAGAGCCCCTCTGGGGCAGAGATTTAATGGTTCAATGGGGAACCACAATTGACATCCCAGAAAACCCGCAGGTTTTTCGGGGAGCGGTCGCTGAGGTGCGCCATGCCCAAAAATTGATTTGGAAAACTGATACTCCAATAAGGGTAGTTCAGTGGCCGCTCAATAAAACCAAATTAAAGGCGCTTGAAGAACTTGTACAAGAGCAGTTAGAAAAAGGTCACATTGTGGAGACCACGTCGCCGTGGAATTCGCCTTTGTCATTAAAAAACCAAACAAAGACAAGTGGAGACTACTCCATGACCTCTGTCAAATCAACAACGTTATTGAGGACATGGGCTCTCTACAACCAGGGATGCCCTCACCAAGCATGCTTCCACAAAATTGGTCTTTAGCTGTAATTGACATCAAAGATTGTTTTTTTCACATTCCCCTACATCCTGACGATGCTCCGCGTTTTGCCTTTTCGGTTCCCACCATTAACCTGGAGGCCCCAATGAAAAGATACCATTGGACGGTCCTCCCTCAGGGATTGAAAGTGAGCCCTATGATTTGCCAGAGGTATGTTTCCTCCCTGTTGTCTCCAGTCCGTGAAGCTGCAGGAGATTCCATCATCCTGCACTACATGGATGACATCCTGGTGTGTGCCCCAAGTGATGACATGCTTACTCACACACTTGACCTGACAATCAATGCATTGGTTGCTGCAGGGTTCGAGCTCCAAGAAGAAAAGATTCAAAAGATGCCACCTTGGAAGTACCTGGGCCTTGAGATTGGAAAGCGGACCATTGTGCCGCAAAAATTGACTATCAAACATGATATCAAAACCTTAGCGGATCTCCATCAACTTTGTGGATCCTTAAATTGGGTGAGACCTTGGCTAGGCATTTCCACCGAAGACCTAGCCCCCCTTTTCAATTTGTTAAAAGGGGGAGATGACCTTAGTGCTCCTAGGACCCTCACCCAGGAAGCGAAAACTGCACTGGAGAAAGTTCAGGAAATCATGTCTACTAGACAGGCCCACAGGTGCCAGCAGGGTCTCCCCTTCAAATTTATCATCTTAGGCAAATTGCCACATCTCCATGGTATGATTTTTCAGTGGGAAACTGTCCAGGCAAAGAAAAAGGACCAGGTCAAGAAAGATCCCCTCTTAATTATAGAGTGGGTCTTTCTCAGTCACAACAGGTCAAAAAGGATGACAATGCCACAAGAGCTGATGGCAGAATTGATCCGGAAAGCAAGGATACGGATCAGAGAATTGCCAGGGTGTGACTTTGACTGCATTTACATTTCCTTAAACCTGAAATCAGGCCATTTGTCTCAAGCAATGCTAGAGCAATTTTATCAAGAGAATGAAGCCTTGCAATTAGCCCTAGATAGCTACAAAGGCCAAATTTCAATTCACAGACCGGCCCACAAAATTTTCAACTCAGATGTTCAGTTTTCATTATCACTGACAAGTATTCAGAGCAGGACACCTCTAAAAGCACTGACAGTTTTTACTGATGCGTCTGGTGCTTCTCACAAGTCAGTGGTAACTTGGAAAGATCCCCAAACTCAACAGTGGGAGGCAGATATTGCCAAGGTGGAAGGATCACCCCAAATTGCTGAGTTGGCCGCTGTAGTCAGAGCTTTTGAGAAGTTTCCTGAGCCTTTAAATGTAGTTACTGATTCAGCTTATGTTGCAGGTGTAGTGTCTAGGGCAGAGAATGCTGTGTTGCAAGAAGTTTCCAACATTCCTTTATATGAATTACTTTCTAAGTTAGTAAGAATTATTTCTGGCCGAGAACACCCATTTTATGTGATGCATGTTAGGTCACACACAGACCTGCCGGGGTTCATTGCAGAAGGAAACCGGAAAGCTGATGCCCTTGCGGCTACAGCCAAGATGGCCCCGCTCCCAGAGGTATTCCAACAAGCAAAGATCAGTCATCAATTTTTTCATCAGAATGCACCTGCCTTGGTTCGGCAATTCCATCTGAAGCACAAACAAGCCCAGGCCATCGTAGCCACGTGCCCTTCTTGTCAAAATCAGTCACTACCTACCTTAAGTGCAGGTGCAAACCCTAGGGGCTTGCAGAGCTGCGAAGTGTGGCAGACAGATGTAACCCACATCCCATCATTTGGCAGATTTAAATATGTCCACGTCTCCGTGGATACCTTTTCTGGTGCCATCTATGCTTCTGCCCACACAGGGGAGAAAGCCAGTGAGGTAAAGAAGCATTTCATGCAAGCCTTTTCCACATTAGGAATCCCTAAGGTCATCAAAACAGACAATGGCCCAGCGTACAAGTCCAAAGACCTTCAGAGCTTCCTGCAGCAATGGGGAATAGAACACAAAACAGGCATCCCCTATTCCCCGACAGGCCAAGCTGTGGTGGAGAGAGCTCATCAGAACCTAAAAAAGGTTCTTCACCGACAACGTGAAGTGACGAAAACAGAGACCCCTCAAATCCAGCTGTCCAAAGCGCTGTTCACACTGAACTTTTTGAACTGTACCTTTGAAAACCTTAACCCACCTATTGTAAGACATTTTAACGAGAACAGTCAGCACAAATTAAAAGTCCGTCCGCCAGTCCTCATAAAGGACCCTGAAACTTGGAAAATAGAGGGGCCCCATGAGCTCGTAGTCTGGGGTAGGGGATATGCGTGCGTATCCACTCCCTCAGGCTTGAGATGGATCCCCTCCAGGTGGGTGAGACCATACATTCCTAAGGTGTCTAAGGACAAAGCTGCAACACAGGTAGCCAGTGCCTGCTGGAGGAGGAAGCGCCGTCAGACTCTTTAAAGTTAAATTGTTGTTACCTGGACCTCATCCCTAACATTTTTTATTTTCAGTTTTAGTGTTTTCCTTTGATCTGAACTCAGCCCTGGTGTCATCAGAATGAGCCCCATCCTTCCGTTGCTTCTGTTGACAGCCGTCCATCCAGGTCAGATGTGGATCGTTCCACAGCCCCAAGCAAATGTGTGGACCACCCTCGCCAGAGTCCTCAACCAAGACCACATTTGCCTGTCAGCCTCTTCTGTGTCTGACCCGATGTCCACTTGCCTTGTGGGGATCCCATCTAAATATGATGAATTTCCGCCAACATTAGCTGCTCCCCTTCCCCCAGTATATAATCCACTATCCCCTTGGTCAAAATTAATTGATAGACAAGCAGTAGCAGAAAAAGAACCCCAAGAATTTGAACTCCTTGGTTCTGCCAAGGCATTCTATTGTGTTCAGTTTACGTTTACACCAAAAGATCAAGTAGATTTGTACCATGAAGTCAAACAGTTTAAAGTGAATTATACAGCAAAAATTTGGTGTAAGAAAATTTCCCAAGTAGGAATACCTTCTACCCCTGATAATAAGCCCCGTGCCCTTCCTAAGGGGTTTTTCCTCATTTGCGGGGACAGGGCATGGGCAGGCATCCCCTCTCGTCTAATCGGAGGTCCATGCACCATTGGAAAGCTGAGCCTGTTTACACCCAACAAAACCCAAATCATGGATTGGCGAACCAAAACCAACACCCGCAATTCGGCCCGCAAAAAGAGAGATTTAAGGAATCTGGACCCAAATTGCGATTCTGAAATTGTACATTGGTCCAAACCAAAAGGAGTTGCGATCACCGTGTTTTTGCCATGGGTGTCTGCAGCGAAAGCTCTAGGTGAATTATCACAGCTAGAGTGTTGGGTTGCTAAACAGGCCAATATTACATCAGCTGCACTTTCAGACCTCCTGGCAGATGATGAAACAACAAGGCAAGCCACCCTACAAAATCGGGCTGCAATTGATTTTCTCCTCTTGCTACATAATCATCGTTGTGAGGAGTTTGAAGGTCTCTGTTGCCTGAATCTGTCATCCAAAGCTGAAAATGTCCACAAAATCATCGGGAAGATGCAACAAATGGTCCAAGACATCAAGCAAGAAACAGCGGACTGGATGGATGGACTCTTTCAGGGATGGGGACTCTCGGGCTGGGTCAAATCCATTTTGAAATCTGTATTTTTAGTTTTGCTTGTTCTTCTTGTTATTTTGATCAGTTTTGGGATCATCAAGAGCATTGTGACCAAACTGATCTCGAAAGCTATTTCCCCTTTAGAGGTCAATCAGGTGACTGTTCCCACCTCTTCTGAGGAAGAGACAGAAACCTCTGCAGAATTTACAAAACAACCTTGGTTTGCTGATGATTGATATCACTCCGAGCTGAAATTTAATGTTTAGGTGCCTCTTCCTTTTTTATTTAAACGAAAAGAGGGAGATGTTGTAGTGCGTTCTTATATTTTGTAATACTTTGAAGTAGTTTGTTTTGTATTCCCATGTTTTTCCCAAATGGTTTATCCCAGACTGTACCCCCCCCCTCCTTTTCCCTCTACCTGTGTTATCCCTTTCCTGGGATAAGATCTCCAAAACCCCCACCCTGGCTCTCTGTCAGTCACCTCGACATCCCAGCCCCTTACCTAGAAGTTTCGGTCCAAGTTGTCGAGTGATTAGCCAGGGGCCAAGGGTCAACCCCCCAAGTCCTGCCCCATACGCTGTTTTGTATGTCTGTCCCCCCAGCACCCATCCCCCAGAGATACCTATTGGTTAGTAGGATTTTATCTATGTTAGTTTCCTCCCCCCTTTAAATGTGAACTCCAGACATCCCCCAGCGCTCTCGGCAGGAGACCCCTGAGGTATAGGAGCTCCCTCGGGACTCCTTAATAAAACCTTGGAATATCCCCTGCTGGGAGACGGCCCCTTTCCTCTTCCACCGACGTCTCGGTCGTCTCTGCTGCAGTGAAGGCAACCAGCCTGAGTGCCCTCAGCACCCTCGGGGCACAGAGAGTGTCTCCCCGCAGTTGGCCGTGGTGGGGCTGCACCCCCCACTCTCTGCCGACCCGGGTAAGGCCCAGGGACATTGAGAGGACTTGCAGAGAGACTGAGACAAAGCACGACTGAGTCATGCATTTTTTCATCAGAATGCGCAGGCGCTGATGGAATCCTTCCGTCTCACGAAAACTCAGGCGAGGGAAATCATTAGTGCTTGTCCAGATTGTCAACTCGTGCAACCACCTGCTTCCACAGGAGCAGTCAATCCACAAGGACTGCAAAGTCTTCAGCTGTGGCAAACAGATGTCACAAAATATCCATCATTTGGGAGACTCAAAAATGTTCATGTATCCGTAGATACATTCTCAGGGGCAGTCTTTGCTTTAGCACATGCAGGGGAAACAGCAGAACATGCTTGTCGACATTTTTTACAAGCGTTTGCATCGTTAGGTGTGCCTCAAGAACTAAAAACAGATAATGGTCCAACATATACAGGCAGAGTGCTTGACAGATTCCTGAAAAGATGGGGTGTCAGACACACATTTGGCATTCCACATTCACCCACAGGTCAGGCAATCATTGAAAGAACACATCACACCCTGAAATCCCTTTTGGACAGGCAGAAAAGGGGGGAGCCAGAGGCGACACCACACATGAAGTTAAACAAAGCATTGTATGTGTTGAATTTTCTTAACAGTTCATCTTTTGAACCCAATCCACCAATCGTGAGGCATTTTTCAAACAGCTCTCAGGCAAAACTAAGGGAGAATCCTTTGGTTTTGATCAGAAACCCAGAGACAGGACAAATAGAGGGTCCTTTCAAACTAATCACTTGGGGCAAGGGTTTCGCTTGTGTTTCCACAGGGCGAGGGCTGAAGTGGGTGTCAGCGCGGCACGTGAAGCCATTTCGAACAAGAGAGCAGGAGAACGCAGATCCTGGAAGCAGAGAAACAAGCACACAGACGGAGGAAGAAACTCAAGTTGTGAACAACAACTCAGAAGGAGAACAAAAAGAATAAAAACTTTGGGGGGTTTTTTCCTTTGTGGCTTTGAGTGGGAGCATGAAAATGGTTTTTTATAAGAGTGAAGTCATGAGTTTCATGATGCTCATGCTTGCATCTGTTGCTTTAAGCAATGGAGCAAATCTACCTGTCAGTCAGCCAAAACAAAATGTTTGGGAAACGTTAGCCCAGGCAGCAAATTTAGAAAGTATCTGCCTGACACATTCGAAACCAGGGAAACCATTCACAGCATGCATGGTTGGGTTGCCAGTGGGCGAATGGCCAATTCCAGGGCACTCTCCAATGGAGATTTCACAGGTCATCAAAGATCCTGTGAATGAATGGTGTGCTTGGACACATCTTTTACCTGTGGCTTCTACCGAACCGCAGGAACTGGAAATTTTTGGGTCCACAACAATGGAGCTATGCATGAAATTTGAAAATTCGAATGTGTCAAGGACAAACAATAGCATTGATGTCACACCAAATCACGAATATTATAGAAACACATCAGCTTGGTGCAATCACACTGTGACAACAGCCAAAGGATCAATCCAGGTCCCAGTGCAATTGCCACGTGGGTTGTTTTTAATTTGTGGGGACAGAATTTGGCACGGCATTCCTGCAAATGCCAAGGGAGGTCCATGCAGCATTGGGAGGATTTCAATGTTGTCACCAGATTTGAAAGTATTAAGAGAGCAAAAACACAAAGAAAAAAGGTTCTTGCAACATTACAGTGCAGACTGTGATGATGAAGTATACACCTGGGACAAGGCAAGGAGAATTGCAGCAGCAATTTTCTCACCTCAGACAGCGTCGGGGGTGGCCTTGACTCAACTGGACCACATGGGTTGTTGGTTGAGCAAGCATGCTCAATCAGTCTCTCTCGCTTTGAGTGACATGTTGAAAGATATAAGCAGTGTGAGAGAGGCAACTCTTCAAAATAGGGCAGCAATCGATTATCTATTGCTTGCTCATGGACATGGATGTGAAGAGTTTGAAGGAATGTGCTGCATGAATCTCTCAGATCATTCGAAATCAATTCATGAAAGTATTCAAAATATAAAAGACAGTATAAAGAAACTAGGCGAAATCACTGGGTCATGGATTGATGATGTGGCGGGATTTTTTGATCTTTCTCCCTTATGGAGAGGGTTTTTAAAAATGGGATTTTATATTTTAATAATACTCTTAGTCCTCATGCTCATCGTCCCATGCATCTTTTTGTGTGTGAGACGTGTCATGAGTCAAGTTGCCAAAGAAGTCTTCTTGGTGCAAACAGAAGGGGGAGATGTGGGATCTCAGCACATCGTTCCCGATGTCCAGAGATGCCAGGAGAACCCTTGGGGGGGTCTCGAAAATCCTGGAATGTTGCCAAGAGTGTTTGGTGGCTTGATTTTGATCCATCCACAGAAGTAACAAGAGTTTGAGGACAAGAGAATCACTTTAGAGTAAAAGGTGTAAAAGAGACACATTTAGAGGGTGAAATATAAACTTTAAGGTTTTTGGTACAGGGGAGTTGTGGAGACAAGATGGAGGGATCAGGGCGTGTCTCGTCCTTCTTCTTTCTTCTTCTTGTCCTCCATCTCGTGTGATGATGTTGGCACTTGGGGATTGGTTTCTGGTGAAGGTGCACTTGCTAACATGGGTGAAAAGCATTGGGAAATAAAGGTAAATATTGTGTACGTAGATTTTAGTATAAAAAGACACGACCGCCCCGTGGGTGGTCAGAGAGTGCCTGTGACTGCTTGCAGATCAGACCTCTGTTGGGCAGACAGAAAATTTTGTAGATAAGAAATAATAAACAACCTGAAGATTGAAAAGCTGAAGAGTCCAGACTCGTCCTTTGAATCGCGTGCCACCCAAGAACCACTCTACCCGTGTCGGAGTAGAGACAGACAGCCGAACCCGACAAGACAGTTCTCAGTTCATTTCTGGTTTGATTGCCTGGATTTTGTTTGGTTTTGTCGTTGCTTTGTTTCCTTGGTGTGCCTGAAGTTTCCAGTCAGGAGCAGAGTGACTCTTGCCAAGGAACTTTGTGCTGATGTTGCTTAATATTCAATCTGGTTTTTTCTGCTCCCTTGCTGGGGATTTTTTCAGCACTCTCAAGGCCTCGTTGGTACCAGGGTGAAGGAGCCCTGGCCCAGGCTCTGGCCCTGGGGGACACGGGGACACTGCTGCCGGGGGGTCCCTGTCCCCCTGTGCCACCCCCAGGGCCCCGGCCCCCCGTCCCCGTGTCAGGCTCTGGGGTCGATCTCGTGGAACATCCTCTGGGGGAGGCTGCGGCGCCGGGGGCGGGGGGACCCGGGGGGACAGGGGACCCCGCTGTGCACGAGCAGGGTTGGACTGCTCTGGGGGGAACTGTGAGGGGGGCCGGGGCAGAGTGACCTCCCCAGTGACCTCACACTGCCCCTGGGATGTCACACAGCCCCTGTGATGTCACACAGCCCTTGTGATGTCACACAGTCCCCTGTGATGTCACACAGCCAACTCTGATGTTACACAGCTGCTCTGTGATGTCACAGAAGACTCTGATGTCAAAGAGTCACACTGCGATGTCACTGTTTGTTCTGTGATGTCACAGGCTGCTATATGATGTTACACAGCTACCCCATAATATCACAACCCCCTCCCTCATATCAAAGAGCCACCCTCTATGATGGCAAGATCTGCTCTATGGCCTCACACTATGATGTCACAGAAAGCTGTGTGATGTAAAAATCCCCTCAGTGATGCCACAAAGCCTGCTCTGTGATGTCATACAGCCATGCCATGATGTCACAGCCTTCTCTGTGATGTCACACAGTTCCCTCTATGATGCTGTAGCTGCTCAGTGACTTCACACAACAAACTCTGTTATATCACTGCCCAATCTGTGGCCTCCCACAGCCCATTCTGTGCTGTCACACAGCCCCTTGCTGACATCACAGCTGCTCTGTGCCTCCATGACACAGCCACAGAGGAGCTGCTGTGACACAGCCCCCTCTGGGACATGCCACAGCCCCTGCCAGTGCTGAGCCCCTGGGAGCTCTGTCTGTGCCCTGCTGGTGTCCCTGAGGGGCCCTGGCAGTGCCCCAGCCCTGCTGGGCTGTGCACAGGAGCTGCTCCTGGCCAGAGCTGTCTCTCTGCAGCTCTGCTGCCCTTGCCAGGAGCTGCCTCTGGGCCAGGAGCCTGGCCCAGCTCAGCAGCACAGACACAGCACAAGGACTGTAATGACCCTCTGGGACTTTGTTGCCCTTGGCATCGGACTCTGCCCCTCAGAGAGGGCTCAAATCACTTCTCAAGAACTCAAATTAGGATTGAAACACTGAAGTTTCTCATATTTTAAAAAGATCCATCTGAGGGACAGGACTGAGAAAGTGTCCCCAGGTTCCAGGTAGAGCAGAACACTGGTGGCAATGATGACAGGTGGGGACAAGCAAGACAAAGGTGTCTCTGGTGCTGAGCAAACCTGCGCCTCTGTCCCTGCAGGCTGTGGGCATCCCCTGGCTGCCCCACCCTGCTGGCCCCTTCCTTTGCTGACAGCTCTGCCTCCTGCCTGCCTCTGCCTGCCCACACAAAGCCTTGGGCTGCTCCAGGCTCCTGCTGGGGGACGTGCTGCACCACAGCCCTGCCCTGGTAGGGAAATTCCTTTCTCCTGGTGTCCACTCTGGGCCTCCTCAGCTGCCCTTGGTGCTATTATGTCTTCTTCAGGCTCATTCCCACTATGGAGAAAAGCTCCAGCCTCTCTGAAACCACCCTTCCATCCCTCCCAGGCTATTCCTGTTCTGTCCTCGGTCTCCACACCACTGACCCCAGAGCCTGCAGACTGTCCCTGCTGGTTTTGTGCTGAGGCCTCCAAACCCCATCTTGGGAGATTTTTGGGTCCTCTTCATGGTCTGTGAAAATGGAAAAATAGAGATCAAAGCTATTTTCTCCCAAATCTTGTAGTGACAAAACAAGGGTCAATATCTGTAAACTGAATGAGGGTGCATTTACATTTGTTAGAAGGAGGAAATATTATACAATAATGAGAGTGGCACAAAACTGCAGCTGTTTTTCCAGAGAAGTGGATTCCCCATTCCAGGAATTGTCCAAGAGTAGGAGCTTTGTGCAACCTGATCCAGTGAAACCCCCTGCCCTCCCCAAGGACAGAATTCCTGTAGTGTGGGTTCTCTGATGTGCTGGGTGCCCTCACAACACTTCTGGCCAGAATGTCTGCTGAGGGCAGCCAGGCTGCTGCAGGGGCAGTGACCTCACAGCCATCACCATGGCAGCCCTGTCCCCTGGGCCTGGCTCTGCCCTTTCCTCTGCCCCTGCCTTGGCTCTGCTGGCATGAAGAGTTTTGTCATTAATATCTTGTCCCCAAGGTGCTGGGGCCAATGGCTTCCCAGTCAGGCTCCTGGAGCAGCAGTGGCTTTTCAGAGGCCAGCCAGGAATGAGCCCTGAGGCAGCAGCTCTGCAGTGGTGGCCACCAGGCCGGGCTGCCAAGGGAGGCTTCTGGCCATGGCCTGCAAGCAGCTGCTGCTGCCAAGGTGCCTTTGGTGCCTCAGGCTCTCCCTGGCACAGCTCCCAGCACGACACTCTGCCCTTGGGCCCGAGGCCTTCCCTGTGCTGGGGCTGGCCTGGGGCTTTTCCTGCAGCGGGACCTGCCCTGCTGATGGCACACGAAAGGCAGTTCCTGCTGGAGCAGGAGGCTCTGCCTGCAATGGGGTCCAACAACTCCAGCAAGGCCCTGTTTGCAAAGCCCCCAGTGGGAAATGAAGGAGGGGAGGGGTCACGCTGATTTTGGGGTGAATATTGCAGAAACAAGTCTGACTCCTCCATCCCAAAGCTCAACATCCTCAGAGGGAGCTGAAGCTGTGACAGTGCTGGAAAATCGCCAGAGAAAGAACAACCAAGTGACAACACTGAGAGCTTCTGCAGAGCTGCTGAGCCAGCCCAGCCTGGGCACACCTGACTGACAGAACAGAACCTCAGACTAGAAAAGCCCCATCCCAAATTTTAAAGGCAGCATCCCCTGACATTTCCCTTCCTGGGGGGTGTGGAGATTCCTCCCTGCAGTAGGGACACCCCTCAAGGTCACTGCTTCAGGCTGAGCCAAAGGGATTTATCCATGGTCATTGGTCTGTGGGAGTGACATCAATCTCTCCTTAAAAACAGCTTCTTTTCCTTTAATAAAATTGCTTTGAAATCCCTTCTGAGTGCTTTCTATAAATTAGTATAATATAATATAATATAATATGGTACAGCTCTTATACCTTGGAGTAAACAATTCTGATTAAGAGAAGATAATTTTTTCTAATCGTTACCAAAATAGATAATATAATTTTTTTTAAATATATATGCTTTGTCATCCTTAATCCTGTGGGACAAATGCTAAAGGTTAAATTTCACCTTGATAATTCTTTACCCATGAACTCTGTAAAAGTCTGAGGCTGGGATTAGAGCCAGCTGCTCCAAGGCTCCTCTCACAGAAGGAGATTACAAAGCCTGGAGGTCCCTGGGGGTATTTTTCTGTGGATATGAGAGTCTGGTCAGAGACAGAGAAAGCAAGAGAGTTTTCCCATTAATTAGATTGGGAACCATTAGGAAGCTGGAGAGAAAGAATTGTAAATTATCAACAGGTGGTGTCTGTAATAGGTTGTTTTTTCCATAAAGTTGTTTACTGAAGGGGGTTGTCTTTATCAGCCAATCATGTGAAATGTGTTGATTAAATGACCAATGAGATCCACCTGTAGAAAACCAAGGTCAAAAGGAAGAGGATTGAAAAAATGGGTGGCTTTTAGCCCTTAGCCTTCTGATCTGAGTCTGTGTCATCTCTGACTCAACGGTGACATTTGGGGATCTGTGGGGACTATTGGGAATCCTTTCTATCCTTTCTGCACCTCGTGACCCAACAGGAGCTTCTCTAATAAACGCTGCCTGAAGCTCCCACTGTGCCCATGACAGGAACCCCTGTGAGGGTCTGGGCCATCCCGGCTCTTTGGCAGCCTGGGGACTCCTGGGATGTCACCATGGAGCCCCCGTGAGTGCCTGTGACAGATGGGTGCCTTTGCAGCCCAAGGTGCCCTGGGATGTCACCATGGAATGGCTGTGACTGCCTCTGACCACAGGGCTCTTTACCATCCCCAGAAAGCCCTGGGAGGTCTCCATGGAGCCCCTGTCTGTGCCTGTGACATTCCAGCTCTGGAACAGCCTGGAGACTCTTGGAAAGTCCCCATGGAACCCCTCTGGGGACCTGTGACAAATCTGATCCTTAGCAGGCAACCATCACCAGCCCCCTGTTCTATAGTCAGTTTCCATGGAAACCATTACCAGCCCCCTGTTGCTGTGTTCAGTCCCTTGGCAACTCCATGGAGACCCCATGCCAGGGGTGGTTGCCATGAACACCAGGGCTGGCACCAGCTGGGATGCTCGGTTTCCACGGGCCGGGCTTCAGGAATGGGATTCCCCAATTTCCTGCTCCTGCTAAAACCGCGCTGCCCTCGCTGCCCTCCCGCCTTCCATGGAAAGCACAAAAGGCAAAGATCCCAGGCTGGGATAAGAACAATTTATTGGGAACAGCAACGAGATAAGGAAAAATTTGAACAGAAACAATATTGATAACAAAAGGGATAAATAAAACTTTGACAGGGAAAACTACAACACAACTGACTGTCTCTTTCCAGCCACAATTTCCCCTGTCTGGAAAGGACACCCTTCTCCTCTGGGAGAGAGAGAGAAGGTCCCTTTCCTGCCCCTGGCAATAGCCTGAGGTGGGAGTGAATGTAATGAAAGGGCCATGGCCAGACCATCATGTTCTTCAATCCCACATCATGTCACGGGCAGGAAAAGGGAGAGGTGTCTTCCCAGCATGGATCATGGGCAACACGGATCCCCAGGACTCTTCCCAATGCGGGTCCTCTAAAGGGGGATGAAGCTGGAGCGGTGCATGAAGCTGTTCTTGCAGCTGGGGCATTTGCAGGGCTTTCCTTACTGGCAGCTCCGTTGGTGTCTGGTCAAGGGAGAGCTGCTGGTGAAGCTCTTCCCACACTGGGGACACTCGTAGGGGCTCTCCCCAGTGTGGCTGCACCAGTGGGTGACGACGGTGGAGTTGTGCTTGAAGCCCTTCCCACAGTCAGGGCAGCAGAAGGGCCTCTCCCCAGTGTGAATCTGCTGGTGGCAGAGGAGACTGGAGCTGGTCTGAAACCTCTTCTGACACTGGGGACACTCGTAGGGCCTCTCCCCAGTGTGGATGCGTTGGTGGATGATGAGGGCAGAGCTGCAGCTGAAGCCCTTCCCACACTCCTCACACTCATAGGGCCATTCCCCCGTGTGGATCATCTGGTGGCTGATCTGGGTGCTGCTCTGCCTGAAGCTCTTCCCACACTCCAAGCACTTGTGGGGCTTCTCCCCATTGTGAAGCTGCCCAAGGACAACCAGCTCTGAGCTCTGTCCACCTTCCTGTCTCAGGGTGGGTCTTTCCTCCTCAGAGCACCCTGGGCTGGGTTTGCAGCCCCTCCTCCTGTGGAATCTCTGGGGCATTTCCTCCACGTTGGAATTCTGCACCGTGGAGCCACTTAAAATGGCCTCTTCCACGATGTTCTGCCTTGGGGATTTGTCCTCCCTGGTCTTCATTCTCAGCTTCTTCTCTGGGGGAGGAAAGACAAGGAGAGGATGGGATTTGCCTCCGTGCCAGAGGGAAGGGGAAGGAGATTCCTCCAGTGCATCCCCAGCAGGACGGGGTTGGCAGCAGGGTTGTCCTGCAGCCGGGGGCTGTGCTGGGCTGGGAGATGGAGCAGGAGAGAGGGGGAAAGGGGCACTGACTTCCTCCTCACCTGCCTGCATGTCCAAGGGCTCTTTCCTGTTTCTCGCAGCCTCCTCCTCCATCCAGACAAGGTTTGGGAATGGGAAATCCTGTTCTGGGAACCAAAAAAAGGGTGCACACATTGTCTTTTTACAGGATTTAAGGGAAACCTGGGGGAGAGTCTAAACCAGAATTACAATTTAATAAGAAAATGAAGATCAAGGCAATGATACAGAATCACTGCCCTAAACTGACAGTGTCAGAATATAACCTGACACCCTGTTGCTGCTCCGGGTGGTGGCAGCAGTCCCATTAAATGGTGGCTGCAGTCCTGTGGGAGTGATGAACGTGATTCTGTCAAAGCAGTGATCCTGTAGAAGGGTCTGGTCTTCCTTTGAAGGTCCAGGGGTGGTTCTGGAGCTCTTGTCCTCTGGGAATCCAGTAGGCAAGCTGCTCCTGGTGTTGAGAGCCTCAGGTTATATCCAGGCAGGAATGCTTGGATCCTCCCCCTGGGCGGAGCATCCCACAATGGGAGGATGGAATTTTATCAGTCCTGCAGTGACACTCAATGGCCCATTCCCAGAAGATATCTCCCCTGGAGGGCGTTATCAGGGCTGAGTCATGGAAGAGATCAAGAACACTGCCCCACCTGTTTCTAGCAGTTGATGAAGATGGGCATTGAAAACATGCATTTGGTTCCATCTTACACTGCAGCCTGAAACAGTGGGGGAATCCCTGCTCAGGGGGTGAACACCACCCCCCTTACCCAAACTGGCTCAGGTGTAAAACCCCCACCCCGGGAAGGCCACACACACAGGGGACAATGTCACACTGGCCCTGCCCCAGGGGAGATCTCTGTCCCTCTCACTCTGTGGCTGTCCCCCCTTTTCTTTTTCACAGCTCGGGGGCTTTTCCAAATCTAAGAATAAGTTTTTTCTTTGTCCCTGTCACCTTTGTGACATCTACACAGAGCTTTCCCTTCCTTTTAATAATCTTTTCATAAAAGAGGTATCGCAATGTATTGGGCTGAATTTCCACTTTTCTTATATTGGAACCTGCCAGCAGCTGAGCTGGAGCTGGGCAGCACCAATGGCTGTTGGAATTGCCACAAAATCACTTCTATTGTCAGTTTATTAAATTTTGGGATTTGTTTGCGTGTTCACCACAAGTGACTTTTGGGAAGAGCAAATTCAAGGCATTTTCTGTAGGGTTAAATTTGATTTTTGTCAAGAAACAACTTTACTTTGTCCAGTGGCCAGGGGATTCTCCAGGGGTCACTGACCCTCTTACACTGGGGGATGCTTGGGAGGGTCTTGGGGGGGTTTTCCCTGTCCCTGTCACCCCAGGCCATTCCCCAGGGGGTGTCCCTGTCACCCCAGGCCATTCCCCAGGGGTCTCCATCATTCTCACCCCAGGGAATGCCTGGGGGGTCTCCCTCCCTCTCTCCCCTGTGCCAGGGGGTGCTCGGGGCAGTCTCTGTCCCTCTCAGCCCAGGGCATGCTCGGGGCTCTCTGTCCCCTGGCCCTGGGGGATGCTCGGGGGGTCTCCATCCCTCTGGCCTCAGGCAATGCCTGTGCAGGGCTGGGCACCAGGGGCTCTGTGTCCCTCTCACCGCTGAGGCTGCTCGGGGCTGGGGGGACTCTGCCACCTTCTCACCCCTGGGGAGCCCGGGGGGGTCTCTGTCCCTCTCAGCCCTGCTGGGACCCCCACCCAAACATCATCGGGGTCACAGGGACAGAGACACCCCCAAAGCCCCAGAAGGGCTGAACCTGGGATTTGGGTTGGGGCTGAGGATTTAGGAAGGGGCTGGAATTGGGGCTGGGCTTGGAGTTGGGGCTGAGATTTGGATTAGAGCTGGGATTGGGGTTAAGGCTAGACATGGGATTGGCTTTAGGGCTGGGGTTGGGATTGGGTCTGGGGCTAGATGAGTTTGGGGCTGGGATGGGATTAAATACAGAACTGTGAGTGTGTCTGAACATGGAGTGAGATTGAGACCAGGATCAGGGTCAGGTTTGGGACTGAGCTCACCCAGAGCAGGACAGGAGGGGATGTCAGTGTGGGAAGGTTTGGGGAAAATACTGATTTGGGGAGAAACAAGGTATGAATGCCTTGGGTTGGGGATTCCTCCCCCACAAGTCCATCTCTAGAAGTCACATGATGTCCATAAAAACCTCCAAAAATCAAGAGTGAATAAAAAAAGCGCCACCAGGAGTGTCCCATTTCCAGTCTCATCCCTCTGGGGTTCTGGTGGTCCCCTGTCTCTGGGCTGTTGGGGATCCCATGGGTCCTGGGGATCCCCCCCTCTCCAGGGTCCTGCTAAGGGATGCAGGTGGATTTTGGGGTCCCAAGGTCCCTCTCTCCAGCCTCCCCTCAATCCAGCCTCTTGGGCTTCCCCCCTCTTCCAACCACCCTGTCCTGCTTTAGGGCAAATTTGGGAGAAAACCTCCAAAAGGAGTTTCCTCTGGAATGCAGATTCAGCAGCCCCACCCTCAGCCAGTTCGGGAAAATATTTCCTTGGATAAAAGTGGAAAAAAACACTTTATTTAACAGGCAAAGCATTCACCAGCACAAAAATTGAACAATATTAAGCAATAAAACCTCCTGCTGCTGGAAAATAGGTGACAAACTCCGAAAGTCCCTCCTTGGGCTGGGGCTTGGCTCACTTAGTGTCTTATCAGTCTCTTATCACTCTCTTATCAGTCTCTTATCAGTCTCTTATCAGTCCCTCCTGTATTGGAAATGCCGCGACCCAGGCTCAGCCCAGTGGGCCATAGGTGGGAGATGCCGGTGGTGTTCTGCGTGTTCAGTCCAGAGCAGGTTTAAACAGCTCCAAAGAAAAAGAAAAACAATAGTCCAGGGAACTTCTCTGCCTCAGAGAGCTAAACACTAACTAAAAGCAAAGGAGAGCTCTGTCCCGCCCTCTGTCCATCCAGGAGCCGGAATGTGGAGGAGTGAGTGCAGTGTATGAAAACAAACTGCAGCTTCTTCCTCCTCCCCTTGGCTCTCAGAACCAGCCTTAAAGGTGCAGAACTCATTTCTGGGCTAAAGGGACCGATGGGGCACGAGCATCATGAAGTCACCCCAGGACGCGCCCCTGTCAGGGTCAGGGGGTCCCGTCCCCGCCTCATCTCCGGGCTGCCGGGGGTGTCCCAGCTCCGGTATCGCCCCTTCCCCTCTCCCCGCCCCGGGGGTCCCCCATTCCACAGCCCCGGCTCTCACGGGGATCCCCAAAACCAATGTCCCGCCCCGTCGGTACCGGGCCATCCCCACGTGGACCCCCCGGGACCCTCCCGAGGGGCGATGGCGGCTCCTCTGCCCCCGAAAAAGCTCCTCTTAGGGAGCCCGGAGATACCCGGGGCTCGAGTCCAGGATCTGCCGGCTCCGAACACTCTCCAAAAAAATCCTCCCGGAGACCCCTGGCTGGAGTTATTTGGGAATTGAGCTACTAGAGCTGGGCTTCTTGTGGGACTTTCAGCAGCCTTGTGTTTCTCACCCTGGAGTAAATGAACTCTATCAGTCACTCTGATATCATTTGCTCCCTTTCCTCCAGTGTTTTTAACAAACTTTTCAAAGAAGGACAACAAAATATTTTCTTTTTCACTGGCCACCCACGACAGCCATTTTCCTCATCAATCCTCCTGTAAGTTCCCCAGGAGGAAGGAGGGACTGTGTCCAAGTTTCCAAGAATTCTTCCAGGAAGAACCACAACCTCCTCAGAGGAGGGTACCATGCTGTTGTCAAAGGCACCTGGGGTCAGACAACAGTGCCTAAACTCACAGTGCCAGAATAATGTCACATTCTGGTTAAGAAAATTGTTAGAGAGATGCCTCTGCCCCAATTAAGGTGCTAACAAGACCAAATCCTACGTGCATTTTATTGAACAGTAAATGTGAGGTAGAGAGAGATGGAAAGAAAGAGAAAAGGGAGGGATAGCAAGGGAGTGAGAGGGACAGAGACCTCCCCTGGGGCAGGGCAAGTGTGACATTGTCCCCTGTGTGTGTGGCCTTCCCGGGGTGGGGGTTTTACACCTGAGCCAGTTTGGGTAAGGGGGGTGGTGTTCACCCCCTGAGCAGGGATTCCCCCACTGTTTCAGGCTGCAGTGTAAGATGGAACCAAATGCATGTTTGCAATCCCCATCTTCATCAACTGCTAGAAACAGGTGGGGCAGTGTTCTTGATCTCTTCCATGACTCAGCCCTGATAACGCCCTCCAGGGGAGATATCTTCTGGGAATGGGCCATTGAGTGTCACTGCAGGACTGATAAAATTCCATCATCCCATTGTGGGATGCTCCGCCCAGGGTGAGGATCCAAGCATTCCTGCCTGCATATAAGCTGAGCCTTGCAACACCAGGAGCAGCTTGCCTACTGGATTCCCAGAGGACAAGAGCTCCAGAACCACCCCTGGACCTTCAGAGGAAGACCAGGGCATTCTACAGGATCACTGCTTTGACAGAATCACGTTCATCACTCCCACAGGACTGCAGCCACCATTTAATGGGACTGCTGCCACCAGCCTGACCAGCAACAGGGTGTCAGGTTATATCCTGACTCTGTCAGTTTAAGGCAGTGTTTCTGTATCATTGCCTTGATCTTCATTTTCTTATAAATTGTAATCCTGGTTTAGACCCTCCCCAGGTTTGCCTTCAAACAAGTACAAAATTCAATGCGCTCATCCCTTGCTTTCCTCCCAAAACAGGATTTCACATCCCCAAACTTTTGCCAGATGGAGGAGGAGTCTGCAAGGAAGAGGAAGGAGCCCCGGGACATTCAGGAAGGTGAGGAGGAAGTCAGTGCCCCTTTCCCCCTCTCTCCTGCTCCATCTCCCAGCCCAGCACAGCCCCCGGCTGCAGGACAACCCTGCTGCCGGCCCTGTCCTGCCGTGGATGCACTGGGGGGATCTCCTTCCCCTTCCCTCTGGCACGGAGGCAAATCCCATCCTCTCCTTGTCCTTCCTCCCCCAAGGAAGAAGCTGAGGATGGAGACCAGAGAGGAGAAATCCCCACAGCAGAAACTCATGGATGAGGCCATTTTGAGTGACTCCAGGGCACAGGAATCCAATGGGGAGGAAAAGCCCCAGAGATCCCATAAGAGGAGGGGCTGCAAACCCAGTCCAGGGTGCTCTGAGGAGGAAAGACCCACCCTGAGCCAGGAAGGTGGACAGAGCTTCAGCCAGAGCTCAGAGCTGGTGGCCCATGAGCAGCTTCATGATGGGGAGAAGCCCCACAAGTGCTTGGAGTGTGGGAAGAGCTTCAGGCAGAGCAACACCCTGATCAGCCACCAGATGATCCACACGGGGGAATGGCCCTACGAGTGTGGGGAGTGTGGGAAGGGCTTCAGCTGCAGCTCTGCCCTCATCACCCACCAACGCATCCACACTGGGGAGAGGCCCTACGAGTGTCCTGAGTGTCAGAAGAGGTTTCAGACCAGCTCCAGTCTCCTCCAGCACCAGCAGATTCACACTGAGGAGAGGCCCTTCCGCTGCCCTGACTGTGGGAAGAGCTTCAAGCGCAACTCCACCCTCATCACCCACCAGCGCATCCACGCCGGGGAGAGGGAGAGGCCCTACGAGTGTCCCCAGTGTCAGAAGAGGTTTTACACCAGCTCTGATCTCCTCCAGCATCCGCAGATTCACACGGATGAGAGGCCCTTCCGCTGCCCTGACTGTGGGATGGGCTTCAAGCGCAACTCCCACCTCATCAGGCACCAGCGGATCCACACCGGGGAGAAGCCCTACAAGTGTGGGGGATGTGGGATGAGCTTCAGCCAGAACTCTAACCTGATCTCCCACCAGAAGACCCACACCAGGGAACGACCCTATGAGTGTGGGGAAAGTGGGAAGAGATTTAGGCAGAAATCTCTCTTGATCTGCCACCAGAGGATCCACACTGGGGAAAGGCCATACAACTGCAGGGAATGTGGGATGACCTTTAGTAGGAAGACACAAATGAACATCCACCAAATGATCCACACTGGGGAGCGGCCCTACCAGTGCCCCGAGTGTGGGAAGAGGTTTCACACCAGCTCTCAGCTCCTCCAGCACCAGCGCATTCACACGGATGAGAGGCCCTTCCTCTGCCCCGACTGTGGGAAGGGCTTCAAGCACAACTCCACCCTCGTCACCCACCGGCGCATCCACACTGGGGAGAGGCCCTACGAGTGTCCCCAGTGTGGGAAGAGCTTCACCAGCAGCTCTCACTTGACCAGACACCAACGGAGGCACCAGTAAAAGAAGCCCTGCACATGCCTCAACTGCAGGAACATCTTCATGCACCACTCCAGCTTCATCCCCCATTGGAGACACCACGTTGGTCAGAGCCCTGGTGATCCATGTTCCCTGTGATCCATGCTGGGAAGACACCTGTTTCTTTTCCTGCCCCTGCCAATGACATGATGTGGGGTTGGAGAACATGATGGTCTGGCCATGGCCCTGTCATTACATTCACTCCCACCTCAGGTCATTGCCAGGGGCAGGAAAGGGACTCTCTCTCTCTCCCCCTGAGGAGAAGGGTGTCCTTTCCAGACAGGAGGAAATACATTGCCAGGAAGAACTAGTTGTTGATGTTGTAGTTTTTTCTGTAAACAGTTTTATTTATCCCTTCTGTTATCAATATTGTTTCTGTTCCTCTTTGTTCTTTATCTCGTTGCTGTTCCCAATAAATTGTTCTTTTCCCAGCCTGGGATCTTTGCCTTTTGTGCTTTCCATGGGAGGCGGGAGGGCAGCGAGGGCAGCGCGGTTTTAGCGGGAGCAGGAAATTGGGGAATCCCATTCCTGAAGCCCGGCCCGTGGAAACCGAGCATCCCAGCTGGTGCCAGCCTTGGTGGCCATGGAAACCACCTCTGGCATGGGGTCTCCATGGAGCTGCCAAGGGACTGAGCATAGCAACAGGGGGCTGGTGATGGTTGCTATGGAAACTGCCCATAGCAACAGTGGACTGGTGATGGTTGCCTACTAAGGATCAGATTTGTCACAGGCCCTCAGAAGGGTTCCATGGGGACTTTCCAAGAATCTCCAGGCTGTTCCAGAGCTGGAATGTCACAGGCAGAGACAGGGGCTCCATGGAGACCTCCCAGGGCTTTCTGGGATGGTAAAGAGCCCTGTGGTCAGAGGCAGTCACAGCCATTCCATGGTGACATCCCAGGAGTTCCCAGGATGCCAAAGAGCCGGGATGTCCCAGACACTCACATGGGTTCCTGTCATGGGCACAGTGGGAGCTTCAGGCAAAGTTTATTAGAGAAGCTTCTGTTGGGTCACGAGGTGCAGAAACGATCCCCAATGCTTCCCATAGATCCCCATATGTCACTCTTGAATCAGTGTTCCGTGCTTTCTTTCCAATGGAAAACAACCATCCTTATCCTCCAGGTGTCCATGTCTGAAATTGGGATTCCACCTCCAAAATTCTGTATATCCAAGGGTTGCTCCCAGGCACAATCTGCCAGTACCATCAAGCCTGGGTGGCCTTGGCCTCTGGTGGCTGCCCCTGCAACACTGGGGCTGGGTCCTTCCCTTCCCATGGAGATCACTGGGACACTGTGGGGACCTCATGGAACCAAGGGGATCATTGTGGCACCACTGGAGCCCATGGAACCAAGGGGCCATGGTGACACAGTGGGGTTTCATGGAACCCAGAGACCATTATGGCTCTGTGGGGCCTGATGGAACAATGGAGACCATTGGGACCCTTCAGGGCCTGGTGTCACCAGGGGGCATTATGGCACCTCATGGAAGGGCCTCATGGAAGCAAGTGACCATTGGGACACTGTGGGGCCCCATGGAACTGAGGGAACATGGAACAGGCCTGGCTGGTTTGGCCTCCCAGGGGCCACCTGACAGGTCTGGCTGATGTTGGGATGTCAAGGGCTGCCTCTCATCAGCTCCTGGAACACTGGGGCTCTGTGCTTTTCTTGCTATAGAAAAGAACCATCCCTCTTTGTAAATGTCCATTGCCAAAATTGGTATTCTCTCAAAAAATTTTCCTATATGCAAGGGTTTCTCTCAGAAAAAAACCTGCCACTTCTGGCTGCCTTGTCCTCTGGTGGTCACTCTCTTCTGCCTGGCAAACACTGGGGCTCTGTTCCTTCCTTCCTATGGAAAAGAATGAACATTCATGTCCAGGGTCCATGGCCAAAATGAGAATTTGGCTTCCCAAATTCCACATGTCCAAAGATTGCTCCCAGACAAAAGTAGCCAGGACAGACAGGTCAGGCTGGCCCTATCCTCTGGTGATTTTCTTATATTCTGAGCTGAATGCTTTCAGTTGAAAACACCTTGGGGAGGGCCCAGAGATCTCCCAAGAAGTGTTTTTGAGGTCTTGGGCACATGAACACTACATATGGACAAAGGAACTCTGTGCTCTGTGATGTTGTGAGGGTTTTGCATCACAGAAGTGATGTTCTAAGAGAAGCTGCTAGCAGTTTCCTCCATGTCTGACAAAAAAACCAATCAGTAATCAGCTTTGAGAATTGACAATCTGTTAAACCACGAAAGAAACTGTACACGCCTCTGTGAAGACACATGTTAAAGATGGGAAAGCCTGGGAGGGTCTCTTTCCCTTCTGGCTGGCACAGAGGTAACAAGGCTGACCCGGCCCCGTCTCAGCCAGGCCGGGCCGGGCAGCTCCTGCCGTGGGGCCGGGCCCCTTCCCAGGGACCCCGCCAGGCCCCATCGGCTGCCGGGCAGGGCAGGGGAGGCCGCGGGGCCGAGGCCGGGCCGGGCCATGGCTGCAGTTGGGAACATCTGGGCCCTGCTGAGCCCTGCCCCGCCGCCAGCCCGGGCCCAGCCAGGATCCGCCGGGCCCCAGGAGCAGCCCCGGGCCGGGCCGGCTCGGCCAAGATTCTGCCACCCTTGGGCTTCAGCCGCAAGCCCCGGGCAGGGGCAGGAGAAGCCATCGGCCCCGGCCGTGCTGCTGCTGTGCTCTGGCCTGGCTGCTGAGATCCTGGCCCTGCCCCAGCGCGGCCCATCCTGACACAGCCCCAGCGCAGCCGCTGCAGAAACCTCCATCGTAAAACAGCTCCGGCCGCAAGCACCGAGCCCGGCCGGGGGCACGGAACCATCTGCAGGCCCCGGGTGAGATATGAACTATTTCAGTGCTTCCATCCTCCCTCCAGTGAGAGAAAAGGACAAACTGCAGGCACAGAGAGGAGCAACATGAAGACTCTGAGGTCAGTGAAGGGGAAGTTGAGTCCCAGATGGGAGGGATGAGGAGATGCCTTGATCTTGGGGCTGAAATCCTCTTGTAGAGCTATGGAGAAGGATGTAATTAATATATCAGACTCTCTTTTTCCCTATAACTAATTGAAAATATGGGTAGATGACCTGTTCAGCAAAAACCTCCATGCTAAAGTAAGCAAATGTTGAAGTAGCTGTGATCCCATGAGAAGTTTAAACAGAGAAAGAGAGAAGAGTGGTGACATCCTGTGGCCTCAGGGAGAGAAGAAGAAGATCTCTGTTGTCAGAGATGAAGATGATTTCAGAAATAGATGAAGAGAATCTTTGCTCTTCAACAGCTCATCTTTAAACTCATACCCCATAAGTTGACATGGCCCATAAAAACAGCTGTGGGAAAAGCTGTGAAAAATGGGAGGGACTTCACAATTGCAGATTTTCTGGGCAGCTGCTAATAGTGGAAAATGAGAGGCATGAGAGAACTGTTCTCTTATGGAGAAGTCTCCATAGCATGAAAGAGAGACTCCTCTCCCTAAGTGAACTGAA
Organism: Agelaius phoeniceus; assembly: GCF_051311805.1. NCBI lineage: Eukaryota > Metazoa > Chordata > Aves > Passeriformes > Icteridae > Agelaius > Agelaius phoeniceus. The sequence continues at coordinate 6,076,299 of NW_027509867.1, read as the reverse complement.
GAAAGACTGTTCTAGATGGTGTAAACTGACAGAAAATTTCAGGTTTTGTCTCCTTGCATTGTCAGTAAGAAAGAAAAGGTTGTAGGGAGAGGAGAAGTGTTCAGATTCTTATTACTCTTTCTTCTATTTACTGGTAATACACTTAATACACTTAATACTGGTAATACCCCTTAAAATTTTGAGCCTACTTTGCCTTTCTCCTAATCCTATCTCACAGCAGGAAATGAGTAAATATATTCCAGTGAGTGCAATGGTAATTAACCAACACTGATCCCACTGCACTAAGAGATGCACTGGCTGAGAAATCTCAAATTAGCAAACCAAAATCACTCCAGATACATTCCTGATAAACTGCATTAGAGCAGAGGGAAATCAAGGCAGAGCCATGGTTTGTCAGGATTTGCTGTATCCTGATGAGCACTGTGGTGCATTTGGAGCTGAGGCCTTGAACCTCAGGGCCTGAGAGGAGATTGCACAAACCTTTCCAGGAATCAAAGGCAGAAGAAAACCCCAAAGTGTCTCAAAGCATGAATGGGTCCCACTGAGGTCCATCCCAAACACAGGCTCCTCATGGACTCCTTGGAGGAGACAAGTGGAGGCCAGGATGGCACAAAAACCTCTAAGAGTCTCAGTGTGGAAAGGAAATTCAAAACTACCTTAAAAAATTTGAAAAGCTCAAAGCATTACTGAGCACCACTGAGTGTCAGTGCAAAGCTCTCAAGGGACTCATTAAAGCTGATAATTGGAGCCATGATTGCACAAACCTCTCACAAAGTCTGTATCAAAAGGGAAACACCAAGAACCTTCAAATAACTGAAGTACCCTGAAGCATTAATGAGCCCCACTGAGTGTTGTTACTGACAAAGCCTCTCCAGGGACTAATTACAGCAGATAATTGGAGGCCAGGATTGCACAAACCTCTCAGAGACTCCAAGGCAAAAGCCAAAGCCAAAGCCCTTTGAAAAAGCTGCAGTCCCTGCAGGGAGCATGAAGGAGTCCCCAGGGCCATTGCTGAGCAAGGCTCCCCAGGGACTCCTTGCAGCAGATCCTTGAGGCCACTGGGATGTGGGCTAGGGGGGGATGCTGAGGGCAGCACAAGGGGCTGACAGTGCCCAGCCTGGCTGGGGCTGTGCCAGGAGGCCCCAGGGCCTCAGGACAAGGTGTCTCCTCCCAGCCCTTGCTGGCACAGACCCTGCAGTGGCCCAGGGCACCAAGACTTGGCTTCTCTTTGTCCCCACCTGTCATCACTGCCTGCAGTTCTCTGCTCTGCCTGGGGCCTGGGGACACTTGCTCAGTCGTGTCTCTCAGTGGGACCCATTAAAAGTCCAAGAAAGTTTGGAGTTGGATTCTGCCTTGGAGTTCTGGAGAGGTTTCTTCAGCTCCCTCTCAGGGACTGATGTTCAGGGCCTGAGCACAAAGCCCCAGAGGCTGATTAAAGTCCTTGTGCTGTGTCTGTGCTGCTGAGCTGGGCTGGGCTCCTGGCACAGAGGCAGCTCCTGGTCACCAAGAAGAGCTTCAAAAGCACATTTCTCTGGATGAGCAGCTCTTGTGCCAGCCCAGCAGGGCTGGGGCACTGCCTGCAGCCAGCCCGGGCACAGCCCAGAGGCACAGAGAGCTTCAATCAGTCAGGGCTGGGAAGGGGCTGAGAAGTGCCTGGGGCACAATCACTGCCAGCCCTTGGCACAGGAACCTCTGGCTGCAGGACAGTGCAGCTGCAGCTCCTGGAGCCATCTCCTGCAGCTGGAACATCCCAATGCCTGCAGAGCCTGTGAGTACATTCTCTGCTTGTCTCTTGTGCAGAGCAGCCAGGGGTGCCCAGGGCTGTCCTGCAGAGCAGGGTCCTGCAGCCCAGGGCGCTGTGCTGGGGCAGGGACTCTGCTGCCTGCCAGGGACAGCTCTCAGCCAGCCCCGGCAGCTGCTCCCAGCACTGGGGAGAAGCTCTGCGGGGAAGGAGCCGCCCTGAGCAGGGCAGGGGCTGCTGCTGAGAGAGCCTGGGTGGGGCAGGGCTGCTCCCAGCTCCAGACCAGCCTGGGCACAGCTCCAGAGGGCATTTCCCAAAGAAGGTAAGTCTGGGATTGCTGTAAAGATCAGGAGCTTTCCTGAGAGTGTTTTCAATTTCCTGCTTGAAGAAGAATGGGAACATTGAGGTGATGACAAAAAGATTTTTTTATTTTATACAATTTTCATATATTTGTAACTCTGTAAATTACTATTACATAGTTATAAATCTATCTTCCTTTTTTAATTCTATTAAACTCTTAATGAACTCCATTACTATTATATACATCTATAACTATAATCCTTTATTAACTTTATTATTTTCCCTAACCTTTTCTTTGATTTTAGAAAAATAAGCAGATTCTCTAAATGCATTCCTGAAATACATATAGTATACAATACGTATAGTATCCTGTATAGTCTTATTATCAGGAAGAGGACCTACAAGAAGAACATTTTGTTTTTTGACCAGAATGTGAGCAGTCATAACAAAAAGTGAAGGCAGAGAAGCCCTTGGACCTACTCCAATGGATTGAGCCAGGGATGTGTAACTGGGGTAAGTGAATCTCCTATTGGATGTTCCTGTTAAATATCCTAATTAATCAACCTTAATAAATTGTTGAAATCAGGCCCTGGGTGTGCTCCATCCCCACTGGGACACCTGACAGCTTCCAATTAATGTCTGGTTTTTACTTTACTGTTCTAACACTGTTGCAAGGGAATTTTTTTCTCTTTTGATTATAAAAAACAAGGGGATGAGAGAAGCAGAACAGAAATTTTAATCCCAGCATCACCTTTGCAGGGCCCAGCAGGGCTCTCCTGAGCTGCCCTTGCCCAGCTGCACACAGAGCCTGCCCCAGCCAGGGCCCTGCACACAGGCAGGTTTCTGTAGGGCCCCAGCCAGGGCACACAGGCTGGGATGGGCTCTGTGAGCGCTGGCAGGGACAAGGCTCCTCTCAGCAGGGAATGTCCAGGCCCAGGGAGATGCTCAGGGAAGCAGAGGGGGCTGAAGAGAGCAGGGCTGGGGCAGGAGGGCACTGTTGGTGTGTGGGAGGTGCCGGGCACAGCTGGGCACGGGAACACTGTCCTGAGTGCCCAGCTGTCTCTGCCCTGCCCTCTCAGGCACAGCACCACAACATCTGCTCTTGGTTCTGCCCTGCCCTGACATTGGCACTGTTATCTGCTGCTCTCAGGGAGGCTCTGGCATCTGCAGCAGCTGAGTCAGGCACTGCCCTTGGCATTCCTGCCAGGCAGGGCTGTCCATGGGAATGGGGTGTCCAAGCTTCCCTGGCACCTGTGGGGCTGAGGGCAAAGCAGTCCATGGGAAAGGGGAATGAGCTGAGCCCCCTCCCTGAGATCCCATCATGGGCACAGCCAGGGATCTCCTTGCTGTGCCCTGCCAGGCTCTGAGCTGCCCTCCTGGGTGTCCTCATGCACAGGCCTGGCTGCTCCTGGCACACTCAGCCAGCACAACTGGAGCTCAGGCAGGGACCTGGGTGAAGGTTTTCCCAGAGCAGGAACAAGGCTGGGTGAGTCCCAGCGGGGCAGTCTGCAGGGAATGGCCCAGGTTTGGATCCAAGCAGCCTCTGCTGACTTGTCACTGTCCTTTCTCCATGAAAAGGTGCCCATGTGCAGCCCCAGCAAATGTCCAACAGCAGCTCCATCAGGCACTTCCTGCTGCTGGCATTGGCAGACACGCGGCAGCTGCAGCTCCTGCACTTCTGCCTCTTGCTGGGCATCTCCCTGGCTGCCCTCCTGGGCAATGGCCTCATCATCAGCGCCGTAGCCTGCGGCCACCACCTGCACACGCCCATGTTCTTCTTCCTGCTCAACCTGGCCCTCGCTGACCTGGGCTCCATCTGCACCACTGTCCCCAAAGCCATGCACAATTCCCTCTGGGACACCAGCAACATCTCCTACACTGGATGTGCTGCTCAGCTCTTTTTCTTTCTCTTCTTTATTGTAGCAGAGTTTTCCCTCCTGACCATCATGTGCTACGACCGCTACGTGTCCATCTGCAAACCCCTGCACTACGGGACCCTCCTGGGCAGCAGAGCTTGTGCCCACATGGCAGCAGCTGCCTGGGCCAGTGCCTTTCTCAATGCTCTCATGCACACGGCCAATACATTTTCCCTGCCCCTGTGCCATGGCAATGCCCTGGGCCAGTTCTTCTGTGAAATCCCTCAGATCCTCAAGCTCTCCTGCCCACACTCAAACCTCAGGGAATTTGGGCTCATTGCTGTAAGTGCCTGTTTAGCACTTGGTTGTTTTGTGTTCATTGTTTTCTCCTATGTGCAGATCTTCAGGGCTGTGCTGAGGATCCCCTCTGAGCAGGGACGGCACAAAGCCTTTTCCACCTGCCTCCCTCACCTGGCTGTGGTCTCTCTGTTCATCAGCACTGCAGTCTTTGCCTACTTGAAGCCCCCCTCCATGTCCTCCCCATCCCTGGATCTGGCCCTGTCAGTTCTGTACTCGGTGGTGCCTCCAGCCCTGAACCCCCTCATCTACAGCCTGAGGAACCAGGAGCTCAAGGCTGCAGTGTGGAGACTGATGACTGGATGCTTTCAAAAACATTAAACTGATGGCCAATTTCTGAAAATCACTTGAAATAAAAGTAATCTTTGATACTTCTGCTTGGTTTCATTTCGGAGGTTCTTTTTCTTTGTTTTACTTTTTCCGTATGCACAAATAAATGTCATTGCTTCCGACATTTCTCATTTCGTTTCTCTCCCCCTTCCCTGTGGCCACAGACTGTGTCAATGAGGGGCTGCGCTCTTGGTGGCTTTAAATGAACTAAAGGATCTCCCAGCAGAGTTTTCTGCAGAGATGCCCTTTTGTTGCCTTCTCTGGAGCTGCAGCAGCAATGTCTGTGTGCAGAGCTGGGGCAGATCAGTGCTGGCCCAGCAGCTGTGCCCAGCAGCAGCAGCAGCAGCAGCACTTGGTGTTGCCAGTGCTGCTGCCGTGGCCCTGCCCCACTGCCCTGGTGGCCCTGGTGTTGCTGCAGGGCCTGAGTGCTCTCGGGGCCGGGCACAGCCCTGGGGGTGGCAGTGCCGGGGCTGCAGCAGGGACAGGCCATGGGCACTGCTGGGGCAGCGCTGACGCCTCAGGCCAGGCCCTGGGGGCTCCAGGCTCCTTGCCCAGGCTCTCTCAAGAACACAGCCAGGCCAATGCTCAGCACAGAAACCCCCGTCAGCAGCCCCAGGCTGGCCGTGGGCAGGCTGGGGGCAAACAGCATGGCTGGGGCTCTGCAAGGGCCCTGGGGCAGACGGGAAGGAGCAGCAGAGCAGGGGCTGATCCATGCCCAGTGCGCTGCACAGCCCAGGGCAGCGTCCCAGAGCGTCCTCATGCAGCTGCCAACAACATCCCCCCTCTGCAGCCCTGGCCTCTCCCCCAGCTCACACAGGTGCCCCATCCTTGCAGGCACAGACACGGCAGCACTGCCTCAGCAGCCCCTGTTTGCATTGCACACAGCAGGGCCAGCACCCCCATGCTGTTGCTGTGGGGACATGAACCTGAGGGAGCACAAATGCCATCAGCCCCTGGGGCCAGCCAGGGCTGGGGGACACCAGGGAAACCACTCAGCTTTGTCCTGGCCTCTGCACTCAGCCAGAAAGTTTGTTCCCATCAGCTGGGAGTTTCCTGTGCCACTGCAGACGCTGTTGCTCAGAGCCAGGGCTGCCTGGCAGCCACCCCCAAACTGCCCTCAGCATTTCCTTGGCTGCACCTTTGCTTTCTTTACTCTTCCCTGGTACAAATTTCTTCCAATTGCCCTCCTGTGTTCCCTCCCCTGCAAACAGCCCATCCCTGTTTTCCCTTTCCTCTCTGGCCCCACTCCCCATTGCAGTTCCTGACTTGGCCCCATGGGAACGTCCCTTGGGCAGCAGGATCATCCTACAAGTGCTGCAGGAATTGTCTGCAGGCTCCTGCAATGCCTGCTGCTGCTCCCTTGCCAGAGGCACTCCAGGCCAGGGGGGCACATCTGGGCTGCTGTGTCTGCCTCTGGGGCTCCCTGTTCTGGGCAGTGAGGAGGAGCTGCAGAGGCTCTGCAGGACTGACAGGATGGGCTTTGGGGCTGCCAGGAGAAGCTGAGGGACCTGGGCTGCTGGAGCTGCTGAAGAGGAGGCCCAGGGCTCATCCTGCAACTGCTCCAAGGGTGGTTCCAGAGAATCCCAGAATCAGCAAGGCTGGAAAAGACCTTGGAGATCATCAAGTCCAACCTGTGCCCTGACACTGCCTTGTCTCCCCTGAGCCTTCTCTTCTCCAGGATAAACAACCTAGCAGCTCCCTCAGCCGCTCCTCTCAGGTCTTGTGTTCCAGACCCCTCCCCAGCCTTGTTGCCCTTCTCTGGACATGCTCCAGTCCCTCCATGTCCTTCCTAAATTGGGGGGCCCAGAACTGGACACAGCACTTGAGGTGCTGCCCAACCAGTGCCCAGCACAGGGGAAGAATCCCTGCCCTGCTCCTGCTGGCCACACCATTCCTGATCCATAGGAGTGACAGGGGTTGGATATGAGAAATGGTGGGGAGGGGGTGGGGACAAAGTGTTATTGATTGTCAGCCATGAAGGGTCTTGATTTCATATCTGTTCAGACTGCACTAGAAGTTTCTGGGATCAATGTCAATAGAACATTGTGGAAAATCAATCTATAAACAGGAGAATAACACAGGAAAAAACAAGTCTCTCTGCATTATTTTCAATACACCTGATTCAATTTGAATACACTTCAGAAATCTGTCAAACTAACCACAGAAGAATTGAAATCTTAAATTATGTCCAGGTTCTTTTCTTGTTTAACTGTTTTGAACAAAGACTTATGAGCCTTTTTCAATGAATACCTGAAGCAAGGAGCTCAGAAAAGAAGATGCATCTTTTTAAGAGAAGTAGTAAAATCCATCATCATCCTCCAAGTGGCTGAGGATCCATCCCCATCAGAGTAGCAACGAACAGAAATGGGCACAGCTTTGTGGCTGCCCGAGCCTTGGCATGGGCCCTGGGCCTGGAGCAGGAGCAGCTCTTGAGGGCCTCAAGGCTGGGGCTCTTGCACTGCCCTGGGCAGATGGGATGGCAGCAGGGGCTGCAGAGCTCTCAGCACCTCAGCCCGAGGGGAGCAGGGCAGCCAGGGAGCCTCCTTTGGCCTTGGCCCAGCACCTTCCCCCATGGCTGGGGCTGAGTCCTGTGGCAGCTGCAGCTGCTGCTGTGCCCTTGGCAGGGGCTGAGGCCGTGGGGCCAGTGCCCAGAGCAGCCTGGCGTGAGCAGAGCTGTGGGGCCAGAGCCGGCTGGGCTGGGCTGGGCTCAGAGAGGCCCTTGGTGCTGCCCAGAGCTCAGGGCAGCTGGCAGAGCTTGCAGGGAGCTGGGCTGGGCTCCGAGAGCCTGGCCCAGAAACCATCAGTGTCCATCTCAGCCTGGCTGAGCGTGCAGGGGCAGGACTCAGGCCAGGCCTTGTGGGGCAGGGCCAGCGCCTGTGCAAGGCATTGCAAACAGGCAAGTGGCCCAGAGAGGAGGCTGCTCTGTGCCCTTTGTGGCAGGGACAGAGCAGGGAGGGGGCCCTAGGACATTTGTCAGCCCCAGCCTCTGTGCCCATGCGTTGGCAGCCCTGGCTGCTGAGCCCAGCTTTGGCCTGGGCTGAGTTTGGCTGTGGCCCAGCTCCATCCTCCTGCAGGGCTCAGGGCCTATTCCCGGCCATGGCCAGCCCTGGCTGCCTCTCTGCTGGCCCAGAGGCCGGCAGAGCCTGGGGCAGGGCTGTCTGTGCAGCCCCACAGGTGCCAGGGGCTCTGCAGGAGCTGGCAGAGGCTGTCCAGCAGGGAGGCCATGGAGCACAGAGCCCCAAGGCTGCTGTGGGCACCACGGCACAGGGGCCGTTCCCAGCCGCAATGCTCCTGGCCTGGGCTGGGCCTGCACAGGGGCTGGGCCACCATGGCTGGGCCAGCACAGGGCCACAAAGGGGCCACGCAGCCGCTGCCGGGGCTGACAGCAAGGCCAGGCACACACAAGCAATTGCTGAGCATGGCCTGCGCTGGCCAGGCCTGACTGTGCCAATGGCAGAGCTCAGCTGCCCTTGGGGGCTGCAGCAACACTCCAGAGCCCAAAGAGCCTCCATGGCTGGGCTGGAGACCAAGGCTGCAGCAGGGAAATGCAGGGCTGCTGCAGGATGGGGAGGCCATTGAATTCCAGCACACACCTCAGCTCTCTGATGATCCCGGCACCGTGCTGGGCCCTTTTTCAGACTGGAGCAGAGCAGATGTTGATGGCACAGGAGCCCTGCGGGGCTGTCAGGGACCTGCATCTTGCAAGGTGCTCTGCTCTCCCTCAGGTGCTCTGGGAGAGATCCAATCCCAGCTGGGCACCTCAGGGCACAAGTGGCACTGCCTGTTCATGGGGACACAACTGATGTCTGCCTGGAAAGGGGCACAGGTTTTAATACTTGTTGGTTTTATAATACAAGCAAATCTTTATTATCTGGGTCACTTGAGTACTTTTAAGAAATGACAAACTTTTCCCAGCAGGAACAGGAATTTCCTGGATCTACTGGATTCTTCTACTGATGGCAGGAGAAGAAATACTCATCTTCCCCTCTACCTTTGCCACTGACATTCACTCTAATATTTAATGACCCCACTTCCTTCAGGTGTTTCCAGCTCCCCTGTTCAAATGTGCATGTCTAAGAACATCTCTTTATTTAGAGCAACTGTATCTATGTCCCTTCCATCACTCCCAGATTTTCTCATCCAGATGCTCTCTGGTCATTCAAGTGCCGATCAAATGACTGGTTTCTTGCTTTGAACTTCAGCTAGTTGCCAATCTTTCTGAAGTTCAAATATATACCACATTAGTGGTATATATTTGAACTTCAGATATTACATATACAAGTCCACGTTACATGTCAACATCCTAATTGTGTTTATATGTATCACTAAATTACCTTTGCCTATGTCTCTGTCTAAAACTGTTCCTGTAAGAAATCCCTTGGGGATGGTGGACATGTCAGAAGCTGCTGGGACATCACAGAGAGCAGCTGAGAGAAGAGCTGTGATGGTTATTAAACGGTTCAAATATTCATCTTGTAATTGTTGGCAAGAAACCTTTCTGTGCCTCTGAGTGTCACCAGGCCCGGAGCCCAAAGGACCCAAACCTGATGAGTTGTGGCTCCCACTGCAGGGGCTGCACTTGGACCTTGGCTCTGCACAGGAGAGCTCTTCATTCCCTTTCTCTCTTTTCCTCCCTCTGGGCATGGAGGGAGCCCCTGACTTCAGCCTGTGACTCGTGTGTGCAAAGAGCAATTCTGGGCAGAATCGGGGCAGGGAGGGTTTGGGGGGACCTTGGGATCTGTGCTGGGCACAGAAGGTGTTTTCCATTGCTCTGAGACTGTCTGCTGTGCAAAGTGGATTTAATATCCAGCAGAGGAATGACTTTGGCATTGGATGGAGCTGTGCCTTCCCTTGGCTTTGTTGGCTGACAAGAAATGAACATCCCTCTGTGTCTCAGGCAGCTCCTTCTGCAAGGAAAGCAGGTGGGAGTTGGAGCCAAGGAGCTGAAAGCTGCAGGTGCAGCCTGGGCTGGAGGGAGCTCAGATTTGCACAAGGCTGCTCTGAGTGCCAGGGCTTGGATGGGGGAAATGGTGGGGTGGGGGTAGGGACAGAGTCTGATTGATTGTCAGCCATGAAGGGTCTTGATTTTCATATCTATTCAAACTGCATGAGGAGGTACTTGGATTCAGTGTCAATTGGAGATTGCACATATCGATTTATAAACAGGAAAAAATCCTTAACAGGACCTGAGAAATCTTTTCTCACTGTCTTTTTAAATATCATGTATTCACTTTGAATACACTACTGAAATTGATGTAACCACTAATGATTTGAAAATTAAAATCAAATGATTCCCAGAGGCTTGGCTTGTTCAGGTGTTCTGAATGTTCCTGAGCCCTGGGACACTGAATTCCTGCACTGAAGAGCTGAAGGCTGAACAAGCCTCTGGAGCAGTGAAATTCAGCAGCAGCCTCCAAGTTGCTGAGGATGTCAGCAGCCCCCAGTGAGGCCATCCCTGCCCAGAGACCGTGGGGGAATGGGCAGACAAGGAGAGCGTCCCTGGGGCTGGGGCAGCACAACTCAGAGGCACCAGCGGCTCCAGCTGGGCAATGGAGTGTGGGATGTGGCTGGGAAAGCCCTGCCTGGGCTGGGCCAAGCAGCACACACAAGCCCTGACTCCCATTCCCCAAACAACTCTCTCAATGAGACATTTAAAAGGAATTTACAATTGTTTCTGTCCTCTGAGTTGGATGTGCTGGAGAAATACCAACAAGGGATTGTCAGGAGCTCAAAGCAACTAAACAGACTTTACTGGCAAATTTAGAAAATCAGAGAAACATTGGCAAAAGGTTTAATACAACATTCAATCAACACAAAACACTTCTCAAAGCATTAACTTGGCCCATTCAACTTCACAAACTCGTAGCTTGTTCAATTTTAAGTTAGTCAAAATTTGCAAGGGGACAAAAATAGAAGACACAGGAAGAGAGAAAAATGTGAGATAGAGAAGCACACACACAGCTACAAACTCCTGGTTTCCAGCAGAGTTCAGATGGGAATTCCAAGAGAATACAGGATAAGATGTGTGCTTGCCTTGTGGTCAGCCTTCAATACCCCTTGGTCTCCCTGGGCCCTTCCCCCAGGTGGGGCTTGGGCTCATTTGGTCCCTCAGGAGCTGGGCTGGGGCTGCAGAGGTGGCTGTGGAGCATTGCCTGTGCTGTGCCAGGGACTGGCAGCCACTGCTGGGCTGGGATAGAGGCTCTGGGGGGATTGGGGTTCCAGGGCAGGGCAGGGCTGGGCTTCCAGGGCAGGGCAAGGCTGGACCTGCCCCTTCCTCCCCCACACATGAAATGTTTCCAGCCAACAATCTCCTCCAGTCTATTGCAATAAGAAATGTTGGAGGTGAAATCCCATACCAGGCCATGGGCACCTGGCTGCGAAGGGCAGTTCTTTTCCATAGAAAGGAAAGCAGGGAGTCTCAGTTTTTAGAAGGCAGGTGAGAGTCTCACAAGGCCAAGGCCAGCCAGACTTTTCAGGATGGCAGATGTTCTTTGGGAGCAGTCTTTGGATATAGGGAATTTGGAGGTGGAACCCCAATCTCGGCCATGGGTTCCTGGAGAATCAGGACAATTCTTTCCCATAGGAAGGAAAGCATGGAGCCTTCCCCACACTTTTGGGGACAGATGGGAAGTGACCGTTGTAAAACCCCTGCAACACAGACTTGTCCTGGCAATATTCCTATGGGGACAATCCTTGGATAGAAGGAAATTTGGGGATGAAATCCCAATTCTGGCCATGGGTGCTTGGAGGAAAAGGACAGTTCTTTTCCACAGGAAGGAAAGCACAGAGCCCCAGTGTTTCAATAGCAGATGAGAAGAGACCCTCAACATGCCAAGGTCAGCTGGACCAGTCAGGCAGTCCATGGGAGGCCAAACCAGCCAGACCTGTTCCATGTTCCCTTGCTTTTATGAGGCCCTGCAATATCACCATGGTCCCTTTGGTTCCATGGGGCCCCTCAGCATCCTAATGATGCTTTGCTTCCATGGGGTCCAGCAGTGTCACAATGGACCTTTGGTTCAATGGGGGTCTAACAGTTTCACAGTGGCCCCTAGGTTCCATGAGGCCCCGCAGTGTCGCAATGGTCCCAATGATTCCATGAGGCCCCACAGTGTCACAATGGTCCCTTGGTGTCACAGGGCCCCACAGTGTCACAATGGTCCCTTGGTTCCATGGGCCCTGTGCTGCTGCATTCCCCCCTCCCCTTCTCAGCCCGCCCTGCCAGATGAGAAATGCTCCTTGGGGCTCGGCCTTGGCCAACAGCCCCTGGGCTCAGCTCCTCTGCAGCTCATCACAAACACTGTCTGCTCCAGGCACTGCTGCTGCCCAACCAGCTCCTGCTTTCTGGAGGAGCAGCCCTGGGAACTGGTTTTGTTCCCTCAGTGGCACAACATCCCTGTTCTCACACTGCCAAAGAAAGCTGTTGGTGCCAGGGGTGGCCAGGATGAACCATTGCTGGGACTGAAGCCCCTCTCTTGGGGCCCTGCAAACAGCGCTCCAAAAGGAGCCCTTGGAGCTCTCCTGGGCCAGCGACTCCCTCTGAGTGGGGCCTCTCCCAGCCGGGAACTCTCCCATTTGCTGCACTCGGGGATCCCCAACAACGACGGAGCCTGGGCCGATGCCCCCACTCCTCCAGGCTCAACCCTTCACCCGCTGGGGAGATGCCAAAGGATCCACAGGGAGCATTTCCTGCCCTCAGGGGAATTTCTCCCAGGTGCCTTGCACTGACTCTGTGTCTGTGTGCACACAGGAGTGCCCGTGCTGGGGAAATGTGGCAGAAATGTTGCTCTCTGAGGGGTTTGAGTGCCTTGGATAGCTGAGTCAGTCAGATATCCAAACATCAGTAAGTAAGGTTAAAACACAAGGTCTAAACTAAGTTAAATGCTGCTAAGAGTTGTTCTTTTTCTAAGTTGTTAAGTTTAATTTAAATTATTATTTAAGTTTAATTATTAGATTTTTTAAATTGCAATGTGATAGGTTATAAGTTAGGGTAAGTACTGTTAAGTGCTGTTCTTTTGCTAAATTGTGAAGTAGATGGTATCAGTTAAAGATAAGGTTTAACTTAAGTCCTGTTAAGATTGAGCTCTGTTTAAGCTTTTGGGCCATATTCCTTTTATCCTTGCCCTCCCTGTCCTTATGTCACACACACACAAACAGGGACAGTTCTCAGTTCATTTCTGTTTTCCTTGCCTGGATTTGGTTTGGTATTGTTGTTGCTTTGTTTCCCTGCTGTGCCTGAAGTGTCCAGTCAGGAGCAGAGTGACTCTTGCCATGGAACTTTGTGCTGCTGTCCCTTAATATTCAATCTGTTTTTTGCTGATCCCTTGCTGGAGATTTTTTCAGCACTCTCAAGGCCTCGTTGGTACCAGGGTGAAGGAGCCCTGGCCCAGGCTCTGGCCCTGGGGGACACGGGGACACTGCTGCCGGGGGGTCCCTGTCCCCCTGTGCCACCCCCAGGGCCCCGGCCCCCCGTCCCCATGTCAGGCTCTGGGGTTGATCTCGTGGAACATCCTCTGGAGGAGGCTGCGGCGCCGGGGGCGGGGGGACCCGGGGGGACAGGGGACCCCGCTGTGCACGAGCAGGGTTGGACTGCTCTGGGGGGAACTGTGAGGGGGGCCGGGGCAGAGTGACCTCCCCAGGGACCTCACACGGCCCCTGTGATGTCACACAGCCTCCTGTGATGTCACACGGCCCCTGTGATGTTACACAGCCCCTGTGATGTCACACAGACATCTCTGTCATGTCACACTGCCTCTGTGATGTCATATAGTCCCCTGTGATGTTACACAGCTGCTCTGTGATGTCACAGAAGACTCTGATGTCAAAGAGTCACACTGCGATGTCACAGTTTGTTCTCTCATGTCACAGCCTGCTCTATGATCTTACACAGCCACCCGGTGATGTCACAACCCACTCCCTCATGTCACAGAGCCACCGTCTATGATGGCAAGATCTGCTCTATGGCCTCACACTATGATGTCACAGACAGCTGTGTGATGTCACAATCCCCTCAGTGGTGCCACAAAACCCACTCTGTGATGTCATACTGCCACTCGGTAATGTCACAGCACACACTTTGACCTCACAGCCTGCTCAATGATGTCACACAGCCATGCCATGAGGTCACAGCCTGCTCTGTGATGTCACACAGTTCCCTCTATGATGCTGTAGCTGCTCAGTGACTTCACACAACAAACTCTGTGATGTCATAGCCCAATCTGTGACCTCACACAGCCCACTCTGTGCTCTCACACAGCCCCTTGCTGACATCACAGCTCCTCTGTGCCTCCATGACACAGACACAGAGGAGCTGCTGTGACACAGCCCCTTCTGGGACATGCCACAGCCCCTGCCAGTGCTGAGCCCCTGGGAGCTCTGTCTGTGCCCTGCTGGTGTCCCTGAGGGGCCCTGGCAGTGCCCCAGCCCTGCTGGGCTGTGCACAGGAGCTGCTCCTGGCCAGAGCTGTCTCTCTGCAGCTCTGCTGCCCTTGCCAGGAGCTGCCTCTGGGCCAGGAGCCCGGCCCAGCTCAGCAGCACAGACACAGCACAAGGGCTTTAATGACCCTCTGGGGCTTTGGTGCTCTTTGTACATCAGACTCAGTCCCTCAGCGTATGCTCAAAGAACTTCTCAAGAACTCAAAAAGGGATTGAAACACTCAAGTTTCTCATATTTTAAATAGATCCTTCTGAGGGACAGGACTGAGAAAATGTCCCCAGGTTCCAGGTAGAGCAGAACACTGGTGGCAATGATGACAGGTGGGGACAAGCAAGACAAAGGTATCTCTGGTGCTGAGCAAACCTGCGCCTCTGTCCCTGCAGGCTGTGGGCATCCCCTGGCTGCCCCACCTGGCTGGCCCCTTCCTTTGCTGACAGCTCTGCCTCCTGCCTGCCTCTGCCTGCCCACACAAAGCCTTGGGCTGCTCCAGGCTCCTGCTGGGGGACGTGCTGCACCACAGCCCTGCCCTGCCAGGGAAATTCCTTTCTCCTGGTGTCCAGTCTGGACCTCCCCAGCTGCCCTTGGAATTAATTCTTTCTTTCTCTGGCAGTTCTCTACTATGTCAAAAGGATCCACCATCTCTGAAACCGCCCTTCAATCCCTCCCAGGGCTCTCCTCTGCTGTCCTCAGTCTCCACCCCACTGAGCACAGAGCTCCTGTGTCCCTATAGAGTGGTCAAGTGCTTGAGGCCAAGAGCACCCGGACAAGAGGGACAGTTCTTTTCTATAGGAAAGAAACCACAGAACCCCAGGGTTTGAAGGCAGATGAGAAGCAGTCACCAGAGGCCAAGGCAAACCAGACCTGTCTGGCCTTGCAGCTTTTGTCTGAAAGCAGCTATTGGATAAATGGGGAATTTTGGATGTGGAATTCCCTTTCAGCCATGGGTTCCTGGACTGGAATGACAGTTCTCCATAGGAAGGAAAGGATGGAGTCCCAGTGTTTCAAAGGCTGATTAGAGGCTGCCCCAAGGAGGCCAAGGCCAGCCAGACTTGTTGTCAGGGAGTAATCTTTGGACAGACGGAATTAGGGAGGCCAAACCCCAGTTTTGTCAACAGGGATCTGGATGAGAAGGACAGTTCCTTTCCATAGGAAGGAAAGTGTGGAACCCCAGATTTTCAAATGCAGATGAGAGCTGGCCCTCAGGAAACCAAGGGTACCTAAACAGTCCTGGCAGCTTTTGTCTGGGAGCTATCCTTGATATAAGGAATTTTGGAGGTGGATTCCCAATTTTGGCCATGGACACCTGGACTTGAAAGATGGGTTTTTTCCATAAGAAGAAAAGCACAGGCCCCTGGTGTTTTGAAGGCAGATGAGAGGTGGTCCCCAAGAAGCCAAGGGCAGCCAGAGCTGTCTGTCCTGACAGGTGACATATGGGAATAATCCTTGGATATAATCAAATTTGGAGGAGGAATCCCAATTTCAGCCATGACCCCCTGGAGGAGAAGGACAATTCTTTCCCACAGGAGGAAAGCATGGAACTCCAGGGTTTCAGGGGCAGATGAGAAGTGACCCTCAACATGCCCAGGTCAGCTGGACCAGTCAGGCAGCCCCCAGGAGGCCCATCCAGCCAGACCTGTTCCATGTTCTTGGATCCTTGGGGCCCTGCAGCATCACAATGGACCCTTGGTTCCATGATGAGGTCCTGTAGGATCACAACAGATCTTTGTTTCCATGAGGCCCAGTGATATAACAATGGTCTCCTTGGCTCCACAGTGGCACAATGGCCCCTTGCTTCCATGAGGCCTTGCAGTGTCAAAATGGTTTCCTTGTTTCCATGGGAAATGCCACAATGGGCCCATTGGTTCCATGAGGTCGTAGTCTTAAAATGGCTCCTTGGTTCTATTGGGTTCCTGAGGATCACAATGCTCCCTTGGTTCCACCAGGCCTGGATGTGTCACACTGGCCCCTTGCTTCCATGGGGACCCGCAGTGTCACAGTGGCCTTTTGTTTCCATGAGACCTTGCAGTGTCACAGTGGCTGCCTTGTTTCTATGAGGCCCTGTGGTGTCACAATGGCCCCTTGGTTCCATGGGGACTCAGACTGCCAGAATGGTCTCATTGGCTCCATGAAGCCCCTCAGTGTCACAATGGTCTCTTTTGGTTCCACAGTATCACAATGGCACCTTGGTTCCATGAAGCCCTGAAGTACGGAATGGATGCTTGGTTCCATTGGGCTCCTCACTGTCACAGGAATTCTCAGTTCCACGGAGCCCTGCAGTGTCACAGTGCTCTCCTTGGTTCCATGGTGCCACTCAGGGTCCCAAGGGCCCCTCAGCTCTACAAGGCCCCATAGTGTCACAGTGTCCCCTTGCTCCCATGAGGCCGTGCCATGTCACAATGGTCTCATTGGTTCCACAAGGTCCTGCAGCTCCACAATGGCCCTTGAAGGGTCACAATGGTCTCAGCAGGTTCCCCCGCTTATTCACAATGGCCTCCTTGGTTCCATGATGCCCCATAGTGTAACAATGGTATCCTTGTTATCCAATGGTTCCACAGTTAAAACAGCCCTATGGTCTCATAGAGCCCCACAGCCCCTTACAGAGCCCCACGGCCCCTTGTGGAGCCACACAGGGTCACTGTGATCCTCTTGATTCCATGAGGCCCTGCCATGCTACAATAGCTCCTTGGTTCTGTGAGGCCCTGTGGTGTCACAATGGCCCCTTGGTTCCAGTGGGTCCCAAAGTGTCATATCAGTCTCATTGGTTCTATGAGGCCCCACAATGTCACAATGGACTTTTTGTTCCATGAGCTTTTGTACTGCCAAAACCAGCCAACAACAGTCTCCTTGGTTCCATGGCGACTCACAATGTCAGAAGGGGCTCCTTGGTTCCATGAGGCCCTGCAGAGCCCCTTGATTCAACGAGGCCTCAAAGTGTCATAATGGCCTCCAGGATTCCATGAGGCCCCACAGTGTCACAATGGACCTTTGGTTCCATGTGTTCCAGCACTGTTCCATTAATCCTTAGTTCCATGGGGCCCTGTAGTGTCACAATGGACTCCTTGGTGCCACACAGTGTGACAACTGCCCCTTGGCATGCCAACGCTCCATGGTACCACAATGACTCCTTGCTTCCAAGAGGCCTTGTAGTGTCACAATGGCCCCTTGTTTCAATGAGGCCTTTGGTGTCACCATGGTCTCCATGATTCCATAAGGCCTCGCAGTGTAATAACAGACCATTGGTTTCATGGAGCCCCACAGTGTCACTGTGGTCCCCTTGGCTCCACAAGGCCCTGCTGTGTCACAATGGACCTTTGGTTCCATGATGCCCCAGAGTGTCACAATGGTATCCTTGGTTCCTTGGACCCTTCATCCCATGGAGACCCCCAGGGTTCACTGTAGTCCCCTTGATTCCTTGAGGCCGTGCCATTCTATAATGGTCCTTTCGTTCCAGTGGGTCGCAAAGTATCAGAACAGTCTCCATTGTTCCATGAGACCCCACAAAGTCACTGTGGTCCCCTTGGTTCCACTGGCCCCACAGTGTAACAATGAACTCTTGGTTCCATGAGGTTCCTCAGTCACAATGGTCTCCTTGGATCTACAGTGTCACAGTGGCCCCTTGGCTCCATGTGGCCACGCTGTGTCACAATGACTCATGGTTCCATGAGGCCACAGAGTTAAACAAGGGACCCTTGGTTCCATAAGGCCTTGCTGTGTCACAATGGATTTCTGGTTCCATGAGCTTTCACACAGCCAACAGCATCTCCTTGGTTCTGCAGTGTCACAACGGACCCATGATTCCACAAGGCCTTGATGAGTCAGAATGGCCTCTTGGTTCCAAGAGGTTTCTCAGGGTCACAATGGTGTCCTTGGATCTGCAGTATCACAATGTGGTATCACAATTGGTTCAATGTAGCCCCAATGTGCCAAAATGGATTTTGATTCCATGGGTTTCTGCAGAGTCACAATGGACCCTTTGTTCCATGAGTTTGCACAGTCTCACAGCTGACTCCTTGTTCTGTGAGGCCTTGCTGTCACCAAGTCTCTGAAATATCAGAATAAGGCTCCTTAACACTAATTTCCTATTTAAGAGGGTATCATTTATTCAGGCCTGAGGTTTAGTGAGGGATAGACCGAATCTTATGTGGACATGTAATTCTACCAGCGTTGCTAAATGTGTATCAAAATTTACCCATTACCATGAAACCAACTCCAAGTTCCCAGCTTCAGCCCTTCTTTTTTCTGCCACTACATTCTTGAGCCAGATGTCTTCCTGTCTTCCAGCAATCCTTGCTGGGAAAGCAGCCCCTGCATGCCTTGTTCCTGTGCTGAAAGTTCACAGGCACAGTAAAAATGGAATTAGCCCTTTTGATATGAAGCCCAAAGCTTTGTGTGGGCAGGCAGAGGCAGGCAGGAGGCAGAGCTGTCAGCAAAGGAAGGGGCCAGCCAGGTGGGGCAGCCGGGGAATGCCCACAGCCTGCAGGGACAGAGGCGCAGGGCAGGGACACCGTAGGACAGCCTGGGCTGCACAGGGCACAGGGATGGGCAGCAGCTGCAAGACAGCCCTGACAGAGCCAACTTGGGCAGCACTTTGGCAGCACTTTGGCCGTGGCAGACACAAAGAGCACCAAAGCCCCAGTGGGTCATTACAGTCCTTGTGCTGTGTCTGTGCTGCTGAGCTGGGCCGGGCTCCTGGCCCAGAGGCAGCTCCTGGCAAGGGCAGCAGAGCTGCAGAGAGACAGCTCTGGCCAGGAGCAGCTCCTGTGCACAGCCCAGCAGGGCTGGGGCACTGCCAGGGCCCCTCAGGGACACCAGCAGGGCACAGACAGAGCTCCCAGGGGCTCAGCACTGGCAGGGGCTGTGGCATGTCCCAGAAGGGGCTGTGTCACAGCAGCTCCTCTGTGTCTGTGTCATGGAGGCACAGAGGAGCTGTGATGTCAGCAAGGGGCTGTGTGAGAGCACAGAGTGGGTTGTGGGAGGTCACAGATTGGGCTATGACATCACAGAGTTTGTTGTGTGTAATCATTTAGCAGCTACGACATCATAGAGGGAACTGTGTGACATCACAGAGCAGGCTGTGACATCATGGCATGGCTGTGTGACATCATTGAGCAGGCTGTGAGGTCAAAGTGTGTGCTGTGACCTTACAAAGTGGCAATATGACATCACAGAGAAGGGTTTTGTGATACCACTGAGGGGGTTGTGACATCACACAGCTGTCTGTAACATCATAGAGTAGGGTGTGAGGTCATAGAGGAGATCCTGCCATCATAGAGGGTGGCTCTGTGACATAAGAGAGAGGGTTGTGACATCACTGCCTGGCTATGTAACATCATAGAGCAGGCTATGACATCACAGTACAGATTGTGGAATCACAGGGTGACTTTCTGACATCACAGAGTCTTCTGTGACATCACAGTGCAGCTGCATGACATTCCAGGGTGACATCCCAGATTTGGCTCTGTGACATCACAGGTTGCTGTGTGACATCACAGCCGCTGTGTGAGGTCACTGGGGAGGTCACTCTGCCCCGGCCCCCCTCACAGTTCCCCCCAGAGGAGTCCAACCCTGCTCGTGCACAGCAGGGTCCCCTGTCCCCCCGGGTCCCCCCGCCCCCGGCGCCGCAGCCTCCTCCAGAGGATGTTCCACGAGATCGACCCCAGAGCCTGACACGGGGACGGGGGGCCGGGGCCCTGGGGGTGGCACAGGGGGACAGGGACCCCCCGGCAGCATCCCCATGTCCCCCAGGGCTAGAGCCTGGGCCAGGGCTCCTTCACCCTGGTACCAACGAGGCCTTGAGAGCCCTGAAAAAATCCCCAGCAAGGGAGCAGTAAAAACCAGATTGAATATTAAGGGAAAGCAACAAAAGTTCCTTGGCAAGAGTCACTCTACTCCTGACTGGACACTTTAGGCACACAAAAGAAACAAAGCAACAACAAAACCAATCAAAATCCAGGCAATCAAACCAGAAATGTGCCGAGAACTGTCCCTGTGTGTGTGTGACAAAAGGACAGTGAGGGCAAGGATAAAAGGAATACAGCCCAATAGGTTAACAGATCTCAAACTTAACAGGACTAAACTTATACCTTAACTTTAACTGATACCTTCAACTTCACAATTTAGCCAAAGGAGAGCACTTAACAGTATTTAACCTAACTTATAACCTATGACTTTGCAATTTAACAGACGAATAACACTTAACAATATTTAACTTAGCTAATAACTTAAAAACTTAGTAAAAGAACAACTCTTAGGAGCATTTAACTTAGTTTAGACCTTGTGACTTTACCTTACTGATATCTGGATATCTGACTGACTCAGCTATCCAAGGCTCTCAAACCCCTCAGAGAGCAGCATTTCTGCCACATTTCCCCAGCACGGGCACTCCTGTGTGCACACAGACACCAAGAGTCAGTGCTAGGCACCTGGGAGAAATTCCCCTGAGGGCAGGAAATGCTCCCTTTGGATCCTTTGGCATCTCCCCAGCGGGTGAAGGGTTGAGCCTGGAGGAGTGGGGGGATCAGCCCAGGCTCAGTCGTTGTTGGGGATCCCCGAGTGCAGCAAACGGGAGAGTTCCCGGCTGGGAGAGGCCCCACTCAGAGGGAGTCGCTGGCCCAGAAAAGCTCCAAGGGCTCCTTTTGGAGTGCTGTTTGCAGGGCCCCAAGAGAGGGGCTTCAGTCCCAGCAATGGTTCATCCTGGCCGCACTTGGCACCAACAGCTTTCTTTGGCAGGGTGAGAACAGGGATGTTGTGCCACTGAGGGAACAAAACCAGCTCCCAGGGCTGCTCCTCCAGAAAGCAGGAGCTGGTTGGGCAGCAGCAGTGCCTGGAGCAGACAGTGTTTGTGATGAGCTGCAGAGGAGCTGAGCCCAGGGGCTGTTGGCCAAGGCCGAGCCCCAAGGAGCATTTCTCATCTGGCAGGGCGGCCTGAGAAGGGGAGGGGGGAATGCAGCAGCACAGGGCCCATGGAACCAAGGGACCATTGTGACACTGTGGGGCCCTGTGAGACCAAGGGACCATTGTGTCACTGTGGGGCCCTGTGACACCAAGGGACCATTGTGACACTGTGGGGCCCTGTGAGACCAAGGGACCATTGTGACACTGTGGGGCCTCATGGAACTGTGGAGACCATTGTGACACTGGGGTGTCATGGAACCAAGGGGCCATTGTGACACTGCGAGACCCCATGGTCTCACAATGGTGCCAAGGGTCCACTGTGACATTGCAAGGCATCATGGAAACATGGGGAGTCCATTAAGACACTACATAGCCTCATGGCACCAAGGAGACCATTGTGACACTGAGGGGACTCATGGAATCATGGAGACCATTGTGGTGCTATGTCGGCGAATGGAATAGGCAAAGCATTGTGACGGTGTGAGCCTTCATGGAACCAGTGAGACCATTGTGACCCTGGGGGTCCCCACACAACCAAGAGGACCATTGTGATACTTTGGGGCCTGGTGAAACCAAGAGGCCTTTGTGACACTGCAGGGCTGCATGGAACCAAAGCTCCAGGGTGACACAGAGGGGCCTCCCGTCATCAATGGTCCATTGTGACACTGTGGAGCCAAAGGAGACCATTGTGACACTGCAGAACCCCAGGGTCCAAAGGTCATTGTGACACTGCAGGGCTCATGGAACAGAGGAGTCCCGTGACATTGTGGGGCCTGTGGACCACGGAGACCATTGTGACACTGCAGAGCCTTCTGGAACCAAGGGTCCATTGTGACACTGCTGGACCCCATGGAATCAAAGCACCACTGGGACAGTACGGGGCCCCATGGAACCAAGGGGACCATGGTGATACTGCAGGGCCTCATAAAAGCAAGGGAACACGGAACAGGTCTGGCTGGTCTGGCCTCCCGTTGACTGCCTGACTAGTCCAAATGACCCTGGAATGCTGAGGGTCTCTTCTCATCTGCTATTTAAACACTGGGGCTCTGTGCTTTCCTTCCCAATGGAAAAGAACTCTGCTTCTCCACCAGGTACCCAGGGCCAGAATTGGGATTTCACCTCCAAATTTCCTTGTATCCAGGGATTGTTCCCAGAGGAATATTGCCAGGACAAGCCTGTCTTGCATTGGTTTTAAAAGGGTTACCTCCCATCTGTCCCCAAAACACTGGGAAAGGCTCTGAGCTTTGCTTCCCATGGGAAAGAACTGTCCTGCTTCTCCAGGTGCCCATGGCCAAGATTGGACTTCCACCTCCAAAATTACCTACATCCAAAGATAGGACCCAGACAAAATATGTCATTTCTGACAAGTCTGGATGGCCTTGGCCTAGTGAGGCTCTCACCTTCCTTCCAAGCACTGGAGCTCTGTGCTTTCCTTCCTATGAAAAAGAACTGCCCTTCTTGGCCAGGTGCCCATGGCCAGAATTGGGATTTCACCTCCAACATTGCCTGTTGTGACAGCCTGGAGGAGGTTGTGGCTCAAAGGATTTCATGTGTGGGGGAGGAAGGGGCAGGTCCAGCCCTGCGTTGCCCTGGAAGCCCAGCCCTGCCCTGCCCTGGAAAACCCAATCCACCCAGAGCCTCTATCCCAGCCCAGCAGTGGCTGCCAGTCCCTGGCACAGCACAGGCAATGCTCCACAGCCACCTCTGCAGCCCCCAGCCCAGCTCCTGAGGGACCAAATGAGCCCAAGCCCCACCTGGGGGAAGGGCCCAGGGAGACCAAGGGGTATTGAAGGCTGACCACAAGGCAAGCACACATCTTGACCCTGCATCCACTTGGAATTTCCATCTGAACACTGCTGGAATCCAGGAGTTGGTAGCTGTGTGTGTGATTCCCTGTATCTTTCCTATTCCCACTTGTAAAATTTTGAGCAACTTAAAATTGAACAGGCCTAGAACTTGTGAAGTTGAATGGCACAAATTAATGCTTTGAGAAGTGTTTTCTGTTGATTGAATGTTGTAATAAACCTTTTGCCAAAGTTTCTCTGATTTTCTAAAGTTGCCAGTAAAGGCTGTTTGGTTGTTTTCAGCTCCTGAGAATCTCTTGTTGGTATTTCTCCAGTACATACAACTCAGAGTAGACAATTGCAATTATTTTAAATGTCTCCTTGAGAGAATTGTTTGGGGAATGGGGGTCAGGGCTTGTGTGTCCTGCTTGGCCCAGCCCAGGCAGGGCTTTCCCAGCCACATTCCACACTCCATTGCCCAGCTGGAGCCGCTGGTGCCTCTGAGTTGTGCTGCCCCAGCCCCAGGGACGCTCTCCTTGTCTGCCCATTCCCCCACGGTCTCTGGGCAGGGATGGCCTCACTGGGGGCTGCTGACATCCTCAGCAACTTGGAGGCTGCTGCTGAATTTCACTGCTCCAGAGGCTTGTTCAGCCTTCAGCTCTTCAGTGCAGGAATTCAGTGTCCCAGGGCTCAGGAACATTCAGAACACCTGAACAAGCCAAGCCTCTGGGAATCATTTGATTTTAATTTTCAAATCCTTTGTGGTTAAGTACATCTCAGTAGTGTATTCAAACTGAATACAGGATATTTAAAAAGACAGCGAGAAAACATTTTTTAGGTCCTGTTTAGTTTTGTTTTCCTGTTAATTCATTGATATGTGCAATCTCCAATTGACACTGAATCCAAGTACCTCCTCATGCAGTTTGAATGGATATGAAAATCAAGACCCTTCATGGCTTCAGACTCTGTCCCTACCCCCAGCCCACCATTTCCCCCATCCAAGCCCTGGCACTCAGAGCAGCCTTGTGCAAATCTGAGCTCCCTCCAGCCCAGGCTGCACCTGCAGCTTTCAGCTCCTTGGCTCCAACTCCCACCTGCTTTCCTTGCAGAAGGAGCTGCCCGAGACACACAGGGATGTTCATTTCTTGTCAGCCAGCAAAGCCAAGGGAAGGCACAGCTCGATCAAATGCAAAAGTCATTCTTCTCCGTGGCTCTGCCCTGCCCCTGATTCCCACAGCCTGTCCGGTTTCATTCATTCCTCCTTTGCCAGGCACTTTCTGGGACAAGGGAGCTCTGCTCTGGCTATGGAGGGAGGTCCAAGTGCAGCCACTGGCATGGGAACCAAAACTCATCAGGTTTGTGTCCTTTGGGCGTCAGGAACTGGTGAGACTCAGAGGCACAGAAAGGTTTCTCTTCATGGCCAGCATAAAAAATGTGAAATGATAAAATGTAATAAACATCAAAACACTTCCCCCGGCTCCTTCTGACATTGCAGCAACATCTGACATGTCTGCCATCCACAAGGGATTTCCATACACTAAGGATTTTAGACAAAGATATAAGAAGAGTTGATGTAAATGAAAAAACTACAACTAAGGAAATATTTAAACTTCTGAAAGATTGGGCAATTCCCTGAAGCTCAAAGCATGATGGCCGTCAAGGGAGATGCATTGGAATGACCAGACAACATCTACAGGAGGCAGTCTTGGAGCAATACGAAAGACATAGGTCCAGCTGCTCTAAATGAAGAGGTGTCCTAAGACATGGCCATTTAACCAGGAGGGACGGAAACCCCTAAAGGAAGGGGGTCATGAAATATTAGACTGAATGTTGGTGGCAAAGGGAGAGGGGAAAATCAGTATTTCTTCTTCTGCCATCAGTAGAAGAATCCAGTAGATCCAGAAGATTCCTGTTCCTGGTTGGAAAACTTTGCCATTTCTTAAGAATGCTCAATTGACAAAGATAAAAAAGATTTGTTTGTATATTATGAAAAAAAAAAGGCATTAACACCTGTGCCCCTTTCCAGGCAGATATCAGCTGTGTGCCCATGAACAGGCAGTGCCACTTTTGCCCTGAGGTGCCCAGCTGGAATTGGATCTCTCTGAGAGCACCTGAGGGAGAGCAGAGCACCTTGCAAGCTGCAGGTCCCTGACAGCCCCACAGGGCTCCTGTCCCATCAACATCTGCTCTGCTCCAGTCTGAAACAGGGCCCAGCATGGTGCCGGGATCATCAGAGAGCTGAGGTGTGTGCTGGAATTCAATGGCCTCCCCATCCCGCAGCAGTCCTGCATTTCCTTGCTGCAGCCTTGGTCTCCAGCCCAGCCATGGAGGCTCTTTGGGCTCTGGAGTGTTGCTGCAGCCCCCAAGGGCAGCTGAGCTCTGCCTTTGGCACAGTCAGGCCTGGCCAGCGCAGGCCATGCTCAGCAATTGCTTGTGTGTGCCTGGCCTTGCTGTCAGCCCCGGCAGCGGCTGCGTGGCCCCTTTGTGGCCCTGTGCTGGCCCAGCCATGGTGGCCCAGCCCCTGTGCAGGCCCAGCCCAGGCCAGGAGCATTGCGGCTGGGAACGGCCCCTGTGCCGTGGTGCCCACAGCAGCCTTGGGGCTCTGTGCCCCATGGCCTCCCTGCTGGGCAGCCTCTGCCAGCTCCTGCAGAGCCCGTGGCACCTGTGGGGCTGCACAGACAGCCCTGCCCCGGGCTCTGCCGGCCTCTGGGCCAGCAGAGAGGCAGCCAGGGCTGGCCATGGCCGGGAACAGGCCCTGAGCCCCGCAGGAGGATGGAGCTGGGCCACAGCCAAACTCAGCCCAGGCCAATGCTGGGCTCAGCAGCCAGGGCTGCCAAGGACTGTGCACAGAACCTGGCGCTGACAAATGTCCTGGGCCCCCTCCCTGCTCTGTCCATGCCACCAAGGGCACAGAGCAGCCTCCTCTCTGGGCCACTTGCCTGTTTGCAATGCCTTGCACAGGCGCTGGCCCTGCCCCACAAGGCCTGGCCTGAGTCCTGCCCCTGCACGCTCAGCCAGGCTGAGATGGACACTGATGGTTTCTGGGCCAGGCTCTCGGAGCCCAGCCCAGCTTCCTGCAAGCTCTGCCAGCTGCCCTGAGCTCTGGGCAGCACCAAGGGCCTCTCTGAGCCCAGCCCAGCCCAGCCGGCTCTGGCCCCACAGCTCTGCTCAGGCCAGGCTGCTCTGGCCACTGGCCCCATGGCCTCAGCCCCTGCCAAGGCCACAGCAGCAGCTGCAGCTGCCACAGGACTCAGCCCCAGCCATGGGGGAAGGTGCTTGGCCAAGGCCAAAGGAGGCTCCCTGGCTGCCCTGCTGCCCTCGGCCTGAGGTGCTGAGAGCTCTGCAGCCCCTGCTGCCATCCCATCTGCCCAGGGCAGCACAAGAGCCCCGGCCTTGGGGCCCTCAAGAGCTGCTTCTGCTCCAGGCCCAGGGCCCATGCCAAAGCTGGGGCAGCCACAAAGCTGTGCCCATTTCTGTTCATTGCTGCTCTGATGGAGATGGATCCTCAGCCACTTGGAGGTGTCTGATGAGTTTTACTACACCAGATGCCTCTTCTTTCTTGAATTCTTCAGTTCAGGAATTCAGTGAGGAAAGCTCATAAACATTTGTGCAAAAACTCCAGAACAACAAAAGCCACAGGGAATATTCTACGTATTTATTTATTCTGTGAATAATTAGACAGATTTCAGAAGTGTATTCTAAGTGAATACACTGTATTGAAAACAATGCAGAAAGAAGTGTTTTGTCATGTTAAGGTTTTTTTTCTTGTTTATGGTTTGGTATAATCAATGTCCAATTGATATTGACCCCCAGCACCTTCTAATCCAGTGTGAAGAGATATGATAATCAAGACCCCTCCTGGCTGATAATCAATCAGACTTTGTCCCCACTCCCTCTCCACCATTTCCCTCATCCAGCCCCTGGAATTCCAATGGATCAGGAATGGTGTGGCCAGCAGGGGCAGGGCTGTGATTCTTCCTCTGTGCTTGGCATTGGTTCTGCAGCACCTCATGTGCTGTTTCCAGTTTTGGGCCCCCCAATTTAGGAACAACATGGAGGGGCTGGAGCGTGTCCAGAGAAGGGCAACAAGGCTGGTCAGGGGTCTGAAGCACAAGTCCTGTGAGTAGCAGCTGAGGGAGCTGGGGTTGTTTATCCTGGAGAAGAGGAGGCTCAGGGGAGACCTCATCACTCTCTACAATTCCCTGACAGGAGGGTGCAGCCAGGTGGGGTCAGGCTCTTCTCCCAGGGAACAGTGACAGGACAAGAGGACACAGCCTTCAGCTGCACCAGGTAAAGTTTAGGCTGGACATTAGGAAATATTCTCCACACAAAGGGTGATTGGGAAGTGGAATGGGCTGCCCAGGGAGGTGGGTGAGTCACCATCCCTGGAGGTGTTTAAAGAAAGACTGGATGTGGCACTCAGTGCCATGATCTGGGTGACAAGGTGGTGTTGGGTCCCAGGTTGGACTTGATGCTCTCCAAGGTCTTTTCTAGCCTGGTTGATTCTCTGATGATTGTGACACTGCAGGGCCTGGAGAAGCAAGGGGCCATTGTGACACTGCAGGGCCTGGTGGCACTAAGAGGACCATGGTGACACTGTGTACGACATGGCAGCACAGAGCCAAGGAGTCCATGGTGACAGTCTGGGTCCTGCTGGCACCACAGAGGCCACTGTGACCCTGCAGGGCCCTGTGGAACCATGCAGAGCATTGGGACCGAGCAGGACCTGGTGTCATGATGGGGCCATTGTGACACTGCAGGGCCCCATGGAACCAAGGGGCCAGGGCTGCTCCTCAGGGACTCCTGGAATGAAGGAAACATGATTGACACCGTGGTGGCCCTTGGGACCAAGAGGCCATTGTGACACAGTGGAACCAAGGAGAGCATTGCTGCACTGCCAGACCTCATGGAACCAAGGATCCATTGTGACACTGCAGGGCCAAAGGATCCAAGGGACTTTGTGACACCAAGGGGTCCCATGGAAACAAAGGGACATTGTGACACATGGAGGCCTCATGGAATCACGGGGACCTTTGGGACACTCTGGGGCCTCATGAAACCATGGTGACACCAAGTTGTCTGGGAGTGTTGATCTGCTGGAGGGTAGGAGGGCTCTGCACAGGGCCCTGGACAGGCTGGATCCAGGGTCCAAATCCAACAAGTTGAGGTTTAACAAGTCCCAGTGCCGGGTCCTGCACTTTGGCCACAACAACCCCTGCAGCACTACAGGCATGGGACAGAGTGGCTGGAGAGCAGCCAGGCAGAAAGGGACCTGCAGGGACTGATGGACAGCAGGCTGGACATGAGGCAGCAGTGTGCCCAGGTGGCCAAGAAGGCCAATGGCTCCTGGCCTGGATCAGGAATGGTGTGGCCAGCAGGAGCAGAGCAGGGATTTTTTCCCTGTGCTCAGCCCTGCTTGGGCAGCACCTTGAGTGCTGTGTCCAGTTCTGGAACCCCAATTTAGGAAGGACATGGAGGAGTTGGAGTGTGTCCAGAGAAGGGCAACAAGTCTAGGGAGGTGTCTGGAGCACAAGTCTTTTCAGGAGCAGCTGGGAGAGCTGTTGGGGTTGTTTATCCTGGAGAAGAGGAGGCTCAGGGGAGACGGGGCAGTGTCAGGGCACAGGTTGGACTTGATGATCTCTATGGCCTGTTGCACCCTTGCTGATTCTGGGATTCTCTGAAACCACCCTTGGAGCAGTTGCAGGATGAGCCCTGGGCCTCCTCTTCAGCAGCTCCAGCAGCCCAGGTCCCTCAGCTTCTCCTGGCAGCCCCAAAGCCCATCCTGTCAGTCCTGCAGAGCCTCTGCAGCTCCTCCTCATTGCCCAGAACAGGGAGCCCCAGAGCCAGACCCAGCAGCCCAGATGTGCCCCCCTGGCCTGGGGTGCCTCTGGCAAGGGAGCAGCCCCAGGCACTGCAGGAGCCTGCAGACAATTCCTGCAGCACTTGTAGGATGATCCTGCTGCCCAAGGGACGTTCCCATGGGGCCAAGTCAGGAACTGCAATGGGGAGTGGGGCCAGAGAGGAAAGGGCAAACAGGGATGGGCTGTTTGCAGGGGAGGGAACCGGGCTGGGCAGTGGGTAGAAATTTGAAGCAGGAAGAGTGGAGAAAGCAAAGGAGAAGCCAAGGAAATGCTCAGGGCAGTTTGGGGGTGGCTGCCTGGCTGCCCTGGCTCTGAGCAACAGTGTCTGCAGTGGCACAAGAAACTCCCAGCTGATGGGAACAAACTTTCTGGCTGAGTGCAGAGGCCAGGACAAAGCTGAGTGGTTTCCCTGGTGTCCCGCAGGCCTTGCTGGCCCCAGGGGCTGATGGCATTTGTGCTCCCTCAGGTTCATGTCCCCACAGCAACAGCATGGGGGTGCTGGCCCTGCTGTGTGCAATGCAAACAGGGGCTGCTGAGGCAGTGCTGCCGTGTCTGTGCCTGCAAGGATGGGGCACCTGTGTGAGCTGGGGGAGAGGCCAGGGCTGCAGAGGGGGGATGTTGTTGGCAGCTGCATGAGGACGCTCTGGGACGCTGCCCTGGGCTGTGCAGCGCCCTGGGCATGGATCAGCCCCTGCTCTGCTGCTCCTTCCCGTCTGCCCCAGGGCCCTTGCAGAGCCCCAGCCATGCTGTTTGCCCCCAGCCTGCCCACGGCCAGCCTGGGGCTGCTGACGGGGGTTTCTGTGCTGAGCATTGGCCTGGCCGTGTTCTTGAGAGAGCCTGGGCAAGGAGCCTGGAGCCCCCAGGGCCTGGCCTGAGGCGTCAGCGCTGCCCCAGCAGTGCCCATGGCCTGTCCCTGCTGCAGCCCCGGCACTGCCACCCCCAGGGCTGTGCCCGGCCCCGAGAGCACTCAGGCCCTGCAGCAACACCAGGGCCACCAGGGCAGCGGGGCAGGGCCACGGCAGCAGCACTGGCAACACCAAGTGCTGCTGCTGCTGCTGCTGCTGGGCACAGCTGCTGGGCCAGCACTGATCTGCCCCAGCTCTGCACACAGACATTGCTGCTGCAGCTCCAGAGAAGGCAACAAAAGGGCATCTCTGCAGAAAACTCTGCTGGGACATCCTTTAGTTCCTTTAAAGGCATCAAGAGCGCAGCCCCTCATTGACACAGTCTGTGGCCACGGGGAAGATGGAGAGAAATAAAATTAGAAATGGCCCAAAAATTGACATTTCTTTGTGGACAATATGAAAAAAGTAAAAGAAAAGAAAAAACCCCACAAACAAACCAAGAAGTATCAAAGATTCCCTTTATTACAAGTAATTGGTGTAAATTGGCCAGCAGTTTAATGTTTCTGAAAGCATCCAGTCATCAGTCTCCACAGTGCAGCCTTGAGCTCCTGGTTCCTCAGGCTGTAGATGAGGGGGTTCAGGGCTGGAGGCACCACCGAGTACAGAACTGACAGGGCCAGATCCAGCGATGGGGAGGAGATGGAGGGGGGCTTCAGGTAGGCAAACATGACAGTGCTGACAAACAGGGTGACCACAGCCAGGTGAGGGAGGCAGGTGGAAAAGGCTTTGTGCCGTCCCTGCTCAGAGGGGATCCTCAGCACAGCCCTGATGATTTGCACATAGGAGAAAACAATGAACACAAAACAGGCAAAAGCTAAAGCAACACTAGCAGCAAGAAGCCCCAGTTCCCTGAAGTAGGATTTGGCACAGGAGAGCTTGAGGATCTGTGGGATTTCACAGAAGAACTGGTCCAGGGCATTGCCATGGCACAGGGGCAGGGAAAATGTATTGGCCGTGTGCATGAGAGCATTGAGAAAGGCACTGGCCCAGGCAGCTGCTGCCATGTGGGCACAAGCTCTGCTGCCCAGGAGGGTCCCGTAGTGCAGGGGTTTGCAGATGGACACGTAGCGGTCGTAGCACATGATGGTCAGGAGGGAAAGCTCTGTTGAAAAGAAAAAGACAAACAGAAAGAGCTGAGCAGCACATGCAGTGTAGGAGATGTTGCTGGTGTCCCAGAGGGAATTGTGCATGGCTTTGGGGACAGTGGTGCAGATGGAGCCCAGGTCAGCGAGGGCCAGGTTGAGCAGGAAGAAGAACATGGGCGTGTGCAGGTGGTGGCCGCAGGCTACGGCGCTGATGATGAGGCCGTTGCCCAGGAGGGCAGCCAGGGAGATGCCCAGCAAGAGGCAGAAGTGCAGGAGCTGCAGCTGCCGCGTGTCTGCCAATGCCAGCAGCAGGAAGTGCCTGATGGAGCCGCTGTTGGACATTTGCTGTGTCTGGGCATTTCAACCTGCAGAAGGTGGAAAGACAGGGCAATGGAAGGGAGATTTCTCTCAGAATTATCAAAGCCCTTTCTCATAGAGTCGTTCCTGCCACTGAACAGCTTCCCCTGTCCATGTCTCAGAGATCTTCCTTCAGCTCTGTTGCTGGAGCCCTGATTGCTGCTGGCCAATGTTGTGTCAGGAGCTGGACCTTGATCTGCAGGACACCTGGGAGTCAGCCCTGACCCCCAGTCAGTGCAGGGGAACAGTGAGGGCAGGGGCCAGTACTGGTGTTGGGACTTGGATAAAAATGTTCAGCTAAGGCAGAGGAGCTGCATGGGGGAACGGATGGGGATGACAGGAGGCAGAATGAGAGATTCTGCTGCACTGTGGAAGAACAGAGAGTCCAGGTAGGTAGGAGGGTTGTCTGAGGCTTAGTGCAGACTGAGGGGAGCTGCTCTGTCCCTCTCTCCTGTTCCAGCTGCCTTGGACTGGCACCTTTCTGAAATCCACTCCCATGTTACCCTGGACAGCCAGGAGACACTGCAGAGAGCAGAGGGATCCCTGGCACACAAAGTGGCTCCTGCCTTTCCCAGAGTCAGGAGAGTGGGCTCATTGCCAGCCTCCCAGGCTGCCCTGCCCAGAGCTCCCCGGGCACAGGGAGCTGGGACACCCCATTGCTCTGCTCAGCCTGCACAGGAGGAGCCCAAGGGCTGGGCCTGGCCCTGCAGCTGGAACTGCCATTCCAGAGAGCCCCTCAGCAATGCCAGCAGCAACTGGGCCAGGCAAGGGGAGAGAGAGAGCCGGGCCTGAGGAAAAGCCTCTCCCTGCCCAGCCCTGCTCAGCCCCTGCCAGGCAGCAGCAGGGCAGGACAGTGGCCCCCAGGCCCTGGTCAGCAGGGAATGGGCACATGGCCGGAGAGTGTGGCCATGTGGCCAAGATGAAGTGGCCCCTTCATCTCTGGGGCTGCTCTGCCGGCCCAGGAGGGACTGAGAGCCCCAAGCCCCCGGGCTGAGGGCTGTGCTGGCTGCGAGGGGACACAAGAGCTGTGCTGCTCAGGGCAGTGTCTGCCCTGCAGGGCAGGCCCAGCAGGTGCCACATCTGCCCTGCAGCAGGGCTGCCCTCAGCACTGCCTCCCTGCCTCCCTGCCCACAGCTCTGCTGCTGGAGCTGTCCCAGCCCGAGCTGCCCCTGTGGCCCCGGGCTCCTTCCCTGCCAGAGCTGCCAGAGCCCAGCCCAGCCCCTGGGCCAGCCCTGCCCTGCAGCTGCTTGGCCCTGCAGGGATTAAAGAGCAGCTTCCCCCAGACTGGGCACATGGAAAGGTGATGCTGCATGGATCTGGAGGCTGGGCAGGTGCAGGCACTTGCTGAGGTGCCCAGGAATCCTCAGTGTGATGGTTTAAGAGCCTCAGCCCCTGCTCTGCCCTGCACAGCTGAGTTTCCATTACCACCCAGCTGAGCCAGGGAAAAGTGGGGGCACAGATTCAGGAAAGCAGAAACCCAAGCAGGAAATCAGGAAAGCAGAAACCCAAGCAGGAAATTCCTGCCCTGAATGAGCTCATGAAAAATCCCCTAAGAAGGGGTGCTCTGCTCTGCAGCACATCCTCCTCCTCCTCCTCCTCTGCCACAGAGAAACTGGGAGAGTCCTCCTGACACATCCCCCAGGCTGTGGGGTGTGCTGGCTTCAGGAGATCCCTCCAGGAGCACAGGGGACATTGCCCTGCACCCACACACTCACCATGCAGAGGGCTGTGAAGATCTTTCCCCAAGTGAAGTCTCAGCTCAATGTCTTCCCAATCCTGATTGCCTTCAGCCTGTCTCTGCCTGGCTCCTGTGCCCTCAGTGCCTGCAGGCAGAGCCCTCAGCCCTGCTGGGCTGGGAGAGGAGCTGGCCCTGGGAAGAGCTGTTCCTTTAAAGCTCAGCAGCACAGACACAGCACAAGGACTTGAATGAGCCTCTCAGGGATTTGGTGTTTACATCAGACTCAGTCCCTGAGAGAGTCTTCAAAAAACTTCTCAGAAACTCAAAATTAAATTGAAACTCTGAAGTTTCTTGAAGTTTTAATGGGTCCCACTGAGGGAGACAACTGGGAAAGTGTCCCCAAGTTCCAGGTAGAGCAGAACACTGGAGGCAGTGATGACAGCTGGGGACAAACAAGGCAAAGGTGTCTCTGGTGCTGAGCAAAGCTGGATGTGTTTCAGGAATGCAAAGGGCCAAGGCCTGAGCCCCAGCCCCTGGCCAGGCAGATCCTGTCCCTCCCTCACTGCTCAGGGCTCTTCCCGGGATGGGCACTGGCATATGGGGATGGGCAATGCCAAGGGCAGGAGCATGGGGCGGCCCCTGCCAGGCTGCTGAGCAGGGACAAGGAGGCAATGAGGCCCCAGGCCTGCAGGGGTCACTTGTCCCCTTGTGGCCTCAGGCCCAGGGCCAGCAGCCATGGCCAAAGTGCTGCCCAAGTTGGCTCTGGCAGGGCTGTCTTGAAGCTGCTGCCCATCCCTGTGCCCTGTGCAGCCCAGGCTGTCCTATGGTGTCCCTGCCCTGCGCCTCTGTCCCTGCAGGCTGTGGGCATCCCCCGGCTGCCTCACCTGGCTGGCCCCTTCCTTTGCTGACAGCTCTGCCTCCTGCCTGCCTCTGCCTGCCCACACAAAGCCTGGGGCTGCTCCAGGCTCCTCCTGGGGGATGTGTTGCACCACAGCCCTGCCCTGGCAGGGAAATGCCTTTCTCCTTGTGTCCAGTCCGCATCTCCCCAGCAGCAATTTACGTTAATTTTTTTCTTTTTTCTTCTCCCTGTTTACTATTATGTCAAAAGGATCCACCATCTCTGAAACCTCCCTTCAATCCCTCCCAGGTCTCCTCTGCTGTCCTCAGTCTCCACCCCACTGAGACAGAGCTCCATTGTCCCTGTACAGTGCTCATGTGCTTGAGGCCATGGGTGCCTGGACAAGAGGGACAGTTCTTTTCTACAGGAAGGAAACCACAGAGCCCCAGGGATTTGAAGGCAGATGAGAGGCAGTCACCAGAGGCCAAGGCAGCCAGACCTGTCTGTCCTTGCAGCTTTTGTCTGAAAGCAACCCTTGGATATTTGTGGAGTTTCAGAGGTGGAATTCCATTTCAGCCATGAGTTCCTGGACCAGAATGACAGTTCTAGTCCACAGGAAGGAAAGGGCAGAGCCCCAGTGTTTCATAGGGTGATTAGAGGCAGCCCCAAGGAGGCCAAGGACAGCCAGACCTGTTTGTCTTGGCAGCTTTTGTCTGGGAGCAATCCTTGGGTAGAAGAAATTTGGGAGGCCAAATCCCAGTTTTGTCCATGGCCACCTGGATGAGAAGGATGATTCTTTTCCATAGGAAGGAGAGTACAGAGCCCCAGTGTTTCACAGGCAGATGAGAGCTGGCCCTCAGGAAGCCAAGGGAACCTAGACAGTCCTGGCAGCTGGCCAGGCCTGACTGTGCCAAAGGCAGAGCTCAGCTGCCCTTGGGGGCTGCAGCAACACTCCAGAGCCCAAAGAGCCTCCATGGCTGGGCTGGAGACCAAGGCTGCAGGAGGGAAATGCAGGGCTGCTGCAGGATGGGGAGGCCATTGAATTCCAGCACACACCTCAGCTCTCTGATGATCCCAGCACCATGCTGGGCCCTGTTTCAGACTGGAGCAGAGCAGATGTTGATGGCACAGGAGCCCTGTGGGGCTGTCAGGGACCTGCAGCTTGCAAGGTGCTCTGCTCTCCCTCAGGTGCTCATGGAGAGATCCAATTCCGGCTGGGCATGTCAGGGCACAAGTGGCACTGCCTGTTCATGGGCACACAACTGCTGTCTGCCTGGAAAGGGGGACAGGTGTTAATGCCTGTTAGTTTCCTAATATACAAGAAAATCTTTATTATCTGGGTCATCTGAGTTCTTCTTAGAAATGGCAAAGTTTTCCCATCAGGAACAGGAATTTTCTGGATCTACTGGATTGTTCTACTAATTGCAGGAGAAGAAGTGCTGATCTTTCCATCTACTTGTGTCACCAATATTCAGTCTATTATTTAATCTCCTTTTTTCATCAGGCGTTTTTAGCTCTCCTGTTGAAATGGCCATGTCTAAGTGGCCATCTCTTCACTAGACCAGTTGGATCTCTGTCCTTTCCATTGCTCTCAGATTTCCTTCTCCAGATGCTCTCTGGTCATTCAAGTGCCTCTCAAATGACTGGTTTCATGCTTTAAGCTCCAGGAAGTTGCCCAATCTTTCTGATGTTAAAATAAATACCATATTAGTCAACATCTTAGTTGTGTTTATATCTATCACAAAATTGCATTTTCTTATGTCCTTGTCTAGAACTGTTCCTTTTCGGAAATCCCTTGGGGATGTGGGACATGTCAGATGCTGCTGAGACAACCCAGAGAGCTGAGGGAAGAGCTGTGATGGTTATTAAACTGTTCAAATGTTCAGCCTGTGTTTGTTGGCAAGAAACCTTTCTGTGCCTCTGAGTGTCACCAGTCCCTGAGCCCAAAGGACACAAACCTGATGAGTTGTGGTTCCCACTGCAGGAGCTGCACTTGGACCTTGGCTCTGCACAGGAGAGCTCTTCATCCCCTTTCTCTCTTTTCCTCCCTCTGGGCATGGAGGGAGCTCCTGACTTCAGCCTGTGACTCGTGTGTGCAAAGAGCAAATCTGGGCAGAATCGGGGCAGGGAGGGTTTGGGGGGACCTTGGGATCTGTGCTGGGCACAGAAGGTGTTTTCCATTGCTCTGAGGCTGTCTGCTGTGCAAAGTGGATTTAATATCCAGCAGAGGAATGACTTTGGCATTGGATGGAGCTGTGCCTTCCCTTGGCTTTGTTGGCTGACAAGAAATGAACATCCCTCTGTGTCTCAGGCAGCTCCTTCTCCAAGGAAAGCAGGTGGGAGTTGGAGCCAAGGAGCTGAAAGCTGCAGGTGCAGCCTGGGCTGGAGGGAGCTCAGATTTGCACAAGGCTGCTCTGAGTGCCAGGGCTTGGATGGGGGAAATGGTGGGGTGGGGGTAGGGACAGAGTCTGATTGATTGTCAGCCATGAAGGGTCTTGATTTTCATATCTATTCAAAATGCATGAGGAGGTACTTGGATTCAGTGTCAATTGGAGATTGCACATGTCAATGAAGTAACAGGAAAACAAAACTAAACAGGACCTAAAAAATCTTTTCTCACTGTCTTTTTAAATATCACGTATTCAGTTTCAATACACTACTGAGATCTACTTAACCACAAAGGATTTGAAAATTAAAATCAAATTATTCCCAGAGGCTTGGCTTGTGCAGGTGTTCTGAATGTTCATGAGCCCTGGGACACTGAATTCCTGCACTGAAGAGCTGAAGGCTGAACAAGCCTCTGGAGCAGTGAAATTCAGCAGCAGCCTCCAAGTTGCTGAGGATGTCAGCAGCCCCCAGTGAGGCCATCCCTGCCCAGAGACCGTGGGGGAATGGGCAGACAAGGAGAGCGTCCCTGGGGCTGGGGCAGCACAACTCAGAGGCACCAGCGGCTCCAGCTGGGCAATGGAGTGTGGAATGTGGCTGGGAAAGCCCTGCCTGGGCTGGGCCAAGCAGCACAGACAAGCCCTGACCCACATCCCGGAAACAACTCTCTCACGGAGACATTTAAAAGGAATTTACATTTGTTTGTGTCCTTTAAATGGGACACACTGGAGAAATTCTGACAAGAGATCCTCAGGAGCTCAAAAGAACTAAACAGCCTTTACTAGTAATGTTAGAAAATTATGGAAACTTGGCAAATGGTTTGATATGACATTCAATGAAAAACAAAAACCACTTGTCAAAGCATTAAATTGGACCATTCACCTTCACAAACTCTAAGCCTGTGCAGTTTTAACTTACTCATGATTTGCAAGAGAACAGAAATAGAAGAAATAGACACAGATAGAGAAAAACAAAAAATATATTGAGAAGCACACACACAGCTTCCAACTCCTGAATTCCAGCACTGTTCCGATGGAAATTCCAAGAGTAGGTAGGGTCAAGATGTGTGCTTGCCTTGTGGTCAGCCTTCAATACCCCTTGATCTCCCGTGCCCGTTCCCCCAGGTGGGGCTTGGGCTCATTTGGTCCCTCAGGAGCTGGGCTAGGGCTGCAGAGGTGACTGTGGAGCATTGCCTGTGCTGTGCCAGGGACTGGCAGCCACTGCTGGGCTGGGATAGAGGCTCTGGGGGGATTGGGGTTCCAGGGCAGGGCAGGGCTGGGCTTCCAGGGCAGGGCAAGGCTGAACCTCCCCCTTCCTCCCCCACACATGAAATGTTTTGACACAACAATCTTCTCCAGTCTTTCACAATAGGGAACGTTGGAGGTGAAATCCCAATTCTGACCATGGGCACCTGGATGAGAAGGACAGTCCTTTTCCACAGGAATGAAAGTATGGAGCTCCAGGGTTTCAGCAGCAGATGAGAAGAGCCCCTCAACATGCCAAGGCCAGCTAGACCAGTCAGGTGGTCCCTGGGAGGCCGAACCAGCCAGATCTTTTCCATGTTCCCTTGGCTTTATGGTGCCCCATAGTGTCTTAACAGTGCCTTGATTCCATGGGGTCCAGCAGTGTCACAATGGACCCTTGGTTCAATTGGGTTCCACAGCGTTGCAGTGGGTCCGAGGTTCCAGAAGGCCCTGCAGTGTCACAATGGACTTTTGAGCCGTGAGTGTTTGCAGTGTCACAATGGTCTCCTTTGGCTCCACAGTGTCACAATGGACCATTGATGACAGGAGGCCCCTCTGTGTCACCCTGGAGCTTTGGTTCCACACAGCCCTGCAGTGTCACAGTGGTCTTCTTTGGTTCCCAGTGTCACAATGGACATTGATGACAAGGGGCCCCTCTGTGTCACTGTGGAACTTTGGTTCCATGCAGCCCTGCAGTGTCACAATGGTCTCCTTTGGTTCCCAGTGTCACAATGGACCCCTGATGACACCAGGCCCTGCAGAGTCACAATGGACTTCTGGTTCCATGCAGCCCTGCAGTGTCACAAAGGCCTCTTGGTTTCACCAGGCCCAACAGTATCACAATGATCCTCTTGGTTCTGTGGGGTCCCCCAGGGTCACAATGGGCTCACTGGTTCCATGAGGCCTCAGAGTGTCACAATGCTTTGCTTATTCTATGAGTCCTCATAGTGTCACAATGGTCTCCAGGATTCCATGAGCCCCCTCAGTGTCACAATGGTCTCCTTGGTTCCATGGTGCCCCACAGGGTCAAAATGGCCCCTTGGCTCATGAGGCCATCAAGTGCCTTAATGTTCTCTCCATGATTTCATGAGGCCTTGAAATGTCACAATGAACCTTTGGCTCCATGGGGTCTCGCAGTGTCACAATGGCCCCTTGGTCCCATGACACCTCAAAGTGTCACAATGGTCTCCACGGTTCCATGAGGCCCTACGGTGTCACAATGGACCCTTGGTCTGATGGGGCCTCTCAGTGGTCACAATGATCCCAAAATTCCATGGAGCCACACAGTGTCAGTACAGTCCCCTTGGTTCCATGAGGCCCATCAATGTCACAGTGGTCTCCATGATTCTATGAGGCCCCACAGTGTCACAATGGTCCCTTGGTTCCATGGGCCCTGTGCTGCTGCATTCCCCCCTCCCCTTCTCAGGCCGCCCTGCCAGATGAGAAATGCTCCTTGGGGCTCGGCCTTGGCCAACAGCCCCTGGGCTCAGCTCCTCTGCAGCTCATCACAAACACTGTCTGCTCCAGGCACTGCTGCTGCCCAACCAGCTCCTGCTTTCTGGAGGAGCAGCCCTGGGAACTGGTTTTGTTCCCTCAGTGGCACAACATCCCTGTTCTCACACTGCCAAAGAAAGCTGTGGATGCCAAGTGCGGCCAGGATGAACCATTGCTGGGACTGAAGCCCCTCTCTTGGGCCCTACAAACAGCGCTCCAAAAGGAGCCCTTGGAGCTCTCCTGGGCCAGCGACTCCCTCTGAGTGGGGCCTCTCCCAGCCGGGAACTCTCCCGTTTGCTGCACTCGGGGATCCCCAACAACGACGGAGCCTGGGCCAGTCCCCCCACTCCTCCAGGCTCAACCCTTCACCCGCTGGGGAGATGCCAAAGGATCCACAGGGAGCATTTCCTGCCCTCAGGGGAATTTCTCCCAGGTGCCTTGCACTGACTCTTTGTGTCTGTGTGCACACAGGAGTGCCTGTGCTGGGGAAATGTGGCAGAAATGCTGCTCTCTGAGGGGTTTGAGTGCCTTGGATAGCTGAGCCAGTCAGGCCTGTAAGTAAGAGTGAGTCACAAGCTGTAAGCTGAGTTAAATGCTGCTAAGATGATCTTTTGCTAAGTAATGAAGTTTAATGTAAGTTATAAGCTAAGTTGAATATTGTTAAGTGTTATTGCAGAGTGAAATCATTAAGTCCTAGGTTATAAGTAAGGTGAAATACTTTTCTTTTGCTAAATGCTGAAGTCTAAGTAATCAGTCAAGGCCTGTTAATTTTGAGCTCAGTTTAGCTTTTAGGCTGCATTCCTTTTATCCTTGCCCTCACTGTCTTTTTAGAACACAGGCGCACAAGCACACGCAGTTCTTGGTTCATTTTCGGTTCGATTGCCTGGATTTTGTTTTGTTTTGTTGTTGCTTTGTTTCCTTGGTGTGCCTGAAGTGTCCAGTCAGGAACAGAGTGATTCTTGCCAGGGAACTCTGTGGTGCTGTCCCTTAATGTTAAATCTGGTTTTGGCTGATCCCTGGCTGGGGATATTTTAAGCGCTCTCAGCCCCTTGTTTGTAACAGGGTGAAGGAGCCCTGGCCCAGGCTCTGGCCCTGGGGGACACGGGGACGCTGCCGGAGGGTCCCTGTCCCCCTGTGCCACCCCCAGGGCCCCGGCCCCCCGTCCCCGTGTCAGGCTCTGGGGTCGATCTCGTGGAACATCCTCTGGGGGAGGCTGCGGCACCGGGGGCAGGGGGACCCGGGGGGACAGGGGACCCCACTGTGCACGAGCAGGGTTGGACTGCTCTGGGGGGAACTGTGAGGGGGGCCGGGGCAGAGTGACCTCCCCAGTGCCCTCACACAGCCCCTGTGATGTCACAGAGCCTCCTGTGATGTCACACAAACCCCTGTGATGTCACACAGCCCCCTATGATGTGACACAGCCCCTGTGATGTCACAGCCCACACGGGGATGTCACGAAGTCCCCTTATGATGTCTCAAAGCTCCCTGTGATGTCACATAGCCACCTTCAATGTCACACAGCCTCCTGTGATGTCACAGCCCATGCTGGGATTTCACAAATCCCCCTTGTGATGTCACAGAGCCAACGCTGGGATATCACTCACTGATGTCATACAGCTGTGATGTGATTGAGACAGAACAATCTGTGACATCACAAAGTCACCCTGTGCTGTCTCTGTCTCTTCTGTGATGTCACAGCCTGTTCTGTGATGTTAGTCACACAGCCAGTGATGTCACAACCCCCTCTCTGATGCCACAGAGCCACCGTCCATGATGGCAGAGTTTACTCTATGGCCTTATACCCTACTCTATGATGCCACAGCAACCTCTGTGATTTCACAGCCCCCTCAGTGATGTCACACGAGCTTCTCTGTGATGTCATACTGCCTCTCTGTGATGTCACAGCACACACTTTGACCTCACAGCCCACTCCATGATGTCATAAAGCTATGCCATGATGTCACAACCTGCTCTGTGATGTCACACAGTTCCCTCTATGATGCTGTAGCTGCTCAATGACCTCACAAAACAAACTCTGTGATGTCATAGCCCAATCTGTGACCTCACACAGCCCACTCTGTGCTGTCACACAGCCGCTTGCTGACATCACAGCTGCTCTGTGCCTCCATGACACAGCCACAGAGGAGCTGCTGTGACACAGCCCCCTCTGGGACATGCCACAGCCCCTGCCAGTGCTGAGCCCCTGGGAGCTCTGTCTGTGCCCTGCTGGTGTCCTTGAGGGACCCTGGCAGTGCCCCAGCCCTGCTGGGCTGTGCACAGGAGCTGCTCCTGGCCAGAGCTGTCTCTCTGCAGCTCTGCTGCCCTTGCCAGGAGCTGCCTCTGGGCCAGGAGCCCGGCCCAGCTCAGCAGCACAGACACAGCACAAGGACTTTAATGACCCTCTGGGGCTTTGGTGCTCTTTGCATCAGACTCAGTCCCTCAGAATGTGCTCAAAAAACTTCTCAGGGACTCAAAAAGAGGCTGAAACACTGATGTTTCTCATACTTTAAATAGATCCTTCTGAGGGACAGGACTGAGAAAGTATCCCCAGGTTCCAGGTAGAGCAGAACACTGGTGGCAGTGATGACGGCTGGGGACAAACAAGGCAAAGGTGTCTCTGGTGCTGAGCAAACCTGCGCCTCTGTCCCTGCAGGCTGTGGGCATCCCCCGGCTGCCCCACCCTGCTGGGCCCTTCCTTTGCTGACAGCTCTGCCTCCTGCCTGCCTCTGCCTGCCCACACAAAGCCTGGGGTTGCTCCAGGCTCCTGCTGGGGGACATGCTGCACCACAGCCCTGCCCTGGCAGGGAAATTCCTTTCTCCTGGTGTCCACTCTGGGCCTCCCCAGCTGCCCTTGGTGCTATTATGTCTTCTTCAGGCTCATTCCAAATAGGAAGAAAAGCTCTAGCCTCTCCGAAACCACCCTTCCATCCCTCCCAGGCTATTCCTGTTCTGTCCTCAGTCTCCACACCACTGACCCCAGAGACCTCAGCCTCTCCCTGCCGGTTTTATGATGAGGCCTCCAAACCCCATTGTGGGAGATTTTTGGGTCCTCTCCAAGGTCTGTGAAAATGGAAAAATAGTGATCAAAGTTATTTTCTTCCAAATCTTCCCATGACAGAAAAACGGTTAATATCTCTAAACTGAATGAGAGCGCATTTACATTTGTTAGAAGAGGAAATATTTTGCAATTATGAAAGTGGCACGAAACTACAATTGTTTTTCCAGAGAACTGGATGCCCCATCCCAGGAATTGTCCAAGAGCAGGAGCTTTGTGCAACCTGGCCTAGTGAAACCCCCTGCCCTCCCCAGTGACAGAATTCCTGAAGTGTGGGTTCTCTGATATTCTGGGTGCCCTCACAATGCTTCTGGCCAGAATGTCTGCTGAGGGCAGCCAGGCTGCTGCAGGGGCAGTGCCCTCACAGCCATCACCATGGCAGTCCTGTCCCCTGGGCCTGGCTCTGCCCTTTCCTCTGCCCCTGTCTTGGCTCTGCTGGCATGAAGAGTTTTGTCATTGATATCTTGTCCCCAAGGTGCTGGGGCCAATGGCTTCCCAG
Organism: Agelaius phoeniceus; assembly: GCF_051311805.1. Lineage (NCBI taxonomy): Eukaryota > Metazoa > Chordata > Aves > Passeriformes > Icteridae > Agelaius > Agelaius phoeniceus. Next base: position 6,034,204 of record NW_027509867.1, on the reverse strand, counting down.
TCAGGCTCCTGGGGCAGAAGTGGCTTTTCAGAGGCCAGCCAGGAATGAGCCCTGAGGCAGCAGCTCTGCAGTGGTGGCCACCAGGCCGGGCTGCCAAGGGAGGCTTCTGGCCATGGCCTGCAAGCAGCTGCTGCTGCCAAGGAGCCTTTGGTGCCTCAGGCTCTCCCTGGCCCAGCTCCCAGCACGGCACTCTGCCCTTGTGCCCGAGGCCTTCCCTGTGCTGGGGCTGGCTTGGGGCTTTTCCTGCAGCGGGACCTGCCCTGCTGATGGCACAGGAAAGGCAGTTCCTGCTGGAGCAGAAGGCTCTGCCTGCAATGGGCTCCAGCAACTCCAGCAAGGCTTGTTGACTTCAAAATTTCTGCCTAGAGCACTATTCTCTAATATTTGTTATAGCTCCTGAACTGTGGAGTAAATAACTCTGGTTAAGATCTTTCTGTCCGATTCTGATCAGAATCAATCAGAGCTCTATTTATAATAATTTATCTGGTATTCCATCATTAATCCTGTGGGACAAATTGTGTTAAAGTTGAATTCCACTAGGCCAATCTTTTACACCTTTGACAAATTCTGGGGATGGGATTGGATCCAGCTGCTCCAGACTCCTCACTTAGAATGAATTTTAAGAATCTGGGGTGCCTGCAGGGGTTTGAGGATCCATGATGGCTGTTGGGTGACATTTCTCTACCTCATGACTCAGCAGGAGTTTCTCAAATAAAGAAATAAAGCTTTTGCATGAAGCTCCCACTGTGGCCATGACAGGAACCCCTGTGAGTGTCTGGGACATCCCGGCTCTTTGGCAGCCTGGGCACTCCTGGGATGTCACCGTGGAGCCCCTGTGCGTGCCTGTGACAGATGGGTGCCTTTTCAGCCCAAGGTGCCCTGGGATGTGACCATGGAATGGCTGTGACTTCCTCTGACCACAGGGCTCTTTACCATCCCCAGAAAGCCCTGGGAGGTCTCCATGGAGCCCCTGTCCCTGCCTGTGACATTCCAGCTCTGGAACAGCCTGGAGACTCTTGGAAAGTCCCCATGAGGGAAAGTCCCCTCTTAGGCCTGTGATAAATCTGATCCTTAGCAGGCAACCATCACCAACTCCCTGTTGCTATGGTCAGTTTCCATAGCAACCATCACCAGGCCCCTGTTGCTATGGTCAGTTTCCATGGCAACCATCACCAGCCCCCTGTTGCTATGCTCAGGGGTGGTTGCCATGGACACCAGCTCAGGCCTGCAGCCAGAGCCTGTTGCCATGGCAACCATTGGCAGCCCCATCCCCAGGCTGATGGGATCCCAGAAGCACAGAATTGGCTGAGCTGGGAGGGACCCATCAGGATCCTCCAGTCCAACTGCTGGCCCTGCACAGGACACCCCAACAATGCCAGCCTGGGCCTGGCAGCGCTGGCCAAACGCTGCTGCAGCTCAGAGAGCCCTGGAGCTGGGAGCCTTCCCTGGGGAGCCTGGCCAGGGCCCCAGCAGCCTCTGGGCAAAAATCTTTTCCTGACATCCAACCTGAGCCTGCCCTGACTCAGCTGCAGCCGCTCCCTCCACTCCTGTCCCTGGGCACCAGAGGGAAGAGGTTCCCACAGCCCCAGCCAGGGACCCGCTCCCAAGGCTGCTGCCATGGCCACCAGGGCTGGCACCAGCTGGGATGCTCGGTTTCCACGGGCCGGGCTTCAGGAATGGGATTCCCCAATTTCCTGCTCCCGCTAAAACCGCGCTGCCCTCGCTGCCCTCCCGCCTCCCATGGAAAGCACAAAAGGCAAAGATCCCGGGCTGGGATAAGAACAATTTATTGGGAACAGCAACCAGATAAGGAAACAAACAGGAACAGAAATAATATTGATAACAGAAGGGATAAATAAAACTATTTACAGGGAAAACTACAACATCAAAAACTTGCTCTTCCTGGCAACGTATTTCATCCTGTCTGGAAAGGACACCCTTCTCCCTTGGGAGAGAGAGAGAGAGAGAGAGAGTCCCTTTTCTGCCCCTGGCAATGACCTGAGGTGGGAGTGAATGTAATGACAGGGCCATGGCCAGACCATCATGTTCTTCAGTCCCACATCAGGTCATTGGCAGGGGCAACAAAAGGTAAGAGTGTCTTCCCAGCCAGGATCACAGGGAACATGGATCACAAGGGCTCTTCCCAATGTGGGGTCTCCAATGGGGACTGAAGATGGAGTGGTGCATGAAGCTGTTCCTGCATTTGGGGAATTCGCAGGTCTTCTCTTACTGGTGGCTCCGTTTGTGTCTTCTCAAGTGAGAGCTGCTGGTGAAGCTCTTCCCACACTCCCCACACTCCTAGGGCCATTCCCCAGTGTGGATCATCTGGTGGCTGATCAGGGTGCTGCTCTGCCTGAAGCTCTTCCCACACTCCAAGCACTTGTGGGGCTTCTCCCCATTGTGAAGCTGCCCATGGGCCACCAGCTCTGAGCTCTGGCTGAAGCTCTGTCCACCTTCCTGTCTCAGGGTGGGTCTTTCCTTCTCAGAGCCCCCTGGGCTGGGTTTGCAGCTCCTCCTCCTGTGGGATCTCTGGGGCTTTTCTTCCCTGTTGTATTCCTGTGAACTAGAGTCGCTCAAAACACCATCTTCCACAAGATTCTGCCAAGGAGATTTTTCCTTCCTGGTCTCCATCCTCAGCTTCTTCCCTGGGGGAAGAAGGCCAGGGAGAGGATGGGATTTGCCTCCGTGCCACAGGGAAGGGGAAGGAGATCCCCCCAGGGCATCCCCAGCAGGACGGGGTTGGCAGCAGGGTTGTCCTGCAGCCGGGGGCTGTGCTGGGCTGGAAGATGGAGCAGGAGAGAGGGGGAAAGGGGCACTGACTTCCTCCTCACCTGCCTGGGGCTCCTGGGGCATCTTCCTCTTCCTCACAGCCTCCTCCTTCATCTGGAAAAGGTTTCAGGATGGGAAATCCTACTATGGGAGAAAACAAGGGATGAGCACACTAAATTTTATACTGGATTGAAGGCAAACCTGGGGGAGAGTCTAAGCCGGAATTACAATTTAATAAGAAAATGAAGATCAAGGCAATGATGCAGAAACACTGCCTGAAACTGACAGAGTCAGGATATAACCTGACACCCTGTTGCTGGTCAGGCTGGTGGCAGCAGTCCCATTAAATGGTGGCTGCAGTCCTGTGGGAGTGATGAACGTGATTCTGTCCAAGCAGTGATCCTGTAGAAGGGTCTGGTCTTCCTCTGAAGGTCCAGTGGTGGTTCTGGAGCTCTTGTCCTCTGGGAATCCAGTAGGCAAGCTGCTCCTGGTGTTGCAAGGCTCAGCTTATATCCAGGTAGGAATGCTTGGATCCTCCCCCTGGGCGGAGCATCCCACAATGGGAGGATGGAATTTGATCAGTCCTGCAGTGACACACAATGGCCCATTCACAGCAGATATCTCCCCTGGAGGGAGTTATCAGGGCTGAGTCATGGAAGAGATCAAGAACACCGCCCCACCTGTTTATAGCAGTTGATGAAGATGGGCATTGAAAACATGCATTTGGTTCCATCTTACATTGCAGCCTGAAACAGTGGGGGAATCCCTGCTCAGGGGGTGAACACCACCCCCCTTACCCAAACTGGCTCAGGTGTAAAACCCCTACCCTGGGAAGGCCACACACACACAGGGGACAATGTCACACTTGCCCTGCCCCAGGGGAGGTCTCTGTCCCTGTCACTCCCTTGCTGTCTCCCCTTTTCTCTTTCTTTCCATCTCCCTCTCTACCTCACATATACTGTTCAATAAAATCTACTTTGGATTTGTTCTTGTTAGCACCTTAATTGGGGCAGAGGCATCTCTCTAACAATTTTCTTAACCAGAATGTGACATTATTTTGGCACAGTGAGTTTAGGCACTGTTGCCTGACCCCAGGTGCCTTTGACAACAGCATGGTTCCATCCTCTGAGGGGGTTGTGGTTCTTCCTGGAAGAACTCTTGGAAACTTGGATGCAGCTTCCTCTGAGTACCTTACAGGAGAACTGATGAGGAAAATGGCTGTTGTTGTTGGCCAGTGAAAAAGAAAATATTTTGTTGTCCTTCTTTGAAAAGTTTATTAAAATCACTAGAGGAAAGGGAGCAAATGTTACCAGCGAGACTAACAAGGTTCATTCACTCCAAGGTGAGGAACACAAGGCTGCTAAAAGCCCCACAAGAAGCCCAGCTCAAGTAGCTAAATTCCGGAATAACTCCTGAATTCCCAGGCTTGGGTTCTTTGCCAAATGTGAGAATAATTTTTCTCTTCATCCCTTTCACCTTTGTGTGTGATTGATTGATTAACATCTGGGCCAATCAGAGCTTGGTTAGCACCGCCCCTGCTGTGTGATTGACAGCTCTGCCAGGCCAGGGCTGGGGGCGGGGCTCTGTCCCACCACAAAGCAAGGCCTGACCCAGCCCTGGCCCCACACGGGCATTCCGAGCATCCCAAGGTCTCGGGACATGGATCTCATCCAGCCTCTGACAGCGACCACGGTGACACTACAGAACCTCATGGAGCCATGGCTCAGTTGTGACAATTGAGATCCAAGGAAATGATGGTGAGACTGTGGAATCCAGGAATCATGGAATCAAGGAGACCATTGTGCAAATCATGGGCCCTATGGAAGCAAGGATCAATGATCAAACTGTGCTTTGATTGTGATTGATTTAAAATAGAAACAAGGAGCCATTGTTTCACAGCGGGGCTGCGTGGGGCCAATGGACCCTTGTGACTCTGTTGTGGCTCATGAAACCAAGAAGCCATTGTGACATTGCCAGACCTCATGGAATCAAGGAGACCATTGATACAGTGTTAGGACCCATGAAGTCAATGGAACATGGAACAGGTCTGCCTGGTTTGGCCTCCTGGGGGCTGTCTGACAGGTCCCACTGAATTTGGCATGTCAAGGGCCACTTCCCATCTCACCGTGAAGCACTGGGGCTCCCTGCTTTTATTCCTATGGGAAAGAACTGTCTTTCTTGTCTAGGTGACCATGGCAGAAATTGGGATTCTGCATCTAAAATTCTCTTTATCCAAGGGTTACTCCCAGACAAAATCTGCCCGTACAGTCAAGTCTGGCTAGACCTGGCCTCTGGTGGCTGCCTCTCATCTGCCCCTGCACCACTGGGGCTCACTTGTTTCCTTCCGATGGAGACCATTGTGACACTGTGGAGCATTGTGGAACCAATGGGCCATGGTGACACTGCAGGCCCTTGTGGAACCTGTTACACTGCAGGAACTTGTGGAACCAAGGGGAACATTGTGACCCTGCAGGGCACCATGGAAGGAAGGGGCCACTGTGACACTCTGGGAACTTGTGGAACCAAGGGAATCATTGTTGCACTACTGGGCCCCAATGGAACCAAGGGGCCATTGGACACAGCCAGGCTTCATGGAACCAATTGACCATTATGACACTGTGGGGCCTTGTGGAACCATGGAGACCATTAGGATCCTTAAGGACTTGTGTAACCAAGGGGCCATTATGACACCTGAGGGCATCATGGAAGCCAGAGAACCATTGTGACACTGCAAGGCCTCATGGAAGCAAGGAGCCATTGTGGCACTGCAGGGCCCTGTGGAACCAAGGGAACATGAAACAGGTCTGGCTGCCTTGGCCTCCCAGGGGTCACCTGACAGGTCTGGCTGACCTTGGAATGTGGAAGGCCACTCCCAACTGCCCCTGAAACACTGGGGCTCTGGGCTTTTCTTTTTATGGAAGAGAACTGTCCATCTTTTCGAGGCATCCATGGCCAAAATTAGGATTCCACCTCCAAATTTCTGTGTATGGAAGGATTGCTGCCAGACAAAAGCTGCCAGGACAGACAGGTCTGGCTGGTCTTTGACCCCTGAGTGCCAGAACTCACCTGTTTTCCAAACACTGGAAAGGGCTCTTGTGCTTTTCTTTGTATGGAAATAATAATCCTTCTCCAGGCCCAAATGTCTGAAATTAGGACTCCATATTCATAATTTCAAATATCCATGGGTTGCTCCAGGCAAACCTGCCAGGACAGACAGATCAGGCTTGCCTTGGCCTCTGGTGGTTGCTGTTCATCAGCTCCTGAAACATGGGGGCTCTGTGGTTTCCTTCATTTGGAGACCAATGTGACATTTGGGAGCCTTGTGAAATGAAGGGGCCATTGTGGCACTGCAGAGCACCATGGATCCAAGGGACCATTGTGACACTGTGGGGCCTCGTGGAACCAAGGACATCATTGTGGCTCTATTGGGCTGCATGGTCCCAAGGGGCCAGAGCAAAGCAGCGGTGTGGGAGTTAGCCCAGCTGTAACTCAGAGTCAGCCAGATTTTACCCTGGAAGAACTGGGCGTGAGTTTCAAGCCCTGGGAATCATTTGTTTAAATTAAGGTGAGCTTGAAAGTTCTCCAAAAAGCCTTCAGAGTTGTTATGCAAAGTTGTCCAAGTTCTCCTCCCCTATTGGTTACTTGTTTCCCCTATTGGGTTATTGTTCTAGAGTGTTCCACCCCCAGGTGTACATGTTGTTGCTCCCCTTTGTCTTGGGTCTTTGGATCCTGCCCCTCATACTGTTCTCGACTTCTCCATGTTTATTATTTTTCACCCTGTTATTAAAGTTCCTTTTAAGCAACTCCATTGATCCTTCTCCTTTTCATTTTTGCCACCCTTGCCCTGAAGTCAGGGAACCAGAGAGGTTTGTCACAGCCACCCTCATTGTGACCTTTGGCGCCCAAACAGGGACCATGACACTCAGGGCTCCCTGTGTCAGTCACGTCAGCTGGGGTTAGCTGATGGATAGGCCAGGGCTCCCCGGGATTTTGGATTGTGCTGGGCCCAGTGGATTCATCGTTGCTTTGAGGGACCTTGCCCAGGATCAGCAGGGACAATGACGGTTTCACCAGCATAGGATTGCAGGTGGGTTTGGGGAAATGCAAGACATTTATTGCCCATTTTGCCACTGTGTTTTACAATATGCACCCATGTCCCATAATTGATTTGCGGTGTTCCAGTGGCTCTTCCCCGGAGAGAAAGAGAAAGAGAAAAATGGGCAGCCAGATGTCCAAAGTAGAAAGGAGCATATATGGATGCTTTAATTCTCACTGATCATGACATAATATTTTCAAAGAATGAATTAAAATCAATCCTGACATGGATAATTAAAAATTTTCCAGACGCCTCTGCTGATGAAATCCATATCACCGAAGCTTGGGACTCAGTGGAAGTTAAATTGTACAACCTTTCGATCAAAAGCGACCCCATTGCATTTGTGCATGCTCCCCATCTTCCACACCATCCTTGAGACCCTTCACCAGCAAGCAGTGTCTCGAAAACTCAATCCGTTGGTCACTCCTAACTTGGGACCTCCCCTCAAACCTGCCTTTCTCAGACCTTCCACGATGGTCCAAGATGGCAATGGCCCGGCTGTCTTGGAGCATCATGCCCTGGAGACTCAAGACAGAAGGAGCCCGAATGTGGCTTGGGAGCCCGACCATCCTCCCTCCATCTTGGCTCCTCCACTTCTTGCTACCACAGCCTTCTCTTCTTCCCTGAACGAACCTCCAGACTCCACCACAACAGCTGCAGGTGACGCCCCCACTGTCAATCGTCCTCTCCACCCTGGGCCATACCTCCAGTTAAGGAAGGAGACTGGCAAATAACCTCGAAACTCCTCATTGCCCCCATTTGTTATGAAAGAAGGGGGCAGAATCCCAGGTATCAGCCATTGGTTTATGGGGAAATCAAGGATCTGTGTAGGGCAGCTAAAGACCATAGGAAGGACTTACGTTGTTTTAATGGCCTAATGAGGGCCATGTTTACAGCACATGTCTTAAAACACTATGATTTAAAATATATTATGACCATGTTGTTGTCACCTACAGAATACACCCTGTGGGAAGGAGAATGGAAGTGTTTATTAAATCAATTAATGGCAGACTATGCTAATAATGAGGCAAGGGTGGAACTGACAATCAACCATCTAGCTGGAGAAGGACAACACAGCCTACCAGATGATCAAGCAGCAGGTATCCCCAGAGAAGTATTGGATGATATCAAAGAGATGGCTTTGCAAGCTTGAATCCAGGTATTGGATGGTAGCACCCCCAATTTGGACTACCTTGGGTGGCTGCAGCTAAAGCTTTAGGACAATCAGACCATCCTGGGTGCCTGTTGAGTAAGCAAACCAATGCTGCCTCCCTCACATTGAGTGGCTGCTCTCAGACACAGAGACCATCAGACACGCCACCTTGCAGAACAGCGATAGAGATTTTACTCTGGGCACATGGGCATGGCAGTGTAGACTCTGAGGGCATGTGCTGCATGAACTTCTCCAGCCACAGCGAGTCAATCCACAAGAGCATTCAGGTACTGAAGGCAGGGTTCAAGAAGCTTCAAGTGGAAAACAAAGACTGGTTCAATAAACTCTTCCAGTCCAAGGGACTAAAGGGTTGGATGATGTCGAGCTGAAACAGAACTTATAATTCTCTTATTGGTTGTTGTTGTATTGTTAATTGTCTCATGTTTGTTTGCATGCTTTTAGAAAGTCTTACAAAATTATTCAGTTCCTTCTTTGTTGTAAAACAGAGAGGGGGAAGATACCCAACACAGGATCCTCATGGACTCTTTGGAGGAGAGAATTGAAGGCCAGGATGGCCCAAAAACCTCCCAGAGACTCAGTGTGGGAAGGAAAATCCTTAAAAGTACCTAAAAGTATTCTTAAATCCATAAAGTACCTTAAAAACGTTGAGTATCTCAAGGCATTAATGAGCCCCACTGAGTGTGAGTACAAAGCTCTCCAGGGACTCGTTAAAGCAGATAATTGGGGCCATGATTGCACAAACCTCTCACAGAGTCTGTATCAAAAGGGAAACACCAAGTACCTTCAAATAACTGAAGTACCTTGAAGTATTAATGATCCCCACGGAGTGTTGTTACTGACAAAGCCTCTCCAGGGACTAATTACAGCAGATAATTGGAGGCCATGATTGCACAAAGCTCTCAGAGAGTCCAAGGCAAAAGCCAAAGCCAAAGTCCTTTGAAAAAGCTGCAGTCCCTGCAGGGAGCATGAAGGAGCCCCCAGGGCCATTGCTGAGCAAGGCTCCCCAGGGACTCCTTGCAGCAGATCCTTGAGGCCACTGGGATGTGGGCTAGGGGGGGATGCTGAGGGCAGCACAAGGGGCTGACAGTGCCCAGCCTGGCTGGGGCTGTGCCAGGAGGCCCCAGGGCCTCAGGACAAGGTGTCTCCTCCCAGCCCTTGGTGGCACAGACCCTGCCGTGGCCCAGGGCACCAAGACTTGGCTTCTCTTTGTCCCCACCTGTCATCACTGCCTGCAGTTCTCTGCCTTGCCTGGGGCCTGGGGACACTTGCTCAGTCGTGTCCCTCTCTGGGACCCATTAAAAGTCCAAGAAACTTTGGAGTTGGATTCTGCCTTGGAGTTCTGCAGAGGTTTCTTCAGCTCCCTCTCAGGGACTGATGTTCAGGGCCTGAGCACAAAGGCCCAGAGGCTGATTAAAGTCCTTGTGCTGTGTCTGTGCTGCTGAGCTGGGCTGGGCTCCTGGCACAGAGGCAGCTCCTGCTCACCAAGAAGAGCTTCAAAAGTACATTTCTCTGGATGAGCAGCTCTTGTGCCAGCCCAGCAGGGCTGGGGCACTGCCTGCAGCCAGCCCGGGCACAGCCCAGAGGCACAGAGAGCTTCAATCAGTCAGGGCTGGGAAGGGGCTGAGAAGTGCCTGGGGCACAATCACTGCCAGCCCTTGGCACAGGAACCTCTGGCTGCAGGACAGTGCAGCTGCAGCTCCTGGAGCCATCTCCTCAAGCTGGAACATGCCAATGCCTGCAGAGCCTGTGAGTACATTCTCTGCTTGTCTCTTGTGCAGAGCAGCCAGGGGTGCCCAGGGCTGTCCTGCAGAGCAGGGTCCTGCAGCCCAGGGCGCTGTGCTGGGCCAGGGACTCTGCTGCCTGCCAGGGACAGCTCTCAGCCAGCCCTGGCAGCTGCTCCCAGCACTGGGGGACAAGATCTGGCTGGGAGGAGACAGCTGGTGAGGCTTGGAAGTGTTGTCCTTGTGTGGGGAGGATGCTGCATTGTTCAGGGCTGCTTCCAGCATGGCATTGAACTGCAGAACATTTCCAACTGGATTATACAGGGAGCACAGAAAGGCAGGGACTGGATCAAAGGGCAAATCATGCTTTTTAAATGTATTTTTCTGGGTTGCCTTGATAGGAAAATGCACATAGATATTTATCTCTCAGTTCAGGTTTTAAAAAACAATCCTCTCAGATGTTTATAAACCAGGCAGTAAAAGAAATCAGCACAGGGCCCCTCACAGGCAGCATCAGTGTTGCTTTTCCAGCCTCCTCAGGGTTGCTCTGACGTTGCCATCAGAGCCTGCAGAGCCAGAGCTGCCCCTGGGCAGTGCCTGAGCTGGGAGGGCTCTGCAGGGCAGAGCTGAGCCCCCAGGGCTGGGCTGGGCTCTGGCAGCACTGGCAGGGCCCAGCCCTGGGCACAGGGAAGCAGCTGCTGGCAGGGACAGCTCCAGGCAGCAGAGCCCTGGGCAGGCAGTGGGGGGAAAGTGCCCCCAGACTGTGCTGGGATATTTCAAGTCCTCTCCAAACCCAACTATACCATGATTACTTTTCTTACAGATGCCCATGTGCAGCCCCAGCAAATGTCCAACAGCAGCTCCATCAGGCAGTTCCTCCTGCTGGCATTGGCAGACACGCGGCAGCTGCAGCTCCTGCACTTCTGCCTCTTGCTGGGCATCTCCCTGGCTGCCCTCCTGGGCAACGGCCTCATCATCAGCGCCGTAGCCTGCGGCCACCACCTGCACACGCCCATGTTCTTCTTCCTGCTCAACCTGGCCCTCACTGACCTGGGCTCCATCTGCACCACTGTCCCCAAAGCCATGCACAATTCCCTCTGGGACACCAGCAACATCTCCTACACTGGATGTGCTGCTCAGCTCTTTTTCTTTCTCTTCTTTATTGTAGCAGAGTTTTCCCTCCTGACCATCATGTGCTACGACCGCTACGTGTCCATCTGCAAACCCCTGCACTACGGGACCCTCCTGGGCAGCAGAGCTTGTGCCCACATGGCAGCAGCTGCCTGGGCCAGTGCCTTTCTCTATTCACTGCTGCATACTGCCAATACATTTTCCCTGCCCCTGTGCCATGGCAATGCCCTGGGCCAGTTCTTCTGTGAAATCCCACAGATCCTCAAGCTCTCCTGTGCCAAATCCTACCTCAGGGAACTGGGGCTTCTTGGTGTGGGTGCCTTTTTGGCATTTGGTTGTTTTGTGTTCATTGTTTTCTCCTATGTTCAGATCTTCGGGGCTGTGCTGAGGATCCCCTCTGAGCAGGGACGGCACAAAGCCTTTTCCACCTGCCTCCCTCACCTGGCTGTGCTCTCCCTGTTTGTCAGCACTGCATTGCTCGCCTATCTGAAGCCCCCCTCCATGTCCTCCCCATCCCTGGATCTGGCCCTGTCAGTTCTGTACTCGGTGGTGCCTCCAGCCCTGAACCCCCTCATCTACAGCCTGAGGAACCAGGAGCTCAAGGCTGCAGTGTGGAGACTGATGACTGGATGCTTTCAGAAACATTAAACTGCTGGGCAATTTCTGGAAATCACTTGCAATAGAAGTAGTATTGGATACTTCTCATTGCTTTGGCTGTGGGGTTTTTTCTTTTGTTTTACTTTTTTCTGATTTTGAACAAAGACATGTCATTCATCTAGGCCATTTCTCATTTTGTTTCTCTCCACCTTCCCTGTGGCCATAGACTGTCTCAATGAGGGGCTGTGCTATTGAGAGGAATAGAGGATTTGTCTTTACAAAATATCTGTGGGTCTGCTGGTAGATAAAACTAGCTCTGGAAGATAAAAGAAACAACGTGAAGGATTCCACTGATTGATGAATGGAAAAAGATATTTGCTTTTACAAATAAACTTTAGTTTGCTGATAAATGCAATTAGAGATTGAGAGATATAAAAAACAATGGGGAAGAAAAATCCCTAAATTCCATAAGAATTAAAAAGTAAAAGGGAGGGTTATACATTAGAGGGAAATCTTTGGAAAATCTTTGGTATCAGGCCTATCGGGGAGTCTGTACCCATCAAGTACCTCAGCCAATATGGAAAGAGAGAAGGGAAATGCAGCCAGGAAATTAGCATAAAAAGATGGCTGCATCGTGTAAAAATTCGAGAGATCCCAGGGGAATTCCCCATGTCTTCTCCCTTTATTTGAATAAAGCTAGAAACGACTCCCCTGTCTCCATTTTGGACATAAAACTCTGGTGTTTGTGGATTAATGTTCCTAACACTCTCTGTGGCTTTAAAGGAGCTAAAGGATCTCTCCCAGCAGAGTTTTCTGCAGAGATGCCCTTTTGTTGCCTTCTCTGGAGCTGCGGCAGCAATGTCTGTGTGCAGAGCTGGGGCAGATCAGTGCTGGTCCAGCAGCTGTGCGCAGTAGCAGCAGCAGCAGCAGCACTTGGTGTTGCCAGTGCTGCTGCCGTGGCCCTGCCCCGCTGCCCTGGTGGCCCTGGTGTTGCTGCAGGGCCTGAGTGCTCTCGGGGCCGGGCACAGCCCTGGGGGTGGCAGTGCCGGGGCTGCAGCAGGGACAGGCCATGGGCACTGCTGGGGCAGCCCTGACGCCTCAGGCCAGGCCCTGGGGGCTCCAGGCTCCTTGCCCAGGCTCTCTCAAGAACACGGCCAGGCCAATGCTCAGCACAGAAACCCCCGTCAGCAGCCCCAGGCTGGCCGTGGGCAGGCTGGGGGCAAACAGCATGGCTGGGGCTCTGCAAGGGCCCTGGGGCAGACGGGAAGGAGCAGCAGAGCAGGGGCTGATCCATGCCCAGTGCGCTGCACAGCCCAGGGCAGCGTCCCAGAGCGTCCTCATGCAGCTGCCAACAACATCCCCCCTCTGCAGCCCTGGCCTCTCCCCCAGCTCACACAGGTGCCCTTGCAGGCACAGACACGGCAGCACTGCCTCAGCAGCCCCTGTTTGCATTGCACACAGCAGGGCCAGCACCCCCATGCTGTTGCTGTGGGGACATGAACCTGAGGGAGCACAAATGCCATCAGCCCCTGGGGCCAGCAAGGCCTGCAGGACACCAGGGAAACCACTCAGCTTTGTCCTGGCCTCTGCACTCAGCCAGAAAGTTTGTTCCCATCAGCTGGGAGTTTCCTGTGCCACTGCAGACGCTGTTGCTCAGAGCCAGGGCTGCCTGGCAGCCACCCCCAAACTGCCCTCAGCATTTCCTTGGATGAACCTTTGCTCCTTTGCTTTCTTTACTCTTTCCTTGCACAAATTTCTTCCTCTTGCCCACCCCAGGGGGCCCAGATCTGGACGCAGCACTTGAGGTGCTGCCCAACCAGTGCCCAGCACAGGGCAAGAATCCCTGCCCTGCTCCTGCTGGCTACACCGTTTCTGATCCAGGCCAGGAGCCATTGGCCTTGTTGGCCACCTGGGCACACTGCTGCCTCATGTCCAGCCTGCTGTCCATCAGTCCCTGCAGGTCCCTTTCTGCCTGGCTGCTCTCCAGCCATTCTGTCCCCAGCCTGTAGTGCTGCAGGGGTTGTTGTGGCCAAAGTGCAGGACCCGGCACTGGGACTTGTTAAACCTCACCTTGTTGGATTTGGGCCCTGGATCCAGCCTGTCCAGGGCCCTGTCCAGAGCCCTCCTACCCTCTAGCAGATCCACACTCACACCCATCTTGGTGTCATCTGCAAATTTGCTGATGATGGACTCAATCCCCTCATCCAGATCATCAGTGCAGATATTGAAATCCATGCGGGCTGGCTCTGATCCCTGGGCCATCCTGTGGGTGCCCTGTGATGGCACTCAAGGTGATCTGTTCCATAACCTTGCCGGGCACCCAGGTCAGGCTGACAGGCCTGGAGTTCCCCAGCTCCTCCTTCCAGCCCTTCCTGGGGATGGGCTCACCCTGGCACCTCCAGTGCTCTGGGCCCTCCCTGCTGAGCCAGGACTGATGGTAAATGATGGAAGCAGCTTGGGGAGCTCATCCACCAGCTCCCTCATCCCCCTAGGATGGATCCCATCTGATCCCATACACCTGTGAGCATCTGAGTGGCTCAGCAGGTCAGCAGCTGCTTCCTCCTGGGTTCCAGGGGGCTGTTCTGCTCCCTGTGCCCATCTACCAGCTCAGGAGAACACTTGTCCTGAGGACAACCTGCCCTAATACTGAAAATTGAGACAAACAAGGTGTTAAGTAGCTCAGACTTTTCTTTTTCTTTTCTTACTATATTCTCCACTGCATCCAACAACGAGTAGATGTTCTTCTCCTAACTTTTGCTATGAATTTTTATAAAAACTCTTTTTTTTTTTCCTTACAGGAACCACCAGATTAAGTTCTAATTGAGCTTTGACTTCTATAATTTTCCTTCTGTATAACCTAAGGATGTCCTTAAACACTTCCTGAATTTCTGGTCCTTTTTCCCTCCAAGTTCTCACAAAATCTCCATGTGGAGCCAGGACAGTCATTTTCCTCTCTAGCTCATCTTTTGCCATCCTGGGACAGGCTGCTCCTTCCTCCTTAAGATTACTATCTTTAAGTGTGTTCATTCTTCCTGGACCCCTTTTTTCCTAAGGGCTGTTTCCCTTCAAAAAATCAGTACCTGATTTGCTACTCCCCAAGTCTGCATCCTAAAATGGCCAAAGTCTGCCCTTCCTAATTGCAATGTAGAAGTTTTGTTGCTGCCCCTCTTTCTTTCACAGAACATTGAAAACTTGATTATTTCATGGTCACTCTGCCCCAGGCAGCCTCTGAGCCCCACATCTGCCCCCAGCCCTTCTCTGTTTGTGAACAGCAGCAGACAGAGCTTTCCATGGCAGTGGGAGTGTCACCAAAAATTCAGTGAAACAGAAAAATCTTTTTAACCCCAGTGTAGCATTAAGAAGCAGCATTCTTTATTCAGCTGGATGCACGGGGGAGAGCTCCTCCCAAAGCTGTGCATGCTGAGTACAGGAAAGTTTCTGTTTATATTGTGCATTTTGCACACATATTCATTGATTGTCCTGGACTTAACATGCATATGATAATCATTTCCCCAAAATCATTGACATATTTCCCTTCCCCTTTACCCATGTGTTCTTCTGTCCTGGGGGTCTCTGGTGGTCCCTGGTGGTCGTGGACCCCAATGTTCCAGTGGGCCTGGCTGAGCTGGCAGGACCCTGAGGCTGCTGAACTTCCAGTTCCCCTTCTCACACAATGGGCCTTGTGTGGTTTCCATAGGCCTGGGGTTGTGGAGAACAAGCTCCAGGTGTCAGCTCACCTGGTGTAGACAATTGATCATCTGGTAATATGAGGTGACAGAGTGGGGTATGACATCACAAAGTGGGTAATGTGAGATCATAGAGAAGCTATGACATCATAGGCCATATCTGTGATGCCACACGGCAGAATTCTGACATCATAGAGCAGATGATGACATCAGAGATTTGGCTGTGACATCAGAGACCATCTCTGTGACATCAGAGAATGGGCTGTGAGCTCACAGAGCAGGCTGTGCCATCCCAGAGGGGCTGTGTGCCATCCCAGAGGGGCTGTGTCAGGTCACTGGGTTGGTCACTCGGCCCCAGCTTCCCCTCACAGTTTCTCCCAACAAGTCCAATGCTGTCCATGCCCAGCGGGGTCCCTGTCCCCCGGGATCCCCCCGGCCCACCTGGAGCCACAGCCTCCACCAAAGGATGTTCCACAGGATCCACCCCAGAGCCTGACATGGGGACAAGGGGCCAGGGCTGTGTGACCAGGACATCAAGGACGGGGATTATCCAGGTCAGTGTGGCCTGGGTTGGGTTGCCCAGGGCAGGAAAGATGTCTGGCAGCTGGAGCAGGGTCTGGGAAGGGCCTCCAAGGTGGGGCTGGAGCCCTTGGGCTGTGAGCAGAGGCTGAGGGAGCTGGGCTTGTCCAGCCCAGAGCAGGGAAGGCTGAGGGGCTCCTCATCCCAGCCTGGCAGTGCCAGCGAGGAGGGGATGGAGAACACAGAGCCAGGCTCTTCCCTGGGGGCCTGGTGGGAGACAAAAGCCAATGGGTGGAAGGGGAAAGAGGGGAGATCAGCCAGGACAGGAGGAGATGAAATGAGTCAGGCTGGTTTCAGCATTTCCTCAGCACCAAGAGCAGCCTGACCTCCCTTCTCCATCCACCACTGACAGCTTTGCAAATCAGGAATTGTTGGAGCTGTTTTGCACCCACTCCAGGATGAGCATCCTGATACAAGAACTTCATTGTGTTTATATCTATCACAGAATGACGTTTGTCTAAAACTACTTTTAGGATGGAAATCCCTTGTGGGTGGTGGACTCATCAGATGCTGCTGGGACATTGCACTTAGCTCAGGGAAGAGCATGAGTGTTATTGAATTGTGTCCTGTTCAACCATGGTCTGTTGGCCATGAAGAGAAACTTTCTGTGCCTCTGAGTCTCACCAGTTCCTGGCCCCCAAAGGACACAAACCTGATGAGTTGTGGTTCCCACTCCAGTGGCTGCACTTGGACCTCCCTCCATCCCCAGAGCTGAGCTCCCTTGTCCCAGAGAGTCCCTGGCAATGTAGAGATGAAGGAAACAGGACAGGCTAAGGGGATCAGGGGCAGAGCATAGTCAGGGATTTGGGGTTGTTGTGAGCCCAGGGCAGGACCTGGCCCTTGGCCTTGGTGAATATCATCCAATTGTCCTGGGCCCATGGCTCCAGCCTGTCCAGATCTGCAGAGCTTCCTGCCCTCCAGCACAGCCACACTCCCACTCAGCCTGGACTCACCTGGAAACTGACTGAGGGTGCCCTTGAAGGCCTCATCCAGATCAGCAATAAAGAGATTGAATTGATCTGTCCCCAGTCCTGAGCCCTGGGGACACCCCTGGATGTGACTCCATTCCTCAGCTGCTCTGAGTGCCAGGGGCTGGATGAGGGAAATGGTGGGGTGTGGGTAGGGACAAAGTGTGATTGATTGTCAGCCATGAAGGGTCTTGATTTTCAAATCTGTTCAGAGTGCATGAGGAGGTGCTGGTGGTCACTATCAAGTGGACATTGCTGATGTCCATTGCTATAAACAGGAAAAGAAAACTTAAACGGGCAAAACAATTCTCTCCGCATTGTTTTCAATATAGTATATTCACTTCGAATACACTTCTGAAATATGTCTAATTAACCAAGGAAGAATTGAAAACTTCAATTATTCCCATGGGATTTTCTTGTTTGGGGGTTTTGAACAAATATTTATGAGCTTTTCCCACTGAATTCCTGAACTGTAGAGCTGAAGAAAGAAGAGGCCTCTGGAGTAATAAAATTCATTAGCAACCTCCAAGTGGCTGAGGATCCATCCCCATGAGAACAGCAATGAACAGAAATGGGCACAGCTTTGTGGCTGCCCCAGCTTTGGCATGGGCCCTGGGCCTAGAGAAGGAGCAGCTCTTGAGGGCCCCAAGGCCGGGGCTCTTGTGCTGCCCTGGGCAGATGGGATGGCAGCAGGGGCTGCAGAGCTCTCAGCACCTCAGGCCGAGGGGAGCAGGGCAGCCAGGGAGCCTCCTTTGGCCTTGGCCCAGCACCTTCCCCCATAGCTGGGGCTGAGTCCTGTGGCAGCTGCAGCTGCTGCTGTGGCCTTGGCAGGGGCTGAGGCCGTGGGGCCAGTGCCCAGAGCAGCCTGGGCTGAGCAGAGCTGTGGGGCCAGAGCCGGCTGGGCTAGGCTGGGCTCAGAGAGGCCCTTGGTGCTGCCCAGAGCTCAGGGCAGCTGGCAGAGCTTGCAGGGAGCTGGGCAGGGCTCTGAGAGCCTGGCCCAGAAACCATCAGTGTCCATCTCAGCCTGGCTGAGCGTGCAGGGGCAGGACTCAGGCCAGGCCTTGTGGGGCAGGGCCAGCGCCTGTGCAAGGCATTGCAAACAGGCAAGTGGCCAGAGAGGAGGCTGCTCTGTGCCCTTGGTGGCAGGGACAGAGCAGGGAGGGGGCCCAGGACATTTGTCAGCGCCAGCCTCTGTGCCCATGCGTTGGCAGCCCTGGCTGCTGAGCCCAGCTTTGGCCTGGGCTGAGTTTGGCTGTGGCCCAGCTCCATCCTCCTGCGGGGCTCAGGGCCTGTTCCCGGCCATGGCCAGCCCTGGCTGCCTCTCTGCTGGCCCAGAGGCCGGCAGAGCCCGGGGCAGGGCTGTCTGTGCAGCCCCACAGGTGCCACGGGCTCTGCAGGAGCTGGCAGAGGCAGCCCAGCAGGGAGGCCATGGGGCACAGAGCCCCAAGGCTGCTGTGGGCACCATGGCACAGGGGCCGTTCCCAGCCGCAATGCTCCTGGCCTGGGCTGGGCCTGCACAGGGGCTGGGCCACCATGGCTGGGCCAGAACAGGGCCACAAAGGGGCCACACAGCCGCTGCCAGGGCTGACAGCAAGGCCAGGCACACACAAGCAACTGCTGAGCATGGCCTGCGCTGGCCAGGCCTGACTGTGCCAAAGGCAGAGCTCAGCTGCCCTTGGGGGCTGCAGCAACACTCCAGAGCCCAAAGAGCCTCCATGGCTGGGCTGGAGACCAAGGCTGCAGCAGGGAAATGCAGGGCTGCTGCGGGATGGGGAGGCCATGGAATTCCAGCACACACCTCAGCTCTCTGATGATCCCGGCACCATGCTGGGCCCTGTTTCAGACTGGAGCAGAGCAGATGTTGATGGGACAGGAGCCCTGTGGGGCTGTCAGGGACCTGCAGCTTGCAAGGTGCTCTGCTCTCCCTCAGGTGCTCTGGGAGAGATCCAATCCCAGCTGGGCACCTCAGGGCACAAGTGGCGCTGCCTGTTGATGGGCACACAGCTAATGTCTGCCTGGAAAGGGGCACAGGTTTTAATTCCTGTTAGTTTTATAATATACAAGCAAATCTTTGTTATCTGGGTCACTTGAGGATTTTAAGTAATGGCAACGTTTTCCCACCAGGAAGAGGAACTTCCTGGATCTACTGGATCCTTCTACTGATGTCACGGGAAGAAATACAGATCTTGCCCTCTGCCACTGACATTCAGTCTAATATTTAATGACCCCCTTCCTTCAGGTTTATTGGCTACAGGTTTCCAGCTCTCCTGTTTAAATGGCTGTGTCTAAGGACATCTCTTCACTGGATCAGCTGGATCTATGTCCTTCCTGCTGCTCTCAGATTTCCTCCTCCAGATGCTGTCTGGTCATTTGAACGCCTCTCAGCTGACTGGTTTCATGCTTTGAACTTCAGGGAGTGGCCAAATATTTCATGTTAAAAAAAATATGAATTGAGTATCTCACTGTGGTTATACCTATCACTGAATTTCCATTTCTTATGTATTTGCTTAAAAACTATTCCTGTTCAGAAAGCCGTGGGGGATGGTGGACATGTCAGATGCTGCTGGGACATCCCAGAGAGCTGAGGGAAGAGCTGTGATGGTTATTAAACTGTTCAAATGTTCATCTTCTATTTGTTGGCAAGAAACCTTTCTGTGCCTCTGAGTGTCACCAGTCCCTGAGCCCAAAGGACACAAACCTGATGAGTTGTGGTTCCCACTGCAGGGGCTGCGCTTGGACCTTGGCTCTGCACAGGAGAGCTCTTCATCCCCTTTCTCTCTTTTCCTCCCTCTGGGCATGGAGGGAGCTCCTGGCTTCAGCCTGTGACTCGTGTGTGCAAAGAGCAAATCTGGGCAGAATCGGGGCAGGGAGGGTTTGGGGGGACCTTGGGATCTGTGCTGGGCACAGAAGGTGTTTTCCATTGCTCTGAGACTGTCTGCTGTGCAAAGTGGATTTAATATCCAGCAGAGGAATGACTTTGGCATTTGATGGAGCTGTGCCTTCCCTTGGCTTTGTTGGCTGACAAGAAATGAAAATCCCTCTGTGTCTCGGGCAGCTCCTTCTCCAAGGAAAGCAGGTGGGAGTTGGAGCCAAGGAGCTGAAAGCTGCAGGTGCAGCCTGGGCTGGAGGGAGCTCAGATTTGCACAAGGCTGCTCTGAGTGCCAGGGCTTGGATGGGGGAAATGGTGGGATGGGGGTAGGGACAGAGTCTGATTGATTGTCAGCCATGAAGGGTCTTGATTTTCATATCTATTCAAACTGCATGAGGAGGTACCTGGATTCAATGTCAATTGGAGATTGTGCATATCATTGTATTAACAGGGAAAAAAAAACCTAAACAGGACCTACAAAATGTTTTCTTGCTGTCTTTTTAAATATCATGTATTCAGTTTCAATACACTACTGAGATCTACTTAACCACAAAGGATTTGAAAATTAAAATCAAATCATTCCCAGAGGCTTGGCTTGTTCAGGTGTTATAAATGTTAATGAGCCCTGGGACACTGAATTCCTGCACTGAAGAGCTGAACTGAACAAGTGATTTGGAAATTAAATCTAATTATTCCCAGAGGCTTGGCCTGTTAAGGTGTTCTGAATGTTCATGAGCCCTGGGACACTGAATTCCTGCACTGAAGAGCTGAAGGCTGAACAAGCCTCTGGAGCAGGGAAATTCAGCAGCAGCCTCCAAGTTGCTGAGGATGTCAGCAGCCCCCAGTGAGGCCATCCCTGCCCAGAGACCGTGGGGGAATGGGCAGACAAGGAGAGCGTCCCTGGGGCTGGGGCAGCACAACTCAGAGGCACCAGCGGCTCCAGCTGGGCAATGGAGTGTGGGATGTGGCTGGGAAAGCCCTGCCTGGGCTGGGCCAAGGAGGACACACAAGCCCTGACTCCCATCTCCCAAACAATTCTCTCAAGGAGACATTTAAGAGGAATTAAAATTGTTTGTGTACCCTGAGTTGAAAACACTGGAGAAATACTGACAAGAAATTCTCAGGAGCTCAAAACAACCAAGCAGCCTTTACTGGCAACTTTAGAAAATCAAATAAATTTTCGCAAAAGGTTTAATAGGACATTCAATCAACAAAACAACACTTCTCAAAGCATTAATTTGGCCTATTCAACTTCACAAACTCTAAGCCTGTTCAATTTCATGTTAATCAAAATTTGCAAGAGGACAAAAATAGAAGAAGTATTTTTCTTTCTCTCTCTCAAAGAGATAGAAAGACAAATAAGCTTCAGAGAAGCACACACACAGCTACCAACTCCTGGATTCCAGCACTGTTCAGATGGAAATTCCAAGAGGAGGTAGGGTCAAGATGTGTGCTTGCCTTGTGGTCAGCCTTCAATACCCCTTGGTCTCCCTGGGCCCTTCCCCCAGGTGGGGCTTGGGCTCATTTGGTGCCTCAGGAGCTGGGCTGGGGCTGCAGAGGTGGCTGTGGAGCATTGCCTGTGCTGTGCCAGGGACTGGCAGCCACTGTTGGGCTGGGATAGAGGCTCTGGGGGGATTGGGGTTCCAGGGCAGGGCAGGGCTGGGTTTCCAGGGCAGGGCAAGGCTGGACCTACCCCCTGCTCTCCCCCACACACAAAATGTTTCAAGCCAACAATCTCCTCCAGGCTGTCACAACAGGCAATGTTGGAGGTGAAATCCCAAATTTGGCCATGTGTGCCTGGCCCAGAAGGACAGTTCCTTTCCATAGGAAGGAAAGCACAGAGCCCCAGTGTTTGGAAGGCAAGTGAGAGCTTCTCTCATCCAAGGCCAGCAAGACTTGTCAGGAATGGCGGATTTTGTCCGGGAGCAGTCTTTGGATAGAGGGAATTTGGAGGTGACTCTTTGTGTCTGTGTGCACACAGGAGTGCCTGTGCTGGGGAAATGTGGCAGAAATGCTGCTCTCTGAGGGGTTTGAGAGCCTTGGATAGCTGAGTCAGTCAGGCCTGTAAGTAAGATTACATCATGAGGAATAAGTTAAAAGCTATTAAGAGCTTTTTTTTGCCAAGTAACGTTTCATATGATATAAGTTAAGTTGAATATTTTTTACTGTTATTCTACCATTAAATCATTAAGTCGTAGTGTGTAAGTTAAGTTAAATACTGTTTGTGGGAATCCATAAAATTAGAGGGTTCTAGGAAAGCTGCAAAAGACAGGCCTCAGATACAGCAGAATTGTGAACAGTGCTAAAGCAACAGTCATGAGATAGGTCAGCAGAAAAATTATTTAAACTGTAGAAAAGGCAAGGGCAAATAGAACAATAGCCTATGTATTAATGCTTGTCTGAATAGCTCTCTAAGTTGCAGCAAGTTTATCTAGCAAGATATTAGGAAGGTTAAAGCTTAGTAATGGAGCTCTGTGCGTTGTCTCTTACAAACAGGTACTGTATTCTAAAAGAGCAAGCATTGTTTTAACCAAAGGTACGTGTGCTTATGGTGATTGGATAGAACTACTC
This sequence comes from Agelaius phoeniceus, assembly GCF_051311805.1. NCBI lineage: Eukaryota > Metazoa > Chordata > Aves > Passeriformes > Icteridae > Agelaius > Agelaius phoeniceus. Next base: position 6,012,043 of record NW_027509867.1, on the reverse strand, counting down.
TCAATATGCTTTTGCTTTGTGTGATTGGTCAAGAAGCTTATAAAGTATGTTGTAACATGAAGTTTTCTGGCCTGCTGCCTGGATTGTGAGCTGCTAGCATCTTCCCATTATCATAATCATGTAATGAGACTGATGCTGAAAAAAGAAACAGCTCGAGACACTTTCCATAGCACCCCCATCTCGTTCGCATCTGTAAATAAACCCCCAGCCGGTGTTAAAGTTAAGTGCTGTTCTTTTGCTAAATTGTCAAGTTGAAGGTATCAGTTAAGGTTAAAGTGTAAGTTAAGTCCTGTTAAGTTTGAGCTCTGTTCAGCTTTTGGGCCGTATTCCTTTTATCCTTGCCCTCACTGTCTTTGTGTCACACACACACACACACAGGGACAGTTCTCGGCTCATTTCTGGTTTGATTGTCCAGACTTTATTTGGTTTTGTTGTTGCTTTGTTTCCTTGGTGTACCTGAAGTGTCCAGTCAGGAGCAGAGTGACTCCTGCCAAGGAACTTTGTGCTGCTGTCCCTTAATATTAAATCTGGCTTTTGCTGCTCCCTTGCTGGGGATTTTTTCAGCGCTCTCAAGGCCTCGTTGGTACCAGGGTGAAGGAGCCCTGGCCCAGGCTCTGGCCCTGGGGGACACGGGGACGCTGCCGGGGGGTCCCTGTCCCCCTGTGCCACCCCCAGGGCCCCGGCCCCCCGTCCCCGTGTCAGGCTCTGGGGTCGATCTCGTGGAACATCCTCTGGGGGAGGCTGCGGGGCCGGGGGCGGGGGGACCCGGGGGGACAGGGGACCCCACTGTGCACGAGCAGGGTTGGACTGCTCTGGGGGGAACTGTGAGGGGGCCGGGGCAGAGTGACCTCCCCAGTGACCTCACACAGCCCCTGTGATGTCACAGAGCCAAATCTGGGATGTCACCCTGGAATGTCATGCAGCTGCACTGTGATGTCGCAGAAGACTCTGTGATGTCAGAAAGTCACCCTGTGATGTCACAATCTGTACTGTGATGTCATAGCCTGCTCTATGATGTTACACAGCTGGCCAGTGATGTCACAATGCTCTCTCTGATGTCACAGAGCCACCCTCTATGAATTCAGGATCTGCTCTATGGCCTCACACCGTTCTCTGTGATGTCACAGACAGATGTGTGATGTCACAAACCCCTCAATGATATCACAAAACCCTCTCTGTGATGTCATATTGCCACTTTGTAAGGTCACAGTATACACTCTGACCTCACAGCCAGCTCTATGATGCCATACAGCCATGCCATGATGTCACAGCCTGCTCTGTGATGTCACAGAACCCCTCTATGATGTCATACAGTTCCCTCTATGATGCTGTAGCTGCTCAGTGACCTCACACAACAAACTCTGTCTTGTCATAGCCCTGTCTGTGACCTCACACAGCCCACTCTGTGCTGTCACACAGCCCCTTGCTGACATCACAGCTGCTCTGTGCCTCCATGACACAGCCACAGAGGAGCTGCTGTGACACAGCCCCCTCTGGGACATGCCACAGCCCCTGCCAGTGCTGAGCCCCTGGGAGCTCTGTCTGTGCCCTGCTGGTGTCCCTGAGGGGCCCTGGCAGTGCCCCAGCCCTGCTGGGCTGTGCACAGGAGCTGCTTCTGGCCAGAGCTGTCTCTCTGCAGCTCTGCTGCCCTTGCCAGGACCTGCCTCTGGGCCAGGAGCCCAGCCCAGCTCAGCAGCACAGACACAGCACAAGGACTTTAATGACCCTCTGGGGCTTTGGTGCTCTTTGTGTCTGCCATGGCCAAAGTGCTGCCCAAGTTGGCTCTGTCAGGGCTGTCTTGCAGCTGCTGCCCATCCCTGTGCCCTGTGCAGCCCAGGCTGTCCTACGGTGTCCCTGCCCTGCGCCTCTGTCCCTGCCGGCTGTCGGCATCCCCTGGCTGCCCCACCTGGCTGGGCCCTTCCTTTGCTGACAGCTCTGCCTCCTGCCTGCCTCTGCCTGCCCACACAAAGCAGGACAGACCAAAAGGGTTCATTCAATTTTTACTGTGCCTGTGAACTTTCAGCACAGGAACAAGCCATGCAGGGGCTGCTTTCCGAGCAAGGATGGTTGGAAAACAAGAAGACATCTGGCTCAGGAATGTAGTCGCAGAAAAAAGAAGGACTGAAACAGGGGACTTAGGGTGGATTTTATGGTAATGGGGAAATTGTAATACACATTTAGTGACGCTGGTAGAATTACACGTCCACACAGGGTTAGGAGTTATCCCCAACTAGATCTCAGACCTGAATAAATGATACCCTCTTAAGCAGCAATTTAGTCTTAATGAGTCTTGTTCTGATATTTCAGCTATTTGATTGTGGCAAGGCCTCACAGAACCAAGGAGTCAGCTGACACTGAGCAAACTCATGGAACAAATGGTCCATTGTGGCACCATGGAACCCCATGGAACCAAAATCCATTTTGGCACATTGGGGCCACATTGATCGAATGGTCCATTGTGAAACTGCAGATCCAAGGAAACCATTGTGACACTGAAAAACCTCTGGAAAACACGGGGCCATTCTGTCACAGCAAGGCCTGGTGGAACCATGGGCCCATTGTGACACTGCAGAACCTCACAGAACCAAGGTGACCGTGTTCTACTATGGAACCTCATGGAACAAATGGTCCATGGTGACCCTGCAGAACCAAGGAGACTGCTGTGGGCAGTGTGAAAGCTCATGGAACCAGAAGTGCATTGTGACACAGCAAGGCCTCGTGGAACCAAGGGTCTGTTGTTAATCTGTGTGGCCTCATGGAACCACGAGCCATTGTGACACAGTGTGGCCACATGGAGCCAAGGGGTCACTGTGAAACTGTGGATCCAAGGAGACCATTATGACTGAGGAACCTCATGGAACCGAGAGTCCATTGTCACACTGTGGGGTCTAGGGGAACCACAGGGATGACAGTGACTTTGTGGGGCCTCATGGAACAATGGAGACTGTTCTGACACTTTGGGACCCACTGGAACCAAAGGGCCATTACAGCATGGCAGGGCCTCATGGAACCAAGGGGACTCCAGTGATCCCTGTGGGTCTTCAGTGGATGAAGGGTCCAATAGAACCAAGGTTACCATTGTGACACTCGGGGGCCTCATGGAACCAAGGGTCCAATGTGACACTGTGGTACCAAGGAGACTGTTGTTGGCAGTAAAAAAGCTCATGGAACCAAAAGTCCATTGTGACATTGTGGGGCCTCATTGAACCATGGAGACCATTATGACACTTTAGGACCCACTGGAACCAAGGGGCCACTGTGACACCACAGGGTCTCGTATAACTGAAGCAGCCACTGTGACACTGCAAAGCCTCATGGACGCAAGGGACCATTTTGACACATCCAGGCCTGGTGGAAACAAGGGGCCATTGTGACCCTGAGGAACCCAATAGAACCAAGGGGCCATTTTGAGACTCTGTATCCTCATGGAACCAAGGGGCCATTGTGGCATTCTCAGTCCCATGGAAACAAGGAAACCATTTTGACACTGCAAGGCCTCATTGAAGCAAGGGGCCATTGTGCCACTGTGGAGCCAAGGAGACCATTGTTATATCACTGAGCCTCATGGAAACAAAGATCTGTTGTGATCCTACAGGGCCTCATGGAACCAAGAGGCAATTGTGATGCTGCAGGACCCCAAGGATCCAAGAACATAGAACAGGTCTGGCTGGCTGGGCCTCCTGGGGGCTGCCTGACTGGTCCAGCTGACCTTGGCATGTTGAGGATTGCTTCTCATCAGCCCCTGAAACCCTGGAGTTCTGTGCTTTCCTTCCTGTGGGAAAGAACTTTCCTTCTCCTCTAGGGGTTCATGGCCGAAATTGGGATTCCTCCTCCAAATTTGATTATATCCAAGGATTATTCCCATATGTCACCTGGAGGGACAGACAGCTCTGGCTGGCCTTGGCCTCTTGGGGGACACCTCTCATCTGCCTTCAAAACACCAGGGGCGTGTGCTTTTCTTCTCATGGAAAAAAACATCTTTCAAGTCCAGGCATCCATGGCCAAAACCGAAAATTCACCTCCAGAACTCCTTAAATCCAAGGACAGCTCCAAACAAAAGCTTCCAGGACTATCTAGGGTCCCTCGGCTTCCTAAGGGCCAGCTCTCATCTCCCTTTGAAGCACTGGGGTTCTGCACTTTCCTTCCTATGGAAAAGAACTGTCCTTGTCCAAAGCCCAATAGACAAAAGTGGGGTTTGGCCTCCCAAATTCTGTCTCTCCAAGGATTCTTCCCTGACAACAGATCTGGCTGCCTTGGCCTCCTTGGGGCTGCCTCTAATCAGCCTTTGGAACACTGGGGCTCTCTCCTTTCCTTCCTATGGAGAACTGTCATTCCAGTCCAGGAACCCGTGGCTGAAATGGAATTCCACACCCAAAACTCCCCATATATCCAAAGGCTGCTTTCAGACAAAAGCCGCAAGGACAGATAGGTCTCGCTGGCCTTGGCCTCTGGTGACTGCTTCTCATCTGCCTTCAAACCCTGGGGTTCTGTGGTTTCCTTCCTATAGAAAAGAACTGTCCCTCTTGTCCAGGTGCTGTTGGCCTCAAGCACTTGACCACTCTATAGGGACACAGGAGCTCTGTGCTCAGTGGGGTGGACACTGAGGACAGTAGAGGAGAGCCCTGGGAGGGATTGAAGAGTGGTTTCAGAGATGGTGTATCCTTTTGACATAGTAGAAAACAGCCAGAGAAAGAAAGAATTAATTCCAAAGGCACCTGCGGAGGTCCAGGCTGGACACCAGGAGAAAGGAATTTCCCTGCCAGGGCAGGGCTGTGGTGCAGCACGTCCCCCAGCAGGAGCCTGGAGCAGCCCAAGGCTTTGTGTGGGCAGGCAGAGGCAGGCAGGAGGCAGCAAAGGAAGGGCCCAGCCAGGTGGGCAGCCGGGGGATGCCCACAGCCTGCAGGGACAGAGGCGCAGGGCAGGGACACTGTAGGACAGCCTGGGCTGCACATGGCACAGAGATGGGCAGCAGCTGCAAGGCCCTGACAGAGCCAACTTGGGCAGCACTTTGGCCATGGCTGCTGGCCCTGGGCCTGAGGCCGTGAGGGGACAAGTGACCCTTGCAGGCCTGGGGCCTCATTGCCTCCTTGTCCCTGCTCAGCAGCCTGGCAGGGGCCACCCCATGCTCCTGCCCTTGGCATTGCACATCCCCACATGCCAGTGCCCATCCCGGGAAGAGCCCTGAGCAAGGAGGGAGGGACAGGATCTGCCTTGCCAGGGGCTGGGGCTCAGGCCTTGGCCCTTTGCAATCCTGAAACACACCCAGGTTTGCTCAGCACCAGAGACACCTTTGCCTTGCTTGTCCCCAGCTGTCATCACTGCCTCCAGTGTTCTGTTCAGCTTGGAACCTGGGGACACTTTCTCAGTCCTGTCCTTCAGATGGATCTATTTTTTGTATGAGAAACTTCAGTGTTTCAATCTCACTTTGAGTTCTTGAGAAGTTCTTTGAGCACACTCTGAGGGACTGAGTCTGATGCACAAAGAGCACCAAAGCCCCAGAGGGTCATTAAAGCCCTTGTGCTGTGTCTGTGCTGCTGAGCTGGGCCGGGCTCCTGGCCCAGAGGCAGCTCCTGGCAAGGGCAGCAGAGCTGCAGAGAGACAGCTCTGGCCAGGAGCAGCTCCTGTGCACAGCCCAGCAGGGCTGGGGCACTGCCAGGGCCCCTCAGGGACACCAGCAGGGCACAGACAGAGCTCCCAGGGGCTCAGCACTGGCAGGGGCTGTGGCATGTCCCAGAGGGGGCTGTGTCACAGCAGCTCCTCTGGGGCTGTGTCATGGAGGCACAGAGCAGCTGTGATGTCAGCAAGGGGCTGTGTGACAGCACAGAGTGGGCTGTGTGAGGTCACAGATTGGGCGATGACATCACAGAGTTTGTGGGGAGAGGTCATTAAGCAGCTACAGCATCATAGCAGGGATTCTGTGACATCACAGAGCAGGCTGTGACATCATGGCATGGCTGTGTGACATCATAGCGCAGGCTGTGAGGTCAAAGTGTGTGCTGTGACATTACAGTGTCAGTATGATATCACAGAGAGGGTTTTGTGGCATCACTGAGGGGGTTGTGACATCACACAGCTGTCTGAGACATCATAGTGTGAGGCCATAGAGTAGATCTGGCGTTCATAGAGGGTGGCTCTGTGACATCAGAGAGTGGGTTGTGACAACACTGGGTGGCTGTGTAACATCATAGGGCAGGCTGTGATGTCACAGAACAGACAGTGACATCACAGGGTGGCTTTCTGACATCACAGTGACATCACATTACTGTGACATCACAGGGGTGCTGTATGACATGCCAGAGTGCACTGTGACATCACAGGGGGCTGTGTGACATCAAAGGGGGTGTCTGACATTTATGGGTGGATGTGTGACATCACAGGGGTATGTGACATCACAGGGGCTGTGTGACATCCCAGGGGCTGTGTGAGGTCCCTGGGGAGGTCACTCTGCCCCGGCCCCCTCACAGTTCCCCCCAGAGCAGTCCAACCCTGCTCGTGCACAGTGGGGTCCCCTGTCCCCCCGGGTCCCCCCGCCCCTGGCGCCGCAGCCTCCCCCAGAGGATGTTCCACGAGATCGACCCCAGAGCCTGACATGGGGACGGGGGCCGGGGCCCTGGGAGTGGCACAGGGGGACAGGGACCCCCCGGCAGCTTCCAAATGTCCCCCAGGGCCAGAGCCTGGGCCAGGGCTCCTTCACCCTGGTACCAACGAGACCTTGAGAGCACTGAAAAAATCCCCAGCAAGGGATCAGCAAAAACCAGATTTAATATTAAGGGACAGCAGCACAAAGTTCCTTGGCAAGAGTCACTCTGCTCCTGACTGGACACTTCAGGCACAGCAGGGAAACAAAGCAACAACGAAACGAAACAAAATCCAGGCAATCAAACCAGAAATGAACTGATAACTCTCCCTGTGTGTGTGACAAAGAACAGTGAGGACAAGGATAAAAGGAATAAAGAGATAAAAGCTTAGAAGAGCTCAGACTTAACAGGACTTAACTTACACCTTAACCTTAACTGATACCTTCAACTTCACAATTATGCAAAAGAACAGCACTTAACACTATTTAACCTAACTTTTAACCTATAACTTAATGATTCAATAGTGGAATAACACATACCAATATTCAACTTAGCTAATAACTTATATTAATATTAAGAACTTAGCAAAAGAACAACACTTAGGAGCATTGAACTTTGCTTAGACCACATGACCTAACCTCACTTCCAGGCCTGAGTGTCTCAGCTGTCCAAGGCTCTCAAACCCCTCAGAGAGCAGCATTTCTGCCACATTTCCCCAGCACAGGCATTCCTGTGTGCACACAGACACAAAGAGTCAGTGCAAGGCACCTGGGAGAAATTCCCCTGAGGGCAGGAAATGCTCCCTGGGGATCCTTTGGCATCTCCCCAGCGGGTGAAGGGTTGAGCCTGGAGGAGTGGGGGGATCGGCCCAGGCTCCGTCGTTGTTGGGGATCCCCGAGTGCAGCAAACGGGAGAGTTCCCGGCTGGGAGAGGCCCCACTCAGAGGGAGTCGCTGGCCCAGGAGAGCTCCAAGGGCTCCTTTTGGAGCGCTGTTTGCAGGGCCCCAAGAGAGGGGCTTCAGTCCCAGCAATGGTTCATCCTGGCCGCACTTGGCACCAACAGCTTTCTTTGGCAGGGTGAGAACAGGGATGTTGTGCCACTGAGGGAACAAAACCAGTTCCCAGGGCTGCTCCTCCAGAAAGCAGGAGCTGGTTGGGCAGCAGCAGTGCCTGGAGCAGACAGTGTTTGTGATGAGCTGCAGAGGAGCTGAGCCCAGGGGCTGTTGGCCAAGGCCGAGGCCCAAGGAGCATTTCTCAGCTGGCAGGGCGGCCTGAGAAGGGGAGGGGGGAATGCAGCAGCACAGGGCCTATGGAACCAAGGGAGCATTGTGACACTGTGGGGCCCTATGAGACCAAGGGACCATTGTGACACTGTGGGGCCCTGTGAGACCCGGGGACCATTGTGACACTGTGGGGCCTCGTGGAATCATGGAGAGCACTGTGAAATTGCTGGGCCTCATGGAACCAAGGGGACAGTACTGACACTGTTTGGCACCATGGAATGCAGGGATCATTGTGACACTGGGAGGCCCCATCAAACCAAGGGTCCATTGTGACACCACAGGGCCTCATTGAACTGTCGAGACCATTGTGACGCTTTGAGGTGTCATGGAACCAAGGGGCCATTGTGACACTGGGAGACCCCATGGAGCCAAAGGTTCATTGTGACATTGCAAGGCCTCATGGAACAATGGAGACACCATTAAGACACTTCACAGCCTCATGGAACCAAGGGGCCATTGTGACACTGAGGGGACTCGTGAGATCATGGAGACCATTGTAACACTATGAGGTCCCATGGAATAAGCAAAGCACTGTGACACTGTGAGGTCTCATGGAACCAATGAGACCATTGTGACCCTGGGGGTCCCCACAGAACCAAGAGGATCATTGTGATTCTGCGGGGCCTCATGAAAGCAAGAGGCCTTTGTGACACTGCAGGGCTGCATGGAACTATAGCTCCAGGGTGACACAGAAGAGCCTCCTGTCATCAATGGTCCATTGTGACACTGTGGAGCCAAAGGAGACCATTGTGACACTGCAGGGCTTCATGGAACCAAAGCTCCAGGGTGACACAGAGGAGCCTCCACTCACCAATGGTCCATTGTGACACTGTGGAGCTAAAGGGGACCATTGTGACACTGCAAACACCCAGGGTCCAAAGGTCCGTTGTGACATTGCAGGGCTCATGGAACAGAGGAGTCCTGTGACATTGTAGGTTCCTGGGGAACCACTTGTGATACTTGGTGGCCTTCTGGAACCTAGGAGATATTGTGACACTCTGGGACCCCATTGAACCAAGGGGACCACGGTGATAATGCAGGGCATCATAAAACCAATGGAACATGGAACAGGTCTGGCTTTTTTGGCCTCCCATGGACTGCCTGACTGGTCCAACTGACCTTGGCACGTTGGGGGTCTCTTCTTATCAGCTGCTGAAACACTGGGGCTCTGTGCTTTCCTTCCCAATGGAAAAGAACTCTCCTTCTCTGCCAGGTACCCATGGCCAGAATTGGGATATCACCTCCAAATTTTCGTATATCCAGGGATTGTTCCCAAAGGATTATTGCCAGGACAAGTCTGGCTGGCAGTGGTATTACAAGGGTCACCTCCCATCTGTCCCCAAAACATTGGGGAAGGCTCTGAGCTTTCCTTCCCATGGGAAAGAACTGTCCTGCTTCTCCAGGTGCCCATGGCTGAGACTGGACTTCCACCTCCATAATTCCCTACATCCAAAGACTGCTCCCAGACAAAATTTGTCATTCCTGACAAGTCTGGATGGCCTTGGCCTACTGAGGCTCTCACCTGCCTTCCAAACCCTGGAGCTCAGTGCTTTCCTTCCTATGGAAAAGAACTGTCCTTCTTGGCCAGGTGCCCATGCCCAGAATTGGGATTTCACCTCCAACACTGCCTGTTGTGACAGATTGATGGAGATTGTGGCTCAAAGTAGTTTGTGTTTGGGGGAGGAAGGTCCAGCCTTGCCCTGCCGTGGAAGCCCAGCCCTGCCCTGCCCTGGAACCCCAAGCCCCCCAGAGCCTCTATCCCAGCCCAGCAGTGGCTGCCAGTCCCTGGCACAGCACAGGCAATGCTCCACAGCCACCTCTGCAGCCCCAGCCCAGCTCCTGAGGGACCAAATGAGCCCAAGCCCCACCTGGGGGAAGGGCCCAGGGAGACCAATGGGTATTGAAGGCTGAGCACAAGGCAAGCACACATCTTGACCCTACCTCCTTTTGGAATTTCCATCTGAACTCTGCTGGAATCCAGGAGATGGTAGCTCTGTGTGTGATTCCCTATATCTTTCCTATTCCCACTTCTTGTAAAATTTTGAGCAACTTAAAATTGAACAGACTTAGAGTTTGTGAAGTTGAATGAAACAAATTAATGCTTTGAGAAGTGTTTTCTGTTGATTGAATATCATATTAAACCTTTTGTCAAAATTTCTCTGATTTTCTAAAGTTGCCAGTAAAGGCTGTTTGGTTGTTTTCAGCTTCTGAGAATCTCCTGTTGGTATTTCTCCAGTACATACAACTCAGAGGACACAAATAATTGTAATTCCTTTTAAATGTCTTGTTGAGAGAGTTGTTTAGTGGATGGGGGTCAGGGCTTGTGTGTGCTGCTTGGCCCAGCCCAGGCAGGGCTTTCCCAGCCACATTCCACACTCCATTGCCCAGCTGGAGCCGCTGGTGCCTCTGAGTTGTGCTGCCCCAGCCCCAGGGACGCTCTCCTTGTCTGCCCATTCCCCCACGGTCTCTGGGCAGGGATGGCCTCACTGGGGGCTGCTGACATCCTCAGCAACTTGGAGGCTGCTGCTGAATTTCCCTGCTCCAGAGGCTTGTTCAGCCTTCAGCTCTTCAGTGCAGGAATTCAGTGTCCCAGGGCTCATGAACATTCAGAACACCTGAACAAGCCAAGCCTCTGGGAATCATTTGATTTAAGTGTTCAAATCTTTTGTGGTTAATTCAACACATTTAAGAAGACTATTCAAAGTGAATACACTATATTTAAAAAGACAGCAAGTAAATATTTTTAGATCCTGTAATTTAATGGTTTTTTCCTGGTAATTCATTGATGTGTGCAATCTCCAATTGACATTGAATCCAAGCATCTCCTCATGCAGTTTGAATAGATATGAAAATCAAGACCCTTCATGGCTGACAATCAATCAGACCCTGTCCCTACCCCCACCCCACCATTTCCCCCATCCAAGCCCTGGCATTCAGAGCAGCCTTGTGCAAATCTGAGCTCCCTCCAGCCCAGGCTGCACCCGCAGCTTTCAGCTCCTTGGCTCCAACTCCCACCTGCTTTCCTTGGAGAAGGAGCTGCTCGAGACACAGAGGGATGTTCATTTCTTGTCAGCCAGCAAAGCCAAGGGAAGGCACAGCTCCATCAAATGCCAAAGTCATTCCTCTGCTGGATATTAAATCCACTTTGCACAGCACACAGTCTCAGAGCAATGGAAAACACCTTCTGTGCCCAGCACAGATCCCAAGGTCGCCCCAAGCCCTCCCTGCCCCAATTCTGCCCAGATTTGCTCTTTGCACACATGAGTCACAGGCTGAAGTCAGGAGCTCCCTCCATGCCCAGAGGGAGGAAAAGAGAGAAAGGGGATGAAGAGCTCTCCTGTGCAGAGCCAAGGTCCAAGTGCAGCCCCTGCAGTGGGAACCACAACTCATCAGTTTTGTGTCCTTTGGGCTCAGGGACTGGTGACACTCAGAGGCACAGAAAGGTTTCTTGCCAGCAAACACAAGCTGAACATTTGAACAGTTTAATAACCATCACAGCTCTTCCCTCAGCTCTCTGGGATGTCCCAGCAGCATCTGACATGTCCAGGTCCCCAAGGCATTTCCGAAAAGGAAAAGTTCTAGACAAGGACATAAGAAAACAAAATTCTGTGATAGATATAAACACAATTAAGATGTTGACTAATATGGTATTTATTTTAACATCAGAAAGACTGGGCAACTTCCTAGAGCTTAAAGCATGAAACCAGTCAGTTGAGAGGCACTTGAATGACAGATAGCATCTGGAGGACGAAATCTGGGAGCAATGGAAAGGACAGAGATCCAGCCGGTCTAGTGAAGAGATGGCCACTTAGACATGGCCACTTCATCAGGAGAGCTAAAAGCACCTGATGAAAAAAGGAGATTAAATAATAGACTGAATATTGGTGACACAAGTAGATGGAATCATCAGCATTTCTTCTCCTGCCATTAGTAGAACAATCCAGTAGATCCAGAAAATTCCTGTTCCTGATGGGAAAACTTTGCATTTCTCAAAAGAACTCAGATTACCTACATAATAACGATTTTCTTGTATATTAGGAAACAAACAGGCATTGACACCTGTGCCCCTTTCCAGGCTGACATCAGTTGTGTGCCCATGAACAGGCAGTCCCACTTGTGCCCTGAGGGGCTGAGCTGGGATTGGATCTCTCCGAGAGCACCTGAGGGAGAGCAGAGCACCTTGCAAGCTGCAGGGCCCTGTTAGCCCCGCAGGGCTCCTGTGCCATCAACATCTGCTCTGCTCCAGTCTGAAACAGGGCCCAGCTGGGTGCCGAGATCATCAGAGAGCTGAGGTGTGTGCTGGAATTCAATGCCCTCCCCATCCCACAGCAGCCCTGCATTTCCCTGCTGCAGCCTTGGTCTCCAGCCCAGCCATGGAGGCTCTTTGGGCTCTGGAGTGTTGCTGCAGCCCCCAAGGGCAGCTGAGCTCTGCCTTTGGCCCAGTCAGGCCTGGCCAGCACAGGCCATGCTCAGCAATTGCTTGTGTGTGCCTGGCCTTGCTGTCAGCCCCGGCAGCGGCTGCGTGGCCCCTTTGTGGCCCTGTGCTGGCCCAGCCATGGTGGCCCAGCCCCTGTGCAGGCCCAGCCCAGGCCAGGAGCATTGCGGCTGGGAACGGCCCCTGTGCCGTGGTGCCCACAGCAGCCTTGGGGCTCTGTGCCCCATGGCCTCCCTGCTGGGCAGCCTCTGCCAGCTCCTGCAGAGCCCGTGGCACCTGTGGGGCTGCACAGACAGCCCTGCCCCGGGCTCTGCTGGCCTCTGGGCCAGCAGAGAGGCAGCCAGGGCTGGCCATGGCCGGGAACAGGCCCTGAGCCCCGCAGGAGGATGGAGCTGGGCCACAGCCAAACTCAGCCCAGGCCAAAGCTGGGCTCAGCAGCCAGGGCTGCCAACGCATGGGCACAGAGGCGGGCGCTGACAAATGTCCTGGGCCCCTCCCTGCTCTGTCCGTGCCACCAAGGGCACAGAGCAGCCTCCTCCCTGGGCCACTTGCCTGTTTGCAATGCCTTGCACAGGTGCTGCCTCTGCCCCACAAGGCCTGGCCTGAGTCCTGCCCCTGCACGCTCAGCCAGGCTGAGATGGACACTGATGGTTTCTGGGCCAGGCTCTCGGAGCCCAGCCCAGCTCCCTGCAAGCTCTGCCAGCTGCCCTGAGCTCTGGGCAGCACCAAGGGCCTCTCTGAGCCCAGCCCAGCCCAGCCGGCTCTGGCCCCACAGCTCTGCTCAGCCCAGGCTGCTCTGGGCACTGGCCCCACGGCCTCAGCCCCTGCCAAGGCCACAGCAGCAGCTGCAGCTGCCACAGGACTCAGCCCCAGCCATGGGGGAAGGTGCTTGGCCAAGGCCAAAGGAGGCTCCCTGGCTGCCCTGCTGCCCACGGCCTGAGGTGCTGAGAGCTCTGCAGCCCCTGCTGCCATCCCATCTGCCCAGGGCAGCACCAGAGCCCCGGCCTTGGGGCCCTCAAGAGCTGCTCCTGCTCCAGACCCAGGGCCCATCCCAGAGCTGGGACAGCCACAAAGCTGTGCCCATTTCTGTTCATTGCTGCTCTGGTGGGGATGGATCCTCAGCCACTTGGAGGTTGCTGATCAATTTTACTGCTCCGGAGACTTCTTCTTTCTTCAGCTGTTCAGTTCCGGAATTCAGTGAGAAGAGGTCATAAATATTTGTTCAGAATACCTGATCAAGAAAAGGCCCTGGGGAATATTTCAAGTTTTCAGTTCTTAATGTGGTTAATTAGACAGATGACAGAAGTCTACTCAAAGTGAATATACAATTGTACAAAACAATGCTGAGAGTACAGTTTTGTTCTGTTAGGTTTTATTTTCCTGTTTATAGATTGATTTCAGCAATTTCCAATTGATATTGATCCCCAGCAGCTTTTAATGCAGTTTGAACAGATATGAAAATCAAGACCCTTCATGGCAGACAATTAATCAGAATTTTTCCCCACCCCCTCCCCACCATTTCCCTCATCCAACCCCTGGCACTCCTATGGATCAGGAATGGTGTGGCCAGCAGGAGCAGGGCAGTGATTCTTCCCCTGTGCTGGGCACTGGTTGGGCAGCACCTCGAGTGCTGTATCTAGTTCTGGGCCCCCAATTTAGGAAGGACATGGAGGGGCTGGAGTGTGTCCAGAGAAGGGAAACAAGGCTGGTCAGGGGTCTGGAAGAAAGTCTTGTGAGGAGCAGTGTCTGAGGGAGCTGGGGTTTTTTATCCTGGAGAAGAGGAGGCTCAGGGGAGGCCTCATCACTCTCTACAACTCCCTGACAGGAGGGTGCAGCCTGGTGGGGGTCGGGCTCTTTTCCCAGGGAACAGTGACAGGACAAGAGGACACAGCCTTCAGCTGCACCAGGGGATTTTTAGACTGGACATTAGAAAATATTCTCCCCACAAAGGGTGGTAGGGCGTTGGAATGTGCTGCGAGGGTAGATAGGTGAGTCACCGTCCCTGGAGGTTTTTAAGAAAAGACTGATTGCCATGGTGTGGGTGACAAGGTGGTGTTGGGTCCCAGGTTGGACTTGATGCTCTCCAAGGTCATTTCCAGCCTGGTTGATTCTCTGATGATTGTGACCCTGCAGGGCCCTGGGGAAGCAAGGGGCCATTGTGACACTGCAAGGGGCCTGGTGGCACCAAGAGGACCATGGTGACACTGTGTACGACATGGCAGCACAGAGCCAAGGGGCCATGGTGACACTGTGGGGCTGGATGGAAGCAAGGAGTCCATGGTGACAGTCTGGGTCCTGGTGGAACCACAGAGGCCACTGTGACCCTGCAGGGCCTTGTGGAACCAAGGGGCCATTGTGCCACTGTGGAACCAAGGAGAGCCTTGGGAGAGCCTGGGGACAATGGAATCAAGGGGCCATTGCTCCATTGCAAGGACTCTGGGAACTCAGGGAACAATTGTGACACTGTGGTGCCCCATGGAACCAAGGGTCCCTGGTGACACTGCAGGATCTTGTGTCACCAGGGCTCCATTGTGACACAGCAGCACCAAGGAATTCATTCTGGCACTCTAAGGCCCCATGGAACCACAGAGTGCAACTGTGACCCTGCAGGGCCCTGTGGAACCATGCAGAGCATTGTGACAGAGCAGGACCTGGTGTCATGATGGGGCCATTGTGACACTGCAAGACCCCATGGAACCAAGGGGCCAGGGCTGCTCCTCAGGGACTCCTGGAATGAAGGAAACACGTTTGACACCGTGGTGGCCCTTGGGACCAAGAGGCCATGGTGACACTGTGGAACCAAGGAAAGAATTGCTGCACTGCCAGACCTCAGGGAACCAAGGATTCATTGTGACACTGCAGGGCCAAAGGATCCAAGGGACTTTGTGACACCAAGGGGTCCCATGGAAACAAAGGGACATTGTGACACTGGGAGGCCTCATGGAATCACGGGGACCTTTGGGACACTCTGGGGCCTCATGAAACCACGGTGACACCAAGTTGTCTGGGAGTGTTGATCTGCTGGAGGGTAGGAGGGCTCTGCACAGGGCCCTGGAAAGGCTGGATCCAGGGCCCAAATCCAACAAGGTGAGGTTTAACAAGTCCCAGTGCTGGGTCCTGCACTTTGGCCACAACAACCCCTGCAGCACTACAGGCTGGGGACAGAGTGGCTGGAGAGCAGCCAGGCAGAAAGGGACCAGCAGGGACTGATGGACAGCAGGCTGGACATGAGGCAGCAGTGTGCCCAGGTGGCCAAGAAGGCCAATGGCTCCTGGCCTGGATCAGGAATGGTGTGGCCAGCAGGAGCAGGGCAGGGATTCTTCTCCTGTGCTGAGCACTGGTTGGGCAACACCTCAAATTGTGTGTCCAGTTCTGGGCCCCCCAATTTAGGAAGGACATGGAGGGGCTGGAGCGTGTCCAGAGAAGGGCAACAAGGATGGGGAGGGGTCTGGAACACAAGTCCTGTGAGGAGTGGCTGAGAGAACTGCTGGGGTGGTTTATCCTGGAGAAGAGGAGGCTCAGGGCAGACAAGGCAGTGTCAGGGCACAGGTTGGACTTGATGATCTCTATGGCCTGTTGCACCCTTGCTGATTCTGTGATTCTCTGAAACCACCCTTGGAGCAGTTGCAGGATGAGCCGTGGGCCTCCTCTTCAGGAGCTCCAGCAGCCCAGGTCCCTCAGCTTCTCCTGGCAGCCCCAAAGCCCATCCTGTCAGTCCTGCAGAGCCTCTGCAGCTCCTCCTCATTGCCCAGAACAGGGAGCCCCAGAGGAAGACCCAGCAGCCCAGATGTGCCCCCCTGGCCTGGGGTGCCTCTGGCAAGGGAGCAGCAGCAGGAGGCACTGCAGGAGCCTGCAGACAATTCCTGCAGCACTTGTAGGATGATCCTGCTGCCCAAGGGACGTTCCCATGGGGCCAAGGCAGGAACTGCAATGGGGAGTGGGGCCATAGAGGAAAGGCCAAACAGGGATGGGCTGTTTGCAGGGGAGGGAACAGGGGTGGGAAGAAGGAGAAATTTGTACCAGGGAAGAGAAAAGAAAGCAAAGGTGAAGCCAAGGAAATGCTGAGGGCAGTTTGGGGTTGGCTGCCAGGCAGCCCTGGCTCTGAGCAACAGCGTCTGCAGTGACACAGGAAACTCCCAGCTGATGGGAACAAACTTTCTGGCTGAGTGCAGAGGCCAGGACAAAGCTGAGTGGTTTCCCTGGTGTCCCGCAGGCCTTGCTGGCCCCAGGGGCTGATGGCATTTGTGCTCCCTCAGGTTCATGTCCCCACAGCAACAGCATGGGGGTGCTGGCCCTGCTGTGTGCAATGCAAACAAGGGCTGCTGAGGCAGTGCTGCCGTGTCTGTGCCTGCAAGGATGGGGCACCTGTGTGAGCTGGTGGGAGAGGCCAGGGCTGCAGAGGGGGGATGTTGTTGGCAGCTGCATGAGGACGCTCTGGGACGCTGCCCTGGGCTGTGCAGCGCCCTGGGCATGGATCAGCCCCTGCACTGCTGCTCCTTCCCGTCTCCCCCAGGGCCCTTGCAGAGCCCCAGCCATGCTGTTTGCCCCCAGCTTGCCCACGGCCAGCCTGGGGCTGCTCACGGGGGTTTCTGTGCTGAGCATTGGCCTGGCCGTGTTCTTGAGAGAGCCTGGGCAAGGAGCCTGCAACCCCCAGGGCCTGGCCTGAGGCGTCAGCGCTGCCCCAGCAGTGCCCATGGCCTGTCCCTGCTGCAGCCCCGGCACTGCCACCCCCAGGGCTGTGCCCGGCCCCGAGAGCACTCAGGCCCTGCAGCAACACCAGGGCCACCAGGGCAGCGGGGCAGGGCCATGGCAGCAGCACTGGCAACACCAAGTGCTGCTGCTGCTGCTGCTGGGCACAGCTGCTGGGCCAGCACTGATCTGCCCCAGCTCTGCACACAGACATTGCTGCTGCAGCTCCAGAGAAGGCAACAAAAGGGCATCTCTGCAGAAAACTTTGCTAGGGGAGATCCTTTAGCTCCTTTAAAGCCACCGAGAGCGCAGCCCCTCATTGACACAGTCTGTGGCCACAGGTAGGTGGAGGGAAACAAAATGAGAAATGGCACAAAGATTGACATTTCTTTGTGGACAAGATTAAAAACATAAAATAAAAGATACAGAACCTCCAAACTGCAGCCAACGTGTACTATAAAAGATGAGTTTTATTACAAGTGATTTGCAGAAATTGGCCAGCAGTTTAATGTTCCTGAAACCATCAAGTCATCGGTCTCCACACTGCAGCCTTGAGCTCCTGGTTCCTCAGGCTGTAGATGAGGGGGTTCAGGGCTGGAGGCACCACTGACTACAGAACTGACAGGGCCAGATCCAGGGATGGGGAGGACATGGAGGGGGGCTTCAAGTAGGCAAATGTCCCAGTGCTAATAAACAGGGTGACCACAGCCAGGTGAGGGAGGCAGGTGGAAAAGGCTTTGTGCCGTCCCTGCTCAGAGGGGATCCTCAGCACAGCCCTGAAGATCTGCACATAGGAGAAAACAATGAACACAAAACAACACAATGAAAAACTGCTAGTAACCACAGTGAGCCCCAGTTCCCTGAGGTTTGAGTGTGAGCAGGAGAGCTTGAGGATCGGTGGGATTTCACAGAAGAACTGGCCCAGGGCATTGCCCTTGCAAAGGGGCAGGGAAAATGTATTGGCTGTGAGCATGAGAGCATTTAGGAAGCCACTGGCCCAGGCAGCTGCTGCCATGTGGGCACAAGCTCTGCTGCCCAGGAGGGTCCCGTAGTGCAGGGGTTTGCAGATGGACACGTAGCGGTCGTAGCACATGATGGTCAGGAGATAAAACTCTGTTAGAGCACAGAAAACAAAGAAAAATAGCTGTGCAGCACATCCAGTGTAGGAGATGTCCCTGGTGTCCCAGAGGGAATTGTGCATGGCTTTGGGGACAGTGGTGCAGATGGAGCCCAGGTCAGCGAGGGCCAGGTTGAGCAGGAAGAAGAACATGGGCGTGTGCAGGTGGTGGCCGCAGGCTACGGCGCTGATGATGAGGCCGTTGCCCAGGAGGGCAGCCAGGGAGATGCCCAGCAAGAGGCAGAAGTGCAGGAGCTGCAGCTGCCGCGTGTCTGCCAATGCCAGCAGCAGGAAGTGCCTGATGGAGCTGCTGTTGGACATTTGCTGTGCCTTGGAATAGGGATCTGTAAGAAAAGCAATCATGGAATAGTTGGGTTTGGAGAGGACTTGAAATATCCCAGCACAGCCTGGGGGCACTTTCCCCCCACTGCCTGCCCAGGGCTCTGCTGCCTGGAGCTGTCCCTGCCAGCAGCTGCTTCCCTGTGCCCAGGGCTGGGCCCTGCCAGTGCTGCCAGAGCCCAGCCCAGCCCTGGGGGCTCAGCTCTGCCCTGCAGAGCCCTCCCAGCTCAGGCACTGCCCAGGGGCAGCTCTGGCTCTGCAGGCTCTGATGGCAACGTCAGGGCAACACTGAGGAGGCTGGAAAAGTGACACTGATGCTGGCTCTAAGGGGTCCTGTGGTGATTTCCTTAAGTGCCTGGTTTACTAACATCTGAGAGAAAATATTTTTATTTTTCTCAACATGATCTGAGAGATGAATATCTATGTGCAATATCCCATCCAGGCAACCCAGAGCAGTAGATTAAGAAAACAGGATTTCCCCTTTCATGCAGCCCCTGCCTTGCTATGCTCCCTGTTTAATCTACTTGAAAATGTTCTGCAGGTAAATGCCATGCTGGGAGCAGTCCTGAACAATGCAGCATCCTCCCCACACAAGGAGAACACTCCCAAGCCTCACCAGCTGTCTCCTGCCACCCAGATCTTGTCCCCCAATGCTGGGAGCAGCTGCCAGGGCTGGCTGAGAGCTGTCCCTGGCAGGCAGCAGAGTCCCTGCCCCAGCACAGCGCCCTGGGCTGCAGGACCCTGCTCTGCAGGACAGCCCTGGGCACCCCTGGCTGCTCTGCACAAGAGACAAGCAGAGAATGCACTCACAGGCTCTGCAGGCATTGGCATGTTCCAGCTTGAGGAGATGGCTCCAGGAGCTGCAGCTGCATTGTCCTGCAGCCAGAGGTTCCTGTGCCAAGGGCTGGCAGTGATTGTGCCCCAGGCACTTCTCAGCCCCTTCCCGGCCTTGACTGATTGAAGCTCTCTGTTCCTCTGTGCTGTGCCCGGGCTGGCTGCAGGCAGTGCCCCAGCCCTGCTGGGCTGGCACAAGAGCTGCTCATCAAGAGAAATGTGCTTTTGAAGCTCTTCTTGGTGAGCAGGAGCTGCCTCTGTGCCAGGAGCCCAGCCCAGCTCAGCAGCACAGACACAGCACAAGGACTTTAATCAGCCTCTGGGCCTTTGTGCTCAGGCCCTGAACATCAGTCCCTGAGAGGGAGCTGAAGAAACCTCTGCAGAACTCCAAGGCAGAATCCAATTCCAAAGGTTCTTGGACTTTTAATGGGTCCCAGAGAGGGACACGACTGAGCAAGTGTCCCCAGGCCCCAGGCAGAGCAGAGAACTGCAGGCAGTGCTGACAGGTGGGGACAAAGAGAAGCCAAGTCTTGGTGCCCTGGGGCACAGCAGGGTCTGTGCCAGCAAGGGCTGGGAGGAGACACCTTGTGCTGAGGCCCTGGGGCCTCCTGGCACAGCCCCAGCCAGGCTGGGCACTGGCAGCCCCTTGTGCTGCCCTCAGCATCCCCCCCTAGCCCACATCCCAGTGGCCTCAAGGATCTGCTGCAAGGAGTCCCTGGGGAGCCTTGCTCAGCAATGGCCCTGGGGGCTCCTTCATGCTCCCTGCAGGGACTGCAGGTTTTTCAAAGGACTTGGGCTTTGGCTTTTGCCATGGAGTCTCTGAGAGCTTTGTGCAATCCTGGCCTCCAATTATCTGCTGTAATTAGTCCCTGGAGAGGCTTTGTCAGTAACAACACTCAGTGGGGCTCATTAATGCTTCAGGGTACTTCAGTTATTTTAAGGTACTTGGTGTTTGCCTTTTGATAGACTCTGTGAGAGGTTTGTGCAATCATGGCCCCAATTATCTGCTTTAACGAGTCCCTGGAGAGCTTTGTACTGACACTCAGTGGGGCTCATTAATACCTTGATATACTCAAGGTTTTTAAGGTATTTTATGGATTTAAGAATACTTTTAGGTACTTTTAAGGATTTTCCTTCCCACTCTGAGTCTCTGGGAGGTTTTTGTGCCATCCTTGCCTCCAGTTCTCTCCTTCAAGGAGTCCATGAGTAGCCTGTGTTGGGTATCTTCCCCCTTTCTGTTTTACAACAAAGATGGAACTGAAAGAATTTTGTAAGACTTTCTAAAAGCATCCAAACAAACATGGGACAATCAACAATGCAACAACAACCACTAAGAGAATTAATAGTCCTGTTTTAGCTCGGCATCATCCAACCCTTTAGTCCCTTGGAATGGAAGAGTTTATTGACCCAGTCTTTGTTTTCCACTTGAAGCTTCTTGAACCCTTCCTTCAGTCCCTGAATGCTCTTGTGCATTGACTCGCTGTGGCTGGAGAGGTTCATGCAGCACATGCCCTCAGAGTCTACACAGCCATGCCCATGTGCCCAGAGTAAAAACTCTATTGCTGTTCTGCAAGGTGGCGTGGCAGCCACTCAATGTGAGGGAGGCAGCATTGGTTTGCTTACTTAACAGGCACCCAGGATGGTCTGATTGCCCTAAAGCTTTAGCTGCAGCCACCCAAGGTAGTCCAAATTGGGGGTGCTACCATCCTAAACCTGGATTAAAGCTTTCAAAGCCATCTCTTTGATATCATCCAATCCTTCTCTGGGGATACCTGCTGCTTGATCATCTGGTAGGCTGTGTTGTCCTTCTCCAGCTCGATGGTTGATTGTCAATTCTGCCCTTGCCTCATTATTAGCATAGTCTGCTATTAATTGATTTAGTAAACACTTCCATGCCCCTTCCCACAGGGTGTATTCTGTAGGTGACAACAACATGGTCATAATATATTTTAAATTGTAGGGGATTAAGATGTGCTGTAAACATGGCCCTCATTAGGCCATTAAAACAAGGTAAGTCCTTCCTATGGTCTTTAGCTGCCCTACACAGATCCTTGATTTCCCCGTAAACCAATGGCTGACACCTGGGATTCTGCCCCCTTCTTTCATAACATACAGGGGCAATGAGGAATTTTGAGGTTATTTGCCAGTCTCCTTCCTTAACTGGAGGCATGGCCCAGGGTGGAGGTGGAATGATTGACAGTGGGGGCGTGACCCGCAGTTGTGGGGGTGGAGTCTGGAGGTTCATTCAGGGCGGAAGAGAAGGCTGTGGTAGCAGGAAGTGGAGGAGCCAAGATGGAGGGAGGATGCTCCGGCTCCCGAGCCACATTCGGGGTCCTTCCATCTTGAGTCTCCAGGGCATGATGCTCCAAGATTTTGTGGCCATTGCCATCTTGGACCATTGTGGAAGGTCTGAGAAAGGCAGGTTTGAGGGGAGGTCCCGAGTTAGGAGTGACCAATGGATTGAGTTTTCAACACACTGCTTGCTGGTGAAGGGTCTCAAGGATGGTGTGGAAGGTGGGGAGCATGCAGGGTGCAACGGGGTCACTTTTAACTCCCACGGAGTCCCAAAATTCAGTGATATGGATTTCATCTGCAGAGGCATCTGGAAAATTTTTAATGATCCACCTCATGATTGATTTATTGATTTTAATTTGTACTTTGAAAATATTGTGTCATGATCAGTGAGAATTAAAGCATCCATATATGCTCCTTTCTACTTTGGACATCTGACTGCCCTTTTTTTTTTCTCTGCCTTATGGGGAAGAGCCACCAGAACACCCCAAATCAATTATGGGATGTGGGTGCATATTGTAAAAACACAGTGGCAAAATGGGCAATAAATGTCTTGCATTTCCCCAAACCCACCTGCAATCCTATGCAGGATCCTGCAATCCTATGCAGGTGAAACCATCATTGTCCCTGCTGATCCTGGGCAAGGTCCCTCAAAGGAACGATGAATCCGCTGGGCCCGGCACAATCCAAAATCCCAGGGAGCACTGGCCTATCCATCAGCTAACCCCAGCTGACGTGACTGACACAGGGAGCCCTGAGTGGATCCTGCCTTCTGCTGGGGTTCCTCTGTTGGTGATGCTGGAACCCCACAGTTGGTACCCATGTGTGTGTCTTTCTATGGATCTTCTGTCTTTCTGTTGTTCTCTATTTCTTCTCCTTCTAGTCCTACTTACCTGGAACATTTTTGGGTAACTTCACATGTTAAGTGTTAAAGGATTTTAGGTTAAATGTATGGGAATCCAGGGCACAGGGAATATTTCTCTGTCTGCTCTGGGGGGTCCTGACCTCCAGAGAAACACTGCCTTTAACCTTTGCCCATGGAGAGGACTTCCAGGACTTTGAGACAGATTAGAATTTACCGAACTGAGAAATAGATGAGAGGGTAGTACAGCATGTCACTTGGGTGAGAAATTTAGGTTTTGGGATTTTTAGGATGGTGCAGATAGGAAGCAAGATGGAGGAAGTGGGGTGTAGTCCCTGTCTTCTTCTTCATCTACTCAATTTTTTACAGTGTTGGTGGGACGGGGTCATTGGTCAAGGAAAGCACAGTGCAGAGGTTATGTGGACAGTCAAGGGATGAGTTATTGGTAGATAAGTAGAAATAATGTACGTTTTAAGAGTTAATTAAAATGAGACAACTTTAAAAGACCTTGAAACCGTACATTTTTGGGGCCATTTTGTGGTGCTTTTCCAGCGTGCTGAGCCTGGTGTGGAGAGAAATGCAAAACTTTAGATAAGATAACGATAAGCAAGAAGCTGAAGACCAAAAAAGTCCCGTGTATCTCCTTTTACCTGGCACAGAACTGCTACTGGAGGGTTTCCCCCATCCAGGGGGCCCCCAAAAAGGCCCAACATAAAACAAACATCAATAACTGGTGCCCCAAAAATGTTTGTAATAGGTTGACTTTTTTCCAGAATGTTGTTTACTGAAGGGTGTTGTCTTACTTGGCCAATCATTTGAAATGTGTTGATTAAATGACCAATGATGTCCACCTGTAGAAAACCAAGATATAAAAGAAGAGGAATAAAAAAAATGGGTGACTTTTAGCCCTTAGCCTTCTGATCTTGGTCTGTGTCATCTCTGATTCAACGGTGACATTTGCGGATCTGTGGGGGCTATTGGGGATCCTTTCTGCACCTCGTGACCCAACAAGAGCTTCTCTAATAAAGTTGGCCTGAAGCTCCCACTGTGCCCATGACAGGAACCCCTGTGAGTGTCTGGGCCATCCCGGCTCTTTGGCAGCCGGGGCACTCCTGGGATGTCACCATGGAATGGTTGTGACTGCCTCTGACCACAGGGCTCTTTACCATCCCAGAAAGCCCTGGGAGGTCTCCATGGAGCCCCTGTCTCTGTGTGTGACATTCCAGCTCTGGAACAGCCTGGAGACTCTTGGAAAGTCCCCATGGAACCCCTCTGAGGGCCTGTGACAAATCTGATCCTTAGCAGGCAACCATCACCAGCCCCCTGTTGCTATGGTCAGTTTCCATGGCAACCATCACCAGCCCCCTGTTGCTATGCTCAGTCCCTTGGCAGCTCCATGGAGACCCCATGCCAGGGGTGGTTGCCATGGACACCAGCTCAGGCCTGCAGCCAGAGCCCGTTGCCATGGCAACCATTGGCAGCCCCATCCCCAGGCTCATGGGATCCCAGAGGCACAGAATTGGCTGAGCTGGGAGGGACCCATCAGGATCCTCCAGTCCAACTGCTGGCCCTGCACAGGACACCCCAACAATGCCAGCCTGGGCCTGGCAGCGCTGGCCAAACGCTGCTGCAGCTCAGAGAGCTCTGGAGCTGGGACCCTTCCCTGGGGAGCCTGGCCAGGGCCCCAGCAGCCTCTGGCCAAAAACCTTTTCCTGACATCCAACCTGAGCCTGTCCCAACTCAGCTGCAGCCGCTCCCTCCACTCCTGTCCCTGGGCCCCAGAGGGAAGAGGTTCCCTGTTGTGGTTTAGGGCAAATTTGGAGGAGAATTTCCAAATTAGGGCTCCTCCAGTAAGCAAACCCACACAGCCCCTCCCCCCAACCGGTTTGGGAAGGATTCCTCGGAGAGCAGTGGAAAGAACCTGTTTATTTAACAAGCACAGCACCCCCAGCACACAGAATGAACAATACCGGATGACACCGCTCTGAAAAAAGATGACAAATTCAGAAAGTCTCTCTTGGGGGGTGGTCACTCTGTTCTCAGTCCCTCCGGCCCTGGGGCAGCTGCTGCAGGCCACAAGGTGCAGGATCTTGGTGTTTCCCAGGTCCCAGTCCGGAGCAGGTTCGAAATTATCAGAAAAAGGAAAGGAGAAACAGTCCAGGAAGAAATTGGACAGTTTAGCTAAACTAGCTAATGAGCAAAAGCAAGCAGAAGCAAAGCAAGCAAGAGCGAGAGAGAGCAAAGCAAAAGCAAAAGCAGAAAAAGCTGCAGTCCCTGTGTCCCGCCAGGCTGATAAGAAAACCAAAACAAAACTTTCCCTCTTCAGAGCCAGTCTTAAAGGCATAGAACATAATATCCAACATTAACAGAACACATGAATGGGGATACAAGCATCATAATGTCACCCTAGGACATTCCACCCCTTATCCCCATATCATCAACATATTACCACACATCATGCATTTATTCACACAAAATTTTCATCTGCTCTCCCAAAAATTACAAGCAATACCCATCATGCCCTCATCCCATCCCCACACTGGACCACTGAATCCAGGCCCTATACTACAGAGCTGCAGGATTTCACCCCTTTCACTTTACTCACTCAAAGCTCCATCTATCACTTGCTCAGACCTTCGACACTTGCATGTTTCCTTCTCCATCTTCCACTTGCCCAGACCTTCAACACTTACACATTTCCTTCTGTCTCATGTCTGTATGGTTTAATGTACAGACAATGGCAGTAACATCCAACAAACAGTGATATTGCATATCATTCTCACCCCACAATCAGATCTCCCTGAGGTACACATCGTGTTGTTCCATCTCTTTGCATTATCCACCATGTGCAACCTGGTCCCTGAGCAAAGACAACCCCACGAATGGGTTTGTCTGTACTCGAGGCAGAATTGATCCACACAGTCTTCCCCAACAAACCTCTGACATGCACCACTGGGACTTTATCTCCATCTGTTATATTCAGGGACTCAGACTGGGCAAGGCCTGCTCGGTTGGTGGAACCTCAGGTATTAACTAACCAGGTGGCCTTTGCTAAATGCTGCTCCCAATTTTTGAAAGATCCCCCACCCAAAGCTTTCAGCTGGATTTTTAGTAGTCCATTGTACCTCTCCACTTTGCCTGCAGCTGGTGCATGGTAGGGGATGTGGTACACCCACTCAATGCCATGTTCCCTAGCCCAGGTGTTGATAAGGCTGTTCTTGAAATGAGTCCCATTGTCTGACTCAATCCTCTCAGGGGTGCCATGTCTCCACCGGACCTGCTTTTCAAGGCCCAGGATGATGTTCTGGGCAGTAGCATGAGGCACAGGGTAGGTTTCCAACCATCCAGTGGTGGCTTCCACCATGGTCAGCACGTGGCACTTGCCCTGGCATGTCTGGGGCAGTGTGATGGAGTCAATCTGCCAGGCCTCCCCATACTTGTACTTGGACCCCTGCCCACCGTACCATAGGGGCTTCACTCGCTTGGCCTGCTTGATGGCAGCACACGTCTCACAGTCATGGATAACCTGAGAAATACTGTCCATGGTTAAATCCACCCCTCGGTCTCGTGCCCACTTATAGGTGGCATCTCTGCCCTGATGGCCTGAGGCATCATGGGCCCATCGAGCTAGGAATAACTCTCCCTTCTGCTGTCAATCTAAGTCTGTCTTTGACACCTCTATTTTTGCTACCTGATCTACCTGTTTGTGGTTTTGGTGTTCCTCATTAGCCCAACTCTTGGGGACATGAGCATCTACATGGTGGACCTTCACAGGTAGCCTCCCTATCCTGGTAGCAATGTCTTTCCACTCTTCAGCAGCCCAAATTGGTTTTCCTCTACGCAGCCAGTTGGACTCATTCCACCTCTCCAGCCATCCCCACAGAGCATTGGCTACCATCCATGAATCAGTGTAGAGGTAGAGCTTTGGCCACTTCTCTCTTTCTACAATGTCCAGGGCCAGCTGAACGGCTTTGAGTTCAGCAAGTTGGCTTGATCCACCTTCACCTTTAGTGGCCTCTGTGACCTGTCGTGTGGGGCTCCATATGGCTGCTTTCCACTTCCGGTTCATCCCTACGATGCGACAGGAACCGTCAGTGAAAAGAGCGTAGCGCGTTTCCTCTGGGGGCAGTTGGTTATATGGAGGAGCCTCTTCAGCCCGTGTCACTGCTTCTTGTTCTTCATCTGTTACACCAAAATTCGCACCTTCGGGCCAATTTGTAATTACCTCCAAAATCCCAGGGTGATTCAGTTTACCTATACGGGCACTGTCTCTGTCCCTCTGGAGCCTCTCAGGAACCCTGGGCCAGTCCCGAGTCGGCAGACACCGGGGGCAGCCCCGACACGGCCGACAGCGGGGAGACACTCTCTGTGCCCCGAGGGTACTGAGGGCACCTGGGCTGGGCGCCTGTGCAGCACAAGAGACACCAGAGACATCGGTAGAAGATAAAGGGCTGACTCTTAGCAGGGCTTAATCCAAGTTTTTATTCTAGGAGCCCCTACACCTCAGGGGCCTCCTGCCCACAGCCCCGGGAGATGTGCCAAGGTTACATTTAAAGGGAGGTGGAAACCCAAAGTAGATAACATTTTACTAACCAAGAAGTGACCCTAAGGGATGGGTACTGGGGGATGGACATTTAGGACAGCGTATGGGGCAGGGCTTGGGGGGCTGACCCCTGGCCTCTGGCTGATCACTCAACATCCTGGAATGAAGCTTCTGGATGGAGGGGATGGGATGCTGAGTGATTGACAGAGAGCCAGGGTGGGGGTTTGGGGATGATCTCAGCAAGGGAAAGGGATTACACAGGTAAAGGGAGGGGGGTACCATCTGGGATGAACCATTTGGGAAAAATACGGGGATTCAAAAACAAAACTATTACAAAATATTACAAAGTATAAAAACACACTACAACACACCACCCAGATCTGGTGTTTGCTGAGCAAGTGCCCAGATCCGGAAATTTCCCAGGGCTGACACAGCCCAAGTTCAGCAATTTGCTGGCACAGAAAGCCAAAATCTGGCAATTTCCTGATGCCAATACAGGCGCCCAGACCTGGTCTTTGCTGCCACTGCCAGTGCCCAGATCTGGGTATTTCCCTGTTCTGGCAGAGCCAAGTCCAGCAATTTTCTGGCAAAGAAAGCCAAAATCTGGCAATTCCCTGCTACCATCATTGGCAATGCCAAGATCCGGTGTTTGCTGGCAACACCAGTGCCCAGATGCAGGAATTTCCTGATGCCGGCACAGCCCCAGTCGAGTAATTTCTGGCAAAGAAAGCCAAAACCTTGCAAATACCTGGTGCTGGCCCCACCCAGATCTGGTGTTTGCTGGCACTGCCAGTGCCCAGATCCAGCAGTTTCCCAGTGGCAGCACAGCCCAAGTCCAGCAGTTTCCTGGCACAGAAAGACAAAACCCGGCAATTTTCTGGTGATAGCACCAGCACCACCCAGATCTGCGGTTTGCTGGCACCGCCAGTGCCCAGATCTGGCAATTTCCCTGTGCCACCACAACCCAAATTCAGCAATTGTCTGGCAAGGAAAGCCAAAACCCAGCACAGCCCAGATCTGGTGTGTTGGGGTTGGTTTAAAAGAAGAGGGAGACCTTGGCTTAAGGCCATGGGAAAACCCTCTTTAGTCAGGGTCAGCAGGAGCTCCCGCCCATAATCCTCTTGTTCAGTTATGCAGATTGTTACTAGAAAGTTCTGAGTTCTCTTTGCTACCATTGGTTACTTTATACTGCAAAAATTGTAATATTCTTAATCCTTCCTTTCTCTTGGATCCTTTCCTCAGATCCCACCTTAACCCCTCCCCATAAATAAATGGATAAATATCCCTGCTAGACCCTGGACCCAGGCTTTTTTCTGCTTTGCTCTCTCTACTGTGCACGCCGTCCTGTTTGTTGTGTTTGCCTTCATTAAAGTTCTGTTTCCAGAGCACCAGATGGAAGCAGTCTCTGTCTGTAAAGTGGCCAGAGCTGGTTCTCAGGGAAACCACTGGTCAATGGTCTGGACAAGGGCCAGAAGGTTTCACTGGTGTTTGCTGGCACCGCCAGTGCCCACATCTGGAAATTTCCCTATTCTGACCCAGCCCAAGTGCAGCAGCAATTTACTGGCACAGAAATCCAAAACCCGGCAACTTTCTGCTACTGGCTCTGGCACCGCCCACATCTTGTGTTTGCTGTGCCAGTGCCCAGATTTGGAAATTTCCCGGTGCCAGCAGAGCCCAAATCCGGCAGATTTCTGTCACTGGCAATGACACCACCCAGATCTGGTGTTTGCTGGCAGCGCCAGTGCCCAGATCTGAAAACTTCCTGGTGCTGGCACAGCCCAAGTCCAGTGATTTGCTGGCACAGAAAGCCAAAATTTGGAAATCTGCAGGTTCTGGCTCCAGCACCATCCAGATCTGGTGTTTGCTGGGACCGCCAGTGCCCAGATTTGGAAATTTCCCGATGCCTTCACAGCCCAGGTCCAGCAATTTGGTTTTAGCTAGCTTAGGCAGAGAAGTTCCTGGGACTGTGACTTTCCTTTTTCTTGGAACTGTTTAAACCTGCTCTGGACTGAAAACCCAGAAAAATACCAGCAGCTCACACCTGTGGCCCACTGAGCTCTGGGATGCTGCATTCCAGCACCAGAGGGACTTAGAAGAGACCGAGTGAGCCAACTACAACCCACAAAAAGGACTTTCTGAATTTGCCATCTCTTCAGCACTGTCAGAGGTTTCATTTAATATTATTCATTTTTCATGCTTGGGAATACTTTACTTGTTAAATAAACTGGGGTTTTTTCACTTTTCTCGAGGGAAGTCTTTTCCTGAACTAGTAGGGGGAGGGGCCGCTTGAACTTGCTTTCTAGACGGATCCCTTTTGGAGGTTTCCCCACCAAATTTGCCCTAAGCCAGCACAAACAGTCATCATGAAAATTTCACCAGTGGCATAATTTCCTGCTGGCAAATCTTGTGACAGAAGCTTGACCTTGTTCTCCATGAGACATTCTTGGGAAGAGAGACAGGAGAAGATTCCTGGAAAACTGAAACAGCTTTCCAGAAGGGAAATGAAAATGAAAGAAACAATCCAAGATCTTTTCCTCTATTTATTACTATGCTCCTCTTTTCCATATTGCACTACTTCTCCATCCCAGGAATTCCAGATGCACTGCACCTCTAAGATCGGTGACTTAGTGATTTTTAGACACTTGAAAATACCATGAGCCACACAGAGTTTTCCTTCCCCTGGTTTTACTGGAAGGCAAGACTGGAGATGTAAGTGCAGTGCTGGGGTCAGGTAGGAATCCTACAGCAAGGGAAGGTGGCCCGACAGTGTTTGACCCTCAGCCAGGCCAATGCAGAGCAGCAAGCGAGGGGATTGCTGTGCCAGTGTGCAGGAGTCAGGGCTCTGCATCTGGGCTCACCGCTGCAAAGTTCCCGTGTTTGGACAGACTCAGGGGCTGTGCCCCGGGCGCGCGGGACTCGAACGTGGGGCTCGTGGGGCGAGCGGGGAACGGACACGGGGACGAACGGCCCCGGTGCTTCAGTTGCAGCGGCGGCAGCGGCGGCAGCAGCAGCAGCAGCAGCAGCAGCAGCGGCAGCAGCAGCAGCGACAGCAGAAAAACAGATATTTTAGATCACTTTTTTTCTTTCTTTCTCTTTCTCTTTTTCTTTCTCTCCCTTTGTTTCTTTTTCTCCCTTTCCCTCGGTCGGGCACCCTTCTCTCGGGGTCCCTTGCCCGACGGCCCTCTCCTCTCCCCGCCTCCCTCTCCCCTGCCGGGCCGGGCCATGCCCCCGGCCCGCCCCCGGCCCCGGGCGGGGCTGCCCCGTGCCCGGCCCCGGCCGTCCCGCCGCGCTCTCGCCTCCGCCCGGCTCTGGCCGTACTGGCGGTGGCGCTGCTGGGCGGGTGTCAGTGCCTTGTACGGGGGCGGCATCGCCGCCCTTCGGATCCGCCTGGCCCGAGCCCGGCCCCGGACCCGACGCAGAGTCCAGTCCCGGCCCCGGCCCCGGCTCCTCCCGGGGCCCGCGGAGGACACAGGCGGCGCTGCCGCTCCCGCCGCCTCCGCTGCGGCTTCCCCGGCACGATCTCCGCCGCTCGGCAGCGCGGCCGCCGGCCCCGAGCCTCCCGTGCCGCGTTCCAAAGAGCGAACGCCTGGGCATGGCCGGCCCGGGGCGGCTGAGGGGCGCTCGGGGGCCGTTGCTGGCCCCGGGCCGAGCTCTGACAGCCGCGTCCCGCCCGCAGGGAAGGCGCAGGAGGCCCTGCAGGAGCGGCACCGGCTGGGTTCGCTGCTGGGTCGCTCTCCAGTCACAAACATGGAGCAGAGAGCGCCGAGAGTGCGCAAGGTGGTCTGGCTGGATCAGGAGGAGGAGGAGGAAGAAGGCCCTGGAGCTGGCCCAGCACAGGAGACCAATGCGGCGGTGCCGTTCCATCCACCTCAGGAGGGTGAGTGGCAGAGCTGGGCTGCAGGGCTGGAGCCTGCAGCCAACTTGGCCCCGTCCCATCCCATCCCATCCCATCCCATCCCATCCCATCCCATCCCCTGGGGAAATGCCCAGGGACAGGACGGAAGAGGGGCCGGGCAGACACTCGGCAGTGGCCGTGCTCCATCTCCCTGGAGCATCCCGGGTCTCTCCCTGCCTGGGCAGCGCAGGGCTGGGCTGTGTTCTCCGGCCTCTCCCGCAGCCCCTCAGCTCTGGCTGCGCTCGCTCTTTGCCAGATGCAGCCCTGGAGCGCACACAAGAGCAGGAATCCAGCCGTGGCCGCTTCCGCAGCACAGCACAGGTACCTGCAGCCACCCCCACCTGGGCTGGGCCTGCTGTCCCTGCTCAGCCCAGCACCGTTTGTGCAGCACTCCATGCAACATCCCCGGCTTCCTGCCCTTCTCCTACAGCTCGTTTGCAACTTCATCCGGAGCATTCGGCAGGAAGAGATCAGCACCATGGGCACTGGGCTCAGAGCTCACTCCGAGCTCCTCAATCATGAGACCAGTACCGCCCTGCTGGATTTGCTCCTGGAGAAGAGTGCTGCCAGGCCAGAACAAGTGAGCAGCCTGGGGCCAGGCTTCAATTCCCCCATGAGTCCCGTGGCTTCTCCTGCCAGGCCTGCTGGTCCCTGGGAGCCTTTGAGGCCATGGCAGTGCGCTGGCAAGGGAAGCATTCTCTGGGGACCCTGAGGACATTGCTCCCTCTGGCAGCTTTCCAAGTCTCCCCGTGCCTTCTCCAGGTGCCCGCCATGGTCAGGTACATTCACCGATGGCTCCTGGCCAATGATTCTGCCCAGCACAGGCTGGATGAGGCCCTGCTGACTCTCACCAAAGCACACCCGGGTGATGCAGTCGTGACGCTGCTGCGTGTGGCCCCGTCCTGTGACAGGTATGGGGCCCACCTGCCCAGAGGGCTCAGGCCTCCCCAGCCCATCACCCTGTACCGCCTGGCCAAGGTGTCTGACCAACAGAGAGTTCCAGGGCCCTCTGGCTGCTGCCTTTTCCAGCCCTGGCACGTCAGCCCCCAAGCCTGCTGCCATGCTCCCTTGCCGCCCCTCAGGGCTCTGTCCCTACAGGGCTGGGCTGCCTGGCTGCTGCTGGCGAGGGCCAGTGGGCAGAGGCAGAGCTGGCAGCCAGCTCAGCTCCCCACAGTGCTGTGTCTGAGACAGAGCTCTAACCCCGCAGAGCTGCCATCACCATGTGGAAGACCATCATGGGCTCGCTCAGGACTGCAGAGCCAGTGCTGCTGATACTCCTGGATGTGCTGGGGAGCTGGCCAGAGCACAGCACGTGCACCTCCGATGGGGACAAAACGGGTGTCTTTGGCCTGGCTGTGAGTTTCTGCAAGTGGCCTTTGCTGGCCCCAAGGCCGCCTCTCCAGCAGCTCTCCATTCCCCTTCGCCCACTGCATCTCCCTGCCTCAGGCGCTGGCCTGAAACCCGGCCCAGGGGCAGCTCCGGGCCCACCAGACCCCGTGCTCCCCCTGCGTCTCTCTGGGCCTCTCCCTGCCAAGCTCAGGCCCTGCCACACGGACACCTCGGCACTGAGCGCTGTCTCGGGGGGCTTTGTCCCTTGCAGGCAACCATGGTGATGTGGAAGATCCTCCAGGTGCCCCGTGTCCCACATATGGTGACGGTCTATTTCCCCCGCCTCTTTGTGCATCTGCTCTCCCAAGTCTTCTTTAGCACTCTGGATATGCCAGAGGAGGTCGATACCTTCTGGAAGGGATGCCAGGAAGAGCACGGCCTTGCCACCAGCCCCAACAGGTGCTCCATCCCACTCCTCTTGTCCCTGCCATGTCCCTGGGCAGGAGCCAGTGCTGCCAGTGTGACCTGGCCTTTGCTGTGCACGCAGGTTTGCAGTGCGGACCCTGAAGTCCCTGCTCTGCCGCATGCAGCATGAGGATGTGGTGGTGGCAATGGAATGCAATTGTGGCTGGGACACGCTGCTGTGTGCTGACACCCACCACTATGCTGTGGGTCTGCTGGCCAGGTGAGAGCCCCTTCTCCCCACTGCCTCTGACATTTGTGCTCTGTGCCCAGGGAGCTCCACACAGTCCCTGTGGTCGTGGGCCAGAGGGCCTTGTCACCGAGGGATGGCCAAGCAGACTGGAAAAGGCTGGCAGAGGAGCGTGCCCACCAGGAGCTGCCTCCCAAACAGGGCCCCTTGCAGGATGCTGGGGAAAGAGCAGAGCTCTGTGAGTCAGTCCTGGCAGAGGTTTGTCCCCCTGGCCCACAGTCTTGACTCCTTTTTCTCCTGCCAGGGAGATGTGCTGTGTCTCCATCCCCTTGCGGTCCCGCATCGCTCGCTACCTGCTGCGGCTGCTCAGCACACAGGAGCCACACTGGGAGCTGCCCGCCCTGGCGTTCCTTGTGGAGGTGAGCCTGAAGGCCAGCGCTGCCTGGCTGAGCTGCCTTCCAGCTCTCTGCCCTCTCACAGCCACAGCTGCCTGGGACGGTGCCCGCGCCCTGTGCTGCTGCCTGGGCCCAAGCCTGTGGGGCTCCGGGCTGCTGCCGGCCGACTCCCCTGTCACTGCCCTGTGCCATCCAGGTCCTCGAGTGCCTGGACTTGAGTCAACGTGGTGCTAACAGAGTCCTGGAAATCTTGTTGAGGCAGCTGCGGAGCGAGAGCAGGGAGAAGCGTCGCCTGGCCCTCAGGGCCCTTCTCAAGCTCATGGAGGAGCCCTCAATGGTGAGAAGGGGGCAGCGGCTGAGGCTGAGCTGGGGAATGCAGTCGTTTGGGCTTGGCTGGGCTTTGGGTGTTGGAGCAGCTGCTCCCAGCTCTCCTGCCTCCCAGTTCAGCTGCCCAAGTGCTTCAGAACAGGCCTTTGGCCTCTGGGCCCTGCAGCAGCAGGATGGGGTTTCTCAAACTTGTATTCTGCACAGACCGAAAAAATGTGGAGCCTGACTGAAAGTCTTGTGGAGCCTCTGTGGGATGTGGATGGAGAGATAGTTAGCATGACAGTCGTGCTACTCAGCTTTATCATCTTGGACAATGACATGCTGATGCCCAGCCCCGTCACACTGCAGCTGCTTGAGGCGCTCCTGCCACTCTTTGAGCATGTAAGGCTCACTGCTCCCAGCCACAGCCACTGGATGCTGCCTGGACACTTTGTGCCCTGTGGATTTGCAGGCCTGTGCTAAGCTGAGCCCTGTGCAGCCAATGCTGAGGTCTTTTTCTCTTCCTTTCATACAGGACAATAGCCAGGTGCAGCTGCTCTCCATACTGCTTTTCCGAACATTGGTGACTCTTCCACAGGAAAAGGAAAAAAAGGCCCTGAACACACCCCTGTGCCAGAGCCTGCTGCCACTCTTCTTCCACTGCCATGATGAGAATCAGCGTGTGGCACAGGTGAAGACTTGTGGGCTGCTGCTATCCCCCTGGCAGGGGGCTCAGCTGCCTCCTGCTCTGCGCCTGCTGGACTGCAGCCTCCTCCAGGCCTTGGCCCAGGGACGCGGGGCCTGCGCCCTGGGCTATGAGGCCATCTCCGTGTCTCTACTGCTCTCCAGGCTTCTCAGAAAACGCTGATTTGTGTGGCCAAGTTCCTGAAAAGGATGGATCTTGAAAAACTGGTGAAGAGCCAGAAGCTGTGGAAGTTCAGCGAGTGCCTGGTAAGGAGGGCCTGCAAGCCCCAGCCTCAGGCTGGAGAAGGCCCCTGAGGGCGGTGCTCAGTGTGCGGGGCTGGCAGCTGTGCCCCTGCCCGCTGCTGCAGCCAGAGGCCACGCGGGCTCTTCTCCAGGCTCCCGTGGGCCCGAGCCGGGTGCCCATGGAGTCCCGGCCCGGCGGGGCTGCGGGCCGGCACCACGGCTCCCCGGGCAGCAGCCGGCCCTCTGCCCCCTGCCCTCGGGAGCCCTTGGCCAGCGGCTGCTGGCCGCGCCTCAGGGCTGTGTGGGCGGGGGAGGCCGGGGCTGGGTGCAGGCAGCGCCCGGCCCAGGGGCTGAGCCCGCGCCAACCCTTCCCTCCTGCCGCTCTCTGCAGCTGGCAGAGGACAGGAGCCGAGCGGCCGAGCACCTGCGCCGGGCCCTGCGCTACCTGCAGAGCCCACAGGAGCCCCTGCGAGAGGCGGCCATCAGGTTCACGGGTGAGCCACGAGCCCGGGCTCCCTCCCCGGTCCGCCGCAGCTCGGCCCCGGCCCCGCCTGCGGCCCCGGCAGCGCCAGCCGGGCCCGGCGCCGTGGAGCCGCGCCTGGGCTGGGCATTGCTGCTGCCGCCCTCTGGCAGCCGTGCCCTGGGGCGGCAGCGTGCGCCAAGGGCCGGGCTGAGCCCTGCCGGGCCAGCAGCCCGTGTGGCCACAGCGCCGGCAGCGCCGCTGGCAGGGAGCTGTGCCGCTGGCGCCGTGACAGGCTCTGTGTTCACAGGCATGGCCGGGCGGCGCCTGAGGGGGCAGCAGCGAGAGCTGCAGCTGATCTGCACTGGTGAGTGAGGGCAGCGGGCTGGCAGCGGGGGCTGCCGGGGGGAGAGCTGCAAGCCCTGCCCCGGCTGCGGAGGGCTCTGCTCCCGTGGCCAGAGCACACGGAGCTTTCAGGGCCACGTGGGCCATTGGTGGCCAGCAGCTTCGGGCTGATCCCCTTGGTCTCTGCTCCCTCCTGGCCATGGCCAAAGCCGGCTGGGATGGCCCTTGCAGGGGGCTCTCCTGGGCTCCCCGCAGATCCGGCTCTGACCGTGGCTCTGTTCCTCTCTCTTGCAGCTCTGGAACGCCTGACGGAGGACGTGAGCAGTGCCGTGTCACAGCTGGCACTTGAAACACTGCATGTCCTCCGGGCAATAGAGCGTGGGCGATATTCCACCATCCAGAGGCTGCAAGATCAGCTGCGCAGGGCATGGAGGACTCGGCCTCGCCTGTCGGGGTTCGGCTGCTTGCACTGCCGGATGACTGAGGAGGAGAGCTGATCTGGGAGGCTGTCTTTGCTGGGGCAACCTGAGCCAGAGGTAATTTTCTTTAAGATTTTTCTTCTTTTCTATTTTTTATCTATATTGTAAAGAAATAAATTATAGAGTATATACAATTATATATATTATTATAAATTACTGTAAATAATTCTAGAATGTGTTATGATACACAGACTGCCAGGAGCTTTTCTTTGCTGCCCAGGGTCTGCAGGGCAAGAGGCAGGAAAGGGTGAAAAGGGAGCTTGTGCTCAGCAGCACAGCAGGCTGGGGGGTCCTGAGGCCCTGAAGGGGGTAAAGGGTGCTTGTGCTCAGCCAGCTGCCCGGGCGTGCAGCGGGCAAGGGGAAATGGCCAGAAGCCCCTTGGCCTGTGGTGGTTCTGCTGAAGCCTTTGTGCTGCCCACAGAGCGGCTGGGCAGGGCCCGGAGCTGCGGGGATCCCTGCCAGAGCGGTGCCTGGAGATGGCCACAAGCCCTGTGCCAGGCAGGAAGCGCCATCCGTGCCCTCCTGCCCGTGTGCTGCTGGCTGCCTTGCTGAGGGCTCCCAGGTGCCTCTGGCTGGGGCTCCTCTGGAGCTGCTGTGGGGCTGCGGCGCTGCTGCCGGGCAGCTTGGCCGGGCTGGGGCAGGGCCTGAGGGGCTGGGGCGCTGGCAAGCCCTGAGCAATGGGGCTGTCAGAGGCCACAAGCAGCCCCCTGGCAGCCGCCTTGTTCCTGCCAGAGTTGACTTGCAAGAGGGATCCCGGGCACTGTGGAACTAACAGCATCGGTGTTGTTGGAAACCCAAATGCAGGGAAATCTCAGACCTTTGGTCTTGTCAGCAAAGCTTAGAATTAAACCCAGGATTTGATCTGAGACCTTGGAAAGGGCTTCCAAACTTAGGTGCTAGAAGCAAGAATGCAGATTTCTAGTTTCTAGCAAAGACACGGGGAGGAAAATTGAAATGGAGGAAAGTTTAGAGTTTTATAGTTCAAGATCTAGAAAAAGTAAAAGTAGTTACAATGGTAAACAAGAAGTTTAGGATGCAGTGCTGTAGGTTTGTGTGTCATAACATGATTGGCTAAGGAAGCTTCCACTGTAGCATGAGTCCATAAGACGAAAGATTGAAGGATTGGCTCCAAAACACAAATATCCTTGTTGGAGGTGTCTTCTTGGCCAAGAAATCCTTCAAAGCCTTTGTAACTACAAGTCTTGCAGCCTTGTGAGCCATGCGGTGGAGATGGGAGCCAAACTCACCCTTCCTGTCTATGTAGAAGAGAAGAAAAAGCAATGGCATCATCTAAAAAACGCAGAGGTCTGCTCTCTAGCTCATTCCAAACTCCTTCAACTCCCCCAAAGTGGGATTTAGCTACAAATAGATGACAAGGGCTCTTAGTGCTGCCTCTTTGACTCCAGAGCAGCTGCTTTAGGATCTTTCCCATAAGCCTGTGTAGTTATGTGCCAGAAATGTATCATTTGAAGAAACTTTCCCAACTGACTTGCATGGAGGTTTGTTTGAAGGGTGTTTGAGGAGAAAGGCTCCCAGCAGAGGTCAGGGCCTTTGGCCGAGCTCTGTCCCCTGCTGAAGTGTGCCATCAGCTGCGGGGCTTTCTGGGCTAAAAATATCATCAAGTCACTTGGACTTGCTCTTTTTGGCCTCTAAAAGCTGGACCCAATTTTGGGGTAAATTTGAAGACCTCATCTGTGGGTGGATGGAGAACCTAGGATTTTCCCAATTGCTGGGAATGGTTCTCCAGGTCCCTGGAGTATCCAGGGCCCTGGTAAGTTGCAGCTCCACACATGCCGTGGAAATGAGAAGCAAAGGAACCCAGACCTTTTTGTGCTGCCTGTGTCACTGCACCGGGGTCATGGGATGGGCACACGCAGCCCTTGTGCTGGAGCTGAGCTGCTCTGCCCAGCACTGGTGGCCGCCATCCAAGCTGGTTTTGCTTGTGCTGGTTCCCTGACAGCTGGGGCCCTGGGCAGAGCCCTGAGAGCCTGGTCTCCCCCCAGGGAAGGAGCAGGAGCCCCTGGAGAAGCTGTACCGGGTGGGGATGCTGCTGCTGCTGCTGCTGCTGCTGCTGCTGCTGCTGCTGCTGCTGCTGCTGGAGACAGCCAGGATGACATCAAGGATGAGAAGCTCTTCCTCAGCCTGGCCACTGGAGGCTAAAGGTAATGGACTTTGATTCTGGCACCTTCTTCAAAGCCAAACTCCACAGGGAATTTTCAGATGAGTCCCCAGCTGGGGAAATTCTGCCAGATTTGGGCATGGCCCAGTCTGGCTGGGAAGCAAAGGTTCCCCCTTTGCTGGGGCAGATGCAACTCATCCTTCAGTCGCTGCCCAGCTGCTTTTTGGCAGGGCTGGGGGGATGGGCTGGGCTGGGTACGAAATGGGAGTGGGCTCCTGGCCCTGCCAACAGCCCCCAGCAGCCACCGTGCCCCGGGCTGGGGCTGGGGCTGGGGCTGGGGCAGCCAGCCCGACACAAACAAAGCCCCATGGTGGGAGCAGAGGTGGGACTCCAGAACCTGTGCAGGGGCTGCTTTGCTCTGCAGGCAAGGAAGGGCTTGGGCTGCCCCACTGCCCTTGTTTGCTTTGGGATCACCGTGATTTTGGGGGGCAGTGCAGGGGGGAAGAGAGAAAGTGTGGGCTTCCCTCAGCCATGGCTGAGTTTTTTCCTACCATGGAGGAGTTGGGCCTTCCTCAAGGCCCTGACAGAGACAGGAGTTTTTACTGTTTTTCTTGTTTTCCCTTTTTGCATCTAATCTCTTTTCAAGAATGTGTTGTTTGTTTTTCCAGAGGAAGTGTTCTAGGTGGTCCAGTGTGGATGGGGAAGTGCTTGGGAGCAGCTGTGGCGTGGATGGGCAGTGGCCTTGGAGAAGGCTGAGGCCATGGTTGGGGAGCAGCTTTTCTTGCAGCCGTGGCTGGCGTGAGGTCGGTCCCTGTGTGCTTGGCAGGGTGGGATCAGAGCTTTTGGGAGATGGCAGCGAGCACAGGAGCATCCTGCTCTGGGCAGCTGCTGAGGGCTGGATGTGCCGTGGCTGGCTGCAGGCTGGGCACATGTCCTGCCCTCCTGCTCTGCTGCCAAAGGCAGCAGGGATGGGCAGCTCTGGGCACAGCTCTGGGCACAGCCAGCATGGCCTGGGCACCGCAGGCCTTGGCACAAGGGCACAGGAGCCCTCAGCTGAGGGGCGGTTTCTGCTTTCTCTCCTTGCAGCCGGGCTCTGCGGCTGCTGAGGCTGCTCTGGGCTCTGCCAGGGCTCTGCTGGGCTCAGCCCTGGGCCCAGCTGGGCTGGCTCTGCCCTCACATTGCTCTGACAGCTCTGCATCAGACGAGCCCATTGCGAGCACAGCGCCTGAGCTTTCTGCTTTGGCAGCTGAGTGAGACTCTGCTGCAGGCCCAGAGATTGCAGCTGGGGACACACATCTAATTGGCAAGGACCCAAACTCTCCACAGTCCAAGCTGAACGCCTGGATCTGCACAGGCTGTTTTGTCTGTCCCATTCTTCCTTCTTGATTGGCTGGAATTGTGCAGTTGCACTTTCTTCCTCCTCTAGCAGTGCCTGAGTGGGCCAAAGCTGGCGAGTGGGCCGTGCTCCTGAGGCAGTGCAGTCTGGAGCTGGTGGATGGAGAATTGCCCTTCTGCACTGCCAAACCAGAGCAAAAAGCTGTCTGTGGGACTTTGTGTCTCTAAGAAATCCCTGACAGTTTCAAAGGGAATGTGCAGCTCATTTCCAGGCTGAGAAGGAAGGGCATCTTCTAAAGGATTTGGGGTTTGACAGAGTTTCCATTCCCAGTCCTGCTTGGAGCTGGAAGGGCACAAAGCAATTTCCTCTTGCTTCAAACACAATTTCAAATACCAGTGTTGGAAACAAAGCCCAAAATCTTTTAAAAGGCTGCTGAGGTCAGTAAGATGGATCCATGCCATCAGCACATTTACAATGTAAATAACTGAGTTCTCTTTTTCAAAAGATCATTTACCTCTTAATGCAAAGAATGTAACTTTGCATTTATGTTTTGTTATTTTCACTAACATTATGTTATGTTTTTTCTTTATCACTTGGATTTTATTCTTATATTTTACAATTTACCTATTTTTTTCCTTTTTCCTTTTTTTTTCCTTTAAATAGAAAACATGTCCTATCAAAGGAATGTCCTTTGCTCCTGGTTCCCGTGTGGAGCAGCTCCCTTCCTGCTGGCTGAGCTGCTCAGGCAGAGCCCGGCAGCTCCTGGCCCTGCAGGGCTGAGGCTTTTCCTCGTTGCTGGGCACAGACTGATGGAGCAGCACTGCTGAACACGGGCACACAGAGGGACCAGGAGCAGCTGCCTTTGGCCACCTGAGGCTCCAAGGCCCAACCTCTGAGCAGCCAGGGCTGGAAGAGACTGGCAGCATCTGATCCCTGACTCTGGGCCAGGGCTGCACAAATGACCCCACAGCAGCAGCAGCAGCAGCAGCAGCAGCAGCAGATGGAGCTGACTTTCAGCACAGCCCTGCCCCTGTTCCCTCCCGTGTGCAGCGGTGTCACAGCAGCCTGAGGCACCTGGGAGCCCCCAGTGCCAGCAGGGACTTGAGATGGCAGCCCTGGGCTCCTGGAGGCTGTGCAAGGAACGGAGCTGGGCACTCCCTGACCATGGGGAGCTTGCAGATGGAAAAGGCTGCTGTGCCCAGGCAGCTCCAAGGGCACAGAAAGGAGGCTCTGGAGCACTGGATCTGTGCCAGTGCCA
This sequence comes from Agelaius phoeniceus, assembly GCF_051311805.1. Lineage (NCBI taxonomy): Eukaryota > Metazoa > Chordata > Aves > Passeriformes > Icteridae > Agelaius > Agelaius phoeniceus. The sequence continues at coordinate 5,971,571 of NW_027509867.1, read as the reverse complement.
CAGTCCTGGGCAGCAGCCAGCCAGCCCTGGGGGAACAGAGGGCACAGCACGAGGGACAGAAGCAGGCAAGGGCAGAGACTGGAGAGAGCCAGAGCCAGGAGCAGGAACAGCTGCTCCATTGCACTCTTGGAGAAAGCTCTTGGCTGGTTCCAAGCGCTGAAAGGCCTGAAGGGCAGAGAGGAGGCCACAGCAAACAATGCTCCTGTTTGCACAGCCTCCCCTCTCCGTGTCCCAGAAGGAATTGCATGGACTGTGTTCTTCTCTCCGAGTCGTCTCGTTCAGCATGAGCAGCTCAGCACCAGGAGCTGAAGGAGCTGAAGCCTCAGGCCACAGGAGCTGGGCAAGAGGAGACTTTCTGAGCAAATGAATGCTGCTAACATGGACCCAGCTGAATGCAGTGGATAGAATCATGGAATCACAGAATCCTTTCTGTTGGAAAAGCCCTCTGAGCTCCCCCAGTGCAGCTGCTCACCCAGCAGTGCCAAGCCCAGCACTAAACCACGTCCCTGAACTGCCAAGGCCTGGACAGCAGCCCTGAGTGAGGCCTGAACAGCAGCCCTGGAGCCCAAGGTGGCCTCTGGATGAACCTTGCAACCAAAGGTTATCTTTGTATCTGCTCCCTGATGAAATGTGCATGGTCATTAGCACTGTGATAGATGTAGCCACTCCTTAGTGAAACATGTGTTGACCTTTGTGTATTTAGAAGCCAGACAAGGCCATGAAATCTGACATCTGGCCTTGTTTGGGGCTGAAGGATCAAAGTCACCTCCCTTGGTTCCTCTTGGGGCCCTGGCCAGGCTTTGGGAGGGAGCCAAGAGGAGGATGAAACCAGATGTTGGCACACTAGCAGTGCTGTCAGTTTGTCCATTCAGCACTGTCAGAGCTGGGCCCTCTCCCAGCGGGGTTGGAGCCTCACCTGTGGCTGGAGGCACCTGCAGGAATTGCCAGTGCCCAGGAGTGGCTCTGCAGCCCTTGGCTGTGACAGCTTCCCCAGCTGCTGTGTGGACCTGGGCGATAGTAAAGCCTGAGGGTAACTGGGGCTGGATCTTTCTCAATCACTGCAGGCAATCTTTGGTGGGGATGGTTGGGTGCATTGCTGAGCTGCTCCTGTTGTGATTCTTTGCTGCTTTGAGCTGCAGGAAATGACACTGATTCCTTCAGTTGGAGTCTGTGTCTTTGCTGCTGACCCTGCCCACTGGCAAAACAAAACTGGCACAGTCTGGCCAGATCCCAACAAAATGTCACTTGTTCAACGTAACTGTGAGGAATCAGTGCCATCAGAAATTCCCAGATGGGAAGCCCTTCCCTGGAGTTCCCTGGCTCTGGAGTGGGCTGAGGTCAGAGCCCCATGGGAGCAGTGGGGCAGTCGGGTAAAAGAGGCTGCAGCCCTGGATGGCTTCAAATGCATCCAAAAATTGCACATGGAAAAGGAAAAGAACTTGTGGGTTTGGGAAGACGAGGGTGAATTTTGTAAATGACACTTTGGAAACAGCACCAACAGAAGGAACAATTGTTGTTGTCACTCCCACACGGAGTGACAGAAGGTTTCAATCTTGAGCTCAGGTTCATTTTTGCTAGTGATATAATTATAATGATAGTAGTAATAATAATAATAATAAATTAATCGTAATAGTTATATATAATATAACACAATAATTTATATTTGTATCTATGTAATTAGAAATTGATACTATTAAATAAGGCTGACAGTACTAATATGTCAGCTTTAGCTGCTCACTTTGACACTAAATGCTCTACAGAAAAGGACTGGCCAAGACCCAAATGTCAGTGGTAAACTTTGTGAACTCTATACAAGGCATAAAGGAGGAAGGGATGAAATTGGCTATTTCTATAGGATTTGCTGATACTGTGATGCAGAATGCTTTTTCTGTTACTGTAAGAAATGCAGTGATTAAGACTGCCAGGTTTTTCATATCCCAGACAATCCACAAGCTGCAGGATTGGTTGCACGGGTGAAGGGGTTGTTAAAAGAGCAGTTGAAAAAATGAGGAGATGGGAACCAGTCCCCATGGAGAACCCATCTCCCAAATGTGCTCCATGCCCTTAACAATGGCCCAATGGGGAAATGGAAACCCCTGGCTGTGCATGGCTGCACCCAATTTACATTAATGAACTAAATCAATTATTAGAAGAAGAAAGAAGTGATGCTGTTAAAATATCCAGCAGCACATCCTGCGAGCTCCAACAAACACAAATGGGGCTCTGCAGAACTGCACGGCCTTGGATTATCTGCTTGCTGGCCAGGGAGGATCCTGGGCTATTCCAGGACAGGAATGTTGCAGGAATGTCTATCAGTGCTGGGTTTGAGGTCCAACAATCAGGAATCACCTCAATAGAAAGATCAGTAGAAGACAGTCAGAAAGAAGAAAATTCCTCATGGTGGGATTGGCTCCCAAATTGGAGGCTGCTGTGAAGTGCATTCGTGGCAGTCACTGCAATCATTGCATTGTGAGCACGTGGTGTGTTATGATTCCATGTTGGAGTTGTTGTTACACCTTGTGCTGGAAATGGAGTACTGGGACTTGTCCATAAAGAGACACAGTCTCAAGGATAAAAGGGGCATTTGATAAATAACAGAGAATAGCAGCTAATTAGGCATGTTTTAAAAGGAATTAAAATTATAGCTCTGAGTAATGAACTTGAGCAGCACTTAATTGAAGAACAAGAGCTGATGCCTTTGTGCCTAATACCTAAATTTAAACTGTGTTATTGCAATTGTTCTGAAGGTTGCAGTTCATCTGTAGGTCAAAGCACTGATTGAAGCACTGAGGCCTCACCAGGCCCTGAGTGAGGCCTGAACAACAGGCCCTGAGGCAAAGCTGAGCTCCAGATGAACCTTTCAACCAAAGGTTATATTTGTATCCACTCATCAATGACTCATTATTAGCAATATGATCTCTGTATGTGTTCATTGGTGAAATATGGATTTACATTCCTATATTTAGAAAGCAGGCCAGGTCCCATCTGGCTTTGTTTGAGGCTGTGGGATCAAAGTCACCTCCCTTGGTTCCTCCTTGAGCCCTGGCCAGGCTTTGGGAGAAGCCACTCAGGAGAATGAAACCAGATGTTCCCACACCAGCAGTGGTGTCAGCTTGTTTGTTTAACAGTGTAAAAGCTGGGCCCTCTCACAGTGAGGTTGGAGCCTCATTGTCTGCAAAGGTGGGTGCACCTGCAGGAATTCCCAGTGTCCACGAGTGGCTCTCCAGTCCTTGGCTGTGAAAGGGTTAAAAGCACTGTGCCCAGGCATACCTGGGCAAGAATAAGAGACATTGCACCCAATATGGAAGCTTGCAAAAATTCAGCCACAGGCTCAAGACACAGGATGAATGTTGGCAAGAAACAGGGAACAAAATTGGCAGAAATGAAGGGCAGAGCTTGCTAAAACCAGTGAGGAAATTGCTGAAACAGCCAACAAGAGACTGTGCATGCCTAGAGGAGAAAGGTGCAAAGGGCACGGCGATGAAGACGTCCAGCCTTCATCAGGAGACCCCCGAGGAAGACGCGGAGCCTTCCTCAGTGCCAGCACCAGTGCGCGCTGCGCCTGCGCCTGGCGCATGCTAATGATGGTAATGAGTGCTGAGAGATCGTTTGCATAACCACACCTTTTCTAAGGAAAACCATGAATGTGCATAGAGTATAACCATCCATTGTAATCTCTGTGTGCTGTGTGCTGTCAGGAGGAGATATCCCCGCACACCCGGTGCTGAATAAAGCAAATTCCCCTCCCTGGGCTTTGTCTGGGAAGTGTCTCTGGGCCCCGCTTGGGGCCATCCACGTCCATGGGGTTCTGTCAAGTCCCAGAGGAACCTTGGTGCCACGTTGTTCCCCAGCCTCACAGTGCTCTCCTGCTGCCATGAGGTCCCTCCCTGTGTGACACCCTGCAGCCCTGGCTCCATCAGGGTCTCTGGGGTTCCTTGGTGCACGCCTTTCTCCCATCTGAGCCTTGCTCCCATGGGTTCCATGGACTGACAGTGGCCCTCTGCATTCCATGGGCCCAGCTAGATCACAGCAGAGCCTGGCTTTCATCAGGTTCTGATACCTGTTCTGCCAGCTGACAGGGCTGATTTAAAGAGCACAGAAACCAATGGGAAGAATGGTCTTATTTTACTGTGAGGGTTAAGGCAACACAAAATTAAAATTCTACATTCAGTACAACTACATGCTTGGCTTTAGCAACAAGCAAAAAGAAGCAAGGTAATGCACCTAATCATTATTACAGGAGAGAAAGGATAGGGACTGAGAAAGACACATCCCCAATTGCCTAAACACTTTACCATCACCCAGAGTCTGCAGTCGCTGGGGAGCCCCATTTCACAGCGAGGACCTGGAGAACTCTTGCAAGCACTTGGGAAAATCCCACGTGGTGCATCCACCCGTAGGTGAGGTCTCCGAATTTGCTCCAAAAGTGGGTCCAGGTTTTTAGGCCCAAATCAGCAAGTCAAAGGAACTGGATTGTATTTTTAGCCCATGAACTCTTGGGTCTCCTGGCACTTTTGCTGACCAGGAGGACCCAGGGCATGGCCAGAGCCCAGTCCCTGGCTTGGAGGGTTTCCCCTAAAATATCCTACAAGCCTCTATTCATGTCAGTTGGGAAAATTTCTTAGAGTGACACATTTCTTGCAGGTAACTACACAAGATTATGTGAAAGTCTCCAAAGCAGCTGGCTTGGTCTTAAACAGCTGCAGAAGCACCTTGGTCATCTATTTTTAGTTAACTAAAACTGATGGTGTTAGTCACATAATGCCCAGGGTTTGTCCTGTAAGCCAGCTCTGGCTGAGGGCTGCCCCTCAGGCCTGAGCACATCAGCAGCTGAAGTGACCAGGTCTGGGAATGGCAAAAACACCCCCTGGGACTGGCCCAGAGGCCCTGGGACTCCCTGGCATGGATCACCTCAGGAGACAGGATTTCAGGGAGCCCAAAGGACTTTGGGGAGAGCTGCTGTGGACACAGAGGGAATTGCACAGCTGGATCCCTTGCCTGGGCTCCCAGAGGACCCTTCTGCTGTGGGGCTGCTGAGGGTGGAGGAGCAGCAGGTACCCATGGCCACCCCAAAGCAGGGCCCCGTTGGCAACACGGCCCCGACCGGGGCTGCGGGACCCCATCCCTGGGATGAGTCAGGAGCTGCAGAGCTGGGAGTGCTCAGCCAGAGCCGCTGAGCCTTCAGCAGCCCCACACGGCCAGAGCGTGAGCCCAGTGGGGAGTGGGCACTGACGGGGACTGTGGGGCCTGAACCAAGGCCCAGCCCCACTGACAGCGGCTGTGCCGGACACGCTGCAGCTCCAGGAGCAGCTGGAGCCCCAGGCAGCCAAGGGGAGCCACCATGGATGTTCCTTTCTTCCCCTCAGAAAGGACACTGGGAAGCTGGGGAAGTGTCAGTGAAAGGAGCAGGGATGGTGGGAGCTGTGGAACAGCACTGACACGAGAAACCCAAACTCTCCTGAGAAAGGAGGGCAGAAATCCCTGGTGTCCAGCATCCTGCCAGAGAAACCCATTCCCAGAATTACCAACATAAAGCCATCCTCCAATTCTCTGGATTGTGATGCTCCCGACCCACCAACACCTTCCCCCCAGAGTGAAGCTCTGAAGTGGGATTGATGGAGGAAAGCTGAGCCCTGAGCCAGGCCAGGGGCAGTGCCAGGAGCATCCCCTGGCGCTGTTTGACAGCGGCTCTGCAGGAGCTGGGGATGCAAACAGGACAAACCTGAGCATCTCCCACCATCAGATACCTCAGAGCTCACACAGCAACACGGCCGTGGCTCTCCCAAACTGGATTTAGGAATGGCACACCTACTGCAGCCATTGGATCCAGATCAGCCCAGATCCCTTTGGGACTGTTATAAATGAGAAACTTGACTGGGCCATTATTCAAGCACAAACCAGTGCCAGCAGTGAGCGGGGCCCGTTGTTTCAGGACTGGTTCCTATGGGAAACATCAGCTTCCCATGGCAGACATCCCGCTCCAGTCAGGCCAGCACCCCTGGGTTAGAATTTGAAGGGTCTCAGCCTCAGTCCTTGGGGAGGGCTTCAAGTTCCGTCCTTGACAGCGGTTGTGAGGCATGTTATGAATAAGAAGCTTGACTAGGCCAATATTCAAGCAGCAATCAATTTATTAACTAATATGGTAAAGTATGAGCAATACAGCGCTGGGTACAGTGGGGGAAGTTTTCCCTCACACTGCACCCCAATAATTGAGGGTTACAGGTATTTATAGGGGTACTCATCAGTTTTTTTCAACAGTTTATATTTCCAATTTTTACTCATCAGCAATTTTTATTCCAAATTATTACATCACAATTCTATACACTATTGTGATTTTAATTTCTCAGGATGTATTTTCAAAGGAGTATCCCCAGATGGTGATGGTCCGGTTTCCAAAAGAAGAGAGACGAATCCCATCTGGTGGAGTCCAGCTCCCCAGATGTGTCCACCTTTTAATTGCAGAGACTATAAATCTCATAACAGTGATGTCCAGCTTCCCTTTGGTCAAAACCATAAATCCTTGAGGTGATGTTCATCTTCCTTTCTCAAACTGTTTTTCTCTGCTTCAATAAGGCGTGAGATAAGTATATTTCCTATATATATGTTCCAAAGCTATAGTTTCAAGGATACAAGTAATATTCTAAAATTATACTTCAAAAGGTTATTATTGCAGAGCTCTTTTATGGATTAAATAGAAGCAAAAAGCAACATCCTTAACACCTTAATTCCAATGCTCTTAAATCAACCAGGGTTAATTGCAAACAAAAGATAGGTTCAAAGGCCTTTTTCCATGCTTTGTTTTCCTCAGTTATTATTAGAATTCACAACTTTCCGATTGTCGATGTCCACACATTTCACATTCGCAAGTACACACTTGGCCTGTTTGTACCTGACACGAAACACAGCTTTGCATCTCACAGGCACATGAGGGATCTTTAGACCGTCTCATACAGACTGACATCCCAAAACATAAAAGTAATCATGCATTTCCTCTTAAAAATAAAATTTACTGAATTAATAACATTAAAATTATTTTTCTTATTTATAAAATTATGCCATATTTGTATTACCAAATTTCAATATTTATATTAAAAATTCCATACCTTTTTAGCAAGCAAACAATTTATTGGTCATTGGTTCTAAGGAACACAATTCCCTTCATTAATTCATTGACCAGTGTGGCTGTTGATTTCTCCTTCTTTATGCTAATTAGTCCCATTTTAAATCTTTTTGTCATCTTTTTTATAATTTTCACAGACAGGGTAAAAAGGGGCCACATTGTGGTCCAGGGAGAACTTTCTAGGGATATTTGGGGCAGTTCTGGGTCTGCAGAGGGAATTCAGAGAGAACTTGAGGGTCTGGAGGACCCTTGAGGGAGCTGGGTGGGCACTTGGAGGGGCACTCAGGGATTCCGAGGGACAGTTCGGGGTCCGGGGCAGCACTTTGGGGGCTCTGATGGGGCTCTCTGGGGCGCGGGGGGTGATGGGAGTTGTAGGCACGGGTCTAATACAGTTTAACGGGACCGGGGAGCATCACGGGAGATCGAGGCGCAGCTGCAGGGGCTCTCGATGGAAGCGCGGGGCATGACGAGAGATGAAGTCCCGGCTGGAACAGCTCTGGACGTGCGCCGCGGAGCATGATGGGAGCCGTAGTCCCGGAAGTGGCTCGAACACTTTGTTTAGGGGTCCGGGAAGGCACTTGGGGGACACTTTTGCGTCCGAGCCGCGACTTGAGATCCTCGTGGTAACGTAAACAGTTCAGGAGAACTTGCGGGGATCTCAGGGAGCTCTAACCGGGCTCTTTAGGGCGTGGGGCACAGCAGGAGTTTTCGGCGCTGGACTGTGTTATGACGGGTCTGGGGCCGCAGAGGATGAGAGGAGATGAATTCCCAGAAGTGGCTGTACCGGACATCTGTGGGCTTGGGAGCACTGAGGGGTCCGGGGACGCTTCTGGGGGGTGCCGAATGGGCGCTGAAGGGGGACTGAGGGATCCTGGGGCGTCTGAGGGACACTTAAGGGATAGAGGGGTTGCGGATACCGGGGGTTCTGTGGGGCGCGGGGCATGACGGGCGTTGTAGGCCCGGCTCCAATGGGGCTCAATTGGCCCGCGGGGCATGACGGGAGTGTAGGCAAAAAGGAAAGATGGCGCCCAGCCGAGGACCGCCTTCGAGGTCCCTTTCCAGGCGCTGATTGTCTGTGGGTGCTGATGGGCGGAAGCCTCGGCAAATGGGATGCGGTGGAGGCGGGAACAGCCCATTCAACCTCTCCAGTCCCTCCCAGTACAGCGCAGTTCATCCCCAGTACTACCCCAGTACAACCCCAGTGCCCCTCCAATCCCTCCCAGGACAGCCCAGTAAAACCCCAGTTCCTCCCCAGTCCCTCCCAATACACCTGAGTGTACATTGCCTGTCCCTTCCAGTTCCCACCCAATGTCATCCACAGGATGCCCCAGTGTCTCCCAGTGTTCCCCCTAATGTTCCCAGTGTTCCCCAGTATGTCCCAGTCCTCCCCAGTGTCACTCCCAGGATGTTCCAGTGTCTCCCACAGCGCTCCCAGTGTTCCCCAGTATGTCCCAGTCCTCCCCAGTGTCACTCCCAGGATGTTCCAGTGTCTCCCACAGCGCTCCCAGTGTTCCCCAGTATGTCCCAGTCCCCCCCAGTGTTTCCAAGGAAAGTTTAATTTCTCTCGGTGCCCGTGGCAGCCAAACCCAGCAGTGGGGTCAGTGCAGTGCCCATGGCCACAGCCCCTTGCAGTGGCCCAGTGCAGCTTGGGCTGACGATTCACCCTCACAGCCGGCCCAGGGCAGCTCTGCAGTGGCTCTGGTGGCACCTGGGGCTGGCACACACCTGAGCAGTGTGTCTGTTTGCAGTGGGGAAACTCAGGAGTTTGAGATTGCTGCAAAAAGCACAAAAAGGGAAAACCCCTCTTAGGCTGGGTGCAGCCAGCTCTCCAAGCACAGCAGCTCCCAGGGCAGTGAGGACAGACAGGATGGGGCTGGGCAATGTGGAGCAAAGTTGTCCACGCTGGGTCAGAGCTCCAGGCACAGCTTCTGTGAGCAGGCCAGGGCTGCTGAGGAGAGACCCTGGGTCAATATCAATCACAGAATGCTGCAATCACCTCTGCTCTAAAGAGAAATAAAGGACACCCTTTAAAATAGGAATGTGTATTTCTTACAAGTTCTTTGAAATCTTTTTCCGTAACTGGACTAGGAAAACTTTAATGACCCTCTCAGGGCTTTGGTGTTGTTTACATCAGACTCAGTGCCTGAGAGTGTCTTGAAAAAACTTCTCAAGAACTCAAATTTAAATTTAGACTCCAAATTTTCTTGAAGTTTTAATGGGTCCCACAGAGGGACTCGACTGGGAAAGTGTCCCCAGGTTCCACTCTGAGCAGAACACAGGAGGCAGTGATGGCAGCTGGGCACAAGCAAGGCAAAGGTGTCTCTGGTGCTGAGCAAACCTGGATGTGTTTCAGGAATGCAAAGGGCCAAGGCCTGAGCCCCAGCCCCTGGCCAGGCAGATCCTGTCCCTCCCTCATTGCTCAGGGCCGACAGCCTGCAGGGACAGAGGCACAGGGCAGGGACACCGTAGCACAGCCTGGGCTGCACAGGGCACAGGGATGGGCAGCAGCTGCAAGACAGCCCTGACAGAGCCAACTTGGGCAGCACTTTGGCCACGGCTGCTGGCCCTGGGCCTGAGCCCACGAGGGGACAAGTGACCCTTGCAGGCCTGGGGCCTCATTGCCTCCTTGTCCCTGCTCAGCAGCCTGGCAGGGGCTGCCCCATGCTCCTGCCCTTGGCATTGCCCATCCCCACATGCCAGTGCCCATCCCGGGAAGAGCCCTGAGCAATGAGGGAGGGACAGGATCTGTCTGGCCAGGGGCTGGGGCTCAGGCCTTGGCCCTTTGCATTCCTGAAATACATCCAGGTTTGCTCAGCACCAGAGATGTTAGCATTCACAAACACATAATCACATCAGCAATTATATGCGGTGCTTTTTATTTAAGAGCTCTGGGAATCGGGGTAGTTTCCACCCAAATCTGATTCCGAGCATACATTCAGGGTGAACGTGTTTTATACTCTATCATTACATAACTTTCATGTTAATTATTAAACTTATATTGTTCTATTGTATACACAGATTTCAGCTAAACATAGCCCCCTTTAAATTTCCAACATAGTTTCTCACAATTCGTCTTATGGTTATATAATAATTATATTTAATTACTAAACAATCACCACATCTAACAATTATATCTTTTATCATACTGCCTACACAGGTGCAGTGATCTGAGAAAACACAAAGCCCAATATTTTCAAAGACTATTTTTAACATTTTCCAGGACTCCACTATCAGAGACACCTTTGCCTTGCTTGTCCTCAGCGGTCATCACTGCCTCCCGTGTTCTGCTCTACCTGGAACCTGGGGACATTTTCCCAGTTGTGTCCCTCAGTGGGATCCATTAAAACTTCAAGAAAATTTGGAGTTTGAAACTGACTTGGAGTTTTCGACAAGTTTTCTCAAGACACTCTCAGGCACTGAGTCTGATGTAAACAACACCAAAGCCCTGAGAGGGTCATTAAAGTTTTCCTAGTCCAGTTATGGAAAAAGATTTCAAAGAACTTGTAAGAAATACACATTCCTATTTTAAAGGGTGTCTTTTATTAAATTTCTCTTTAGAGCAGAGGTGATTGCAGCATTCTGTGATTGATATTGACCCAGGGTCTCTCCTCAGCAGCCCTGGCCTGCTCACAGAAGCTGTGCCTGGAGCTCTGACCCAGCGTGGGTCACCTTGCTCCACATTGCCCAGCCCCATCCTGTCTGTCCTCACTGCCCTGGGAGCTGCTGTGCTTGGAGAGCTGGCTGCACCCAGCCGAAGAGGGGTTTTCCCTTTTTGTGCTTTTTGCAGCAATCTCAAACTCCTGAGTTTCCCCACTGCAAACAGACACACTGCTCAGGTGTGTGCCAGCCCCAGGTGCCACCAGAGCCACTGCAGAGCTGCCCTGGGCCGGCTGTGAGGGTGGATCATCAGCCCAAGCTGCACTGGGCCACTGCAAGGGGCTGTGGCCATGGGCACTGCACTGACCCCACTACTGGGTTTGGCTGCCACGGGCACCGAGAGAAATTAAACTGTCCTTGGAAACACTGGGGGGGACTGGGACATACTGGGGAACACTGGGAGCGCTGTGGGAGACACTGGAACATCCTGGGAGTGACACTGGGGAGGACTGGGACATACTGGGGAACACTGGGAGCGCTGTGGGACACACTGGGATATACTGGGGACACTGGGAACATTGGGGGGAAGACTGGGAGACACTGGGGCATCCTGTGGATGACATTGGGTGGGAACTGCAAGGGTCTGGGAATGTAAACTCAGGTGTATTGGGAGGGACTGGGCTGTACTGGGAGGGACTGGGGAGGAACTGGGGATGAACTGGGCTGTCCTGGGCGGGATTGCAGGGGCACTGGGGTTGTACTGGGGTAGTACTGGGGATGAACTGAGCTGTACTTGGGATGAACTGCGCTGTACTGGGAGGGACTGGAGAGGTTGAATGGGCTGCTCCCGCCTCCACCGCATCCCATTTGCCGAGGCTTCCGCCCATCAGCACCCACAGCCAATCAGCGCCTGGAAAGGGGCCTCGAAGGCGGTCCTCAGCTGGGCGCCATCTTTCTTTTTTGCCTACACTCCCGTCATGCCCCGCGGGCCGATTGAGCCCCATTGGAGCCGGGACTACAACGCCCGTCATGCCCCGCGCCCCACAGAACCCCGGGATCCGCCCCGTCTTTGTCCCTTAAGTGTCCCCCAGACCCTCCAGGATCCCTCAGTGCCCCCTCAGCGCCCATTCAGGACCCCCCAGAAGCGTCCCCGGACCCCCTGAGTGCTCCCAAGCCCACAGATGTCCGGTACAGCCACTTCTGGGAATTCATCTCCTCTCCTCCCCCGCGGCCCCAGAGCCCCTCAGAATAGTCCCGCGCCTAAAACTCCTGATGTCCCCCGCGCCCTAAAGAGTTCGGTTAGAACTCCCCGAACTCCCCGAAATTTCTCTCGAACCGTTTACGTTACCACGAAGATCTGTAGTTGCAGCTCGGACGCAGAAGTGTCCCCGAAGAGCCTTCCCAGACCTCTAAACAATGCGTTGGAGCCACTTCCGGGACTACAGCTCCCATCAACCTCCGCGGCGCAGTTCCAGCGCTCTTCAAGCCGGGACTTCATCTCCCGTCACGCCCCGCGCTTCCACCGAGAGCCATTGCAGCTGCGCCTCGAACTCCCGTGATGCTCCCCGGCCTTGTTAAACCGTATCAGACCCGCGCCTACAACTCCCATCACCCCCCGCGCCCCAGAGAGCCCCATCAGAGCCCCCAAAGTGCTGCCCCGGATCCCGAACTGTCCCTCGGAATCCCTGAGTGCCCCTCCAAGTGCCCACCCGGCTCCCCCAAGGGTCCTCCAGACCCTCAAGCTTTCTCTGAATTCCCTCCCCAGACCAGAACTGCCCCAAATGTTCTTCAGAAATGTCTCCCTTGACCCCAAAGTGGCCCCTTTTATCCTGTCTGTGGAAATGATAAAAAAGATGACAAAAAGATTTAAAATGGGACTAATTAGCATAAAGAAGGAGAAATCAATAGCCACACTGGTCAATGAATCAATGAAGGGAATTGTGTTCCTTAGAACCAATGACCAATAAATTTTTTGCTTGCTAAAAAGGTATGGATTTTTAATGTAAACATTCAAATTTGGTAATACAAATATAAATAATTCTTTTATAAATAAGAAAAATAATTATAATTTTAATAATTCAGTAAATTTTACTTTTAAAGGGAAATGCATAATTATGTTTTGGGACGTCAGTCTGTAAGAGATGGTCCAAAGATCCTTCATCTGCTTCACAACTGCTGTCAAGGACGGAGCTTGAAGCCCTCCCCGAGGACTGAGACTGAGACCCTTCAAATTCTAACCCAGGGGTGCTGGCCTGACTGGAGCGGGATGTCTGCCATGGGAAGCTGATGTTTCCCATAGGAACCAGTCCTGAAACAACGGGCCCCGCTCACTGCTGGCACCAGTTTGTGCTGTTCAGAACTGGGCTGTCTGTACCTGTTCTCAATGGGTTTATTCTCCACTGTTCCCTCCATGTGCCATCCTGCTCCCCTCCCGGTGGTAGATTATAAAAGAGCCCTGAGTTAACCAAAGACTTTGAGATTCTCCCTGACGTGACAAGACAGATCTATTGGCTGGACCACGAGGATTTCATCTCTCTCTTGGCAGCTATTCCCCCCCTCCTTTTCTCTGTCTCTCTCTCCTTTATCTGCTTTCCAATCCTTGTGTTGCATCTGCTGTGGGCACTCAATGAAAGGTGCATTTGTTTTGGTTAATACTGAAGGTCCCCTGCTGTGTGTCTTTGCGCTCTGAGATCAGTAAAACGAACCATCGTGACCCCCCTTGTGCCAGGGGATGGTGACACGGCCTGATGGGGTTGCTGCCCACAGCATGTGAACGTGATCTTGGTGGTGACTACACTGGCTCATCTGCTCTTGCTTTCTGGTCTGCCTATCCCAGAATTACCTATGCCACCTGCTTTTCTTATATTGTGGTTCTCTGTGGTTCCTTCAATAGTCAGCCCTTCTTAGGTTCACTCTTGGAATAGGGGATCATCACCTCCCCATCATATCAAGTGCAGTGGAATGCACTTGAATGCATTTTGCATGCATTCAAAGTACGGTCCCTGTTTTTGATTTACTGTGGAATCTCAGTTTGTATTTTCTACCTCTGTCGAGGCTGGGATTGAAGGTGCTTGAGATGATATTTTGCGTTCAGATTCAGGTTGTTTTTGTTTCTTATCAGTGACACAGCCTCACAACCATGAGTTTGCAGCCTTTCATCTAAGGCACAAAATGGCTCAGTATCTCTTGTTACAAGGCCTGGATGGTACCAAGGAGACCGTGGTGACACCATGGAAACTCATGGAACCGTGGGCATTGTGACACAGCAGGGCTTCATGGAACCAAGGAGTCAATTGGGACTCTACAAAACCTCATGGAATCAAGGTCCCATTGTGACACTGAAGAACTTCAGGGACCCAAGAGTCTCTTGTGACACAGGGGGTACTCGTGAAACCATGGAGACCATTTTGAACCTTCAAGGCCTGATGGAACCAAAGGGTCATTCTGGCACTTCTGAGCCCTGGAACCAAAGGTACCACAGTGACACAGTGGGGCTCTGTGGAACCAAGGGGCCGTGGTGACATTGTGGAGTGTCATTGAACCAACTGTCCATGGTGATACTGCAGGGCCTGATGGAATCATGGGCACCATTGTGACACTGCAGGGCGTCATGGAAGCAAGGGGCCATTGTCACACGATGGGGCCTCTTGGGATCCAAGGGCAGTTGTGATACCATGGAAATTATGGCAGCTGTGGCACCATGAAACCAAGGAGACCATTGTGATCCTACAGGACCCCATGGAACTAAGGATTCATGGAACAGTGCAGGACACATGGAACCGAGGGGCCATAGGGAAGCTGTGGAACCAAAAGAGCCCATTGTGACACTGTGGGCCCCCATGGATCCAAAGGTCCATTTTGACATTGCAGGGGCTCATTGAATTAGATGAGATTTATAGTCCTTGCAATCAAAAGGTGGACCCACATCTGGAGAGCAGGACCTTACCATCTGGGAAACTTCTTCCTTCTTTTGGAAACCGAACCACCACCATCTGGGGATACTCCTTTCTGGGAAACATCCTGAGAAAAACTAAATCACAATAGTGTATAGAGTTGTGAGGTAAAAATTGGGAATAGAAACTGCTGCTGAGTAAAAATTGGGACTAGAAACTGCTGAGAAAGCTGATGAGTACCCCTATAAATACCTGTAAGCCTCAACTATGGGTGTGCATTTGGAGGGAAAACTTCCCCCACTGTACCCAGCGCTGTATTGCTCATGCTTTACCATATTAATTAATAAATTGATTGCTGCTTGAATATTGGGCTATTCAAGTTTCTCATTTATAACACAGTGCTCAGTGGATGCTCGAGGGGTCTCTGTACCTCATGCCCTGGGAATGCTTGGGAGGGGCTGGGGGGGGTTGTCCCTGTCCCTGTCACTCCAGGCCATTCCCCAGGGGTGTCCCTGTCCCTGTCACCCC
This sequence comes from Agelaius phoeniceus, assembly GCF_051311805.1. Classification (NCBI taxonomy): domain Eukaryota; kingdom Metazoa; phylum Chordata; class Aves; order Passeriformes; family Icteridae; genus Agelaius; species Agelaius phoeniceus. The sequence goes on along the minus strand of NW_027509867.1, from coordinate 5,956,433 downwards.
AGGCCATTCCCCAGGGGTGTCCCTGTCCCTGTCACCCCAGGCCATTCCCCAGGGGTCTCCATCATTCTCACCCCAGGGAATGCCTGGGGGGTCTCCCTCCCTCTCTCCCCTGTGCCAGGGGGTGCTCGGGGCAGTCTCTGTCCCTCTCAGCCCAGGGGATGCTCGGGGCTCTCTGTCCCCTGGCCCTGGGGGATGCTCGGGGGGTCTCCATCCCTCTGGCCTCAGGCAATGCCTGTGCAGGGCTGGGCACCAGGGGCTCTGTGTCCCTCTCACCGCTGAGGCTGCTCGGGGCTGGGGGGGCTCTGCCACCTTCTCACCCCTGGGGAGGCCGGGGGGGTCTCTGTCCCTCTCAGCCCTGCTGGGACCCCACCCAAACATCATCGGGGTCACAGGGACAGAGACACCCCCAAAGCCCCAGAAGGGCTGAGCCTGGGATTTGGTTTGGGGCTGAGGATTTAGGAAGGGGCTGGAATTGGGGCTGGGCTTGGAGTTGGGGCTGAGATTTGGATTAGAGCTGGGATTGGGGTTAAGGCTAGACATGGGATTGGCTTTAGGGCTGGGGTTGGGATTGGGTCTGGGGCTAGACAAGTCTGGGACTGGGATGGGATTTAATACAGAACTGTGAGTGTGTCTGAACATGGAGTGAGATTGAGACCAGGATCAGGGTCAGGTTTGGGACTGAGCTCACCCAGAGCAGGACAGGGGGGATGTCACTGCAGGATGTCCCTGGCTTTGTCCCAGCCCTCCTCAGGCACCTCCAAACATGGGGGGCAGCTGGGTGCCCCAAGATCCAGGTGCTCCCACGCTGCCCCTCAATACCAGATGAGCATTCCCTGAGGGCAGCCCTGACTGTGACCCTTGGGGCTCTGGGATCAGCCCTCACATCCCTGTGGGAGCAGCTGCAGACAGGATGAGAGATTCCCCCCTCTCTTTCCTGTGGGAGGATGAAGCCTGGCTGCCCTTTTTCTTCTTGTGCCTCCTCCTCTCCTCAGCTGAGGATGTCAAACTCCCCAGGAGCAGGAAAATCCCCATTCCCTGTTTGCTTGTGGCTGCAGCCTGGAACATCCACCCAGAATGAAAAACTTTCTGACAGCCCTGCTGAATGACACTGGGAGGAGGTTTCTGAGAAGGGGAAGAAATTGTATTTTGATAGGAAATAAAAGGTGCAAAATTATTTCTTTCTCTCATATTCCTTTCAGTCAGTTCTGGTCTGTTTTCAGAGTGCCACCTTCTCATCTGATTGTGTTTGTGTCCCCCTTTCTCTCCTGCCTCTCTTTGCCTGCTCTGTTTCTCTCTCAGTGTCTCCCTTGACCCAGGGCAGCTCCCACCAAAGACCCTGCCCTGATTTAAATCCCAGTCCAGGAGCTACAACAACCATGGGTGAAGTTATGAAGGCTGGCAGTGAAATGTCACTGTAGGATCTTGCTCCACTTGGCTTTTGGCTCCTTCTTAAGAGCTTTTCCTTCCAGGGCAGGAACATCTTTTGCTGGCTGGGAACTGGAATTCCAGCCCCTGGCAGTGTGTGCCATGGATCCCAGAGGGGCATTCCCGAGGCTGCCAGGGTGCTGCTCCTGCCGTGCCTCCCAAGGAGCTGTGCAGGGCCAGGGGACAAGGTCCAGCAGCTCTGTGGGCTCCCAGAGCACACAGCAAAGGTGGCTTTGATGGACATTTCCCAGCACCTTCCCCGCTGGAAGCAGAGGGAGGGAGGAAATGGAAGCGAGTCCCCGACAAAATCTTGGAAGGATTGGGCTGGGAAGGGACCCTGCCCATGGGTTACGATTTCGCGAGGGAGAGACGCCTCTGCCCCAGGGAAGGTGCGAATGAGAGCGTGGGAACGCAACCTGTGGATCTGCTCGAACTTGGATTGAACTGAACAAGAAATGGGGAGGAGAGAGGGAGAGAAAGAAATCGGGAAGAGATCTCAGAGAGAGAAAGAAATAGGAAAGAGTTCTCAGAGGGGGAGAAAGAAAGAGGAAAAGGCTCCGGCCCGGACTCCGCAGCTGCCGGGGACACCGCAGGGCGCAGCGCCTTTCACAATTCCAGCCAATCAGAGGAGGCGCTGAACAATTTCCAGCCAACCAGTGCTTTTCTCGCCGATGACTCACCGGTTGCCAGGCGGACCCGCAGAGCCCAGCGGCCCCGGAGCGGAGTTTGGGGCTCGGGCCGGGGGCACGGATCCGCCCCGGGGGGGTCCCCGAGCCCCCTGCCCACCCCTGGGGCCGATCGGGGGCTCCCCCACCCAGCAGCCGGGGCTGCGGGGCCGCGGGGCAGAGGGGTGGGAAAGGGGGGTCCGGGCTGGCAGCGGAGGAAATGCGGGAGGAAGAGGAGGGAGAGGAGGAGCAGGAGCGGGAGCGGGAGAATCCCGGCGCTCGCAGCGCCCGCACGCTGAGCCTGCAGCAGCCCCTGCCCCGGGAGCATCGCCCCCAGCCCCGAGCCGCAGGTGAGGGCGAGGCCGAGCTCGCCCCGGCTCCAGCCAGGGGTGTCCGGGAGGATTTTTTTGGAGCGTGTTCGGAGCCGGCAGATCCCGGACTCGAGCCCCGGGTATCTCCGGGCTCCCTAAGAGGAGCTTTTTCGGGGGCAGAGGAGCCGCGATCGCCCCTTGGGAGGGTCCCGGGGGGTCCACGTGGGGATGGCCCGGTACCGACGGGGCGGGACATTGGTTTTGGGGATCCCCGTGAGAGCCGGGGCTGTGGAACGGGGGACCCCCGGGGCGGGGAGAGGGGAAGGGGCGATACCGGAGCGGGGGCACCCCCGGCAGCCCGGAGATGAGGCGGGGACGGGACCCCCTGACCCTGACAGGGGCGCGTCCTGGGGCGACTTCATGATGCTCGTGCCCCATCGGTCCGTTTAGCCCAGAAATGAGTTCTGCACCTTTAAGGCTTGTTCTGAGAGCCAAGGGGAGGAGGAAGAAGCTGCAGTTTGTTTTCAGACACTGCACTCACTCCTCCACATTCCAGCTCCTGGATGGACAGAGGGCGGGACAGAGCTCTCCTTTGCTTTTAGTTAGTTTTTAGCTCTCTGAGGCAGAGAAGTTCCCTGGACTGTGGTTTTTCTTTTTCTTTGGAGCGGTTTAAACCTGCTCTGGACTGAACAACCAGAACACCACCGGCAGCTCCTGCCTGTGGCCCACCGGGCTGAGCCTGGGCCCTGGCATTTCCAGCACTGCAGAGACTGATAAGAGACTGATAAGAGACTGATAAGAGACTGAGTGAGCTGAGCTACAGCCCAAGGAGGAACATTCCGAGTTCATCATCTCTTTTGGAGAAGCAAGAAGTCTTATTGTTTAATATTGTTCATTTGTTGTGCTGGTGAATGCTTTGCCTGCTAAATAAACAGATTTTTTTTTGCTTTTCTCCGAGGAAATCTTTTCTCGATCCGGCTGCGGTAGGGGCTGCTTGTATTTGCTTTGTAGAGGAAAATCTTTTGGAAATTTTCTCCCAAATTTGCCATAAACCAGGACGGGGTGTTGGGAAGAGGGGGGAGCCCCAAGTGGCTGGTCTGGGGTGAGGTTGGAGAAGGGGACCCCAAACCCCCCAACATCCCTAAGTAGGACCCTGGAGAGGGGGGATCCCAATGACCCCTGAGGATCCCCAGCAGCCCTGAGATGGGGGACCACCAGAACCCCAGAGGGATGAGACTGGACATGGGATACTCCTCGTGGCTTTTTTTTTATTCAGTCTTGATTTTTGGAGGATTTTATGGATACCAGATGACTCCTAGAGATGGACTTGTGTGGGCGGAATCCCCAACCAAAGGCATTCACACCTTGTTTTTCCCCAAACCAGGATTTTCCCCAAACCATCCCACAGTGACATCCCCTCTGTCCTGCTCTGGGTGAGCTCAGTCCCAAACCTGACCCTGATCCTGGTCTCAATCTCACTCCATGTTCAGACACACTCACAGTTCTGTATTTAATCTCTTCCCAGTGCCAGACTCATCTAGCCCCAGACCCAATCCCAACCCCAGCCCTAAAGCCAATCCCATGTCTAGCCTTAACCCCAATCCCAGCTCTAATCCAAATCTCAGCCCCAACTCTAATCCCAGCCCCAATTCCAGCCCCTTCCTAAATCCTCAGCCCCAAACCAAATCCCAGGTTCAGCCCTTCTGGGGCTTTGGGGGTGTCTCTGTCCCTGTGGCCCCGATGATGTTTGGGTGGGGTCCCAGCAGGGCTGAGAGGGACAGAGACCCCCCCGGCCTCGCCAGGGGTGAGAAGGTGGCAGAGCCCCCCCAGCCCCGAGCAGCCTCAGCGGTGAGAGGGACACAGAGCCCCTGGTGCCCAGCCCTGCACAGGCATTGCCTGAGGCCAGAGGGATGGAGACCCCCCGAGCATCCCCCAGGGCCAGGGGACAGAGAGCCCCGAGCATCCCCTGGGCTGAGAGGGACAGAGACTGCCCCGAGCACCCCCTGGCACAGGGGAGAGAGGGAGGGAGACCCTCCAGGCATTCCCTGGGGTGAGAATGATGGAGACCCCTGGGGAATGGCCTGGGGTGACAGGGACAGGGACACCCCTGGGGAATGGCCTGGGGTGACAGGGACAGGGACAGCCCTCCTAAGCCCCTCCCAAGCATCCCCCAGTGTGAGAGGGTCAGTGACCCCTTGACCATCCCCAGGGCACTGGACAAAGTAAAGTTGTTTCTTGACAAAAATCAAACTTAAGCCTACAGAAAATGCCTTGAATTTGCTCTTCCCACAAGTCACTTGTGGTGAAAACACAAACAAATCCCAAAATTCAGTAAACTCACAGTAGAAGCAATTTTGTGGCAATTCCAAAATCCATTGGTCCTGCACAGCTCCAGCTCTGCTGCTGCCACATTCTGATAAAAGAAAAGTGGAAATTCGGCCCAATACATTGAGATACCTCTTTTATGAAAAGATTAGGAAAAGGAAGGGAAATCTCTGTGTAGATGTCACAAAGGTGACAGGGAAAGAGAAAAAAATTATTCTTAGATTTGGCAAAGCCCCCGGCCTGTGAAAGAGAAAAGGGGTGACAGCCACAGAGTGACAGGGACAGAGACCTCCCCTGGGGCAGGGCAAGTGTGACATTGTCCCCTGTGTGTGTGTGGCCTTCCCAGGGTGGGGGTTTTACACCTGAGCCAGTTTGGGTAAGGGGGGTGGTGTTCACCCCCTGAGCAGGGATTCCCCCACTGTTTCAGGCTGCAATGTAAGATGGAACCAAATGCATGTTTTCAATGCCCATCTTCATCAACTGCTAGAAACAGGTGGGGCAGTGTTCTTGATCTCTTCCATGACTCAGCCCTGATAACGCCCTCCAGGGGAGATATCTTCTGGGAGTGGGCCATTGAGTGTCACTGCAGGACTGATCAAATTCCATCCTCCCATTGTGGGATGCTCCGCCCAGGGGGAGGATCCAAGCATTCCTACCTGCATATAAGGTGAGCCTTGCAACACCAGGAGCAGCTTGCCTACTGGATTCCCAGAGGACAAGAGCTCCAGAACCACCACTGGACCTTCAGAGGAAGACCAGACCCTTCTACAGGATCACTGCTTGGACAGAATCACGTTCATCTCTCCAACAGGACTGCAGCCACCATTTAATGGGACTGCAGCCACCACCCTGAGCAGCAACAGGGTGTCAGGTTATATCCTGACTCTGTCAGTTTAAGGCAGTGTTTCTGTAGCATTGCCTTGATCTTCTTTTCTTATGAAATTGTAATTCTGGTTTAGACTCTCCCCCAGGTTTGCCTTGAAACCAGTAAAAAATTCAATGCGCTCATCCCTTGCTTTCCTCCCAGAACAGGATTTCACATCCCCAAACCTTTGCCAGATGGAGGAGGAGGCTGCAAGGAAGAGGAAGGAGCCCCGGGACATTCAGGCAGGTGAGGAGGAAGTCAGTGCCCCTTTCCCCCTCTCTCCTGCTCCATCTCCCAGCCCAGCACAGCCCCCGGCTGCAGGACAACCCTGCTGCCAACCCCGTCCTGCTGGGGATGCACTGGGGGGATCTCCTTCCCCTTCCCTCTGGCACGGAGGCAAATCCCATCCTCTCCTTGGCCTTCCTCTCCCCAGGAAGGAGCTGAGCATGGAGACCAGAGAGGAGAAATCCCCAGGGCAGGACCTCATGGATGAGGCCATTTTGAGTGACTCCAGGACACAGGAATCCAATGGGGAGGAAAATCCCCAGAGATCCCACAGGAGGAGGGGCTCCAAACCCAGCCCAGTGTGCTCTGAGGAGGAAAGACCCACCCTGAGCCAGGAAGGTGGACAGAGCTTCAGCCAGAGCTCAGAGCTGGTGGTCCATGGGCAGCTTCATGATGGGGAGAAGCCCCACAAGTGCTTGGAGTGTGGGAAGAGCTTCAGGAAGAGCAGCACCCTGATCAGCCACCAGATGATCCACACTGGGGAATGGCCCTACGAGTGTGGGGAGTGTGGGAAGGGCTTCAGCTGCAGCTCTGCCCTCATCATCCACCAACGCATCCACACTGGGGAGAGGCCCTACGAGTGTCCCCAGTGTCAGAAGAGGTTTCACACCAGCTCCAGTCTCCTCCAGCACCAGCAGATTCACACTGAGGAGAGGCCCTTCCACTGCCCTGACTGTGGGAAGGGCTTCAAGCGCAACTCCACCCTCATCACCCACCAGCGCATCCACGCTGGGGAGAGGGAGAGGCCCTACGAGTGTCCCCAGTGTCAGAAGAGGTTTTACACCAGCTCTGATCTCCTCCTGCATGAGCGGATTCACACAGATGAGAGGCCCTTCCGCTGCCCTGACTGTGGGATGGGCTTCAAGCGCAACTCCCACCTCATCAGGCACCAGCGGATCCACACCGGGGAGAAGCCCTATGAGTGTGGGGAATGTGGGATGAGCTTCAGCCAGAACTCTAACCTGATCTCCCACCACAAGACCCACACCAGGGAACGGCCCTATGAGTGTGGGGAATGTGGGAAGAGCTTTAGGCAGAAGTCTCTCTTGATCTGCCACCAGAGGATCCACACTGGGGAAAGGCCATACAACTGCGGGGAATGTGGGATGACCTTTAGTAGGAAGACCCAAATGAACATCCACCAAATGATCCACACAGGGGAGAGGCCCTACCAGTGCCCCGAGTGTGGGAAGAGGTTTCAAACCAGCTCTCAGCTCCTCCAGCACCAGCGCATTCACACGGATGAGAGGCCCTTCCTCTGCCCTGACTGCGGGAAGGGCTTCAAGCACAACTCCACCCTCGTCACCCACCGGCGCATCCACACTGGGGAGAGGCCCTACGAGTGTCCCCAGTGTGGGAAGAGCTTCACCAGCAGCTCTCACTTGAGCAGACACCAACGGAGGCACCAGTAAAAGAAGCCCTGCACATGCCCCAACTGCAGGAAGAGTTTAATGCACTGCTCCAGCTTTATCCCCCATTGGAGACCCCACGTTGGTCAGAGTCCTGGCGATCCATGTTCCCTGTGATCCATGCTGGGAAGACGCCTGTCCCTTTTCCTGCCCCTGCCAATGACATGATGTGGGGTTGGAGAACATGAGGGTCTGGCCATGGCCCTGTCATTACATTCACTCCCACCTCAGTTCATTGCCAGGGGCAGGAAAGGGACTCTCTCTCTCTCTCTCCCTGAGGAGAAGGGTGTCCTTTCCAGACAGGAGGAAATACATTGCCAGGAAGACCTAGTTGTTGATGTTGTAGTTTTCTCTGTAAATAGTTTTACTTATCCCTTCTGTTATCAATATTGTTTCTGTTTCTGTTTGTTCTTTATCTCGTTGCTGTTCCCAATAAATTGTTCTTATCCCAGCCTGGGATCTTTGCCTTTTTTGCTTTCCATGGGAGGCAGGAGGGCAGCGAGGGCAGCGCGGTTTTAGCAGGAGCAGGAAATTGGGGAATCCCATTGCTGAAGCCCGGCCCCTGGAAACCGAGCATCCCAGCTGGTGCCAGCCCTGGTGTCCATGGCAACCACGCCTGGCATGGGGTCTCCATGGAGCTGCCAAGGGACTGAGCATAGCAACAGGGGGCTGGTGATGGTTACCTGCTAAGGATCAGATTTGTCACAGGCCCTCAGAAGGGTTCCATGGGGACTTTCCAAGAATCTCCAGGCTGTTCCAAAGCTGGAATGTCACAGGCAGAGACAGGGGCTCCATGGAGACCTCCGAGGGGTTTCTAGGATGGTAAAGAGCCCTGTGGTCAGAGGCAGTCACAGCCATTCCATGGTGACATCCCAGGAGTCCCCAGGCTGCCAAAGAGCTGGGATGTCCCAGACACTCACATGGGTTCCTGTCATGGGCACAGTGGGAGCTTCAGGCAACATTTATTAGAGAAGCTCCTGTTGGGTCACGAGGTGCAGAAACGATCCCCAATGCTCCCCATAGATCCCCAAATGTCACTGTTGTATCAGTGTTCCGTGGTTTCTTTCCAATGGAAAACAAGCATCCTTATCCTCCAGGTGTCCATGTCTGAAATTGGGATTCCACCTCCAAAATTCTGGATATCCAAGGGTTGCTCCCAGGCACAATCTGCCAGTACCATCAAGCCTGGCTGGCCTTGGCCTCTGGTGGCTGCCCCTGCAACACTGGGGCTGGGTTCTTTCCTTCCCATGGAGATCACTGGGACACTGTGGGGACCTCATGGAACCATGGGGATCATTGTGGCACCACTGGAGCCCATGGAACCAAGGGGCCGTGGTGACACCACGGGGCTTCATGGAACCCAGAGACCATTATGGCTCTGTGGGGCCTGATGGAACCATGGAGACCATTGGGACCCTTCAGGGCCTGGTGTCACCAAGGGGGCATTATGACACCTCAGGGCCTCAGGGAAGCAAAGGACCATTGGGACACTGTGGGGCCCCATGGAACCGAGGGAACATGGAACAGGCCTGGCTGGCTTGGCCTCCCAGGGGCCACCTGAAAGGTCTGGCTGATGTTGCAATGTCAAGGAATGCCTCTCATCAGCTCCTGGAACACTGGGGCTCTGTGCTTTCCTTGCTATAGAAAAGAACTGTCCCTCTTTTTAAATGTCCATTGCCAAAATTGGTATTCTCTCTAAAAATTTTCCTATATGCAAGGGTTTCTCTCAGAAAAAAACCTGCCACTTCTGGCTGGCCTTGTCCTCTGGTGGTCACTCTCTTCTGCCTGGCAAACACTGGGGCTCTGTTCCTTCCTTCCTACGGAAAAGAACCAACCTTCATGTCCATGGTCCATGGCCAAAATTAGAATTTGGCTTCCCAAATTCCATATATCCAAAGATTGCTCCCAGACAAAAGTAGTAAGGACAGACAGGTCAGGCTGGCCATGTCTGCTTGTGATTTTCTTAGACTCTGAGTTGAATGCTTTCAGTTGAAAAAACCTTGGAAAGGGGCCAGAGATCTCCCAAGAAGGGTTTTTGAGGACTTGGGCACATGACTACTACATATGGACAAAGGAGCTCTTGGCTCTGTGCTTTTTTGAGGGTTTGGCATCATGGAAGTGATGTTCTAAGAGAAGTTGCTAGCAGTTTCCTCCATGTCTGACTAAAAAAACAATCAGTAATTAACTTTGAGAGCTGACAATCTGTTAAACCACTAAGGAAACTGTACACGGCTCTGTGAAGACACATGTTAAAGATGGGAAAGCCTGGGAGGGTCTCTTTCCCTTCTGGCTGGCACAGAGGTAACAAGGCTGACCCGGCCCCGTCTCAGCCAGGCCGGGCCGGGCGGCTCCTGCCGTGGGGCCGGGCCCCTTCCCAGGGACCCCGCCAGGCCCCATCGGCTGCCGGGCAGGGCAGGGGAGGCCGCAGGGCCGAGGCCGGGCCGGGCCATGGCTGCAGTTGGGAACATCTGGGCCCTGCTGAGCCCTGCCCCGCCGCCAGCCCGGGCCCAGCCAGGATCCGCCGGGCCCCAGGAGCAGCCCCGGGCCGGGCCGGCTCGGCCAAGATTCTGCCACCCTTGGGCTTCAGCCGCAAGCCCCGGGCAGGGGCAGGAGAAGCCATCGGCCCCCGGCCGTGCTGCTGCTGTGCTCTGGCCTGGCTGCTGAGATCCTGGCCCTGCCCCAGCGCGGCCCATCCTGACACAGCCCCAGCGCAGCCGCTGCAGAAACCTCCATCGTAAAACAGCTCTGGCCGCAAGCACTGAGCCCGGCCGGGGGCACGGAACCATCTGCAGGCCCCGGGTGAGATATGAACTCTTTCAGTGCTTCCATCCTCCCTCCAGTGAGAGAAAAGGACAAAGTGCAGGCACACAGAGGAGCAACATGAAGACTCCGAGGTCACTGAATAGGAAGCTGAGTCCCAGATGGGAGGGATGAGGAGATGCCTTGATCTTGGGGCTGAAATCCTCTTGTAAAGCTATGGAGAAGGATGGAATTAATATATCAGACTCTCTTTTCTCCTATAACTATTTGAAAATATGGGGAGATGACTTGTTCAGCAAAAACCTCCATGCTAAAGTCGGCAAATGTTGAAGTAGCTGTGATCCTATGAGAAGTTCAAACAGAGAAAGAGAGAAGATCGGTGAGATCCTGTGCCCTCAGGGAGTGAAGAAGAAGATCTCTGTTGTCAGAGATGAAGATGATTTCAGAAATAGATGAAGAGAATCTTTGCTCTTGAACAGCTCATCTTTAAACTCATACCCCATTAGTTGACATGGCCCATAAAAACAGCTGTGGGAAAAGCTATGAAAAATGGAAGGGACTTCACAATTGCAGATTTCCTGGGCAGCTGCTATTTGTGGGAATTGAGAGCCACGAGTGAACTGTTTTCTTATGGAGAAGTCTCCATAGCATGAAAGAGAGACTCCTCTCCCTAAGTGAACTGAAGAAAGACTGTTCTAGATGGTGTAAACTGACTGAAACTTTCAGGTTTTGTCTCCTTGCATTGTCAGTAAGAAAGAAAAGGCTGTAGGGAGAGGAGAAGTGTTCAGATCCTTATTACCCTTTCTTCTATTTACTGGTAATAAACTTTTCCATATACTCTTTTAAAATTTTGAGACTACTTTGCCTTTCTCCTAATCCTATCTCACAGCAGGAAATGAGTAAATATATTCCAGGGAGTGCAATGGTAATTAGCCAACACTGATCCCACTGCACTAATAGATGCATTGGCTGAGAAATCTCAAATTAGCAAACCAAAAATTACTCCAGATACATTCCTGATAAACTGCATTAGAGCAGAGGGAAATCAAGGCAGAGCCATGGTTTGTCAGGACTTGCTGCATCCTAATGAGCCCTGTGGTGCATTTGGAGCTGAGCCCTTGAACCTCAGGGCCTGAGAGGAGATTGCACAAACCTTTCCAGGAGTCAAAGTCAGAAGAAAACCCCAAAGTGTCTCAAAGCTTGAATGGGTCCCACTGTGGTCCATCCCCAACACAGGCTCCTCATGGACTCCTTGGAGGTGACAACTGGAGGCCAAGATTGACCAAAAACCTCTCAGAGTCTCAGTATGGAAAGGAAATTCCAAACTACCTTAAAAATTTGAGAAGCTCAAAGCCTTACTGAGCACCTCTGAGTGTCAGTACAAAGCTCTCAAGGGACTCATTAAAGCAGATAATTGGGGCCATGATTGCACAAACCTCTCACAGAGTCTGCATCAAAAGGGAAACACCAAGTACCTTAAAATAACTGGAGTACCCTGAAGTATTAATGAGCCCCACTGAGTGTTGTTACTGACAAAGCCTCTCCAGGGACTAATTACAGCAGATAATTGGAGCCTGTAAATGCACAATCTTTCTCATAGAGTCTGTATCAAAAGGGAAAGGGGAAGTAGCTTAAAAAACTTAAGTACCCTGAAGTATTAATGAGTCCCAATCAATGCTGCAACAGGCAGAGAATCCCCAGGGACTAATTACAGCAGATAATTGGAGGCCATGATGGCACAAACCTCTCAGAGACTCCAAGGCAAAAGCCAAACCCAAAGTCCTTTGAAAAACCTGCAGTCCCTGCAGGGAGCTTGAAGGAGCCCCCAGGGCCATTGCTGAGCAAGGCTCCCCAGGGACTCCTTGCAGCAGATCCTTGAGGCCACTGGGATGTGGGCTAGGGGGGGATGCTGAGGGCAGCACAAGGGGCTGACAGTGCCCAGCCTGGCTGGGGCTGGGCCAGGAGGCCCCAGGGCCTCAGCACAAGGTGTCTCCTCCCAGCCCTTGCTGGCACAGACCCTGCTGTGCCCCAGGGCACCAAGACTTGGCTTCTCTTTGTCCCCACCTGTCATCACTGCCTGCAGTTCTCTGCTCTGCCTGGGGCCTGGGGACACTTGCTCAGTCGTGTCCCTCACTGGGACCCATTAAAAGTCCAAGAAAGTTTGGAGTTGGATTCTGCCTTGGAGTTCTGGAGAGGTTTCTTCAGCTGCCTCTCAGGGACTGATGTTCAGAGCCTGAGCACAAAGCCCCAGAGGCTGATTAAAGTCCTTGTGCTGTGTCTGTGCTGCTGAGCTGGGCTGGGCTCCTGGCACAGAGGCAGCTCCTGCTCACCAAGAAGAGCTTCAAAAGCACATTTCTCTGGATGAGCAGCTCTTGTGCCAGCCCAGCAGGGCTGGGGCACTGCCTGCAGCCAGCCCGGGCACAGCCCAGAGGCACAGAGAGCTTCAATCAGTCAGGGCTGGGAAGGGGCTGAGAAGTGCCTGGGGCACAATCACTGCCAGCCCTTGGCACAGGAACCTCTGGCTGCAGGACAATGCAGCTGCAGCTCCTGGAGCCATCTCCTGCAGCTGGAACATCTCAATGCCTGCAGAGCCTGTGAGTACATTCTCTGCTTGTCTCTTGTGCAGAGCAGCCAGGGGTGCCCAGGGCTGTCCTGCAGAGCAGGGTCCTGCAGCCCAGGGCGCTGTGCTGGGGCAGGGACTCTGCTGCCTGCCAGGGACAGCTCTCAGCCAGCCCTGGCAGCTGCTCCCAGCACTGGGGGACAAGATCTGGCTGGGAGGAGACAGCTGGTGAGGCTTGGAAGTGTTCTCCTTGTGTGGGGAGGATGCTGCATTGTTCACGACTGCTCCCAGCATGGCATTTAACTGAAGAACATTTCCAAGTAGATTATACAGGGAGCATAGCAAGGGAGGGGCTGCATAAAAGGAAATTCCTGCTTTCAAAATCTACTGTTGTGGGTTGCTGGATGAGAATCTTCATGTATATTTTCATCTCTCAGTTCAGGGAGAAAAAAAATAAAGAAATTTTCTCTGACATCTGTAAAAACCAGGCAGCAACAGCAATCACCACAGGACCCCTTAGAGGCAACATCAGTGTTGCTTTTCCAGCCTCCTCAGGGTTGCTCTGACGTTGCCATCAGAGCCTGCAGAGCCAGAGCTGCCCCTGGGCAGTGCCTGAGCTGGGAGGGCTCTGCAGGGCAGAGCTGAGCCCCCAGGGCTGGGCTGGGCTCTGGCAGCACTGGCAGGGCCCAGCCCTGGGCACAGGGAAGCAGCTGCTGGCAGGGACAGCTCCAGGCAGCAGAGCCCTGGGCAGGCAGTGGGGGAAAGTGTCCCCAGCCTGTGCTGGGATATCTCAAGTCCTCTCCAAACCCAACTATTCCATGATTATTTGTTTACAGATCGTTTTGCCAAGGCACCACAAATGTCGAACAGCAGCTGCATCAGGCACTTCCTGCTGCTGGCATTGGCAGACACGCGGCAGCTGCAGCTCCTGCACTTCTGCCTCTTGCTGGGCATCTCCCTGGCTGCCCTCCTGGGCAACGGCCTCATCATCAGCGCCGTAGCCTGCGGCCACCACCTGCACACGCCCATGTTCTTCTTCCTGCTCAACCTGGCCCTCGCTGACCTGGGCTCCATCTGCACCACTGTCCCCAAAGCCATGCACAATTCCCTCTGGGACACCAGCAACATCTCCTACACTGGATGTGCTGCTCAGCTCTTTTTCTTTGTTTTCTGTGCTACAGCAGAGTATTTCCTCCTGACCGTGATGTGCTATGACCGCTACGTGTCCATCTGCAAACCCCTGCACTACGGGACCCTCCTGGGCAGCAGAGCTTGTGCCCATATGGCAGCAGCTGCCTGGGCCAGTGCCTTTCTTTATTCACTGCTTCACACAGCCAATACATTTTCCCTGCCCCTGTGCCATGGCAATGGCCTGGGCCAGTTCTTCTGTGAAATCCCACAGATCCTTAAGCTCTCCTGCTCCAAATCCCACCTCAGGGAAGTGGGGCTCATTGCTGTTAGTGTCTGTTTGGTACTTGGTTGTTTTGTGTTCATTGTTTTCTCCTATGTGCAGATCTTCAGGGCTGTGCTGAGGATCCCCTCTGAGCAGGGACGGCACAAAGCCTTTTCCACCTGCCTCCCTCACCTGGCTGTGGTCTCCCTGTTCCTCAGCACTGCAATGTTTTCCTACGTGAAGCCTCCCTCCATGTCCTCCCCATCCCTGGATCTGGCCCTGTCAGTTCTGTACTCGGTGGTGCCCCCAGCCCTGAACCCCCTCATCTACAGCCTGAGGAACCAGGAGCTCAAGGCTGCAGTGTGGAGACTGATGACTGGATGCTTTCAGAAACATTAAACTGTTAGCCAGCTTCTGCAAATCACTTGTAATGAAAGTAATCTTAGATCCTTCTTGTTCATTTAATTTTGGAGGTTCTTTTCCTTTGTTTTAGTATTCTCATATTGTCAACAAAGAAATGTCAATCTTTGTGCCATTTCTCCTTTTGTTTCACTCCACCTTCCCTGTGACCATAGACTGTGTCAATAAGGGGTTGTGCTCTTGGTGGCTTTAAATGAGCTAAAGGATCTTTCCCAGCAGAGTTTTCTGCAGAGATGCCCTTTTGTTGCCTTCTCTGGAGCTGCAGCAGCAATGTCTGTGTGCAGAGCTGGGGCAGATCAGTGCTGGCCCAGCAGCTGTGCCCAGCAGCAGCAGCAGCAGCAGCAGCACTTGGTGTTGCCAGTGCTGCTGCCGTGGCCCTGCCCCGCTGCCCTGGTGGCCCTGGTGTTGCTGCAGGGCCTGAGTGCTCTCGGGGCCGGGCACAGCCCTGGGGGTGGCAGTGCTGGGGCTGCAGCAGGGACAGGCCATGGGCACTGCTGGGGCAGCGCTGACGCCTCAGGCCAGGCCCTGGGGGCTGCAGACTCCTTGCCCAGGCTCTCTCAAGAACACGGCCAGGCCAATGCTCAGCACAGAAACCCCCGTCAGCAGCCCCAGGCTGGCCGTGGGCAGGCTGGGGGCAAACAGCATGGCTGGGGCTCTGCAAGGGCCCTGGGGCAGACGGGAAGGAGCAGCAGAGCAGGGGCTGATCCATGCCCAGTGCGCTGCACAGCCCAGGGCAGCGTCCCAGCGTGTCCTCATGCAGCTGCCAACAACATCCCCCCTCTGCAGCCCTGGCCTCTCCCCCAGCTCACACAGGTGCCCCATCCTTGCAGGCACACACACGGCAGCACTGCCTCAGCAGCCCCTGTTTGCATTGCACACAGCAGGGCCAGCACCCCCATGCTGTTGCTGTGGGGACATGAACCTGAGGGAGCACAAATGCCATCAGCCCCTGGGGCCAGCAAGGCCTGCGGGACACCAGGGAAACCACTCAGCTTTGTCCTGGCCTCTGCACTCAGCCAGAAAGTTTGTTCCCATCAGCTGGGAGTTTCCTGTGCAACTGCAGACGCTGTTGCTCAGAGCCAGGGCTGCCTGGCAGCCACCCCCAAACTGCCCTCAGCATTTCCTTTACTTCTCCTTTGCTTCCTTTCCTCTTTCCTAATCCAGATTTCTTCCTCTTGCCCAGCCCTGTTCCCTGCCCTGCAAACAGCCATCCCTGTTTGCCCTTTCCTCTCTGGTCCCACTTCCCATTGCAGTTCCTGACTTGGCCCCATGGGAACGTCCCTTGGGCAGCAGGATCATTCTACAAGTGCTGCAGGAATTGTCTGCAGGCTCCTGCAGTGCCTGCTGCTGCTCCCTTGCCAGAGGCACCCCAGGTCAGGGGGGCACATCTGGGCTGCTGTGTCTGGCTCTGGGGCTCCCTGTTCTGGGCAATGAGGAGGAGCTGCAGAGGCTCTGCAGGACTGACAGGATGGGCTTTGGGGCTACCAGGAGAAGCTGAGGGACCTGGGCTGCTGGAGCTGCTGACGAGGAGGCCCAGGGCTCATCCTGCAACTGCTCCAGGGGTGGTTTCAGAGAATCCAGAATCAGCAAGGCTGGAAAAGACCTTGGAGATCATCAAGTCCAGCCTGTGCCCTGACACTGCCTTGTCTGCCCTGAGCCTCCTCTTCTCCAGGATAAACAACCCCAGCTCCCTCAACCTCTCCTCACAGGACTTGTGCTCCAGACCCCTCCCCAGCCTTGTTGCCCTTCTCTGGACATGCTCCAGCCCCTCCAGGTCCTTCCTAAATTGGGGGGCCCAGAACTGGACACAGCACTCGAGGTGCTGCCCAAGCAGTGCTGAGCACAGGGGAAGGATCCCTGCCCTGCTCCTGCTGGCCACACCATTCCTGATCCAGGCCAGGAGCCATTGGCCTTCTTGCCCACCTGGGCACACTGCTGCCTCATGTCCAGCCTGCTGTCCATCAGGCCCTGCAGGTCCCTTTCTGCCTGGCTGCTCTCCAGCCACTCTGTCCCCAGCCTGTAGTGCTGCAGGGCTTGTTGTGGCCAAAGTGCAGGACCTGGCACTTGGACTTGTTCAACCTCACCTTGTTGGATTTGGGCCCTGGATCCAGCCTTTCCAGGGCCCTGTGCAGAGCCCTCCTGCCCTCCAGCAGATCCACACTCCCAGACACCTTGGTGTCACCAGGGTTCCATGAAGCCCCAGAGTGTCCCAATGGTGTCCATGATTCCATGAGGGCTCCCAGTGTCACAATGTCCCTTTGGTTCCATGGGACCCCTTGGTGTCACAAAGTCCCTTGGATCCTTGGGCCCTGCAGTGTCACAATGGCACTGTGGTCCCCCAAGGCCCTGCAGTGTCACAATGGATCCTTGGTTCCATCAGGTCTGGCAGTGCAGCAATGCTCTCCTTGGTTCCACAGTGTCACAATGGCCTCTTGGTCCCAAGGGCCACCACGATGTCAAACATGTTTCCTTCATTCCAGGAGTCCCTGAGGAGCAGCCCTGGCCCCTTGGTTCCATGGGGCCCTGCAGTGTCACAATGGCCCCATCATGACACCAGGTCCTGCTCTGTCACAATGCTCTGCATGGTTCCACAAGGCCCTGCAGGGTCACAGTGGCCTCTGTGGTTCCACCAGGACCCAGACTGTCACCATGGACTCCTTGCTTCCATCCAGCCCCACAGTGTCACCATGGCCCCTTGGCTCTGTGCTGCCATGTCATACACAGTGTCACCATGGTCCTCTTGCTGCCACCAGGCCCCGCAGTGTCACAATGGCCCCTTGCTTCC
Organism: Agelaius phoeniceus; assembly: GCF_051311805.1. Classification (NCBI taxonomy): domain Eukaryota; kingdom Metazoa; phylum Chordata; class Aves; order Passeriformes; family Icteridae; genus Agelaius; species Agelaius phoeniceus. The sequence goes on along the minus strand of NW_027509867.1, from coordinate 5,939,230 downwards.
CCAGGGCCCTGCAGTGTCACAATCATCAGAGAATCAACCAGGCTGGAGAAGACCTTGGAGAGCATCAAGTCCAACCTGGCACCCAACACCACCTTGTCACCCAGACCATGGCACTGAGTGCCACATCCAGTCTTTCCTGAAACACTTCCAGGGACAGTGACACACTTACCTCTCTGGGCAGCCAGTTCCTGTGACCTAACACTGTGCTGCCCAAACAGTACTGAGCACTGAGGAAGTGCTCCTGCTGGGCACATTGTTCCTGATACTTTTGAGTCCCACGGGTTGCATGAGGGAAATGGTGGGGAGGGAGTGGGGAGAAAAAGTTGTTGATTGTCAAGCAATGAAGGGTCTTGATGTTCATATCTATTCAGACTGCATTAGAAGGTACAGGGGGTCAATATCAATGGGACCAATATCAATTGGTCAGTATCAATTCGTGATACCAAACTATGAACAGGAAAAAAAACCAGGACAACTCAGTTCTCTCTGTTTTTTTTTTTTTTTTCAATATAGCAGAATCACTTTAAATACACTTCCGAAATATGTCTAATTAACCACAGTAGAATTGAAAACTTAGATTATTCCCTGGGGCTGTTCTTTTTTGATTGTTTTGAACAAATGTTCCTGAGCCTTTTTCACTGAATTCCTGAACTGAAGAGCTCAAGAACGAAGATGACTTTGGGATAGTAAAATACATTATCACCTTCCAAGTGGCTGAGGATCCATCCCCATCAGAGCATCAATGAACAGAAATGGGCACAGCTTTGTGGCTGCCCCAGCTTTGGCATGGGCCCTGGGCCTGGAGCAGGAGCAGCTCTTGAGGGCCCCAAGGCCGGGGCTCTTGTGCTGCCCTGGGCAGATGGGATGGCAGCAGGGGCTGCAGAGCTCTCAGCACCTCAGGCCGAGGGGAGCAGGGCAGCCAGGGAGCCTCCTTTGGCCTTGGCCAAGCACCTTCCCCCATGGCTGGGGCTGAGTCCTGAGGCAGCTGCAGCTGCTGCTGTGGCCTTGGCAGGGGCTGAGGCCGTGGGGCCAGTGCCCAGAGCAGCCTGGCCTGAGCAGAGCTGTGGGGCCAGAGCCGGCTGGGCTGGGCTGGGCTCAGAGAGGCCCTTGGTGCTGCCCAGAGCTCAGGGCAGCTGGCAGAGCTTGCAGGGAGCTGGGCTGGGCTCCAAGAGCCTGGCCCAGAAACCATCAGTGTCCATCTCAGCCTGGCTGAGCGTGCAGGGGCAGGACTCAGGCCAGGCCTTGTGGGGCAGGGCCAGCGCCTGTGCAAGGCATTGCAAACAGGCAAGTGGCCCAGAGAGGAGGCTGCTCTGTGCCCTTGGTGGCACGGACAGAGCAGGGAGGGGGCCCAGGACATTTGTCAGCGCCAGCCTCTGTGCCCATGCGTTGGCAGCCCTGGCTGCTGAGTCCAGCTTTGGCCTGGGCTGAGTTTGGCTGTGGCCCAGCTCCATCCTCCTGCGGGGCTCAGGGCCTGTTCCCGGCCATGGCCACCCTTGCTGCCTCTCTGCTGGCCCAGAGGCCAGCAGAGCCCGGGGCAGGGCTGTCTGTGCAGCCCCACAGGTGCCACGGGCTCTGCAGGAGCTGGCAGAGGCTGCCCAGCAGGGAGGCCATGGGGCACAGAGCCCCAAGGCTGCTGTGGGCACCACGGCACAGGGGCCGTTCCCAGCTGCAATGCTCCTGGCCTGGGCTGGGCCTGCACAGGGGCTGGGCCCCCATGGCTGGGCCGGCACAGGGCCACAAAGGGGCCACGCAGCCGCTGCCGGGGCTGACAGCAAGGCCAGGCACACACAAGCAATTGCTGAGCATGGCCTGCGCTGGCCAGGCCTGACTGTGCCAAAGGCAGAGCTCAGCTGCCCTTGGGGGCTGCAGCAACACTCCAGAGCCCAAAGAGCCTCCATGGCTGTGCTGGAGACCAAGGCTGCAGCAGGGAAATGCAGGGCTGCTGCGGGATGGGGAGGCCATTGAATTCCAGCACACACCTCAGCTCTCTGATGGTCCCAGCACCATGCTGGGCCCTGTTTCAGACTGGAGCAGAGCAGATGTTGATGGGACAGGAGCCCTGCGGGGCTCTCAGGGACCTGCAGCCTGCAAGGTGCTCTGCTCTCCCTCAGGTGCTCTTGGAGAGATCCAATCCCAGCTGGGCACCTCAGGGCACAAGTGGCACTGCCTGTTCATGGGCACACAGCTGATGTCTACCTGGAAAGGGGCACAGGTTTTAATGTCTGTTAGTTTCATAATATACAAGCAAATCTTTATTATCTGGGTCACTTGAGTATTTTAAGAAATGGCAAAGTTTTCCCACCAGGAACAGGAATTTCCTGGATCTACTGGATCCTTCTACTGATGGCAAGGGCAGAAATACAGATCTACCCCTCTACCTTTGCCACTGACATTCAGTCTAATATTTAATGACCCCACTTCCTTGAGGTGTTTCCAGCTCTCCTGTTTAAATGGCCGTGTTTAAGGACACATTTTCACTGGATCATCTGGATCTATGTCCTTCCTGCTGCTTTCAGATTTCCTCCTCCGGGTGCTCTCTGGTCATTTGAGCGCCTCTGAGCTGACTGGTTTCATGCTTTGAACTTCAGGGAGTGGCCAAACCTTTCAAGTTAAAAAAAATATGAATTGAGTATCTCACTGTGGTTATACCTATCACAGAATTTCCATTTCTTATGTTTTTGCTTAAAAATTATTCCTGTTCAGAAAGCTGTTGGGGATGATGGATATGTCAGATGCTTCTGGGACATCACAGAGAGCTGAGGGAAGAGCTGTGATGGTTATTAAACTGTTCAAATGTTCAACTTGTGTTTGTTGGCAAGAAACCTTTCTGTGCCTCTGAGTGTCACCAGGCCCTGAGCCCAAAGGACACAAACCTGATGAGTTGTGGTTCCCACTGCAGGGGCTGCACTTGGACCTTGGCTCTGCACAGGAGAGCTCTTCATCCCCTTTCTCTCTTTTCCTCCCTCTGGGCATGGAGGGAGCTCCTGACTTCAGCCTGTGACTCGTGTGTGCAAAGAGCAAATCTGGGCAGAATCGGGGCAGGGAGGGTTTGGGGGGACCTTGGGATCTGTGCTGGGCACAGAAGGTGTTTTCCATTGCTCTGAGACTGTCTGCTGTGCAAAGTGGATTTAATATCCAGCAGAGGAATGACTTTTGCATTTGATGCAGCTGTGCCTTCCCTTGGCTTTGTTGGCTGACAGGAAATGAACATCCCTCTGTGTCTCGGGCAGCTCCTTCTGCAAGGAAAGCAGGTGGGAGTGGGAGCCAAGGAGCTGAAAGCTGCAGGTGCAGCCTGGGCTGGAGGGAGCTCAGATTTGCACAAGGCTGCTCTGAGTGCCAGGGCTTGGATGGGGGAAATGGTGGGCTGGGGGTAGGGACAGAGTCTGATTGATTGTGAGCCATGAAGGGTCTTGATTTTCATATCTATTCAAACTGCATGAGGAGGTACTTGGATTACGTGTCAGTTGGAGATTGCACATATCTATTTATAAACAGGAAAAAATCCTAAACAGGACCTAAAAAATGTTTTCTCACTGTCTTTTTCAATATATTGCATTCACTTTGAAGACACTACTGAAATTTGTCAAATTAACCACAAAAGATTTGAACACCTAAATAAATTTTTTCCCGGAGGCTTGATTTGTTAAGGTGTTCTGAATGTTAATGAGCCCTGGAACACTGAATTCCTGCACTGAAGAGCTGAAGGCTGAACAAGCCTCTGGAGCAGTGAAATTCAGCAGCAGCCTCCAAGTTGCTGAGGATGTCAGCAGCCCCCAGTGAGGCCATCCCTGCCCAGAGACCGTGGGGGAATGGGCAGACAAGGAGAGCGTCCCTGGGGCTGGGGCAGCACAACTCAGAGGCACCAGCGGCTCCAGCTGGGCAATGGAGTGTGGAATGTGGCTGGGAAAGCCCTTCCTGGGCTGGGCCAAGCAGGACACACAAGCCCTGACCCCCATCCCCAAACAACTCTCTCAAGGAGACATTTAAAGGAATTACAATTGTTTGTGTACCCTGGAGAAATGCCAACAAGAGATTCTTGGGAGCTCCAAACTATAAAACAGCCTTTACTGGTAACTTTAGAAAATAAGGGAAACTTTGGCAAATGGTTTATTAGGACATTGTAGTGGTTTTGGTTTGTTAATTTAAGATTTTTCTTATCTTGAGATTTCTTAACCAATCATTTGATGAGTATGGTGGGTTTTAGTGTTGGTTAATTATTTATGTATTTATTTTGTTGTGAGATTGGATTACAAGAAAGGTAAAGTGGGTTCAAAATTTTAAAAGTGTATAAAGAAATTTTTATTAACAGTAAATTAAGAAAGAAAAAAGGAATAAGAATTAAATTCCTGGAACACTTTATTTTTCTTTATAACTTTTTCTTTTTACTGACAATATAAGGAAAGTAAAAATTCAATTTCTAGTTAGGTTACTATTTCTAGAATAGTCTTTTTTTATTTTACTTAGGGAGAGAAGTTTTTCTTGTTAAGGTTATGGAGATTTTTTTTCAAAAGGAAAAAATTGGTTTTGTGTGGTTCCTAATTTTGTCATGGATATCAGTTCTGTGGAACTTTGGTATTGTTAAGTTGTTTTTATTGCCAGAAGCTTTTCTACAGCTTGTTGATGGGCCATGTCAACTTATGGGGTATTGTTTTAAAGATGAGTCATTTAAAGGTAAAATCTTTTATTATTTACTTCTAAAATTATTTTTATCTCTGGGAATAGAGATCTTCTCTTGAGGATACTGGATTATGTTTTTATCTTTTCCTGTTTTAACTTTTTATGAAATGACAGTTATTTTAACATTTGGTTTGTTTTAGTATGCAGGTTTTTTTGTTTGATAATATTTTGAATATTTTAATTTTTTTATAATTTTATGTGCTATAAAAAGAGTTTTTTCTTTATAGTTTATAAGAGGATTTTATTTTTAAGATTTAGGTACTTTTTCTTTTTTTTTTAATTTGAGATTTCATGTCTGCTTTACTGACTTTGATGGTTTTATAATTTTTTTATGTTTGTATTTTGTTTTTCCCTTTTACTTGAGGGAGGATTGAAGTATTGAAAGGGTTGGCACCTGACCTGCCAGTAACTTGTGGTGGAAGTTATGGTTGGGTTGTGTTAGGATTGGTTTTATGGTTCATTTTTGTGGGGCTTTTTGTTTAATTTTAGTTGTAGGGTTATTTTGTATGGGTTGTGGGTTGTAGGTTGTAGGGGTTTCTGGTTTTAGTTGTGTAGAGGGAGGGGACTTGATGGTGAGATTTTAATAGCTGTGGCTGGCTTTGTTCTGGTTGGGGTTTTGTAGCCTCTTTTGTTTTCCTGTTTGGGAGTTGTTGGGGTTTGGTTTGGTCAGAATGGGGCCGATGGGGAGGGGGTGGCCTGGGGAGGGGGGAAGGGGCTCAGCCCACGGCAGGGTTGCTTGGTTTGGTTTGGTTTGGTTTGGTTTGGTTTGGTTTGGTTTGGTTTGGTTTGGTTGAGATGGGGGCCGGGGCCAGGGCCGCTGCTTCTTTGTTGACTGGAAAAGAAAGAGGTGGTTCCTGGATTTTTTCATCTTTAACATTTGTGTTTCACAGAGGCGTGTTCACTATCTCAGTGGTTTAACAGATTGTCAGTTACACAAAAAGTTTTGTATTACTTTACAAAAATTCTTCTCATGTCAAACTACGACAGACATTCAATCAACAAAAAACACTTTTCAAAGCATTGACTTGGCCCATTCAACTTCACAAACTCTAAGCTTGTTCAATTTAATATTAATCAAAATTTGCAGGAGCACAGAAACAGAAGAAGAAGACACAGAAAGAGAGAAAGACAAAAAAGATACAGAGAAGCACACACACAGCTACAAACTCCTGGATTCCAGCACCGTTCAGAAGGAAATTCCAAGAGGATGCAGGGCCAAGATGTGTGCTTGCCTTGTGTTCAGCCCCTGAAATACCCCTTGGTCTCCCTGGGCCCTTCCCCCAGGTGGGGCTTGGGCTCATTTGGTCCCTCAGGAGCTGGGCTGGGGGCTGCAGAGGTGGCTGTGGAGCATTGCCTGTGCTGTGCCAGGGACTGGCAGCCACTGCTGGGCTGGGATAGAGGCTCTGGGGGGATTGGGGTTCCAGGGCAGGGCAGGGCTGGGCTTCCAGGGCAGGGCAAGGCTGGACCTGCCCCTTCCTCCCCCACACACGAAATATTTGGAGCCGACAATCTCCTCCAGTCTGTCACAACAGGGAATGTTGGAGGTGCAATCCAAATTCTACTTATTGGTGCCTGGAGGAGAATAGTTCTTTCCTATAGGAAGGAAAGCCCAGAGCTCCAGTGTTTGGAAGGCAGGTGAGAGCCTCACTAGGCCAAGGCCAGCCAGACTTGTCAGGAATGGCAGATTTTGTCTGGGAGCAGTTGTTGGATTTAGGGAAGGTGGAACCCAGTCTTGGTCATGGGTTCCTGGAGAAGCAGGACAGTTCTTTTCCATAGGAAGGAAAAGAAGGACAGTTCTTTTCCATAGGAAGGAAAAGCCTTCCCCAGGGTTTAAGGGACAGATGGGAGGTGACCCTTGTGAAACAACTGCCAGCCAGACTTGTCCTGGCAATATTCCTATGGGAACAATCACTGGATATATGGAAATTTGGAGGTGGAACTCCCAATTCTGGCCATGGGTGCCTGGTGGAGAAGGACAGTTCTTTTCCATCGGAAGGAAAGCACAGAGCCCCAGTGTTTCAGCAGCAGATGAGAAGAGACCCTCAACATGCCAAGGTCAGCTGTACCAGTCAGGCAGTCCATGGGAGGCCAAACCAGCCAGACTTGTTCTGTGTTCCCTTTCTTTTATGAGGCACTGCAATATCACCATGGTCCCTTTGGTTCCATGGGGCCCCTCAGCATCCTAATGATTCTTTGCTTCCATGGGGTCCAGCAGTGTCACAATGGACCCTTGGTTCCATGATACCACAAATTGTCACAATGGTCTCCATGGTTCGAGGAGTACCCGCAGTGTCACAATGGATGCTTGGTTTGATGGGGCCTCTCAGTGTCTCAATGATCCCTGCATTTCATGGAGCCACACAGCGTCAGTACAGTCCCCTTGATTCCATGAGGCCCAGCAATGTCACAGTGCTCTCCAAGATTCCATGAGGCCCCACAGTGTCACAATGGTCCCTTGGTCTCACAGGGCCCCACAGTGTCACAATGGTCCCTTGGTCTCACAGGGCCCCACAGTGTCACCATGCTCCCTTGGTTCCATGGGCCCTGTGCTGCTGCATTCCCCCCTGCCCTTCTCAGCCTGCCCTGCCAGCTGAGAAATGCTCCTTGGGGCTCCGTCTTGGCCAACAGCCCCTGGGCTCAGCTCCTCTGCAGCTCATCACAAACACTGTCTGCCCCAGGCACTGCTGCTGCCCAACCAGCTCCTGCTTTCTGGAGGAGCAGCCCTGGGAACTGGTTTTGTTCCCTCAGTGGCACAACATCCCTGTTCTCACACTGCCAAAGAAAGCTGTTGGTGCCAAGTGCGGCCAGGATGAACCATTGCCTGTAGGTAAGGTTAATTCACAAGGTCTGTTGTTTTGCGGAGAGAGAGACAAAAAAACTCCACAACTTTGTGAAAGTTGTAAAGTCGGTATGTTTATTATTACAGTGCTGGACGCTGGACGCATACGGAGATTACTCTCTGTAAAAGGCATGGGTACCTCCGGGAACTTCAGGTCCTTTTTTCCCCCTTCTCAAATACATATGCATACAGTTTCACAACAGGTTCAACATATTCATTTTTACAAATTTCGTGTGACATTTGCCGCCAGTTCTTCTTTATCAGAATGAATTCCTAGGTCAGGCTGACCTGCTTTTACAGCAGTCTTTCTGTCTCTCTTTATCACCCTCTGTCGTGTCATCCCCCTGCCCCCTCTTATCTCTGTCCTTCATTGATGCAGTTTCCCTTGAGCCTAGACCTTGCAGTCAGGCCACATAGACTTAGAGATGTATATTTCACCTAAATCAAAATGGATTTCTACTCTGGGGAATTTTTACTCTGTCTCACTATGTGAAGTTAAATGCTGCTAAGAGTTGTTCTTTTGCAAAGTTGTTATGTTTAATTTAAGGTATAAGCTGAATTAAACACTGTTAAATCTTAATCCTCTGTTAAATGAAAACTCATAGGTTGTAGGTTAGGTTAAATACTGTTAGCTACTGAGCTTTTTTTGGCAAAATTGTCCCCTTAAATTTGAGCTACATTAAGCTTTCAGGCCGTATTCCTTTCATCCTTGCTCTCACTGTCCTTGTGTCACACACACACACACACAGGGACAGTTATCACTTCATATCTGGTTTGATTGCCTGGATTCTATTTGGTTTTGTTGTTGCTTTGTTTCCTTGGTGTGCCTGAAGTGTCCAGTCAGGAGCAGAGTGACTCTTGCCAAGGAACTCTGTGCTGCTGTTGCTTAATATTCAATCTGGTTTTTGCTGCTCCCTTGCTGGGGATTTTTTCAGCGCTCTCAAGGCCTCATTCATACCAGGGTGAAGGAGCCCTGGCCCAGGCTCTGGCCCTGGGGGACACGGGGATGCTGCCGGGGGGTCCCTGTCCCCTTGTGCCACCCCCAGGGCCCCGGCCCCCGTCCCCGTGTCAGGCTCTGGGGTCGATCTCGTGGAACATCCTCTGGGGGAGGCTGTGGCGCCGGGGGCGGGGGGACCCGGGGGGACAGGGGACCCCGCTGTGCACGAGCAGGGTTGGACTGCTCTGGGGGGAACTGTGAGGGGGGCCGGGGCAGAGTGACCTCCCCAGTGACCTCACACAGCCCCTGTGATGTCACACAGCCTCCTGTGATGTCACAAAGCCAACTCTGAGATGTCACCCTATGATGTGATTCAGCTGCTGTGTGATGTCACAGAAGCCTCTGTGATGTCAAAATGTCACCCTATATTTTCACAGTTTGTTCTGTGATGTCACAGCCAGCTCTATGATGTTACACAGCCAGCCACTGATGTCACAACGCACTCGCTGATATCACAGAGCCACCCTCTATGATGGCAGGATCGACTCTATGGCCTCACACCCTACTCTGTGATGTCACAGACAGCTGTGTGATGTCACAACCCCCTCAGTGATGTCACAAAACCCTCTCTGTGATGTCAGACTGACACTCTTTAATGTCACAGCACACACTTTGACCTCACCGCCCGCTCCATGGTGTCATACAGCCATGCCATGATGTCACAGAAGCCCCTCTAAGATGCTGTAGCTGCTCAGTGACCTCACACAACAAACTCTGTGATGCCATAGCCCAATCTGTGACCTCACACAGCCCACTCTGTGCTGTCACACAGCCCCTTGCTGACATCACAGCTGCTCTGTGCCTCCATGACACAGCCACAGAGGTGCCCCCTCAGGCTTTGGTGCTCTTTTCATCAGAGTCAGTCCCCAGAGAGGACTCAAAAATTTGTCAGGAACTCAAAATTAAATTGAAACACTGAAGTTTCTTGTACTTTAGATAGATTCCTGTGAGGCACAAGAGTGACAAAGTGTCCCCAGTTGCAAGCAGAGCAGAACCCTGGAGGCAGTGATGGCAGCTGGGGACAAGCAAGGCAAAGGTGTCTCTGGTGCTGAGCAAACCTGCGCCTCTGTCCCTGCAGGCCGTCGGAATCCCCCGGCTGCCCCACCTGGCTGGCCCCTTCCTTTGCTGACAGCTCTGCCTCCTGCCTGCCTCTGCCTGCCCACACAAAGCCTTGGGCTGATACCAAAATGGTTAATTCAATTTTTCCTGTGCCTGTGAACTTTCACAGAGAAACAAGGCATTCAGGGGCTGCTTTCCCAGCAGGAATGGTTGGAAGAGAAGATGAAGACATCTGACTCAAGAATGCAATGATAGAAAAAGCAAGAGCGGAATCTGGGAACTTGGGGTGGGTTTTATGGAAATGGGTAAATTTCAATATACACATAGTGACTGTATATAAGCTATACACTGGTAGAATCATGTGTCCACTCAATGGACCTCAGGCCTGAATAAATGATGCTCTTTCAAATACCAAGTTAGTGTTAAGGAGTCTTATTCTGATATTTTGGCCATCTGGTGACAGCAGAGGCTGACAGAACCAAGGATCCAGCTGTGACACTTGGAACCTCATGGAACAAAGGATCCATGGTGACATTGTGGAACTCAGACCATTGTTGACAGTGTGAAAGCTCATGGAATCAAACTCCATTGTGGCACAGCAGGGCTGCTTGGAACCAAGGGTTCACTGTGGTTCTGTAAGGTTTCACAGAACCAAGGAGACCATTTTGACACTGTGAGACCTCATGGAACCACCTGCCACTGTGACAAGCGGGGCCACATGGAGCCAAGGGGCCATTGAGACACTGAGAAACCTCATGGAACCAAAGGTCCATTGTTACACTGCGGGGCCCTGTGGAACCAGTGGGATCACGGTGACACCGTGGTGCTCCATGGAACCAAGGGGCCATTCTGATTCTGCTTTGCCTCATGGAGCAAAGGGGCCACCATGACACTGTAGGGCCTCATGGAACTAAGGCAGCCTTGTGACACTGCGGGCCCTTGGAACCAAGGGTCTATATGGATATTGCAGGGCCTCATGGAACCACGGAGAACATTATGGCCCTTTGGAACTCATTGGAACCAAGGAGCCATTGTGACACTGCAGGGCCTCGTGGAATCAAGGGGACCACAGTGACACTGTGAGGCTCCATGGGACAAAGGGACCATTCTGACACCGTGGAATCAAGGAGACCATTGCTCTGCTACAGGACGTCATGGAACCAAGGGGCCATTGTGACACAGCAAGGCCTCATGGAACCATGGAGACCATTATGATATATGGGGCCTCATGGAACCAAAGGAGCATTGTGGTACAACAAAGCCTCATGGAACTAAGGGCAGAGTAGTGACACTGTGGGGCTCCATGGGACTAAGGGGGCATTCTTAAAATGTAGAATCAAGGAGACCACTGTGACACTATGGGGCATCATGGCGTCAAGGGTCCATTGTGACACAGCATGGCTGCATGAAACCATGGAGGCCATTTTCACACTCTGAGGCCTTGTGAAACCAAAGGGCCATTGTGGCACTTTGTGTCCCCATGGAACCAAGGAGTCCATTGTGACACTATGATGCCATGTTGGGCCAAAGGCAATTGTGGCACTGTGTGGTGCCACGGAACCAAGGGACCGTTGTGACACTACAGGGCCCCATGGAACCAAGGATTCATGGAACAGTGTGGGACTGATGGAACCAAAGGTCCATTGTGACATTGAGGGGCCTCATGGAACTAAAGGGGGACAATTGTGATGCTGTAGGGTCCAGTGGAAGCAAGGGGCCAGCGTGACACAGCTGGGCCTCATGCAGCCAAGGGCCACTGTGATCCTGAGGAGCCCAAAAGAACCAAGGGGCCATTGTGACACTCTGCAGCTGTGGAGACCCTGAGAGGCTTCCCTGGGTTAGGGAGACACAAGAAGCTTCCCTCAAAAACTGTTCGACCCCATGGCTCCTTCTCCTTGTTCTGTGTCCCTCAGCCACTCCCTCCCCATTCCCCCACTGGCCCCCATCTTTGTACTGCCACCATGGCCCCCATCAGCCCCTTCCTCTGGAGATACAGAAACCTGGACTCCCCCCTGGACTCCCTGCTAACAGTACAGAAACTCATGGAACCAAGGGGCCATGGTGACACATCAGGGCCACATGGAACCCTGGAGACCAGTGACATTTAGGGACCTCATGGAACCAGGGTCCATTATGACACTGCAGAAACAAGGAGACCATTGTTGATGCTATGGACGCTCACAGAACCAAGCAGCCATTGTGACACTCCAGGGCCTTGTTGAACCAGGCAGACCATTGTGACACCACAGAACCTCATGGCACCGAGGGTTTGTTGTGACACAATAGGGCCCATGGAGCCAATTGTCCATTGTGACAATGAGGATCCAAGGAGACCATGGTGACACCAGGGAAGCTCATGGAGCCATGGGTCTATTGTGACAAAGTAAGGCCTTGTGGAACCAAGGAGACCATTGTGACATCATGGAACCTCGTGGAACCAAGGGTCCATTGCTACAGTCCAGAACCAATGAGACCATTGTGACAGTAAAGAACCTCACAGGACCAAGATTCCATTGTTATACAGTGGGGCTTCATGGAACCAAGGACCCATTGTGACACAGAAGGGCGACATGGAACCAATGCTCCATGGAGATACTGTGGACCCAAGGAGACCATGGGGATGCTGTGGAACCTTGTGGAACCAAGGGTCCATTGTGACACTGTGGGGCCCCGTAGAACCAAATATTCATGGTGACACAGCAGGGCTGCTTGTGACCAATTGTCCATTGTGACACTGCAGATCCAAGAGACCAGGGTGACACTATGGCAGTTCATGGAACCAAGGGGCTGTTGTGACACACCAAGGCCTCGTGGAACCAAGAGAGCATTGTGGCAGTGCAGAACCAAGGAGGCCATTTTGACAGTACGGAACCCAATGGAACCAAAGGTCCATTGTTCTGCAGCAGGGTCTCATGGAACCAAGGGGCATTGTGAAACTGTGGGGCATAATGGAGCCAAGGACACCACTGATACTGAAATCCACTGGATAGAAACCTTCTGACACAGTTTTGAGTATTTAAAAGCAGGTATTCTTTATTACAGTATGCTGGCCACTTGGGCCATCCTTCCTCCATTTGAGTGCACTGAGCATCAAATGAACAGTTTTTATCACACACACTGATTATGTATCCATTAGCTATCCTCACTTCCTTGGAGGTTATTCGACATGGTTGCACCCCTTATCACAAATCCTTTTATGGTTCTTTTGGGTTTTGTCTTCAACATCCAGTGTCCTTTTTAGGTGGCTGTTCTTCAACTCCCCTTTTGAGTATGGGCAGTATTATTGTTTTGCATAACTTCTGTTTTGTCAGCCTTGCAGAGCTGAGCTGGCATCCTGCTTGCATTTTGTGTGACTTCTGATTGCCAGAGGCACATCCTCAATCAGTTTCTCCAAGGTTTTGCTGTACTGTTCTACTGTCCTTGACAAGAGTAAATGTTGTTCTGTTCTCCTGTCCTTGTCTCAGTGCACGCCCCACATGAGGCGTCTGCAACCCCCCAACCTATGGGCCTGGGGTGGGCAAGTGTTCCTGGGGAACAGGGATGGGACAGCTGGGCTGGACTGACCCAAGGGATGTTCCATTCCATGTCACACCATGATCAGCAATCAACTGAGACAAGTGGGGGGCAAAGAGGGTAGGGGATTAATTTCTTTTTAAAGATATTTTTCTTTCAAAACAGCACCTACACATACAGAATCCTCTCCTGCCACAGGGTAGTGAAACATTTTCTGCTGATAGGAGATTTTCTGTGGATTTGCTTTTCTTCTGTGGCTTTTTCTTTTTGTGGTTGGTTTGTTTGTGGGGTTTTTGTGTTTGTCATGGTTTGACACTGGCACAATGCCAGTGCCCCCATGAAAATACCTTCTCCCTGGTTTCTGCTGTGAGATGTGACCAGGAATAAGCAAAGCAGGCTCCTACTTAGGGAAAAAAGAACTAGAAATTTATTAACTACTCTACAACTACAAAGAAAAAGGAACACACACACAGGGAAAATGAAAACCTCACAAATGCATTTCCTCCTCCCCCCACCAAATTTCAACACAATACATTTGATCCTCAAATCACCAACTCTCAGTCCTGCACCACCCTTCAAACAATCAATCCTCAGTTCATCAAGAGGAGAGGAGTCCTTCTTGTGCCATGGGCTTCCCCTGGAAACACAGCTGAAGCCTCGTGTGTTTCTGTGTCACTCGTGGCACCGCCCGGAGTACATCTGCCGTCGTGACTTCTTCCTTTTCATGTCCAGTGCTCTCACCACTGAACGCAGACCAGAGCTGCTTCTAGGGTGGTCTTTTAAGGATGCTCTGTCCCGATCCAAAAAAGGCACAGTCTCTCCTTTGGGACACCTGTCCCCACAATCTCTCCTTTGGGACACCTGTCCCCCCCATATTTTTTCACCCCCTGGGGCCGAGGGGCATCAACACTGAACCCTCTTGGCTCTGAGGCCATTGCCTCCCCCTAGAATGCAGTCTCTGTGTCACAAGGAACATGGTTCTGTCCATGGCTATACAAAAAGAGTCCAGCAAAAGCCACTCCATCATCTCTTCCCACTAGGATTCTTCTCTACTCTTCTACTATCTCTCACTCGCCCAGACCTCTCTCACACTGGCCCATTTCCTTTTTCATCTTCCACTCTATCTTCTAGGAAAGGTCAATGTTCTGTAAAGTTCTCATTTTCCAAAAAAGGGTTAAAAGCTCCTACAAGCGGCCGGCTGAACCCCCCCTTCTTCTCCGTCCCAGCCGTGCTGCCGGCACAGGCCCATGTTTATCCAGTTTCAACGTTACAGTCTCAGGCAGCGGCTCTCTCTCTCTCTCTGTGTGTCTCTCTCTCTCTCTCTGTGTCTCTCGGGGGGGCTGCCCGATGGCTCCCGGTCTCTCTCTTTTTCTCTTCCACCCTTCCACCCCGGGGCTCAGGCCTACCTCTCCCGGCCACATGGCTTTTCCCCTCCCCCTGCCCAGCCAGCAGCTGGGCCGGGGCAGAGACCCGAACTCTTTCCCGCCGGAAACCCAAGAGGCCCTCCCAGGGGAGAGCTCTGCTTTTAACCCCGTGTTCTCAGAGGCGTGTCCATGTCCCAATGGCCAGGTTAAATGCCAATATTAAAGTCTGAATATCCATTGGCCAAAAACACAGCATCCCAAAAAACACATTTCCTGTCAAACCACCACAGATGGTAAAGTGTTTAGGCAATTGGGGATGTGTCTTTCTCAGTCCCTATCCTTTCTCTCCTGTAATAATGATTAGGTGCATTACCTTGCTTCTTTTTGCTTGTTGCTAAAGCCAAGCATGTAGTTTTATTGAATGTAGAATTTTACTTTTATGTTGCCTTAACCCTCACAGTAAAATAAGACCATTCTTCCCATTGGTTTCTGTGTTCTTTAAATCAGCCCTGTCAGCTGGCAGAACAGGTATCAGAACCTGATGAAAGCCAGGCTCTGCTGTGATCTAGCTGGGCCCATGGAATGCAGAGGGCCACTGTCAGTCCATGGAACCCATGGGAGCAAGGCTCAGATGGGAGAAAGACGTGCACCAAGGAACCCCAGAGACCCTGATGGAGCCAGGGCTGCAGGGTGTCACACAGGGAGGGACCTCATGGCAGCAGGAGAGCACTGTGAGGCTGGGGAACAACGTGGCACCAAGGTTCCACTGGGACTTGACAGAACCCCATGGACGTGGATGGCCCCAAACGGGGCCCAGAGACACTTCCCAGACAAAGCCCAGGGAGGGGGATTTGCTTTATTCAGCACCAGGTGTGCGGGGATATCTCCTCCTGACAGCACACAGCACACAGAGATTACAATGGATGGTTATACTCTATGCACATCCATGGTTTTCCTTAGAAAAGGTGTGGTTATGCAAACGATCTCTCAGCACTCATTACCATCATTAGCATGTGCCAGGCGAAGGCGCAGCGCGCACTGGTGCTGGCGCTGAGGAAGGCTCCGCGTCTTCCTCGGGGGTCTCCTGATGAAGGCTGGACGTCTTCATCGCCGTGCCCTTTGCACCTTTCTCCTCTAGGCATGCACAGTCTCTTGTTGGCTGTTTCAGCAATTTCCTCACTGGTTTTAGCAAGCTCTGCCCTTCATTTCTGCCAGTTTTGTTCCCTGTTTCTTGCCAACTTTCATCCTGTGTCTTGAGCTTGTGGCTGAATATTTGCAAGCTTCCATATTGGGTGCAATGTCTCTTATTCTTGCCCAAGTATGCCCGGGCACAGTGCTTTTAACCCTTTCACAGCCAAGGACTGG
The DNA here is from genome assembly GCF_051311805.1 of Agelaius phoeniceus. NCBI lineage: Eukaryota > Metazoa > Chordata > Aves > Passeriformes > Icteridae > Agelaius > Agelaius phoeniceus. The sequence continues at coordinate 5,923,416 of NW_027509867.1, read as the reverse complement.
AGAGCCACTGGGAATTCCTGCAGGTTCTCCCACCTTTGCAGACAATGAGGCTCCAACCTCACTGTGAGAGGGCCCAGCTTTTACACTGTTAAACAAACAAGCTGACACCACTGCTGGTGTGGGAACATCTGGTTTCATTCTCCTGATTGGCTTCTCCCAAAGCCTGGCCAGGGCTCAAGGAGGAACCAAGGGAGGTGACTTTGATCCCACAGCCTCAAACAAAGCCAGATGGGATCTGGCCTGCTTTCTAAATACAGGAATGTAAATCCATATTTCACCAATGAACACATACAGAGATCATATTGCAAATAATGATTCATTGATGAGTGGATACAAATATAACCTTTGGTTGGAAGGTTCATCTGGAGCTCAGCTTTGCCTCAGGGCCTGTTATTCAGGCCTCACTCAGGACCTGGTGAGGCCTCAGTGCTTCAATCAGTGCTTTGACCTACAGATGAACTGCAACCTTCAGAACAATTGCAATAACACAGTTTAGATTTAGGTATTAGGCACAAAGGCATCAGCTCTTGTTCTTCAATTAAGTGCTGCTAAAGTTCATTACTCAGAGCTACAATTTGCATTCCTTTTAAAACATGCCTAATTAGCTGCTATTCTCCGTTATTTATCAAATGCCCCTTTTATCCTTGAGACTGTGTCTCTTTTCAGACAAGTCTCAGTACTCCATTTCCAGCACAAGGTGTCACAACAACTCCAACATGGACTCATAACACACCAAGTGCTCACAATGCAATGATTGCAGTGACTGCCACGAATGCACTTCACAGCAGCCTCCAATTTGGGAGCCAATCCCACCATGAGGAATTTTCTTCTTTCTGACTGTCTTCTACTGATCTTTCTATTGAGGTGATTCCTGATTGATGGACCTCAAACCCAGCACTGATAGACATTCCTGCAACATTCCTGTCCTGGAATAGCCCAGGATCCTCCCTGGCCAGTAAGCAGATAATCCAAGGCCGTGCAGTTCTGCAGAGCCCCATTTGTGTTTGTTGGAGCTCACAGGATGTGCTGTTGGATATTTTAACAGCATCACTTCTTACTTCTTCTAATAATTGATTTAGTTCATTAATGTAAATTGGGTGCAGCCATGCACAGCCAGGGGGTTTCCATTTCCCCACTGGGCCATTGTTAAGGGCATGGAGCACATCTGGGAGATGGGTTCTCCATGGGCAAAGGTTCCCATCTCCTCATTTTGTCAACTGCTCTTTTAACAATCCCTTCACCCATTCAACCAATCCTGCAGCTTGTGGATTGTCTGGGATACGAAAAACCCAGCAGTCTTAATCACTGCATTTCTTACAGTAACAGAAAAAGCACTCTGCATCACAGTATCAGCAAATCCTATAGAAATAGCCAATTTCATCCCTTCTTCCTTTATGCCTTGTATAGAGTTCACAAAGTTTACCACTGACATTTGGGTCTTGGCCAGTCTTTTTCTGTAGAGTATTTAGTGTCAAAGCTAAAGCTGACATATTAGTACTGTCAGCCTTATTTAATAGTATCAATCTTTAATTACATAGATACAAATATAAATTATTGTGTTATATTATATATAACTATTATGATTAATTTATTATTATTATTATTATTACTACTATCATTATAATTATATCACTAGCACAAATGAACCTGAGCTCAAGATTGAAACCTTCTGTCACTCTGTGTGGGAGTGACAACAACAATTTTTCCTTCTGTTGGTGCTGTTTCCAAAGTGTCATTAACAAAGTTCACCCCCGTTTTCCCAAACCCACAAGTTCTTTTCCTTTTCCATGTGCAATTTTTGGATGCATTTGAAGCCATCCAGGGGTTCAGCCTCTTTTACCCGACTGCCCCACTGCTCCCACAGGGCTCTGACCTCAGCCCACTCCAGAGCCAGGGAACTCCAGGGAAGGGCTTCCCATCTGGGAATTTCTGATGGCACTGATTCCTCACATTTACACTGAACAAGTGACATTTTCTTGGGATCTGGCCAGACTGGGCCAGTTTTGTTTTGCCAGTGGGCAGGGTCAGCACCAAAGACACAGACTCCAACTGAAGGAATCAGTGTCATTTCCTGCAGCTCAAAGCAGCAAAGAATCACAACAGGAGCAGCTCAGCAATGCACCCAACCATCCCCACCAAAGATTGCCTGCAGTGATTGAGAAAGATCCAGCCCCAGTTACCCTCAGCCTTTACCATGCCCCAGACCCACACAGCAGCTGGGGAAGCTGTCACAGCCAAGGGCTGCAGAGCCACTCCTGGGCACTGGCAATTCCTGCAGGTGCCTCCAGCCACAGCTGAGGCTCCAACCCCGCTGGGAGAGGGCCCAGCTCTGACAGTGCTGAATGGACAAACTGACAGCACTGCTAGTGTGGCAACATCTGGTTTCATCCTCCTCTTGGGTTCCTCCCAAAGCCTGGCCAGGGTCCCAGGAGGAACCAAGGGAGGTGACTTTGATCCTTCAGCCCCAAACAAGGCCAGATGTCAGATTTCATGGCCTTGTCGGGCTTCTAAATACACAAAGGTCAACACATGTTTCACTAATGAGTGGCTACATCTATCACAGTGCTAATGACCATGCACATTTCATCAGGGAGCAGATACAAAGATAACCTTTGCTTGGAAGGTTCATCCAGAGGCCACCTTTGGCTCAGGGCCTGCTGTTCAGGTCTCACTCAGGGCTGCTGTCCAGGCCTTGGCACTTCAGGGACATGCTTTAGTGCTGGGCTTGGCACTGCTGGCTGAGCGGCTGCGCTGGGTGAGCTCAGAGGGCTTTTCCAAGAGAAAGGATTCTGTGATTCCATGATTCTATCCACTGCATTCAGCTGGGTCCATGTTAGCAGCATTCATTTGCTCAGAAAGTCTCCTCTTGCCCAGCTCCTGTGGCCTGAGGCTTCAGCTCCTTCAGCTCCTGGTGCTGAGCTGCTCATGCTGAACGAGACGACTCGGAGAGAAGAGCACAGTCCATGCAATTCCTTCTGGGACACGGAGAGGGGAGGCTGTGCAAACAGGAGCATTGTTTGCTGTGGCCTCCTCTCTGCCCTTCACGCCTTTCAGCGCTTGGAACCAGCCAAGAGCTTTCTCCAAGAGTGCAATGGAGCAGCTATTCCTGCTCCTGGCTCTGGCTCTCTCCAGTCTCTGCCCTTGCCTGCTTCTGTCCCTCGTGCTGTGCCCTCTGTTCCCCCAGGGCTGACTGGCTGCTGCCCAGGACTGTGGCACTGGCACAGATCCAGTGCTCCAGATCCTCCTTTCTGTGCCCTTGGAGCTGCCTGGGCACAGCAGCCTTTTCCATCTGCAAGCTCCCCATGGACAGGGAGTGCCCAGCTCCGTTCCTTGCACAGCCTCCAGGAGCCCAGGGCTGCCATCTCAAGTCCCTGCTGGCACTGGGGGCTCCCAGGTGCCTCAGGCTACTGTGACACCGCTGCACACGGGAGGGAACAGGGGCAGGGCTGTGCTGAAAGTCAGCTCCATCTGCTGCTGCTGCTGCTGCTGCTGCTGCTGCTGCTGCTGTGGGGTCATTTGTGCAGCCCTGGCCCAGAGTCAGGGATCACATCCTGCCAGTCTCTTCCAGCCCTGGCTGCTCAGAGTTTGGGCCTTGGAGCCTCAGGTGGCCAAAGGCAGCTGCTCCTGGTCCCTCTGTGTGCCCGTGTTCAGCAGTGCTGCTCCATCAGTCTGTGCCCAGCAATGGGGAAAAGCCTCAGCCCTGCAGGGCCAGGAGCTGCCGGGCTCTGCCTGAGCAGCTCAGCCAGCAGGAAGGGAGCTGCTCCACACGGGAACCAGGAGCAAAGGACATTCCTTTGATAGGACATGTTTTCTATTTAAAAGGAAAAAAAGGAAAAAGGGAAAAAAATAGGTAAATTGTAAAAGATAAGAATAAAATCCAAGTGTTAGTGAAAAAACATAACATAATGTTAGTGAAAAAACCAAAACATAAATGCAAAGTAACATTCTTTGCATTAAGAGGTAAATGATCTTTTGAAAAAGAGAACTCAGTTATTTACATTGTAAATGTGCTGATGGCATGAATCCATCTTACTGATCTCAGCAGCCTTTTAAACGATTTTGGGCTTTGTTTCCAACATTGGTATTTGAAATTGTGGTTGAAGCAAGAGAAAATTGCTTTGTGCCCTTCCAGCTCCAAGCAGGACTGAGAATGGAAACTCTGTCAAAGCCCAAATCCTTTAGAAGATGCCCTTCCTTCTCAGCCTGGAAATGAGCTGCACATTCCCTTTGAAACTGTCAGGGATTTCTTAAAGACACAAAGTCCCACTGACAGCTTTTTGCTCTGGTTTGGCAGTGCAGAAGGGCAATTCTCCATCCACCAGCTCCAGACTGCACTGCCTCAGGAGCACGGCCCACTCGCCAGCTTTGGCCCACTCAAGCACTGCTAGAGGAGGAAGAAAGTGCAACTGCACAATTCCAGCCAATCAAGAAGGAAGAATGGGACAGACAAACACCCTGTACAGATGCAGGCGTTCAGCTGGGACTGTGGAGAGTTTGGGTCCTTGCCAATTGGATGTGTGTCCCCAGCTGCAATCTCTGGGCCTGCAGCAGAGTCTCACTCAGCTGCCAAAGCAGAAAGCTCAGGCGCTGTGCTCGCAATGGGCTCGTCTGATGCAGAGCTGTCAGAGCAATGTGAGGGCAGAGCCAGCCCAGCTGGGCCCAGGGCTGAGCCCAGCAGAGCCCTGGCAGAGCCCAGAGCAGCCTCAGCAGCCGCAGAGCCCGGCTGCAAGGAGAGAAAGCAGAAACCGCCCGTCAGCTGAGGGCTCCTGTGCCCTTGTGCCAAGGCCTGCGGTGCCCAGGCCATGCTGGCTGTGCCCAGAGCTGTGCCCAGAGCTGCCCATCCCTGCTGCCTTTGGCAGCAGAGCAGGAGGGCAGGACATGTGCCCAGCCTGCAGCCAGCCACGGCACATCCAGCCCTCAGCAGCTGCCCAGAGCAGGATGCTCCTGTGCTCGCTGCCATCTCCCAAAAGCTCTGATCCCACCCTGCCAAGCACACAGGGACCCACCTCACGCTATCCATGGCTGCAAGAAAAGCTGCTCCCAAACCATGGCCTCAGCCTTCTCCAAGGGCACAGCCCATCCATGCCACAGCTGCTCCCAAGCACTTCCCCATCTGCACTGGACCACCTAGAACGCTTCCTCTGGAAAAACAAACACCACATTCTTGAAAAGAGATTAGATGCAAAAAGGGAAAGCAAGAAAAACGGTAAAAACTCTTCTCTCTGTCAGGGCCTTGAGGAAGGCCCAACTCCTACATGGTAGGGAAAAACCCAGCCATGGCTGAGGGAAGCCCACACTTTCTCTCTTCCCCCCTGCACTGCCCCCCAAAATCACCGTGATCCCAAAGCAAACGACGGCAGTGCAGTAGCCCAGCCCTTCCTTGCCTGCAGAGCAAAGCAGCCCCTGCACAGGTTCTGGAGTCCCAGCTCTGCTCCCACCATGGGGCTTTGTTTGTGTCGGGCTGGCTGCCCCAGCCCCAGCCCCAGCCCCAGCCCGGGGCACGGTGGCTGCTGGGGGCTGTTGGCAGGGCCAGGAGCCCACTCCCATTTCATACCCAGCCCAGCCCATGCCCCCAGCCCTGCCAAAAAGCAGCTGGGCAGCGACTGAAGGATGAGTTGCATCTGCCCCAGCAAAGGGGGAACCTTTGCTTCCCAGCCAGGCTGGGCCATGCCCAAATCTGGCAGCATTTCCCCGGCTGGGGACTCATCTGCAAATTCCCTGTGGAGTTTGCCTTTGAAGAAGGTGCCAGAATCAAAGTCCATCACCTTCAGCCTCCAGTGGCCAGGCTGAGGAAGAGCTTGTCATCCTTGATGTCATCCTGGCTGTCTCCAGCAGCAGCAGCAGCAGCAGCAGCAGCAGCAGCAGCAGCATCCCCACCCGGTACAGCTTCTCCAGGGGCTCCTGCTCCTTCCCTGGGGGGAGACCAGGCTCTCAGGGCTCTGCCCAGGGCCCCAGCTGTCAGGGAACCAGCACAAGCAAAACCAGCTTGGATGGCGGCCACCAGTGCTGGGCAGAGCAGCTCAGCTCCAGCACAAGGGCTGCGTGTGCCCATCCCATGGCCCCGGTGCAGTGACACAGGCAGCACAAAAAGGTCTGGCTTCCTCTGCTTCTCATTGCCAAGGCATGTGTGAAGCTGCAACTTACCAGGGCCCTGGATACTTCAGGGACCTGGAGAACCATTCCCAGCAACTGGGAGAATCCTAGGTGCTCCATCCACCCATAGATGAGGTCTCCAAATTTGCCCCGAAAGTGGATCCAGCTTTTACAGGCCAAAAAGAGCAAGTCCAAGTGACTTGATGATATTTTTAGCCCAGAAAGCCCTGCAGCTGATGGCACACTTCACAATCAGCAGGGGACACAGCTCGGCCAAAGCCCAGACCTCTGCTGGGAGCCTTTCTCCTCAAACACCCTTCAAACAAACCTCCAGGCAAGTCAGTTGGGAAAGTTTCTTCAAATGATACATTTCTGGCACATAACTACACAGGGTTATGAGGAAGATCCTAAAGCAGCTGCTCTGGAGTCAAAGATACAGCACTAAGAGTCCTTGTCATGTGTTTGTAGCTAAATCCCACTTTGGGGGAGTTGAAGGAGTTTGGAATGAGCTAGAGAGCAGACCTCTGAGTTTTTTAGATGATGACATTGCTTTTTCTTCTCTTCTACATAGACAGGAAGGGTGAGTTTGGCTCCCATCTCCACCACATGGCTCACAAGGCTGCAAGACTTGTAGTTACAAAAGGTTTGAAGGATTTCTTGGCCAAGAAGACACTGCCAACAAGGATATTTGTGTTTTGGAGCCAATCATTCAATCTTTCGTCTTATGGACTCATGCTACAGTGGAAGCTTCCTTAGCCAATCATGTTATGAAACACAAACCTACAGCACTGCATCCTAAACTTCTGGTTTACCATTGTAACTACTTTCACTTTTTCTACATCTTGAACTCTAAAACTCTAAACTTTCCTCCACTTCAATTTTCCTCCCCGTGTCTCTGCTAGAAACTACAAATCCACATTCTCACTTCTAGCACCTAAGTTTGGAAGCCCTTTCCAAGGTCTCAGATCAAATCCTGGGTTTAATTCTAAGCTTTGCTGACAAGACCAAAGGTCTGGGATTTCCCTGCATTTGGGTTTCCAACAACACTGATGCTGTTGGTTCCACAGTGCCCAGGATCCCTCTTGCAAGTCAACTCTGGCAGGAACAAGGCGGCTGCCGGGGGCTGCTTGTGGCCTCTGACAGCCCCATTGCTCAGGGCTTGCCAGCGCCCCAGCCCCTCAGGCCCTGCCCCAGCCCGGCCAAGCTGCCCGGCAGCAGCGCCGCAGCCCCACAGCAGCTCCAGAGCAGCCCCAGCCAGAGGCACCTGGGAGCCCTCAGCAAGGCAGGCAGCAGCACACGGGCAGGAGGGCACGGATGGCGCTTCCTGCCTGGCACAGGGCTTGTGGCCATCTCCAGGCACCGCTCTGGCAGGGATCCCCGCAGCTCCGGCCCCTGCCCAGCCGCTCTGTGGGCAGCACAAAGGCTTCAGCAGAACCACCACAGGCCAAGGGGCTTCTGGCCATTTTCCCTGCAGCACTGCATGCATGGGCAGCATGCTAAGTAGAAGCACGCTTTTCTCCACTTTCCCTATGCCCTACGGACCCTGGGCAGCAAAGAAAATCTCCTGAGAGTGTGTATATTATAACATGGTATATATTTACATAGGGTAAAAAATAGAATGGAAGAAAAGAAAAATCTTAAAGAAAAGTAAAAATCCCCACTGGCTCAGGCTGCCCCAGCAAAGAGAGCCTCCCGGATCAACTGTCCTCAGAGCTCCAGCAGTGCAGGCAGCCAAGCCGTGACAGACGAGGCCGAGTGATCCATGCCCTGTGCAGCTGGTCGTGCAGCCTCTGGAAGATGGAATATCGCCCACTGGCTGTTGCCCGGAGGACATGCAGTGTTTCAAGTGCCAGCTGTGACACGGCACTGCTCACGTCCTCCGTCAGGCGTTCCAGGGCTGCAAGAGAGAGGAACAGAGCCATGGTCAGATGCCGGCTCTGCCGGGAGCCAAGGAGAGCCCCCTGCTAGGGCCATCCCAGCCGGCTCTTGCCATGGCCAGGAGGGAGCAGCGAGCAAGGGGATCAGCCTGAAGCTGCTGGCCACCAATGGCCCACGTGGCCCTGAAAGCTCCGTGTGCTCTGGCCACGGGAGCAGAGCCCTCCGCAGCCGGGGCAGGGCTTGCAGCTCTCCCCCCGGCAGCCCCCGCTGCCAGCCCGCTGCCCTCACTCACCAGTGCAGATCAGCTGCAGCTCTCGCTGCTGCCCCCTCAGGTGCCGCCCGGCCATGCCTGTGAACACAGAGCCTGTCACGGCCCCAGCGGCACAGCTCCCTGCCAGCGGCGCTGCCGGCGCTGTGGCCACACGGGCTGCTGGCCCGGCAGGGCTCAGCCCGGCCCTTGGCGCACGCTGCCGCCCCAGGGCACGGCTGCCAGAGGGCGGCAGCAGCAATGCCCAGCCCAGGCGGGGCTCCACGGCGCCGGGCCCGGCTGGCTCTGCCAGGGCAGCAGGCGGGGCCGGGGCCGAGCTGCGGCGGGCCGGGGAGGGAGCCCGGGCTCGTGGCTCACCCGTGAACCTGATGGCCGCCTCTCGCAGGGGCTCCTGTGGGCTCTGCAGGTAGCGCAGGGCCCGGCGCAGGTGCTCGGCCGCTCGGCTCCTGTCCTCTGCCAGCTGCAGAGAGCGGCAGGAGGGAAGGGTTGGCGCGGGCTCAGCCCCTGGGCCGGGCGCTGCCTGCACCCAGCCCCGGCCTCCCCTGCCCGCACAGCCCTGAGGCGCGGCCAGCAGCCGCTGGCCAAGGGCCCCCGAGGGCAGGGGGCAGAGGGCCGGCTGCTGCCCGGGGAGCCGCGGTGCCGGCCCGCAGCCCCGTCGGGCTGGGCTCCATGGGCACCTGGCTCAGGCCCACGGGAGCCTGGAGAAGAGCCCGTGCGGCCTCTGGCTGCAGCAGCGGGCAGGGGCACAGCTGCCAGCCCCGCACACTGAGCACCACCCTCAGGGGCCTTCTCCAGCCTGAGGCTGGGGCTTGCAGGCCCTCCTTACCAGGCACTCGCTGAACTTCCACAGCTTCTGGCTCTTCACCAGTTTTTCAAGATCCATCCTTTTCAGGAACTTGGCCACACAAATCAGCGTTTTCTGAGAAGCCTGGAGAGCAGTAGAGACACGGAGATGGCCTCATAGCCCAGGGCGCAGGACCTGCATCCCTGGGCCAAGGCCTGGAGGAGGCTGCAGCCCGGCAGGTGCCAGGGCAGGAGGCAGCCGAGCCCCCTGCCAGGGGGACAGCAGCAGCCCACAAGTCTTCACCTGTGCCACACACTGATTCTCATCATGGCAGTGGAAGAAGAGTGGCAGCAGGCTCTGGCACAGGGGTGTGTTCAGGGCCTTTTTTTCCTTTTCCTGTGGAAGAGTCACCAATGTTCGGAAAAGCAGTATGGAGAGCAGCTGCACCTGGCTATTGTCCTGTATGAAAGGAAGAGAAAAAGACCTCAGCATTGGCTGCACGGGGCTCAGCTTAGCACAGGCCTGCAAATCCACAGGGCACAAAGTGTCCGGGCAGCAGCCAGTGGCTGTGGCTGGGAGCAGTGAGCCTTACGTGCTCAAAGAGTGGCAGGAGCGCCTCAAGCAGCTGCAGTGTGACGGGGCTGGGCATCAGCATGTCATTGTCCAAGATGATAAAGCTGAGTAGCACGACTGTCATGCTAACTATCTCTCCATCCACATCCCACAGAGGCTCCACAAGACTTTCAGTCAGGCTCCACATTTTTTCGGTCTGTGCAGAATACAAGTTTGAGAAACGCCATCCTGCTGCTGCAGGGCCCAGAGGCCAAAGGCCTGTCCTGAAGCACTTGGGCAGCTGAACTGGGAGGCAGGAGAGCTGGGAGCAGCTGCTCCAACACCCAAAGCCCTGCCAAGCCCAAACGACTGCATTCCCCAGCTCAGCCTCAGCTGCTGCCCCCTTCTCACCATTGAGGGCTCCTCCATGAGCTTGAGAAGGGCCCTGAGGGCCAGGCGACGCTTCTCCCTGCTCTCGCTCCGCAGCTGCCTCGACAAGATTTCCAGGACTCTGTTAGCACCACGTTGACTCAAGTCCAGGCACTCGAGGACCTGGATGGCACAGGGCAGTGACAGGGGAGACGGCCGGCAGGAGCCTGGAGCCCCACAGGCTTGGGCCCAGGCAGCAGCACAGGGCGCGTGCACCGTCCCAGGCAGCTGTGGCTGTGAGAGGGCAGAGAGCTGGCAGGCAGCTCAGCCAGGCAGCGCTGGCCTTCAGGCTCACCTCCACAAGGAACGCCAGGGCGGGCAGCTCCCAGCATGGCTCCTGTGTGCTGAGCAGCCGGAGCAGGTAGCGAGCGATGCGGGACCGCAAGGGGATGGAGACACAGCACATCTCCCTGGCAGGAGAAAAAGGAGACAAGACTGTGGGCCAGGGGGACAAACCTCTGCCAGGACTGACTCACAGAGCTCTGCTCTTTCCCCAGCATCCTGCAAGGGGCCCCGTTTGGGAGGCAGCTCCTGGTGGGCACGCTCCTCTGCCAGCCTTTTCCAGTCTGCTTGGCCATCCCTCGGTGACAAGGCCCTCTGGCCCACGACCTTGGGGACTGTGTGGAGCTCCCTGGGCACAGAGCACAAATGTCAGAGGCAGTGGGGAGAAGGGGCTCTCACCTGGCCAGCAGACCCACAGCATAGTGGTGGGTGTCAGCACACAGCAGCGTGTCCCAGCCACAATTGCGTTCCATTGCCACCACCACATCCTCGCGCTGCATGCGGCAGAGCAGGGACTTCAGGGTCCGCACTGCAAACCTGCGTGCACAGCAAAGGCCAGGTCACACTGGCAGCACTGGCTCCTGCCCAGGGACATGGCAGGGACAAGAGGAGTGGGATGGAGCACCTGTTGGGGCTGGTGGCAAGGCCATGCTCTTCCTGGCATCCCTTCCAGAAGGTATCGACCTCCTCTGGCATATCCAGAGTGCTAAAGAAGACTTGGGAGAGCAGATGCACAAATAGGCGGGGGAAATAGGCCGTCACCATATGTGGGACACGGGGCACCTGGACGATCTTCCACATCACCACGGTTGCCTGCAAAGGACAAAGCTCCCTGAGACAGTGCTCAGTGCCGAGGTGTCCGTGTGGCAGGGCCTGAGCTTGGCAGGGAGAGGCCCAGAGAGACGCAGGGGGAGCACGGGGCCTGGTGGGCCTAAAGCTGCCCCTGGGCCGGGTTTCAGGCCAGTGCCTGAGGCAGGGAGATGCAGTGGGGGAAGGAGGATGGAGAGCTGCTGGAGAGGCGGCCTTGGGGCCAGCAAAGGCCACTTGCAGAAACTCACAGCCAGGCCAAAGACACCCGTTTTGTCCCCATCAGAGGTGCAAGTGCTATGCTTGGGCCAGCTCCCCAGCACATCCAGGAGTATCAGCTGCACTGGCTCCGCAGTCCTGAGCGAGCACATGATGGTCTTCCACATGGTGATGGCAGCTCTGTGGGGTTAGAGCTCTGTCTCAGGGGGGTCTCAGACACGGCACCATGGCCTGGGCATCCCTAGGGGCCCGGGCTGATGGCCGGCTCTGCCTCTGCCCACTGGCCCTCGCCAGCAGCAGCCAGGCAGCCCAGCCCTGTGGGGACAGAGCCCTGAGGGGTGGCAAGGGAGCATGGCAGCAGGCTCGGGGGCTGACGTGCCAGGGCTGGGAAAGGCAGCAGCCAGAGGGCCCTGGAACTCTCTGTTGGTCAGACACCTGGGCCAGGCTGTACAGGGTGATTGGCTGGGGAGGCCTGAGCCCTCTGGGCAGGTGGGCCCCATACCTGTCACAGGATGGGGCCACACGCAGCAGCGTCACGACTGCATCACCCGGGTGTGCTTTGGTGAGAGTCAGCAGGGCCTCGTCCAGCCTGTGCTCGGCAGAATTATTGGCCAGGAGCCATCGGTGAATGTACCTCACCATGGCGGGCACCTGGAGAAGGCACGGGGAGACTTGGAAAGCTGCCAGAGGGAGCAATGTCCCCAGGGTCCCCAGAGAATGCTTCCCTTGCCAGCGCACTGCCATGGCCTCAAAGGCTCCCAGGGACCAACAGGCCTGGCTGGGGAAGCCACGGGACTCATGGGGGAATTGATGCCTGGCCCCAGGCTGCTCACTTGTTCTGGCCTGGCAGCCCCCTTCTCCAGGAGCAAATCCAGCAGGGCGGTACTGGTCTCATGACTGAGGAGCTCGGAGTGAGCTCTGAGCCCAGTGCCCATGGTGCTGGTCTCTTCCCGCCGGATGCTCCGGATGAAGTCGCAGACGAGCTGTAGGAGAAGGGCAGGAAGCCAGGGATGTTGCATGGAGTGCTGCACACACGGTGCTGGGCTGAGCAGGGACAGCAGGCCCAGCCCAGGTGGGGGTGGCTGCAGGTACCTGTGCTGTGCTGCGGAAGCGGCCACGGCTGGATTCCTGCCCTTGTGTGCGCTCCAGGGCTGCATCTGGCAAAGAGCGAGCACAGCCAGAGCTGAGGGGCTGCGGGAGAGGCCGGAGAACACAGCCCAGCCCTGCGCTGCCCAGGCAGGGAGAGCCTCGGGATGCTCCAGGGGGATGGAGCACAGCCCCTGCGGGCTGTCTGCCTGGTCCCTCTTCCGTCCTGTCCCTGGGCATTTCCCCAGGGGATGGGATGGGATGGGATGGGATGGGATGGGATGGGATGGGATGGGATGGGATGGGATGGGATGGGATGGGATGGGATGGGATGGGATGGGATGGGATGGGACGGGGCCAAGTTGGCTGCAGGCTCCAGCCCTGCAGCCCAGCTCTGCCACTCACCCTCCTGCGGTGGATGGAACGGCACCGCCGCATTGGTCTCCTGTGCTGGGCCAGCTCCAGGGCCTTCTTCCTCCTCCTCCTCCTGATCCAGCCAGACCACCTTGCGCACTCTCGGGGCTCTGTGCTCCATGTTTGTGACTGGAGCGCGGCCCAGCAGCGAACCCCGCCGGTGCCGCTCCTGCAGGGCCTCCTGCGCCTTCCCTGCGGGCGGGACGCGGCTGTCAGAGCTCGGCCCGGGGCCAGCAACGGCCCCCGAGCGCCCCTCAGCCGCCCCGGGCCGGCCATGCCCAGGCGTTCGCTCTTTGGAACGCGGCACGGGAGGCTCGGGGCCGGCGGCCGCGCTGCTGAGCGGCGGAGCTCGTGCCGGGGAAGCCGCAGCGGAGGCGGCGGGAGCGGCCGCGCCGCCTGTGTCCTCCGCGGGCCCCGGGAGGAGCCGGGGCCGGGGCCGGGACTGGACTCTGCGTCGGGTCCGGGGCCGGGCTCGGGCCAGGCGGAGCCGAAGGGCGGCGATGCCGCCCCCGTACAAGGCACTGACACCCGCCCAGCAGCGCCACCGCCAGTACGGCCAGAGCCGGGCGGAGGCGAGAGCGCGGCGGGACGGGCGGGGCCGGGCACGGGGCAGCCCCGCCCGGGGCCGGGGGCGGGCCGGGGGCATGGCCCGGCCCGGCAGGGGAGAGGGAGGCGGGGAGAGGAGAGGGACGTCGGGCAAGGGACCCCGAGAGAAGGGTGCCCGACCGAGGGAAAGGGAGAAAAAGAAACAAAGGGAGAGAAAGAAAAAGAGAAAGAGAAAGAAAGAAAAAAAGTGATCTAAAATATCTGTTTTTCTGCTGTCGCTGCTGCTGCTGCCGCTGCTGCTGCTGCTGCTGCTGCCGCTGCCGCCGCTGCCGCCGCTGCAACTGAAGCACCGGGGCCGTTCGTCCCCGTGTCCGTTCCCCGCTCGCCCCACGAGCCCCACGTTCGAGCCCCCTGCGCCGGGCACAGCCCCTGAGTCTGTCCAAACACGGGAACTTTGCAGCAGTGAGCCCAGATGCAGAGCCCTGACTCCTGCACACTGGCACAGCAATCCCCTCGCTTGCTGCTCTGCATTGGCCTGGCTGAGGGTCAAACACTGTCGGGCCACCTTCCCTTGCTGTAGGATTCCTACCTGACCCCAGCACTGCACTTACATCTCCAGTCTTGCCTTCCAGTAAAACCAGGGGAAGGAAAACTCTGTGTGGCTCATGGTATTTTCAAGTGTCTAAAAATCACTAAGTCACCGATCTTAGAGGTGCGGTGCATCTGGAATTCCTGGGATGGAGAAGTAGTGCAACATGGAAAAGAGGAGCATAGAAATAAATAGAGGAAAAGATCTTGGATTGTTTCTTTCATTTTCATTTCCCTTCTGGAAAGCTGTTTCAGTTTTCCAGGAATCTTCTCCTGTCTGCTCTTCCCAAGAATGTCTCATGGAGAACAAGGTCAAGCATCTGTCACAAGATTTGCCAGGAGGAAATTATGCCACTGGTGAAATTTTCATGATGACTGTGCTGGCTTAGGGCAAATTTTAGGAGGAAACCTCCAAAAGGGGTCTGTTTTGCAGAGATAGCCAAAACCTCCACAACGTTGTGTAAGTTGTAAAGCTGGTATGTTTATTATTACAGCGCTGGATGCATGCAGAGATTACTCTCCTTAAAAGACATGCGTACCTCTGGGAACTTCAGGTCCCTTTTTATCCTCCTCTCAAATACATATCCATACAATTTCACAATAGGTTCATACATATTCATTTTTACAAATTTTGCGTGACATTTGCCACTAGTTCTTCTTTATCAGAAAGAATTCTTAGGTCAGGTTGACGTGCTTTCACAGCAGTCTCTCTGTGTCTCTTTATCACCCTCTGTCCCGTCCCCCCCTTATCTCTGTCCTTCACTGAATCAGTTTCCCTGAGCCTAGGCTTTGCAGTCAGGCTACATAGCTATGTTTTCTAACCACAGACTCAAAGATGTACATTTCACCTAAATCAAAATGGATTTCTACTCTGGAAAATTTCTCCTCTGTCTCAGAAGCGCTTCTCCCTCTGCTCCTCACACGCTGGCCCTGCCTGGCGTTCCTCATCCCTTTCCCCACCGCTCTCCTGCCCTTCCCCTCTCTTAGAAGATGGACAAAGCTGCCTTGGACAGCAAAGTGGATTGCAGCCAGTGTGAAGAGAACATGGAGGAGCTGGATGAGAGGATGCAGGAGTTGCAGAGCCAGATTTCAGGCCAGGAGCAGCACTGGAACAATACCCAGCAGCAGTTCAGCGATGCAATTGAAGACAAGGTGAGGGGTACCTCGTCCCCACCACGAGGAACTGGCACCTTTGGGACTTGACAGCCTGAGGCAGCATCCCTCTGAGGATCCCCCTCCAGGCTTTTCCCTGGAGAGCTCCACATCACATCCTGGAGCAGCTGGCTGAGGCTGTGCACCTGTTCACAGCTGGATCGCCTGGAGCTGAAGACTTTCCGTAAACACCGGGAGGACTCCTGGAACAGGAACATGGAGGAACTCGAGGATAGGCTGTTGCATGAAAACGCCGCTGGGATTAAGAAGTGAGTGCAATGGAGATTCTGATGGCTTTGGGGACAGCGATGGCAACTGCTCCTGCCAGGCAGGGCTGTCACACACCATGCCCTGAGCTGGGTTGTGCCCTGCCCTCCTGGCCGTGCACACGGGGGAGCTTTGGTGCCAGAGAGGGGCTGAAAGCGCTGCAGGGGCTGCTTGGGATGGTGGCATGGGTGCCTGTGCCCTTCACCTGGCATCAGCCAGCACCTTGGGGATGGGGAGAAACAGGCTCAAGAGCCCACGGTTCACCCTGCAATGGCCGTGACCCTGTGCAGTGAGCTGCCCAGCAGCTGGCTGCTGCAGGGAGCTGCTGCCTGTGTGCTGCAGGGCTGTGGCCCCAGGAGCTCAGCCAGCCCTCTTTCCTCCCCCTCCTTAGGCAGCCGCCGGTCCCTTTCTCGTGCCTGTCCTGTGACCGCATGCTCAGCGTGCAGGTTCCTGGCCAGTGAGTAGCACCAGTGCCTCGGGGGCAGCGGGGCTGGCATGGGGGGAGATGGGTGCCAGCAGTGACCCGCTGTGCTGGCACAGGGGGACAGTGTCTGCTTGGGAGGGGCTGATGTGGGGAGCCCCCTCTGCAGCCCTGCCCATCAGCAGGGGCTGTGGGGGCTCATCCCAAGGGCTACAGGCAGCGGGATGCCATGGGCTACAATCCCATGGCTTTGGGGGTGCTGCCTCCAACAGGAACAGGTTCTTTGTCCCCTGTCACACACCTGTGACTCCTGCCCTCCCCAGGTAACCCTGAGACACTCCCGTATTTACAGCCCATGCCCCCCAGCAAGGAGCCACCGCCCAGCAAAAGGTGAGGGCCCTGAGGACACATCCCCAGCGCCTGGGGTGCAGAGCAGCCCTGACACAGCAAGGAGGGCTCTGCACCTGGGCTGGGGCAGAGCAGCCTGGGGGGGAAGGGGCAGGGCAGGGGAGCAGAGGGCAGCTGTGGAGGGCCAGTGCTTGCCCCAGGGCTGGGGGCTTTTGCATTCCTTGCCTTGCACTGCCCTGTCTGGCCCATCTCTCTGTCCCAAGGCTGATGAAAGCACATCTGATGCGCTGTGTCTGTTTGCAGTCTGAGCTCAGGCTTGGAGGGCTGTTGGGGAAGATGAAACAGGAAAGCCTTATAAATATGATTGCCTGGCAAAAGATTTTGAGAATATGGAAACTATAAGTGAGATTGAAATGAAAGCAAGCTTCGAGATCCCTTAGTTACTGAACAATGGGAAAACAATGGTGTGGCCAGCTGAAGGTAATCCCCTTTTGATGAAACAAGACCCTCTGCTTACAGGCAGGTCCAAGGGTCAGAGCAGACCCTGCCAGCTTGGCAGAAGGGGACCAAAGAGGAGTTTTTAGGGTTTAAAATGTAGCACAGTATGGTAATGTAGTGATTCTTATAGGCTGTATGGAAATGCTATAGGATTTGTATGTTGTACTAGATTGGTTAAGTGAGAATCAGAATATTCAACGCAGATGATTTATTGTATTGTAATGGGAACTTAGCTCTTACTTTTCTATGCTCTTGCCTCTTACCTCTTAGCTCTTACCTCTTGTCTCTTAGCTCTTGCCTTTTATCCTCATACCCCTTTTACTCTCTTATGCTTTTACTCTCTTACCCTCTCATCCTCTCTACCCCTCTCTTCTCTCAGGCCTGCTCTGAGCTGTGGCTGGCAGTTCCAAGCAGGGCCCTGCACCCACACCCTTTGCAATAAACCGTCCACGACCTGGCTTCAGAGATCTCTCGTCTCCGTTCGTCCCAACCGTGCTACCCCCGTCAATCCTACAGACGGGGATTGGGTGCCTCCTGTGAAAGGAGTTCCCAAAACCAATCCCTGCAGCTGGGACAGCCCAGCTCCTGCCTGCTGGTGTCCTGTGCATAGGGACCTGCCTGGTGCCATGGCCAGCACACGTGGCCATGGGGACAGAGCCAGCAGATGCAGCCTGGTGGGATGGGCTTGGGGCTCCTGCAGCAGGTGGACAGGAGCTGGCAGGGACATGCCCCTGCAGGCAGCACTGCCAGTGCCCTCCCTGGCACAGCAGGGTGATGCCCTGCATGCCACAGGGCTGGGCACTGAGTGTCCTCTGCCCCATCCCACAGGAGGCCGCTGGTCCGTGCCAGTGTCCCCGTGTGCCGCAGACCTCTGGGGACCATCAGAGCAGCAGCTCCACGATGCAGAACATCAAGGCTTCCCCACATACAAGTGCACAGCTGCAGCGTCTCCTGGTACACAACAAGGTAGGTGTGATGAAGGTGGGGACACAGAATGGTGACTGAGGCTTGATGGCATTGCTGACTATCCAGGGGGAATCTGTGCCTTCAGTCTCCAGGGAGACCTGAGTTGGATTATTGGGGTGTGCTGGATTGGGCCCTGCATTGCAGCCAGCTGCCCTCTCCTCTTCAGCCCAGTGTGACCCTGCTGCACGGTGATGGACACATCTCGAGGGGCCGTAATGACCAGCATCGTACGGCGATCAGGACACAGGATGCGTCAGGTATGGCCCTGTCAGGGCAAGGGGGTCAGTGATGACAGGGGCTGATTATCTGCAGGGTGCCGGCTGGGGGATGAGCAGGGCTCTGTGTACAGAGCTGGGTAATGTGGCATTGGTATTTTGCATCTGGGGTAAGAAGGAAGGGGCAGAATGGAGCAGGAGGACTGGCACATGGGGGCAACTGAGCTTGGAGCTGGAGTAACGTGGGAGAATGGCCATGCCCAGTGTGGGACAAGAGCTTGAGTCCTGGTGTGCTGGGGCCAGCACCTGTGGCGGCTCACCCTTGCCCTTCTCGCCCAGGCCCTGCCGCCTCAGGAGAGCACGGCCAGGCACAGCTCCTCGACAGGTCTCATGGGCCCCAGGGCTCGAGCAGCCTCTGCAGCCCCGCCAGACATCAACAGCCCCCGGCCAGCTGGAAAGGACTCAGCGCCCAGTGCTCGACCTGGGACATCTTGTCCAAAGCGAGAAACGCCTGTGACAATTGTCATAAGAAACTTGACTTTTTACTTGTATATAGTTATTAAGTTAGTTGTAGATAGTTATTAGGTTAATAAAAACTGTTAAAATTATAGGCAGAGCCTTGTCTCACAGCCTGTCTCTCCCCGGGCTCCCTGGTGCTCCTTCAGCTCCTTCCCCCGTGCTGGGACTCTGCCCCCGGGCTGAGCAGATGGAGCCCCGGGCCGGGCCCTGAGGCCGCTGCTGCTGCCGCGGCGCCTGCGGGGCAGCCCTGAGGCTCCGGGCCGGCTGTGGGAGCAGGAGCGGCGCTGCAGAGCCCGCGGCCCTCACGGGCTGCGAAGGCACGGGCGGATGGCCGTGGGGCCCGGCTGGCACTGCCGGCGCTGCTGCTCTCGGCTGCCGCCTGCAATCCTTACAGGCAGCCCTTAGGCCGGCTCAGGAGCCGCTCGGAGCCGTGCCCGAGGGCTGGCCCCGACCCCCGGCCCCCAAGGGCACTTGTCCCTTCATCTCTGCACTGCCACATTCCGAGCTCATTTGTCAGCTTCCTCCTGCCCTTCCTGTGGTAGGCCAGGGACAGGCGTTCGGAAGATTTCGGGCTGTAACGGAAAGTTACAGGAATCCTTCTACCCCCCTCCCCAGAGATAAGGATCACCCTTGGAATGTAGCCAGACGTGTAGCCCCCCTAACCTATGCATGCCAGTAACTTTCCACTCCACACTAACCCTAGAAAGTATAGCCAAACCCCTGTCTGACGTAGAGAGACCCCTTAGTCCATAAATACCCTTAAGACCCCTCAATAAACGCCTTTAACCGTCCACCACATTGGTGTCAGCGTCCGTTACTGGCCCCGAGGGATCCCACACAGGAGGTCGAAGTGCTGGACTCTGAAACCAGGTCATCGCGGCCTTCACAAGAAGGCAACAACCCATTCACACCCATCCCCCTCCTGGCAGTCCAATTTCATCCAGAACTAGGAGGCAACAGACCCCTCTCCGAGAGGCAGTGAGACCAGAAGAAAAGAAGAGGGTGGAATTTTAGTTCAATTTTATATTCAGTTTTAAATAAAGCTTTAGTACCTGTGGGGAATGATTATGTTGTAGTGTGGGGAACAACTAGTCAGTCTGAGGAGGCATACTTTTGCAAACCTTTAAAGTAACATGTGTATTTAGAAGCTTTTGTATATGCCCAATTTGCTAAACATTCTAAAATGGGGAGGTTACTCTGGAGGTAAATGATATAAAGATGTTAGGCTTAACACTAACAGCCATTGAAATTAAGAAGGAAATTCGTAAAGAGATATTAGAACAAGTATTTTTGGAGGTATGGGCCTCTGATGTACCAGGGAGGGTGAAGAATGCTCCCCCATAGTAATCAAGCTTAAAGAAGGAACACAACCAGTGAGAATTAAGCAGTACCCCCTGAAAAGGAGATAGGAAAGAAAACAGCCCAGTAATTGACAGTACTGGATTGAGGGCTGTCAATAAGATAACAAAGAATCTATACCCTGTAGTAGCAAATCCATATATTTACTAACTTGTTTAACACCTGAGCTAAATTGTTTTACTGTTTTAAATCTGAGAGATGCCTTCTTTTGCCTCCCCATCCCTGAAGCCAGCCAGAAAATTTTTGCATTCGAATGGGAAAGCCCTAAAAGTGGGCACAAAACCCAGCTCACATGGTCAAGATTGCCCCAAGGCTTCAAAAATTCCCCCACTCTGTTTGGGGAGCAACTTGCAAAAGATCTGGAGTCCTGGGAAGCTCCACAGGAAGAAGGGAGGCTGTTGCAGTATGTGGATGATCTAGTAGCCACTGGGACAAGGGAAGCATGTGTGGCCTGGACAGTAAGCCTTTTGAATTTCCTAAGACTCCAAGGATACAGAGTATCAAAGAAAGAGGCACAGGCAGTGAAACAGAAGCTGGGCAATGGACTTTAGGGCAGGGAAGCCATATGCCAAACCCTGAAACCCCAAACGACAAAGGAACTCTGAACCTTCTTAGGCATGGCAGGGTGGTGCCGGCTGTGGGTTTATAATTATGGACTGCTCGTCAGACCCCTCTATGCTCTTATTGCCAATGGAATCAGAGATCTCCAGTGGACAAAGGAACGCACACGGGCCTTTTACCAGCTAAAGAGTGCCCTCATGTCAGCTCCAGCTTTGGGACTTCCAGATGTAAGTAAACCATTCTTTCTATTTTCCCATGAAAGACAAGGAATTGCCCTGGGAATACTGGCTCAGGACTTGGATCCATACCAGAGGGCAGTTGCTTACTTCTCTAAGCAACTGGATGCAACAGCCAAAGGATGGCCAGGTTGCCTCAGAGCTGTGGCAGCAGTCGTGCTGAATATTCAAGAGGTACTCAAGTTTACCCTGGGACAGAAGATGACTGTGCTGGTGTCCCACACAGTGTCCGCAGTACTGGCAGTGAAGGGCAGCCACTGGCTTTCACCACAGAGGTTTTGATGTACTAGGCCATTATAGTAGGGCAAAATGATGTAGAGATAGTGGTGACTGATACTGTCAACCCAGCTTCTTTTCTCAGTGTAATCAAGGAGAAGCAGTGCACCACGATTGCCTGGAGACCACTGAAGCTACTTACTCCAGATGCCCAGACTTGAAAGACACTCCTCTGGACAATGCAGAGACCTGGTTCACTGACAGGAGCAGCTGCATTGCCAGTGGAAAGAGACATGCTGGGTACAGTGACTACCTGCAGAGAGGTAATACAGTCTGGACCCTTACCAACAGGTACCTCTGCACAGAAGGCCGAGATAAATGCACTGACCCGTGCCTTCGAAATGGCAAAAGGAAAAGAAAATAAATATCTATACAGACTCGAGGTATGCATTCAGACTCATGCATGCACATGGAGCCATCTGGAAGGAGAGGGGACTGCTAACCTCACAAGGAAAGAAGAGACCATCCGGCTGTTGGAAGCACTTCAGCTGCCTCAAAAGGCATATTAAGGCACACCAGAGAGTGAGCTCAGACTTGGAGGAAGGAAATGAGCTGGTGGGTGGAGAGGCAAAGAAAGCAGCAAAAGGTGAGGAAATTATGGGCAGGTTTTCTTTGAAGGTGAGCCAGAATATAATAATACTAATCAAAAGAGACATGCAACCACAAGGGGTGGGCTACCATTGAAAGAGAGCTGGTAATCCCTTCCCATTTTTGTGGTCACTAGTGTAGGAGGAGCACTAGAAAACACACTGGGGCCTAACTACTTAAAAGCTTTATAAAGTGTGGCTCCTTTCCCAAAATGACCAAGGCTGCCAGTGATACAGAGTGCATGGAAATGAAGTGTTGACTTTGAAGTAGGAGTTTGCACAGGCTTTCTAGAACACACATCTGATTGAAAGAATCGTTGTCAGAAATTTATATGCCTCTATTACTCAGGTAAACCGACAGTGTGATCCTTACCTCCAGACTAACCCCAGGGCGAAACTCGGTCAGATTGGGAGAGGCCATGGGCCTGGACAGCAGAGTCAAATTGACTTTTCAGAACTCCCAAGGAAAGGGGGATATTGGTATTTACTGGTATTGACAGATACATTTTCAGGGTGGCCAGAAGCATTCCCCACCAGAACTGTCAAAGCTCGAGAGGTGACCAGAGTATTATCACAAGAAATAATACCATGCTTCAGAGTTCCAGCCACAATAACCTCAGATAGAGGATCACATTTCATTTCCAAAGTAGTGCAACAGATTAGTAGCCACCTGGGCATAGATTGGGAACTTCACACTCCATACCGCCCCCAGTCAAGCAGCCAGGTGGAGAAAATGAATCATTTGATTAAGCAGCAGATTGTAAGACTGGGGCAGGAAGTTAATCTACCCTGGCCCCAAGCTCTTCCACTGACACTATTACAAATTTGAACTAAACCTTGGGCTAAAGGAAAGCTGAGTCCTTTTGAAATGCTTTATAGAAGACCATATGGAATACAAGAGGGAATGTCCACCCACACTGGGGAGGTAACACTGGCCACCTACACGGTGGCTTTAAGCAAACAGCTCAGAGAAATTGAGAAACACGTGGCTGGAACTCGGAGCAGGGAGCTAGATAGACCAATACCTAACATACAGTCTGGAGATTATGTATAAATTAAGCCTCTTGCAGAAAAGACTTTGGAACCACAGTGGGAGGGACCGTTCCAAGTGCTTCTCACCACCTTCACTGCAATCAAGATCAAGGAGCAGAATGCCTGGTTCCATCACTCTCGAGTGAAGAAGGCCCCAGGAGCCCCTTGGAGAGTGACACCAGGAGACAATGAACTGAGATTAGGCTTACTCAGACAAAACGAGCACATTGCAGCCGGAAGTAGTTTGTAATTTCATTTACAGAATTGTTTTATATATAATTATAACTGGAGTCTTAGAACTAGAGAGTACCTCTATCCAAAGCAATGCTGAATGGCCTTGGTCCCAGGCTTTTAATCAGTATACTGGATCCATGGGAGAAGTTTCTGAGATAGAAGATTTAAACCTATCCACTGTAGTACTCCTTGGGGATCAGGTATATGAGGAGCAGGAGTGGCAGGAATGGGAACAGTGGACACTTCAAGGGATCAGAAGAGAAGAAATCAAGGTAGGGTGCTGGGTGGTGAATGGGACGGTTCATGAGAGACCAGATGCAATTAGTGTCTCAACCTCTCCTGTATACAGGCACCAGGAAGTTTGTGATAGCCTAAGTGAATCAGATTGTTGGTGTCATTTCACCTTGATACAGCCTGTAGAAGTGACTTGCCTTTGGGCTTGTGATCAGGCTCTCATTTAAATTTAAAATAGACACTGCACTTTTTACAACAGCAGGACCTTATACAACCCAGACTGAGACTCAAATACTTCAGACTCAACCCAAACTTGAACCTGAAGTATGAAATAAGCCCCTACATAGTGAGGAATGTGGGTGAACAACAACTGTTGTTCAATTCAAAATGGTCTCTCAAACGTGTTGAGTTGCTAATGCAAATTAACATCTCAAAAATCCAACCAGCCTGCTCCTCTTTCCTGAGAACATCCTTTGAGGGCTGGACAATGTGGTTACAAAGACAGGTATACCTCAGGAGCAGAATAAGAAAGGATCTAACTGGGATATTAGGAGTTTTAAATGGAATTGATTCAGAAATAATGATGAATAAGCTGGCCACTGCAGCAGGTGGCCTAACAAAATTGAAACAGCCATTACAGTCATCTCTATTGGCATTAGGAACTAGCCAGTGGCAGATTTCAAAAATACTGCCAAAGTGGGAAAAGGCCAGGGACCAAGACCACAAGTTAACAGTAGAAGCACTTAGTACAGTTCAAGATAATGTGTCTTTAGCTTTCAGCTGTATACAAGCACAGCTACGGATGCAGGCAGCAGCAGCTCTGATCATATGGGAAGGGGGTGAAGGTAATTTTCCAGCTGAAATTCGGAAAATTGTCTGGGATAATGCGATTGATTTTGAAAGAAAGTTTCAATCCAGGTGGACTATGGTAAATTTCACCTATGATCCTGCTTCTAATGTGGCCACTGCCTTTGTGCTTACCATACATAATGCCACTGTTCACGTTATCCATCCCGTCATTGCACTAGGATTAAATCATGAAAAAACTGTGCTCTACCCTTCAGAACATAGAGTGTGGGCATGAAAGGTGAATGAAAAGTGGCAAACAGTAAACTTAGAATCCTGCATTACTAGAGAACAACTAGGGTTCATTTGTGAAAGCAATACTATTAATGCCCAGGATGTGTGTCTAGACACTGAACAGAGTATTTGCCACTTCGAAATTCAACCAGTCACTGATCAGAAAACTGCCCTCGTATATACTGGTAAAGGTTGTGTGTGCCTGAGAACTGCCTGTGCTACTATAAAAATTGATAACAATGATGTTATTTTGTCCAGTAGAAATCATTCTAATTTCTGTATTTTTAATTTTGTTAAGATTATTGAGTGTGACTTTTTGTAGGTGGCCCCAGTGACATCCCACCAGTTGATTAAAACCAATTACAAAATATATCACAGACTGTCACCTACTCCTATTGGAATAGACCTCACATTGGTAAAACAATTAATTAAACACCATAGAGCTACTGGAGATCTTGAAGAAAACCCAAGAAAGTGGAGAGAAAACCCTAATTACTGTCCAACATGATACAAAAGAAATAACCAGAATTCTGCAAAGTATAAAACAAAATGCAGATCATCACTGGTGGGATGTAATCTTTGGGTGGTCACCAACTGCAAATGGAATCTTTATTGAGCTTGTGTCATCCTATTGTAGTTTTGTTAATATTAGTTGGAGTAAGTTTAGGGTTCTCCTTTTTATTGTTAATTTGGAATTGGAGAATACTACAGCGAGTAGCTGTGTTAACCTCCTTATCAAACGTACATGGTAAAGCACTAAGGCACACTTATTGTCATAGGAATTTGAATTAAGTAAAATAATTTACTTATTCCCCATTAGGAAAGGGGGAAATGAGGATGAGTGGAAGATATCCAGAGTAGAAATCCATTTTGATTTAGGGGAAATGTACATCTTTGAATTAGGTCTGTAGCTTGCTGTTTAGTCTGACTGCCTGTTCTTGCAAAGGGCCTGTGCTTGGAGGGAATGCTTCAGCTGAAGGACAAGAGATAAGGAAGGGTGGGGGGGGCAGGCAGACAGAGCAGGGCAACCTGACCCAGGAGTTCATCCTGATAAAGAAGAATAACCAGCAATTGTCACGAGAAATAAGTGGAATGAACACATATAAACCTATTGTGAAATTGCATGCCTATGTATTTGAGAGGGAGATAAAAGGGAATCTGGAGAACCCAGAGGTACGCATGTCATTTTAGGGGAATGATTCCCAAATGCGTCCAGCGCTGTAATAAATATACTGGCTTTACAACTTTCACAAAAGCTGTGGAGTTTGCTTGATTCCTCAGAACAGGATGCTGCCCTGGGCTGTGCAGCGCACTGGGCATGGATCAGCCCCTGCTCTGCTGCTCCTTCCTGTCTGCCCCATGGCCCTTGCAGAGCCCCAGCCATGCTGTTTGCTCCCAGCCTGCCCACAGCCAGCCTGGGGCTGCTGACGGGGGTTTCTGTGCTGAGCATTGGCCTGGCCGTGTTCTTGAGAGAGCCTGGGCAAGGAGCCTGGAGCCCCCAGGGCCTGGCCTGAGGCGTCAGCGCTGCCCCAGCAGTGCCCATGGCCTGTCCCTGCTGCAGCCCCGGCACTGCCACCCCCAGGGCTGTGCCCGGCCCCGAGAGCACTCAGGCCCTGCAGCAACACCAGGGCCACCAGGGCAGCGGGGCAGGGCCACGGCAGCAGCACTGGCAACACCAAGTGCTGCTGCTGCTGCTGCTGCTGGGCACAGCTGCTGGGCCAGCACTGATCTGCCCCAGCTCTGCACACAGACATTGCTGCTGCAGCTCCAGAGAAGGCAACAAAAGGGCATCTCTGCAGGAAACTCTGCTGGGTCATCCTTTAGTTCCTTTAAAGCCACCAAGAGTGCAGCCCCACATTGACACAGTCTGTGGGCACAGGGAAGGTGGAGAGAAATGAAATGAGAAATGGCACAAAAATTGACATTTCTTTGACAATATGAAAATAATAAAACAAAGGAAAAAATACCTCCAAAATTACATCAACAAGAGGGATCAAAGATGACTTTTATTACAAGTGATTTGCAGAAATTGGCCAGCAGTTTAATGTTTCCAAAACCATCCAGTCATCAGTCTCCACACTGCAGCCTTGAGCTCCTGGTTCCTCAGGCTGTAGATGAGGGGGTTCAGGGCTGGAGGCACCACCGAGTACAGAACTGACAGGGCCAGATCCAGGGATGGGGAGGACATGGAGGGGGGCTTCAGGTAGGCAAACACGACAGTGATGATGAACAGGGATAGCACGGCCAGGTGAGGGAGGCAGGTGGAAAAGGCTTTGTGCCGCCCCTGCTCAGAGGGGATCCTCAGCACAGCCCTGAAGATCTGCACATAGGAGAAAACAATGAACACAAAACAGCCAAGTCCTAAACAGGCACTAACAGCAAGAAGCCGAAGTTCCCTGAGATAGGATTTGGCACAGGAGAGCTTGAGGATCTGTGGGATTTCACAGAAGAACTGGCCCAGGGCATTGCCATGGCACAGCGGCAGGGAAAATGTATTGGCTGTGTGCAGCAGTGAATAGAGAAAGGCACTGGCCCAGGCAGCTGCTGCCATGTGGGCACAAGCTCTGCTGCCCAGGAGGGTCCCGTAGTGCAGGGGTTTGCAAATGGACACATAGCGGTCGTAGCACATGATGGTCAGGAGGAAAAGCTCTGCTGAGATAAAGAAAAGAAAGTAAAAGAGCTGAGCAGCACATGCAGTGTAGGAGATGTCCCTGGTGTCCCAGAGGGAATTGTGCATGGCTTTGGGGACAGTGGTGCAGATGGAGCCCAGGTCAGCGAGGGCCAGGTTGAGCAGGAAGAAGAACATGGGCGTGTGCAGGTGGTGGCCGCAGGCTACGGCGCTGATGATGAGGCCGTTGCCCAGGAGGGCAGCCAGGGAGATGCCCAGCAAGAGGCAGAAGTGCAGGAGCTGCAGCTGCCGCGTGTCTGCCAATGCCAGCAGGAGGAAGTGCCTGATGGAGCTGCTGTTGGACATTTGCTGTGCTTTGGCATGGGGATCTGGAAGAAAAGTAATCATGGAATAGTTGGGTTTGGAGAGGACTTGAAATATCCCAGCACAGCCTGGGGGCACTTTCCCCCCACTGCCTGCCCAGGGCTCTGCTGCCTGGAGCTGTCCCTGCCAGCAGCTGCTTCCCTGTGCCCAGGGCTGGGCCCTGCCAGTGCTGCCAGAGCCCAGCCCAGCCCTGGGGGCTCAGCTCTGCCCTGCAGAGCCCTCCCAGCTCAGGCCCAGCCCAGGGGCAGCTCTGGCTCTGCAGGCTCTGAGGGCAACGTCAGAGCAACCCTGAGGAGGCTGAAAAAGCAACACTGATGCTGGCTCTAAGGGCTGATTTCTGTCACGGCCCAATTTATTCAGATCTAAGAGAATTTTTTAATTTATTTTTCTCAACGTGAACTGAGAGATGGATATCTATGAGAAGTTTCTTATCCAGGCGACCCAGAGCAGTAGATTAAAAAAGCAGGATATCTCCTTTTTATGCAGCCCCTGCCTTGCTGTGCTCCCTGTATAATCTACTTGGAAATGTTCTGCAGTTCAATGCCATGCTGGGAGCACTCCTGAACAATGCAGCATCCTCCCCACACAAGGAGAACACTTCCAAGCCTCACCAGCTGTCTCCTGCCACCCAGATCTTGTCCCCCAGTGCTGGAAGCAGCTGCCAGGGCTGGCTGAGAGCTGTCCCTGGCAGGCAGCAGAGTCCCTGCCCCAGCACAGCACCCTGGGCTGCAGGACCCTGCTCTGCAGGACAGCCCTGGGCACCCCTGGCTGCTCTGCACAAGAGACAAGCAGAGAATGTACTCACAGGCTCTGGAGGCATTGGCATGTTCCAGCTTGAGGAGATGGCTCCAGGAGCTGCAGCTGCATTGTCCTGCAGCCAGAGGTTCCTGTGCCAAGGGCTGGCAGTGATTGTGCCCCAGGCACTTCTCAGCCCCTTCCCAGCCCTGACTGATTGAAGCTCTCTGTGCCTCTGGGCTGTGCCCGCGCTGGCTGCAGGCAGTGCCCCAGCCCTGCTGGGCTGGCACAAGAGCTGCTCATCCAGAGAAATGTGCTTTTGAAGCTCTTCTTGGTGAGCAGGAGCTGCCTCTGGGCCAGGAGCCCAGCCCAGCTCAGCAGCACAGACACAGCACAGGGACTTTAATCAGCCTCTGGGGCTTTGTGCTCAGGCCCTGAACATCAGTCCCTGAGAGGGAGATGAAGAAACCTCTGCAGAACTCCAAGGCAGAATCCAGCTCCAAAGTTTCTTGGACTTGTAATGGGTCCCAGAGAGGGACACGACTGAGCAAGTGTCCCCAGGCCCCAGGCAGAGCAGAGAGCTGCAGGCAGTGATGACAGGTGGGGACAAAGAGAAGCCAAGTCTTGGTGCCCTGGGGCACAGCAGGGTCTGTGCCAGCAAGGGCTGGGAGGAGACACCTTGTCCTGAGGCCCTGGGGCCTCCTGGCACAGCCCCAGCCAGGCTGGGCACTGTCAGCCCCTTGTGCTGCCCTCAGCATCCCCCCCTAGCCCACATCCCAGTGGCCTCAAGGATCTGCTGCAAGGAGTCCCTGGGGAGCCTTGCTCAGCAATGGCCCTGGGGGCTCCTTCATGCTCCCTGCAGGGACTGCAGGTTTTTCAAAGGACTTGGGGTTTGGCTTTTGCCTTGCAGTCTCTGAGAGCTTTGTGCAATCATGGCCTCCAATTATCTGCTGTAATTAGTCCCTGGAGAGGCTTTGTCAGTAACAACACTCAGTGGGGCTCATTAATGCTTCAGGGTACTTCAGTTATTTTAAGGTACTTGATGTTTCCCTTTTGATACAGACTCTGTGAGAGGTTTGTGCAATCATGGCCCCAATTATCTGCTTTAATGAGTCCCTGGAGAGCTTTGTACTGACAGTCATGCTCAGAAATGCTTTGAGATACTCAAATTTTTTAAGGTAGTTTGGATTTTCTTTTCCACTCTGAATCTCTGAGAGGTTTTTTGTGCCATCCTGGCCTCCAATCTGTTCTCCAAGGAGTCCATGATGATCCTGTGTTTGGGATGGACCTCACTTGGACCCATTCATGCTTTGAGACACTTTGGGGTTTTCTTCTGACTTTGACTCTTGGAAAGGTTTGTGCAATCTCCTCTCAGGCCCTGAGGTTCAAGGGCTCAGCTCCAAATGCACCACAGGCTCATTAGGATGCAGCAAGTCCTGACATACCATAGCCCTGCCTTGATTTTCCTCTAGTCTTGTTCAGTTTAGCAGGAAGTTTTCCTTTTACAGTTATGGATGGTATAAATAAGAGGCTTGACTAGGCCAATATTCAAGCAGCAATCAATTTATTAATTAATATGGTAAAGTATGAGCAATACAGCGCTGGGTACAGTGGGGGAAGTTTTCCCACCAACTGCACACCCATAGTTGAGGCTTACGGGTACTTATAGGGGTACTCATCAGCTTTCTCAGCAGTTTCTATTCCAATTCTTACTCATCAGCAGTTTCTATTCCCAATTTTTACATCACAATTCTATGTAGTATTGTGATTTAACTTTTCTCAGGATGTATCCCAAAAGGAGTATCCCCAGATGGTGGTGGTCCGGTTTCCAAAAGAAGATAGACGAATCCCATCTGGTGAGCTCCAGCTCTCCAGATGTGGGTCCTCCTTTTAATTGCAAAGACTATAAATCTAACAACAGTGATGTCCAGCTTCGCTTGGTTGAAACTATAAATCCTTGAGGTGGTGTTCATCTTCCTTTCTCAAGCTGATTTTCTCTGCTTCAATAAGGTGTGAGATAAGCTTGTTTCCTTTATATATATTCCAAAGCTATAGTTTCAAGGATACAAGCAATGTTCTAAAATTATACTTCAAAAGGTTATTATTGCAGAACTCTTTAAGAATTAACTACAATCAAAAAGCAACATCCTTAATGCTTTAATGCCAATGCTCCTAAATCAACCAAGGTAATTGCAAACAAAAGATGGGTTCAAAGGACTTCTTCCATGCTTTACTTTCCTCAGTTATTATTAGAATTCACAACTGTCCCATTGCCGGTCTCCACACATGTCGCAATCACAAATACACACATTGCCTGTGTGTACCTGACACGACACACAGCTTTGTATTTCACATCCCGCCGTGTCCCCCTGTGTTCCCCCGGGCAGGGAGCTGCTCTGGCCCGGGATGGCCGGGCCCAGCCGCGGGGCCTCGCCGGCAGCGGGCAGGAGCCGGCCCGGGCTGCGGGACACGGCGGGGGTGCCCGGCTGCAAAGCAGCTCTGGCTCACGCCAGGGAGCTGTGGGCAAGGGGCTGCAGCCGTGCGGGAGGAAAGCCGCTGGGCCAGCCCCTAACGCTGCCCCGCAGGAAGGAAGGGCAGGAGGAAGCTGACAAATGAGCTTGGAATGTGGCAGTGCAGAGATGAAGGGACAAGTGCCCTTGGGGGCCGGGGGTCGGGGCCAGCCCTCGGGCACGGCTCCGAGCGGCTCCTGAGCCGGCCTAAGGGCTGCCTGTAAGGATTGCAGGCGGCAGCCCAGAGCAGCAGCGCCAGCAGTGCCAGCCGGGCCCCACGGCCATCTGCCCGTGCCTTCGCAGCCCGTGAGGGCCGCGGGCTCTGCAGCGCCGCTCCTGCTCCCACAGCCGGCCCGGAGCCTCAGGGCTGCCCCGCAGGCGCCGCGGCAGCAGCAGCGGCCTCAGGGCCCGGCCCGGGGCTCCATCTGCTCAGCCCGGGGGCAGAGCCACAGCAGGGGGGAAGGAGCTGAAGGAGCACCAGGGAGCCCGGGGAGAGACAGGCTGGGAGACAAGGCTCTGCCTATAATTTTAACAGTTTTTATTAACCTAATAACTATCTACAACTAACTTAATAACTATATACAAGTAAAAAGTCAAGCTTTTTATGACAATTGTCACAGGCGTTTCTCACTTTGGACAAGATGTCCCAGGTCAAGCATTGGCACCGAGTCCTTTCCAGCTGGCCAGGGGCTGTTGATGTCTGGCGGGGCTGCAGAGGCTGCTCGAGCCCTGGGGCCCATGAGACCTGTCGAGGAGCTGTGCCTGGCCGTGCTCTCCTGAGGCGGCAGGGCCTGGGCGTGAAGGGCAAGGGTGAGCCGCCACAGGTGCTGGCCCCAGCGCACCAGGACTCAAGCTCTTGTCCCACAGTGGGCATGGCCATTCTCCCACATTACTCCAGCTCAGTTGCCCCATGTGCCAGTCCTCCTGCTCCATTCTGCCCCTTCCTTCTTACCCCAGATGCAAAATACCCACGCCACATTACCCAGCTCTGTACACAGAGCCCTACTCATCCCCCAGATGGCACCCTGCAGATAATCAGCCCCTGTCGTCATTGACCCCCTTGCCCTGACAGGCCATACCTGACGCATCCTGTGTCCTGATCGCCGTACGATGCTGGTCATTACGGCCCCTCGAGATGTGTCCATCACCGTGCAGCAGGGTCATACTGGGCTGAGGAGGAGAAGGCAGCTGGCTGCAATGCAGGGCCCAATCCAGCACACCCCAATAATCCAACTCAGGTCTCCCTGGGGACTGAAGGCACAGATTCCCCCTGGATAGTCAGCAATGCCATCAAGCCTCAGTCACCATTCTGTGTCCCCACCTACATCACACCTACCTTGTTGTCTACCAGGAGACACTGCAGCCTTGCACTTGTATGTGGGGAAGCCTTGATGTTCTGCATCGTGGAGCTGCTGCTCTGATGGTCCCCAGAGCTCTGCAGCACACGGGGACACTGGCACGGACCAGCGGCCTCCTGTGGGATGGGGCAGAGGACACTCAGTGCCCAGCCCTGTGGCATGCAGGGCATCACCCTGCTGTGCCAGGGAGGGCACTGGCAGTGCTGCCTGCAGGGGCATGTCCCTGCCAGCTCCTGTCCACCTGCTGCAGGAGCCCCAAGCCCATCCCACCAGGCTGCATCTGCTGGCTCTGTCCCCATGGCCACGTGTGCTGGCCATGGCACCAGGCAGGTCCCTGTGCACAGGACACCAACTGGCAGGAGCTGGGCTGTCCCAGCTGCAGGGATTGGTTTTGGGAATTCCTTTCACAGGAGGCACCCAATCCCCGTCTGTAGGATTGACGGGGGTAGCACGGTTGGGATGAACAGAGATGAGAGATCTCTGAAGCCAGGTTGTGGACGGTTTATTGCAAAGGGCGTGGGTGCAGGGCCCTGCTTGCAGCTGCCAGCTGCAGCTCAGAACAGGCCTGAGAGAAGAGAGGGGTAGAGAGGATGAGAGCGTAAGAGAGTAAAAGCATAAGAGAGTAAAAGGGGTATGAGGATAAAAGGCAAGAGCTAAGAGACAAGAGGTAAGAGCTAAGAGGTAAGAGCTAAGAGCATAGAAAAGTAAGAGCTAAGTTCCCGTTACAATACAATAAATCATCTTCTGTGTTGAATATTCTGATTCTCACTTAAGCAATCTTGTACAACATACAAATCCTATAGCATTTCCATACAGCCTATAAGAATCACTACATTACCATACTGTGCTACATTTTAAACCCTAAAAACTCCTCTTTGGACCCCTTCTGCCAAGCTGACAGGGTCTGCTCGGACCCTTGGACCTGCCTGCAAGCAGAGGGTCTTGTTTCACCTTCAGCCGGCCACACCATTGTTTTCCCGTTGTTCAGTAACTAAGGGATCTCAAAGCTTGCTTTCATTTCAATCTCGCTTATAGTTTCCATATTCTCAAAATCTTTTGCCAGGCAATCATATTTATAAGGCTTTCCTGTTTCATATTCCCCAACAGCCCTCCAAGCCTGAGCTCAGACTGCAAACAGACGCAGCTCATCAGATGTGCTTTCAGCAGCCTTGGGACAGAGAGATGGGCCAGACAGGGCAGTGCAAGGCAAGGAATGCAGAAGCCCCCAGCCCTGGGGCAAGCACTGGCCCCCACAGCTGCCCTCTGCTCCCCTGCCCTGCCCCGTCCCCCCTGGCTGCTCTGCCCCAGCCCAGGTGCAGAGCCCTCCTTGCTGTGTCAGGGCTGCTCTGCAGCCCAGGCGCTGGGGATGTGTCCTCAGGGCCCTCACCTTTGGCTGGGCGGTGGATCCTTGCTGGGGGGCATGGGCTGCAAATACGGGAGTGTCTCGGGGTACCTGGGGAGGGCAGGAGTCACAGGGGTGTGACAGGGGACAAAGAACCTGTTCCTGTTGGAGGCAGCCCCCCCAAAGCCATGGGATTGTAGTCCATGGCATCCTGTAGCCTGTAGCCCTTGGGATGAGCCCCCACAGCCCCTGCTGATGGGCAGGGCTGCAGAGGGGGCTCCCCACATCAGCTCCTCCCAAGCAGACACTGTCCCCCTGTGCCAGCACAGCGGGTCACTGCTGGCACCCATCTCCCCCCATGCCAGCCCCGCTGCCCCCGAGGCACTGGTGCTACTCACTGGCCAGGAACCTGCACGCTGAGCATGCGCTCACAGGACAGGCACGAGAAAGGGACTGGCAGCTGCCTAAGGAGGGGGAGGGAAGAGGCCTGGCTGAGCTCCTGGGGCCACAGCCCTGCAGCACACAGGCAGCAGCTCCCTGCAGCAGCCAGCTGCTGGGCAGCTCACTGCACAGGGGCACGGCCATTGCAGGGTGAACCGTGGGCTCTTGAGCCTGTTTCTCCCCATCCCCAAGGTGCTGGCTGATGCCAGGTGAAGGGCACAGGCACCCTTGCCACCATCCCAAGCAGCCCCTGCTGCGCTTTCAGCCCCTCTCTGGCACCAAAGCTCCCCCGTGTGCACGGCCAGGAGGGCAGGGCACAACCCAGCTCAGGGCATGGTGTGTGACAGCCCTGCCTGGCAGGAGCAGTTGCCATCACTGTCCCCAAAACCATCAGAATCTCCATTGCACTCACTTCTTAATCCCAGCAGCGTTTTCACGCAACAGCCTATCCTCAAGTTCCTCCATGTTCCTGTTCCAGGAGTCCTCCAGGTGTTTACAGAAAGTCTTCAGCTCCAGGCGATCCAGCTGTGAACAGGTGCACAGCCTCAGCCAGCTGCTCCAGGATGTGATGTGGAGCTCTCCAGGGAAAAGCCTGGAGGGGGATCCTCAGAGGGATGCTGCCTCAGGCTGTCAAGTCCCAAAGGTGCCAGTTCCTCATGGTGGGGACGAGGTACCCCTCACCTTGTCTTCAATTGCATCGCTGAACTGCTGCTGGGTATTGTTCCAGTGCTGCTCCTGGCCTTAAATCTGGCTCTGCAACTCCTGCATCCTCTCATCCAGCTCCTCCATGTTCTCTTCGCACTGGCTGCCATTGACTTTGCTGTCCAAGGCAGCTTTGTCCGTCTTCTAGCAGAGGGGAAGGGCAGGAGAAACGCCAAAGGGGAAAGGGATGAGGAATGCCAGGCAGGGCCAGCGTGTGAGGAGCAGAGGGAGAAGCGCTTCTGAGACAGAGTAGAAATTCTCCAGAGTAGAAATCCATTTTGATTTAGGTGAAATGTACATCTTTGAGTCTGTGGTTAGAAAACATAGCTATGTAGCCTGACTGCAAAGCCTAGGCTCAGGGAAACTGATTCAGTGAAGGACAGAGATAAGGGGGGGACGGGACAGAGGGTGATAAAGAGAGACAGAGAGACTGCTGTGAAAGCAGGTCAACCTGACCTAAGAATTCTTTCTGATAAAGAAGAACTAGTGGCAAATGTCACGCAAAATTTGTAAAAATGAATATGTATGAACCTATTGTGAAAATGTATGGATATGTATTTGAGAGGAGGATAAAAAGGGACCTGAAGTTCCCAGAGGCACGCATGTCTTTTAAGGAGAGTAATCTCTGCATGCATCCGGCGCTGTAATAATAAACATACCGGCTTTACAACTTACACAAAGTTGTGGAGTTTTTGTCTATCTCTGCAAAACAGACTCCTTTTGGAGGTTTCCTCCCAAAATTTGCCCTAAGCCAGCACAAACAGTCATCATGAAAATTTCACCAGTGGCATAATTTCCTGCTGGCAAATCTTGGGACAGAAGCTTGACCTTGTTCTCCATGAGACATTCTTGGGAAGAGAGACAGGAGAAGATTCCTGGAAAACTGAAACAGCTTTGCAGAAGGGAAATGAAAATGAAAGAAACAATCCAAGATCTTTTCCTCTATTTATTTCTATGCTCCCTTTTCCATGTGGCACTACTTCTCCATCCCAGGAATTCCAGATGCACCGCACCTCTAAGATCGGTGACTTAGTGATTTTTAGACACTCGAAAATACCATGAGCCACACAGAGTTTTCCTTCCCCTGGTTTTACTGGAAGGCAACACTGGAGATGTAAGTGCAGTGCTGGGGTCCGGTAGGAATCCTACAGCAAGGGAAGGTGGCCCGACAGTGTTTGACCCTCAGCCAGGCCAATGCAGAGCAGCAAGCGAGGGGATTGCTGTGCCAGTGTGCAGGAGTCAGGGCTCTGCATCTGGGCTCACCGCTGCAAAGTTCCCGTGTTTGGACAGACTCAGGGGCTGTGCCCGGGGCGCGCGGGGCTCGAACGTGGGGCTCGTGGGGCGAGCGGGGAACGGACACGGGGACGAACGGCCCCGGTGCTTCAGTTGCAGCGGCGGCAGCGGCGGCAGCAGCAGCAGCAGCAGCAGCAAAAGCAGATATTCGAGAGCACTCTTTCTCTTTCTCTCTTTCTCTCTCTTTCTCTCCCCTTCCCGCTGTCGGGCACCCTTCTCCCGGGGTCCCTTGCCCGGCGTCCCTCTCCTCTCCCCGCCTCCCTCTCCCCTGCCGGGCCGGGCCGTGCCCCCGGCCCGCCCCCGGCCCCGGGCGGGGCTGCCCCGTGCCCGGCCCCGCCCGTCCCGCCGCGCTCTCGCCTCCGCCCGGCTCTGGCCGTACTGGCGGTGGCGCTGCTGGGCGGGCGTCAGTGCCTGGTGCGGGGGCGGCATCGCCGCCCTTCGGCTCCGCCTGGCCCGAGCCCGGCCCCGGACCCGACGCAGGGTCCACTCCCGGCCCCGGCCCCGGTCCCGGCCCCGGCTCCTCCCGGGGCCCGCGGAGGACACAGGCGGGGCGGCCGCTGCCGCCGCCTCCGCTGCGGCTTCCCCGGCCCGAGCTCCGCCGCTCGGCAGCGCGGCCGCCGGCCCCGAGCCTCCCGTGCCACGTTCCAAAGAGCGAACGCCTGGGCATGGCCGGCCCGGGGCGGCTGAGGGGCGCTCGGGGGCCGTTGCTGGCCCCGGGCCGAGCGCTGACAGCCGCGTCCCGCCCGCAGGGAAGGCGCACGAGGCCCTGCAGGAGCGGTACCGAGTGGGTTCGCTGCTGGGGCGCGGAGGATTCGGCAGCGTCTTCGCGGCCACGCGGCTCTCGGACGGCGCCCCGGTGAGCGGCGGGGCCGGCGGCGGGCGCAGGAGGAGGGGGC
The DNA here is from genome assembly GCF_051311805.1 of Agelaius phoeniceus. NCBI lineage: Eukaryota > Metazoa > Chordata > Aves > Passeriformes > Icteridae > Agelaius > Agelaius phoeniceus. The sequence goes on along the minus strand of NW_027509867.1, from coordinate 5,887,216 downwards.
GGAGGAGGAGGAGGAGGAGGATGGGGCTGGGCAGGGCGGGCGGCGAGCTGAGCCCGCTGCTGTCCTTGGCTTGCAGGTGGCCATCAAAAGGGTGCCACGGAACCGCGTCCGGCACTGGGGCGAGCTGGTGAGTGAGCGGGGCCAGCGGCAGCAGCCGGGGCTGCCGGGCGGGGATGAGCCGAGGCCCGGCACGGTGGAAGCCGCCAGGACGCCTCGAGGGAGAGCGGGCGTGGGTCCAGCGCAGGGCGCAGAGCATCCCGGGCTGGCTGAGGGCTCCCCGAGCCCCGGCACGGCATCGGCCCCACTGAGGGCATCGTGCTCCTCCCGCAGCCCGACGGCAGCAGGGCCCCGCTGGAGGTGGTGCTGCAGGCCAAGGTGTCCACTGGCTTCCCTGGTGTGGTGCAGCTGCTGGAGTGGCTTGAGCTGCCCAACCACATCGTGATGGTGCTGGAGCGGCCAGAGCGGTGTCAGGACCTGCAGCGTTTCATTGGGGCACGGCGGTTCCTGCCCGAGGAGGTGGCGCGGACGCTCTTCCGCCAGGTGCTGGAGGCCGTGCGGCACTGCACCAGCTGCGGGGTCCTGCACCGCGACATCAAGCCCGAGAACATCCTGCTCGACCTGCACACCGGGAAGGCCAAACTGATCGACTTTGGCTGTGGCACCTACCTGCAAGAGACAGCCTACACTCACTTTGCAGGTGAGCCCACGTAAGGGTGTACTCCTGGTCCCAGGATCTCATGGCCCAACATCTCCCAGCCCAAGCTGGCTGTGGCAGAGGGGATTCTCCCTTTTGCTGCCAGTCAGGGGACTGAGTCTTCAGCTGAGTTGCTTTAGAGCGGGGCTGGGTGGGGAGCCATCTTCCAGCCCTGCTGGCAGCCTTTGCCAGCCACTCTGCCCAGGACTGGGGCTGAGCTGGGGCAGCCAGCCCGACCAAAACCCCAGTGGGTGGGGGTAGCAGAGATGGGGGCGGAACCTGTGCCCCAGCCAATTTGATGTGCAGGCAAGAGGAAGGGCTTGGACTGATCCACTCGCCCTGTTTGCCTTGGCTTCCTAATATTTTTGGGGCAATGCAGGCAGGGAGGATAAGGGCATGTTTTCCCCAGCATGGAGAGGGTTTTTCCTTTACAGGTCAGGGTCAGGCTTAGCCAGGGCTTCCTCTGCCCTCTTCTGACACCAGTGGCTTTTTTTCCAAGCCTAAGTTTGTGCACAAGTCCCAGGTGCTGGCAAGAGGGCAGTGGTCACCCTGTGTGCCACTGATGCAGCCCCTGCAGGCCCAGGGATGCTGGGGCCAGGCTGTGGGAGCAGCAGCATCCCCCTGCTGAACTCCATCTGTATTCCATAGGAACACTGTCCTACAGCCCCCCGGAATGGAACGACTTTGGCTGGTACCATGGCGAGGCAGCAACGATCTGGTCCCTGGGCATCCTGCTGCACCAGATGGTCTGTGGGGAGCACCCGTTCAGGAGGGGCCGGAGCCTCAGCTGGGGCCAGCTCCCGCTGCCACAAGGGCTCTCTCAAGGTGGATCCTCTTCTCTGGGCACAGGGGGAATCCCAGTGCTGGGAGCCAGCAGCGGGCTCGTGAGCATCCCGCTCTGGCAGCTGCTGAGGAGGTGGCACAGGTCCTGCTCTCCTCCAAAACAGGGAATTGATGGGAAAGTTTAGGCCCAAGCCTGAGCGCATCCAGAATGGCCTGGCCATGGGAATAGTGGGGCAAAGCAGACAGGAGCCTTCTCTGGCTGACCGTCAGTTTCTGCTTTCTCTGTCCAGAGTGCAAAGATCTGATCAGGTGGTGTTTATCCGTGAACTCCTTGGACAGACCCACATTAGAAGACCTGTTCTGTGATCCTTGGGTGCAGGATATTCCTCTGCCATAGAAGAAGGGAGAGAGCCACAGGCACACTTTGATCCAGGGCCCTGGTAAGTTGCAGCTCCACACATGCCTTGGCAATGAGAAGCAGAGGAAGCCAGACCTTTTTGTGCTGCCTGTGTCACTGCACCGGGGCCATGGGATGGGCACACGCAGCCCTTGTGCTGGAGCTGAGCTGCTCTGCCCAGCACTGGTGGCCGCCATCCAAGCTGGTTTTGCTTGTGCTGGTTCCCTGACAGCTGGGGCCCTGGGCAGAGCCCTGAGAGCCTGGTCTCCCCCCAGGGAAGGAGCAGGAGCCCCTGGAGAAGCTGTACCGGGTGGGGATGCTGCTGCTGCTGCTGCTGCTGCTGCTGCTGCTGCTGGAGACAGCCAGGATGACATCAAGGATGACAAGCTCTTCCTCAGCCTGGCCACTGGAGGCTGAAGGTGATGGACTTTAATTCTGGCACCTTCTTCAAAGGCAAACTCCACAGGGAATTTGCAGATGAGTCCCCAGCCGGGGAAATTCTGCCAGATTTGGGCATGGCCCAGCCTGGCTGGGAAGCAAAGGTTCCCCCTTTGCTGGGGCAGATGCAACTCATCCTTCAGTCGCTGCCCAGCTGCTTTTTGGCAGGGCTGGGGGCATGGGCTGGGCTGGGTATGAAATGGGAGTGGGCTCCTGGCCCTGCCAACAGCCCCCAGCAGCCACCGTGCCCCGGGCTGGGGCTGGGGCTGGGGCTGGGGCAGCCAGCCCGACACAAACAAAGCCCCATGGTGGGAGCAGAGGTGGGACTCCAGAACCTGTGCAGGGGCTGCTTTGCTTTGCAGGTAAGGAAGGGCTTGGGCTGCTCCACTGCCCTTGTTTGCTTTGGGAACACCATGATTTTGGGGGGCAGTGCAGGGGGGAAGAGAGAAAGTGTGGGCTTCCCTCAGCCATGGCTGGGTTTTTCCCTACCATGGAGGAGTTGGGCCTCCCTCAAGGCCCTGACAGAGATAAGAGTTTTTCCCGTTTTTCTTGGTTTTTTTGCATCTAATCTCTTTTCAAGAATGTGTTGTTTGTTTTTCCAGAGGAAGCGTTCTAGGTGGTCCAGTGTGGATGGGGAAGTGCTTGGGAGCAGCTGTGGCATGGATGGGCCGTGCCCTTGGAGAAGGCTGAGGCCATGGTTTGGGAGCAGCTTTTCTTGCAGCCGTGGCTGGCGTGAGGTGGGTCCCTGTGTGCTTGGCAGGGTGGGATCAGAGCTTTTGGGAGATGGCAGCGAGCACAGGAGCATCCTGCTCTGGGCAGCCGCTGAGGGCTGGATGTGCCGTGGCTGGCTGCAGGCTGGGCACATGTCCTGCCCTCCTGCTCTGCTGCCAAAGGCAGCAGGGATGGGCAGCTCAGGGCACAGCTCTGGGCACAGCCAGCACGGCCTGGGCACCGCAGGCCTTGGCACAAGGGCACAGGAGCCCTCAGCTGACGGGCGGTTTCTGCTTTCTCTCCTTGCAGCCGGGCTCTGCGGCTGCTGAGGCTGCTCTGGGCTCTGCCAGGGCTCTGCTGGGCTCAGCCCTGGGCCCAGCTGGGCTGGCTCTGCCCTCACATTGCTCTCACAGCTCTGCATCAGACGAGCCCATTGCGAGCACAGCGCCTGAGCTTTCTGCTTTGGCAGCTGAGTGAGACTCTGCTGCAGGCCCAGAGATTGCAGCTGGGGACACACATCCAATTGGCAAGGACCCAAACTCTCCACAGTCCCAGCTGAACGCCTGGATCTGCACAGGCTGTTTTGTCTGTCCCATTCTTCCTTCTTGATTGGCTGGAATTGTGCAGTTGCACTTTCTTTCTCCTCTAGCAGTGCCACGAGTGGGCCAAAGCTGGCGAGTGGGCCGTGCTCCTGAGGCAGTGCAGTCTGGAGCTGGTGGATGGAGAATTGCACTGCCAAACCAGAGCAAAAAGCCCTAAGTGGGACTTTGTGTCTCTAAGAAATCCCTGACAGTTTCAAAGGGAATGTGCAGCTCATTTCCAGGCTGAGAAGGAAGGGCATCTTCTAAAGGATTTGGGCTTTGACAGAGTTTCCATTCCCAGTCATGCTTAGAGCTGGAAGGGCACAAAGCAATTTCCTCTTGCTTCAACCACTATTTCAAATGGCAATGTTGGAAACAAAGCCCAAAATCTTTTAAAAGGCTGCTGAGGTCAGTAAGATGGATCCATGGCATCAGCACATTTACAATGTAAATAACTGAGTTCTCTTTTTAAAAAGATCATTTACTTCTTAATGCAAAGAATGTAACTTTGCATTTATGTTTTGTTTTTTTCACTAACATTATGTTATGTTTTTTCACTAACACTTGGATTTTATTCTTATCTTTTACAATTTACCTATTTTTTTCCCTTTTTCCTTTTTTTTCTTTTAAATAGAAAACATGTCCTATCGAAGGAATGTCCTTTGCTCCTGGTTCCCGTGTGGAGCAGCTCCCTTCCTGCTGGCTGAGCTGCTCAGGCAGAGCCCGGCAGCTCCTGGCCCTGCAGGGCTGAGGCTTTTCCCCGTTGCTGGGCACAGACTGATGGAGCAGCACTGCTGAACACGGGCACACAGAGGGACCAGCAGCAGCTGCCTTTGCCCACCTGAGGCTCCAAGGCCCAACCTCTGAGCAGCCAGGGCTGGAAGAGACTGGCAGGATCTGATCCCTGACTCTGGGCCAGGGCTGCACAAATGACCCCACAGCAGCAGCAGCAGCAGCAGCAGCAGCAGCAGATGGAGCTGACTTTCAGCACAGCCCCTGCCCCTGTTCCCTCCCATGTGCAGCGGTGTCACAGCAGCTTCAGGCACCTGGGAGCCCCCAGTGCCAGCAGGGACTTGAGATGGCAGCCCTGGGCTCCTGGAGGCTGTGCAAGGAACGGAGCTGGGCACTCCCTGTCCATGGGGAGCTTGCAGATGGAAAAGGCTGCTGTGCCCAGGCAGCTCCAAGGGCACAGAAAGGAGGCTCTGGAGCACTGGATCTGTGCCAGTGCCACAGTCCTGGGCAGCAGCCAGCCAGCCCTGGGGGAACAGAGGGCACAGCACGAGGGACAGAAGCAGGCAAGGGCAGAGACTGGAGAGAGCCAGAGCCAGGAGCAGGAACAGCTGCTCCATTGCACTCTTGGAGAAAGCTCTGGGCTGGTTCCAAGCGCTGAAAGGTGTGAAGGACAGACAGGAGGCCACAGCAAACAATGCTCCTGTTTGCACAGCCTCCCCTCTCCGTGTCCCAGAAGGAATTGCATGGACTGTGTTCTTCTCTCCGAGTTGTCTTGTTCAGCATGAGCAGCTCAGCACCAGGAGCTGAAGGAGCTGAAGCCTCAGGCCACAGGAGCTGGGCAAGAGGAGACTTTCTGAGCAAAGTAATGCTGCTAACATGGACCCAGCTGAATGCAGTGGATAGAATCATGGAATCACAGAATCCTTTCTGTTGGAAAAGCCCTCTGAGCTCACCCAGTGCAGCCGCTCACCCAGCAGTGCCAAGCCCAGCACTAAAGCACGTCCCTGAAGTGCCAAGGCCTGGACAGCAGCCCTGAGTGAGGCCTGAACAGCAGGCCCTGAGCCAAAGGTGGCCTATGGATGAACCTTCCAACCAAAGGTTATCTTTGTATCTGCTCCCTGATGAAATATGCATGGTCATTAGCACTGTGATAGATGTAGCCACTCATTAGTGAAACATGTATTGACCTTTGTGTATTTAGAAGCCAGACGAGGCCATGAAATCTGACATCTGGCCTTGTTTGGGGCTGAATGGTCAAAGTCACCTCCCTTGGTTCCTCCTGGGGCCCTGGCCAGGCTTTGGGAGGGAGCCAAGAGGAGGATGAAACCAGATGTTGCCACACTAGCAGTGCTGTCAGTTTGTTCATTCAGCACTGTCAGAGCTGGGCCCTCTCCCAGCGGGGTTGGAGCCTCACCTGGGGCTGGAGGCACCTGCAGGAATTGCCAGTGCCCAGGAGTGGCTCTGCAGCCCTTGGCTGTGACAGCTTCCCCAGCTGCTGTGTGGGTCTGGGGGATGGTAAAGGCTGAGGGTGACTGGGGCTGGATCTTTCTCAATCACTGCAGGCAATCTTTGGTGGGGATGGTTGGGTGCATTGCTGAGCTGCTCCTGTTGTGATTCTTTGCTGCTTTGAGCTGCACGAGATGACACTGATTCCTTCAGTTGGAGTCTGTGTCTTTGGTGCTGACCCTGCCCACTGGTAAAACAAAACTGGCACAGTCTGGCCAGATCCCAACAAAATGTCACTTGTTCAGTGTAAATGTGAGTAATCAGTGCCATCAGAAATTCCCAGAGGGGAAGCCCTTCCCTGGAGTTCCCTGGCTCTGGAGTGGGCTGAGGTCAGAGCCCCATGGGAGCAGTGGGGCAGTCGGGTAAAAGAGGCTGAACCCCTGGATGGCTTCAAATGCATCCAAAAATTGCACATGGAAAAGGAAAAGAACTTGTGGGTTTGGGAAGACGTGGGTGAACTTTGTTAATGACACTTTGGAAACAGCACCAACAGAAGGAAAAATTGTTGTTGTCACTCCCACACGGAGTGACAGAAGGTTTCATTCTTGAGCTCAGGTTCATTTGCGCTAGTGATATAATTATAATGATAGTAGTAATAATAATAATAATAAATTAATCGTAATAGTTATATATAATAACACAATAATTTATATTTTTATCTATGTAATTAAAAATTGATACTATTAAATAAGGCGGACAGTACTAATATGTCAGCTTTAGCTGCTCACTGTGACACTAAATACTCTACAGAAAAGGACTGCCCAAGACCCAAATGTCAGTGGTAAACTTTGTGAACTCTATACAAGGCATAAAGGAGGAAGGGATGAAATTGGCTATTTCTATAGGATTTGCTGATACTGTGATGCAGAGTGCTTTTTCTATTACTGTGAGAAATGCAGTGATTAAGACTGCTGGGTTTTTCATATCCCAGACAAACCACAAGCTGCAGGATTGGTTGAATGGGTGAAGGGGTTGTTAAAAGAGCAGTTGAAAAAATGAGGAGATGGGAACCTTTGCCCATGGAGAACCCATCTCCCAGATGTGCTCCATGCCCTTAACAATGGCCCACTGGGGAAATGGAAACCCCTGGCTGTGCACGGCTGCACCCTATTTACATTAATGAACTAAATCAATTATTAGAAGAAGTAAGAAGTGATGCTGTTAAAATATCCAACAGCACATCCTGCGAGCTCCAACAAACACAAATGGGGCTCTGCAGAACTGCACGGCCTTGGATTATCTGCTTGCTGGCCAGGGAGGATCCTGGGCTATTCCAGGACAGGAATGTTGCAGAAATGTCTATCAGCTGGGTTTGAGGTCCAGCAATCAGGAATCACCTCAATAGAAAGATCAGTAGAAGAGAGGCAGAAAGAAGAAAATTCCTCATGGTGGGATTGGCTCCCAAATTGGAGGCTGCTGTGAAATGCATTCATGGCAGTCACTGCAATCATTGCATTGTGAGCACTTGGTGTGTTATGATTCCATGTTGGAGTTGTTGTGACGCCTTGTGCTGGAAATGGAGTACTGGGACTTGTCTGAAAAGAGACACAGTCTCAAGGAAAAAAGGGGAATTTGAAAAGAACAGAGAATAGCAACTAATTAAGCATGTTTTAAAAGGAATTAAAATTATAGCTCTGAGTAATGAACTTGAGCAGCACTTAATTGAAGAACAAGAGGTGATGCCTTTGTGCCTAATACCTAAATTTAAACTGTGTTATTGCAATTGTTCTGAAGGTTGCAGTTCATCTGTAGGTTAAAGCACTGAGTGAAGCACTGAGGCCTCACCAGGCCCTGAGTGAGGCCTGAACAACAGGCCCTGAGGCAAAGCTGAGCTCCAGATGAACCTTTCAACCAAAGGTAATATTTGTATCCACTCATCAATGAATCATTATTAGCAATATAATCTCTATAAATGTTCATTGGTGAAATATGGATTTACTTTTTTTTGTATTTGGAAACCAGAAATGGCCTCATCTGGCCTTGTTTGGGGCTGAATGGTCAAAGTCACCTCCCTTGGTTCCTCCTGGGGCCCTGGCCAGGCTTTGGGAGGGAGCCAAGAGGAGGATGAAACCAGATGTTGCCACACTAGCAGTGCTGTCAGTTTGTTCATTCAGCACTGTCAGAGCTGGGCCCTCTCCCAGCGGGGTTGGAGCCTCACCTGGGGCTGGAGGCACCTGCAGCAATTGCCAGTGCCCAGGAGTGGCTCTGCAGCCCTTGGCTGTGACAGCTTCCCCAGCTGCTGTGTGGGTCTGGGGGATGGTAAAGGCTGAGGGTGACTGGGGCTGGATCTTTCTCAATCACTGCAGGCAATCTTTGGTGGGGATGGTTGGGTGCATTGCTGAGCTTCTGCTTTTGTAATTATTTTCTAACGATTATGTGCTTTGCTGAGCCTCTCCTATTGTAATTTTTTGCAGACATACATTAGATAAATTACACAATTCCTTCAGTTGGTGTCTGTGTGTTTGGTGCTGACCCTGCCCACTGGCAAAACTGACCCTGTGGGCTCCATAGAACCAAGGGGGCCCTTGTGACACTGCAGGGCCTCCTGTACCAGGGGACCGTGGTGACCCTATGGGGCTCCATGGAACCAAGGGGCCATGGTGACACTATGGGGCTCCATGGAACCACTGAGACTATTCTGACTCTGTGGAGACTCGTGGGGTCAAGGGTCCATTGTTTTCCCCTCCCTGCCCCTGCCCCAGCCCAGCAGAGCAGCAGAGTCAGGTCAGGCCCTGCAGCAGGAACTGGAGGCCCTGGAGGTCAGGGACAGCCACTCTGTGTCTGGGATGCTCAGCAGATGCTCAGCTCGGGCAGCTCCTGCAGCCCCAGGGCCAGCCCCGCTGCCCAGCCCAGCAGCAGAGTTGGCCCCGGGGCTCCTCAGGCAGCTCCTGCTGGCCCAGGGACAGGGCAGCCTCTTGCCAGGGCTCCTCTGCACCCCCCCGGGCTCCTGCCCTGCTCCTGGCCCATGCCAGCTGCCCCCAGAGCCTTTCCCAGGGGAACACGTCTGTGCTGGCCCCAGTAGCCATTGCTGCAGCCCTGCCCTGCTGCCCAGAGCCCCGAGCTGGGGCTGCTGCTCTGCAGAGCACGGGGGCTGTGCTGCCCGGGGGCCTGGGCTGCCTCTGCTGGGCTCTGCTGCTCAGCCTGGGACACAGAGGCAGCTGAGGGTGCTCCTGCCCTGACCCCCTCCCACACGGGCTCTGCGGGGCCATGGAGGGGCTCAGAGGTGCCTGCCTTGTTCCAGGGCTGCCAGAGGGGCTCGGGGCTGCCCTGGATCCTCCTGGGGGAGATCCCTGAGGGGCAGAGGAGTCAGTGCCCAGACTCCTTTCCCTGTGCCTGCTGTGTCCCTGGGCTGCAGAGCTCTCCTGGCTCACAGCAGACATTCAGGCCTTGATCTCAGGGTGACCCCACCCTGGCCAGGCCTGTGCCCAGTGAGCTCCACTCCCTGCTGGTCCCTGGCACACTCTGTCCCTGCAGGTCCCCTGTGCTCTCCTGCAGCTCCCAAGGCCCTCCAGACAAACATTCCCCTGCCATCAGCCCTGGCACAAGCTGCAGAGCCCCAGGAAAGTTCAGCACAGACCATTCAGCATCTGATGGACACTGGCCACCAACAAGCAAAACCTGACCCAGACCTGAGTCCCCTGAAGGCCCCAGTGAGACCCTGATCTCATCCCACTGAGCCCTGGGAGAGCAAGGAACACAAGGAGCCTCCTGAGAGTCCTGAGAGTGACTCTGGAGGGGAGCAAAGCCTCCCTGCCCTGCCCTCAGGAGATGCCCTTTGCTGATGGAGCTGCTGTGCTGGAGCCCAGCTGTGTCCCAGCAGTGCCCATGGCCTGTCCCTGCCTGAGGTCACAGCAGGGACATGCAGCAGAACAGGGACCAAGCTGCCAGAGCACTCTGGCCTTGCACCCACAGCAGGGCTGGGGAGGGGAGTGTGGAGCTGGGGGGAGCAGATGTGCAAAGAGGCAGGGCCATTGTCCCTGGCCGTGCTGCTGTGCTGGGAGCCCCTTCCCTCAGCCTAAGCTCACAGGCACTGCCCCTGCAGAGCCAGAGAAGGGCTGAGGAAATGCCTTGGACACACAAGGCAGGGCAGACAGTGGATTTTATTCAAATTCACAGGGATCAAGCCTCCTTAAAGTCTTGGTGTTTCAAAAAAAAAGTAGATGTAGAAATGCTCAGTGGAGTATTACAGCATTTTATAAAACACATTATAACACGGAAAAATAATAAGAAAAAGTCCCAATGAAAAAATGGACAAATAGGAATAAATGGCCGAGAGATTGTAAAGAATTACATTCTGAAGGTTCTGAAGCAGAAAAGAGAGAGTTTATTGTTTCTGAAAAGATACAGTCATCATTTTTCTCAGGGTATCCTTGAGCTCCTGGTTCCTCAGGCTGTAGATGAGGGGGTTCAGGGCTGGAGTCACCACCGAGTACAGAACTGACAGGGCCAGATCCAGGGATGGGGAGGACATGGAGGGGGGCTTCAAGTGAGCAAATGTGGCAGTGATGATGAACAGGGATAGCACAGCCAGGTGAGGGAGGCAGGTGGAAAAGGCTTTGTGCCGTCCCTGCTCAGAGGGGATCCTCAGCACAGCCCTGAAGATCTGCACATAGGAGAAAACTATGAACACAAAATAACCCAAAAAAAGAAAAGCACTAAAAGCAACAAGCCCAAATTCCCTCAGGTTTGTGTCTGAGCAGGAGAGCTTGAGGATCTGTGGGATTTCACAGAAGAACTGGCCCAGGGCATTGCCATGGCACACATGCAGGGAAAATGTATTGGCCGTGTGCACGAGAGCATTGAGAAAGGCACTGGCCCAGGCAGCTGCTGCCATGTGGGCACAAGCTCTGCTGCACAGGAGGGTCCCGTAGTGCAGGGGTTTGCAGATGGACACGTAGCGGTCATAGCACATCACGGTCAGAAGATAGAACTCTGCTGAGATGAAGAAGAGAAAGAAAAATAGCTGTGCAGCACATGCAGTGTAGGAGATGTTGCTGGTGTCCCAGAGGGAATTGTGCATGGCTTTGGGGACAGTGGTGCAGATGGAGCCCAGGTCAGTGAGGGCCAGGTTGAGCAGGAAGAAGAACATGGGCGTGTGCAGGTGGTGGCCGCAGGCTACGGCGCTGATGATGAGGCCGTTGCCCAGGAGGGCAGCCAGGGAGATGCCCAGCAAGAGGCAGAAGTGCAGGAGCTGCAGCTGCCGCGTGTCTGCCAATGCCAGCAGGAGGAAGTGCCTGATGGAGCTGCTGTTGGACATTTGCTGGGACTCCACATGGGCACCTGTTCATGGAGAATAGGACAGTGAAGAGTTAGAGGAGATTCCTGTAACCAAAATCAAAGCCATTTTCCGTACACCCTCCTCTGGAACACACAGACAGCCTTTGGTGTTTAAGAGTTCCAGGGTTTTCTTTTTAAGCTCCCCCTATATCTCTCCTTCTATTCTTAGATATCAGGAACTCACAGGCTGAGGGCAGAGGCTTGGCTGGGGCACAGGAGGGAGGGGGCTTGTTCAGAGGGAGGGGCTGCACTGCAGGGGCTCCTGTGGGCATCTCTAAACTCTCCCTGCCACAGCATTGCTGGGGTTTGTTTTCTACCATTGCCTGATCTTCTCTTTGCTTCCTGCAGGTTTCCCTCCTGCAGGTGTTTCCCTGTGCCTGATCTCTCCCTGCCAGCACTCACAGCCCCCAAATCTCTGTGCACTCTCCTTGGCCCTACAGAACCCTGCCTGTTTGCAGGGCACTGCCTGGGGGCAGGTTCTGTTTGCAGCTTGGAGAAAGGACAGCTCAGACTGAGCCTGATGGCTCCAGCAAAGGTGATGCTGCTGCTGTCCATGGGCAGAGTGGCTGAAAGCACATTAGGGATCTCCTGTAAACCTACTGATCACTAAAAGCAAGAGTTTGGATGTCTTGTGAACTTTTAAAATTTCATAAATAATAATTCATAAGCAAAATTTACCAGGTCAGATATTACAGGCAATTGTCAAAATTTATAATCATCCTTTAATATTTATCACCACCTCTCTACCATTCTTCAATAGTAGGAAACTGAATATAAAGTCTTAAGAAATTTCTTGTATTTTATCAAAATCCTAGACTTGGAAATATTCTATGACTGACCAGAACCCTTGAGAATGTCAGAGCTTCATGAACATTTCACCTCCCCTGCACCAGAAATACCCAGAGTTGTACTCACAGAGTCTGTAGGCATTGGGATGTTCCAGCTTGAGGAGATGGCTCCAGGAGCTGCAGCTGCACTGTCCTGCAGCCAGAAGTTCCTGTGCCAAGGGCTGGCAGTGATTGTGCCCCAGGCACTTCTCAGCCCCTTCCCAGCCCTGACTGATTGAAGCTCTCTGTGCCTCTGGGCTGTGCCCGGGCTGGCTGCAGGCAGTGCCCCAGCCCTGCTGGGCTGGCAGAAGAGCTGCTCATCCAGAGAAATGTGCTTTTGAAGCTCTTCTTGGTGAGCAGGAGCTGCCTCTGTGCCAGGGGCCCAGCCCAGCCCAGCAGCACAGACACAGCACAAGGACTTTAATCAGCCTCTGGGGCTTTGTGCTCAGGCCCTGGACATCAGTCTCTGAGAGGGAGCTGAAGAAACCTCTCCAGAACTCCAAGGCAGAATCCAACTCCAAACTTTCTTGGACTTTTAATGGGTCCCAGAGAGGAACAGGACTGAGCAAGTGTTCCCAGGCCCCAGGCAAGGCAGAGAACTGCAGGCAGTGATGACAGGTGGGGACAAAGAGAAGCCAAGTCTTGGTGCCCTGGGGCACAGCAGGGTCTGTGCCAGCAAGGGCTGGGAGGAGACACCTTGTCCTGAGGCCCTGGGGCCTCCTGGCACAGCCCCAGCCAGGCTGGGCACTGTCAGCCCCTTGTGCTGCCCTCAGCATCCCCCCCTAGCCCACATCCCAGTGGCCTCAAGGATCTGCTGCAAGGAGTCCCTGGGGAGCCTTGCTCAGCAATGGCCCTGGGGGCTCCTGAATGCTCGCTGCAGGGACTGCAGGTTTTTCAAAGGACTTTGGCTTTGGCTTTGCCTTGGAGTCTCTGAGAGGTTTGTGCAATCATGGCCTCCAATTATCTGCTGTAATTAGTCCCTGGAGAGGCTTTGTCAGTAACAACACTCAGTGGGGCTCATTAATACTTCAAGGTACTCCAGTTATTTTAAGGTACTTGGTGTTTCCCTTTTGATAGAGCCTCTGTGAGAGGTTTCTGCAATCATGGCTCCAATTATCTGCTTTAATGAGTCCCTTGAGAGCTTTGTACTGACACTCTGGTGCTCAGAAATGCTTTGAGATACTCAAATTTTTTAAGGTAGTTTGGAATTTCCTTTCCACATTGAGACTCTGAGAGGTTTTTGGTCCATCCTCGCCTCCAATTGTCTCCTCCAAGGAGTCCATGAGGAGCCTGTGTTGGGGATGGACCTCACTGGGACCCATTCATGCTTTGAGACACTTTGGGGTTTTCTTCTGACTTTGACTCCTGGAAAGGTTTGTGCAATCTCCTCTCAGGCCCTGAGGTTCAAAGGCTCAGCTCCAAATGCACCACAGGGCTCATCAGGCTGCAGCAAGTCCTAACAAACCATGGCTCTGCCTTGATTTCCCTCTGCTTGAGTGCAGTTTATCAGGAATGTATCTGGAGTGATTTTGGTTTGCTAATTTGAGATTTCTCAGCCAATGCATGTCTTCGTGCAGTGGGATCAGTGTTGGCTAATTACCATTGCACTCACTGGAATATATTTACTCATGTCCTGCTGTGAGACAGCATTAGGAGAAAGGCAACGTAGGCTTAAATTTTAAAGGGGTATATAGAAAAGTTTATTACCAGTAAATAGAAGAAAGAGTAATAAGAATCTGAACACTTCTCCTCTCCCTACAACCTTTTCTTTCTTACTGACAATGCAAGGAGACAAAACCTGAAAGTTTCAGTCAGTTTACACCATATAGAACAGTCTTTCTTCAGTTCACTTAGGGAGAGGAGTCTCTCTTTCATGCTATGGAGACTTCTCCATAAGAAAAAAGTTCTCTCGTGGCTCTCAATTCCCACAAAGAGCAGCTGCCCAGAAAATCTGCAAGTGTGAAGTCCCTTCCATTTTTCATAGCTTTTCCCACAGCTGTGTTTATGGGCCATGTCAACTAAGGGGGTATGAGTTTAAAGATGAGCTGTTCAAGAGCAAAGATTCTCTTCATCTATTTCTGAAATCATCTTCATCTCTGAGAACAGAGATCTTCTTCTTCTCTCCCTGAGGGCACAGGATCTCACCACTCTTCTCTCTTTCTCTGTTTAAACTTCTGATGGGATCACAGCTACTTCAACAATTGCCTACTTTAGCATGGAGGTTTTTGCTGAACAGGTCATCTCCCCATATTTTCAATTAGTTATAGGGAAAAAGAGAGTCTGATATATTAATTACATCCTTCTCCATAGCTTTACAAGAAGATTTAAGCCCCAAGATCAAGGCATCTCCTCATCCCTCCCATCTGGGACTCAACTTCCCCTTCAGTGACCTCGGTGTCTTCATGTTGCTCCCCTGTGTGCCTGCACTTTGTCCTTTTCTCTCACTGGAGGGAGGATGGAAGCACTGAAAGAGTTCATATCTCACCAGGGGCCTGCAGATGGTTCCGTGCCCCCGGCCGGGCTCGGTGCTTGCGGCCGGAGCTGTTTTACGATGGAGGTTTCTGCAGCGGCTGTGCTGGGGCTGTGTCAGGATGGGCCGCGCTTGGACAGGGCCAGGATCTCAGCAGCCAGGCCAGAGCACAGCAGCAGCACGGCCGGGGGCCGATGGCTTCTCCTGCCCCTGCCCGGGGCTTGCGGCTGAAGCCCAAGGGTGGCAGAATCTTGGCCGAGCCGGCCCGGCCCGGGGCTGCTCCTGGGGCCCGGCGGATCCTGGCTGGGCCCGGGCTGGCGGCGGGGCAGGGCTCAGCAGGGCCCAGATGTTCCCAACTGCAGCCATGGCCCGGCCCGGCCTCGGCCCCACGGCCTCCCCTGCCCTGCCCGGCAGCCGATGGGGCCTGGCGGGGTCCCTGGGAAGGGGCCCGGCCCCACGGCAGGAGCCGCCCGGCCCGGCCTGGCTGAGACGGGGCCGGGTCAGCCTTGTTACCTCTGTGCCAGCCAGAAGGGATAGAGACCCTCCCAGGCTCTCCCATCTTTAACATGTGTCTTCACAGAGGCGTGTACAGTTTCCTTAGTGGTTTAACAGATTGTCAGTTCTCAAAGATAATTACTGATTGTTTTTTTAGTGAGACACGGAGGAAACTGCCAGCAGCTTCTCTTAGGACATCACTTCTGTGATGCAAAACCACCACAACTGCACAGAGCACAGAGCTCCTTTGTCCATAGGTAGTGCTCATGTGCCCGAGGCTTCAAAACCCCACCTTGGGAGATCTCTGGGCCCTCTCCAAGGTGTTTTCAAATGAAAACATTCAGCTCAGAGTCTAAGAAAATCACCAGAGGACAGGGCCCGCCTGACGTTTCTGTCCTGGCTTCTTTTGTCTGGGAGCAATCCTTGGATATATGGAATTTGGGAGGCCAAATTCTAATTTTGGCCATGGACCCTGGACATGAAGGTTGGTTCTTTTCCATAGGAAGGAAGGAACAGAGCCCCAGTGTTTGCCAGGCAGAAGAGAGTGACCACCAGAGGACAAGGCCAGCCAGAAGTGGCAGGTTTTTTTCTGAGAGAAACCCTTGCATATAGGAAAATTTTTAGAGAGAATACCAATTTTGGACAATGGACATTTAAAAAGAGGGACGGTTCTTTTCTATAGCAAGGAAAGCACGGAGCCCCAGTGCTCCAGGAGCTGATGAGAGGCAGACCTTGACATCCCAACATCAGCCAGACCTGTCAGGGGGCCCCTGGGAAGCCAAACCAGCCAGGCCTGTTCCATGTACCCTCAGTTCCATGGGGCCCCACAGTGTCCCAATGGTCCCTTGCTTCCATGTATCCCTGAGGTGTCATAATGCCCCCTTGGTGACACAAGGCCCTGAAGGGTCCCAATGGTCTCCATGGTTCCATCAGGCCCCACAGAGCCAGAATGGTCTCGGGGTTCCATGAAGCCCCACTGTGTCACCATGGCTCCTTGGTTCCATGGGCTCCAGTGGTGCCACAATGATCCCCTTGGTTCCATGAGGTCCCACAGTGTCCCAGTGATCTCCATAGGAAGGGAAGGACCCAGCCCCAGTGTTGCAGGGGCAGCCACCAGAGGTCAAGGCCAGCCAGGCTTGATGGTACTGCCAGATTGTGCCTGGGAGCAACCCTTGGATATCCAGAATTTTGGAGGTGGAATCCCAATTTCAGACATGGACACCTGGAGGATAAGGATGCTTGTTTTCCATTGGAAAGAAAGCACGGAACACTGATTACACAGTGACATTTGGGGATCTATGGGGAGCATTGGGGATTGTTTCTGCACCTCGTGACCCAACAGGAGCTTCTCTAATAAATGTGTTGCCTGAAGCTCCCACTGTGGTCATGACAGGAGCCCCTGTGAGTGTCTGGGACATCCCGGCTCTTTGGCAGCCTGGGGACTCCTGGGATGTCACCATGGAATGGCTGTGACTGCCTCTGACCACAGGGCTCTTTACCATCCCAGAAACCCCTCGGAGGTCTCCATGGAGCCCCTGTCTCTGCCTGTGTCATTGCAGCTCTGGAACAGCCTAGAGATTCTTGGAATGTCCCCATGGAACCCTTCTGAGGGCCTGTGACAAATCTGATCCTTATCAGGCAACCATCACCAGCCCCCTGTTGCTATGGGCAGTTTCCATAGCAACCATCCCCAGCCCCCTGTTGCTATGGTCAGTCCCTTGGCAGCTCCATGGAGACCCCATGCCAGGGGTGGTTGCCATGGCCACCAGGGCTGGCACCAGCTGGGATGCTCGCTTTCCACGGGCCGGGCTTCAGCAATGGGATTCCCCAATTTCCTGCTCCCGCTAAAACCGCGCTGCCCTCGCTGCCCTCCCGCCTCCCATGGAAAGCAAAAAAGGCAAAGATCCCGGGCTGGGATAAGAACAATTTATTGGGAACAGCAACCAGATAAGAAACAAACAGGAACAGAAACAATATTGATAACAGAAGGGATAAGAAAAACTATTTACAGAGAAAACTACAACATCAACAACTAGTTCTTCCTGGCAATGTATTTCCTCCTGTCTGGAAAGGACACCCTTCTCCTCAGGGAGAGAGAGAGAGAGAGAGTCCCTTTCCTGCCCCTGGCAATGACCTGAGGTGGGAGTGAATGTAATGACAGGGCCATGGCCAGACCCTCATGTTCTCCAATCCCACATCATGTCATTGGCAAAGGGCAACAAAAGGTACAGGTGTCTTCCCAGCATGGATCACAGGGAACATGGATCACCAGGGCTCTGACCAACGTGGGGTCTCCAATGGGGGATAAAGCTGGAGCAGTGCATGAAGCTGTTCCTGCAGTTGGGGCATGTGCAGGGCTTCTTTTACTGGTGGCTCCGTTGGTGTCTGGTCAAGTGAGAGCTGCTGGTGAAGCTCTTCCCACACTGGGGACACTCGTAGGGCCTCTCCCCAGTGTGGATGCGCCGGTGGGTGACGAGGGTGGAGTTGTGCTTGAAGCCCTTCCCGCAGTCGGGGCAGAGGAAGGGCCTCTCATCCGTGTGAATGCGCTGGTGCTGGAGGAGCTGAGAGCTGGTGTGAAACCTCTTCCCACACTCGGGGCACTGGTAGGGCCGCTCCCCTGTGTGGATCATTTGGTGGATGATCATTTGGGTCTTCCTACTAAAGGTCATCCCACATTCCCCACACTTGTATGGCCTTTCCCCAGTGTGGATCCTCTGGTGGCAGATCAAGAGAGACTTCTGCCTAAATCTCTTCCCACATTCCCCACATTCATAGGGTCGTTCCCTGGTGTGGGTCTTCTGGTGGGAGATCAGGTTAGAGTTCTGGCTGAAGCTCATCCCACATTCCCCACACTCGTAGGGCTTCTCCCTGGTGTGGATCCGCTGGTGCCTGATGAGGTGGGAGTTGCGCTTGAAGCCCATCCCACAGTCAGGGCAGCGGAAGGGCCTCTCATCCGTGTGAATCCGCTCATGCAGGAGGAGATCAGAGCTGGTGTAAAACCTCTTCTGACACTGGGGACACTCGTAGGGCCTCTCCCCAGTGTGGATGCATTGGTGGGTGATGAGGGCAGAGCTGCAGCTGAAGCCCTTCCCACACTCCCCACACTCGTAGGGCCATTCCCCGGTGTGGATCATCTGGTGGCTGATCAGGGTGCTGCTCTGCCTGAAGCTCTTCCCACACTCCAAGCACTTGTGGGGCTTCTCCCCATTGTGAAGCTGCTCATGGACCACCAGCTCTGAGCTCTGGCTGAAGCTCTGTCCACCTTCCTGCCTCAGGGTGGGTCTTTCCTCCTCAGAGCACCCTGGGCTGGGTTTGGAGCCCCTCTTCCTGCGGAACCTCTGGGGATTTTCCTCCCTGTTGGATTCCTGTGCCCTGGAGTCCCTCAAAATGTCCTCATCCATGAGTTTCTGCTGTGGGGATTTCTCCTCTCTGGTCTCCATCCTCAGCTCCTTCCCAGGGGGCGGAAGGACAAGGAGAAGATGGGATTTGCCTCCGTGCCACAGGGAAGGGGAAGGAGATCCCCCCAGTGCATCCCCAGCAGGACGGGGTTGGCAGCAGGGTTGTCCTGCAGCCGGGGGCTGTGCTGGGCTGGGAGATGGAGCAGGAGAGAGGGGGAAAGGGGAACTGACTTCCTCCTCACCTGCCTGGGTATCCCAGGGCTCCTTCCTCTTCCTTGCAGCCTCCTCCTCCATCTGGCAAAGGTTTGGGGATGTGAAATCCTGTTCTGGGAGGAAAGCAAGGGATGAGCGCATTGAATTTTTTACTGGTTTCAAGGCAAACCTGGGGGAGAGTCTAAACCAGAATTACAATTTCATAAGAAAAGAAGATCAAGGTAATGATACAGAAACACTGCCCTAAACTGACAGAGTCAGGATATAACCTGACACCCTGTTGCTGGTCAGGCTGGTGGCACCAGTCCCATTAAATGGTGGCTGCAGTCCTGTTGGAGGGATGAACGTGATTCTGTCCGAGCAGTGATCCTGTAGAAGGGTCTGGTCTTCCTCTGGAGATCCAGTGGTGGTTCTGGAGCTCTTGTCCTCTGGGAATCCAGTAGGCAAGCTGCTCCTGGTGTTGCAAGGCTCACCTTATATGCAGGTAGGAATGCTTGGATCCTCCCCCTGGGCGGAGTATCCCACAATGGGAGGATGGAATTTGATCAGTCCTGCAGTGACACTCAATGGCCCATTCCCAGAAGATATCTCCCCTGGAGGGCGTTATCAGGGCTGAGTCATGGAAGAGATCAAGAACACTGCCCCACCTGTTTATAGCAGTTGATGAAGATGGGCATTGAAAACATGCATTTGGTTCCATCTTACACTGCAGCCTGAAACAGTGGGGGAATCCCTGCTCAGGGGGTGAACACCACCCCCCTTACCCAAACTGGCTCAGGTGTAAAACCCCCACCCTGGGAAGGCCACACACACACAGGGGACAATGTCACACTTGCCCTGCCCCAGGGGAGGTCTCTGTTCCTCTCAGTCTGTGGCTGTCCCCTCTTTTCTCTTTCACAGGCCGGGGGCTTTGCCAAATCTAAGTATAATTTTTCTTTTGTCCCTGTCACCTTTGTGACATCTACACGGAGCTTTCCCTTCCTTTTCATACTCTTTTCAGAAAAGAGGTATCACAATGTATTCGGCCGAATTTCCACTTTTCTTTTATCAGAATGTGCCAGCAGGTGAGCTGGAGCTGTGCAGGACCAATGGATTTTGGAATTGCCACAGAATCGCTTCTACTGTGAGTTTATTGAATTTTGGGATTTGTTTGCGTTTTCACCACAAGTGACTTGTGGGAAGAGCAAATTCAAGGCATCTTCTGTAGGGTTAAGTTTGATTTTTGTCAAGAAACAACTTTACTTTGTCCAGTGCCCTGGGGATGCTCAAGGGGTGTCTGTTCCACTCGCCCTGGGGGATGCTTGGGAGGGGCTTGGGAGGGTTGTCCCTGTCCCTGTCACCCCAGGCCATTCCCCAGGAGTGTCCCTGTCCCTGTCACCCCAGGCCATTCCCCAGGGGTGTCCCTGTCCCTGTCACCCCAGGCCATTCCCCAGGGGTGTCCCTGTCCCTGTCACCCCAGGCCATTCCCCAGGGGTGTCCCTGTCCCTGTCACCCCAGGCCATTCCCCAGGGGTGTCCCTGTCCCTGTCACTCCAGGCCATTCCCCAGGGGCCTCCATCATTCTCACCCCAGGGAATGCCTGGGGGGTCTCCCTCCCTCTCTCCCCTGTGCCAGGGGGTGCTCGGGGCAGTCTCTGTCCCTCTCAGCCCAGGGGATGCTCGGGGCTCTCTGTCCCCTGGCCCTGGGGGATGCTCAGGGGGTCTCCATCCCTCTGGCCTCAGGCAATGCCTGTGCAGGGCTGGGCACCAGGGGCTCTGTGTCCCTCTCACCGCTGAGGCTGCTCGGGGCTGGGGGGGCTCTGCCACCTTCTCACCCCTGGGGAGGCCGGGGGGGTCTCTGTCCCTCTCAGCCCTGCTGGGACCCCACCCAAACATCATCGGGCTCACAGGGACAGAGACACCCCCAAAGCCCCAGAAGGGCTGAACCTGGGATTTGGTTTGGGGCTGAGGATTTAGGAAGGGGCTGGAATTGGGGCTGGGCTTGGAGTTGGGGCTGAGATTTGGATTAGAGCTGGGATTGGGGTTAAGGCTAGACATGGGATTGGCTTTAGGGCTGGTGTTGGGATTGGGTCTGGGGCTAGACGAGTCTGGGGCTGGGATGAGATTTAATACAGAACTGTGAGTGTGTCTGAACATGGAGTGAGATTGAGACCAGGATCAGGGTCAGGTTTGGGAGTGAGCTCATCCAGAGCAGGACAGGGGGGATGTCACTGTGGGAAGGTTTGGGGAAAATACTGATTTGGGGAGAAACAAGGTGTGAATGCCTTGGGTTGGGGATTCCTCTTTACCAAGTCCATCTCTAGAAGTCACCTGATGTCCATAATAACCTCCAAAAATCAAGAGTGAATAAAAAAAAAGCCACCTGGAATGTCCCATTTCCAGTCTCATCCCTCTGGGGTTTTGGTGGTCCCCTGTCTCTGGGCTGTTGGGGATCCCATGGGTCCTGGGGATCCCCCCTCTCCAGGGTCCTGCTAAGGGATGCAGGCGGATTTTGGGGTCCCAAGGTCCCTCTCTCCAGCCTCCCCTCAATCCAGCCACTTGGGCTTCCCCCCTCTTCCCACCACCCTGTCCTGCTTTAGGGCAAATTTGGGAGAAAACTCCCGAAAGGCGTTTCCTCTAGAATGCAGATTCAGCAGCCCCACCCTCAGCCAGTTTGGGAAAATATTTCCTTGGAGAAAACTGGAAAAAAACACTTTATTTAACAGGCAAAGCATTCACCAGCACAAAAATTGAACCATATTAAGCAATAAAACCTCCTGCTGCTGTGTCATGGTTTAACACTGGCACAATGCCAGTGCCCCCATGGAGATACCTTCTCCCTGGTTTCTGCTGTGAGATGTGACCAGGAATAAGCAAAGCAGGCTCCTACTTAGGGAAAAAAGAACCAGAACTTTATTAACTACTCTACAACTACAGATAAAAAGGAACACACACACAGGGAAAATGAAAACCTCACAAATGCATTTCCTCCTCCCCCCACCAAATTTCCAACACAATACATTTGTTCCTCAAATCACCAACTCTCGGTCCAGCACCACCTTTTAGACAATCAATCCTCAGTTCATCAAGAGGAGAGGAGTCCTTCTTGTACCATGGGCTTCCCCTGGAAACACAGTCGAAGCCTCGTGTGTTTCTGTGTCACTCGTGGCACCGCCCGGACTCCATCTGCCGTCGTGACTTCTTCCTTTCATGTCCAGTGCTCTCACCACTGAACACGGACCAGAGCTGCTTCTAGGGTTGTCTTTTAAGGATGCTCTGTCCTGATCCAAAAAAAAGGCACAGTCTCTCCTTTGGGACACCTGTCCCCACAATCTCTCCTTTGGGACACCTGTCCCCCCCATATTTTTTCACCCCCTGGGGCCGAGGGGCATCAACACTGAACCCTCTTGGCTCTGAGGCCATTGCCTCCCCCTAGAATGCAGTCTCTGCATCACAAGGAACTTGGGTCTGTCCATCTCTCTTTTGGGACACCTGTCCCCACAATCTCTCCTTTGGGACACCTGTCCCTCCCATATTTTTCACCCCCTGGGGCCGAGGGGCATCAACACTGAACCCTCTTGGTTCTGTCCATGGCTATACAAAAAGAGTCCAGCAAAAGCCACTCCATCATCTCTTCCTACTAGGATTCTTCTCTATTCTTCTACTATCTCTCGCTTGCCCAGACCTCTCTCACACTGGCCCATTTCTTTCCTCATCTTCCACTCTATCTTCTAGGAAAGGTCAATGTTCTGTAAAGTTCTCATTCTCCAAAAAGGGGTTAAAAGCTCCTACAAGCGGCCGGCTGAACCCCCCCTTCTTCTCCGTCCCAGCCGTGCTGCCGGCACAGGCCCATGTTTATCAAGCTTCAAGGTTACAGTCTCAGGCAGCGGCTCTCTCTCTCTCTCTCTCTTTTTTCTCTCTCGGGGGGCTGCCCGATGGCTCCCGGTGTCTCTCTCTCTCTCTTCCACCCTTCCACCCCCGGGGCTCAGGCCTACCTCTCTCGGCCACATGGCTTTTCCCCTCCCCCTGCCCAGCCAGCAGCTGGGCCGGGGCAGAGACCCGAACTCTTTCCCACTGGAAACCCAAAAGGACCCTCCCAGGGGAGAGCTCTGCTTTTAACCCCGTGTTCTCAGAGGCGTGTCCATGTCCCAATGGCCAGGTTAAATGCCAATATTAAAGTCTGAATATCCATTGGCCAAAAACACAGCATCCCAAAAAACACATTTCCTGTCAAACCACCACACTGGGCCAGCACAGGGCCACAAAGGGGCCACGCAGCCGCTCACGGGGCTGACAGCAAGGCCAGGCACACACAAGCAATTGCTGAGCATGGCCTGCGCTGGCCAGGCCTGACTGGGCCAAAGGCAGAGCTCAGCTGCCCTTGGGGGCTGCAGCAACACTCCAGAGCCCAAAGAGCCTCCATGGCTGGGCTGGAGACCAAGGCTGCAGCAGGGAAATGCAGGGCTGCTGCGGGATGGGGAGGCCATTGAATTCCAGCACACACCTCAGCTCTCTGATGATCCCGGCACCATGCTGGGCCCTGTTTCAGACTGGAGCAGAGCAGATGTTGATGGGACAGGAGCCCTGCGGGGCTGTCAGGGACCTGCAGCTTGCAAGGTGCTCTGCTCTCCCTCAGGTGCTCTGGGAGAGATCCAATCCCAGCTGGGCACCTCAGGGCACAAGTGGCACTGCCTGTTCATGGGCACACAGCTGATGTCTGCCTGGAAAGGGGCACAGGTGTTAATACCTGTTAGTTTCATAATATACAACCAACTCTTTATTATCTGGGTCAGTTAGGTACTTTTAAGAAATAGCAAAGCTTTCCCACCAGCAACGAGCAATTTCCTGGAGGTGTACTGATTGTAGGCGAGAAGAAGCCGTGTTCTTGCCTTCTACTGGTGTCACCAATATTCTAATCATTTTTTCTCTCCCTCTTCCTTCAAGTGTTTGGACCTCTCTTGTTTAAATGGCAATGTCAAAGGACATCTCTTCATTTAGAGTTGGTGGATCTATGTGCTTCCTACTGCTCTCTGATTTCCTTCTCCAGGTGCTCTCTGGTAATTCATATACAACCAACTGGTTTCATGCTCTGAGCAACAGGAAGTTTCCCAGTCTTTCTGATGTTGAAAATAAAATATATATTAGTCAACATCATATTTGCATTTCCATCTTATACAGAATTACCTTTTCCTATGTCTTTGTCTAAAGTTGTTCCTGTATGGACATCCCTTGAGGATGGGAAACATGTCAGATGCTGCTTGGACATCCCAGAGAGCTGAGGGAAGAGCTGTGATGGTTATTAAACTGTTCAAATGATCAGGTTCTGTTTGCTGGAAAGAAACCTTTCTGTGCCTCTGAGTGTCACCAGGCCCTGAGCCCAAAGGACACAAACCTGATGAGTTGTGGTTCCCACTGCAGGGGCTGCACTTGGACCTTGGCTCTGCACAGGAGAGCTCTTCATCCCCTTTTTCTCTTTTCCTCCCTCTGGGCATGGATGGATCTCCTGACTTCAGCCTATGACTTGTGTGTGCAAGAGCAAATCTGGGCAGAATTGGGGTAGGAAGGGTTTGGGGGGAGAAATGGTGGGGTGGGGGTAGGGACAGAGTCTGATTGATTGTCAGCCATGAAGGGTCTTGATTTTCATATCTATTCAAACTGCATGAGGAGGTATTTGGATTCAGTGTCAATTGGAGATTGCAAATATCAATGAATTAACAGGGGAAAAAAACCTAAAAAGGACCTGAATGATATTTTCTCACTGTCTTTAAAATATATTGCATTCACTTCGGATATACTACTGAGATCTAATTAACCACAAAAATCTGAAAATTAAAATCCAATTATTCCCAGAGGCTTGGCTTGTTCGGGTGTTCTGAATGTTCATGAGCCCTGGGACACTGAATTCCTGCACTGAAGAGCTGAAGGCTGAACAAGCCTCTGGAGCAGGAAAATTCAGCAGCAGCCTCCAAGTTGCTGAGGATGTCAGCAGCCCCCAGTGAGGCCATCCCTGCCCAGAGACCGTGGGGGAATGGGCAGACAAGGAGAGCGTCCCTGGGGCTGGGGCAGCACAACTCAGAGGCACCAGGGGCTCCAGCTGGGCAATGGAGTGTGGAATGTGGCTGGGAAAGCCCTGCCTGGGCTGGGCCAAGCAGGACACACAAGCCCTGACTCCCATCCCTGAAACAATTCTCTCAATGAGACATTTAAAAGGAATTTACAGTTGTTTGTGTCCTCTGAGTTGGACTCTCTGGAGAAATACCAACAAAGATTCTCAGGAGCTGAAAAGAACAAAACAGTCACTATTGGGAGCTTTAGAAAATCAGAGAAACTTTGGCAAAAGGTTTATTATGACATTGTAGTGGTTTTAGTTTGTTAATTTAAGATTTTTCCAATATTGAGATTTCTTAATTAATGTATTGATGAGTGTAGTGAGATTTAGTGTCGGTTAATCATTTATGTATTTATTTTATTGTGAGATAGGATTACAGGAAAGGTAAACTAGGCCTAACATTTTAAAAGGGTATAAAGAAATTTTTATTAAAAGTAAATTGAAAAAGAAAAAATCTAGTAAGAATTAAAATAAACCAAATAAACCCTTTAGAACACTTTTTTTCTTTATAACTTTTTCCTTTTACTGACAATGTAAAGTAAACTTAAAATTTCTAGTTGGTTTACTATTTCAAGAGTAGTCTTTTTTTAGTTTACTTTGGAGAGAAGTTTTTCTTGTTAAGGTTATGGAGATTTTTTTACAAGAAGAAATTTTTTTTTTTTTTTTGGTTCCTAATTTTGTCATGGATAACAGTTGTCTGGGGAACTTTGTTCTTGTGAAGTTGTTTTTATTGCTACAAGCTTTTTCACAGCTTGTAGATGGGCCATGTCAACTTATGGGGTATTGTTTTAAAGATGAGTTCTTTAAGGGTCAAAGTTTTTATTTTTTACTTTTAAAATTATTTTTATCTCTGCGACTAGAGATCTTCTCTTGGGGATACTGGATTACTTGGATTTTTTTCCCAGCTGTTTAAACTTTTGATAAAATTACAGTTATTTTAACATTTGTTTATTTTAGTATGGAGGGTTTTTTTGAATATTAATTGTAATTTTTTAAAAAAGTTTTTTGTGTTATAAAGAAAAAGAGTTTTTTCATTATAGTTTACAAGAGGATTTTAGTTTTAAGATTAAGGTATTTTTTCTTTTGTTTATTTGGGATTTAATTTCTCCTTTACTGACTTTGATGGTTTTATATATTTTTTTATATGCTGGTATTTTGTTTTTTTCTTTTACTTGATGGAGCAATGAAGTATTGAAAGGATTAACACCTGACCTGCCAGTAACTTGTGGTGGAAGTTGTGGTTGGGTTGTGTTAGGATTGGATTTATGGTTATTTTGGGGTTTTTTTTGTGTTTACTTTTAGTTGTAGGGTTATTTTGTACAGGTTTAGGTTGTAGGAGTTTTTTGTTTGAGTTGTGTTGGGGAGAGGGGACTTGATGGTGAGATTTTAACAGCTGTGGCTGGCTTTGTTCTGGTTGGGGTTTTGTAGCCTCTTTTGTTTTCCTGTTTGGGAGTTGTTGGGGTTTGGTTTGGTCAGAATGGGGCTGATGGGGATGGGGGGGCACGGCCTGAGGAGGGGGAAAGGCGCTCAGCCCATGGCAGGGTTGTTTGGTTTGGTTTGGTTTGGTTTGGTTTGGTTTGGTTTGGTTTGGTTTGGTTTGGTTTGGTTGAGATGCGGGCCAGGGCCATGGCCTGCTGCTTCTTTGTTGACTGGAAAAGAAAGAGGAGGTTCCTGGGTTTTTTTGTCTTTTACATATGTATTTAACAGAGGCGTGTTCAGTATCTCAGTGGTTTAACAGATTGTCAGTGACACAAAAAGTTTTGTATTACTTTTTAAAATTCTTCTCATGTCAAATTACAACAGATACTCAGTCAACAAAAAACACTTCTCAAAGCATTGACTTGGCCCATTCAACTTCACAAACTCTAAGCCTGTTCAATTTTAAGTTACTCAAAATTTGCAGGTGCAGAGAAACAGAAGAAAAAGACACAGAAAGTGAGAAAGACAAAAAAGATACAGAGGAGCACACACAGAGCTACCAACTCCTGGATTCCAGCACTGTTCTCTGATGGAAATTCCAAGAGGAGGTAGGATCAAGATGTGTGCTTGCCTTGTGCTCAGCCTTCAATACCCCTTGGTCTCCCTGGGCCCTTCCCCCAGGTGGGGCTTGGGCTCATTTGGTCCCTCAGGAGCTGGGCTGGGGCTGCAGAGGTGGCTGTGGAGCATTGCCTGTGCTGTGCCAGGGACTGGCAGCCACTGCTGGGCTGGGATAGAGGCTCTGGGGGGATTGGGGTTCCAGGGCAGGGCAGGGCTGGGCTTCCAGGGCAGGGCAAGGCTGGACCTGCCGCTTCCTCCCGCCCGCACATTAAATGTTTCCAGCCAACAATCTCCTCCAGTCTGTCACAACAGGGAATGTTGGAGGTTGAACTCCCATTTCTGGCCATGGGCACCTGGCTGAGAAGGACAGTTCTTTTCCAGAGGAAGCAAAGTATGGACCCCCAGTGTTTGGAGAGCCTCACGAGGCCAAGGCCAGCCAGACTTGTCAGGAATGGCAGATTTTGTCTGGAAGGAGTCTTTGGATTTAGGGAATTTTTTAGGTGGAAGCCCAATCTCAGCCATGGGCACCTGGAGAAGCCGGACAATTCTTTCCTGTAGGAAGGAAAGCACAGAGCCTTTCCCAGTGTTTTGGGGATAGCTGAGAGGTGACCCTTGTAAAACCATTGCCAGCCTGACTTGTCCTGGAAATATTCCTGTAGGAACAATCCCTGGATATAAGGAAATTTGGAGGAGAAATCCTAATTCTGGTCCTGGGTGCCTGGAGGAGAAGGAGAGTTCTTTTCCATAGGAAGGCAAGTACAGAGCCCCAGGGTTTCATTAGCAGAAGAGACCTTCAACATGCCAAGTTCGGCTGGACCAGTCAGGTGGCCTCTGGGAGGCCAAGACAGACCATTTCCATGTTCTCTTGGTCTTATGGGGCCCTGCAGTTTCATAATGGTGCCTTGATTCCATGCGGTCCAGCAGTGTCACAATGGTCTCTGTGGTTCCACAGGCCCCACAGTGTCACAGGACTCCTCTGTTCCATGAGCCCTGCAATGTCACAATGGACCTTTGGACCCTGGGGGTTTGCAGTGTCACAATGGTCTCCTTTGGCTCCACAGTGTCACAATGGACCATTGATGACAGGAGGCCGCTCTGTGTCTCCCTGGAGCTTTGGTTCCATGCAGCCCTGCAATGTCACAAAGGCCTCTTGGTTTCAGGAGGCCCCACATAATCATAATGGTCCTCTTGGATCTGTGGGGACGCCACGGTCACAGTGGTCTCACTGGTTCCATGAGGCTTCACAGGGTCACAATGCTTTGCTTATTCCATGGGCACTCATAGTGTCACAATGCTCTCCATGATTCCATGAGTCCCCTCAGTGTCACCATGGTCCCTTGGTCTCACAGGGCCCCACAGTTTCACAATGCTCCCTTGGTTCCATGGGCCCTGTGCTGCTGCATTCCCCCCTGCCCTTCTCAGCCTGCCCTGCCAGCTGAGAAATGCTCCTTGGGGCTCGGCCTTGGCCAACAGCCCCTGGGCTCAGCTCCTCTGCAGCTCCTCACAAACACTGTCTGCTCCAGGCACTGCTGCTGCCCAACCAGCTCCTGCTTTCTGGAGGAGCAGCCCTGGGAACTGCTTTTGTTCCCTCAGTGGCACAACATCCCTATTCTCACACTGCCAAAGAAAGCTGTTGGTGCCAAGTGCGGCCAGGATGAACCATTGCTGGGACTGAAGCCCCTCTCTTGGGGCCCTACAAACAGCGCTCCAAAAGGAGCCCTTGGAGCTCTCCTGGGCCAGCGACTCCCTCTGAGTGGGGCCTCTCCCAGCCGGGAACTCTCCCGTTTGCTGCACTCGGGGATCCCCAACAACGACGGAGCCTGGGCCGATCCCCCCACTCCTCCAGGCTCAACCCTTCACCCACTGGGGAGATGCCAAAGGATGCACAGGGAGCATTTCCTGCCCTCAGGGGAATTTCTCCTAGGTGCCTTGCACTGACTCTTTGTGTCTGTGTGCACACAGGAGTGCCCGTGCTGGGGAAATGTGGCAGAAATGCTGCTCTCTGAGGGGTTTGAGTTCCTTGGACAGCTGAGTCAGTCAGGCCTCTAAGTGAGGTTACATCACGAGGAGTAAGTTAAATGGTGTTAAGAGTTTTTTTTTGCGAAGTTTAATATGTTATAATCTAAGTTGAACATTGTTTCATTTTTATTCCACCATTAAATCATTAAGTCATAGGTTGTGACTTAGGTTAAGTACTGTTAAGTGCTGTACATTTGCTAAATTGTGAAGTTGAAGGTATCAGTTAAGGTTAAAGTTTCAGTTAAGTCCTGTTGAGTTTGAGCTCTTTTAAGCTTTCAAGCCATATTCCTTTTATCCTTGCCCTAACTGTCCTTGTGTCACACACACACACAGGGACAGTTCTGGGCTCATTTCTGGTTTGATTGCCTGGATTTGGTTTGGTTTTGTCGTTGCTTTGTTTCCTTGGTGTGCCTGAAGTGTCCAGTCAGGAGCAGAGTGACTCTTGCCAAGGAACTTTGTGCTGCTGTCCCTTAATATTCAATCTGGTTTTTGCTGCTCCCTTGCTGGGGATGTTTTCAGCGCTCTCAAGGCCTCGTTGGTACCAGGCAGGGTGAAGGAGCCCTGGCCCAGGCTCTGGCCCTGGGGGACATGGGGATGCTGCTGGGGGGTCTCTGTCCCCCTGTGCCACCCCCAGGGCCCCGGCCCCCGTCCCCGTGTCAGGCTCTGGGGTCGATCTCGTGGAACATCCTCTGGGGGAGGCTGCGGCGCCGGGGGCGGGGGGACCCGGGGGGACAGGGGACCCGGCTGTGCACGAGCAGGGTTGGACTGCTCTGGGGGGAACTGTGAGGGGGGCCGGGGCAGAGTGACCTCCCCAGTGACCTCACACAGCCCCTGTGATGTCACACACCCCTGTGATGTTACACAGCTGCTATGTGATGTCACAGAAGACTCTCATGTCAAAGAGTGACACTGCAATGTCACAGTTTGTTCTGTGATGTCACAGCCTCTTCTGTGATGTTACACAGCCACCTAGTGATGTCACAACCCACTCGTTCATGTCACAGAGCCACCCTCTATGATGGCAAGATCTGCTCTATGGCCACACACCCTACTCTATGATGTCACAGACAGCTGTGTGATGTCACAGCCCCCTCAGTGATGCCACAAATCCCTCTCTATGATGTCATACTGACACTCTGTAATGTCACAGCACACACTTTGACCTCACAGCCAGCTCTATGATGTCATACAGCCATGCCTTGATGTAACAATCTGCTCTGTGATGTCACACAGTCCCCTCTATGATGCTCAGTCACCACAATGACCTCACAAAACAAACTCTGTGATGTCACAGCCCAATCTGTGACCTCACACAGCCCACTCTGTGCTGTCACACAGCCCCTTGCTGACATCACAGCTGCTCTGTGCCTCCATGACACAGCCACAGAGGTGCTGCTGTGACACAGCCCCCTCTGGGACATGCCACAGCCCCTGCCAGTGCTGAGCCCCTGGGAGCTCTGTCTGTGCCCTGCTGGTGTCCCTGGGGGCCCTGGCAGTGCCCCAGCCCTGCTGGGCTGTGCACAGGAGCTGCTCCTGGCCAGAGCTGTCTCTCTGCAGCTCTGCTGCCCTTGCCAGGAGCTGCCTCTGGGCCAGGAGCCCGGCCCAGCTCAGCAGCACAGACACAGCACAAGGGCTGTAATGACCCTCTGGGGCTTTGTGTGGGAACTCAGCACATCATTCCCGATGTCCAGAGATGCCAGGAGAACCTTTGGGGGTCTCGGAAATCCTGGAATGCTGCCAAGAGTGCTTGGTGGCTTGATTTTGATCCATCCACAGAAGTGACAGCAGTTTGAGGACATGAGAATCACTTTAGAGTGAAGGGTGTAAAAGGGACACATTTATAGGGTGAAATATAAACTATAAGGTTTTTGGTACAGGGGGGTTATGGAGACAAGATGGAGGGATCAGGGCGTGTCTCGTCCTTCTTCTTTCTTCTTCTTGTCTTCCATCTCCTATGGTGATGTTGGCACTTGGGGATTGGTTTCTGGTGAAGGTGCACTTGCTAACATGGGTGAAAAGTATTGGAAAATAAAGGTAAATATCATGTACGTAGATTTTAGTATAAAAAGACATGACCGCCTCGTGGGCGGTCAGAGTGCCCTTGGCTGCCTTGCAGATCAGACCTCTGTTGAGCAGACAGAAAATTTTGTAGATAAGAAACAATAAACAATCTGAAGATCGAAAAGCTGAAGAGTCCAGACTCGTCCTTTGAAATGCGTGCCACCCACGAACCACCCTACCCGTGTCCGGGCAGAGACAGCTGAACCGGACAGCTTTGGTGCTCTTTGTGTCTGCCATGGCCAAAGTGCTGCCCAAGTTGGCTCTGTCAGGGCCTTGCAGCTGCTGCCCATCCCTGTGCCCTGTGCAGCCCAGGCTGTCCTACAGTGTCCCTGCCCTGCGCCTCTGTGCCCCATGGCCTCCCTGCTGGGCAGCCTCTGTCAGCTCCTGCAGAGCCCGTGGCACCTGTGGGGCTGCACAGACAGCCCTGCCCCGGGCTCTGCCGGCCTCTGGGCCAGCAGAGAGGCAGCCAGGGCTGGCCATGGCCGGGAACAGGCCCTGAGCCCCGCAGGAGGATGGAGCTGGGCCACAGCCAAACTCAGCCCAGGCCAAAGGTAGGCTCAGCAGCCAGGGCTGCCAACGCATGGGCACAGAGGCTGGCGCTGACAAATGTTCTGGGCCCCCTCCCTGCTCTGTCCCTGCCACCAAGGGCACAGAGCAGCCTCCTCTCTGGGCCACTTGCCTGTTTGCAATGCCTTGCACAGGCGCTGGCCCTGCCCCACAAGGCCTGGCCTGAGTCCTGCCCCTGCACGCTCAGCCAGGCTGAGATGGACACTGATGGTTTCTGGGCCAGGCTCTCGGAGCCCAGCCCAGCTCCCTGCAAGCTCTGCCAGCTGCCCTGAGCTCTGGGCAGCACCAAGGGCCTCTCTGAGCCCAGCCCAGCCCAGCCGGCTCTGGCCCCACAGCTCTGCTCAGGCCAGGCTGCTCTGGGCACTGGCCCCACGGCCTCAGCCCCTGCCAAGGGCACAGCAGCAGCTGCAGCTGCCACAGGACTCAGCCCCACCATGGGGGAAGGTGCTTGGCCAAGGCCAAAGGAGGCTCCCTGGCTGCCCTGCTCCCCTCGGCCTGAGGTGCTGAGAGCTCTGCAGCCCCTGCTGCCATCCCATCTGCCCAGGGCAGCACAAGAGCCCCGGCCTTGGGGCCCTCAAGAGCTGCTCCTGCTCCAGGCCCAGGGCCCATGCCAGAGCTGGGGCAGCCACAAAGCTGTGCCCATTTCTGTTCATTGCTGCTCCCATGGGGATGGATCCTCAGCCACTGGGAGGTTGCTGATGAATTTTATTACTCCAGAGGCCTCTTCTTTCTTGAGTTCTTCAGTTTAGGAATTCAGTGTGAAAAGCTCATAAACATTTGCTCAAAATACCCAAACAGGAAAAGCCCCTGGGAATCATTCAAGCTTTTAATTCTTCTGTGGTTAATTCAACAAATTTCAGAATGTATTTAAAGTGAATATACTATATTGAAAACAATGAAGAGAGAACTGTCCTGTTAAGTTTTCTTTTCCTGTTCATAGATTGGTGTCAGCAATCCCCAGTTGATATTGACCTCTAGCACCTTCTAATGCAGCCTGAACAGATATGAAAATTAAGACCCTTCATGGCTGACAGTCAATCACTATTTGTCCCTTCCCCCTTCTACCATTTCCCTCATCCAACCCCTGGCACTCAGAGCAGCTGAGGAATGGAGTCACATCCAGGGATGTCCCCAGGGCTCAGGACTGGGGTCAGGTCAGTGAAATCACTTTATTGCTGATCTGGACGAGGCCATTGAGGGCACCCTCAGTCAGTTCCCAGGTGAGCCCAGGCTGGGTGGGAGTGTGGCTGTGCTGGAGGGCAGGAAGCTCTGCAGAGGGATCTGGACAGGCTGGAGCCATGGGCCCCAGGACAATTGGATGAGATTCACCAAGGCCAAGGGCCGGGTCCTGCCCTGGGCTCACAACCACTCCAAATCCCTGACTGTGCTCTGTCCCTGATCCCCACAGCCTGTCCTGTTTCCTTCATCCCTCCTTTGCCAGGGACTTTCTTGGACAAGGGAGCTCTGCTCTGGGGATGGAGGGAGGTGCAAGTGCAGCCTCTGGATTGGGAACCACAACTCATCAGGTTTGTGTCCTTTGGGGGTCAGGAACTGCTGAGACTCAGAGGCACAGAAAGCTTCTCCTCATGGCCTGGAGACCCCTGTTGAACAGGACACCATTTAATAACAATCACGCTCTTCTCTGAGCTATGTTCAAAGTTCCAGCAGTGTCTGAGGAGTCCACCATCCACAAGTGATTTCCATACTAAAATTAATTTCAGACAAATGTGGTTCTGTGACAGATATAAGCACAACTAAGTTCTTGTATTAGAATGCTCCTCCTGGAGTGGTGGCAAAACAGCTCCAACAATTCCTGATTTGCAAAGCTGTCAGTGGTGGATGGAGAAGGGAGGTCAGGCTGCTTTTGGTGCTGAGGAAATGCTGAAACCAGCCTGACTCATTTCATCTCCTCCTGTCCTGGCTGATCTCCCCTCTTTCCCCTTCCACCCATTGGCTTTTGTCTCCCACCAGGCCCCCGGTGAAGAGCCTGGCTCTGTGTTCTCCATCCCCTCCTCGCTGGCACTGCCAGGCTGGGATGAGGAGCCCCTCAGCCTTCCCTGCTCTGGGCTGGACAAGCCCAGCTCCCTCAGCCTCTGCTCACAGCCCAGGGGCTCCAGCCCCACCTTGGAGGCCCTTCCCAGACCCTGCTCCAGCTGCCAGACATCTTTCCTGCCCTGGGCAACCCACGCCAGGCCACAGTGACCTGGATAATCCCCGTCCTTGATGTCCTGGTCACACAGTCCTGGCCCCTTGTCCCCGTGTCAGGCTCTGGGGTGGATCCTGTGGAACATCCTTTGGTGGAGGCTGTGGCTCCAGGTGGGCCGGGGGGATCCCGGGGGACAGGGACCCCGCTGGGCATGGACAGCATTGGACTTGTTGGGAGAAACTGTGAGGGGGAGCTGGGGCCGAGTGAGCAACCCAGTGACCTGAGACAGCCCTGCTGGGATGTCACACAGCCCCTCTGGGATGTCACACAGCCCTTCTGGGATGTCACAGCCTGCTCTGTGAGCTCACAGCCTGCTCTGTGACATCACAGCCCATTCTCTAATGTCACACAGCTGGTCTCTGATGTCACAGCCAAATCTCTGAGGTCATCATCCGCTCTATGAAGTCAGAATTCTGCCATGTGGTGTCACAGATATGGCCTATGATGTCATAGCTTCTCCATGACCTCACATACCCCACTCTGTGATGTCACATCCCACTCTGTGACCTCATGTTACCAGATGATGAATTGTCTCCACCAGCTGAGCTCACACCTGGAGCTTGTTCTCCAGGGACCACCAGAGAGACCCCCAGGACAGAAGAATGCATGGGTAAAGGGGAGGGGAAATATGTCAATGATTTTGGGGAAATTATTATCAAATGTATGTTTAGTCGAGGACAATCACTGAATATGTAAGCAAAATACAGAAAATAAACAGAAACTTTCCTGTACTCAGCCTGCAGGGCTTTGGGAGGAGCTATCCCCCGTGCATCCAGCTGAATAAAGAATGCTGCTTCTTAATGCTACTCTGGGGTTAAGGAGTTTTCTGTTTTGCCGAATTTTTGGTGACACTCCCAAGGAAAGCTCTGTCTGCTGCTGTTCACACGGAGGCTGCCTGGGGCCCAGTGACCATGAAATAATCAAGTTTTCAATGTTCTATGAAAGAAGGAGGGGCAGCGACAGAACTCCTACACTGGCATTAGGATGGGCAGACTTTGGCCCTCCCCAGACTTTGGGGGAGTACCAAATCAGGTACTGATTTTTTGAAAGGAAAGAGCCCTTTAAAAACAAGGGATCCAGGAAGGATGGACAAATTTCAAGAAAGTAATCTTAAGGGGGAAGGAGCAACCTGTCCCAGTGTGCCAAAACACTATCTAGAGAGGAAAATGACTGGCCTGGCGGCCCATGCAGCTTTTCTGGGAACTCAGGGGAAAAAAGGACCAGCAATGCAGAAAGTGTTTAAGGATGTTGTTAGGTTATGAAGAAAGTGATGTGAAGAAATGAAAGCTCAATTAGAATTTAAACTGGCAGTTTGTAAAAAGAATAAAAAATATTTATATAAAAAAATTATAGCAAAAGGAGGGAGAAGGAGAACATCTACTCCTTATTGGATGCAGTTGAGAATAGAGCAACTGAAGATAAGTAAAAGACAAAGCTACTTAATATCTTGTTTGTCTCAATTTTCAATATTAGGACAGGTTTCCCTCAGGACAAGTGATCTCCTGAGCTGGTAGATGGGCACAGGGAGCAGAACGGCCCCCTGGAATGCAGGAGGAAGCAGCTGCTGACCTGCTGAGCCACTCAGATGCTCACAGGTGTATGGGATCAGATGGGATCCATCCCAGGGGTGTGAGGGAGCTGTGGATGAGCTCCCCAAGCTGCTCTCCATCATTTACCATCAGTCCTGGCTCAGCAGGGAGGGCCCAGAGCAGTGGAGGTGCCAGTGTGAGCCCATCCCCAGGAAGGGCTGGAAGGAGGAGCTGGGGAACTCCAGGCCTGTCAGCCTGACCTGGGTGCCCGGCAAGGTTATGGAACAGATCACCTTGAGTGCCATCACAGGGCACCCACAGGATGGGCCAGGGATCAGAGCCAGCCAGCGCGGATTTCAATATCTGCATTCATGGTCTGGATGAGGGGATTGAGTCCATCATCAGCAGCAAATTTGCAGATGACACCAAGCTGGGTGTGAGTGTGGATCTGGTGGAGGGTAGGGGGGCTCTGCACAGGGCTCTGGCCAGGCTGGATCCAAGGCCCAAATCCAACAAGGTGAGGTTTAACAAGTCCCAGTGCCAGATCCTGCACTTTGGCCACAACAACCCCTGCAGCGCTACAGGCTGGGGACAGAGTGGCTGGAGAGCAGCCAGGCAGAAAGGGACCTGCAGGGACTGATGGACAGCAGGCTGGACATGAGGCAGCAGTGTGCCCAGGTGGCCAAGAAGGCCAATGGCTCCTGTCCTGGCTCAGGAATGGTGTGGCCAGCAGGAGTAGGGCAGGGATTCTTCCCCTGTGCTCAGCCCTGGTTGGGCAGCACCTCGAGTGCTGTGTCCAGTTCTGGGTCCCCTGGGGTGGGCAAGAGGAAGAAACTTGTACAAGGAAAGAGTAAAGAAAGCAAAGGAGAAGCCAAGGAAATGCTCAGGGCAGTTTGGGGGTGGCTGCCAGGCAGCCCTGGCTCTGAGCAACAGCGTCTGCAGTGGCACAGGAAACTCCCAGCTGATGGGAACAAACTTTCTGGCTGAGTGCAGAGGCCAGGACAAAGCTGAGTGGTTTCCCTGGTGTCCCGCAGGCCTTGCTGGCCCCAGGGGCTGATGGCATTTGTGCTCCCTCAGGTTCATGTCCCCACAGCAACAGCATGGGGGTGCTGGCCCTGCTGTGTGCAATGCAAACAGGGGCTGCTGAGGCAGTGCTGCCGTGTCTGTGCCTGCAAGGATGGGGCACCTGTGTGAGCTGGGGGAGAGGCCAGGGCTGCAGAGGGGGGATGTTGTTGGCAGCTGCATGAGGACGCTCTGGGACGCTGCCCTGGGCTGTGCAGCGCACTGGGCATGGATCAGCCCCTGCTCTGCTGCTCCTTCCCGTCTGCCCCAGGGCCCTTGCAGAGCCCCAGCCATGCTGTTTGCCCCCAGCCTGCCCACGGCCAGCCTGGGGCTGCTGACGGGGGTTTCTGTGCTGAGCATTGGCCTGGCCGTGTTCTTGAGAGAGCCTGGGCAAGGAGCCTGGAGCCCCCAGGGCCTGGCCTGAGGCGTCAGCGCTGCCCCAGCAGTGCCCATGGCCTGTCCCTGCTGCAGCCCCGGCACTGCCACCCCCAGGGCTGTGCCCGGCCCCGAGAGCACTCAGGCCCTGCAGCAACACCAGGGCCACCAGGGCAGCGGGGCAGGGCCACGGCAGCAGCACTGGCAACACCAAGTGCTGCTGCTGCTGCTGCTGCTGGGCACAGCTGCTGGGCCAGCACTGATCTGCCCCAGCTCTGCACACAGACATTGCTGCTGCAGCTCCAGAGAAGGCAACAAAAGGGCATCTCTGCAGAAAACTCTGCTGGGAGATCCTTTACTTCCTTTAAAGCCACCAAGAGCGCAGCCCCTCATTGACACAGTCTGTGGCCACAAGGAATGTGGAGAGAATAAAAATGAGAAATGGCAGAAACATTAACATTTCATTTTGGACAATCTGAAAAATGTAAAAAAAAGAAAAAAAATCTCCAAGATGAAACCAACAAGAAGTATCAAAGATGACTTTTATTACAAGTAGTTTTCAGAAATTGGCCAGCAGTTTAATGTTTCTGTAACCATCCAGTCATCAGTGTCCACACTGCAGCCTTGAGCTCCTGGTTCCTCAGGCTGTAGATGAGGGGGTTCAGGGCTGGAGGCACCACCGAGTACAGAACTGACAGGGCCAGATTCAGGGATGGGGAGGACATGGAGGGGGGCTTCAGGTGAGCAAAGATAACACTGCTGAGGAACAGGGAGATGACAGCCATGTGAGGGAGGCAGGTGGAAAAGGCTTTGTGCCGTCCCTGCTCAGAGGGGATCCTCAGCACAGCCCTGAAAATCTGCACATAAGAGAAAACAATGAACACAAAACAGCCAAATGATAAACAGGAGCTAACAGCAATGAGCCCTACTTCCCTGAGGTTTGAGTGTGAGGAGGAGAGCTTGAGGATCTGTGGGATTTCACAGAAGAACTGTCCCAGGGCATTGCCATGGCACAGGGGCAGGGAAAATGTATTGGCTGTGTGCATGAGAGCATGGAGAAAGGCACTGGCCCAGGCAGCTGCTGCCATGTGGGCACAAGCTCTGCTGCCCAGGAGGGTCCCGTAGTGCAGGGGTTTGCAGATGGACATGTAGCGGTCATAGGACATGATGGTCAGCAAATAAAACTCTGCTGAGATGAAGAACAGGAAGAAAAAGAGCTGTGCAGCACATCCAGTGTAGGAGATGTCCCTGGTGTCCCAGAGGGAATTGTGCATGGCTTTAGGGACAGTGGTGCAGATGGAGCCCAGGTCAGCGAGGGCCAGGTTGAGCAGGAAGAAGAACATGGGCGTGCGCAGGTGGTGGCCGCAGGCTACGGCGCTGATGATGAGGCCGTTGCCCAGGAGGGCAGCCAGGGAGATGCCCAGCAAGAGGCAGAAGTGCAGGAGCTGCAGCTGCCGCGTGTCTGCCAATGCCAGCAGGAGGAAGTGCCTGATGGAGCTGCTGTTGGACATTTTCTGTGGTGCCCTGGCATGGGGATCTGTAAAAAAAGTAATCATGGATTAGTTGGGTTTGGAAAGGACTTGAAATATCCCAGCACAGGCTGGGGGCACTTTCCCCCCGCTGCCTGCCCAGGGCTCTGCTGCCTGGAGCTGTCCCTGCCAGCAGCTGCTTCCCTGTGCCCAGGGCTGGGCCCTGCCAGTGCTGCCAGAGCCCAGCCCAGCCCTGGGGGCTCAGCTCTGCCCTGCAGAGCCCTCCCAGCTCGGGCACTGCCCAGGGGCAGCTCTGGCTCTGCAGGCTCTGATGGCAGCGACAGAGCAACCCTGAGGAGGCTGGAAAAGTGACCCTGATGTTGCCTCTAAGGGGTCCTGTGGTGATTTCAGTCACTGCCGGCTTTATTCTTACCGGAAAGAAATTTGGTTTTTTTCCTCGACCTGAACTGAGAGATGAAGATCTGTGTACAAATCCCATCCAGGCAACCCAGAGCAGTAGAATAAAGAGCAGGATTTTCCGTTTTATGCAGCCCCTGCCTTGCTGTGCTCCCTGTTTAATCTACTTGGAAATGTTCTGCAGTTCAATGCCATGCTGGGAGCAGTCCTGAACAATGCAGCATCCTCCCCACACAAGGAGAACACTTCCAAGCCTCACCAGCTGTCTCCTCCCACCCAGATCTTGTCCCCCAGCGCTGGGAGCAGCTGCCAGGGCTGGCTGAGAGCTGTCCCTGGCAGGCAGCAGAGTCCCTGCCCCAGCACAGCGCCCTGGGCTGCAGGACCCTGCTCTGCAGGACAGCCCTGGGCATCCCTGGCTGCTCTGCACAGGAGACAAGCAGAGAATGTACTCACAGGCTCTGCAGGCATTGGGATGTTCCAGCTTGAGGAGATGGCTCCAGGAGCTGCAGCTGCACTGTCCTGCAGCCAGAGGTTCCTGTGCCAAGGGCTGGCAGTGATTGTGCCCCAGGCACTTCTCAGCCCCTTCCCAGCCCTGACTGATTGAAGCTCTCTGTGCCTCTGGGCTGTGCCCGGGCTGGCTGCAGGCAGTGCCCCAGCCCTGCTGGGCTGGCACAAGAGCTGCTCATCCAGAGAAATGTGCTTTTGAAGCTCTTCTTGGTGGCCAGGAGCTGCCTCTGTGCCAGGAGCCCAGCCCAGCTCAGCAGCACAGACACAGCACAAGGACTTTAATCAGCCTCTGGGCCTTTGTGCTCAGGCCCTGAACATCAGTCCCTGAGAGGCAGCTGAAGAAACCTCTCCAGAACTCCAAGGCAGAATCCAACTCCAAACTTTCTTGGACTTTTAATGGGTCCCAGAGAGGGACACAACTGAGCAAGTGTCCCCAGGCAGAGCAGAGAACTGCAGGCAGTGCTGACAGGTGGGGACAAAGAGAAGCCAAGTCTTGGTGCCCTGGGACACAGCAGGGTCTGTGCCAGCAAGGGCTGGGAGGAGACACCTTGTGCTGAGGCCCTGGGGCCTCCTGGCACAGCCCCAGCCAGGCTGGGCACTGTCAGCCCCTTGTGCTGCCCTCAGCATCCCCCCCTAGCCCACATCCCAGTGGCCTCAAGGATCTGCTGCAAGGAGTCCCTGGGGAGCCTTGCTCAGCAATGGCCCTGGGGGCTCCTTCATGCTCCCTGCAGGGACTGCAGGTTTTTCAAAGGACTTTGGCTTTGGCTTTTGCCTTGGAGTCTCTGAGAGGTTTGTGCAATCATGGCCTCCAATTATCTGCTGTAATTAGTCCCTGGAGATTCTCTGCCGGTTGCAGCATTGATTGGGACTCATTAATACTTCAGGGTACTTAAGTTTCTTAAGCTACTTCCTCTTTCCCTTTTGATACAGACTCTATGAGAAAGATTGTGCATTTACAGGTTCCAATTATCTGCTTAATGAGTCCCTGGAGAGCCGTTATCAGTAACAACATTCAGTGGGCTCATTAATGCTTCAAGGTACTTCAGTTATTTTAAGGTATTTGGTGTTGCCCTTTTGATACAGACTCTGTGAGAGGTTTGTGCAATCATGGCCCCAATTATCTGCTTTAATGAGTCCCTGGAGAGCTTTGTACTGACACTCAGTGGGGCTCAGTAATGCTTTGAGGTTCTCAAAAATTTTAAGGTAGTTTGGAATTTCCTTTCCATACTGAGACTCTGAGAGGTTTTTGGTCAATCCTGGCCTCCAATTCTCTCCTCCAAGGAGTCCATGCGGAGCCTCTGTTGGGGATGGACCTCAGTGGGACCCATTCATGCTTTGAGACACTTTGGGGTTTTCTTCTGGCTTTGACTCCTGGAAAGGTTTGTGCAATCTCCTCTCAGGCCCTGAGGTTCAAGGGCTCAGCTCCAAATGCACCACAGGGCTCATCAGGATGCAGCAAATCCTGACAAACCGTGGCTCTGCATTGATTTCCCTCTGCTCTAATGCAGTTTATCAAGGATGTATCTGGAGTGATTTTTGGTTAGCTAATTTGAGATTTCTCAGCCAATGCATCTATTAGTGCAGTGGGATCAGTGTTGGCTAATTACCATTGCACTCACTGGAATATATTTACTCATTTCCTGCTGTGAGATAGGATTAGGAGAAAGGCCAAGTAGGCTCAAAATTTTAAAAGGGTATACAGAAAAGTTTATTACCAGTAAAAAGAAGAAAGAGTAATAAGAATCTGAACACTTCTCCTCTCCCTACAACCTTTTCTTTCTTACTGACAATGCAAGGAGACAAAACCTGAAAGTTTCAGTCAGTTTACACCATCTAGAACATTCTTTCTTCAGTTCACTTAGGGAGAGGAGTCTCGCTTTCATGCTATGGAGACTTCTCCATAAGAAAAACATTTGCTCGTGGCTCTCAATTCCCACGAAGAGCAGCTGCCCAGAAAATCTGCAATTGTCAAGTCCCTCCCATTTTTCACAGCTTTTCCCACAGATGTTTTTATGGGCCATGTCAACTTATGGGGTATGAGTTTAAAGATGAGCTGTTCAAGAGCAAAGATTCTCTTCATCCATTTCTGAAATCATCTTCATCTCTGACAACAGAGATCTTCTTCTTCACTCCCTGAGGGCACAAGATCTCACCACTCTTCTCTCTTTCTCTGTTTAAACTTCTCATAGGATCACAGCTACTTCAACATTTGCCTACTTTAGCATGGAGTTTTTTGCCGAACAAGTCATCTCCCCATATTTTCAAATAGTTATAGGGAAAAGAGAGTCTGATATATTAATTACATCCTCCTCCATAGCTTTACAAGAGGATTTCAGCCCCAAGATCAAGGCATCTCCTCATCCCTTCCATCTGGGACTCAACTTTCCCTTCACTGACCTCGGTGTCTTCATGTTGCTCCTCTGTGTGCCTGCACTTTGTCCTTTTCTCTCACTGGAGGGAGGATGGAAGCACTGAAAGAGTTCATATCTCACCGGGGCCTGCAGATGGTTCCGTGCCCCCGGCCGGGCTCGGTGCTTGCGGCCGGAGCTGTTTTACGATGGAGGTTTCTGCAGCGGCTGCGCTGGGGCTGTGTCAGGATGGGCCGCGCTGGGGCAGGGCCAGGATCTCAGCAGCCAGGCCAGAGCACAGCAGCAGCACGGCCGGGGGCCGATGGCTTCTCCTGCCCCTGCCCGGGGCTTGCGGCTGAAGCCCAAGGGTGGCAGAATCTTGGCTGAGCCGGCCCGGCCCGGGGCTGCTCCTGGGGCCCGGCAGATCCTGGCTGGGCCCGGGCTGGCGGCGGGGCAGGGCTCAGCAGGGCCCAGATGTTCCCAACTGCAGCCATGGCCCGGCCCGGCCTCGGCCCCGCGGCCTCCCCTGCCCTGCCCGGCAGCCGATGGGGCCTGGCGGGGTCCCTGGGAAGGGGCCCGGCCCCACGGCAGGAGCCGCCCGGCCCGGCCTGGCTGAGACGGGGCCGGGTCAGCCTTGTTACCTCTGTGCCAGCCAGAAGGGAAAGAGACCCTCCCAGGCTTTCCCATCTTTAACATGTGCCTTCACAGAGGCGTGTACAGTTTCCTTCATAGTTTAACAGATTGTCAATTCTCAAAGATAATTACTGATTGTTTTTTTTGTCAGACATGGAGGAAACTGCTAGCAGCTTCTCTTAGAACATCACTTCCGTGATGCAAAACCAACACAACAGCGCAGAGCACAGACCTCCTTTGTCCATATATAGTGCTCATGTGCCCGAGGTTTCAAAATACCTCCCTGGGAGATCTCCGGGCCCTCTCCAAGATGTTTTCAAATGAAAACATTCAGCTCAGAGTCTAAGAAAATCACCAGAGGACAGGGCCAGCCTGACCTGTCTGTCCTGGCTACTTTTGTCTGAGATCAGTCCTTGGATAAACAGAATTGAGAGGCCAAATTCTAATTTTGGCCATGGTCCCTGGACCTGAAAGCCGGTTCCTTTCCATAGGAAGGAAGGAACAGAGCCCCAGTGTTTCAGGGGCAGATGA
Source organism: Agelaius phoeniceus (assembly GCF_051311805.1). NCBI lineage: Eukaryota > Metazoa > Chordata > Aves > Passeriformes > Icteridae > Agelaius > Agelaius phoeniceus. The sequence continues at coordinate 5,844,847 of NW_027509867.1, read as the reverse complement.
GAAATGGCCACCAGAGGCCAAGGCCAGCCAGAGCAAGCAGGATTTTGTTCTGAGTGATATCCTTGCATATAGGAATTGCTTTAGGGAGAGTTTCAATTTTGGCAATGGGCATCTGAAAAGGGGGGCGGTTCTTTCCCATAGCAAGAAAAGCACGGAGCCCCAGTTTTCCAGGAGCTGATGAGAGGCGGCCCTTGACATTGCAACATCAGCCAGACCTGTCAGGGGACCCCTGGGAAGCCAAACCAGCCAGGCCTGTTCCATGTTCCCTCAGTTCCATGGGGCCCCACAGTGTCCCAATGGTCCCTTGCTTCCCTGAGGCCCTGAGGAGTCATAATGCCCCCTTGGTGACACCAGGCCCTGAAGGGTCCCAATGGTCTCCATGGTTCCATCAGGCCCCACGGAGCCATAATGGTCTCTGGGTTCCATGAAGCCCCACTGTGTCACCATGGCCCCTTGGTTCCATGGGCTCCAGTAGTGCCACAATGATTCCCTTGGTTCCATGAGGTCTCCACAGTGTCCCAGTGATCTCCATGGGGAGGGAAGAACCCAGCCCCAGTGTTGCAGGGGCAGTCCCCAGAGGTCCAGGCCACCCAGGCTTGATGGTACTGGCAGATTGTGCCTGGGAGCAACCCTTGGATATCCAGAATTTTGGAGGTGGAATCCAATTTCAGACATGGACACCTGGAGGATAAGGATGCTTGTTTTCCATTGGAAAGAAAGAACGGAACACTGATTACACAGTGACATTTGGGAATCTATGGGGAGTATTGGGGATTGTTCCTGCACCTCGTGACCCAACAGGAGCTTCTCTAATAAATGTTGCCTGAAGCTCCCACTGTGGTCATGACAGGAACCCATGTGAGTGTCTGGGACATCCCGGCTCTTTGGCAGCCTGGGGACTCCTGGGATGTCACCATGGGATGGCTGTGACTGTCTCTGACCCCAGGGCTCTTTACCATCCCAGAAAGCCCTGGGAAGTCTCCATGGAGCCCCTGTCTCTGTGTGTGACATTCCAGCTCTGGAACAGCCTGGAGACTCTTGGAAAGTCCCCATGGAACCCTTCTGAGGGCCTGTGACAAATCTGATCCTTAGCAGGCAACCATCACCAGTCCCCTGTTGCTATGGTCAGTTTCCATGGCAACCATCACCAGCCCCCTGCTGCTATGCTCAGTCCCTTGGCAGCTCCATGGAGACCCCATGCCAGGGGTGGTTGCCATGGACACCAGCTCAGGCCTGCAGCCAGAGCCCGTTGCCATGGCAACCATTGGCAGCCCCCATCCCCAGGCTGATGGGATCCCAGAAGCACAGAATTGGCTGAGCTGGGAGGGACCCATCAGGATCCTCCACTCCAACTGCTGGCCCTGCACAGGACACCCCAACAATGCCAGCCTGGGCCTGGCAGCGCTGGCCAAACGCTGCTGCAGCTCAGAGAGCCCTGGAGCTGGGACCCTGCCCTGGGGAGCCTGGCCAGGGCCCCAGCAGCCTCTGGCCAAAAACCTTTTCCTGACATCCAAGCTGAGCCTGCCCCGACTCAGCTGCAGCCGCTCCCTCCGCTCCTGTCCCTGGGCACCAGAGGGAAGAGGTTCCCACAGCCCCAGCCAGGGACCCGCTCCCAAGGCTGCTGCCATGGCCACCAGGGCTGGCACCAGCTGGGATGCTCGCTTTCCACGGGCCGGGCTTCAGGAATGGGATTCCCCAATTTCCTGCTCCCGCTAAAACCGCGCTGCCCTCGCTGCCCTCCCGCCTCCCATGGAAAGCACAAAAGGCAAAGATCCCGGGCTGGGATAAGAACAATTCATTGGGAACAGCAACGAGATAAAGAACAAACAGGAACAGAAACAATATTGATAACAGAAGGGATAAATAAAACTGTTTACAGGGAAAACTACAACACAACTCACAGGGTCTGCCTGGCTACAATATTTCTTGCCTGGAAAGGACACCCTTCTCCTCAGGGAGAGAGAGAGAGTCCCTTTCCTGTCCCTGGCAATGATCTGAGGTGGGACTGAATGTAATGACAGGACCATGGCCAGACCCTCATGTTCTCCAATCCCACATCAGGTCATTGGCAAAGGGCAGGAAAAGGTACAGGTGTCTTCCCAGCATGGATCACAGGGAACATGGATCACCAGGGCTCTTTGCAATCTGGCTTCTCCCATGGGGGATGAAGCTGGAGTGGTGCATGAAGCTGTTCCTGCAATCGAGGCACTTGCAGGGCTTCATTTACGGGTGGCTCCGTTGGTGTCTTGTCAAATGAGAGCTTCTGGTGAAGCTCTTCCCACACTGGGGACACTCGTAGGGCCTCTGCCTCTCCCCAGTGTGGATGCGCTGGTGCCTGATGAGGGTGGAATTGTGCTTGAAGCTCTTCCCGCAGTCAGGGCAGTAGAAGGGCCTCTCATCCGCGTGAATCCGCTCATGCAGGAGGAGATTTGAGCTGGTCCGAAACCTCTTCCCACATGTGCGGCACTCGTAGGGTCTCTCCCCAGTGTGGATGAGCTGGTGCCTGATGAGGTGGTACTTGCGCTTGAAGCCCATCCCGCAATCAGGGCAGTGGAAGGGCCTTTCCTCTGTGTGAATCTGCCGGTGCCTGGCGAGATCAGGGCTGGTGTGAAACCTCTTCTGGCACTCAGGACACTCGTAGGGCCTCTCCCCAGTGTGGATGCACTGGTGGGTCAAAAGGGTGGAGCTGCAGCTGAAGCCCTTCCCACACTCCCCACACTCATAGGGCCATTCCCCAGTGTGGATCATCTGGTGGCTGATCAGGGTGCTGCTCTGCCTGAAGCTCTTCCCACACTCCAAGCACTTGTGGGGCTTTTTCCCATCATGAAGCTGCTCATGGGCCACCAGCTCCGAGCTCTGGCTGAAGCTCTGTCCACCTTCCTGGCTCAGGGTGGGTCTTTCCTCCTCAGAGCACCCTGGGCTGGGTTTGGAGCCCCTTCTCCTGTGGGATCTCTGGGACTTGTCCTCCACGTTGGAATTCTGCACTGTGGAGCCACTCAAAATGGCCTCTTCCACGATGTTCTGCCTTGGGGATTTGTCCTCCGTGGTCTCCATCCTCAGCTTCTTCCCTGGGGGAGGAAGGACAAGGAGAGGATGGGATTTGCCTCCGTGCCAGAGGGAAGGGGAAGGAGATCCCCCCAGTGCATCCCCAGCAGGACGGGGTTGGCAGCAGGGTTGTCCTACAGCCGAGGGCTGTGCTGGGCTGGGAGATGGAGCAGGAGAGAGGGGGAAAGGGGCACTGACTTCCTCCTCACCTGCCTGGGGCTCCTGGGGCACCTTCTTCTTCCTCACAGCCTCCTCCTCCATCTGGCCAAGTTTATGGGATGGAAAATCCTGTTTTGAGAAGAAAACAAGGGATAAGTACATTGAATTTTGTACTTGTTTGAAGGCAAACCTGGGGAGGGTCTAAACCAGGATTACAATTTAATAAGAAAATGAAGATCAAGGCAATGATGCAGAATCACTGCCTTAAACTGACAGAGTCAGGATATAACCTGACACCCTGCTGGTCAGGCTGGTGGCTGCAGTCCCATTAAATGGTGGCTGCAGTCCTGTGGGAGTGATGAACGTGATTCTGTCCAAGCAGTGATCCTGTAGAAGGGTCTGGTCTTCCTCTGAAGGTCCAGTGGTGGTTCTGGAGCTGTTGTCCTCTGGGAATCCAGTAGGCAAGCTGCTCCTGGTGTTGCAAGGCTCACCTTATATGCAGGTAGGAATGCTTGGATCCTCCCCCTGGGCGGAGCATCCCACAATGGGAGGATGGAATTTGATCAGTCCTGCAGTGACACTCAATGGCCCATTCCCAGAAGATATCTCCCCTGGAGGGCGTTATCAGGGCTGAGTCATGGAAGAGATCAAGAACACTGCCCCACCTGTTTCTAGCAGTTGATGAAGATGGGCATTGAAAACATGCATTTGGTTCCATCTTCCATTGCAGCCTGAAACAGTGGGGGAATCCCTGCTCAGGGGGTGAACACCACCCCCCTTACCCAAACTGGCTCAGGTGTAAAACCCCCACCCCGGGAAGGCCACACACATAGGGGACAATGTCACACTTGCCCTGCTCCAGGGCAAATGGCATCTCTCTAATATTTTCTTAACCAGATTGCAAAATTATTTTGGCACAGTGAGTTCAGGGCACTGTTCTTTGACCCCAGTTGCCTTTGACAACAGCATGGTTCCTTCCTCTGAGGAGGTTGTGGGTCTCTCTGGAGGAACTCTTGGAAACTTGGATGCAGCTTCGTCTGAGCGACCTATGGGAGAACTGATGAGGAAAATGGCTGTTGTGGGACTGGAGTGTAAAGAAAAGACTTTGTTGTCCCTCCTTGAAAAGTTTGTTAAAATAACTGGAGGAAATGGAGCAAATAATACCAGCAAGACTGACAAGGTTCATTCACCACATGGTGAGGAACACAAGGCTGCTAAAAGTCCCACAAGAAGCCCAGCTCAAGTAGCTAAATTCCCAAATAACTACTGAATTCCCAGGCTTGGGTTTTTTGCCAAATGTGAGAATCATTATTCTCTTCATCCCTGTCACCTTTGTGACAGCTACACAGAGCTTTCCCTTCCTTTTAATAATATCTGTATTGGGCCGAATTTGCACTTTTCTTTAATTGTAACCTGCCAGCAGCTGAGCTGGAGCTGTGCAGGAACCAAGGAAACTTGGAATTGCCCCAGAATTGCTTCTATTGTCAGCCGGTGCTGCGGCGGCCGTGGGGCAGAGGGGTGGGAAAGGGGGCTCCGGGGTGGCAGTGGAGGAAATGCCGGGCCCGGGGGCTGAGCACAGGGCTGAGCACGCAGAGATGGTTTTGTTCTTGCTGAGCTCGCACTGAGCCAAGGCCTGTCCTGCCCCTCATTCGGCCACGCTGGGGAGGGGCTGAGGGTGTGGGGGAGCTTGGGAGGGGACACAGCCAGGACAGGAGATCCCAGCTGACCCCAGGGATAGCCCAGACCATAGGACATCATGATCAGTGCATGAAGTGTGGGGAACAAGGAGGAAGGGGGCACAGTTGCAGTGAGGGTTTTGTCTCCCCAGGTAACACTTAGGCAGGATTGGGCCCTGTTTCGCCAGTGGGCAGGGCCCGCACCAAAGACACAGACACCAACTTAACTTAAGGAACAGTGTAATTTAGATAATGCAAATTTGCAAAAAATTACAAAAATATTAGGTAGGCAAAGCAAATAATCATTAGTCAATAATTCCAAAAGAGAAGATGTTGAAATGAGTATGACACAGCTGTCCATTTCTGGCTGCAGGCTCTGGAGATTCTATCTCTGCCTTCAATCAGGGTTGCATTCCCTAAAGAATCCTGGTACCAAATCCTGCTTTCCAAGGCTGGAACAGTCTCTCAGGTTTAGCTGGGTGTGTATTCAATTACCCTCTGTTAAAGTTGGGACAATTATCATCTGTTAATTGAGCAGTTTACTTTATCTCTTCCACATGAATCCTCCCTCCAGGGAGATATCTTCTGTTAATGGGCCATTGAGTGTCACCGATAAAAATTCCATCATCCCATTGTGAGAAGCTCTGCCCAGAGGGAGGAGCCAAGCATTCCTACCTGGATATAATCTGAGAATGTGAACAACAGAGTCAGCCTTCTCCTGCAAGATTCCCAGAAGAGCAGCTTTCAGCTCCACTGGATCTCAGAGGAAGACCAGGCCAATCGGCACCACAACTGGACCTTCAGAGGAAAACTCCACCCTTCCACAGGATCACTGCTCCAACAGAACAACACCTGTCCCTGCAGGAGCACTGCAGCCACCATTTAACAGGAGTGCTACCAACACTCTGACCCACAGGGTGTCAGGTCGTATTCTTACTCCGTAAGTAGTTTTTAGTACTACTGCATTTGTATTTTTAATTTTCCTTCTGAAGAACTGTTATTCCTATTCCCATAGACTTTGCTTGACATTCCCTTGTTTTGAAAATTATAATTCCAAGGGAAGTGATTAATATTTTCCATTTCAAGGGAGTCTCCTGCCTTCCTTAGCAGACACCTGTCTTTTCAAACTGACACAATGCCCTGGGACACGCAGGCAGGTGAGGAGGAAGTCAGTGCCCCTTTCCCCCTCTCTCCTGCTCCATCTCCCAGCCCAGCACAGCCCCCGGCTGCAGGACAACCCTGCTGCCAACCCCGTCCTGCTGGGGATGCACTGGGGGGATCTCCTTCCCCTTCCCTCTGGCACGGAGGCAAATCCCATCCTCTCCTTGGCCTTCCTCCCCCAGAGAAGGAGCTGAGGATGGAGACCAAGGAGGAAAAATCTCCATGGCAGAGCCTCATGGAAGAGGCCATTTTGAGTGACTCCAGGGCACAGGAATCCAATGGGGAGGAAAATCTCCAGAGATTCCACAAGAGGAGGGGCTCCAAACCTAGCCCAGGGTGCTCTGAGGAGGAAAGACCCACCCTGAGCCAGGAAGGTGGACAGAGCTTCAGCCAGAGCTCAGAGCTGGTGGTCCATGAGCAGCTTCATGATGGGGAGAAGCCCCACAAGTGCTTGGAGTGTGGGAAGAGCTTCAGGCAGAGCAGCACCCTGATCAGCCACCAGATGATCCACACCGGGGAACGGCCCTACGAGTGTGGGGAGTGTGGGAAGGGCTTCAGCTGCAGCTCTGCCCTCATCATCCACCAACGCATCCACACTGGGGAGAGGCCCTACGAGTGTCCTGAGTGTCAGAAGAGGTTTCAGACCAGCTCCAGTCTCCTCCAGCACCAGCAGATTCACACTGAGGAGAGGCCCTTCCTCTGCCCTGACTGTGGGAGGGGCTTCAAGCGCAACTCCACCCTCATCACCCACCAGCGCATTCACGCTGGGGAGAGGGAGAGGCCCTACGAGTGTCCCCAGTGTCAGAAGAGGTTTTACACCAGCTCTGATCTCCTCCTGCATGAGCGGATTCACACGGATGAGAGGCCCTTCCGCTGCCCTGACTGTGGGATGGGCTTCAAGTGCAACTCCCACCTCATCAGGCACCAGCGGATCCACACCGGGGAGAAGCCCTACAAGTGTGGGAAATGTGGGATGAGCTTCCGCCAGAACTCTAACCTGATCTCCCACCAGAAGACCCACACCAGGGAACGACCCTATGAATGTGGGGAATGTGGGAAGAGCTTTAGGCAGAAGTCTCTGTTGATCTGCCACCAGAGGATCCACACTGGGGAAAGGCCATACAACTGTGGGGAATGTGGGATGACCTTTAGTAGGAAGACCCAAATGATCATCCACCAAATGATCCACACAGGGGAGAGGCCCTACCAGTGCCCCGAGTGTGGGAAGAGGTTTCACACCAGCTCTCAGCTCCGCCAGCACCAGCGCATTCACACGGATGAGAGGCCCCTCCTCTGCCCCGACTGCGGGAAGGGCTTCAAGCACAACTCCACCTTCGTCACCCACCGGCGCATCCACACTGGGGAGAGGCCCTACGAGTGTCCCCAGTGTGGGAAGAGCTTCACCCATAGCTCTCACTTGAGCAGACACCAACAGAGGCACCAGTAAAAGAAGCCCTGCACATGCCCCAAATGCAGGAAGAGTTTAATGCACTGCTCCAGCTTAATCCCCCATTGGAGACCCCACACTGGGAAGAGCCCTGGTGATCCATGTTCCCTGTGATCCATGCTGGGAAGACACCTGTCCCTTTTCCTGCCCCTGCCAATGACATGATGTGGGATTGGAGAACATGAGGGTCTGGCCATGGCCCTGTCATTACATTCACTCCCACCTCAGTTCATTGCCAGGGGCAGGAAAGGGACTCTCTCTCTCTCTCTCCCTGAGGAGAAGGGTGTCCTTTCCAGAGAGGAGGAAATACATTGCCAGGAAGAACTAGTTGTTGATGTTGTAGTTTTCTCTGTAAATAGTTTTACTTATCCCTTCTGTTATCAATATTGTTTTTATTCCTGTTTCTTCTTTATCTCATTGCAGTTCCCAATAAATTGTTCTTATCCCAGCCCGGGATCTTTGCCTTTTGTGCTTTCCATGGGAGGTGGGAGGGCAGCGAGGGCAGCGCGGTTTTAGCGGGAGCAGGAAATTGGGGAACCCCATTGCTGAAGCCCGGCCCATGGAAACCAAGCATCCCAGCTGGTGCCAGCCCTGGTGGCCATGGCAACCACCCCTGGCATGGTGTCTCCATGGAGCTGCCAAGGGACTGAGCATAGGAACAGGGTGCTGGTGATGGTTGCTATGGAAACTGCCCATAGCAACAGTGGACTGGTGATGGTTGCCTGCTAAGGATCAGATTTGTCACAGGCCCTCAGAAGGGTTCCATGGGGACATTCCAAGAATCTCCAGGCTGTTCCAGAGCTGGAATGTCACAGGCAGGGGCAGGGGATCCATGGAGACCTCCGAGGGGTTTCTAGGATGGTAAAGAGCCCTGTGGTCAGGGGCAGTCACAGCCATTCTATGGTGACATCCCAGGAGTCCCCAGGCTGCCAGAGAGCTGGGATGTCCCAGACACTCACAGGGGCTCCTGTGGTGGGCACAGTGGGAGCTTCACACAACATTTATTAGAGAAGCTCCTGTTGGGTCACAAGGTCCAGAAACGATCCCCAATGCTCCCCATAGATTCCCAAATGTCACTGTTGAATCAGTGTTCCATGGTTTCTTTCCAATGGAAAACAACCATCCTTATCCTCCAGGTGTCCATGTCTGAAATTGGGATTCCACCTCCAAAATTCTGGATATCCAAAGGTTACTCCCAGGCACAATCTGCCAGTACCATCAAGCCTGGCTGGCCTTGGCCTCTGGTGGCTTCCCCTGCAACACTGGGGCTGGGTCCTTCCCTTCCCATGGAGATCACTGGGACACTGTGGGGACCCCATGGAACCAAGGGGATCATTGTGGCACCACTGGAGCCCATGGAACCAAGGAGCCATGGTGACCCAGCGGGGCTTCATGGAACCCAGAGACCATTATGGCTCTGTGGGGCCTGATGGAACCATGGAGACCATTGGGACCCTTCAGGGCCTGGTGTCACCAAGGGGGCATTATGACACCTCAGGGCCTCAGGGAAGCAAGGGACCATTGGGACACTGTGGGGCCTGATGGAACTGAGGGAACATGGAACAGGCCTGGCTGGCTTGGCCTCCCAGGGGCCACCTGAAAGGTCTGGCTGATGTTGCAATGTCAAGGGCCGCCTCTCATCAGCTCCTGGAGCACTGGGGCTCCGTGCTTTCCGTGCTATGGAAAGAACTGTCCCTCTTTTTAAATGTCCATTGCCAAAATTGTTATTCTCTCTAAAAATTTTCCTATATGCAAGGGTTTCTCTCAGAAAAAAACCTGCCACTTCTGGCTGGCCTTGTCCTCTGGTGGTCACTCTCTTCTGCCTGGCAAACACTGGGGCTCTGTTCCTTCCTTCCTATGGAAAAGAACCAACCTTCATGTCCAGGGTCCATGGCCAAAATTAGAATTTGGCCTCCCAAATTCCATATTTCCAAAGATTGGTCCCAGACAAGAGTAGCAAGGACAGACAGGTCAGGCTGGCCGTGTCCTCTGGTGATTTTCTTAGACTCTGAGCTGAATGCTTTCAGCTGAAAAAAACTTGGAAAGGGCCCAGACATCTCCCAAGAAGCGTTTTTGAGGACTTGGGCCCATATGCACTATATATGGACAAAGGAGCTCTTGGCTCTGTGCTGTTGTGAGGGTTTGGCATCATGGAAGTGATGTTCTAAGAGAAGCTGCTAGCAGTTTCCTCCACGTCTGACAAAAAACCAATGAGTAATTATCTTTGAGAATTGACAATCTGTTAAACCAGTAAGGAAACTATACACGCCTCTGTGAAGACACATGTTAAAGATGGGAAAGCCTGGGAGGGTCTCTTTCCCTTCTGGCTGGCACAGAGGTAACAAGGCCAGCCCAGCTCCCCATCTCAGCCAGGGTGGGCCATGTGGGTTCCCTGCTTGCTTTTTCTACCTCTCTTGGGCTCGGGATTGAAGGCACTTGAGATGACAGTACGTGTTCAGACTCAGGTGTTTATTGTTTCTTACCCATGTTACATTCTTAAGGCCGTGAGTTCTACACTCTTTCATTATCAGGGTACAAAATGGCTAACTATCTCTTGTTACAAGGTCTTTTAAGGCTAAACTATCCAATTAAGAAAAGGTACCTAAATTATTTTCCCTTTTAACCCAATAATTGATCATTTGAAGCCTGCAATGCAGACTTTTATGTTCAATTACAAAATACCACCCAAACCCATGAAGAAGAAGGAAGAAGAAGGTGAAGAAGAAAGAAGAAGGTAAAGAAGAACAAGCTGTCTTCACCCTAAAACCTCCATCTGGCTTCATATTTATTATTATCTTCTAAAACCCTGAAGTCTTAAGATTTTTCTGTGATATTATACACTTCTAACCAACTACACACCCATAATCCCAATGCTATTGATCAATTTTGGAAGCCTTCTCCACAGCCTCAGGTCAAATGCAGTGTTCTCTTGCAGGTCTGTGCCGTTCAGCAGAGAAAGTTTAAATTTCTCAGCATCCAGGGTTCCAGCAAGGCCGGGCGGCTCCTGCCGTGGGGCCGGGCCCCTTCCCAGGGACCCCGCCAGGCCCCATCGGCTGCCGGGCAGGGCAGGGGAGGCCGCGGGGCCGGGCCGGGCCGGGCCATGGCTGCAGTTGGGAACATCTGGGCCCTGCTGAGCCCTGCCCCGCCGCCAGCCCGGGCCCAGCCAGGATCCGCCGGGCCCCAGGAGCAGCCCCGGGCCGGGCCGGCTCGGCCAAGATTCTGCCACCCTTGGGCTTCAGCCGCAAGCCCCGGGCAGGGGCAGGAGAAGCCATCGGCCCCGGCCGTGCTGCTGCTGTGCTCTGGCCTGGCTGCTGAGATCCTGGCCCTGCCCCAGCGCGGCCCATCCTGACACAGCCCCAGCGCAGCCGCTGCAGAAACCTCCATCGTAAAACAGCTCCGGCCGCAAGCACCGAGCCCGGCCGGGGGCACGGAACCATCTGCAGGCCCCGGGTGAGATATAAACTCTTTCAGTGCTTCCATCCTCCCTCCAGTGAGAGAAAAGGACAAAGTGCAGGCACAGAGAGGAGCAACATGAAGACACCCAGGTCAGTGAAGGGGAAGTTGAGTCCCAGATGGAAGGGATGAGGAGATGCCTTGATCTTGGGACTGAAATCCTCTTGTAAAGCTATGGAGAAGGATGTAATTAATATGTCAGACTCTCTTTTTCCCTATAACTAATTGAAAATATGGGTAGATGACCTGTTCAGCAAAAACCTCCATGCTAAAGTAAGCAAATGTTGAAGTAGCTGTGATCCCATCAGAAGTTTCAACAGAGAAAGAGAGAAGAGTGGTGAGACCCTGTGTCCTCAGGGAGTGAAGAAGAAGATCTCTGTTCTCAGAGATGAAGATGATTTCAGAAATAGATGAAGAGAATCTTTGCTCTTCAACAGCTCATCTTTAAACTCATACCCCATAAGTTGACATGGCCCATAAACACAGCTGTGGGAAAAGCTGTGAAAAATGGAAGGGACTTCACAATTGCAGATTTTCTGGGCACCTGCTCTTTGTGGGAATTGAGAGCCACGAGAGAACTTTTTTCTTATGGAGAAGTCTCCATAGCATGAAAGAGAGACTCCTCTCCCTAAGTGAACTGAAGAAAGACTGTTCTAGATGGTGTAAACTGGCTGAAACTTTCAGGTTTTGTCTCCTTGCATTGTCAGTAAGAAAGAAAAGGTTGTAGGGAGAGGCGAAGTGTTCAGATTCTTATTATTCTTTCTTCTATTTACTGGTAATAAACTTTTCTATATACCCCTTTAAAATTTAAGCCTACGTTGCCTTTCTCCTAATGCTGTCTCACTGCAGGACATGAGTAAATATATTCCAGTGAGTGCAATGGTAATTAGCCAACACTGATCCCACTGCACTAATAGATGCATTGGCTGAGAAATCTCAAATTAGCAAACCAAAATCACTCCAGATACGTTCCTGATAAACTGCATTAGAGCAGAGGGAAATCAAGGCACAGCCATGGTTTGTCAGGACTTGCTGCATCCTGATGAGCCCTGTGGTGCATTTGGAGCTGAGCCCTGGAACCTCAGGGCCTGAGAGGAGATTGCACAAAGCTTTCCAGGAGTCAAAGGCAGAAGAAAACCCCAAAGTGTCTCAAAGCATGAATGGGTCTCTGTGAGGTCCATCCCCAACACAGGCTCCTCATGGACTCCTTGGAGGAGAGAATTGGAGGCCAGGATTGACCAAAAACCTCTCAGAGTCTCAATGTAGAAAGGAAATTCCAAACTACCTTAAAATTTTTGAGAACCTCAAAGCATTACTGAGCCCCACTGAGTGTCAGTACAAAGCTCTCAAGGGACTCATTAAAGCAGATAATTGGGGCCATGATTGCACAAACCTCTCACAGAGTCTGTATCAAAAGGGAAACACCAAGTACCTTAAAATAACTGAAGTACCTTGAAGCATTAATGAGCCCACTGAATGTTGTTATTGATAACGGCTCTCCAGGGACTCATTAAGCAGATAATTGGAACCTGTAAATGCACAATCTTTCTCATAGAGTCTGTATCAAAAGGGAAAGAGGAAGTAGCTTAAAAAACTTAAGTACCCTGAAGTATTAATGAGTCACAATCAAAGCTGCAACCGGCAGAGAATCTCTAGGGACTAATTACAGCAGATAATTGGTGCCATGATTGCACAAACCTCTCAGAGACTCCAAGGCAAAAGCCAAAGCCAAAGTCCTTTGAAAAACCTGCAGTCCCTGCAGGGAGCATGAAGGAGCCCCCAGGGCCATTGCTGAGCAAGGCTCCCCAGGGACTCCTTGCAGCAGATCCTTGAGGCCACTGGGATGTGGGCTAGGGGGGGATGCTGAGGGCAGCACAAGGGGCTGACAGTGCCCAGCCTGGCTGGGGCTGTGCCAGGAGGCCCCAGGGCCTCAGGACAAGGTGTCTCCTCCCAGCCCTTGCTGGCACAGACCCTGCTGTGCCCCAGGGCACCAAGACTTGGCTTCTCCTTGTCCCCACCTGTCATCACTGCCTGCAGTTCTCTGCCCTGCCTGGGGCCTGGGGACACTTGCTCAGTCGTGTCCCTCTCTGGGACCCATTAAAAGTCCAAGAAAGTTTGGAGTTGGATTCTGCCTTGGAGTTCTGCAGAGGTTTCTTCAGCTCCCTCTCAGGGACTGACGTTCAGGGCCTGAGCACAAAGCCCCAGAGGCTGATTAAAGTCCTTGTGCTGTGTCTGTGCTGCTGAGCTGGGCTGGGCTCCTGGCACAGAGGCAGCTCCTGGTCACCAAGAAGAGCTTCAAAAGCACATTTCTCTGGATGAGCAGCTCTTGTGCCAGCCCAGCAGGGCTGGGGCACTGCCTGCAGCCAGCGCGGGCACAGCCCAGAGGCACAGAGAGCTTCAATCAGTCAGGGCTGGGAAGGGGCTGAGAAGTGCCTGGGGCACAATCACTGCCAGCCCTTGGCACAGGAACCTCTGGCTGCAGGACAATGCAGCTGCAGCTCCTGGAGCCATCTCCTCAAGCTGGAACATGCCAATGCCTGCAGAGCCTGTGAGTACATTCTCTGCTTGTCTCTTGTGCAGAGCAGCCAGTGGTGCCCAGGGCTGTCCTGCAGAGCAGGGTCCTGCAGCCCAGGGCGCTGTGCTGGGGCAGGGACTCTGCTGCCTGCCAGGGACAGCTCTCAGCCAGCCCTGGCAGCTGCTGCCAGCACTGGGGGACAAGATCTGGGTGGCAGGAGAGAGCTGGTGAGGCTTGGGAGTGTTCTCCTTGTGTGGGGAGGATGCTGCATTGTTCAGGACTGCTCCCAGCATGGCATTTAACTGCAGAACATTTCCAACTAGATTATACAGGGAGCACAGTGAAGAAGGGGCTGCATAAAAGGGAAAATCTTGCCTTTTTAATATACTGCTCTGTGTTTCCTGGATGGGAAACTCCACATAGATATTGATCTCTCAGTTCAGGTAAAAAAAAACCAAATTTCTCTCAGATCTTACAAAACCCAGCAGTGACAGAAATCAGCAAAGGGCCCCTTAGAGGCAGCATCAGTGTTGCTTTTCCAGCCTCCTCAGGGTTGCTCTGAAGTTGCCATCAGAGCCTGAAGAGCCAGAGCTGCCCCTGGGCTGGGCCTGAGCTGGGAGGGCTCTGCAGGGCAGAGCTGAGCCCCCAGGGCTGGGCTGGGCTCTGGCAGCACTGGCAGGGCCCAGCCCTGGGCACAGGGAAGCAGCTGCTGGCAGGGACAGCTCCAGGCAGCAGAGCCCTGGGCAGGCAGTGAGGGGAAAGTGCCCCCAGGCTGTGCTGGGATATTTCAAGTCCTCTCCACACCCAACTATTCCATGATTACATTTTTTACAGATCCCCATGCCAAGGCACCATAGGAAATGTCCAACAGCAGCTCCATCAGGCACTTCCTCCTGCTGGCATTGGCAGACACGCGGCAGCTGCAGCTCCTGCACTTCTGCCTCTTGCTGGGCATCTCCCTGGCTGCCCTCCTGGGCAACGGCCTCATCATCAGCGCCGTAGCCTGCGGCCACCACCTGCACACACCCATGTTCTTCTTCCTGCTCAGCCTGGCCCTCACTGACCTGGGCTCCATCTGCACCACTGTCCCCAAAGTCATGCACAATTCCATCTGGGACACCAGGGACATCTCCTACACTGGATGTGCTGCTCAGCTCTTTTTCTTTGTGTTCTTCATGGGAGCAGAGCTTTGCCTCCTGACCATCATGTGCTACGACCGCTACGTGTCCATCTGCAAACCCCTGCACTACGGGACCCTCCTGGGCAGCAGAGCTTGTGCCCACATGGCAGCAGCTGCCTGGGCCAGTGCCTTTCTCACTGCTCTCATGCACACGGCCAATACATTTTCCCTGCCCCTGTGCCATGGAAATTCCCTGGGCCAGTTCTTCTGTGAAATCCCACAGATCCTCAAGCTCTCCTGCTCAGACACATACCTGAGTGAATTTGGGCTTCTTGCTTTTAGTGCTTTTCTTTTTTTGGGTTGCTTTGTGTTCATTGTTTTCTCCTATGTGCAGATCTTCAGAGCTGTGCTGAGGGTCCCCTCTGAGCAGGGACGGCACAAAGCCTTTTCCACCTGCCTCCCTCACCTGGCTGTGGTCTCCCTGTTCCTCAGCACTGGCATGTTTGCCTACCTGAAGCCCCCCTCCATGTCCTCCCCATCCCTGGATCTGGCCCTGTCAGTTCTGTACTCGGTGGTGCCTCCAGCCCTGAACCCCCTCATCTACAGCCTGAGGAACCAGGAGCTCAAGGATGCCCTGAGGAAAATGATGACTTTATCTTTCAGAAACAATAAACTCTCTCTTTTCTGCTTCAGAACCTTCAGAATGTAACTCTTTACAATCTCTCGGCCATTTTTTCCTATTTGTCTATTTTTTCATTGGGACTTTTTCTTATTATTTTTCCAGTGTTATAATGTTTTTTATAAAATGCTGTAATACTCCACTGAGCATTTCTACATGAACATCTACTTTTTTTTGAAACACCAAGACTTTCAGGAGGCTTGATCCCTGTGAATTTGAATAAAATCCAGTGTCTGCCCTGCCTTGTGTGTCCAAGGCATTTCCTCAGCCCTTCTCTGGCTCTGCAGGGGCTGTGCCTGTGAGCAGAGGCTGAGGGAAGGGGCTCCCAGCACAGCAGCACGGCCAGGGACAATGGCCCTGCCTCTTTGCACATCTGCTCCCCCCAGCTCCACACTCCCCTCCCCAGCCCTGCTGTGGGTGCAAGGCCAGAGTGCTCTGGCAGCTTGGTCCCTGTCCTGCTGCGTGTCCCTGCTGTGACCTCAGGCAGGGACAGGCCATGGGCACTGCTGGGACACAGCTGGGCTCCAGCACAGCAGCTCCATCAGCAAAGGGCATCTCCTGAGGGCAGGGCAGGGAGGCTTTGCTCCCCTCCAGAGTCACTCTCAGGACTCTCAAGAGGCTCCTTGTGTTCCTTGCTCTCCCAGGGCTCAGTGGGATGAGATCAGGGTCTCACTGGGGCCTTCAGGGGACTCAGGTCTGGGTCAGGTTTTGCTGGTTGCTGGCCAGTGCCCATCAGATGCTGAATGGTCTGTGCTGAACCTTCCTGGGGCTCTGCAGCTTGTGCCAGGGATGATGACAGGGGAATGTTTGTCTGGAGGGCCTTGGGAGCTGCAGGAGAGCACAGGGGACCTGCAGGGACAGAGTGTGCCAGGGACCAGCAGGGAGTGGAGCTCACTGGGCACTGGCCAGGGTGGGGTCACCCTGAGATCAAGGCCTGAATGTCTGCTGTGAGCCAGGAGAGCTCTGCAGCCCAGGGACACAGCAGGCACAGGGAAAGGAGTCTGGGCACTGACTCCTCTGCCCCTCAGGGATCTCCCCCAGGAGGATCCAGGGCAGCCCCGAGCCCCTCTGGCAGCCCTGGAACAAGGCAGGCACCTCTGAGCCCCTCCATGGCCCCGCAGAGCCCGTGTGGGAGGGGGTCAGGGCAGGAGCACCCTCAGCTGCCTCTGTGTCCCAGGCTGAGCAGCAGAGCCCAGCAGAGGCAGCCCAGGGCCCCGGGCAGCACAGCCCCCGTGCTCTGCAGAGCAGCAGCCCCAGCTCGGGGCTCTGGGCAGCAGGGCAGGGCTGCAGCAATGGCTGCTCGGGCTAGCACAGACGTGTTCCCCTGGGAAAGGCTCTGGGGGCAGCTGGCATGGGCCAGGAGCAGGGCAGGAGCCCGTGGGGGTGCAGAGGAGCCCTGGCAAGAGGCTGCCCTGTCCCTGGGCCAGCAGGAGCTGCGTGAGGAGCCCCGGGGCCAACTCTGCTGCTGGGCTGGGCAGCGGGGCTGGCCCTGGGGCTGCAGGAGCTGCCCGAGCTGAGCATCTGCTGAACATCCCAGACACAGAGTGGCTGTCCCTGACCTCCAGGGCCTCCAGTTCCTGCTGCAGGCCCTGACCTGACTCTGCTGCTCTGCTGGGCTGGGGCAGGGGCACGGAGGGGAAAACAATGGACCCTTGTCCCCACAGTGTCAGAATGGTATCTATGGTTCCATGAGCCCCACGGTGTCACAATGGCCCCTTGGTTCCATTAGGCCCCATAGGGTCACCACGGTACCCTGGTTACAGGAGGCCCTTCAATGTCACAATGTCCCCTTGGTTCTATGGAGCCCACAGGGTCAGTTTTGCCAGTGGGCAGGGTCAGCACCAAACACACAGACACCAACTGAATGAATTGTGTAATTTATATAATGTATGTCTGCAAAAAATTACAATAGGAGAGGCTCAGCAAAGCACATAATCGTTAGAAAATAATTACAAAAGCAGAAGCTCAGCAATGCACCCAACCATCCCCACCAAAGATTGCCTGCAGTGATGGAGAAAGATCCAGCCCCAGTTACCCTCAGCCTTTACCATCGCCCAGACCCACACAGCAGCTGGGGAAGCTGTCACAGCCAAGGGCTGCAGAGCCACTCCTGGGCACTGGCAACTCCTGCAGGTGCCTCCAGCCACAGGTGAGGCTCCAACCCTGCTGGGAGAGGGCCCAGCTCTGACAGTGCTGAATGGACAAACTGACAGCACTGCTAGTGTGGCAACATCTGGTTTCATTCTCCTCTTGGCTCCCTCCCAAAGCCTGGCCAGGGCCCCAGGAGGAACCAAGGGAGGTGACTTTGACCATTCAGCCCCAAACAAAGTCAGATGGGGCCTTTTCTGGTTTCCAAATACAAAAAAGTAAATCCATATTTCACCAATGAACATGTACAGAGCTTATATTGCTAATAATGATTCATTAATGAGCAGATACAAATATAACCTTTGGTTGTAAGGTTCATCTGGAGCTCAGCTTTGCCTCAGGGCCTGTTGTTCAGGCCTGGTGAGGCCTCAGTGCTTCAATCAATGCCTTGACCTACAGATGAACTGCAACCTTCAAAACAATTCTTTGGATAACAGAGTTTAGATTTAGGTATTAGGCATAAAGGCATCACCTCTTGTTCTTCAATTAAGTGCTGTTCAAGTTCATTACTCAGAGCTACAATTTGCATTCCTTTTAAAACAGCCCTAATTAGTTGCTATTCTCTGTTCTTTATCAAATTCCCCTTTTTTCCTTGAGACTGTGTCTCTTTTCAGACAAGTCCCAGTACTCCATTTCCAGCACAAGGTGTCACAGCAACTCTAACATGGAATCATAACACACCAAGCGCTCACACTGCAACGATTGCAGTGACTGCCACAAATGCATTTCACAGCAGCCTCCAATTTGGGAGCCAATCCCACCATGAGGAATTTTCTTCTTTCTGCCTCTCTTCTACTGATCTTTCTATTGAGGTGATTCCTGATTGCTGGACCTCAAACCCAGCACTGATAGACATTCCTGCAACATTCCTGTCCTGGAATAGCCCAGGATCCTCCCTGGCCAGCAAGCAGATAATCCAAGGCCGTGCAGTTCTGCAGAGCCCCATTTGTGTTTGTTGGAGCTCGCAGGATGTGCTGTTGGATATTTTAACAGCATCACTTCTTTCTTCTTCTAATAATTGATTTAGTTCATTAATGTAAATAGGGTGCAGCCATGCACAGCCAGGGGTTTCCATTTCCCCAGTGGGCCATTGTTAAGGGCATGGAGCACATCTGGGAGATGGGTTCTCCATGGGGACAGGTTCCCATCTCCTCATTTTTTCAACTGCTCTTTTAACAACCCCTTCACCCATTCAACCAATCCTGCAGCTTGTGGATTGTCTGGGATATGAAAAACCCAGCAGTCTTAATCACTGCATTTCTCACAGTAATAGAAAAAGCATTCTGCATCACAGTATCAGCAAATCCTGAAAAAACAGCCAATTTCATCCCTTGATCATTTATTCCTTGTATACAATTCACAAAGTTTACCACTGACATTTGGGTCCTGGCCAGTCCTTTTCTATAGAGTATTTAGTGTCAGAGTGAGCAGACAAAGCTGACAAATTAGTATTGTCAGGATTATTTCACATTATCAATTTTTAAATACCTAGATAAAAATATAAATTATTGTGTTATATTACATATAAGTATTACAATAATAATAATAATAATAATAATAATAATAATAATAATAATAATAATAATAATAATAATAATAATATTTCACTTGTACAAATGAACCTGAGCTCAAGATTGAAACCTTCTGTCACTCCGTGTGGGAGTGACAACAACAATTTTTCCTTCTGTTGGTGCTGTTTCCAAAGTGTCATTAACAAAGTTCACCTCCATCTTCCCAAACCCACAAGTTCTTTTCATTTTCCATGTGCAATTTTTGGATGCATTTGAAGCCATCCAGGGGTTCAGCCTCTTTTACCTGACTGCCCCACTGCTCCCACGGGGCTCCGACCTCAGCCCACTCCAGAGCCAGGGAACTCCAGGGAAGGGCTTCCCATCTGGGAATTTCTGATGGCACTGATTCCTCACATTTACACTGAACAAGTGACATTTTGTTGGGATCTGGCCAGACTGTGCCAGTTTTGTTTTACCAGTGGGCAGGGTCAGCACCAAAGACACAGACTCCAACTGAAGGAATCAGTGTCATTTCCTGCAGCTCAAAGCAGCAAAGAATCACAACAGGAGCAGCTCAGCAATGCACCCAACCATCCCCACCAAAGATTGCCTGCAGTGATTGAGAAAGATCCAGCCCCAGTTACCCTCAGCCTTTACCATCCCCCAGACCCACACAGCAGCTGGGGAAGCTGTCACAGCCAAGGGCTGCAGAGCCACTCCTGGGCACTGGCAATTCCTGCAGGTGTCTCCAGCCCCAGGTGAGGCTCCAACCCCGCTGGGAGAGGGCCCAGCTCTGACAGTGCTGAATGGACAAACTGACAGCACTGCTAGTGTGGCAACATCTGGTTTCATCCTCCTCTTGGCTCCCTCCCAAAGCCTGGCCAGGGCCCCAGGAGGGACCAAGGGAGGTGACTTTGACCATTCAGCCCCAAACAAGGCCAGATGTCAGATTTCATGGCCTGGTCTGGCTTCTAAATACACAAAGGTCAACACATGTTTCACTAAGGAGTGGCTACATCTATCACAGTGCTAATGACCATGCATATTTCATCAGGGAGCAGATACAAAGATAACCTTTGGTTGGAAGGTTCATCCAGAGGCCACCTTGGGCTCAGGGCCTGCTGTTCAGGCCTCACTCAGGGCTGCTGTCCAGGCCTTGGCACTTCAGGGACATGCTTTAGTGCTGGGCTTGGCACTGCTGGCTGAGCGGCTGCACTGGGTGAGCTCAGAGGGCTTTTCCAACAGAAAGGATTCTTTGATTCCATGATTCTATCCACTGCATTCAGCTGGGTCCATGTTAGCAGCATTCATTTGCTCAGAAAGTCTCCTCTTGCCCAGCTCCTGTGGCCTGAGGCTTCAGCTCCTTCAGCTGCTGGTGCTGAGCTGCTCATGCTGAACGAGACCACTCGGAGAGAAGAGCACAGTCCATGCAATTCCTTCTGGGACACGGAGAGGGGAGGCTGTGCAAACAGGAGCATTGTTTGCTGTGGCTCCTCTCTGCCCTTCACGCCTTTCAGCGCTCTGAACCAGCCAAGAGCTTTCTCCAAGAGTGCAATGGAGCAGCTGTTCCTGCTCCTGGCTCTGGCTCTCTCCAGTCTCTGCCCTTGCCTGCTTCTGTCCCTCGTGCTGTGCCCTCTGTTCCCCCAGGGCTGGCTGGCTGCTGCCCAGGACTGTGGCACTGGCACAGATCCAGTGCTCCAGAGCCTCCTTTCTGTGCCCTTGGAGCTGCCTGGGCACAGCAGCCTTTTCCATCTGCAAGCTCCCCATGGACAGGGAGTGCCCAGCTCCGTTCCATGCACAGCCTCCAGGAGCCCAGGGCTGCCATCTCAAGTCCCTGCTGGCACTGGGGGCTCCCAGGTGCCTCAGGCTGCTGTGACACCGCTGCACACGGGAGGGAACAGGGGCAGGGCTGTGCTGAAAGTCAGCTCCATCTGCTGCTGCTGCTGCTGCTGCTGCTATGGGGTCATTTGTACAGCCCTGGCCCAGAGTCAGGGATCAGATCCTGCCAGTCTCTTCCAGCCCTGGCTGCTCAGAGGTTGGGCCTTGGAGCCTCAGGTGGCCAAAGGCAGCTGCTCCTGGTCCCTCTGTGTGCCCGTGTTCAGCAGTGCTGCTCCATCAGTCTGTGCCCAGCAACGGGGAAAAGCCTCAGCCCTGCAGGGCCAGGAGCTGCCGGGCTCTGCCTGAGCAGCTCAGCCAGCAGGAAGGGAGCTGCTCCACACGGGAACCAGGAGCAAAGGACATTCCTTTCATAGGACAGGTTTTCTATTTAAAGGAAAAAAAAGAAAAAGGGAAGAAATAGGTAAATTGTAAAAGATAAGAATAAAATCAAAGTGTTAGAGAAAAAATATAACATAATGTTAGTGAAAAAAACAAAACATAAATGCAAAGTTACATTCTTTGCATTAAGAGCTAAATAATCTTTTTAAAAAGAGAACTGAGTTATTTACATTGTAAATGTGCTGATGCCATGGATCCATCTTGCTGACTTCAGCACCCTTTTTTGAAAAGTTTTTGAGGTTGTTTCCAACATTGTTGAATTGTGGGTGAAGCAATGGGAAATTGCTTTGTGCCCTTTCAGCTCCAAGCAGGACTGGGAATGGAAACTCTGTCAAAGCCCAAATCCTTTAGAAGATGCCCTTCCTTCTCACCCTGTGAATGAGCTGCACATTCCCTTTGAAACTGTCAGGCATTTCTTAGAGACACAAAGTCCCACTTAGGGCTTTTTGCTCTGGTTTGGCAGTGCAGAAGGGCAATTCTCCATCCACCAGCTCCAGACTGCACTGCCTCAGGAGCACGGCCCACTCGCCAGCTTTGGCCCACTCGTGGCACTGCTAGAGGAGGAAGAAAGTGCAACTGCATAATTCCAGCCAATCAAGAAGGAAGAATGGGACAGACAAACACCCTGTGCAGATCCAGGCATTCAGCTGGGACTGTGGAGAGTTTGGGTCCTTGCCAATTGGATGTGTGTCCCCAGCTGCAATCTCTGGGCCTGCAGCAGAGTCTCACTCACCTGCCAAAGCAGAAAGCTCAGGCGCTGTGCTCGCAACGGGCTTGTCTGATGCAGAGCTGTCAGAGCAATGTGAGGGCAGAGCCAGCCCAGCTGAGCCCAGGGCTGAGCCCAGCAGAGCCCTGGCAGAGCCCAGAGCAGCCTCAGCAGCCGCAGAGCCCGGCTGCAAGGAGAGAAAGCAGAAACCGCCCGTCAGCTGAGGGCTCCTGTGCCCTTGTGCCAAGGCCTGCGGTGCCCAGGCCATGCTGGCTGTGACCAGAGCTGTGCCCAGAGCTGCCCATCCCTGCTGCCTTTGGCAGCAGAGCAGGAGGGCAGGACATGTGCCCAGCCTGCAGCCAGCCACGGCACATCCAGCCCTCAGCAGCTGCCCAGAGCAGGATGCTCCTGTGCTCGCTGCCATCTCCCAAAAGCTCTGATCCCACCCTGCCAAGCACACAGGGACCCACCTCATGCCATCCATGGCTGCAAGAAAAGCTGCTCCCAAACCATGGCCTCAGCCTTCTCCAAGGGCACGGCCCATCCACGCCACAGCTGCTCCCAAGCACTTCCCCATCCACACTGGACCACCTAGAACGCTTCCTCTGGAAAAACAAACAACACATTCTTGAAAAGAGATTAGATACAAAAAGGGAAAACAAGAAAAACGGTAAAAACTCTTATCTCTGTCAGGGCCTTGAGGGAGGCCCAACTCCTACATGGTAGGGTGTGGTGGTTTGACAGGAAATGTGTTTTTTGGGATGCTGTGTTTTTGGCCAATGGATATTCAGACTTTAATATTGGCATTTAACCTGGCCATTGGGACATGGACACGCCTCTGAGAACACGGGGTTAAAAGCAGAGCTCTCCCCTGGGAGGGCCTCTTGGGTTTCCGGCGGGAAAGAGTTCGGGTCTCTGCCCCGGCCCAGCTGCTGGCTGGGCAGGGGGAGGGGAAAAGCCATGTGGCCGGGAGAGGTAGGCCTGAGCCCGGGGGTGGAAGGGTGGAAGAGAGAAAGAGAGAGAGAGACACCGGGAGCCATCGGGCAGCCCCCCTGAGAGACACAGAGAGAGAGAGAGAGAAAGAGCCGCTGCCTGAGACTGTGACCTTGAAGCTTGATAAACATGGGCCTGTGCCGGCAGCACGGCTGGGACGGAGAAGAGGGGGGGGTTCAGCCGGCCACTTGTAGGAGCTTTTAACCCCTTTTTGGAAAATGAGAACTTTACAGAACATTGACCTTTCCTAGAAGATAGAGTGGAAGATGAAAAAGGAAATGGGCCAGTGTGAGAGAGGTCTGGGCGAGTGAGAGATAGTAGAAGAGTAGAGAAGAATCCTAGTGGGAAGAGATGATGGAGTAGCTTTTGCTGGACTCTTTTTGTATAGCCATGGACAGAACCATGTTCCTTGTGACACAGAGACTGCATTCTAGGGGGAGGCAATGGCCTCAGAGCCAAGAGGGTTCAGTATTGATGCCCCTCGGCCCCAGGGGGTGAAAAAATATGGGGGGGACAGGTGTCCCAAAGGAGAGATTGTGGGGACAGGTGTCCCAAAGGAGAGACTGTGCCTTTTTGGATCGGGACAGAGCATCCTTAAAAGACAACCCTAGAAGCAGTTCTGGTCCGTGTTCAGTGGTGAGAGCACTGGACATGAAAAGGAAGAAGTCACGACGGCAGATGTACTCCGGGCGGTGCCACAAGTGACACAGGAACACACGAGGCTTCAGCTGTGTTTCCAGGGGAAGCCCATGGTACAAGAAGGACTCCTCTCCTCTTGATGAATTGAGGATTGATTGTCTAAAAGGTGGTGTAGGACTGAGAGTTGGTGATTTGAGGAACAAATGTATTGAGTTGGAAATTTGGTGGGGGGAGGAGGAAATGCATTTGTGAAGTTTTCATTTTCCCTGTGTATGTGTGTTCCTTTTTCTTTGTAGTTGTAGTGTAGTTAATAAAGTTTTGTTTTCTTTTTTCCCTAAGTAGGAGCCTGCTTTGCTTATTCCTGGTCACATCTCACAGCAGAAACCAGGGAGAAGGTATTTTCATGGGGGCACTGGCATTGTGCCAGTGTCAAACCATGACATAGGGAAAAACCCAGCCATGGCTGAGGGAAGCCCACACTTTCTCTCTTCCCCCCTGCACTGCCCCCCAAAATCATGGTGATCCCAAAGCACACGAGGGCAGTGGAGCAGCCCAAGCCCTTCCTTGCCTGCAGAGCAAAGCAGCCCCTGCACAGGTTCTGGAGTCCCACCTCTGCTCCCACCATGGGGCTTTGTTTGTGTCGGGCTGGCTGCCCCAGCCCCAGCCCCAGCCCCAGCCCGGGGCACGGTGGCTGCTGGGGGCTGTTGGCAGGGCCAGGAGCCCACTCCCATTTCATACCCAGCCCAGCCCATCCCCCAGCCCTGCCAAAAGCAGCTGGGCAGCGACTGAAGGATGAGTTGCATCTGCCCCAGCAAAGGGGGAACCTTTGCTTCCCAGCCAGGCTGGGCCATGCCCAAATCTGACAGCATTTCCCCGGTGTGGACTCATCCGCAAATTCCCTGTGGAGTTTGCCTTTGAAGAAGGTGCCAGAATCAAAGTCC
Organism: Agelaius phoeniceus; assembly: GCF_051311805.1. Taxonomy (NCBI): domain Eukaryota; kingdom Metazoa; phylum Chordata; class Aves; order Passeriformes; family Icteridae; genus Agelaius; species Agelaius phoeniceus. Next base: position 5,820,377 of record NW_027509867.1, on the reverse strand, counting down.
ATCACCTTCAGCCTCCAGTGGCCAGGCTGAGGAAGAGCTTGTCATCCTTGATGTCATCCTGGCTGTCTCCAGCAGCAGCAGCAGCAGCAGCAGCAGCAGCAGCAGCAGCAGCAGCAGCAGCAGCAGCAGCAGCATCCCCACCCGGTACAGCTTCTCCAGGGGCTCCTGCTCCTTCCCTGGGGGGAGACCAGGCTCTCAGGGCTCTGCCCAGGGCCCCAGCTGTCAGGGAACCAGCACAAGCAAAACCAGCTTGGATGGCGGCCACCAGTGCTGGGCAGAGCAGCTCAGCTCCAGCACAAGGGCTGCGTGCGCCCATCCCATGGCCCCGGTGCAGTGACACAGGCAGCACAAAAAGGTCTGGGTTCCTCTGCTTCTCATTGCCAAGGCATGTGTGGAGCTGCAACTTACCAGGGCCCTGGATCAAAGTGTGCCTGTGGCTCTCTCCCTTCTTCTATGGCAGAGGAATATCCTGCACCCAAGGATCACAGACCAGGTCTTCTAATGTGGGTCTGTCCAAGGAGTTCACGGATAAACACCACCTGATCAGATCTTTGCACTCTGGGCAGAGAAAGCAGAAACTGCCGGTCAGCCAGAGAAGGCTCCTGTCTGCTTTGCCCCACTATTCCCATGCCCAGGCCATTCTGGATGCGCTCAGGGTTGGGCCTAAACTTTCCCATCAATTCCCTGTTTTGGAGGAGAGCAGGACATGTGCCACCTCCTCAGCAGCTGCCAGAGCGGGATGCTCACGAGCCCGCTGCTGGCTCCCAGCACTGGGATTCCCCCCGTGCCCAGAGAAGAGGATCCACCTTGAGAGAGCCCTTGTGGCAGCGGGAGCTGGCCCCAGCTGAGGTTCCGGCCCCTCCTGAACGGGTGCTCCCCGCAGACCATCTGGTGCAGCAGGATGCCCAGGGACCAGATCGTTGCTGCCTCGCCATGGTACCAGCCAAAGTCGTTCCATTCCGGGGGGCTGTAGGACAGTGTTCCTGTGGAATACAGATGGAGTTCAGCAGGGGGATGCTGCTGCTCCCACAGCCTGGCCCCAGCATCCCTGGGCCTGCGGGGGCTGCATCAGTGGCACACAGGGTGACCACTGCCCTCTCGCCAGCACCTGGGACTTGTGCACAAACTTAGGCTTGGAAAAGAAGCCACTGGTGTCAGAAGAGGGCAGAGGAAGCCCTGGCTAAGCCTGACCATGACCTGCAAAGGAAAAACCCTCTCCGTGCTGGGGAAAACATGCCCTTATCCTCCCTGCCTGCATTGCCCCAAAAATATTAGGAAGCCAAGGCAAACAGGGAGAGTGGATCAGTCCAAGCCCTTCCTCTCGCCTGCACACCAAACTGGCTCGGGCACAGGTCCCGCCCCCCTCTCTGCTACCCCCACCCACGGGGGTTTTGGTAGGGCTGGCTGCCCCAGCCCAGCCCCAGTCCTGGGCAGAGTGGCTGGCAAAGGCTGCCAGCAGGGCTGGAAGATGGCTCCCCACCCAGCCCCACTCTAAAGCAACTCAGCTGAAGACTCAGTCCCCTGACTGGCAGCAAAAGGGAGAATCCCCGCTGCCACAGCCAGCTTGGGCTGGGAGATGTTGGGCCATGAGATGCCGGGACCAGGAGTACACCCTTACGTGGGCTCACCTGCAAAGTGGGTGTAGGCTGTCTCTTGCAGGTAGGTGCCACAGCCAAAGTCGATCAGTTTGGCCTTCCCGGTGTGCAGGTCGAGCAGGATGTTCTCGGGCTTGATGTCGCGGTGCAGGACCCCGCAGCTGGTGCAGTGCCGCACGGCCTCCAGCACCTGGCGGAACAGCGCCCGCGCCACCTCCTCGGGCAGGAACCGCCGTGCCCCAATGAAACGCTGCAGGTCCTGACACCGCTCTGGCCGCTCCAGCACCATCACGATGTGGTTGGGCAGCTCAAGCCACTCCAGCAGCTGCACCACACCAGGGAAGCCAGTGGACACCTTGGCCTGCAGCACCACCTCCAGCGGGGCCCTGCTGCCGTCGGCCTGCGGGAGGAGCACGATGCCCTCAGTGGGGCCGATGCCGTGCCGGGGCTCGGGGAGCCCTCAGCCAGCCCGGGATGCTCTGCGCCCTGCGCTGGACCCACGCCCGCTCTCCCTCGAGGCGTCCTGGCGGCTTCCACCGTGCCGGGCCTCGGCTCATCCCCGCCCGGCAGCCCCGGCTGCTGCCGCTGGCCCCGCTCACTCACCAGCTCGCCCCAGTGCCGGACGCGGTGCCGTGGCACCCTCTTGATGGCCACCTGCAAGCCAAGGACAGCAGCGGGCTCAGCTCGCCGCCCGCCCTGCCCAGCCCCATCCTCCTCCTCCTCCTCCTCCTCCTCCTCCTCCTGCGCCCGCCGCCGGCCCCGCCGCTCACCGGGGCGCCGTCCGAGAGCCGCGTGGCCGCGAAGACGCTGCCGAATCCTCCGCGCCCCAGCAGCGAACCCACTCGGTAGCGCTCCTGCAGGGCCTCGTGCGCCTTCCCTGCGGGCGAGACGCGGCTGTCAGCGCTCGGCCCGGGGCCAGCAACGGCCCCCGAGCGCCCCTCAGCCGCCCCGGGCCGGCCATGCCCAGGCGTTCGCTCTTTGGAACGCGGCACGGGAGGCTCGGGGCCGGCGGCCGCGCTGCCGAGCGGCGGAGCTCGGGCCGGGGAAGCCGCAGCGGAGGCGGCGGCAGCGGCCGCGCCGCCTGTGTCCTCCGCGGGCCTCGGGAGGAGCCGGGGACGGGCCGGGGCCGGGGGCGGGGCTGGGGCCGGGACTGGACCCTGCGTCGGGTCCGGGGCCGGGCTCGGGCCAGGCGGAGCCGAAGGGCGGCGATGCCGCCCCCGCACCAGGCACTGACGCCCGCCCAGCAGCGCCACCGCCAGTAGGGCCAGAGCCGGGCGGAGGCGAGAGCGCGGCGGGACGGGCGGGGCCGGGCACGGGGCAGCCCCGCCCGGGGCCGGGGGCGGGCCGGGGGCATGGCCCGGCCCGGCAGGGGAGAGGGAGGCGGGGAGAGGAGAGGGACGCCGGGCAAGGGACCCCGGGAGAAGAGTGCCCGACAGTGGGAAAGGGAGAGACAGAGAAAGAGAAAGATAAAGAGAGAAAGAGTGCTCTAAAATATCTGTTTTTCTGCTGCTGCTGCTGTCGCTGCTGCTGCCGCCGCTGCAACTGAAGCACCGGGGCCGTTCGTCCCCGTGTCCGTTCCCCGCTCGCCCCACGAGCCCCACGTTCGAGCCCCGCGCGCCCCGGGCACAGCCCCTGAGTCTGTCCAAACACGGGAACTTTGCAGCGGTGAGCCCAGATGCAGAGCCCTGACTCCTGCACACTGGCACAGCAATCCCCTCGCTTGCTGCTCTGCATTGGCCTGGCTGAGGGTCAAACACTGTCGGGACACCTTCCCTTGCTGTAGGATTCCTACCTGAGCCCAGCACTGCACTTACATCTCCAGTGTTGCTTTCCAGTAAAACCAGGGGAAGGAAAACTCTGTGTGGTTCATGGTTTTTTTGAGTGTCTAAAAATCACTAAGTCACCGATCTTAGAGGTGAAGTGCATCTGGAATTCCTGGGATGGAGAAGTAGTGCAACATGGAAAAGGGGAGCATAGAAATAAATAGAGGAAAAGATCTTGGATTGTTTCTTTCATTTTCATTTCCCTTCTGGAAAGCTGTTTCAGTTTTCCAGGAATCTTCTCCTGTCTCTCTTCCCAAGAATGTCTCATGGAGAACAAGGTCAAGCTTCTGTCACAAGATTTGCCAGCAGGAAATTATGCCACTGGTGAAATTTTCATGATGACTGTTTGTGCTGGCTTAGGGCAAATTTTGGGAGGAAACCTCCAAAAGGGATCAGTCTAGAAAGCAAGTTCAAGCAGCCCCTCCCCCTACTAGTTCAGGAAAAGACTTCCCTCGAGAAAAGTGAAAAAAACCCAGTTTATTTAACAAGTAAAGTATTCACAAGCATGAAAAATGCATAATATTAAATAAAACCTCTGACAGTGCTGAAGAGATGGCAAATTCAGAAAGTCCTTTTTGTGGGTTGTAGTTGGCTCACTTGGTCTCTTCTAAGTCCCTCTGGCGCTGGAATGCAGCGTCCCAGAGCTCGGTGGGCCATAGGTGTGAGCTGCCGGTGTTTTTCTGGGTTTTCAGTCCAGAGCAGGTTTAAACAGTTCCAAGAGAAAGGAAAGTCACAGTCCAAGGAACTTCTCTGCCTAAGCTAGGTAAAACCAAATTGCTGGACCTGGGCTCTGCTGGCACCGGGAAATTTCCAAATCTGGGCACTGGCAGTCCCAGCAAACACCAGATCTGGATGGTGCTGGAGCCAGAACCTGGAAATTTCCAAATTTTGGTTTTCTGTGCCAGCAAATCACTGGACTTGGTCTGTGCCAGCACCAGGAAGTTTTCAGATCTGGGTGCTGGCACTGTCAGCAAACACCAGATCTGGGTGGTGTCGTTGCCAGCGACAGAAATCTGCCGGATTTGGGCTCTGCTGGCACCAGGAAATTTCCAAATCTGGGCACTGGCGCAGCAAACACAAAATGTGGGCAGTGCCAGAGCCAGTAGCAGAAAGTTGCTGGGTTTTGGATTTCTGTGCCAGTAAATTGCTGCTGCACGTGGGCTGTGTCAGAATAGGGAAATTTCCAGATCTGGGCACTGGCGGTGCCAGCAAACACCAGTGAAACCTTCTGGCCCTCGTCCGGACCATTAACCAGTGGTTTCCCTGAGAACCAGCTCTGGCCACTTTACAGACAGAGACTGCTTTCATCTGGTGCTCTGGAAACAGAACTTTAATGAAGGCAAACACAACAAACAGGATGGCGTGCACGGTAGAGAGAGCAAAGCAGAAAAAAGCCTGGGTCCAGGGTCTAGCAGGGATATTTATCCATTTATTTATGGGGAGGGGTTAAGGTGGGATCTGAGGGAAGGATCCAAGAGGAAGGAGGGATTAAGAATATTACAATTTTTGCAGTATAAAGTAACCAATGGTAGCAAAGAGAACTCAGAACTTTCTAGTAACAATCTGCATAACTGAACAAGAGGATTATGGGCGGGAGCTCCTGCTGACCCTGACTAAAGAGGGTTTTCCCACGGCCTTAAGCCAAGGTCTCCCTCTTCTTTTAAACCAACCCCAACACACCAGATCTGGGCAGTGCTGGGTTTTGGCTTTCCTTGCCAGACAATTGCTGCATTTGGGTTGTGGTGGCACAGGGAAATTGCCAGATCTGGGCACTGGCAGTGCCAGCTAACCGCAGATCTGGGTGGTGCCGGTGCTATCACCAGAAAATTGCCGGGTTTTGTCTTTCTGTGCCAGCAAACTGCTGGACTTGGGCTGTGCTGCCACTGGGAAACTGCTGGATCTGAGCACTGGCAGTGCCGGCAAACACCAGGTCTGGGTGGGGCCAGCACCAGGTATTTGCAAGGTTTTGGCTTTCTTTGCCAGAAAATTACTCGACTGGGGCTGTGGCGGCACTGGGAAATTCCTGCATCCGGGCACTGGTGGTGCCAGCAAACACCGGATCTTGGCATTGCCAATGATGGTAGCAGGGAATTGCCAGATTTTGGCTTTCTTTGCCAGAAAATTGCTGGACTTGGCTCTGCCAGAACAGGGAAATACCCAGATCTGAGCACTGGCAGTGACAGCAAAGACCAGGTCTGGGCACCTGTATTGGCATCAGGAAATTGCCGGATTTTGGCTTTCTGTGCCAGCAAATTGCTGAACTTGGGCTGTGTCAGCCCTGGGAAATTTCCAGATCTGGGCAGTTGCGCAGCAAACACCAGATCTGGGTGGTGTGTTGTAGTGTGTTTTTATACTTTGTAATATTTTGTAATAGTTTTGTTTTTGAATCCCCGTATTTTTCCCAAATGGTTCATCCCAGATGGTACCCCCCTCCCTTTACCTGTGTAATCCCTTTCCCTTGCTGAGATCATCCCCAAATCCCCACCCTGGCTCTCTGTCAATCACTCAGCATCCCATCCCTCCATCCAGAAGCTTCGTTCCAGGATGTCAAGTGATCAGCCAGAGGCCAGGGGTCAGCCCCCCAAGCCCTGCCCCATACGCTGTCCTAAATGTCCATCCCCCAGTACCCATCCCTTAGGGTCACTTCTTGGTTAGTAAAATGTTATCTACTTTGGGTTTCCACCTCCCTTTAAATGTAACCTTGGCACATCTCCCGGGGCTGTGGGCAGGAGTGCCCTGAGGTGTAGGGGCTCCTTTGGGACTCCTAGAATAAAACCTTGGATTAACCCCTGCTAAGAGTCGGCCCTTTATCTTCTAGCGATGTCTCTGGTGTCTCTTGTGCTGCACAGGCGCCCAGCCCAGGTGCCCTCAGTACCCTCGGGGCACAGAGAGTGTCTCCCCACTGTCGGCTGTGTCGGGGCTGCCCCCGGTGTCTGCCGACTCGGGACTGGCTCAGGGTTCCTGAGAGGCTCCCAGATGGACAGAGACAGCACCCGTATAGGTAAACTGAATCGCCCTGGGATTTTGGAGGTAATTACAAATGGGCCTGAAGGTGAGAATTTTGGTGTCACAGATGAAGAACAAGAACCAGTGACACGGGCTGAAGAGGCTCCTCCATATAACCAACTGCCCCCAGAGGAAACACGCTATGCTCTTTTCACTGACAGTTCCTGTCGCATCATAGGGATGAACAGGAAGTGGAAAGCAGCCGTATGGAGCCCCACACGACAGGTCGCTGAGGCCACTGAAGGAGAAGGTGGATCAAGCCAACTTGCTGAACTCAAAGCCATTCAGCTGGCCCTGGACATTGTAGAAAGAGAGAAGTGGCCAAAGCTCTACCTCTACACTGATTCATGGATGGTAGCCAATGCTCTGTGGGGATGGCTAGAGAGGTGGAATGAGTCCAACTGGCAGCGTAGAGGAAAACCAATTTGGGCTGCTGAAGACATTGCTACCAGGGTAGGGAGGCTACCTGTGAAGGTCCACCATGTAGATGCTCATGTCCCCAAGAGTTGGGCTAATGAGGAACACCAAAACAACAAACAGGTAGATCAGGTAGCAAAAGTAGAGGTGTCGAAGATAGACTTAGATTGGCAACAGAAGGGGGAGTTGTTCCTAGCTTGATGGGCCCATGATGCCTCAGGCCATCAGGGCAGAGATGCCACCTATAAGTGGGCATGAGACCGAGGGGTGGATTTAACCATGGACAGTATTTCTCAGGTTATCCATGACTGTGAGACGTGTGCTGTCATCAAGCAGGCCAAGCGAGAGAAGCCCCTATGGTATGGTGGGCGGGGGTCCAAGTACAAGTATGGGGAGGCCTGGCAGATTGACTCCATCCCACTGCCCCAGACACGCCAGGGCAAGCGCCACGTGCTGACCATGGTGGAAGCCACCACTGGATGGTTGCAAACCTACCCTGTGCCTCATGCTACTGCCTGGAACACCATCCTGGGCCTTGAAAAGCAAATACTGTGGAGACATGGCACTTCTGAGAGGATTGAGTCAGACAATGGGACTCATTTCAAGAACAGTCTTATCAACACCTGGGCTAGGGAACATGGCATTGAGTGGGTGTACCATATGCCCTACCATGCACCAGCTGCAGGCAAAGTGGAGAGGTACAATGGACTACTAAAAACACAGCTGAAATCTTTGGGTGGGGGATCTTTCAAAAATTGGGAGCAGCATTTAGCAAAGGCCACCTGGTTAGTTAACACCTGGGGTTCCACCAACTGAGCAGGTCTTGCCCAGTCTGAGTCCCTGAATATAACAGATGGAGATAAAGTCCCAGTGGTGCATGTCGGAGGTTTGTTAGGGAAGACTGTGTGGATCAATTCTGCCTCGAGTACAGACAAACCCATTTGTGGGGTTGTCTTTGCTCAGGGACCAGGTTGCACATGGTGGATAATGCAAAGAGATGGAACAACACCATGTGTACCTCAGGGAGATCTGATTGTAGGGTGAGAATGATATGCAAATATCACTATTTGTTGGATGTTACTGCCATTGTCTGTACATTACACCATACAGACATGAGACAGAAGGAAATGTGTAAGTGCTGAAGGTCTGGGCAAGTGGAAGATGGAGAAGGAAACGTGCAAGTGTCGAAGGTCTGAGCAAGTGAAAGATGGAGCTTTGAGTGAGTAAAGTGAAAGGGGGGAATCCTGCAGCTCTGTAGTATAGGGCATGGATTCACTCGTCCAGTGTGGGGATGTGATGAGGGCATGATGGGTATTGCTTGTAAATTTTGGGGGAGCAGATGGAAATTTTGTGTGAATAAATGCATGATGTGTGGTAGTATGTTGATGATATGGGGATAAGGGGTGGAATGTACCAGGGTGACGTTATGATGCTTGTATCCCCATTCATGTGTTCTGTTAATGTTGGCTATTATGTTCTGTACCTTTAAGACCGGCTCTGAAGCGGGAAAGTTTTGTTTTGGTTTTCTTATCAGCCTGGCGGGACACAGAGACTGCAGCTTTTGCTTTTTCTGCTTTTGCTTTTCGCTTTGCTCTCTCGCTCTTGCTTGCTTCGCTTCTGCTTGCTTTTGCTCATTAGCTAGTTTAGCCAAACTGTCCTACTTGCTTCCTGGACTGTTTCTCCTTTCCTTTTTCTGACCATTTTGAACCTGCTACGGACTGGGACCTGGGAAACACCAAGAATCTGCACCTTGTGGCCTGCAGCAGCTGCCCCAGCGCTGGAGGGACTGAGAACAGAGCAACCACCCCCAAGAGAGAGTTTCTGAATTTGTCATTTTTTTCAGAGCGGTGTCATCCGGTATTGTTCATTTTGTGTGCTGGGGGGTGCTGTGCCTGTTAAATAAACAGGTTCTTTCCACTCCTCTCCGAGGAATCCTTCCCGAACCAGTTGGGGGGAGGGGCTGTGTGGGTTTGCTTACTGGAGGAGCCCTAATTTGGAAATTCTCCTCCAAATTTGCCCTAAACCAGGACAGAGACCAAGAAGAAGAAGGAGAAAGACTGGACAACACCCAGATTTCTCCATCTTGCCTCCTGAACCCCCATTCTAAAAACTCCCAAAAATCTATTTTTCACCCCATGACTAACTATTATTCTACTTAGAATTTCGTGGCTTGCAGATCTTCATATAAAGGTTGGTAATTTTTTTTTCCATGGGTCAAAATCCAAGTTACAGGGGTCATGGGCTCTGTGCCAGCGTCTCTGAGCCCCCTGGGCAGGGGCTAGAGCCCTCCAGGGCAGCCAGAGGAATTTCCTGGGTTCTGACACTTACCAGTAACTCTGTGTGGGGATTTGCATCCCTTGTCAATAACCCAAAGGAAAACAATTTAAATGATGCCTTCACTTAGGCCAGGGATCTTGCCTCAAGTCCCTGAAGGTCTAAAGTTGAGGTTCTCCCTGAAAATTCCTCAGTGCTGGCTGGAGATCTGTGGATTCATTGAAGCTCTAGGCTGATCTTCTGGCTGGCTCTCCAATTTACTGCCACAAAATCTCCAAAATACTGGAACAAGACTCCTTAACACTAATTTGGTTTAAAGAGGCATAATTTATTCAGGCCTGAGGTCACACAAAGGATACTCCTAACCATTCGTGCACACATGATTTTACAAGTAAGCAATTTACATATTACAATTTACCCATTACCATCAAGCTCAGATTCAGTCCTTGTTTTGTCTATTCCTACATTCTTGAGCCGGATGTCCTTCTTCTTCTCTTCCAACTGTTCTTGCTGGGAAAAGCAGTTTTTGTGTGCCTTGTTTCTCTGCTGGAAGTTCACAGGCCCAGTAAAAACTAAATTAATTCCTTTGCTGTCACATAGCACGGAAGCCTCTCTCCAGCTTCCTTCCCTGAGCCCTCCTGCTCCTGCAGAACCACCCTGATAATGGATCTCCGTGTGTTGGACATGGTGGCTGTCACCTTGACGTGGCCAACACTCACCTGGACAGGCTCCTGGCAGGTGTCCAGGGTGACGTGGCAGCACGCAGTGGTCCCGTTGGTGGTGAAGGATATCCTCATCTGGGACATGCGGTGGTAGGTGTCCTCCAACCTGCCCAGGTGAGCTTTGAGCAGGGACAGCTCCAGGCCCAGCTCCATGGCAAAGCGGTTGTAGTCCAGGGGGTTGGAGAAGAAGATGGCCACAGTGAAGGTGGTGGCCTCATAGACCAGGACTCCACAACAGCCACGGAACAGGGGGCTGGAGAACTGGCAGGTGTCAGAGGAGCCTGGGGGCACGGAGGGGCTGGGGGGGACGGAGCTGTGCCCGCTGTAGAAGTAGGTCCTGGGGAGGAGAAATGGGGGTGTGCCATCAGGGGAGGATGGTGAGACCACCAGTGTCACAGACATCTTTTATGAAAAATCCTTTTCTTGGGATTTTTCCTCCTGAGAAGCTGAGAGGCCTCAGGAACAAAATGTAAACATTGATTATCTGCTGCTGTGGAATGCAACAGGTGCATCTGTGATTGGTCTCATAGTGTTATTTCTTATTCATGGCCAATCACAGTCAGCTGGCTCAGACTCTCTGTCTGAGACACAAGCTTTTGTTATTCATTCTTTCTTTTTCTATTCTTAGCTAGCCTTCTGATGAAATATTTTCTTCTATTCTTTTAGTATAGTTTTAATATAATATATATCATAAAATAATAAATCAAGCCTTCTGAACCATGGAGTCAGATCCTCGTCTCTTCCCTCATGCTAAGACCCCTCTAAACATGGTCACACACCAGGAGATGCTGGTGGAGCAAGTGGTAGGTGGTGGAACCAGCAGGAGACAGTCTCAGCACCACTGGGAGGTGCTGGGAGCACTGGGAGGTGCTGGGGGCACTGCTGGGAGGTGCTGGGAGCACTGGGAGACAAGTAGGAGATTGACCAAGCCCTAGGAGATGCTCCCACCATGGGATGATGACCCCACCCTGTGGTGGTGTTCACAGGGGTCTCAGGATGAGGGAAGAAATGAGAATGTTGACTTTATGTTTTAGAAGGCTGATTTATTATTTTATGATATAGATTACATTTAAAGAAAATGATATATTAAAACTTACTAAACGAAGAGAAGATTTCATCAGAAAGCTAGCAAAGAATAGAAATTATAATAAAGAAAGCATAGAATGATAATAAAATCTGGTGACTGACCAGAGAGTCTGAGACAGCTGGACTGTGATTAATTATTAATTAAAAACAATTACATGGGACCAATCAAAGATGCACTTGTTGCATTCTACAGCAGCAAATAATCATTGTTTACATTTTGTTTTTGAAGTCTCTCAACTTCTCAAGAGAAAAAATCTTAAGGAAAAGATTTTTCATTAAATATGTCTGCGACACCACCCTGTCCTGGTTTGGAATGGGAGGAAAATTCAGGGAAGTGATGCAAAGCTTTTTGTGTAACTGACGGGCTGCTGAACCACTGAGAAGCTGGGCACAACTCTGTGAAACACACACGTTAAAAACCAAAAACCCCAAAAACTCTCTCTTTCCTTTCCAATCAACAAAACGCAGCAAACCCCAACCTCAACCCCCATCTCAACCAAACCAAGCCAAACAGTGTCACCGTGATATTTTATGGAAAATCCCTTCACCAGGATTTCTTCTCCTGGGAAGCTGGGAAGCTTCAGCTTCTCCCTGTTTTGCTGCTTTGGAATGTGATTTGGAGGATTGCTTACCCAGCATGGGAATTGTTTTAATTTAATCACCAATCCCAGTCCAGCTGTGTCAGGACTCTGGTCAGTCACAGGTTCTTATTATTCATTCTTTTCCAGCCTTCTGATGTATCCTTTCTCTTTCTTTAGTGTAGTTTTAGTATATCATTTGTTTTAATACAATATTGAGGGAACCCACGACATTCCTCTGGCTGCCCTGGAGGGCTCCAGCCCCTGCCCAGGGGGCTCAGAGACCTTGGCACAGAGCCCAAGACCCCCGTGCCTTTGATTTAGCCCTTGGAAAAAACAATTTCCAACTTTTATATGAAGAATTACAAGTCAAGAAAGTTTAAGTAGAATAATAGTTAGTTTATCACGGGGTGAAAAATAGATTTTTGAGATTTTTAGAATGGGGGCTTGAAGTCCAAAGATAGAAGAATATAAGTGTGCCTTGTCCCTTTTCCTTCTTCTTCCTTCCTTCCTTTCCTTCTTCCTCCATCTTTTAAGTGATGTTGGCATTTTTAGATTAGTTTAGAGTAAAAACCCACTGTCTAACATAGGTGATAAGTATTGAGAAGTTATTGTAAATAGTGTACACGTAGTTTTTAGTATAAAAAGATAACACCACCCCAAGGATGGGCAGGGTGCCTCAGCCTGACCTGCCAGACAGAGCTCAGCGAGGCAAAAAAAGAATTTTATAGATAAAAACACCAATAAACAACCTTAAGAACAGGAATAGAAGAGTTCTGACTCCTTCTTCAACTACAGGGCTGGGAAAAGAGACTTTCTAACACATCTCAGGGTCACTGTGACCAGCAGAGATTCTGAGATAATATAATATCATAAAATAATAAATCAGCCTTCTGAGGACATGGAGTCAAATTCAAGTGTAATGTTAACCCTTTCAGTGCCTAAATCCTCCCTCAAATGAGAAAAAACCCCAAAATACAAACATGTAAAAGAACAGCATAAAGTCATCAAAGTCAGTGTAGAAGAAATCCCAAATAAGAAAGAAAAAGAAATGCCTTGTTTTTTAGAGCTAAAATCCTCTAATAAGCAATAGAGAAAATGCTCTTTTTCCTTGTAGCACATAAAACTATAAAGAGATAAAAGTGTATCAAATTGATATCAAGCAAAAGCCTCCATACTAAAATAAACAAATGTTTATGGAGCTAAAATCCTCTTATAAGCTATAGAGAAAAGACTCTTTTTCCTTATAGCCCATAAAACTATAAAGAGATGTGTTCAAATTAATATCAAACAAAAGCCTCCATACTAAAATAAACAAATGTTAAAATAGCTGTAATTCCATAAAAAGTTTAAACAGAAAAAAAGAGTAGTCATATGCTTCCAAAAAAAAGAAAAATCTCTATTCTCAAAAATAAAGGTAATTTTAAAAATAGACAATAAAGTGAATTTTTGCTTTTAAACAACTCATCTTTAAAACAATCATCATAAATCAATATAACCCATCAATAAACTATGAAAGTGCTTATAACAATAAGAAAAATTTCATCATAGCAAAATTCCACAAAGAACTGTTGTTCGTAACCAATTAAGAACCACAAAAAACCCTGTTTCCTTTCCTCTTATAAAAAAGTCTCCATAACCTTAAAAGAAAAGACTTCTCTCCCTCAGTAAACTAAAGAAAAACTATTTTAAAAGTCGTAAACTAACTAAAAATCTTAAGTGTAATTTCTTTACATTATCAGTGAGGAAGAAAAGTTGTGAGAAGCAAAGTGCTCTAAAAGGTTTGTTTTAATTCTTACTACTTTTTTGCTTCTAATTACTTCTAATAAAACTTGCTTTATACCCTCTTAAAGTTTTAAACCTACTTTATCTTTCTCCTAATCCTATCTCACAACAAAAACTAAATGTATCAGTAATTAGCCAACACCAAACCTACCACATTCTTTAGTACATCAGCCAAAAAAACTTCCAATTAAAAAAATCCTTAATTAGCAAACCTAAACCACAACACACAATTAGCTTTTCCACCCAATTTCAAACTAAAACCACCACATACCCAGGGGTCCCCCCGCGCCTTCCCCTCACCTGGGGTTCTCCAGGGTGACATTCCGGGTGCTGTTGGATATCTGGATCTCCACAGCCCTCTCCAGGAAATTCCACATCTTGCCACGCGATTGGCTGCTCCAGGGGGACAGAATCTACTCCTCCAGTCTGGGGTTTCCTCAGATCTGGGATCGTGACCTTGGAGACAGAATTTTATCAGTTCTGGGGTCTCCTTGAATCCGTAATCTTCTCACTCCAAGGTCTCCTCCTCAGCTCCAGATTCTCTCTGTTCCAGAATCTTCTTCCTGAATCCAGGATCTTTTCCGCAGCTCTGGGGTCTCCTTGGATTCAGAATCTTCTCAGCTCTGGAATCTTGTTCCTGTCTCTGGGAAATTCTTGAATCTGGAATCTCTTCAGATCTGGAATCTCCTCAGATTCAGTGTCTCTTCGGATCCAGGGTCTCCTCAGCACTGAAATCTTCTCCTCAGCTCCGGGGTTTCCTCAGTCCCGGGCTCTCGTCAGCACTCCTTGGATTCAGGGAGATCCTGGATCCAGAATCTCCACCCCAGCCCCTGACCTTCCCTGTGGTCTCCCCCTCTGAGCACCTTCTGGGTCTCCGCTGGTGTTGGGAATGTCCTGGGGCAGGGAAATCCCTCCCCTGGCTGGAAAAATCCTAAATTACAACTTCCTGGTGATAAAATGGAACCAACTTCCTGGTGGTGAGTCCGGGGCAAAGTCCTCCAGGGCCTGGCACCTTCAGCTGGTGTAACTGGTTTAACTGGCTGAATTGTCTAATGTAACTTGTTTAATTGATTTCTCTAATTTAAGTAATTTAATCTAATCTATTTTACCAGATCTAACTCAGCTGGTTTAAATGTTTTAAATTATGTAAATGGTTCCACAATAAGTTTATAACTGGTTCAACTGGTTTAACTGGTTCATCTAATTGAACGAGTTTAATTGGTTCATCTAGTTAAACTGGTTGAATTCTCTCACTGCCTGAATTGGTCTAAGTGGTGTAGCTGACCAGAGGAGCAGATGATTGGCTCAAAGCAACCCAGTGGGGAGTGGTGGGTGATTTGTGGAAAAAAACTCCTCAACTTGTAAAAGATGTAAAGCTGGTATGATTTATTTCATTGCTGGCCATGCTCCCCAAGGACATGTGCACCCCTGAAAATTCCCAAGTCTACTTTATCCCCTAATCTGTGCATTTGCATTAAAAATATGCCTATGTATTCAACTTATCAATTTTATGAGCCTGTGCAGTTCTTCAGTCATGTAGTTGTAATGTGGTGTTTATAACCCAGATTCAGTTTTTCTGTTTGCTTCAGTCTCAAGATCAGCAGGGAGCCTCTTCTTATCTCCAGCATTACTTTCTTGCCACATTCACATTTTCTGAAAAATCCCTTGGCCCAGGATTTTTCTCCCGGGAAGCTGAGAAGCCTCTGAGGAAAAGGAAAACAATAATTATCTGATTTGCTTCTCCTGTATTTTGCTGCTTTGGAATGTGTTTGGAGATTGTTTATCCAACAGGTGACTGTTTCATTGGTTTCATGTGATTTGTTTTGACTTATTGACCAATCAGGGTCAAGCTGTGTTGGAGCTCTGGAAAGAGTCATGAGTTTTCATTATTATCTTTTTAGCCTTCTGTAAGTATCCTTTCTGTATTCTTTAGTATAGTTTCCTATACTATTCTTGAATATAATATAGTATCTTAAAATAATAAATTAGCCTTCTGAGGACATGGAGGCAGATTCATCATTCCTTTCTTCATCTGGGCACCCTGCAAATCAAATACAATATTTTCTGAGTTGCCTTGAGTCTCCTTTGTTCTCTCTCTGCAGGCCTTTTGGCGAGCATGCAAGTTAAAAGACTAAACAAAAAAGTAAAAAATTGGTTTCTACCCTGAGTTAAATTTCCAATCCCCTGCTTCATTCCTCCCTTTTCTAGAAACAAGTAAATTATTTTACTTAGTACAAATTTCTACGATAATAGGTGTCCCTTAATGCTTTGCCATGTACATTTGATAAGGAGGTCAACACTGCTATTTGCTGTAGTATTCTCCAATTCCAAATTAGCACTAGATAACCCTAAACTCGCCCTAACTAATACCAATAAATTTGTAAGGCTGCCAACAACAGTCTCCTTGGTTCCACAGTGTCACAACAAACCCTTTGCTCCATGAGGTTCATCGGTGTAACATGGACGCCCTGATTCCATGAGGTTGTGTAGTGTCACAATGATCTCCTTGGTTCTGCAGCCCTGCTGTGGCTGCCGTGTAACAATGGACCTGTGCTACCATGAGGTTCCATAGTGTCACCATGGTCCCTTTGGTTCCACAAGGCCTTGCTGGGCCACAATGGCCCCTTGGTTCCAAGAGCTTCCATCCTGTCAACAATGATCTCCTTGGTTCCACAGAGTCACAATGGACCCTTGGTTCCATGGGGTGCCTGGCCTCCCACAGCCCCTCACAGACTCTTATGGCCCTTCATGGCCCCTCACAGCCCCTCATGGCTCCCTCACAGTTCTCCATGGCCCCTCATAGCTCATGGCCCCTCATGACCCCTCACAGCCTCTCATGGCTCCCTCACAGTTCCCCATTGCCCTTCATGGCCCCTCACAGCCTCTCACAGCTCATGGCCCCTCACAGCCCCTCACGGCTCCCTCACAGTTCCCCATGGTCCCTCACAGGCTCCCCATGGCCCCTCACAGTTCCCCAAGACCCCTCACATCCTCTCACAGCTCATGGCCCCTCACAGCCCCTCACGGCTCCCTCACAGTTCCCCATGGTCCCTCACAGGCTCCCCATGGCCCCTCACAGTTCCCCAAGACCCCTCACAGCCCCTCACAGCACTTCATGGATCCTCACAGACCCTTATGGCCCCTCACAGCCCCTCATGACCCCTCATGGCTCCCTCACAGTTGCCCAAGACCCCTCACAGCCCCTCACTGTGGATGCCATGGGACAGAGAGAGAGAGAAACAGCAAGTGTTTCTCACAGCAGCTTGTGAGAATTATTAGCAAGTTGTAAGAATGTGAGAACTTAAGTATAAACAATCTGCAGGTGGTGTTCTTCTACTTCGTCTTTCTCTTCTTCTCAAGGACAGTGTATAAAGAATGTTTTTTGTTAACTAGCCAATCAAATAGAATATATCGTATCACTCTATAAAAACCGCACGGTTCTCTTGAATAAAACCTTCTTTTAGTCTTTCTGCAATACTGCCTCCTGTCTGTTCCTATGGCATTCTCGGCGCAAGAGTGACACCTCACGGCCCTTCATGGACCCTCACAGCTCAAGGCTCTTCACGGCCCTTGAGCCGCCTCCGGCCTCGCCATTGGCAGCGCTCTTTGCTGCTCGCCAATGGCGGTCCGAGTCTGCAGTGACGTCACCGCTCGCCGGGCAAAGGACGGCCTGGGGCTGAGGTGCCCCGGGCTGGCCGGGAATGGGGTCCGAGGGTCCCCGGGCTCATGGAAACGGGGGATCCAGGGGCTGGGAGAGGAGGATACCCGGGAAAGGGGGTGCAGGGGGTGACGGGGCAGGATAAGGGGGTGCAGGGGGTCCTGCAGCTGGGGAAGGAGATGCGAAGGGTCCCAGTGCCCAGGAATGGGCATTCAAGGGGGTCCCCGGGGGGCTCCCCAAAGCCCCTCCCAGGGGGCAGCAGGAGCTGGCTCAGGAGCTCTGGGCAGAGAAAAGGGGATGACCCCAGCTTGGGGGGGACATGGGGGACTCACACACGCTCCCGGGGGGACACGACCCCCGGGGACCCCCCCCTCACCTTGTCCCGCAGGGGAGGCCGAGCCCCAGCCCAGGCAGACGAAGCCCCCGAGCCCCGGCAGCATCTTGGGGGGCGTGCGGGGCCGGGAGGGGCAGGATCCGGGAAAGGGCGGCGGCTGCCGGGTTCCGCGGGTGCCTGGAAACCACGAAGGCGGCGGCAGCGTCTGTGACAGCGGCGAGGCCTCAGTTGCCTGAGAACGCGGCCCTGGCTGCTTGTGCGCAGCCTGGGCTCCTGCAGGCGGCTTCGCTGGGCGATTCGCCAGGGGAATTGTTCGCGGAGCATTGGCCTGTGCAAAGTTCCTGAGCGTGCAGAGCACTGGCCTCTGCAAGGAGGTCATCAGCGTGCAGAGCATTGGCCTCTGCAGAAAGTTCCTGAATTTCCTTTGAAGGTAAAGATTGACTCAAGTTGAACTTTTTGGTTTTGTCTCATCTGCACTCTGAGAGAGAATGCCAAAGGGAAATACAGGATGGGATAATGCCCGTCTTCTGGTGCAGCAGTTCAGTGGCCTGCACTGTCACAGACATGTTTTATGAAAAATCCTTTCCTTTGGGTTTTTTCTCTTGAGAAGCTGAGAGACCTCAGGAACAAAATGTAAACAATGGTTATCTGCTGCTGTGGAATGCAACAGGTGCATCTGTGATTGGTCTCCTAGAGTTGTTTCTAATTAATGGCCACTCACAGTCAGCTGGCTCAGACTCTCTGTCTGAGACACAAGCTTTTGTTATTCATTCTTTCTTTTTCTATTCCTAGCTAGCCTTCTGATGAAATCCTTTCTTCTATTCTTTTAGTATAATTTTAATAGAATATATATCATAAAATAATAAATCAAGAGTCAGATCCTCATCTCTTCCCTCATCCTAAGACCCCTGTGAACACCACCACAATGCACAGCTGAGTGGATGAACAATATATGCTCTACTGATTGTGCTTTTTTTTTTTTGCACTGAAGGAATGAAACATTTTCTAAATGTACTGGTCTATACTTTTTTTCCTGTATAGTGGTTGCTTAAACTGCTTAAAGGTGAATGAAGTCTGTTCAAGTTTCAGTGGGTTGTTATCATCTGGTTATTAAAATTATTAGGGAGAGGCCTGTGAATTATGGTGCAAATGAGACCATATGCCAAAATCAATAGTCTGGATTTTATGTAACAGTAAATAGGAGGAAGAGAGAGAGAAAGGAAAAGAAAAAGAAGCGGGGGGGGGTGGAATGGGGGGTTGGGAAGAAGGCAAGAAAGAGAGTGACAGAGACAGATTAAGTGAAAAACATCACCATTCCATGGATCCCATTGGCATACCATTAAATCCTCTTCTGGTCTTCTCTGTGGTGAGGTCTGGCAAAAGGTAAGACTCCAATGGATTCCTGCAGATTTGGGCAGGGTGGGACCTCCCAGGTGCCTCCCTGGGGTGGGGCAAGTTGGACTCTGTCTATTGCTACTTTCAAATAATATAAAATCTTTAGCATCTGTCTGTCCTTTGAGTCTGCCATCAATTGGCTTCTGGATTTTCAGATCTGTTGTGTTACTTTGCGTGCCCTGCAGTCGTCTGGTGCAAGGCCTCAGGAATGGGTCTGGGGGCACTGTGGAGGTCTTTGATGGAAGGTTTGTGTGCAAACCTGGCCTCAGCAGACGAGTCTGTGGCTATAACTTGCCCACCTTGAAGCCAGACAGAGCTGATTTTCAGGACAGCTGCTGGGTTTGGCTTTGTTGTGGATAGGTTTTTCTCTGCAGCCTTATTTACTTCTCCCCAGACCTGAGCTAATGGGACAATAGTGTCACCTTGATCTTGTCTCAAGTTCCCTTAGGCAGCTTAACTCACAGTCCCAAGTTCCAGTCAGGAGACATTTTCAGGGAGGGGTGGACTTCGGTGGTCGCAGCTTCTTTATACAGTTTTGTCACAATGGGCAGAAAGTCCTTTATGATGATATTTAAGCCATTAGCCATAACATTCCAGTCTCTCACGAGTCTCTCAGCTGTGAGGAACAGCTGAGAGAGCAGGGGTGCTTTAGCCTAAAGAAGAGGAGGCCCACTCTAGCTATCTTTAAGTAATATTTAAGCTACAGCTTTGTCTGTTCCAACTATTATTAATGTTCAGATTTTTAGCTCCAGGTTTCAGTACGATCCATCTTTGAATTGCACAAGGCAGCCATATAGTTCAAATAAAGTCCTACTAGAGGCCTAACTATACTAGCTACTTAGACCAAACAAGCTCTTAGCTACTTTCAAATAATATAACATTTTTAGCACCAGTATATCCCTAGAATCTGCCATGAATTGGGTGCTGGATTTTCAGAGTTCCATTGTTGCTCCTTCCAGTTTTGTTGAGGCATTGTCGCTCATCTGCGACATCCTCCCTAGGAAATGGCATCAGGATTGCCAAAGAAGACACCAACACCTCGTCTTTTGTCCAGGGAAGGACTGAAGCCTGATACTGTGAGTAGCCCCTGGGGCTGTGTTCAGGCTGGCAGTGCCCTGGTGTCCCTGCTCTCCCTGCCCCTGTTGTCCAGCAGTGCTGTGGAGCTGCAGAGCCCCTCCCCAGCCCTTTGTGCCTGCTCCTGCTGCTGGGGCTGTCCTGGTGCAGTAGGGAACACTGTGGGATGCTTCAGTTGTGCCTTGCCTGGCTGTGCCAGCAGAGCCAAGTGAAACCAATGTACAGATGAAGCCCTGAGCATGTGTTCTGTCCCTTTCCCTTTGCCACAGGAATTCCTTCTGTCAGGCTGAGCACTCACCTGTGCTGCTCTGACCATCTGCCCTTGGGCACCTGGGCATGTGGGGGGGAAGCTCAAACTCTGCCCAAAGCCTTGAGAGCTATAGAATATTAATCCCGATGTTTCCGGGTGTGTCCTGCCTGGCTTCGTCTGGCCCTTGCTGCTGGACCAAAGGCTGCAGCTGTGGCGTTTTCACATCAGAGATACCTTTGGCCGGCTGGATGCTGCAGCTGGGCAGTCGGAACAAATCCAGGCAAAGTAGGAACTCAGTTTACCTCTGGTGGAAAAGGTTCAGGCAACAGTGAAGAGAAAAGAATGGATTCTATTGTAGAGTCTTAATCCAGAGTTTTATTTTAGGGTGGTAGACCTCTGAATGTGGTAACAGCTCCCAGAGAGACACCGGCCGCATGATCTCGTGTCCTTTTAAGCCCCGGGGACAGGGGGAGGGGAAGGGAAAGGTGAGGGCCAACCAGGTGTGAGGAGGGGAAGGATCAAGGGATGTAGATGCTTGGACAGGCCAATGAACCCGGACCTAAGGGGCATCTTTTGAACTTCTGCCAACCACAGGATGCCCTTGCTGGAATGTTAAGATTGATGGACAGCTCTTAGCAGGAGGGCAAAAGGGAGAGGGGAAAGGCTGGCACACCTTGGGGGAATCACACTGCAACAAAAGTGTGTACTGTGACCATACAAAGTGGCAATATGACATCACAGAGAGGGTTTTGAGATATCACTGAGGGGGTTGTGACATCACACAGCTTTCTGTGACATCATAGTGTGAGGCCATAGAGCAGATCTTGCCATCATAGAGGGTGGCTCTGTGACATGAAGGAGTGGGTTGTGACATCACCAGGTGGCTGTGTAACATCATAGAGCAGGCTGTGACATCACAGAAAAAACTGTGACATCACAGTGTGACTCTGGCATCAGAATCATCTGTGACAACACAGAACAGCTGTGTAACATCACAGGGGACTGTATGACATCACAGGATGCTGTGTGACATCACAGGGGCTGTGTGACATCATAGGAGGCAATGTGACATCACAGGGGGCTGTGCAGCATCACAGATGGCTGTGTGACATCACAGGGGCTGTGTGACATCACAGGGGCTGTGTGAGGTCACTGGGAAGGTCACTCTGCCCCGGCCCCCCGCACAGTTCCCCCCAGAGCAGCCCAACCCTGCTCGTGCACAGCAGGGTCCCCTGTCCCCCCGGGTCCCCCCGCCCCCGGCACCGCAGCCTCCCCCAGAGGATGTTCCACGAGATCGACCCCAGAGCCTGACACGGGGACGGGGGGCCGGGGCCCTGGGGGTGGCACAGGGGGACAGGGACCCCCCGGCAGCGTCCCCATGTCCCCCAGGGCCAGAGCCTGGGCCAGGGCTCCTTCATCCTGGTACCAACGAGGCCTTGAGAGCGCTGAAAAAATCCCCAGCAAGGGAGCAGCAAAAACCAGATTTAATATTAAGGGACAGCAACACAAAGTTCCTTGGCAAGAGTCACTCTGCTCCTGACTGGAGACTTCAGGCACAGCAGGGAAACAAACCAACAACAAAACCAAACCAAATCCAGGCAAGGAAAACAGAAATGAACTGAGAACTGTCCCTGTGTGTGTGTGTGACACAAGGACAGTGAGAGCAACGATAAAAGGAATATGGCCTAAAGGTTCAAAGAGCTCAAACTAAACAGGACTTAACTTACACCTTAATTTTAACTGATACCATCAATTTCACAATTTAGCAAAAGAACAGCACTTAAGAGTATTTAACCTAACTTATGACCTATGACATTGCAATTTAACAAATCTAATAATTAAACTTAACAATAATTTAAATTAAACTTAACAACTTAGAAAAAGAACAACTCTTAGGAGCATTTAACTTAGTTTAGACCTTTTGATTTAACCTTACTTACTGATGTTTGGATATCTGACTGACTCAGCTATCCAAGGCTCTCAAACCCCTCAGAGAGCAGCATTTCTGCCACAATGCCCCAGCATGGGCACTCCTGTGTGCACACAGACACAAAGAGTCAGTGCAAGGCACCTGGGAGAAATTCCCCTCAGGGCGGGAAATGCTCCCTGTGGATCCTTTGGCATCTCCCCAGCGGGTGAAGGGTTGAGCCTGGAGGAGTGGGGGGATCAGCCCAGGCTCCGTCGTTGTTGGGGATCCCCGAGTGCAGCAAACGGGAGAGTTCCCGGCTGGGAGAGGCCCCACTCAGAGGGAGTCGCTGGCCCAGGAGAGCTCCAAGGGCTCCTTTTGGAGCGCTGTTTGCA
Source organism: Agelaius phoeniceus (assembly GCF_051311805.1). Taxonomy (NCBI): domain Eukaryota; kingdom Metazoa; phylum Chordata; class Aves; order Passeriformes; family Icteridae; genus Agelaius; species Agelaius phoeniceus. The sequence goes on along the minus strand of NW_027509867.1, from coordinate 5,798,079 downwards.
GGGCCCCAAGAGAGGGGCTTCAGTCCCAGCAATGCTTCATCCTGGCCACACTTGGCACCAACAGCTTTCTTTGGCAGGGTGAGAACAGGGATGTTGTGCCACTGAGGGAACAAAAGCAGTTCCCAGGGCTACTCCTCCAGAAAGCAGGAGCTGGTTGGGCAGCAGCAGTGCCTGGAGCAGACAGTGTTTGTGATGAGCTGCAGAGGAGCTGAGCCCAGGGGCTGTTGGCCAAGGCCGAGCCCCAAGGAGCATTTCTCAGCTGGCAGGGCGGCCTGAGAAGGGGAGGGGGGAATGCAGCAGCACAGGGCCCATGGAACCAAGGGAGCATTGTGACACTGTGGGGCCCTGTGAGACCAAGGGACCATTGTGACACAGTGGGGCCTTATGGAATCATGGAGAACACTGTGACATTGCTGGGCCTCATGGAAACAAGGGGACAGTTCTGATGCTGTGTGTCTTCATGGAATGTTGGGATCATTGTGACACTGAGAGGACCCATGAGACCAAGGGTCCATTGTGACACCATGGGGCCTCATGGTACCGTGGAGACCATTGTGACACTTTGGGGTGTCATGGGACCAAGGGGCCATTGTGACACTGCGAGACCCCATGGAGCCAAAGGTTCATTGTGACATTGCAAGGCCTCATGGAACCATGGGGACACCATTAAGACACTTCATGGCCTCATGAAGCCAAGGGGCCATTGTGACACTGTGGGGCACCATGGAACCAAGGAGACCATTGTGACACTGAGGGGACTCATGGAATCAAGGAGACCATTGTGATGCTATGTGGGCTAATGGAATAGGGAAAGCATTGTGACACTCTGAGGCTTCATGGAACCAGTGAGACCACAGTGACCCTGGGAGTCCCCACACAACCAAGAGGACCATTGTGATACTGTGGGGCCTGGTGAAACCAAGAGGCCTTTGTGACACTGCAGGGCTGCATGGAACCAAAGGTCCAGGGTTATATTGCAGGGCCTTGTCATCAGTGGTCTACTGTGACACTGTGGAGCCAAAGGAGACCATTGTGACACAGCAAACCCCCAGGGTCCAAAGGTCCATTGTGACATTGCAGGGCTCATGGAACAGAAGAGTCCTGTGACATTGTGGGGCCTGTGGAACCACAGAGACCATTGTGACACTGCAAGGTCTCATTAAACCAAGGTGTCATTTTGACACTATAGGGAACCATAAAATTAAGGGAACATGGAACAGGTCTGGCTGCTTTGGCCTCCTGGGCTCCCTTACGGATCCAGCTATCCATGACATAGTGAGGGTCTCTTCTCATCTGCTGCTGATACACTGGGGCTCAATGCTTTCCTTCCTATGGAAAAAAAAGTGTCCTTTTCGGCCAGATGCCCATGGCCAAATTTGGGTTCCACCTCCAACATTCCCTGTTGTGACAGACTTGAGGAGATTCTTGGCTCAAAACATTTCATGTGTGGGGTATGAAAGGGCAGGTCCAGCCTTGCCCTGCCCTGGAACCCCAGCCCTGTCCTGCCCTGGAACCCCAATCCCCCCAGAGCCTCTATCCCAGCCCAGCAGTGGCTGCCAGTCCCTGGCACAGCACAGGCAATGCTCCACAGCCACCTCTGCAGCCCCAGCCCAGCTCCTGAGGGACCAAATGAGCCCAAGCCCCACCTGGGGGAAGGGCCCAGGGAGACCAAGGGGTATTGAAGGCTGACCAAAAGGCAAGCACACATCTTGACCCTGCCTCCTCTTGGAATTTCAATCTGAACAGTGCTGGAATCCAGGAGATGGTAGCTCTGTGTGTGATTCCCTATATCTTTCCTATTCCCACTTCTTGTAAAATTTTGAGCAACTTAAAATTGAACAGACTTAGAGTTTGTGAAGTTGAATGACACAAATTAATGCTTTGAGAAGTGTTTTCTTTTGATTGAATATCATATTAAACCTTTTGTCAAAGTTTCTCTGATTTTCTAAAGTTGCCAGTAAAGGCGGTTTAGTTGTTTTCAGTTTCTGAGAATCTCCTGTTGGTATTTCTCCAGTACGTACAACTCAGAGGACACAAACAATTGTAATTCCTTTTAAATGTCTCCTTGAGAGAATTGTTTGGGGGATGGGGGTCAGGGCTTGTGTGTCCTGCTTGGCCCAGCCCAGGCAGGGCTTTCCCAGCCACATTCCACACTCCATTGCCCAGCTGGAGCCGCTGGTGCCTCTGAGTTGTGCTGCCCCAGCCCCAGGGACGCTCTCCTTGTCTGCCCATTCCCCCACGGTCTCTGGGCAGGGATGGCCTCACTGGGGGCTGCTGACATCCTCAGCAACTTGGAGGCTGCTGCTGAATTTCACTGCTCCAGAGGCTTGTTCAGCCTTCAGCTCTTCAGTGCAGGAATTCAGTGTCCCAGGGCTCATGAACATTCAGAACACCTGAACAAGTCAAGCCTCTGGGAATAATTTGATTTTAATTTTCAAATCATTTGTGGTTAATTAGGCAGATTTCAGTAGTATATCCAAAGTGAATATGTTTCTTTTAAAAAGACAGTAAGCAAGGTTTTTTAGGTCCTGTTTAGGGTTTTTTTCCTGATCATAAATTGATATAAGTAGTCTCCAATTGACACTGAATCCAAGTACCTCCTCATGTAGTTTGAATGGATATGAACATCAAGACCCTTCATGGCTGACAATCAATCAGACTCTGTCCCTACCCCCAGCCCACCATTTCCCCCATCCAAGCCCTGGCACTCAGAGCAGCCTTGTGCAAATCTGAGCTCCCTCCAGCCCAGGCTGCACCTGCAGCTTTCAGCTCCTTGGCTCCAACTCCCACCTGCTTTCCTTGGAGAAGGAGCTGCCCGAGACACAGAGGGATGTTCATTTCTTGTCAGCCAACAAAGCCAAGGGAAGGCACAGCTCCATAATGCAAAAGTCATTCCTCTGCTGGGTGTTAAATCCACTTTGCACAGCAGACACTCTCAGAGCAATGGAAAACACCTTCTGTGCCCAGCACAGATCTCAAGGTCCCCCCAAGCCCTCCCTGCCCCGATTCTGCCCAGATTTGCTCTTTGCACACACGAGTCACAGGCTGAAGTCAGGAGCTCCCTCCATGCCCAGAGGGAGGAAAAGAGAGAAAGAGGATGAAGAGCTCTCCTGTGCAGAGCCAAGGTCCAAGTGCAGCCCCTGCAGTGGGAACCACAACTCATCAGGTTTGTGTCCTTTGGGCTCAGGGCCTGGTGACACTCAGAGGCACAGAATGGTTTCTTGCCAACAAACACAAGTTGAACATTTGAACAGTTTAATAACCATCACAGCTCTTCCCTCAGCTCTCTGATATGTCCCAGAGGCATCTGACATATCCCCCATCCCCCAGGGATTTCTGTACAGGAAGAGTTTTAGACAAAGACATAAGAAAAGGTAATTCCGTGATAGATAGAAACACAATTAAGATGTTGACTAGTGTGGTATTTATTTGAACTTCAGAAAGACTGGGCAACTCGCTGAAGCTCAAAGCATGAAACCAGTCAGTTGATAGGCACTTGAATGACCAGAGAGCATCTGGAGGAGAAAATCTGGAAGGAATGGGAAGAATAAAGTTCAAGAGAGCCTAGTGAAGAGATGCCCTTACACATGGCCATTTAAACAAGAGAGCAGCAAAGACATAAAGGAAGAGCAACAGGAAATATTAGGCTGAATATTGGTGACACAAGTAGAGGGGGAAGGTCAGTATTTCTTCTCCTGCCATTATTAGAAGAATCCGGTAGATCCAGGAAATTCCTGTTCATGATGGGAAAAGATTGCCATTTCTTAAAAGGACTCAAATGACCCAGATAAAAAAGATTTGCTTGTATCTTATGAAACTAACAGGTATTAACACCTGTGCCCCTTTCCAGGCAGACATCAGCTGTGTGCCCATGAACAGGCAGTGCCACTTGTGCCCTGAGGTGCCCAGCTGGGATTGGATCTCTCCCAGAGCACCTGAGGGAGAGCAGAGCACCTTGCAAGCTGCAGGGCCCTGACAGCCCCGCAGGGCTCCTGTGCCATCAACATCTGCTCTGCTCCAGTCTGAAACAGGGCCCAGCATGGTGCCAGGATCATCAGAGAGCTGAGGTGTGTGCTGGAATTGAATGGCCTCCCCATCCCGCAGCAGCCCTGCATTTCCCTGCTGCAGCCTTGGTCTCCAGCCCAGCCATGGAGGCTCTTTGGGCTCTGGAGTGTTGCTGCAGCCCCCGAGGGCAGCTGAGCTCTGCCTTTGGCACAGTCAGGCCTGGCCAGCGCAGGCCATGCTCAGCAATTGCTTGTGTGTGCCTGGCCTTGCTGTCAGCCCCGGCAGCGGCTGCGTGGCCCCTTTGTGGCCCTGTGCTGGCCCAGCCATGGTGGCCCAGCCCCTGTGCAGGCCCAGCCCAGGCCAGGAGCATTGCGGCTGGGAACGGCCCCTGTGCCGTGGTGCCCACAGCAGCCTTGGGGCTCTGTGCCCCATGGCCTCCCTGTTGGGCAGCCTCTGCCAGCTCCTGCAGAGCCCGTGGCACGTGTGGGGCTGCACAGACAGCCCTGCCCCGGGCTCTGCCGGCCTCTGGGCCAGCAGAGAGGCAGCCAGGGCTGGCCATGGCCGGGAACAGGCCCTGAGCCCCGCAGGAGGATGGAGCTGGGCCACAGCCAAACTCAGCCCAGGCCAAAGCTGGGCACAGCAGCCATGGCTGCCAAGGGCTGGGCACAGAGGCTGGCGCTGACAAATGTCCTGGGCCCCCTCCCTGCTCTGTCCATGCCACCAAGGGCACAGAGCAGCCTCCTCTCTGGGCCACTTGCCTGTTTGCAATGCCTTGCACAGGTGCTGGCCCTGCCCCACAAGGCCTGGCCTGAGTCCTGCCCCTGCATGCTCAGCCAGGCTGAGATGGACACTGATGGTTTCTGGGCCAGGCTCTCTGAGCCCAGCTCAGCTCCCTGAAAGCTCTGCCAGCTGCACGGGAAGGATTTCCAACACATGCTGCGGCTGGATCAGACCTGGAGGTTCGGCGAGGGCCTGGTAAGGACGGCCTGCCAGCCCTAGCCTCGGGCTGCAGAAGCCCCCTGGCTGTGCTGCTCAGTGAGTGCAGCTGGCAGCTGCGCTCCTGCCCAGCGCTGCATCCAGGGCCGCCAGCCTGCGCTCCACATGGCGCTGCCTTCCCTGGGCCACGTGGGCTCTGCTCCAGGCTCCTGTGGCCCCAAGGCCCCAAGGAGCCTGGAGCTGCGGGGCGGCACCGCAGATCCCCGGGGCAGCAGCCACCCCGCTGCCCCCGTCTGAGCCAGGCGCCAGTGGCTGCTGGCCACTGGGCAGGGCTCTGCAGGCAGGAGCGGCCAGTGCTGTCCGCACGGAGCGCCCGGCCAAGGGGCTGAGCCTGCACCAAGTGTACCCTCCTGCCGCTCTCTGCAGCTGGCAGGGGACAGGAGCCGAGCGGCCAAGCACAGGAACTCTGCCACACCTGGTGATATCAGGGCTCCCTGGGCCCCAGGGCTCAGAGCAGCATTTGTGCCCTGGCTCACACGCTCCTTGTCTCTGTCACACAGCCGCGCTTAGCGTGGCCACCATGCAGGACGTGTCCCGAGGAGGCCGTGCCAGCTTCTGTGGAAGGCCCCGTGCCCTTCCCGCCACGGCTGGGTCAGCAGCCACGGGGGCTCCTGCTGCCCTGAGCCTGCCGAGCAGGGCAGCCTTTGCTTATGGTTTGAGCCGTTCCTAAAGATCCTGTCGGGCTGTCTGAGACACTTGGGGCAAGGCATTCCTTCCAACCTGGGCCACTTTGGGGGGGCTGGGGGCGGCCCCATGGCAGGTGGCAGGGTGTGCAAGGGCCCTTTGTGACACGGTGCCGCAAAGTCACCGTTCCATGGAACAGGACCTCTGTGACATGCGGTGACATAGGTGTTGGCAGCGACGTGGCCACACCACAGTGCTGGGTGCACGTGACGGGACAGGACAGGACAGAGCACAGTGCCCTCGTTCCTTGCTGACCCGGAGCTTTCCTGAGGCGTTACTCCTGCAGGTGACCTCGTGGCCAGACCACAGGACTTGGTGACCTCTGGCCTTGCCAAGGCTTCTCTTCTGCAGGTGCCCTTGAGGGCAGACCATGGCGTTGGCTGAGCACGGTCCTTGACGAGGAGTCTCCTGTCCTTGTGGCTGCAGCCCTCAAGACCAGAGTGCAAGACTTGCTGTCCTGTAGCCTTGCCAAGACTTCACTCTTGCAGGTGCCTTCAAGGCACAACTGCAGCACTTGCTGACTCCGACCTTTTCCCAGCCATCTTCTCCTACAAGCAGCCATGAATCCAGGCAGTGATGTAGAGCACAGACCTGCGAGCATGCCCCAGCTGGCCTGGGAGAAGGAGGACAAAGAAGGCCCTGGAACTGCTCCAGCACAGCAGCCTGAAGAGCAGTTCCAGCTACTGCAGAAGGGTGAGTGGCAGAGGTGGGCCACAGGGGTGGTGCCTGAAGCCAGCTTGGCCCCATCCCCTCCCATTCCATCCCATCCCATCCCATCCCATCCCATCCCATCCCATCCCATCCCATCCCATCCCATCCCATCCCGTCCTGTCCCATCCCCTGGGGACATGCCCATGGACAGGACAGAGCAGGGGCCGGGGCAGACACCCCACAGCCGTGCAGTCCCAATGCCCTGGGGCGTGGCAGGGCTGTCCCCACCTGGGGAGCACAGGGCTGGCCTTGTGTTCTCTGGCCTCTCCCGCAGCCCCTCAGCTCTGGCTGCGCTTGCTCTTTGCCAGGTGCAGCCGTGCAGCGCGCACAAGGGTAGGAACGCACCCGTGGCCTCTTCTGCGCGACAGCGCAGGTACCTGCAGCCATCCCCAGCTGCGCTGGGCCTGCTGTCCCTGCTCAGCCCAGCACCGTGCTCCGAGCACTCCATGCAACATCCCTGGTATCTTGCCCTTCTGCTACAGATGGTTGGCAAATTCATGAAGAGGATGCGGGAGGAAGAGAGCAGTGGCACGGGCACTGTGCTCAGAGTGTACCCTCCCATCTTCAAAACCAAGACCAGCGCTGCCCTGCTGGATAAACTGCCCTGAGCTCTGGGCAGCACCAAGGGCCTCTCTGAGCCCAGCCCAGCCCAGTCAGCTCTGGCCCCACAGCTCTGCTCAGCCAAGGCTGCTCTGGGCACTGGCCCCACGGCCTCAGCCCCTGCCAAGGCCACAGCAGCAGCTGCAGCTGCCACAGGACTCAGCCCCAGCCATGGGGGAAGGTGCTTGGCCAAGGCCAAAGGAGGCTCCCTGGCTGCCCTGCTCCCCTTGGGCTGAGGTGCTGAGAGCTCTGCAGCCCCTGCTGCCATCCCATCTGCCCAGGGCAGCACCAGAGCCCCGGCCTTGGGGCCCTCAAGAGCTGCTCCTGCTCCAGGCCCAGGGCCCATGCCAAAGCTGGGGCAGCAGCCACAAAGCTGTGCCCATTTCTGTTCATTGCTGCTCTCATGGGCATGGATCCTCAGCCACTTGGAGTTTGCTGATGAATTGTATTACTCCAGAGGCCTCTTCTTTCTTGAGCTCTTCAATTCAGGAATTCAGTGAGGAAAGCTCATAAACATTTGTGCAAAAACTCCAGAACAACAAAAGCCACAGGGAATATTCTATGCTTTTATTTATTCTGTGAATAATTAGACAGATTTCAGACATGTATTCTAAGTGAATGCACTGCCTTGAAAACAATGCAGAGAGAAGTGTTTTGTCATGTTAAGTTTTCTTTTCCTATTGGTACATTGGTATGAGCAATGTCCAATTGATATTGACCTCTAGCACCTCATAATCCAGTCTGAACAGATATAAAAAAAAATCAAAACCCTTCATGGCTGACAATCAATAACACTTTGTCCCCACTCCCTCCCCACAATTTCCCTCATCCAACCCCTGGAATTCCAATGGATCAGGAATGGTGTGGCCAGCAGGGGCAGGGCAGGGATTCTTCCCCTGTGCTTGGCATTGGTTCTACAGCACCTCAAGTGCTGTGTCCAGTTCTGGGCCCCCCAATTTAGGAAGGACATGGAGGGGCTGGAGCATGTCCAGAGAAGGAAAACAAGGCTGGGGAGGGGTCTGGAACACAAGTCCTGTGAGTAGCAGCTGAGGGAGCTGGGGTTGTTTATCCTGGAGAAGAAGAGGCTCAGGGGAGACCTCATCACTCTCTACAACTCCCTGACAGGAGGGAGCAGCCAGGTGGGGTTTGGACTCTTTTCCCAGGGAGCAGCGACAGAACAAGAGGACACAGCCTTCAGCTGCACCAGGGGACATTTAGGCTGGACATTGGAAATATTCTTCATACAAAGGGTGATTGGGCATTGGAATGGGCTGCCCAGGGAGGTGGGTGAGTCACCATCCCTGGAAGTGTTTAAGCAAAGATGGGATGTGGCACTCAGTGCCATAGCCTGGGTGACAAGGTGGTGTTGGGTCCCAGGTTGGACTTGATGCTCTCCAAGGTCTTTCCCAGCCTGGTTGATTCTCTGATGACTGTGACACTGCAGGGCCCTGGGGAAGCAAGGGGCCATTGTGACACTGCGGGGCCTGGTGGCACTAAGAGGACCATGGTGACACTGTGTACGACATGGCAGCACAGAGCCAAGGGGCCATGGTGACACTGTGGGGCTGGATGGAAGCAAGGAGTCCATGGTGACAGTCTGGGTCCTGGTGGAACCACAGAGGCCACTGTGACACTGCAGGGCCTTGTGGAACCAAAAGGCCATTGTGACACTGCAGAACCAAGGAGAGCCTTGGGAGAGCCTGGGGACAATGGAATCAAGGGGCCATTGCTCCATTGCAAGGACTCTGGGAACTGAGGGAACAATTGTGACCCTGTGGTGCCCCATGGAACCAAGGGTCCCTGGTGACACTGCAGGATCTTGTGTCACCAGGGCTCCATTGTGACACTGCAGCACCAAGGGATTCATTGTGGCACTCTGAGGCCTCCTGGAACCAAGAAGCCACTGTGACCTTGCAGGGCCTTGTGGAACCATGCAGAGCATTGTGACAGAGCAGGACCTGGTGTCATCATGGGGCCATTGTGACACTGTAGGGCCCCATGGAACCAAGGGGCCAGGGCTGCTCCTCAGGGACTCCTGGAATGAAGGAAACATGTTTGACACCGTGGTGGCCCTTGGGACCAAGAGGCCATTGTGACCCTGTGGAACCAAGGAGAGCATTGCTGCACTGCCAGACCTGATGGAACCAAGGATCCACTGTGACACTGCAGGGCCTTGGGGGGACCACGGTGCCATTGTGACACTGCAGGGCCCAAGGATCCAAGGGACATTGTGACACCAAGGGGTCCCATGGAACCAAAGGGACATTGTGACACTGGGAGGCCTCATGGAACCATGAAGACCATTGGGACACTCAGGGGCCTCATGGAACCCTGGTGACACCAAGCTGGGTGTGAGTGTGGATCTGCTGGAGGGTAGGAGGGTTCTGCACAGGTCTCTGGCCAGGGTGGATCCAGGGCCCAAATCCAACAAGGTGAGGTTTAACACGTCCCAGTGCTGGGTCCTGCACTTTGGCCACAACAACCCCTGCAGCACTACAGGCTGGGGACAGAGTGGCTGGAGAGCAGCCAGGCAGAAAGGGACCTGCAGGGACTGATGGACAGCAGGCTGGACATGAGGCAGCAGTGTGCCCAGGTGGCCAAGAAGGCCAATGGCTCCTGGCCTGGATCAGGAATGGTGTGGCCAGCAGGAGAAGGGCAGGGATTCTTCCTTTGTGCTTGGGGGCACTGGGTGGGCAGCACCTCAAGTGCTGTGTCCAGTTCTAGACCCCGTGGGGTGGGCATTACGGAGAAATTTGTACCAGGAAAAGGAAAGAATGCAAAGGTGAAGCCAAGGAAATGCTGAGGGCAGTTTGGGGGTGGCTGCCAGGCAGCCCTGGCTCTGAGCAACAGCGTCTGCAGTGGCACAGGAAACTCCCAGCTGATGGGAACAAACTTTCTGGCTGAGTGCAGAGGGCAGGACAAAGCTGAGTGGTTTCCCTGGTGTCCCCCAGGCCTTGCTGGCCCCAGGGGCTGATGGCATTTGTGCTCCCTCAGGTTCATGTCCCCACAGCAACAGCATGGGGGTGCTGGCCCTGCTGTGTGCAATGCAAACAGGGGCTGCTGAGGCAGTGCTGCCGTGTCTGTGCCTGCAAGGATGGGGCACCTGTGTGAGCTGGGGGAGAGGCCAGGGCTGCAGAGGGGGGATGTTGTTGGCAGCTGCATGAGGACGCTCTGGGACACTGCCCTGGGCTGTGCAGCGCACTGGGCATGGATCAGCCCCTGCTCTGCTGCTCCTTCCCGTCTGGCCCAGGGCCCTTGCAGAGCCCCAGCCATGCTGTTTGCCCCCAGCCTGCCCACGGCCAGCCTGGGGCTGCTGACGGGGGTTTCAGTGCTGAGCATTGGCCTGGCCGTGTTCTTGAGAGAGCCTGGGCAAGGAGCCTGGAGCCCCCAGGGCCTGGCCTGAGGCGTCAGCGCTGCCCCAGCAGTGCCCATGGCCTGTCCCTGCTGCAGCCCCGGCACTGCCACCCCCAGGGCTGTGCCCGGCCCCGAGAGCACTCAGGCCCTGCAGCAACACCAGGGCCACCAGGGCAGCGGGGCAGGGCCACGGCAGCAGCACTGGCAACACCAAGTGCTGCTGCTGCTGCTGCTGCTGGGCACAGCTGCTGGGCCAGCACTGATCTGCCCCAGCTCTGCACACAGACATTGCTGCTGCAGCTCCAGAGAAGGCAAGACAAGGGGAATCACTTCAGAAAACTTTGCTGGGAGATCCTTTAGTTCCTTTAAAGCCATTGAGAGCACAGCCCCTCACTGACACAGTTTTTGGCCACAGGGAAGGTGGAGGAAAAAAAAATGAGAAATGGCACAAAGATTGACATTTCTTTGTTGACTATATGAAAATACTAAAAGAAAGGAAAATAACCTCCAAAATTAAATGAACAAGAAGTATCAAATATTACTTTTATTACAAGTGATTTGCAGAAATTGGCCAGCAGTTTAATGTTTCTGAAAGCATCCAGTCATCAGTCTCCACCCTGCAGCCTTGAGCTCCTGGTTCCTCAGGCTGTAGATGAGGGGATTCAGGGCTGGGGGCACCACCGAGTACAGAACTGACAGGGCCAGATCCAGGGATGGGGAGGAGATGGAGGGGGGCTTCAGGTGAGCAAAGATAATAGTGCTGAGGAACAGAGAGAGCACGGCCAGGTGAGGGAGGCAGGTGGAAAAGACTTTGTGCCGTCCCTGCTCAGAGGGGATCCTCAGCACAGCCTTGAAGATCTGCACATAGGAGAAAACAATGAACACAAAACAACCAAAACCTAAACAGCAACTAACAACAATGAGCCCCAGTTCTCTGAAGTTGGAGTGTGAGCAGGAGAGCTTGAGGACTGGGGGGATTTCACAGAAGAACTGACCCAGGGCATTGCCATGGCACAGGGGCAGGGAAAATGTATTGGCCATGTGCATGAGAGCATTGAGAAAGGCACTGGCCCAGGCAGCTGCTGCCATGTGGGCACAAGCTCTGCTGCCCAGGAGGGTCCCGTAGTGCAGGGGTTTGCAGATGGACACGTAGCGGTCGTAGCATATGATCGTCAGGAGGGAATACTCTGCTGAGATGAAGAAGAGAAAGAAAAAGAGCTGAGCAGCACATCCTGAGTAGGAGATGTTTCTGGTGTCCCAGAGGGAATTGTGCATGGCTTTGGGGACAGTGGTGCAGATGGAGCCCAGGTCAGCGAGGGCCAGGTTGAGCAGGAAGAAGAACATGGGCGTGTGCAGGTGGTGGCCGCAGGCTACGGCGCTGATGATGAGGCCGTTGCCCAGGAGGGCAGCCAGGGAGATGCCCAGCAAGAGGCAGAAGTGCAGGAGCTGCAGCTGCCGCGTGTCTGCCAAAGCCAGCAGGAGGAAGTGCCTGATGGAGCTGCTGTTGGACATTTGCTGGGGCTGCACATGGGCACCTGTTCATGGAGAAAGGACAGTGAAGAGTTAGAGGAGATACCTGTAACCAAAACCAAAGCCTTTTCCCATACACCTACCCTGGAACACACACAAACACACTTCTATTTTTAAGAGTTCTTGTGTTTTCTTTAAAAGCTTCCCCATACCTCTGCTGGTGTACTTGAATATCAGAAACCCTCAGCATTTCTGCTGCCCTTAGGGAATAGAGAGCATGTTCTGAGAGGCAAAGTGATAAGTGGAGAGCTAGTGGACATTGTCTGTCATTCTGACCTGCTCAGAATATCTCTGGGCTTTAACCTTTGTCAGTTGGAGGGTGATCACCTCCCCATGTTTCCCTTTAAAATTCCCCCAGGTACTGCTGAGAGCAGATGTTTCCACCACAGCCCAGATCCACATTTGTAGCCAAGGACTCACATAGCTCATTTCACCAAACAAACAGCATTTTCAGGGTCACAGCACCTCTGTCTTTCCCCATCAATCTCATAACTCAGAGCTGCTCTAGGACAGGTTTGCACCCTGGATTGAAGCTCCCAGCTTGGACTGAAATCTCAGGGAGACTTCCAAGTGTCCTTCTGATGGCATTGGATTGTGGGAGATGCAGCTCCTTCCCTGGCTGCACTGACAGCATTGCCCAGAGCCGGGCACTGGGGACAGCGTCACCCTGAGCCAACTGTGCCCCCTGCCAGAGCCCCCAGGGCCGGGCAGCTGCTCCCAGGCCTGTGCTCTGCAGAGGGAACTGGGCCCGGGGCTGCAGAGCTGCCCCACGGCTCTGCTGCAGCTCTGCCTGCACAGGAGGGGCTGCACGCCTTGGAGCCCCGGGCCTGAGGGCAGAGGCTTGGCTGGGGCACAGGAGGGAGGGGGCTTGTTCAGAGGGAGGGGCTGCACTGCAGGGGCTCCTGTGGGCATCTCTCAACTCTCCCTGCCACAGCATTGCTGGGCTTTGTTTTCTCTCATTGCCTCATCTTCTCTCTGCTTCCTGGAGATTTCCCTGCTGCAGGGGTTTCCCTGTGCCTGATCTCTCCCTGCCACCACTCACAGACCCCAAATCTCTGTGCACTCTCCTTGGCCTGACAGAACCCTGCCTGTTTGCAGGGCACTGGCTGGGGGCAGGTTCTGTTTGCAGCTTGGAGAAAGGACAGCTCAGACTGAGCCTGATGGCTCCAGCAAAGGAGATGCTGCTGCTGTCCATGGGCAGAGTGGCTGAAAGCACATTAGGGATCTCCTACTGATCACTAAAAAGAAACAGTTCAGATGTCTCAGGCACTTGTCAAAATTCATAATTATAATTCATAATCAACCTTTATACTTATCCCCCCCTCCCTGCCATGCTCCAATAGTGGGAAACTGAATACAAAGTCTTTGAAAGTTTCCTCATTTTTTACAAAGTCCTTGTCTTGGAAATATTCTATGACTGACCAGAACCCCTCAGCATGTCAGAGCCTCATGAGCATTTCACCTCCCCTGCACCAGAAATACTCAGAGTTGTACTCACAGGCTCTGCAGGCATTGGGATGTTCCAGCTTGAGGAGATGGCTCCAGGAGCTGCAGCTGCACTGTCCTGCAGCCAGAGGTTCCTGTGCCAAGGGCTGGCAGTGATTGTGCCCCAGGCACTTCTCAGCCCCTTCCCAGCCCTGACTGAGTGAAGCTCTCTGTGCCTCTGGGCTGTGCCCGGGCTGGCTGCAGGCAGTGCCCCAGCCCTGCTGGGCTGGCACAAGAGCTGCTCATCCAGAGAAATGTGCTTTTGAAGCTCTTCTTGGTGACCAGGAGCTGCCTCTGGGCCAGGAGCCCAGCCCAGCTCAGCAGCACAGACACAGCACAAGGACTTTAATCAGCCTCTGGGGCTTTGTGCTCAGGCCCTGAACATCAGTCCCTAAGAGGGAGCTGAAGAAACCTCTGCAGAACTCCAAGGCAGAATCCAACTCCAAACTTTCTTGGACTTTTAATGGGTCCCAGAGAGGGACACGACTGAGCAAGTGTCCCCAGGCCCCAGGCAGAGCAGAGAACTGCAGGCAGTGATGACAGGTGGGGACAAAGAGAAGCCAAGTCTTGGTGCCCTGGGGCACAGCAGGGTCTGTGCCAGCAAGGGCTGGGAGGAGACACCTTGTGCTGAGGCCCTGGGGCCTCCTGGCACAGCCCCAGCCAGGCTGGGCACTGGCAGCCCCTTGTGCTGCCCTCAGCATCCCCCCCTAGCCCACATCCCAGTGGCCTCAAGGATCTGCTGCAAGGAGTCCCTGGGGAGCCTTGCTCAGCAATGGCCCTGGGGGCTCCTTCATGCTCCCTGCAGGGACTGCAGGTTTTTCAAAGGACTTTGGCTTTGGCTTTTGCCTTGTACTCTCTGAGAGGTCTCTGCAATCATGGCCTCCAATTATCTGCTGTAATTAGTCCCTGGAGAGGCTTTGTCAGTAACAACACTCAGTGGGGCTCATTAATACTTCAAGGTACTTCAGTTATTTGAAGGTACTTGGTGTTTCCCTTTTGATACAGACTCTGTGAGAGGTTTGTGCAATCATGGCCCCAATTATCTGCTTTAATGAGTCCCTGGAGAGCTTTGTACTGACACTCAGTGCTGCTCAGTAATGCTCTGAGATACTCAAAGGTTTTAAGGTACTTTGGATTTTCCTTTCCACTCTGAATCTCTGAGAGTTTTTTTGTGCCATCCTGGCCTCCAATTGTCTCCACTTTGCTCTGCCAGTGGGCACACCCAAAAAGCATCTTTTAGGTCTATCACGCTAAACCACTGGTGTTCTGGGGGGATATTACTCAGTAGTGTATAGGGATAAGGCACTACTGGGTAAGGATTCACTGTTCTTTTGTTCAGTTCTCTCAAATCCTGGACAAGCCTGTAAGTCCCATCTGACTTCTTTACTGGTAATATGGGTGTATTATGGGGGGACATACATGGTTCTAAGGTCCTGTTCTCAATAGGTTCTGGATCAGTGGCTGCAGTCCTCGTCTCCCTTCCCGGGAGCGTGGATATTGCCGTACCCGAACTGGATGGTTTTCATTAACTATTTTTATTACTATAGGTTTCATGTTCAATTTACCTTGGTTTTTTGGTTTTGCCCACACCATCTCATGAATTTTCTCCTCATCTTCTTCCCTTAATTGGAGAAGCTTAACTATCATTTTCCCTTACTCTAGAAGCACTCCAATGTCAAACTGCACCTGTAAATCCTGTCCTAATAAATTTCACCCTGCATCTGGAACTAATAGAACATCCCTGGTTCCTATTTTCTTTGTTCCTTCAAACTTTATTTGCTTTACAACTGAGGCTTTGAACCCTTTCCCTTTAGCACCTACTACTTGCTCAGTATCTTGACTCTTTCTGCACCCCTTTGGGATTCTACAAACACAAGTTCTTTCAGTCCCTGTGCCTACTAAGAATTCAAATTCTTCCTCCTGGGGATCTATTTTTAAAGTTATCAAGGGCTCCTGATGGTATTCTGTCCCCAGGAGGTAGAGCCCCTGACACCCCTAGTCTTCCACTTCTCCTTTTTGCTCAGTCTCATAGACCCTCAGATCCTTTTCCTTCTGGGGGCAATTCTTTCTTATATGCCCACTCTCTTTACAGGAAAAGCAAACTGGTCCTGGGTTCCCTTGTTTCCTAAATTCTCCTTTTTGTGTGGAGGCCCAGGGGCCTGCATCCTCCCTCCACCTATCTTCCCGTACTTGGAATCTCCCTCCCTTACCTGAGTTGTTCTTTGCATGCTGGTTTCCTTCCCTAATGGCAGCTACCATTTGATTTTGCCTTGGCCTTCACTTCATCCCTTTTTACATACACCTTCTGTGCTTCCCTTAAAAGGTCTTCTAACCTCCTTTCTTGCCAACCATCTAACTTTTCTAACTTTCTCTGTATATCTGGCCAGATGTGAGTGACAAAATTTATCTTTAGTAAGATCTGTCCAGCCACCATGTCATGGTCAACCCCTGAATACTGCCTTATATATTTCCTCAACCTTTCTAAACACTCTGTGGGGGTTTCTTTGCTCTTTTGCTGCTCATTGAAGGCCTCATGGGCATTTTGGTAAAGTGGAGCTGCTTCTTTGATGCCTCTTATAATCAATGTTCTATATTCCTCCATGTCTTGCCTCCCCCCAGTGCTGCTGTGGTCGCTGGCGGGGCGCACTATGGGCATTTTCAGATCCCCAGGAGGTCCTTGCACATGCTCCCTTTCCCATATTTGTATCCCAGCCGCTCGGATCATGTGTCCTTCTTCTGGTGTGAACAACATAATCATTAATGATTGCATTTCCTCCCATGTATAAATATTGTGCCCCAGAAACTGGTCTAACTGCTCTGTGGCTGTCGTGTGTTTTAAAATGTTTATATGAGTTCAGTTGTAAAGTTGTTTATCCCTTCTATAAGTTAGAAATATGGTTTGGCCCTCGGTTCCCCCCATGTACTTCCCTCATAATGGGTTCTCCCTAAGTTGGTTACCCCTTGTTTTCTTCCAATGGCTTTGTCCCTCAAGGTGACTGATCCCTTGATCCTTCCCTTTATTCCCTTATAAGTTTATTTCCTCCCTCCTGGTGCTGCCCACTTCCCCTGCCTATCATTGTAACCACCACTCTTTATTTTGAGAACCTTCTGTGTCAATCATCCTTACTCAATGTATGATTTGCCTCCAGAGGCTCTTCCCTCCCTTATGTAATCCTTATTGGTCCCGCTGTGTCCCACGCTCCTCCCCTGGTCTTCGTTAATTGGTCACCTTGAGTCTCCTCCGGTCACGCTCATTCCCTTTATCAGTGCCTCCCTAAGCCGTCCTCCTCTGACACCCATCACTGGTCCTGCCTGGGAAATAGAGCACCTTGGCATCCACACGAGTGTGCACTCTCTCCTTCCTTTATCTCGGGACTTGGTAGCCACGCTCTCGCCTGCGCCCCCCATGCCACAGACAGCGCCACTACCCGAGGGTTTTGGAGGAGAACCCAGGAGTGGCAGATCTTGTGCTCTCCTCCGGCCACACACCGGGAGCAGCTGGCCAGCATTTGTCCAGCTCCCGTGGCCACAGAGCAGGCTACAGGGAAAAAGCTTTTCCTGAGATCCAAGCTGAGCCTGCCCCGACTCAGCTGCAGCCGCTCCCTCCACTCCTGTCCCTGGGCACCAGAGGGAAGAGGTTCCCACAGCCCCAGCCAGGGACCCGCTCCCAAGGCTGCTGCCATGGCCACCAGGGCTGCCACCAGCTGGGATGCTCGGTTTCCATGGGCCGGGCTTCAGGAATGGGATTCCCCAATTTCCTGCTCCCGCTAAAACCGCGCTGCCCTCGCTGCCCTCCCGCCTCCCATGGAAAGCACAAAAGACAAAGATCCCGGGCTGGGAGAAGAACAATTTACTGGGAACAGCAACGAGATAGGAACAAACAGGAACAGAAACGATATTGATAACAGAAGGGAAAAATAAAACTGTTTACAGGGAAAACTAAAACACAACAGACTCTTCCTGGCCACAATTTCCTCTGTCTGGAAAGGACACACTTCTCAGGCAGAGAGAGAGTCCCTTTCCTACCCCTGGCAATGACCTGAGGTGGGAGTGAATGTAATGACAGGGCCATGGCCACACCCTCATTTTCTTCAATCCCACATCATGTCATTGGAAGAGGCAGGAAAAGGTACAAGTGTCTTCCCAGCATGGATCACAGGGAAAATGGATCTCCAGGGCTTTTCCCAATATAGATCCTCCAATGGGGGATGAAGCTGGAGCAGTACATGAAGCTCCTCCTGCACTTGGGGCATTTGTAGGACTTTCCTTACTGGTGTCTCTGTTGGTGTTTGGTCAGGTCAGAGCTCTGGGTGAAGCTCTTCCCACACTGGGACACTCGTAGGGCCTCTCCCCAGTGTGGATGCGCCGGTGCCTGATAAGGGTGAAGTTGCTGTTGAAGCCCTTCCCACAGTGAGGGCAGAGGAAGGGCCTCTCATCCGTGTAAATGCGCTCATGCAGGTGGAGATTTGAGCTGGTCTGAAACCTCTTCCCACACTGGGGACACTATTAGGGTCTGTCCCCAGTGTGGATGCGCTGGTGCCTGATGAGGTGGGACTTGCGCTTGAAGCCCTTCCCGCAATCAGGGCAGCGGAAGGGCCTGTCCTCTGAGTGAATCTCCTGGTGCCTGGCGAGATCAGAGCTGGTCTGAAACCTCTTCTGGCACTCAGGACACTTGTAGGGCCTCTCCCCAGTGTGGATGCGTTGGTGGGTGACGAGGGCAGAGCTGCAGCTGAAGCCCTTCCCACACTCCCCACACTCGTAGGGCCATTCCCCAGTGTGGATCATCTGGTGGCTGATCAGGGTGCTGCTCTGACTGAAGCTCTTCCCACACTCCAAGCACTTGTGGGGCTTCTCCCCATCATGAAACTGCCCATGGACCACCAGCTCTGAGCTCTGGCTGAAGCTCTGTCCACCTTCCTGGCTCAGGGTGGGTCTTTCCTCCTCAGAGCACACTGGGCTGGGTTTGAAACCACTTCTCCTGTGGGATCTCTGGGGATTTTCCTCCCTGTTTGAATTCTGCAGCGTGGAGCCACTCAAAATGGCCTCTTCCATGAGGTTCTGCTGTGGGGTTTTGTCTTCCCTGGTCTCCATCCTCAGCTCCTTGTTTGGGGGAGGAAGGAAAAGGAGAGGATGGGATTTGCCTCCGTGCCAGAGGGAAGGGGAAGGAGATCCCCCCAGTGCATCCCCGGCAGGATGGGGTTGGCAGCAGGGTTGTCCTGCAGCCAGGGGCTGTGCTGGGCTGGGAGATGGAGCAGGAGAGAGGGGGAAAGGGGCACTGACTTCCTCCTCACCTGCCTGGGGCTCCTGGGTCATCTTCCTTTTTTGTGCAGCCTCCTCCTCCATCCAATCGAGATTTGGGAATGGGAAATTCTGTTTCGGGGACCAAACAAAGGGTGCACACATTGTCGTCTTTTCTGGTTTGAAGGAAACCTGGGGGAGAGTCTAAACCAGAATTACAATTTCATAAGAAAATGAAGATCAAGGCAATGATACAGAAACACTGCCTTAAACTGATAGAGTCAGGATATAACCTGACACCCTGCTGGTCAGGCTGGTGGCAGCAGTCCCATTAAATGGTGGCTGCAGTCCTGTTGGAGTGATGAACGTGATTCTGTCCAAGCAGTGGTCCTGTAGAAGGGTCTGGTCTTCCTCTGAAGGTCCAGTGGTGGTTCTGGAGCTCTTGTCCTCTGGGAATCCAGTAGGCAAGCTGCTCCTGGTGCTGCAAGGCTCAGTTTATATCCAGGTAGGAATGCTTGGATCCTCCTCCTGAGCGGAGCATCCCACAATGGGATGATGGATTTTGATCAGTCCTGCAGTGACACTCAATGGCCCATTCCCAGAAGATATCTCCCCTGGAGGGCATTATCAGGGCTGAGTCATGGAAGAGATCAAGAACACTGCCCCACCTGTTTCGAGCAGTTGATGAAGATGGGGATTGAAAACATGCATTTGGTTCCATCTTACATTGCAACCTGAAACAGTGGGGTAATCCCTGCTCAGGGGGTGAACACCACCCCCCTTACCCAAACTGGCTCAGGTGTAAAACCCCCACCCTGGGAAGGCCACACACACAGGGGACAATGTCACATTTGCCCTGCCCCAGGGGAGGTCTCTGTCCCTGTCACTCCCTTGCTGTCCCTCCCTTTTCTCTTTCTTTCCAACTCTCTCTCTACCTCACATTTACTGCTTAATTACTGCTTAAATCCGACCTTGGATTTGGTCTCATTAGCACCTTAATTTGGGCAAAGGAATCTCTCTTATGATTTTCTTAACCAGATTGCAACATTATTCTGGCACAGTGAGTTTAGGAACTGTTCTCTGACCCCAAGTGCCTTTGACAACAGCATGGTTCCCTCCTCTGAGGAGGTTGTGGTTCCCTCTGGAGGAACTCTTGTAAACTTGGACGCAGCTTCCTCTGAGCGATTTATGTGAGAACTGATGAGGAAAATGGCTGTTGTGGGTGGCCAGTGTAAAGAAAATATTTTGTTATCCCTCCTTGAAAAGTCTGAAAATATCATTGGAGGAAAGGGGGCAAATGCTACCAGCGAGACTGACAAGGTTCATTCACTCCAAGTTGAGGAACACAAGGCTGCTAAAAGTCCTACGAGAAGCCCAACTCCAGTAGCTAAATTCCCGAACAACTCCCAAATTCCCAAGCTTGCGTTCTTTGCCAAATGTGAGAATCATTTTTCTCTTCATCCCAGTCACTTTTGTGACAGCTACACAGAGCTTTCCCTTCCTTTTAACAATATCCGTATGGGGCCAAATTTTCACTTTTCTTTTATTGGAACCTGCCAGCAGCTGAGCTGGAGCTCTGCAGGAACCGATGAAACTTGGAATTTCCACATCTGTGCTTGGATTGTCAGTTTATTCATGTTTGGGAGTTGTTTGTGCTTTCATCACAAGTTACTTGTGGGAAGAGCAAATATTCTTCAAAGTGATTTATGCAGACTTAAGTTTGATTTCTGCCAAGTTTATTTTGTCCAGTGCCCAGGGCATGCTCGGGGCTCTCTGTCCCCTGGCCCTGGGGGATGCTCGGGGGGTCTCCATCCCTCTGGCCTCAGGCAATGCCTGTGCAGGGCTGGGCACCAGGGGCTCTGTGTCCCTCTCACCGCTGAGGCTGCTCGGGGCTGGGGGGGCTCTGCCACCTTCTCACCCCTGGCGAGGCCGGGGGGGTCTCTGTCCCTCTCAGCCCTGCTGGGACCCCACCCAAACATCATCGGAGTCACAGGGACAGAGACACCCCCAAAGCCCCAGAAGGGCTGAACCTGGGATTTGGTTTGGGGCTGAGGATTTAGGAAGGGGCTGGAATTGGGGCTGGGATTAGAGTTGGGGCTGAGATTTGGATTAGAGCTGGGATTGGGGTTAAGGCTAGACATGGGATTGGCTTTAGGGCTGGGGTTGGGATTGGGTCTGGGGCTAGATGAGTCTGGGGCTTGGATGTGATTTAATACAGAACTGTGAGTGTGTCTAAACGTGGAGTGAGATTGAGACCAGGATCAGGGTCAGGTTTGGGACTGAGCTCACCCAGAGCAGGACAGGAGGGGATGTCACTGTGGGAAGGTTTGGGGAAAATCCTGGATTGGGGAAAAACAAGGTGTGAATGCCTTGGGTTGGGGATTCCTCTCACACAAGTCCATCTCTAGAAGTCACCTGATGTCAATAAAAACCTCCAAAAATCAAGAGTGAATAAAAAAAATCTACCAGGAGTGTCCCATTTCCAGTCTCATCCCTCTGGGGTTCTGGTGGTCCCCCATCTCAGGGCTGCTGGGGATCCCATGGGTCCTGGGGATCCCCCCTCTCCAGGATCCTGCTTAGGGATGCTGGGGGGTTTTGGGCTCCCCTTCTCCAGCCTCACCCCAGACCAGCCACTTGGGGCTCTCCATTCTTCCCAGGACCCTGTCCTGGTTTAGCACAAATTTGGGAGAAAATCTCCAAAAGAGTTTCCTCCAGAAAGCTGATTTAAGGAGCCCCACCCCACACCAGATTGGGAAAAGATTTCCACGGAGGAAAGGGGAAAAATCTGTTGATTTAACAGGCAAAGCATTCACCAGCATAAAAAATGAACAATATTAAACAATAAACCTCTTGCCACTCCAAAAGAGATGACCAACTCAGAAAGTCCCTCTGTGGGCTGTAGCTCGGCTCATTCAGTCTCTTATCAGTCTCTTATCAGTCTCTTATCAGTCTCTTAACAGTCTATAATCAGTCTCTTATCAGTCTCTTAACAGTCTCTTATCAGTCTCTTATCAGTCTCTTATCAGCCTCTCCAGCACTGGAAATGCCACCGGTCAGGCTTGGCCAGGTGGTCCACAGGTGGGAGCTGCCAGTGGTGTTCTGGGTGTTCAGTGCAGAGCTGGTTCAGGTTTAAACCGCTCCAAAGAAACAGAAAAAGAACAGTCCAGGGAACATCTCTGCCTCAGAGAGCTAAAAACTAACTAAAAGCAAAGGAGAGCTCTGTCCCGCCCTCTGTCCATCCAGGAGCCGGAATGTGGAGGAGTGCAGTGTCTGAAAACAAACTGCAGCTTCTTCCTCCTCCCCTTGGCTCTCAGAACCAGCCTTAAAGGTGCAGAACTCATTTCTGGGCTAAAGGGACCGATGGGGCACGAGCATCATGAAGTCACCCCAGGACGCGCCCCTGTCAGGGTCAGGGGGTCCCGTCCCCGCCTCATCTCCGGGCTGCCGGGGGTGCCCCAGCTCCGGTATCGCCCCTTCCCCTCTCCCCGCCCCGGGGGTCCCCCGTTCCACAGCCCCGGCTCTCACGGGGATCCCCAAAACCAATGTCCCGCCCCGTCGGTACCGGGCCATCCCCACGTGGACCCCCCGGGACCCTCCCAAGGGGCGATCGCGGCTCCTCTGCCCCCGAGAAAGCTCCCCTTAGGGAGCCCGGAGATATCGGGGGCTCGAGTCCGGGATCTGCCGGCTCCGAGCACTCTCCAAAAAAATCCTCCCGGAGACCCCTGGCTGGAGCCGGGGCGAGCTCGGCCTCGCCCTCACCTGCGGCTCGGGGCTGGGGGCGATGCTCCCGGGGCAGGGGCTGCTGCAGGCTCAGCGTGCGGGCGCTGCGAGCGCCGGGATTCTCCCGCTCCCGCTCCTGCTCCTCCTCTCCCTCCTCTTCCTCCCGCATTTCCTCCGCTGCCAGCCCGGACCCCCCTTTCCCACCCCTCTGCCCCGCGGCCCCGCAGCCCCGGCTGCTGGGTGGGGGAGCCCCCGATCGGCCCCAGGGCTGGGCAGGGGGCTCGGGGACCCCCCCGGGGCGGATCCGTGCCCCCGGCCCGAGCCCCAAACTCCGCTCCGGGGCCGCTGGGCTCTGCGGGTCCGCCTGGCAACCGGTGAGTCATCGGCGAGAAAAGCTCTGGTTGGCTGGAAATTGTTCAGCGCCTCCTCTGATTGGCTGGAATTGTGAAAGGCGCTGCGCCCCGCGGGTGGCCCCGGGAGCTGCGGAGTCTGGGCCGGAGCCTTTTCCTCTTTCTTTCTCCCCCTCTGAGAACTCTTTCCTATTTCTTTCTCTCTCTGAGATCTCTTCCCGATTTCTTTCTCTCCCTCACTCTTCCCCATTTCTTGTTCAGTTCAATCCAAGTTCGAGCAGATCCACAGGTTGCGTTCCCATGGTCTCATTCGCACTCCCCTGGGGCAGAGGCGTCTCTCCCTCGCGAAATCGTAACCCATGGCAGGGTCCCTTCCCAGCCCAATCCTTCCAAGATTTTGTCGGGGACTCGCTTCCATTTCCTCCCTCCCTCTGCTTCCAGCGGGGAAGGTGCTGGGAAATGTCCATCAAAGCCACTTTTCCTGTGTGCTCTGGGAGCCCACAGAGCTGCTGGACCTTGTGCCCTGGCCCTGCACAGCTCCTTGGGAGGCACGGCAGGGGCAGCACCCTGGCAGCCTCGGGAATGCCCCTCTGGGATCCATGGCACACACTGCCAGGGGCTGGAATTCCAGTTCCCAGCCAGCAAAAGATGTTCCTGCCCTGGAAGGTAAAGCTCTTAAGAAGGAGCCAAAAGCCAAGTGGAGCAAGATCCTACAGTGACATTTCACTGCCAGCCTTCATAACTTCACCCATGGTTGTTGTAGCTCATGGACTGGGAATTAAATCAGGGCAGGGTCTGTGGTGGGAGATGCCCTGGGTCAAGGGAGACACTGAGAGAGAAACAGAGCAGGCAGAGAAAGGCAGGAGAGAAAGGAGTGAGATGAGGGACTACATTTTGTTCGTCACGAAAAAGAGACCAGTGTGTTACAAGAGTTGTCTGCTGACTATTTCTGTACTACTTCATGAGATATGAGCCACAAGGATACCAGGGAAGGGGTTGCAGGAGCCCACACATAGTCCCACCCAGCAAATGGTACAAACAGATAACTCACAGAAATAACGACCAGGGAAAGGCTGGGGAAAGGGCAGGGGCAGAGTAACACCCAGCAGGGAAACCTTTCCCGCTGACAAATGGTACAAGCAGATAACTCACAGAAATAACGACCAGGGAAAAGCTGGGGAAGGGGCAGGGACAGATAAACAGTCTGCAAGGCAGGATATTTGCTTGCTTAAGCTTGATAGGGCACATATTGCGTTAATCATAAGATTTTGGTAATTTTCCACGGAGAAGTCACCAAATAAGGACATAGGGTGAAGAAGACGCAGCTGAGGAAGACTCCGCAGCCTTTATCACCAACTACCAGGAGACAGAAGGATGACCCCCTAGCAACAACCAGCGCAGGCGCAGAGAACTCCGAGATGACATGGACTCCTGAAGGATAGAGAGGATAAAAGGACTGAATCAGAAACTAGTTGGGGCGGCAGTAGGTGGAGCGGAGACTCCCCTGTCGCCCAGCGCTGAGCCTTTGCTTACGTAGTATAACTGCTTCAATAATTAATAAATTCTTTGATTGGAAATTACTCGTTTTGAGTCAATTTTATAACAAGGAGGACACAAGCACAACCAGCTGAGAAGGTGGCACTCTGAAAACAGACCAGAACTGACTGAAAAGGAATATGAGAGAAAGAAATAATTTTGCCCCTTTTATTTCCTATCAAAATACAATTTTTTCCCCTTCTCACAAACCTTTTGCCGTTGTCATTCAGCAGGGCTGTCAGAAAGTCCTTAATTCTGGGTGGATGTTCCAGACTGCAGCCACAGGCAAACAGGGAATGGGGATTTTCCTGCTCCTGGGGAGTGACATCCTCAGCTGAGGAAAGGAGGAGACACCAGAAGAAAATGGCAGCCGGGCTTCATCCTCCCACAGGAAAGAGAGGGGGGAAATCTCTCATCCTGTCTGCAGCTGCTCCCACAGGGATGTGAGGGCTGATCCCAGAGCCCCAAGGGTCACAGTCAGCGCTGCCCTCAGGGAATGCTCACCTGGTATTGAGGGGCAGCGTGGGAGCACCTGGATCTTGGGGCACCCAGCTGCCCCCCATGTTTGGAGGTGCCTGGGGAGGGCTGGGACAATGCCAGGGACATCCTGCAGTGACATCCCCCCTGTCCTGCTCTGGGTGAGCTCAGTCCCAAACCTGACCCTGATCCTGGTCTCAATCTCACTCCATGTTCAGACACACTCACAGTTCTGTATTAAATCACATCCTAGTCCCAGACTCATCTAGCCCCAGACCCAATCTCAACCCCAGCCCTAAAGCCAATCCCATGTCTAGCCTTAACCCCAATCCCAGCTCTAATCCAAATCTCAGCCCCAACTCCAAGCCCAGCCCCAATTCCAGCCCCTTCCTAAATCCTCAGCCCCAAACCAAATCCCAGGCTCAGCCCTTCTGGGGCTTTGGGGGTGTCTCTGTCCCTGTGCCCCCGATGATGTTTGGGTGGGGTCCCAGCAGGGCTGAGAGGGACAGAGACCCCCCCGGCCTCCCCAGGGGTGAGAAGGTGGCAGAGCCCCCCCAGCCCCGAGCAGCCTCAGCGGTGAGAGGGACACAGAGCCCCTGGTGCCCAGCCCTGCACAGGCATTGCCTGAGGCCAGAGGGATGGAGACCCCCCGAGCATCCCCCAGGGCCAGGGGACAGAGAGCCCCGAGCATCCCCTGGGCTGAGAGGGACAGAGACTGCCCCGAGCACCCCCTGGCACAGGGGAGAGAGGGAGGGAGACCCCCCAGGCATTCCCTGGGTGAGAATGATGGAGACCCCTGGGGAATGGCCTGGGGTGACAGGGACAGGGACACCCCTGGGGAATGGCCTGAGGTGACAGGGACAGGGACACCCCTGGGGAATGGCCTGGGGTGACAGGGACAGGGACACCCCTGGGGAATGGCCTGGGGTGACAGGGACAGGGACACTCCTGGGGAATGGCCTGGGGTGACAGGGACAGGGACACCCCTGGGGAATGGCCTGGGGTGACAGGGACAGGGACAACCCCCCCAGCCCCTCCCAAGCATTCCCAGGGCATGAGGTACAGAGACCCCTCGAGCATCCACTGAGCACTGTGTTATAAATGAGAAGCTTGACTAGCCCAATATTCAAGCAACAATCAATTTATTAATTAATATGGAAAAGCATGAGCAATACAGCATTGGGTACCGTGGGGGAGGTTTTCCCTCCAACTGCACACCCATAGTTGAGGCTTACGGGTATTTATAGGGGTACTCATCAGCTTTCTCAGCAGTTTCTATTCCCAATTTTTACCTCACAATTCTATACACTATTGTGATTTAGTCTTTCTCAGGATGTTTCCCAGAAAGGAGTATCCCCAGATGGTGGTGGTTCGGTTTCTGAAAGAAGGAAGAAGTCTCCCACATGGTGGGGTCCGGCTCTGCAGATGTGGGTCCACATTTTAATTGCAAGGACTATAAATCTCATCTAATTCCATGAGCCCCTGCAATGTCAAAATGGACCTTTGGATCCATGGGGGCCCACAGTGTCACAATGGGCTCTTTTGGTTCCACAGCTTCCCTATGGCCCCTCGGTTCCATGTGTCCTGCACTGTTCCATGAATCCTTAGTTCCATGGGGTCTGTAGGGTCACAATGGTCTCCTTGGTTTCATGGTGCCACAGCTGCCATAATTTCCATGGTATCACAACTGCCCTTGGATCCCAAGAGGCCCCATCGTGTGACAATGGCCCCTTGCTTCCATGACGCCCTGCAGTGTCACAATGGTGCCCATGATTCCATCAGGCCCTGCAGTGTCACCATGGACAGTTGGTTCAATGACACTCCACAATGTCACCACGGCCCCTTGGTTCCACAGAGCCCCACTGTGTCACTGTGGTCCCTTTGGTTCCAGGGCTCAGAAGTGCCAGAATGACCCTTTGGTTCCATCAGGCCTTGAAGGTTCAAAATGGTCTCCATGGTTTCATGAGTACCCTGTGTGTCACAAGAGACTCTTGGGTCCCTGAAGTTCTTCAGTGTCACAATGGGCCCTTGGTTCCATGAGGTTTGGTAGAGTCCCAATTGACTCCTTGGTTCCATGAAGCCCTGCTGTGTCACAATGCCCATGGTTCCATGAGTTTCCATGGTGTCACCACGGTCTCCTTGGATCCCCAGTATCACCATGGTCTCCTTGGTACCATCCAGGCCTTGTAACAAGAGGTACTGAGCCATTTTGTGCCTTAGATGAAAGGCTGCAGAACTCATGGTTGTCAGGCTGTGTCACTGATAAGAAACAAAAACCACCTGAATCTGAACGCAAAATATCATCTCAAGTATCTTCAGTCCCAGCCTCGACAGAGGTAGAAAATACAAACAGAGATTCCACAGTAAATCAAAAATAGGGACCATATTTTCAATGCAGGCAAAATGCATTCAAGTGCATTCCAATGCACTCGATATGATGGGGAGGTGATGATCCCCTATTCCAAGAGTGAACTTAAGAAGGGCTGACTATTGAAGGAACCACAGAGAAGCACAATATAAGAAAAGCAGGTGGCATAGGTAATTCTGGGATAGGCAGACCAGAAAGCAAGAGCAGATGAGCCAGTGTAGTCGCCACCAAGGAGATCACATTCACATGCTGTGGGCAGCAACCCCATCAGGCCATGTCACCATCCCCTGGCACAAGGGGGGTCACGATAGTTCATTTTACTGATCTCAGAGTGCAAAGACACACAGCAGGGGACCTTCAGTATTAACCAAAACAAATGCACCTTTTATTGAGTGCCCACAGCAGATGCAACACAAGGATTAGAAAGCAGATAAAGGATAGAGAGACAGAGAAAAGGGGGGGGGGGAATAGCTGCCAACAGAGAGATGAAATCCTCGTGGTCCGGCCAATAGATCTGTCTTGTCACATCGGGGAGAGTCTCAAAGTCTTTGGTTAACTCAGGGCTCTTTTATAATCTACCGTCGGGAGGGGAGCAGGACGGCACATGGAGGGAACAGTGGAGAATAAACCCATTGAGAACAAGTATCACTGAGGAGGTTGTGACAGCACAGAGCTGGCTGTGATGTCATAGAGTAAGGTATGAGGTCATAGAGAACATTCTGCCATCATAGAGTGTGTATCTGGGGCATCAGTGAGTGGGTTGTGACATCACTGGGTGACTGAGTAACATCATAGAGCTGGCTGTGACATCACAGTACAGACTGTTAAATCATAGGGTGACTTTGTGACATCACAGACACTTCTGTGACATCACAGAGCAGCTGTATCACATTACAGGGTGGCATCTCATAGTTGGCTGTGTGACATCACAGGGGTGTGTGACATCCCCGGGGCTGTGTGAGGTCACTGGGGAGGTCACTCTGCCCTGGCCCCCCTCACAGTTCCCCCCAGAGCAGTCCAACCCTGTTCGTGCACAGCGGGGTCCCCTGTCCCCCCGGGTCCCCCCGCCCCCGGCGCCGCAGCCTCCCCCAGAGGATGTTCCACGAGATCGACCCCAGAGCCTGACACGGGGACGGGGGGCCGGGGCCCTGGGGGTGGCACAGGGGGACAGGGACACCCCGGCAGCGTCCCCGTGTCCCCCAGGGCCAGAGCCTGGGCCAGGGCTCCTTCACCCTGGTACCAACGAGGCCTTGAGAGCGCTGAAAAAATCCCCAGCAAGGCAGCAGCAAAAACCAGATTTAATATTAAGGGACAGCAGCACAAAGTTCCTTGGCAGGAGTCACTCTGCTCCTGACTGGACACTTCAGGCACACCAAGGAAACAAAGCAACAACAAAACCAATCAAAATCCAGGCAATCAAACCAGAAATGAACAGAGAACTGTCCCTGTGCGTTTGTGTGACACAAGGACAGTGAGGGCAAGGATAAAAGGAATATGGCCCAAAAGCTTACCAGAGCTCAAACTTAACTGGACTTAACTTCCACCTTAACTGATACCTTAAATGTCACAATTAACCAAAACCAGAGGCTAACAGTATTTAACCTAATTATAACCTATGACTTTTCAATTTAACAGAGGATTAGCATTTAACAGAATTTAAATCAGCTTATAACTTATATTAAACATAACAACTTAGCAAAAGAGCAACTCTTACCAGCATTTAACATCACTTAGACCTTGTAATTTAACCTTACCTACAGGTTTGTCTGATTTAGCTATCCAAGGCTCTCAAACCCCTCAGAGAGCAGCATTTCTGCCACATTTCCCCAGCACAGGCACTCCTGTGTGCACACAGACACAAAGAGTCAGTGCAAGGCACCTGGGAAAAATTCCCCTCAGGGCAGGAAATGCTCCCTGTGGATCCTTTGGCATCTCCCCAGCGGGTGAAGGGCTGAGCCTGGAGGAGTGGGGGGATCGGCCCAGGCTCCATCGTTTTTGGGGATCCCCGAGTGCAGCAAACGGGAGAGTTCCCAGCTGGGAGAGGCCCCACTCAGAGGGAGTCGCTGGCCCAGGAGAGCTCCAAGGGCTCCTTTTGGAGCGCTGTTTGCAGGGCCCCAAGAGAGGGGCTTCAGTCCCAGCAATGGTTCATCCTGGCCGCACTGGGCACCAACAGCTTTCTTTGGCAGTGTGAGAACAGGGATGTTGTGCCACTGAGGGAACAAAAGCAGTTCCCAGGGCTGCTCCTCCAGAAAGCAGGAGCTGGTTGGGCAGCAGCAGTGCCTGGGGCAGACAGTGTTTGTGATGAGCTGCAGAGGAGCTGAGCCCAGGGGCTGTTGGCCAAGGCGGAGCCCCAAGGAGCATTTCTCAGCTGGCAGGGCGGCCTGAGAAGGGGAGGGGGGAATGCAGCAGCACAGGGCCCATGGAACCAAGGGAGCATGGTGACACTGTGGGGCCCTGTGAGACCAAGGGACCATTGTGACACTGTGGGGACTCATGGAATCATGGAGAGCACTGTGACATTGCTGGGCCTCATGGAACCATGGGGACCATACTGACGCTGTGTGGCTCCATGGAATGTAGGGATCATTGTGACACTGAGAGGCCCCATCAAACCAAGGGTCCATTGTGACACCACAGGGCCTCATGGAACTGTGGAGACCATTATGAGACTTTGGGGTGTCATGGAACCAAGGGGCTGTTGTGAAACTGCGAGACCCCATGGAGCCAAAAGTTCATGGTGACATTGCAAGGCCTCATGGAATAATGGAGACACCATTTAGACACTTGACAGCCTCATGGAACCAAGGGGCCATTGTGACACTGGAGGGCAGCATGGAACCGAAGGCCAGGGTTATATTGCGGGGCCTTGTGTCATCAGTGGTCCATTGTGACACTGTGGAGCCAAAGGAGACCATTGTGACACTGCAGAGCTGCATAGACCCAAGGGGCCATGGTGACACAGGAGAACCCCATAGAACCAAGGGTTCATTGTGGCACTGCAGGGCTGCATGGAACCAAAGGTCCAGGGTGACACAGAGGGGCCTCCTGTCATCAATGGTCCATTGTGACACTGTGGAGCCAAAGGACACCATTGTGACACTGCAAACGCCCAGGGTCCAAAGGTCCATTGTGACATTGCAGGGCTCATGGAACAGTGGAGTCCCATGACACTGTGGGGCCTGGGGAACCATGGAGACCATTGTGACACTGCAAGGCCTCATTAAACCAAGGTGTCATTGTGACACTATAGGCCACCATAAAATTAAGGGAATATGGAAGAGGTCGGGCTACTTTGGCCTCCTGGGCTCCCTTACGGATCCACCTATCCATTGCATAATGAGGGTGTCTTCTCATCTGCTGCTGAAACACTGGGGCTCCATGCTTTCCTTCCTATGGAAAAGAAATGTCCTTTTTGGCCAGATGCCCATGGCCAAATTTGGGTTCCACCTCCAACATTCCCTGTTGTGACAGACTGGAGAAGATTGTTGGCTCAAAACATTTCATGTATGGGGTATGAAAGGGCAGGTCCAGCCTTGCCCTGCCCTGGAACCCCAATCCCCCCAGAGCCTCTATCCCAGCCCAGCAGTGGCTGCCAGTCCCTGGCACAGCACAGGCAATGCTCCACAGCCACCTCTGCAGCCCCAGCCCAGCTCCTGAGGGACCAAATGAGCCCAAGCCCCAGCTGGGGGAAGGGCCCAGGGAGACCAAGGGGTATTGAAGGCTGACCACAAGGCAAGCACACATCTTGACCCTGCATCCTCTTGGAATTTCCATCTGAAATGTCCTGGAATCCAGGAGTTGGAAGCTCTGTGTGTGCTTCTCTAAATCTTATTTGTCTTTTTCTTATTCCCTCTTCTTGCAAAATTTGAGTAACTTAAAATGGACGAGGCTTAGAGTTTGTGAAGTTGAATGAGCAAAGTTAATGTTACCAGAAGTGTTTCTTGTTGATTAAATGTTGTAATAAACCTTTTGCCAAAGTTTCTCTGATTTTCTAAAGTTGCCAGTAAAGTTCCTTTTTTGTTGCTTTGAGCTCCTGACAATCCCTTGTTCTTATTTCTCCAGCACATCCAACTCAGAGGACACAAACAATTATAATTCCTTTTAAATGTCTCCTTGAGAGAGTTGTTTGGGGGATGGGGGTCAGGGCTTGTGTGTCCTGCTTGGCCCAGCCCAGGCAGGGCTTTCCCAGCCACATTCCACACTCCATTGCCCAGCTGGAGCCCCTGGTGCCTCTGAGTTGTGCTGCCCCAGCCCCAGGGACGCTCTCCTTGTCTGCCCATTCCCCCACGGTCTCTGGGCAGGGATGGCCTCAGTGGGGGCTGCTGACATCCTCAGCAACTTGGAGGCTGCTGCTGAATTTCACTGCTCCAGAGGCTTGTTCAGCCTTCAGCTCTTCAGTGCAGGAATTCAGTGTCCCAGGGCTCATGAACATTCAGAACACCTTAACAAGTCAAGCCTCTGGGAATAATTTGATTTTAATTTTCAAATCATTTGTGGTTAATTAGGCAGATTTCAATAGTATATCCAAAGTGAATATGTTTCTTTTAAAAAGACAGTAAGCAAGGTTTTTTAGGTCCTGTTTAGGGTTTTTTTCCTGATCATAAATTGATATAAGTAGTCTCCAATTGACACTGAATCCAAGTACCTCCTCATGTAGTTTGAATGGATATGAAAATCAAGACCCTTCCTGGCTGACAATCAATCAGACTCTGTCCCTACCCCCACCCCACCATTTCCCCCATCCAAGCCCTGGCACTCAGAGCAGCCTTGTGCAAATCTGAGCTCCCTCCAGCCCAGGCTGCCCCTGCAGCTTTCAGCTCCTTGGCTCCAACTCCCACCTGCTTTCCTTGCAGAAGGAGCTGCCCGAGACACAGAGGGATGTTCATTTCTTGTCAGCCAACAAAGCCAAGGGAAGGCACAGCTCCATCAAATGCAAAAGTCCTTCCTCTGCTGGATATTAAATCCACTTTGCACAGCAGACAGTCTCAGAGCAATGGAAAACACCTTCTGTGCCCAGCACAGATCCCAAGGTCCCCCCAAACCCTCCCTGCCCCAATTCTGCCCAGGTTTGCTCTTTGCACACATGAGTCACAGGCTGAAGTCAGGAGCTGCCTCCATGCGCAGAGGGAGGAAAAGAGAGAAAGGGGAGGAAGAGCTCTCCTGTGCAGAGCCAAGGTCCATGTGCAGCCCCTGCAGTGGGAGCCACAACTCATCAGGTTTGTGTCCTTTGGGCTCAGGGCCTGGTGACACTCAGAGGCACAGAATGGTTTCTTGCCAACAAACACAAGTTGAACATTTGAACAGTTTAATAACCATCACAGCTCTTCCCTCAGCTCTCTGATATGTCCCAGCGGCATCTGACATATCCCCCATCCCCCAGAGATTTCTGTACAGGAAGAGTTTTAGACAAAGACATAAGAAAAGGTAATTCCGTGATAGATAGAAAC
The DNA here is from genome assembly GCF_051311805.1 of Agelaius phoeniceus. Taxonomy (NCBI): domain Eukaryota; kingdom Metazoa; phylum Chordata; class Aves; order Passeriformes; family Icteridae; genus Agelaius; species Agelaius phoeniceus. The sequence continues at coordinate 5,765,578 of NW_027509867.1, read as the reverse complement.
ACAATTAAGATGTTGACTAGTGTGGTATTTATTTGAACTTCAGAAAGACTGGGCAACTCGCTGAAGCTCAAAGCATGAAACCAGTCAGTTGATAGGCACTTGAATGACCAGAGAGCATCTGGAGGAGAAAATCTGGAAGGAATGGGAAGAATAAAGTTCCAGAGAGCCTAGTGAAGAGATGCCCTTACACATGGCCATTTAAACAAGAGAGCAGCAAAGACATGAAGGAAGAGCAACAGGAAATATTAGGCTGAATATTGGTGACACAAGTAGAGGGGGAAGGTCAGTATTTCTTCTCCTGCCATTATTAGAAGAATCCGGTAGATCCAGGAAATTCCTGTTCCTGATGGGAAAACATTGCCATTTCTTAAAAGGACTCAAATGACCCAGATAATAAAGATTTGCTTGTATCTTATGAAACTAACAGGTATTAACACCTGTGCCCCTTTCCAGGCAGACATCAGCTGTGTGCCCATGAACAGGCAGTGCCACTTGTGCCCTGAGGTGCCCAGCTGGGATTGGATCTCTCCCAGAGCACCTGAGGGAGAGCAGAGCACCTTGCAAGCTGCAGGGCCCTGACAGCCCCACAGGGCTCCTGTGCCATCAACATCTGCTCTGCTCCAGTGTGAAACAGGGCCCAGCATGGTGCTGGGATCATCAGAGAGCTGAGGTGTGTGCTGGAATTCAATGGCCTCCCCATCCCGCAGCAGCCCTGCATTTCCCTGCTGCAGCCTTGGTCTCCAGCCCAGCCATGGAGGCTCTTTGGGCTCTGGAGTGTTGCTGCAGCCCCCAAGGGCAGCTGAGCTCTGCCTTTGGCACAGTCAGGCCTGGCCAGCGCAGGCCATGCTCAGCAATTGCTTGTGTGTGCCTGGCCTTGCTGTCAGCCCCGGCAGCGGCTGCGTGGCCCCTTTGTGGCCCTGTGCTGGCCCAGCCATGGTGGCCCAGCCCCTGTGCAGGCCCAGCCCAGGCCAGGAGCATTGCGGCTGGGAACGGCCCCTGTGCCGTGGTGCCCACAGCAGCCTTGGGGCTCTGTGCCCCATGGCCTCCCTGCTGGGCAGCCTCTGCCAGCTCCTGCAGAGCCCATGGCACCTGTGGGGCTGCACAGACAGCCCTGCCCCGGGCTCTGCCGGCGTCTGGGCCAGCAGAGAGGCAGCCAGGGCTGGCCATGGCCAGGAACAGGCCCTGAGCCCCGCAGGAGGATGGAGCTGGGCCACAGCCAAACTCAGCCCAGGCCAAAGCTGGGCTCAGCAGCCAGGGCTGCCAATGCATGGGCACAGAGGCTGGAGCTGACAAATGTCCTGGGCCCCCTCCCTGCTCTGTCCATGCCACCAAGGGCACAGAGCAGCCTCCTCTCTGGCCACTTGCCTGTTTGCAATGCCTTGCACAGGTGCTGGCCCTGCCCCACAAGGCCTGGCCTGAGTCCTGCCCCTGCATGCTCAGCCAGGCTGAGATGGACACTGATGGTTTCTGGGCCAGGCTCTCTGAGCCCAGCTCAGCTCCCTGCAAGCTCTGCCAGCTGCACGGGAAGGATTTCCAACACATGCTGCGGCTGGATCAGACCTGGAGGTTCGGCGAGGGCCTGGTAAGGACGGCCTGCCAGCCCCAGCCTCGGGCTGCAGAAGCCCCCTGGCTGTGCTGCTCAGTGAGTGCGGCTGGCAGCTGCGCTCCTGCCCAGCGCTGCATCCAGGGCCGCCAGCCTGCGCTCCACATGGCGCTGCCTTCCCTGGGCCACGTGGGCTCTGCTCCAGGCTCCTGTGGCCCCAAGGCCCCAAGGAGCCTGGAACTGCGGGGCGGCACCACAGCTCCCCGGGGCAGCAGCCACCCCGCTGCCCCCGTCTGAGCTAGGCGCCAGTGGCTGCTGGCCACCTGGCAGGGCTCTGCAGGCAGGGGCGGCCAGTGCTGGCCGCACGGAGCGCCCGGCCAAGGGGCTGAGCCTGCACCAAGTGTACCCTCCTGCCGCTCTCTGCAGCTGGCAGGGGACAGGAGCCGAGCGGCCAAGCACAGGAACTCTGCCACACCTGGTGATATCAGGGCTCCCTGGGCCCCAGGGCTCAGAGCAGCATTTGTGCCCTGGCTCACATGCTCCTTGTCTCTGTCACACAGCCGCGCTTAGCGTGGCCACCATGCAGGACGTGTCCCGAGGAGGCCGTGCCAGCTTCTGTGGAAGGCCCCGTGCCCTTCCCGCCACGGCTGGGTCAGCAGCCACGGGGGCTCCTGCTGCCCTGAGCCTGCCGAGCAGGGCAGCCTTTGCTTATGGTTTGAGCCGTTCCTAAAGATCCTGTCGGGCTGTCTGAGACACTTGGGGCAAGGCATTCCTTCCAACCTGGGCCACTTTGGGGGGGCTGGGGGCAGCCCCATGGCAGGTGGCAGGGTGTGCAAGGGCCCTTTGTGACACAGTGCTGCAAAGTCACCGTGCCATGGAATGGGACCTCTGTGACATGCGGTGACATAGGTGTTGGCAGCAACGTGGCCACACCACAGTGCTGGGTGCACGTGACGGGACAGGACAGGACAGAGCACAGTGCCCTTGTTCCTTGCTGACCCGGAGCTTTCCTGAGGCGTTACTCCTGCAGGTGACCTCGTGGCCAGACCACAGGACTTGGTGACCTCTGGCCTTGCCAAGGCTTCTCTTCTGCAGGTGCCCTTGAGGGCAGACCATGGCGTTGGCTGAGCACGGTCCTTGATGAGGAGTCTCCTGTCCTTGTGGCTGCAGCCCTCAAGACCAGAGTGCAAGACTTGCTGTCCTGTAGCCTTGCCAAGACTTGACTCTTGCAGGTGCCTTCAAGGCACAACTGCAGCACTTGCTGACTCCGACCTTTTCCCAGCCATCTTCTCCGACAAGCAGCCATGAATCCAGGCAGTGACGTAGAGCACAGACCTGCGAGCATGCCCCAGCTGGCCTGGGAGAAGGAGGACAAAGAAGGCCCTGGAACTGCTGCAGCACAGCAGCCTGAAGAGCAGTTCCAGCTACTGCAGAAGGGTGAGTGGCAGAGGTGGGCCACAGGGGTGGTGCCTGAAGCCAGCTTGGCCCCATCCCCTCCCATTCCATCCCATCCCATCCCATCCCATCCCATCCTGTCCCATCCCCTGGGGACATGCCCATGGTCAGGACAGAGCAGGGGCCAGGGCAGACACCCCACAGCCGTGCAGCCCCAATGCCCTGGGGCGTGGCAGGGCTGTCCCTGCCTGGGGAGCACAGGGCTGGCCTTGTGTTCTCCGGCCTCTCCCGCAGCCCCTCAGCTCTGGCAGCGCGCACAAGGGCAGGAACGCACCCGTGGCCTCTTCTGCGCGACAGCGCAGGTACCTGCAGCCATCCCCAGCTGCGCTGGGCCTGCTGTCCCTGCTCAGCCCAGCACGGTGTGTGCAGCACTCCATGCAACATCCCTGGTATCTTGCCCTTCTGCTACAGATGGTTGGCAAATTCATGAAGAGGATGTGGGAGGAAGAGAGCAGTGTCACGGGCACTGTGCTCAGAGTGTACCCTCCCATCTTCGAAACCAAGACCAGCGCTGCCCTGCTGGATAAACTGCCCTGAGCTCTGGGCAGCACACAGGGCCTCTCTGAGCCCAGCCCAGCCCAGTCAGCTCTGGCCCCACAGCTCTGCTCAGCCCAGGCTGCTCTGGCCACTGCCCCACGGCCTCAGCCCCTGCCAAGGCCACAGCAGCAGCTGCCGCTGCCACAGGACTCAGCCCCAGCCATGGGGGAAGGTGCTTGGCCAAGGCCAAAGGAGGCTCCCTGGCTGCCCTGCTGCCCTCGGCCTGAGGTGCTGAGAGCTCTGCAGCCCCTGCTGCCATCCCATCTGCCCAGGGCAGCACCAGAGCCCCGGCCTTGGGGCCCTCAAGAGCTGCTCCTGCTCCAGGCCCAGGGCCCATGCCAAAGCTGGGACAGCAGCCACAAAGCTGTGCCCATTTCTGTTCATTGCTGCTCTCATGGGCATGGATCCTCAGCCACTTGGAGTTTGCTGATGGGTTTTACTACTCCAGAGGCCTCTTCTTTCTTGAGCTCTTCAATTCAGGAATTCAGTGAGGAAAGCTCATAAACATTTATGCAAAAACTCCAGAACAACAAAAGCCACAGGGAATATTCTATGCTTTTATTTATTCTGTGAATAATTAGACAGATTTCAGACATGTATTCTAAGTGAATACACTGCCTTGAAAACAATGCAGAGAGAAGTGTTTTGTCATGTTAAGTTTTCTTTTCCTATTGGTACATTGGTATGAGCAATGTCCAATTGATATTGACCTCTAGCACCTCATAATCCATTCTGAACAGATATAAAAAAAAATCAAAACCCTTCATGGCTGACAATCAATAACACTTTGTCCCCACTCCCTCCGCACAATTTCCCTCATCCAACCCCTGGAATTCCAATGGAACAGGAATGGTGTGGCCAGCAGGGGCAGGGCAGGGATTCTTCCCCTGTGCTTGGCATTGGTTCTACAGCACCTCAAGTGCTGTGTCAAATTCTGGGCCCCCCAATTTAGGAAGGACATGGAGGGGCTGGAGGGTGTCCAGAGAAGGGCAACAAGGCTGGGGAGGGGTCTGGAGCACAAGTCCTGTGAGTAGCAGCTGAGGGAGCTGGGGTTGTTTATCCTGGAGAAGAAGAGGCTCAGGGGAGACCTCATCATTCTCTACAACTCCCTGACAGGAGGGGGCAGCCAGGTGGGGTTTGGACTCTTTTCCCAGGGAACAGTGACAGGACAAGAGGACACAGCCTTCAGCTGCACCAGGGGACATTTAGGTTGGACATTGGAAATATTCTTCAAACAGAGGGTGATCGGGCAACGGCATGGGCTGTCCAGGGAGGTGGGTGTGTCGCCGTCCCTGGAAGTGTTTAAAGAAAGACTGGATGTGGCACTGAGTGCCATGGTCTGGGTGACAAGGTGGTGTTGGGTCCCAGGCTGGACTTGATGCTCTCCAAGGTCTTTTCCAGCCTGGCTGATTCTCTGATGATTGTGACACTGCAGGGCCCTGGGGAAGCAAGGGGCCATTGTGAAACTGCAGGGCCTGGTGGCACCAAGAGGACCATGGTGACACTGTGTACGACATGGCAGCACAGAGCCAAGGGGCCATTGTGACACTGTGGGGCTGGATGGAAGCAAGGAGTCCATGGTGACAGTCTGGGTCCTGGTGGCACCACAGAGGCCACTGTGACACTGCAGGGCCTTGTGGAACCATGCAGAGCATTGTGACAGAGCAGGACCTGGTGTCACGATGGGGCCATTGTGACATTGCAGGGCCCCATGGAACCAAGGGGCCAGGGCTGCTCCTCAGGGACTCCTGGAATGAAGGAAACATGTTTGACACCGTGGTGGCCCTTGGGACCAAGAGGCCATTGTGACATTGTGGAACCAAGGAGAGCATTGCTGCACTGCCAGACCTCATGGAACCAAGGATCCATTGTGACACAGCAGGGCCTTGGGAGACCAAGGATCCATTGTGACACTGCAGGGCACAAGGATCCAAGGGACTTTCTGACACCAAGGTTTCCCATGGAACCAAAGGGACATTGTGACACTGGGAGGTCTCATGGAGTCATGGAGACCATTGGGACACTCTGGGGCCTCATGGAACCATGGTGACACTAAGTTGGCTGGGAGTGTGGATCTGCTGGAGGGTAGGAGGGCTCTGCACAGGGCCCTGGACAGGCTGGATCCAGGGCCCAAATCCAACAAGGTGAGGTTTAACAAGTCCAAGTGCCGGGTCCTGCACTTTGGCCACAACAACCCCTGCAGCACTACAGGCTGGGGACAGAGTGGCTGGAGAGCAGCCAGGCAGAAAGGGACCTGCAGGGACTGATGGACAGCAGGCTGGACATGAGGCAGCAGTGTGCCCAGGTGGCCAAGAAGGCCAATGGCTCCTGGCCTGGATCAGGAATGGTGTGGCCAGGAGGAGCAGGGCAGGGATTCTTCCCCTGTGCTCGGCACTGGTTGGGCAGCACCTCAAATGCTGTGTCCAGTTCTAAACCCTTTGGGGTGGGCATTCGGGAGAAATTTGTAGCAGGAAGAGTAAAGAAAGCAAAGGAGAAGCCAAGGAAATGCTCAGGGCAGTTTGGGGGTGGCTGCCAGGCAGCCCTGGCTCTGAGCAACACCGTCTGCAGTGGCACAGGAAACTCCCAGCTGATGGGAACAAACTTTCTGGCTGAGTGCAGAGGCCAGGACAAAGCTGAGTGATTTCCCTGGTGTCCCGCAGGCCTTGCTGGCCCCAGGGGCTGATTGCATTTGTGCTCCCTCAGGTTCATGTCCCCACAGCAACAGCATGGGGGTGCTGGCCCTGCTGTGTGCAATGCAAACAGGGGCTGCTGAGGCAGTGCTGCCGTGTCTGTGCCTGCAAGGATGGGGCACCTGTGTGAGCTGGGGGAGAGGCCAGGGCTGCAGAGGGGGGATGTTGTTGGCAGCTGCATGAGGACGCTCTGGGACGCTGCCCTGGGCTGTGCAGCGCCCTGGGCATGGATCAGCCCCTGCTCTGCTGCTCCTTCCCGTCTGCCCCAGGGCCCTTGCAGAGCCCCAGCCATGCTGTTTGCCCCCAGCCTGCCCACGGCCAGCCTGGGGCTGCTCACGGGGGTTTCTGTGCTGAGCATTGGCCTGGCCGTGTTCTTGAGAGAGCCTGGGCAAGGAGCCTGGAGCCCCCAGGGCCTGGCCTGAGGCGTCAGCGCTGCCCCAGCAGTGCCCATGGCCTGTCCCTGCTGCAGCCCCGGCACTGCCACCCCCAGGGCTGTGCCCGGCCCCGAGAGCACTCAGGCCCTGCAGCAACACCAGGGCCACCAGGGCAGTGGGGCAGGGCCACGGCAGCAGCACTGGCAACACCAAGTGCTGCTGCTGCTGCTGCTGGGCACAGCTGCTGGGCCAGCACTGATCTGCCCCAGCTCTGCACACTGACATTGCTGCTGCAGCTCCAGAGAAGGCAACACAAGGGCATCTCTGCAGAAAACTCTGCTGGGAGAGATCCTTTAGTTCATTTAAAGCCACCAAGAGCATAACCCCTCATTGACACAGTCTGTGGCCACAGGGAAGGTGGAGAGAAACAAAATGAGAAATGGAACAAACAATTACATTTATTTGTAGATAATATGAAAAAACTAAAAAAAAAGAAAAAGAACTTCCAAAATGAAACCAACAAGAAGTATGAAAGATTAATTTTATTACAAGTGATATGCAGAAATTGGCCAGCAGTTTAATGTTTCCGAAACCATTCAGAGATCGTTCTCCACACTGCAGCTTTGAGCTCCTGGTTCCTCAGGCTGTAGATGAGGGGGTTCAGGGCTGGAGGCACCACTGAGTACAGAACTGACAGGGCCAGATCCAGGGATGGAGAGGAGATAGAGGGGGGCTTTAGGTGAGCAAAGATAATAGTGCTGAGGAACAGGGAGACCACAGCCAGGTGAGGGAGGCAGGTGGAAAAGGCTTTGTGCCGTCCCTGCTCAGAGGGGATCCTCAGCACAGCCCTGAAGATCTGCACATAGGAGAAAACAATGAACATGAAACAACCAAGTGCAAAAAAGGCACTTACAGCAAGAAGCCCAAATTCCCTGAGGTAGGATTTTGAACAGGAAAGCTTGAGGATCTGTGGGATTTCACAGAAGAACTGGACCAGGACATTGCCATGGCACAGGGGCAGGGAAAATGTATTGGCCGTGTGCACGAGAGCAGTGAGAAAGGCACTGGCCCAGGCAGCTGCTGCCATGTGGGCACAAGCTCTGCTGCCCAGGAGGGTCCCGTAGTGCAGGGGTTTGCAGATGGACACGTAGCGGTCGTAGCACATCACGGTCAGGAGGAAATACTCTGCTGAGAGGAAGACCAGAAAGAAAAAGAGCTGAGCAGCACATCCAGTGTAGGAGATGTTGCTGGTGTCCCAGAGGGAATTGTGCATGGCTTTGGGGACAGTGGTGCAGATGGAGCCCAGGTCAGCGAGGGCCAGGTTGAGCAGGAAGAAGAACATGGGCGTGTGCAGGTGGTGGCCGCAGGCTACGGTGCTGATGATGAGGCCGTTGCCCAGGAGGGCAGCCAGGGAGATGCCCAGCAAGAGGCAGAAGTGCAGGAGCTGCAGCTGCCGTGTGTCTGCCAATGCCAGCAGGAGGAAGTGCCTGATGGAGCTGCTGTTCGACATTTGCTGTGCCTTGGCATGGGGACCTGTTCATTGAGAAAGGACAGTGAAGAGTTAGGGGAGATACCTGTAACCAAAATCAAAGCCATTTCCCATACAGCCTCTTCTGTAACTCACATGGACATGGTTCTTTGTTTTAGAGTTCTAGAGTTTTCTTTTTAAGCTGCCCCCATGTCTCTCCTGGTATTCTAGGATATCAGAAACCCTCAGCATTTCTGCTGCCCTCTGGTAGAACAGAGTGAGTTCACTGAGGAAAGATGGTATGTGAAGACTGTTGGGAGATGGTCTCTCACTTGAGTCTCTCTGGAGTTTTTCTGGGCTTTCACTTTTCACAAATGGAGGATGTTCACACTCCCAAGTTTTCTGTAAAGATCAACAGGTACTGCTTAGAGCAGATGGATCCAGCTCAGCCCAGCTCCACTTTTGTTGCCAAGGACTCACGTTGCTCATTTCACCAACCCAGCAACATTTTCAGTGTCACAACACCTCTGCCTTTCCCCATCAATCTTATAACTCAGAGATGCTCTAGGACAGGTTTGCACCCTGGATTGGAGCTCCCAGCTCGGACTGAAATTTCAGGGAGACTCCCAAGTGTCCTTCTGATGGCATTGGATTGAGGGAGATGCAGCTCCTTCCCTGGCTGCACTGACAGCATTGCCCAGAGCTGGGCACTGGGGACAGCGTCACCCTGAGCCAGCTGTGCCCCTGCCAGAGCCCCCAGGGCCAGGCAGCTGCTCCCAGCCCTGTGCTCTGCAGAGGGAACTGGGCCCGGGGCTGCAGAGCTGCCCCACGGCTCTGCTGCAGCTCTGCCTGCACAGGAGGGGCTGCACGCCTTGGAGCCCCGGCCCTGAGGGCAGAGGCTTGGCTGGGGCACAGGAGGGAGGGGGCTTCTTCAGAGGGAGGGGCTGCACTGCAGGGGCTCCTGTGGGCATCTCTAAACTCTCCCTGCCACAGCATTGCTGGGCTTTGTTTTCTCTCATTGCCTCATCTTCTCTCTGCTTCTTGCAGATTTTCCTCCTGCAGGTGTTTCCCTGTGCCTGATCTCTCCCTGCCAGCACTCACAGCCCCCAAATCTCTGTGCACTCTCCTTGGCCTGACAGAACCCTGCCTGTTTGCAGGGCACTGGCTGGGGGCAGGTTCTGTTTGCAGCTTGGAGAAAGGACAGCTCAGACTGAGCCTGATGGCTCCAGCAAAGGTGATGCTGCTGCTGTCCATGGGCAGAGTGGCTGAAAGCACATTAGGGATCTCCTACTGATCACTAAAAGAAACAGTTTGGATGTCTCAGGCACGTGTCAAAATTAATAATTATAATTCATAATCAACCTTTATACTTATCCCCCCCTCTCTGCCATTGTCCAATAGTAGGAAACTGAATACAAAGTCTTTAAAGGTTTCCTCATTTTTTACAAAGTCCTTGTCTTGGAAATATTCTGTGACTGATCAGAACCCCTCAGCATGTCAGAGTTTCATGAGCATTTCACCTCCCTTGCACCAGAAATACTCAGAGTTGTACTCACAGGCTCTGCAGGCATTGGGATGTTCCAGCTTGAGGAGATGGCTCCAGGAGCTGCAGCTGCATTGTCCTGCAGCCAGAGGTTCCTGTGCCAAGGGCTGGCAGTGATTGTGCCCCAGGCACTTCTCAGCCCCTTCCCAGCCCTGACTGATTGAAGCTCTCTGTGCCTCTGTGCTGTGCCCGGGCTGGCTGCAGGCAGTGCCCCAGCCCTGCTGGGCTGGCACAAGAGCTGCTCATCCAGAGAAATGTGCTTTTGAAGCTCTTCTTGGTGACCAGGAGCTGCCTCTGTGCCAGGAGCCCAGCCCAGCTCAGCAGCACAGACACAGCACAAGGACTTTAATCAGCCTCTGGGGCTTTGTACTCAGGCCCTGAACATCAGTCCCTGAAAGGGAGATGAAGAAACCTCCGCAGAACTCCAAGGCAGAATCCAACTCCAAAGTTTCTTGGACTTTTAATGGGTCCCAGAGAGGGACAGGACTGAGCAAGTGTCCCCAGGCCCCAGGCAGAGCAGAGAACTGCAGGCAGTGATGACAGGTGGGGACAAAGAGAAGCCAAGTCTTGGTGCCCTGGGGCACAGCAGGGTCTGTGCCAGCAAGGGCTGGGAGGAGACACCTTGTGCTGAGGCCCTGGGGCCTCCTGGCACAGCCCCAGCCAGGCTGGGCACTGTCAGCCCCTTGTGCTGCCCTCAGCATCCCCCCCTAGCCCACATCCCAGTGGCCTCAAGGATCTGCTGCAAGGAGTCCCTGGGGAGCCTTGCTCAGCAATGGCCCTGGGGGCTCCTTCATGCTCCCTGCAGGGACTGCAGCTTTTTCAAAGGACTTTGGCTTTGGCTTTTGCCTTGCAGTCTCTGAGAGGTTTGTGCAATCATGGCCTCCAATTATCTGCTTTAATTAGTCCCTTGAGAGCCTTTATCAGTAATGACACTCAGTGGGCTCATTAATGCTTCAAGGTACTTCAGTTATTTTAAGGTATTTGGTGTTGCCCTTTTGATACAGACTCTGTGATAGATTTGTGCAATCATGGTCCCAATTATCTCCTTTAATTAGTCCCTTGAGAGCTTTGTACTTACACTCAGTGGTGCTCACTAATGCTTTAAGATACTCAAGGTTTTTAAGGCACTTTGGATTTTCCTTTCAACTCTGAATCTCTGAGAGGTGTTTTTTCCAATTCTGGCCTCCAATTTTCCCCTCCAAGGAGTCCATGAGGAGCCTGTGTTGGGGATGGACCTCAGAGGGACCCATTCATGCTTTGAGACACTCTGAGTTTTTCCTCTGACTTTGACTCTTGGAAAGGTTTGTGCAATCTCAGGCCCTGAGGTTCCAGGGCTCAGCTCCAAATGCACCACGGGGCTCATTAGGGTCAAGCAAGTCCTGACACACCATGGCTCTGCCTTGATTTCCCTTGGCTCTGGAGCGTTTATTAGGCAGATTTCCTTTTACAGTTGTGAAGAAATATTTCAATGAGCTTCTAAGAGATAAGTAATCCTATTTTAAAGAGTGAATTTTATTACTGTTCTCTTTAGAGAAGAGCTGATTGCAGCTTTCTGTGATTTATATTGATGTAGGGCCACTCCTAAGGAGGTCTCACCAGGTCAGAGAAGTTTTACCTTGAGAGTTGACCCAGTGTGGACAACCTTGCCCCACATTCCCCAACCTCATGTGAAAACCAATTTTCACTTTCAAAAATTTAAAATATCAAGATCTTATCAAAATACAACAGAAGACTCAGTAAAGAAAATAACACAGGGCCGGGAGCAAAGGATTTTTCATGGTGTGCTCATTTACAAAATGGCTGTTCTGTCTTTTATACCTCTGGCCCCTCCCAAAGTCTTGTCAATCGACTCCTTCTTCACTGTCCAGTGGTGGAGATCACTGTCTCACACCTTGATTGGAGGTCAGGTGTCACAGACATCTTTTCATGAAAAATCCTTTCTTTAGGATTTTTCCTCCTGAGAAGCTGAGAGGCTTCAGGAACAAAATGTAAACAATGGTTATCTGCTGCTGTGGAATGCAACAGGTGGATCTGTGATTGGTCTCATAGAGTTGTTTCTAATTAATGGCCAATCACAGTCAGCTGGCTTGGACTCTCTGTAAGAGACAGAAGCTTTTGTTATCATTCCATTCTATTCTTAGCTTAGCTAGCCTTCTGATGAAACCTTTTCTTCTATTCTTTTAGTGTAGTTTTAATGTAATATATATCATAAAATAATAAATAAACCTTCTGAAACATGGAGTCAACATTCTCATCTCTTCCCTCATCCAAGAACCCTTGTGAACATCACCACAGTCAGGTGCTGCCATAGGAACAAGCCAACCCTCCCAAATGCCCCAAATACTGAGGCCATCCTGTGATAGCAATGCAAGGGGGAGGGGAAGGATAATTATACATCTAAAAAACTTCTCCTAACATGTATTTAATATCCAGCCTTTAGTTGTGAGAGTCAACCATAGGATTGCGCATCTATAACAAGCCCCCTTTTTCTTTTTCTGTAAGTCATTTTGCTCAAACAGTTAAGTACAAAGTTTTCTCTCTCTCTTGAATGAGTCATACGAGCATCTGTTGATTTGGGCAAGAACAGTGGGAACGGGAGAAAAAAAAATCTCAGGTTTTCCTTAGACACACTTATTTGGAATGGACAAAAGGGCATCCCAGAGGTCCAGTGTGGCTTTGACTCCCATCTACCGTGCCTGTGTGGCTGCTACCCATAGTTGGTGCATCTTAGGGGTGAGCACAGAGGCCAACTCGGTCCTGCCCTCCAGTCCCTGTTGAATTAAAAGACAACTGAGGAATGACAGAGGTCTGGAATGGCCTTTTGTCCCTACCTGACCATGCCTATGGGGTTGCGACCCACAGCAGGGCTATGGAGCCTTCTTGGTAGCAAACAAAGGGGCCAACCCGGTCTTGCCTTCCTTCCTTTGTCTTATTTTCTTAAAGAAGCTGTCCCATTACCTTTTACAGTCTGTTGTGTACTTCTCCTCAACAGATGCTGGTAATTCTCACCCATGAAAACAGGAAGACAGTTCCCGAGCTGGTTGGTGGAAGCTTGACTCTACTTTTTGGGCGTCTTGGTGTTTTTCTGGTTGTCTCTCAGTCTCTGCTTGAGAGTCAATCTTGTTTCACCCAGCCTGGATGTTACAGTCCACTCTTTGGGTTCTTCTCCTGGGCCTTTGACTCTGTTGCCATGAGTCCATCCCCGCTCTGCAGCTCGCACGGCCGATTCGGTGGTGAGCAGTGCCTGAAAGGGACCTTCCCACTGAGGAGTTAGAGGCTGATCTCTCCATGGCTTAATCATCACCCAATCCCCAGGATTAATATTATGGATTCTGAAATCCAGGGTGGTAGTTTGAGGAATTGCCCCTTTATGTCTTACCCCTTCTAAGGTTTGTGCTATAGACATCACTTATTTCTTGGCATTGGCTTCCCCTTCCTCATAGGTGGCAGCCTTCTGGGGTGAGGTCAGGAAGGGAAACCCAAACATCATTTCATAGGGTGACACCCCCAGATCTGACTGGGGTTGGGTTCTAATTCTTAATAAGGCCAAAAGGAGACATTTTATCCATGACATTCAGGTTTCAATCATTAGCTTAACTAGAGCTCTTTTAAGAGTTTCATTCATCCTCTCTACATGACCAGAACTCTGTTGATGCCATTGGGTGTTTAATTCCTATTTTACTCCCAGGGCCTGAACAACTTTCTGTAATATCTTCAATGTTAAATGAGTTCCCCAGTCTGAATCAATCCTGTTTGCCATCCCATACTGGGGAATAATTGATTCTAGAAGTGTTTTACTCACAACATTGGCATTTACTTTCACAGTGGGTACCACCTCTACCCAATGAGTCACGTGATCTACTATCACTGGCAAAAACTTCCACCATTATACCTGGGGAAGCTCAGTAAAGTCTACTTGGATGTTTTGGAAGGGTCATAAGGCCAGTTCTTGCCCTTCCCTGGGTGTTTTCCTCATGATTTTCTTATTCACTTGTTGACATACCACACACTGTTCAGTTACTTGCTTAGCAATTCTGAAAATTCCTGTGCATCCCCAATTCCTTAGAAATTGATCAGTTAGCGCTTGTGTACCCCAATGTGTTGTTCCATGTATGCATTCTAGCATTTTCCTGGCAAAGGGTTTATTATTATTTCCTTCCATCTGCTCATTTCCCTTTGTTATCTTTCTCGGCTCCTATTTTAAGGAGTTCTTCCTCTTCTGTCCCACTGAATACAGGGACTTTTTGCATTTTTCTCATGGGGGTTAATACTATTATTAGTTTTTCTGTCCCTGATTCAGTTGCATTTTTAGCTTCTAAACTGTCTAAATTGTTCCCTTGGTCCCCTTTTTGATGTCCTTCAACATATACCACCACTACTTCCTCTGGTAATTGTAAGGTTTCTAACTCTTCTTTTTTCATGAATCAGTCCCTTTCCCTTTGAAGTGAATAGTTCCCTCTCCTCCCAATTTTTCCAAAGGTATGCACCACTCCAAAAGCGTATTTTCGGTCTGTATATATTTTTTCCCCTTTTCCACGCTAATATTTCCAGAGCTCGCTTTAGGGCATACAACTCACACCTTGGGCTGACCAGTTGGAAGGTAACTTTCCCTTTTCTATGGCCACCATCCCTTCACGCACTATAGCGTACCCCCTGTGTCCCTTTATTACCCATGAAGATCCATCGATGTTCAGTCATTTTCCACCTTGGAGTGGTTGAGCTGTTAGGTCCTCTCTTACTTTAGTTTGATAGTTTATAACATCTAGGCAATTATGTATTAGTTCCTCATCTGGTTCTCCATACAAAAACTGGGCAGGGTTGAGTTGGTTACTCATGATCAGCTCTAAACCATTATCGATTAAGATGGCTTCATACTTTAGCACTCGGGAATCAGTGAGCCATTTCTCAGTATTTTGGCTCAGGATACTGCTTACTGAGTTTGGGATATATATCTTCAGTTTTCTCCCAAAGGGTAATTTTTTGCTTTCTGCTATGAGTAGGGCAGTCACTGCCACAGCCTGAATGCAGGTTGGCCACCCCCAGCTGACAGGGTCTGGCAGTTTTGATAAACAGGCCACTGGTTTCCTGGATCCTCCCCAGTCCTGGGCTAACACTCCATGTGCTACCCCTCTTTCTATATCCACAAACAGACAGAAGGGTTTGTCTAAGGCAGGAAGATTCTGTGCCAGTGCACTGACTGATTTTTGCTTTAAAGCTTCAAACTTTTGTTCATTGTCTTTTTCCCACCTAATCTCTTCCACTAACTTTTCATACAAGAACTGGATGGACTGCATGTATCCTTCAGTCCATAGCCTACAATATCCCAACAGGCCTAAAAACCTTCTGACTTCCCTCTTAGTTTTTGGCAGTGGGAGTGAGACTATCCCTGTAATTCTCTCAGGGTTCAGCCGCCAGCTCCCTTGACAAATCACATGTCCTTGGTATTTTACTTCCCTCTCTACAAAATCAAGTTTCTCTTTTAATATCCAAAGTCCTTGGTCCCCCAGAAAATTTAACAACACTATGGTGGATTCCCAAACTTCTTTTTCTTCCTGTCCTGAGAGAAGCAAATAATTTACATATTGGATGAGCTTTATCTCAGGTTTGATGGAGAAGAGTTGTAGTACTTCTCCTAGGGCATGACTGAAGAGGTTTGGGGATTCGGAAAACCCTTGGGGTAACCCAGTCCATTGAAGCTGTTGCTTCCTCCCAGAATCGAGGTCTTCTCATTCAAAGGTAAATATATCCCACTTTATCCTGCCAGTGGGCACACCCAAAAAGCATCTTTTAGGTCTATCATGCTAAACCACTGGTGTTCTGGGGGGATATTATTCAGTAGTGTATAGGGATAAGGCACTACTGGGTAAGGATTCACTGTTCTTTTGTTCACTTCTCTCAAATCTTGGACAAGCCTGTAAGTCCCATCTGACTTCTTTACTGGTAATATGGGTGTATTATGGGGGGACATACATGGTTCTAAGGTCCCTTCCTCAAGCAGGTCCTGGATCAGTGGCTGCAGTCCTTGTCTCCCTTCCAGGGAAAGTGGATATTGTTCTACCCAAACTGGATGGTTCTCATTAACTATTTTTATTACTATAGGTTTCATGTTCAATTTATCTTGGTTTTTTGGTTTTGCCCACACCATCTCATGAATTTTCTCCTCATCTTCTTCCCTTAATTGGAGAAGCTTAACTATCACTTACCCTTACTCTAGAAGCACTCCAATGTCAAACTGCACCTGTAAATCCTGTCCTAATAAATTTCACCCTGCATCTGGAACTAATAGAACATCCCTGGTTCCCATTTTCTTTGTTCCCTCAAACTTTATTTGCTTTACAAATGAGGCTTTGAACCCTTTCCCTTTAGCACCTACTACTTGCACAGTATCTTGACTCTTTCTGCACCCCTTTGGGATTCTACAAACACAAGTTCTTTCAGCCCCTGTGCCTACTAAGAATTCAAATTCTTCCTCCTGGGGATCTATTTTTAAAGTTATCAAGGGCTCCTGATGGTATTCTGTCCCCAGGAGGTAGAGCCCCTGACACCCCAAGTCTTCCACTTCTCCTTTTTGCTCAGTCTCATAGACCCTCAGATCCTTTTCCTTCTGGGGGCAATTCTTACTTATATGCCCACTCTCTTTACAGGAAAAGCAAACTGGTCCTGGGTTCCCTTGTTTCCTAAATTCTCCTTTTTGTGTGGAGGCCCAGGGGCCTGCATCCTCCCTCCACCTATCTTCCCGCACTTGGAATCTCCCTCCCTTACCTGAGTTGTTCTTTGCATGCTGGTTTCCTTCCCTAATGGCAGTTACCATTACCTTTGATTTTGCCTTGGCCTTCACTTCATCCCTTTTTACATACACCTTCTGTGCTTCCCTTAAAAGGTCTTCTAACCTCCTTTCTTGCCAACCATCTAACTTTTCTAACTTTCTCTGTATAGCTGGCCAGATGTGAGTGACAAAATTTATCTTTAGTAAGATCTGTCCAGCCACCGTGTCAGGGTAAACCCCTGAATACTGCCTTATATTTTTCCTCAACCTTTCTAAACACTCTGTGGGGGTTTCTTTGCTCTTTTGCTGCTCATTGAAAGCCTCATGGGCATTTTGGTTAAGTGGAGCTGCTTCTTTGATGCCTCTTATAATCAATGTTCTATATTCCTCCATGTCTTGCCTCCCCCCAGTGCTGCTGTGGTCGCTGGCGGGGCGCACTATGGGCATTTTCAGATCCCCAGAAGGTCCTTGCACATGCTCCCTTTCCCATATTTGTATCCCAGCCGCTCGGATCATGTGTCTTTCTTCTGGTGTGAACAACATAATCATTAATGATTGCATTTCCTCCCATGTATAAATATTGGGCCCCAGAAACTGGTCTAACTGCTCTGTGGCGTCGTGTGTTTTAAAATGTTTATATGAGTTCAGTTGTGAAGTTGTTTATCCCTTCTATAAGTTAGAAATATGGTTTGGCCCTCGGTTCCCCCCGTGTACTTCCCTCATAATGGTTTCTCCCTAAGCTGGTTACCCCTTGTTTTCCCGCCAATGGCTTGTCCCTCAAGGTGACTGATCCCTTGATCCTTCCCTTTATGCCCTTATAAGTTTATTTCCTCCCTCCTGGTGCTGCCCACTTCCCCTGTCTATCATTGCAACCACCACTCTTTATTTCGAGAACCTTCCGTGTCAATCATCCCTTCCTCAATGTATGATTTGCCTCCAGAGGCTCTTCCCTCCCTTATGTAATCCTTATTGGTCCTGCTGTGTCCCACGCTCCTCCCCTGGTCTTCGTTAATTGGTCACCTTGAGTCTCCTCCTGTCACGCTCATTCCCATTATCAGTGCCTCCCTAAGCCGTCCTCCTCTGACACCCATCACTGGTCCCGCCTGGGAAATAGAGCACCTTGGCATCCACACGAGTGTGCACTCTCTCCTTCCTTTATCTCGGGACTTGGTAGCCACGCTCTCGCCTGTGCCCCCCAGGCCGCAGACAGCACCACTACCCGAGGGTTTTCGAGGAGAACCTGGGGGTGGCAGATCTTGTGCTCTCCTCCGGCCACGCACCGGGAGCAGCTGGCTGGCATCTGTCCAGCTCCTGTGGCCGCAGAGCAGGCTACAGGGAAAAAGCTTTTCCTGAGATCCAACCTGAGCCTGCCCCGACTCAGCTGCAGCCGCTCCCTCCACTCCTGTCCCTGGGCACCAGAGGGAAGAGGTTCCCACAGCCCCAGCCAGGGACCTGCTCCCAAGGCTGCTGCCATGGCCACCAGGGCTGCCACCAGCTGGGATGCTCGGTTTCCACGGGCCGGGCTTCAGGAATGGGATTCTCCAATTTCCTGCTCCCGCTAAAACCGCGCTGCCCTCGCTGCCCTCCCGCCTCCCATGGAAAGCACAAAAGGCAAAGATCCCAGGCTAGGAGAAGAACAATTTATTGGGAACAGCAACGAGATAAGGAAAAAAGGGAACAGAAACAATATTGATAACAGAAGGGATCAATAAAACTGTTTACAGGGAAAACTACAACATCAACTAATGGCTCTCCCCAGTTTAGTATTTCCCCTCCCTGGAAAAGACACCCTTCTCCTCAGGAAGAGAGAGAGAGAGAGAGTCCCTTTCCTGGCCCTGGCAATGTTCTCAGGTGGGAGTGAATGTAATGACAGGGCCATTGCCAGACCCTCATGTTCTTCAATCCAAAATCATGTAATTGGCAGGGCCAGGAAAAGGTACAGGTGTCTTCCCAGCATGGATCAGAGGGAAAATGGATCTCCAGGGCTTTTCCCAATATAGATCCTCCAATGGGGGATGAAGCTGGAGCAGTGCACGAAGCTCCTCCTGCACTTGGGGCATTTGTAGGACTTCCCTTACTGGTGTCTCTGTTGGTGTTTGGTCAGGTCGGAGCTCTGGGTGAAGCTCTTCCCACACTGGGGACACTCGTAGGGCCTCTCCCCAGTGTGGATGCGCCGGTGCCTGATGAGGGTGGAGTTGCGCTTGAAGCCCCTCCCACAGTCAGGACAGCGGAAGGGCCTCTGCTCCGTGTGAATGCGCTCATGCAGGCGGAGATTTGAGCTGGTCTGAAACCTCTTCCCACAGGTGGGACACTCGTAGGGCCTCTCCCCAGTGTGGATGCGCTGGTGCCTGATGAGGTGGGAGTTGCGCTTGAAGCCCTTCCCACAGTCAGGGCAGAGGAAGGGCCTCTCCTCTGAGTGAATCTGCTGGTGCCTGGCGAGATCAGAGCCGGTGTGAAACCTCTTCTGACACTCAGGACACTCATAGGGCCTCTCCCCAGTGTGGATGCGTTGGTGGTTGATGAGGGCAGAGCTGCAGCTGAAGCCCTTCCCACACTCCCCACACTCGTAGGGCCATTCCCCAGTGTGGATCATCTGGTGGCTGATCAGGGTGCTGCTCTGCCTGAAGCTCTTCCCACACTCCAAGCACTTGTGGGGCTTCTCCCCATTGTGAAGCTGCTCATGGACCACCACCTCTGAGCTCTGGCTGAAGCTCTGTCCACCTTCCTGGCTCAGGGTGGGTCTTTCCTCCTCAGAGCACCCTGGGCTGGGTTTTGAGCCCCTCCTTCTGTGGGATCTCTGGGGCTTTTCCTCCACGTTGGAATTCTGCAGTGTGGAGCCATTTAAAATGGCCTCTTCCACGAGATTCTGCTGTGGGGATTTGTCCTCCCTGGTCTCCATCCTCAGCTTCTTCCCTGGGGGAGGCAGGACAAGGAGAGGATGGGATTTGCCTCCATGCCAGCGGGAAGGGGAAGGAGATCCCCCCAGTGCATCCCCAGCAGGACGGGGTTGGCAGCAGGGTTGTCCTGCAGCCGGGGGCCGTGCTGGGCTGGGAGATGGAGCAGGAGAGAGGGGGAAAGGGGCACTGACTGCCTCCTCACCTGCCTGGGGCTCCTGGAGCACCTTCTTCTTCCTCACAGCCTCCTCCTCCATCTGGCCAAGTTTAAGGGATGGAAAATCCTGTTTTGAGAAGAAAACAAGGGATAAGTATATTGAATTTTGTACTGGTTTGAAGGCAAACCTGGGGAGAGTCTAAACCAGGATTACAATTTAATAAGAAAATTTAGATCAAGGCAATGATACAGAAACACTGCCTTAAACTGACAGAGTCAGGATATAACCTGACACCCTGTTGCTGGTGAGGGTGGTGGCTGCAGTCCCATTAAATGGTGGCTGCAGTCCTGTTGGAGTGATGAACGTGATTCTGTCCAAGCAGTGATCCTGTAGAAGGGTCTGGTCTTCCTCTGAAGGTCCAGTGGTGGTTCTGGAGCTCTTGTCCTCTGGCAATCCAGTAGGCAAGCTGCTCCTGGTGTTGCAAGGCTCAGCTTATATGCAGGTAGGAATGCTTGGATCCTCCCCCTGGGCGGAGCATCCCACAATGGGAGGATGGAATTTGATCAGTCCTGCAGTGACACTCAATGGCCCATTCCCAGAAGATATCTCCCCTGGAGGGCGTTATC
This sequence comes from Agelaius phoeniceus, assembly GCF_051311805.1. Classification (NCBI taxonomy): domain Eukaryota; kingdom Metazoa; phylum Chordata; class Aves; order Passeriformes; family Icteridae; genus Agelaius; species Agelaius phoeniceus. The sequence continues at coordinate 5,745,524 of NW_027509867.1, read as the reverse complement.
AGGGCTGAGTCATGGAAGAGATCAAGAACACTGCCCCACCTGTTTCTAGCAGTTGATGAAGATGGGCATTGAAAACATGCATTTGGTTCCATCTTACATTGCAACCTGAAACAGTGGGGTAATCCCTGCTCAGGGGGTGAACACCACCCCCCTTACCCAAACTGGCTCAGGTGTAAAACCCCCACCCTGGGAAGGCCACACACACAGGGGACAATGTCACACTTGCCCTGCTCCAGGGCAAATGGCATCTCTCTAATATTTTCTTAACCAGATTGTAAAATTAGTTTGGCACAGTGAGTTCAGGGCACTGTTCTTTGACCCCAGTTGCCTTTGACAACAGCATGGTTCCTTCCTCTGAGGAGGTTGTGGGTCTCTCTGGAGGAACTCTTGGAAACTTGGATGCAGCTTCATCTGAGCGACCTATGGGAGAACTGATGAGGAAAATGGCTGTTGTGGGACTGGAGTGTAAAGAAAAGATTTTGTTGTCCCTCCTTGAAAAGTTTGTTAAAATCACTGGAGGAAATGGAGCAAATGATACCAGCAAGACTGACAAGGTTCATTCACCACATGGTGAGGAACACAAGGCTGCTAAAAGTCCCACAAGAAGCCCAGCTCAAGTAGCTAAATTCCCAAATAACTCCTGAATTCCTAGGCTTGGGTTTTTTGCCAAATGTGAGAATCATTATTCTCTTCATCCCTGTCACCTTTGTGACAGCTACACAGAGCTTCCACTTCCTTTTAATAATATCTGTATTGGGCCGAATTTGCACTTTTCTTTAATTGTAACCTGCCAGCAGCTGAGCTGGAGCTGTGCAGGAACCAAGGAAACTTGGAATTGCCCCAGAATTGCTTCTATTGTCAGCCGGTGCTGCGGCGGCCGTGGGGCAGAGGGGTGGGAAAGGGGGCTCCGGGGTGGCAGTGGAGGAAATGCCGGGCCCGGGGGCTGAGCACAGGGCTGAGCACGCAGAGATGGTTTTGTTCTTGCTGAGCTCGCACTGAGCCAAGGCCTGTCCTGCCCCTCATTCGGCCACGCTGGGGAGGGGCTGAGGGTGTGGGGGAGGTTGGGAGGGGACACAGCCAGGACAGGAGATCCCAGCTGACCCCAGGGATAGCCCAGACCATAGGACATCATGATCAGTGCATGAAGTGTGGGGAACAAGGAGGAAGGGGGCACATTTTCAGTGAGGGTTTTGTCTCCCCAGGTAACACTTAGGCAGGATTGGGCCCTGTTTCGCCAGTGGGCAGGGCCCGCACCAAAGACACAGACACCAACTTAACTTAAGGAACAGTGTAATTTAGATAATGCAAATTTGCAAAAAATTACAAAAATATTAGGTAGGCAAAGCAAATAATCATTAGTCAATAATTCTGAAAGAGAAGATGTTGAAATGAGTATCACACAACTGTCCATTTCTGGCTGCAGGCTCTGGAGATTCTATCTCTGCCTTCAATCAGGGTTGCATTCCCTAAAGAATCCTGGTACCAAATCCTGCTTTCCAAGGCTGGAACAGTGTCTCAGGTTTAGCTGGGTGTGTATTCAATTACCCTCTGTTAAAGCTGGGGCAATTATCATCTGTTAATTGAGCAGTTTACTTTATCTCTTCCGCATGGAATCCTCCCTCCAGGGAGATATCTTCTGTTAATGGGCCATTGAGTGTCACTGATAAAAATTCCATCATCCCATTGTGAGAAGCTCTGCCCAGAGGGAGGAGCCAAGCATTCCTACCGGGATATAATCTGAGAATGTGAACAACAGAGTCAGCCTTCTCCCACAAGATTCCCAGAAGAGCAGCTTTCAGCTCCACTGGATCTCAGAGGAAGACCAGGCCAATCGGCACCACAACTGGACCTTCAGAGGAAAACTCCACCCTTCTACAGGATCACTGCTCCAACAGAACCACACCTGTCCCTGCAGGAGCACTGCAGACACCATTTAACAGGAGTGCTACCAACACTCTGACCCACAGGGTGTCAGGTCGTATTCTGACTCTGTAAGTAGTTTTTAGTACTACTGCATTTGTATTTTTAATTTTCCTTCTGAAGAACTGTTATTCCTATTCCCATAGACTTTTCTTGACACCCCCTTGTTTTGAAAATTATAATTCCAAGTGAAGGGATTAAAATTTTCCATTTCAAGGGAGTCTCCTGCCTTCCTTAGCAGACACCTGTCTTTTCAAACTGACACAATGCCCAGGGACAGCCAGGCAGGTGAGGAGGAAGTCAGTGCCCCTTTCCCCCTCTCTCCTGCTCCATCTCCCAGCCCAGCACAGCCCCCGGCTGCAGGACAACCCTGCTGCCAACCCCGTCCTGCTGGGGATGCACTGGGGGGATCTCCTTCCCCTTCCCTCTGGCACGGAGGCAAATCCCATCCTCTCCTTGGCCTTCCTTCCCCAGGGAAGAAGATGAGGATGGAGACCAAGGAGAACAAATCCCCAAAGCAGAACCTCCTGGAAGAGGCCATTATAAATGGCTCCACGGTGCAGAATTCGAACGTGGAGGAAAAGCCCCAGAGCTTCCACAGAAGGAGGGGCTCAAAACCCAGCCAAGTGGGCTCTGAGGAGGAAAGATCCACCCTGAGCCAGGAAGGTGGACAGAGCTTCAGCCAGAGCATGGAGCTGGTGGCCCATGAGCAGCTTCACAATGGGGAGAAGCCCCACAAGTGCTTGGAGTGTGGGAAGAGCTTCAGGCAGAGCAGCACCCTGATCAGCCACCAGATGATCCACACTGGGGAATGGCCCTACGAGTGTGGGGAGTGTGGGAAGGGCTTCAGCTGCAGCTCCCACCTCATCATCCACCAACACATCCACAACAGGGAGAGGCCCTACGAGTGTCCTGAGTGGCAGAAGAGGTTTCGGAGAAGCTCCCATCTCCTCAAGCACCAGCGAATTCACTCAGAGGAGAGGCCCTTCCACTGCCCTGACTGTGGTAAGGGCTTCAAGTGGAAATACCACCTCATCAGGCATGAGTGGCGCATCCACACTGGGGAGAGGCCCTACGAGTGTCCCAAGTGTAGGAAGAGCTTCACTTTCAGCTGTAACTTGACCAGACACAAAGAGATTCACCGTTAAGAGAAGCCCTGCAAATGCCTCAGTTTCAGGAGGAGCTTCGTTCACTGCTCCAAATTCAGTCCTCCAGTGGAGGTCCCACATTGGGAAGAGCCCCGGTGATCCATGTTCCCTGTGATCCATGTGAGGAAGACACCTGTCCCTTTTCCTGCCCCTCCTAGTGACATGATGTGGCATTGAAAAACATGAGGGTCTGGCCATGGCCCTGTCATTACATTCACTCCCACCTCAGGTCATTGCCAGGAGCAGGAAAGGGACTCTCTCTCTCTCTCTCTCACCCCTGAGGAGAAGGGTGTCCTTTCCAGGAGGGGGAAATTGTGGCCAGGCAGACCCAGTGAGTTGTGTTTTAATTTTCCCTATAAACAGTTTTATTTATCCCTTGTGTTATCAGTATTGTTTCTGTTCCATTTGTTCCTTATCTGGTTGCTGTTCCCAATAAATTGTTCTTATCCCAGCCTGGGATCTTTGCCTTTTGTGCTTTCCATGGGAGGCGGGAGGGCAGCGAGGGCAGCGCGGTTTTAGCGGGAGCAGGAAATTGGGGAATCCCATTCCTGAAGCCCGGCCCGTGGAAAGCGAGCATCCCAGCTGGTGGCAGCCCTGGTGGCCATGGAAACCACCCCTGGCATGGGGTCTCCATGGAGCTGCCAAGGGACTGAGCATAGCAACAGGGGGCTGGTGATGGTTGCCATGGAAACTGGCCATAGCAACAGTGGACTGGTGATGGTTGCCTGCTAAGGATCAGATTTGTCACAGGCCCTCAGAGGGGTTCCATGGGGACTTTCCAAGAATCTCCAGGCTGTTCCAGAGCTGGAATGTCACAGGCAGAGACAGGGGCTCCATGGAGACCTCCCAGGGCTTTCTGGGGATGGTAAAGAGCCCTGTGGTCAGAGGCAGTCACAGCCATTCCACGGTGACATCCCAGGAGTCCCCAGGCTGCCAGAGAGCTGGGATGTCCCAGACACTCACATGGGTTCCTGTCATGGGCACAGTGGGAGCTTCAGGCAACATTTATTAGAGGAACTCCTGTTGGGTCACGAGGTGCAGAAACGATCCCCAATGCTCCCCATAGATCCCCAAATGTCACTGTTGAATCAGTGTTCTGTGGTTTCTTTCCAATGGAAAACAAGCATCCTTATCCTCCAGGTGTCCATGTCTGAAATTGGGATTCCACCTCCAAAATTCTGTATATCCAAGGGTTGCTCCCAGGCACAATCTGCCAGTACATCAAGCCTGGCTGGCCTTGGCCTCTGGTGACTGCCCCTGCAACACTGGGGCTGGGTCCTTCCCTTCCCATGGAGATCACTGGGACACCGTGGGAACCTCATGGAACGAAGGGGATGCTTGTGGCACCACTGGAGCCCATGGAACCAAGGAGCCATGGTGACACAGTGGGGCTTCATGGAACCCAGAGACCATTATGGCTCTGTGGGGCCTGATGGAACCATGGAGACCATTGGGACCCTCCAGGGCCTTGTGTCACCAAGGGGGCATTATGGCACCTCAGGGAAGCGAGGGACCATTGGGACAATGTGGGGCCCCATGGAACCCAGGGAACATGGAACAGGCCTGGCTGGTTTGGCTTCCCAGGGGTCCCCTGACAGGTCTGGCTGATGTTGCAATGTCAAGGGCCGCCTCTCATCAGCTCCTGGAAAACTGGGGCTCCGTGCTTTTCTTGCTATGGGAAAGAACCGCCCCCCTTTTCAGATGCCCATTGCCAAAATTGAAACTCTCCCTAAAGCAATTCCTATATGCAAGGATATCACTCAGAACAAAATCCTGCTTGCTCTGACTGGCCTTGGCCTCTGGTGGCCATTTCTCATCTGCCCCTGAAACACTGGGGCTCTGTTCCTTCCTTCCTATGGAAAGGAAACGGCTTTCAGGTCCAGAGACCCTGGCCAAAATTAGAATTTGGCCTCTCAATTCTGTATATCCAAGGACTGATCCCAGACAAAAGTAGCTAGGACAGACAGGTCAGGTTGGCCCTGTCCTCTGGTGATTTTCTTAGACACTGAGCTGAATGTTTTCATTTGAAAACACCTTGGAGAGGGCCCAGAGATCTCCCAAGGAGGGGTTTTGAGGCCTTGGGCACATGAGCACTACATATGGACAAAGGAGCTCTGTGCTCTGTGCTGTTGTGGTGGTTTTGCATCACGGAAGTGATGTTCTAAGAGAAGCTGCTATCAGTTTCATCTGTGTTTGACAAAAAAAATAATCAGTAATTATCTTTGAGAATTGACCATCTGTTAAACCACTAAGGAAAGTGTACACGCCTCTGTGAAGACACATGTTAAAGATGAGAAAGCCTGGGAGGGTCTCTTTCCCTTCTGGCTGGCACAGAGGTAACAAGGCTGACCCGGCCCCGTCTCAGCCAGGCCGGGCCGGGCGGCTCCTGCCGTGGGGCCGGGCCCCTTCCCAGGGACCCCGCCAGGCCCCATCGGCTGCCGGGCAGGGCCGGGGAGGCCGCGGGGCCGAGGCCGGGCCGGGCCATGGCTGCAGTTGGGAACATCTGGGCCCTGCTGAGCCCTGCCCCGCCGCCAGCCCGGGCCCAGCCAGGATCCGCCGGGCCCCAGGAGCAGCCCCGGGCCGGGCCGGCTCGGCCAAGATTCTGCCACCCTTGGGCTTCAGCCGCAAGCCCCGGGCAGGGGCAGGAGAAGCCATCGGCCCCCGGCCGTGCTGCTGCTGTGCTCTGGCCTGGCTGCTGAGATCCTGGCCCTGCCCCAGCGCGGCCCATCCTGACACAGCCCCAGCGCAGCCGCTGCAGAAACCTCCATTGTAAAACAGCTCCGGCCGCAAGCACCGAGCCCGGCCGGGGGCACGGAACCATCTGCAGGCCCCGGGTGAGATATAAACTCTTTCAGTGCTTCCATCCTCCCTCCAGTGAGAGAAAAGGACAAACTGCAGGCACACAGAGGAGCAACATGAAGACTCCGAGGTCACTGAAGGGGAAGTTTAGCCCCAGATGGAAGGGATGAGGAGATGCCTTGATCTTGGGGCTGAAATCGTCTTGTAAACCTATGGGGAAGGATGTAATTGATACATCAGACTCTCTTTTTCCCTATATGTAATTGAAAATATGGGTAGATGACTTGTTCAGCAAAAACCTCCATGCTAAAGTAAGCAAATGTTGAAGTAGCTGTGATCCCATGAGAAGTTTAAACAGAGAAAGAGAGAAGAGTAATGAGATCCTGTGCTATCAGGGAGAGAAGAAGAAGATCTCTGTTGTCAGAGATGAAGATGATTTCAGAAATAGATGAAGAGAATCTTTGCTCTTGAACAGCTCATCTTTAAACTCATACCCCATAAGTTGACATTGCCCATAAACACAGCTGTGGGGAAAGCTGTGAAAAATGGGAGGGACTTCACAATTGCAGATTTTCTGGGCACCTGCTATTCATGGGAATTGAGAGCCACGAGCGAACTTTTTCTTATGGAGAAGTCTCCATAGCATGAAAGAGAGACTCCTCTGCCTAAGTGAACTGAAGAAAGACTGTTCTAGATGGTGTAAACTGACTGAAACTTTCAGGTTTTGTCTCCTTACATTGTCAGTAAGAAAGAAAAGGTTATAGGGAAAGGAGAAGTGTTCGGATCCTTATTACTCTTTCTTCTATTTACTGGTAATAAACTTTTCTGTATACCCTTTTAAATTTTTGAGCCTACTTTCCCTTTCTCCTAATCCTATCTCACAGCAGGAAATGAGTAAATATATTCCAGTGAGTGCAATGGTAATTAGCCAACACGGATCCCACTGCACTAATAGATGCATTGGCAGAGAAATCTCAAATTAGCAAACCAATATCACTCCAGATACATTCCTGATAAACTGCATTAGAGCAGAGGAAAATCAAGGCAGAGCCATGGTTTGTCAGGACTTGCTGCAGCCTGATGAGCCCTGTGGTGCATTTGGAGCTGAGCCCTTGAACCTCAGGGCCTGAGAGGAGATTGCACAAACCTTTCCAGGAGTCAAAGTCAGAAGAAAACCCCAAAGTGTCTCAAAGCATGAATAGGTCCCACTGAGGTCCATCCCCAACACAGGCTCCTCATGGACTCCTTGGAGGAGACAATTGGAGAACAGGATTGACCAAAAACCTCTCAGAGTCTCAGTGTGGAAAGGAAATTCCAAACTACCTTAAAAATTTGACAAGCTCAAAGCCTTACTGAGCACCTCTGAGTGTCAGTACAAAGCTCTCAAGGGACTCATTAAAAATAATTGGGGCCATGATTGCACAAACCTCTCACAGAGCCTGCATCAAAAGGGAAACACCAAGTACCTTCAAATAACTGGAGTACCCTGAAGTATTAATGAGTCCCAATCAATGCTGAAACCGGCAGAGAATCTCCAGGGACTAATTACAGCAGATAATTGGAGGCCAAGTTTGCACAAACCTCTCAGAGACTGCAAGGCAAAAGCCAAAGCCAAAGTCCTTTGAAAAAGCTGCAGTCCCTGCAGGGAGCATTCAGGAGCCCCCAGGGCCATTGCTGAGCAAGGCTCCCCAGGGACTCCTTGCAGCAGATCCTTGAGGCCACTGGGATGTGGGCTAGGGGGGGATGCTGAGGGCAGCACAAGGGGCTGACAGTGCCCAGCCTGGCTGGGGCTGTGCCAGGAGGCCCCAGGGCCTCAGGACAAGGTGTCTCCTCCCAGCCCTTGCTGGCACAGACCCTGCTGTGCCCCAGGGCACCAAGACTTGGCTTCTCTCTGTCCCCACCTGTCATCACTGCCTGCAGTTCTCTGCTCTACCTGGGGCCTGGGGACACTTGCTCAGTCGTGTCCCTCTCTGGGACCCATTAAAAGTCCAAGAAAGTTTGGAGTTGGATTCTGCCTTGGAGTTCTGGAGAGGTTTCTTCAGCTCCCTCTCAGGGACTGATGTCCAGGGCCTGAGCACAAAGCCCCAGAGGCTGATTAAAGTCCTTGTGCTGTGTCTGTGCTGCTGAGCTGGGCTGGGCTCCTGGCCCAGAGGCAGCTCCTGGTCACCAAGAAGAGCTTCAAAAGCACATTTCTCTGGATGAGCAGCTCTTGTGCCAGCCCAGCAGGGCTGGGGCACTGCCTGCAGCCAGCCCGGGCACAGCACAGAGGCACAGAGAGCTTCAATCAGTCAGGGCTGGGAAGGGGCTGAGAAGTGCCTGGGGCACAATCACTGCCAGCCCTTGGCACAGGAACCTCTGGCTGCAGGACAATGCAGCTGCAGCTCCTGGAGCCATCTCCTGCAGCTGGAACATGCCAATGCCTGCAGAGCCCGTGAGTACATTCTCTGCTTGTCTCTTGTGCAGAGCAGCCAGGGGTGCCCAGGGCTGTCCTGCAGAGCAGGGTCCTGCAGCCCAGGGTGCTGTGCTGGGGCAGGGACTCTGCTGCCTGCCAGGGACAGCTCTCAGCCAGCCCTGGCAGCTGCTCCCAGCACTGGGGCACAAGATCTGGGTGGCAGGAGACAGCTGGTGATGCTTGGAAGTGTTCTCCTTGTGTGGGGAGGATGCTGCATTGTTCACGACTGCTCCCAGCATGGCATTTAACTCCAGAATATTTCCAAGTAGATTATACAGGGAGCACAGCAAGGGAGGACCTGAATAAAAGAGAAGCTCCTGATTTATTAATCTACTTCTCTAGGTTGCAAGGATGGGAAATTGCACACAGGTATTCATCCCTCAGTTCAGGTAGAGAATTTTTTTTTCTGAGATCTTAGAAAACCAGGCAGTGACCAAAATCAGCCCTTAGGGGCAGCATCAGTGTCCCTTTTCCAACAGCTCCTTAGGGTTTTTACCATGTTTCCATCAGAGCCTGCAGAGCCAGAGCTGCCCCTGGGCAGTGCCTGAGCTGGGAGGGCTCTGCAGGGCAGAGCTGAGCCCCCAGGGCTGGGCTGGGCTCTGGCAGCACTGGCAGGGCCCAGCCCTGGGCACAGGGAAGCAGCTGCTGGCAGGGACAGCTCCAGGCAGCAGAACCCTGGGCAGGCAGTGGGGGGAAAGTGCCCCCAGGCTGTGCTGGGATATTTCAAGTCCTCTCCAAACCCAACTATTCCATGATTACTTTTCTTACAGATCCCCATGCCAAGACAGCACAAATGTCCAACAGCAGCTGCATCAGGCACTTCCTGCTGCTGGCATTGGCAGACACGCGGCAGCTGCAGCTCCTGCACTTCTGCCTCTTGCTGGGCATCTCCCTGGCTGCCCTCCTGGGCAACGGCCTCATCATCAGCGCCGTAGCCTGCGGCCACCACCTGCACACGCCCATGTTCTTCTTCCTGCTCAATCTGGCCCTCGCTGACCTGGGCTCCATCTGCACCACTGTCCCCAAAGCCATGCACAATTCCCTCTGGGACACCAGCAACATCTCCTACACTGGATGTGCTGCTCAGCTCTTTTTCTTTCTGTTCTTCATTGGAGCAGAATTTTATCTCCTGACCATCATGTGCTACGACCGCTACGTGTCCATCTGCAAACCCCTGCACTACGGGACCCTCGTGGGCAGCAGAGCTTGTGCCCACATGGCAGCAGCTGCCTGGGCCAGTGCCTTTCTCAATGCTCTGCTGCTCACAGCCAATACATTTTCCCTGCCCCTATGCCATGGCAATGCCCTGGGCCAGTTCTTCTGTGAAATCCCACAGATCCTCAAGCTCTCCTGCTCACACTCAAACCTCAGGAGACATGGGCTTCTTGCTGTTAGTGTGTGTTTAGCATTTGGTTGTTTTGTGTTCATTGTTTTCTCCTATGTGCAGATCTTCAGGGTTGTGCTGAGGATCCCCTCTGAGCAGAGACGGCACAAAGCCTTTTCCACCTGCCTCCCTCACCTGGCCGTGGTCTCCCTGTTCATCAGCAGTGGCACCTTTGCTCACCTGAAGCCCCCTTCCCTGTCTTCCCCATCCCTGGATCTGGCCCTTTCAGTTCTGTACTCGGTGGTGCCTCCAGCCCTGAACCCTCTCATCTACAGCCTGAGGAACCAGGAGCTCAAGGCTGCAGTGAGGAGACTGATGACTGGATGTTTACAGAAACATTAAACTGCTGGCCAATTTCAGCAAATCACTTGTAGTAAAAGTTATCTTTGATCCTTCTTGTTCATTTAATTTTGGAGGTTCTTTTCCTTTGTTCTTGTATTTTTATATTGTCAACAAATAAATGTCAATCTCTGTGCCATTTCTCATTTTGTTTCTCTCCACCTTCCCTGTGACCACAGACCGTGTCAGTGAGGGGTTGTGCTCTCAGTGGCTTTAGAGGAACTAATTCATCTCCCAGCAGAGTTTTCTGCAGAGATGCCCTTGTGTTGCCTTCTCTGGAGCTGCAGCAGCAATGTCTGTGTGCAGAGCTGGGGCAGATCAGTGCTGGCCCAGCAGCTGTGCCCAGCAGCAGCAGCAGCAGCACTTGGTGTTGCCAGTGCTGCTGCCGTGGCCCTGCCCCGCTGCCCTGGTGGCCCTGGTGTTGCTGCAGGGCCTGAGTGCTCTCGGGGCCGGGCACAGCCCTGGGGGTGGCAGTGCCGGGGCTGCAGCAGGGACAGGCCATGGGCACTGCTGGGGCAGCGCTGACGCCTCAGGCCAGGCCCTGGGGGCTCCAGGCTCCTTGCCCAGGCTCTCTCAAGAACACGGCCAGGCCAATGCTCAGCACAGAAACCCCCGGGAGCAGCCCCAGGCTGGCCATGGGCAGGCTGGGGGCAAACAGCATGGCTGGGGCTCTGCAAGGGCCCTGGGCCAGACGGGAAGGAGCAGCAGAGCAGGGGCTGATCCATGCCCAGTGCACTGCACAGCCCAGGGCAGCATCCCAGAGCGTCCTCATGCAGCTGCCAACAACATCCCCCCTCTGCAGCCCTGGCCTCTCCCCCAGCTCACACAGGTGCCCCATCCTTGCAGGCACAGACACGGCAGCACTGCCTCAGCAGCCCCTGTTTGCATTGCACACAGCAGGGCCAGCACCCCCATGCTGTTGCTGTGGGGACATGAACCTGAGGGAGCACAAATGCCATCAGCCCCTGGGGCCAGCAAGGCCTGGGGGACACCAGGGAAACCACTCAGCTTTGTCCTGGCCTCTGCACTCAGCCAGAAAGTTTGTTCCCATCAGCTGGGAGTTTCCTGTGCCACTGCAGACGCTGTTGCTCAGAGCCAGGGCTGCCTGGCAGCCACCCCCAAACTGCCCTCAGCATTTTTTTTCCTTCACCTTTGCTTCCTTTACTCTTCCTGCTACAAATTTCTTCCCATTTCCCACCCCTGTTTCCTCCCCTGCCAACAGCCCATCTCTGTCCTCATCCTGCTGGCCACACTATTCCTGATCCAGGCCAGCAGCCATTGGCCTTCTTGGCCACCTGGGCACACTGCTGCCTCATGTCCAGCCTGCTGTCCATCAATCCCTTCAGGTCCCTTTCTGCCTGGCTGCTCTCCAGCCACTCTGTCCCCAGCCTGTAGTGCTGCAGGGGTTGTTGTGGCCAAAGAGCAGGACCCGGCACTGGGACTTGTTAAACCTCACCTTGTTGGATTTGGGCCTGGATCCAGCCTGTCCAGGGCCCTGTGCAGAGCCCTCCTACCCTCCAGCAGATCCACACTCACACCCAGCTTGGTGTCATCTGCAAATTTGCTGATGATGGACTCAATCCCCTCATCCAGACCATCAATGCAGATTTTGAAATCCACGCTGGCTGGCTCTGATCCCTGGGCCATCCTGTGGGTGCCCTGTGATGGCACTCAAGGTGATCTGTTCCATAACCTTGCCGGGCACCCAGGTCAGGCTGACAGGCCTGGAGTTCCCCAGCTCCTCCTTCCTGCCCTTCCTGGGGATGGGCTCACACTGGCACCTCCAGTGCTCTGGGCCCTCCCTGCTGAGCCAGGACTGATGGTAAATGATGGAGAGCAGCTTGGGGAGCTCATCCACCAGCTCCCTCATCCCCCTGGGATGGATCCCATCTGATCCCATACACCTGTGAGCACCTGAGTGGCTCAGCAGGTCAGCAGCTGCTTCCTCCTGGATTCCAGGGGGCTGTTTTGCTGCCTGTGTCCATCTACCAGCTCAGAACACTTGTTCTGAGGACAGCCTGTCCTAATACTGAAAATTGAGAGAAACAAGTGTAAAGTATCTCAGCCTTTTCCTTATTTTTAGTTACTGTATTCCCCACTGCACTCAAAAAAGAGTAGAGGTTCTCCTTATCTAATCGTTAGATAATAATTTATTTATAGAAACATTTTCTATTATTTTTCACAGAAGTGGCCAGGTTAAGCTCTAAATGAGCTTTCACATCTGAACTTTTCTTTCTGCATAACCTAACAACATTCTTAAACACTTCCTAAGTTGCCTGACCTTCTGTCAAAAGTTCATGCATCCTTTTCTTTCCCGAGCTCCCACAAAAGCACCATGTGGAGCCAGGCCAGTCCTTTTCCTCACCAGCTCATCGTTTGCCACACTGGGACAGGCTGCTCCTTCCCCCTTAAGATTACTTTCTTGAAATGTGTCCATCCTTCCTGGATCCCTTTGTTTTTAAGGGCTGTTTCCCTTAAAAAAATCAGTACCTGATTTGGTACTCCCCAGATCTGCATCCTGAACAGGCCAAAGTCTGCCCTTCCTAATTCCAGTGCAGAAGTTTTGTTGCTGCCCCTCCTTCTTTCACAGAACATTGAAAACTTGATTATTTCATGGTCACTGTGCCCCAGGCAGCCTCTGAGCCCCACATCTGCCCCCAGCCCTTCTCTGTTTGTGAACAGCAGCAGACAGAGCTTTCCTTGGCAGTGGCAGTGTCACCAAAAATTCAGTGAAACAGAAAACTCTTTTTAACCCCAGTGTAGCATTAAGAAGCAGCATTCTTTATTCAGCTGGATGCATGGGGGATAGCTCCTCCCAAAGCCCTGCAGGCTGAGTACAGGAAAGTTTCTGTTTATTTTCTGTATTTTGCACACACATCCATTGATTGTCCTGGACTAAACATACATCTGATAATCATTTCCCCAAAATCATTAACATATTTCCCCTCCCCTTTACCCATGTGTTCTTCTGTCCTGGGGGTCTCTCTGGTGGTCCCTGGTGGTCGTGGAGCCCAATGTTCCAGTGGGCCTGGCTGAGCTGGCAGGACCCTGAGGCTGCTGAACTTCCAGTTCCCCTTCTCACACAATGGGCCTTGTGTGGTTTCCATAGGCCTGGGGATGTGGAGAACAAGCTCCAGGTGTGAGCTCAGCTGGTGTAGGCAATTGATTATCTGGTAACATGAGGTCACAGAGTGGGCTGTGACATCACAGAGTGGGGGATGTGAGGTCATAGGGAAGCTATGACATCATAGGCCATATCTGTGACACCACACGGCAGAATTCTGACATCATAGAGCAGATGATGACATCAGAGATTTGGCTGTGACATCAGACACCAGCTGTGGGACATTAGAGAATAGGCTGTGACATCCCAGAGGGGCTGTGTGACATCCCAGAGGGGCTGTGTGCCATCCCAGAGGGGCTGTGTCAGGTCACTGGGTTGGTCACTCGGCCCCAGCTCCCCCTCACAATTTCTCCCAACAAGTCCAATGCTGTCCATGCCCAGCGGGGTCCCTGTCCCCCGGGATCCCCCCGGCCCACCTGGAGTCACAGCCTCCACCAAAGGATGTTCCACAGGATCCACCCCAGAGCCTGACATGGGGACAAGGGGCCAGGGCTGTGTGACCAGGACATCAAGGACGGGGATTATCCAGGTCACTGTGGCCTGGGTTGGGTTGCCCAGGGCAGGAAAGATGTCTGGCAGCTGGAGCAGGGTCTGGGAAGGGCCTCCAAGGTGGGGCTGGAGCCCTTGGCCTGTGAGCAGAGGCTGAGGGAGCTGGGCTTGTCCAGCCCAGAGCAGGGAAGGCTGAGGGGCTCCTCATCCCAGCCTGGCAGTGCCAGCGAGGAGGGGATGGAGAACACAGAGCCAGGCTCTTCACCGGGGGCCTGGTGGGAGACAAAAGCCAATGGGTGGAAGGGGAAAGAGGGGAGATCAGCCAGGACAGGAGGAGATGAAATGAGTCAGGCTGGTTTCAGCATTTCCTCAACACCAAAAGCAGCCTGACCTCCCTTCTCCATCCACCACTGACAGCTTTGCAAATCAGGAATTGTTGGAGCTGTTTTGCCCCCACTCCAGGATGAGCATCCTGATACAAGAACTTAATTGTGTTTATGTCTATCACAGAACCACATTTGTGTGAAATTAATGTTAGAATAGAAATGTGGATGGAGGACTCATCAGACACTGCTGGGACATTGCACATAGCTCAAGGAAGAGTGAGATTGTTATTAAATTGTATCCTGCTCAAATGTGGTCTCCTGGCCATGAGGAGAACCTTTCTGTGCCTCTGAGTCTCACCAGTTCCTGACCCCCAAAGGACACAAACCTGATGAGTGTTGGCTCCCACACCAGTGGTGGCACTTGCACCTTCCTCCATCCCCAGAGCAGAGCTCCCTTGTCCCTGAAAGTCCCGTGCAATGCAGGGATGAAGGAAACAGGACAGGCTGTGGGGATCAGGGGCAGAGCCAGGGAGAAGCATGACTTTTGCATTGGATGGAGCTGTGCCTTCCCTTGGCTTTGCTGGCTGACAAGAAATGAACATCCCTCTGTGTCTCGGGCAGCTCCTTCTCCAAGGAAAGCAGGTGGGAGTTGGAGCCAAGGAGCTGAAAGCTGCAGGGGCAGCCTGGGCTGGAGGGAGCTCAGATTTGCACAAGGCTGCTCTGAGTGCCAGGGCTTGGATGGGGGAAATGGTGGGGTGGGGGTAGGGACAGAGTCTGATTGATTGTCAGCCATGAAGGGTCTGGATTTTCATATCTATTCAAACTGCATGAGGAGGTACTTGGATTCAGTGTCAATTGGAGATTGCACATATCAATGAATTAACAGGGGAAAAAAAAAACTAAACAGGACCTAAAAAATGTTTTCTCACTGTCCTTTTAAATATCATGTATTCAGTTTCAATACACTACTGAGATCTGTCTAATTAACCGCAAAGGATTTGAAAATTAAAATCAAATGATTCCCAGAGGCTTGGCTTGTTCAGGTGTTCTGAATGTTAATGAGCCCTGGGACACTGAATTCCTGCACTGAAGAGCTGAAGGCTGAACAAGCCTCTGGAGCAGGGAAATTCAGCAGCAGCCTCCAAGTTGCTGAGGATGTCAGCAGCCCCCAGTGAGGCCATCCCTGCCCAGAGACCGTGGGGGAATGGGCAGCCAAGGAGAGCGTCCCTGGGGCTGGGGCAGCACAACTCAGAGGCACCAGCGGCTCCAGCTGGGCAATGGAGTGTGGAATGTGGCTGGGAAAGCCCTGCCTGGGCTGGGCCAAGCAGGACACACAAGCCCTGACCCCCATCCCCCAAACAACTCTCTCAAGGAGACATTTAAAAGGAATTTACAGTTGTTTGTGTCCTCTGAGTTGGATGTGCTGGAGAAATGCCAACAAGAGATTCTCAGGAGCTCAAAACAACAAAACAGCCTTTACTGGGAACTTTAGAAAGTCAGAGAAACTTTGGCAAAATGTTTATATGGCATTTTAGTGGTTTTAGTTTATTAATTTAAGATTTTTCTAATATTGAGATTTCTTAATTAATGGATTGATGAGTGTGGTGGATTTTAGTGTCGGTTAATTATTTATGTGTTTATTTTGTTTTGAGATAGGAATACGAGAATGCTAAAGTAGGCCTAAAATTTTAAAAGGGTATAAAGAAAATTTTATTAAATAGAAATTAAAAAAGAAAAAGGGTAGTAAGAGATAAAATAAACTCTTCAGAACACTTTTTTTTTTTGTTTAAAATTTTTTCTTTTTTAGTGACAATGTAAAGAAAGTAAATTTAAAATTTCTAGTTAGTTTGCTGTTTCGAGAATAGTCTTTTTTTAGTTTACTTAGGGAGAGAAGTTTTTCTTGTTAAGGTTGTGGAGATTTTTTTACAAGAGGAAAAAATATTTTTTTTTGTGGCTCCTCATTTTGTCATGGATAACACCCCTCTGGGGAACTTTGTTCTTGTGAAATTGTTTTTATTGCTACAAGCTTTTTCACTGCTTGTTGATGGACCATGTTGACTTATGGGGTTTTGTTTTAAAGATGAGTTATTTAAAGGTATAAGTTTTTATTATTTACTTTTAAAATTATTTTTATTTCTGGGAATAGAGATCTTCTCTTGGGGATACTGGATTACTTTTTCCCCCCCTATTTAAACTTTTTATGAAATTCCAGTTATTTTAACATTTATTTATTTTAGTATGCAGGTTTTTGTTTGAAATTAATTTGAAATTTTTATAGTTTTATGTGTTATAAAGAAAAAGAGTTTTCTCTTTGTAGTTTATAAGAGGATTTTAGTTTTAAGATTAAGGTATTTTTTCTTCTTTTTTATTTGGGATTTAATTTCTTCTTTACTGACTTTGATGGTTTTATGTTATTTTTTTATATGCTTGTATTTTGGTTTTTTATATGTTCATATTTTGTTTTTTTCTTTTACCCGAGGGAGGATTGAAGTATTGAAAGGATTAACAACTGACCTGCCGGTAACTTGTGGTGGAAGTTGTGGTTGGGTTGTGCTAGAATTGGTTTTATGGCTGATTTTTGGGTTTTTTTATGTTTAAGTTTTTAGTTGTAGGGTTTTTTTGTATGGGTTGTAGGGGTTTTTCGTTTTACTTGTGTTGGGAGAGGGGACTTGATGGTGAGATTTTAATAGCTGTGGCTGGCTTTGTTCTGGTTGGGGTTTTGTAGCCTCTTTTGTTTTCCTGTTTGGGAGTTGTTGGGGTTTGGTTTGCTTAGAATGAGGTCAATGGGGAGGGTGTGGCCTGGGGAAGGAGGAAGGGGCTCAGCCCATGGCAGGGTTGCTTGGTTTGGTTTGGTTTGGTTTGGTTTGGTTTGGTTTGGTTTGGTTGAGATGGGGGCCAGGGCCAGGGTCCACTGCTTCTTTGTTGACTGGAAAAGAAAGAGGAGGTTCCTGGGTTTTTCATCTTTAGCATTTGTATTTCACAGAGGCGTGTTCAGTATCTCAGTGGTTTAACAGATTGTCAGTTACACAAAAAGTTTTGTATTACTTTTTAAAATTCTTCTCATGTCAAACTTCGACAGACATTCAATCAACATAAAACACTTTTCAAAGCATTGACTTGGCCCATTCAACTTCACAAACTCTAAGCGTGTTCAATTTGATGTTAATTAAAATTTACAGGAGCACAGAAATAGAAGAAGACATAGAAAGAGAGAAAGACAAAAAAGATACAGAGGAGAACACACAGCTACCAACTCCTGCATTCCAGCAGTGTTCAGATGGAAATTCCAAGAGAATGCAGGGTCAAGATGTGTGCTTGCCTTGTGCTCAGCCTTCAATACCCCTTGGTCTCCCTGGGCCCTTCCCCCAGGTGGGGCTTGGGCTCATTTGGTCCCTCAGGAGCTGGGCTGGGGCTGCAGAGGTGGCTGTGGAGCATTGCCTGTGCTGTGCCAGGGACTGGCAGCCACTGCTGGGCTGGGATAGAGGCTCTGGGGGGATTGGGGTTCCAGGGCAAGGCAGGGCTGGGCTTCCAGGGCAGGGCAAGGCTGGACCTGCCCCTTCCTTCCCCACACATGAAATGTTTCAAGACAACAATCCCCTCCAGTCTGTCACAACAGGAAATTTTGGAGGTGAAATCCCAATTCTGGCCAGGGGCACCTGGCCGCTAAGGGCAGCTCTTTTCCATAGGAAGGGAAGCAGAGAGTCACAGTGTTTGGAAGGCAGGTGAGAGCCTCACTAGGCAAATGCCAGCCAAACTTGTCAGAAATGGTAGATTTTGTCTGGGAGCAGTTTTTGGATTAAGGGAATTTTGAAGGTAGAAGCCCAATCTCAGCCATGGGTGGCTGGAGAAGCAGGACAGTTCTTTCCCATAGGAAGGAAAGCACAGAGGCTTCCCACAATGTCACGGGACTCCTCTGTTACATGAGCCCTGCAATGTCTCAATGGACCTTTGAACCCTGGGGGTTTGCAGTGTCACAATGGACTCCTCTGACTCCATAGTGTCACAATGGACCACTAATGACATCAGGCCCTGCCATGTCACAATGGAGTTTTGGTTCCATACAGCCCTGCAGTGTCACAAAGGCCTCTTGGTTTCACGAGGCCCCACAGTATCACAATGGTCTCTTGGTTCTGTGGGCACCCCCAGGGTCACTATGGTCTCACTAGTTCCATGAGACGTCACAGTGTCACAATGCTTTGCCTATTCCATTAGCCCACATAGCATAAAAATGGTCTCCATGATTCCAGGAGTCCCCTCAGTGTCACATAGACCTCTGGCTTCATGGGGTCTCACAGTGTCACAATGGGCCCTTGGTTCCTTGACACCCCAAAGTGTCACAATGGTCTCCACAGTTCCATGAGGCCCCACAGTGTCACAATGGTCCCTTGGTTTGATGGGGCCTCTCAGTGTCACAATGATCCCTACATTCCATGGAGCCACACATGGAATGGAACTGTGTGGCTCCATGGAATGTAGGGATCATTGTGACACTGGTGGGGGGACCCAGGGGGACAGGGGACCCCACTGTGCACAAGCAGCCTTGGACTTTTCTGAGGTAAACTGTGAGGGGAGGCTGGAGTGGATTGACCTCCTCAGTGACCTCAAACATTCCCTTTGATGTCACACAACCACCTGTGATGTCACACAGATCCTGTGATATCACAGAGCTAATTTTGTTATGTCACCCTGTAATGTCATACAGCAGTGCTGTGATGTCAGAGAAGATTGTGATGTCACAACGTCACTCTGTGATATCGTAGTCTCTTCTGTGATGTCACAGCCTGCTCTGTGATGTTTCACAGCCACCTGGTGATCTCACAACCCACTCTCTGATGCCACAGAGACACCCTCTATCATGACAGAATCTGCTCTATGGCCTCATATCCTACTCTGTGATGTCACAGACAGCTGTGTGATGTCACAACTCCCTCAGTGATGTCACAAAGCCCTCAAGAACTCAGTTATATTGAAACACTGAAGGTTCTTGGACTTTGAAGAGATCCCTGTCAGGGACACAACTGAGAAAGTGTCCCCAGGTTCCAGGTAGAGCAGAACACTGGAGGCAGTGATGACAAGTGGGGACTAGGAAGGCAAAGGTGTCTCTGGTGCTGAGCAAACCTGGATGTGTTTCAGGAATGCAAAGGGCCAAGGCCTGAGCCCCAGCCCCTGGCCAGGCAGATCCTGTCCCTCCCTCCTTGCTCAGGGCTCTTCCCGGGATGGGCACTGGGATGTGGGGATGGGCAGTGCCAAGGGCAGGAGCATGGGGCAGCCCCTGACAGGCTGCTGAGCAGGGACAAGGAGGCAATGAGGCCCCAGGCCTGCAAGGGTCACTTGTCCCCTCGTGGCCTCAGGCCCAGGACCAGCAGCCATGGCCAAAGTGCTGCCCAACTTGGCTCTGGCAGGGCTGTCTTGCAGCTGCTGCCCATCCCTGTGCTCTGTGCAGCCCAGGCTGTCCCACGGTGTCCCTGCCATGCGCCTCTGTCCCTGCGGGCTGTCGGCATCCCCCGGCTGCCCCACCTGGCTGGCCCCTTCCTTTGCTGACAGCTCTGCCTCCTGCCTGCCTCTGCCTGCCCACACAAAGCCGTGGGCCTGATATCAAAAGGGTTAATTCAATTTTCACTGTGCCCGTGAACTTTTAGTACAGGAATAAGGCATTCTGGGGCTGCTTTCTCACCAAGGATGGTTGGAAGACAAGAAGAAGACATTTGGCTCAAGATTGCAGTGACAGAAAATCGAAGGATTGAGTCTGGGAACTTGAGGTGGGTTTTATGGGTAAATTGTAATATGCATGTAGTGATGCTGGTAGAATTACATGTCCACATAAGGTTACGAGTTATATCTCAGTAGACCTCAGACCCGAATAAATTATATATAATTTAAATAAGAAATTAGTGTTAAGGAGTCTTAATCTGATATTTTGGATATTTGGTGGTGGTGGGGCCTCCTAGAACAAGGAGTCAGCTGTGACACTGAGCAAAGTCAGGGCACAAAGGGTCCTTTGTGAGTCTGCAGAACCCCATGGAACCAAAATCCGTTTTGCTACATTGGGGTCACATTGAACCAATGGTCCATTGTGATACTGCAGCTCCAAGGAGACCATTGTGACCCTGAGAAACCTCTTGGAACCAAGGGACCATTGTGACACAGCAAGGCTGGTGGAACCATGAATCCATTGTGACACAGCATGGCCACATGGAGCCAAGGGGCTACTGTGACACTGCAGATCCAAGGAGACCATTGTGACTTAGGAACCTCATGGAACCAGGAGTCCATTGTTCCACTGTGGGGCCCTGTGGAACCAAGGGCATGACAGTGACTTTGTGGGGCCTTATGGAACAATGGAGACTATTCTGACACTTTGGGACCCAATGGAACCAAAGGGCCATTACAGCACATGGCAGGGTCTCATGGAACCAAGGGGTCTCCAGTGAACCCTGTGGGTCTCCGTGGGATGAAGGGTCCAGTGGAACCAAGGATACCATTGTGACACTCTGGGGCCTCATGGAACCAAAGGTCCATTGTGACACAACAGGGCCTCATGGAACCATGGAGGCCATTTTTACACTTGGAGGCCTTGTGGAACCAAAGGTCTTTTGTGGCACTTCAGAGCCTTGTGGAGCCAAGGGGACCACAGAGACACTGTGGGGCTCAGTGAAACCAATAGTGTGTTCTGACACTGCAGGGCCTTATGCAATCACATAGACCATGGTGACACCAAAGGCCTCAATGAACCAGGGGGCCAGTGTGACACTACAAAGTCTCATGGAAGCAAGGAACCATTGTGACACTATGGAGTATTGGCAGGCCAAGGGGCAGTTGTCACACTCTGTGGGACCATGGAACCAAGGAGTCCATTGTGACACTACAGGACCCCGTGGAAATAAGGATCCATGTAACAGTGTGGGACCCCATGGAACAAAAGTTCCATTGTGACACTGCAAGGCCTGATGGAATCCTGGAGGCCATTATGACACTTTGAGGCCCTATTGAATCAAGGGGCTCTGCAGGGCCTCATGGAACCAAGGAACCCCTTCTGACACTGTGAGTCCCAATAAAACCGAGGGTCCAGTGTGACACCATGGAACCAAGGACACTGTTGTTGTCTGGTTTTGGCAGTACAAAAGCTCATGGAACAAAAAGTCCATTGTGACATTGTGGGGCCTCATAGAACCAAGGAGACTGATATGACACTTAGGGACCCACTGGAACCAAGGGGCCATTGTGACACCACAGGGCCTCACAGAACCAAGGAGCCATTGTAGCACAGCAGGGCCTCATGGAATCAAGAGGATCACAGTGACCCTGTGGGGCTCCACAAGGGGCCATGGGGCTCTATAAGGGGCTGTGGGGCTCCGTGAGACCATGGAGCCATTCTAACTGTGGAACCAAGGATACCACTGTTACACTATGGGGCATCATGGAACCAAGGAGAGCACTGTGACACTGCAGGGCTCCATTGAACTGAGAACTTGTGTGGCAGGGAGGAGCCCAATGGAACCAAGGTGCCATTGTGATACTGTGGAACCAAAAGAGACCATTGTGACACTGAGGGGCTTCATGGAACCAATGAGACCATTCTGACACTCTGAGTCCCCATGGAACCAAGGGGCCATTGTGACACCACAGGGCCTCACAGAACCAAGGCAGCCACTGTGACACTGCAAGGTTTCATGAAAGCAAGGGGCCATTGTGTCACTGTGGGTCCCCATGGAAGCAAGGGGACATTGTGACACATCCAGGCCTGGTGGAACCAACAGGGCCATTGTGACCCTGAGGAACCCAATAGAATCAAGGGGCCAGTTTGAGACTCTGCCACGTGATGGAACCAATGGGCCATTGTGGCATTGCACCATCCCATGGAAACAAGGAAACCATTTTGACATGGCAAAGTCCTCATGGAAGCAGGGGGCCATTATGCCACTGTGGAGCCAAGGAGACCATTGTTATATCACTGGGCCTCACGGAAACAAAGATCTGTTGTGATCCTACAGAACCTCATGGAACCAAGGGGCCATTGTGATGCTGCAGGGCCCCAAGGATCCAAGAACATGGAACAGGTCTGGCTGGCTGGGCCTCCTGGGGGCTGCCTGACTGGTCCAGCTGACCTGGGCATGTTGAGGACCACTTCTCATCAGACACTGAAGCCCTGGAGTTGTGTGCTTTCCTTCCTGTAGGGAAGAACTCCTACTCCAGGGGTTCATGGCTGATATTGGGATCCCTCCTCCAAATCTGATTATATCCAAGGATTATTCCCATATGAAACCTACCAGGACAGACAGCTCTGGCTGGCCTTGGCCTCTTGGGGACCACCTCTCATCTGCCTTCAAAACACTGGGTGCCTGTGCTTTTCTTGCCACAGAAAAAACCCATCTTTCAAGTCCAGGTGTCCATGGCCAAAATTGGGAATCTGCCTCTAAAATTCCTTATATCCAAGGATGGCTCCCAGACAAACCTGCCAGGACTGTCCAGGTTCCCTTGGCTTCCTGAGGGCCAGCTCTCATCATCCTTTGAAACACTGGGGCTCTGTACTTTCCTTCCTATGGAAAAGAACTGTCTTTCTTGTCCAGATGCCCATAGACAAAAGCGCGGTTTGGCCTCCCAAATTCTGTCTATCCAAGGATTCTTCCCTGACAACAGGTCTGGCTTCCCTTGGCCTCCTTGGGGCTGCCTCTAATCAGCCTTTGAAACACTGGGATCCAACCTTCCTTCCAGGAACCCATGGCTGAAATGGAATTCCACCCCTAATAGTCCCCAAATATCCAAGGGTTGTTTTCAGACTAAAGCTGCAAGGACAGGCAATTTGAGGTGTCATGGGACCAAGGGTCCATTGTGAAACTGCGAGACCCCATGGAGCCAAAGATCCATTGTGACTTTGCAAGGCCTCATGGAATCATGGAGACACAATTAAGACACGTCACAGCCTCATGGAACCAAGGAGACCAATGTGACACTAACGGGACTCATGGAATCACGGAGACCATTGTGACACTGTGAGGCCTCATGGAACCGGTGAAACAATTGTGACCCTGGGTGTTGCAGTGTGATTTCCTGTTTCACCTATCCCAATACCCTCAGGTGTGCCAACCTTTCCCATCCCCCTTTTGCCCTCCTGCCTAAGAGCTGTCCATCAATCTTAACATTCCAGCAAGGGCGTCATGTGGTTGGCAGAAGTTCAAAAGATGCTCTTCAGGTCTGGGCTCATTGGCCTGTCCAAGCATCTATATCCTTTGAGCCTTCCCCTCCTCCCACCTAGTTGGCCCTCACCTGTCCCTTTCCCTCCCCCTGTCCCCCGGGGCTTAAAAGGGGATGAGACCATGTGGCCTGGAGTTCTATTGTGAGCTGTTACCAGATTCAGAGGTCTACCATCCTGAAATAAAACTCTGGATTAAGACTCTACGATAGAACCTGCTCCTTTTTCTCTTCACTGTCGCCTGAACCTTTTCCACCAGAGGTAAACTGAGTTCCTACTTTGCCTGGATTTGTTTCGAGTGCCTAGCTGCAGCACCCAGCCGGCCAGAGGTATCTCTGGGGTGAAAACACCACAGCTTCAGGCTTTGGTCTAGCAGCGAGAGTTAGACAAAGCCGGGCATGACAGACCCGGAAACATCAGGATTAATATTCTATAGCTGGGGGTCCCCACAGAACAAAGAGGATCATTGTGATACTGTGGGGCCTCATGAAACCAAGAGGCCTTTGTGACACTGCAGGGTTGCATGGAACCAAAGCTCCAGGGTGACACAGAGGGGCCTCCTGACATCAGTGGTCCATTGTGATACTGTGGAGCCAAAGGAGACAATTGTGACACTGCAAATCGCCAGGGTCCAAAGGTCCATTGTGACACTGCAAGGCCTCATGGAATCATTGGGACCATTGTGACACTGCGGGGCCTTCTGGAACCTAGGGGCCATCGTGAAACTGCTGGATCCCATGGAAACAAGGGGTCATCATGACACTGCTGGATCCCATGGAAACAAGCCACCATTATGGCATGGCAGGGCCCGTTGGATCAAGGCACCATTGTGGCACTGTAGGGCCCCACAAAACCAAGGGAACACAGAACAGGTCTGGCTGGTTTGGCCTCCCAGGGGCCACATGACTGGTCCAGCTGACCCTGGCATGTTGAGGGTCTCGTCTCATTTGCTCCTGAAGCACTGGGGTGCTGTGCTTTTCTTCCTATGGAAAAGAACTCTCCTCCTCCTCCAGGCACCCATGGCCAGAACTGGGATTCCACCTCCAAATTTCCTTATTATAACAGAGGAAATGTATTGTATTTGAATATCTGTATATAGGCTTTGCCCTGGGAGGTCCCGGTTGTCCTTGATGGGCTGCAGCTGTGATGTTCTTAATTGGGCTGCAGCTGTGACCAATGAAGATATCTGGGATAAAAGGGGGTGGGTTAGCCGGTCAGGGAGAGCCTTGGAGCTGCTCTGGACTGAGAAAGAACAAGATGCAGAAGGTGTCTGTGCTGTGAAGATCTGCAGCCATAAGAACACACCAAGGAGGTATGGACTTTAGAAATTTGATAACAACAGTATGGGACTCCAGAAATAGAACAACACCACCTTATATCCAGTGATTGTTCCAATAGGAATATTCCCAAGACAAGTCTGTCTTGCAGTGGTTTTACAAGGGTCACTTTGCATCTGTCTCAAAAAACACTGGGGAAGGCTCTGTGATTTCCTTCCTATGGGGAAGAACTGTCCTGCTTCTCCAGGTGCCCATGGCTGAGATTGGGGTTCCACCTCTAATATTCCCTATATCCAAAGTCTGGTCCCAGACAAAATCTTCCATTCCTGATAAGTCTGGCTGGCCTTGGCCTATTGAGGCTCTTCATACGCTGGGGCTCTGTGCTTTCCTTCCTATGGAAAAGAACTGTCCTTCTCGGCCAGGTGCCCATGGCCAGAATTTGAGTTCCACCTCCAATATTGCCTGTTGTGACAAATTGGAGGAGATTGTTGGCTGGAAACATTTCATGTGTGGGGGAGGAAGGGGCAGGTCCAGCCTTGCCCTGCCCTGGAAGCCCAGCCCTGCCCTGCCCTGGAACCCCAATCCCCCCAGAGCCTCTATCCCAGCCCAGCAGTGGCTGCCAGTCCCTGGCACAGCACAGGCAATGCTCCACAGCCACCTCTGCAGCCCCAGCCCAGCTCCTGAGGGACCAAATGAGCCCAAGCCCCACCTGGGGGAAGGGCCCAGGGAGACCAAGGGGTATTGAAGGCTGAGCACAAGGCAAGCACACATCTTGACCCTGCATCCTCTTGGAATTTCCATCTGAACAGTGCTGGAATCGAGGGCTTTGTAGCTGTGTGTGTGCTTCTCTGTATCTTTTTTGTCTTTCTCACTTTCTGTGTCTTCTTCTGTCTCTGTGCTCCTGTAAATTCTTATTATCATTAAATTGAACAGGCTTAGAGTTTGTGAAGTTGAATAGGCCAAGTTAATACTTTGAGAAGTGTTGTTTTGTTGATTAAATATCTGTTGTAATTGCACATTAGAAGAATTTTAAAAAGTAATACAAAACTTTTTGTGTCACTGACAATCTGTTAAACCACTGAGATACTGAACACGCCTCTGTGAAATACAAATGTTAAAGATGAAAAAACCCAGGAACCTCCTCTTTCTTTTCCAGTCAACAAAGAAGTAGTGGGCCCCAGCCCCCATCTCAACCAAACCAAGCAACCCTGCCATGGGCTGAGCCCCTTCCCCCCTCCCCAGGCTGCCCCCTCCCCATCGGCCCCATTCTGACCAAACCAAACCCCAACAACTCCCAAACAGGAAAACAAAAGAGGCTACAAAACCCCAACCAGAACAAAGCCAGCCACAGCTATTAAAATCTCACCATCAAGTCCCCTCCACCCAACACAACTAAAACCAAAAACCCCTACAACCTACCACCCATACAAAATAACCCTACAACTAAAATTAAACACAAAAAAAGCCCCAAAACCAACCATAAAACCAATCCTAACACGACCCAACCACAACTTTCACCACAAGTTACTGGCAGTTTAGGTGTTAATCCTTTCAATACTTCATTGCTCCATCGAGTAAAAGAAAAAAAACAAAATATCAGCATATAAAAAAATATATAAAATCATCAAAGTCAGTAAAGGAGAAATTAAATCCCAAATAAAAAAGAAGAAAAAATACCTTAATCTTAAAGCTAAAATCCTCTTGTAAACTATAATTAAAAAACTCTTTTTCTTAATAACACAAAAAACTTTTTAAAAAAAATTACAATTAATATCAAAAAACCCCTCCATACTATAATAAACAAATGTTAAAATAATGTTAAAATAACTGCAATTTCATCAAAAGTTTAAACAGAAGCGAAAAAAATCCAAGTAATCCAGTATCCCCAAGAGAAGATCTCTATTCCCAGAGATAAAAATAAATTTAGATGTAAATAATAAAAACCTTTACCTTTAAAGAACTCATCTTTAAAACAATACTTCATAAGTCAACATGGCCCATCAACAAGCAGTAAAAAAGCTTGTAGCAATAAAACAATTTCACAAGAACAAAGTTCCCCAGACAATTGTTATCCATGACAAAACTAAGAAACACAAAAAACCAAGTTTTACCTCTTGTTAAAAAATCTCCATAACCTTAAAAACAAAAAGTACTCTCCCTAAATAAACTAAAAAAAAGGCTATTCTAGAAATAGTAAACGAACTAGGAATTTTTAGTTTACTTTCTTTCCATTGTCAGTAAAAAAAAAAGTTGTAAAGGAAATAAGTGTTCTAAAGAGTTTATTTTAATTCTTACTTCTTTTTTCTTTTTTTAACTTTTAATTAAATTTTCTTTATATCCTTTTAAAATTTTAAGTCAACATTACCTTACTCCTAATCCTCTTACAACAAAATAAATACATAAATAATTAACCAACACTTAAACCCACCACACTCATCAATACATGAATTAAGAAATCTCAAAATTAGAAAAATCTTAAATTAACAAACCAAAACCACTACGAGGACATAATAAAACTTTTGCCAATGTTTCTCTGATTTTCTAAAGTTGCCAGTAAAGGCTGTTTTGTTCTTTTGAGCTCCTGAGAAGCTCTTGTTGGTATTTCTCCAGGGAGTCCAATTCAGAGGACACCAACAATTGTAATTCCTTTTAAATGTCTCCTTGAGAGAGTTGTTTGGGGGATGGGGCTTGTCTGTGCTGCTTGGCCCAGCCCAGGCAGGGCTTTCCCAGCCACATTCCACACTCCATTGCCCAGCTGGAGCCACTGGTGCCTCTGAGTTGTGCTGCCCCAGCCCCAGGGACGCTCTCCTTGTCTGCCCATTCCCCCACGGTCTCTGGGCAGGGATGGCCTCACTGGGGGCTGCTGACATCCTCAGCAACTTGGAGGCTGCTGCTGAATTTCCCTGCTCCAGAGGCTTGTTCAGCCTTTAGCTCTTCAGTGCAGGAATTCAGTGTCCCAGGGCTCATGAACATTCAGAACACCTGAACAAGCCAAGCCTCTGGGAATCATTTGATTTTAATTTTCAAATCACATGTGGTTAATTAGACAGATTTCAGTAGTGTATTCAAACTGAATAGATTCTTTTTAAACAGACAGTGAGAAAACATTTTTTAGGTCCTATTTAGGTTTTTTTTTTTCCTGTTAATACAATGATATGTGCAATCTCCAATTGACACTGAATCCAAGTACCTCCTCATGCAGTTTGAATGGATATTAAAATCAAGACCCTTCCTGGCTGACAATCAATCAGACTCTGTCCCTACCCCCAGCCCACCATTTCCCCCATCCAAGCCCTGGCACTCAGAGCAGCCTTGTGCAAATCTGAGCTGACTATGATGTTGACTAGTGTGGTATTTATTTGAACTTCAGAAAAACTGGACAACTCCCTGATGCTCAAGCATGAAACCAGTCAGTTGAGAGGCACTTGAATGACCAGAGAGCATCTGGTGGAGAAAATCTGGAAGGAATGGGAAGAATAAAGTTCCAGAGAGCCTAGAGAAGAGATGCCCTTAGACATGGCCATTTAAACAAGAGAGCTGCAAACACATGAAGGAAGAGCGGGAGGAAATATTAGACTGAATATTGGTGAATATCTACACAAGTAGAGGGGGGGATCAGTATTTCTTCTTTTGCCATTATTAGAAGAATCCAGGAGATCCAGGAAATTCCTGTTCCTGATGGGAAAACATTGCCATTTCTTAAAAGGACTCGAATGAGCCAGATAATAAAGATTTGCTTGTATATTATGAAACTAACAGGAATTAAAACTTGTGTCCCTTTCCAGGCAGACATCAGTTGTGTGTCTATGAACAGGCACTTGTGCCACTTGTGCCCTGAGGTGCCCAGCTGGGATTGGATCTCTCCCAGAGCACCTGAGGAAGAGCAGAGCACCTTGCAAGCTGCAGGTCCCTGACAGCCCCACAGGGCTCCTGTGCCATCAACATCTGCTCTGCTCCAGTCTGAAACAGGGCCCAGCATGGTGCCGGGATCATCAGAGAGCTGAGGTGTGTGCTGAATTCAATGGCCTCCCAATCCCGCAGCAGCCCTGCATTTCCCTGCTGCAGCCTTGGTCTCCAGCCCAGCCATGGAGGCTCTTTGGGCTCTGGAGTGTTGCTGCAGCCCCCAAGGGCAGCTGAGCTCTGCCTTTGGCACAGTCAGGCCTGGCCAGCGCAGGCCATGCTCAGCAATTGCTTGTGTGTGCCTGGCCTTGCTGTCAGCCCCGGCAGCGGCTGCGTGGCCCCTTTGTGGCCCTGTGCTGGCCCAGCCATGGTGGCCCAGCCCCTGTGCAGGCCCAGCCCAGGCCAGGAGCATTGCGGCTGGGAACGGCCCCTGTGCCGTGGTGCCCACAGCAGCCTTGGGGCTCTGTGCCCCATGGCCTCCCTGCTGGGCAGCCTCTGCCAGCTCCTGCAGAGCCCATGGCACCTGTGGGGCTGCACAGACAGCCCTGCCCCGGGCTCTGCTGGCCTCTGGGCCAGCAGAGAGGCAGCCAGGGCTGGCCATGGCCGGGAACAGGCCGTGAGCCCCACAGGAGGGTGGAGCTGGGCCACAGCCAAACTCAGCCCAGGCCAAAGCTGGGCTCAGCAGCCAGGGCTGCCAACGCATGGGCACAGAGGCTGGAGCTGACAAATGTCCTGGGCCCCCTCCCTGCTCTGTCCATGCCACCAAGGGCACAGAGCAGCCTCCTCTCTGGCCACTTGCCTGTTTGCAATGCCTTGCACAGGCGCTGGCCCTGCCCCACAAGGCCTGGCCTGAGTCCTGCCCCTGCACGCTCAGCCAGGCTGAGATGGATACTGATGGTTTCTGGGCCAGGCTCTCTGAGCCCAGCTCAGCTCCCTGCAAGCTCTGCCAGCTGCCCTGAGCTCTGGGCAGCACCAAGGGCCTCTCTGAGCCCAGCCCAGCCCAGCCGGCTCTGGCCCCACAGCTCTGCTCAGGCCAGGCTGCTCTGGGCACTGGCCCCACGGCCTCAGCCCCTGCCAAGGGCACAGCAGCAGCTGCAGCTGCCACAGGACTCAGCCCCAGCCATGGGGGAAGGTGCTTGGCCAAGGCCAAAGGAGGCTCCCTGGCTGCCCTGCTCCCCTCGGCCTGAGGTGCTGAGAGCTCTGCAGCCCCTGCTGCCATCCCATCTGCCCAGGGCAGCACAAGAGCCCCGGCCTTGGGGCCCTCAAGAGCTGCTCCTGCTCCAGCCCAGGGCCCATGCCAAAGCTGGGGCAGCAGCCACAAAGCTCTGCCCATTTCTGTTCATAGCTGCTCTGAGGGGGGTGGATCCTCAGCCACTTGGAGGTTGCTGATGAATTTTACTGCTCCAGAGGCCTCTTCTATCTGGAGCTCTTCACTTCAGGAATTTGGTGACAAAGGCTCCCAAACATTTGTTCAAAATACTTGAGCAAGAAAAACCTCTGGGAATAATCTATATTTTCATTTCTTCTGTGATTAATCAGACAGATTTCAGACGAGTATTTTAAGTGAATCTGCTATATTGAAAAAATGCCAGGAGAATTGTTATGTACTCTTTGGTTTTCTTTTCTTGTTAATAGATTGATATCAGCAATGTCCAACTGATATTGACCCTCAGCACCTTCTAATGTAGTCTGAATAGATATGAAAATCAAGACCCTTCATGGCTTACAATCAGTAGCACATTTTCCCCAACACCCCCCACCATGTCCCTCATCCAACCCCTGGAACTCCTATGGATCAGGAATGGTGTGGCCAGCAGGAGCAGGGCAGGGATTCTTCCCCTGTGCTCAGCACTGGTTGGGCAGCACCTCGAGTGCTGTGTCCAGTTCTGGGCCCCCAATTTAGGAATGACATGGAGGGGCTGGAGGGTGTCCAGAGAAGGGCAACAAGGCTGGGGAGGGGTCTGGAGCACAAGTCCTGTGAGGAGTGGCTGAGAGAGCTGGGGTTGTTTATCCTGGAGAAGAGGAGGCTCAGGGGAGACAAGGCAGTATCAGGGCACAGGTTGGACTTGGTGATCTCCAAGGTCTTTTCCAACCTTGATGATTCTGGGATTCTCTGGAATCACCTTTGGAGCAGTTGCAGGATGAGCCCTGGGCCTCCTCTGCAGAAGCTCCAGCAGCCCAGGTCCCTCAGCTTCTCCTGCCAGCCCCAAAGCCCATCCTGTCAGTCCTGCAGAGCCTCTGCAGCTCCTCCTCATTGCCCAGAACAGGGAGCCCCAGAGGCAGAAACAGCAGCCCAGATGTGCCCCCCCTGGCCTGGGGTGCCTCTGGCAAGGGAGCAGCAGCAGGCACTTCAGGAGCCTGCAGACAATTCCTGCAGCACTTGTAGGATGATCCTGCTGCCCAAGGGACATTCCCATGGTGCCAAGTCAGGAACTGCAATGGGGAGTGGGGCCAGAGAGGAAAGGGCAAACAGGGATGGGCTCTTTGCTGGGCAGGAAACGGGAGTGGGCAGTTGGAAGAAATCTGAAGCAGGAAGAGTAAAGAAAGCAAAGGAGAAGGCAAGGAATTGCTCAGGGCAGTTTGGGGGTGGCTGCCAGGCAGCCCTGGCTCTGAGCAACAGCGTCTGCAGTGACACAGGAAACTCCCAGCTGATGGGAACAAACTTTCTGGCTGAGTGCAGAGGCCAGGACAAAGCTGGGTGGTTTCCCTGGTGTCCCCCAGCCCTTGCTGGCCCCAGGGGCTGATGGCATTTGTGCTCCCTCAGGTTCATGTCCCCACAGCAACAGCATGGGGGTGCTGGCCCTGCTGTGTGCAATGCAAACAGGGGCTGCTGAGGCAGTGCTGCCGTGTCTGTGCCTGCAAGGATGGGGCACCTGTGTGAGCTGGGGGAGAGGCCAGGGCTGCAGAGGGGGGATGTTGTTGGCAGCTGCATGAGGACGCTCTGGGACGCTGCCCTGGGCTGTGCAGCGCACTGGGCATGGATCAGCCCCTGCTCTGCTGCTCCTTCCCGTCTGCCCCAGGGCCCTTGCAGAGCCCCAGCCATGCTGTTTGCCCCCAGCCTGCCCACGGCCAGCCTGGGGCTGCTCCCGGGGGTTTCTGTGCTGAGCATTGGCCTGGCCGTGTTCTTGAGAGAGCCTGGGCAAGGAGCCTGGAGCCCCCAGGGCCTGGCCTGAGGCGTCAGCGCTGCCCCAGCAGTGCCCATGGCCTGTCCCTGCTGCAGCCCCGGCACTGCCACCCCCAGGGCTGTGCCCGGCCCCGAGAGCACTCAGGCCCTGCAGCAACACCAGGGCCACCAGGGCAGCGGGGCAGGGCCACGGCAGCAGCACTGGCAACACCAAGTGCTGCTGCTGCTGCTGCTGCTGGGCACAGCTGCTGGGCCAGCACTGATCTGCCCCAGCTCTGCACACAGACATTGCTGCTGCAGCTCCAGAGAAGGCAACACAAGGGCATCTCTGCAGAAAACTCTGCTGGGAGATCCTTTAGTTCCTTTAAAGGCACCGAGAGCACAGCCCCTCCTCGACACAGTCTGTGGCCACAGGGAAGGTGGAGAGAAACAAAATGAGAAATGGCACAGAGATTGACATTTATTTGTTGACAATATAAAAATACAAGAACAAAGGAAAAGAACCTCCAAAATTAAATGAACAAGAAGGATCAAAGATAACTTTTACTACAAGTGATTTGCTGAAATTGGCCAGCAGTTTAATGTTTCTGTAAACATCCAGTCATCAGTCTCCTCACTGCAGCCTTGAGCTCCTGGTTCCTCAGGCTGTAGATGAGAGGGTTCAGGGCTGGAGGCACCACCGAGTACAGAACTGAAAGGGCCAGATCCAGGGATGGGGAAGACAGGGAAGGGGGCTTCAGGTGAGCAAAGGTGCCACTGCTGATGAACAGGGAGACCACGGCCAGGTGAGGGAGGCAGGTGGAAAAGGCTTTGTGCCGTCTCTGCTCAGAGGGGATCCTCAGCACAACCCTGAAGATCTGCACATAGGAGAAAACAATGAACACAAAACAACCAAATGCTAAACACACACTAACAGCAAGAAGCCCATGTCTCCTGAGGTTTGAGTGTGAGCAGGAGAGCTTGAGGATCTGTGGGATTTCACAGAAGAACTGGCCCAGGTCATTGCCATGGCATAGGGGCAGGGAAAATGTATTGGCTGTGAGCAGTAGAGCAGTGAGAAAGGCACTGGCCCAGGCAGCTGCTGCCATGTGGGCACAAGCTCTGCTGCCCACGAGGGTCCCGTAGTGCAGGGGTTTGCAGATGGACACGTAGCGGTCGTAGCACATGATGGTCAGGAGATAAAATTCTGCTCCAATGAAGAACAGAAAGAAAAAGAGCTGAGCAGCACATCCAGTGTAGGAGATGTTGCTGGTGTCCCAGAGGGAATTGTGCATGGCTTTGGGGACAGTGGTGCAGATGGAGCCCAGGTCAGCGAGGGCCAGGTTGAGCAGGAAGAAGAACATGGGCGTGTGCAGGTGGTGGCCGCAGGCTACGGCGCTGATGATGAGGCCGTTGCCCAGGAGGGCAGCCAGGGAGATGCCCAGCAAGAGGCAGAAGTGCAGGAGCTGCAGCTGCCGCGTGTCTGCCAATGCCAGCAGCAGGAAGTGCCTGATGCAGCTGCTGTTCGACATTTGCTGTGGTGCCTTGGCATGGGGATCTGTAAGAAAAGTAATCATGGAATAGTTGGGTTTGGAGAGGACTTGAAATATCCCAGCACAGCCTGGGGGCACTTTCCCCCCACTGCCTGCCCAGGGCTCTGCTGCCTGGAGCTGTCCCTGCCAGCAGCTGCTTCCCTGTGCCCAGGGCTGGGCCCTGCCAGTGCTGCCAGAGCCCAGCCCAGCCCTGGGGGCTCAGCTCTGTCCTGCAGAGCCCTCCCAGCTCAGGCACTGCCCAGAGGCAGCTCTGGCTCTGCAGGCTCTGATGGCAACGTCAGAGCAACCCTGAGGAGGCTGGAAAAGCGACACTGAAGCTTTCGCTCAGGGGCCCTCTGTTGATCTCTGTAACTGCAAAGTTTATTCATATCTAAGAGAATTTTTAAATTTATTTTTCCCAGCCTTAACTGAGAGATGAATATCTATGGGCAGTTTCATATCCAGGCAACCCAGAGCAGTAGATTAAAAAAGCAGGATTTTCCCTTACATGCAATCCCTGCCTTGCTGTGCTCCCTGTATAATCTACTTGGAAATGTTCTGCAGTTCAATGCCATGCTCGGATCAGTCCTGAACAATGCAGCATCCTCCCCACACAAGGAGAACACTTCCAAGCCTCACCAGCTGTCTCCTCCCAGCCAGATCTTGTCCCCCAGGGCTGGGAGCAGCTGCCAGGGCTGGCTGAGAGCTGTCCCTGGCAGGCAGCAGAGTCCCTGCCCCAGCACAGCGCCCTGGGCTGCAGGACCCTGCTCTGCAGGACAGCCCTGGGCACCCCTGGCTGCTCTGCACAAGAGACAAGCAGAGAATGCACTCACAGGCTCTGCAGGCATTGGCATGTTCCAGCTGCAGGAGATGGCTCCAGGAGCTGCAGCTGCATTGTCCTGCAGCCAGAGGTTCCTGTGCCAAGGGCTGGCAGTGATTGTGCCCCAGGCACTTCTCAGCCCCTTCCCAGCCCTGACTGATTGAAGCTCTCTGTGCCTCTGGGCTGTGCCCGGGCTGGCTGCAGGCAGTGCCTCAGCCCTGCTGGGCTGGCAGAAGAGCTGCTCATCTAGAGAAATGTGCTTTTGAAGCTCTTCTTGGGGAGCAGGAGCTGCCTCTGGGCCAGGAGCCCAGCCCAGCTCAGCAGCACAGACACAGCACAAGGACTTTAATCAGCCTCTGGGCCTTTGTGCTCAGGCCCTGGACATCAGTCCCTGAGAGGGAGCTGAAGAAACCTCTCCAGAACTCCAAGGCAGAATCCAACTCCAAACTTTCTTGGACTTTTAATGGGTCCCAGAGAGGGACACGACTGAGCAAGTGTCCCCAGGCCCCAGGTAGAGCAGAGAACTGCAGGCAGTGATGACAGGTGGGGACAGAGAGAAGCCAAGTCTTGGTGCCCTGGGGCACAGCAGGGTCTGTGCCAGCAAGGGCTGGGAGGAGACACCTTGTCCTGAGGCCCTGGGGCCTCCTGGCACAGCCCCAGCCAGGCTGGGCACTGTCAGCCCCTTGTGCTGCCCTCAGCATCCCCCCCTAGCCCACATCCCAGTGGCCTCAAGGATCTGCTGCAAGGAGTCCCTGGGGAGCCTTGCTCAGCAATGGCCCTGGGGGCTCCTGAATGCTCCCTGCAGGGACTGCAGGTTTTTCAAAGGACTTTGGCTTTTGCCTTGGAGTCTCTGAGAGGTTCGTGCAATCATGGCCTCCAATTATCTGCTGTAATTAGTCCCTGGAGAGGCTTTGTCAGTAACAACACTCAGTGGGGCTCATTAATGCTTCAGGGTACTTCAGTTATTTCAGGTACTTGGTGTTTCCCTTTTGATACAGACTCTGTGAGAGGTTTGTGCAATCATGGCCCCAATTATCTGCTTTAATGAGTCCCTTGAGAGCTTTGTACTGACACTCAGTGCTGCTCAGTAATGCTTTGAGATACTCAAATTTTTTAAGGTACTTTGGATTTTTCTTTCCACACTTAATCTCTGAGAGGTTTTTTGTGCCATCCTGGCCTCCAATTCTCTCCTCCAAGGAGTCCATGAGGAGCCTGTGTTGGGGATGGACCTCAGTGGGGCCCATTCATGCTTTGAGGCACTCTGAGTTTTTCCTCTTACTTTGACTCCTGGAAAGGTTTGTGCAATCTCCTCTCAGGCCCTGAGGTTCCAGGGCTCAGCTCCAAATGCACCACAGGGCTCATTAGGATGCAGCAAGTTCTGACAAACCATGGCTCTGCCTTGATTTCCCTCTGGTCTTTTGCAGTTCAGCAGGAAGGTTTCCTTTTACAATTACGGAGAAATATTTCAAAGAGCTTCTAAGTAATATTTAATACTATTTTAAAGAGTGCATTTTATTACTGTTCTCTTTAGAGAAGAGCTGATTGCAGCTTTCTGTTATTGATATTGATCCAGGGTCTCTCCCGAGGAGATCTGGCCAGGTCAGTGAAGTTGTACTTTGGAGCTGACCCAGTGTGGACAACCTTGACCCACATTCCCCAGTCCCCTGTTAGAAACGATTTTCACTTTAAAAAATTTAGATGCTTTATTAAGACCTTTACAGAATACAACAGAAAACTGAATAATGAAAAGAGTACTGCGCCAGGAGCAAAGGATTCAGTCATTGTGTTCTCATCTACAAAATGGATGTTCTGTCTTTTATACCTCTGGCCCCTCCCAAAGTCTTGTCAATCGACTCCTTCTTCTCTGTCCAGTGGTGGAGATCACTGTCTCACACCTTGATTGGAGGTCAGGTGCTGCCATAGGAACAAGCCAACCCTCCCAAATGCCCCAACTACTGAGGCCATCCTGTGATAGCAATGCAAGGGGGAGGGGAAGGATAACTGTACATCTACAAAACTTCTCTTAGCATATATTTAATATTCACCCCTTAATTGTGAGAGCCAACCATAGGATTACTCATCTATAACAAACCCCTCTTTTCTTTATCTATAAGTAATTTTGCTTGAACAATTGAGTAAAAACATTTCTCTCTCTCTTGAATGAGTCATACCAGTATCTGTTGATGTGGGCAAGGACAGTGGGAATAGGAGAAAAAATCTCAGGTTTTCCTTAGACACACTCATTAGGAATGGACAAAAGGGCATCCCAGAGGTCCAGTGTGGCTTTGACTCCCATCTACCGTGCCTATGTGGCTGCTACCCATAGTTGGTGCATCTTAGGGGTGAGTCCAGAGGCCAACTCGGTCCTGCCCTCCAGTCCCTGTTGAATTAAAAGACAACTGAGGAATTACAGAGGTCTGGAATGGACTTTTGTCCCTACCTTACCATGCCCACGGGGTTGCTACCCACAGCAGGGCTATGGAGCCTTCTTGGTAGCAAACAAAGGGGCCAACCTGGTCTTGCCCTCCTTCTTTTGTCTTATTTTTTTGAAGAAGCTGTCCCATTACCTTTTACAGTCCCTTGTGTACTTCCCCTCAACAGATGCTGGTAATTCTCACCCATGAAAACAGCAAGACAGTTCTCAAGCTGGTTGGTGGAAGTTTGACTCTGCTTTTTGGGCATCTTGGTGTTTTTCTGGTTGTCTTTCAGTCTCTGCTTGAGAGTCAATCTTGTTTCACCCAGCCTGGATGTTACAGTCACTCTTTGGGTTCTTCTCCTGGGCCTTTGACTCTGTTGCCATGAGTCCATCCCCGCTCTGCAGCTCGCACGGCCGATTCGGTGGTGAGCAGTGCCTGAAAGGGACCTTCCCACTGAGGAGTTAGAGGCTGATCTCTTCATGACTTTATCATCACCCAATTCCCCAGGATTAATATTATGGATTCTGAAATCCAGGGTGGTAGTTTGAGGAATTGCCCCTTTATGTCTTAGCCCTCCTAAGGTTTGTGCTATAGACATCACTTATTCCTTGGCATTGGCTTCCCCTTCCTCATAGGTGGCAGCCTTCTGGGGTGAGGTCAGGAAGGGAAACCCAAACATCATTTCATAGGGTGACACCCCCAGATCTGACTGGGGTTGGGTTCTAATTCTTAATAAGGCCAAAGGGAGACATTTTATCCATGACATTTGGGTTTCAATCATTAGCTTAACTAGAGCTTTTTTAAGAGTTTGATTCATTCTCTCAACCTGACCAGAACTCTATGCCTGTGTAATTCCAATTTTACTGCCAGGGCCTGAACAACTTTCTGCAATATCTTTGATATGAAATGAGTTCCCTGGTCTGAATCTATCCTGTTTGCCATTCCATATTGGGGTGTCCTGGTTTAGGGCAAATTTGGGAGAGAATCTCCAAAGGGGGGCCCCTCCAGAAAGCAAACCCACATGGCCCCTCCCCACAGCCAGTTTGGGAAGGATTCCTTCGAGAGAAGTGGAAAAACCTGTTTATTTAACAGGCACAGCACCCCCAGCACACAGAATGAACAATACCGGATGACACTGCTCTTTCACCACTCTGAAAAAAGATGGCAAATTCAGAAAGTCTCTCTTGGGGGTGGTCACTCAGTCCCTCTGGCGCTGGGGCAGCTGCTGCAGGCCACAGGGTGCAAATGCTCGGTGTTCCCAGGTCCCAGTCTGGAGCAGGTTCGAGATGGTTCAAAAAGGAAAGGAGAAACAGTCCAGGAAGAAATTTGGACAGTTTAGCTAAACTAGCTAATGAGCAGAAGCAAGAGAAAGCAGAAGTGAAGCAGAAGCAAGAGTGAGAGAGCAACGCAAAAAGCGAAGGCAAAAAGCAAAAGCAGCACTATGTACTGCGCGTCTCTGTGTCCCACCAGGCTGATAAGAAAACCAAAACAAAACTTTCACTCTTCAGAGCCAGTCTTAGAGGCATAGAACATAATATCCAGCATAAACAGAACACATGAATGGGGATACAAGCATCGTAACGTCACCCTAGGACATTCCACCCCTTATCCCCATATCATCAACATACTACCACACATCATGCATTTATTCACACAAAATTTCCATCTGTTCCCCCAAAAATTACAAGCAATACCCATCATGCCCTCATCACATCCTCACACTGGACCACTGAATCCATGCCCTATACTACAGAGCTGCAGGATTTCACCCCTTTCACCTTACTCACTCAAAGTTCCATCTTTCACTTGCTCAGACCTTCGACACTTGCACATTTCCTTCTCCATCTCCCACTTGCCCAGACCTTCAGCACTTACACATTTCCTTCTGTCTCATGTCTGTATGGTGTAATGTACAGGCAATGGCAGTAACATCCAACGAACAGTGATATTGCATATCATTCTCACCCCACAATCAGATCTCCCTGAGGTACACATCGTGTTGTTCCATCTCTTTGCATTATCCACCATGTGCAACCTGCTCCCTGGGCAAAGACAACCCCACGAATGGGTTTGTCTGTACTCGAGGCAGAATTGACCCACACAGTCTTCCCTAACAAACTTCTGACATGCACCACTGGGACTTTATCTCCATCTGTTATATTCAGGGACTCAGACTGGGCAAGACCTGCTCGGTTGGTGGAACCTCAGGTGTTAACTAACCAGGTGGCCTTTGCTAAATGCTGCTCCCAATTTTTGAAAGATCCCCCACCCAAAGCTTTCAGCTGGGTTTTAGTAGTCCATTGTACCTCTCCACTTTGCCTGCAGGTGGTGCATGGTAGGGGATATGGTACACCCACTCAATGCCATGTTCCCTAGCCCAGGTGTTGATGAGGCTGTTCTTGAAATGAGTCCCATTGTCTGACTCAATTCTCTCAGGGGTGCCATGTCTCCACAGGATTTGGTTTTCCAGGCCCAGGATGGTGTTCTGAGCAGTAGCATGAAGCACAGGGTAGGTTTGCAACCATCCAGTGGTGGCTTCCACCATGGTCAGCACGTGGCGCTTGCCCTGGCGTGTCTGGGGCAGTGGGATGGAGTCAATCTGCCAGGCCTCCCCATACTTGTACTTGGACCCCCGCCCACCGTACCATAGGGGCTTCACTCGCTTGGCTTGCTTGATGGCAGCACACGTCTCACAGTCATGGACAACCTGAGAAATACTGTCCATGGTTAAATCCACCCCTCGGTCTCTTGCCCACTTATAGGTGGCATCTCTGCCCTGATGGCCTGAGGCATCATGGGCCCATCGAGCTAGGAATAACTCTCCCTTCTGTTGTCAATCTAAGTCTATCTTCGACACCTCTATTTTTGCTACCTGATCTACCTGTTTGTTGTTTTGGTGTTCCTCATTAGCCCAACTCTTGGGGACATGGGCATCTACATGGTGCACCTTCACAGGTAGCCTCCCTACCCTGGTAGCAATGTCTTTCCACTCTTCAGCAGCCCAAATTGGTTTTCCTCTATGCTGCCAGTTGGACTCATTCCACCTCTCCAGCCATCCCCACAGAGCATTGGCTACCATCCATGAATCAGTGTAGAGGTAGAGCTTTGGCCACTTCTCTCTTTCTACAATGTCCAGGGCCAGCTGAATGGCTTTGAGTTCAGCAAGTTGGCTTGATCCACCTTCACCTTCAGTGGCCTCTGTGACCTGTCGTGTGGGGCTCCATACGGCTGCTTTCCACTTCTGGTTCATCCCTAAGATGCGACAGGAACCGTCAGTGAAAAGAGCAGAGCGCGTTTCCTCTGGGGGCAGTTGGTTATATGGAGGAGCCTCTTCAGCCCGTGTCACTGGTTCTTGTTCTTCATACGTGACACCAAAATTCGCACCTTCGGGCCCATTTGTAATTTCCTCCAAAATCCCAGGGCGATTCAGTTTACCTATACGGGCACTGTCTCTGTCCCTCTGGGAGCCTCTCAGGAACCCTGGGCCAGTCCCGAGTTGGCAGACACCGGGGGCAGCCCCGACACGGCCGACAGCGGGGAGACACTCTCTGTGCCCCGAGGGTACTGAGGGCACCTGGGCTGGTCGCCTGTGCAGCACAAGAGACACCAGAGACATCGGTAGAAGAGAAAGGGCCGACTCTTAGCAGGGGTTAATCCAAGGTTTTATTCTAGGAGTCCCAAAGGAGCCCCTACACCTCAGGGCACTCCTGCCCAGAGCCCCGGGAGATGTGCCAAGGTTACATTTAAAGGGAGGTGGAAACCCAAAGTAGATAACATTTTACTAACCAAGAAGTGACCCTAAGGGATGGGTACTGGGGGATGGACATTTAGGACAGCATATGGGGCAGGGCTTGGGGGGCTGACCCCTGGCCTCTGGCTGATCACTCGGCATCCTGGAATGAAGCTTCTGGATGGAGGGGATGGGATGCTGAGTGATTGACAGAGAGCCAGGGTGGGGGTTTGGGGATGATCTCAGCAAGGGAAAGGGATTACACAGGTAAAGGGAGGGGGGTACCATCTGGGATGAACCACTTGGGAAAAATACCAGGATTCAAACCCAAAACTATTACAAAACTATTACAAAGTATAAAAACACACTACAACACACCACCCAGATCTGGTGTTTGCTGTGCAAGTGCCCAGATCCGGAAATTTCCCAGGGCTGGCACAGCCCAAGTCCAGCAATTTGCTGGCACAGAAAGCCAAAATCCGGCAATTTCCTGATGCCAATACAGGTGCCCAGACCTGGTGTTTGCTGCCACTGCCAGTGCCCAGATCTGGATATTTCCCTGTTCTGGCAGAGCCAAGTCCAACAATTTTCTGGCAAAGAAAGCCAAAATCTGGCAATTCCCTGCTACCGTCATTGGCAATGCCAGGATCCGGTGTTTGCTGGCACCACCAGTGCCCAGATGCGGGATTTTCCCGGTGCTGGCACAGCCCCAGTCAAGTAATTTTCTGGCAAAGAAAGCCAAAACCTTGCAAATACCTGGTGCTGGCCCCACCCAGATCTGGTGTTTTCTGGCACTGCCAGTGCTCAGATCCAGCAGTTTCCCAGTGGCAGCAAAGACCAAGTCCAGCAATTTGCTTGCACAGAAAGACAAAACCCGGCAATTTTCTGGTGATAGCACTGGCACCACCCAGATCTGCGGTTAGCTGGCACTGCCAGTGCCCAGATCTGGCAATTTCCTTGTGCCAGCACAACCCGAATGCAGCAATTGTCTGGCAAAGAAAGCCAAAACCAAGCACTGCCCAGATCAGGTGTGCTGGGGTTGGTTTAAAAGAAGAGGGAGACCTTGGCTTAAGGCAGTGGGAAAACCCTCTTTAGTCAGGGTCAGCAGGAGCTCCCGCCCATAATCCTCTTGTTCAGGTTTGCAGATTGTTACTAGAAAGTTCTGAGTTCTCTTTGCTACCATTGGTTACTTTTTACTGCAAAAATTGTAATATTCTTAATCCTTCCTTTCTCTTGGATCCTTTCCTCAGATCCCACCTTAACCCCTCCCCATAAATAAATGGATAAATATCCCTGCTAGACCCTGGACCCAGGCTTTTTTCTGCTTTGCTCTCTCTACTGTGCACGCCGTCCTGTTTGTTGTGTTTGCCTTCATTAAAGTTCTGTTTCCAGAGCACCAGATGGAAGCAGTCTCTGTCTGTAAAGTGGCCAGAGCTGGTTCTCAGGGAAACCACTGGTCAACGGTCCGGATGAGGGCCAGAAGGTTTCACTGGTGTTTGCTGGCACTGCCAGTGCCCACATCTGGAAATTTCCCTATTCTGACACAGCCCAAGTGCAGCAGCAATTTACTGGCACAGAAATCCAAAACCCCGCAACTTTCTGCTACTGGCTCTGGCACCGCCCACATCTTGTGTTTGCTGCGCCAGTGCCCAGATTGGGAAATTTCCCGGTGCCAGCAGAGCCCTAATCTGGCAGATTTCTGTCACTGGCAATGACACCACCCAGATCTGGTGTTTGCTGGCAGCGCCAGTGCCCAGATCTGAAAACTTCCTGGTGCTGGCACAGCCCAAGTCCAGTGATTTGCTGGCACAGAAAGCCAAAATTTGGAAATCTGCAGGTTCTGGCTCCAGCACCATCCAGATCTGGTGTTTGCTGGGACCGCCAGTGCCCAGATTTGGAAATTTCCCGATGCCTTCACAGCCCAGGTCCAGCAATTTGGTTTTAGCT
Source organism: Agelaius phoeniceus (assembly GCF_051311805.1). Taxonomy (NCBI): domain Eukaryota; kingdom Metazoa; phylum Chordata; class Aves; order Passeriformes; family Icteridae; genus Agelaius; species Agelaius phoeniceus. Next base: position 5,703,627 of record NW_027509867.1, on the reverse strand, counting down.
AGCTTAGGCAGAGAAGTTCCTGGAACTGTGACTTTCCTTTTTCTTGGAACTGTTTAAACCTGCTCTGGACTGAAAACCCAGAAAAACACCGGCACCTCACACCTGTGGCCCACCGAGGTCTGGGACGCTGCATTCCAGCACCAGAGGGACTTAGAAGAGACCGAGTGAGCCAACTACACCCCACAAAAAGGACTTTCTGAATTTGCCATCTCTTCAGCACTGTCAGAGGTTTCATTTAATATTATTCATTTTTCATGCTTTTGAATATTTTACTTGTTAAATAAACTGGGGTTTTTTTCACTTTTCTCGAGGGAAGTCTTTTCCTGAACTAGTAGGGGGAGGGGCTGCTTGAACTTGCTTTCTAGATGGATCCCTTTTGGAGGTTTCCTCCCCAAATTTGCCCTAAGCCAGCACAAACAGTCATCATGAAAATGTCACCAGTGGCATAATTTCCTGCTGGCAAATCTTGGGACAGAAGCTTGACCTTGTTCTCCATGAGACATTCTTGGGAAGAGAGACAGGAGAAGATTCCTGGAAAACTGAAACAGCTTTCCAGAAGGGAAATGAAAATGAAAGAAACAATCCAAGATCTTTTCCTCTATTTATTTCTATGCTCCCCTTTTCCATGTTGCACTACTTCTCCATCCCAGGAATTCCAGATGCACTTCACCTCTAAGATCGGTGACTTAGTGATTTTTAGACACTTGAAAATACCATGAACCACACAGAGTTTTCCTTCCCCTGGTTTTACTGGAAGGCAAGACTGGAGATGTAAGTGCAGTGCTGGGGTCAGGTAGGAATCCTACAGCAAGGGAAGGTGGCCCGACAGTGTTTGACCCTCAGCCAGGCCAATGCAGAGCAGCAAGCGAGGGGATTGCTGAGCCAGTGTGCAGGAGTCAGGGCTCTGCATCTGGGCTCACCGCTGCAAAGTTCCCGTGTTTGGACAGACTCAGGGGCTGTGCCCGGGGCGCGCGGGGCTCGAACGTGGGGCTCGTGGGGCGAGCGGGGAACGGACACGGGGACGAACGGCCCCGGTGCTTCAGTTGCAGCGGCGGCAGCGGCGGCAGCAGCAGCGGCAGCAGCAGCGACAGCAGAAAAACAGATATTTTATAACACTCTTTCACTCTTTATCTTTTTCTTTCTCTTTCTCTCCCTTTCCCGCGGTCGGGCACCCTTCTCTCGGGGTCCCTTGCCCGGCGTCCCTCTCCTCTCCCCGCCTCCCTCTCCCCTGCCGGGCCGGGCCATGCCCCCGGCCCGCCCCCGGCCCCGGGCGGGGCTGCCCCGTGCCCGGCCCCGCCGTCCCGCCGCGCTCTCGCCTCCGCCCGGCTCTGGCCGTACTGGCGGTGGCGCTGCTGGGCGGGCGTCAGTTCCTGGTGCGGGGGCGGCATCGCCGCCCTTCGGCTCCACCTGGCCCGAGCCCGGCCCCGGCCCCGGCCCCGGCCCCGGCTCCTCCCGGGGCCCGCGGAGGACACAGGCGGCGCGGCCGCTCCCGCCGCCTCCGCTGCGGCTTCCCCGGCCCGAGCTCCGCCGCTCGGCAGCGCGGCCGCCGGCCCCGAGCCTCCCGTGCCGCGTTCCAAAGAGCGAACGCCTGGGCATGGCCGGCCCGGGGCGGCTGAGGGGCGCTCGGGGGCCGTTGCTGGCCCCGGGCCGAGCTCTGACAGCCGCGTCCCGCCCGCAGGGAAGGCGCACGAGGCCCTGCAGGAGCGCTACCGCCTGGGTTCGCTGCTGGGGCGCGGAGGATTCGGCAGCGTCTTCGCGGCCACGCGGCTCTCGGACGGCGCCCCGGTGAGCGGCGGGGCCGGCGGCGGGCGCAGGAGGAGGGGGCGGAGGAGGAGGAGGAGGAGGATGGGGCTGGGCAGAGCGGGCGGCGAGCTGAGCCCGCTGCTGTCCTTGGTTTGCAGGTGGCCATCAAGAGGGTGCCACGGAACCGCGTCCGGCACTGGGGCGAGCTGGTGAGTGAGCGGGGCCAGCGGCAGCAGCCGGGGCTGCCGGGCGGGGATGAGCCGAGGCCCGGCACGGTGGAAGCCGCCAGGACGCCTCGAGGGAGAGCGGGCGTGGGTCCAGCGCAGGGCGCAGAGCATCCCGGGCTGGCTGAGGGCTCCCCAAGCCCCGGCACGGCATCGGCCCCACTGAGGGCATCGTGCTCCTCCCGCAGCCCGACGGCAGCAGGGCCCCGCTGGAGGTGGTGCTGCAAGCCAAGGTGTCCACTGGCTTCCCTGGTGTGGTGCAGCTGCTGGAGTGGCTTGAGCTGCCCAACCACATCGTGATGGTGCTGGAGCGGCCAGAGCGGTGTCAGGACCTGCAGCGTTTCATTGGGGCACGGCGGTTCCTGCCCGAGGAGGTGGCGCGGGCGCTGTTCCGCCAGGTGCTGGAGGCCGTGCGGCACTGCACCAGCTGCGGGGTCCTGCACAGGGACATCAAGCCCGAGAACATCCTGCTCGACCTGCACACCGGGAAGGCCAAACTGATCGACTTTGGCTGTGGCACCTACCTGCAAGACACAGCCTACACCCACTTTGCAGGTGAGCCCACGTAAGGGTGTACTCCTGGTCCCGGGATCTCATGGCCCAACATCTCCCAGCCCAAGCTGGCTGTGGCAGAGGGGATTCTCCCTTTTGCTGCCAGTCAGGGGACTGAGTCTTCAGCTGAGTTGCTTTAGAGCAGGGCTGGGTGGGGAGCCATCTTCCAGCCCTGCTGGCAGCCTTTGCCAGCCACTCTGCCCAGGACTGGGGCTGGGCTGGGGCAGCCAGCCCTACCAAAACCCCCGTGGGTGGGGGTAGCAGAGATGGGGGCGGAACCTGTGCCCCAGCCAGTTTGGTGTGCAGGCAAGAGGAAGGGCTTGGACTGATCCACTCTCCCTGTTTGCCTTGGCTTCCTAATATTTTTGGGGCAATGCAGGCAGGGAGGATAAGGGCATGTTTTCCCCAGCACAGAGAGGGTTTTTCCTTTGCAGGTCATGGTCAGGCTTAGCCAGGGCTTCCTCTGCCCTCTTCTGACACCAGTGGCTTCTTTTCCAAGCCTAAGTTTGTGCACAAGTCCCAGGTGCTGGCGAGAGGGCAGTGGTCACCCTGTGTGCCACTGATGCAGCCCCCGCAGGCCCAGGGATGCTGGGGCCAGGCTGTGGGAGCAGCAGCATCCCCCTGCTGAACTCCATCTGTATTCCATAGGAACACTGTCCTACAGCCCCCCGGAATGGAACGACTTTGGCTGGTACCATGGCGAGGCAGCAACGATCTGGTCCCTGGGCATCCTGCTGCACCAGATGGTCTGCGGGGAGCACCCGTTCAGGAGGGGCCGGAACCTCAGCTGGGGCCAGCTCCCGCTGCCACACGGGCTCTCTCAAGGTGGATCCTCTTCTCTGGGCACGGGGGGAATCCCAGTGCTGGGAGCCAGCAGCGGGCTCGTGAACATCCCGCTCTGGCAGCTGCTGAGGAGGTGGCACATGTCCTGCTCTCCTCCAAAACAGGGAATTGATGGGAAAGTTTAGGCCCAAGCCTGAGCGCATCCAGAATGGCCTGGCCATGGGAATAGTGGGGCAAAGCAGACAGGAGCCTTCTCTGGCTGACCGGCAGGTTCTGCTTTCTCTCGCCAGAGTGCAAAGATCTGATCAGGTGGTGTTTATCCGTGAACTCCTTGGACAGACCCACATTAGAAGACCTGTTCTGTGATCCTTGGGTGCAGAATATTCCTCTGCCATAGAAGAAGGGAGAGAGCCACAGGCACACTTTGATCCAGGGCCCTGGTAAGTTGCAGCTCCACACATGCCTTGGCAATGAGAAGCAAAGGAACCCAGACCTTTTTGTGCTGCCTGTGTCACTGCACCGGGGCCATGGGATGGGCACACGCAGCCCTTGTGCTGGAGCTGAGCTGCTCTGCCCAGCACTGGTGGCCGCCATCCAAGCTGGTTTTGCTTGTGCTGGTTCCCTGACAGCTGGGGCCCTGGGCAGATCCCTGAGAGCCTGGTCTCCCCCCAGGGAAGGAGCAGGAGCCCCTGGAGAAGCTGTACCGGGTGGGGATGCTGCTGCTGCTGCTGCTGCTGCTGCTGCTGCTGCTGCTGCTGCTGCTGGAGACAGCCAGGATGACATCAAGGATGACAAGCTCTTCCTCAGCCTGGCCACTGGAGGCTGAAGGTAATGGACTTTGATTCTGGCACCTTCTTCAAAGCCAAACTCCACAGGGAATTTGCAGATGAGTCCCCACCCGGGGAAATGCTGCCAGATTTGGGCACGGCCCAGCCTGGCTGGGAGGCGAAGGTTCCCCCTTTGCTGGGGCAGATGCAACTCATCCTTCAGTCGCTGCCCAGCTGCTTTTTGGCAGGGCTGGGGCATGGGCTGGGCTGGGTACGAAATGGGAGTGGGCTCCTGGCCCTGCCAACAGCCGCCAGCACCCACCGTGCCCCGGGCTGGGGCTGGGGCTGGGGCTGGGGCAGCCAGCCTGACACAAACAAAGCCCCATGGTGGAAGCAGAGGTGGGACTCCAGAACCTGTGCACGGGCTGCTTTGCTCTGCAGGCAAGGAAGGGCTTGGGCTGCTCAGCTGCCCTTGTTTGCTTTGGGATCACGGTGATTTTGGGGGGTAGTGCAGGGGGAAGAGAGAAAGTGTGGGCTTCCCTCAGCCATGGCTGGGTTTTTCCCTACCATGGAGGAGTTGGGCCTCCCTCAAGGCCCTGACAAAGATAAGAGTTTTTCCCGTTTTTCTTGTTTTCCCTTTTTGCATCTAATCTCTTTTCAATAATGTGTTGTTTGTTTTTCCAGAGGAAGTGTTCTAGGTGGTCCAGCGTGGATGGGGAAGTGCTTGGGAGCAGCTGTGGCGTGGATGGGCCGTGCCCTTGGAGAAGGCTGAGGCCATGGTTTGGGAGCAGCTTTTCTTGCAGCCGTGGCTGGCGTGAGGTGGGTCCCTGTGTGCTTGGCAGGGTGGGATCAGAGCTTTTGGGAGATGGCAGCGAGCACAGGAGCATCCTGCTCTGGGCAGCTGCTGAGGGCTGGATGTGCCGTGGCTGGCTGCAGGCTGGCCACATGTCCTGCCCTCCTGCTCTGCTGCCAAAGGCAGCAGGGATGGGCAGCTCTGGGCACAGCTCTGGGCACAGCCAGCATGGCCTGGGCCCCGCAGGCCTTGGCACAAGGGCACAGGAGCCCTCAGCTGACGGGCGGTTTCTGCTTTCTCTCCTTGTAGCTGGGCTCTGCGGCTGCTGAGGCTGCTCTGGGCTCTGCCAGGGCTCTGCTGGGCTCAGCCCTGGGCCCAGCTGGGCTGGCTCTGCCCTCACATTGCTCTGACAGCTCTGCATCAGACGAGCCCGTTGCGAGCACAGCGCCTGAGCTTTCTGCTTTGGCAGGTGAGTGAGACTCTGCTGCAGGCCCAGAGATTGCAGCTGGGGACACACATCCAATTGGCAAGGACCCAAACTCTCCACAGTCCCAGCTGAACGCCTGGATCTGCACAGGGTGTTTGTCTGTCCCATTCTTCCTTCTTGATTGGCTGGAATTGTGCAGTTGCACTTTCTTCCTCCTCTAGCAGTGCCACGAGTGGGCCAAAGCTGGCGAGTGGGCCGTGCTCCTGAGGCAGTGCAGTCTGGAGCTGGTGGATGGAGACTTGCCCTTCTGCACTGCCAAACCCGAGCAAAAAGCTGTCAGTGGGACTTTGTGTCTCTAAGAAATCCCTGACAGTTTCAACAGGAATGTGCAGCTCATTCACAGGCTGAGAAGGAAGGGCATCTTCTAAAGGATTTGGGGCTTGACAGAGTTTCCATTCCCAGTCCTGCTTGGAGCTGGAAGGGCACAAAGCAATTTCCTCTTGCTTCGACCACAATTTCAAGTAGCAATGTTGGAAACAAGCCCAAAATCTTTTAAAAGGCTGCTGAGGTCAGTAAGATGGATCCATGCCATCAGCACATTTACAATGTAAATAACTGAGTTCTCTTTTTAAAAAGATCATTTACCTCTTAATGCAAAGAATGTAACTTTGCATTTATGTTTTGTTTTTTTCACTAACATTATGTTATGTTTTTTCACTAACACTTGCATTTTATTCTTATCTTTTACAATTTACCTATTTTTTTCCCTTTTTCTTTTTTTTTTTTCTTTTAAATAGAAAACATGTCCTATCAAAGGAATGTCCTTTGCTCCTGGTTCCTGTGTGGAGCAGCTCCCTTCCTGCTGGCTGAGCTGCTCAGGCAGAGCCCGGCAGCTCCTGGCCCTGCAGGGCTGAGGCTTTTCCCCGTTGCTGGGCACAAACTGATGGAGCAGCACTGCTGAACACGGGCACACAGAGGGACCAGCAGCAGCTGCCTTTGCCCACCTGAGGCTCCAGGGCCCAACCTCTGAGCAGCCAGGGCTGGAAGAGACTGGCAGGATCTGATCCCTGACTCTGGGCCAGGGCTGCACAAATGACCCCACAGCAGCAGCAGCAGCAGCAGCAGCAGCAGCAGCAGCAGCAGATGGAGCTGACTTTCAGCACAGCCCCTGCCCCTGTTCCCTCCTGTGTGCAGCGGTGTCACAGCAGCCTGAGGCACCTGGGAGCCCCCAGTGCCAGCAGGGACTTGAGATGGCAGCCCTGGGCTCCTGGAGGCTGTGCAAGGAACGGAGCTGGGCACTCCCTGTCCATGGGGAGCTTGCAGATGGAAAAGGCTGCTGTGCCCAGGCAGCTCCAAGGGCACAGAAAGGAGGCTCTGGAGCACTGGATCTGTGCCAGTGCCACAGTCCTGGGCAGCAGCCAGCGAGGCCTGGGGAACAGAGGGCACAGCACGAGGGACAGAAGCAGGCAAGGGCAGAGACTGGAGAGAGCCAGAGCCAGGAGCAGGAACAGCTGCTCCATTGCACTCTTGGAGAAAGCTCTTGGCTGGTTCAGAGCGCTGAAAGGCGTGAAGGGCAGAGAGGAGCCACAGCAAACAATGCTCCTGTTTGCACAGCCTCCCCTCTCCGTGTCCCAGAAGGAATTGCATGGACTGTGCTCTTCTCTCCGAGTCGTCTCGTTCAGCATGAGCAGCTCAGCGCCAGGAGCTGAAGGAGCTGAAGCCTCAGGCCGCAGGAGCTGGGCAAGAGGAGACTTTCTGAGCAAATGAATGCTGCTAACATGGACCCAGCTGAATGCAGTGGATAGAATCATGGAATCACAGAATCCTTTCTGTTGGAAAAGCCCTCTGAGCTCACCCAGTGCAGCCGCTCAGCCAGCAGTGCCAAGCCCAGCACTAAACCACGTCCCTGAAGTGCCAAGGCCTGGACAGCAGCCCTGAGTGAGGCCTGAACAGCAGGCCCTGAGCCAAAGGTGGCCTCTGGATGAACCTTCCAAGCAAAGGTTATCTTTGTATCTGCTCCCTGATGAAATATGCATGGTCATTAGCACTGTGATAGATGTAGCCACTCATTAGTGAAACATGTATTGACCTTTGTGTATTTAGAAGCCAGACAAGGCCATGAAATCTGACATCTGGCCTTGTTTGGGGCTGAATGGTCAAAGTCAGCTCCCTTGGTTCCTCCTGGGGCCCTGGCCAGGCTTTGGGAGGGAGCCAAGAGGAGGATGAAAGCAGATGTTGCCACACTAGCAGTGCTGTCAGTTTGTCCATTCAGCACTGTCAGAGCTGGGCCCTCTCCCAGCGGGGTTGGAGCCTCAGCTGTGGCTGGAGGCACCTGCAGGAATTGCCAGTGCCCAGGAGTGGCTCTGCAGCCCTTGGCTGTGACAGCTTCCCCAGCTGCTGTGTGGGTCTGGGGGATGGGAAAGGCTGAGGGTAACTGGGGCTGGATCTTTCTCAATCACTGCAGGCAATCTTTGGTGGGGATGGTTGGGTGCATTGCTGAGCTGCTCCTGTTGTGATTCTTTGCTGCTTTGAGCTGCAGGAAATGACACTGATTCCTTCAGTTGGAGTCTGTGTCTTTAGTGCTGACCCTGCCCACTGGCAAAACAAAACTGGCCCAGTCTGGCCAGATCCCAAGAAAATGTCACTTGTTCAGTGTAAATGTGAGGAATCAGTGCCATCAGAAATTCCCAGATGGGAAGCCCTTCCCTGGAGTTCCCTGGCTCTGGAGTGGGCTGAGGTTGGAGCCCCGTGGGAGCAGTGGGGCAGTCGGGTAAAAGAGGCTGCACCCCTGGATGGCTTCAAATGCATCCAAAAATTGCACATGGAAAAGGAAAAGAACTTGTGGGTTTGGGCAGACAAAGATGAATTTGTTAAGAGTCCATTGGAAACAGCAGCTTCAGAAGGAACAATTATTGTTGGAATGCTCCCACATGGAGCAAGAGAAGAAGGTTTTAATCTTGAGCTCAGCTGCATTTGTACCCGTGAAATATCAATATAATAAATAACTATATGTATTTATTGTATAATATGACCTTAATATATATATATATTTGTATATTTATATATATATATATATATATATTATATATATGTCTGTATCTATCTGTCTATATGTATATCAATATGTATATCTACACATGAAATAATAATAATGTGAAATAGTGCTGACAATACTAATTTGGTAGCTTTGGCTGCTCAGGGATGTAACTCTAAATACCCTACAGAACAGGACTGGCCAGGGCCCTACTGTCAGTGGTCAACTATGTGAGATTGTATACAATGAAAAAAGGAGGAAGGGAGGAAATTGGCTGTTTTTACAGGGTTTGCTGATTCTGTGATGCAGAGTGCTTTGTCTGTTCCTGTGAAAAATACAGTGATGAAGCCTGCAGGGTTTTTCATGTACCAGACTATGCACAAGCTGCAGGTTTTGTTGCACGGGTGAAGGGGTTGTTTAAAAAGCAGTTGAAAAAATGAGGAGATGGGAACCTTTGCCCATGGAGAACCCATCTCCCAGATGTGCTCCATGCCCTTAACAATGGCCCACGGGGGAAATGGAAACCCCCTGGCTGTGCACGGCTGCCCCCAGTTTGCAAATCCAACCATGGGCAGTGAGACTTGGGCTGCCTGGGAAATTGTTCTGGCTGTGATGGCCCCTGGCAGGGCCAGCCCAGAGGCTGCAGGGCTGGGCCTTCATGCACTGGAATTAGTTTGGATAAATTCAAAGCAAATGAGAGCTATCAATACTGAAACAGGAATTCAGATTCCTCCAGGACACTTTGCTTTAGTAACTGCTCACTTGGAGCTTGGCCTTGCAAAGTGGTCATGTCATGGGAAGAGGAACTGATGCAGAATATCAAGGAGAAATTAAAGGAATTGTGTTAAACAATAGTGACCAGGATTGGATTAGTCAACCCCATGACAGGGTAGCACAATTATCAATATTGCAATTTTAAGAAGGATTGTGAAAAAAGGAGATCCACCTGCAATCACCACCGTTTGTGGAGATAAAGGGTTTGGATCCAGCAGCCCTAATAATGGAGCCCGAGTGTGGGTCCGGAGGCCAAATGGCCCTCCCGAGGCAGCTGAAGGAGCAGCTCCTGGGAAAGACAACTCTGAGTCCTGAAACCTGGGCAGGAACAATGGCAATGTGTCCCTGCAGCCAAGTGTTCTGTGTGAGAACAAGGAGATCTGACAGGATATTGTTTTACACATCCTGCCAGACCAAATCTCCCTGTTTGCCCCAAGGGCCCCTTTGGGAAATGCTCTGATCCACGGGGCTCCATGTGAAGGCTGCTGTGACACTGAGGGACTTGCACAGGAATTGCATCCAGGAGCCCGGGTGCCCCTCAGGGACTGGGACCCGGCCCCTTCCAGCCAGAGGGGAAAGGGCCCCCCCAGGCCTTGTTAGCCACAGACAGCATGGTAAAGCTGAACAGCAAAGGGCCTGGGGGCATTATTCTGGAATTAACATGGTGCCAGCTCCATGGACAACAGTATTCTTGTTCTTATCCCAAATGAGATTGAGGAAAATGAATGAAGAATGGTGTCACTAAAGAATTACTGGTGTCTGTAAGGTGTACCTTGATAGCCAGAATCTTTGTCTGCCACAAACACCTCTAGTGTTTCACCAAGGGGTTAGTCACCAAAATGTAATGATGAGTTCTGATGGATTGCTGAGCTTCTTTTGTAATTCTTTGCTAATGATGATGTGCTTTGCTGAGCTTATCCTTTTGTAATTCTTTGCAGCTGTGCATGATATAAATGACACAATTCCTTAAGTTGGTGTCTGTGTCTTTGATAGCGACCCTGCCCACTGGAGAAACAGGGCCCCCTCTTGCTTGAGTGTTACCTGGGAAGACAGAAACCCTCCCTCCAAAATTCCCCCCTTCCTCCTTGTTCCCCCCCTTCATACCCTGAGCATGATGTGCTCTGGTCTGGGCTGTGCCCGGGCTCAGTTGGGGCCACCTGTCCTGGCTGTGTCCCCTGCCCAGCTCCCCCGCAGCCCCAGCCCCTCCCCAGCGTGGCTGGACGAGGGGCAGGACAGGCCTTGGCTGTGCTGCAGCTCAGCAAGAACAAAACCATCTCTGCGTGCTCAGTGCTGTGCTCAGCACCCGGCCCAGCAGTGTCTCAGTGCCAGGGGCTGTGCCCCCAGTGCCTGCCAGGGCTTTCCATGGCAACTGCCAGGCCAGGTGACCCAGGTGTCCCCCCCAGTGCCGGTTGCCATGGAAACAGTGCCCAGCGCTGCCCCTTTCTGTCTGGCTGACCTGGCCTTTGGCCCTGGCAGTGCCCTTGGCTGCTGGTTCCTGGTGCCGGAGCGGCCAGCGTGGCACAGGGCAGGTGGCCATGGCACAGCCCCCAGCAAGGGATCCCCTCTGGCTCTGGGCACTGACACCAGCCCTGAGCAAGGGGCCCAGGGCAGCTTTCCATGGCCACCAACCACCACAACAGCTCTGGGCACTGGTTGCCATGGCACCAAACCAAGGAACGGGTCCCTGTGTCCGTTGCCATGGCACCTGGTGGCACCAACGAGTGTCACTGCAATTGTACCTGGAACAGCCCTGGCACCGCTTTGTCCTCAGGGTTGCCATGGCAGCCCAGGGCAGCAACAGCTCTGCAGGCAAGGGGCCATGGAACCTGGCTGCAGAAATGGCTCCTTGGGCTGGTTTCCAAGGAAACCTGAACTGATGGGGGTTGCCATGGCACCCAAAGCCAGCAGTGGGGTCCCTGCAGTGTCCATGGCAACAGTCCCTTGCAATGGCGCAGTGCAGGTTGGGATGATGATCCACCCTCACAGCTGGCCCAGGCAGGTCTGGAGTGCTCTTGGCAGCTTGGGCTTGGCACACACTTGAGGAGGATGTCTGTTTGCAATGGGGAAACTCAGGAGTTTTAGATTGCTTCAAAAAATTAAAAAGTCAAAATCCCTCTTCAGCGGAGCGAAGCCAGTTCACCAAGCAATGCAGGTCCCAGGTGAGTGAGGAGAGACAGGATGGGGTTGGGGAATGTGGAGCAAGATCATCCACACTGATCAGACCTCAAGGCACAGCTTCTCTGACCAAGCCAGATTTCCTCAAGAGTGTCCCTGGGTCAGTATCAGTCACTGAATGCTGCAATCCCCTCTTCTATACTAAGAAAAGTAATAAAGGACACTATAAAATATGATATATATTTCCTAGAAGCTCTTTGAAATATTTTTCCATACCAGCAGCAGGAAAGTTCCTAACGAACTGGCCCAGATCAGAGGGAAATCAAGGCAGAGCCATGGTTTGTCAGGAATATCTTGGTCCTAATGAGCCCTGTGCTGCATTTGAAGCTGAGCCCTGGAACCTCGGGGCCTGAGAGGAGATTGCACAAACTTTCCTGGAGTCAAAGTCAGAGGAGAAACCCCCAAGTGTCTCAAAGCATGAATGGGTCCCATTGAGGTCAACACAGGCTCCTCATGGACTCCTTGGAGGAGAGAATTGGAGGCCAGGATGGCACAAAAACCTCTCAAAGACTCAGAGTGAAAAGGAACATCCAGAGTACCTTAAAAACCTTGAGTAGCTCAAAGTATTAATGAGCCCCACTGAGTGTCAGTACAAAGCTCTCCAGGGACTCGTTAAAGCAGATAATTGGGGCCATGATTGCACAAACCTTTCACAGAGTCTGGATCAAAAGGGAAACACCAAGTACCTTCAAATTACTGAAGTACCCTGAAGTATTAATGAGCCCCACTGAGTGTTGTTACTGACAAAGCCTCTCCAGGGACTCATTACAGCAGATAATTGGGGGCTGTGACTGCACAAACCTCTCAGAGACTCCAAGGCAAAAGCCAAACCCAAAGTCCTTTGAAAAACCTGCAGTCCCTGCGGGGAGCATGAAGGAGCCCCCAGGGCCATTGCTGAGCAAGGCTCCCCAGGGACTCCTTGCAGCAGATCCTTGAGGCCACTGGGATGTGGGCTAGGGGGGGATGCTGAGGGCAGCACAAGGGGCTGACAGTGCCCAGCCTGGCTGGGGCTGTGCCAGGAGGCCCCAGGGCCTCAGGACAAGGTGTCTCCTCCCAGCCCTTGCTGGCACAGACCCTGCTGTGCCCCAGGACACCCAGACTTGGCTTCTCTCTGTCCCCACCTGTCATCACTGCCTGCAGTTCTCTGCCCTGCCTGGGGCCTGGGGACACTTGCTCAGTTGTGTCCCTCAGTGGGAGCCATTAAAAGTCCAGGAAAGTTTGGAGTTGGATTCTGCCTTGGAGTTCTGCAGAGGTTTCTTCAGCTCCCTCTCAGGGACTGATGTTCAGGGCCTGAGCACAAAGGCCCAGAGGGGCTGATTAAAGTCCTTGTGCTGTGTCTGTGCTGCTGAGCTGTGCTGGGCTCCTGGCACAGAGGCAGCTCCTGGTGACCAAGAAGAGCTTCAAAAGCACATTTCTCTGGATGAGCAGCTCTTGTGCCAGCCCAGCAGGGCTGGGGCACTGCCTGCAGCCAGCCCGGGCACAGCACAGAGGCACAGAGAGCTTCAATCAGTCAGGGCTGGGAAGGGGCTGAGAAGTGCCTGGGGCACAATCACTGCCAGCCCTTGGCACAGGAACCTCTGGCTGCAGGACAGTGCAGCTGCAGCTCCTGGAGCCATCTCCTCAAGCTGGAACATGCCAATGCCTGCAGAGCCTGTGAGTACAACTCTGGGTATTTCTGGTGCAGAGGAGGTGAAATGCTCATGGAGCTCTGACATGCTGAGGGGTTCTGATCAGTCATACAATATTTCCAGGGCAGGGGTTTTGTTCAAAATGAGGAAATTTCCTAAGACTAGGTATTCAGTTTACTACTATTGGAGAATGGCAGGGAGGAGTGGATACATATTAAAGGTTAATTCTGAATTATGAATTTTGACAAGTGCCTGAGACATCTGAACTGTTACTTTTAGTGACCAATAGGTTCACAGGAGATCCCTAATGTGCTTTCAGCCACTCTGCCCATGGACAGCAGCAGCATCGCCTTTGCTGGAGCCATCAGGCTCAGTCTGAGCTGTCCTTTCTCCAGGCTGCAAACAGAACCTGCCCCCAGCCAGTGCCCTGCAAACAGGCAGGGTTCTGTAGGGCCAAGGAGAGTGCACAGAGATTTGGGGTCTGTGAGTGCTGGCAGGGAGAGATCAGGCACAGGGAAACACCTGCAGGAGGGAAATCTGCAGGAAGCAGAGAAGATCAGGCAATGAGAGAAAACAAACCGCAGCAATGCTGTGGCAGGGAGAGTTTAGAGATGCCCACAGGAGCCCCTGCAGTGCAGCCCCTCCCTCTGAACAAGCCCCCTCCCTCCTGTTCCCCAGCCAAGCCTCTGCCCTAAGCCTGGGAGTTCCTGATATCTAAGAATAGGAGAGACATAGGGGGAGCTTAAAAAGAAAACCCTGGAACTCTTAAACACCAAAGGCTGTCTGTGTCTTCCAGGGGAGGGTGTATGGGAAAAGGCTTTGATTTTGGTTACAGGAATCTCCTCTAACTCTTCACTGTCCTTTCTCCATGAAAGGTGCCCATGTGCAGCCCCAGCAAATGTCCAACAGCAGCTCCATCAGGCACTTCCTCCTGCTGGCATTGGCAGACACGCGGCAGCTGCAGCTCCTGCACTTCTGCCTCTTGCTGGGCATCTCCCTGGCTGCCCTCCTGGGCAACGGCCTCATCATCAGCGCCGTAGCCTGTGGCCACCACCTGCACACGCCCATGTTCTTCTTCCTGCTCAACCTGGCCCTCGCTGACCTGGGCTCCATCTGCACCACTGTCCCCAAAGCCATGCACAATTCCCTCTGGGACACCAGCACCATCTCCTACACTGCATGTGCTGCTCAGCTCTTTTTCTTTCTGTTCTTCCTTGGATCAGAGTATTATCTCCTGACCGTGATGTGCTACGACCGCTACGTGTCCATCTGCAAACCCCTGCACTACGGGACCCTCCTGGGCAGCAGAGCTTGTGCCCACATGGCAGCAGCTGCCTGGGCCAGTGCCTTTCTCAATGCTCTCATGCACACAGCCAATACATTTTCCCTGCCCCTGTGCCATGGCAATGCCCTGGGCCAGTTCTTCTGTGAAATCCCACAGATCCTCAAGCTCTCCTGCTCACACTCCTACCTCAGGGAACTCGGGCTTCTTTCTGTTAGTATCTATTTAGCACTTGGTTGTTTCATGTTCATTGCTTTCTCCTATGTACAGATCTTCAGGGCTGTGCTGAGGATCCCCTCTGAGCAGGGACGGCACAAAGCCTTTTCCACCTGCCTCCCTCACCTGGCTGTGGTCTCCCTCTTTGTCAGCACTGCCATGTTTGCTCACCTGAAGCCCCCCTCCATCTCCTCCCCATCCCTGGATCTGGCCCTGTCAGTTCTGTATTCGGTGGTGCCTCCAGCCCTGAACCCCCTCATCTACAGCCTGAGGAACCAGGAGCTCAAGGCTGCAGTGTGGACACTGATGACTGGATGGTTTCAGAAACATTAAACTGCTGGCCAATTTCTGCATATCACTTGTAATAAAATTCATCTTTCATACTTCTTGTTGGTTTCATTTTGGAATTTCTTTTTATTTTTTTTACTTTTTTCATATTATCTACAAATAAATGTCATTGTTTGTGCCATTTCTCATTTTGTTTCTCTCCACCTTCCCTGTAGCCACAGACTGTGTCAATGAGGGGTTGTGCTTTTGGTGGCTTTAAATGAACTAAAGGAACTCCCAGCAGAGTTTTCTGCAGAGATGCCCTTTAGTTTCCTTCTCGGGAGCTGCAGCAGCAATGTCTGTGTGCAGAGCTGGGGCAGATCAGTTCTGGCACAGCAGCTCCTGTGGCCACACCATTCCTGCTCCTGCTGGCCACACCATTCCTGAGCCAGGCCAGGAGCCATTGGCCTTCTTGGCCACCTGGGCACACTGCTGCCTCATGTCCAGCCTGCTGTCCATCAGTCCCTGCAGGTCCCTTTCTGCCTGGCTGCTCTCCAGCCACTCTGTCCCCAGCCTGCAGCACTTGGGCCAAATAGCAGGGCCTGGCACTTGGATTTGTTAAACCTCACCTTGTTGGATTCATCCTCTCGGTCCAGCCTATCAAGGTCCCTGTGCAGACCACTCCTATATTCTCTCAGATCAAAACTCACATCCAGCTTGCTGACATCTGCAAAGAAGTCCTTGGTTCCAAGGGGCCCCTCAGTGTCACAACGGCCTCTTGGATACACCAGGCCTTGCACTGTCACACTGGTCTCCTTGGTTCCATGGGGCTTCACAGTGTCACAATGTTCTCGTTGGTCCTGCAGTTTCACAGTGGACTCCTTGGTTCCATGGGGCCCCAGGGTGTCACAATGGCCCCATGGCCACATGAGGTCCCACACTGTCACCATCGTCTCTGTGGTTCCACAAGTCCCCTCAGTGTCACAATGGACTCCTTGTTTCCACAAGGCCACACAGTGTCACAGCATTATTCCAGATTCCTTGAGGCCCCATCGTGTCACAGTGGCCCCTTGGTTACACAGGATCCTGCAGTGTCACAATGTCCCCTTGGTGCCATGAGGCCCCGCAGTGTCAGAACGGCCCCTTGGTTCCACTGGGCCCTGCAGTCTCCCAATGGTCTCCTTGGTTTTGCAGTGTCAAAATGGTGAAACCCCTTGGTTACACAAGGCCCTGCAGTGTCACAATGGCCTCTGTGGTTCCATGAGGGCCCAGAGTGTCACGGGGCACTCCCTGGGTCCATTTGGCCCCACAGCACCACAATGGAGCCCCGGTTCTGTGGGGCTGCACGGTGTCACCATGGTCCTCTTAGTTCCAGGAGGCCCTGCAGTGTCACAATGGCCCCAGAGTGTCCCAATCATCACAGAATGACAGAATCAAATAGGCTGGAAAAGACCTTTGGGATCATCAAGTCCAACCAATGCCCTAATACTGCCTTGTCACCCAGACCATGCCACTGAGTGCCACTGGAGAGGGACAGTGACTCTGCCACCTCCCCCCTGGCCAGCCCATTCCAGTTCCCACTCACCCTTTCTGTGAAGAACTCCTTCCTATTGTCCAGCCTCAGCCTCCCCTGGTGCAGCTTAAGGCTGGGTCTTCTTGTCCTGCCCTCCAGCAGATCCACACTCACACCCAGCTTGGTGCCATCTGCAGTTTGTGAATGCTGGACTCGATCCCCTCACCCAGACCATCAGTGAAGATATTAAACAGGACTGGGCCCAGCACAGATCCCTGGGGACAGCACCAGTGCCTGGGCACCAGCTGGGTGCAGCACCATCCCCACCACTCTCTGGGCCCAGCCTCCAGCCAGCTCTTAAATCTCCCAGCCAGGAGGGAACCTGCCCAAGCCGTGGGCTGCAGCTTTTCCAGGGAATGCTGTCAGACACAGAGTCAAAGGCTCTGCTGGAGTCCAGACACACAACATCCACAGCCTTTCCCCCATCCACAGGTGGGTCACCTGGGCATAAAAGGAGACCAGGTTGGTCAGGCAGGACCTGCCAGCCCTAAATCCACGCTGGCTGGCTCTGATCCCTGGGCCATCCTGTGCGTGCCCTGGGATGGCACTCAAGGTGATCTGTTCCATAACCTTGCCGGGCACCCAGGTCAGGCTGACAGGCCTGGAGTTCCCCAGCTCCTCCTTCCAGCCCTTCCTGGGCATGGGCTCACACTGGCACCTCCAGTGCTCTGGGCCCTCCCTGCTGAGCCAGGACTGATGGTAAATGATGGAGAGCAGCTTGGGGAGCTCATCCACAGCTCCCTCATCCCCCTAGGATGGATCCCATCTGATCCCATACACCTGTGAGCATCTGAGTGGCTCAGCAGGTCCCCAGCTGCTTCCTCCTGGATTCCAGGGAGCTGTTCTGCCCCCTGTGCCCATCTACCAGCTCAGGAGAACACTTGTCCTGAGGACAACCTGTACTAATATTGAAAATTGACACAAGATGTTAATTACCTTATCCTTTTCCTTATCTTTAATTACTATATTCTCCACTGTATCCAAAAAAGAGTAGAGGTTCTTCTTCTCCCTCCTTTTCTTATAAATTTTTTTTAAAACATTTATTATTTCTTTACAGAAGCCTCCAGGTTAAGTTCTAATTGAGCTTTCATCTCTTTCCTTTTGTTTCCGCTTAACCGAATGACATCCTTAAAAACTTCCTGAGTTTCTGGTCCTTTTTTCCCTGAGTTCCCAGAAAAGCTCCATGGACAGCCAGGAAAATAATTTGCCTCACTAGCTCATCTTTTGCCACACTGGGACAGGCAGCCCCTTTCCCCTCTAGATTACTTTCTTGAAATGTGTCCATCCTTCCTGGACCCCTTTGTTTTTAAGGGTGTTTCCCTTAAAATAATCAGTACCTGATTTGGTACTCTCCAAATCAGCATCCTAAATAGGCCAAAGTCTGCCCTTCCTAATTTCAGTGTAGAAGTTTTGTTGCTGCCCCTCCTTTTTTCACAGAACATTGAAAACTTGATTATTTCATGGTCACTGTGCCCCAGGCAGCCTCTGAGCCCCACATCTGCCCCCAGCCCTTCTCTGTTTGTGAAAAGCAGCAGACAGAGCTTTCCTTGGCAGTGGGAGTGTTACCAAAAATTCGGTAAGACAGAAAACTCCTTAACACCACTAAGAAGCAGCATTCTTTATTCAGCTGGATGCAGGGGGGAGAGCTCCTCCCAAAGCCCTGCGGGCTGAGTACAGGAAAGTTTCTGTTTATTTTCTGTATTTTGCTCACATATTCATTGATTGTCCTGGACTAAACACACATATGATAATCATTTCCCCAAAATCATTGACATATTTCCCCTCCCCTTTACCCATGTGTTCTTCTGTCCTGGGGGTCTCTCTGGTGGTCCCTGGAGAACAAGCTCAAGGTATAAGCTCAGCTGGTGGAAACAATTGATCATCTGGTAACATGAGGTCACAGAGTGGGATATGACATGTGGGGTATATGAGGTCATGGAGATGCTATGACATCATAGGCCATATCTGTGACACCACACGGCAGAGTTCTGACATCACAGAGCAGACTATGACATCAGAGATTTGGCTGTGACATCAGAGACCAGCTGTGTGACATTAGAGAATGGGCTGTGACATCCCAGAGGGGCTGTGTGACATCCCAGAGGGGCTGTGTGACATCCCAGCAGGGCTGTGTCAGGTCACTGGGTTGGTCACTCGGCCCCAGCTCCCCCTCACAGTTTCTCCCAACAAGTCCAATGCTGTCCATGCCCAGCGGGGTCCCTGTCCCCCGAGATCCCCCCGGCCCACCTGGAGCCACAGCCTCCACCAAAGGATGTTCCACAGGATCCACCCCAGAGCCTGACATGGGCACAAGGGGCCAGGGCTGTGTGACCAGGACATCAAGGACAGGGATTCTCCAGGTCACTGTGGCCTGGCTTGGGTTGCCCAGGGCAGGAAAGATGTCTGGCAGCTGGAGCAGGGTCTGGGAAGGGCCTCCAAGGTGGGGCTGGAGCCCTTGGCCTGTGAGCAGAGGCTGAGGGAGCTGGGCTTGTCCAGCCCAGAGCAGGGAAGGCTGAGGGGCTCCTCATCCCAGCCTGGCAGTGCCAGCGAGGAGGGGATGGAGAACACAGAGCCAGGCTCTTCACCGGGGGCCTGGTGGGAGACAAAAGCCACTGGGTGGAAGGGGAAAGAGGGGAGATCAGCCAGGACAGGAGGAGATGAAATGAGTCAGGCTGGTTTCAGCATTTCCTCAGCACCAAAAGCAGCCTGACCTCCCTTCTCCATCCACCACTGACAGCTTTGCAAATCAGGAGTTGTTGGAGCTGTTTTGCCCCCACTCCAGGATGAGCATCCTGATACAAGGACCTAATTGTGTTTATATCTATCACAGAGTCATGTTTGTCAAAAACGACTTTTAGTATGGAAATCCCTTGTGGATGGTGGAACTCATCAGATGCTGCTGGGACGTTGCACATAGCTCAGGGAAGAGCGTGATTGTTATTAAATTGTGTCCTGTTCAAATGTGATCTCTAGGCCATGAAGAGAAACTTGTGCCTCTGAGTCTCACCAGTTCCTGAACCCCAAAGGACACAAACCGGATGAGTTGTGGTTCCTGCTCCAGTGGTGGCACTTGGACCTCCCTCCATAGCCAGAGCAGAGCTCCCTTGTCCCAGAGAGTCCCTGGCAGTGTAGGGATGAAGGAAACAGGACAGGCTGTGGGGATCAGGGGCAGAGCCAGGGAGAAGAATGACTTTTGCATTGGATGGAGCTGTGCCTTCCCTTGGCTTTGTTGGCTGACAAGACATGAACATCCCTCTGTGTCTCGGGCAGCTCCTTCTCCAAGGAAAGCAGGTGGGAGTTGGAGCCAAGGAGCTGAAAGCTGCAGGTGCAGCCTGGGCTGGAGGGAGCTGAGATTTGCACAAGGCTGCTCTGAGTGCCAGGGCTTGGATGGGGGAAATGGTGGGGTGGGGGTAGGGACAGAGTCTGATTGATTGTCAGCCATGAAGGGTCTTGATTCTCAAATCTATTCAAACTGCATGAGGAAGTACCTGGATTCAGTGTCAATCAGAGATTGCACATATCAATGAATTAACGGGAAAAAAAAACTAAACAGGACCTAAACAATCTTTTCTCACTGTCTTTTTAAACATAGTGTATTCCGTTTGAATACACTACTGAGATCTACTTAACCACAAATTATTTGAAAATTAAAATCAAATGATTCCCAGAGGCTTGGCTTGTTCAGGTGTTCTGAATGTTCATGAGCCCTGGGACACTGAATTCCTGCACTGAAGAGCTGAAGGCTGAACAAGCCTCTGGAGCAGTGAAATTCAGCAGCAGCCTCCAAGTTGCTGAGGATGTCAGCAGCCCCCAGTGAGGCCATCCCTGCCCAGAGACCGTGGGGGAATGGGCAGACAAGGAGAGCGTCCCTGGGGCTGGGGCAGCACAACTCAGAGGCACCAGGGGCTCCAGCTGGGCAATGGAGTGTGGAATGTGGCTGGGAAAGCCCTGCCTGGGCTGGGCCAAGCAGGACACACAAGCTCTGACTCCCATCCCTGAAACAATTCTCTCAAGGAGACATTTAAAAGGAATTACAATCGTTTGCGTACTCTGAGATGGACATACTGGAGAAATACCAGCAAGAGATTCTCAGGAGCTGAAAAGAACAAAACAGCCTTTACTGGGAGCTTTAGAAAATCAGAGAAACTTTGGCAAAAGTTTTATTATGTCCTTGTAGTGGTTTTGGTTTGTTAATTTAAGATTTTTCTAATTTTGAGATTTCTAATTAATGTATTAATGAGTGTGGTGGGTTTAAGTGTTGGTTAATTATTTATGTATTTATTTTGTTGTGAGAGGATTAGGAGTAAGGTAATGTAGACTTAAAATTTTAAAAGGATATAAAGAAAATTTAATTAAAAATAAAAAAAAGAAAAAAGTAAGAATTAAATTAAACTCTAGAACACTTTCTTTACAACTTTTTCTTTTTACTGACAATGGAAAGAAAGTAAATTAAAATTTTCTAGTTTGTTTACTATTTCTAGAATAGCTTTTTTTTAGTTTATTTAGGGAGAGTAGTTTTTGTTTTTAAGGTTATGGAGATTTTTTTTACAAGAGGAAAAACTTGGTTTTTTTTGTGTTTCTTAATTTTGTCATGGATAACAATTGTCTGGGGAACTTTGTTCTTGTGAAATTGTTTTATTGCTACAAGCTTTTTACTGCTTGTAGATGGGCCATGTTGACTTATGGGGTATTGTTTTAAAGATGAGTTCTTTAAAGGTAAAGGTTTTTATTATTTACGTCTAAATTTATTTTTATCTTTGGGAATAGAGATCTCCTCTTGGGCGTATTGAATTACCTTTTTTTTCTGTTTAAAATTTTGAGGAATTACAGTTACTTTACCATTTGTTTATTTTAGTATGCAGGTTTTTATTTGATATTAATTAATTTTTTTAATTGTTTATTGTGTTATAACAAAAAAGAGTTTTTTCTTTATAGTTTATAAGAGGATTTTAGTTTTAAGATTAAGGTATTTTTTCTTTTGTATTTGGATTTAATTTCTCCTTTACTGGCTTTGATGCTTTTATGTTGGTTTTTTATATGCTTGTATTTTGTTTTTCTTTTACTTCAGGCAGGACTGAAGTATTGAAAGGATTAACACCTGGCCTGCCAGTAACTTGTGGTGGAAGTTGTGGTTGGGTTGTGTTAGGATTGGTTTTATGGTTGATTTTGGGGGTTTTTTTGTGTTTAATTTTAGTTGTAGGGTTATTTTGTATGGGTTGTAGGTTGTAGGGGTTTTGGTTTTAGTTGTGTTGGGGGGAAGGGGACTTGATAGTGAGATTTTAATAGCTGTGGCTGGCTTTGTTCTGGTTGGGGTTTTGTAGCCTCTTTTGTTTTCCTGTTTGGGAGTTGTTGGGGTTTGGTTTGGTCAGAATGGGGACGATGGGGGTGGGGGGTCGTGGCCTGGGGAGGGGGGAAGGGGCTCAGCCCATGGCAGGGTTGCTTGGTTTGGTTTGGTTTGGTTTGGTTTGGTTTGGTTTGGTTTGGTTTGGTTCAGATGGGGCCGGGGCCAGGGCCGCTGCTTCTTTGTTGACTGGAAAGAAAGAGGAGGTTCCTGGGTTTTTTCATCTTTAACATTTGTATTTCACAAAGGCATGTTCAGTATCTCAGTGGTTTAACAGATTGTCAGTGACACAAAAAGTTTCATATTATGTTTTAAAATTCTTCTCATATCAAACTATGACAAACATTCAACCAACAAAAAACATTTCTCAAAGCATTGACTTGGCCCATTCAACTTCACAAACTCCAAGCCTGTTCAATTTAATGTTAATCAAAATTTGCAGGAGCACAGAAACAGAAGAAGAATACACAGAAAGAGAGAAAGACAAAAAAGATTTAGAGGAGCACACACACAGCTACCAGCTCCTGGATTCCAGCACTGTTCAGATGGAAATTCCAAGAGGATGCAGGGTCAAGATGTGTGCTCACCTTGTGGTCAGCCTTCAATACCCCTTGGTCTCCCTGGGCCCTTCCCCCGGGTGGGGCTTGGGCTCATTTGGTCCCTCAGGAGCTGGGCTGGGGGCTGCAGAGGTGGCTGTGGAGCATTGCCTGTGCTGTGCCAGGGACTGGCAGCCACTGCTGGGCTGGGATAGAGGCTCTGGGGGGATTGGGGTTCCAGGGCAGGGCAGGGCTGGGCTTCCAGGGCAGGGCAAGGCTGGACCTGCCCCTTCCTCCCCCACACATGAAATATTTGGAGCCGACAATCTCCTCCAGTCTGTCACAACAGGGAATGTTGGAGGTGCAATCCAAATTCTACTTATTGGTGCCTGGAGGAGAATAGTTCTTTCCTATAGGAAGGAAAGCCCAGAGCTCCAGTGTTTGGAAGGCAGGTGAGAGCCTCACTAGGCCAAGTCCAGCCAGACTTGTCCGGAATGGCAGATTTTGTCTGGGAGCAGTTGGTGGATTTAGGGAAGGTGGAACCCAGTCTTGGCCATGGGTTTCTGGAGAAGCAGGACAGTTCTTTTCCATAGGAAGGAAAGGACGCAGCCTTCCCCAGGGTTTAAGGGACAGATGGGAGGTGACCCTTGTGAAACAACTGCCAGCCAGACTTGTCCTGGCAATAGTCCTATGGGAACAATCACTGGATATAAGGAAATTTGGAGGTGGAACTCCCAATTCTGGCCATGGGTTCTTGGAGGAAAAGGATAGTTCTTTCCCATCGGAAGGAAAGCACAGAGCCCCAGTGTTTCAGCAGCAGATGAGAAGAGACCCTCAACATGCCAAGGTCAGTTGGACCAGTCAGGCAGTCCATGGGAGGCCAAACCAGCCAGACCTGTTCCGTGTTCCCTTGGTTTTATGAGGCCCTGCAATATCACCATGGTCCCTTTGGTTCCATGGGGCCCCTCAGCATCCTAATGATTCTTTGCTTCCATGGGGTCCAGCAGTGTCACAATGGACCTTTGGTTCCATGGGGGTCTCACAGTTTCACAGTGGCCCCTAGGTTCCAGATGGCCCCGCAGTGTCACAATGGTCCCAATGATTCCATGAGGCCTTGCAGTGTCACAATGGTCTCCGGTGTTCCCCAGCCCCAACAATGTCACGGGACTCCTCTTTTCCATGACCCTGCAATGTCACAATGGACCTTTGGACCCTGGAGGTTTGCAGTGTCACAATGGTCTCCTTGGGCTCCACAGTGTCACAATGGACCACTGATGACACAAGACCCCACAATGTCACAATGGACCTTTGGTTCCATGCAGCCCTGCAATGTCACAAAGGCCTCTTGGTTTCACGAGGCCCCACAGCATCACAATGGTCCTCTTGGATCTGTGGGGACCCCCAGGGTCACAATGGTCTCACTGGTTCCATGAGGCCCCACAGTGTCACAATGCTTTGCCTGTTCCATGGGGCCTCATAGTGTCACAATGGTCTCCATGATTCCATGAGTCCCCTCAGTTTCACAATGGTCTCCTTGGTTCCATGGGTTTGTGAAGTGTCTTAATGGTGTCTCCATGGTTCCACGAGGCCTTGCAATATCACACTTATGACCTTATCTCGATGGGGGTCTCGCAGTGTCACAATGGACCCTTGGTTCCATGATACCACAAATTGTCACAATGGTCTCCATGGTTCGAGGAGTCCCCGCAGTGTCACAATGGACCCTTGGTTTGATGGAGCCTCTCAGTGTCTCAATGATCCCTGCATTTCATGGAGCCACACAGCGTCAGTATGGTCCCCTTGGTTCTATGAGGCCCAGCAATGTCACAGTGCTCTCCAAGATTCCATGAGGCCCCACAGTGTCACAATGGTCCCTTGGTCTCACAGGGCCCCACAGTGTTACAATGGTCCCTTGGTCCCATGGGTCCTGTGCTGCTGCATTCCCCCCTCCCCTTCTCAGACCGCCCTGCCAGCTGAGAAATGCTCCTTGGGGCTCGGCCTTGGCCAACAGCCCCTGGGCTCAGCTCCTCTGCAGCTCATCACAAACACTGTCTGCTCCAGGCACTGCTGCTGCCCAACCAGCTCCTGCTTTCTGGAGGAGCAGCCCTGGGAACTGGTTTTGTTCCCTCCGTGGCACAACATCCCTGTTCTCACACTGCCAAAGAAAGCTGTTGGTGCCAAGTGCGGCCAGGATGAACCATTGCCTGTAGGTAAGGTTAATTCACAAGGTCTGTTGTTTTGCGGAGAGAGAGACAAAAAAACTCCACAACTTTGTGAAAGTTGTAAAGTTGGTATGTTTATTATTACAGCGCTGGACGCTGGACACATGCGGAGATTACTCTCTGTAAAAGGCATGTGTACCTCTGGGAACTTCAGGTCGCTTTTTATCCCCCTCTCAAATACATATGCATACAGTTTTACAACAGGTTCATACATATTCATTTTTACAAATTTCGCATGACATTTGCCACCAGTTCTTCTTTATCAGAAAGAATTCCTAGGTCAGGCTGACCTGCTTTTACAGCAGTTTTTCTGTCTCTCTTTATCACCTTCTGTCATGTCGTTCCCCCCCCCCCCCTTATCTCTGTCCTTCATTGATGCAGTTTCCCTTGAGCCTAGGCCTTGCAGTCAGGCCACATATACTTAGAGATGTTTATTTCACCTAAATCAAAATGGATTTCTACTCTGGGGAATTTTTACTCTGTCTCACTATGTGAAGTTAAATGCTGCTAAGAGTTGTTCTTTTGCGAAGTTGTTATGTTTAATTTAAGGTATAAACTGAGTTAAACACTGTTAAATGTTAATCCTCTGTTAAATGAAAACTCATAGGTTGTAGGCTAGGTTAAATACTGTTAGCTACTGAGCTTTTTTTGGCAAAATTGTCCCCTTAAATTTGAGCTACATTAAGCTTTCAGGCCGTATTCCTTTCATCCTTGCCCTCACTGTCTTTGTGTCACACACACACACAGGGACAGTTCTCGGCTCATTTCTGGCTTGATTGCCTGGATTCTGTTTGGTTTTGTTGTTGCTTTGTTTCCTTGGTGTGCCTGAATTGTCCTGCCAGGAGCAGAGTGACTCTTGCCAAGGAACTTTGTGCTGCTGTCCCTTAAAATTAAATCTGTTTTTTCCTGCTCTATGATGTTACACAGCCACCCAGTGATGTCACAACCCACTCTCTGATGTCACTGAGCCACACTCTATGATGGCAAGATCTGCTCTATGGCCTCACACTATGATGTCACAGACAGCTGTGTGATGTCACAACCCCCTCAGTGATGCCACAAAACCCTCTCTGAGATTTTATACTGACACTCTGTAATGTCACAGCACACATTTTGACCTCACAGCCCCCTCTATGATGTCATACAGCCATGCCATGATGTCACAGCCTGCTCTGTAATGTCACAGAATCCCCTCTATGATGTTGTAGCTGCTCAATGACCTTGCAAAAAAAACTCTGTGATGTCATACCTCAATCTGTGACCTCACACAGCCCACTCTGTGCTGTCACACAGCCCCTTGCTGACATCACAGCTGCTCTGTGCCTCCATGACACAGCCCCAGAGGAGCTGCTGTGACACAGCCCCCTCTGGGACATGCCACAGCCCCTGCCAGTGCTGAGCCCCTGGGAGCTCTGTCTGTGCCCTGCTGGTGTCCCTGAGGGGCCCTGGCAGTGCCCCAGCCCTGCTGGGCTGTGCACAGGAGCTGCTCCTGGCCAGAGCTGTCTCTCTGCAGCTCTGCTGCCCTTGCCAGGAGCTGCCTCTGGGCCAGGAGCCCGGCCCAGCTCAGCAGCACAGACACAGCACAAGGACTTTAATGAGCCTCTCAGGGATTTGGTGTTGTTTACATCAGACTCAGTCCCTCAGAGTGTGCTCAAAGAACTTCTCAAGAACTCAAATTAAGGTTGAAATGCTGAAGTTTCTCATACATAAAATAGATCCTTCTGAGGGACAGGACTGAGAAAGTGTCCCCAGGTTCCAGTCAGAGCAGAACTCTGGAGGCAGTGATGACAGCTGGGGACAAACAAGGAAAAGGTGTCTCTGGTGCTGAACAAACCTGGATGTGGTTCAGGAATGCAAATGGCCAAGGCCTGAGCCCCAGCCCCTGGCCAGGCAGATCCTGTCCCTCCCTCCTTGCTCAGGGCTCTTCCCAGGATGGGCACTGGCATGTGGGGATGGGCAATGCCAAGGGCAGGAGCATGGGGCGGCCCCTGCCAGGCTGCTGAGCAGGGACAAGGAGGCAATGAGGCCCCAGGCCTGCAAGGGTCACTTGTCCCCTCGTGGCCTCAGGCCCAGGGCCAGCAGCCATGGCCAAAGTGCTGCCCAAGTTGGCTCTGTCAGGGCTGTCTTGCAGCTGCTGCCCATCCCTGTGCCCTGTGCAGCCCAGGCTGTCCTACGGTGTCCCTGTCCTGCGCCTCTGTCCCTGCAGGCTGTGGGCATCCCCCGGCTGCCTCACCTGGCTGGCCCCTTCCTTTGCTGACAGCTCTGCCTCCTGCTTCCTCCTGCCTGCCCACACAAAGCCTTGGGCTGCTTCAGGCTCCTCCTGGGGGACGTGCTGCACCACAGCCCTGCCCTGGCAGGGAAATTCCTTTCTCCTGGTGTCCAGTCTGGACCTTCCCAGGTGCCTTTGGAATTAATTCTTTCTTTCTCTGGCTCCACCATCTCTGAAACCACCCTTCCCTCCCAGGGCTCTCCTCTCATGTCCTCAGTCTCCACCCCACTGAGCACAGAGCTCCTGTGTCCCTACACAGTGGTCAAGCGCTTGAGGCCAAGAGCACCTGGACAAGAGGCACAGTTCTTTTCTATAAGAAGGAAAAGAACCCCAGGGTTTGAAGGCAGATGAGAAGCAGTCACCAGAGGCCAAGGCAGCCAGACCCGTCTGTCCTTGCAGCTTTTGTCTGAAAGCAGCCCTTGGATATTTGGGGAGTTTCGGGGGTGGAATTCCACTTCAGCCACGGGTTCCTGGATTGGAATGACAGTTCTCCATAGGAAGGAAAGGAGAGAGCCCCAGTGTTCCAAAGGCTGATTAGAGGCAGCCCCAAGGAGGCCAAGGCAGCCAGATCTATTGTTAGGGAAGAATCCTTGGAGACACAGAATTTGGGAGGCCAAACCCCACTTTTGTCTATTGGGCTCTGGACAAGAAGCACAGTTCTTTTCCATAGGAAGGAAAGTGCAGAACCCCAGTGCTTCAAAGGGAGATGTGAGCTGGCCCTTAGCAAGCCAAGGGAACCTGGACAGTCCTGGAAACTTTTGTCTGGAGCTGTCCTTGGATTTAAGGAATTCTGGAGGTGAATTCTCAGTTTTGGCCATGGATGCCTGGACTTGAAAGATGTTTTTTCCCATGAGAAGAAAAGCACAGGCCCCTGGTGTTTTGAAGGCAGATGAGAGGTGGCCCCCAAGTGGCCAAGGCCAGCCAGAGCTGTCTGTCCCTCCAGGTGACATATGGGAATAATCCTTGGATATAATCAGATTTGGAGGAGGAATCCCAATTTCAGCCATGAAACCCTGGAGGAGAAGGACAGTTCTTTCCCACAGGAAGGAAAGCACACAACTCCAGGGTTTCAGGAGCTGATGAGAAGCAACCCTCAATATGCCAAGGTCATCTGGACCAGTCGGGCAGCCCCCAGGAGGCCCAGCCAGCCAGACCTGTTTCATGTTCTTGGATCCTTGGGGCCCTGCAGCATCATCACAATGGCCCCTTGGTTCCATGAGGCTCTGTAGGATCACAACAGATCTTTGTTTCCATGAGGCCCAGTGATATAACAATGGTCTCCTTGGCTCCACAGTGGCATAATGGCCCCTTGCTTCCATGAGGCCTTGCAGTGTCAAAATGGTTTCCTTGTTTCCATGGGACTGAGAATGCCACAATGGCCCATTGGTTCCATGAGGATGCAGAGTCTCAGAATGGCCCCTTGGTTCTATTGGGTTCCTCAGGGTCACAATGGCCCCTTGGTTCCACCAGGCCTGGATGTGTCACAATGGTCCCTTGCTTCCATGAGACCTTGCAGTGTCACAGTGGCTGCTTCAGTTCTACGAGACCCTGTGGTGTCACAGTGGCCCCTTGGTTCCAGTGGGTCCTGAAGTGTCATAATGGTCTCCATGGTTAAATGAGGCCCCACAATGTCACAATGGAGTTTTGGTTCCATGACCTTTTGTACTGCCAACAACAGCCAACAACAGTCTCCTTGGTACCACAGTGTCACAATGGACCCTTGGTTCCATGAGGACTCACAGTGTCAGAAGTGTCTCCTTGGTTCCATGAGGCCCTGCAGAGCCCCTTGATTCAACAAGGCCTCAAAGTGTCATCATGGCCTCCAGGATTCCATGAGGCCCCACAGTGTCACAATGGACCTTTGTTTCCATGTGTTCCAGCACTTTGTTTCCATGTGTTCCATGCATCCTTAGTTCTATGGGGCCCTGTAGTGTCACAATGGACTCCTTGGTGCCACAGAGTGCCACACAGTGCCACAACTGCCCCTTGGCCTGCCAACACTCCATAGTGTCACAATGGTTCCTTGCTTCCATGAGACTTTGTAGTGTCACAATGGCCCCTTGGTTTAGTGAGGCCTTTGGCGTCACAATGGTCTCCATGATTCCACAAGGCCTTGCAGTGTCACAACACACTATTGGTTTCACTGAGCCCCACAGTGTCTCTGTGGTCCCCTTGGCTCCACAAGGCTCTGAAGTGCCACAAAAGACCTTTGGTTCCACAAGGCCTCAAAGTGTAAAAATGGCCTCCATGGTTCCAAGAGGCCCTGTTGTGTCACAATGGCCCCTTGGTTCCAAGAGGTTTCTCAGGGTCACAATGGTCTCCTTGGAGCTGCAATATCACAATAGACCATTGGTTCAATGTGGCCACGATGTACCAAAACGGATTTTGGTTCCACGGAGTTCTGCAGACTCACAAAGGACCCTTAGTGCCCTGACTTTGCTCAGTGTCACAGCTGACTCCTTGTTCTGTGAGGCCCCACCACCACCAAATATCCAAAATATCAGAATAAGGCTCCTTAACACTAATTTCTTATTTAAGAGGATATCATTTATTCGGGTCTGAGGTCTAGTGAGGGATAACTCGTAACCTTATGTGGACATGTAATTCTACCAGCATCACTACATGCATATTACAATTTACCCATAAAACCCACCTCAAGTTCCCAGATTCAGTCCTACGATTTTCTGTCACTGCAATCTTGAGCCAAATGTCTTCTTCTTGACTTCCAAGCATCCTTGGTGAGAAAGCAGCCCCTGAATGCCTTGTTCCTGTACTAAAAGTTCACAGGCACAGTGAAAATTGAATTAAACCTTTTGGTATCAGCCCAAGGCTTTGTGTGGGCAGGCAGGAGGAAGCAGGAGGCAGAGCTGTCAGCAAAGGAAGGGGCCAGCCAGGTGAGGCAGCCGGGGGATGCCCACAGCCTGCAGGGACAGAGGCGCAGGGCAGGGACACCGTAGGACAGCCTGGGCTGCACAGGGCACAGGGATGGGCAGCAGCTGCAAGACAGCCCTGCCAGAGCCAACTTGGGCAGCACTTTGGCCATGGCTGCTGGCCCTGGGCCTGAGGCCACGAGGGGACAAGTGACCCTTGCAGGCCTGGGGCCTCATTGCCTCCTTGTCCCTGCTCAGCAGCCTGGCAGGGGCCGCCCCATGCTCCTGCCCTTGGCATTGCCCATCCCCACATGCCAGTGCCCATCCCGGGAAGAGCCCTGAGCAAGGAGGGAGGGACAGGATCTGCCTGGCCGGGGGCTGGGGCTCAGGCCTTGGCCATTTGCATTCCTGAACCACATCCAGGTTTGTTCAGCACCAGAGACACCTTTTCCTTGTTTGTCCCCAGCTGTCATCACTGCCTCCAGTGTTCTGCTCTACCTGGAACTTGGGGACACTTTCCCAGTCGTCTTCCTCAGTGGGACCCATTAAAACTTCAAGAAACTTCAGAGTTTCAATTTAATTTTGAGTTCCTGAGAAGTTTTTTGAAGACTCTCTCAGGGACTGAGTCTGATGTAAACAACACCAAATCCTTGAGAGGCTCATTAAAGTCCTTGTGCTGTGTCTGTGCTGCTGAGCTTTAAAGGAACAGCTCTTCCCAGGGCCAGCTCCTCTCCCAGCCCAGCAGGGCTGAGGGCTCTGCCTGCAGGCACTGAGGGCACAGGAGCCAGGCAAAGACAGGCTGAAGGCAATCAGAATGGGGAAGACATTGAGCTGAGACTCCACTTGGGGAAAGGTCTTCACAGCCCTCTGCATGGTGAGTGTGTGGGTGCAGGGCAATGTCCCCTGTGCTCCTGGAGGGATCTCCTGAAGCCAGCACACCCCACAGCCTGGGGGATGTGTCAGGAGGACTCTCCCAGTTTCTCTGTGGCAGAGGAGGAGGAGGAGGAGGATGTGCTGCAGAGCAGGGCACCCCTTCTTAGGGGATTTTTCATGAGCTCATTCAGGGCAGGAATTTCCTGCTTGGGTCTCTGCTTTCCTGAATCTGTGCCCCCACTTTTCCCTGGCTCAGCTGGGTGGTAATGGAAACTCAGCTGTGCAGGGCAGAGCAGGGGCTGAGGCTCTTAAACCATCACACTGAGGATTCCTGGGCACCTCAGCAAGTGCCTGCACCTGCCCAGCCTCCAGATCCATGCAGCATCACCTTTCCATGGTGCCCAGTCTGGGGGAAGCTGCTCTTTAATCCCTGCAGGGCCGAGCAGCTGCAGGGCAGGGCTGGCCCAGGGGCTGGGCTGGGCTCTGGCAGCTCTGGCAGGGAAGGAGCCTGGGGCCACAGGGGCAGCTCGGGCTGGGACAGCTCCAGCAGCAGAGCTGTGGGCAGGGAGGCAGGGAGGCAGTGCTGAGGGCAGCCCTGCTGCAGGGCAGATGTGGCACCTGCCGGGCCTGCCCTGCAGGGCAGACACTGCCCTGAGCAGCACAGTTCTTGTGTCCCCTCGCAGCCAGCACAGCCCCCAGCCCGGGGGCTCGGGGCCCTCAGCCCCTCCTGGGCCGGCAGAGCAGCCCCAGAGATGAAGGGGCCACTTCATCTTGGCCACATGGCCACACTCTCCGGCCATGTGCCCATTCCCTGCTGACCAGGGCCTGGGGGCCACTGTCCTGCCCTGCTGCTGCCTGGCAGGGGCTGAGCAGGGCTGGGCAGGGAGAGGCTTTTCCTCAGGCCCGGCTCTCTCTCTCCCCTTGCCTGGCCCAGTTGCTGCTGGCATTGCTGAGGGGCTCTCTGGAATGGCAGTTCCAGCTGCAGGGCCAGGCCCAGGCCTTGGGCTCCTCCTGTGCAGGCTGAGCAGAGCAATGGGGTGTCCCAGCTCCCTGTGCCCGGGGAGCTCTGGGCAGGGCAGCCTGGGACTCTGGCAATGAGCCCACTCTCCTGACTCTGGGAAAGGCAGGAGCCACTTTGTGTGCCAGGGATCCCTCTGCTCTCTGCAGTGTCTCCTGGCTGTCCAGGGTAACACGGGAGTGGATTTCAGAAAGGTGCCAGTCCAGGGCAGCTGGAACAGGAGAGAGGGACAGAGCAGCTCCCCTCAGTCTGCACTAAGCCTCAGGCAACCCTCCTGCCTCACTGGACTCTCTGTTCTTCCACAGTGCAGCAGAATCTCTCATTCTGCCTCCTGTCATCCCCATCCCTTCCCCCATGCAGCTCCTCTGCCTTAGCTGAACATTTTTATCCAAGTCCCAACACCAGTACTGGCCCCTGCCCTCACTGTTCCCCTGCACTGACTGGGGGTCAGGGCTGACTCCCAGGTGTCCTGCAGATCAAGGTCCAGCTCCTGACACAACACTGGCCAGCAGCAATCAGGGCTCCAGCAACAGAGCTGAAGGAAGATTTCTGAGACATGGACAGGGGAAGCTGTTCAGTGACAGGAAAGACTCTATGAGAAAGGGCTTTGATAATTCTGAGAGAAATCTCCCTTCCATTGCCCTGTCTTTCCACCTTCTGCAGGTTGAAATGCCCAGTCACAGAAAATGTCCAACAGCAGCTCCATCAGGCACTTCCTCCTGCTGGCATTGGCAGACACGCGGCAGCTGCAGCTCCTGCACTTCTGCCTCTTGCTGGGCATCTCCCTGGCTGCCCTCCTGGGCAACGGCCTCATCATCAGCGCCGTAGCCTGCGGCCACCACCTGCACACGCCCATGTTCTTCTTCCTGCTCAACCTGGCCCTCGCTGACCTGGGCTCCATCTGCACCACTGTCCCCAAAGCCATGCACAATTCCCTCTGGGACACCAGGAACATCTCCTACTCTGGATGTGCTGCACAGCTCTTTCTATTTGTCTTTTTCTTTTCAACAGAGCTTGCCCTCCTGACCATCATGTGCTATGACCGCTACGTGTCCATCTGCAAACCCCTGCACTACGGGACCCTCCTGGGCAGCAGAGCTTGTGCCCACATGGCAGCAGCTGCCTGGGCCAGTGCCTTTCTCTATTCACTGCTGCACACAGCCAATACATTTTCTCTGCCCCTGTGCCATGGCAATGCCCTGGGCCAGTTCTTCTGTGAAATCCCACAGATCCTCAAGCTCTCCTGTGCCAAATCCTACTTCAGGGAACTTGGGCTTCTTGCTGCTAGTGTTGGTTTAGCTTTTGGCTGTTTTGTGTTCATTGTTTTCTCCTATGTGCAAATCTTTAGGGCTGTGCTGAGGATCCCCTCTGAGCAGGGACGGCACAAAGCCTTTTCCACCTGCCTCCCTCACCTGGCTGTGGTCTCCCTGTTCGTCAGCACTTCAGCCTTTGGCTACCTGAAGCCCCCCTCCATGTCCTCCCCATCCCTGGATCTGGCTCTGTCAGTTCTGTACTCAGTGGTGCCTCCAGCCCTGAACCCCCTCATCTACAGCCTGAGGAACCAGGAGCTCAAGGAAGCCCTGAGAAAATTGATCGGACTGTATTTTCAGAAGCATTTCAGAACCATTTTCTGCTGCAGAGCCTTCAGAATGTAACTCTTTACAATCTCAGCATTTTTTCCCCCTATTTGTCCATTTTTATTTGGTAACTTTTTTCTGCTGTTGTTGTGTTTTTTACAAAATACTGCAGTATTACTCTTAGCATTTCTACATGAATACCTACCTTTCTTTTGAACCACAAAGACTTACAAGAGGTCTGTTCCCTGCGCATTTAAATAAAAACCAGTGCTTGCCCTGACCTGTGTGTCCAGGACTCTTCTTGAGCCCTTCTCTGGCTCTGCAGGGGCTGTGCCTGTGAGCAGAGGCTGAGGGAAGGGGCTCCCAGCACAGCAGCACGGCCAGGGACAATGGCCCTGCCTCTTTGCACATCTGCTCCCCCCAGCTCCACACTCCCCTCCCCAGCCCTGCTGTGGGTGCAAGGCCAGAGTGCTCTGGCAGCTTGGTCCCTGTTCTGCTGCATGTCCCTGCTGTGACCTCAGGCAGGGACAGGCCATGGGCACTGCTGGGACACAGCTGGGCTCCAGCACAGCAGCTCCATCAGCAAAGGGCATCTCCTGAGGGCAGGGCAGGGAGGCTTTGCTCCCCTCCAGAGTCACTCTCAGGACTCTCAGGAGGCTCCTTGTGTTCCTTGCTCTCCCAGGGCTCAGTGGGATGAGATCAGGGTCTCACTGGGGCCTTCAGGGGACTCAGGTCTGGGTCAGGTTTTGCTTGTTGGTGGCCAGTGTCCATCAGATGCTGAATGGTCTGTGCTGAACTTTCCTGGGGCTCTGCAGCTTGTGCCAGGGCTGATGGCAGGGGAATGTTTGTCTGGAGGGCCTTGGGAGCTGCAGGAGAGCACAGGGGACCTGCAGGGACAGAGTGTGCCAGGGACCAGCAGGGAGTGGAGCTCACTGGGCACAGGCCTGGCCAGGGTGGGGTCACCCTGAGATCAAGGCCTGAATGTCTGCTGTGAGCCAGGAGAGCTCTGCAGCCCAGGGACACAGCAGGCACAGGGAAAGGAGTCTGGGCACTGACTCCTCTGCCCCTCAGGGATCTCCCCCAGGAGGATCCAGGGCAGCCCCGAGCCCCTCTGGCAGCCCTGGAACAAGGCAGGCACTTCTGAGCCCCTCCATGGCCCCGCAGAGCCCGTGTGGGAGGGGGTCAGGGCAGGAGCACCCTCAGCTGCCTCTGTGTCCCAGGCTGAGCAGCAGAGCCCAGCAGAGGCAGCCCAGGGCCCCGGGCAGCACAGCCCCCGTGCTCTGCAGAGCAGCAGCCCCAGCTCGGGGCTCTGGGCAGCAGGGCAGGGCTGCAGCAATGGCTGCTCGGGCCAGCACAGACGTGTTCCCCTGGGAAAGGCTCTGGGGGCAGCTGGCATGGGCCAGGAGCAGGGCAGGAGCCCGTGGGGGTGCAGAGGAGCCCTGGCAAGAGGCTGCCCTGTCCCTGGGCCAGCAGGAGCTGCCTGAGGAGCCCTGGGGCCAACTCTGCTGCTGGGCTGGGCAGCGGGGCTGGCCCTGGGGCTGCAGGAGCTGCCCGAGCTGAGCATCTGCTGAGCATCCCAGACACAGAGTGGCTGTCCCTGACCTCCAGGGCCTCCAGTTCCTGCTGCAGGCCCTGACCTGACTCTGCTGCTCTGCTGGGCTGGGGCAGGGGCAGGGAGGGGAAAACAGTGGAGCCTTGTCCCCATGAGTCCCCACAGAGTCAGAATGGTATCTGTGGTTTCATGAGCCCCACAGTGTCACAATGGCCCCATGGTTCCATTGGGCCCCATAGGGTCACCACAGTACCCTGGTTACAGGAGGCCCTGCAGTGTCACAAGGGCCCCCTTGGTTCTATGGAGCCCACAGGGTCAGTTTTGTCAGTGGGCAGGGTCAGCATCAAAGACACAGACACCAACTGAAGGAATTGTGTAATTTATATAATGTAAATCTGCAAAACATTACAACAGGAGAAGCTCAGCAAAACACAAAATCATTAGAAAATAATTACAAAAGCAGAAGCTCAGCAATGCACCCAACCATCCCCACCAAAGATTGCCTGCAGTGATTGAGAAAGATCCAGCCCCAGTTACCCTCAGCCTTTACCATCGCCCAGACCCACACAGCAGCTGGGGAAGCTGTCACAGCCAAGGGCTGCAGAGCCACTCCTGGGCACTGGCAATTCCTGCAGGTGCCTCCAGCCACAGCTGAGGCTCCAACCCCGCTGGGAGAGGGCCCAGCTCTGACAGTGCTGAATGGACAAACTGACAGCACTGCTAGTGTGGCAACATCTGGTTTCATCCTCCTCTTGGCTCCCTCCCAAAGCCTGGCCAGGGCCCAAGGAGGAACCAAGGGAAGTGACTTTGACCATTCAGCCCCAAAGTCAGATGAGGCCTTTTCTAGTTTCCAAATACAAAAAAAGTAAATCCATATTTCACCAATGAACATGTACAGAGCTTATATTGCTAATAATGATTCATTAATGAGCAGATACAAATAAACCTTTGGTTGGAAGGTTCATCGGAGCTCAGCTTTTCCTCAGGGCCTGTTGTTCAGGCCTGGTGAGGCCTCAGTGCTTCAATCAGTGCTTTGACCTACAGATGAAGTGCAACCTTCAGAACAATTCTTTGGATAACACAGTTTAGATTTAGGTATTAGGCACAAAGTCATCATCTCTTGTTCTTCAATTATGTGCTGTTCAAATTCATTACTCAGAGCTACAATTTGCATTCCTTTTAAAACCTGCCTAATTAGTTGCTATTCTCTGTTATTTATCAAATGCCCCCATTTTTCTTGAGACTGTGTCTCTTTTTAGACAAGTCTCAGTACTCCATTTCCAGCATAAGGTGTCACAATAACTCCAACATGGAATCATAACACACCAAGTGCTCACAATGCACTGCAGTGCTCACAATGATTGCAGTGACTGCCACGAATGCATTTCACAGCAGCCTCCAATTTGGGAGCCAATCCCACTATGAGGAATTTTCTTCTTTATGCCTCTCTTCTCCTGATCTTTCTATCGAGGTGATTCCTGATTGTTGGACCTCAAACCCAGCACTGATAGACATTCCTGCAACATTCCTGTCCTGGAATAGCCCAGGATCCTCCCTGGCCAGCAAGCAGATAATCCAAGGCCGTGCAGTTCTGCAGAGCCCCATTTGTGTTTGTTGGAGCTCGCAGGATGTGCTATTGGATATTTTAACAGCATCACTTCTTACTTCTTCTAATAATTGATTTAGTTCATTAATGTAAATTGGGTGCAGCCATGCACAGCCAGGGGTTTCCATTTCCCTATGGGCCATTGTTAAGGGCATGGAGCACATCTGGGAGATGGGTTCTCCATGGGGACAGGTTCCCATCTCCTCATTTTTTCAGCTGCTCTTTTAACAACCCCTTCACCCATTCAACCAATCCTGCAGCTTGTGGTTTGTCTGGGATACGAAAAACCCAGCAGTCTTAATCACTGCATTTCTCACAGTAATAGAAAAAGCACTCTGCATCACAGTATCAGCAAATCCTATAGAAATAGCCAATTTCATCCCTTCCTCCTTTATGCCTTGTATAGAATTCACAAAGTTTACCACTGACATTTGGGTCTTGGGCAGTCCTTTTCTGTAGAGTATTTAGTGTCACAGTGAGCAGCTAAAGCTGACATATTAGTATTGTCAGCATTATTTCACATTATCAATTTTTAATTACATAGATACAAATATAAATTATTGTGTTATATTTAACTATTACAATTAATTTATTATTATTCTTATTACTACTATCATTATATCACTAGCACAAATGAACCTGAGCTCAAGATTGAAACCTTCTGTCACTCCATGTGGGAGTGACAACAACGATTTTTCCTTCTGTTGGTGCTGTTTCCAGAGTGTCATTAACAAAGTTCACCCTCGTCTTCCCAAACCCACAAGTTCTTTTCCTTTTCCATGTGCAATTTTTGGATGCATTTGAAGCCATCCAGGGGTGCAGCCTCTTTTACCCGACTGCCCCACTGCTCCCACAGCGCTCTGACCTCAGCCCACTCCAGAGCCAGGGAACTCCAGGGAAGGGCTTCCCATCTGGGAATTTCTGATGGCACTGATTCCTCACAGTTACACTGAACAAGTGACATTTTGTTGGGATCTGGCCAGACTGTGCCTGTTTTGTTTTACCAGTGGGCAGGGTCAGCACCAAAGACACAGACTCCAACTGGAGGAATCAGTGTCATTTCCTGCAGCTCAAAGCAGCAAAGAATCACAACAGGAGCAGCTCAGCAATGCACCCAACCATCCCCACCAAAGATTGCCTGCAGTGATTGAGAAAGATCCAGCCCCAGTTACCCTCAGCCTTTACCATCGCCCAGACCCACACAGCAGCTGGGGAAGCTGTCACAGCCAAGGGCTGCAGAGCCACTCCTGGGCACTGGCAATTCCTGCAGGTGCCTCCAGCCACAGGTGAGGCTCCAACCCCGCTGGGAGAGGGCCCAGCTCTGACAGTGCTGAATGAACAAACTGACAGCACTGCTAGTGTGGCAACATCTGCTTTCATCCTCCTCTTGGGTTCCTCCCAAAGCCTGGCCAGGGCCCCAGGAGGAACCAAGGGAGGTGACTTTGACCATTCAGCCCCAAACAAGGCCAGATGTCAGATTTCATGGCCTGGTCTGGCTTCTAAATACACAAAGGTCAATACATGTTTCACTAAGGAGTGGCTACATCTATCACAGTGCTAATGACCATGCACATTTCATCAGGGAGCAGATACAAAGATAACCTTTGGTTGGAAGGTTCATCCAGAGGCCACCTTGGGCTCAGGGCCTGCTGTTCAGGCCTCACTCAGGGCTGGTGTCCAGGCCTTGGCACTTCAGGGACGTGGTTTAGTGCTGGGCTTGGCACTGCTGGCTGAGCGGCTGCACTGGGTGAGCTCAGAGGGCTTTTCCAACAGAAAGGATTCTGTGATTCCATGATTCTATCCACTGCATTCAGCTGGGTCCATGTTAGCAGCATTCATTTGCTCAGAAAGTCTCCTCTTGCCCAGCTCCTGTGGCCTGAGGCTTCAGCTCCTTCAGCTCCTGGTGCTGAGCTGCTCATGCTGAACGAGACGACTCGGAGAGAAGAGCACAGTCCATGCAATTCCTTCTGGGACACGGAGAGGGGAGGCTGTGCAAACAGGAGCATTGTTTGCTGTGGCCTCCTCTCTGCCCTTCACGCCTTTCAGCGCTCTGAACCAGCCAAGAGCTTTCTCCAAGAGTGCAATGGAGCAGCTGTTCCTGCTCCTGGCTCTGGCTCTCTCCAGTCTCTGCCCTTGCCTGCTTCTGTCCCTCGTGCTGTGCCCTCTGTTCCCCCAGGGCTGGCTGGCTGCTGCCCAGGACTGTGGCACTGGCACAGATCCAGTGCTCCAGAGCCTCCTTTCTGTGCCCTTGCAGCTGCCTGGGCACAGCAGCCTTTTCCAGCTGCAAGCTCCCCATGGACAGGGAGTGCCCAGCTCCGTTCCTTGCACAGCCTCCAGGAGCCCAGGGCTGCCATCTCAAGTCCCTGCTGGCACTGGGGGCTCCCAGGTGCCTCAGGCTGCTGTGACACCGCTGCACACGGGAGGGAACAGGGGCAGGGGCTGTGCTGAAAGTCAGCTCCATCTGCTGCTGCTGCTGCCGCTGTGGGGTCATTGGTGCAGCCCTGGCCATGAGTCAGGGATCAGATGCTGCCAGTCTCTTCCAGCCCTGGCTGCTCAGAGGTTGGGCCCTGGAGCCTCAGGTGGGCAAAGGCAGCTGCTGCTGGTCCCTCTGTGTGCCCGTGTTCAGCAGTGCTGCTCCATCAGTCTGTGCCCAGCAACGGGGAAAAGCCTCAGCCCTGCAGGGCCAGGAGCTGCCGGGCTCTGCCTGAGCAGCTCAGCCAGCAGGAAGGCAGCTGCTCCACACAGGAACCCGGAGCAAAGGACATTCCTTTGATAGGACATGTTTTCTATTTAAAGGAAAAAAAAAGAAAAAGGGAAAAAAATAGGTAAATTGTTAAAAGATAAGAATAAAATCCAAGTGTTAGTGAAAAAACATAACATAATGTTAGTGAAAAAAACAAAACATAAATGCAAAGTTACATTCTTTGCATTAAGAAGGTAAATGATCTTTTTATAAAGAGAACTCAGTTATTTACATTGTAAATGTGCTGATGCCATGGATCCATCTTACTGACCTCAGCAGCCTTTTAAAAGATTTTGGGCTTTGTTTCCAACATTGCCATTTGAAATTGGGGTTGAAGCAAGAGGAAATCGCTTTGTGCCCTGCCACCTCCAAGCAGGACTGGGAATGGAAACTCTGTCAAACCCCAAATCCTTTAGAAGATGCCCTTCCTTCTCAGCCTGGAAATGAGCTGCACATTCCCTTTGAAACTGTCAGGGGTTTCTTAAAGACACAAAGTCCCACTTAGGGCTTTTTGCTCTGGTTTGGCAGTGCAGAAGGGCAAGTCTCCATCCACCAGCTCCAGACTGCACTGCCTCAGGAGCACGGCCCACTCGCCAGCTTTGGCCCACTCATGGCACTGCTAGAGGAGGAAGAAAGTGCAACTGCACAATTCCAGCCAATCAAGAAGGAAGAATGGGACAGACAAACACCCTGTGCAGATCCAGGCGTTCAGCTGGGACTGTGGAGAGTTTGGGTCCTTGCCAATTGGATGTGTGTCCCCAGCTGCAATCTCTGGGCCTGCAGCAGAGTCTCACTCAGCTGCACAAGCAGAAAGCTCAGGCGCTGTGCTCGCAACGGGCTCGTCTGATGCAGAGCTGTCAGAGCAATGTTAGGGCAGAGCCAGCCCAGCTGGGCCCAGGGCTGAGCCCAGCAGAGCCCTGGCAGAGCCCAGAGCAGCCTCAGCAGCCGCAGAGCCCGGCTGCAAGGAGAGAAAGCAGAAACCGCCCGTCAGCTGAGGGCTCCTGTGCCCTTGTGCCAAGGCCTGCGGTGCCCAGGCCATGCTGGCTGTGCCCAGAGCTGTGCCCAGAGCTGCCCATCCCTGCTGCCTTTGGCAGCAGAGCAGGAGGGCAGGACATGTGGCCAGCCTGCAGCCAGCCACGGCACATCCAGCCCTCAGCAGCTGCCCAGAGCCAAAAAGCAGCTGGGCAGCGACTGAAGAATTCATTGCATCTGCCCCAGCTAAAGGGGAACCCTTGGTGCCCGGCCAGGCCGTGCCAGGCCCAGATCTGGGAGCATCCCCCTGCCTGTGGACTCACCTGCAAATTGGGCCTGGAGCCTGGCTTTGAAGAAGGTGCCAGAATCCAAGTCCATCATCCTCAGCTGGCCAGGCCGAGGAAGAGATTGTCACCCTTGAGCTTGTCCTTGGTGTCTCCAGCAGCAGCCCCACCTGGTACAGCTTCTCCAGGGGCTCCTTCTCCTTCCCTGGGGCCAGACCAGGCTGTCAGGGCTCTGCCCAGGGCCCCAGCCATCCATGAACCAGACAAACCAAACCAGGGGGGATGGTGGCCACCAGTGCTTGCCACACCAGGTCTCCAGCTCAGCTCCAGCCCAAGAGCTGCGTGTTCCCTTCTGCTGAGCCCTGCTCAGAGCTACAGGCAGCACAAAACCAGCCTGGTTTGCTTTGCCACTGAGTGCCAAGAGATGTGTGGAGCTGGTACCTGCCAGGCCCCTGGGTCCAACTGTGCACGTGGATCTCTCCCATCTTCTAGGGCAGAGGAGCACCCTGCACCCAAGGATGGCAGAAAAGCTCTTCTAAGGATGGCCTGTCCGAGGGTTGCATGGACAAAGACCTCTTAATGAT
Organism: Agelaius phoeniceus; assembly: GCF_051311805.1. Classification (NCBI taxonomy): domain Eukaryota; kingdom Metazoa; phylum Chordata; class Aves; order Passeriformes; family Icteridae; genus Agelaius; species Agelaius phoeniceus. The sequence continues at coordinate 5,662,942 of NW_027509867.1, read as the reverse complement.
ATCCTGGCACTCTGGGGAGAGAAACCAGAAATCACCAGTCAGCTGGAGAAGTTGCCCCCCTGTTCCTGTGCCCAGGCCATGCTGGGTGTGCCCAGAGCTGGGCCTAAACTTCCCCATGGATGCTCTGTTTGGAGGAGAGCAGGAGAGCAGGACCTGTGCCACCTCCTCAGCAGCTGCCAGAGCGGGATGCCCACGAGCCCGCTGCTGTCTCCCAGCACTGGGATTCCCCCCGTGCCCAGAGATGAGGATCCACCTTGAGAGAGCCATCGTGGGAACAAGATCCGCCCCTGGATGATCTCCTGGCCCCTCCTGAACGGGTGCTTGCCCATGACCAGGTGGCACAGCAGGAGGCCCAGGGACCAGATCGTCGCTGCCTCGCCGTGGTAGCGTTGGTGCTGGATCCACTCTGGTGGGCTGTAGGACAGGGTTCCTGTGGAACACAGACACAGCTCAGCAGGGGGATGCTGCTGCTCCCAGAGCCCGGCCCCAGCATCCCTGGCCATGTGGGGGCTGCCCCAGAGCCACACGGGTGAGCGCTGCCCTCTCACCAGCACCTGGGACTTGTGTACAAACTCGGGGCTGGAAAAGAAGCCACTGGTGCTGGAAGAGGGCAGCAGAAACCCTGGGAAGGCCCAACCATGACACACAAAGGAGAAACCCACCCAGTGGTGGAGAAAACCCACTCTCCTCCCCACCTGCATGGCCCCCAAAAATGTTAATAAGCCAAGGCAAACAAGGGGAGCAGAGCAGTCCAAGTCCTTCCTCGCCTGCACACCAAACCATCCGGGGCACGGGGTCAGACCCCGCTCTCTGCTACCCCCATGGGGGTTTGTGTCGGGCTGGCTGCCCCAGCTCCAGCCCCAGCCCAGGCCACAGTGGGTGCTGAAGGCTGTCGGCAGGGCTGGCAGCTGGCCCCCCTCACACCCCACCCAAATCAACTCGGCTCCAGCATCAATCCCATCCCGGCTGCAATAGGGGGAAGCCCTGGTGCTGCACCCAGGCTGGGCCATGAGATGCCCAGGAGCATCCCCTGGAGGGCTCACCTGCAAACTGGGTGTAGGCTGTGTCTTGGAGGAAGGCGCCACAGCCAAAGTCAATGAGTTTCAGCTGCCCGCTGGCCAGGTCGAGCAGGATGTTCTCGGGCTTGATGTCCCTGTGCAGGACCCCGCAGGCGGTGCAGTGCCGCACGGCCTCCAGCACCTGGCGGAACAGCGCCCGCGCCTCCTCCTCCGGCAGGAACCCCCGCTCCGCCAGGAAACCCGAGAGCTCCTGGCACCGCTCCGGACGCTCCAGCACCAGCAGGAAGCTGTCGGGGAGCTCGAGCCACTCCAGGAGCTGAATGACAGCGGCACAGCCACGGGACACCTTGGCCAGCAGCACGATCTCCAGCGGCGCGCTGCTGCCGTCGGGCTGCGGGAGGAGCGCGGTGCCGTCAGTGGGGCTGAGGCCGTGCCGGGGCTCTGGGAGCCCTCAGCCAGCCCGGGATGCTCTGCACGCCCCGCTCAGCCCACGCCCGCTCTCCCCGCAGGGCTCCGGCGGCTCCCACCCTGCCGGGCCCCGGCTCCTCGCCGCCCGGCCCGGCCGCTGCCGCTGGCCCCGCTCACTCACCAGCTCGCCCCACTGCCGGATGCGATCCCGCGGCACACGTTTGATGGCCACCTGCGAGCGAGGGAGAGCAGCGGGTGAGCTCGGCGCCCGTCCTGCCCAGCCCCGACCTTCTCCTCCATGTCCGCCTTCTCCTCCTCCTCCTCCTCCTCCTCCCCCTCCGCCCGCCGCCGGCCCCGCCGCTCACCAGGGCGCCGTCCGAGAGCCGCGTCCCCGAGCAGACGCTGCCGAAGCCTCCGCGCCCCAGCAGCGAACCCACTCGGTACCGCTCCTGCAGGGCCTCCTGCGCCTTCCCTGCGGGCGGGACGCGGCTGTCAGAGCTCGGCCCGGGTCCAGCAACGGGCCCCGAGCGCTCCTCAGCCGCCCCGGGCCGGCCATGCCCAGGCGTTCGCTCTTTGGAACGCGGCACGGGAGGCTCGGGGCCGGCGGCCGCGCTGTCGAGCGGCAGAGCTCGGGCTGGTGAAGCCGCAGCGGAGGCGGCGGGAGCGGCCGCCCCGCCTGTGTCCTCCGCTGGCCCCGGGAGGAGCCGGGGCCGGGGCCGGGGCCCGGATCGGGACGGGACTTCACGTCGGGGCCGGGGCCGGGGCCGGGCTCGGGCCAGGCGGAGCCGAAGGGCGGCGATGCCGCCCCCGCACCAGGCACTGACGCCCGCCCAGCAGCGCCACCGCCAGTAGGGCCAGAGCCGGGCGGAGGCGAGAGCGCGGCGGGACGGCCGGGGCCGGGCACGGGGCAGCCCCGCCCGGGGCCGGGGGCGGGCCGGGGGCATGGCCCGGCCCGGCAGAGGAGAGGGAGGCGGGGAGAGGAGAGGGACGCCGGGCAAGGGACCCCGAGAGAAGGGTGACCGACCGCGGGAACGGGAGAGAAAGAGAAACAAAAAGATAAAGAGAAAGAAAGAAAGAATGCTCTAAAATATCTGTTTTTCTGCTGTCGCTGCTGCTGCTGTCGCTGCTGCTGCCGCCGCTGCTGCTGCCGCCGCTGCCGCCGCTGCAACTGAAGCACCGGGGCCGTTCGTCCCCGTGTCCGTTCCCCGCTCGCCCCATGAGCCCCACGTTCGAGCCCCACGCGCCCCGGGCACAGCCCCTGAGTCTGTCCAAACACGGGAACTTTGCAGTGGTGAGCCCAGATGCAGAGCCCTGACTCCTGCACACTGGCACAGCAATCCCCTCGCTTGCTGCTCTGCATTGGCCTGGCTGAGGGTCAAACACTGTCGGGCCACCTTCCCTTGCTGTAGGATTCCTACCTGACCCCAGCACTGCACTTACATCTCCAGTGTTGCCTTCCAGTAAAACCAGGGGAAGGAAAACTCTGTGAGGCTCATGGTTATTTTTGAGTGTCTAAAAATCACTAAGTCACCGATCTTAGAGGTGAAGTGCATCTGGAATTCCTGGGATGGAGATGTAGTGCAACATGGAAAAGGGGAGCATAGAAATAAATAGAGGAAAACATCTTGGATTGTTTCTTTCATTTTCATTTCCCTTCTGGAAAGCTGTTCCAGTTTTCCAGGAATCTTCTCCTGTCTCTCTTCTCAAGAATGTCTCATGGAGAACAAGGTCAAGCTTCTGTCCCAAGATTTGCCAGCAGGAAATTATGCCACTGGTGAAATTTTCATGATGACTGTTTGTGCTGGCTTAGGGCAAATTTTGGGAGGAAACCTCCAGAAGGGATCCGTCTAGAAAGCAAGTTCAAGCAGCCCCTCCCCCTACTAGTTCAGGAAAAGACTTCCCTTGAGAAAAGTGAAAAAACCCCAGTTTATTTAACAAGTAAAGTATTCACAAGCATGAAAAATGCATAATATTAAATAAAACCTCTGACAGTGCTGAAGAGATGGCAAATTCAGAAAGTCCTTTCTGTGGGTTGTAGTTGGCTCACTCGGTCTCTTCTAAGTCCCTCTGGTGCTGGAATGCAGCGTCCCAGAGCTCGGTGGGCCATAGGTGTGAGCTGCAGGTATTTTTCTGGGTTTTCAGTCCAGAGCAGGTTTAAACAGTTCCAAGAAAAAGGAAAGTCACAGTCCAAGGAACTTCTCTGCCTAAGCTAGCTAAAACCAAATTGCTGGACCTGGGCTGTGAAGGCATCAGGAAATTTCCAAACTTGGGCACTGGTGGTCCCAGCAAACACCAGATCTGGATGGTGCTGGAGCCAGAACCTGGTAAATGTCCAAATTTTGGCTTTCTGTGCCAGCAAATCACTGGACTTGGGCTCTGCCAGCACCAGGAAGTTTTCAGATCTGGGCACTGGCACTGCCAGCAAACACCAGATCTGCGTGGTGTCATTGCCAGCGACAGAAATCTGCTGGATTTGGGCTCTGCTGGCACCGGGAAATTTCCAAATCTGGGCACTGGCACAGCAAACACAAGATGTGGGTTGTGCCAGACCCAGCAGCAGAAAGTTGCAGGGTTTTGGATTTCTGTGCCAGTAAATTGCTGCTGCACTTGGGCTGTGTCAGAATAGGGAAATTTCCAGATGTGGGCACTGGCGGTGCCAGCAAACACCAGTGAAACCTTCTGGCCCTCGTCCGGACCATTGACCAGTGGTTTCCCTGAGAACCAGCTCTGGCCACTTTACAGACAGAGACTGCTTTCATCTGGTGCTCTGGAAACAGAACTTTAATGAAGGCAAACACAACAAACAGGACGGCGTGCACAGTAGAGAGAGCAAAGCAGAAAAAAGCCTGGGTCCAGGGTCTAGCAGGGATATTTATCCATTTATTTATGGGGAGGGTGTCTTGGTTTGGAAAGACAGGTGTCTGCTAAGGAAGGCAGGAGCCTGCCCTGAACTGGAAACTGTAAACCCCCTCCCTCCAAATTGTTATAAATTTGAAATGAAGGGGGGGCTCTCAGGCAAAGATATGGGAGCAGGAATAACAGTTCTTTTATTAGGGAAGAAAAAAAATAAACAATGCAGTAAATCAAAACAACACTGACAGAGTCAGAATACAACATGACACCCTGTGGGTCAGGGTGTTGGTAGCAGTCCAGTTGGAATTGTGGCTGCAGCCCTCCTGGGGCAGCAGGTGTGGTTCTGTTGGAGCAGTGATCCTGTAGAAAAGGGTGTAGTCTTCCTTTGAAGATCCAGTTTAAGAGGCAGCTGTTCCTCTGGGAATCCAGTGGAAATGCTCTAGTGTCCCAAGATCTCAGATTATATCCAGTTGGGAATGCTTGGCTCCTCCCTCTGGGCGGAGCATCTCGCAGTGGGATGCTGTAATTTTATCAGTCATGCAGTGACATTCAAAGGCCATTAACATCAGGTGTCTCCCCGGAGGGAGGATTGGTTGGGGGAAGAGATAAGAAAACTGCCCAATTCCCAGAATAGAACTGCCATAGCCCTAACAGATGGTAAATGGAATACACATTGCTTAGCAATCTAGGACAAGGGGTTAAAGGTGGGATCTGAGAGAAGGACCCAAGAGGAAGGAACAATTAAGAATATTACACTTTTTGCAGTAAAAAGGAACCAATGATAGCAAAGACAACTCAGAATTTTCTAGTAACAATCTGCATAACTGAACAAGAGGATTATGGCTGGGAGCTCCTGCTGACCCCAACTAAAGAGGGTTTTCCCACAGTCTTAAGCTGAGGCCCCCCAACACACCAGATCTGGGTGATGCCAGTGTCAGCACCAGGAAGCTGCTGGGATTTGGCTTTCTTTGCCAGAAAATTGCTGCATTTGGGAGGTGCTGGCACCAGGAAATTGCCAGATATGGGCACTGGCAGTGCCAGCGCAAACCAGATCTGGGTGGGGAATGTGCCAGCACCGGGAAATTGCTAAATGTTAACCTTCTGTGCCAGCAAATTGCTGGAATTATGCTGTGCAGGCATCTGAAAAATTCTGGATCTGGGCACTGGCGGTGTCAGCAAACACGAGATTGTGTTGCTTTAGGTACCAGGTATTTGCTTGATTTTGGCTTTCTTTGCCAGCAAATTGCTGGAATTAGGCTGTGCCAGCACCAGGAAATTGCCAGGTCTGGACACTGGCAGTGCTGGAAAACACCAGATCTGGGTGGTGCCAGACCCAGGTATTTGCCGGGTTTTGGATTTCTGTGCCAGCAAATTGCTGCACTTGGGCTTTGCCAGCACTGGGAAATTTCTGCATCTGGGCAATGGCAGTGCTGGGCAACTCCAGGTCTGGGCAGCGACAGAGCCAGCAATGGAAAATTGCCAGATTTTGGCTTTTTTTGCCTGCAAATTGCTGCACTTGGGCTGCACCAGCACCAGGAAATTTCTGGATCTGGGCACTGGTAGATCTGGGAAACATCAGTTTGTGAGAGCCGAAATGAGGGATGTGGCACTCCAGGTGGCTCTTCAAAATGCAGTTTATTGTTTGCAAGGTGTTACAGCAGTCCAGGGTTGTGGGTGACAGAGCTGTGCCCACAGCTGTCAGCTCCAGCTGCAGGCCTGGAGACCCTTAGTTTAGGTTACAAATGCATTATATACTTTTCTTTGCTGAGCATCTTGATACAGTAGAACCAATCTATACCTATACTTTTATCTATAGCCAATTGTAACTACTATAATTACCATATTCATGTTACTATTCTCCAGTCACAAAAAGTTAGTACATTACAGTTTAAGCTAGAAGATGTTTTCCAGTTTTCTTGCAGTGGAAAATTCTGAGACCTTTTTTCTACCTGCAGCATTTGCTGACTTGTTTGCCTGTGCTATCTTTCTGCTTGGTAAAAACATCTTCTTGTTTGAGGTGGGTTTATCCTTTGCTCTAAGTCATAAAAACCCTTTCTAATTAACATATACTTTGCCTTCTTAGCTATCCAGTAAGACCACTCCAGCAATTCTTTTCTTTTATATCAAAACTTGCTTTCATTTCTATTCCTTCTTCAGATTCTACATTCAAAAATCTTTCTGCCAAGCATACATATCTGTGAGACTTTCTTGTCAAACTTTCATCCTTCCCAACATCCCTGAATAGTGGTCAAGTGCCTGAGGCCAAGAGTGCCTGGACAAGAGGGACAGTTCTTTTCTATAGGAAGGAAACCACAGAACCCCAGGGTTTGAAGGCAGATGAGAAGCAGTCACCAGAGGCCAAGGCAAACCAGACCTGTCTGTCCTTGCAGCTTTTGTCTGAAAGCAGCCTTTGGATATATGGGGAGTTTTGGGGGTGGAATTCCATTTCAGCCACGGGTTCCTGGACTGGAATGACAGTTCTCCACACAAAGGAAAGGGTGGAGTTCCAGTGTTCCAAAGGCTTATTAGAGGCAGCTCCAAGGGGGCCAAGGCCAGCCAGACTTGTTGTCAGGGAAGAATCCTTGGAGAGACAGAATTTGGGAGGCCAAACCCCACTTTTGTCTACGGGCATCTGGACGAGAAGGACAGTTCTTCTCCACAGGTAGGAAAGTACGGAGCCCCAGTGTTTCAAAGGGAGATGAGAGCTGGCCCTCAAGAAGCCAAGGGAACCTGGATAGTCCTGGCAGTTTTTGTCTGGGAGCTATCCTTGGATATAAGGAATTTTGGAGGCAGATTCTCAATTTTGGCCATGGATTCCTGGACATAAAAGATGGGTTTTTTCCATGGGAAGAAAAGCACCAGCCCCCAGAGTTTTAAAGGCAGATGAGAGGTGGCCCCCCAGAGGCCAAGGCCAGCCAGAGCTGTCTGTCCTGGCAGGTTTCATATGGGAATAATCCTTGGATATAATCAAATTTGGAAGAGGAATCCCAATTTCAGCCATGAACCCCTGGAGGAGAAAGACAGTTCTTTCCCACAGGAAGGAAAGCACACAACTCCAGGGCTTCAGGGGCTGATGAGAAGTGACCCTCAACATGCTAAGGTCAGCAAGACCAGTCAGGCAGCCCCCAGGAGGCCCAGCCAGCCAGACCTGTTCCATGTTCTTGGATCCTTGGGGCCCTGCAGCATCACAGTGGCCCCTTGGTTCCATAAGACCCTGTAGGATCACAACAGATGTTTGTTTCCATGAGGCCCAGTGATATAACAATGGTCTCCTTGGCTCCACAGTGGCACAATGGCCCCTTGCTTCCATGAGGCCTTGCAGTGTCAAAATGGTTTCCTTGTTCCCATGGGACTGTGCAGTGCCACAATGGCCCATTGGTTCCATGAGGATGCAGAGTCTCAAAATGGCCCCTAGGTTCTACTGGGTTCCCCAGGATCACAATGGCCCCTTGCTTCCACCAGGTCTGGGTGTGTTACACTGGTCCCTTGCTTCCATGAGACCTTGCAGTGTCACAGTGGCTGCCTTGGTTCTGTGAGGCCCTATGGTGTCACAATGGCCCCTTGGTTCCATGGGGACTCGGAATGTCAGAATGGCCTCATTGGTTCCATGAAGCCCCGCAGTGTCACAATGGTCTCTTTTGGTTCCGCAGTATCACAATGGCACCTTGGTTCCATGAAGCCCTAAAGTACGGAATGGCCCCTTGGTTCCCTGCAGTGTCACAGTGCTCTCCTTTGTTCCATGGTGCCACACAGGGTCACAAGGGCCCCTCAGTTCTACAAGGCCCTATAGTGTCACAATGTCCCCTTGGTCTCATGAGGCTGTGCCATGTCACAATGGTGTCATTGGTTCCATGAGGCCCTGCAGCTCCACAATGACCCTTGAAGTGTCACAATAGTCTCAGCGGGTTCCCCTGCTGGTTCACAATGGCCTCCTTGGTTCCATGATGCCCCATAGTGTAACAATGGTATCCTTGGTTCCACAGTCAGAATGTCCCTGTGGTCTCATGGGGGCCCACAGCCCCTTATAGAGCCCCATGGCCCCTTACGGAGCCCCACAGGGTCACTGTGACCCCCTTGATTCCATGAGGCCCTGATGTGCTACAATGGCTCCTTGGTTATACAAGGCCCTGCAGTGTCACAATGGCCCCTTGGTTCCACTGGGTCCTGAAGTGTCATGATGGTCTCCATGGTTCCATGAGGCCCCACAATGTCACAATGGACTTTTGGTTCCATGAGCTTTCATACTGCCAACAATGATCTCCTTGGTTCCACAGTGTCACAAGGGACCCTTGGTTCCATGAGGTTCAGGAGAGTAACATGGATGTCTTGATTCCATGAGGTTGTGCAGTGTCACAATGATCTCCTATGTTCTGTGGCCCTGCTGTGGCTGCTGTGTAACAATGGCCCCTTGGTACCATGAGGCTCCATAGTGTCACCATGGTCCTTTTGGTTCCATAAGGCCCTGCTGGGCCACAGTGGCCCCTTGGTTCCAAGAGCTTCCATCCTGTCAACAATGATCTCCTTGGTTCTGCAGTGTCACAATGGACCCTTGGTTCCATGAGGGGCCTGGGCTCCCACAGCCTCTCACAGACCTTTATGGCTTCCCCAGTTCCCCATGGCCCCTCACTACCCCTCACGGCCCCTCACAGGCCCCTCACAGGCCCAGGGCCGGGGCTCCTCCCAAAAGAGGAGGGATCGGGCCTTGCTTGTTCTCCTTTCATTTCAGTCTCTTCCCAGCCACGAGTGCAGAAAGGCTGAAATGGAGCCTTTCCCCAACGTTTCCCTCGGGGTTAATTGCGGGCTGAAGCTCTGTGCAGGCGCTGGCCCCAGCGTCACCATCCCTGCAGCCACCAGGCCTTTGCTGTCCCCCCCCCCGTGTCCGTTCCCTGTCCCCGAGTCCCGCCCGGCTCTGGCAGCAGCAGCAGCTGCAGCGCAGGGGGCGCCGGCCCGGCCCAGCCGGGGCTCCCGGCCAGGAGCAGCAGCAGCGCCGGCCCCTTCCCGCCTGCTCCTGCCTCGGCTCCCAAGGGCTTTTTCCAGCTCAATTCTGGAGCAGAGCAGCCAGCACCCACACACAGCCCTGACTGCTCAGGCCCCGCCTGTGCTGCCCTGAGCCAGCCCTCAGAGGAAGAAAGGATCGGGTTCCAGCGCTGTTTTCAGCTCTGTTTGACTCACCCTGAGCTGACAGCAGGAGGCTGCTGGTGCCTTTGCCATGGGAATTGGAGATCACGGCTGCTCTTGGCCCTCTTCTGCTTGCCACCTGAATTTTACCCATAAAACTGCAAGTGCCTCTTTCAGTTGGTGCTGCCCACAGTTCTTTCATGAAAGTGCTTTCATGAAGTCAGTGCTTTTGTTGCAGGCATAAAGATCAGCAGATACCCACCAGCCCCTGAGCACTAAGGCGAGAGGAATTAAAGCCACACAGGCCACATTTGCAGTGCTCAAACACAGCCTTGTTGTGTTGAAAGAGAATAAACTGACAGAGGCCAGCACAGAAATTGCCTCCATAGTGTGGAATTAAATTTAAAAATCCACCAGGAGAAACAGAAACCAGAACTTCTCAACTCGCTTCATTGCTCCTTCCCAGCAGCAGCAAACACAGATGCCCAGAGGTGTTTTGCACTGCTGCTGCCCCCAGTTTGAGCCCAGGCTCTGCCCAGTCCCAGCGGGAAGCTGAGCCCAGCCCAGGGAGCTCAGCGCACGCGGGGCCAGGCCCAGAGCCCCAGGCACGGCCGCCCAATGTGGGGCAGCGGCGCAGACAGAATGTCCTGTGGCCCAACCCTCCTGCTCCTGCCACACAGCGCCTGCCTTCTCCCCCTCCTCCTCCTCTCCCAGAACAGCACAAATTCCAGCTTGGAGGAGGCTGCCCCAGAGAGGGCTCCTGCTCCTGTTCCAGCCTGAGTGTCCCTGCAGAGGAACAGGGCATCGTTCAGGCACTCCACAAGCTCAGGCTTCCCATTTCATGGGGAGTCTGGGATGAAAATGGCTTTGTCAGGAAGGACAAAAGTGGAGGGAACGGATTGGAAAGTATTAGGAAAAATTATCCTTTGTACAGGCAAAGCTGACCAAGTCATTCCCTGCATTTCTCCTTTTCAGATTGTTTCAGTAATCTCCTGAGGAGGGGTCCAGCTTGTTCTGGTGCCTTTCATGAACTGATTGTGCTCTTGATTTATATCAGTGCAGGAGATGTAGAAGCATCTGAACTGAACACTGACACAAACTCCCTCTGTCAGCCCATTTTCATGTTCTACATCACTTTCAAGATGTCCATGGGGGCGTTGGAATGATTATCACACAGCTCTCCATTTCTGGCTGCAAGATCTGGAGAGTCTTTCTCTGCATTCAGTCATGCTTGCATTCCCTAACAATTCCTGGTAGCCCATCATCTTTTCTTATTGTAAACCAGTAACAATGAAAACCTCACCAATGGCACAAGTGCCCAGCTCACAAGGAAAAGAAAGAACAAGCTGTAAAGTTCTTCAAACGTTTGTCCTGCTTTGCTGCAAGAGTTGTGCTGCATGCACAGTGTGGAAAGCCAAGAGAAGCTGCAGTTGGTGGCACATCTTGTGACAGAAGCTGCACCTCGTTCTCCAGGAAAGGTTCTTGGAAAGAGCAAACAGGACTGTGGACAAGATTCTGGAAGAACTGAAACAGTTTTTAGGAAATGAAATGAAAACAGAAAGAAACAATCCAAGATGTTTTCCTCTATTTATTTCTATGCTCCCCTTTTCCATGTTGCACTACATCTCCATCCCAGGAATTCCAGATGCACTTCACCTCTAAGATCGGTGACTTAGTGATTTTTAGACACTCAAAAATAACCATGAGCCTCACAGAGTTTTCCTTCCCCTGGTTTTACTGGAAGGCAAGACTGGAGATGTAAGTGCAGTGCTGGGGTCAGGTAGGAATCCTACAGCAAGGGAAGGTGGCCCGACAGTGTTTGACCCTCAGCCAGGCCAATGCAGAGCAGCAAGCGAGGGGATTGCTGTGCCAGTGTGCAGGAGTCAGGGCTCTGCATCTGGGCTCACCGCTGCAAAGTTCCCGTGTTTGGACAGACTCAGGGGCTGTGCCCGGGGCGCGCGGGGCTCGAACGTGGGGCTCGTGGGGCGAGCGGGGAACGGACACGGGGACGAACGGCCCCGGTGCTTCAGTTGCAGCGGCGGCAGCGGCGGCAGCAGCAGCGGCGGCAGCAGCAAAAGCAGATAATCTACAACACTGCTTCTCTTTTTGTTTCTCTTTCTCTCCCTTTCCCGCGGTCGGGCACCCTTCTCTCGGGGTCCCTTGCCCGGCGTCCCTCTCCTCTCCCCGCCTCCCTCTCCTCTGCCGGCCCGGGCCATGCCCCCGGCCCGCCCCCGGCTCTGGCCGTACTGGCGGTGGCGCTGCTGGGCGGGCCTGGTGCGGGGGCGGCATCGCCGCCCTTCGGCTCCGCCTGGCCCCAGCCCGGCGCCGGACCCGAGGTAGGCTCCAGCCCCGAGCCCGGCCCGGGCCCCGGCCCCGGCCCCGGCCCCGGCCCCTCCCGGGGCCCGCGGAGGACACAGGCGGCGCGGCCGCTGCCGCCGCCTCCGCTGGGGCTTCCCCGGCCCGAGCTCCGCCGGTCGGCAGCGCGGCCGCCGGCCCCGAGCCTTCCGTGCCGCGTTCCAAAGAGCGAACGCCTGGGCATGGCCGGCCCGGGGCGGCTGAGGGGCGCTCGGGGGCCGTTGCTGGCCCCGGCCCGAGCGCTGACAGCCGCGTCCCGCCCGCAGGGAAGGCGCAGGAGGCCCTGCAGGAGCGGTACCGCCTGGGTTCGCTGCTGGGGCGCGGCGGCTTCGGCAGCGTCTGCTCGGGGACGCGGCTCTCGGACGGCGCCCCGGTGAGCGGCGGGGCCGGCGGCGGGCGGAGGGGGAGGAGGAGGAGGAGGAGGGGAAGGCGAACAAGGAGGAGAATGTCGGGGCTGGGCAGGACGGGCGCCGAGCTCACCCGCTGCTCTCCCTCGCTCGCAGGTGGCCATCAAACGCGTGCCGCGGGATCGCATCCGGCACTGGGGCGAGCTGGTGAGTGAGCGGGGCCAGCGGCAGCAGCCGGGCCGGGCCGGGCGGCGAGGAGCCGGGGCCCGGCAGGGTGGGAGCCGCCGGAGCCCTGCGGGGAGAGCGGGCGTGGGCTGAGCGGGGCGTGCAGAGCATCCCGGGCTGGCTGAGGGCTCCCAGAGCCCCGGCACGGCCTCAGCCCCACTGACGGCACCGCGCTCCTCCCGCAGCCCGACGGCAGCAGCGCGCCGCTGGAGATCGTGCTGCTGGCCAAGGTGTCCCGTGGCTGTGCCGCTGTCATTCAGCTCCTGGAGTGGCTCGAGCTCCCCGACAGCTTCCTGCTGGTGCTGGAGCGTCCAGAGCGGTGCCAGGAGCTCTCGGCTTTCCTAGCGGAGCGGGGGTTCCTGCCCGAGGAGGAGGCGCAGGCGCTGTTCCGCCAGGTGCTGGAGGCCGTGCGGCACTGCACCGCCTGCGGGGTCCTGCACAGGGACATCAAGCCCGAGAACATCCTGCTCGACCTGGCCAGCGGGCAGCTGAAACTCATCGACTTTGGCTGTGGCGCCTTCCTCCAAGACACAGCCTACACCCAGTTTGCAGGTGAGCCCTCCAGGGGATGCTCCTGGGCATCTCATGGCCCAGCCTGGGTGCAGCACCAGGGCTTCCCCCTATTGCAGCCGGGATGGGATTGATGCTGGAGCCGAGTTGATTTGGGTGGGGTGTGAGGGGGGCCAGCTGCCAGCCCTGCCGACAGCCTTCAGCACCCACTGTGGCCTGGGCTGGGGCTGGAGCTGGGGCAGCCAGCCCGACACAAACCCCCATGGGGGTAGCAGAGAGCGGGGTCTGACCCTGTGCCCTGGATGGTTTGGTGTGCAGGCGAGGAAGGGCTTGGACTGCTCCACTCCCCTGGTTTTCCTTGGCTTATTAACATTTCTGGGGGCCATGCAGATGGGGAGGAGAGTGGGTTTTCTCCACCACTGGGTGGGTTTCTCCTTTGTGTGTCATGGTTGGGCCTTCCCAAGGTTTCTGCTGCCCTCTTCCAGCACCAGTGGCTTCTTTTCCAGCCCCGAGTTTGTACACAAGTCCCAGGTGCTGGCGAGAGGGCAGCGCTCACCCCGTGTGCCTGTGGGGCAGCCCCCACATGGCCAGGGATGCTGGGGCCGGGCTCTGGGAGCCGCAGCATCCCCCTGCTGAGCTGTGTCTGTGTTCCACAGGAACCCTGTCCTACAGCCCACCAGAGTGGATCCAGCACCAACGCTACCACGGCAAGGCAGCAACGATCTGGTCCCTGGGCCTCCTGCTGTGCCACCTGGTCATGGGCAAGCACCCGTTCAGGAGGGGCCAGGAGATCATCCGGGGGCGGATATTGTTCCCACGATGGCTCTCTCAAGGTGGATCTCATCTCTGGGCACGGGGGGAATCCCAGTGCTGGGAGACAGCAGCGGGCTCGTGGGCATCCCGCTCTGGCAGCTGCTGAGGAGGTGGCACAGGTCCTGCTCTCCTCCAAACAGAGCATCCATGGGGAAGTTTAGGCCCAGCTCTGGGCACACCCAGCATGGCCTGGGCACAGGAACAGGGGGGCAACTTCTCCAGCTGACTGGTGATTTCTGGTTTCTCTCCCCAGAGTGCCAGGATATCATTAAGAGGTCTTTGTCCATGCAACCCTCGGACAGGCCGTCCTTAGAAGAGCTTTTCTGCCATCCTTGGGTGCAGGGTGTTCCTCTGCCCTAGAAGATGGGAGAGATCCACGTGCACAGTTGGACCCAGGGGCCTGGCAGGTACCAGCTCCACACATCTCTTGGCACTCAGTGGCAAAGCAAACCAGGCTGGTTTTGTGCTGCCTGTAGCTCTGAGCAGGGGTCAGCAGAAGGGAACACGCAGCTCTTGGGCTGGAGCTGAGCTGGAGACCTGGTGTGGCAAGCACTGGTGGCCACCATCCCCCCTGGTTTGGTTTGTCTGGTTCATGGATGGCTGGGGCCCTGGGCAGAGCCCTGACAGCCTGGTCTGGCCCCAGGGAAGGAGAAGGAGCCCCTGGGGAAGCTGTACCAGGTGGGGCTGCTGCTGGAGACACCAAGGACAAGCTCAAGGGTGACAGTCTCTTCCTCGGCCTGGCCAGCTGAAGATGATGGACTTGGATTCTGGCACCTTCTTCAAAGCCAGGCTCCAGGCCCAATTTGCAGGTGAGTCCACAGGCAGGGGGATGCTCCCAGATCTGGGCCTGGCACGGCCTGGCCGGGCACCAAAGGTTCCCCCTTTGCTGGGGCAGATGCAATGAATTCTTCAGTCGCTGCCCAGCTGCTTTTTGGCTCTGGGCAGCTGCTGAGGGCTGGATGTGCCGTGGCTGGCTGCAGGCTGGGCACATGTCCTGCCCTCCTGCTCTGCTGCCAAAGGCAGCAGGGATGGGCAGCTCTGGGCACAGCTCTGGGCACAGCCAGCATGGCCTGGGCACCGCAGGCCTTGGCACAAGGGCCCAGGAGCCCTCAGCTGACGGGCGGTTTCTGCTTTCTCTCCTTGCAGCCGGGCTCTGCGGCTGCTGAGGCTGCTCTGGGCTCTGCCAGGGCTCTGCTGGGCTCAGCCCTGGGCCCAGCTGGGCTGGCTCTGCCCTCACATTGCTCTCACAGCTCTGCATCAGACGAGCCCGTTGCCAGCACAGCGCCTGAGCTTTCTGCTTTGGCAGCTGAGTGAGACTCTGCTGCAGGCCCAGAGATTGCAGCTGGGGACACACATCCAATTGGCAAGGACCCAAACTCTCCACAGTCCCAGCTGAACGCCTGGATCTGCACAGGGTGTTCTGTCTGTCCCATTCTTCCTTCTTGATTGGCTGGAATTGTGCAGTTGCACTTTCTTCCTCCTCTAGCAGTGCCACGAGTGGGCCAAAGCTGGCGAGTGGGCCGTGCTCCTGAGGCAGTGCAGTCTGGAGCTGGTGGATGGAGAATTGCCCTTCTGCACTGCCAAACCAGAGCAAAAAGCCCTAAGTGGGACTTTGTGTCTCTAAGAAATGCCTGACAGTTTCAAAGCAAATGTGCAGCTCATTTCCAGGCTGAGAAGGAAGGGCATCTTCTAAAGGATTTGGGCTTTGACAGAGTTTCCCTTCCCAGTCCTGCTTGGAGCTGGAAGGGCACAAAGCAATTTCCTCTTGCTTCAACCCCAGTTTCAAATGGCAATGTTGGAAACAAAGCCCAAAATCTTTTAAAAGGCTGCTGAGGTCAGTAAGATGGATCCATGGCATCAGCACATTTACAATGTAAATAACTGAGTTCTCTTTATAAAAAGATCATTTACCTTCTTAATGCAAAGAATGTTACTTTGCATTTATATTTTGTTTTTTTCACTAACATATTTTTTCTCTAACACTTGGATTTTATTCTTATCTTTTACAATTTACCTATTTTTTTCCCTTTTTGTTTTTTTTTCTTTTAAATAGAAAACATGTCCTATCAAAGGAATGTCCTTTACTCCTGGTTCCTGTGTGGAGCAGCTCCCTTCCTGCTGGCTGAGCTGCTCAGGCAGAGCCCGGCAGCTCCTGGCCCTGCAGGGCTGAGGCTTTTCCCCGTTGCTGGGCACAGACTGATGGAGCAGCACTACTGAACACGGGCACACAGAGGGACCAGGAGCAGCTGCCTTTGCCCACCTGAGGCTTCAAGGCCCAAACTCTGAGCAGCCAGGGCTGGAAGAGACTGGCAGGATCTGATCCCTGACTCTGGGCCAGGGCTGCACAAATGACCCCACAGCAGCAGCAGCAGCAGATGGAGCTGACTTTCAGCACAGCCCTGCCCCTGTTCCCTCCCGTGTGCAGCGGTGTCACAGCAGCCTGAGGCACCTGGGAGCCCCCAGTGCCAGCAGGGACTTGAGATGGCAGCCCTGGGCTCCTGGAGGCTGTGCAAGGAACGGAGCTGGGCACTCCCTGTCCATGGGGAGCTTGCAGATGGAAAAGGCTGCTGTGCCCAGGCAGCTCCAAGGGCACAGAAAGGAGGCTCTGGAGCACTGGATCTGTGCCAGTGCCACAGTCCTGGGCAGCAGCCAGCCAGCCCTGGGGGAACAGAGGGCACAGCACGAGGGACAGAAGCAGGCAAGGGCAGAGACTGGAGAGAGCCAGAGCCAGGAGCAGGAACAGCTGCTCCATTGCACTCTTGGAGAAAGCTCTGGGCTGGTTCCAAGCGCTGAAAGGCGTGAAGGGCAGAGAGGAGGCCACAGCAAACAATGCTCCTGTTTGCACAGCCTCCCCTCTCCGTGTCCCAGAAGGAATTGCATGGACTGTGCTCTTCTCTCCGAGTCGTCTCGTTCAGCATGAGCAGCTCAGCACCAGGAGCTGAAGGAGCTGAAGCCTCAGGCCACAGGAGCTGGGCAAGAGGAGACTTTCTGAGCAAATGAATGCTGCTAACATGGACCCAGCTGAATGCAGTGGATAGAATCATGGAATCACAGAATCCTTTCTGTTGGAAAAGCCCTCTGAGCTCACCCAGGGCAGCCGCTCACCCAGCAGTGCCAAGCCCAGCACTAAACCACGTCCCTGAAGTGCCAAGGCCTGGACAGCAGCCCTGAGTGAGGCCTGAACAGCAGGCCCTGAGCCCAAGGTGGCCTCTGGATGAACCTTCCAACCAAAGGTTATCTTTGTATCTGCTCCCTGATGAAATGTGCATGGTCATTAGCACTGTGATAGATGTAGCCACTCATCAGTGAAACATGTATTGACCTATGTGTATTTAGAAGCCAGACCAGGCCATGAAATCTGACATCTGGCCTTGTTTGGGGCTGAATGGTCAAAGTCACCTCCCTTGGTTCCTCCTGGGGCCCTGGCCAGGCTTTGGGAGGAACCCAAGAGGAGGATGAAGCCAGATGTTGCCACAGTAGCAGTGCTGTCAGTTTGTCCATTCAGCACTGTCAGAGCTGGGCCCTCTCCCAGCAGGGTTGGAGCCTCAGCTGTGGCTGGTGGCACCTGCAGGAATTGCCAGTGCCCAGGAGTGGCTCTGCAGCCCTTGGCTGTGACAGCTTCCCCAGCTGCTGTGTGGGTCTGGGGGATGGTAAAGGCTGAGGGTAACTGGGGCTGGATCTTTCTCAATCACTGCAGGCAATCTTTGGTGGGGATGGTTGGGTGCATTGCTGAGCTGCTCCTGTTGTGATTCTTTGCTGCTTTGAGCTGCAGGAAGTGACACTGATTCCTTCAGTTGGTGTCTGTGTCTTTGGTGCTGACCCTGCCCACTGGCAAAACAAAACTGGCCCAGTCTGGCCAGATCCCAACAAAATGTCACTTGTTCAGTGTCAATGTGAGGAATCAGTGCCATCAGAAATTCCCAGATGGGAAGCCCTTCCCTGGAGTTCCCTGGCTCTGGAGTGGGCTGAGGTGGGAGCCCCATGGGAGCAGTGGGGCAGTCGGGTAAAAGAGGCTGAACCCCTGGATGGCTTCAAAACATCCAAAAATTGCACATGGAAAAGGAAAAGAACTTGTGGGCTTGGGAAGATGGGGGTGAACTTTGTTAATGACACTTTGGAAACAGCACCAACAGAAGGAAAAATTGTTGTTGTCACTCCCACACGGAGTGACAGAAGGTTTCAATCTTGAGCTCAGGTTCATTTGTGCTAGTGATATAATTATAATGATAGTAGTAGTAATAATAATAATAATAAATTAATCGTAATAGTTATATATAATATTACACAATAATTTATATTTGTATCTATGTAATTAGAAATTGATACTAATAAATAAGGCTGACAGTACTAATATGTCAGCTTTAGCTGCTCACTTTGACACTACTCTACAGAAAAGGACTGGCCAAGACCCAAATGTCAGTGGTAAACTTTGTGAACTCTATACAAGGCATAAAGGAGGAAGGGATGAAATTGGTATTTCTATAGGATTTGCTGATACTGTGATGCAGAGTGCTTTTTCTATTACTGTGAGAAATGCAGTGATTAAGACTGCTGGGTTTTTCATATCCCAGACAATCCACAAGCTGCAGCATTGGTTGAATGGGTGAAGGGGTTGTTAAAAGAGCAGTTGAAAAAATGAGGAGATGGGACCCTGTCCCCATGGAGAACCCATCTCCCAGATGTGCTCCATGCCCTTAACAATGGCCCAATGGGGAAATGGAAACCCCTGGCTGTGCATGGCTGCACCCAATTTACATTAATGAGCTAAATCAATTATTAGAAGAAGAAAGAAGTGATGCTGTTAAAATATCCAACAGCACATCCTGCGAGCTCCAACAAACACAAATGGGGCTCTGCAGAACTGCACAGCCTTGGATTATCTGCTTGCTGGCCAGGGAGGATCCTGGGCTATGCCAAGACAGCAATGTTGTAGGAATGTCTATCAGTGATGGGTTTGAGGTCCAGCAATCAGGAATCACCTCAACAGAAAGATCAGTAGAAGAGAGGCAGCAAGTAGAAAATTCCTCATGGTGGGATTGGCTCCCAAATTGGAGGCTGCTGTGAAATGCATTTGCGGCAGTCACTGCAATCATTGCATTTTGAGCACTTGGTGTGTTATGATTCCATGTTGGAGTTGTTGTGACACCTTGTGCTGGAAATGGAGTACTGAGACTTGTCTGAAAAGAGACACAGTCTCAAGGAAAGAACGGGCATTTGATAAATAACAGAGAATAGCAACTAATTAAGCATGTTTTAAAAGGAATTAAAATTATAGCTCTGAGTAATGAACTTGAACAGCACTTAATTGAAGAACAAGAGCTGACGCCTTTGTGCCTAATACCTAAATTTAAACTGTGTTATTGCAATTGTTCTGAAGGTTGCAGTTCATCTGTAGGTCAAAGCACTGAGTGAAGCACTGAGGCCTCACCAGGCCCTGAGTGAGGCCTGAACAACAGGCCCTGAGGCAAAGCTGAGCTCCAGATGAACCTTCCAACCAAAGGTAATATTTGTATCCACTCATCAATGAATCATTATTAGCAATATGATCTCTGTATGTGTTCATTGGTGAAATATGGATTTACGTTCCTGTATTTAGAAAGCAGGCCAGATCCCATCTGGCTTTGTTTGAGGCTGTGGGATCAAAGTCACCTCCCTTGGTTCCTCCTTGAGCCCTGGCCAGGCTTTGGGAGAAGCCAATCAGGAGAATGAAACCAGATGTTCCCACACTAGCAGTGATGTCAGCTTGTTTGTTTAACAGTGTAAAAGTTGGGCCCTCTCACAGTGAGGTTGGAGCCTCATTGTCTGCAAAGGTGGGTGCACCTGCAGGAATTCCCAGTGTCCAGGAGTGGCTCTCCAGTCCTTGGCTGTGAAAGGGTTAAAAGCACTGTGCCCGGGCATACTTGGGCAAGAATAAGAGACACTGCACCCAATATGGAAGCTTGCAAAAATTCAGCCACAAGCTCAAGACACAGGATGAAACTTGGCAAGAAACAGGGAACAAAACTGGCATAAATGAAGGGCAGAGCTTGCTAAAACCAGTGAGGAAATCGCTGAAACAGCCAACAAGAGACTGTGCATGCCTAGAGGAGAAAGGTCAAAGGGCACGGCGATGAAGACGTCCAGCCTTCATCAGGAGACCCCCGAGGAAGACGCGGAGCCTTCCTC
This sequence comes from Agelaius phoeniceus, assembly GCF_051311805.1. NCBI lineage: Eukaryota > Metazoa > Chordata > Aves > Passeriformes > Icteridae > Agelaius > Agelaius phoeniceus. Next base: position 5,643,129 of record NW_027509867.1, on the reverse strand, counting down.
AGTGCCAGCACCAGTGCGCGCTGCGCCTGCGCCTGGCGCATGCTAATGATGGTAATGAGTGCTGAGAGATCGTTTGCATAACCACACCTTTTCTAAGGAAAACCATGGATGTGCATAGAGTATAACCATCCATTGTAATCTCTGTGTGCTGTGTGCTGTCAGGAGGAGATATCCCTGCACACCTGGTGCTGAATAAAGCAAATCCCCCTCCCTGGGCTTTGTCTGGGAAGTGTCTCTGGGCCCCGTTTGGGGCCATCCACGTCCATGGGGTTCTGTCAAGTCCCAGTGGAACCTTGGTGCCACGTTGTTCCCCAGCCTCACAGTGCTCTCCTGCTGCCATGAGGTCCCTCCCTCTGTGACACCCTGCAGCCCTGGCTCCATCAGGGTCTCTGGGGTTCCTTGGTGCACGCCTTTCTCCCATCTGAGCCTTGCTCCCATGGGTTCCATGGACTGACAGTGGCCCTCTGCATTCCATGGGCCCAGCTAGATGACAGCAGAGCCTGGCTTTCATCAGGTTCTGATACCTGTTCTGCCAGCTGACAGGGCTGATTTAAAGAACACAGAAACCAATGGGAAGAATGGTCTTATTTTACTGTGAGTGTTAAGGCAACACAGAAGTAAAATTATACATTCAATAAAGCTACGTTCTTGGCTTTAGCAACAAGCAAAAAGAAGCAAGGTAATGCACCTAATCATTATTATAGGAGAGAAAGGATAGAGACTGAGAAAGACACATCCCCAATTGCCTAAACACTTTACCATCACCCAGAGTCTGCAGTCACTGGGGAGCCCCATTTCACAGCGAGGACCTGGAGAACTCTTGCAAGCACTTGGGAAAATCCCACGTGGTGCATCCACCCGTAGGTGAGGTCTCCAAATTTGCTCCAAAAGTGGGTCCAGGTTTTTAGACCTAAATCAGCAAGTCAAAGGAACTGGATTGTATTTTTAGCCCATGAACTCTTGGGTCTCCTGGCACTTTTGCTGACCAGGAGGACCCAGGGCTTGGCCAGAGCCCAGTCCCTGGCTTGGAGGGTTTCCCCTAAAATATCCTACAAGCCTCTATTCATGTCAGTTGGGAAAATTTCTTAGAGTGACACATTTCTTGCAGGTAACTACACAAGATTATGTGAAAGTCTCCAAAGCAGCTCGCTTGGTGTTAAACAGCTGCAGAAGCACCTTGGTCATCTATTTTTAGCTAACTAAAACTGATGGTGTTAGTCACATAATGCCCAGGGTTTGTCCTGTAAGCCAGCTCTGGCTGAGGGCTGCCCCTCAGGCCTGAGCACATCAGCAGCTGAAGTGACCACAACTGGGAATGGCAAAAACACCCCCTGGGACTGGCCCAGAGGCCCTGGGACTCCCTGGCATGGATCACCTCAGAAGACAGGATTTCAGGGAGCCCAAAGGACTTTTGGGAGAGCTGCTGTGGACACAGAGGGAATGGCACAGCTGGATCCCTTGCCTGGGCTCCCAGAGGACGCTTCTGCTGTGGGGCTGCTGAGGGTGGAGGAGCAGCAGGTACCCATGGCCACCCCAAAGCAGGGCCCCGTTGGCAACACGGCCCTGACCGGGGCTGCGGGACCCCATCCCTGGGATGAGTCAGGAGCTGCAGAGCTGGGAGTGCTCAGCCAGAGCCGCTGAGCCTTCAGCAGCCCCACACGGCCAGAGCGTGAGCCCAGTGGGGAGTGGGCACTGACAGGGACTGTGGGGCCTGAACCAAGGCCCAGCCCCACTGAGAGCGGCTGTGCCGGACACGCTGCAGCTCCAGGAGCAGCTGGAGCCCCAGGCAGCCAAGGGGAGCCACCATGGATGTTCCTTTCTTCCCCTCAGAAAGGACACTGGGAAGCTGGGGAAGTGTCAATGAAAGGAGTAGGGATGGTGGGAGCTGTGGAACAGCACTGACACGAGAAACCCAAACTCTCCTGAGAAAGGAGGGCAGAAATCCCTGGTGTCCAGCATCCTGCCAGAGAAACCCATTCCCAGAATTACCAACCTAAAGCCATCCTCCAATTCTCTGGATTGTGCTGCTCCTGACCCACCAACACCTTCCCCCCAGAGTGAAGCTCTGAAGTGGGATTGATGGAGGAAAGCTGAGCTCTGAGCCAGGCCAGGGTCAGTGCCTGGAGCATCCCCTGGCGCTGTTTGACAGCGGCTCTGCAGGAGCTGGGGATGCAAACAGGACAAACCTGAGCATCTCCCACCATCAGATACCTCAGAGCTCACACAGCAACACGGCCGTGGCTCTCCCAAACTGGATTTAGGAGTGGCACACCTACTGCAGCCATTGGATCCAGATCAGCCCAGATCCCTTTGGGACTGTTATAAATGCGAAACTTGACTAGGCCAATATTCAAGCACAAACCAGTGCCAGCAGTGAGCGGGGCCCATTGTTTCAGGACTGGTTCCTATGGGAAACATCCCGCTTCCCATGGCAGACATCCCGCTCCAGTCAGGCCAGCACCCCTGGGTTAGAATTTGAAGGGTCTCAGCCTCAGTCCTTGGGGAGGGCTTCAAGCTCCGTCCTTGACAGCACTTGTGAGGCATGTTATGAATAAGAAGCTTGACTAGGCCAATATTCAAGCAGCAATCAATTTATTAATTAATATGGTAAAGTATGAGCAATACAGCGCTGGGTACAGTGGGGGAAGTTTTCCCTCCAACTGCACCCCGATAATTGAGGGTTACAGGTATTTATAGGGGTACTCATCAGTTTTTTTCAACAGTTTCTATTTCCAATTTTTACCCATCAGCAATTTTTATTCCAAATTATTACATCACAATTCTATACACTATTGTGATTTTAATTTCTCAGGATGTATTTTCAAAGGAGTATCCCCAGATTGTGATGGTCCAGTTTCCGAAAGAAGAAAGATGAATCCCATCTGGTGGAGTCCAGCTCCCCAGATGTGTCCACCTTTTACTTGCAGAGACTCTAAATCTCATAACAGTGATGTCCAGCTTCCCTTTGGTCAAAACCATAAATCCTTGAGGTGATGTTCATCTTCCTTTCTCAAACTGTTTTTCTCTGCTTCAATAAGGTGTGAGATAAGTATATTTCCTATACATATGTTCCAAAGCTATAGTTTCAAGGATACAAGTAATATTCCAAAATTATACTTCAAAAGGTTATTATTGCAGAGCTTTTTTATGGATTAAATAGAAGCAAAAAGCAACATCCTTAACACCTTAATTCCAATGCTCTTAAATCAACCAGGGTTAATTGCAAACAAAAGATAGGTTCAAAGGCCTTTTTCCATGCTTTGTTTTCCTCAGTTATTATTAGAATTCGCAACTATCCCATTGTCGATGTCCACACATTTCGCATTCGCAAGTATACACTTGGCCTGTTTGTACCTGACACGAAACACAGCTTTGCATCTCACAGGCAGATGAGGGATCTTTGGACCGTCTCTTACAGACTGACATCCCAAAACATAAAAGTAATCATGCATTTCCTCTTAAAAATAAAATTGACTGAATTAATAACATTAAAATTATTTTCCTTATATATAAAATTATGCCATATTTGTATTACCAAATTTGAATATTTATATTAAAAATTCCATACCTTTTTAGCAAGCAAAAAATTTATTGGTCATTGGTTCTAAGGAACACAATTCCCTTCATTAATTCATTGACCAGTGTGGCTGTTGATTTCTCCTTCTTTATGCTAATTAGTCCAATTTTAAATATTTTTGTCATCTTTTTTATCATTTTCACAGACAGGGTAAAAGGGGCCACTTTGGGGTCCAGGGAGAACTTTCTGGGGCACATTTGGGGCAGTTCTGGGTCTGGGGAGGGAATTCAGAGAGAACTTGAGGGTCTGGAGGACACTTGGGGGAGCTGGGTGGGCACTTGGAGGGGCACTCAGGGATTCCGAGGGACAGTTCGGGGTCCGGGGCAGATCTTTGGGGGCTCTGATGGGGCTCTCTGGGGCGCGGGGGGTGATGGGAGCTGTAGGCGCGGGTCTAATACAGTTTAACGGGGCCGGGGAGCATCACGGGAGATCGAGGCGCAGCTGCAATGGCTCTCGGTGGGGCGCGGGGCCTGACGGGAGATGAAGTCCCGGCTGGAAAAGTTCTGGACGTGCGCCGCGGAGCATGATGGGACCCTTAGTCCCGGAAGTGGTTCGAACGCTTTGTTTAGGGGTCTAGAAAGGCACTTGGGGGACACTTTTGCGTCCGAGCCGCGACTTGAGATCCTCCTGGTAACGTAAACGGTTCAGGAGAACTTGCGGGGATCTCAGGGAGCTCTACCCAGGCTCTTTAGGGCGTGGGGCACAGCAGGAGTTTTCGGCGCTGGGGGGTGTTATGAGGGGTCTGGGGCCGCGGAGGATGAGAGGAGATGAATTCCCAGAAGTGGCTGTACCGGGCATCTGTGGGGTTGGGAGCACTGGGGGGTCCGGGGACGCTCCTGGGGGGTGCCGAATGGGCGCTGAAGGGGGACTGAGGGATCCTGGAGGGTCTGAGGGACACTTAAGGGATAGAGGGGTTGCGGATACCGGGGGTTCTGTGGAGCGCGGGGCATGACGGGCGTTGTAGGCCCCGCTCCAATGGGGCTCAATTGGCCCGCGGGGCATGACGGGAGTGTAGGCAAAAACGAAAGATGGCGCCGAGCTGAGGACCGCCTTCGAGGCCCCTTTCCAGGCACTGATTGGCTGCGGGTGGTGATGGGCGGAAGCCTCGGCAAATGGGATGCGGTGGAGGCGGGAACAGCCCACTCAACCTCTCCAGTCCCTCCCAGTACAGCGCAGTTTATCCCCAGTACTACCCCAGTACAACCCCAGTGCCCCTCCAATCCCTCCCAGGACAGCCCAGTAAAACCCCAGTTCCTCCCCAGTCCCTCCTAGTACACCTGAGTGTACATTCCCTGTCCCTTCCAGTTCCCACCCAATGTCATCCACAGGATGCCCCAGTGTCTCCCAGTCTTCCCCCAATGTTCCCAGCGTCCCTAGTATGTCCCAGTCCTCCCCAGTGTCACTCCCAGTATGTCCCAGTGTCTCCCACAGCGCTCCCAGTGTTCCCCAGTATGTCCCAGTCCCCCCCAGTGTTTCCAAGGACAGTTTATTTTCTCTCGGTGGCCGTGGCAGCCAAACCCAGCAGTGGGGTCAGTGCAGTGCCCATGGCCACAGCCCCTTGCAGTGGCCCAGTGCAGCTTGGGCTGATGATCCACCCTCACAGCCGGCCCAGGGCAGCTCTGCAGTGGCTTTGGTGGCACCTGGGGCTGGCACACGCCTGAGCAGTGGGTCTGTTTGCAGTGGGGAAACTCAGGAGTTTGAGATTGCTGCAAAAAGCGCAAAAAGCACAAAAAGGGAAAACCCCTCTTAGGCTGGGTGCAGCCAGCTCTCCAAGCACAGCAGCTCCCAGGGCAGTGAGGACAGACAGAATGGGGCTGGGCAATGTGGAGCAAGGTTGTCCACGCTGGGTCAGAGCTCCAGGCACAGCTTCTGTGAGCAGGCCAGAGCTGCTGAGGAGAGACCCTGGGTCAGTATCAATCACAGAATGCTGCAATCACCTCTGCTCTAAAGAGAAATTTAATAAAAGACACCCTTTAAAATAGGAATGTGTATTTCTTACAAGTTCTTTGAAATCTTTTTCCATAACTGGACTAGGAAAACTTTAATGACCCTCTCAGGGCTTTGGTGTTGTTTACATCAGACTCAGTCCCTGAGAGTGTCTTAAAAAAAATTGTCAAAAACTCCAAGTCGGTTTCAAACTCCAAATCTTCTTGAAGTTTTAATGGATCCCACTGTGGGACACGACTGGGAAAGTGTCCCCAGGTTCCACTCCGAGCAGAACACGGGAGGCAGTGATGACCGGTGGGGACAAGCAAGGCAAAGGTGTCTCTGATGGTGGAGCCCTGGAAAATGTTAAAAATAGTCTTTGAAAATATTGGGCTTTGTGTTTTCTCAGATCACTGCACCTGCGTAAGCAGTATGATAAAAGATATAATTGTTAGATGTGGTGATTGTTTAGTAATTAAATATAATTATTATATAACCATAAGAAGAATCATGAGAAACTATGTTGGAAATTTAAAGGGGGCTATGTTTAGCTGAAATCTGTGTATACAATACCACAATATAAGTTTAAAAATTAACATGAAAGTTATGTAATGATAGAGTATACAGCATGTTCACCTTGAATGTATGGTCGGAATCAGATTTGGGTGGAAACTTCCCTGATTCCCAGAGCTCTTGAATAAAAAGCACCGCATATAATTGCTGATGTGATTATGTGTTTTTGAACACTAACATCTGGTGCTGAGCAAAGCTGGATGTGTTTCAGGAATGCAAAGGGCCAAGGCCTGAGCCCCAGCCCCTGGCCAGGCAGATCCTGTCCCTCCCTCCTTGCTCAGGGCTCTTCCCAGGATGGGCACTGGCATGTGGGGATGGGCAATGCCAAGGGCAGGAGCCTGGGGCAGCCCCTGCCAGGCTGCTGAGCAGGGACAAGGAGGCAATGAGGCCCCAGGCCTGCAAGGGTCACTTGTCCCCTCGTGGCCTCAGGTCCAGGGCCAGCAGCCATGGCCAAAGTGCTGCCCAAGCTGGCTCTGTCAGGGCTGTCTTGCAGCTGCTGCCCATCCCTGTGCCCTGTGCAGCCCAGGCTGTCCCACGGTGTCCCTGCCCTGCGCCTCTGTCCCTGCAGGCTGTCGGCCCTGAGCAATGAGGGAGGGACAGGATCTGCCTGGCCAGGGGCTGGGGCTCAGGCATTGGCCCTTTGCATTCCTGAAACACATCCAGGTTTGCTCAGCACCAAAGACACCTTTGCCTTGCTTGTCCCCAGCTGCCATCACTGCCTCCCGTGTTCTGCTCTACCTGGAACCTGGGGACACTTTCCCAGTCGTGTCCCTCAGTGGGACCCATTAAAACTTCAAGAAAATTTGGAGTCTAAATTTAAGTTCTTGAGAAGTTTTTTCAAGACACTCTCAGTCTGAGTCTGTAAACAACACCAAAGCCCTGAGAGGGTCATTAAAGTTTTCCTAGTCCAGTTATGGAAAAAGATTTCAAAGAACTTGTAAGAAATACACATTCCTATTTTAAAGGGTGTCTTTTATTAAATTTCTCTTTAGAGCAGAGGTGATTGCAGCATTCTGTGATTGATACTGACCCAGGGTCTCTCCTCAGCAGCTCTGGCCTGCTCACAGAAGCTGTGCCTGGAGCTCTGACCCAGCGTGGACAACCTTGCTCCACATTGCCCAGCCCCATTCTGTCTGTCCTCACTGCCCTGGGAGCTGCTGTGCTTGGAGAGCTGGCTGCACCCAGCCTAAGAGGGGTTTTCCCTTTTTGTGCTTTTTGCAGCAATCTCAAACTCCTGAGTTTCCCCACTGCAAACAGACCCACTGCTCAGGTGTGTGCCAGCCCCAGGTGCCACCAGAGCCACTGCAGAGCTGCCCTGGGCCGGCTGTGAGGGTGGATCATCAGCCCAAGCTGCACTGGGCCACTGCAAGGGGCTGTGCCCATGGGCACTGCACTGACCCCACTGCTGGGTTTGGCTGCCACGGGCACCGAGAGAAATTAAACTGTCCTTGGAAACACTTGGGAGGACTGGGACATACTGGGGAACACTGGGAACGCTGTGGGAGACAATGGGACATACTGGGAGTGACACTGGGGAGGACTGGGACAACCTGGGAACACGAGGAATGCTGAAGGGGAATCTATGTAGACTGGGATGGACTGTGGGGGTGCACTGAGACAGACTGGGACATACCAGGACATACTGGGAGTGATACTGGGAGATACTGGGACATACTGGGGACACTGGGGCCATTGCGGAGCAGACTGGGAGACACTGGGGCATCGTGTGGATGATACTGGGCAGAACTGGAAGGGACTGGGAATAAACTCAGGTGTCTTGGGAGGGACTTGGCTGTCCTGGGAGGGATTGGAGGGGCACTGGGGTTGTACTGGGTTCTACTTGGGATCAGTTGGTCTGTACTGAGGATGAACTGGGCTGTACTGGAAGGGACTGGAGAGGTTGAATGGGCTGTTCCCGCCTCCACCGCATCCCATTTGCCGAGGCTTCCGCCCATCACCAGGCGCAGCCAATCAGCGCCGGGATCGGGGACTTGGGGGCGATGCCTAGGGTGGGCAACATATTTTCATTTGCTTACAACTCCCGTCATGCCCCGCGGGCCGATTGAGCCCCATTGGAGCCGGGACTACAACGCCCGTCATGCCCCGCGCTCCACAGAACCCCCGGTATCCGCAACCCCTCTATCCCTTAAGTGTCCCTCAGACCCTCCAGGATCCCTCAGTCCCCCTTCAGCGCCCATTCGGCACCCCCCAGAAGCGTCCCCGGACCCCCCAGTGCTCCCAACCCCACAGATGCCCGGTACAGCCACTTCTGGGAATTCATCTCCTCTCATCCCCCGCGGCCCAGAGCCCTCATAACACGGTCCGGCGCCGAAAACTCCTGCTGTGCCCCACGCCCTAAAGAGCCTGGGTAGAGCTCCCTGAGATCCCCGCAAGTTCTCCTGAACTGTTTACGTTACCAGGAGGATCTCAAGTCGCGGCTCGGACGCAAAAGTGTCCCCCAAGTGCCTTTCTAGACCCCTAAACAAAGCGTTCGAACCACTTCCGGGACTAAGGGTCCCATCATGCTCCGCGGCGCACGTCCAGAACTTTTCCAGCCGGGACTTCATCTCCCGTCATGCCCCGCGCTTCCACCGAGAGCCATTGCAGCTGCGCTTTGAACTCCCGTGATGCTCCCCGGCCCCGTTAAACTGTATTAGACCCGCGCCTACAACTCCCATCACCCCCCGCGCCCCCGGGAGCCCTGTCAGAGCTCCCCAAGTGCTTCCCCGGACCCCGAAGTGCCCCAAATTCCCCTCCCTGACCTTCAAGGGCCCCCCTGGACCCCCAAGTGCTGTCCCGGACCCCGAACTGTCCCTCGGAATCCCTGAGTGCCCCTCCAAGTGCCCACTCAGCTCCCCTAAGTGTCCTCCAGACCCTCAAGTTCTCTCTGAATTCCCTCCCCAGACCCAGAACTGCCCCAAATGTGCCCCAGAAAGTTCTCCCTGGACCCCAAAGTGGCCCCTTTTACCCTGTCTGTGAAAATGATAAAAAAGATGACAAAAATATTTAAAATTGGACTAATTAGCATAAAGAAGGAGAAATCAACAGCCACACTGGTCAATGAATTAATGAAGGGAATTGTGTTCCTTAGAACCAATGACCAATAAATTTTTTGCTTGCTAAAAAGGCTGAATTTTTAATATAAATATTCAAATTTGGTAATACAAATATAACTTTTATAAATAAGAAGAGTAATTTTAATGTTATTAATTCAGTAAATTTTATTTTTAAGAGGAAATGCATGATTATTTTTATGTTTTGGGATGTCAGTCTGTAAGAGACGGTCCAAAGATCCCTCATCTGCCTGTGAGATGCAAAGCTGTGTTTCGTGTCAGGTACAAACAGGCCAAGTGTATACTTGCTAATGCGAAATGTGTGGACATCGACAATGGGATAGTTGCGAATTCTAATAACAACTGATGAAAATAAAGCATGGAAAAAGGCCTTTGAACCTATCTTTTGTTTGCAATTAACCCTGGTTGATTTAAGAGCATTGGAATTAAGGTGTTAAGGATGTTGCTTTTTGCTTCTATTTAATCCATAAAAGAGCTCTGCAATAATAACCTTTTGAAGTATAATTTTGGAATATTACTTGTATCCTTGAAACTATAGCTTTGGAACATATATATAGGAAATATACTTATCTCACGCCTTATTGAAGCAGAGAAAAACAGTTTGAGAAAGGAAGATGAACATCACCTCAAGGATTTATGGTTTTGACCAAAGGGAAGCTGGACATCACTGTTATGAGATTTAGAGTCTCTGCAATTAAAAGGTGGACACATCTGGGGAGCTGGACTCCACCAGATGGGATTCGTCTTTCTTCTTTTGGAAACCGGACCATCACCATCTGGGGATACTCCTTTGAAAATACATCCTGAGAAATTAAAATCACAATAGTGTATAGAATTGTGATGTAATAATTTGGAATAAAAATTGCTGATGGGTAAAAATTGGAAATAGAAACTGTTGAAAAAAACTGATGAGTATCCCTATAAATACCTGTAACCCTCAATTATTGGTGTGCAGTTGGAGGGAAAACTTCCCCCACTGTACCCAGCGCTGTATTGCTCATACTTTACCATATTAATTAATAAATTGATTGCTGCTTGAATATTGGCCTAGTCAAGCTTCTTATTCATAACATGCCTCACAAGTGCTGTCAAGGACGGAGCTTGAAGCCCTCCCCAAGGACTGAGGCTGAGACCCTTCAAATTCTAACCCAGGGGTGCTGGCCTGACTGGAGCAGGGTGTCTGCCATGGGAAGCGGGATGTTTCCCATAGGAACCAGTCCTGAAACAATGGGCCCCGCTCACTGCTGGCACCGGTTTGTGCTTGAATATTGGCCCAGTCAAGTTTCTCATTTATAACAGTCCCAAAGGGATCTGGGCTGATCTGGATCCAATGGCTGCAGTAGGTGTGCCATTCCTAAATCCAGTTTGGGAGAGCCACGGCCGTGTTGCTGTGTGAGCTCTGAGGTATCTGATGGTGGGAGATGCTCAGGTTTGTCCTGTTTGCATCCCCAGCTCCTGCAGAGCCGCTGTCAAACAGCGCCAGGGGATGCTCCTGGCACTGCCCCTGGCCTGGCTCAGGGCTCAGCTTTCCTCCATCAATCCCACTTCAGAGCTTCACTCTGGGGGGAAGGTGTTGGTGGGTCAGGAGCAGCACAATCCAGAGAATTGGAGGATGGCTTTAGGTTGGTAATTCTGGGAATGGGTTTCTCTGGCAGGATGCTGGACACCAGGGATTTCTGCCCTCCTTTCTCAGGAGAGTTTGGGTTTCTCGTGTCAGTGCTGTTCCACAGCTCCCACCATCCCTACTCCTTTCACTGACACTTCCCCAGCTTCCCAGTGTCCTTTCTGAGGGGAAGAAAGGAACATCCATGGTGGCTCCCCTTGGCTGCCTGGGGCTCCAGCTGCTCCTGGAGCTGCAGCGTGTCCGGCACAGCCGCTCTCAGTGGGGCTGGGCCTTGGTTCAGGCCCCACAGTCCCTGTCAGTGCCCACTCCCCACTGGGCTCACGCTCTGGCCGTGTGGGGCTGCTGAAGGCTCAGCGGCTCTGGCTGAGCACTCCCAGCTCTGCAGCTCCTGACTCATCCCAGGGATGGGGTCCCGCAGCCCCGGTCGGGGCCGTGTTGCCAACGGGGCCCTGCTTTGGGGTGGCCATGGGTACCTGCTGTTCCTCCACCCTCAGCAGCCCCACAGCAGAAGGGTCCTCTGGGAGCCCAGGCAAGGGATCCAGCTGTGCCATTCCCTCTGTGTCCACAGCAGCTCTCCCAAAAGTCCTTTGGGCTCCCTGAAATCCTGTCTCCTGAGGTGATCCATGCCAGGGAGTCCCAGGGCCTCTGGGCCAGTCCCAGGGGGTGTTTTTGCCATTCCCAGTTGTGGTCACTTCAGCTGCTGATGTGCTCAGGCCTGAGTGGCAGCCCTCAGCCAGAGCTGGCTTACAGGACAAACCCTGGGCATTATGTGACTAACACCATCAGTTTTAGTTAGCTAAAAATAGATGACCAAGGTGCTTCTGCAGCTGTTTAACACAAACCAGCTGCTTTGGAGACTTTCACATAATCTTGTGTAGTTACCTGCAAGAAATGTGTCATTCTAAGAAATTTTCCCAACTGACATGAATAGAGGCTTGTAGGATATTTTAGGGGAAACTCTCCAAGCCAGGGACTGGGCTCTGGCCAAGCCATGGGTCCTCCTGGTCAGCAAAAGTGCCAGGAGACCCAGGAGTTCATGGACTAAAAATATAATCCAGTTCCTTTGACTTGCTCATTTGGGCCTAAATACCTGGACCCACTTTTGGAGCAAATTCGGAGACCTCACCTACGGGTGGATGCACCACGTGGGATTTTCCCAAGTGCTTGCAAGAGTTCTCCAGGTCCTCGCTGTGAAATGGGGCTCCCCAGCGACTGCAGACTCTGGGTGATGGTAAAGTGTTTAGGCAATTGGGGATGTGTCTTTCTCAGTCCCTATCCTTTCTCTCCTATAATAATGATTAGGTGCATTACCTTGCTTCTTTTTGCTTGTTGCTAAAGCCAAGGACGTAGTTTTATTGAATGTAGAATTTTACTTTTGTGTTGCCTTAACACTCACAGTAAAATAAGACCATTCTTCCCATTGGTTTCTGTGTTCTTTAAATCAGCCCTGTCAGCTGGCAGAACAGGTATCAGAACCTGATGAAAGCCAGGCTCTGCTGTCATCTAGCTGGGCCCATGGAATGCAGAGGGCCACTGTCAGTCCATGGAACCCATGGGAGCAAGGCTCAGATGGGAGAAAGGCGTGCACCAAGGAACCCCAGAGACCCTGATGGAGCCAGGGCTGCAGGGTGTCACACAGGGAGGGACCTCATGGCAGCAGGAGAGCACTGTGAGGCTGTGGAACAACGTGGCACCAAGGTTCCACTGGGACTTGACAGAACCCCATGGACGTGGATGGCCCCAAACGGGGCCCAGAGACACTTCCCAGACAAAGCCCAGGGAGGGGGATTTGCTTTATTCAGCGCCGGGTGTGCGGGGATATCTGCTCCTGACAGCACACAGCACACAGAGATTACAATGGATGGTTATACTCTATGCACATCCATGGTTTTCCTTAGAAAAGGTGTGGTTATGCAAACGATCTCTCAGCACTCATTACCATCATTAGCATGCGCCAGGCGCAGGCGCAGTGCGCACTGGTGCTGGCACTGAGGAAGGCTCCGCGTCTTCCTCGGGGGGCTCCTGATGAAGGCTGGACGTCTTCATCGCCGTGCCCTTTGCACCTTTCTCCTCTAGGCATGCACAGTCTCTTGTTGGCTGTTTCAGCAATTTCCTCACTGGTTTTAGCAAGCTCTACCCTTCATTTCTGCCAGTTTTGTTCCTGGTTTCTTGCCAAGTTTCATCCTGTCTCTTGAGCTTGTGGCTGAATTTTTGCAAGCTTCCATATTGGGTGCAGTGTCTCTTATTCTTGCCCAGGTATGCCTGGGCACAGTGCTTTTAACCCTTTCACAGCCAAGGACTGGAGAGCCACTCGTGGACACTGGGAATTCCTGCAGGTGCACCCACCTTTGCAGACAATGAGGCTCCAACCTCACTGTGAGAGGGCCCAGCTTTTACACTGTTAAACAAACAAGCTGACACCACTGCTAGTGTGGGAACATCTGGTTTCATTCTCCTGATTGGCTCCTCCCAAAGCCTGGCCAGGGCTCAAGGAGGAACCAAGGGAGGTGACTTTGATCCCACAGCCTCAAACAAAGCCAGATGGGACCTGGCCTGCTTTCTAAATACAGGAATGTAAATCCATATTTCACCAATGAACACATACAGAGATCATATTGCTAATAATGATTCATTGATGAGTGGATACAAATATAACCTTTGGTTGGAAGGTTCATCTGGAGCTCAGCTTTGCCTCAGGGCCTGTTGTTCAGGCCTCAGTCAGGGCCTGGTGAGGCCTCAGTGCTTCAATCAGTGCTTTGACCTACAGATGAACTGCAACCTTCAGAACAATTGCAATAACACAGTTTAAATTTAGGTATTAGGCACAAAGGCATCAGCTCTTGTTCTTCAATTAAGTGCTGCTAAAGTTCATTACTCAGAGCTACAATTTGCATTCCTTTTAAAACATGCCTAATTAGCTGCTATTCTCTGTTATTTATCAAATGCCCCATTTATCCTTGAGACTGTCTCTTTTTAGAGAAGTCCAAATACTCCATTTCCAGCACAAGGTGTCACATGGAATCATAACACACCAAGTGCTAACAATGCAATGATTGCAATGACTGCCACGAATGCACTTCACAGCAGCCTCCAATTTGGGAGCCAATCCCACCATGAGGAATTTTCTTCTTTCTGACTGTCTTCTACTCATCTTTCTATTGAGGTGATTCCTGATTGTTGGACCTCAAACCCAGCACTGATAGACACTCCTGCAACATTCCTGTCCTGGAATAGCCCAGGATCCTCCCAGGCCAGCAAGCAGATAATCCAAGGCCGTGCAGTTCTGCAGAGCCCCATTTGTGTTTGTTGGAGCTCGCAGGATGTGCTGTTGGATATTTTAACAGCATCACTTCTTACTTCTTCTAATAATTGATTTAGTTCATTAATGTAAATTGGGTGCAGCCATGCACAGCCAGGGGTTTCCATTTCCCCAGTGGGCCATTGTTAAGGGCATGGAGCACATCTGGGAGATGGGTTCTCCATGGGCAAAGGTTCCCATCTCCTCATTTTTTCAGCTGCTCTTTTAACAACCCCTTCACCCATTCAACCAATCCTGCAGCTTGTGGATTGTCTGGGATATGAAAAACCCGGCAGTCTTAATCACTGCATTTCTTACAGTAACAGAAAAAACATTCTGCATCACAGTATCAGCAAATCCTATAGAAATAGCCAATTTCATCCCTTCCTCCTTTATGCCTTGTATAGAGTTCACAAAGTTTACCACTGACATTTGGGTCTTGGTCAGTCCTTTTCTGTATTTAGTGTCAAAGTGAGCAGCTAAAGCTGACATATTAGTACTGTCAGCCTTATTTAATAGTATCAATTTCTAATTACATAGATACAAATATAAATTATTGTGTTATATTATATAGAATTATTACGATTAATTTATTATTATTATTATTACTACTATCATTATAATTATATCACTAGCACAAATGAACCTGAGCTCAAGACTGAAACCTTCTGTCACTCCGTGTGGGAGTGACAACAACAGTTTTTCCTTCTGTTGGTGCTGTTTCCAAAGTGTCATTAACAAAGTTCATCCCTGTCTTCCCAAACCCACAAGTTCTTTTCCTTTTCCCTTATGTAAATTTGGATGCATTTGAAGCCATCCAGGGGTTCAGCCTCTTTTACCCGACTGCCCCACTGCTCCCATGGGGCTCCGACCTCAGCCCACTCCAGAGCCAGGGAACTCCAGGGAAGGGCTTCCCATCTGGGAATTTCTGATGGCACTGATTCCTCACATTTACACTGAACAAGTGATATTTTGTTGGGATCTGGCCAGACTGGGCCAGTTTTGTTTTGCCAGTGGGCAGGGTCAGCACCAAATACACAGACACCAACTGAAGGAATCAGTGTCATTTCCTGCAGCTCAAAGCAGCAAAGAATCACAACAGGAGCAGCTCAGCAATGCACCCAACCATCCCCACCAAAGATTGCCTGCAGTGATTGAGAAAGATCCAGCCCCAGTTACCCTCAGGCTTTACCATCCCCCAGACCCACACAGCAGCTGGGGAAGCTGTCACAGCCAAGGGCTGCAGAGCCACTCCTGGGCACTGGCAATTCCTGCAGGTGCCTCCAGCCACAGCTGAGGCTCCAACCCTGCTGGGAGAGGGCCCAGCTCTGACAGTGCTGAATGGACAAACTGACAGCACTGCTAGTGTGGCAACATCTGGTTTCATCCTCCTCTTGGCTCCCTCCCAAAGCCTGGCCAGGGCCCCAGGAGGAACCAAGGGAGCTGACTTTGACCATTCAGCCCCAAACAAGGCCAGATGTCAGATTTCATGGCCTGGTCTGGCTTCTAAATACACAAAGGTCCATACATGTTTCACTAATGAGTGGCTACATCTATCACAGTGCTAATGACCATGCACATTTCATCAGGGAGCAGATACAAAGATAACCTTTGGTTGGAAGGTTCCTCCAGAGGCCACCTTTGGCTCAGGGCCTGCTGTTCAGGCCTCACTCAGGGCTGCTGTCCAGGCCTTGGCACTTCAGGGATGTGGTTTAGTGCTGGGCTTGGCACTGCTGGGTGAGCGGTTTCACTGGGTGAGCTCAGAGGGCTTTTCCAACAGAAAGGATTCTGTGATTCCATGATTCTATCCACTGCATTCAGCTGGGTCCATGTTAGCAGCATTCATTTGCTCAGAAAGTCTCCTCTTGCCCAGCTCCTGTGGCCTGAGGCTTCAGCTCCTTCAGCTCCTGGTGCTGAGCTGCTCATGCTGAACGAGACGACTCGGAGAGAAGAGCACAGTCCATGCAATTCCTTCTGGGACACGGAGAGGGGAGGCTGTGCAAACAGGAGCATTGTTTGCTGTGGCCTCCTCTCTGCCCTTCACGCCTTTCAGCGCTTGGAACCAGCCAAGAGCTTTTTCCAAGAGTGCAATGGAGCAGCTGTTCCTGCTCCTGGCTCTGGCTCTCTCCAGTCTCTGCCCTTGCCTGCTTCTGTCCCTCGTGCTGTGCCCTCTGTTCCCCCAGGGCTGGCTGGCTGCTGCCCAGGACTGTGGCACTGGCACAGATCCAGTGCTCCAGAGCCTCCTTTCTGTGCCCTTGGAGCTGCCTGGGCACAGCAGCCTTTTCCATCTGCAAGCTCCCCATGGACAGGGAGTGCCCAGTTCCGTTCCTTGCACAGCCTCCAGGAGCCCAGGGCTGCCATCTCAAGTCCCTGCTGGCTCTGGGGGCTCCCAGGTGCCTCAGGCTGCTGTGACACCGCTGCACACGGGAGGGAACAGGGGCAGGGGCTGTGCTGAAAGTCAGCTCCATCTGCTGCTGCTGCTGCTGCTGCTGCTGCTGCTGCTGCTGTGGGGTCATTTGTGCAGCCCTGGCCCAGAGTCAGGGATCACATCCTGCCAGTCTCTTCCAGCCCTGGCTGCTCAGAGTTTGGGCCTTGAAGCCTCAGGTGGGCAAAGGCAGCTGCTCCTGGTCCCTCTCTGTGCCCGTGTTCAGCAGTGCTGCTCCATCAGTCTGTGCCCAGCAACGGGGAAAAGCCTCAGCCCTGCAGGGCCAGGAGCTGCCGGGCTCTGCCTGAGCAGCTCAGCCAGCAGGAAGGGAGCTGCTCCACACAGGAACCAGGAGCAGAGGACATTCCTTTTATAGGACATGTTTTCTATTTAAAAGAAAAAAAAGGAAAAAGGAAAAAAATAGCTAAATTGTAAAAGATAAGAATAAAATCCAAGTGTTAGTGAGAAAACATAACATAATGTTAGTGAAAAAAACAAAACATAAATGCAAAGTTACATTCTTTGCATTAAGAGGTAAATGATCTTTTGAAAAAGAGAACTCAGTTATTTACACTGTAAATGTGCTGATGGCATGGATCCATCTTACTGACCTCAGCAGCCTTTTAAAAGATTTTGGGCTTTGTTTCCATTATTGGTATTTGAAATTGTGGTCGAAGCAAGAAGAAATTGCTTTGTGCCCTTCCAGCTCCAAGCAGGACTGGGAATGGAAACTCTGTCAAACCCCAAATCCTTTAGAAGATGCCCTTCCTTCTCAGCCTGGAAATTAGCTGCACATTCCCTTTGAAAGTGTCAGGCATTTCTTAGAGACACAAAGTCCCACTTAGGGCTTTTTGCTCTGGTTTGGCAGTGCAGAAGGGCAATTCTCCATCCACCAGCTCCAGACTGCACTGCCTCAGGAGCACGGCCCACTCGCCAGCTTTGGCCCACTTGTGGCACTGCTAGAGGAGGAAGAAAGTGCAACTGCACAATTCCAGCCAATCAAGAAGGAAGAATGGGACAGACAAAACAGCCTGTGCAGATCCAGGCGTTCAGCTGGGACTGTGGAGAGTTTGGGTCCTTGCCAATTGGATGTGTGTCCCCAGCTGCAATCTCTGGGCCTGCAGCAGAGTCTCACTCAGCTGCCAAAGCAGAAAGCTCAGGCGCTGTGCTCGCAAGGGGCTCGTCTGATGCAGAGCTGTGAGAGCAATGTGAGGGCAGAGCCAGCCCAGCTGGGCCCAGGGCTGAGCCCAGCAGAGCCCTGGCAGAGCCCAGAGCAGCCTCAGCAGCCGCAGAGCCCGGCTGCAAGGAGAGAAAGCAGAAACCGCCCGTCAGCTGAGGGCTCCTGTGCCCTTGTGCCAAGGCCTGCGGGGCCCAGGCCATGCTGGCTGTGCCCAGAGCTGTGCCCAGAGCTGCCCATCCCTGCTGCCTTTGGCAGCAGAGCAGGAGGGCAGGACATGTGCCCAGCCTGCAGCCAGCCCCGGCACATCCAGCCCTCAGCAGCTGCCCAGAGCAGGATGCTCCTGTGCTCGCTGCCATCTCCCAAAAGCTCTGATCCCACCCTGCCAAGCACACAGGGACCCACCTCACGCCAGCCACGGCTGCAAGAAAAGCTGCTCCCAAACCATGGCCTCAGCCTTCTCCAAGGGCACGGCCCATCCATGCCACAGCTGCTCCCAAGCACTTCCCCATCCAGACTGGACCACCTAGAACGCTTCCTCTGGAAAAACAAACAACACATCATTGAAAAGAGATTAGATGCAAAAAGGGAAAACAAGAAAAACAGGAAAAACTCTTATCTCTGTCAGGGCCTTGAGGGAGGCCCAACTCCTACATGGTAGGGAAAAACCCAGCCATGGCTGAGGGAAGCCCACACTTTCTCTCTTCCCCCCTGCACTGCCCCCCAAAATCACCGTGATCCCAAAGCACACGAGGGCAGTGGAGCAGGCCAGCCCTTCCTTGCCTGCAGAGCAAAGCAGCCCCTGCACAGGTTCTGGAGTCCCAGCTCTGCTCCCACCATGGGGCTTTGCTTGTGTTGGGCTGGCTGCCCCAGCCCCAGCCCCAGCCCCAGCCCGGGGCACGGTGGCTGCTGGGGGCTGTTGGCAGGGCCAGGAGCCCACTCCCATTTCATACCCAGCCCAGCCCATGCCCCCAGCCCTGCCAAAAAGCAGCTGGGCAGGGACTGAAGGATGAGTTGCATCTGCCCCAGCAAAGGGGGAACCTTTGCCTCCCAGCCAGGCTGGGCCATGCCCAAATCTGGCAGAATTCCCCCAGGTGGGGACTCATCTGCAAATTCCCTGTGGAGTTTGGCTTTGAAGAAGGTGCCAGAATCAAAGTCCATCACCTTCAGCCTCCAGTGGCCAGGCTGAGGAAGAGCTTCTCATCCTTGATGTCATCCTCACTGTCTCCAGCAGGAGCAGCAGCAGCAGCAGCAGCAGCAGCAGCAGCAGCAGCAGCAGCAGCATCCCCACCCGGTACAGCTTCTCCAGGGGCTCCTGCTCCTTCCCTGGGGGGAGACCAGGCTCTCAGGGCTCTGCCCAGGCCCCCAGCTGTCAGGGAACCAGCACAAGCAAAACCAGCTTGGATGGCGGCCACCAGTGCTGGGCAGAGCAGCTCAGCTCCAGCACAAGGGCTGCGTGTGCCCATCCCATGGCCCCGGTGCAGTGACACAGGCAGCACAAAAAGGTCTGGCTTCCTCTGCTTCTCATTGCCACGGCATGTGTGGAGCTGCAACTTACCAGGGCCCTGGATCAAAGTGTGCCTGTGGCTCTCTCCCTTCTTCTATGGCAGAGGAATATCCTGCACCCAAGGATCACAGAACAGGTCTTCTAATCTGGGTCTCTCCAAGGAGTTCACGGATAAACACCACCTGATCAGATCTTTGCACTCTGGGGAGAGAAAGCAGAAACTGACGGTCAGCCAGAGAAGGCTCCTGTCTGCTTTGCCCCACTATTCCCATGGCCAGGCCATTCTGGATGCGCTCAGGGTTGGGCCTAAACTTTCCCATCAATTCCCTGTTTTGGAGGAGAGCAGGACATGTGCCACCTCCTCAGCAGCTGCCAGAGCGGGATGCTCACGAGCCCGCTGCTGGCTCCCAGCACTGGGATTCCCCCCGTGCGCAGAGAAGAGGATCCACCTTGAGAGAGCCCTTGTGGCAGCGGGAGCTGGCCCCAGCTGAGGTTCCGGCCCCTCCTGAACGGGTGCTCCCCGCAGACCATCTGGTGCAGCAGGATGCCCAGGGACCAGATCGTTGCTGCCTCGCCATGGTACCAGCCAAAGTCGTTCCATTCCGGGGGGCTGTAGGACAGTGTTCCTATGGAATACAGATGGAGTTCAGCAGGGGGATGCTGCTGCTCCCACAGCCTGGCCCCAGCATCCCTGGGCCTGCGGGGGCTGCATCAGTGGCACACAGGGTGACCACTGCCCTCTCACCAGCACCTGGGACTTGTGCACAAACTTAGGCTTGGAAAAGAAGCCACTGGTGTCAGAAGAGGGCAGAGGAAGCCCTGGCTAAGCCTGACCCTGACCTGTAAAGGAAAAACCCTCTCCATGCTGGGGAAAAAACATGCCCTTATCCTCCCTGCCTGCATTGCCCCAAAAATATTAGGAAGCCAAGGCAAACAGGGAGAGTGGATCAGTCCAAGCCCTTCCTCTCGCCTGCACACCAAACTGGCTGGGGCACAGGTTCTGCCCCCCTCTCTGCTACCCCCACCCACGGGGGTTTTGGTCGGGCTGGCTGCCCCAGCCCAGCCCCAGTCCGGCAGAGTGGCTGGCAAAGGCTGCCAGCAGGGCTGGAAGATGGCTCCACAGCCAGCCCCGCTCTAAAGCAACTCAGCTAAGACTCAGTCCCCTGACTGGCAGCAAAAGGGAGAATCCCCGCTGCCACAGCCAGCTTGGGCTGGGAGATGTTGGGCCATGAGATCCCGGGACCAGGAGTACACCCTTACGTGGGCTCACCTGCAAAGTGGGTGTAGGCTGTGTCTTGCAGGTAGGTGCCACAGCCAAAGTCGATCAGTTTGGCCTTCCCGGTGTGCAGGTCAAGCAGGATGTTCTCTGGCTTGATGTCGCGGTGCAGGACCCCGCAGCTGGTGCAGTGCCGCACGGCCTCCAGCACCTGGCGGAACAGCTCCCGCGCCTCCTCCTCGGGCAGGAACCGCCGTGCCCCAATGAAACGCTGCAGGTCCTGACACCGCTCTGGCCGCTCCAGCACCATCACGATGTGGTTGGGCAGCTCAAGCCACTCCAGCAGCTGCACCACACCAGGGAAGCCAGTGGACACCTTGGCCTGCAGCACGATCTCCAGAGGGGCCCTGCTGCCGTCGGGCTGCGGGAGGAGCACGATGCCCTCAGTGGGGCTGATGCCGTGCCGGGGCTCGGGGAGCCCTCAGCCAGCCCGGGATGCTCTGCGCCCTGCGCTGGACCCACGCCCGCTCTCCCTCGAGGCGTCCTGGCGGCTTCCACCGTGCCGGGCTTCGGCTCATCCCCGCCCGGCAGCCCCGGCTGCTGCCGCTGGCCCCGCTCACTCACCAGCTCGCCCCAGTGCCGGACGCGGTTCCGTGGCACCCTTTTGATGGCCACCTGCAAGCCAAGGACAGCAGCGGGCTCAGCTCGCCGCCCGCCCTGCCCAGCCCCATCCTCCTCCTCCTCCGCCCCCTCCTCCTGCGCCCGCCGCCGGCCCCGCCGCTCACCGGGGCGCCGTCCGAGAGCCGCGTGGCCGCGAAGACGCTGCCGAATCCTCCGCGCCCCAGCAGCGAACCCAGCCGGTACCGCTCCTGCAGGGCCTCCTGCGCCTTCCCTGCGGGCGAGACGCGGCTGTCAGCGCTCGGCCCGGGGCCAGCAACGGCCCCCGAGCGCCCCTCAGCCGCCCCGGGCCGGCCATGCCCAGGCGTTCGCTCTTTGGAACGCGGCACGGGAGGCTCGGGGCCGGCGGCCGCGCTGCCGAGCGGCGGAGCTCGGGCCGGGGAAGCCGCAGCGGAGGCGGCGGGAGCGGCCGCGCCGCCTGTGTCCTCCGCGGGCCCCGGGAGGAGCCGGAGCCGGGGCCGGGGTCGGGGTTGGGGCCGGGGCCGGGACTGGACCCTGCGTCGGGTGCGGGGCCGGGCTCGGGCCAGGCGGAGCCGAAGGGCGGCGATGCCGCCCCCGCACCAGGCACTGACGCCCGCCCAGCAGCGCCACCGCCAGTACGGCCAGAGCCGGGCGTAGGCGAGAGCGCGGCGGGACGGCCGGGGCCGGGCACGGGGCAGCCCCGCCCGGGGCCGGGGGCGGGCCGGGGGCATGGCCCGGCCCGGCAGGGGAGAGGGAGGCGGGGAGAGGAGAGGGACGCAAGGCAAGGGACCCCGAGAGAAGGGTGCCCGACAGCGGGAACGGGAGAGAAAGAAAAACAGAAGGAAAAACAGAAAGAGAAGGAAAAAGAGAAAGAGAAAGAAAGAAAAAGTGATCTAAAATATCTGTTCTGCTGCTGTCGCTGCTGCTGCTGTCGCTGCTGCTGCCGCTGCTGCTGCTGCCGCCGCTGCCGCCGCTGCAACTGAAGCACCGGGGCCGTTCGTCCCCGTGTCCGTTCCCCGCTCGCCCCACGAGCCCCACGTTCGAGCCCCGCGCGCCCCGGGCACGGCCCCTGAGTCTGTCCAAACACGGGAACTTTGCAGCGGTGAGCCCAGATGCAGAGCCCTGACTCCTGCACACCGGCACAGCAATCCCCTCGCTTGCTGCTCTGCATTGTCCTGCCTGAGGGTCAAACACTGTCGGGCCACCTTCCCTTGCTGTAGGATTCCTACCTGACCCAAGCACTGCACTTACATCTCCAGTGTTGCCTTCCAGTAAAACCAGGGGAAGGAAAACTGTGTGTGGCTCATGGTATTTTTGAGTGTCTAAAAATCACTGAGTCACCGATCTTAGAGGTGTGGTGCATCTGGAATTCCTGGGATGGAGAAGTAGTGCAACATGGAAAAGGGGAGCATAGAAATAAATAGGGGAAAACATCTTGGATTGTTTCTTTCATTTTCATTTCCCTTCTGGAAAGCTGTTTCAGTTTTCCAGGAATCTTCTCCTGGCTCTCTTCTCAAGAATGTCTCATGGAGAACAAGGTCAAGCTTCTGTCACAAGATTTGCCAGCAGGAAATTATGCCACTGGTGAAATTTTCATGATGACTGATTGTGCTGGCTTAGGGCAAATTTGGGGAGGAAACCTCCAAAAGGGATCAGTCTAGAAAGCAAGTTCAAGCAGCCCCTCCCCCTACTAGTTCAGGAAAAGACTTCCCTCGAGAAAAGTGAAAAAACCCCAGTTTATTTAACAAGTAAAGTATTCACAAGCATGAATACTGAATAATATTAAATAAAACCTCTGACAGTGCTGAAGAGATGGCAAATTCAGAAAGTCCTTTTTGTGGGTTGTAGTTGGCTCACTCGGTCTCTTCTAAGTCCCTCTGGTGCTGGAATGCAGCGTCCCAGAGCTCAGTGGGCCACAGGTGTGAGCTGCCGGTGTTTTTCTGGGTTTTCAGTCCAGAGCAGTTTTAAACAATTCCAAGAAAAAGGAAAGTCACAGTCCCAGGAACTTCTCTGCCTAAGCTAGCTAAAACCAAATTGCTGGACCTGGGCTGTGAAGGCATTGGGAAATTTCCAAATCTGGGCACTGGTGGTCCCAGCAAACACCAGATCTGGATGGTGCTGGAGCCAGAACCTGGAAATTGCCAAATTTTGGCTTTCTGTGCCAGCAAATCACTGGACTTGGGCTGTTCCAGCACCAGGAAGTTTTCAGATCTGGGCACTGGCACTGCCAGCAAACACCAGATCTGAGTGGTGTCGTTGCCAGCAACAGAAATCTGCCGGATTTGGGCTCTGCTGGCACCAGGAAATTTCCCAATCTGGGCACTGGCGCAGCAAACACAAGATGTGGGTGGTGCCAGACCCAGCAGCAGAAAGTTGCCGGGTTTTGGATTTCTGTGCCAGTAAATTGCTGCTGCACTTGGGCTGTGTCAGAATAGGGAAATTTCCAGATGTGGGCACTGGCGGTGCCAGCAAACACCAGTGAAACTTTCTGGCCCTCGTCCGGACCATTGGCCAGTGGTTTCCCTGAGAACCAGCTCTGGCCACTTTACAGACAAAGACTGCTTTCATCTGGTGCTCTGGAAACAGAACTTTAATGAAGGCAAACACAACAAACAGGACGGCGTGCACAGTAGAGAGAGCAAAGCAGAAAAAAGCCTGGGTCCAGGGTCTAGCAGGGATATTTATCCATTTATTTATGGGGAGGGTGTCTTGGTTTGGAAAGACAGGTGTCTGCTAAGGAAGGCAGGAGCCTGCCCTGAACTGGAAACTGTAGACCCCCTCCCTCCAAATTGTTATAAATTTGAAATGAAGGGGGGGCTCTCAGGCAAAGATATGGGAGCAGGAATAACAGTTCTTTTATTAGGGAAGAAAAAAAATAAACAATGCAGTAAATCAAAACAACACTGACAGAGTCAGAATACAACATGACACCCTGTTGGTCAGGGTGTTGGTAGC
Organism: Agelaius phoeniceus; assembly: GCF_051311805.1. Taxonomy (NCBI): domain Eukaryota; kingdom Metazoa; phylum Chordata; class Aves; order Passeriformes; family Icteridae; genus Agelaius; species Agelaius phoeniceus. The sequence goes on along the minus strand of NW_027509867.1, from coordinate 5,619,138 downwards.
AGTCCAGTTGGAATTGTGGCTGCAGCCCTCCTGGAGCAGCAGGTGTGGTTCTGTTGGAGCAGTGATCCTGTAGAAAAGGGTGTAGTCAGTCTTCCTTTGAAGATCCAGTGGAAGAGCAGCTGTTCCTCTGGGAATCCAGTGGAAAGCTCTGGTGTCCCAAGATCTCAGATTATATCCAGTTGGGAATGCTTGGCTCCTCCCTCTGGGCGGAGCATCTCGCAGTGGGATGCTGTAATTTTATCAGTCATGCAGTGACATTCAATGGCCATTAACATCAGGTGTCTCCCCGGAGGGAGGATTGGTTGGGGGAAGAGATAAGAAAACTGCCCAATTCCCAGAATAGAACTGCCATAGCCCTAACAGATGGTAAATGGAATACACATTGCTTAGCAATCTAGGACAAGGGGTTAAAGGTGGGATCTGAGAGAAGGACCCAAGAGGAAGGAACGATTAAGAATATTACACTTTTTGCAGTAAAAAGTAACCAATGATAGCAAAGAGAACCCAGAATTTTCTAGTAACAATCTGCATAACTGAACAAGAGGATTATGGCTGGGAGCTCCTGCTGACCCCAACTAAAGAGGGTTTTCCCACAGTCTTAAGCTGAGGCCCCCCAACACACCAGATCTGGGTGATGCCAGTGTCAGCACCAGGAAGCTGCTGGGCTTTGGCTTTCTTTGCCAGAAAATTGCTGCATTTGGGAGGTGCTGGCACCAGGAAATTGCCAGATGTGGGCACTGGCAGTGCCAGCGCACACCAGATCTGGGTGGGGAATGTGCCAGCACCGAGAAATTGCTAAATGTTAACCTTCTGTGCCAGCAAATTGCTGGAATTATGCTGTGCAGGCATCTGAAAAATTCCGGATATGGGCACTGGCGGTGTCAGCAAACACGAGATTGTGTTGCTTTAGGAACCAGGTATTTGCTTGATTTTGGCTTTCTTTGCCAGCAAATTGCTGGAATTAGGCTGTGCCAGCACCAGGAAATTGCCAGGTCTGGACACTGGCAGTGCTGGAAAACACCAGATCTGGGTGGTGCCAGCCCCAGGTATTTGCCGGGTTTTGGATTTCTGTGCCAGCAAATTGCTGCACTTGGGCTTTGCCAGCACTGGGAAATTTCTGCATCTGGGCAATGGCAGTGCTGGGCAACTCCAGGTCTGGGCAGCGACAGAGCCAGCAATGGAAAATTGCCAGATTTTGGCTTTTTTTGCCTGCAAATTGCTGCACTTGGGCTGCACCAGCACCAGGAAATTTCTGGATCTGGGCACTGGTAGATCTGGGAAACATCAGTTTGTGAGAGCCGAAATGAGGGATGTGGCACTCCAGGCGGCTCTTCAAAATGCAGTTTATTGTTTGCAAGGTGTTACAGCAGTCCAGGGTCGTGGGTGACAGAGCTGTGCCCACAGCTGTCAGCTCCAGCTGCAGGCCTGGAGACCCTTAGTTTAGGTTACAAATGCATTATATACTTTTCTTTGCTGAGCATCTTAATACAGTAGAACCAATCTATACCTATATTTTTATCTATAGCCAATCATAACTACTATAATTACCATATTCATGTTACTATTCTCCAGTCACTAAAAGTTAGTACATTACAGTTTAAGCTAGAAGATGTTTTCCAGTTTTCTTGCAGTGGAAAATTCTGAGACCTTTTTTCTACCTGCAGCATTTGCTGACTTGTTTGCCTGTGCTATCTTTCTGCTTGGTAAAAACATCTTGTTTGAGGTGGGCTTATCCTTTGCTCTACGTCATAAAAACCCCTTCTAACTAACATACACTTTGCCTTCTTAGCTATTGTGGTGGTTTGACAGGAAATGTGTTTTCTGGGATGCTGTGGTCAGGCCTTTGGATGTTCAGATTTTAATATTGGTATCTAGTCTTGCCATTGGGACATTGGACACGCCTCTGAGAACACGGGGTTAAAAGCAGAGCTCTCGCCTGGGAGGCTCTCTTGGGTTCTGGCACCCAGCTGCTGGCTGGGCAGGGAGAGGGGAAAGCCATGTGGTCGGGAGAGGTAGGCCTGAGCCTGGGGGTGGAAGGGTGGAAGAGACAGAGAGAGACACCGGGAGCCATCGGGCAGCCCCCCCTGAGAGACACAGAGAGAGAGAGAGAGAGAGAGAGAGAGAGAGAGAGAGCCGCTGCCTGAGACTGTAACCTTGAAACTGGATAAACATGGGCCTGTGCCGGCAGCACGGCTGGGACGGAGAAGAGGGGGGGTGCAGCCGGCCGCTTGTAGGAGCTTTTAACCCCTTTTTGGAGAATGAGAACTTTACAGATCATTGACCTCTCCTAGAAGATAGAGTGGAAGATGAGGAAGGAATGTGCAAGTGTGAGAGAGGTCTGGGTAAGTGAGAGATAGTGGAAGAATAGAGAAGAATCTTAGTGGGAAGAGATGATGGAGTGGATTTTGCTGGACCCTTTTTGTACAGCCATGGACAGAACCATGTTCCTTGTGATACAGAGACTGCATCTAGGGGGAGGCAATGGCCACAGAACCAAGAGGGTTCAGTGTTGATACCCCTCGGCCCCAGAGGGTGAAAAATATGGGGGGGACAGGTGTCCCAAAGGAGAGACTGTGCCTTTTTTGGATCAGGACAGAGCATCCTTAAAAGACCACCCTAGAAGCAGCTCTGGTCCGTGTTCAGTGGTGGGAGCACTGGACATGAAAGGAAGAGGTCACTACGGCAGATGTACTCCGGGCAGTGCCACGAGTGACATGGAAACACACGAGGCTTCAGCTGTGTTTCCAGGGGAAGCCCATGGTACAAGAAGGACTCCTCTCCTCTTAAGGAACTGAGGATTGATTGTCTGAAGGGTGGTGCTGGACCAGGAGTTGGTGATTTTGGGGAATAGATGTATTGTATTGGAAATTTGGTGGGGGGAGGAGGAAATGTATTTGTAAGGTTTTCATTTTCCCTGTGTGTGTTCCTTTTTATATATAGTGTAGTGTAGTTAATAAAGTTTTGTTTTCTTTCCTAAGTAGGAGCCCGCTTTGCTTATTCCTGGTCACATCTCACAGCAGAAACCAGGGAGAAGGTATCTTCATGGGGGCACTGGCATTGTGCCAGTGTCAAACCATGACAGCGCCCAAACAGGGACCATGACACTCAGGGCTCCCTGTGTCAGTCACGTCAGCTGGGGTTAGCTGATGGATAGGCCAGGGCTCCCCGGGATTTTGGATTGAGCTGGGCCCGGCAGATTCATCGTTGCTTCAAGGGACCTTGCCCAGGATCGGCAGGGACAACAATGGTTTCACCTGCATAGGATTGCAGGTGGGTTTGGGGAAATGCAAGACATTTATTGCCCATTTTGCCACTGTGTTTTTACAATATGCACCCATGTCCCATAACTGATTTGGAGTGTTCTGGTGGCTCTTCCCCATAAGGCAGAGAAAAAAAAAAGGGTAGTCAGATGTCCAAAGTAGAAAGGAGCATACATGGATGCTTTAATTCTCACTGATCATGACTTAATATTTTCAAAGTACGAATTAAAATCAATCATGAGGTGGATCATTAAAAATTTTCCAGATGCCTCTGCTGATGAAATCCATACCACTGAATTTTGGGACTCCGTCGGAGTTAAAAGGGACCCCATTGCACCCTGCATGTTCCCCATCTTCCACACCATCCTTGAGACCCTTCACCAGCAAGCAGTGTGCTGAAAACTCAATCTGTTGCTCACTCCTAACTCGGGACCACCCCTCAAACCTGCCTTTCTCAGACCTTCCACGATGGTCCAAGATGGCAATGGCCACGCTGTCTTGGAGCATCATGCCCTGGAGACTCAAGATGGAAGGAGCCTGAATGCAGCTCGGGAGCCCGACCATCCTCCCTCCATCTTGGCTCCTCCACTTCCTGCTACCACAGCCTTCTCTTCCGCCCTGAACGAACCTCCAGACTCCACCCCCGCGACTGCGGGTCACAGCCCCACTGTCAATCATTCCACCTTCACCCTGGGCCATGCCTCCAGTTAAGGAAGGAGACTGGCAAATAACCTCGAAACTCCTCGTTGCCCCCATATGTTATGAAAGAAGGGGGCAGAATCCCTGCTATCAGCCATTGGTTTATGGGAAAATCAAGGATCTGTGTAGGGCAGCTAAAGACCATAGGAAGGACTTACCTTGTTTAAATGGCCTAATGAGGGCCATGTTCACTGCACATGTCTTAACCCCCTATGATTTAAAATACATTATGACCCTGTTGTTGTCACCTACAGAATACACCCTGTGGGAAGGGGGATGAAAGTGTTTACTAAATCAATTAATAGCAGACTATGCTAATAATGAGGCAAGGGCGGAATTGACAATCAACCATCTAGCTGGAGAAGGACAACACAGCCTGCCAGATGATCAAGCAGCAGGTATCCCCAGAGAAGTATTGGATGATATCAAAGAGATGGCTTTGAAAGCTTTAATCCAGGTATCGGATGGTAGCACCCCCAATTTGGACTATGTAAACATAAGACAAAAACCTGGAGAGCCCTACATGAAATTTATTTATCACCTTAAACAGGCACTAGAGAAACAAGTCCAGGATAAAAAGCTCAAAATGAATTACCAAAATCATTGGGAGTTGTCAATGCCAACCTAGAATGTAAGAAAGTGCTGTCTGCCCTTCCACTAGAGCTGGAACCCACACTCCTGCAGATGACTGAGGCCTGTAATCGCCTCAGAACAACAGAACACAGAGCAGCTGTACAAGCCCAGGCATCAGGCAAGGAGTTGCAGAAGCCCTAGGGGCCATGTATTTCCCCTTTAAGGGGCCCCAGCAACATCTACAGGGCCCAAAAATTTGTTTCCAGTGTTGTCAACAAGGACATTTTAGAAAAGATTGTCTCCAGAGGGGAAGGGACTATCCAGTCCCTAACAGAAATCAACATCAAATTAGGTGGAATTTCTCAAAAGGTAACTACATCAAGCAGCCATTAAAAAAACTACCACCAGAGCACAAGGAAGCCTCACACTCTGACACAAATGTTCAAATCAATGATGCCTACAACTGATGAAGGTCAAGTAGCACAAACACCCATTACAGACCATGGAGCACTGAACTCCAGCACCTCGTCTCCCAGTTGCCAAACACCACCAGGGGCAAAATTTGTCTCGCGTCTTGGTGAGTGTGAAGTCTGTTGTTTTAACTGACTATTTTGCCCATGCAATATTGACAGGACAGCTGGGGCCTGAAGATTGGCCCTGTGAACTATTAATCTTAGGAAACTGCCAATTGAGGACTGAAGGATTTTTCGTATTGCCATCCGTACTATCAGTGGCCTCACAAAAAGAAATGACAGTGCTGGCCCTGTCTCCCAACCCACCTTGTTTTATACCCTAAGAAATAACAATTGCCCAAACAGGATGCCAATGACACTTCACTAGGGATGTGGACCCAGGTGATAAATCACGATCAACCAAAAATCACCTGCACTCTGGAACTTAAGAATGAAAAGATTGTTTTGACAGGGCTTGTGGACATGGGAGCAGATGTGACAGGTATCTCACAATCCAAGTGGGCTCCTAACTGGGTGTTCACATCTACTGCAGGAATATTGTCAGAGATCAGAGGTGACAGTGACAGTCTCCAAAGTGCAGAACTTATTAGCATCAAAGGACCTGAAGACCGAATTGCCACAATGAGACCATTTGTGATAAAGGACCTTGGTGTATCCCAGATAAGAACATCAAGCCCTACCTGTAGCCACTGAGTGTGGATTCTGCAAAGGAACCCCCAAGTCCACCCCAAGACAAAACCCACCAGACAGTGACTCTAGCACCTGGACTAGACAATTCTCTTGAAGATGACACATAAGAAGCTTCTACTCACATTCCTCGGCCTGTTTGCAACCATGCTCCTCACAAGTGGATGGGTAGCCCTCAAAAACACAAAGCACAGTGTACGGATAACTCTAGCAAAGCCATGAAACAAGACACCCTGTGCCTGTCTGTCGCTAGCCCTGATGACCCCTTCTCCACCTGCCTACTGGGGTGGCCTACAGATGTCTGGCCAATACCTGAGGGTGCCATTTGCAGTATGCCAGGTGACAATCCTGACGGCAAATAGAAGTGCAACCCTGTCGGTGCTTGGGACTACTGGACCCAGAAGCTCCTGCATGCACCACTCGAACTCAGGGGGTAGAAATTCTCAGCTCTGTAAAAAAGGACCTTTGTGTAAGGTTTTATTACTGTCTGAGATGGGAAGAGGGTGAAAGACACAAAATTACAAGAAAAAAAGAAACTATCACGAGAGACATCTCCACATAACATCCCACTTAAAAAAAAAAGAGCCAATGGTGTAATTACACCTCTTCCATAATTTCTTGGTCCAGTAGCTACCCACTCAACTTGCTGCAGGGTGTGTTTCTTATTTGCAAGGATAGAGCATGGCCTGGTGTCACTTCACACATCAAAGGCAGACCTTGTAGCTTGGGGAGGCTTACCTTGCTGGCACCCAACACAAAAATGATTAATGGCCAGAGAAACAGAGCAAAAAGATCTACACACTACTTTGAATCTGATTGCAAAAATAATGTCATCTATTGGAGTCAAAACAAAAGAATAGCAGCCTCCACCTTACTACCTTGGGTGGCTGCAGCTAAAGCTTTAGGACAATCAGACCATCCTGGGTGCCTGTTGAGTAAGCAAACCAATGCTGCCTCCCTCACATTGAGTGGCTGCTCTCAGACACAGAGACCATCAGACACGCCACCTTGCAGAACAGCGATAGAGTTTTTACTCTGGGCACATGGGCATGGCTGTGTAGACTCTGAGGGTATGTGCTGCATGAACCTCTCCAGCCACAGAGAGTCAATGCACAAGAGCATTCAGGTACTGAAGGAAGAGTTCAAGAAGCTTCAAGTGGGAAACAAAGACTGGTTAACAAACTCTTCCAATACTGAGGACAAAAGGGTTGGATGAGGTCTACTAAAACAGGACTATTAATTATCTTAGTGGTTGTTGTTGTTGTATTGATAATTGTCCCATGTTTGTTTGGATGCTTTTAGAAAGTCTTACAAAATTCTTTCAGTTCCATCTTTGTTGTAAAACAGAAAGGGAGAAGATACCCAATAGAGGTGCCTCATGGACTCCTTGGAGGAGAGAATTGGAGGCCAGGATGGCACAAAAACCTCTCAGAGGCTCAGTGTGGGAAGGAAAATCCTTAAAAGTACCTAAAAGTATTCTTAAATCCATAAAGTACCTTAAAAACCATTAGTATCTCAAGGCATTAATGAGCCCCACTGAGTGTCAGTACAAAGCTCTCCAGGGACTCATTAAAGCAGATAATTGGGGCCATGATTGCACAAACCTCTCACAGAGTCTCTATCAAAAGGGAAACACCAAGTACCTTCAAATATCTGAAGTACCCTGAAGTATTAATGAGCCCCACTGAGTGTTGTTACTGACAAAGCCTCTCCAGGGACTAATTACAGCAGATAATTGGAGGCCATGATTGCACAAACCTCTCAGAGACTCCAAGGCAAAAGCCAAACCCCAAGTCCTTTGAAAAACCTGCAGTCCCTGCAGGGAGCATGAAGGAGCCCCCAGGGCCATTGCTGAGCAAGGCTCCCCAGGGACTCCTTGCAGCAGATCCTTGAGGCCACTGGGATGTGGGCTAGGGGGGGATGCTGAGGGCAGCACAAGGGGCTGACAGTGCCCAGCCTGGCTGGGGCTGTGCCAGGAGGCCCCAGGGCCTCAGGACAAGGTGTCTCCTCCCAGCCCTTGCTGGCACAGACCCTGCTGTGCCCCAGGGCACCAAGACTTGGCTTCTCTTTGTCCCCACCTGTCATCACTGCCTGCAGTTCTCTGCTCTGCCTGGGGCCTGGGGACACTTGCTCAGTCGTGTCCCTCTCTGGGACCCATTAAAAGTCCAAGAAACTTTGGAGTTGGATTCTGCCTTGGAGTTCTGCAGAGGTTTCTTCAGCTGCCTCTCAGGGACTGATGTCCAGGCCCTGAGCACAAAGCCCCAGAGGCTGATTAAAGTCCTTGTGCTGTGTCTGTGCTGCTGAGCTGGGCTGGGCTCCTGGCACAGAGGCAGCTCCTGGTCACCAAGAAGAGCTTCAAAAGCACATTTCTCTTGAGGAGCAGCTCTTGTGCCAGCCCAGCAGGGCTGGGGCACTGCCTGCAGCCAGCCCGGGCACAGCCCAGAGGCACAGAGAGCTTCAATCAGTCAGGGCTGGGAAGGGGCTGAGAAGTGCCTGGGGCACAATCACTGCCAGCCCTTGGCACAGGAACCTCTGGCTGCAGGACAATGCAGCTGCAGCTCCTGGAGCCATCTCCTCAAGCTGGAACATCCCAATGCCTACAAACTCTGTGAGTACAACTCTGGGTATTTCTGGTGCAGGGGAGGTGAAATGTTCATGAAGCTCTGACATGCTGAGGGGTTCTGGTCAGTCACAGAATATTTCCAAGAAAAGGACTTTGTAAAAAATGAGGAAACTTTCAAAGACGTTGTATTCAGTTTCTCACTATTGGAGCATGGCAGGGAGGGGGGGATAAGTATAAAGGTTGATTATGAATTATAATTATGAATTTTGACAAGTGCCTGAGACATCTGAACTGTTTCCTTTTAGTGATCAGTAGGAGATCCCTAATGTGCTTTCAGCCCCTCTGCCCATGGACAGCAGCGGCATCACCTTTGCTGGAGCCATCAGGCTCAGTCTGAGCTGTCCTTTCTCCAAGCTGCAAACAGAACCTGTCCCCAGCCAGTGCCCTGCAAACAGGCAGGGTTCTGTAGGGCCAAGGAGAGTGCACAGAGATTTGGGGTCTGTGGGTGCTGGCAGGGAGAGATCAGGCACAGGGAAACACCTGCAGGAGGAAAATCTGCAGGAAGCAGAGAGAAGATCAGGCAATGAGAGAAAACAAAGCCCAGCAATGCTGTGGCAGGGAGAGTTTAGAGATGCCCACAGGAGCCCCTACAGTGCAGCCCCTCCCTCTGAACAAGCCCCCTCCCTCCTGTGCCCCAGCCAAGCCTCTGCCCTCAGGGCCGGGGCTCCAAGGCGTGCAGCCCCTCCTGTGCAGGCAGAGCTGCAGCAGAGCCGTGGGGCAGCTCTGCAGCCCCGGGCCCAGTTCCCTCTGCAGAGCACAGGGCTGGGAGCAGCTGCCCGGCCCTGGGGGCTCTGGCAGGGGGCACAGCTGGCTCAGGGTGACGCTGTCCCCAGGGCCCGGCTCTGGGCAATGCTGTCAGTGCAGCCAGGGAAGGAGCTGCATCTCCCTCAATCCAATGCCATCAGAAGGACACTTGGGAGTCTCCCTGAGATTTCAGTCCAAGCTGGGAGCTTCAATGCAGGGTGCAAACCTGTCCTAGAGCATCTCTGAGTTATGAGATTGATGGGCAAAGGCAGAGGTGTTGTGACACTGAAAATGCTGCTGGGTTGGTGAAATGAGCAGTGTGAGTCATTGGCTACAAATGTGGAGCTGGGCTGTGGTGGAAACATCTGCTCTAAGCTGTACCTGGGGAATTTTAAAGGGAAACATGGGGAGGTGATCACCCTCCAACTGGCAAAGGTTAAAGCCCAGCGAAATTCTGAACAGGTCAGAATGACAGACAATGTCCACTAGCTCTCCACTTATCACTTTGCCTCTCAGAACATGCTCTCTATTCCCTAAGGGCAGTAGAAATGCTGAGGGTTTCTGATATTCAAGAACACCAGCAGAGGTATGGGGAAGCTTTAAAGTAAACACCAGAATTCTTAAAAACAGAAGTGTATCTCTATGTGTTCCAGGGTAGGTGTATGGGAAAAGGCTTTGATTTTGTTTACAGGTATCTCCTCTAACTCTTCACTGTCCTTTCTCCATGAACAGGTGCCCATGTGCAGCCGCAGCAAATGTCCAACAGCAGCTGCATCAGGCACTTCCTCCTGCTGGCATTGGCAGACACGCGGCAGCTGCAGCTCCTGCACTTCTGCCTCTTGCTGGGCATCTCCCTGGCTGCCCTCCTGGGCAACGGCCTCATCATCAGCGCCGTAGCCTGCGGCCACCACCTGCACACGCCCATGTTCTTCTTCCTGCTCAACCTGGCCCTCGCTGACCTGGGCTCCATCTGCACCACTGTCCCCAAAGCCATGCACAATTCCCTCTGGCACACCAGCAACATCTCCTACACTGGATGTGCTGCACAGCTCTTTTTCTTTGTGTTCTTCCTGTCAGCAGAGTTTTCCCTCCTGACCATCATGTGCTACGACCGCTACGTGTCCATCTGCAAACCCCTGCACTACGGGACCCTCCTGGGCAGCAGAGCTTGTGCCCACATGGCAGCAGCTGCCTGGGCCAGTGCCTTTCTCTATTCACTGCTGCACACAGCCAATACATTTTCCCTGCCCCTGTGCCATGGCAATCGCCTGGGCCAGTTCTTCTGTGAAATCCCACAGATCCTCAAGCTCTCCTGCTCCAAATCCCTCCTTAGGGAACTTGGGCTCATGGCTGTCAGTGCCTGTTTAGCACTTGGTTGTTTTGTGTTCATTGTTTTCTCCTATGTGCAGATCTTCAGGGCTGTGCTGAGGATCCCCTCTGAGCAGGGGCAGCACAAAGCCTTTTCCACCTGCCTCCCTCACCTGGTCATGGTCTCTCTGTTCCTTTGCACTGCTGCATTTGCCTACTTCAAGCCCCCCTCCATGTCCTCCCCATCCCTGGATCTGGTGCTGTCAGTTCTGTACTCGGTGGTGCCTCCAGCCCTGAACCCCCTCATCTACAGCCTGAGGAACCAGGAGCTCAAGGCTGAAGTGTGGAGACTGATGACTGGATGCTTTCAGAAACATTAAACTGCTGGCCAGTGTTTGCAAATCACTTGTAATAAAAGTAATTTTTGATATTTCTTGTTGGTTTGGTTGTTGGTTTTTTCCCCTTTTTTTTTTAGGTTTTTAATCTTGTCCACAAAGAAATGTCATTTTTTGTGCTATTTCTCATTTTGTTTCTCTCCACCTTCCCTGTGGCCACACACTGTGTCAGTGAGGGGCTGTGCTCTTGGTGGCTTTAAAAGAACTAAAGGAACTCCCAGCAGAGTTTTCTGTAGAGATGCCCTTTAGTTTCCTTCTCTGGAGCTGCAGCAGCAATGTCTGTGTGCAGAGCTGGGGCAGATCAGTGCTGGCCCAGCAGCTGTGCCCAGCAGCAGCAGCAGCAGCAGCACTTGGTGTTACCAGTGCTGCTGCCATGGCCCTGCCCCGCTGCCCTGGTGGCCCTGGTGTTGCTGCAGGGCCTGAGTGCTCTCGGGGCCGGGCACAGCCCTGGGGGTGGCAGTGCCAGGGCTGCAGCAGGGACAGGTCAGGTATTATGAAGCACCTTTGATGATTCCTTTGGGTTTGGTTGTGGGTTTGTTCTTTTTTTCCAAATGTTTCAGTTTTTTAATATTGTCCACAAAGAAAAGCCATTGGCTTTGCCATTTCTCATTTTCTTTCTCTCCATCTTCCCTGTGGCCACAGACTGTGTCAATGAGGGGCTGCACTCCGTGTGGCTTTAAAGGAACTAAAGCATCTCCCAGGAAAGTTTTTTTCCAGAGATGCCCTTGCGTTCCCTTCTCTGGAGCTGCAGCAGCAATGTCTGTGTGCAGAGCTGGGGGCAGATCAGTGCTGAGCACAGCAGCTCTGCTCCTGCTGGCCACACCATTCCTGAGCCAGGCCAGGAGCCATTGGCCTTCTTGGCCACCTGGGCACACTGCTGCCTCATGTCCAGCCTGCTGTCCATCAGTCCCTGCAGGTCCCTTTCTGCCTGGCTGCTCTCCAGCCACTCTGTCCCCAGCCTGTAGCACTGGGGCCAAATATGAGGGCCTGGCCCTTGGATTTGTTAAACCTCACCTTGTTGGATTCATCCCCTGGATCCAGCCTGTCCAAGTCACTGTGCAGAGCCCTCCAACTCTCCAGCAGATATATCCAGCTTGGTGTCATCTGCAAAGATCTCCTTGGTTCTTTGGGCCCCCTCATTTCACAATGGCCTCTTGGTTACACCAGGCCCTGCACTGTCACACTGGTCTCCTTGGTTCCATGGGGCCTCAAAATGTGACAATGGTCCCCTTGGTTCCATGGGGCCCCAGGGTGTCACAATGGCCCCATGGGCACATGAGGTCCCACACTGTCACCAAGGTCTCTGTGGTTCCACAAGTCCCCTCAGTGTCACAATGGACTCCTTGTTTCCACAAGGCCACACAGTGTCACAGCATTATTCCAGATCCCTTGAGGCCCCAACGTGTCACAGTGGCCCCTTGGTTACACAGGATCCTGCAGTGTCACAATGTCCCCTTGGTGCCATGAGGCCCCGCAGTGTCAGAATGGCCCCTTGGTTCCACTGGGCCCTGCAGTCTCCCAATGGTCCCCTTGGTTTTGCAGTGTCAAAATGGTGAAACCCCTTGGTTACACGAGGCCCTGCAGTGTCACAATGGCCTCTGTGGTTCCACAAGGACCCAGAGTGTCACAGGGCACTCCCTGGTTCCATTTGGCCCCAGAGCACCACCATGGACCCCTGGTTCTGTGCGGCTGCACGGTGTCACCATGGTCCTCTTAGTTCCAGGAGGCCCTGCAGTGTCACAATGGCCCCAGAGTGTCCCAATCATCAGAGAATGACAGAATCAAATAGGCTGGAAATGACCTTTGGGATCATCAAGTCCAACCAATGCCCTAATACTGCCTTGTCACCCAGACCATGCCACTGAGTGCCACTGCAGAGGGACAGTGACTCTGCCACCTCCCCCCTGGCCAGCCCATTCCAGTTCCCACTCACCCTTTCTGTGAAGAACTCCTTCCTATTGTCCAGCCTCAGTCTCCTCTGGTGCAGCTTAAGGCTGGGTCTTCTTGTCCTGCCCTCCAGCAGATCCACACTCACACCCAGCTTGGTGCCATCTGCAGTTTGTGAATGCTGGACTCTATCCCCTCAGCCAGACCATCAGTGAAGATATTAAACAGGACTGGGCCCAGCACAGATCCCTGGGGACAGCACCAGTGCCTGGACACCAGCTGGGTGCAGCACCATCCCCACCACTCTCTGGGCCCAGCCTCCAGCCAGCTCTTAAATCTCCCAGCCAGGAGGGAACCTGCCCAAGCCGTGGGCTGCAGCTTTTCCAGGGAATGCTGTCAGAGACAGAGTCAAAGGCTCTGCTGGAGTCCAGGCACACAACATCCACAGCCTTTCCCCCATCCACAGGTGGGTCACCTGGGCATAAAAGGAGACCAGGTTGGTCAGGCAGGACCTGCCAGCCCTGAATCCACGCTGGCTGGCTCTGATCCCTGGGCCATCCTGTGGGTGCCCTGTGATGGCACTCAAGGTGATCTGTTCCATAACCTTGCCGGGCACCCAGGTCAGGCTGACAGGCCTGGAGTTCCCCAGCTCCTCCTTCCAGCCCTTCCTGGGGATGGGCTCACACTGGCACCTCCAGTGCTCTGGGCCCTCCCTGCTGAGCCAGGACTGATGGTAAATGACGGAGAGCAGCCTGGGGAGCTCATCCACAGCTCCCTCATCCCCCTGGGATGGATCCCATCTGATCCCATACACCTGTGAGTATCTGAGTGGCTCAGCAGGTCAGCAGCTGCTTCCTCCTGGATTCCAGGGGCTGTTCTGCTCCCTGTGCCCATCTACCAGCTCAGGAGAACACTTGTCCTGAGGACAACCTGTCCTAATATTGAAAATTGAGAACGACATGGTGTTAAACTGTTCAGACGTTTCTTTAGTTACTGTATTCTCCACTGCATCCAATAAAGAGTAGACGTTCTCTTTATCTGGTGTTTTGCTACTAATTTATTTATAGAAACATTTCCTATTATTTCTCACACAAGTGGCCAGATTAAGCTCTAACTGGGCTTTCACCTCTTTCTTCTTCTTTCTGCATAACCTAACAACATCCTTAAGTCCAATGCTGTTCATGCCCAGCGGGGTCCCTGTCCCCCGGGATCCCCCCGGCCCACCTGGAGCCACAGCCTCCACCCAAGGATGTTCCACAGGATCCACCCCAGAGCCTGACATGGGGACAAGGGGCCAGGGCTGTGTGACCAGGACATCAAGGACGGGGATTACCCAGGTCACTGTGGCCAGGGTTGGGTTGCCCAGGGCAGGAAAGATGTCTGGCAGCTGGAGCAGGGTCTGGGAAGGGCCTCCAAGGTGGGGCTGGAGCCCTTGGGCTGTGAGCAGAGGCTGAGGGAGCTGGGCTTGTCCAGCCCAGAGCAGGGAAGGCTGAGGGGCTCCTCATCCCAGCCTGGCAGTGCCAGCGAGGAGGGGATGGAGAACACAGAGCCAGGCTCTTCACCGGGAGCCTGGTGGGAGACAAAAGCCAATGGGTGGAAGGGGAAAGAGGGGAGATCAGCCAGGACAGGAGGAGATGAAATGAGTCAGGCTGGTTTCAGCATTTCCTCAACACCAAAAGCAGCCTGACCTCCCTTCTCCATCCACCACTGACAGCTTTGCAAATCAGGAATTGTTGGAGCTGTTTTGCCCCCACTCCAGGATGAGCATCCTGATACAAGAACTTAATTGTGTTTATGTCTATCACAGAACCATGTTTGTCCAGAATAACTTTTAGTATGGAAATCCCTTGTGGATGGTGGACTCATCAGACACTGCTGGGACATTGCACTTAGCTCAGGGAAGAGTGTGATTGTTATTAAATTGTGTCCTCTTCAACCATGGTCTGTTGGCCATGAAGAGAAACTTTCTGTGCCTCTGAGTCTCAGCAGTTCCTGACCCCCAAAGGACACAAACCTGATGAGTTGTGGTTCCCACTCCAGTGGCTGCACTTGGACCTCCCTCCATCCCCAAAGCAGAGCTCCCTTGTCCCAGAGAGTCCCTGGCGAAAGAGGGATGAAGGAAACAGGACAGGCTGTGGGGATCAGGGGCAGGGCAGAGCCAGGGAGAAGAATGACTTTGGCATTGGATGGAGCTGTGCCTTCCCTTGGCTTTGCTGGCTGACAAGAAATGAACATCCCTCTGTGTCTCGGGCAGCTCCTTCTGCAAGGAAAGCAGGTGGGAGTTGGAGCCAAGGAGCTGAAAGCTGCAGGTGCAGCCTGGGCTGGAGGGAGCTGAGATTTGCACAAGGCTGCTCTGAGTGCCAGGGCTTGGATGGGGGAAATGGTGGGGTGGGGGTAGGGACAGAGTCTGATTGATTGTCAGCCATGGAGGGTCTTGATTTTCATATCTATTCAAACTGCATGAGGAGGCACTTGGATTCAGTGTCAGTTGGAGATTGCACATATCAGTGAATTAACAGGAAAACAAAACTAAACAGGACCTAAAAAATCTTTTCTCGCTGTCTTTTTAAATATCATGTATTCAGTTTCAATGCACTACTGAGATCTAATTAACCACAAAGGATTTGAAAATTAAAATCAAATGATTCCCAGAGGCTTGGCTTGTTCAGGTGTTCTGAATGTTAATGAGCCCTGGGACACTAATTCCTGAACTGGGGAGCTGAAGGCTGAACAAATGATTTGGAAAATTAAATCAAATTATTCCCAGAGGCTTGGCTTGTTCAGGTGTTCTGAATGTTAATGAGCCCCGGGACACTGAATTCCTGCACTGAAGAGCTGAAGGCTGAACAAGCCTCTGGAGCAGTGAAATTCAGCAGCAGCCTCCAAGTTGCTGAGGATGTCAGCAGCCCCCAGTGAGGCCATCCCTACCCAGAGACCGTGGGGGAATGGGCAGACAAGGAGAGCGTCCCTGGGGCTGGGGCAGCACAACTCAGAGGCACCAGCGGCTCCAGCTGGGCAATGGAGTGTGGAATGTGGCTGGGAAAGCCCTGCCTGGGCTGGGCCAAGCAGGACACACAAGCCCTGACTCCCATCTCCCAAACAACTCTCTCAAGGAGACATTTAAAAGGAATTAAAATTGTTTGTGTACCCTGAGTTGAAAACACTGGAGAAATACTGACAAGAAATTCTCAGGAGCTCAAAACAACCAAGCAGCCTTTACTGGCAACTTTAGAAAATCAAATAAATTTTCGCAAAAGGTTTAATAGGACATTCAATCAACAAAACAACACTTCTCAAAGCATTAATTTGGCCCGTTCAACTTCACAAACTCTAAGCCTGTGCAATTTCATGTTAATCAAAATTTGCAAGAGGACAAAAATAGAAGAAGTATTTTTCTTTCTCTCTCTCAAAGAGATAGAAAGACAAATAAGATTCAGAGAAGCACACACACAGAGCTTCCAACTCCTGGATTCCAGCACTGTTCAGATGGAAATTCCAAGAGGATGCAGGGTCAAGATGTGTGCTTGCCTTGCGGTCAGCCTTCAATACCCCTTGGTCTCCCTGGGCCCTTCTCCCAGGTGGGGCTTGGGCTCATTTGGTCCCTCAGGAGCTGGGCTGGGGCTGCAGAGGTGGCTGTGGAGCATTGCCTGTGCTGTGCCAGGGACTGGCAGCCACTGCTGGGCTGGGATAGAGGCTCTGGGGGGATTGGGGTTCCAGGGCAGGGCAGTGCTGGGGTTCCAGGCCAGGGCAAGGCTGGACCTACCCCCTGCTCTCCCCCACACACAAAATGTTTTTAGCCAACAATCTCCTCCAGGCTGTCACAACAGGAATTGTTGGAGGTGAAATCCCAAATTTGGCCATGTGTGCCTGGCCCAGAAGGACAGTTCCTTTCCATAGGAAGGAAAGCACAGAGCCCCAGTGTTTGGAAGCCAGGTGAGAGCCTCTCTAGTCCAAGGCCAGCCAGACTTGCCAGGATTTGCAGATTTTGTCTGGGAGCAGTCTTTGGATATAGGATATTTGGAGGTGACTCTTTGTGTCTGTGTGCACACAGGAGTGCCTGTGCTGGGGAAATGTGGCAGAAATGCTGCTCTCTGAGGGGTTTGAGAGCCTTGCATAGCTGAGTCGCTCAGGCCTGTAAGTAAGATTACATCATGAGGAATAAGTTAAAAGCTATTAAGAGCTTTTTTTTGCCAAGTAACATTTCATATGATATAAGTTAAGTTGAATATTTTTTAACGTTATTCTACCATTAAATCATTAAGTCGTAGTGTGTAAGTTAGGTTAAATACTGTTTGTGGGAATCCATAAAATTAGAGGGTTCTAGGAAAGCTGCAAAAGGCAGGCCTCAGATACAGCAGAATTGTGAACAGTGCTAAAGCAATAGTCATGAGATAGGTCAGCAGAAAAATTATTTAAACTGTAGAAAAGGCAAGGGCAAATAGAACAATAGCCTATGTATTAATGCTTGTCTGAATAGCTCTCTAAGTTGCAGAAAGTTTATCTAGCAAGATATTAGGAAGGTTAAAGCTTAGTAATGGAGCTCTATGCGTTGTCTCTTACAAACGGGTATTGTATTCTAAATAAGCAAGCATTGTTTTAACCAAAGGTATGTGTGCTTATGGTGATTGGATAGAACTACTCTCAATATGCTTTTGCTTTGTGTGATTGGTCAAGAAGCTTATAAAGTATGTTGTAACATGAAGTTTTCTGGCCTGCTGCCTGGATTGTGAGCTGCTAGCATCTTTCCATTATCATAATCATGTAATGAGACTGATGCTGAAAAAAGAAACAGCTCGAGACACTTTCCATAGCACCCCCATCTCGTTCGCATCTGTAAATAAACCCCCGGCCGGTGTTAAAGTTAAGTACTGTTCTTTTGCTAAATTGTCAAGTTGAAGGTATCAGTTAAGGTTAAAGTGTAAGTTAAGTCCTGTTAAGTTTGAGCTCTGTTCAGCTTTTGGGCCGTATTCCTTTTATCCTTGCCCTCGCTGTCCTTGTGTCACACACACAGACACAGGGACAGTTCTCGGCTCATTTCTGGTTTGATTGTCCAGACTTTAATTGGTTTTGTTGTTGCTTTGTTTCCTTGGTGTGCCTGAAGTGTCCAGTCAGGAGCAGAGTGAGTCTTGCCAAGGAACTTTGTGCTGCTGTCCCTTAATATTAAATCTGGTTTTTGCTGATCCCTTGCTGGGGATTTTTTCAGCACTCTCAAGGCCTTGTTGGTACCAGGGTGAAGGAGCCCTGGCCCAGGCTCTGGCCCTGGGGGACACGGGGACGCTGCCAGGGGGTCCCTGTCCCCCTGTGCCACCCCCAGGGCCCCGGCCCCCCGTCCCCGTGTCAGGCTCTGGGGTCGATCTCGTGGAACATCGTCTGGGGGAGGCTGCGGCACCGGGGGCGGGGGGACCCGGGGGGACAGGGGACCCCGCTGTGCACGAGCAGGGTTGGACTGCTCTGGGGGGAACTGTGAGGGGGCCGGGGAAGAGTGACCCCCCAGTGACCTCACACAGCAACCTGTGATGTCACAGAGCCAAATCTGGGATGTCACCCTGGAATGTCATGCAGCTGCACTGTGATGTCGCAGAAGACTCTGTGATGTCAGAAAGTCACCCTGTGATGTCACAATCTGTACTGTGATGTCATAGCCTGCTCTATGATGTTACACAGCTGGCCAGTGATGTCACAATGCTCTCTCTGATGTCACAGAGCCACCCTCTATGAATTCAGGATCTGCTCTATGGCCTCACACCGTACTCTGTGATGTCACAGACAGATGTGTGATGTCACAAACCCCTCAATGATATCACAAAACCCTCTCTGTGATGTCATATTGCCACTTTGTAAGGTCACAGTATACACTCTGACCTCACAGCCAGCTCTATGATGCCATACAGCCATGCCATGATGTAACAGCCTGCTCTGTGATGTCACAGAACCCCTCTATGATGTCATACAGTTCCCTCTATGATGCTCTAGCTTCTCAGTGACCTCACACAAAGAACTCTGTCTTGTCATAGCCCAGTCTGTGACCTCACACAGCCCTCTCTGTGCTGTCACACAGCCCCTTGCTGACATCACAGCTGCTCTGTGCCTCCATGACACAGCCACAGAGGAGCTGCTGTGACACAGCCCCCTCTGGGACATGCCACAGCCCCTGCCAGTGCTGAGCCCCTGGGAGCTCTGTCTGTGCCCTGCTGGTGTCCCTGAGGGGCCCTGGCAGTGCCCCAGCCCTGCTGGGCTGTGCACAGGAGCTGCTCCTGGCCAGAGCTGTCTCTCTGCAGCTCTGCTGCCCTTGCCAGGAGCTGCCTCTGGGCCAGGAGCCTGGCCCAGCTCAGCAGCACAGACACAGCACAAGGACTTTAATGACCCTCTGGGGCTTTGGTGCTCTTTGTGTCTGCCATGGCCAAAGTGCTGCCCAAGTTGGCTCTGGCAGGGCTGTCTTGCAGCTGCTGCCCATCCCTGTGCCCTGTGCAGCCCAGGCTCTCCTACGGTGTCCCTGCCCTGCGCC
Source organism: Agelaius phoeniceus (assembly GCF_051311805.1). Lineage (NCBI taxonomy): Eukaryota > Metazoa > Chordata > Aves > Passeriformes > Icteridae > Agelaius > Agelaius phoeniceus. The sequence goes on along the minus strand of NW_027509867.1, from coordinate 5,599,984 downwards.
TCTGTCCCTGCAGGCTGTGGGCATCCCCCGGCTGCCCCACCTGGCTGGGCCTTTCCTTTGCTGACAGCTCTGCCTCTTGCCTGCCTCTGCCTGCCCACACAAAGCCTTGGGCTGATACCAAAAGGGTTCATTCCATTTTTACTGTGCCTGTGAACTTTCAGCACAGGAACAAGCCATGCAGGGGCTGCCTTTCCAGCAAGGATGGTTGGAAGACAAGAGGACATCTAGCTCGAGAATGTAATGGCAGAAAAAAGAAGGACTGAAACTGGGAACTTGGGGTGGATTTTATGGTAATGGGTAAATTGTAATACACATTTAGTGATGCTGGTAGAATTACACATCCACATAGGGTTAGGAGTTATCCCAAACTAGATCTCAGGCCTGAATAAATGATACCGTCTTAAAGAGCAATTTAGTGTTAATGAGTCCTATTCTGATATTTTGGCTTTGATAGGAGTGAGGCCTCACAGAACCAAGGATTCAGCTGTGACACTGAGCAAACCCATGGAATAAAGGGTCCATTGTGACAGCATGGAACCCCATGGAACCAAAATCCATTTTGGCACATTGGGGCCACATTGAAAAAATGGCCCATTGTGAAACTGTACATTCAAGGAGACCATTGTGACACTGAAAAACCTCTGGGAACCATGGGGCCATTCCGACACAGCAAGGCCTGGTAGAACCATGGGCCCATTGTGACACTGCAGAACCTCACGGAACCAAGGTGACCGTGTTCTGCTATGGAACCTCATGGAACAAATGGTCCATGGTGACCCTGCAGAACCAAGGTGACTGCTGTTGGCTGTGTGAAAGCTCATGGAACCAGAAATCCATTGTGACACAGCAAGGCCTTATGGAACCAAGGGTCCCTTGTTAAACTCTGTGGCCTCATGGAATCATGAGCCAATGTGACACAGCGTGGCCACATGGAGCCAAGGGGCTACTGTGACACTGCAGATCCAAGGAGGCCATTGGGATTGAGAAACCTCATGGAACCGAGAGTTCATTTTTACACTGTGGGGCCGGTGGAACCAAGGGGACCACAGTGACTTTGTGGGGCCTCATGGAACAATGGAGACTGTTCTGACACTTTGGGACCCACTGGAATCAAAGGACCATTATAGAATGGCATGGCCTCAAGGAATCAAGGGGACTACAGTGAACCTTGGGGGTCTCCATGGGATGAAGGGTCCAAGGAACCAAGGATACCATTGTGACACTCTGGGGCATCATGGAACCAAAGGTCCATTGTGACACAGCTGGACCTTGTGGAGCCAAGGGGACCACAGTGACACTGCGGGTCTCAGTGAAACCAATGGTCTGTTGTGACACTATGAGGCCTTATGGAATCATGGAGACCATAGTGACACCAAAGGCCTCATTGAAACAAGGGGCCATTGTGACACTACAAGGCCTCTTGGAAGCAAGGAATCATTGTGGTACCATGGAGCGTTGGCAGGCCAAGGGGCAGTTGTCACACTGTGTGGCACCAAGGAGTCCATTGTGACACTACAGGGCCCCATGGAACTAAGGATTTGTGGAACAGTGCTGGAACACCTGGAACCAAAGTTCCATTATGACACTGCAGGGCCTCATGACATCCTGGAGGCCATGATGACACTTTGAGGCCTTGTTGAATCAAGGGGCTCTGAAGGGCCTCATGGAACCAAGGAGACCCCTTCTGACATTGTGAGTACCCATGGAACCAAGGTCTAGTGTGACACCATGGAACCAAGGACACTGTTGTTTTCTGGTTTTGGCAGTACAAAAGCTCATGGAACAAAAAGTCCATTGTGACACTGTGGGGCCTCATAGAACCAAGGAGACTGATATGACACTTAGGGACCCACTGGAACCAAGGGGCCATTGTGACACCACAGGGCCTCATAGAACCAAGGAGCCATTGTAGCACAGCAGGGCCTCATGGAATCAAGGGGATCACAGTGACCCTGTGGGGCTCCACAAGGGGCTGTGGGGCTCCATGAGACCATGGGACCATTCTAACTGTGAAACCAAGGATACCATTGTTACACTATGGGGCATCATGGAACCAAGGAGGCCATTGTGATCCAGTCGGGGAACCTGCTGAGACTATTGTGACACTTCAAGGGCCATTGTGGAGCTGCAGGGCCTCGTGGAACAAATGAGACCATTGTGACATGGCACGGCCTCATGGGAGCAAGGGGCCATTGTGACACTATGGGTCTTGTAGAGCTGAGGGGCCCTTGTGACCCTGTGTGGCACCATGGAACCAAGGAGAGCACTGTGCCACTGCAGGGCTCCGTGGAACTGAGAACTCGTGTGGCAGTGAGGAGCCCAATGGAACCAAGGGGCCATTCTTTACTTCAGGGCTTTACACAACCAAGGTGCCATTGTGATACTGTGGAACCAAAAGAGACCATTGTGACACTGAGGGGCTTCATGGAACCAATGAGACCATTCTGGCACTCTGAGTCCCCATGGAACCAAGGGGCCATTGTGACACCACAGGGCCTCATAGAACCAAGGCAGCCACTGTGAAACTGCAAGGTTTCATGGAAGCAAGGGACCATTGTGACACTGCAGGTCCCCATGGAAGCAAGGGGCCAGTGTAACACATCCAGGCCTGGTGGAACCAAGGGGCCATTGTGATCCTCAGGAACCCAAAAGAACCAAGGGGCCATTTTGAGACTCTGCGACCTCATGGAACCAAGGGGCCCATGTGGCATTGCACAGTCCCATGGAAACAAGCAAGGCCTCATGGACACTGCAAGGCCTCATGGAAGCAAGGGGCCATTGTGCCACTGTGGAGCCAAGGAGACCATTGTTATATCGCTGGGCCTCATGGAAACAAACATCTGTTGTGATCCTACAGAGCCTCATGGAACCAAGGGGCCATTGTGATGCTGCAGGGCCCCAAGAATCCAAGAACATGGAACAGGTCTGGCTGGCTGGGCCTCCTGGGGGCTGCCTGACTGGTCCAGATGACCTTGGCATATTGAGGGTTGCTTCTCATCAGCCCCTGAAACCTTGGAGTTCTGTGCTTTCCTTCCTGTGGGAAAGAATTGTCCTTCTCCTCCAGGGGTTCATGGTTGAAATTGGGATTCCTCCCCCAAATTTGATTCTATCCAAGGATTATTCCCATTGGTCACCTGGAGGGACAGACAGCTCAGGCTGGCCTTGGCCTCTTGGGGGCCACCTCTCATCTGCCTTCAAAACACTGGGGGCCTGTGCTTTTCTCCTCATAGGAAAAAACATATTTCAAGACCAGGCATCCATGGCCAAAACTGAGAATTCACCTCCAGAATTCCTTAAATCCAAGGAGAGCTCCAGACAAAAGCTTTCAGGACTATCTAGGTTCCCTCGGCTTGCTAATGGCCAGCTCACATCTCCCTTTGAAGCACTGGGGTTCTGCACTTTCCTTCCTATGGAAAAGAACTGTCCTTCTTGTCCAAAGCCCAATAGACAAAAGTGGGGTTTGGCCTCCCAAATTCTGTCTCTCCAAGGATTCTTCCCTGACAACAGATCTGGCTGCCTTGGCCTCCTTGGGGCTGCCTCTAATCAGCCTTTGGAACACTGGGGCTCTGTCCTTTCCTTCTTATGGAGAACTGTCATTCCAGACCAGGAACCCGTGGCTGAAATGGAATTCCACATCCAAAACTCCCCTTATATCCAAAGGCTGCTTTCAGACAAAAGCTGCAAGGACAGACAGGTCTTGCTGGCCTTGGCCTCTGGTGACTGCTTCTCATCTACCATCAAACCCTGGGGTTCTGTGGTTTCCTTCCTATAGAAAAGAACTGTCCCTCTTGTCCAGGTGCTCTTGGCCTCAAGCACTTGAGCACTCTATAGGGACACAGGAGCTCTGTGCTTAGTGGGGTGGAGACTGAGGACATCGGAGGAGAGCCCTGGGAGGGACTGAAGAGTGGCTTCAGAGATGGTGGATCCTTTTGACATAGTAGAAAACAGCCAGAGAAAGAAAGAATTAATGCCAAAGGCACCTGGGGAGGTCCAGACTGGAAACCAGGAGAAAGGAATTTCCCTGCCAGGGAAGGGCTGTGGTGCAGCATGTCCCCCAGCAGGAGCCTGGAGCAGCCCAAGGCCTTGTGTGGGCAGGCAGAGGCAGGTAGGAGGCAGAGCTGTCAGCAAAGGAAGGGCCCAGCCAGGTGGGGCAGCCGGGGGATGCCCACAGCCTGCAGGGACAGAGGCGCAGGGCAGGGACACCGTAGGAGAGCCTGGGCTGCACAGGGCACAGGGATGGGCAGCAGCGGCAAGACAGCCCTGACAGAGCCAACTTGGGCAGCACTTTGGCCATGGCAGACACAAAGAGCACCAAAGCCCCAGAGGGTCATTAAAGTCCTTGTGCTGTGTCTGTGCTGCTGAGCTGGGCTGGGCTCCTGGCCCAGAGGCAGCTCCTGGCAAGGGCAGCAGAGCTGCAGAGAGACAGCTCTGGCCAGGAGCAGCTCCTGTGCACAGCCCAGCAGGGCTGGGGCACTGCCAGGGCCCCTCAGGGACACCAGCAGGGCACAGACAGAGCTCCCAGGGGCGCAGCACTGGCAGGGGCTGTGGCATGTCCCAGAGGGGGCTGTGTCACAGCAGCTCCTCTGTGGCTGTGTCATGGAGGCACAGAGCAGCTGTGATGTCAGCAAGGGGCTGTGTGACAGCACAGAGAGGGCTGTGTGAGGTCACAGATTGGGCTATGACATCACAGAGTTCTTTGTGTGAGGTCATCGAGCAGCTATAACATCACAGAGGGAACTGTGTGACATCACAGGGCAGGCTGTGACATCATGGCATGGCTGTATGACATCATAGAGCAGACTGTGAGGTCAAAGTATGTGCTGTGACATTACAGAGTGGCACCATGATATCACAGAGAGGGTTTTGTGACATCATTGAGGGGGTTGTGACATCACAGAGCTGTCTGTGTAATCATAGAGTAGGGTGTGAGGCCATAGATCAGATCCTGACATCATAGAGGATGGCTCTGTGACATCAGAGAGTTGGTTGTGACATCACTGGTGGATGTGCAACAGCATAGAGCAGGCTGTGACATCACAGAAAAGATTCTGACATCACATGGTGGCTTTCTGACATCAGAAAGTCTTCTGGGACATCACAGTGCAGCTGTATGACACCACAGGATGACATCACAGAATTAACTCTGTGACATCAGAAGGGTGTTGTATGATGTCCCAGAGTGGGCAGTGACATAACACTAGGTTGTGTGACATCACAGGGGCTGTGTGACATCCCAGTGACTGTGTGACATCACATGTGTGTCATGGTTTAACACTGGCACAATGCCAGTGCCCCCCATGAAGATACCTTCTCCCTGGTTTCTGCTGTGAGATGTGACCAGGAATAAGCAAAGCAGGCTCCTACTTAGGGAAAAAAGAACTAGAACTTTATTAACTACTCTACAACTACAGATAAAGTGAAACACACACACAGGGAAAATTAAAACCTCACAAATGCATTTCCTCTTCCCCCCACCAAATTTCCACACAATACATTTGATCCTCAAATCACCAACTCTCGGTCCAGCAGCACCTTTTAGACAATCAATCCTCAGTTCATCAAGAGGAGAGGAGTCCTTCTTGTGCCATGGGCTTCCCCTGGAAACACAATCAAAGCCTCATGTGTTCCTGTGTCACTCATGGCACCGCCCGGAGTCTATCTGCCATTGTGACCTCTTCCTTTCATGTCCAGTGCTCTCACCACTGAACACGGACCAGAACTGCTTCTAGGGTTGTCTTTTAAGGATGCTCTGTCCCGATCCAAAAAAGGCACAGTCTCTCCTTTGGGACACCTGTCCCCACAATCTCTCCTTTGGGACACCTGTCCCCCCCATATTTTTTCACCCCCTGGGGCCGAGGGGCATCAACACTGAACCCTCTTGGTTCTGTCCATGGCTATACAAAAAGAATCCAGCAAAAGCTACTCCATCATCTCTTCCCACTAGGATTCTTTACTCTTCTACTATCTCTCGCTTGCCCAGACCTCTCTCACACTGGCCCATTTTCTTCCTCATCTTCCACTCTATCTTCTAGGAAAGGTCAATGTTCTGTAAAGTTCTCATTCTCCAAAAAGGGGTTAAAAGCTCCTACAAGCAGCCGGCTGAACCCCCCCTCTTCTCCGTCCCAGCCGTGCTGCCGGCACAGGGCCATGTTTATCAAGCTTCAAGGTTACAGTCTCAGGCAGCGGCTCTCTCTCTCTCTCTCTTTTTTCTCTCTCGGGGGGCTGCCCGATGGCTCCCGGTGTCTCTCTCTCTCTCTTCTACCCTTCCACCCCGGGGCTCAGGCCTACCTCTCTCGGCCACATGGCTTTTCCCCTCCCCCTGCCCAGCCAGCCGCTGGGCCGGGGGAGAGACTCGAACTCTTTCTCCCCGGAAACCCAAGAGGCCCTCCCAGGGGAGAGCTCTGCTTTTAACCCCGTGTTCTCAGAGGCGTGTCCATGTCCCAATGGCCAGGTTAAATGCCAATATTAAAGTCTGAATATCCATTGGCCAAAAACAGAGCATCCCAAAAAACACATTTCCTGTCAAACCACCACACTGGGCCAGCACAGGGCCACAAAGGGGCCACGCAGCCGCTGCCGGGGCTGACAGCAAGGCCAGGCACACACAAGCAATTGCTGAGCATGGCCTGCGCTGCCCAGGCCTGACTGTGCCAAAGGCAGAGCTCAGCTGCCCTTGGGGGCTGCAGCAATACTCCAGAGCCCAAAGAGCCTCCATGGCTGGGCTGGAGACCAAGGCTGCAGGAGGGAAATGCAGGGCTGCTGCAGGATGGGGAGGCCATTGAATTCCAGCACACACCTCAGCTCTCTGATGGTCCCAGCACCATGCTGGGCCCTGTTTCAGACTGGAGCAGAGCAGATGTTGATGGGACAGGAGCCTTGTGGGGCTGTCAGGGACCTGCAGCTTGCAAGGTGCTCTGCTCTCCCTCAGGTGCTCTGGGAGACATCCAATCCCAGCTGGGCACCTCAGGGCACAAGTGGCACTGCCTGTTCATGGGCACACAGCTAATGTCTGCCTGGAAAGGGGCACAGGTGTTAATACCTGTTAGTTTGATAATATACAAGCAACTCTTTATTATCTGGGTCAGTTAGGTACTTTTAAGAAATAGCAAAGCTTTCCCACCAGCAACGAGCAATTTCCTGGAGGTGTACTGATTGTAGGCGAGAAGAAGCCGTGTTCTTGCCTTCTACTGGTGTCACCAATATTCTAATCATTTTTTCTCTCCCTCTTCCTTCAAGTGTTTGGACCTCTCTTGTTTAAATGGCAATGTCAAAGGACATCTCTTCATTTAGAGTTGGTGGATCTATGTGCTTCCTACTGCTCTCTGATTTCCTTCTCCAGGTGCTCTCTGGTAATTCATATACAACCAACTGGTTTCATGCTCTGAGCAACAGGAAGTTGCCCAGTCTTTCTGATGTTGAAAATAAAATATATATTAGTCAACATCATATTTGCATTTCCATCTTTTACAGAATTACCTTTTCCTATGTCTTTGTCTAAAGTTGTTCCTGTATGGACATCCCTTGAGGATGGGAGACATGTCAGATGCTGCTGGGACATCCCAGAGAGCTGAGGGAAGAGCTGTGATGGTTATTAAACTGTTCAAATGATCAGGTTCTGTTTGCTGGAAAGAAACCTTTCTGTGCCTCTGAGTGTCACCAGGCCCTGAGCCCAAAGGACACAAACCTGATGAGTTGTGGTTCCCACTGCAGGGGCTGCACTTGGACCTTGGCTCTGCACAGGAGAGCTCTTCATCCCCTTTCTCTCTTTTCCTCCCTCTGGGCATGGATGGAGCTCCTGACTTCAGCCTGTGACTCGTGTGTGCAAGAGCAAATCTGGGCAGAATTGGGGTAGGAAGGGTTTGGGGGGAGAAATGGTGGGGCGGGGGTAGGGACAGAGTCTGATTGATTGTCAGCCATGAAGGGTCTTGATTTTCATATCTATTCAAACTGCATGAGGAGGTACTTGGATTCAGTGTCAATTGGAGATTGCAAATATCAATGAATTAACAGGGGAAAAAAACCTAAAAAGGACCTGAATGATATTTTCTCACTGTCTTTTAAAATATATTGCATTCACTTTGGATATACTACTGAGATCTAATTAACCACAAAAATCTGAAAATTAAAATCAAATTATTCCCAGAGGCTTGGCCTGTTAAGGTGTTCTGAATGTTCATGAGCCCTGGGACACTGAATTCCTGCACTGAAGAGCTGAAGGCTGAACAAGCTTCTGGAGCAGGGAAATTCAGCAGCAGCCTCCAAGTTGCTGAGGATGTCAGCAGCCCCCAGTGAGGCCATCCCTGCCCAGAGACCGTGGGGGAATGGGCAGACAAGGAGAGCGTCCCTGGGGCTGGGGCAGCACAACTCAGAGGCACCAGCGGCTCCAGCTGGGCAATGGAGTGTGGAATGTGGCTGGGAAAGCCCTGCCTGGGCTGGGCCAAGCAGGACACACAAGCCCTGACCCCCATCCACTTAAAACCTCTCTCAAGGAGACATTTAAGAGGAATTAAAATTGTTTGTGTACCTTGAGTTGAAAACACTGGAGAAATACAAGAAATTCTCAGGAGCTCAAAACAACAAAACAGCCTTTACTGGCAACTTTAGAAAATCAAATAAATTTTCGCAAAAGGTTTGATAGGACATTCAATTAACAAAACAACACTTCTCAAAGCATTAATTTGGCCCATTCAACTTCACAAACTCTAAGCCTGTTCAATTTCATGTTAATCAAAATTTGCAAGAGGACAAAAATAGAAGAAGTATTTTTCTTTCTCTCTCTCAAAGAGATAGAAAGACAAATAAGGTTCAGAGAAGCACACACACAGCTATCTACTCCTGGATTCCAGCAGAGTTCAGATGGAAATTCCAAGAGGATGCAGGGTCAAGATGTGTGCTTGCCTTGTGCTCAGCCTTCAATAGCCCTTGGTCTCCCTGGGCCCTTCCCCCAGGTGGGGCTTGGGCTCATTTGGTCCCTCAGGAGCTGGGCTGGGGGCTGCAGAGGTGGCTGTGGAGCATTGCCTGTGCTGTGCCAGGGACTGGCAGCCACTGCTGGGCTGGGATAGAGGCTCTGGGGGAATTGGGATTCCAGGGCAGGGCAGGGCTGGGCTTCCAGGGCAGGGCAAGGCTGGACCTGCCCCTTCCTCCCCCACACATGAAATGTTTCCAGCCAACAATCTCCTCCAGTCTGTCACAACAGGCAATGTTGGAGGTTGAACCCCAATTCTGGCCATGGTCACCTGGCCGAGAAGGACAGTTCCTTTCCATAGGAAGGAAAGCACAGAGCCCCAGTGTTTGGAAGGCAGGAGAGAGCCTCAGTAGGGCAAGGCCATTCAGACTTGTCAGGAATGGCACATTTTGTCTGGGAGCAGTCTTTGGATATAGGGAATTTGGAGGTGGAAGCCCAATCTCATCCATGGGTTTCTGGAGAAGGAGGACAGTTCTTTCCCATAGGAAGGAGAGCATGGAGTCTTCCCCAGTGTTTTAGGGACAGATGAGATGTGACCCTTGTGAAACCATTGCCAGCCAGACTTGTTCTGGCAATATTCCTATGGGAACAATTCCTGGATATAAGGAAATTTGGAGGTGAAATCCCAATTCTGGCCATGGGTGCCAGGACAAGAAGGACAGCTCTTTTCCATAGGAAGGAAAGCACAGAGCCCCAGTGTTTCAGCAGCTGATGAGAAGAGACCCTCAACATGCCAAGGTCATCTGGACCAGTCAGGTGGCCCCTGGGGGGCCAAACCAGCCAGACCTGTACCCTGTTCCATTGGTTTTCGGGGACCCCATAGTGTCACAATGATGCCTTGGATCCATGCGGCCCCACAGTGCCCTAATGGTGACTTGGTTCCATGGGGTGCCACAGGGTCACAATGGCTCCTAGGTTCCAGAAGGCCCTGCAGTGTCACAATGGTCCCAACAATTCCATGGGGCCTTGCAGTGTCACAATGGTCTCAGTAGTTCCCCAGGCCCCACAGTGTCACATGACTCCTCAATTCCCTGAGCCCTGCAATGTCACAATGGACCTTTGGACCCTGGGTGTTTGCAGTGTCACAATGGTCTCCTTTGGCTCCACAGTGTCACAATGGACCAATGATGACATCAGGCCCTGCAATGTCACAATGGACCTTTGGTTCCATTCAGCCCTGCAGTGTCACAAAGGCCTCTTGGTTTCAGGAGGTCCCACAGTATCACAATGGTCGTCTTGGTTCTGCGGGGACCCCCAGGGTCACAATGGTCTCACTGGTTCCATGAGGCCCCACAGCGTCACAATGGTCCCTTGGTCTCACAGGGCCTCACAGTGTCACAATGGTCCCTTGGTTCCATGGCCCTGTGCTGCTGCATTCCCCCCTCCCCTTCTCAGGCCGCCCTGCCAGCTGAGAAATGCTCCTTGGGGCTCGGCCTTGGCCAACAGCCCCTGGGCTCAGCTCCTCTGCAGCTCATCACAAACACTGTCTGCCCCAGGCACTGCTGCTGCCCAACCAGCTCCTGCTTTCTGGAGGAGCAGCCCTGGGAACTGCTTTTGTTCCCTCCGTGGCACAACATCCCTGTTCTCACACTGCCAAAGAAAGCTGTTGGTGCCAAGTGTGGCCAGGATGAACCATTGCTGGGACTGAAGCCCCTCTCTTGGGGCCCTGCAAACAGCGCTCCAAAAGGAGCCCTTGGAGCTCTCCTGGGCCAGCGACTCCCTCTGAGTGGGGCCTCTCCCAGCCGGGAACTCTCCCGTTTGCTGCACTCGGGGATCCCCAACAACGACGGAGCCTGGGCCGATCCCCCCACTCCTCCAGGCTCAACCCTTCACCCTCTGGGGAGATGCCAAAGGATCCACAGGGAGCATTTCCTGCCCTCAGGGGAATTTCTCCCAGGTGCCTTGCACTGACTCTTTGTGTCTGTGTGCACACAGGAGTGCCTGTGCTGGGGAAATGTGGCAGAAATGCTGCTCTCTGAGGGGTTTGAGTGCCCTGGATAGCTGAGTCAGTCAGGCCTGTAGGTAAGGTTAAATCACAAGGTCTAAGCTAAGTTAAATAGTTCTAAGAGTTGTTCTTTTGCTAAGTTGTTTAATGTAAGTTATAAGCAGAGTTAAATACAGTTAAATGTTATTCCTCCTTTAAATTGCAAAGTCATAGGCTAAAAGTTAGGTTAAATAGTGTTAAGTGCTGTTCTTTTGCTAAATTGTGTAATTGAAGGTATCAGTTAAAGTTATGTTAAGTCCTATTAAGTTTGAGCTCTGTTAAGCTTTTGGGCCATATTTCTTTTACCCTCACTGTCTTTGTGTCTCATACACACACACAGGGACAGCTCTTAGCTAAATTCTGGTTTGATTGCCTGGATTTTGTTTGGTTTTCTGTTTCTTTGTTTTCTTGGTGTGCCTGAAGTGTCCAGTCAGGAGCAGAGTGACTCTTGCCAAGGAACTTTGTGCTGCTGTTGCTTAATATTAAATCTGGTTTTTGCTGCTCCCTTGCTGGGGATTTTTTCAGCGCTTTCAAGGCCTCGTTGGTAGCAGGGTGAAGGAGCCCTGGCCCAGGCTCTGGCCCTGGGGGACACGGGGACGCTGCCAGGGGGTCCCTGTCCCCCTGTGCCACCCCCAGGGCCCCGGCCCCCCGTCCCCGTGTCAGGCTCTGGGGTCGATCTCGTGGAACATCCTCTGGGGGAGGCTGCGGGGCCGGGGGCGGGGGGACCCGGGGGGACAGGGGACCCCGCTGTGCACGAGCAGGGTTGGACTGCTCTGGGGGGAACTGTGAGGGGGGCCGGGGCAGAGTGACCTCCCCACTGACCTCACACAGCCCCTGGGATGTCACAAAGTCCCCTGTGATGTCACATTGCCTCCTATGATTTCACACAGACCCCTGTGATGCCACACAGTCCCCTGTGATGTTACACAGCTGCTCTGTGATGTCACAGAAGACTCTGATGTCAAAGAGTCACTCTGCGATGTCACAGTTTGTTCTGTGATGTTACAGTCTGCTCTATGATGTTACACAGCCACCCAGTGATGTCACAACCCAGTCCCTCATGTCACAGAGCCACTCTCTATGATGGCAAGATCTGCTCTATGGCCTCACACTATGATGTCACAGACAGCTGTGTGATGTCACAATCCCCTCAGTGATGTCACAAAACCCCCTCTGTGATGTCATACTGCCACTCTGTAATGTCACAGCACACACTTTGACCTCACAGCCTGCTCTATGATGTCACACAGTCCCCTCTATGATGTAATAGCTGTTTAATGACCTTGCACAAAGAACTCTGTCATGCCATAGCCCAATCTGTGACCTCACACAGCCCACTCTCTGCTGTCACACAGCCCCTTGCTGACATCACAGCTGCTCTGTGCCTCCATGACACAGCCACAGAGGAGCTGCTGTGACACAGCCCCCTCTGGGACATGCCACAGCCCCTGCCAGTGCTGAGCCCCTGGGAGCTCTGTCTGTGCCCTGCTGGTGTCCCTGAGGGGCCCTGGCAGTGCCCCAGCCCTGCTGGGCTGTGCACAGGAGCTGCTCCTGGCCAGAGCTGTCTCTCTGCAGCTCTGCTGCCCTTGCCAGGAGCTGCCTCTGGGCCAGGAGCCTGGCCCAGCTCAGCAGCACAGACACAGCACAAGGGCTCTAATGACCCTCTGGGGCTTTGGTGCTCTTTGCATCAGACTCAGTCCCTCACAGTGTGCTCAAAGATCTACTCAAAAACTCAAAGTGAGATTAAAATCCAAACTGTCTTTGACTTTTAATGGGTCCCACTAAGGGACACAACTCACGTGAAAGTGTCCCCAGGTTCCAGGTAGAGCAGAACACTGAAGGCAGTGATGACAGGTGGGGACAAACAAGGGAAAGGTGTCTCTGGTGCTGAGCAAACCTGGATGTGTTTCAGGAATGCAAAGGGCCAAAGCCTGAGCCCCAGCCCCTGGCCAGGCAGATCCTGTCCCTCCCTCATTGCTCAGGGCTCTTCCCGGGATGGGCTCTGGGATGTGGGGATGGGCAATGCCAAGGGCAGGAGCCTGGGGCGGCCCCTGCCAGGCTGCTGAGCAGGGACAAGGAGGCAATGAGGCCCCAGGCCTGCAAGGGTCACTTGTCCTCTCGTGGCCTCAGGCCCAGGGCCAGCAGCCATGGCCAAAGTGCTGCCCAAGTTGGCTCTGGCAGGGCTGTCTTGCAGCTGCTGCCCATCCCTGTGCCCTGTGCAGCCCAGGCTGTCCTACGGTGTCCCTGTCCTGCGCCTCTGTCCCTGCAGGCTGTCGGCATCCCCCGGCTGCCCCACCTGGTTGGCCCCTTCCTTTGCTGGCAGCTCTGCCTCTGCCTGCCCACACAAAGCCTTGGCCTTGATACCAAAAGGGTTAATTCCATTTTTACTGTGCCTTTGAACTTTTAGTATGGGAACAAGGCATTCATGGGCTGCTTTCTCACCAAGGATGGTTGGAAGACAAGAAGAATATATTTGGCTCAAGAATGCAGTGACAGAAAATCGAAGGACTGAATCTGGGAATTTGAGGTGGGGTTTATGGTAATGGGTAAATTGTAATATGCAGTTAGTGATGCTGGTAGAATTACATGTCCACATAAGGTTACAAGTTATCCCTCACTAGACCTCAGACCTGAATAAATGATATCCTCTTAAACAAGAAATTAGTTTTAAGGAGTCTTATTCTGATATTTTGGATATTTGGTGGTGGCGGGGCCTCACAGAACAAGGAGCCATCTGTGACACTGAGCAAAATCAGGGCACAAAGGGTCCTTTGTGAGTCTGCAGAACCCTATGGAACCAAAATCCGTTTTGGTACACCGGGGCCACATTGAACCAATGGTCCATTGTGATACTGCAGCTCCAAGGAGACTATTGTGACTCTGAGAAACCTCTTGGAACCAAGGGGCCATTGTGACACAGCAAGGCCTGGTGGAACCATGAGTCCATTGTGGCACTGCAAAACCTCACAGAATCAGGGTGACCATGTTCTGCTATGGAACCTCATGGAACAAAGGGACCATGGTGATCCTGCAGAACCAAGGAGACTGCTGTGGGCAGTGTGAAAGCTCATGGAACCAGGAGTCCATTGTGACACAGCAAGGCCTCGTAGAATCAAGGGTCCGTTGTTAAACTGTGTGGCCTCATGGAACCATGAGCCATTGTGACACAGCGTGGCCACATGGAGCCAAGGGGCCTCTGTGACACTGTGGATCCAAGGAGACCATTCTAACTGAGGAACCTCATGGAACCAAGAGTCCATTGTCACAATGCGGGGCCCTGTGGAACCAAGGGGAGCACAGTGACTTTGTGGGCCCTCATGGAACAATGGAGACTGTTCTGACACTTTGTACCCACTGGGACCATGGGGCCATTACAGCATGGCAGGGCCTCATGGAAGCAAGGGGACTACTGTGAACACTGTCGGTCTTTATGGGATGAAGGTCCAATGGAGCCAAGGATACCATTGTGACACTCTGGGATATCAGGGAACCAAAGGTCCATTATTACCCAGCAGGGCCTCATGGAACCTTGCAGGCCATTTTTACACTTTGAGCCTTGTGGAGCTAAGGGGACCACAGTGACACTGTGGGGCTCAGTGAAACCAATAGTGTGTTGTGACACTGCAAGGCCTTATGGGATCATGGAGATTCATGTGACACCAAAGGCCTCACTAAACCAAGGGGCCATTGTGACACTACAAGGCCTCTTGGAAGCAAGGAACCATTGTGACACTCTGGAGTGTTGGCAGGCCAAGGGGCAGTTGTGGCACTGGGTGGCACTGTGTGGCACCAAGGAGTCCATTGTGACACTACAGGGCCCCATGGAACTAAGGATTTGTGGAACAGTGCTGGAACACATGGAACCAAAGGTCCATTGTGATATTGCAGGGCCTCATGGAATCCTGGAGGCCATGATGACGCTTTGAGGCCTGCAGGGGCTCTGCAGGACCTCATGGAACCAAGGAGACCCCTCTGACATTGTGAGTCCCCATGGAACCAGGGGTCCATTGTGACACCGTGGAACCAAGGAGACTGTTGTTGGCTGTTGTTGGCAGTACAAAAGCTCATGGAGCCAAAAGTCCATTGTGACATTGTGGGGCCTCATAGATCCAAGGAGACTGATATGACACTTCAGGACCCAATAGAACCAAGGGGCGATTGGTGTCATCTCAGGGTCTCATAGAACCAAGGCAATCACTGTGACACTGCAAGGTCTCATAGAAACAAGGGGCCACTGTGACACTGTGGGTCCCCATGGAAGCAAGGGGGCAGTGTAACACATCCAGCCTGGTGGAACCAAGGGGCCATTGTGTCCGTGAGGAACCCAATAGAACCAAGGAGCCATTTTGAGACTCTGCATCCTCATGGAACCAAGGGGCCACAGTGGCATTGCACAGTCCCATGGAAATAAGGAAACCATTTTGACCCTGCAAGGCCTCATGGAAGCAAGGGGCCATTGTGCCACTGTGGAGCCAAGGAAACCATTGTTATATCACTGGGCCTCATGGAAACAAAGATCTGTTGTGATCCTACAGGGTCTCGTGAAACCAAAGGGGCCATTGTGATGCTGCAGGGACACAAGGATCCAAAAGCATGGAACAGATCTGGCTGGCTGGGCCTCCTGGGGGCTGCCTGACTGGTCCAGCTGACTTTGGCATGTTGAAGGTCATGTCTCATCTGCCCCTGAAGCCCTGGATTTGTGTGCTTTCCTTCCTGTGGGAAAGAACTGTCCTTCTCCTCCAGGGGTTCATGGCTGAAATTTGGATTCCTCCTCCAAATTTGATTATATCCAAGGATTATTCCCATATGAAACCTGCCAGGACAGACAGCTCAGGCTGGCCTTGGCCTCTTGGGGGCCACCTCTCATCTGCCTTCAAAACACTGGGGGCCTGTGCTTTTCTTTCCATGGAAAAAAAACATCTTTCAAGTCCAGGCATCCATGGCCAAAATTGAGAATCAGCCTCCAGAATTCCCTATATCCAAGGATAGCTCCCAGACAAAAGCTGCCAGGACTATCTAGGTTCCCTTGGTGTCCTGAGGGCCAGTTCTCATCTTCCTTTGAAACACTGGGGATCTGTACTTCTTTCCTATAGAAAAGAACTGTCCTTCTTGTCCATATACCCCTAGACAAAAGTGGGGTTTGGCCTCCCAAATTCTGTCTCTCCAAGGATTCTCCCCTGACACAAGTCTGGCTGGCCTTGGCCTCCTTGGGGCTGCCTCTCATCAGCCTTTGAAACACTGGGGCTCTGCCCTTTCCTTCCTATGGAGAACTGTCATTCCAGTCCAGGAACCCATGGCTGAAATGGAATTCCACACCCAAAACTCCCCTTATATCCAAAGGCTGCTTTCAGACAAAAGCTACAAGGATAGACAGGTCTGGCTGGCCCTGGCTTGTGGTGACTGCTTCTCATCTGCCTTCAAAACCCTGGGGTTCTGTGGTTTCCTTCCTATAGAAAAGAACTGTCCCTCTTGTCCAGGTGCTCTTGGCCTCTAGCACTGGACCTCTCTATAGGGACACAGGAGCTCTGTGCTCAGGGGGGTGGAGACTGAGGACAGCAGAGGAGAGCCCTGGGAGGGATGGAAGGGTGGTTTCAGAGAGGGTGGATCCTTTTGACATAGTAGAAAACAGCCAGAGAAAGAAAGAATTAATGCCAAAGGCACCTGGGGAGGTCCAGATTGGACACCAGGAGAAAGGAATTTCCCTGCCAGGGCAGGGCTGTGGTGCAGCACGTCCCCAAGCAGGAGCCTGGAGCAGCCCAAGGCTTTGTGTGGGCAGGCAGAGGCAGGCAGGAGGCAGAGCTGTCAGCAAAGGAAGGGCCCAGCCAGGTGGGGCAGCCGGGGGATGCCGACAGCCTGCAGCGACAGAGGCGCAGGGCAGGGACACCGTAGGACAGCCTGGGCTGCACAGGGCACAGGGATGGGCAGCAGCTGCAAGACAGCCCTGCCAGAGCCAACTTGGGCAGCACCTTGGCCATGGCTGCTGGCCCTGGGCCTGAGGCCACGAGAGGACAAGTGACCCTTGCAGGCCTGGGGCCTCATTGCCTCCTTGTCCCTGCTCAGCAGCCTGGCAGGGGCTGCCCCAAGCTCCTGCCCTTGGCATTGCCCATCCCCACATGCCCGTGCCCATCCAAGGAAGAGTCCTGAGCACTGAGGGAGGGACAGGATCTGCCTGGCCAGGGGCTGGGGCTCAGGCCTTGGCCCTTTGCATTCCTGAATCACATCCAGGTTTGCTCAGCACCAGAGACATCTTTGCCTTGCTTGTCCCCAACTGTCATCACTGCCTCCAGGGTTCTGCTCTACCTGGAACCTGGGGACACTTTCTCAGTCATGTCCCTCAGAAGGATCTATTTTATGTATCAGAAACTTCAGAGTTTCAATGTAACTTTGAGTTCTTGAGAATTTCTTCGAGCACACTCTGAGGGACTGAGTCTGATGCAAAGAGCACCAAAGCCCCAGAGGGTCATTAAAGCCCTTGTGCTGTGTCTGTGCTGCTGAGCTGGGCCAGGCTCCTGGCCCAGAGGCAGCTCCTGGCAAGGGCAGCAGAGCTGCAGAGAGACAGCTCTGGCCAGGAGCAGCTCCTGTGCACAGCCCAGCAGGGCTGGGGCACTGCCAGGGCCCCTCAGGGACACCAGCAGGGCACAGACAGAGCTCCCAGGGGCTCAGCACTGGCAGGGGCTGTGGCATGTCCCAGAGGGGGCTGTGTCACAGCAGCAACTCTGTGGCTGTGTCATGGAGGCACAGAGCAGCTGTGATGTCAGCATGGGGCTGTGTGACAGTACAGAGTGGGCTGTGTGAGGTCACAAATTGGACTATGGCATCACAGAGTTTGTTGTGTAAGGTCATTGAGCAGCTACAGCAACATAGTGGGGATTCTGTGACATCACAGAGAAGGCTGTGACATCATGGCATGGTTGTGTGACATCATAGAGATGGCTGTGAGGTCAAAGTGTGTGCTGTGACCTTACAGAGTGGCAGTATGACATCACAGAGAGGGCTTTGTGGCATCACTGAGGGGGTTGTGACATCAAACAGCTGTCTGTGACATCCTAGTATGAGGTCATAGAGCAGATCCTGCGTTCATAGAGGGTGGCTCTGTGACATCAGAGAGTGGGTTGTGACATCACTGGCTGGCTGTGTAACACTGTCCTAGGGTGACATTATGATGCTTGTATCCCCATTCATGTGTTCTGTTAATGTTGGATATTATGTTCTGTACCTTTAAGACCGGCTCTGAAGAGGGAAAGTTTTGTTTTGATTTTCTTATCAGCCTGGCGGGACACAGAGACTGCAGCTTTTGCTTTTGCTGCTTTTGCTGCTTTTGCTTTTGCTCTCTCGCTCTTGCTTGCTTCGCTTCTGCTTGCTTTTGCTCTTTAGCTAGTTCAGGTAAACTGTCCAATTTCTTCCTGGACGGTTTCTCCTTTCCTTTTTCTGATCATTTCGAACCTGCTCCAGACTGGGACCTGAGAAACACCAAGATCCTGCACCTTCTTGCCTGCAGCAGCAGCCCCAGCGCCGGAGGGACTGAGAACAGAGTGACCACCCCCAGAGAGACTTTTTGAATTTGTCATCTTTTTCAGAGTGATGTCATGCGGTATTGTTCATTTTGTGTGCTGGGGGGTGCTGTGCTTGTTAAATAAAGAGGTTCTTTCCACTCCTCTCCGAGAAATCCTTCCCGAACCGGTTGGGGGGAGGGGCTGTGTGGGTTTGCTTACTGGAGGAGCCCTAATTTGGACATTCTCCTCCAAATTTGCCCTAAACCTTGACAAACACCATAGACCTGGCTATGACGTCACAGAACAGACAGTGACATCACAGGGTGTTTTTCTGGCATCACTGCGACATCACATCACTGTGACATCACAGTGCAGCTGCATGACATTCCAGGGTGACATCCCAGATTTGGCTCTGTGACGTCACAGGGGTGGTGTCTGACATCCCAGAGTGCGCTGTGATGTCACAGGGGGCTGTGTGACATCACAGGAGGCTGTGTGACATCAACAGGGGCTGTGTGAGGTCCCTGGGGAGGTCACTCTGCCCCGGCCCCCCTCACAGTTCCCCCCAGAGCAGTCCAACCCTGCTCGTGCACAGCGGGGTCCCCTGTCCCCCATCCCCCCCAGTCCCCCCGCCCCCGGCGCTGCAGCCTCCCCCAGAGGATGTTCCACGAGATCGACCCCAGAGCCTGACACGGGGACGGGGGACTGGGGCCCTGGGGGTGGCACAGGGGGACAGGGACCCCCCGGCAGCGTCCCCGTGTCCCCCAGGGCCAGAGCCTGGGCCAGGGCTCCTTCACCCTGCTACCAACGAGGCCTTGAGAGTGCTGAAAAAATCCCCAGCAAGGAATCAGCAAAAACCAGATTTAATATTAAGGGACAGCAGCACAAAGTTCCTTGGCAAGGGTCACTCTGCTCCTGACTGGACACTTCAGGCACACCAAGGAAACAGAGCAACAACAAAACCAAACCAAATCCAGGCAAGGAAAACAGAAATGAGCTGAGAACTGTCCCTGTGTGTGTCTGTGACACAAGGACAGTGAGGGCAAGGATAAAAGGAATATGGCCTAAAGGTTCAAAGAGCTCAAACCTTACAGGACTTAACTTATACCTTAACTTTAACTGATACCATCAACTTCACAATTTAGCAGAAGAATAGCACTTAATAGTATTTAACCTAACTTCTTATCTATGACTTTGCAATTTAACAGAGGAATAAGGAATTAACAATCCTTAACATGGATAATAATTTAAATTAAACTTAACAACTTAGAAAAAGAACAACTCTTAGGAGCATTTAACTTTACTTAGACCTTGTGACTTAACCTTACTTACTGATCTTTCGATATCTGACTGACTCAGCTATCCAAGGCTCTGAAACCTTTCAGAGAGCAGCATTTCTGCCACATTTCCCCAGCACAGACACTCCTGTGTGCACACAGACACAAAGAGTCAGTGCAAGGCACCTGGGAGAAATTCCCCTCAGGGCAGGAAATGCTCCCTGTGGATCCTTTGGCATCTCCCCAGCAGGTGAAGGGCTGAGCCTGGCGGAGTGGGGGGATCGGCCCAGGCTCCGTCGTTGTTGGGGATCCCCGAGTGCAGCAAACGGGAGAGTTCCCAGCTGGGAGAGGCCCCACTCAGAGGGAGTCGCTGGCCCAGGAGAGCTCCAAGGGCTCCTTTTGGAGCGCTGTTTGCAGGGCCCCAAGAGAGGGGCTTCAGTCCCAGCAATGGTTCATCCTGGCTGCACTTGGCACCAACAGCTTTCTTTGGCAGTGTGAGAACAGGGATGTTGTGCCACTGAGGGAACAAAAGCAGTTCCCAGGGCTGCTCCTCCAGAAAGCAGGAGCTGGTTGGACAGCAGCAGTGCCTGGAGCAGACAGTGTTTGTGATGAGCTGCAGAGGAGCTGAGCCCAGGGGCTGTTGGCCAAGGCCGAGCCCCAAGGAGCATTTCTCAGCTGGCAGGGCAGCCTGAGAAGGGGAGGGGGGAATGCAGCAGCACAGGGCCCATGGAACCAAGGGAGCATTGTGACACTGTGGGGCCCTGTGAGACCAAGGGACCATTGTGACGTGGCATTGCTGGGCCTCATGGAACCAAGGGGACTGTACTGACACTGTGTGACTTCTTGAAATGTAGGGATCATTGTGACACTGAGAGGCCGCATCAAACCAAGGGTCCATTGTGACACTGAGGGGCCTCATGGAACTGTGGAGACCATTGTGACACTTTGGGGTGTCATGGAACCAAGGGGCCATTGTGACACTGTGAGATGCCATGGAGCCAAAGGTTCATTGTGACATTGCAAGGCCTCATGAAGCAATGGAGACCCCATTAAGACTCTTGACAGCCTCATGGAACCAAGGGACCATTGTGACACTGAGGGGACTCATGAGATCATGGAGACCATTGTGACACTATGAGGTCCCATGGAATAAGCAAAGCATTGTGACACATTGAGGCCTTAGGGAACCAGTGAGACCATTGTGACCCTGGGGTCTCCACAGAACCAAGAGGACCATTGTGATACTGTGGGGCTTCATGAAACCAAGAGAGGCCTTTGTGACACTGCAGGGCTGCATGGAACATTGGGGCCATGGTGACATTGTGGAACCCCATTGAACCAAAGGTTCATTGTGACACTGCAGGGCTGCATGGAACCAAAGCTCCAGGGTGACACAGAGGAGCCTCCTGTCATCGGTGGTCCATTGTGACCTTGTGGAGCCAAAGGAGACCATTGTGACACTGCAAACCCCCAGGGTCCAAAGGTTCATTGTGACATTGCAGGGCTAATGGAACAGAGGAGTCCTGTGACATTGTGGGGGCTAGGGAACCATGGAGATCATTGTGACACTGCAAGGCCTCATGGAATCACTGGGACCATTGTGGCGCTGCAAGGCCTTCTGGAACTTGGGGCTCTTTGCAACACTGTGGAACTCAATCAAACCAAAGGTCTGTTCTGACACTGCTGGACCCCATGGAATTAAGGTACCATTGTGATATTATGGGCCACCATAAATCCAAATGAATATGGTCTGGCTGGTTTGGCCTCCCTGGGACCACGTGACTAGTCCAGCTTACCATGGCATGTTGAGGTTCTCTTCTCATCTGCTGCTTAAACACTGGGGCTCTGCGCTTTCCTTCATATGGAAAAGAACTGTCCTTCTTGGCCAGATGCCCATGGCCAAATTTGGGTTCCACCTCCAAAATTGCCTGTTGTGACAGACTGGAGGAGATTGTTGGCTCAAAACAATCATTTCACGTCTGGGGGAGGAAGGGGCAGGTCCAGCCTTGCCCTGCCCTGGAACCCCAATTCCCCCAGAGCCTCTATCCCAGCCCAGCAGTGGCTGCCAGTCCCTGGCCCAGCACAGGCAATGCTCCACAGCCACCTCTGCAGCCCCAGCCCAGCTCCTGAGGGACCAAATGAGCCCAAGCCCCACCTGGGGGAAGGGCCCAGGGAGACCAAGGGGTATTGAAGGCTGACCACAAGGCAAGAACACATCTTGATTCTACCTCCTGTTGGAATTTCCATCGGAACACTGCTGGAATCCAGGAGTTGGTAGCTGTGTGTGTGCTTCTCTAATTTTTTGGTTTTTTGTCTTTCTCTCTGTGTCTTCTTCTTCTGCTTCTGTCTTCTTGCAAATTTTGATTAACTTTAAATAGAACAGGCGAAAACTTGGTGAAGTTGAACGGGCCAAGTTAATGGTTTGAGAAGTGTTTTTTGTTGATTGGATATTGTATTTAACATTTTGCCAAAGTTTCTCTGATTTCCTAAATTTGCCAGTAAAGTCTATTTTGTTGCTTTGAGCCCCTGACAATCCCTTCTTGGTATTTCTCCAGCACATCCAACTCAGAGGATACAAACAACTGTAAATTCCTTGTAAATGTCTCCTTGAGAGAGTTGTTTGGGGGATGGGGGTCAGGGCTTGTGTGTCCTGCTTGGCCCAGCCCAGGCAGGGCTTTCCCAGCCACATTCCACACTCCATTGCCCAGCTGGAGCCGCTGGTGCCTCTGAGTTGTGCTGCCCCAGCCCCAGGGACGCTCTCCTTGTCTGCCCATTCCCCCACAGTCTCTGGGCAGGGATGGCCTCACTGGGGGCTGCTGACATCCTCAGCAACTTGGAGGCTGCTGCTGAATTTCACTGCTCCAGAGGCTTGTTCAGCCTTCAGCTCTTCAGTGCAGGAATTCAGTGTCCCAGGGCTCATGAACATTCAGAGCACCTGCACAAGCCAAGCCTCTGGGAATCATTTGATTTTAATTTTCAAATCCTTTGTGGTTAAGTAATCTCAGTAGTGTATTGAAACTGAATACATGATATTTAAAAAGAGAGCGAGAAAATATTTTTCAAGTCCTGTTTAGTTTTGTTTTCCTGTTAATTCATTGATATGTGCAATCTCCAATTGACACTGAATCCAAGTACCTCCTCATGCAGTTGGAATAGATATGAAAATCAAGACCCTTCATGGCTGACAATCAATCAGACTCTGTCCCTACCCCTAGCGCACCATTTCCCCCATCCAAGCCCTGGCACTCAGAGCAGCCTTGTGCAAATCTCAGCTCCCTCCAGCCCAGGCTGCACCTGCAGCTTTCAGCTCCTTGGCTCCAACTCCCACCTGCTTTCCTTGCAGAAGGAGCTGCCCGAGACACAGAGGGATGTTCATTTCTTGTCAGCCAACAAAGCCAAGGGAAGGTACAGCTCCATCAAATGCAAAAGTCATTCCTCTGCTGGTTATTAAATCCACTTTGCACAGCAGACAGTCTCAGAGCAATGGAAAACACCTTCTGCGCCCAGCACAGGTCTCAAGGCCCCCCAAAGTCTCCCTGCCCCAATTCTGCCCAGATTTGCTCTTTGTACAAACGAGTCACTGGCTGAAGTCAGGAGCTCCCTCCATGCCCAGAGGGAGGAAAAGAGAGAAAGGGGATGAAGAGGTCTCCTGTGCAGAGCCAAGGTCCAAGTGCAGCCCCTGCAGTGGGGACCACAACTCATCAGGTTTGTGTCCTTTGGGCTCAGGGCCTGGTGACACTCAGAGGCACAGAAAGGTTTCTTGCCCACAAATAGAAGATGAACATTTGAACACTTTAATAACCATCACAGCTCTTCCCTCAGCTCTCTGGGATGTCCCAGCAGCTTCTGACATGTCCACCATCCCCAAGGAATTTCTTACAGGAACAGTTTTAGACAGAGACATAAGCAAAGGTAATTCTGTGATACATATAAACAGAGTTAGGATGTTTATATGTAATGTGGAGTTGTATATGTAATATGTCAAGTTCAAATATATACCACTAATGTGGTATATATTTGAACTTCAGAAAGATTGGAAACTAGCTGAAGCTCAAAGCATGAAACCAGTCATTTCAGAGGCACTTGAATGACCAGAGAGCACCTGGATGAGAAAATCTGGAAGCGATGGAAAGGACATAGATCCAGTTGCTCTAAATTAAGAGATATTAGACATGGACATTTAAACAGGAGAGCAAGAAACACATGAAGGAGGTGGGGTCATTAAATATTACAGTCAATGTCAGTGGCAAAGGTAGAAGGGAAGATGAGTATTTCTTCTTCTGCCATCAGTAGAAGAAGGAAATTCCTGTTCCTGCTGGGAAAAGTTTGCTGTTTCTTAAAAGTACTCAAGTGACCCAGATAATAAAGATTTGCTTGTATATTATAAAACTAACAGGTATTAAAACCTGTGCCCCTTTCTAGGCTGACATCAGCTGTGTGCCCATGAACAGGCAATGCCACTTGTGCCCTGAGGTGCCCAGCTGGGATTGGATCTCTCCAAGAGCACCTGAGGGAGAGCAGAGCACCTTGCAAGCTGCAGGTCCCTGACAGCCCCACAGGGCTCCTGTCCCTTCAACATCTGCTCTGCTCCAGTCTGAAACAGGGCCCAGCATGGTGCTGGGATCATCAGAGAGCTGAGGTGTGTGCTGGAATTCAATGACCTCCCCATCCCGCAGCAGCCCTGCATTTCCCTGCTGCAGCCTTGGTCTCCAGCCCAGCCATGGAGGCTCTTTCGGCTCTGGAGTGTTGCTGCAGCCCCCAAGGGCAGCTGAGCTCTGCCTTTGGCACAGTCAGGCCTGGCCAGCGCAGGCCATGCTCAGCAATTGCTTGTGTGTGCCTGGCCTTGCTGTCAGCCCCGGCAGCGGCTGCGTGGCCCCTTTGTGGCCCTGTGCTTGCCCAGCCATGGTGGCCCAGCCCCTGTGCAGGACCAGCCCAGGCCAGGAGCATTGCGGCTGGGAATGGCCCCTGTGCCGTGGTGCCCACAGCAGCCTTGGGGCTCTGTGCCCCATGGCCTCCCTGCTGGGCAGCCTCTGCCAGCTCCTGCAGAGCCCCTGGCACCTGTGGGGCTGCACAGACAGCCCTGCCCCGGGCTCTGCCGGCCTCTGGGCCAGCAGAGAGGCAGCCAGGGCTGGCCATGGCTGGGAACAGGCCCTGAGCCCCGCAGGAGGATGGAGCTGGGCCACAGCCAAACTCAGCCCAGGCCAAAGCTGGGCTCAGCAGCCAGGGCTGCCAACACATGGGCACAGAGGCTGGCGCTGACAAATGTCCTGGGCCCCCTCCCTGCTCTGTCCATGCCACCAAGGGCACAGAGCAGCCTCCTCTCTGGGCCACTTGCCTGTTTGCAATGCCTTGCACAGGCGCTGGCCCTGCCCCACAAGGCCTGGCCTGAGTCCTGCCCCTGCACGCTCAGCCAGGCTGAGATGGACACTGATGGTTTCTGGGCCAGGCTCTCGGAGCCCAGCCCAGCTCCCTGCAACCTCTGCCAGCTGCTCTGAGCTCTGGGCAGCACCAAGGGCCTCTCTGAGCCCAGCCCAGCCCAGCCGGCTCTGGCCCCACAGCTCTGCTCAGGCCAGGCTGCTCTGGGCACTGGCCCCACGGCCTCAGCTCCTGCCAAGGCCACAGCAGCAGCTGCAGCTGCCACAGGACTCAGCCCCAGCCATGGGGGAAGGTGCTTGGCCAAGGCCAAAGGAGGCTCCCTGGCTGCCCTGCTCCCCTGGGGCTGAGGTGCTGAGAGCTCTGCAGCCCCTGCTGCCATCCCATCTGCCCAGGGCAGCACAAGAGCCCCGGCCTTGGGGCCCTCAAGAGCTGCTCCTGCTCCAGGCCCAGGGCCCATGCCAAAGCTGGGGCAGCCACAAAGCTGTGCCCATTTCTGTTCACTGCTGCTCTGATGGGGATGGATCCTCAGCCACTGGGAGGTTGCTGATGAATTTTATTACTCCAGAGGCCTCTTCTTTCTTGAGCTCCTCAGTTCAGGAATTCAGTTAGAAAAGCTCATAAACATTTGCTCAAAACACCTGAGAAAAAAAGTCCTTGGGATTAACTTAAGTTTTCAATTCTTCTGTGGTTAAATAGACAGATTTCAGTAATTTGTTGAAAGTGAATATAATATGATGAAAAAATTTCAAAGAGGACTGTTTTGTCCAGTTTTCTTTTCCTTTTTATATCTTGATATCATCAATCCAATATATCAACATCCAATTGATATTGACCCCTAGCAACTTCTAATGCAGTGTGGAGAGATATGAAAATCAAGACCCTTTATGGCTGACAATCAATCACACTTTGTCCCCCCCACTCTCCCCACCATTTCCCCTATCCAGCCCCGGGGACTCCTATGGATCAGGAATGGTCTGGCCAGCAGGGACAGGGTAGTGATTGTTGCCCTGTGCTCAGCACTGCTTGGGCAGCTCCTCGAGTGCTGTGTCCAATTCTGGGCCCCCAATTTAGGAAGGACATGGAGGGGCTGGAGCGTGTCCAGAGAAGGGAAACAAGGCTGGTCAGGGGTCTGGAGCACAAGTCCTGTGAGGAGCAGCTGAGGGAGCTGGGGTTGTTTATCCTGGAGAAGAGGAGGCTCAGGGGAGACCTCATCACTCTCTACAACTCCCTGACAGGAGGGTGCAGCCAGGTGGGGGTCGGGCTCTTTTCCCAGGGAACAGCGACAGGACAAGAGGACACAGC
The DNA here is from genome assembly GCF_051311805.1 of Agelaius phoeniceus. NCBI lineage: Eukaryota > Metazoa > Chordata > Aves > Passeriformes > Icteridae > Agelaius > Agelaius phoeniceus. The sequence goes on along the minus strand of NW_027509867.1, from coordinate 5,573,587 downwards.
CTTCACCTGCACCAGGGGATGTTTAGGCTGGATATTAGGAAATATTCTCCACACAAAGGGTGATTGGGCATTGGAATGGGCTGCTCAGGGAGGTGGGTGAGCCACCATCCCTGCAAGTGCTTAAGGAAAGACTGGATGTGGCACTCAGTGCCATGGTCTGGGTGACAAGGTGGTTTTGGGTGCCAGGTTGGACTTGATGCTCTCCAAGGTCATTTCCAGCCTGGTTGATTCTCTGATGATTGTGATCCTGCAGGGCCCTGGGGAAGCAAGGGGCCATTGTGACACTGCGGGGCCTGGTGGCACCAAGAGGACCATGGTGACACTGTGTACGACATGGCAGCACAGAGCCAAGGGGCCATGGTGACACTGTGGGGCTGAATGGAAGCAAGGAGTCCATGGTGACAGTCTGGGTCCTGCTGGAACCACAGAGGCCACTGTGACACTGCAGGGCCTTGTGGAACCAAGGGGCCATTGTGCCACTGCAGAGCCAAGGAGACCTTTGGGAGAGCCTGGGGACAATGGAATCAAGGAGCCATTGCTGCATTGCAAGGACTCTGGGAACTGAGGGAACAATTGTGACACTGTGGTGCCCCATGGAACCAAGAGTCCCCGGTGACACTGCAGGATCTTGTGTCACCAGGGCTCCATTGTGACACTGCACCACCAAGGAATTCATTGTGGCACTCTGAGGCCTCCTGGAACCGAGAGGCCACTGAGACCCTGCAGGGCCCTGTGGAACAATGCAGAGCATTGTGACAGAGCAGGACCTGGTGTCACAATGGGGCCATTGTGACACTGCAGAGCCCCATGGAACCAAGGGGCCAGGGCTGCCCCTCAGGGACTCCTGGAATGAAGGAAACATGTTTGACACCCAGTGGAGGCCCTTGGGACCAAGAGGCCATTGTGACACTGTGGAACCAAGGAGAGCATTGCTGCACTGCCAGACCTCATGGAACCAAGGATCCATTGTGACACTGCAGGGCCCAAGGAACCAAGGGACTTTGTGACACCAAGGGGTCTCATGGAACCAAAGGGACATTGTGACACTGGGAGGCCTCATGGATCATGGAGACCATTGGGACACTCTGGGGCCTCATGGAACCCTGGTGATACCAAGTTGGCTGGGAGTGTGGATCTGCTGGAGGGTGGGAGGGCTCTGCACAGGGCCCTGGACAGGCTGGATCCAGGGCCCAAATCCAGCAATGTGAGGTTTAACAAGTCCAAGTGCCGGGTCCTGCAGCAGTACAGGCTGGGGACACCCCCCGCCCCCAGGAGAGAGAGAGAGAGAGAGAGAGCTGGTGCCTGTGCCTGTGCCACCTTGAAATTTGATAGCAGCCAGCTGAGAAGAAGAAGGCGGGGATGGGGGCGGGGGATGGGGGCGGGGGGCAGTGCAGTGAGAAGGGCAGTGTGGGAGTTCTGCACAGGCAGAGCCTGAGATTTTTAACCCTTTTCTTGAATGATGGAAACTTTACAAACACTGATCCTCCTGGTGTTGAATGAGAAGACAGATAGAGATGAGATAAGAGGAAATGGGCCACCAGAGAAGTGGAGAAGAATCTTAGATTGGAAGAGATTATGGAGTGGCTTTAGCTGGACTTTTCATGTATAGCCATGGGACAGAACCATGTTCCTTGTGATACAGAGACTGCATCCAGGGGGAGGCAATGGCTTGGAGCCAAGAGGGTTCAGTGTTGGTACCCCTCAGCCCCAGGGGGTGAATTTGGGTGGGACAGGTGTCCCAAAGGTGAGACTGTGCTCTTTTTGGAACAGGACAAAGCATCCTTAAAAGGACGACGCTAGAAGCAACTCTGGTCCATGTGCAGTGGTGAGAGCACTGGGCATGGAAGGAAGAGGTCACGATGGCAAATGTTCTCTGGGCGGTGCCACGAGTCACAGGAAACACACGAGGTCGCAACTGTGTTTCCAGGGGAAGCCTATGGTACAAGAAGGACTCCTCTCCTCTTGATGAACTGAGAATTGATTATCTGAAGGGTGGTGATGGACTGAGAGTTGGTGATCTGAGGGATGGATGTATTGGAAATTTGGTGGGGAGGAGGAGGACATCTATTTGTGAACTTTTCATTTTCCTTGTGTGTTTCTTTTTTTCCCTTTCCCATGTAGTTTAGTTAATATTTTTTTTTTTTCTAAGTGGGAGCCTGCTTTGCTTATTCCTGGTCACATCTCACAGCAGAAACATGGGAGAGGATATTCTCATGGGGGCACTGGCATTGTTCCAGTGTCAAACCATGACAGGCCACAACAACCCCAGCAGCACTACAGGCTGGGGACAGAGTGGTTGGAGAGCAGCCAGGCAGAAAGGGACCTGCAGGGACTGATGGACAGCAGGCTGGACATGAGGCAGCAGTGCCCAGGTGGGCAAGAAGGCCAATGGCTCCTGGCCTGGATCAGGAATGGTGTGGCCAGCAGGAGCAGGGCAGGGATTCTTCCCCTGTGCTGGGCACTGGTTGGGCAGCACCTCGAGTACTGTGTCCATCTCTGGGCCCCCTGACATGTGCAAGAGGAAGAAATTTGTGGCAGGAGAAGAAAGCAAAGGTGCAGCCAAGGAAATGGTCAGGGCAGTTTGGGGGTGGCTGCCAGGCAGCCCTGGCTCTGAGCAACAGCGTCTGCAGTGGCACAGGAAACTCCCAGCTGATGGGAACAAACTTTCTGGCTGAGTGCAGAGGCCAGGACAAAGCTGAGTGGTTTCCCTGGTGTCCCCCAGGCCTTGCTGGCCCCAGGGGCTGATGGCATTTGTGCTCCCTCAGGTTCATGTCCCCACAGCAACAGCATGGGGGTGCTGGCCCTGCTGTGTGCAATGCAAACAGGGGCTGCTGAGGCAGTGCTGCCGTGTCTGTGCCTGCAAGGATGGGGCACCTGTGTGAGCTGGGGGAGAGGCCAGGGCTGCAGAGGGGGGATGTTGTTGGCAGCTGCATGAGGACGCTCTGGGACGCTGCCCTGGGCTGTGCAGCGCCCTGGGCATGGATCAGCCCCTGCTCTGCTGCTCCTTCCCGTCTGGCCCAGGGCCCTTGCAGAGCCCCAGCCATGCTGTTTGCCCCCAGCCTGCCCACGGCCAGCCTGGGGCTGCTGACGGGGGTTTCTGTGCTGAGCATTGGACTGGCCGTGTTCTTGAGAGAGCCTGGGCAAGGAGCCTGGAGCCCCCAGGGCCTGGCCTGAGGCGTCAGCGCTGCCCCAGCAGTGCCCATGGCCTGGCCCTGCTGCAGCCCCGGCACTGCCACCCCCAGGGGTGTGCCCGGCCCCGAGAGCACTCAGGCCCTGCAGCAACACCAGGGCCACCAGGGCAGCGGGGCAGGGCCACGGCAGCAGCACTGGCAACACCAAGTGCTGCTGCTGCTGCTGCTGGGCACAGCTGCTGGGCCAGCACTGATCTGCCCCAGCTCTGCACACAGACATTGCTGCTGCAGCTCCAGAGAAGGCAACAAAAGGGCATCTCTGCAGAAAACTCTGCTGGGAGATCCTTTAGTTCCTCTAAAGCCATTGAGAGCACAACCCTTCATTGACACAGTCTGTGGCTACATGGAAGGTAGAGAGAAACAAAATGAGAAATGGCACAAAGACTGATATTTCTTTGTTGACAATATGAAAATACTAAAACAAAGGAAAAGAACCTAAAAAATTAAATCAGCAGGAAGGATCAAAAATAACTTTTATTACAAGGGATTTGCAGAAATTGGCCAAGAGTTTAATGTTTCTGAAAGCATCCAGTCATCAGTCTCCACACTGCAGCCTTGAGCTCCTGGTTCCTCAGGCTGTAGATGAGGGGGTGCAGGGCTGGAGGCACCACCGAGTACAGAACTGACAGGGCCAGATCCAGGGATGGGAAGGACATGGAGGGGGGCTTCAGGTAGGTAAATATACCAGTACTGACAAAGAGAGAGATCACGGCCAGGTGAGGGAGGCAAGTGGAAAAGGCTTTGTGCTGTCCCTGCTCAGAGGGGATCCTCAGCACAGCTCTGAAGATCTGCACATAGGAGAAAACAATGAACACAAAACAACCAAAACATAAAGAGGCACTGACAGCAATGAGCCCAAATTCCCTGAGGTTTGAGTGTGAGCAGGAGAGCTTGAGGGTCTGAGGGATTTCACAGAAGAACTGGCCCAGGGCATTGCCATGGCACAGGGGCAGGGAAAATGTATTGGCCGTGTGCATGAGAGCATTGAGAAAGGCACTGGCCCAGGCAGCTGCTGCCATGTGGGCACAAGCTCTGCTGCCCAGGAGGGTCCCGTAGTGCAGGGGTTTGCAGATGGACACGTAGCGGTCGTAGCACATCACGGTCAGGAGGCAAAGCTCTGCTGAGAGGAAGAACATAAAGAAAAAGAGCTGAGCAGCACATCCTGTGTAGGAGATGTTTCTGGTGTCCCAGAGGGAATTGTGCATGGCTTTGGGGACAGTGGTGCAGATGGAGCCCAGGTCAGCGAGGGCCAGGTTGAGCAGGAAGAAGAACATGGGCGTGTGCAGGTGGTGGCCGCAGGCTACGGCGCTGATGATGAGGCCGTTGCCCAGGAGGGCAGCCAGGGAGATGCCCAGCAAGAGGCAGAAGTGCAGGAGCTGCAGCTGCCGCGTGTCTGCCAATGCCAGCAGCAGGAAGTGCCTGATGGAGCTGCTGTTGGACATTTGCTGTGCCTTGGCATGGGGATCTGTAAGAAAAGTAATCATGGAATAGCTGGGTTTGGAGAGGACTTGAAATATCCCAGCACAGCCTGGGGGCACTTTCCCCCCACTGCCTGCCCAGGGCTCTGCTGCCTGGAGCTGTCCCTGCCAGCAGCTGCTTCCCTGTGCCCAGGGCTGGGCCCTGCCAGTGCTGCCAGAGCCCAGCCCAGCCCTGGGGGCTCAGCTCTGCCCTGCAGACCCCTCCCAGCTCAGGCACTGTGCAGGGGCAGCTCTGGCTCTGCAGGCTCTGATAGAAACATGATAAAAACCTTGAGCGATTGGAAAAGCAACACTGATGCTGCCCTTAAGGGCTGATTTTTTCACGGCCTCGTTTTGTAAGATCTGAGAAAAAAAATTTCTCTACCTGAACTGAGGGTTGAATATCTGTTTGCAATTTCCCATCCATGCAACCTAGAACAGTAGATTTAAAAAGCAGGATTTTCCCTTTTATTCAGACACTCCCTTGCTGTGCTCCCTGTAGAATCTGCTTGGAAATGTTCTGCAATTAAATGCCATGCTGGGAGCAGTCCTGAACAATGCAGCATCCTCCCCACACAAGGAGAACACTTCCAAGCCTCACCAGCTGTCTCCTGCCACCCAGATCTTGTCCCCCAGTGCTGGGAGCAGCTGCCAGGGCTGGCTGAGAGCTGTCCCTGGCAGGCAGCAGAGTCCCTGCCCCAGCACAGCGCCCTGGGCTGCAGGACCCTGCTCTGCAGGACAGCCCTGGGCACCCCTGTCTGCTCTGCACAAGAGACAAGCAGAGAATGTACTCACAGGCTCTGCAGGCATTGGGATGTTGCAGCTTGAGGAGATGGCTCCAGGAGCTGCAGCTGCATTGTCCTGCAGCCAGAGGTTCCTGTGCCAAGGGCTGGCAGTGATTGTGCCCCAGGCACTTCTCAGCCCCTTCCCAGCCCTGACTGATTGAAGCTCTCTGTGCCTCTGGGCTGTGCCCAGGCTGGCTGCAGGCAGTGCCCCAGCCCTGCTGGGCTGGCACAAGAGCTGCTCATCCAGAGAAATGTGCTTTTGAAGCTCTTCTTGGTGACCAGGAGCTGCCTCTGGGCCAGGAGCCCAGCCCAGCTCAGCAGCACAGACACAGCACAAGGACTTTAATCAGCCTCTGGGGCTTTGTGCTCAGGCCCTGAACATCAGTCCCTGAGAGGGAGCTGAAGAAACCTCTCCAGAACTCCAAGGCAGAATCCAACTCCAAAGTTTCTTGGACTTTTAATGGGTCCCAGAGAGGGACACGACTGAGCAAGTGTCCCCAGGCCCCAGGCAGAGCAGAGAACTGCAGGCAGTGCTGACAGGTGGGGACCAAGAGAAGCCAAGTCTTGGTGCCCTGGGGCACAGCAGGGTCTGTGCCGGCAAGGGCTGGGAGGAGACACCTTGTCCTGAGGCCCTGGGGCCTCCTGGCACAGCCCCAGCCAGGCTGGGCACTGTCAGCCCCTTGTGCTGCCCTCAGCATCCCCCCCTAGCCCACATCCCAGTGGCCTCAAGCATCTGCTGCAAGGAGTCCCTGGGGAGCCTTGCTCAGCAATGGCCCTGGGGGCTCCTTCATGCTCCCTGCAGGGACTGCAGGTTTTTCAAAGGACTTTGGCTTTGGCTTTTGCCTTGGAGTCTCTGAGAGGTTTGTGCAATCATGGCCTCCAATTATCTGCTTTAACGAGTCCCTTGAGAGCTTTGTACTGACACTCAGTGGGGCTCATTAATGCCTTGAGATACTCAAGGTTTTTAAGGTACTTTATGGATTTAAGAATACTTTTAGATGCTTCTAAGGATTTTCCTTCCCATACTGAGTCTCTGAGAGGTTTTTGTGCCATCCTGGCCTCCAATTCTCCTCTCCAAGGAGTCCATGAGAATCCTGTGTTGGGTATCTTAGCCCTTTCTGTTTTAACACAAAGAAGGAATTGAAAGAATTTTTTAAGACTTTCTAAAAGCATCCAAACAAACACGGGACAATTAACAATACAACAACAACCACTTAGAGAAATTATAGTCCTCTTTTAGCTAGACCTCATCCAAGCTCTTTAGTCCCCATGTTTGGAAAAGTTTTTTGACCCAGTCTTTGTTTTCCACTTGAAACTTCTTGAACCCTTCCTTCAGTACCTGAATGCTCTTGTGGATTGACTCGCTGTGGCTGGAGAGGTTCATGCAGCACATGCCCTCAGAGTCTACACAGCCATGCCCATGTGCCCAGAGTAAAAACTCTATCGCTGTTCTGCAAGGTGGCGTGTCTGATGGTCTCTGTGTCTGAGAGCAGCCACTCAATGTGAGGGAGGCAGCATTGGTTTGCTTACTTAACAGGCACCCAGGATGGTCTGATTGCCCTAAAGCTTTAGCTGCAGCCACCCAAGGTAGTCCAAATTGGGGGTGCTACCATCCAGTACCTGGATTAAAGCTTGCAAAGCCATCTCTTTGATATCATTCAATACTTCTCTGGGGATACCTGCTGCTTGATCATCTGGTAGGCTGTGTTGTCCTTCTCCAGCTAGATGGCTGATTGTCAATTCTGTCCTTGCCTCATTATTAGCATAGTCTGCTATTAATTGATTTAGTAAACACTTCCATCCCCCTTCCCACAGGGTGCATTCTGTAGGTGACAACCACCTGGGCATAATATATTTTAAATCATAGGGATTTAAGACATGTGCTGTAAACATGGCCCTCATTAGGCCATTAAAACAAGGTAAGTCCCTCCTATGGTCTTTAGCTGCCCCACACAGATCCTTGATTTCCCTGTAAACCAATGGCTGATAGATGGGATTCTGCCCCCTTCTTTCATAACGTCCCAGGGCAATGAGGAGTTTCGAGGTTATTTGCCAGTCTCCTTCCTTAACTGGAGGCATGGCCCAGGGTGGAGAGGATGATTGACAGTGGGGGCGTGTCCCGCAGTTGTGGGGGTGGAGTCTGGAGGTTTTTTCAGGGCGAAAGAGAAGGCTGTGGTAGCAGGAAGTGGAGGAGCCAAGATGGAGGGAGGATGGTCGGGCTCCCGTGCCACATTCAGGCTCCTTCCATCTTGAGTCTCCAGGGCATGATGCTCCAAGACAGCGTGGCCATTGCCATCTTGGACCATTGTGGAAGGTCTGAGAAAGGCAGGTTTGAGGGGAGGTCCCGAGTTAGGAGTGACCAACGGATCGAGTTTTCAGCACGCTGCTTGCTGGTGAAGGGTCTCAAGGATGGTGTGGAAAATAGGGAGCATGCAGGGTGCAATGGGGTCCCTTTTGATTGAAACGTTGTACAATTTAACTCCCAATGAGTCCCAAAATTCAGTGGTATGGATTTCATGAGCAGAGGCGTCTGGAAAATTTTTAATGATCCACCTCATGATTGATTTTAATTCGTTCTTTGAAAATATTATGTCATGATCAGTGAGAATTAACTTAAAGCATCCATATATGCTGCTTTCTAATTTGGACATCTGGCTTCCCATTTTTTTCTTTCTCCACCATAGGGGGAAGAGCCACCAGAACACCCCAAATCAGTTATGGGATGCGGGTGCATAGTGCAAAAACACAGAGGCAAAAAGGGCAGTAAATGTCTTGCATTTCCCCAAACCCACCTGCAATCCTATGCAGGTGAAACCATCTCTGTCCCTGCCGATCCTGGGCAAGGTCCCTCAAAGCAACGATGAATCCACTGGGCCCGGCACAATCCAAAATCCCAGGAGCACTGGCCAATCCATCAGCTAACCCCAGCTGACGTGACTGACACAGGGAGCCCTGAGTGTCATGGTCCCTGTTTGGGTGCCAAATGTCACAGTGAGGGTGGCTGTGACAAACCTCTCTGGTTCCCTGACTTCAGGGCGAGGGTGGAAAATGAAAAGCAGCAGGATCAATGGAGTTGCTTAAAAGGAACTTTAATAACACAGGGCGAAAAACAATAAACATGTAGAAGTTGAGAACAGTATGAGGGACAGGATCCAAAGAACCGAGACAAAAGGGAAGCAACAATATGTACACTTGGGGGTAGAACACTCTAGAACAATAGCCATAGAGGGGATACAAGTAACCAATAGGGGAGTAGAACTTGGACAAGTTAGCATAGCAACACTAAAGGCTTATGGGGGAACTCTCAAGCTCACCCTAAGTTAAACAAATGATTCCCAGGGCTTGAAACTCATGCCCAATTCTTTTGGGGTAAAATCTGTCTGACTCTGAGTTACAGCTGGGCTAACTCCCACACTGCTGCTTTGCTCTGGCCCCTTGGGACCATGTGGCCCAGCAGAGCCACAATGTTGTCCTTGGTTCCATGAGGCTCCACAGTGTCACAATGGTCCCTTGGTTCCACAGGGCCCTGCAGTGTCACAATGGCTCCATTCTTCCATGAGGCCCTCAGGTGTCATAATGGCCCCTTGGTTACACAAGTCCTTAAGGAACTTGAAGGTCTCCATGGTTCCACAAGGCCCCACAGTGTCATGATGGTCTATTGGTTCCATGAAGCCTTGCTGTGTCCAATGGCCACTTGATTCGATTGGGGCCCAGTAGTGCAACAATGATTCCCTTGGTTCCACAAGTTCCCATAGTGCCACAATGGCCGTTTCCTTCCATGAGGCCCCACAGTGTCACAATGCTCTCCATGATTCCATGGGGCCTTGCAATGCCACAATGCTCTCCATGGATCCACAGTGCCCTGCAGGATCACAACGGCCCTTTGGCTCCACGAGGCCCTGAAATGCAGGAATGGCCTCTTGGTTCCACAAAGCCCTGCTGCTTCACACTGGCCCCTTGGGACCATGCGGCCCAACAGAGCCACAAAGATGTCCTTGGTTCCACGAGGCCCCACAGTGTCACAGTGGCCCCTTGGATCCATGGTACCCTGCAGGGTCACAATGTTCCCCTTGGTTCCACAAGTTCCTACAGTGTCACAGGTTCCACAAGGGCCTGCAGTGTCACGCTGGCCCATTGGTTCCACAATGCCCTGCAGTGTCACAATGGTCTCCATAGGAAGGAAACAAGTGAGCCCCAGTGGTGCAGGGGCAGATGAGAGGCAGTCACCCGAGGCCAAGGCTGGCCAGACTTGACTGTATTGGCAGATTCTTTCTGGGAATAACCCCTGGATATAGGGAATTTTAGATACAGAATCCCAATTTTGGCCACATGAGCCGAGACAAGAAAGACAGTTCTTTTCCATAGGAATAAAAGCAGGGAGCCCCAGTGCTTCACGGCCAGATGGGAAGTGGCCCTTGACATGCCAAATTCAGTGGGACCTGTCAGACAGCCCCCAGGAGGCCAAACCAGGCAGACCTGTCCCATGTTCCGTTGATTTCATAGGTCTCCACACTGTCACAATGGTCTCCTTGATACCATCAGCTCTGGCAATGTCACAATGGCTTCTTGGTTTCATGAGCCCAAACAGAGTCACAAGAGTCCATTGGCCCCATGCAGCCCCGCTGTGAAACAATGGCTCCTTGTTTCTATTTTAAATCAATCACAATCAAACCACAGTTTATCATTGATCCTTGCTTCCATAGGGGCCATGATTTGCACAATGGTCTCCTTGATTCCATGTTTCCTGGATTCCACAGTCTCACCATCGTTTCCTTGGATCTCCATTGTCACAAGTGACCCATGGCTCCATGAGGTTCCGTAGTGTCACCGTGGTCGCTGTCAGAGGCTGGATGAGATCCATGTCCCGAGACACCTTGGGATGCTCGGAATGCCCGTGTGGGGCCAGGGCCGGGTCAGGCCTCGGTTTGTGGTGGGACAGAGCCCCACCCCCAGCCCTGGCCTGGCAGAGCTGTCAATCACACAGCAGGGGGCGGTGCTAACCCAGCTCTGATTGGCCCAGCTGTCAATCAATCACACACTGGCAGCTGCTGCCTACCCTGGCTCTGATTGGACAAGCAACTGGCAGTCCCACCCCAGGGGCGGGGCCATGAAGGCCCCCAGGAGGTTAAAAGCCGGAGCACGAGGCCGGCCCAGGGTCTGGCTCCTGCCTTCTGCTGGGGTTCCTCTGTTGGTGATGCTGGAACCTGAGCAGTTGGTACCCATGTGCATGCCTTTCTACAGATCTTCTGTCTTTCTCTTGTTCCCTATTTCTTCTCCTTCTAATCCTAGTTACCTGGAACATTTTTGGGTAACTTGACATGTTAAGGGTTAAAGGATTTTACATTAAATGTGTGGGAATCCAGGGCACAGGAATATTTCTCTGTCTGCTCTCAGGCATCCTGTCCCCCAGAGAAACACTGCCTTTAACCTTCACCCATGGAGAGGACTTTCAGGACTTTGAGACAGATTAGAATTGACCAAAGTGTAAAATAGGTAATACAGAGTACTATACTATGTCCCTTGGGTGAGAAATTTAGGTTTTAGGATTTTTAGTATGGTCTAGATAGGAAGCAAGATGGAGGAATTGGGGTGTAGTCCCTGTCTTCTTCACCTACTCCATTTTTTGCAGTGTTGGTGGCACAGGGTGATTGGCCAAGGAAAGCACAGTGCAGAGGTTATGTGGACAGTCAAGGGATGAGTTATTGGTCGATAAGTAGAAATAATGTAGGTTTTAAGAATTAATTGGATGAGAAAACTTTAAAAGATCTTGAAACTGTACATTTTAGGGCCATTTTGAGGTGTTTCCCCAGCGTGCTGAGCCTGGTGTCACAGCAATGCAAAACTTTAGATAAGATAACCATAAACAAGAAGCTGAAGTCTGAAAAAGTCCCGTGCGTCTCCTTTTACCTGGCACAGAACTGCTACTGGAGGGTTTCCCTCATCCATGGAGCCCCCAGAAAGGCCCAACATAAAACAAACCTCAATGACTGGTGCCCCAACAATGTTTGTAATAAGTTGGCTTTTTTCCATAAAGTTGTTTACTGAAGGGAGTTGTCTTACTTGGCCAATCATTTGAAATGTGTTGATTAAATGACCAATGATGTCCACCTGTAGAAAACCAAGATATAAAAGAAGAGGAATAAAAAAAATGGGTGGCTTTTAGCCCTTAGCCTTCTGATCTGAGTCTGTGTCATCTCTGATTCAATGGTGAAATCTGGGGATCTGTGGGGGCTATTGGGGATCCTTTCTGCACCTCGTGACCCAACAGGAGCTTCTCTAATAACCTTTGCCTGAAGCTCCCACTGTGCCCATGACAGGAACCCCTGTGAGTGTCTGGGACATCCCGGCTCTTTGGCAGCCTGGGGACTCCTGGGATGTCACCGTGGAGCCCCCGTGAGTGCCTGTGACAGATGGGTGCCTTTGCAGCCCAAGGTGCCCTGGGATGTCACCATGGAATGGCTGTGACTGCCTCTGACCACAGGGCTCTTTACCATCCCCAGAAAGCCCTGGGAGGTCTCCATGGACCTGCTGTCTCTGCCTGTGACATTCCAGCTCTGGAACAGCCTGGAGACTCTTGGAAAGTCCCCATGGAACCCCTCTGAGGGCCTGTGACAAATCTGATCCTTAGCAGGCAACCATCACCAGGACCCTGTTGCTATGGTCAGTTTCCATGGCAACCATCACCAGCCTCCTGTTGCTATGGTCAGTTTCCATGGCAACCATCCCCAGCCCCCTGTTGCTATGCTCAGTCCCTTGGCAGCTCCATGGAGACCCCATGCCAGGGGTGGTTGCCATGGACACCAGCTCAGGCCTGCAGAAGCTCCTGTTGTGTCACGAGGTGCAGAAAGGATCCCCAATAGCCCCCACAGATCCCCAAATGTCACCTTTGACTCAGAGATGACACAGACTCAGATCAGAAGGCTAAGGACTAAAAGCCACCTGTTTTTTCAATCCCCTTCTTCTATGTCTTGTTTTGCTACAGGTGGACCTCACTGGTCATTTATTCAACACATTTGACATGATTGGCCAATTAAGACAACACCCTTCAGTAAACAACTTTATGGAAAAAAGTCAACTTATTACAAACGTTGTAGGGGCACCAGTTATTGAGGTTTGTTCTATGTTGGGCCTTTTTGGGGGTTCCCTGGATGGGGGAAACCCTCTGTAGCAGTTCTGTGCCAGGTAAAAGGAGATGCACAGGACTTTTTCAGTCTTCAGCTTCTTGCTTATTGTTATCTTATCTAAAGTTTTGCATTTCTGTCCACACCAGGCTCAGCATGCTGGAAAAGCACTGCAAAATGGCCACAAAATGTACGGTTTCAAGGTCTTCTATAGTTGTCTCATCCAATTAACTCTTAAAACATACATTATTTCTACTTATCTACCAAAACCTCTCCCCTTGACTGTCCACATGACCTCTGCACTGTGCTTTCCTTGACCAATCACCCTGTGCCACCAACACTGCAGAAAATGGAGTAGATGAAGAAGACAGGGACTACACCCCAATTCCTCCATCTTGCTTCCTATCTACACCATACTAAAAATCCCAAAAACTAAATTTCTCACCAAAGGGACATACCATACTACTCTCTATTACCTATTTCACACCTTGGAAAATTCTAATCTATCTCAAAGTCTTGGAAGTCCACTCCATTGGCAAAGGTTAAAGGCAGTGTTTCTGTGGGGGTCAGGACCCCTCAGAGCAGACAGAGAAATATTCCCTGTACCCTGGATTCCCCAACATTTCACCTAAAATCCTTTAACCCTTAATATGTGAAATTACCCAAAAATGTTCCAGGTAAGTAGGATTAGAAGGAGAAGAAATAGAGAACAACAGAAAGACAGAAGATCTGTAGAAAGACACACACATGGGTACCAACTGCTCAGGTTCCAGCATCACCAACAGAGGAACCCCAGCAGAAGGCAGGATCCAGACCCTGGGCTGGCCTCATGCTCCAGCTTTTAACCCCCTGAGCCTTCATGGGCTCGCCCCTGGGGTGGGACTGCCAGTTGCTTGTCCAATCAGAGCCAGGGTAGCACCAGCTGCTGCTGTGTGATTGATTGATTGATTGATTGACAGCTGGGCCAATCAGAGCTGGGTTAACATCACCCCCTGCTGTGTGATTGACAGCTCTGCCAGGCCAGGGCTGGGGGCGGGGCTCTGTCCCACCACAAACCGAGGCCTGACCCGGCCCTGGCCCCACACGGGCATTCCGAGCATCCCAAGGTGTCTCGGGACATGGATCTCATCCAGCCTCTGACAGCGACCACGGTGACACTACGGAACCTCATGGAGCCTTGGGTCAGTTGTGACAATGGAGATCCAAGGAAACAATGGTGAGACCGTGCAATCCAGGAATCATGGAATCAAGGAGACCATTGTGCAAATCATGGGCCCTATGGAAGCAAGGATCAATGATCAAACTGTGATTTGATTGTGATTGATTTAAAATAGAAACAAGGAGCCATTGTTTCACAGCGGGGCTGCGTGGGGCCAATGGACCCTTGTGACTCTGTTGGGGCTCATGAAACCAAGAAGCCATTGTGACATTGCCAGACCTCATGGAATCAAGGAGAACACTGTGACAGTGTTAGGACCCATGAAGTCAATGGAACATGGGACAGGTCTGCCTGGTTTGGCGTCCTGGGGGCTTTCTGACAGGTCCCACTGAATTTGACATGTCAGGGGCCACTTCCCATCTGACCGTGAAGCACTGGGGCTCCCTGCTTTTATTCCTATGGAAAAGAACTGTCTTTCTTGTCTAGGCACCCATGCCTGAAATTAGGATTCCACCTCTAAAATTCCCTATATCCACGGGTTTCTCCCAAACAAAATCTGCCCATACAATCAAGTCTGGGCAGCCTTGGCCTCTGGTGACTGCCTCTTTTCTGCCCCTGTACCACTGGGGCTCACTTGTTTCCTTCCTATGGAGACCACTTTGACACTGCAGGGCGTTGTGGAGCCAAAGGGCCAGCGTGACACTGCAGGCCCTTGTGGAACCTGTGACACTGTAGGAACTTGTGGAACCAAGGGGATCATTGTGACCCTGCAGGGTACCATGGATCCAAGGGGCCATGGTGACACTGTGGGGTCTTGAGGAACCAAGGACATCTCTGTTACTCTGCTGGGCCACATGGTCCCAAGGGGCCAGTGTGAAGCAGCAGGGCTTTGTGGAACCAAGAGGCCATTGCTGCATTTCAGGGCCTTGTGGAGCCAAAGGGCCGTTGTGATCCTGCAGGGCACTGTGGATCCATGGAGAGCATTGTGGCACTGCAAGGCCCCATGGAATCATGGAGACCATTGTGAACCTGCAGGGCCTCATGGAAGGAAGGGGCCATTGTGACACTATGGGAACTTGTGGAACCAAGGGAATCATTGCTGCACTACTGGGCCCCAATGGAACCAAGGGGCCATTGGACACAGCCAGGCTTCATGGAACCAATAGACCATTATGACACTGTGGGGCCTTGTGGAACCATGGAGACCATTAAGATCCTTAAGGACTTGTGTAATCAAGGGGCCATTATGACACCTGAGGGCCTCATGGGAGCACGGAGCCATTGTGACACTGCAGGGCCCTGTGGAACCAAGGGAACATGAAACAGGTGTGGCTGCCTTGGCCTCCCAGGGGTCACCTGACAGGCCTGGCTGACGTTGGAATGTGGAAGGCCACTCCCATCTGCCCCTGAAACATTGGGGCTCTGGGCTTTCGATTGTATGGAAAACAACTTTCCATCTTTTCCAGGCATCCATGGCCAAAATTAGGATTCCACCTCCAAATTTCTGTGTATCCAAGGATTGCTCCCAGACAACATCTGCCAGGACAGACAGGTCTGGCTGGTCTTTAACTCCTGAGTTCCAGCATTCACCTGTTTTCCAAACACTGGAAAGGGCTCTCTGCTTTTCTATGTATGGAAAAAATCATCCTTCTCCAGGCACAGATGTCTGAAATTAGGACTCCACATTCATAATTTTGAATATCCAAGGGTTGTTCTGAGCAAACCTGCCAGGACAGACAGGTCAGGCTTGCCTTGGCCTCTGGTGGTTGCTGTTCATCAGCTCCTGAAACATGAGGGCTCCTTGAAACATGAGTGGTTTCCTTCCTATGGAGACCAATGTGACACTTGGGAGCCTTGTGAAATGAAGGGGCCATTGTGGCACTGCAGAGCACCATGGATCCAAGGGACCATTGTGACACTGCGGGGCCTCGTGGAACCAAGGACATCATTGTGGCTCTGTTGGCCGCATGGTCCCAAGGGGCCAGAGCAAAGCAGCGGTGTGGGAGTTAGCCCAGCTGTAACTCAGAGTCAGACAGATTTTACCCCCAAAGAATTGGGCATGAGTTTCAAGCCCTGGGAATCATTTGTTTAACTTAGGGTGAGCTTGAGAGTTCCCCCATAAGCCTTTAGTGTTACTATGCTAAGTTGTCCAAGTTCCAGACCCATACTGGTTACTTGTTTCCCCTATATGGTTATTGTTCTAGAGTGTTCTACCCCCAAGTGTACATGTTGTTGCTTCCCCTTTGTCTCAGATCTTAGGATCCTGCCCCTCATACTGTTCTCAACTTCTCCATGTTTATTGTTTTTCACCCTGTTATTAAAGTTCCTTTTAAACAACTCCATTGATCCTGCTCCTTTTCATTTTTGCCAACCTCGCCCTGAAGTCAGGGAACCAGAGAGGTTTGTCACAGCCACCCTCATTGTGACCTTTGGCGCCCGAACAGCGACCATGACACGCAGGGCTCCCTGTGTCAGTCACGTCAGCTGGGGTTGGCTGATGGATAGGCCAGGGCTCCCCGGGATTTTGGATTGTGCCGGGCCCAGTGGATTCATCGTTGCTTCAAGGGACCTTGCCCAGGATCGGCAGGGACAACGACGGTTTCACCTGCATAGGATTGCAGGTGGGTTTTGGGAAATGCAAGACATTTATTGCCCATTTTGCCACCGTGTTTTTACAATACGCACCCACGTCCCATAACTGATTTGGGGTGTTCTGATGGCTCTTCCCCATAAGGCAGAGAAAGAGAAAAATGGGCAGCCAGATGTCCAAAGTAGAAAGGAGCATATATGGATGCTTTAATTCTCACAGATCATGACAAAGTATTTTCAAAGAATGAATTCAAATCAATCATGAGGTGGATCAGTAAAAATTTTCCAGATGCCTCTGCTGACGAAATCCATACCACTGACATTTTGGGACACACTGGGAGTTAAATTATACAACCTTTCGATCAAAAGAGACCAAATTGCACCCCACACTCTCCCCGTCTTCCACACCATCCTTGACCAGCAAGCAGTGTGTTGAAAACTCAATCCATTGCTCACTCCTAACTTGGGGCCTCCCCTCAAACCTGCCTTTCTCAGACCTTCCACAATGGTCCAAGATGGCAATGGCCACGCTGTCTTGGAGCATCATGCCCTGGAGACTCAAGATGGAAGGAGCCTGAATGCGGCTCGGGAGCCCGACCATCCTCCCTCCATCTTGGCTCCTCCACTTCCTGCTACCACAGCCTTCTCTTCCGCCCTGAACGAACCTTCAGACTCCACCCCCACAACTGTGGGTCATGCCCCCACTGTCAATCATTCCACCTCCACCCTGGGCCATGCCTCCAGAGCTCCACCCCAGAAGTCCGCCATCCTAAATCAAGGAACTTCCTCCCCAACACCTGACAAAATGACGCCCTTTGCCTCACCCTCCAGCAAAAATATAACCCCATGGTCAAAGATACTAAGCCCAACTGTCATACTATTTCTAATCTGAATGTTTCTGCTCCAAGTTATTCTTCCTCCCCAGAAGACAGTTTGGATTCCCCAGAGCCACCTTGCCCCTTGACCCCAGAAGATCCCTAGGAAAGGATCCAGAAAAAAGCAGTTAAGGAAGGAGACTGGCAAATAACCTCGAAACTCCTTGTCACCCACATATGTTATGAAAGAAGGGGGCTGAATCCCAGGGATCAGCCATTGGTTTATGGGGAAATCAAGGATCTGTGTAGGGTAGCTAAAGACCATAGGAAGGACTTACCTTGTTTTAATGGCCTAATGAGGGCCATGTTTACAGCACATGTCTTAACCCCCTATGATTTAAAATATATTATGACCATGTTGTTGTCACCTACAGAATACACCCTGTGGGAAGGGGGATGGAAGTGTTTACTAAATCCATTAATAGCAGACTATGCTAATAATGAGGCAAGGGTGGAATTGACAATCAACCATCGAGCTGGAGAAGGACAACACAGCCTACCAGATGATCAAGCAGCAGGTATCCCCAGAGAAGTATTGGATGATATCAAAGAGATGGCTTTGAAAGCTTTAATCCAGGTATCGGATGGTAGCACCCCCAATTTGGACTACCTTGGTTGGCTGCAGCTAAAGCTTTAGGGCAATCAGACCATCCTGGGTGCCTGTTAAGTAAGCAAACCAATGCTGCCTCCCTCACATTGAGTGGCTGCTCTCAGACACAGAGACCATCAGACACGCCACCTTGCAGAACAGCGATAGAGTTTTTACTCTGGGCACATGGGCATGGCTGTGTAGACTCTGAGGGCATGTGCTGCATGAACCTCTCCAACCACAGCGAGTCAATGCACAAGAGCATTCAGGTACTGAAGGAAGAGTTCAAGAAGCTTCAAGTGGGAAACAAAGACTGGTTAACAAACTCTTCCAATACTGAGGACAAAAGGGTTGGATGAGGTCTACTAAAACAGGACTATTAATTATCTTAGTGGTTGTTGTTGTTGTATTGATAATTGTCCCATGTTTGCTTGGATGCTTTTAGAAAGTCTTACCAAATTCTTTCATTTCCATCTTTGTGTTAAAACAGAAAGGGAGAAGATACCCAATAGAGGTGCCTCATGGACTCCTTGGAGGAGAGAATTGGAGGCCAGGATGGCACAAAAACCTCTCAGAGGCTCAGTGTGGGAAGGAAAATCTTTAAAAGTACCTAAAAGTATTCTTAAATCCATAAAGTACCTTAAAAACCATTAGTATCTCAAGGCATTAATGAGTCCCACTGAGTGTCAGTACAAAGCTCTCCAGGGACTCATTAAAGCAGATAATTGGGGCCATGATTGCACAAACCTCTCACAGAGTCTGTATCAAAAGGGAAACACCAAGTACCTTCAAATATCTGAAGTACCCTGAAGTATTAATGAGCCCCACTGAGTGTTGTTACTGACAAAGCCTCTCCAGGGACTAATTACAGCAGATAATTGGAGGCCATGATTGCACAAACCTCTCAGAGACTCCAAGGCAAAAGCCAAACACAAAGTCCTTTGAAAAACCTGCAGTCCCTGCAGGGAGCATGAAGGAGCCCCCAGGGCCATTGCTGAGCAAGGCTCCCCAGGGACTCCTTGCAGCAGATCCTTGAGGCCACTGGGATGTGGGCTAGGGGGGGATGCTGAGGGCAGCACAAGGGGCTGACAGTGCCCAGCCTGGCTGGGGCTGTGCCAGGAGGCCCCAGGGCCTCAGGACAAGGTGTCTCCTCCCAGCCCTTGCTGGCACAGACCCTGCTGTGCCCCAGGGCACCAAGACTTGGCTTCTCTTTGTCCCCACCTGTCATCACTGCCTGCAGTTCTCTGCTCTGCCTGGGGCCTGGGGACACTTTCTCACTCGTGTCCCTCAATGGGACCCATTAAAAGTCCAAGAAAGTTTGGAGTTGGATTCTGCCTTGGAGTTCTGCAGAGGTTTCTTCAGCTCCCTCTCAGGGACTGATGTTCAGGGCCTGAGCACAAAGCCCCAGAGGCTGATTAAAGTCCTTGTGCTGTGTCTGTGCTGCTGAGCTGGGCTGGGCTCCTGGCACAGAGGCAGCTCCTGGTCACCAGGAAGAGCTTCAAAAGCACATTTCTCTTGATGAGCAGCTCTTGTGCCAGCCCAGCAGGGCTGGGGCACTGCCTGCAGCCAGCCCGGGCACAGCCCAGAGGCACAGAGAGCTTCAATCAGTCAGGGCTGGGAAGGGGCTGAGAAGTGCCTGGGGCACAATCACTGCCAGCCCTTGGCACAGGAACCTCTGGCTGCAGGACAGTGCAGCTGCAGCTCCTGGAGCCATCTCCTGCAGCTGGAACATGCCAATGCCTGCAGAGCCTGTGAGTACAACTCGGGGTATTTCTGGTGCAGGGGAGATGAAATGTTCATGAAGCTCTGACATGCTGAGGGGTTCTGATCATTCACAGAATATTTCCAAGACAAGGACTTTGTAAAAAATGAGGTAACTTTTAAAGACTTTGTATTCAGTTTCCTACTATTGGACAATGGCAGAGAGGGGGGGATAAGTATAAAGGTTGATTATGAATTATAATTATTAATTTTGACAAGTGCCTGAGACATCCAAACTGTTTCTTTTAGTGAACGGTAGGAGATCCCTAATGTGCTTTCAGCCACTCTGCCCATGGACAGCAGCAGCATCACCTTTGCTGGAGCCATCAGGCTCAGCCTGAGCTCTCCTTTCTCCAAGCTGCAAACAGAACCTGCCCCCAGCCAGTGCCCTGCAAACAGGCAGGGTTCTGTCAGGCCAAGGAGAGTGCACAGAGATTTGGGGGCTGTGAGTGCTGGCAGGGAGAGATCAGGCACAGGGAAACACCTGCAGGAGGAAAATCTGCAGGAAGCAGAGAGAAGATCAGGCAATGAGAGAAAACAAACCCCAGCAATGCTGTGGCAGGGAGAGTTTAGAGGTGCCCACAGGAGCCCCTACAGTGCAGCCCCTCCCTCTGAACAAGCCCCCTCCCTCCTGTGCCCCAGCCAAGCCTCTGCCCTCAGGGCCGGGGCTCCAAGGCGTGCAGCCCCTCCTGTGCAGGCAGAGCTGCAGCAGAGCCGTGGGGCAGCTCTGCAGCCCTGGGCCCAGTTCCCTCTGCAGAGCACAGGGCTGGGAGCAGCTGCCTGGCCCTGGGGGCTCTGGCAGGGGCACAGCTGGCTCAGGGTGACGCTGTCCCCAGGGCCCGGCTCTGGGCAATGCTGTCAGTGCAGCCAGGGAAGGAGCTGCATCTCCCTTCAGCCAATGCCATCAGAAGGACACTTGGGAGTCTCCCTGAGATTTCAGTCCAAGCTGGGAGCTCCAATCCAGGGTGCAAACCTGTCCTAGAGCATCTCTGAGTTATAAGATTGATGGGGAAAGGCAGAGGTATTGTGAGACTGAAAATGTTGCTGGGTTGGTGAAATGAGCAATGTGAGTCCTTGGCAACAAAAGTGGAGCTGGGCTGAGCTGGATCCATCTGCTCTAAGCAGTACCTGTTGATCTTTACAGAAAACTTGGGAGTGTGAACATCCTCCATTTGTGAAAAGTGAAAGCCCAGAAAAACTCCAGAGAGACTCAAGTGAGAGACCATCTCCCCACAGTCTTCACTTACCATCTTTCCTCAGTGAACTCACTCTGTTCTACCAGAGGGCAGCAGAAAAGCTGAGGGTTTCTGATATCCTAGAATACCAGGAGAGACATGGGGACAGCTTAAAAAGAAAACTCTAGAACTCTAAAACAAAGAACCATGTCCATGTGTGTTACAGAAGAGGGTGTATGGGAAATGGCTTTGATTTTGGTTACAGGTATCTCTATCTAACTCTTCACTGTCCTTTCTCCATGAACAGATCCCCATGCCAAGGTGCAGCAAATGTCAAACAGCAGCTCCATCAGGCACTTCCTGCTGCTGGCATTGGCAGACACGCGGCAGCTGCAGCTCCTGCACTTCTGCCTCTTGCTGGGCATCTCCCTGGCTGCCCTCCTGGGCAACGGCCTCATCATCAGTGCCGTAGCCTGCGGCCACCACCTGCACACGCCCATGTTCTTCTTCCTGCTCAACCTGGCCCTCGCTGACCTGGGCTCCATCTGCACCACTGTCCCCAAAGCCATGCACAATTCCCTCTGGGACACCAGCAACATCTCCTACACTGGATGTGCTGCCCAAGGTTTTTTTTTTGTTTTCTGTGCTATAACAGAGTATTTTCTCCTGACCGTGATGTGCTACGACCGCTACGTGTCCATCTGCAAACCCCTGCACTACGGGACCCTCCTGGGCAGCAGAGCTTGTGCCCACATGGCAGCAGCTGCCTGGGCCAGTGCCTTTCTCACTGCTCTCGTGCACACAGCCAATACATTTTCCTTGCCCCTGTGCCATGGCAATGCCCTGGGCCAGTTCTTCTGTGAAATCCCACAGATCCTCAAGCTCTCCTGCTCCAAAATCTACCTCAGGGAATTTGGGCTTCTGGCTGTAACTGTGTGTTTAAATTTCAGTTGTTTTGTGTTCATTGTTTTCTCCTATGTGCAGATCTTCGGGGCTGTGCTGAGGATCCCCTCTGAGCACGGACGGCACAAAGCCTTTTCCACCTGCCTTCCTCACCTTGCTGTGGTCACCCTGTTCATCAGCACTGGCATGTTTGCCTACCTGAAGCCCCCCTCCATGTCCTCGCCATCCCTGGATGTGGCCCTTTCAGTTCTGTACTCGGTGGTGCCTCCAGCCCTGAATCCCCTCATCTACAGCCTGAGGAACCAGGAGCTCAAGGCTGCAGTGTGGAGACTGATGACTGGATGCTTTCGGAAACATTTGGCCAATTAACTGTTCTAACAATTTGGCCAATAAACTGTTGGCCAATTTCTGCAAATCACTCATAATATAAGTTGTCTTTGATCCTTCTTGTTGATTTAATTTTGGAGGTTCTTTTTCATTATTTTAGTATTTTCATATTGTCAACAAAGAAATGTCAATCTTTGTGCCATTTCTCGTTTTGTTTCTCTCCACCTTGCCTGTAGCCACAGACTGTGTCAATGAGGGGTTGTGCTCTCAATGGCTTTAAAGTAACTAATGGATCTCCCGGCAGAGTTTTCTGCAGAGATGCCCTTGTGTTGCCTTCTCTGGAGCTGCAGCAGCAATGTCTGTGTGCAGAGCTGGGGCAGATCAGTGCTGGCCCAGCAGCTGTGCCCAGCAGCAGCAGCAGCAGCACTTGGTGTTGCCAGTGCTGCTGCCGTGGCCCTGCCCCGCTGCCCTGGTGGCCCTGGTGTTGCTGCAGGGCCTGAGTGCTCTCGGGGCCGGGCACACCCCTGGGGGTGGCAGTGCCGGGGCTGCAGCAGGGACAGGCCATGGGCACTGCTGGGGCAGCGCTGACGCCTCAGGCCAGGCCCTGGGGGCTCCAGGCTCCTTGCCCAGGCTCTCTCAAGAACACGGCCAGGCCAATGCTCAGCACAGAAACCCCCGTCAGCAGCCCCAGGCTGGCCGTGGGCAGGCTGGGGGCAAACAGCATGGCTGGGGCTCTGCAAGGGCCCTGGGGCAGACGGGAAGGAGCAGCAGAGCAGGGGCTGATCCATGCCCAGTGCGCTGCACAGCCCAGGGCAGCGTCCCAGAGCGTCCTCATGCAGCTGCCAACAACATCCCCCCTCTGCAGCCCTGGCCTCTCCCCCAGCTCACACAGGTGCCCCATCCTTGCAGGCACAGACACGGCAGCACTGCCTCAGCAGCCCCTGTTTGCATTGCACACAGCAGGGCCAGCACCCCCATGCTGTTGCTGTGGGGACATGAACCTGAGGGAGCACAAATGCCATCAGCCCCTGGGGCCAGCAAGGCCTGCGGGACACCAGGGAAACCACTCAGCTTTGTCCTGGCCTCTGCACTCAGCCAGAAAGTTTGTTCCCATCAGCTGGGAGTTTCCTGTGCCACTGCAGACGCTGTTGCTCAGAGCCAGGGCTGCCTGGCAGCCACCCCTATACTGCCCTGAGCATTTCCTTGGCTTCACCTTTGCTTTCTCTACTCTTTCTGCTACAAATTTCTTCCTCTTGCCCACCCCTGCTCCCTTCCCTGCAAACAGCCCATCGCTGTTTGCCCTTTCCCCTCTGGCCCCACTCCCCATTGCAGTTCCTGACTTGGCCCCATGGGAACGTCCCTTGGGCAGCAGGATCATCCTACAAGTGCTGCAGGAATTGTCTGCAGGCTCCTGCAGTGCCTGCTGCTGCTCCCTTGCCAGAGGCACCCCAGGCCAGGGGGGCACATCTGGGCTGCTGTGTCTGCCTCTGGGGCTCCCTGTTCTGGGCAATGAGGAGGAGCTGCAGAGGCTCTGCAGGACTGACAGGATGGGCTTTGGGGCTGCCAGGAGAAGCTGAGGGACCTGGGCTGCTGGAACTTCTGAGGCCCAGGGCTCATCCTGTAACTGCTCCAAGGGTGGTTTCAGGGAATCCTAAAATCAGCAAGGTTGGAAAAGGCCGTGGACATCATCAACTCCAACCTTTGCCTTGATGCTGCCTTATCTTCCAGGAACCTCCTCTTCTCCAGGATAAACAACCCCAGCTCCCTCAGCCACTGCTAACAGGAATTGTGCTCCAGACCCCTCCCTATCCTTGTTGCCCTTCTCTGGACACGCTCCAGCCCCTCCATGTCCTTCCTGAATTGGGGGGCACAGAACTGGACACAGCACTCGAGGTGCTGCCCAACCAGTGCCCAGCACAGGGGAAGAATCCCTGCCCTGCTCCTGCTGGCCACACCATTCCTGATCCATACAAGT
The DNA here is from genome assembly GCF_051311805.1 of Agelaius phoeniceus. NCBI lineage: Eukaryota > Metazoa > Chordata > Aves > Passeriformes > Icteridae > Agelaius > Agelaius phoeniceus. The sequence continues at coordinate 5,549,680 of NW_027509867.1, read as the reverse complement.
GCCAGGGGTTGGATGAGGGAAATGGTGGGGAGAGGGTGGGGACAAAGCGTTATTGATTGTGATTGATTGTCAGCCATGAAGGGTCTTGATTTTCATATCTGTTCAGACTGCATTAGAAGGTGCTTGGGGTCAATATCAATTGGACATTAGAATTCCATTCTGAAATTTGTCTAACTTACCAGAGAATATTTGAAAACTAAAATTATTCCCAGGGGCTTTTCTTGTTCAGGTGTTTGGAACAAATATTTATGAGCTTTTCTCACTGAATTCTTGAAGTGAAGGGCACAAGAAAGAAGAGGCCTCTGGAGTAGTAAAACTCATCAGCAAACACCAAGTGGCTGAGGATCCATGCCCATGAGAGCAGCAATGAACAGAAATGGGCACAGCTTTGTGGCTGCTGCCCCAGCTTTGGCATGGGCCCTGGGCCTGGAGCAAGAGCAGCTCTTGAGGGCCCCAAGGCCGGGGCTCTTGTGCAGCCCTGGGCAGATGGGATGGCAGCAGGGGCTGCAGAGCTCTCAGCACCTCAGGCCGAGGGAAGCAGGGCAGCCAGGGAGCCTCCTTTGGCCTTGGCCAAGCACCTTCCCCCATGGCTGGGGCTGAGTCCTGTGGCAGCCGCAGCTGCTGCTGTGGCCTTGGCAGGGGCTGAGGCCGTGGGGCCAGTGCCCAGAGCAGCCTGGGCTGAGCAGAGCTGTGGGGCCAGAGCCGGCTGGGCTGGGCTGGGCTCAGAGAGGCCCTTGGTGCTGCCCAGAGCTCAGGGCAGCTGGCAGAGCTTGCAGGGAGCTGGGCTGGGCTCCGAGAGCCTGGCCCAGAAACCATCAGTGTCCATCTCAGACTGGCTGAGCGTGCAGGGGCAGGACTCAGGCCAGGCCTTGTGGGGCAGGGCCAGCGCCTGTGCAAGGCATTGCAAACAGGCAAGTGGCCCAGAGAGGAGGCTGCTCTGTGCCCTTGGTGGCATGGACAGAGCAGGGAGGGGGCCTAGGACATTTGTCAGTGCCAGCCTCTGTGCCCAGCCCTTGTCAGCCCTGGCTGCTGAGCCCAGCTTTGTCCTGGGCTGAGTTTGGCTGTGGCCCAGCTCCATCCTCCTGTGGGGCTCAGGGCCTGTTCCCGGCCATGGCCAGCCCTGGCTGCCTCTCTGCTGGCCCAGAGGCTGGCAGAGCCCGGGGCAGGGCTGTCTGTGCAGCCCCACAGGTGCCACGGGCTCTGCAGGAGCTGGCAGAGGCTGCCCAGCAGGGAGGCCATGGGGCACAGAGCCCCAAGGCTGCGGTGGGCACCACGGCACAGGGGCCGTTCCCAGCCGCAATGCTCCTGGCCTGGGCTGGGCCTGCACAGGGGCTGGGCCACCATGGCTGGGCCGGCACAGGGCCACAAAGGGGCCACGCAGCCGCTGCTGGGGCTGACAGCAAGGCCAGGCACACACAAGCAATTGCTGAGCATGGCCTGCGCTGGCCAGGCCTGACTGTGCCAAAGGCAGAGCTCAGCTGCCCTTGGGGGCTGCAGCAACACTCCAGAGCCCAAAGAGCCTCCATGGCTGGGCTGGAGACCAAGGCTGCAGCAGGGAAATGCAGGGCTGCTGCGGGATGGGGAGGGCATTGAATTCCAGCACACACCTCAGCTCTCTGATGATCCCGGCACCATGCTGGGCCCTGTTTCAGACTGGAGCAGAGCAGATGTTGATGGGACAGGAGCTCTGCAGTGCTGTCAGGGACCTGCAGCTTGCAAGGTGCTCTGCTCTCCCTCAGGTGCTCTGGGAGAGATCCAATCCCAGCTGGGCACCTCAGGGCACAAGTGGCACTGCCTGTTCATGGGCACACAGCTGATGTCTTCCTGGAAAGGGGCACAGGTTTTAATACCTGTTAGTTTTATAATATACAAGCAAATCTTTATTATCTGGGTCACTTGAGTACTTTTAAGAAACTGCAATATTTTCCCATCAGGAACAGGAATTTTCTGGATCTACTGATGGCAGAAGAAGAAATACTCATCTTCCCCTCTACCATTGCCACTGACATTCACTCTAATATTTAATGATCCCACCTCCTTCATGTGTTTCTTGCTCTCCTGTTTAAATGTCCATGTCTAAGAATATCTCTTAATTTAGAGCATCTGGATCTATGTCCTTTCATTTGCTCCCAGATTTTCTCATCCAGATGCTCTCTGGTCATTCAAGTGCCTCTCAAATGACTGGTTTCATGCTTTGAACTTCAGCTAGTTGCCAGTCTTTCTATATATACCACATTAGTGGTATATATTTGAACTTCACATATTATATATACAACTCCACAATACATATAAACATCCTAATTGTGTTTATATGTATCACAGAATTACCTTTGCTTAAGTTTCTGTCTAAAACTCTTCCTGTAAGAAATCCCTTGATGATGGGGGACATGCCAGAAGCTGCTGGGACATCCCAGAGAGCTGAGGGAAGAGCTGTGATGGTTCTTAAACTGTTCAAATGTTCATCTTCTATTTGTTGGTGAGAAACTTTTCTGTGCCTCTGAGTGTCACCAGGCCCTGAGCCCAAAGGACACAAACCTGATGAGTTGTGGTTCCCACTGCAGGGGCTGCACTTGGACCCTGGCTCTGCACAGGAGAGCTCTTCATGCCCTTTCTCTCTTTTCCTCCCTCTGGGCATGAAGGGAGCTCCTGACTTCAGCCTGTGACTCGTCTGTGCAAAGAGCAAATCTGGGCAGAATCGGGGCAGGGAGGGTTTGGGGGGACCTTGGGATCTGTGCTGGGCACAGAAGGTGTTTTCCATTGCTCTGAGACTGTCTGCTGTGGAAAGTGGATTTAATATCCAGCAGAGGAATGACTTTGGCATTTGATGGAGCTGTGCCTTCCCTTGGCTTTGCTGGCTGCCAAGAAATGAACATCCCTCTGTGTCTCGGGCAGCTCCTTCTGCAAGGAAAGCAGGTGGGAATTGGAGCCAAGGGGCTGAAAGCTGCAGGTGCAGCCTGGGCTGGAGGGAGCTGAGATTTGCACAAGGCTGCTCTGAGTGCCAGGGCTTGGATGGGGGAAATGGTGGGCTGGGGGTAGGGACAGAGTCTGATTGATTGTCAGCCATGAAGGGTCTTGAATTTCATATCTATTCCAACTGCATGAGGAGGCACTTGGATTCAGTGTCAATTGGAGATGGCTATTAACAGTGGAAAAACAAAAACCTAAACAGAACCTAAAAATGTTTTCTCACTGTCTTTTTAAATAGAACATATTCAGCTGAATCCACTTCTGAAATCCCTCTTATTAACCACACAAGATTTGAAAATTAAATCAAATGATTCCCAGAGGCTTGGCTTGTTCAGGTGTTCTGAATGTTCCTGAGCCCTGGGACCCTGAATTCCTGCACTGAAGAGCTGAAGGCTGAACAAGCCTCTGGAGCAGTGAAATTCAGCAGCAGCCTCCAAGTTGCTGACGATATCAGCAGCCCCCAGTGAGGCCATCCCTGCCCAGAGACCGTGGGGGAATGGGCAGACAAGGAGAGCGTCCCTGGGGCTGGGGCAGCACAACTCAGAGGCACCAGCGGCTCCAGCTGGGCAATGGAGTGTGGGATGTGGCTGGGAAAGCCCTGCCTGGGCTGGGCCAAGCAGCACACACAAGCCCTGACTCGATCCCTAAAACAATTATCTCAAGGAGACATTTAAAAGGAATTACTATTGTTTGTGCCCTCTGAGTTAGGTGCACTGGAGAAATACCAGTACAAGAGATTCTCAGGAGCTCAAAACAACCAAACAGCCTTCCCTGGGAAGTTCAGAAAATTGGAGAAACTTTGGCAAAAGGCTTAATATGACATTGTAGTGGTTTTGGTTTGTTAATTTAAGATTTTTCTATTTTTGAGATTTCCTAATTATTGGATTGATGAGTATGGGGGTTTTTAGTGTCATTTAATTATTTATCTATTTATTTTATAGTGAGATTGTATTATGAGAAGAGTAAAGTAGGCCTAAAATTTTAAAAGGGTATATAGAAAATTTTATTTTAAATAAATTTATAAAGAAAAAAGGTAGTAAGAATTAAAATAAATTATTTAGAACTCTTTCTTTTTCTTTACAACTTTTTCTTTTTACTGATAATGTAAAGAAAATAAAATAAATTCTTTAGTTAGTTTACTATTTATAGAATTGTCTTTATTTAGTTTACTTAGGGAGAGAAGTTTTTCTTGTTAAGGTTGTGAAGATTTTTTTACAAGAGGAAAAAATATATTTTTTTTGGCTCATATTTTTGTAATGGATAACACCTGTCTGGGGAACTCTGTTCTTGTGAAGTTGTTTTTATTGCTACAAGCTTTTTCACTGCTTGTTGATGTGCCATGTTGACTTATGAGGTATAGTTTTAAAGATGAGTTATTTAAAGCTATAAGTTTTTATTATTTACTTTTAAAATTATTTTTACTCTGGGAATAGAAATCTTCTCTTGGAGATACTGGATTACTTTTTTTCCCCCTGTTTAAGCATTTTATGAAATTAAAGTTATTTTAACATTTGCCTATTTTAGTATGGAGGTTTTTCTTTGATAATAACTTGAATTTTTGAATTTTTTTGTGTTATAAAGAAAAAGAGTTTTTTCTTTATAGTTTATAAGAGGATTTTAGTTTTAAGAGTAACATATTTTTATTTTTTTTTTATTTAGGATTTAATTTCTTCTTTACTTACTTTGATGGTTTTATATTGGTTTTTTATAGGCTTGTATTTTTTTTTTTCTTTTACTCATGGGAGGATTGAAGTATTGAAAGAGTTAACACCTGACCTGCTGGCATCGTGTGGTGGAAGTTGTGGTTGGGTTGTGTTAGGATTGGTTTTATGGTTGGTTTTAGGGTTTTTTGTGTTTTAGTTGTAGGGTTATTTTGTGTGGGTTGTAGATTGTAGGGGTTTTGGTTTTAGGTGTGTTGGGGGAATGGGAGTTAATGGTAATATTTTAATAGCTGTGGCTGGCTTTGTTCTGGTTGGGGTTTTGTAGCCTCTTTTGTTTTCCTGTTTGGGAGTTGTTGGGGTTTGGTTTGGTCAGAATGGGGCCGATGGGGGGGGCAGCCTGGGGAGGGGGGAAGGGGCTCAGCCCATGGCAGGGTTGCTTGGTTTGGTTTGGTTTGGTTTGGTTTGGTTTGGTTTGGTTTGGTTTGGTTTGGTTTGGTTGAGATGGGGGCTGGGTCCCGCTGCTTCTTTGTTGACTGGAAAGAAAGAGGAGGCTCCTGGGTTTTTTAATCTTTAACATTTGTGTTTCACAGAGGCGTGTTCAGAATCTTAGTGGTTTAACAGATTGTCAGTTACACAAAAAGTTTTGTATTACTTTTTAAAATTCTTCTCATGTCAAACTACAACAGATACTCAGTGAACAAAAAACACTTCTCAAAGCATTGACTTGGCCCATTCAACTTCACAAACTCTAAGCCTGTTCAATGGAATGTTAATCAAAATTTGCAGGTGCACAGAAACAGAAGAAGACACAGAAAGACATAAAAGACAAAAAAGATAGAGAAGCACAGACACACAGCTACCAACTCCTGGATTCCAGCACTGTTCAGATGGAAATTCCAAGAGGAGGCTGGGTCAAGAACTCTGCTTGCCTTGTGGTCAGCCTTCAATACCCCTTGGTCTCCCTGGGCCCTTCCCCCAGGTGGGGCTTGGGCTCATTTGGTCCCTCAGGAGCTGGGCTGGGGGCTGCAGAGGTGGCTGTGGAGCATTGCCTGTGCTGTGCCAGGGACTGGCAGCCACTGCTGGGCTGGGATAGAGGCTCTGGGGGGATTGGGGTTCCAGGGCAGGGCAGGGCTGGGCTTCCAGGGCAGGGCAAGGCTGCACCTGCCCCTTCCTCCCCCACACATGAAATGTTTTGAGTCAACAATCTCCTCCAGTCTGTCACAACAGGGAATGCTGGAGGTGGAAATCCCAATTCTGGCCATGGGCATCTGGACAAGAAGGGCAGCTTTTTTCCATAGGAAGGAATGCAGAGAGCCACAGTGTTTGGAAGGCGGGTGAGAGCCTCACTAGTCCAAGGCCAGCCAGACTTGTCAGGAATGGCAGATTTTGTCTGGGAGCAGTCTTTGGATTTGAGGAATTTTGGAGGTGGAACCATAATCTCAACCATGGGCACCTGCAGAAGCAGGAAAGTTCTTTTCCATAGGAAGGAAAGCATGGAGCCTTCCCCAGGGTTTTAGGGATGGGTGAGACCTGACCCTTGTGAAACCATTTCCAGCCAGACTTGTCCTGGCAATATTCCTATTGCAACTATCCTTGGATATAAGGAAAATTTGGAGGTGAAATCCCAAATCTGGCCATGGGTGCCTGGCAGAGATGGAGAGTTCTTTTCCATTGGGAAGGAAAGCATGGAGCCCCAGTGTTTCAGCAGCAGATGAGAAGAGACCCTCAACATGCAATGGTCAGCTGGACCAATCAGGCAGTCCATGGGAGACCAAACCTGTCAGATATGCACTCTGTCCCCTTGGTTTTGTGGGGCCCCACAATGTCACAATGGCCTGTTGATTACAAGAATACCTGCAGTGTGACACTGGTCCCTAGGTTTGATAGGGTCCCACAACGTCACAGTGGCCCCTAGGTTTCAGAAGGCCCCAAAGTATCACAATGGTCCCCACAATTCCACAAGGCCCTGAAGTGTCACTATTGTCCCAATGATTCCATGGAGGCCTTGCAGTGTCACAATGGTCTCCTTGGTTCCACCGGCCCCACAATGTCACGGGACTCCTCTGTTCCATGAGCCCTGCAATATCACAATGGACCTTTGGACCCTGGGGGTTTGCAGTGTCACAATGGTCTCCTTTGGCTCCACAGTGTCACAATGGACCACTGATGACAGGAGGCCCCTCTGTGTCACCCTGGACCTTTGGTTCCATGCAGCCCTGCAGTGTTACAAAGGCCTCTTGGTTTCATGAGGCCCCACAGTATCACAATGGTCCTCTTGGTTCTTTGGGGACCCCCAGGGTCACCATGGTCTCACTGGTTCCATGAAGCCTCACAGTCTCACAATGCTTTGCTTATTCCATGGGCCCTCATAGCATCACAATGGTCTCCATGATCCCATGGGTCCCCTCAGTGTCACAACGATCTCCATGATTCCATGGTGCCCCATAGTACAAAAAGGCCTCTTGGTTCCATGAAGCTCTGAAGTGTCTTAATTGTCTCCAAGGTTCCATGAGGCCCTGCGGTGTTACAATGGACCCTTGGTTTGATGGGGCCTCACAGTGAAACAATGATCCATGCATTCCATGGAGCCACACAGTGTCAGTATGGTCCCCTTGGTTCCATGAGGCCCGGCAATGTCACAGTGCTCTCCACAATTCCATGGGGCCCTTCAGAGTCACAGTGGTCCCCGGGTCCCCGGGTCTCACAGGGCCCCACAGTGTCACAATGCTCCCTTGGTCTCACAGGGCCCCACAGTGTCACAATGGTCCCTTGGTTCCACGGGCCCTGTGCTGCTGCATTCCCCCCTCCCCTTCTCAGGCCGCCCTGCCAGCTGAGAAATGCTCCTTGGGCCTTGGCCTTGGCCAACAGCCCCTGGGCTCAGCTCCTCTGCAGCTCATCACAAACACTGTCTGCTCCAGGCACTGCTGCTGCCCAAACAGCTCCTGCTTTCTGGAGGAGCAGCCCTGGGAACTGCTTTTGTTCCCTCCGTGGCACAACATCCCTGTTCTCACCCTGACAAAGAAAGCTGTTGGTGCCAAGTGCGGCCAGGATGAACCATTGCTGGGACTGAAGCCCCTCTCTTGGGGCCCTGCAAACAGTGCTCCAAAAGGAGCCCTTGGAGCTCTCCTGGGCCAGTGACTCCCTCTGAGTGGGGCCTCTCCCAGCCAGGAACTCTCCTGTTTGCTGCACTCGGGGATCCCCAACAACGACGGAGCCTGGGCCGATCCCCCCACTCCTCCAGGCTCAACCCTTCACCCGCTGGGGAGATGCCAAAGGATGCACAGGGAGCATTTCCTGCCCTCAGGGGAATTTCTGCCAGGTGCCTTGCACTGACTCTTTGTGTCTGTGTGCACACAGGAGTGCCTGTGCTGGGGAAATGTGGCAGAAATGCTGCTCTCTGAGGGTTTGCGTGCCTTGGATAGCTGAGTCAGTCAGATATCCAGATATCAGTAAGTAAGGTTAAGTCAGGAGATCTAAGCTAAGTTAAATGCTGCTAAGAGTTGTTCTTTTGCTAAGTTGTTAAGTTTCATTCAAGTTATTAGCTAAGTTTTGTTAAGTGTTATTCCTGTGTTAAATTATTGAGTCATTGTTTTTAAGTTAGGTTAAGTACTGTTAAGTGCTGTTCTTTTGCTAAATTGTGAAGTTGACAGTATCAGTTAAGGTTAAGTTAAGTCCTTTTAAATTTCACCTCTGTTAAACTTGTGGCCTGTATTCCTTTTATCCTTGCCCTCCTTGTCCTTATGTCACACACACACGCAGGGAGTGTTCTTGGCTTATTTCTGGTTTGATTGCCTGGATTTTGATTGGTTTTGTTGTTGCTTTGTTTCCCTGGTTTGCCTGAAGTGTCCAGTCAGGAGCACAGTGACTCTTGCCAAGGAACTTTGTGCTGCTGTCCCTTAATATTCAATCTGGTTTTTGCTGCTCCCTTGCTGGGGATTTTTTCAGCGCTCTCAAGGCCTCGTTGGTACCAGGGTGAAGGAGCCCTGGCCCAGGCTCTGGCCCTGGGGGACACGGGGACGCTGCCGGGAGGTCCCTGTCCCCCTGTGCCACCCCCAGGGCCCTGGCCCCCTGTCCCCATGTCAGGCTCTGGGGTCGATCTCGTGGAACATCCTCTGGGGGAGGCTGCGGCGCCGGGGGCGGGGGGACCCGGGGGGACAGGGGACCCCGCTGTGCACGAGCAGGGTTGGACTGCTCTGGGGGGAACTGTGAGGGGGGCCGGGGCAGAGTGACCTCCCCAGTGACCTCACACAGCCCCTGTGATGTCACACAGCCTCCTGTGATGTCACACAGCCTCCTGTGATGTCACACAGTCTCTTGTGATGTCACAGAGCCAATTCTATGATGTCACCCTGTTATGTCATACAGCAGTGCTGTGATGTCACAAAGTCACCGTGTGATGTCACTGTGTGTTCTGTGATGTCACAGCCTGCTGTATGATGTTACACAGCCACCCAGTGATGTCACAACCCACTCTGATGTCACAGAGCACCCCTCTATGATGGCAGGATCTGCTCTATGGCCTTCTACCCTACTCTATGATGTCACAGCCAGATCTTTGATGTCACAACCCACTCTCTGATGTCACAAAACCCTCTCTGTGATGTCATACTGCAACTCTGTAATGTCACAGCATACACTTTGACCTCACAGCCCCCTCAATGATGTCACACAGCCATGCCATGAGGTCACAGCCTGCTCTGTGATGTCACACAGTCCCCGCTATGATGCTGTAGCTGCTCAGTGACCTCACACAACAAACTCTGTGATGTCATAGCCCAATCTGTGGCCTCACACAGCCCATTGTGTGCTGTCACACAGCCCCTTGCTGACATCACAGCTGCTCTGTGCCTCCATGACACAGGCACAGAGGAGCTGCTGTGACACAGCCCCCTCTGGGACATGCCACAGCCCCTGCCAGTGCTGAGCCCCTGGGAGCTCTGTCTGTGCCCTGCTGGTGTCCCTGAGGGGCCCTGGCAGTGCCCCAGCCCTGCTGGGCTGTGCACAGGAGCTGCTCCTGGCCAGAGCTGTCTCTCTGCAGCTCTGCTGCCCTTGCCAGGAGCTGCCTCTGGGCCAGGAGCCCGGCCCAGCTCAGCAGCACAGACACAGCACAAGGACTGTAATGACCCTCTGGGGCTTTGGTGCTCTTTGCATCAGACTCAGTCCCTCAGAGTGTGCTCAAAGAACTTCTCAGGGATTCAAAAAGAGGGTGAAACACTGAAGTTTCTCATACTTTAAAAAAGATCCATCTGAAGGACAGGACTGAAAAAGCATCCCCAAGTTCCAAGTGGAGCAGAACACTGGTGGCAGTGATGACAGCTGGGGACAAGCAAGGCAAAGGTGTCTCTGGTGCTGAGCAAACCTGCACCTCTGTCCCTGCAGGCTGTGGGCATCCCCCGGCTGCTCCACCTGGCTGGCCCCTTCCTTTGCTGACAGCTCTGCCTCCTGCCTGCCTCTGCCTGCCCACACAAAGCCTTGGGCTGCTCCAGCCTCCTGCTGGGGGACGTGCTGCACCACAGCCCTGCCCTGGCAGGGAAATTCCTTTCTCCTGGTGTCCACTCTGGGCCTCCCCAGCTGCCCTTGGTGCTATTATGTCTTCTTCAGGCTCATTCCCACTAGGAAGAAAAGCTCCAGCGTCTCTGAAACCACCCTCCAATCCCTCCCAGGCTATTCCTGTTCTGTCCTCAGTCTCCACACTACTGACCCCAGAGCCGTCAGCCTCTTCCTTCTGGTTTTGTGATGGCACCTCCAAACCCCATCTTGGGAGATTTCTGGGTCCTCTCCAAGGTCTGTGAAAATGGAAAAATAGAGACCAAAGTTATTTTCTTCCAAATCTTCCCATGACAGAAAAACGGTCAATATCTCTAAACTGAATGAGGGTGCATTTACATTTGTTAGAAGAGGAAATATTTTACAATTATGAAAGTGGCATGAAAGTGCAACTGTTTTTCCGGAGAAGTGGGTGCCCCATCCCAGGAATGGTCCAAGAGCGTGAGCTTTGTCCAACCTGACCCAGTGAAATCCCCTCTCATCCCCAGTGACAGAATTCCTGTAGTGTGGGTTCTCTGATGTGCTGGGTGCCCTCACAACGCTTCTGGCCAGAATGTCTGCTGAGGGCAGCCAGGCTGCTGCAGGGGCAGTGCCCTCACAGCCATCACCATGGCAGCCCTGTCCCCTGGGCCTGGCCCTGCCCTTTCCTCTGCCCCTGCCTTGGCTCTGCTGGCATGAAGAGTTTTGTCATTGATATCTTGTCCCCAAGGTGCTGGGGCCAATGGCTTCCCAGTCAGGCTCCTGGAGCAGAAGTGGCTTTTCAGAGGCCAGCCAGGAATGAGCCCTGAGGCAGCAGCTCTGCAGTGGTGGCCACCAGGCCGGGCTGCTAAGGGAGGCTTCTGGCCATGGCCTGCAAGCAGCTGCTGCTGCCAAGGTGCCTTTGGTGCCTCAGGCTCTCCCTGGCACAGCTCCCAGCACGGCACTCTGCCCTTGTGCCCGAGGCCTTCCCTGGGCTGGGGCTGGCCTGGGGCTTTTCCTGCAGCGGGACCTGCCCTGCTGATGGCACAGGAAAGGCAGCTCCTGCTGGAGCAGGAGGCTCTGCCTGCAATGGGCTCCAACAACTCCAGCAAGGCCCTGTTGACTTCAAAATTGCTGCCTAGAGCACTATATTCTAATAATTGTTATAGCTCCTGAACTTGGAGCAAATAACTCTGGTTAAGATGTTTCTGTCTGATATAGATCAGAATCAATCAGAGCCATATATATATATTTTATCTGGTATTCCATCAATAATCCTGTGGGAAAAATTGGGTGAAAGTTCAATCCAACCTGTCCAATCTTTTTGTCATGGTTTGACACTGGCACAATGCCAGTGCCCCCATGAGGATACCCTCTCTTGGTAGCTGCTGTGAGATGTGACCAGGAATAAGCAAAGCAGGCTCCTACTTAGGGAAGAAAGAAAACAAAACTTTATTAACTACACTACAACTACAAATAAAAAGGAACACACACAAGGAAAATGAAAACCTTACAAATACTTTTCCTCCTCCTCCCCCCACCAAATTTCCAACACAATACATCTATTCCTCAAATCACCAACTCTTAATCCAGCACCACTCTTCAAACAATCAATCCTCAGTTCATCAAGAGGAGAGGAGTCCTTCTTGTACCATGGGCTTCCCCTGGAAACACAGCTGAAGCCTCGTGTGTTTCCGTGTCACTCGTGGCACCGCCCAGAGTACATCTGCCGTCGTGACCTCTTCCTTTCATGTCCAGTGCTCTCACCACTGAACGCAGACCAGAGCTGCTTCTAGGGTTGTCTTTTTAAGGATGCTCTGTCCCGATCCAGAAAAGGCACAGTCTCTCCTTTGGGACACCTGTCCCCACAATCTCTCCTTTGGGACACCTGTCCACCCCATATTTTTTCATCCCCTGGGGCCGAGGGGCACCAACACTGAACCCTCTTGGTTCTGAGGCCATTGCCTCCCCCTAGAATGCAGTCTCTGTGTCACAAGGAACATGGTTCTGTCCATGGCTATACAAAAAGAGTCCAGCAAAAGCCACTCCATCATCTCTTCCCACTAGGATTCTTCTCTACTCTTCCCCTATTTCTCACTTGCCCAGACCTCTCTCACACTGGCCCATTTCCTTCCTCATCTTCCACTCTATCTTCTAGGAAAGGTCAATGTTCTGTAAAGTCCTCATTCTCCAAAAAGGGGTTAAAAGCTCCTACAAGTGGCCGGCTGCACCCCCCCTTCTTCTCCGTCCCAGCCGTGCTGCCGGCACAGGCCCATGTTTATCAAGCTTCAAGGTCACAGTCTCAGGCAGCGGCTCTCTCTCTCTCTGTGTCTCTCTCTCTCTCTCTGTGTGTCTCTCAGGGGGGGCTGCCCGATGGCTCCCAGTGTCTCTCTCTCTCTCTTCCACCCTTCCACCCCCGGGCTCAGGCCTACCTCTCTTGGCCACATGGCTTTTCCCCTCCCCCTGCCCAGCCAGCAGCTGGGCCGGGGCAGAGACCCGAACTCTTTCCCGCCGGAAACCCAAAAAAGGACCCTCCCAGGGGAGAGCTCTGCTTTTAACTCTGTGTTCTCAGAGGCGTGTCCAATGTCCCAATGGCTAGGTTAAATGCCAATATTAAAGCCTGAATATCCATTGGCCCAAAACACAGCATCCCAAAAAACACATTTCCTGTAAAACCACCACACAGAGTAATTATCTGGCTAAAAAATAGTGCTCACCCCTTTTCTCTTTTCTTTATCCAGCCTCCTGCTGTCTCTGAGCTTCAGCCTGCAACCACCGGTGGCCCCAGGAGTATCTGAAGACTCCATCAAATTTGTGGCGTGGGTGCACTTCTTTTTGCAAACTCCTAGCACCACCGGGGAGAGGTGTCTATCCCAGGAGAGCCCCCAAAAATTGTAAGAAATAGCTACTCACTTTCCATAGTTTAGGAAGGTTGATTAAACCTTATCAAAAATACAACAGAAGACTGAATAAAGAAAAAAGGTTATGGCACTGGAAGCAAAAGATTTTCGCTGCCATGTGCTCAGCCCCCTCACAATGGAGGTTTTACCCTTTTTAACCCTTTAACCCCTCCCAAAGTTGTGTCCATCAACCTCTTCTTTGCTGCCCAGTGGTGGAGATCTCTTCCTCAAATCCTGATTAGAGGTCAGATGTTGCCATAGTGACAAGCCAGCCCTCCCAGATGTCCCAACTCCCATTGTCCCTTGATAACCACGTGAGGGGGTACAACTATAAATCTATAAAACTTTTCTTATATATACATTATATATAATATAATATAATATAATATAATATAATATAATATAATATAATATAATATAATATAACAGAACATAATATTATATTATATTATATTATATTATATTATATTATATTATATTATATTATATTATATATACATATACACATTATATTAGTCCATTAATTTTGAGAGACAATCACCATATTACTCATCTATCACAGACACAAAGGAAGTTCTAATATAAACATTAATCCAAACTTGGCTGAAAGCAGAATTAGACCAGCTCCTGAAGGACAGACCAGCTTTTAACTCCTTGCAGCTCAAAGCACCAAGCAGGTGGCTGGGAGGTGTGTGAGTGACCCAAGAGTGAGGGAAGGGAAATGCAGAGATCCCTGGAAGTGTTTCTGTGCAAACAGGCTGTGGGAAGGGCACTTGCAGACCTGCTCTGGGCCAGCTGTGAGGGTGGATCATCATCCCAACCTGCACTGGGCCATTGCAAGGGGCTGTTGCCATGGACACTGCAGGGACCCCACTGCTGGCTTTGGGTGCCATGGAAACCCCCATCAGTTCAGGTTTCCTTGGAAACCAGCCCAAGGAGCCATTTCTGCAGCCAGGTTCCATGGCCCCTTGCCTGCAGAGCTGTTGCTGCCCTCGGCTGCCATGGCAACCCTGAGGACAAAGCAGTGCCAGGGCTGTTCCAGGTACAATTGCAGTGACACTCGTTGGTGCCACCAGGTGCCATGGCAATGGACACAGGGACCCGTTCCTTGGTTTGGTGCCAAGGCAACCAATGCCCGGAGCCGTTGTGGTGGTTGGTGGCCATGGAAAGCTGCCCTGGGCCCCTTGCTCAGGGCTGGTGTCAGTGCCCAGAGCCAGAGGGGATCCCTTGCTGGGGGCTGTGCCATGGCCACCTGCCCTGTGCCGCGCTGGCCGCTCGGGCACCAGGAACCAGCAGCCAAGGGCACTGCCAGGGCCAAAGGCCAGGTCAGCCAGACAGAAAGGGGCAGCGCTGGGCACTGTTTCCATGGCAACCGGCACTGGGGGGACACCTGGGTCACCTGGCCTGGCAGTTGCCATGGAAAGCCCTGGCAGGCACTGGGGGCACAGCCCCTGGCACTGAGACACTGCTGGGCCGGGTGCTGAGCACAGCGCTGAGCACGCAGAGATGGTTTTGTTCTTGCTGAGCTGCAGCACAGCCAAGGCCTGTCCTGCCCCTCGTCCAGCCACGCTGGGGAGGGGCTGGGGCTGCGGGGGAGCTGGGCAGGGGACACAGCCAGGACAGGTGACCCCAACTGACCCTGGGCACAGCCCAGACCAGAGCACACCATGCTCAGGGTATGAAGGGGGGAACAAGGAGGAAGGGGGAATTTTGGAGGGAGGGTTTCTGCCTTCCCAGGTAACACTCAGGCAAGAGGGGGCCCTGTTTCACCAGTGGGCAGGGTCACTACCAAAGACACAGACACCAACTGAAGGAATTGTGGCATTTATATCATGCACAGCTGCAAAGAATTACAAAAGGATAAGCTCAGCAAAGCACATCATCATTAGCAAAGAATTACAAAAGTAGCTCAGCAATCCATCAGAACTCATTACATTTTGATGACTAACCCCTTGGTCAAACTCTAGAGGTGTTTGTGGCAGACAAAGATTCTGGCTGACTGTCAAAGTACAACTTACAGACACCAGTAGTACTTTAGTGACACCGTTCTTCATTCATTTCTCTCAATCTCATTGGAGTTAGGAACAAGAATTCTGTTGTCCATGGAACTGGCACCATGTTAATTCCAGAATAATGCCCCCAGCCCTTTGCTGTTCAGCTTTACCATGCTGTCTGTGGCTAACAAGGCCTGGGGGGGCCCTTTCCCCTCTGGCTGGAAGGGGCCGGGTCCCAGTCCCTGAGGGGCACCCGGGCTCCTGGATGCAATTCCTGTGCAAGTCCCTCAGTGTCACAGCAGCCTTCCCATGGAGCCCCGTGGATCAGAGCATTTCCCAAAGGGGCCCTTGGGGCAAACAGGGAGATTTGGTCTGGCAGCATGTGTAAAACAATATCCTGTCAGATCTACTTGTTCTCACACACAACACTTGGCTGCAGGGACACATTCCCATTGTTCCTGCCCAGGTTTCAGGACTCAGAGTTGTCTTTCCCAGGAGCTGCTCCTTCAGCTGCCTCGGGAGGGCCATTTGGCCTCCAGACCCACACTCGGGCTCCATTATTAGGACTGCTGCATCCAAACCCTTTATCTCCACAAACGGTGGTGATTGCAGGTGGATCTCCTTTTTTCACAACCGTTCTTAAAATTGCAATATTGATAATTGTGCTACCCTGTCATGGGGTTGAATAATCCCATCTTGTTCACTGTTGTTTAACACAATTCCTTTAATTTCTCCTTGATATTCTGCATCAGTTCCTCTTCCCATGACATGAACACTTTGCAAGGCCAAGCTCCAAGGGAGCAGTTACCAAAGCAAAGTGTCCTGGAGGAATCTGAATTCCTGTTTCAGTATTGATAGCTCTCATTTGCTTTGAATTTCTCCTCATTAATTCCAGTGCATGATGGCCCAGCCCTGCAGCCTCTGGGCTGGCCCTGCCAGGGGCCATCACAGCCAGAACAATTTCCCAGGCAGCCCAAGTCTCACTGCCCATGGTTGGATTTGCAAACTGGGGGCAGCTGTGCACAGCCAGGGGGTTTCCATTTCCCCAGTGGGCCATTGTTAAGGGCATGGGGCACATCTGGGAGATGGGTTCTCCATGGGCAAAGGTTCCATCTCCTTATTTTTTCAACTGCTCTTTTAACAACCCCTTCACCCTTTCAACCAATCCTGCAGCTTGTGCATAGTCTGGTACATGAAAAACCCTGCAGGCTTAATCACTGAATTTTTCACAGCAACAGACAAAGCACTCTGCATCACAGTATCAGAAAACCCTGGGAAAACAGCCAATTTTATCCCTTCCTCCTTTTTTCACTGTATACAATCTCACAAAGTTGACCACTGACATTAGGGTCCTGGCCAATCCTGTTCTGTAGGGTGTTTGGTGTTACATCCCTGAGCAGCCAAAGCTACCAAATTAGTATTGTCAGAACTACTTCAGATTATTATAATTTTATATGTAGATATACATATTGATACAGACAGAGAGACCTAGACATACATATAAAAATATATAAAAATATATATATGAAGATCTTATTATATTATAAATACATGTATTGTTATTTATTATATTGATATTTCACTTGCACCAATGCAGCTGAGCTCAAGATTAAAACCTTCTTCTCTTGCTCCATGTGGGAGCATTCCAACAATAATTGTTCCTTCTGAAGGTGCTGTTTCCAATGTACTCTTAACAAATTCATCTTTGTCTGCCCAAACCCACAAGTTCTTTTCCTTTTCCATGTGCAATTTTTGGATGCATTTGAAGCCATCCAGGGGTGCAGCCTCTTTTACCCGACTGCCCCACTGCTCCCACGGGGCTCCCACCTCAGCCCACTCCAGAGCCAGGGAACTCCAGGGAAGGGCTTCCCATCTGGGAATTTCTGATGGCACTGATTCCTCACAGTTACACTGAACAAGTGACATTTTGTTGGGATCTGGCCAGACTGTGCCAGTTTTTTTTTGCCAGTGGGCAAAGTCAGCACCAAAGACACAGACTCCAACTGAAGGAATCAGTGTCATTTCCTGCAGCTCAAAGCAGCAAAGAATCACAACAGGAGCAGCTCAGCAATGCACCCAACCATTCCCACCAAAGATTGCCTGCAGTGATTGAGAAAGATCCAGCCCCAGTTACCCTCAGCCTTTACCATCCCCCAGACCCACACAGCAGCTGGGGAAGCTGTCACAGCCAAGGGCTGCAGAGCCACTCCTGGGCACTGGAAATTCCTGCAGGTGCCTCCAGCCACAGCTGAGGCTCCAACCCCGCTGGGAGAGGGCCCAGCTCTGACAGTGCTGAATGGACAAACTGACAGCACTGCTAGTGTGGCAACATCTGGTTTCATCCTCCTCTTGGGTCCCTCCCAAAGCCTGGCCAGGGCCCCAGGAGGAACCAAGGGAGGTGACTTTGGCCATTCAGCCCCAAACAAGGCCAGATGTCAGATTTCATGGCCTGGTCTGGCTTCTAAATACACAAAGGTCCATACATGTTTCACTAATGAGTGGCTACATCTATCCCAGTGCTAATGACCATGCATATTTGATTAGGGAGCAGATACAAAGATAACCTTTGGTTGGAAGGTTCATCCAGAGGACACCTTTGGCTCAGGGCCTGCTGTTCAGGCCTCACTCAGGGCTGGTGTCCAGGCCTTGGCACTTCAGGGACGTGGTTTAGTGCTGGGCTTGGCACTGCTGGGTGAGCGGCTGCACTGGGTGAGCTCAGAGGGCTTTTCCAAGAGAAAGGATTCTGTGATTCCATGATTCTATCCACTGCATTCAGCTGGGTCCATGTTAGCAGCATTCATTTGCTCAGAAAGTCTCCTCTTGCCCAGCTCCTGTGGCCTGAGGCTTCAGCTCCTTCAGCTCCTGGTGCTGAGCTGCTCATGCTGAACGAGACGACTCGGAGAGAAGAGCACAGTCCATGCAATTCCTTCTGGGACACGGAGAGGGGAGGCTGTGCAAACAGGAGCATTGTTTGCTGTGGCCTCCTCTCTGCCCTTCACGCCTTTCAGTGCTTGGAACCAGCCAAGAGCTTTCTCCAAGAGTGCAATGGAGCAGCTGTTCCTGCTCCTGGCTCTGGCTCTCTCCAGTCTCTGCCCTTGCCTGCTTCTGTCCCTCGTGCTGTGCCCTCTGTTCCCCCAGGGCTGGCTGGCTGCTGCCCAGGACTGTGGCACTGGCACAGATCCAGTGCTCCAGAGCCTCCTTTCTGTGCCCTTGGAGCTGCCTGGGCACAGCAGCCTTTTCCATCTGCAAGCTCCCCATGGACAGGGAGTGCCCAGCTCCGTTCCTTGCACAGCCTCCAGGAGCCCAGGGCTGCCATCTCAAGTCCCTGCTGGCACTGGGGGCTCCCAGGTGCCTCAGGCTGCTGTGACACCGCTGCACACAGGAGGGAACAGGGGCAGGGGCTGTGCTGAAAGTCAGCTCCATCTGCTGCTGCTGCTGCTGCTGCTGCTGCTGCTGCTGCTGCTGCTGCTGTGGGGTCATTTGTGCAGCCCTGGCCCCGAGTCAGGGATCAGATCCTGCCAGTCTCTTCCAGCCCTGGCTGCTCAGAGTTTGGGCCTTGGAGCCTCAGGTGGGCAAAGGCAGCTGCTCCTGGTCCCTCTGTGTGCCCGTGTTCAGCAGTGCTGCTCCATCAGTCTGTGCCCAGCAACGGGGAAAAGCCTCAGCCCTGCAGGGCCAGGAGCTGCCGGGCTCTGCCTGAGCAGCTCAGCCAGCAGGAAGGGAGTTGCTCCACACGGGAACCAGGAGCAAAGGACACTCCTTTTTTACAGCATGCTTTGTGGTTCACAGATAAAAGAAAGGAAAAAGAAAAGAAGAATACGTTTATTAAATTTGAAAGATAAAAACAAAACCCAAGTGTGCAATGAAAAATCTTCTGTAACTCTAAATTAAGAGGTAACTGATCTTTTGAAACAGAGAGCTCAGGTATTTACTTTATAAATGTGATGATGGCATTGATGCATCTTACTGGCCTTAGTAATTTTACAAAAAAATTTTTGGGGTTTGTTTCCAACATTGTTATTTTAAAGTGTGGTTGAAGCAATAGGAAATTGCTTTGTGCCCTGCCAGCTCCAGCAGGACTGGGAATGGAAACTCTGTCAAGCCACAAATCCTTTAGAAGATGCCCTTCCTTCTCACCCTGTGAATGAGCTGCACATTCCAGTTGAAACTGTCAGGGATTTCTTAAAGACACAAAGTCCCACTGACAGCTTTTTGCTCTGGTTTGAGTGCAAAAGGGCAATTCTCCATCCACCAGCTCCAGACTGCACTGCCTCAGGAGCACGGCCCACTCACCAGCTTTGGCCCACTCGTGGCACTGCTAGAGGAGGAACAAAGTGCAACTGCACAATTCCAGCCAATCAAGAAGGAAGAATGGGACAGACAGAACATCCTGGGGAGATCCAGGTGTTCAGCTGGGACTGTGGAGAGTTTGGGTCCTTGCCAATTGGATGTGTGTCCCCAGCTGCAATCTCTGGGCCTGCAGCAGAGTCTCACTCACTGCCAAAGCAGAAAGCTCAGGCGCTGTGCTGGCAACGGGCTCGTCTGATGCAGAGCTGTCAGAGCAATGTGAGGGCAGAGCCAGCCCAGCTGGGCCCAGGGCTGAGCCCAGCAGAGCCCTGGCAGAGCCCAGAGCAGCCTCAGCAGCCGCAGAGCCCGGCTGCAAGGAGAGAAAGCAGAAACCGCCCGTCAGCTGAGGGCTCCTGTGCCCTTGTGCCAAGGCCTGCGGGGCCCAGGCCGTGCTGGCTGTGCCCAGAGCTGTGCCCAGAGCTGCCCATCCCTGCTGCCTTTGGCAGCAGAGCAGGAGGGCAGGACATGTGCCCAGCCTGCAGCCAGCCACGGCACATCCAGCCCTCAGCAGCTGCCCAGAGCCAAAAAGCAGCTGGGCAGCCACTGAAGAATTCATTGCATCTGCCCCAGCTAAGGGGGAACCATGGTGCCCGGCCAGGCCGTGCCAGGCCCAGATCTGGGAGCATCCCCCTGCCTGTGGACTCACCTGCAAATTGGGCCTGGCGCCTGGCTTTGAAGAAGGTGCCAGAATCCAAGTCCATCATCTTCAGCTGGCCAGGCCGAGGAAGAGATTGTCACCCTTGAGGTTGTCCTTGGTGTCTCCAGCAGCAGCCCCACCTGGTACAGCTTCTCCAGGGGCTCCTGCTCCTTCCCTGGGGCCAGACCAGGCTGTCAGGGCTCTGCCCAGGACCCCAGCCATCCATGAACCAGACAAACCAAACCAGGAGGGATGGTGGCCACCAGTGCTTGCCACACCAGGTCTCCAACTCAGCTCCAGCCCAAGAGCTGCGTGTTCCCTTCTGCTGAGCCCTGCTCAGAGCTACAGGCAGCACAAAACCAGCCTGGTTTGCTTTGCCACTGAGTGCCAAGAGATGTGTGGAGCTGGTACCTGCCAGGCCCCTGGATCCAACTGTGCACGTGGATCTCTCCCATCTTCTAGGGCAGAGGAACACCCTGCACCCAAGGATGGCAGAAAAGCTCTTCTAAGGATGGCCTGTCCGAGGGTTGCATGGACAAACACCTCTTAATGATATCCTGGCACTCTGGGGAGAGAAACCAGAAATCACCAGTCAGTTGGAGAAGTTGCCCCCCTGTTCCCGTGCCCAGGCCATGCTGGGTGTGCCCAGAGCTGGGCCTAAACCTCCCCATGGATGCTCTGTTTGGAGGGGAGCAGGAGAGCAGGACCTGTGCCACCTCCTCAGCAGCTGCCAGAGCGGGATGCCCACGAGCCCGCTGCTGTCTCCCAGCACTGGGATTCCCCCCGTGCCCAGAGATGAGGATCCACCTTGAGAGAGCCATCGTGGGAACAAGATCCGCCCCTGGATGATCTCCTGGCCCCTCCTGAACGGGTGCTTGCCCATGACCAGGTGGCACAGCAGGAGGCCCAGGGACCAGATCGTCGCTGCCTTGCCGTGGTAGCGTTGGTGCTGGATCCACTCTGGTGGGCTGTAGGACAGGGTTCCTGTGGAACACAGACACAGCTCAGCAGGGGGATGCTGCTGCTCCCAGAGCCCGGCCCCAGCATCCCTGGCCGTGTGGGGGCTGCCCCAGAGGCACACGGGGTGAGCGCTGCCCTCTCGCCAGCACCTGGGACTTGTGTACAAACTCGGGGCTGGAAAAGAACCCACTGGTGCTGGAAGAGGGCAGCAGAAACCCTGGGAAGGCCCAACCATGACACACAAAGGAGAAACCCACCCAGTGGTGGAGAAAACCCACTCTCCTCCCCATCTGCATGGCCCCCAAAAATGTTAATAAGCCAAGGCAAACAAGGGGAGCAGAGCAGTCCAAGCCCTTCCTCGCCTGCACACCAAACCATCCAGGGCACGGGGTCAGACCCCCCTCTCTGCTACCCCCATGGGGGTTTGTGTCGGGCTGGCTGCCCCAGCTCCAGCCCCAGCCCAGGCCACAGTGGGTGCTGAAGGCTGTCGGCAGGGCTGGCAGCTGGCCCCCCTCACACCCCACCCAAATCAACTCGGCTCCAGCATCAATCCCATCCCGGCTGCAATAGGGGGAAGCCCTGGTGCTGCACCCAGGCTGGGCCATGAGATGCCCAGGAGCATCCCCTGGAGGGCTCACCTGCAAACTGGGTATAGGCTGTGTCTTGGAGGAAGGCGCCACAGCCAAAGTCGATGAGTTTCAGCTGCCCGCTGGCCAGGTCGAGCAGGATGTTCTCGGGCTTGATGTCCCTGTGCAGGACCCCGCAGGCGGTGCAGTGCCGCACGGCCTCCAGCACCTGGCGGAACAGCGCCCGCGCCTCCTCCTCGGGCAGGAACCCCCGCTCCGCCAGGAAACCCGAGAGCTCCTGGCACCGCTCCGGACGCTCCAGCACCAGCACGAAGCTGTCGGGGAGCTCGAGCCACTCCAGGAGCTGAATGACAGCGGCACAGCCACGGGACACCTTGGCCAGCAGCACGATCTCCAGCGGCGCGCTGCTGCCGTCGGGCTGCGGGAGGAGCGCGGTGCCGTCAGTGGGGCTGAGGCCGTGCCGGGGCTCTGGGAGCCCTCAGCCAGCCCGGGATGCTCTGCACGCAGCGCTCAGCCCACGCCCGCTCTCCCCGCAGGGCTCCCGGCGGCTCCCACCCTGCCGGGCTCCGGCTCCTCGCCGCCCGGCCCGGCCCGGCTGCCGCCGCTGGCCCCGCTCACTCACCAGCTCGCCCCAGTGCCGGATGCGATCCCGCGGCACGCGTTTGATGGCCACCTGCGAGCGAGGGAGAGCAGCGGCCTGAGCTCGCCGCCCGTCCTGCCCAGCCCCATCCTCCGCCCTTCTCCTCCTCCTCCTCCTCCTCCCCCTCCGCCCGCCGCCGGCCCCGCCGCTCACCGGGGCGCCGTCCGAGAGCCGCGTCCCCGAGCAGACGCTGCCTAAACCGCCGCGCCCCAGCAGCGAACCCACTCGGTACCGCTCCTGCAGGGCCTCGTGCGCCTTCCCTGCGGGCGAGACGCGGCTGTCAGCGCTCGGCCCGGGGCCAGCAACGGCCCCCGAGCGCGCCCCGAGCGGCCCAGGCCGGGCATCCCCACCCGCCCACGGCCCCGACGGCTCGGGGCCGGCGGCCGCGCTGCCGAGCGGCGGAGCTCGGGCCGGGGAAGCCGCAGCGGAGGCGGCGGGAGCGGCAGCGTCGCCTGTGTCCTCCACGGGCCCCAGGAGGAGCCGGAGCCGGGGCCGGGGCCGGGGCCGGGGCCGGGACTGGACCCTGCGTCGGGTCCGGGGCCGGGGCCGGGGCCGGGCTCGGGCCAGGCGGAGCCGAAGGGCGGCGATGCCGCCCCCGCACCAGGCACTGATGCCCGCCCAGCAGCGCCACCGCCAGTACGGCCAGAGCCGGGCGGAGGCGAGAGCGCGGCGGGACGGCCGGGGCCGGGCACGGGGCAGCCCCGCCCGGGGCCGGGGGCGGGCCGGGGGCATGGCCCGGCCCGGCAGGGGAGAGGGAGGCGGGGAGAGGAGAGGGACGCCGGGCAAGGGACCCCGAGAGAAGGGTGCCCGACAGCGGGAAAGGGAGAGAAAGAGAAAGAAAGAGAGAAAGAGAAAGGGTTCTCTCGAATATCTGCTTTTGCTGCTGCTGCTGCCGCCACTGCTGCTGCCGCTGCCGCCGCCGCTGCAACTGAAGCACCGGGGCCGTTCGTCCCCGTGTCCGTTCCCCGCTCGCCCCACGAGCCCCACGTTCGAGCCCCGCGCGCCCCGGGCACAGCCCCTGAGTCTGTCCAAACACGGGAACTTTGCAGCGGTGAGCCCAGGTGCAGAGTCCTGACTCCTGCACACTGGCACAGCAATCCCCTCGCTTGCTGCTCTGCATTGGCCTGGCTGAGGCTCAAACACTGTCGGGCCACCTTCCCTTGCTGTAGGATTCCTACCTGAGCCCAGCACTGCACTTACATCTCCAGTGTTGCCTTCCAGTAAAACCAGGGGAAGGAAAACTGTGTGTGGCTCATGGTATTTTCGAGTGTCTAAAAATCACTAAGACACCGATCTTAGAGGTGCGGTGCATCTGGGATTCCTGGGATGGAGAAGTAGTGCAACATGGAAAAGGGGAGCATAGAAATAAAGGAAAAGATCTTGGATTGTTTCTTTCATTTTCATTTCCCTTCTGGAAAGCTGTTTCAGTTTTCCAGGAATCCTCTCCTGTCTCTCTTCCCAAGAATGTCTCATGGAGAACAAGGTCAAGCTTCTGTCACAAGATTTGCCAGCAGGAAATTATGCCACTGGTGAAATTTTCATGATGACCGTTTGTGCTGGCTTAGGGCAAATTTGGCGAGGAAACCTCCAATAGGGGTCTGTTTTGCAGAGATAGCCAAAAACTCTACAACTTTGTGTAAGTTGTAAAGCCGGCATATTTATTATTACAGCGCCGGAGGCATGCAGAGATTACTCTCCTTAAAAGGCATCCGTACCTCTGGGAACTTCAGGTCCCTTTTTATCCTCCTCTCAAATACATATCCATACAATTTCACAATAGGTTCATACATATTCATTTTTGAAATTTTGCGTGACATTTGCCACTAGTTCTTCTTTATCAGAAAGAATTCTTAGGTGAGGTTGACCTGCTTTCACAGCAGTCTCTCTGTGTCTCTTTATCACCCTCTGTCCCGTCCCCCCCTTAGCTCTGTCCTTCACTGAATCAGATTCCCTGAGCCTAGGCTTTGCAGTCAGGTGTCACCCTGAGTTTTTAAGATTTTCTAAGCCTTCTGATGTTGACATTCTTGTAGTGAATTTTCTCACACACTTTCTGTAAATAACTTATTGTTTTGCATTCCTTTATGGAGGAGGAGAGAGTTGATGGACTGTTGGTTTAACCAGTGGCATTGGAGAGGTGCCACTGTCACCCTCCAATCCACTGTCACTTTTGGAAAACTATAAATGTTGGAGTCAGAAAATAAACGGCCCTTTTTTCCTCTTTCACCTTGAGAACGGTGTGAGCGTGTGTTCCTTTGTGTCCTATAGCGACAGTCAGGCTACATAGCTATGTTTTCTAACCACAGACTCCAAGATGTACATTTCACCTAAATCAAAATGGATTTCTACTCTGGAAAATTTCTACTCTGTCTCAGAAGCACTCCTCCCTCTGCCCCTCACACCCTGGCCCTGTCTGGCGTTCCTCATCCCTTTCCCCACCGCTCTCCTGCCCTTCCCCTCTGCTAGAAGACGGACAAAGCTGCCTTGGACAGCAAAGTGGATTGCAGCCAGTGCGAAGAGAACATGGAGGAGCTGGATGAGAGGATGCAGGAGTTGCAGAGCCAGATTTCAGGCCAGGAGCAGCACTGGAACAGTACCCAGCAGCAGTTCAGCGATGCAATTGAAGACAAGGGGAGGGGTACCTCGTCCCCACCACGAGGAACTGGCACCTTTGGGACTTGAGAGCCTGAGGCAGCATCCCTCTGAGGATCCTCCTCCAGGCTTTTCCCTGGAGAGCTCCATGTCACATCCTGGAGCAGCTGGCTGAGGCTGTGCCCCTGTTCACAGCTGGATCGCCTGGAGCTGAAGACTTTCCGTAAACACCGGGAGGATTCCTGGAACAGGAACATGGAGGAATTGAGGATAGGCTGTTGCGTGAAAATGCCGCTGGGATTAAGAAGTGAGTGCAATGGAGATTCTGATGGCTTTGGGGACAGCGATGGCAACTGCTCCTGCCAGGCAGGGCTGTCACACTCCATGCCCTGAGCTGGGTCGTGCCCTGCCCTCCTGGCCATGCACATGGGGGAGCTTTGGTGCCAGAGAGGGGCTGAAAGCGCTGCAGGGGCTGCTTGGGATGGTGGCATGGGTGCCTGTGCCCTTCACCTGGCATCAGCCAGCACCTTGGGGATGGGGAGAAACAGGCTCAAGAGCCCACGGTTCACCCTGCAATGGCTGTGCCCCTGTGCAGTGAGCTGCCCAGCAGCTGGCTGCTGCAGGGAGCTGCTGCCTGTGTGCTGCAGGGCTGTGGCCCCAGGAGCTCAGCCAGCCCTCTTCCCTCACCCTCCTTAGGCAGCTGCCAGTCCCTTTCTCGTGCCTGTCCTGTGGCCGCATGCTCAGCGTGCAGGTTCCTGGCCAGTGAGTAGCACCAGTGCCTCGGGGGCAGCGGGGCTGGCATGGGGGGAGATGGGTGCCAGCAGTGACCTGCTGTGCTGGGCACAGGGGGACAGTGTCTGCTTGGGAGGGGCTGATGTGGGGAGCCCCCTCTGCAGCCCTGCCCATCAGCAGGGGCTGTGGGGGCTCATCCCAAGGGCTACAGGCAGCGGGATGCCATGGGCTACAATCCCATGGCTTTGGGGGGGCTGCCTCCAACAGGAACAGGTTCTTTGTCCCCTGTCACACACCTGTGACTCCTGCCCTCCCCAGGTACCCCGAGACACTCCCATATTTGCAGCCCATGCCCCCCAGCAAGGAGCCACCGCCCAGCCAAAGGTGAGGGCCCTGAGGACACATCCCCAGCGCCTGGGGTGCAGAGCAGCCCTGACACAGCAAGGAGGGCTCTGCACCTGGGCTGGGGCAGAGCAGCCTGGGGGGAAGGGGCAGGGCAGGGGAGCAGAGGGCAGCTGTGGAGGGCCAGTGCTTGCCCCAGGGCTGGGGGCTTTTGCATTCCTTGCCTTGCACTGCCCTGTCTGGCCCATCTCTCTGTCCCAAGGCTGCTGAAAGCGCATCTGGTGAGCTGCGTCTGTTTGCAGTCTGAGCTCAGGCTTGGAGGGCTGTTGGGGAAGATGAAACAGGAAAGCCTTATAAATATGATTGCCTGGCAAAAGATTTTGAGAATATGGAAACTATAAGTGAGATTGAAATGAAAGCAAGCTTCGAGATCCCTTAGTTACTGAACAATGGGAAAACAATGGTGTGGCCGGCTGAATGTAATCCCCTTTTGATGAAACAAGACCCTCTGCTTGCAGGCAGGTCCAAGGGTCCGAGCAGACCCTGTCAGCTTGGCAGAAGGGGTCCAAAGAGGAGTTTTTAGGGTTTAAAATGTAGCAGAGTATGGTAATGTAGTGATTCTTATAGGCTGTATGGAAATGCTATAGGATTTGTATGTTGTACTAGATTGGTTAAGTGAGAATCAGAATATTCAACACAGAAGATGATTTATTGTATTGTAACAGCAACTTGGCTCTTACTTTTCTATGCTCTTAGCTCTTAGCTCTTAGCTCTTACTCTTACCTCTTGTCTCTTAGCTCTTGCCTTTTATCCTCATACCCCTTTTACTCTCTTATGCTTTTACTCTCTTACCCTCTCATCCTCTCTACCCCTCTCTTCTCTCAGGCCTGCTCTGAGCTGTGGCTGGCAGCTCCAAGCAGGGCCCTGCACCCATGCCCTTTGCAATAAACCGTCCATGACCTGGCTTCAGAGATCTCTCGTCTCCGTTCATCCCAATCGTGCTACCCCCGTCAATCCTACAGACGGGGATTGGGTGCCTCCTGTGAAAGGAGTTCCCAAAACCAATCCCTGCAGCTGGGACAGCCCAGCTCCTGCCAGTTGGTGTCCTGTGCACAGGGACCTGCCTGGTGCCATGGCCAGCACACGTGGCCGTGGGGACAGAGCCAGCAGATGCAGCCTGGTGGGATGGGCTTGGGGCTCCTGCAGCAGGTGGACAGGAGCTGGCAGGGACATGCCCCTGCAGGCAGCACTGCCAGTGCCCTCCCTGGCACAGCAGGGTGATGCCCTGCATGCCACAGGGCTGGGCACTGAGTGTCCTCTGCCCCATCCCACAGGAGGCCGCTGGTCTGTGCCAGTGTCCCCGAGTGCTGCAGAGCTCTGGGGACCATCAGAGCAGCAGCTCCACCATGCAGAACATCAAGGCTTCCCCACATACAAGTGCACAGCTGCAGCGTCTCCTGGTACACAAGGTAGGTGTGATGAAGGTGGGGACACAGAATGGTGACTGAGGCTTGATGGC
This sequence comes from Agelaius phoeniceus, assembly GCF_051311805.1. Lineage (NCBI taxonomy): Eukaryota > Metazoa > Chordata > Aves > Passeriformes > Icteridae > Agelaius > Agelaius phoeniceus. The sequence continues at coordinate 5,522,303 of NW_027509867.1, read as the reverse complement.
ATTGCTGACTATCCAGGGGGAATCTGTGCCTTCAGTCTCCAGGGAGACCTGAGTTGGATTATTGGGGTGTGCTGGATTGGGCCCTGCATTGCAGCCAGCTGCCCTCTCCTCCTCAGCCCAGTGTGACCCTGCTGCATGGTGATGGACACATCTCGAGGGGCCGTAATGACCAGCATCATACGGCAATCAGGACACAGGATGTGTCAGGTATGGCCCTGTCTGGGCAAGGGGGTCAGTGACGACAGGGGCTGATTATCTGCAGGGTGCCAGCTGGAGGATGAGTAGGGCTCTGTGTACAGAGCTGGGTAATGTGGCATGGGTATTTTGCGTCTGGGGTAAGAAGGAAGGGGCAGAATGGAACAGGAGGACTGGCACATGGGGCAACTGAGCTTGGAGCTGGAGTAACGTGGGAGAATGGCCATGCCCAGTGTGGGACAAGAGCTTGAGTCCTGGTGCACTGGGGCCAGCACCTGTGGCGGCTCACCCTTGCCCTTCACGCCCAGGCCCTGCCGCCTCAGGAGAGCACGGCCAGGCACAGCTCCTCGACAGGTCTCATGGGCCCCAGGGCTCGAGCAGCCTCTGCAGCCCCGCCAGACATCAACAGCCCCCGGCCAGCTGGAAAGGACTCAGCGCCCAATGCTCGACCTGGGACATCTTGTCCAAAGTGAGAAATGCCTGTGACAATTGTCATAAGGAACTTGACTTTTTACTTGTATATAGTTATTAAGTTAGTTGTATATAGTTATTAGGTTAATAAAAACTGTTAAAATTATAGACAGAGCCTTGTCTCACAGCCTGTCTCTCCCCGGGCTCCCTGGTGCTCCTTCAGCTCCTTCCCCCGTGCTGGGACTCTGCCCCCGGGCTGAGCAGATGGAGCCCCGGGCCGGGCCCTGAGGCCGCTGCTGCTGCCGCGGCACCTGCGGGGCAGCCCTGAGGCTCCGGGCCGGCTGTGGGAGCAGGAGCGGCGCTGCAGAGCCCGCGGCCCTCACGGGCTGCGAAGGCACGGGCAGATGGCCGTGGGGCCCGGCTGGCACTGCCGGCGCTGCTGCTCTGGGCTGCCGCCTGCAATCCTTACAGGCAGCCCTTAGGCCGGCTCAGGAGCCGCTCGGAGCCGTGCCCGAGGGCTGGCCCCGACCCCCGGCCCCCAAGGGCACTTGTCCCTTCATCTCTGCACTGCCACATTCCGAGCTCATTTGTCAGCTTCCTCCTGCCCTTCCTGTGGTAGGCCAGGGACAGGCGTTCGGAAGATTTCGGGCTGTAACGGAAAGTTACAGGAATCCTTCTACCCCCCTCCCCAGAGATAAGGATCACCCTTGGAATGTAGCCAGACGTGTAGCCCCCCTAACCTATGCATGCCAGTAACTTTCCACTCCACACTAACCCTAGAAAGTATAGCCAAACCCCTGTCTGACGTAGAGAAACCCCTTAGTCCATAAATACCCTTAAGACCCCTCAATAAACGCCCTTTAACCGTCCACCACATTGGTGTCAGCGTCCGTTACTGGCCCCGAGGGATCCCACACAGGAAGTCGAAGTGCTGGACTCTGAAACCAGGTCATCGCGGCCTTCACAAGAAGGCAACAACCCATTCACACCCATCCCCCTCCTGGCAGTCCAATTTCATCCAGAACTAGGAGGCAACAGACCCCTCTCCGAGAGGCAGTGAGACCAGAAGAAAAGAAGAGGGTGGAATTTTAGTTCAATTTTATATTCAGTTTTAAATAAAGCTTTAGTACCTGTGGGGAATGATTATGTTGTAGTGTGGGGAACAACTAGTCAGTCTGAGGAGGCATACTTTTGCAAACCTTTAAAGTAACATGTGTATTTAGAAGCTTTTGTATATGCCCAATTTGCTAAACATTCTAAAATGGGGAGGTTACTCTGGAGGTAAATGATATAAAGATGTTAGGCTTAACACTAACAGCCATTGAAATTAAGAAGGAAATTCGTAAAGAGATATTAGAACAAGTATTTTTGGGGGTATGGGCCTCTGATGTACCAGGGAGGGTGAAGAATGCTCCCCCATAGTAATCAAGCTTAAAGAAGGAACACAACCAGTGAGAATTAAGCAGTACCCCCTGAAAAGGAGATAGGAAAGAAAACAGCCCAGTAATTGACAGTACTGGATTGAGGGCTGTCAATAAGATAACAAAGAATCTATACCCTGTAGTAGCAAATCCATATATTTACTAACTTGTTTAACACCTGAGCTAAATTGTTTTACTGTTTTAAATCTGAGAGATGCCTTCTTTTGCCTCCCCATCCATGAAGCCAGCCAGAAAATTTTTGCATTCGAATGGGAAAGCCCTAAAAGTGGGCACAAAACCCAGCTCACATGGTCAAGATTGCCCCAAGGCTTCAAAAATTCCCCCACTCTGTTTGGGGAGCAACTTGCAAAAGATCTGGAGTCCTGGGAAGCTCCACAGGAAGAAGGGAGGCTGTTGCAGTATGTGGATGATCTAGTAGCCACTGGGACAAGGGAAGCATGTGTGGCCTGGACAGTAAGCCTTTCAAATTTTCTAGGACTCCAAGGATACAGAGTATCAAAGAAAAAGGCACAGGCAGTGAAACAGAAGCTGGGCAATGGACTTTAGGGCAGGGAAGCCATATGCCAAACCCTGAAACCCCAAACGACAAAGGAACTCTGAACCTTCTTAGGCATGGCAGGGTGGTGCCGGCTGTGGGTTTATAATTATGGACTGCTCGTCAGACCCCTCTATGCTCTTATTGCCAATGGAATCAGAGATCTCCAGTGGACAAAGGAACACACACGGGTCTTTTACCAGCTAAAGAGTGCCCTCATGTCAGCTCCAGCTTTGGAACTTCCAGATGTAAGTAAACCATTCTTTCTATTTTCCCATGAAAGACAAGGAATTGCCCTGGGAATACTGGCTCAGGACTTGGGTCCATACCAGAGGGCAGTTGCTTACTTCTCTAAGCAACTGGATGCAACAGCCAAAGGATGGCCAGGTTGCCTCAGAGCTGTGGCAGCAGTCGTGCTGAATATTCAAGAGGCACTCAAGTTTACCCTGGGACAGAAAATGACTGTGCTGGTGTCCCACACAGTGTCTGCAGTACTGGCAGTGAAGGGCAGCCACTGGCTTTCACCACAGAGGTTTTGATGTACTAGGCCATTATGGTAGAGCAAAATGATGTAGAGATAGTGGTGACTGATACTGTCAACCCAGCTTCTTTTCTCAGTGTAATCAAGGAGAAGCAGTGCACCACGATTGCCTGGAGACCACTGAAGCTACTTACTCCAGATGCCCAGACTTGAAAGACACTCCTGGACAATGCAGAGACCTGGTTCACTGACAGGAGCAGCTGCATTGCCAGTGGAAAGAGACATGCTGGGTACAGTGACTACCTGCAGAGAGGTAATACAGTCTGGACCCTTACCAACAGGTACCTCTGCACAGAAGGCCGAGATAAATGCACTGACCCGTGCCTTCGAAATGGCAAAAGGAAAAGAAAATAAATATCTATACAGACTCGAGGTATGCATTCAGACTCATGCATGCACATGGAGCCATCTGGAAGGAGAGGGGACTGCTAACCTCACAAGGAAAGAAGAGACCATCTGGCTGCTGGAAGCACTTCAGCTGCCTGAAAAGGCATATTAAGGCACACCAGAGAGTGAGCTCAGACTTGGAGGAAGGAAATGAGCTGGTGGGTGGAGAGGCAAAGAAAGCAGCAAAAGGTGAGGTAATTATGGGCAGGTTTTCTTTGAAGGTGAGCCAGAATATAATAATACTAATCAAAAGAGACATGCAGCCACAAGGGGTGGGCTACCATTGAAAGAGAGCTGGTAATCCCTTCCCATTTTTGTGGTCACTAGTGAAGGAGGAGCACTAGAAAACACACTGGGGCCTAACTACTTAAAAGCTTTATAAAGTGTGGCTCCTTTCCCAAAATGACCAAGGCTTCCAGTGATACAGAGTGCATGGAAATGAAGTGTTGACTTTGAAGTAGGAGTTTGCACAGGCTTTCTAGAACACACATCTGATTGAAAGAATCGTTGTCAGAAATTTATATGCCTCTATTACTCAGGTAAACCGACAGTGTGATCCTTGCCTCCAGACTAACCCCAGGGTGAAACTCAGTCAGATTGGGAGAGGCCATGGGCCTGGACAGCAGAGTCAAATTGACTTTTCAGAACTCCCAAGGAAAGGGGGATATCGGTATTTACTGGTATTGACAGATACATTTTCAGAGTGGCCAGAAGCATTCCCCACCAGAACTGTCAAAGCTCGAGAGGTGACCAGAGTATTATCACAAGAAATAATACCATGCTTCAGAGTTCCACCCACAATAACCTCAGATAGAGGATCACATTTCATTTCCAAAGTAGTGCAACAGATTAGTAGCCACCTGGGCATAGATTGGGAACTTCACACTCCATACCGCCCCCAGTCAAGCAGCCAGGTGGAGAAAATGAATCATTTGATTAAGCAGCAGATTGTAAGACTGGGGCAGGAAGTTAATCTACCCTGGCCCCAAGCTCTTCCACTGACACTATTACAAATTTGAACTAAACCTTGGGCTAAAGGAAAGCTGAGTCCTTTTGAAATGCTTTATAGAAGACCATATGGAATACAAGAGGGAATGTCCACCCACACTGGGGAGGTAACACTGGCCACCTACACGGTGGCTTTAAGCAAACAGCTCAGAGAAATTGAGAAACACGTGGCTGGAACTCGGAGCAGGGAGCTAGATAGACCAATACATAACATACAGTCTGGAGATTATGTATAAATTAAGCCTCTTGCAGAAAAGACTTTGGAACCACAGTGGGAGGGACCGTTCCAAGTGCTTCTCACCACCTTCACTGCAATCAAGATCAAGGAGCAGAATGCCTGGTTCCATCACTCTCGAGTGAAGAAGGCCCCAGGAGCCCCTTGGAGAGTGACACCAGGAGACAATGAACTGAGATTAGGCTTACTCAGACAAAACGAGCACATTGCAGCCGGAAGTAGTTTGTAATTTCATTTACAGAATTGTTTTATATATAATTATAACTGGAGTCTTAGAACTAGAGAGTACCTCTATCCAAAGCAATGCTGAATGGCCTTGGTCCCAGGCTTTTAATCAGTATACTGGATCCATGGGAGAAGTTTCTGAGATAGAAGATTTAAACCTATCCACTGTAGTACTCCTTGGGGATCAGGTATATGAGGAGCAGGAGTGGCAGGAATGGGAACAGTGGACACTTCAAGGGATCAGAAGAGAAGAAATCAAGGTAGGGTGCTGGGTGGTGAATGGGACGGTTCATGAGAGACCAGATGCAATTAGTGTCTCAACCTCTCCTGTATACAGGCACCAGGAAGTTTGTGATAGCCTAAGTGAATCAGATTGTTGGTGTCATTTCACCTTGATACAGCCTGTAGAAGTGACTTGCCTTTGGGCTTGTGATCAGGCTCTCATTTAAATTTAAAATAGACACTGCACTTTTTACAACAGCAGGACCTTATACAACCCAGACTGAGACTCAAATACTTCAGACTCAACCCAAACTTGAACCTGAAGTATGAAATAAGCCCCTACATAGTGAGGAATGTGGGTGAACAACAACTGTTGTTCAATTCAAAATGGTCTCTCAAACGTGTTGAGTTGCTAATGCAAATTAACATCTCAAAAATCCAACCAGCCTGCTCCTCTTTCCTGAGAACATCCTTTGAGGGCTGGACAATGTGGTTACAAAGACAGGTATACCTCAGGAGCAGAATAAGAAAGGATCTAACTGGGATATTAGGAGTTTTAAATGGAATTGATTCAGAAATAATGATGAATAAGCTGGCCACTGCAGCAGGTGGCCTAACAAAATTGAAACAGCCATTACAGTCATCTCTATTGGCATTAGGAACTAGCCAGTGGCAGATTTCAAAAATACTGCCAAAGTGGGAAAAGGCCAGGGACCAAGACCACAAGTTAACAGTAGAAGCACTTAGTACAGTTCAAGATAATGTGTCTTTAGCTTTCAGCTGTATACAAGCACAGCTACGGATGCAGGCAGCAGCAGCTCTGATCATACGGGAAGGGGGTGAAGGTAATTTTCCAGCTGAAATTCGGAAAATTGTCTGGGATAATGCGATTGATTTTGAAAGAAAGTTTCAATCCAGGTGGACTATGGTAAATTTCACCTATGATCCTGCTTCTAATGTGGCCACTGCCTTTGTGCTTACCATACATAATGCCACTGTTTACATTATCCATCCCGTCATTGCACTAGGATTAAATCATGAAAAAACAGTGCTCTACCCTTCAGAACATAGAGTGTGGGCATGAAAGGTGAATGAAAAGTGGCAAACAGTAAACTTAGAATCCTGCATTACTAGAGAACAACTAGGGTTCATTTGTGAAAGCAATACTATTAATGCCCAGGATGTGTGTCTAGACACTGAACAGAGTATTTGCCACTTTGAGATTCATCCAGTCACTGATCAGAAAACTGCCCTCGTATATACTGGTAAAGGTTGTGTGTGCCTGAGAACTGCCTGTGCTACTATAAAAATTGATAACAATGATGTTATTTTGTCCAGTAGAAATCATTCTAATTTCTGTATTTTTAATTTTGTTAAGATTATTGAGTGTGACTTTTTGTAGGTGGCTCCAGTGACATCCCACCAGTTGATTAAAACCAATTACAAAATGTATCACAGACTGTTACCTACTCCTATTGGAATAGACCTCACATTGGTAAAACAATTAATTAAACACCATAGAGCTACTGGAGATCTTGAAGAAAACCCAAGAAAGTGGAGAGAAAACCCTAATTACTGTCCAACATGATACAAAAGAAATAACCAGAATTCTGCAAAGTATAAAACAAAATGCAGATCATCACTGGTGGGATGTAATCTTTGGGTGGTCACCAACTGCAAATGGAATCTTTATTGAGCTTGTGTCATCCTATTGTAGTTTTGTTAATATTAGTTGGAGTAAGTTTAGGGTTCTCCTTTTTATTGTTAATTTGGAATTGGAGAATACTACAGCGAGTAGCTGTGTTAACCTCCTTATCAAACGTACATGGTAAAGCACTAAGGCACACTTATTGTAATAGGAATTTGAATTAAGTAAAATAATTTACTTATTCCTTTTAGAAAAGGGGGAAATGAGGATGAGTGGAAGATATCCAGAGTAGAAATCCATTTTGATTTAGGGGAAATGTACATCTTTGAGTTAGGTCTGTAGCTTGCTGTTTAGTCTGACTGCCTGTTCTTGCAAAGGGCCTGTGCTTGGAGGGAATGCTTCAGCTGAAGGACAAGAGATAAGGCGGGGGGGGGGGGGGGGGGGGGGGCAGATAGAGCAGGGCAACCTGACCCAGGAGTTCATTCTGATAAGGAAGAATTACCAGCAATTGTCACGAGAAATAAGTGGAATGAACACATATAAACCTATTGTGAAATTGCATGCCTATGTATTTGAGAGGGAGATAAAAGGGAATCTGGAGAACCCAGAGGTACGCATGTCATTTTAGGGGAACGATTCCCAAATGCGTCCAGCGTTGTAATAAACATACTGGCTTTACAACTTTCACAAAAGCTGTGGAGTTTGCTTGATTCCTCAGAACAGGATGCTGCCCTGGGCTGTGCAGCGCACTGGGCATGGATCAGCCCCTGCTCTGCTGCTCCTTCCCGTCTGCCCCAGGGCCCTTGCAGAGCCCCAGCCATGCTGTTTGCCCCCAGCCTGCCCACGGCCAGCCTGGGGCTGCTGACGGGGGTTTCTGTGCTGAGCATTGGCCTGGCCGTGTTCTTGAGAGAGCCTGGGCAAGGAGCCTGGAGCCCCCAGGGCCTGGCCTGAGGCGTCAGCGCTGCCCCAGCAGTGCCCATGGCCTGGCCCTGCTGCAGCCCCGGCACTGCCACCCCCAGGGCTGTGCCCGGCCCCGAGAGCACTCAGGCCCTGCAGCAACACCAGGGCCACCAGGGCAGCGGGGCAGGGCCACGGCAGCAGCACTGGCAACACCAAGTGCTGCTGCTGCTGCTGCTGCTGGGCACAGCTGCTGGGCCAGCCCTGATCTGCCCCAGCTCTGCACACAGACATTGCTGCTGCAGCTCCAGAGAAGGCAACACAAGGGCATCTCTGCAGAAAACTCTGCTGGGAGACCCTTTAGTTCCTTTAATGCCACCAAGAGTGCAGCCCTTCATTGACACAGTGTGTGGCCCCAGGGAAGGTGGAGAGAAACAAAATGAGAAATGGCACAAACAATGACATTTCTTTGTGGACAATAGAAAAAATTAGAACAAAGGTAAAAAAACTCTAAAATGAAATCAAGAAGAAGTATCAAATATGACTTTTATTACACGTGATTTGCAAACACTGGCCAGCAGTTTAATGCTTCTGAAATTTTCCAGTGATCAGTCTCCTCACTGAATCCTTGAGCTCCTGGTTCCTCAGGCTGTAGATGAGGGGGTTCAGGGCTGGGGGCACCACCGAGTACAGAAATGACACCACCAGATCCAGGGATGGAGAGGTGATGGAGGGGGGCTTCAGGTGAGCAAACACGACAGTGCTGACAAACAAGGAGACCACGACCAGGTGAGGGAGGCAGGTGGAAAAGGCTTTGTGCCGTCCCTGCTCAGAGGGGATCCTCAGCACAGCCCTGAAGATCTGCACATAGGAGAAAACAATGAACACAAAACAGCCAAATACCAAAGACACACTGACAGCAATGAGCCCCACTTCCCTGAGCTGGGATTTGGAGCAGGAGAGCTTGAGGATCTGTGGAATTTCACAGAAGAACTGGCCCAGGGCATTGCCATGGCACAGGGGCAGGGAAAATGTATTGGCTGTGTGCAGCAGTGAATAGACAAAGCCACTGGCCCAGGCAGCTGCTGCCATGTGGGCACAAGCTCTGCTGCCCAGGAGGGTCCCGTAGTGCAGGGGTTTGCAGATGGACACGTAGCGGTCGTAGCACATCACGGTCAGGAGGGAAAGCTCTGCTGAGATGAAGAACACAAAGAAAAAGAGCTGAGCAGCACATCCAGTGTAGGAGATGTCCCTGGTGTCCCAGAGGGAATTGTGCATGGCTTTGGGGACAGTGGTGCAGATGGAGCCCAGGTCAGCGAGGGCCAGGTTGAGCAGGAAGAAGAACATGGGCGTGTGCAGGTGGTGGCCGCAGGCTACGGCGCTGATGATGAGGCCGTTGCCCAGGAGGGCAGCCAGGGAGATGCCCAGCAAGAGGCAGAAGTGCAGGAGCTGCAGCTGCCGCGTGTCTGCCAATGCCAGGAGCAGGAAGTGCCTGATGGAGCTGCTGTTCGACATTTTCTGGGGCTGCACATAGGGATCTGTAAAAAAAGTAATCATGGAATAGTTGGGTTTGGAGAGGACTCGAAATATCCCAGCACAGCCTGGGGGCACTTTCCCCCCACTGCCTGCCCAGGGCTCTGCTGCCTGGAGCTGTCCCTGCCAGCAGCTGCTTCCCTGTGCCCAGGGCAGGGCCGTGCCAGTGCTGCCAGAGCCCAGCCCAGCCCTGGGGGCTCAGCTCTGCCCTGCAGAGCCCTCCCAGCTCAGGCACTGCCCAGGGGCAGCTCTGGCTCTGCAGGCTCTGATGGCAACACCAGAGCAACCCTGAGGAGGCTGGAAAAGCAACACTGATACTGCCTGTGAGGGGCCCTGTGCTGATTACTGTCATTGCCTGGTTTATTACATCTGATGGATTTTTGGTTTTCTCAACCTGAACTGAGAGTTGAATATCAATGTGCAATTTCCCATCCATGCAACCCAGAGCAGTAGTTTAAAAAAGCAGGATTTTCCCTTTTATACAGCCCCTGCCTTGCCATGCTCCAAGTATAATCTACTTGGAAATGTTCTGCAGTTCAATGCCATGCTGGGAGCAGTCCTGAACAATGCAGCATCCTCCCCACACAAGGAGAACACTTCCAAGCCTCACCAGCTGTCTCCTCCCAGCCAGATCTTGTCCCCCAGTGCTGGCAGCAGCTGCCAGGGCTGGCTGAGAGCTGTCCCTGGCAGGCAGCAGAGTCCCTGCCCCAGCACAGCGCCCTGGGCTGCAGGACCCTGCTCTGCAGGACAGCCCTGGGCACCCCTGGCTGCTCTGCACAAGAGACAAGCAGAGAATGTACTCACAGGCTCTGCAGGCATTGGCATGTTCCAGCTTGAGGAGATGGCTCCAGGAGCTGCAGCTGCATTGTCCTGCAGCCAGAGGTTCCTGTGCCAAGGGCTGGCAGTGATTGTGCCCCAGGCACTTCTCAGCCCCTTCCCAGCCCTGACTGATTGAAGCTCTCTGTGCCTCTGGGCTGTGCCCGCGCTGGCTGCAGGCAGTGCCCCAGCCCTGCTGGGCTGGAACAAGAGCTCCTCATCCAGAGAAATGTGCTTTTGAAGCTCTTCTTGGTGACCAGGAGCTCTCTCTGTGCCAGGAGCCCAGCCCAGCTCAGCAGCACAGACACAGCACAAGGACTTTAATCAGCCTCTGGGGCTTTGTGCTCAGGCCCTGAACATCAGTCCCTGAGAGGGAGCTGAAGAAACCTCTGCAGAACTCCAAGGCAGAATCCAACTCCAAAGTTTCTTGGACTTTTAATGGGTCCCTCTGAGGGACACGACTGAGCAAGTGTCCCCAGGCCCCAGGCAGAGCAGAGAACTGCAGGCAGTGATGACAGGTGGGGACAAAGAGAAGCCAAGTCTTGGTGCCCTGGGGCACAGCAGGGTCTGTGCCAGCACGGGCTGGGAGGAGACACCTTGTCCTGAGGCCCTGGGGCCTCCTGGCACAGCCCCAGCCAGGCTGGGCACTGTCAGCCCCTTGTGCTGCCCTCAGCATCCCCCCCCTAGCCCACATCCCAGTGGCCTCAAGGATCTGCTGCAAGGAGTCCCTGGGGAGCCTTGCTCAGCAATGGCCCTGGGGGCTCCTTCATGCTCCCTGCAGGGACTGCAGCTTTTTCAAAGGACTTTGGGTTTGGCTTTTGCCTTGGAGTCTCTGAGAGGTTTCTGCAATCATGGCCTCCAATTATCTGCTCTAATTATTCTCTGGAGAGGCTTTGTCAGTAACAACACTCAGTGGGGCTCATTAATGCTTCAGGGTACTTCAGTTATTTGAAGGTACTTGGTGTTTCCCTTTTGATACAGACTCTGTGAGAGGTTTGTGCAATCATTGCTCAATTATCTGCTTTAATGAGTCCCTTGAGAGCTTTGTACTGACACTCAGTGGGGCTCATTAATGCCTTGAGATACTCAAGGATTTTTAGGTATTTTATGGATTTAAGAATACTTTTAGGTACTTTAAAGAATTTTCCTTCCCACACTGAGTTTCTGAGAGGTTTTTGGGCCATCCTGGCCTCCAGTTCTCTCCTCCAAGGAGTCCATGAGGAGCCTGTGTTGGGTATCTTCCCCCTTTCTGTTTTAACACAAAGATGGAACTGAAAGAATTTTGTAAGACTTTCTAAAAGCATCCAAACAAACATGGGACAATTAACAATACAACAACAACCTCTAAGATAATTGATCGTCCTGTTTTAGCTCGGCATCATCCAACCCTTTAGTCCCTTGGACTGGAAGAGTTTATTGAACCAGTCTTTGTTTTCCACTTGAAGCTTCTTGAACCCTTCCTTCAGTACCTGAATGCTCTTGTGGATTGACTCGCTGTGGCTGGAGAGGTTCATGCAGCACATGCCCTCAGAGTCTACACAGCCATGCCCATGTGCCCAGAGTAAAAACTCTATCGCTGTTCTGCAAGGTGGCGTGTCTGATGGTCTCTGTGTCTGAGAGCAGCCACTCAATGTGAGGGAGGCAGCATTGGTTTGCTTACTCAACAGGCACCCAGGATGGTCTGATTGTCCTAAAGCTTTAGCTGCAGCCACCCAAGGTAGTCCAAATTGGGGGTGCTACCATCCAATACCTGGATTAAAGCTTTCAAAGCCATCTCTTTGATATCATCCAATACTTCTCTGGGGATACCTGCTGCTTGATCATCTGGTAGGCTGTGTTGTCCTTCTCCAGCTAGATGGTTGATTGTCAATTCCACCCTTGCCTCATTATTAGCATAGTCTGCTATTAATTGATTTAGTAAACACTTCCATGCCCCTTCCCACAGGGTGTATTCTGTAGGTGACAACCACCTGGTCATGATATAATTTAAATTATAGGGGGTTAAAGCATGTGCTGTAAACATGGCCCTCATTAGGCCATTAAAACAAGGTAAGTCCTTCCTATGGTCTTTAGCTGCCCTACAGAGATCCTTGATTTCCCCATAAACCAATGGCTGACACCTGGGATTCTGCCCCCTACTTTCATAACATCCCAGGGCAATGTGGAGTTTCAAGACTATTTGCCAGTCTCCTTCCTTAACTGCTTCTTTCTGGATCCTGTCCTAGGGATCTTTTGGGGCTGAGGGGCGAGGTGGCTCTGAGGAATCCAAACTGTCTTCTGGGGAGGAAGAATAACTTGGAGCAGAAACATTTGGATCAGAAATAGTGTGACAGTTGGGCTTAATATCTGTGATTATGGGGTTATATTGTTGCTGGAGGGTGAGGCAAAGGCCCCTGCCATTTTTTCAGGCGTTCCGGGCCTTGATTTAGGATGGCGGACTTCCAGGGTGGAGTTCTGGAGGCATGGCCCAGGGTGGAGGTGGAATGATTGACAGTGGGGGTGTGACCCACAGTTGTGGGGGTGGAGTCTGGAGGTTCATTCAGGGCGGAAGAGAAGGCTGTGGTAGCAGGAAGTGGAGGAGCCAAGATGGAGGGAGGATGCTCCGGCTCCCGAGCCACATTCAGGCTCCTTCCATCTTGAGTCTCCAGGGCATGATGCTCCAAGACAGCGTGGCCATTGCCATCTTGGAGCATCATAGAAGGTCTGAGAAAGGCAGGTTTGAGGGGAGGTCCCGAGTTAGGAGTGACCAACGGATTGAGTTTTCAACACACTGCTTGCTGGTGAAGGGTCTCAAGGATAGTGTGGAAGATGGGGAGCATGCAGGGTGCAATGGGGTCCCTTTTGATTGAAAGGTTGTACAATTTAACTCCCAATGAGTCCCAAAATTCAGTGGTATGGATTTCGTGAGCAGAGGTGTCTGGAAAATTTTTAATGATCCTCCTCATGATTGATTTTAATTTGTTCTTTGAAAATATTTTGTCATGATCAGTGAGAATTAAAGCACCTATATATGCTCCTTTCTACTTTGGACATCTGGCTGCCCATTTTTCTCTTTCTCTGCCTTATGGGGAAGAGCCACCGGAGGACCCCAAGTCAATTATGGGACGTGGGTGCATGTTGTAAAAACACAGTGGCAAAATGGGCAATAAATGTCTTGCATTTCCCCAAACCCACCTGCAATCCTATGCAGGTGAAACTGTCGCTGTCCCTGCTGATCCTGTGCAAGGTCCCTTGAAGCAACGATGAATCCACTGGGCCGGGCACAATCCAAAATCCCAGGGAGCACTGGCCTATCCATCAGCCAACCCCAGCTGACGTGACTGACACAGGGAGCCCTGAGTGTCATGGTCCCTGTTCGGGCGCCAAAGGTCACAATGAGGGAGGCTGTGACAAACCTCTCTGGTTCCCTGACTTCAGGGCAAGGGTGGGGAAAATGAAAAGGTGTGGGTTCGATGGAGTTGCCCAAAAAGAACTTTAATAACAGGGTGAAAAACAATAAACATGGAGAAATTGAGCACAGTACAAGGGGCAGGATCCAAAGACCTGAGAAAAAGGAGAAGCAACAACATGTACACTTGGGGATAGAACACTCTGGAACAATCCTTGTTTCCATATAAGGGAAACAAGTAACCAATAGGAGAATAGAACTTGGACAAGTTAGCATAGAAACACCAAAGGCTTATTGGGGAACTCTCAAGCTCACCCTAAGTTAAACAAATGATTCCCAGGGCTTGAAACTCACGCCCAGTTCTTCCGGGGTAAAATCTGGCTGACTCTGAGTTACAGCCAGGCTAACTCCCAAACTGCTGCTTTGCTCTGGCCCCTTGGTTCCATTGCGGTCCAGTAGTGCAACAATGATTCCCTTGGTTCCACAAGTTCCCAGAGTGTCACAATGGCCCCTTCCTTCCATGAGGCCCTGCAGGGTCACAATGGTCTCCATGATTCCATGGGGCCTTGCAATGCCACAATGCTCTCCATGGATCCATGGTGCCCTGCAGGATCACACGGGCCCTTTGGCTCCATGAGGCCCTGAAATGCAGCAATGGCCTCTTGGTTCCACAAAGCCCTGCTGCTTCACACTGGCCCCTTGGGACCATGCGGCCCAGCAGAGCCACAGTGATGTCCTTGGTTCCATGAGGCCCCACAGTGTCACAGTGGCCCCTTGGATCCATGGTACCCTGCAGGGTCACAATGATCCCCTTGGTTCCACAAGTTCCTACAGTGTAACAGGTTCCACAAGGGCCTGCAGTGTCACCATGGCCCATTGGTTCCACAATGCTCCACAGTGTCACAATGCTCTCCATAGGAAGGAAAGAAGTGAGCCCCAGTGGTGCAGGGGCAGATGAGAGGCAGCCACCAGAGGCCAAGGCTGGCCAGACTTGACTGTATTGGTAGATTATTTTGGCGATTAACCCTTTGAATACACGGAATTTTAGAGGTGGAATCCCAATTTCAGCCATGGGCGCCTAGACAAGAAAGACACTTCCCATAGGAATAAAAGCACAGAGCCCCAGTGCTTCATGGTCAGATGGGAAGTGGCCCCTGACATGTCAAATTCAGTGGGACCCTGTCAGACAGCCCCCAGGAGGCCAAACCAGGCAGACCTGTTCCATGTTCCATTGACTTCATCGGTCCTAACACTGTCACAATGGTCTCCTTGATTCCATGAGGTCTGGCAATGTCACAATGGCTTCTTGGTTTCACGAGTCCCAACAGAATCACAGGGTTCCCATGGCTCCACGCAGCCCCTCTGTGTCACAATGGCTCCTTGTTTCTATTTTAAATCAATCACAATCAAACCACAGTTTGATCATTGATCCTTGCTTCCATAGGGCCCATGATTTGCACAATGGTCTCCTTGATTCCACGATTCCTGGATTCCACAGTCTCACCATCGTTTCCTTGGATCTCCATTGTCACAACTGAGCCATGGCTCCATGAGGTTCCGCAGTGTCACCGTGGTGGCTGTCAGAGGCTGGATGAGATCCATGTCCCGAGACACCTTGGGATGCTCGGAATGCCCGTGTGGGGCCAGGGCCGGGTCAGGCCTTGGTTTGTGGTGGGACAGAGCCCCGCCCCCAGGCCTGGCCTGGCAGAGCTGTCAATCACACAGCAGGGGCAGTGCTAACCCAGCTCTGATTGGCCCAGCTGTCAATCAATCAATCAATCAATGACACACCAGCAGCTGGTGCTACCCTGGCTCTGATTGGACAAGCAACTGGCAGTCCCACCCCAGGGGCGGGGCCATGGAGGCCCAGGGGGTTAAAAGCTGGAGCATGCGGCCAGCCCAGGGTCTGGATCCTGCCTTCTGCTGGGGTTCCTCTGTTGGTGATGCTGGAACCCCAGCAGTTGGTGCCCATGTGTGTGTCTTTCTATGGATCTTCTGTCTTTCTGTTAGTCTCTATTTCTTCTCCTTCTAATCCTACTTACCTGGAACATTTTTGGGTAACTTAAAATCTTAAAGGTTAAAGTTTTTTAGGTTAAATGTGTGGGAATCCCAGGCACAGGGAATATTTCTCTGTCTGCTCTGAGGAGTCCTGACCCCCAGAGAAACACTGCCTTTAACCTTCACCCATGGAGAGGACTTCCAGGACTTTGAGACAGATTAGAATTTACCAAAGTGTGAAATAGATCAGAGGGTAGTATTGTATTTCACTAGGGTGAGAAATTTAGGTTTTGGAATTTTTAGTATGGTGTAGATAGGAAGCAAGATGGAGGAATTGGGGTGTAGTCCCTGTCTTCTTCTTTATCTGCTCCATTTCCTGTACTGTTGGTGGCACAGCGTGGTTGCTCAAGGAAAGCACAGTGCAGAGGTTATGTGGACAGTTAAGGGACAAGTTATTGGTAAATAAGTAGAAATAATGTACGTTTTAAGACTTAATTGGATGAGACAACTTTCAAAGACCTTGAAACTGTACACTGTGGGGCCATTTTGTGGTGTTTTCCCCGCTTGCTGAGCCTGGTGGGCACAGCATGCAAAACTTTAGAAAACATAACAATAAACAAGAAGCTGAAGACTGAAAAAGTCCCATGCATTTCCATTCACCTGGCACAGAACTGCTATAGGAGGGTTACCCCATCCAGGGTGCCCCCAAAAAGGCCCAACATTAAACAAGCATGAATAACTGGTGCCCCAAAAATGTCTGTAATAAGTTGGCTCTTTTCCATAAAGTTGTTTACTGAAGGGTGTTGTCTTAATTGGCCAATCATGTGAAATGTGCTGGATAAATGACCAGTGAGGTTCACCTGTAGCAAACCAAGGCCTAAAAGAAGAGGATTAAAAAAACAGGTGGCTTTCTACCCTTAGCCTTCTGATCTGAGTCTGTGTCATCTCTGACTCAATGGTGACATTTGGGGATCTGTGGGGGCTGTTGGGAATCCTTTCTGTGTTTTGAGACCCAACAGGAGCTTCTCTAATATTAAACATTGCCTGAAGCTCCCACTGTGCCCATGAGAGGAACCCCTGTGAGTGTCTGGGCCATCCCGGCTCTTTGGCAGCCTGGGGACTCCTGGGATGTCACTGTGGAGGCCCCGTGGGTGCCTGCGACAGAACTGTCCCCCCGTCCAGAGGCTCCCGTACAAAATAGCAATTCCTCCTCCAAATTTCCATATGTGCAGAGATTGTTCCCAGATGAAATCTGCCAAGGGAGACAGCTCTGGCTGCCTTGGCCACCCAGGGGACTCCTCTCATCTGCCTTTGAAACACTTGGATGCCTTTGCAGCCCAAGGTCCCCCGGGGTGTCACCATGGAATGGCTGTGACTGCCTCTGACCACAGGGCTCTTTACCATCCCAGCAAGCCCTGGGAGGTCTTCATGGAGCTCCTGTCTCTGCCTGTGACATTGCAGCTCTGGAACAGCCTGGAGACTCTTGGAAAGATCCCATGGAACCCCTGTGAGGGCCTGTGACAAATCTGATCCTTAGCAGGCAACCATCACCAGCCCCCTGTTGCTATGGTCAGTTTCCATGGCAACCATCCCCAGGCCCCTGTTGCTATGGTCAGTTTCCATGGCAACCATCCCCAGCCCCCTGTTGCTATGGTCAGTCCCTTGGCAGCTCCATGGAGACCCCATGCCAGGGGTGGTTGCCATGGACACCAGCTCAGGCCTGCAGCCAGAGCCCGTTGCCATGGCAACCATTGGCAGCCCCATCCCCAGGCTGATGGGATCCCAGAAGCACAGAATTGGCTGAGCTGGGAGGGACCCATCAGGATCCTCCAGTCCAACTGCTGGCCCTGCACAGGACACCCCAACAATGCCAGCCTGGGCCTGGCAGCGCTGGCCAAACGCTGCTGCAGCTCAGAGAGCCCTGGAGCTGGGACCCTGCCCTGGGGAGCCTGGCCAGGGCCCCAGCAGCCTCTGGGCAAAAACCTTTTCCTGACATCCAACCTGAGCCTGCCCCGACTCAGCTGCAGCCGCTCCCTCCACTCCTGTCCCTGGGCACCAGAGGGAAGAGGTTCCCACAGCCCCAGCCAGGGACCCGCTCCCAAGGCTGCTGCCATGGCCACCAGGGCTGGCACCAGCTGGGATGCTTGGTTTGCACGGGCCGAGCTTCAGCAATGGGATTCCCCAATTTCCTGCTCCTGCTAAAACCGCGCTGCCCTCGCTGCCCTCCCGCCTCCCATGGAAAGCACAAAAGGCAAAGATCCCGGGCTGGGATAAGAACAATTTATTGGGAACAGCAACCAGATAAAGAACAAACAGGAACAGAAACAATATTGATAACAGAAGGGATAAGTAAAACTATTTACAGAGAAAACATCAACATCAACAACTGGCTCTTCCTGGTAATGTATTTCCTCGTGTCTAGAAAGGACACCCTTCTCCTCAGGGAGGGAAAGAGAGAGTCCCTTTCCTGCCCCTGGCAATGACCTGAGGTGGGACTGAATGTAATGACAGGGCCATGGCCAGACCCTCATGTTCTCCCATCCCACATCATGTCATTGGTAGGGGCAACAAAATGTACAGGTGTCTTCCCAGCATGGATCACAGGGAAGATGGATCACCAGGGCTCTGGCCAACGTGGGGTCTCCAATGGGGGATGAATTCTGAGCAGTGTACGAAGCTCCTCCTGCACTTGGGGCATTTGCAGGACTTCCCTTACTGGTGCCTCCGTTGGTGTTTGGTCAGGTCAGAGCTCTGGGTGAAGCTCTTCCCACACTGGGGACACTCGTAGGGCCTCTGCCTCTCCCCAGTGTGGATGTGTTGGTGGGTGATGAGGGCAGAGCTGCAGCTGAAGCCCTTCCCACACTCCCCACACTCGTAGGGCCATTCCCCAGTGTGGATCATCTGGTGGCTGATCAGGGTGCTGCTCTGCCTGAAGCTCTTCCCACACTCCAAGCACTTGTGGGGCTTCTCCCCATCATGAAGCTACTCCTGGGCCACCAGCTCCGAGCTCTGGCTGAAGCTCTGTCCACCTTCCTGGCTCAGGGTGGGTCTTTCCTCCTCAGAGCACACTGGGCTGGGTTTGGAGCCCCTCCTCCTGCAGGATCTCTGGGACTTGTCCTCCATGTTGGAATTCTGCACCGTGGAGCCACTAAAAATGGCCTCTTCCATGAAGTTCTGCCACAGGGATTTGCCCTCCCTGGTCTCCATCCTCAGCTCCTTTTCTGGGGGAGGAAGGACAAGGAGAGAATGGGATTTGCCTCCGTGCCAGAGGGAAGGGGAAGGAGATCCCCCCAGTGCATCCCCAGCAGGACGGGGTTGGCAGCAGGGTTGTCCTGCAGCCGGGGGCTGTGCTGGGCTGGGAGATGGAGCAGGAGAGAGGGGGAAAGGGGCACTGACTTCCTCCTCACCTGCCTGGGGCTCCTGGGGCACCGTCTTCTTCCTCCCAGCCTCCTCCTCCATCGGGCCAAGTTTACAGGATGGAAAATCCTGTTTTGGGAAGAAAACAAGGGATGAGTACATTGAATTTTGTACTTGTTTGAAGGCAAACCTGGGGAGGGTCTAAACCAGGATTACAATTTAAGAAGAAAATGAAGATCAAGGCAATGATACAAAAACACTGCCCTAAACTGACAGAGTCAGGATATAACCTGACACCCTGTTGCTGCTCAGGGTGGTGGCAGCAGTCCCATTAAATGGTGGCTGCAGTCCTGTGGGAGTGATGAACGTGATTCTGTCAGAGCAGTGATCCTGTAGAAGGGTCTGGTCTTCCTCTGAAGGTCCAGGGGTGGTTCTGGAGCTCTTGTCCTCTGGGAATCCAGTAGGCAAGCTGCTCCTGCTCTTGCAAGGCTCACCTTATATGCAGGTAGGAATGCTTGGATCCTCCCCCTGGGCGGAGCATCCCACAATGGGAGGATGGAATTTGATCAGTCCTGCAGTGACACTCAATGGCCCATTCCCAGAAGATATCTCCCCTGGAGGGCGTTATCAGGGCTGAGTCATGGAGGAGATCAAGAACACTGCCCCACCTGTTTATAGCAGTTGATGAAGATGGGGATTGAAAACATGCATTTGGTTCCATCTTACACTGCAGCCTGAAACAGTGGGGGAATCCCTGCTCAGGGGGTGAACACCACCCCCCTTACCCAAACTGGCTCAGGTGTAAAACCCCCACCCCGGGAAGGCCACACACACAGGGGACAATGTCACACTTGCCCTGCTCCAGGGGAGGTCTCTGTCCCTGTCACTCCCTTGCTCCTCCCCCTTTTCTCTTTTTTTCCATCTCTCTCTCTACCTCACATTTACTGGTCATAAAATCCACTTTGGATTTGGTCTCGTTAGCACCTTTATTAGGGCAGAGGAATCTCTCCAACAATTCGGGTCACCAGACTGTGACATTATTTTTGCACAGTGAGTTCAGGGCACTGTTATCTGACTCCAAGTGCCTGTGACAAAAGCATGGTTCCCTTCTCTGAGGACTTTGTGGCTCTTTCTGGAAGAACTCTTGGAAACTTGGACACAGTCCCTCCTTCCTCCTGGGGATCTTATGGGAGAACTGATGAGGAAAATGGCTGTTGTGGGTGGCCAGTTTAAAGAAAATATTTTGTTGTCCTTGCTTGAAAAGTTTGGTAAAATCAGTGGAGGAAAGGGAGCAAATGTTACCAGCGACACTGACAGGGTTCATTCCCCCCACAGTGAGGAACACAATGCTGCTGAAAGTCCCACAAGAAGCTCAGCTCAAGTAGCCAAATTCCCAAACAGCTCCAGCCAGGGGTGTCCGGGAGGATTTTTTTGGAGAGTGTTGGGAGCCGGCAGATCCCGGACTCGAGCCCCGGGTATCTCCGGGCTCCCTAAGAGGAGCTTTTTCGGGGGCAGAGGAGCCGCCATCGCCCCTCGGGAGGGTCCCGGGGGGTCCACGTGGGGATGGCCCGGTACCGACGGGGCGGGACATTGGTTTTGGGGATCCCCGTGAGAGCCGGGGCTGTGGAACGGGGGACCCCCGGGGCGGGGAGAGGGGAAGGGGCGATACCGGAGCTGGGGCACCCCCGGCAGCCCGGAGATGAGGCGGGGACGGGACCCCCTGACCCTGACAGGGGCGCGTCCTGGGGCGACTTCATGATGCTCGTGCCCCATCGGTCCGTTTAGCCCAGAAATGAGTTCTGCACCTTTAAGGCTGGTTCTGAGAGCCAAGGGGAGGAGGAAGAAGCTGCAGTTTGTTTTCATACACTGCACTCACTCCTCCACATTCCGGCTCCTGGATGGACAGAGGGCAGGACAGAGCTCTCCTTTGCTTTTAGTTAGTTTTTAGCTCTCTGAGGCAGAGAAGTTCCCTGGACTGTGGTTTTTCTTTTTCTTTGGAGCTGTTTAAACCTGCTCTGCACTGAACACCCAGAACACCACCAGCAGCTCCCTCCTGTGGCCCACCAGGCTGAGCCTGGGCCGCTGGAAGTGGCATTTCCAGCGCTGGAGGGACTGATCAGAGACTGATAAGAGACTGATAAGACACTGAGTGAGCCGAGCTACAGCCCAAGGAAGGACTTTCAGAGTTTCTCATCTATTTTGGAGCAGCTGGAGGTTTATTACTTAATATTGTTCAATTTTTGTGCTGGTGAATGCTTTGCCTGTTTAATAAAGCATTTTTTTCCACTTTTCTCCAAGGAAATATTTTCCCGAACTGGCTGAGGGTGGGGCTGCTGAATCTGCATTCCAGAGGAAACTCCTTTTGGAGGTTTTCAACCAAATTTGCCCTAAAGCAGGACAGGGCAGTGGAAAGAAGGGGGAACCCCAAGTGGCTGGATTGAGGGGAGGCTGGAGAGGGGGACCAAGGGACTCCAAAACCTCCCAGAATCCAAAAGCAGGACCCTGGAGAGGGGGGATCCCCAGGACATATGGGATCCCCTCCAGCCCTGAGACGGGGGACCCCCAGAACCCCAGAGGGATGAGA
The DNA here is from genome assembly GCF_051311805.1 of Agelaius phoeniceus. Taxonomy (NCBI): domain Eukaryota; kingdom Metazoa; phylum Chordata; class Aves; order Passeriformes; family Icteridae; genus Agelaius; species Agelaius phoeniceus. Next base: position 5,500,881 of record NW_027509867.1, on the reverse strand, counting down.
CTGGATATGGGAAACTCCTGCTGAACTTCTTTTATTCACTCTTGATTTTTGGACATCAGGTGACTTCTAGAAATGGACTTGGGTGGGAGGAATCCCCAACCGAAGGCATTCACACCTTGTTTTTCCCCAATCCAGGGTTTTCCCCAAACCTTCCCACAGTGACATCCCCCCTGTCCTGCTCTGGGTGAGCTCAGTCCCAAACCTGACCCTGATCCTGGTCTCAATCTCACTCCATGTTCAGACACACTCACAGTTCTGTATTCAATCACATCCTAGTCCCAGACTCGTCTAGCTCCAGACCCAATCCCAAACCCAGCCCTAAAGCCAATCCCATGTCTAGTCTTAGCCCCAATCCCAGCTCTAATCCAAATCTCAGCCCCATCTCCAAGCCCAGCCCCAATTCCAGCCCCTTCCTAAATCCTCAGCCCCAAACCAAATCCCAGGTTCAGCCCTTCTGGGGCTTTGGGGGTGTCTCTGTCCCTGTGACCCCGATGATGTTTGGGTGGGGTCCCAGCAGGGCTGAGAGGGACAGAGACCCCCCCGGCCTCGCCAGGGGTGAGAAGGTGGCAGAGCCCCCCCAGCCCCGAGCAGCCTCAGCGGTGAGAGGGACACAGAGCCCCTGGTGCCCAGCCTTGCACAGGCATTGCCTGAGGCCAGAGGGATGGAGACCCCCCGAGCATCCCCCAGGGCCAGGGGACAGAGAGCCCCGAGCATGCCCTGGGCTGAGAGGGACAGAGACTGCCCCGAGCACCCCCTGGCACAGGGGAGAGAGGGAGGGAGACCCCTCAGGCATTCCCTGGGTGAGAATGATGGAGACCCCTGGGGAATGGCCTGGGGTGACAGGGACAGGGACACCCTGGGGAATGGCCTGGGGTGATAGGGACAGGGAAAACCCCCCCAAGCCCCTCCCAAGCATCCCCCAGTGTAAGAGGGTCAGTGACCCCTTGAGCATCCCCTGGGCACTGGACAAAGTAAAGTTGTTTCTTGACAGAAATCAAACTTAACCCTACAGAAAATGCCTTGAATTTGCTCTTCCCACAAGTCACTTGTGGTGAACACGCAAACAAATCCCAAAATTTAATAAACTGACAATAGAAGCGATTTTGTGGCAATTCCAACAGCCATTGGTCCTGCCCAGCTCCAGCTCAGCTGCTGGCAGGTTCCAATATAAGAAAAGTGGAAATTCAGCCCAATACATTGGGATACCTCTTTTATGAAAAGATTATTAAAAGGAAGGGAAAGCTCTGTGTAGATGTCACAAAGGTGACAGGGACAAAGAAAAAACTTATTCTTAGATTTGGCAAAGCCCCCGGCCTGTGAAAAAGAAAAGGGGGGACAGCCACGGACTGAGAGGGACACAGACCACCCCTGGGGCAGGGCAAGTGTGACATTGTCCCCTGTGTGTGTGGCCTTCCCAGGGTGGGGGTTTCACACCTGAGCCAGTTTGGGTAAGGGGGGTGGTGTTCACCCCCTGAGCAGGGATTTCCCCACTGTTTCAGGCTGCAATGTAAGATGGAACCAAATGCATGTTTTCAATGCCCATCTTCATCAACTGCTATAAACAGGTGGGGCAGTGTTCTTGATCTCTTCCATGCCTCAGCCCTGATAACGCCCTCCAGGGGAGATATCTTCTGGGAATGGGCCATTGAGTGTCACTGCAGGACTGATAAAATTCCATCATCCCATTGTGGGATGCTCCGCCCAGGGGGAGGATCCAAGCATTCCTACCTGGATATAAGCTGAGCCTTGTAGCACCAGGAGCAGCTTGCCTACTGGATTCCCAGAGGACAAGAGCTCCAGAACCACCCCTGGACCTTCAGAGGAAGACCAGACCCTTCTACAGGATCACTGCTTGGACAGAATCACGTTCATCACTCCAACAGGACTGCAGCCACCATTTAATGGGACTGCTGCCACCAGCCTGAGCAGCAACAGGGTGTCAGGTTATATCCTGACTCTGTCAGTTTAAGGCAGTGTTTCTGTAGCATTGCCTTGATCTTCATTATCTTATTAAACTCTAATTCTGATTTAGACTCTCCCCCAGGTTTCCCTTAAATCCTGTAAAAAGACGATGTCTGCGCCCTTTGTTTGGTTCCCAGAACAGGATTTCCTATACCCAAACCTTGACTGGATGGAGGAAAAGGTTGCGAGGAAGAGGAAGGAGCCCTGGGATACCCAGGCAGGTGAGGAGGAAGTCAGTGCCCCTTTCCCCCTCTCTCCTGCTCCATCTCCCAGCCCAGCACAGCCCCCGGCTTCAGGACAACCCTGCTGCCAACCCCGTCCTGCTGGGGATGCACTGGGGGGATCTCCTTCCCCTTCCCTCTGGCATGGAGGCAAATCCCATTCTCTCCTTGTCCTTCCTCGCCCAGGGAAGAAACTGAGGATGGAGACCGGGGAGGATAAATCTCTGTGGCAGAACCTCATGCAAGAGGCCATTTTGAGTGACTCCTGGGCACAGGAATCCAACAGGGAGGAAAATTCATGGAGATCCCACAGAAGGAGGGGCTGCAAACCCAGCCCAGTGTGCTCTGAGGAGGAAAGACCCACCCTGAGCCAGGAAGGTGGAGAGAGCTTCAGCCAGAGCTTGGAGCTGGTGGTCCATGAGCAGCTTCATGATGCGGAGAAGCCCCACAAGTGCTTGGAGTGTGGGAAGAGCTTCAGGCAGAGCAGCACCCTGATCAGCCACCAGATGATCCACACTGGGGAATGGCCCTATGAGTGTGGGGAGTGTGGGAAGGGCTTCAGCTGCAGCTCTGCCCTCATCACCCACCAATGCATCCACACTGGGGAGAGGCCCTACGAGTGTCCCCAGTGTGGGAAGAGCTTCACCCAGAGTTCTCACTTGACCAGTCACCAACGGAGCCAGCAGTAAGGGAAGGCCTGCAAATGCCTTGATTGCAGGAACAGCTTCATGCCCACTCCAGTTTCATTCCCCATGGGAGAACCCACATTGGGAAGAGTCCTGGTGATCCATGTTCCCTGTGATCCATGCTGGGAAGACACCTGTCCCTTTTCCTGCCCTAGCAGTGACATGATGTGGTATTGAAAAATATGAGGATCTGGCTGGCATTGAAGAATATGAGGGTCTGGCCATGGCCCTGTCATTACATTCACTCCCACCTCAGGTCATTGCCAGGGGCAGGAAAGGGACTCTCTCTGTCTCTCTCCCCTGAGGAGAAGGGTGTCCTTTCCAGGCAGGAGGAAATACATTACCAGGAAGAGCCAGTTGTTGATGTCGTAGTTTTCTCTGTAAATAGTTTTACTTATCCCTTCTGTTATCAATATCGTTTCTGTTCCATTTGTTCCTTATCTCATTGCTGTTCCCAATAAATTGTTCTCATCCCAGCCTGGGATCTTTGCCTTTTGTGCTTTCCATGGGAGGCGGGAGGGCAGCGAGGGCAGCGCGGTTTTAGCAGGAGCAGGAAATTGGGGAATCCCATTGCTGAAGCCCGGCCCGTGGAAACCGAGCATCCCAGCTGGTGCCAGCCCTGGTGGCCATGGCAGCAGCCTTGGGAGCGGGTCCCTGGCTGGGGCTGTGGGAACCTCTTCCCTCTGGTGCCCAGGGACAGGAGTGGAGGGAGCGGCTGCAGCTGAGTCGGGGCAGGCTCAGGTTGGATGTCAGGAAAAGGTTTTTGGCCAGAGGCTGCTGGGGCCCTGCTGGGTCTGGGAAGGGCCTCCAAGGTGGGGCTGGAGCCCTTGGGCTGTGAGCAGAGGCTGAGGGAGCTGGGCTTGTCCAGCCCAGAGCAGGGAAGGCTGAGGGGCTCCTCATCCCAGCCTGGCAGTGCCAGTGAGGAGGGGATGGAGAACACAGAGCCAGGCTCTTCACTGGGGGCCTGGTGGGAGACAAAAGCCAATGGGTGGAAGGGGAAAGAGGGGAGATCAGGCAGGACAGGAGGAGATGAAATGAGTCAGGCTGGTTTCAGCATTTCCTCAGCACCAAGAGCAGCCTGACCTCCCTTCTCCACCCACCACTGACAGCTTTGCAAATCAGGAATTGTTGGAGCTGTTTTGCTCCCACTCCAGGACAAGCATCCTGATACAAGAACTTAATTGTTTTTACATCTAATACAGGATCACGTTTGTCTAAAATTAATTTTAGTATGGAAATCACTTCTGAATGGTGCACTCATCAGGCACTCCTGGGACATTACACTCAGCTCAGGGAAGAGCATGAGTGTTATTAAATTGTGTCCTGTTCAGCCATGGTCTGTTGGCCATGAAGAGAAACTTTCTGTGCCTCTGAGTCTCACCAGTTCCTTGCTCCCAGACGACACAAGCCTGATGACTTGTGGCTCCCACTCCAGTGGCTGCACTTGGCCCTCCCTCCATCCCCAGAGCAGAGCTCCCTTGTCCCAGGGAGTCACTGGCAATGCAGGGATGAAGGAAACAGGACAGGCTGGGGGGATCAGGGGCAGGGCACAGCCAGGGAGAAGAATGACTTTGGCATTTGATGGAGCTGTGCCTTCCCTTGGCTTTGCTGGCTGACAAGAAATGAACATCCCTCTGTGTCTCGGGCAGCTCCTTCTCCAAGGAAAGCAGGTAAAGCAGGGTGGAGTTGGAGCCAAGGAGCTGAAAGCTGCAGGTGCAGCCTGGGCTGGAGGGAGCTCAGATTTGCACAAGGCTGCTCTGAGTGCCAGGGCTTGGATGGGGGAAATGGTGGGGTAGGGGTAGGGACAGAGTCTGATTGATTGTCAGCCATGAAGGGTCTTGATTTTCATATCTATTCAAACTGCATGAGGAGGCACTTGGATTCAATGTCAATTGGAGATTGCACAGAGTGACTTATGAACAGGAAAAAATCCTAAACCGGACCTAAAAAATGTTTTCTCACTGTCTTTTTAAATATAATGCCTTCACTTTGAAGACACTACTGAAGTCTATCAAATTAACCACAAAAGATTTGAACACTTAAATCAAATGATTCCCAGAGGCTTGGCTTGTTCAGGTGTTCTGAATGTTCATGAGCCCTGGGACACTGAATTCCTGCACTGAAGAGCTGAAGGCTGAACAAGCCTCTGGAGCAGGGAAATGCAGCAGCAGCCTCCAAGTTGCTGAGGATGTCAGCAGCCCCCAGTGAGGCCATCCCTGCCCAGAGACCGTGGGGGAATGGGCAGACAAGGAGAGCGTCCCTGGGGCTGGGGCAGCACAACTCAGAGGCACCAGCGGCTCCAGCTGGGCAATGGAGTGTGGAATGTGGCTGGGAAAGCCCTGCCTGGGCTGGGCCAAGCAGCACACACAAGCCCTGACCCCCATCCCCCAAACAACTCTCTCAAGGAGACATTTAAGAGGAATTACAATTGTTTCTGTACCCTAAGTTGGACACACTTGAGAAATACTGACAGGAAATCCTCAAGAGCTCAAAACAACCAAACAGCCTTTACTGGCAACTTTAGAAAATCAAAGAAATTTTCACAAAAGTTTTAATGGGATATTCAGTCAACAAAAAACACTTCTCAAAACATTAATTTGGCCCATTCAACTTCACAAACTCTAAGCCTGTTCAATTTCATGTTAATCAAAATTTGCAAGAGGACAAAAATAGAAGAAGCATTTTTCTTCCTCTTTCTCAGAGCGAGAGAAAAAAAATTAAGATTGAGAGAAGCACACACAGAGCTTGCAACTCCTGGATTCCAGCAGAGTTCAGATGGAAATTCCAAGAGGATGCAGGGTCAAGATGTGTGCTTGCCTTGTGGTCAGCCTTCAATACCCCTTGGTCTCCCTGGGCCCTTCCCCCAGGTGGGGCTTGGGCTCATTTGGTCCCTCAGGAGCTGGGCTGGGGCTGCAGAGGTGGCTGTGGAGCATTGCCTGTGCTGTGCCAGGGACTGGCAGCCACTGCTGGGCTGGGATAGAGGCTCTGGGGGGATTGGGGTTCCAGGGCAGGGCAGGGCTGGGCTTCCAGGGCAGGGCAAGGCTGGACCTGCCCCTTCCTCCTCCACACATGAAATGTTTTGATCCAACAATCTCCTCCAGGCTGTCACAACAGGCAATGTTGGAGGTGGAAATCCCAATTCTGGCCATGGACACCTGGCTGAGCAGGACAGTTCGTTTCCACAGGAAGTAAACCATGGAGCCCCAGTGTTTGGAAGGCAGATGAGAGCCTCACTAGGCCAAGGCCATCCAGACTTGTCAGAAATGACATATTTTGTCTGGGAGCTATCTTTGGATTTAGGGAATTTTGGAGGTGGAAGCCCAATCGTGGCCATGGATGCCTGGAGAAGTAGGACAGTTCTTTTCTATAGAAAGGAATGTACGGAGTCTTCCCAGTGTTTTGGAGACAGATGTGAAGTGACCCTTGTGAAACCATTAACAGCCAGACTTGTCCTGGCAATACTCCTATGGGAACAATCCCTGCATATAAGGAAATTTGGAGGCGAAATCCCAATTCTGGCCATGGGTGCCTGGAGGAGAAGGACAGTTTTTTTCCATTGGGAATGAAAGCACAGAGCCCCAGTGTTTCAGCAGCTGATAAGAAGAGACCCTCAACATGCCAAGGTGAGTTGGACCAGTCAGGCAGTCCATGGGAGGCCAAACCAGCCAGACCTGTTCCATATTCTGTTGGTTTTTTGACGCCCTGCATTATCACCATGGTCCCCTTGATTCCATGGGGTCCCACAGTGTCACAATTGACCCTTGGTTCAATGGGGTCCCAGAGTGTCACAATGGCACCTAGGTTCCAGAAGGCCATCAAGTATCACAATGGTCTCTCTGGTTCCCCAGGACCTACAATGTCACAGGACTCCTCTGTTCCATGAGCCCTGCAATGTCACAATGGGCCTTTGGACCCTGGGGGTTTGCAGTGTCACAATGGTCTCCTTTGCCTCCACAATATCACAATGGACCATTGGTGAGTGGAGGCCCCTCTGTGTCACCCATTGGTTCCATGCAGCCCTGCAGTGTCACAATGAACCCTTGGTTCAATGGGGTTCCACAATGTTACCATGGCCCCTTGGTTCCATGAAGCCCTGCGGTGTCACAATGGTCTCCTTTGGCTCCACAGTGTCACAATGGACCACTGATGACATCAGGCCCTGAAATGTCACCCTGGACCTTTGGTTCCATGCAGCCCTGCAGTGCCACAAAGGCCTCTCTTGGTTTCATGAAGCCCCACAGTATCACAATGGTCCTCTTGGTTCTGTGGGGACCCCCAGGGTCACAGCGGTCTCACTGGTTCCATGAGACCTCACAGTGTCACAATGCTTTGCTTATTCCAAGGGGCTCATAGTGTCACAATGGTCTCCATGATCCCATGAGTCCCCTCAGGGTCACAATGGCCCCTTGGTTCCATGAGGCTGTGAAGTGTCATAATGGTGTCTCCATTATTCCATGAGGCCTTGCAACGTCACAATGAACCTTTGGCTCCATGGGGTTTTCACAGTGTCACAATGGCCCCTTGGTTCCATGCACCCCAAAGTGTCACAATGGTCTCCACAGTTCCATGAGGCCCCACGGTGTCACAATGGACCCTTGGTTTGATGGGGCCTCTCAGTGTCACAATGATCCCTACACTCCATGGAGTCACACAGCGTCAGTATGGTCCCCTTGGTTCCATGAGGCCCAGCAATGTCACAGTGCTCTCCATGATTCCATGAGGCCCCACAGTGTCACAATGGTCCCTTGGTGTCACAGGGCCCCACAGAGTCACAATCGTCCCTTGGTCTCACAGGGCCCCACAGTGTCACAATGGTCCCTTGGTTCCATGGGCCCTGTGCTGCTGCATTCCCCCCTCCCCTTCTCAGGCCGCCCTGCCAGCTGAGAAATGCTCCTTGGGGCTCGGCCTTGGCCAACAGCCCCTGGGCTCAGCTCCTCTGCAGCTCATCACAAACACTGTCTGCTCCAGGCACTGCTGCTGCCCAACCAGCTCCTGCTTTCTGGAGGAGCAGCCCTGGGAACTGCTTTTGTTCCCTCAGTGGCACAACATCCCTGTTCTCACCCTGCCAAAGAAAGCTGTGGATGCCAAGTGCATCCAGGATGACTTAACCTTACCTCCATTGCCTGTAGGTAAGGTTAAGTCACAAGGTCTAAGTGAAGTTAAACACTGAAAAGAGTTGTTTTTTTCCTAAATTGTTATGTTTAATATAAGTTATAAGCTGAGTTAAATACTGTTAAATGTTAATCCTCTGTTAACTTGCAAAGTCATAGGTTATAAATTAGATTAAATCCTGCTAAATGCTGTTCTTTTGCTCAAATTTGAAATTGAAGGTATCAGTTTAGGTTAAGGTATAAGTTAAGTCCTGTTAAGTTTGAGCTCTGTTAAGCTTTCGGGCCGTATTCCTTTCATCCTTGCTCTCACTGTCCTTGTGTCACAGACACACACAGGGACAGTTTTCAGTTCATTTCTGGTTTGATTGCCTGGATTTTGTTTGGTTTTGTTGTTGCTTTGTTTCCTTGGTGTGCCTGAAGTGTCCAGTCAAGAGCAGAGTGATTCTTGCTAAGGAACTTTGTGCTGCTGTCCCTTAATATTAAATCTGGTTTTTGCTGCTCCCTTGCTGGGGATTTTTTCAGCGCTCTCAAGGCCTCGTTGGTACCAGGGTGAAGGAGCCCTGGCCCAGGCTCTGGCCCTGGGGGACACGGGGACGCTGCCGGGGGGTCCCTGTCCCCCTGTGCCACCCCCAGGGCCCCGGCCCCCCATCCCCATGTCAGGCTCTGGGGTCGATCTCGTGGAACATCCTCTGGGGGAGGCTGTGGCGCCGGGGGCAGGGGGACCCGGGGGGACAGGGGACCCCGCTGTGCACGAGCAGGGTTGGACTGCTCTGGGGGGAACTGTGAGGGGGGTCGGGGCAGAGTGACCTCCCCAGTGACCTCACACAGCCCCTGTGATGTCACACTGCCCCTGTGATGTCACACTGCCCCTGTGATGTCACACAGTCCCCTGTGTTGTTGCACAGCTGCTCTGTGATGTCACAGAAAACTGCAATGTCAGCCGTTGTTCTTTGATCTCACAGCTGCTCAATGGTGTTACACAGCCACCCGGTGATGTCACAACCCACTTTCTGATGTCACAGAGACACCCTCTATGATGGCAGGATCTGCTCTATGGCCTCACACTATGATGTCACAAACAGCTGGGTGATATCACAACCCCCTCAGTGATGTCACAAAACCCTCTGTAATGTCATACTGCCACTCTGGAATGTCACAGCACACACTTTGACCTCACACCTGGCTCTATGATGTCATACAGCCATGCCATGATCTTTCAGCCTGCTCTGTGATGTCACAGAATCCCCTCTATGATGCTGTAGCTGCTCAGTGACCTCACACAGCCCACTCTGTGCTGTCACACAGCCCCTTGCTGACATCACAGCTGCTCTGTGCCTCCATGACACAGGCACAGAGGAGCTGCTGTGACACAGCCCCCTCTGGGACATGCCACAGCCCCTGCCAGTGCTGAGCCCCTGGGAGCTCTGTCTGTGCCCTGCTGGTGTCCCTGAGGGGCCCTGGCAGTGCCCCAGCCCTGCTGGGCTGTGCACAGGAGCTGCTCCTGGCCAGAGCTGTCTCTCTGCAGCTCTGCTGCCCTTGCCAGGAGCTGCTTCTGGGCCAGGAGCCCGGCCCAGCTCAGCAGCACAGACACAGCACAAGTGCTTTAATGACCCTCTGGGGCTTTGGTGCTCTTTGCATCAGACTCAGAGCCTCACTGTGGGCTCAAAGAACTTCTCAGGGATTCAAAAAGAGGGTGAAACAATGAAGTTTCTCAAACTTTAAAAAGAGATCCTTCTGAGGGACAGGACTGAGAAAGTGTCCCCAGGTTCCAGGTAGAGCAGAACACTGGTGGCAGTGATGACAGCTGGGGACAAGCAAGGCAAAAGTGTCTCTGGTGCTGAGCAAACCTGCGCCTCTGTCCCTGCAGGCTGTGGGCATCCCCCGGCTGCCCCACCTGGCTGGGCCCTTCCTTTGCTGACAGCTCTGCCTCCTGCCTGCCTCTGCCTGCCCACACAAAGCCTGGGGCTGCTCCAGGCTCCTGCTGGGGGACGTGCTGCACCACAGCCCTGCCCTGCCAGGGAAATTCCTTTCTCCTGGTGTTCACTCTGGGCCTCCCCAGCTGCCCTTGGTGCTATTATGTTTTCTTCAGGCTCATTCCCACTAGGAAGAAAAGCTCCAACGTCTCTGAAACCACCCTTCCATCCCTCCCAGGCTATTCCTCTTCTGTCCTCAGTCTCCAAACCACTGACCCCAGAGCCCTCAGCCTCTCTCTCCTGCTTTTGAGATAAGGCCTCCAAATCCCATCTTGGGAGATTTTTGTGTCCTCTCCAAGGTCTGTGAAAATGGAAAAATAGTGATCAAAGTTATTTTCTCCCAAATCTTGCCATGACAGAAAAACAGTCAATATCTCTAAACTGAATGAGGGTGGATTTACATTAGTTAGAAGGAGGAAATATTTTAGAATGATGACAGTGGCACAAAACTGCAGCTGTTTTTATCAGAGAAGTGGATTCCCCATCCCAGGAATTGTCCAAGATCAGGAGCTTTGTGCAGCCTGACCCAGTGAAACCCTCTCATCCCCAAGGACAGAATTCCTGCAGTGTGGGTTCTCTGCTCTGCTGGGTGCCCTCACAACGCTTCTGGCCAGAATGTCTGCTGAGGGCAGCCAGGCTGCTGCAGGGGCAGTGTCCTCACAGCCATCACCATGGCAGCCCTGTCCCCTGGGCCTGGCCCTGCCCTTTCCTCTGCCCCTGCCTTGGCTCTGCTGGCATGAAGAGTTTTGTCATTGATATCTTGTCCCCAGGGTGCTGGGGCCAATGGCTTCCCAGTCAGGCTCCTGGAGCAGAAGTGGCTTTTCAGAGGCCAGCCAGGAATCAGCCCTGAGGCAGCAGCTCTGCAGTGGTGGCCACCAGGCCGCGCTGCCAAGGGAGGCTTCTGGCCATGGCCTGCAAGCAGCTGCTGCTGCCAAGGTGCCTTTGGTGCCTCAGGCTCTCCCTGCCACAGCTCCCAGCACGGCACTCTGCCCTTGTGCCCGAGGCCTTCCCTGTGCTGGGGCTGGCCTGGGGCTTTTCCTGCAGTGGGACCTGCCCTGCTGATGGCACAGGAAAGGCAGTTCCTGCTGGAGCAGGAGGCTCTGCCTGCAATGGGCTCCAACAACTCCAGCAAGGCCCTGTTGACTTCAATATTGCTGCCTACAGTACTATATTCTAATAATTGTTATAGCTTCTGTACTGTGGAGTAAATGACTCTGGTTAAGATCTTTCTGTCTGATCATGATCAGAATCAATCAGAGCTGTATTTATATAAATTTATCGATCATTAGTCCTGTGGGAAAATTGGGTTAAAGTTCAATTACACCTGTCCAATCGTTTACACATAAACCTTTGACAAATTCCGGAGCTGGGACTGGAATAGCCGTTCCCAGTCTCTGCTCTTAGGAGGAATTTAGAAATCGAGGGGCCCTGCAGGAGTTTGAGGATCCATGGTGGCTGTTGGGTGTCATTCCTCCATCTCACATCTCAGCATGAGTTTCTCCAATAAAGAAACAAAGCTTTTGCCTGAAGCTCCCACTGTGCCCATGACAGGAACCCCTGTGAGTGTCTGGGACATCCCGGCTCTTTGGCAGCCTGGGCACTCCTGGGATGTCACCGTGGAGCCCCCGTGAGTGCCTGGGACAGATGGGTGCCTTTGCAGCCCAAGGTGCCCTGGGATGTCACCATGGCATGGCTGTGACTGCCTCTGACCACAGGGCTCTTTACCATCCCCAGAAAGCCCTGGGAGGTCTCCATGGAGCCCCTGTCCCTGCCTGTGACATTCCAGCTCAGGAACAGCCTGGAGACTCTTGGAAATCCCCATGAGGGAAAGTACCCTCTTAGGCCTGTGACAAATCTGATCCTTAGCAGGAAACCATCACAAGCTCACTGCTGGTATGGTCAGTTTCCATGGCAACCATCACCAGCCCCCTGCTGCTATGCTCAGTCCCTTGGCAGCTCCATGGAGACCCCATGCCAGGGGTGGTTGCCATGGACACCAGCTCAGGCCTGCAGCCAGAGCCCGTTGCCATGGCAACCATTGGCAGCCCCATCCCCAGGCTGATGGGATCCCAGAAGCACAGAATTGGCTGAGCTGGGAGGGACCCATCAGGATCCTCCAGTCCAACTGCTGGCCCTGCACAGGACACCCCAACAATGCCAGCCTGGGCCTGGCAGCACTGGCCAAACGCTGCTGCAGCTCAGAGAGCCCTGGAGCTGGGACCCTGCCCTGGGGAGCCTGGCCAGGGCCCCAGCAGCCTCTGGGCAAAAACCTTTTCCTGACATCCAACCTGAGCCTGCCCCGACTCAGCTGCAGCCGCTCCCTCCACTCCTGTCCCTGGGCACCAGAGGGAAGAGGTTCCCACAGCCCCAGCCAGGGACCCGCTCCCAAGGCTGCTGCCATGGCCACCAGGGCTGGCACCAGCTGGGATGCTCGGTTTCCACGGGCCAGGCTTCAGGAATGGGATTCCCCAATTTCCTGCTCCCGCTAAAACCGCGCTGCCCTCGCTGCCCTCCCGCCTGCCATGGAAAGCACAAAAGGCAAAGATCCTGGGCTGGGAGAAGAACATTTATTGGAACAGCAACAGTCCTGGCAATGACCTGAGGTGGGAGTGAATGTAATGACAGGGCCATGGCCAGACACTCACGTTCCTCCATCCCACATCATGTCATTGGCAGGGGCAGGAAAAGGTGCAGGTGACTTCCTAGCATGGATCACAGGGAACATGGATCACCAGGGCTCTTCCCAATGTGGGTTCTCCCATGGGGAATGAAGCTGGAGTGGTGCATGAAGCTGTTCCTGCAATCGAGGCATTTGCAGGCCTTTCCTTACTGGTGCCTCCATTGGTGTTTTGCCAAATGAGAGCTACTGGTGAAGCTCTTCCCACACTGGGTACACTCGTAGGGCCTCTCCCCAGTGTGGATGCGCTGGTGCCTGATGAGGGTGGAATTGTGCTTGAAGCTCTTCCCGCAGTCAGGGCAAAAGAAGGGCCTCTCCTTGGTGTGAATCCGCTGGTGTTGGAGGAGATGGAAGTTGGTGTGAAACCTCTTCTGACAATTGGGACACTCATAGGGCCGCTCCCCAGTGTGGATGCGTTGGTGGATGATGAGGGCAGAGCTGCAGCTGAAGCCCTTCCCACACTCCCCACACTCATAGGGCCATTCCCCAGTGTGGATCATCTGGTGGCTGATCAGGGTTGTGCTCTGCCTGAAGCTTTTCCCACACTCCAAGCACTTGTGGGGCTTCTCCGCATCATGAAGCTGCTCATGGACCACCAGCTCTGAGCTCTGGCTGAAGCTCTGTCCACCTTCCTGGCTCAGCGTGGGTCTTTCCTCCTCGGAGCACCCTTGGCTGGGTTTTGAGCCCCTTCCCCTGTGGATCTCTGGGACTTGTCCTCCCTGTTGGAATTCTGCACTGTAGAGCCACTCAAAATGGCCTCTTGCATGAGGTTCTGCCACAGAGATTTATCCTCCCCGGTCTCCATCCTCAGTTTCTTCCCTGGGGGAGGAAGGACAAGGAGAGGATGGGATTTGCCTCCGTGCCAGAGGGAAGGGGAAGGAGATCCCCCCAGTGCATCCCCAGCAGGACGGGGTTGGCAGCAGGGTTGTCCTGCAGCCGGGGGCTGTGCTGGGCTGGGAGATGGAGCAGGAGAGAGGGGGAAAGGGGCACTGACTTCCTCCTCACCTGCCTGAATGTCCCGGGGCTCCTTCCTCTTCCTTGCAGCCTCCTCCTCCATCTGGCAAAGGTTTGGGGATGTGAAATCCTGTTCTGGGAGGAAAGCAAGGGATGAGCGCATTGAATTTTGTACTGGTTTCAAGGCAAACCTGGGGGAGAGTCTAAACCAGAATTACAATTTCATAAGAAAAGAAGATCAAGGCAATGCTACAGAAACACTGCCTTAAACTGACAGAGTCAGGATATAACCTGACACCCTGTTGCTGGTCAGGGTGGTGGCAGCAGTCCCATTAAATGTGGCTGCAGTCCTGTTGGAGAGATGAACGTGATTCTGTCCAAGCAGTGATCCTGTAGAAGGGTCTGGTCTTCCTCTGAAGGTCCAGGGGTGGTTCTGGAGCTCTTGTCCTCTGGGAATCCAGTAGGCAAGCTGCTCCTGGTGCTACAAGGCTCAGCTTATATCCAGGTAGGAATGCTTGGATCCTCCCCCTGGGCGGAGCATCCCACAATGGGATGATGGAATTTTATCAGTCCTGCAGTGACACTCAATGGCCCATTCCCAGAAGATATCTCCCCTGGAGGGCGTTATCAGGGCTGAGTCATGGAAGAGATCAAGAACACTGCCCCACCTGTTTATAGCAGTTGATGAAGATGGGCATTGAAAACATGCATTTGGTTCCATCTTACATTGCAGCCTGGAACAGTGGGGGAATCCCTGCTCAGGGGGTGAACACCACCCCCCTTACCCAAACTGGCTCAGGTGTAAAACCCCCACCCTGGGAAGGCCACGCACACAGGGGACAATGTCACACTTGCCCTGCCCCAGGGGAGGTCTCTGTCTCTGACACTCCGTGGCTGTCCCCCCTTTTCTCTTTCACAGGCCGGGGGCTTTGCCAAATCTAAGAATAAGTTTTTTCTTTGTCCCTGTCACCTTTGTGACATCCACACAGAGCTTTCCCTTCCTTTTCATAATCTTTTCATAAAAGACGAATCGCAATGTATTGGGCTGAATTTCCACTTTTCTTATATTGGAACCTGCCAGCAGCTGAGCTGGAGCTGGGCAGGACCAATGGATTTTGGAATTGCCACAAAATTGCTTCTATTGTGAATTTAATTAACTTTGGCATTTGTTTGAGTTTTCACCACAAGTGACTTGTGGGAAGAGCAAATTCAAGGCATTTTCTGTAGGGTTAAGTTTGATTTTTGTCAGGAAACAACTTTACTTTTTCCAGTGCCCTGGGGATGCTCAAGGGGTCACTGACCCTCTCATACTGGGGGATGCTTGGGAGGGGCTTGGGAGGGTTGTCCCTGTCCCTGTCACCCCAGGCCATTCCCCAGGGGTGTCCCTGTCCCTGTCACCCCAGGCCATTCCCCAGGGGTCTCCATCATTCTCACCCAGGGAATGCCTGAGGGGTCTCCCTCCCTCTCTCCCCTGTGCCAGGGGGTGCTCGGGGCAGTCTCTGTCCCTCTCAGCCCAGGGCATGCTCGGGGCTCTCTGTCCCCTGGCCCTGGGGGATGCTCGGGGGGTCTCCATCCCTCTGGCCTCAGGCAATGCCTGTGCAAGGCTGGGCACCAGGGGCTCTGTGTCCCTCTCACCGCTGAGGCTGCTCGGGGCTGGGGGGGCTCTGCCACCTTCTCACCCCTGGGGAGGCCAGGGGGGTCTCTGTCCCTCTCAGCCCTGCTGGGACCCCACCCAAACATCATCCGGGCCACAGGGACAGAGACACCCCCAAACCCCCAGAAGGGCTGAGCCTGGGATTTGGTTTGGGGCTGAGGATTTAGGAAGGGCCTGGAATTGGGGCTGGGTTTGGAGTTGGGGCTGAGATTTGGATTAGAGCTGGGATTGGGGTTAAGGCGAGACATGGGATTGGCTTTAGGGCTGGGGTTGGGATTGGGTCTGGGGCTGGACGAGTCTGGGACTGGGATGAGATAAAATACAGAACTGTGAGTGTGTCTAAACGTGGAATGAGATTGAGACCAGGATCAGGGTCAGGTTTGGGACTGAGCTCACCCAGAGCAGGACAGGGGGGATGTCACTGTGGGAAGGTTTGGGGGAAATACTGATTTGGGGAAAACCAAGGTGTGAATGCCTTGGGTTGCGGATTCCTCCCACACAAGTCCATCTCTGGAAGTCACCTGATGTCCATAAAAACCTCCAAAAATCAAGAGTGTATAAGAAAAAAGTCACCAGGAGTGCCCCATTTCCAGTCTCATCCCTCTGGGGTTCTGGTGGTCCCCTGTCTCTTGGCTGTTTGGGATCCCATGGGTCCTGGGGATCCCCCCTCTCCAGGGTCCTGCTAAGGGATGCTGGGGGGTTTTGGAGTCCCAGGGTCCCCCTCTCCAGCCTCCCCCCAATCCAGCCACTTGGGCTTCCGCCCTCTTCCCACCACCCTGTCCTGCTTTAGGGCAATTTTGGGAGAAAACTCCCGAAAGGGGTTTCCTCTAGAATGCAGATTCAGCAGCCTCACCCTCAGCCAGTTCGGGAAATGATTTCCTTGGAGAAAAGTGAAAAAAACCACTTTATTAAACAGGCATAGCATTCACCAGCACAAAAATTGAACAATATTAAGCAATAAAACCTCCTGCTGCTGGAAAATAGGTGACACACACCAAAAGTCCCTCCTTGGGCTGGGGCTTGGCTCACTCAGTGTCTTATCAGTCTCTTATCAGTCTCTTATCTGTCTCTTGTCAGTCTCTTATCAGTCTCTTATCAGTCCCTCCTGTATTGGAAATGCCGCGGTCCAGGCTCAGCCCGATGGGCCACAGGTGGGAGCTGCCGGTGGTGTTCTGGGTGTTCAGTCCAGAGCAGGTTTAAACAGCTCCAAAGAAAAAGAAAAACCACAGTCCAGGGAACTTCTCTGCCTCAGAGAGCTAAAAACTAACTAAAAGCAAAGGAGAGCTCTGTCCCGCCCTCTGTCCATCCAGGAGCTGGAATGTGGAGGAGTGAGTGCAGTGCCTGAAAACAAACTGCAGCTTCTTCCTCCTCCCCTTGGCTCTCAGAACCAGCCTTAAAGGTGCAGAACTCATTTCTGGGCTAAACGGACCGATGGGGCACGAGCATCATGAAGTCGCCCCAGGACGCGCCCCTGTCAGGGTCAGGGGGTCCCGTCCCCGCCTCATCTCCGGGCTGCCGGGGGTGCCCCAGCTCCGGTATCGCCCCTTCCCCTCTCCCCGCCCCGGGGGTCCCCCGTTCCACAGCCCCGGCTCTCACGGGGATCCCCAAAACCAATGTCCCGCCCCGTCGGTACCAGGCCATCCCCACGTGGACCCCCCGGGACCCTCCCGAGGGGCGATCGCGGCTCCTCTGCCCCCGACAAAGCTCCTCTTAGGGAGCCCGGAGATACCCGGGGCTCGAGTCCGGGATCTGCCGGCTCCGAACACGCTCCAAAAAAATCCTCCCGGACACCCCTGGCTGGAGCCGGGGCGAGCTCGGCCTCGCCCTCACCTGCGGCTCGGGCTGGGGGCGATGCTGCCGGGGCAGGGGCTGCTGCAGGCTCAGCGTGCGGGCGCTGCGAGCGCCGGGATTCTCCCGCTCCCGCTCCTGCTCCTCCTCTCCCTCCTCTTCCTCCCGCATTTCCTCCGCTGCCAGCCCGGACCCCCTTTTCCCACCCCTCTGCCCCGCGGCCCCGCAGCCCCGGCTGCTGGGTGGGGGAGCCCCCGATCGGCCCCAGGGCTGGGCAGGGGGCTCGGGGACCCCCCCGGGGCGGATCCGTGCCCCCGGCCCGAGCCCCAAACTCCGCTCCGGGGCCGCTGGGCTCTGCGGGTCCGCCTGGCAACCGGTGAGTCATCGGCGAGAAAAGCTCTGGTTGGCTGGAAATTGTTCAGCGCCTCCTCTGATTGGCTGGAATTGTGAAAGGCGCTGCGCCCTGCGGGTGTCCCCGGCAGCTGCGGAGTCCGGGCCGGAGCCTTTTCCTCTTTCTTTCTCCCCCTCTGAGAACTCTTTCCTATTTCTTTCTCTCTCTGAGATCTCTTCCCGATTTCTTTCTCTCCCTCTCTCCTCCCCATTTCTTGTTCAGTTCAATCCAAGTTCGAGCAGATCCACAGGTTGCGTTCCCACGCTCTCATTCGCACCTTCCCTGGGGCAGAGGCGTCTCTCCCTCGCGAAATCGTAACCCATGGGCAGGGTCCTTTCCCAGCCCAATCCTTCCAAGATTTTGTCGGGGACTCGCTTCCATTTCCTCCCTCCCTCTGCTTCCAGCGGGGAAGGTGCTGGGAAATGTCCATCAAAGCCACCTTTGCTGTGTGCTCTGGGAGCCCACAGAGCTGCTGGACCTTGTCCCCTGGCCCTGCACAGCTCCTTGGGAGGCACGGCAGGAGCAGCACCCTGGGAACCTCGGGAATGCCCCTCTGGGATCCATGGCACACACTGCCAGGGGCTGGAATTCCAGTTCCCAGCCAGGAAAAGATGTTCCTGCCCTGGAAGGAAAAGCTCTCAAGAAGGAGCCAAAAGCCAAGTGGAGCAAGATCTTACAGTGACATTTCACTGCTGGCCTTCATAACTTCACCCATGGTTGTTGTAGCTCCTGGATTGGGAATTAAATCAGGGCAGGGTCTTTGGTGGGAGCTGCCCTGGGTCAAGGGAGACACTGAGAGAGAAACAGAGCAGGCAAAGAGAGGCAGGAGAGAAATGGGGACACAAACACAATCAGCTGAGAAGGTGGCACTCTGAAAAACAGAACTGGAACTGACTGAAAATTAATGGGACAGAAAGAAATAATTTTGTAACTTGTATTTACTATTAAAATACAATTTCATCCCTTTGTCACAAACCTCTTCTTAGTGTCATTCAGCAGGGCTGTCAGAAAGTTTTTCATTCTGGGTGGATGTTCCAGGCTGTATCCACAAGCAAACAGGGAATGGGGATTTTCCTGCTCCTGGTGAGTTTGACATCCTCAGCTGAGGAGAGGAGGAGGCACCAGAAGAAAAGGACAGCTGGGCTTCGTCCTCCCACATGGAAGAGGTGGGGGATAAAAATCTCCCATGCTGCTTGCAGCTGCTCCCACAGGGATGTGAGGGCTGATCCCAGAGCCCCAAGGGTCACAGTCAGGGCTGCCCTCAGGGAATGCTCATCTAGTATTGAGGGGCAGCGTGGGAGCACCTGGATCTTGGGGCACCCAGCTGCCCCCCCTGTTTGGAGGTGCCTGAAGAGGGCTGGGACAATGCCAGGGACATCCCGCAGTGACATCCCTCCTGTCCTGCTCTGGGTGAGCTCAGTCCCAAACCTGACCCTGATCCTGGTCTCAATCTCACTCCATGTTCAGACACACTCACAGTTCTGTATTTAATCTCATCCCAGTGCCAGACTCGTCTAGCCCCAGACCCAATCCCAAGCCCAGCCCTAAAGCCAATCCCATGTCTAGCCTTAACCCCAATCCCAGCTCTAATCCAAATCTCAGCCCCAACTCCAAACCTCCAAGCCCAGCCCCAATTCCAGCCCCTTCCTAAATCCTCAGCCCCAAACCAAACCCCAGGTTCAGCCCTTCTGGGGCTTTGGGGGTGTCTCTGTCCCTGTGACCCCGATGATGTTTGGGTGGGGTCCCAGCAGGGCTGAGAGGGACAGAGACCGCCCCGGCCTCCCCAGGGGTGAGAAGGTGGCAGAGCCCCCCCAGCCCCGAGCAGCCTCAGCGGTGAGAGGGACACAGAGCCCCTGGTGCCCAGCCCTGCACAGGCATTGCCTGAGGCCAGAGGGATGGAGACCCCCCGAGCATCCCCCAGGGCCAGGGGACAGAGAGCCCCGAGCATGCCCTGGGCTGAGAGGGACAGAGACTGCCCCGAGCACCCCCTGGCACAGGGGAGAGAGGGAGGGAGACCCCCAGGCATTCCCTGGGTGAGAATGATGGAGACCCCTGGGGAATGGCCTGGGGTGACAGGGACAGGGACAACCCCCCCAAGGCCCTCCCAAGCATCCCCCAGTGTGAGAGGCTCAGTGACCCCTTGAGCATCCCCTGGGCACCGGACAAAGTAAAGTTGTTTCTTGACAAAAATCAAACTTAACCCTACAGAAAATGCCTTGAATTTGCTCTTCCCACAAGTCACTTGTGGTGAAAACCCAAACAAATCCCAAAATTTAATAAACTGACAGTAGAAGCAATTCTGTGGCAATTCCAAAATCCATTGGTCCTGCCCAGCTCCAGCTCAGCTGCTGGCACATTCTGATAAAAGAAAAGTGGAAATTCGGCCCAACACATTGCAATACCTCTGTTATGAAAATGAAGGGAAAGCTCTGTGTAGCTGTCACAAAGGTGACAGGGAAAGAGAAAAAACTTATTCTTAGATTTGGCAAAGCCACCGGCCTGTGAAAGAGAAAAGGGGGGAGAGCCACAGAGTGACAGGGACAGAGACCTCCCCTGGGGCAGGGCAAGTGTGACATTGTCCCCTGTGTGTGTGGCCTTCCCGGGGTGGGGGTTTTACACCTGAGCCAGTTTGGGTAAGGGGGGTGGTGTTCACCCCCTGAGCAGGGATTCCCCCACTGTTTCAGGCTGCAGTGTAAGATGGAACCAAATGCATGTTTTCAATGCCCATCTTCATCAACTGCTATAAACAGGTGGGGCAGTGTTCTTGATCTCTTCCATGCCTCAGCCCTGATAACGCCCTCCAGGGGAGATATCTTCTGGGAATGGGCCATTGAGTGTCACTGCAGGACTGATCAAATTCCATCCTCCCATTGTGGGATGCTCCGCCCAGGGGGAGGATCCAAGCATTCCTACCTGCATATAAGGTGAGCCTTGCAACACCAGGAGCAGCTTGGCTACTGGATTCCCAGAGGACAAGAGCTCCAGAACCACCCCTGGACCTTCAGAGGAAGACCAGACCCTTCTACAGGATCACTGCTCTGACAGAATCACGTTCATCACTCCAACAGGACTGCAGCCACCATTTAATGGGACTGCAGCCACCACCCTGAGCAACAGGGTGTCAGGTTATATCCTGACTCTGTCAGTTTAAGGCAGTGTTTCTGCAGCATTGCCTTGATCTTCTTTTCTTATGAAATTGTAATTCTGGTTTAGACTCTCCCCCAGGTTTGCCTTGAAACCAGTAAAAAATTCAATGCTCTCATCCCTTGCTTTCCTCCCAGAACAGGATTTCACGTCCCCAAACCTTTGCCAGATGGAGGAGGAGGCTGCAAGGAAGAGGAAGGAGCCCCGGGACATGCAGGAAGGTGAGGAGGAAGTCAGTGCCCCTTTCCCCCTCTCTCCTGCTCCATCTCCCAGCCCAGCACAGCCCCCGGCTGCAGGACAACCCTGCTGCCAACCCTGTCCTGCTGGGGATGCACTGGGGGGATCTCCTTCCCCTTCCCTGTGGCATGGAGGCAAATCCCATCCTCTCCTTGGCCTTCCTCTCCCCGGGAAGGAGCTGAGCATGGAGACCAGAGAGGAGAAATCCCCACAACAGAAACTCATGGATGAGGCCATTTTGAGTGACTCCAGGACACAGGAATCCAATGGGGAGGAAAATCCCCAGAGATCCCACAGGAGGAGGGGCTGCAAACCCAGCCCAGGGTGCTCTGAGGAGGAAAGACCCACCCTGAGCCAGGAAGGTGGACAGAGCTTCAGCCAGAGCTCAGAGCTGGTGGCCCATGAGCAGCTTCACGATGGGGAGAAGCCCCACAAGTGCTTGGAGTGTGGGAAGAGCTTCAGGCAGAGCAGCACCCTGATCAGCCACCAGATGATCCACACTGGGGAATGGCCCTACGAGTGTGGGGAGTGTGGGAAAGGCTTCAGCTGCAGCTCTGCCCTCATCACCCACCAGCGCATCCACGCTGGGGAGAGGGAGAGGCCCTACGAGTGTCCCCAGTGTCAGAAGAGGTTTTACACCAGCTCTGATCTCCTCCTGCATGAGCGGATTCACACGGATGAGAGGCCCTTCTGCTGCCCTGACTGTGGGATGGGCTTCAAGCGCAACTCCCACCTCATCAGGCACCAGCGGATCCACACCAGGGAGAAGCCCTACGAGTGTGGGGAATGTGGGATGAGCTTCAGCCAGAACTCTAACCTGATCTCCCACCAGAAGACCCACACCAGGGAACGACCCTATGAATGTGGGGAATGTGGGAAGAGCTTTAGGCAGAAGTCTCTCTTGATCTGCCACCAGAGGATCCACACTGGGGAAAGGCCATACAACTGCGGGGAATGTGGGATGACCTTTAGTAGGAAGACCCAAATGATCATCCACCAAATGATCCACACAGGGGAGAGGCCCTACCAGTGCCCCGAGTGTGGGAAGAGGTTTCACACCAGCTCTCAGCTCCTCCAGCACCAGCGCATTCACACAGATGAGAGGCCCTTCCTCTGCCCCGACTGCGGGAAGGGCTTCAAGCACAACTCCACCCTCGTCACCCACCGGCGCATCCACACTGGGGAGAGGCCCTACGAGTGTCCCCAGTGTGGGAAGAGCTTCACCAGCAGCTCTCACTTGAGCAGACACCAACGGAGGCACCAGTAAAAGAAGCCCTGCACATGCCCCAACTGCAGGAAGAGCTTCCTGCACTGCTCCAGCTTTATCCCCCATTGGAGACCCCACGTTGGGAAGAGCCCTGGTGATCCATGTTCCCTGTGATCCATGCTGGGAAGACACCTGTACCTTTTCCTGCCCCTGCCAATGACATGATGTGGGATTGGAGAACATGAGGGTCTGGCCATGGTCCTGTCATTACATTCACTCCCACCTCAGGTCATTGCCAGGGGCAGGACAAGGACTCTCTCTCTCTCTCTCTCTCCCTGAGGAGAAGGGTGTCCTTTCCAGACAGGAGAAAATACATTGCCAGGAAGAACTAGTTGTTGATGTTGTAGTTTTCTCTGTAAATAGTTTTACTTATCCCTTCTGTTATCAATATTGTTTTTGTTCCTGTTTGTTCTTTATCTCATTGCAGTTCCCAATAAATTGTTCTTATCCCAGCCTGGGATCTTTGCCTTTTGTGCTTTCCATGGGAGGCGGGAGGGCAGCGAGGGCAGCGCAGTTTTAGCAGGAGCAGGAAATTGGGGAATCCCATTCCTGAAGCCCGGCCCGTGGAAACCGAGCATCCCAGCTGGTGGCAGCCCTGGTGGCCATGGCAACCACCCCTGGCATGGGGTCTCCATGGAGCTGCCAAGGGACTGAGCATAGCAACAGGGGGCTGGTGATGGTTGCTATGGAAACTGCCCATAGCAACAGTGGACTGGTGATGGTTGCCTGCTAAGGATCAGATTTGTCACAGGCCCTCAGAGGGGTTCCATGGGGACATTCCAAGAATCTCCAGGCTGTTCCAGAGCTGGAATGTCACAGGCAGAGACAGGGGCTCCATGGAGACCTCCCAGGGTTTTCTGGGATGGTAAAGAGCCCTGTGGTCAGAGGCAGTCACAGCCACTCCATGGTGACATCCCAGGAGTCCCCAGGCTGCCAGAGAGCTGGGATGTCCCAGACACTCACATGGGTTCCTGTGATGGGCACAGTGGGAGCTTCAGGCAACATTTATTAGAGGAGCTCCTGTTGGGTCACAAGGTCCAGAAACGATCCCCAATGCTCCCCATAGATCCCCAAATGTCACTGTTGAATCAGTGTTCCGTGGTTTCTTTCCAATGGAAAACAACCATCCTTATCCTCCAGGTGTCCATGTCTTAAATTGGGATTCCACCTCCAAAATTCTGGATATCCAAAGGTTACTCCCAGGCACAATCTGCCAGTACCATCAAGCCTGGCTGGCCTTGGCCTCTGGTGGCTGCCCCTGCAACACTGGGGCTGGGTTCTTCCCTTCCCATGGAGATCACTGGGACACTGTGGGAACCTCATGGAACCAAGGGGATCCTTGTGGCACCACTGGAGCCCATGGAACCAAGGAGCCATGGTGACCCAGCGGGGCTTCATGGAACCCAGAGACCATTATGGCTCTGTGGGGCCTGATGGAACCATGGAGACCATTGGGATCCTTCAGGGCCTGGTGTCACCAAGGGGGCATTATGGCACCTCAGGGCCTCAGGGAAGCAAGGGACCATTGGGACAATGTGGGGCCTGATGGAACGGAGGGAACATGGAACAGGCCTGGCTGGCTTGGCCTCCCAGGGGCCACCTGAAAGGTCTGGCTGATGTGGGGATGCCAAGGGCTGCCTCTCATCAGCTCCTGGAACACTGGGGCTCCATGCTTTTCTTGCTATAGAAAAGAACCGTCCCTCTTTTTAAATGTCCATTGCCAAAATTGGTATTCTCTCTAAAAATTTTCCTATATGCAAGAGTTTCTCTCAGAAAAAAACCTGCTTGCTCTGGCTGGCCTTGTCCTCTGGTGGTCACCTCTCTTCTGCCTGGCAAACACTGGGGCTCTGTTCCTTCCTTCCTATGGAAAAGAACCAACCTTCATGTCCAGGGTCAATGGCCAAAATTAGAATTTGGCCTCCCAAATTCCATATATCCAAAGATTGCTTCCAGACAACAGTAGCAAGGACAGACATGTCAGTCTGGCCATGTCTTCTGGTGATTTTCTTAGACTCTGAGTTGAATGCTTTCAGTTGAAAAAACCTTGGAAAGGGCCCAGAGATCTCCCAAGAAGTGTTTTTGAGGACTTGGGCACATGAGCACTATATATGGACAAATGAGCTCTGTGCTCTGTGCTGTTGTGGTGGTTTTGCATCATGTAAGTGATGTCCTAAGAGAAGCTGCTAGCAGTTTCATCTGTGTCTGACAAAGAAACCAATCAGTAATTAGCTTTGAGAACTGACAATCTGTTAAACCAGTAAGGAAACTGTACACGCCTCTGTGAAGGCACATGTTAAAGATGGGAAAGCCTGGGAGGGTCTCTTTCCCTTCTGGCTGGCCCAGAGGTAACAAGGCTGACCCGGCCCCGTCTCAGCCAGGCCGGGCCGGGCGGCTCCTGCCGTGGGGCCGGGCCCCTTCCCAGGGACCCCGCCAGGCCCCATCGGCTGCCGGGCAGGGCAGGGGAGGCCGCGGGGCCGAGGCCGGGCCGGGCCATGGCTGCAGTTGGGAACATCTGGGCCCTGCTGAGCCCTGCCCCGCCGCCAGCCCGGGCCCAGCCAGGATCCGCTGGGCCCCAGGAGCAGCCCCGGGCCGGGCCGGCTCGGCCAAGCTTCTGCCACCCTTGGGCTTCAGCCGCAAGCCCCGGGCAGGGGCAGGAGAAGCCATCGGCCCCCGGCCGTGCTGCTGCTGTGCTCTGGCCTGGCTGCTGAGATCCTGGCCCTGCCCCAGCGCGGCCCATCCTGACACAGCCCCAGCGCAGCCGCTGCAGAAACCTCCATCGTAAAACAGCTCCGGCCGCAAGCACCGAGCCCGGCCGGGGGCACGGAACCATCTGCAGGCCCCGGTGAGATATGAACTCTTTCAGTGCTTCCATCCTCCCTCCAGTGAGAGAAAAGGACAAAGTGCAGGCACACAGAGGAACAACATGAAGACACCGAGGTCACTGAAGGGGAAGTTGAGCCCCAGATGGGAGGTATGAGGAGATGCCTTGATCTTGCAGCCTGAAATCCTCTTGTAAAGCTATGGAGAAGGATGTAATTAATATGTCAGACTCTCTTTTTCCCTATAACTAATTGAAAATATGGGTAGATGACCTGTTCAGCAAAAACCTCCATGCTAAAGTAGGCAAATGTTGAAGTAGCTGTGATCCCATGAGAAGTTTAAACAGAGAAAGAGAGAAGAGTGGTGAGATCCTATGCCCTCAGGGAGAGAAGAAGAAGATCTCTGTTCTCAGAGATGAAGATGATTTCAGAAATAGATGAAGAGAATCTTTGCTCCTGAACAGCTCATCTTTAAACTCATACCCCATAAGCTGACATGGCCCATAAAAACAGCTGTGGGAAAAGCTGTGAAAAATGGGAGAGACCTCACAATTGCAGATTTTCTGGGCAGCTGCTCTTCGTGGGAATTGAGAGCCATGAGAGAACTTTTTCCTTATGGAGAAGTCTCCATAGCATGAAAGAGAGACTCCTCTCCCTAAGTGAACTGAAGAAAGACTGTTCTAGATGGTGTAAAGTGACTGAAACTTTCAGGTTTTGTCTCCTTGCATTGTCAGTAAGAAAGAAAAGGTTGTCGGGAGAGGAGAAGTGTTCAGATTCTTATTAATCTTTCTCCTATTTACTGGTAATAAACTTTTCTATATACCCTTTTAAAATTTTGAGCCTACTTTTCTTTTCTCCTAATCCTATCTCACAGCAGGAAATGAGTAAATATATTCCAGTGAGTGCAATGGTAATTAGCCAACATTGATCCCACTGCACTAATAGATGCATTGGCTGAGAAATCTCAAATTAGCAAACCAAAATCACTCCAGATAGGTTCCTGATAAACTGCATAAGAGCAGAGGGAAATCAAGGCAGAGCCATGGTTTGTCAGGACTTGCTGCATCCTGATGAGCACTGTGGTGCATTTGGAGCTGAGCCCTGGAACCTCAGGGCCTGAGAGGAGATTGCACAAACCTTTCCAGGAGTCAAAGTCAGAAGAAAACCCCAAAGTGTCTCAAAGCATGAATGGGTCTCAGTGAGACCATCCCCAACACAGGCTGCTCATGGACTCCATGGAAGAGAGAACTGGAGGCCAGGATTGACCAAAAACCTCTCAGAGTCTCAGTGTGGAAAAGACAATTCCAAACTACCTTAAAAAATTTGTGAAGATCAAAGCATTACTGAGCACCACTGAGTGTCAGTACAAAGCTCTCCAGGGACTCATTAAAGCAGATAATTGGAGCCATGATTGCACAAACCTCTCACAGAATCTGTATCAAAAGGGAAACACCAAGTACCTTCAAATAACTGGAGTACCTTAAAGCATTAATGAGCCCCACTGAGTGTTGTTACTGACAAAGCCTCTCCAGGGACTAATTACAGCAGATAATTGGAGGCCATGATTGCACAAACCTCTCAGAGACTGCAAGGCAAAAGCCAAAGCCAAAGTCCTTTGAAAAACCTGCAGTCCCTGCAGGGAGCATGAAGGAGCCCCCAGGGCCATTGCTGAGCAAGGCTCCCCAGGGACTCCTTGCAGCAGATCCTTGAGGCCACTGGGATGTGGGCTAGGGGGGGATGCTGAGGGCAGCACAAGGGGCTGCCAGTGCCCAGCCTGGCTGGGGCTGTGCCAGGAGGCCCCAGGGCCTCAGGACAAGGTGTCTCCTCCCAGCCCTTGCTGGCACAGACCCTGCTGTGCCCCAGGGCACCAAGACTTGGCTTCTCTCTGTCCCCACCTGTCATCACTGCCTGCAGTTCTCTGCTCTGCCTGGGGCCTGGGGACACTTGCTCAGTCGTGTCCCTCTCTGGGACCCATTAAAAGTCCAAGAAACTTTGGAGTTGGATTCTGCCTTGGAGTTCTGCAGATGTTTCTTCAGCTCCCTCTCAGGGACTGATGTTCAGGGCCTGAGCACAAAGCCCCAGAGGCTGATTAAAGTCCTGGTGCTGTGTCTGTGCTGCTGAGCTGGGCTGGGCTCCTGGCCCAGAGGCAGCTCCTGCTCACCAAGAAGAGCTTCAAAAGCACATTTCTCTGGATGAGCAGCTCTTGTGCCAGCCCAGCAGGGCTGGGGCACTGCCTGCAGCCAGCCTGGGCACAGCCCAGAGGCACAGAGAGCTTCAATCAGTCAGGGCTGGGAAGGGGCTGAGAAGTGCCTGGGGCACAATCACTGCCAGCCCTTGGCACAGGAACCTCTGGCTGCAGGACAGTGCAGCTGCAGCTCCTGGAGCCATCTCCTGCAGCTGGAACATGCCAATGCCTGCAGAGCCTGTGAGTACATTCTCTGCTTGTCTCTTGTGCAGAGCAGCCAGGGGTGCCCAGGGCTGTCCTGCAGAGCAGGGTCCTGCAGCCCAGGGCGCTGTGCTGGGGCAGGGACTCTGCTGCCTGCCAGGGACAGCTCTCAGCCAGCCCTGGCAGCTGCTCCCAGCCCTGGGGGAAAAGATCTGGGTGGCAGGAGACAGCTGGTGAGGCTTGGAAGTGTTCTCCTTGTGTGGGGAGGATGCTGCATTGTTCACGATTGCTCCCAGCATGGCATTGAACTGCAGAACATTTCCAAGTAGATTATACAGGGAGCACAGCAAGGCAGGGGCTGCATAAAAGGGAGATATCCTGCTTTTTTAATCTACTGCTCTGGGTCGTCTGGATAAGAAACTGCTCATAGATATTCATCTCTCAGTTCACGTTGAGAAAAATAAATTAAAAAATTCTCTTACATCTGAATAAATTGGGCCGTGACAGAAATCAGCCCTTAGAGCCAGCATCAGTGTTGTTTTTTCAGCCTCCTCAGGGTTGCTCTGACGTTGCCCTCAGAGCCTGCAGAGCCAGAGCTGCCCCTGGGCAGTGCCTGAGCTGGGAGGGCTCTGCAGGGCAGAGCTGAGCCCCCAGGGCTGGGCTGGGCTCTGGCAGCACTGGCACGGCCCTGCCCTGGGCACAGGGAAGCAGCTGCTGGCAGGGACAGCTCCAGGCAGCAGAGCCCTGGGCAGGCAGTGGGGGGAAAGTGCCCCCAGGCTGTGCTGGGATATTTCAAGTCCTCTCCAAACCCAACTGTTCCATGATTACTTTTCTTACAGATCCCCCTTTGCAGCCCCAGCAAATGTCCAATAGCAGCTCCATCAGGCACTTCCTCCTGCTGGCATTGGCAGACACGCGGCAGCTGCAGCTCCTGCACTTCTGCCTCTTGCTGGGCATCTCCCTGGCTGCCCTCCTGGGCAACGGCCTCATCATCAGCGCCGTAGCCTGCGGCCACCACCTGCACACGCCCATGTTCTTCTTCCTGCTCAACCTGGCCCTCGCTGACCTGGGCTCCATCTGCACCACTGTCCCCAAAGCCATGCACAATTCCCTCTGGGACACCAGCAACATCTCCTACACTGCATGTGCTGCTCAGCTCTTTTTCTTTCTGGTCTTCCTCTCAGCAGAGTATTTCCTCCTGACGATCATGTGCTACGACCGCTACGTGTCCATCTGCAAACCCCTGCACTACGGGACCCTCCTGGGCAGCAGAGCTTGTGCCCACATGGCAGCAGCTGCCTGGGCCAGTGCCTTTCTCAATGCTCTCATGCACACGGCCAATACATTTTCCCTGCCCCTGTGCCATGGCAATGCCCTGGGCCAGTTCTTCTGTGAAATCCCACAGATCCTCAAGCTCTCCTGCTCCAAATCCTACCTCAGGAGTCTACTTCTTCTTGCTGTTAGTGCCTGTTTATCATTTGGCTGTTTTGTGTTCATTGTTTTCTCCTATGTGCAGATCTTCAGGGCTGTGCTGAGGATCCCCTCTGAGCAGGGACGGCACAAAGCCTTTTCCACCTGCCTCCCTCACCTGGCTGTGGTCTCCCTGTTTGTCAGCACTGGCACATTTTCCTACCTGAAGCCCCCCTCCATGTCCTCCCCATCTCTGGATCTGGCCCTGTCAGTTCTGTACTCGGTGGTGCCCCCAGCCCTGAACCCCCTCATCTACAGCCTGAGGAACCAGGAGCTCAAGGCTGCAGTGTGGACAAAGATGACTGGATGGTTTCGGAAACATTAAAGTGCTGACCAATTTCTGCCAATCACTAGAAATAAAAGTTATCTTTGATACTTCTTGTTGGTTTTATTTTTCAGGTTTTTTTTCCCTTTGTTTTACTTTTTAAATATTTCCAACAAATAAATGTCATTGTTTGTGCCATTTCTTTTTTTGTTTCTCTCCACCTTCCCTGTAGCCACAAACTGTGTCAATGAGGGGCTGCGCTCTTGGTGGCTTTAAATGAACTAAAGGATGTCCCAGCAGAGTTTTCTGCAGAGATGCCCTTTTGTTGCCTTCTCTGGAGCTGCAGCAGCAATGTCTGTGTGCAGAGCTGGGGCAGATCAGTGCTGGCCCAGCAGCTGTGCCCAGCAGCAGCAGCAGCAGCACTTGGTGTTGCCAGTGCTGCTGCCGTGGCCCTGCCCCGCTGCCCTGGTGGCCCTGGTGTTGCTGCAGGGCCTGAGTGCTCTCGGGGCCGGGCACAGCCCTGGGGGTGGCAGTGCCGGGGCTGCAGCAGGGACAGGCCATGGGCACTGCTGGGGCAGCGCTGACGCCTCAGGCCAGGCCCTGGGGGCTCCAGGCTCCTTGCCCAGGCTCTCTCAAGAACACGGCCAGGCCAATGCTCAGCACAGAAACCCCCGTCAGCAGCCCCAGGCTGGCCGTGGGCAGGCTGGGGGCAAACAGCATGGCTGGGGCTCTGCAAGGGCCCTGGGGCAGACGGGAAGGAGCAGCAGAGCAGGGGCTGATCCATGCCCAGTGCACTGCACAGCCCAGGGCAGCGTCCCAGAGCGTCCTCATGCAGCTGCCAACAACATCCCCCCTCTGCAGCCCTGGCCTCTCCCCCAGCTCACACAGGTGCCCCATCCTTGCAGGCACAGACACGGCAGCACTGCCTCAGCAGCCCCTGTTTGCATTGCACACAGCAGGGCCAGCACCCCCATGCTGTTGCTGTGGGGACATGAACCTGAGGGAGCACAAATGCCATCAGCCCCTGGGGCCAGCAAGGCCTGGGGGACACCAGGGAAACCACTCAGCTTTGTCCTGGCCTCTGCACTCAGCCAGAAAGTTTGTTCCCATCAGCTGGGAGTTTCCTGTGCCACTGCAGACGCTGTTGCTCAGAGCCAGGGCTGCCTGGCAGCCACCCCCAAACTGCCCTGGGCATTTCCTTGGCTGCACCTTTGCTTTCTTTACTGTTCCCTCCTACAAATTTCTTCCTCTTGCCCAGCCCTGTTCCCTGCCCTGCAAACAGCCCATCCCTGTTTGCCCTTTCCTCTCTGGCCCCACTCCCCATTGTAGTTCCTGACTTGGCCCCATGGGAACGTCCCTTGGGCAGCAGGATCATCCTACAAGTGCTGCAGGAATTGTCTGCAGGCTCCTGCAGTGCCTGCTGCTGCTCCCTTGCCAGAGGCACCCCAGGCCAGGGGGGCACATCTGGGCTGCTGTGTCTGCCTCTGGGGCTCCCTGTTCTGGGCAATGAGGAGGAGCTGCAGAGGCTCTGCAGGACTGACAGGATGGGCTTTGGGGCTGGCAGGAGAAGCTGAGGGACCTGGGCTGCTGGAGCTGCTGAAGAGGAGGCCCAGGGCTCATCCTGCAACTGCTCCAAGGGTGGTTTCAGAGAATCCCAGAATCAGCAAGGTTGGAAAAGTCCTTGGGGATCATCAAGTCCAACCTGTGCCCTGGCAGTGCCTCGTCTCCCCTGAGCCTCCTCTTCTCCAAGATAAACAGCCCCAGCTGCCTCAGCCTCTCCTCACATGACTTGTGCTCCAGACCCCTCATCAGCTTCATTGCCCTTCTCTGGACACGCTCCATCCTCTCCATGTCCTTCCTAAATTGGGGGGCCCAGAACGGGACACAGCACTCGAGGTGCTGCCCAACCAGTGCCCAGCACAGGGGAAGACTCACTGCCCTCCTCCTGCTGGCCACACCATTCCTGATCCATAGGAGTGCCAGGGGCTGGATGAGAGAAATGGTGGGGAGGGAGTGGGGACAAAGTGTTATTGATTGTCAGCCATGAAGGGTCTTGATCTTCATATCTGTTCCGACTGCATTAAAAGCTGCTGGGGATCAATATCAATTGGAAATTGCTAAGATCAAGCTATAAACAGGAAAATAAAACTTAACTGAACAAAACTGTGCTGTCTGCATTGTTTTATACTATTGTATATTCACTTTGAGTAGACTTCTGTCATTTGTACAACTAAACACATTAAGAATTGAAAATTTGAAATATTCCCCAGGGCCTTTTCTTGTTCAGGTATTCTGAACAAATGTTTATGATCTCTTCTCACTGAATTCCTGAACTAAAGAGCTCAAGAAAGAAGAGGCCTCTGGAGTATTAAAATTCATCAGCAACCTCCAAGTGGCTGAGGATCCATCCCCATCAGAGCAGCAATGAACAGAAATGGGCAGAGCTTTGTGGCTGCCCCAGCTTTGGCATGGGCCCTGGGCCTGGAGCAGGAGCCGCTCTTGAGGGCCCCAAGGCCGGGGCTCTTGTGCTGCCCTGGGCAGATGGGATGGCAGCAGGGGCTGCAGAGCTCTCAGCACCTCAGCCCCAGGGGAGCAGGGCAGCCAGGGAGCCTCCTTTGGCCCTGGCCAAGCACCTTCCCCCATGGCTGGGGCTGAGTCCTGTGGCAGCTGCAGCTGCTGCTGTGCCCTTGGCAGGGGCTGAGGCCATGGGGCCAGTGCCCAGAGCAGCCTGGGCTGAGCAGAGCTGTGGGGCCAGAGCCGGCTGGGCTGGGCTGGGCTCAGAGAGGCCCTTGGTGCTGCCCAGAGCTCAGGGCAGCTGGCAGAGCTTGCAGGGAGCTGGGCTGGGCTCCGAGAGCCTGGCCCAGAAACCATCAGTGTCCATCTCAGCCTGGCTGAGCGTGCAGGGGCAGGACTCAGGCCAGGCCTTGTGGGGCAGGGCCAGCGCCTGTGCAAGGCATTGCAAACAGGCAAGTGGCCCAGAGAGGAGGCTGCTCTGTGCCCTTGGTGGCATGGACAGAGCAGGGAGGGGCCCAGGACATTTGTCAGCGCCAGCCTCTGTGCCCATGTGTTGGCAGCCCTGGCTGCTGAGCCCAGCTGTGGCCTGGGCTGAGTTTGGCTGTGGCCCAGCTCCATCCTCCTGCGGGGCTCAGGGCCTGTTCCCGGCCATGGCCAGCCCTGGCTGCCTCTCTGCTGGCCCAGAGGCCGGCAGAGCCCGGGGCAGGGCTGTCTGTGCAGCCCCACAGGTGCCACAGGCTCTGCAGGAGCTGGCAGAGGCTGCCCAGCAGGGAGGCCATGGGGCACAGAGCCCCAAGGCTGCTGTGGGCACCACGGCACAGGGGCCGTTCCCAGCCGCAATGCTCCTGGCCTGGGCTGGGCCTGCACAGGGGCTGGGCCACCATGGCTGGGCCAGCACAGGGCCACAAAGGGGCCACGCAGCCGCTGCCGGGGCTGACAGCAAGGCCAGGCACACACAAGCAATTGCTGAGCATGGCCTGTGCTGGCCAGGCCTGACTGTGCCAAAGGCAGAGCTCAGCTGCCCTTGGGGGCTGCAGCAACACTCCAGAGCCCAAAGAGCCTCCATGGCTGGGCTGGAGACCAAGGCTGCAGCAGGGAAATGCAGGGCTGCTGTGGGATGGGGAGGCCATTGAATTCCAGCTCACACCTCAGCTCTCTGATGGTCCCAGCACCATGCTGGGCCCTGTTTCAGACTGGAGCAGAGCAGATGTTGATGGGACAGGAGCCCTGCGGGGCTGTCAGGGACCTGCAGCTTGCAAGGTGCTCTGCTCTCCCTCAGGTGCTCTGGGAGAGATCCAATCCCAGCTGGGCACCTCAGGGCACAAGTGGCACTGCCTGTTCATGGGCACACAGCTGCTCTCTGCCTGGAAAGGGGCACAGGTTTTAATGTCTGTTAGTTTCATAATATACAAGCAAATCTTTATTATCTGGGTCACTTGAGTACTTTTAAGAAACAGCAAACATTTCCCATCAGGAACAGGAATTTCCTGGATCTACTGGATCCTTCTACTGATGGCAAAGGAAGAAATACAGATCATCCCCTCTACCTTTGACACTGACAATCAGTCTAATATTTAATGGTCCGCTTCCTTGAGGTGTTTCCAGCTCTCGTGTATAAATGGCCATGTCTAAGGACATCTCTTCACTGGATCAGCTGGATCTATGTCCTTCCTGCTGCTCCCAATTTCCTCCTCCAGATGCTCTCTGGTCATTTGAGTGCCTCTTAACTGACTGGTTTCATGCTTTGAACTTTAGGGAGTGGCCAAACCTTTCAAGTTAAAAAAAAATCAGAATTGAGTATCTCACTGTGGTCATACCTATCACAGAATTTCCATTTCTTATGTATTTGCTTAAGAACTATTCCTGTTCAGAAAGCCGTGGGGGATGGGGGACATTTCAGATGCTGCTGGGACATCCCAGAGAGCTGAGGGAAGAGCTGTGATGGTTATTAAACTGTTCAAATGTTCAACTCGTGTTTGTTGGCAAGAAACCTTTCTGTGCCCCTTAGTGTCACCAGTCCCTGAGCCCAAAGGACACAAACCTGATGAGTTGTGGTTCCCACTGCAGGGGCTGCACTTGGACCTTGGCTCTGCACAGGAGAGCTCTTCATCCCCTTTCTCTCTTTTCCTCCCTCTGGGCATGGAGGGAGCTCCTGACTTCAGCCTGTGACTTGTGTGTGCAAAGAGCAAATCTGGGCAGAATCAGGGCAGGGAGGGTTTGGGGGGACCTTGGGATCTGTGCTGGGCACAGAAGGTGTTTTCCATTGCTCTGAGACTGTCTGCTGTGCAAAGTGGATTTAATATCCAGCAGAGGAATGACTTTTGCATTTGATGGAGCTGTACCTTCCCTTGGCTTTGTTGGCTGACAAGAAATGAACATCCCTCTGTGTCTCGGGCAGCTCCTTCTGCAAGGAAAGCAGGTGGGAGTGGGAGCCAAGGAGCTGAAAGCTGCAGGTGCAGCCTGGGCTGGAGGGAGCTCAGATTTGCACAAGGCTGCTCTGAGTGCCAGGGCTTGGATGGGGGAAATGGTGGGGTGCGGGTAGGGACAGAGTCTGATTGATTGTCAGCCATGAAGGGTCTTGATTTTCATATCTATTCCAACTGAATGAGGAGGTACTTGGATTCAGTGTCAATTGGAGACTGCACATATTGTTTTATGAACAGGAAAATATCCTAAACAGGACCTAAAAATATTTTCTCACTGTCTTTTTACATATAATGCATTCACTTTGAACAGACTACTGAAATCTGTCAAATTAACCACAAAAGATTTGAACACTTAAATCTAATTTTCCCCAAGGCTTGGCTTGTTAAGTTGTTCTGAATGTTCATGAGCCCTGGGACACTGAATTCCTGCACTGAAGAGCTAAAGGCTGAACAAGCCTCTGGAGCAGTGAAATTCAGCAGCAGCCTCCAAGTTGCTGAGGATGTCAGCAGCCCCCAGTGAGGCCATCCCTGCCCAGAGACCGTGGGGGAATGGGCAGACAAGGAGAGCGTCCCTGGGGCTGGGGCAGCACAACTCAGAGGCACCAGCAGCTCCAGCTGGGCAATGGAGTGTGGAATGTGGCTGGGAAAGCCCTGCCTGGGCTGGGCCAAGCAGCACACACAAGCCCTGACTCCCATTCCCCAAACAACTCTCTCAAGGAGACATTTAAAAGGAATTTACAGTTGTTTGTTTCCTCTGAATTGGATGTGCTGGAGAAATACCAACAAGGGATTGTCAGGAGCTCAAAGCAACAAAACAGATTTTACTGGCAAATTTAGAAAATCAGAGAAACTTTGGCAAATGGTTTAATACAACATTCAATCAACACAAAACTTCTCAAAGCATTAACTTGGCCCATTCAACTTCAAAAATTCATAGCTTGTTCAATTTTAAGTTACTCAAAATTTGCAAGGGGACAAAAATAGAAGAAGACACAGGAAAAGAGAAAAATGTGATATAGAGAAGCATACACAGCTACCAACTCCTGGATTCCAGCAGAGTTCAGATGGAAATTCCAAGAGGATGCAGGGTCAAGATGTGTGCTTGCCTTGTGGTCAGCCTTCAATACCCCTTGGTCTCCCTGGGCCCTTCCCCCAGGTGGGGTTGGGCTCATTTGGTCCCTCAGGAGCTGGGCTGGGGCTGCAGAGGTGGCTGTGGAGCATTGCCTGTGCTGTGCCAGGGACTGGCAGCCACTGCTGGGCTGGGATAGAGGCTCTGGGGGGATTGGGGTTCCAGGGCAGGGCAAGGCTAGACCTGCCCCTTCCTCCCCCCACACATGAAATGTTTTGAGCTAACAATCTCCTCCAGTCTCTCACAGTAAGGCAATGTTGGAGGTGGAATTCCATTCTGGCCATGGGCGCCAGCACAAGAAGGACAGTTCTTTTCCATGGGAAGGAAAGCACAGAGCCCCAGTGTTTGGAAGGCAGGTGAGAGCCTAAGTAGGCCACGGCCAGACAGACTTCTCAAGAATTGCAGATTTTGTCTGGGAGCAGTCTTTCAATTAAGGGAATTTTGAAGGTGGAAACCCAGTCTCAGCCATGGGCACCAGGAGAAGCAGGACAATTCTTTCCCATAGGAAGGAAAGCACGGAGCCTTCCCCAGGGTTTTGGGGACAGATGAGAGGTGACCATTGTGAAACCGTTGCCAGCCAGACCTGTCATGACAATATTCCTATTGGAATATTCCCTGGATATAAGGAAATTTGGAAGTGAAATCCCAAATCTGGCCAGAGTGCCTGCAGAAGAAGGACAGTTCTTTTCCATAGGAAGGAAAGCACGGAGCCCCAGTGCATTAATAGCAGAAGAGAAGTGCCCCTCAACATGCCAAGGTCAGCTGAACCAGTCAGGCAGCCCATGGGAGGCCAAAGCAGCCACACCTGTTCTGTGCTCCCTTGGTTTTGGGGGCCCCACAGTGTCACAATGGTGACTTGGATCTGTGAGGCCCCACAGTGCCATAATGGTTACTGGTTTCCTGGTTTCTATGGGGTCCAGCAGTGTCACAATGGCAAAGTCCTGCAGTATCACAATGGACCCATGGTTTGATGGGGTCCCACAATGTCACAGTGGCCCCTACGTTCCATAAGGCTCTGCAGTGTCACCATGGTCCCACTTATTCCATGAGGCCTTGCAGTGTCACAATGATCTCCATGGTTCCACAGACCCCACAATGTCACGGGACTCTGTTCCATAAGCCCCTCAATGTCACAATGGACCTTTGGACCCTGGGGGTTTGCAGTGTCACAATGGTCTCCTTTGGCTCCACAGTGCCACAATTGATAACAGGAGGCCCCTCTGTGTCACCCTGGAGCTTTGGTTCCATGCAGCCCTGCAGTGTCACAAAGGCCTCTTGGTTTCATGAGGCCCCACAGCATCACAATGATCGTCTTGGGGACCCCCAGGGGTCACCATGGTCTCAATGGTTCCATGAAGCCTCACAGTGTCACAATGCTTTGCTTATTCCATGGGCCTTTATAGCATCACAATGGTCTCCATGATTCCATGGTGCCCCATAGTACAAAAAGGCCTCTTGGTTCCATGAGGCCTCAGAGTGTCACAATGCTTTGCTTATTTCATGGGGCCTCATAGTGTCACAATGGTCTCCTTGGTTCCATGGTGCCCCACAATGTCACAATGGCCCCGTGGCTCCATGAGGCCATGAAGTGTCTTAATGGTGTCTCCATGATTCCATGAGGCCTTGCAATGTCACAATGGACCTTTGGCTCCATGGGGTCTCGCAGTGTCACAATGGCTCCTTGGTCCCATGACACCCCAAAGTGTCACAATGTTCCCCACAGTTCCATGACACCCCGTGGTGTTACAATGGACCCTTGGTTTGATGGGGCCTCTCAGTGTCACAATGATCCCTAAATTCAATGGAGCCACAGAGCGTCAGTACAGACCCCTTGGTTCCATGAGGCCCAGCAATGTCACAGTGCTCTCCATGATTCCATGAGGCACCACAGTGTCACAATGGTCCCTTGGTCTCACAGGGCCCCACAGTGTCACAATGGTCCCTTGGTCTCACAGGGCCCCACAGTGTCACTATGGTCCCTTGGTTCCGTGGGCCCTGTGCTGCTGCATTCCCCCCTCCCCTTCTCAGGCCACCCTGCCAGCTGAGAAATGCTCCTTGGGGCTCGGCCTTGGCCAACAGCCCCTGGGCTCAGCTCCTCTGCAGCTCATCACAAACACTGTCTGCTCCAGGCACTGCTGCTGCCCAACCAGCTCCTGTTTTCTGGAGGAGTAGCCCTGGGAACTGCTTTTGTTCCCTCAGTGGCACAACATCCCTGTTCTCACCCTGCCAAAGAAAGCTGTTGGTGCCAAGTGTGGCCAGGATGAACCATTGCTGGGACTGAAGCCCCTCTCTTGGGGCCCTGCAAACAGCGCTCCAAAAGGAGCCCTTGGAGCTCTCCTGGGCCAGCGACTCCCTCTGAGTGGGGCCTCTCCCAGCCGGGAACTCTCCCGTTTGCTGCACTCGGGGATCCCCAACAACGACGGACCCTGGGCCGATCCCCCCACTCCTCCAAGCTCAGGCCTTCACCCTCTGGGGAGATGCCAAAGGATCCACAGGGAGCATTTCCTGCCCTCAGGGGAATTTCTCCCAGGTGCCTTGCACTGACTCTTTGTGTCTGTGTGCACACAGGAGTGCCTGTGCTGGGGAAATGTGGCAGAAATGCTGCTCTCTGAGGGGTTTGAGAGCCTTGGATAGCTGAGCCAGTCAGGCCTGTATGAAATGTTCAGTCATGAGGTATGAGCTAAGTTAAATGCTCCTGAGAGTTGTTCTTTTCCTAAGTTGTTATTTTGATCTAAATTATTAGCTAAGTTAAATATTGATAAGTGTTATTCCTCTGTTAAATTGCAAAGTCATAGGTTAAAAGTTAGGTTAAATACTGTTAGATGCTCTTTTTTCCTAAATTGTGACATTTATGCTATCAGTTATGGTTAAGTCCTGTTAAGTTTGAGCTCTGTTAAACCTTTCGGCCATATTCCTTTTATGCTTACCCTCACTCTCCTTGTGTCACAAAAACACACAGGGACAGTTCTCAGTTCATTTCTGGTTTGTTTGCCTGGATTTGGTTTGGTTTTGTTGTTGCTTTGTTTCCCTGCTGTGCCTGAAGTGTCCAGTCAGGAGCAGAGTGACTCTTGCCAAGGAACTTTGTGCTGCTGTCCCTTAATATTAAATCTGGTTTTTCTGATCCCTTGCTGGGGATTTTTTCAGCGCTCTCAAGGCCTCGTTGGTACCAGGGTGAAGGAGCCCTGGCCCAGGCTCTGGCCCTGGGGGACACGGGGACGCTGCTGCCGGGGGGTCCCTGTCCCCCTGTGCCACGCCCAGGGCCCCGGCCCCCCATCCCCGTGTCAGGCTCTGGGGTCGATCTCGTGGAACATCCTCTGGGGGAGGCTGCGGCGCCGGGGGCGGGGGGACCCGGGGGGACAGGGGACCCCGCTGTGCACGAGCAGGGTTGGACTGCTCTGGGGGGAACTGTGAGGGGGGCCGGGGCAGAGTGACCTCCCCAGTGACCTCACACAGCCCCTGGGATGTCACACAGCCCCTCTGATGTCACACAGCCCCTGTGATGTCACACAGCATCCTGTGATGTCACACAGCCCCTGTGATGTTACACAGCTGCTCTGTGATGTCACAGAAGACTCTGATATCAAAGAGTCACACTGCGATGTCACAGTTTGTTTTGTGATGTCACAGCCTGCTCTATGATGTTACACAGCCACCCAGTGATGTCACAACCCACTGCCTCATGTCACAGAGCCACCCTCTATGCTGGCAAGATCTGCTCTATGGCCTCACACTATGTTGTCACAGAAAGCTGTGTGATGTCACAATCCCCTCAGTGATGTCAAAAAACCCTCTCTGTGATGTCATACTGCCACTCTGTAATGTCACAGCACAGACTTTAACCTCACAGCCAGCTCTATGATGCCATACAGCCATGCCATGATGTCAGAGCCTGCTCTATGATGTCACAGAATCCCCTCTATGATGCTGTAGCTGCTCAGTGACCTCTCACAACAAACTCTGTGATGTCATAGCCCAATCTGTGACCTCACACAGCCCACTCTGTGCTGTCACACAGCCCCTTGCTGACATCACAGCTGCTCTGTGCCTCCATGACACAGGCACAGAGGTGCCCCCTCAGGCTTTGGTGCTCTTTTCATCAGACTCAGTCCCCCAGAGAGGGCTCAAAAATTTCTCGGGAACTCAAACTTAGATTGAAACACTGAAGTTTCTTGTACTTTAAATAGATTCCTGTGAGGCACAAGAGTGACAAAGTGTCCCCTGGTTCCAGGTAGAGCAGAACACTGGAGGCAGTGATGACAGCTGGGGACAATCAAGGCAAAGGTGTCTCTTCTTGGCCCCTGCACGCTCAGCCAGGCTGAGATGGACACTGATGGTTTCTGGGCCAGGCTCTCGGAGCCCAGCCCAGCTCCCTGCAAGCTCTGCCAGCTGCCCTGAGCTCTGGGCAGCACCAAGGGCCTCTCTGAGCCCAGCCCAGCCCAGCCGGCTCTGGCCCCACAGCTCTGCTCAGGCCAGGCTGCTCTGGGCACTGGCCCCACGGCCTCAGCCCCTGCCAAGGGCACAGCAGCAGCTGCAGCTGCCACAGGACTCAGCCCCAGCCATGGGGGAAGGTGCTGGGCCAAGGCCAAAGGAGGCTCCCTGGCTGCCCTGCTCCCCTCGGCCTGAGGCGCTGAGAGCTCTGCAGCCCCTGCTGCCATCCCATCTGCCCAGGGCAGCACAAGAGCCCTGGCCTTGGGGCCCTCAAAAGCTGCTCCTGCTCCAGGCCCAGGGCCCATGCCAAAGCTGGGGCATCCACAAAGCTGTGCCCATTTCTCTTCATTGCTGCTCTGTATGAGATGGATCCTCAGCCACTTGGAAGTTGCTGATGAGTTTCACTACTCCAGAGGCTTCTTCTTTTTGAGCTCTTCAGTTCAGGAATTCACTGAAAAAGGCTGATAAACATTTGTTGAAAACACCCGAACAAGAAAATCTCCTGGGAATAATTTTAGTTTTCAATTCTTCTCTGGTTAATTAGACACATTTCAGAAGTGTATTCAAAGTGAATCTGCTATATTGAAAAAAAAAAGCAGAGAGAACTGTTTTGTCCTGTTTTTTTCCCTGTTTATAGTTTGGTATCAGCAATTTTAAATTGATATTGACAACCAGCAATGTCTAATGCAGTCTGAATAGATAAGAAGATCAAGACTCTTCATGTCTGACAATCAATCAGACTTTGTCCCCACCCTCTCCCCACCATTTCCCTCATCCAACCCCTGGCACTCCTATGGATCAGGAATGGTGTGGACAGCAGGACCGTCACACTGGGATCTTTTCTCCTGAGAAGCTGGGAAGCTTCAGCTTCTCCATGTTTTGCTACTTTGCAATGCGATTTAGAGAGTTGTTTACCCCCCAGGTGAAATTGTTCCTATTTGATAACCAATCACACATCCAGCCCATTTGGGACTCTGGTCAGGCACAAGACTTTATTATCATTCCATTCCTTTACTTTCTAGTCTTTGGATGAAATCCTTTCTTCTATTCTTTTAGTATGGTTTTAATATATCATTGTCTTTTATTATAATATATATCATAAAATAATAAATCAGCCTTATGAAACATGGAGTTAAGTTCTCATCTCTTCCCTCATCCAGGGACCCCTGCAAACACCACCACAGATGACCAGGGCAGTGATTCTTCCCCTGACCTGGGCACTGGTTGGGCAGCACCTCAAGTGCTGTGTCCAGTTCTGGACCCCCCAGTTTAGGAAGGACATGGAGGGGCTGGAGGGTGTCCAGAGAAAAGCAACAAGGCTGGTGAGGGCTCTGGAACACAAGTGCTGTGAGGAGCAGCTGAGGGAGCTGGGGTTGTTTATCCTGGAGAAGAGGAGGCTCAGGGGAGACCTCATCACTCTCTACAACTCCCTGACAGGAGGGGGCAGCCATGTGGGGGTCAGGCTCTTTTCCCAGGGAACAGTGACAGGACAAGAGGACACAGCCTTCAGCTGCACCAGTTAAAGTTTATGCTGGACATTAGGAAATATTCTCCACACAAAGAGTGATTGGGCATTGGAATGGGCTGCCCAGGAAGGTGGGTGAATCACCAGCTGTGATTGTGTTTAAGGAAAGACTGGATGTGGCACTGATTGCCATGGTCTGGGTGACAAGGTGGTGTTGGGTCCCAGGTTAGGCTGGATGCTCTCCAAGGTCTTTTCCAGCCTGGCTGATTCTCTGATGATTGTGACCCTGCAGAGCCCTGGGGAAGCAAGGGGCCATTGTGACACTGCAGGGCCTGGTGGCACTAAGAGGACCATGGTGACACTGTGTATGACATGGCAGCACAGAGCCAAGGGGCCAGGGTGACACTGTGGGGCTGGATGGAAGCAAGGAGTCCATGGTGACAGTCTGGGTCCTGGTGGAACCACAGAGGCCACTGTGACCCTGCAGGGCCTTGTGGAACCAAGGGGCCATTGTGCCACTGTGGAACCAAGGAGAGCCTTGGGAGAGCCTGGGGACAATGGAATCAAGGGGCCATTGCTCCATTGCAAGGACTCTGGGAACTGAGGGAACAATTGTGACACTGTGGTGCCCCAATGAACCACAGTGTCACAATGACAGTGACACTGACGCATCTTGTGTCACCAGGGCTCCATTGTGACAC
The DNA here is from genome assembly GCF_051311805.1 of Agelaius phoeniceus. Taxonomy (NCBI): domain Eukaryota; kingdom Metazoa; phylum Chordata; class Aves; order Passeriformes; family Icteridae; genus Agelaius; species Agelaius phoeniceus. The sequence continues at coordinate 5,459,213 of NW_027509867.1, read as the reverse complement.
TGCAGTACCAAGGAATTCATTGTGGCACTCTGAGGCCTCCTGGAACCAAGAAGCCACTGTGACCCTGCAGGGCCTTGTGTAACCATGCAGAGCATTGTGACAGAGCAGGACCTGGTGTCATCATGGGGCCATTGTGACACTGCAGGGCCCCATGGAACCAAGGGGCCAGTGCTGCCCCTCAGGGACTCCTGGAATGAAGGAAATATGTTTGACACCGTGGTGGCCCTTGGGACCAAGAGGCCATTGTGCCACTGTGGAACCAAGGAGAGCTTTGCTGCACTGCCAGACCTCATGGAACCAAGGATGCATTGTGACACTGCAGGGCCCAAGGATCCAAGGGAATTTGTGACACCAAAGGGTCCCATGGAACCAAAGGGACATTGTGACACTGGCAGGCCTCATGGAATCATGGACACCATTGGGACACTCAGGGGCCTCATGGAACCCTGGTGACACCAAGCTGGGTGTGAGTGTGGATCTGCTGGAGGGTAGGAGGGTTCTGCAGAGGAACCTGGACAGGCTGGATCCAGGGCCCAAATCCAACAAGGTGAGTTTTAATAAGTCCCAGTGCCAGGTCCTGCACTTTGGCCACAACAACCCCTGCAGCACTGATGCTGGGGACAGAGTGGCTGGAGAGCAGCCAGGCAGAAAGGGACCTGCAGGGACTGGTGGACAGCAGGCTGGACATGAGGCAGCAGTGTGCCCAGGTGGGCAAGAAGGCCAATGGCTCCTGGCCTGGATCAGGAATGGTGTGGCCAGCAGGAGCAGGGCAGGGATTCTTCCTTTGTGCTTGGGGGCACTGGGTGGGCAGCACCTCAAGTGCTGTGTCCAGTTCTAGACCCCTTAGGGTGGGCATTAGGGAGAAATTTGTACCAGGAAGAGTAAAGAAAGCAAAGGAGAAGCCAAGGAAATGCTCGGGGCAGTTTGAGGGTGGTTGCCAGGCAGCCCTGGCTCTGAGCAACAGCGTCTGCAGTGGCACAGGAAACTCCCAGCTGATGGGAACAAACTTTCTGGCTGAGTGCAGAGGCCAGGACAAAGCTGAGTGGTTTCCCTGGTGTCCCGCAGCCCTGGCTGGCCCCAGGGGCTGATGGCATTTGTGCTCCCTGTGGTGGTTTGACAGGAAATGTGTTTTTTGGGATGCTGTGTTTTTGGCCAATGGATATTCAGACTTTAATATTGGCATTTAACCTGGCCATTGGGACATGGACACGCCTCTGAGAACACGGGGTTAAAAGCAGAGCTCTCCCCTGGGAGGGCCTCTTGGGTTTCCGGCGGGAAAGAGTTCGGGTCTCTGCCCCGGCCCAGCTGCTGGCTGGGCAGGGGGAGGGGAAAAGCCATGTGGCCAAGAGAGGTAGGCCTGAGCCCCGGGGTGGAAGGGTGGAAGAGAGAGAGAGAGAGAGAGAGAGACACCGGGAGCCATCGGGCAGCCCCCCCTGAGAGACAGAGAGAGAGAGAGAAAGAGCCGCTGCCTGAGACTGTAACCTTGAAACTGGATAAACATGGGCCTGTGCCGGCAGCACGGCTGGGACGGAGAAGAGGGGGGGGTTCAGCCGGCTGCTTGTAGGAGCTTTTAACCCCTTTTTGGAAAATGAGAACTTCACAGAACATTGACCTTTCCTAGAAGATAGAGTGGAAGATGAAAAAGGAAATGGGCCAGTGTGAGAGAGGTCTGGGCAAGTGAGAGATAGTAGAAGAATAGAGAAGAATCCTAGTGGGAAGAGATGATGGAGTAGCTTTTGCTGGACTCTTTTTGTATAGCCATGGACAGAACCAAGAGGGTTCAGTGTTGATGCCCCTCGGCCCCAGGGGGTGAAAAATATGGGGGGGACAGGTGTCCCAAAGGAGGGATTGTGGGGACAGGTGTCCCAAAAGAGAGATGGACAGACCCAAGTTCCTTGTGACACAGAGACTGCATTCTAGGGGGAGGCAATGGCCTCAGAACCAAGAGGGTTCAGTGTTGATGCCCCTCGGCCCCAGGGGGTGAAAAAATATGGGGGGGACAGTGTCCCAAAGGAGAGATTGTGGGGACAGGTGTCCCAAAGGAGAGACTGTGCCTTTTTTGGATCGGGACAGAGCATCCTTAAAAGACAACCCTAGAAGCAGTTCTGGTCCGTGTTCAGTGGTGAGAGCACTGGGCATGAAAAGGAAGAAGTCATGACGGCAGATGTACTCCGGGCGGTGCCATGAGTGACACAGGAACACATGAGGCTTCGATTGTGTTTCCAGGGGAAGCCCATGGCACAAGAAGGACTCCTCTCCTCTTGATGAACTGAGGATTGATTGTCTAAAAGGTGGTGCTGGACCGAGAGTTGGTGATTTGAGGATCAAATGTATTGTGTGGAAATTTGGTGGGGGGAGGAGGAAATGCATTTGTGAGGTTTTAATTTTCCCTGTGTGTGTGTTTCACTTTATCTGTAGTTGTAGAGTAGTTAATAAAGTTCTGGTTCTTTTTTCCCTAAGTAGGAGCCTGCTTTGCTTATTCCTGGTCACATCTCACAGCAGAAACCAGGGAGAAGGTACCTTCATGGGGGGCACTGGCATTGTGCCAGTGTTAAACCATGACACACATGTGATGTCACACAGTCCCTGGGATGTCACACAGCCCCTGTGATGTCACACAACCTAGTGTTATGTCACTGCCCACTCTGGGACATCATACAACACCCTTCTGATGTCACAGAGTTAATTCTGTGATGTCATCCTGTGGTGTCATACAGCTACTCTGTGATGTCCCAGAAGACTTTCTGATGTCAGAAAGCCACCATGTGATGTCAGAATCTTTTCTGTGATGTCACAGCCTGCTCTATCATGTTGCACATCCACCAGTGATGTCACAACCAACTCTCTGATGTCACAGAGCCATCCTCTATGATGTCAGGATCTGATCTATGGCCTCACGCCCTACTCTATGATTACACAGACAGCTCTGTGATGTCACAACCCCCTCAATGATGTCACAAAACCCTCTCTGTGATATCATGGTGCCACTCTGTAATGTCACAGCACAGACTTTAACCTCACAGCCAGCTCTATGATGTCATACAGCCATGCCATGATGTCACAGCCTGCCCTGTGATGTCACACAGTTCCCTCTGTGATGTTATAGCTGCTCGATGACCTCACACAAAGAACTCTGTGATGTCATAGCCCAATCTGTGACCTCACACAGCCCACTCTGTGCTGTCACACAGCCCCTTGCTGACATCACAGCTGCTCTGTGCCTCCATGACACAGCCACAGGGGAGCTGCTGTGACACAGCCCCCTCTGGGACATGCCACAGCCCCTGCCAGTGCTGAGCCCCTGGGAGCTCTGTCTGTGCCCTGCTGGTGTCCCTGAGGGGCCCTGGCAGTGCCCCAGCCCTGCTGGGCTGTGCACAGGAGCTGCTCCTGGCCAGAGCTGTCTCTCTGCAGCTCTGCTGCCCTTGCCAGGAGCTGCCTCTGGGCCAGGAGCCCGGCCCAGCTCAGCAGCACAGACACAGCACAAGGGCTTTAATGACCCTCTGGGGCTTTGGTGCTCTTTGTACATCAGACTCAGTCCCTCAGAGTGTGCTCAAAGAACTTCTCAGGGACTCAAAAAGAGGGTAAAACACTCAAGTTTCTCATATTTTAAATAGATCCTTCTGAGGGACAGGACTGAGAAAGTGCCCCCAGGTTCCAGGTAGAGCAGAACACTGGTGGCAGTGATGACAGCTGGGGACAAGCAAGGCAAAGGTGTCTCTGGTGCTGAGCAAACCTGCGCCTCTGTCCCTGCAGGCTGTGGGCATCCCCTGGCTGCCCCACCTGGCTGGCCCCTTCCTTTGCTGACAGCTCTGCCTCCTGCCTGTCCACACAAAGCCTTGGGCTGCTCCAGGCTCCTGCTGGGGGACGTGCTGCACCACAGCCCTGCCCTGGCAGGGAAATTCCTTTCTCCTGGTGTCCACTCTGGGAGTCCTCAGCTGCCCTTGTAATTAATTCTTAATTTCTCTGGCTGTTCTCTACTATGTCAAAAGCATCCACCATCTCTGAAACCACCCTTCAATCCCTCCCAGGGCTCTCCTCTGCTTTCCTGAGTCTCCACCCCACTGAGCACAGAGCTCCTGTGTCCCTATAGAGTGGTCAAGTGCTTGAGGCCATGAGCACCTGGACAAGAGGGACAGTTCTTTTCTATAGGAAAGAAACCACAGAACCCCAGGGTTTGAAGGCAGATGAGAAGCAGTCACCAGAGGCCAAGGCAAGCCAGACTTGTCTGTTCTTGTTGCTTTTGACTGAAAGCAGCGTTTGGATATATGGGGAGTTTTGGGGGTGGAATTCCATTTCAGCCACGGGTTCCTGGATTGGAATGACAGTTCTCCATAGGAAGGAAAGGATGGAGCCCCAGTGTTTCAAAGGCTGATTAGAGGCAGCCCCAAGGAGGCCAAGGCCAGCCAGACTTTTTGTCAGGGAATAATCCTTGGACAGATGGAATTAGGGAGGCCAAACCCCACTTTTGTCTGTGGGGATCTGGATGAGAAGGAGAGTTCCTTTCCATAGGAAGGAAAGTGTGGAACCCCAGAGTTTCAAAGGTAGATGAGAGCTGGGCCTCTGGAAACCAAGGGAACCTAAACAGTCCTGGAAACTTTTGTCTGGGAGCTATCCTTGGATTTAAGGAATTTTGGAGGTGGATTCCCAGTTTTGGCCATGGATGCCTGGACATAAAAGATGGTTTTTTCCATGGAAAGAAAAGCACAGACCCCCAGTGTTTTGAAGGCAGAAAAGAGGTGGCCGCCAAGAAGCCAAGGCCAGCCAGAGCTGTCTGTCCTGGCAGGTTTCATATGGGAATAATCCTTGGATATAATCAAATTTGGAGGAAGAATCCCAATTTCAGGCATGAACCCCTGGAGGAGAAGGACAGTTCTTTCTCACAGAAATGGAAGCACACAACTCCAGGGTTTCAGGGGCAGATGAGAAGTGACCCTCAACATGCCAAGGTCATCTGGACCAGTCAGGCAGCCCCCAGGAGGCCCAGCCAGCCAGACCTGTTCCATGTTCTTGGATCCTTGGGGCCCTGCAGCATGACAATGGCCCCTTGGTTCCATGAGGCTCTGTAGGATCACAACAGATCTTTGTTTCCATGAGGCCCAGTGATATAACAATGGTCTCCTTGGCTCCACAGTGGCACAATGGCCCCTTGCTTCCATGAGGCCTTGCAGTGTCACAGTGGTTTCTTTGTTTCCATGGGTCTGCGCAATGCCTTTGGTTCCATGAGGTCACAGTGTCTCAAAATGGCCCCTTGGTTCTATTGGGTTCCCCAGGATCACAATGGCCCCTTGGTTCCAGCAGACCTGGATGTGTTACACTGGTCCCTTGCTTCCATGGGGACCCACAGTGACACAACGGCCCCCTGCTTCCATGAGACCTTGCAGTGTCACAGTGGCTGCCTTGGTTCTATGAGGCCCTTTGGTGTCACAATGGCCCCTTGGTTCCATGGGGACTCAAAGTGTCAGAATGGTCTCACTGGTTCCATGAAGCCCCTCAGTGTCACAATGGTCTCTTTTGGTTCCACAGAATCACAATGGCACCTTGGTTCCGTGAAGCCCTGAAGTACGGAATGGACGCTTGGTTCCATTGGGCTCCTCACTGTCACAGGAATTCTCAGTTCCACGGAGCCCTGCAGTGTCACAGTGCTCTGCTTGGTTCCATGGTGCCACTCAGGGTCCCAAGGGCCCCTCAGTTCTACAAGGCCCCATAGTGTCACAGTGTCCCCTTGCTCCCATGAGGCCGTGCCATGTCACAATGGTCTCATTGGTTCCACAAGGCCCTGCAGCTCCACAATGGCCCTTGAAGTGTCACAATAGTCTCAGCAGGTTCCCCGACTGGATCACAATGGCCTCCTTGGTTCCATGATGCCCCATAGTGTAACAATGGTATCCTTGGTTCCACAGTTAAAACAGCCCCATGGTCTCATAGAGCCCCACAGCCCCTTATAGAGCCCCACAGCCCTTTGTGGAGCCCCACAGGGTCACTGTGATCCTCTTGATTCCATGAGGCCCTGCCATGCTACAATGGCTCCTTGGTTCTGTGAGGCCCTGTGGTGTCACAATGGCCCCTTGGTTCCAGTGGGTCCCTAAGTGTCATATCAGTCTCCTTGGTTCTATGAGGCCCCACAATGTCACAATGGACTTTTTGTTCCATGAGCTTTTGTACTGCCAAAACCAGACAACAACAGTCTCCTTGGTTCCATGGCGTCACACTGGACCTTGGTTCCATGGGCACTCACAGTGTCAGAAGGGGCTCCTTGGTTCCATGAGGCCCTGCAGAACCCCGTGATTCAACGAGGCCTCAAAGTGTCATCATGGCCTCCAGGATTCCATGAGGCCCCGCAGTGTCACAATGGACCTTTGGTTCCATGTGTTCCAGCACTGTTCCACGAATCCTTAGTTCCATGGGGCCCTGTAGTGTCACAATGGACTCCTTTGTGCAACACAGTGTGACAACTGCCCCTTGGCATGCCAATGCTCCATGGTACCACAATGATTCCTTGCTTCCAAGAGGCCTTGTAGTGTCACAATGGCCCCGTGTTTCAATGAGGCCTTTGGTGTCACCATGGTCTCCATGATTCCATAAGGCCTTGCAGTGTCACAACAGACCATTGGTTTCACTGAGCCCCACAGTATCACTGTGGTCCCCTTGGCTCCACAAGGCCCTGCTGTGTCACAATGGACCTTTGGTTCCATGATGCCCCAGAGTGTCACAATGTTATCCTTGGTTCCTTGGACCCTTTATACCATGGAGACCCACAGGGTTCACTGTAGTCCCCTTGATTCCATGAGGCCCTGCCATGCTATAATGGCCCCTTATTTCAGTGGGTTCCAGTGGGTCCCAAAGTGTCAGAACAGTCTCCATTGTTCCATGAGGCCCCACAAAGTCACTGTGCTCCCCTTGGTTCCACTGGCCCCACAGTGTAACAATGGACGCTCGGTTCCATGAGGTTCCTCAGTCCCAATGGTCTCCTTGGATCTGCAGTGTCACAGTGGCCCCGTGGCTCCATGTGGCCACACTGTGTCACAATGGCTCATGATTCCATGAGGCCACAGAGTTTAACAAGGGACCCTTGGTTCCACAAGGCCTTGCTGTGTCACAATGGATTTCTGGTTCCATGAGCTTTCACACAGCCAACAGCATCTCCTTGGTTCTGCAGTGTCACAATGGACCCATGATTCCACAAGGCCTTGATGAGTCAGAATGGCCCCTTGGTTCCAAGAGGTTTCTCAGGGTCACAATGGTGTCCTTGGATCTTCAGTATCACAATGTGATGTATCACAATTGGTTCAATGTAGCCCCAATGTGCCAAAATGGATTTTGGTTCAATGGGGTTCTGCAGAGTCACAATGGACCCTTTGTTCCATTGGTTTGCACAGTCCCACAGCTGACTCTTGTTCTGTGAGGCCTTGCTGTCACCAAGTCTCTGAAATATCAGAATAAGGCTCCGTAACACTAATTTCCTATTTAAGAGGGTATCATTTATTCGGGCCTGAGGTCTAGTGAGGGATAGCCCCAATCTTATGTGGACATGTAATTCTATCAGCGTCGCTAAATGTGTATTACAATTTACTCATTACCATAAAACCCACTCCAAGTTCCCAGTTTCAGTCCTTCTTTTTTCTGCCACTACACTCTTGAGCCAGATGTCTTCCTGTCTTCCAGACATCCTTGCTGGGAAAGCAGCCCCTGCATGCCTTGTTCCTGTGCTAAAAGTTCACAGGCACAGGAAAAATTGAATTAACCCTTTTGGTATCAAGCCCAAGGCTTTGTGTGGGCAGGCAGGGGCAGGCAGGAGGCAGAGCTGTCAGCAAAGGAAGGGCCCAGCCAGGTGGGGCAGCCGGGGGATGCCAACAGCCTGCAGGGACAGAGGCGCAGGGCAGGGACACCGTAGGACAGCCTGGGCTGCACAGGGCACAGGGATGGGCAGCAGCTGCAAGACAGCCCTGACAGAGCCAACTTGGGCAGCACTTTGGCCGTGGCAGACACAAAGAGCACCAAAGGCCCAGAGGGTCATTACAGTCCTTGTGCTGTGTCTGTGCTGCTGAGCTGGGCCGGGCTCCTGGCCCAGAGGCAGCTCCTGGCAAGGGCAGCAGAGCTGCAGAGAGACAGCTCTGGCCAGGAGCAGCTCCTGTGCACAGCCCAGCAGGGCTGGGGCACTGCCAGGGCCCCTCAGGGACACCAGCAGGGCACAGACAGAGCTCCCAGGGGCTCAGCACTGGCAGGGGCTGTGGCATGTCCCAGAGGGGGCTGTGTCACAGCAGCTCCTCTGGGGCTGTGTCATGGAGGCACAGAGCAGCTGTGATGTCAGCAAGGGGCTGTCTGACAGCACAGAGTGCGCTGTGTGAGGTCACAGATTGGGCTATGACATCACAGAGTTCTTTGTGTGAGGTGGTTGAGCAGCTACAGCATCATAGCGGGGACTGTGTGACATCACAAAGCAGGCTGTGATATCATGGCATGGCTGTATGACATCATAGAGGGGGCTGTGAGGTCAAAGTGTGTGCTGTGACATCACAGAGTGGCAGTATGACATCACAGAGAGGGTTTTGTGGCATCACTGAGGGGGTTGAAACATCACACAGCTGTCTGTGACATCATAGTGTAAGGCCATTGAGCAGATCTTGCCTTCATAGAGAAAGGCTCTGTGACATGAGAGAGTGGGTTGTGACATCACTGGTTGGCTGTGTAACACCATAGAGCAGGCTGTGACGTCACAGAACAAACTGTGATAATATAGGGTGACATTTGGACGTCACAGAGGCTTCTGTGACATCACAGTGCAGCTGAATGACATCATAGGGTTACATCTCAGAGTTGGCTGTGTGACATCACAGGTGGATGTGTGACATCACGGGGGCTGTGTGACATCACAGGGGCTGTGTGAGGTCACTGGGGAGGTCACTCTGCCCTGGCCCCCCTCACAGTTCCCCCCAGAGCAGTCCAACCCTGCTCGTGCACAGTGGGGTCCCCTGTCCCCCCAGGTCCCCCCGCCCCCGGCGCCGCAGCCTCCCCCAGAGGATGTTCCACGAGATCGACCCCAGAGCCTGACACGGGGACGGGGGCTGGGGCCCTGGGGGTGGCACAGGGGGACAGGGACCCCCCGGCAGCGTCCCCGTGTCCCCCAGGGCCAGAGCCTGGGCCAGGGCTCCTTCACCCTGGTACCAACAAGGCCTTGAGAGCGCTGAAAAAATCCCCAGCATGGGATCAGCAAAAACCAGATTTAATATTAAGGGACAGCAGCACAAAGTTCCTTGTCAAGAGTCACTCTGCTCCTGACTGGACACTTCAGGCACAGCAAGGAAACAAAGCAATGACAAAACAACCAAACAAAATCCAGGCAATCAAACCAGAAATGAACCGACTACATTCCCTGTGTGTGTGACACAAGGAGAGTGAGGGCAAGGATAAAAGGAATATGGCCCAAAATCTTACTGAGCTCAAACTTAACAGGACGTAACTTATAACTTAACCTCAAGTGACACCTTCATCTTCAAAATTTAGCAAAAGAACAACACTAAACAGTATTGAACCGAACTTAAAACCTATGATGTAGCAATTTAATAGAGAAATAATATATAACAATATTCAACTTAGCTTATAATTTAGATTAAACATAACAACTTAGCAAAAGAACAACGCTTAGCAGCACTTAACTTAGCTTAGACCTTTTGATTTAATGTGACCTACAGGCCTGACTGACTCAGCTATCCAAGGCACTCAAACCCCTCAGAGAGCAGCATTTCTGCCACATTTCCCCAGCACAGGCACTCCTGTGGGCACACAGACACAAAGAGTCAGTGCAAGGCACCTGGGAGAAATTCCCCTGAGGGCAGGAAATGCTCCCCGTGGATCCTTTGGCATCTCCCCAGCAGGTGAAGGGTTGAGCCTGGAGGAGTGGGGGGATCGGCCCAGGCTCCGTCGTTGTTGGGGATCCCTGAGTGCAGCAAACGGGAGAGTTCCCGGCTGGGAGAGGCCCCACTCAGAGGGAGTCACTGGCCCAGGAGAGCTCCAAGGGCTCCTTTTGGAGCGCTGTTTGCAGGGCCCCAAGAGAGGGGCTTCAGTCCCAGCAATGGTTCATCCTGGCCACACTTGGCATCAACAGCTTTCTTTGGCAGAGTGAGAACAGGGATGTTGTGCCACTGAGGGAACAAAACCAGTTCCCAGGGCTGCTCCTCCAGAAAGCAGGAGCTGGTTGGGCAGCAGCAGTGCCTGGAGCAGACAGTGTTTGTGATGAGCTGCAGAGGAGCTGAGCCCAGGGGCTGTTGGCCAAGGCCGAGCCCCAAGGAGCATTTCTCATCTGGCAGGGCGGCCTGAGAAGGGGAGGGGGCAATGCAGCAGCACAGGGCCATGGAACCAAGGGGCCATTGTGACACTGTGGGGCCCTGTGAGACCAAGGGACCATGGTGACGCTGTGGGGCCTCATGGAATCATGGAGAGCACTGTGACATGTCTGGACCTCATGGAACCAACGGGACGTTACTGACGCTGTGTGGCTCCATAGAATGCAAGGATCATTGAGATACTTAGAGGCCGCATCAAACCAAGAGTCAATTGCTACACAACGGGGCCTCATGGAGCCAAAGGTCCATTGTGACATTGCAAGGCCTCATGGAACCATAGAGAGACCATTAAGATACTTCACAGCCTCACGGAACAACCATGGGGCCATAGGGACACTGTGGGGCACCATGAACCAAGGAGACCATTGTGACACTGTGAGGCCCAATGGAATAAGCAAAGCATTTTAACACTCTGAGCCCTCATGGAACCAGTGAGACCATTGTGACCCTGGGGTCCCCACACAACCAAGAGGACCATTGTGATACTGTGGGGCCTCATGAAAACAAGAAGCCTTTGTGACACTGCAGGGCTGCATGGAACCAAAGGTCGAAGGTGACATTGTGGGGTCTCATGTCATCAGTGGACCACTCTGACACTGTGGAGCCAAAGGAGACCATTGTGACACTCCAGGGCTGCATGGAACCTAGGGGCCATGGTGACATTGTGGAACCCCATAGAACCAAGGGTTCATTTTGAGACTGCAGGGTTGCATGGAAGCAAAGCTCCGGGGTGACACAGAGGGGCCTCCTGTCATCAATGGTCCATTGTGACACTGTGGAGCCAAAGGAGACCATTGTGACACAGCAAACCCCGAGGGTCCAAAGGTCCATTGTGACATTGCAGGGCTCATGGAACAGAGAAGTTACATGACATTGTGGTGCCTGGGGAACGTCCAAGACCATTGTGACACTGCAAGGCCACATGGAATTCTTGGGACCATTGTGACACTGTGGGGCCTTATTGAACCTAGGGGCCATTCTGACACTGCAGAGCCCCATAAAAGCAAGAAAACTCAGAATAGGTCTGGCTTGGCCTCCCAGGGGCCACCTGATTGGTCCAGCTTACCTTATCATGTTGAGGGTCTCTTCTCTTTTGCTAATAAAACAATGGGGCTTTGTACTTTCCTTCCTATGGGAAAGATTTTCATTTCCAGGTACCCATGGCCAGAACTGGGATTTCACCTCCAAATTTCCTTATATCCAGTGATTGTTCCCATAGGAATATTGCCAGGACAAGTCTGTCTTGCAGTGATTTTACAAGGGTCACTTCCCATATGTCCCCAAACCACTGGGGAAGGCTCCATGCTTTCCTTCCTATGGAAAAGAACTGTGCTGCTTCTCCAGGAGCCTATGGCCAAGATTGGGCTTCCACCTCCAAAATTCCCTATATCCAAAGACTGCTCCCAGACAAAATCTGCCATTCCTGACAAGTCTGGCTGGCCTTGGACTACTGAGGCTCTCACCTGCCTTTCAAACATTGGGTTCTCTGCTTTCTTTCCTATGGAAAAGAACTGTCCTTCTCCTCTAGGCACCCACGGCCAGAATTGGGATTTCACCTGCAACATTCCCTGTTGTGAAAAACTGGAGAAGATTGTTGGCTCAAAACATTTTGTGTGTGGGGGAGGAAGGGGCAGGTCCAGTCTTGCCCTGCCCTGCCCTGGAAGCCCAATCCCCCCAGAGCCTCTATCCCAGCCCAGCAGTGGCTGCCAGTCCCTGGCACAGCACAGGCAATGCTCCACAGCCACCTCTGCAGCCCCAGCCCAGCTCCTGAGGGACCAAATGAGCCCAAGCCCCACCTGGGGGAAGGGCCCAGGGAGACCAAGGGGTATTGAAGGCTGACCACAAGGCAAGCACACATCTTGACCCTGCATCCTCTTGGATTTTCCATCTGAACAGTGCTGGAATCCAGGAGTAGGTAGCTGTGTGTGCTTCTCTAAATCTTTTTTGTGTTTTTCTCTTTCTGTGTCTTCTTCTTCTGTTTCTGTGCTCCTGCAAATGTTGATTAACTTTAAATTGAACAGGCTTAGAGTTTGTGAAGTTGAATGGCCCAAGTCAATGCTTTGAGAAGTGTTTTTTGTTGATTGAATATCTGTTGTAAATTGACATGAGAAGAATTTTAAAAAGTAATACATAACAGACTGTCAATTACACAAAAAGTTAAACTACTGAGATACTGAACACGCTTCTGTTAAACACAAATGTTAAAGATGAAAAAACCCAGGAACCTCCTCTTTCGTTTCCAGTCAACAAAGAAGTAGCAGGCCCTGGCCCCGGCCCCATCTCAACCAAACCAAACCAATCCAAACCAAACCAAACCAAGCAACCCTGCCATGGGCTGAGCCCCTTCCCCCCTCCCCAGGCTGCCCCCTCCCCATTGGCCCCATTCTGACCAAACCAAACCCCAACAGCTCCCAAACAGGAAAACAAAAGAGGCTACAAAACCCCAACCAGAACAAAGCCAGCCACAGCTATTAAAATCTCACCATCAAGTCCCCTCTCCCCAACACAACTCAAACCAAAAGCCCCTACAACCTACCACCCGTACAAAATAACGCTACAACTAAAATTAAACACAAAGAAAAACCCAAAACCAACCATAAAACCAATCCTAACACAACCCAACCACAACTTCCACCACAAGTTACTGGCAGGTCACATGTTAATCCTTTCAATACTTCATTGCTCCATTGAGTAAAAGAAAAAAAGAAAATATAAGCATATAAATACCCATAAAACCATCAAAGTCAGTAAATAAGAATCTAAATTCTTATTAAAAAGAAGGAAAAAATCTTAATTTTAAAATTAAAATTCCCCTTTTAAACTATAATGAAAAAACTCTTTTACTTTATAACACATAAAACTATAAAAAAATAAAAGTATTCAAAATAATATCAAACAAAAACCTGCATACTAAAATAAACAACTTAAAAAAACCTGTAATTTCATAAAAAGTTTAAACAGAAAAAAAAAACTTAATCCACTACCCCCTAGAGAAGAACTTTAGTCCCAGAGATAAAAACAGTTTGTAAAGTAAATAATAAAAACTTATACCTTTAAAGAATTCATCTTTAAAACAATACCCCATGAGTCAACATGGCCCATCAACAAGCTGTTAAACAGCTTGTAGCACAAAAACCAACTTCAGAATAACAAAGTTCCCCAGACTACTGTGATCCATGACAAAATTAAGAACCACAAATTCCTATTTTTTCCTCTTGTAAAAAAATCTCCATAACCTTAACAAGAAAAACTTCTCTCCCTAAGTCAACTAAAAAAAGACTATTCTAGAAATAGTAAACTAACTAGAAATTTTAGATTTAGTTTCTTTACATTATCATAAAAAGAAAACATTGTAAAGAAAAATAAAGTGTTCTAAAGAGTTTATTTTATTTCTTACTATTTTTTTTTCTTTTAGTTACTTTTAATAAAATTTTCCTTATCCCTTTTGGAATTTTAAGCCTACTTTACCTTTCTGCTAATCCTATCTCACAACAAAATAAATACATAAATACTTAACTGACACTAAAACACACCACATTCATCAATACATTAATTAAGAAATCTCAATACTAGAAAAAATTTAAATTAACAAACCAAAACAACTACAATGTCATAAAAAACCCTTTCCAAAAATTTCTCTGATTTTCTAAAGTCACCAGTAAAGGCTGTTTAGTTCTTTAGAGCTCCTGAGAATCTCTTGTTGGTATTTCTCCAGGGAGCCCAACTGAAAGGACACAAACAATTATAATTCCTTTTAAATGTCTCCTTGAGAGAGTTGTTTCCAGGATGGGAGTCAGGGCTTGTGTGTCCTGCTTGGCCCAGCCCAGGCAGGGCTTTCCCAGCCACATTCCACACTCCATTGCCCAGCTGGAGCCGCTGGTGCCTCTGAGTTGTGCTGCCCCAGCCCCAGGGACGCTCTCCTTGTCTGCCCATTCCCCCACGGTCTCTGGGCAGGGATGGCCTCACTGGGGGCTGCTGACATCCTCAGCAACTTGGAGGCTGCTGCTGAATTTCACTGCTCCAGAGGCTTGTTCAGCCTTCAACTCTTCAGTGCAGGAATTCAGTGTCCCAGGGCTCATGAACATTCAGAACACCTGCACAAGCCAAGCCTCTGGGAATCATTTGATTTTAATTTTCAAATCCTTTGTGGTTAATTAGACAGATCTCAATAGTATATCCAGAGTGAATGCAATATATTTAAAAAGACAGTGAGAAAAGATTTTTCAGATCCTGTTTAGGATTTTTCCCCTGTTAATTAAATGATATGTGCAATCTCCAATTGACACTGAATCCAAGTACCTCCTCATGCAGTTTGAATGGATATTAAAATCAAGACCCTTCATGGCTGACAATCAATCAGACTCTGTCCCTACCCCCACCCCACCATTTCCCGCATCCAAGCCCTGGCACTCAGAGCAGCCTTGTGCAAATTTCAACTCCCTCCAGCCCAGGCTGCACCTGCAGCTTTCAGCTCCTTGGCTCCCACTCCCACCTGCTTTCCTTGCAGAAGGAGCTGCCCGAGACACAGAGGGATGTTCATTTCTTGTCAGCCAACAAAGCCAAGGGAAGGCACAGCTCCATCAAATGCCAAAGTCATTCTTCTCCCTGGCTCTGCCCTGCCCCTGATCGCCACAGCCTGTCCTGTTTCCTTCATCCCTACATTGCCAGGGACTCTCTGGGACAAGGGAGTTCTGCTCTGGGGATGGAGGGAGGTGCAAGTGCCACCACTGGAGTGGGAACCACAACTCATCAGGTTTGTGTCCTTTGGGGGTCAGGAACTGGTGAGACTCAGAGGCACAGAAAGTTTCTCCTCATGGCAAACAGACCATGGTTGAACAGGACAGAATTTAATAAAAATCTCACTCTTCCCTGAGCTATGCACAATGTCCCAGCAGCAACTGAGGAGTCCACCATCCACAAGTGATTTACATACTAAAATTAATTTTAACAAACATCGTTCTGTAATAGATATAAACACAATTACATACTTGTATCAGGATGCTCATCCTGGAGTGGGGGCAAAACAGCTCCAACAATTCCTGATTTGCAAAGCTGTCAGTGGTGGACGGAGAAGGGAGGTCAGGCTGCTCTTGGTGTTGAGGAAATGCTGAAACCAGCCTGACTCATTTCATCTCCTCCTGTCCTGGCTGATCTCCCCTCTTTCCCCTTCCACCCATTGGCTTTTGTCTCCCACCAGGCCCCCGGTGAAGAGCCTGGCTCTGTGTTCTCCATCCCCTCCTCGCTGGCACTGCCAGGCTGGGATGAGGAGCCCCTCAGCCTTCCCTGCTCTGGGTTGGACAAGCCCAGCCCCCTCAGCCTCTGCTCACAGCCCAAGGGCTCCAGCCCCACCTTGGAGGCCCTTCCCAGACCCTGCTCCAGCTGCCAGACATCTTTCCTGCCCTGGGCAACCCACGCCAGGCCACAGTGACCTGGAGAATCCCCGTCCTTGATGTCCTGGTCACACAGCCCTGGCCCCTTGTGCCCATGTCAGGCTCTGGGCTGGATCCTGTGGAACATCCTTTGGTGGAGGCTGTGGCTCCAGGTGGGCCGGGGGGATCCCGGGGGACAGGGACCCCACTGGGCATGGACAGCATTGGACTTGTTGGAAGAAACTGTGAGGGGGAGCTGGGGCCGAGTGAGCAACCCAGTGACCTGACACAGCCCTGCTGGGATGGCACACAGCCCCTCTGGGATGTCACAGCCTGCTCTGTGAGCTCACAGCCCCTTCTCTAATGTCACACAGCTGGTCTCTGATGTCACAGCCAAATCTGTGATGTCATAGTCTGCCCTGTGATGTCAGACATCTGACCTGTGATGTCACAGAAGCAGTCTGTGATGTCACAGCTGCTTGATGACCTCACATTACCCACTCTGTGATGTCATAGCCCACTCTATGACCTCATGTTACCAGATGATCAATTGCTTACACCAGGTGAGCTGACACCTGGAGCTTGTTCTCCACATCCCCAGTCCTATGGAAACCACACAATGCCCATTGTGTGAGAAGGGGAACTGGAAGTTCAGCATCCTCAGTGTCCTGCCAGCTCAGCCAGACCCACTGGAACATTGGGGTCCACAACCACCAGGGACCACCAGAGAGACCCCCCAGGACAGAAGAATGGCTCCTGGCCTGGATCTGGAATGGTGTGGCCAGAAAGAGCAGGGCAGAGATTCTGCCCCTGTGCTCAGCACTGGTTGGGCAGCACCTCGAGTGCTGTGTCCAGTTCTGGGCCCCTCAATTTAGGAAGGACATGGAGGGGCTGGAGCGTGTCCAGAGAAGGGCAACAAGGCTGGGGAGGGGTCTGGAGCACAAGTCCTGTGAGGAGTGACTGAGGGAGCTGGGGTTGTTTATCCTGGAGAAGAGGAGGCTCAGGAGAAACCAGGCCGTGTCAGGGCACAGGTTGGACTTGATGATCCCCAAGGACTTTTCCAACCTTGCTGATTCTGGGATTCTCTGAAACCACCCTTGGAGCAGCTGCAGGATGAGCCCTGGGCCTCCTCTTCAGCAGCTCCAGCAGCCCAGGTCCCTAAGCTTCTCCTGCCAGCCCCAAAGCCCATCCTGTCAGTCCTGCAGAGCCTCTGCAGCTCCTCCTCATTGCCCAGAACAGGGAGCCCCAGAGGCAGACACAGCAGCCCAGATGTGCCCCCCTGGCCTGGGGTGCCTCTGGCAAGGGAGCAGCAGCAGGCACTGCAGGAGCCTGCAGACAATTCCTGCAGCACTTGTAGGATGATCCTGCTGCCCAAGGGACGTTCCCATGGGGCCAAGGCAGGAACTGCAATGGGGAGTGGGGCCAGAGAGGAAAGGGCAACCATGGATGGGCTGTTTGCAGGGCAGGGAACAGGGCTGGGCAATGGGAAGTAATTTGTACAAGGGAAGAGTAAAGAAGGCAAAGGTGCAGCCAAGGAAATGCTGAGGGCAGTTTGGGGGTGGCTGCCAGGCAGCCCTGGCTCTGAGCAACAGCGTCTGCAGTGGCACAGGAAACTCCCAGCTGATGGGAACAAACTTTCTGGCTGAGTGCAGAGGCCAGGACAAAGCTGAGTGGTTTCCCTGGTGTCCCGCAGGCCTTGCTGGCCCCAGGGGCTGATGGCATTTGTGCTCCCTCAGGTTCATGTCCCCACAGCAACAGCATGGGGGTGCTGGCCCTGCTGTGTGCAATGCAAACAGGGGCTGCTGAGGCAGTGCTGCCGTGTCTGTGCCTGCAAGGATGGGGCACCTGCGTGAGCTGGGGGAGAGGCCAGGGCTGCAGAGGGGGGATGTTGTTGGCAGCTGCATGAGGACGCTCTGGGACGCTGCCCTGGGCTGTGCAGCGCACTGGGCATGGATCAGCCCCTGCTCTGCTGCTCTTCCCGTCTGGCCCAGGGCCCTTGCAGAGCCCCAGCCATGCTGTTTGCCCCCAGCCTGCCCACGGCCAGCCTGGGGCTGCTGACGGGGGTTTCTGTGCTGAGCATTGGCCTGGCCGTGTTCTTGAGAGAGCCTGGGCAAGGAGCCTGGAGCCCCCAGGGCCTGGCCTGAGGCGTCAGCGCTGCCCCAGCAGTGCCCATGGCCTGTCCCTGCTGCAGCCCCAGCACTGCCACCCCCAGGGCTGTGCCCGGCCCCGAGAGCACTCAGGCCCTGCAGCAACACCAGGGCCACCAGGGCAGCGGGGCAGGGCCACGGCAGCAGCACTGGCAACACCAAGTGCTGCTGCTGCTGCTGCTGCTGGGCACAGCTGCTGGGCCAGCACTGATCTGCCCCAGCTCTGCACACAGACATTGCTGCTGCAGCTCCAGACAAGGCAACACAAGGGCATCTCTGCAGAAAACTCTGCTGGGAGATCCTTTAGTTCCTCTAAAGCAATTGAGAGCACAACCCCTCATTGACACAGTCTGTGGCTACAGGGAAGGTGGAGAGAAACAAAACGAGAAATGGCAGAAATATTGACATTTCTTTGTTGGCAATATGAAAATACTAAAACAAAGGAAAAGAACCTCCATAATTAAATCAACAAGAAGGATCAAAGATAACTTTTTTTACAAGTGATTTGCAGAAACTGGCCAGCTGTTTAATGGTTCTGAAAGCATCCAGTCATCAGTCTCCACATTTCAGCCTTGAGCTCCTGGTTCCTCAGGCTGTAGATGAGGGGGTTAAGTGTTGGAGGCACCACTGAGTATAGAACTGACAGGGCAAGATCCATGGATGGGGAGGACATGGACGGGGGCTTCAGGTAGGAAAATGCTGCAGTGCTGATGAACAGGGAGACCACAGCCAGGTGAGGGAGGCAGGTGGAAAAGGCTTTGTGCCGTCCCTGCTCAGAGGGGATCCTCAGCACAGCCCTGAAGATCTGCACATAGGAGAAAACCATGAACACAAAACAACACAATGATAAACTGCTAGTAACCACAAGAAGTCCAAGTTCCATTAGATAGGATTTGGAGCAGGAGAGCTTGAGGATCTGTGGGATTTCACAGAAGAACTGGCCCAGAACATTGCCATGGCACAGGGGCAGGGAAAATGTATTGGCCGTGTGCACGAGAGCATTGAGAAAGCCACTGGTCCAGGCAGCTGCTGCCATGTGGGCACAAGCTCTGCTGCCCAGGAGGGTCCCGTAGTGCAGGGGTTTGCAGATGGACACGTAGCGGTCGTAGCACATCACGGTCAGGAGGAAATACTCTGCTGAGATGAAGAACACAAAAAAAAATAGCTGTGCAGCACATGCTGTGTAGGAGATGTCCCTGGTGTCCCAGAGGGAATTGTGCATGGCTTTGGGGACAGTGGTGCAGATGGAGCCCAGGTCAGTGAGGGCCAGGTTGAGCAGGAAGAAGAACATGGGCGTGTGCAGGTGGTGGCCGCAGGCTACGGCGCTGATGATGAGGCCGTTGCCCAGGAGGGCAGCCAGGGAGATGCCCAGCAAGAGGCAGAAGTGCAGGAGCTGCAGCTGCCGCGTGTCTGCCAATGCCAGCAGCAGGAAGTGCCTGATGGAGCTGCTGTTGGACATTTAAGGAGCCTTGGCATGGGGATCTGTAAAAAAAGTAATCATAAAATAGTTGGGTGTGGAGAGGACTTGAAATATCCCAGCACAGCCTGGGGGCACTTTCCCCCCACTGCCTGCCCAGGGCTCTGCTGCCTGGAGCTGTCCCTGCCAGCAGCTGCTTCCCTGTGCCCAGGGCTGGGCCCTGCCAGTGCTGCCAGAGCCCAGCCCAGCCCTGGGGGCTCAGCTCTGCCCTGCAGAGCCCTCCCAGCTCTGGCACTGCCCAGGGGCAGCTCTGGCTCTGCAGGCTCTGATGGCAATGTCAGAGCAACCCTGAGGAGGATGGAAAAGCAACACTGATGCTGCCTCTAAGGGGTCCTGTGGTGATTTGCTGTTGCTGCCTGGTTTACTCAAATCAGAGAGAAGTTTTTATTTTTCTCAGCCCGAACTGAAAGATGAATATCTATGTGGAATTTCCAAGCTAGAGCAGTCAATTAAAAAAGCAGGATTTTCCCCCTTATGCAGCCCCTGCCTTGCTGTGCTTCCTGTATGATCTACTTGGAAATGTTCTGCAGTTAAATGCCATGCTGGGAGCAGTCCTGAACAATGCAGCATCCTCCCCACACAAGGAGAACACTCCCAAGCCTCACCAGCTGTCTCCTGCCACCCAGATCTTGTCCCCCAGTGCTGGGAGCAGCTGCCAGGGCTGGCTGAGAGCTGTCCCTGGCAGGCAGCAGAGTCCCTGCCCCAGCACAGCGCCCTGGGCTGCAGGACCCTGCTCTGCAGGACAGCCCTGGGCACCCCTGGCTGCTCTGCACAAGAGACAAGCAGAGAATGTACTCACAGGCTCTGCAGGCATTGGCATGTTCCAGCTTGAGGAGATGGCTCCAGGAGCTGCAGCTGCATTGTCCTGCAGCCAGAGGTTCCTGTGCCAAGGGCTGGCAGTGATTGTGCCCCAGGCACTTCTCAGCCCCTTCCCAGCCCTGACTGATTGAAGCTCTCTGTGCCTCTGGGCTGTGCCCGGGCTGGCTGCAGGCAGTGCCCCAGCCCTGCTGGGCTGGCACAAGAGCTGCTCATCAAGAGAAATGTGCTTTTGAAGCTCTTCTTGGTGAGCAGGAGCTGCCTCTGTGCCAGGAGCCCAGCCCAGCTCAGCAGCACAGACACAGCACAAGGACTTTAATCAGCCTCTGGGCCTTTGTGCTCAGGCCCTGAACATCAGTCCCTGAGAGGCAGCTGAAGAAACCTCTCCAGAACTCCAAGGCAGAATCCAACTCCAAACTTTCTTGGACTTTTAATGGGTCCCAGAGAGGGACACGACTGAGCAAGTGTCCCCAGGCCCCAGGCAGAGCAGAGAACTGCAGGCAGGGATGACAGGTGGGGACAAAGAGAAGCCAAGTCTTGGTGCCCTGGGCCACAGCAGGGTCTGTGCCAGCAAGGGCTGGGAGGAGACACCTTGTGCTGAGGCCCTGGGGCCTCCTGGCACAGCCCCAGCCAGGCTGGGCACTGGCAGCCCCTTGTGCTGCCCTCAGCATCCCCCCCTAGCCCACATCCCAGTGGCCTCAAGGATCTGCTGCAAGGAGTCCCTGGGGAGCCTTGCTCAGCAATGGCCCTGGGGGCTCCTTCATGCTCCCTGCAGGGACTGCAGGATTTTCAAAGGACTTTGGCTTTGGCTTTTGCCTTGGAGTCTCTGAGAGGTTTGTGCAATCATGGCCTCCAATTATCTGCTGTAATTAGTCCCTGGAGAGGCTTTGTCAGTAACAACACTCAGTGGGGCTCATTAATGCTTCAAGGTACTCCAGTTATTTGAAGGTAGTTGGTGTTTCCCTTTTGATACAGACTCTGTGAGAGGTTTGTGCAATCATGGCCCCAATTATCTGCTTTAATGAGTCCCTGGAGAGCTTTGTACTGACACTCAGTGGTGCTCAGTAATGCCTTGAGATACTCAAGGTTTTTAAGGTACTTTGGATCTAAGAATACTTTTAGCTATTTTTAAGGATTTTCCTTCCCACACTGAGTGTCTGAGAGGTTTTTGTGCCATCCTGGCCTCCAATTCTCTCCTCCAAGGAGTCCATGAGGAGCCTGTGTTGGGTATCTTAGCCCTTTCTGTTTTAACACAAAGATGGAATTGAAAGAATTTGGTAAGACTTTCTAAAAGCATCCAAGCAAACATGGGACAATTAACAATACAACAACAAGCACTAAGAGAATGAAGAGTCCTGTTGTAGCTAGACATCATCCAACCCTTTAGTCCCTTGGATTGGAAGAGTTTATTGACCCAGTCTTTGTTTTCTACTTGAAGCTTCT
This sequence comes from Agelaius phoeniceus, assembly GCF_051311805.1. NCBI lineage: Eukaryota > Metazoa > Chordata > Aves > Passeriformes > Icteridae > Agelaius > Agelaius phoeniceus. Next base: position 5,437,621 of record NW_027509867.1, on the reverse strand, counting down.
TGAACCCTTCCTTCAGTACCTGAATGCTCTTGTGGATTGACTCGCTGTGGCTGGAGAGGTTCATGCAGCACATGCCCTCAGAGTCTACACAGCCATGCCCATGTGCCCAGAGTAAAAACTCTATCGCTGTTCTGCAAGGTGGCGTGTCTGATGGTCTCTGTGTCTGAGAGCAGCCACTCAATGTGAGGGAGGCAGCATTGGTTTGCTTACTTAACAGGCACCCAGGATGGTCTGATTGCCCTAAAGCTTTAGCTGCAGCCACCCAAGGTAGTAACATGGAGGCTGCTATTCTCTTGTTTTGACTCCAATAGATGACATTATTTTTGCAATCAGATTCAAAGTAGTGTGTAGATCTTTTTGCTCTGTTTCTCTGGCCATTAATCATTTTTGTGTTGGGTGCCAGCAAGGTAAGCCTCCCCAAGCTACAAGGTCTGCCTTTGATGTCTGAAGTGACACCAGGCCATGCTCTATCCTTGCAAATAAGAAACACACCCTGCAGCAAGTTGAGTGGGTAGCTACTGGACCAAGAAATTATGGAAGAGGTGTAATTACACCATCAGCTGTGGTTTTTGTAAGTGGGATGGTATGGGGAGATATCTCTCCTGATAGTTTCTTTTTTTCTTGTAATTTTGTGTCTTTCACCCTCTTCCCATTTCAGATGGTAATAAAACCTTACACAAAAGTCCATTTTTACAGAGCTGAGAATTTCTACCCCCTGAGTTCGAGTGGTGCATGCAGGAGTTTCTGGGTCCAATAGTCCCAAGCACCAACAGGGTTGCACTTCTATTTGCCATCAGGATTGTCCCCTGGCATACTGAAAATGGCACCCTCAGGTATTGGCCAGACATCTGTAGGCAACCCCAGTAGGCAGGTGGAGAAGGGGTCATCAGGGCTAGTGACAGACAGGCACAGGGTGTCTTGTTTCATGGCTTTTGCTGGAGTTATCCGTACACTGTGCTTTGTGTTTTTGAGGGCTACCCATCCACTTGTGAGGAGCATGGTTGCAAACAGGCTGAGGAATGTGGGTAGAAGCTTCCTATGTATCATCTTCAAAAGAATTGTCTAGTCCAGGTGCTAGAGTCACTGTCTGGTGGGTTTTGTCTTTGGGTGAACTTGGGGGTTCCTTTGCAGAATCCACACTCAGTGGCTACAAGTAGGGCTTGATGTTCTTATCTGGGATACACCAAGGTCCTTTATCACAAATGGTCTCATTGTGGCAATTTGGCCTTCAGGTCCTTTTCTGTTAATAAGTTCTGCACGTCGGACACTATCACGGTCACCTCCCATCTCAGACAATATTCCTGCAGTAGCTGTAAACACCCAGTTAGGAGCCCACTTGGAACGTGAGATACCTGTCACGTCTGCTCCCATGTCCACAAGCCCTGTCAAAACAATCTTTTCATTGTTCAGTTCCAGAGTGCAGGTGATTTTTGGTCAATCATGATTTATCACATCGCTATTGAAGCGTCATCAGCATCCTGCTGGGGCAATTGTTAGTCCTTGGGGTATAAAACAAGGTGGGTTGGGAGACAGGGCCAGCACTGTAATTTCTCATTGTGAGGACATTGATCGTATGGATGGCAATACAAAAAATCCTTCAGCGCTTGATTGGTAGTTTACTAAAATTAATAGTTCACAGGGCTGATCTTCGGGCCCCAGCTCTCCTGTTGATATTTCATGGGCAAAAGAATCAGTTAAAACAACAGATTCCAGACTCACCAACTTCAATTTTGCCCCTGGTGGTAAGGTGGTTGGCAAATGGGAGATGAGGTGCTGGAGTTTAGGGCTACATTACCTGTAATGGGTGTACAATTCAGCGATTGTAGGCATCATTGGCTTGAACATTTGTGCCATAGCCTGAGGCCACCTTGCACTCCAATGGCAGTTTTTGGCTGCTTGGTGTAATTACCTTTTGAGAAATTCCACCTAATTTGATGTTGATTATCCATTAGTGACCGGATAGGCCCCTCCTCCTTGGGGACAATCTTTTCTAAAATGTCCTTGTTGACCACACTGGAAACATATTTTTGGGCCCTGTAGATGTTGCTGGGACTCCTTAAAGGGGAATTTCATGGCCCCTAGGGCTTCTACAACTCCTTGCCCAAAGGCCTGGGCTTGTACAGCTGCTCTGTGTTCTGTTGTTCTGAGGCAGTTACAGGCCTCAGTCATCTGCAGGAGTGGGGGTTCCAGCTCTAGTGGAAGGGCACACAGCACTTTCTTACATTCCAGGTTGGCATTGGCTACCCCCAACGATTTTAGTAATTAATTTTGAGTCTTTTCATTCCGGACTTGTTTCTCTAGTGCCTGTTTAAGGTAATCAATAAATTTCATGTAGGGCTCTCCAGGTTCTTGTCTTATGTTTACATAGTCCAAACTGGGGGTGGTACCATCCGGTACCTGGATTCAAGCTTTCAAAACTTTTTTTTTTTTTATATCATCCAGTGCTCTTCTGGGGATACCTGCTGCTTGATCATCTGGTAGGCTGTGTTGTCTTTTTCCAGCTAGATGGTTGATTGTCAATTCTGCCCTTGCCTCATTATTAGCACAGTCTTCTATTAATTAATTTAGCAAACGTTTCCATCCCCCTTCCCACAGGATGTATTCTATAGGTGACAACAACATGGTCATAATATATTTTAAATCATAGGGGGTTAAGACATGTGCTGTAAACATGGCCCTCATTAGGCCATTAAAACAAGGTAAGTCCTTCCTATGGTCTTTAGCTGCCCTACACAGATCCTTGATTTCCCCATAAACCAATGGCTGATCCCTGGGATTCTGCCCCCTTCTTTCATAACATACGGGGGCAACGATGAGTTTTGAGACTATTTGCCAGTCTCCTTCCTTAACTGCTTCCTTCCAGATCCTTTCCCAGGGATCTTCTGGGGTTGAGGGGCGAGGTGGCTCTGGGGAGTCCAAACTGTCTTCCTGGGAGGAAGAATAACTTGGAGCAAAAACATTCAGATTAGAAATAGTGTGACAGCTGGGCTTTTTATCTTTGGTCATGGGGTTATATTGTTGCTGGAGGGTGAGGCAGAGGGCGCTGCCATTTTATCAGGTGTTGGGGAGGAAGGGCCTTGATTTAGGATGGTGGACTTCCAGGGTGGAGTTCTGGAGGCATGGCCCAGGGTGAAGGTGGAATGATTGACAGTGGGGGCATGACCCACAGTTGTGGGGGTGGAGTCTGGAAGTTCATTCAGGGCAGAAGAGAAGGTTGTGGTAGCAGGAAGTGGAGGAGCCAAGATGGAGGGAGGATGGTCGGGCTCCTGAGCCACATTCAGGCTCCTTCTGTCTTGAGTTTCCAGGGCATGATGCTCCAAGACAGCCTGGTCATTGCCATCTTGGACCATCGTGGAAGGTCTGAGAAAGGCAGGTTTGAGGGGAAGTCCCGAGTTAGGAGTGACCAACGGATTGAGTTTTCAGCACACTGCTTGCTGGTGAAGGGTCTCAAGGATGGTGTGGAAGATGGGGAGCATGCAGGGTGCAATGGGGTCCCTTTTAACTCCCATGGAGTCCCAAAATTCAGTGGTATGAATTTCATCAGCAGAGGCGTCTGGAAAATTTTTAATGATCCACCTCATGATTGATTTTGATTCATACTTTGAAAATATTATGTCATGATCAGTTAGAATTGAAGCATCCATGTATGCTCCTTTCTACTTTGGACATCTGACTGCCTTTTTTTTTTTCTCTGCCTTACGGGGAAGAGCCACCAGAACACCCCAAATCAGTTATGGGACATGGGTGCATATTGTACAAACACAGTGGCAAAATGGGCAATAAATGTCTTGCATTTCCCCAAACCCACCTGCAATCCTATGCAGGTGAAACCATCTCTGTCCCTGCCGATCCTGGGCAAGGTCCCTCAAAGCAACAATGAATCTGCTGGGCCTGGCACAATCCAAAATCCCAGGGAGCCCTGGCCTATCCATCAGCTAACCCCAGCTGACGTGACTGACACAGGGAGCCCTGAGTGTCATGGTCCCTTTTTGGGTGCCAAAGGTCACAATGAGGGTGGCTGTGACAAACCTCTCTGGTTCCCTGACTTCAGGGCGAGGGTGGTGGAAATGAAAAGGAGTGGGTTCGATGGAGTTGCCCAAAAAGAACTTTAATAACAGGGTGAAAAACAATAAACATGGAGAAGTTGAGCACAGTACAAGGGGCAGGATCCTAAGACCCGAGACAAAGGGGAAGCAAGAACATGTACACTTGGGGCTAGAACACTCTGGAACAGTACTTGTTTCTGTATAAGGGAAACAAATAACCAATAGGGGAGTAGAACTTGGACAACTCAGCATAACAACACTAAAGGCTTAAAGGGAACTCTCAAACTCACCCTAAGTTAAACGAATGATTCCCAGGGCTTGAAACTTACGCCCAGATTTTTGGAGTAAAATCTGTCTGACTCTGAGTTACAGCTGGGCTAACTCCCACACTGCTGCTTTGCTCTGGTCCCTTGGGACCATGTGGCCCAACAGAGCCACAGGGATGTCCTTGGTTCCACGGGGCCCCACAGTGTCACAATGGTCCCTTGGATCCGTGGTGCTCTGCAGTGCCACAATGGCCCCTTCATTTCACAAGGCTCCCAATGTCACATTGGTCTCCATAGGAAGGAAAGCATGGAGCCCCCATGTTTCAGGAGCTGATGAACGGCAGCCACCAGAGGCCAAGGCAAGCCTGACCTGTCCTGGCAGGTTTGCTTGGAGCAACCCTTGGATATTCAAAATTATGAATGCGGAATCCTAATTTCAGACATTTGTGCCTGGAGAAGGATGATTTTTTCCATAAAAAGAAAAGCAGAGAGCCCGTTCCAGTGTTTGGAAAACAGGTGAGTTCTGGCACTCAGGAGTAAAAGACCAGCCAGACCTGTCTGTCCTGGCAGCTTTTGTCTGGCAGCAATCCTTGGATACACAGAAATTTGGAGGTGGAATCCTAATTTTGGCCATGGATACCTGGAAAGAATGGACAGTTCTTTTCCATACCAAGGAAAACCCAGAGCCCCAGTGTTTCAGGGGCAGATGGGAGTGGCCTTCCACATTCCAAGGTCAGCCAGACCTGTCAGGTGGCCCCTGGGAGGCCAAGGCAGCCACACCTGTTTCATGTTCCCTTGGTTCCACAGGGCCCTGCAGTGTCACAATGGCTCCTTGCTCCCATGAGGCCCTCAGGTGTCATAATGGCCCCTTGGTTACACAATTCCTTAAGGATCCTAATGGTCTCCATGGTTCCACAAGGCCCCACAGTGTCCTAATGCTCTCTTGGTTCCATGAAGCCTGGCTGTGTCCAATGGCCCCTTGGTTCCTTTGGGGCCCAGTAGTGCAACAATGATTCCCTTGGTTCCACAAGTTCCCACAGTGTCACAATGGCCCCTTCCTTCCATGAGGCCCCACAGTGTCACAATGGTCTCCATGATTCCATGGGGCCTTGCAGTGCCACAATGCTCTCCATGGATCCACGGTGCCCTGCAGGATCACAATGATCCCCTTGGTTCCACAAGTTCCTACAGTGTCACAGGTTCCACAAGGGCCTGCAGTGTCACCATGGCCCATTGGTTCCACAATGCTCCGCAGTGTCACAATGGTCTCCATAGGAAGGAAACAAGTGAGCCCCAGTGGTGCAGGGGCAGATGAGAGGCAGTCACCAGAGGCCAAGGCTGGCCAGACTTGACTGTATGGGCAGATTTTTTCTGGGAGTAACCCTTGGATATAGGGAATTTTAGACACAGAATCCCAATTTTGGCCATGGGTGCCTAGACAAGAAAGACAGTTCTTTCCCATAGGAATAAAAGTACAGAGCCCCAGTGCTTCATAGTCAGATGGGAAGTGGCCCTTGACATGTCAAATTCAGTGGGACCTGTCAGACAGCCCCCAGGAGGCCAAGCCAGGCAGACCTGTCCCATGTTCCATGGATTTCATGGGTCCCCACACTGTCACAATGGTCTCCTTGATTCCATGAGGTCTGGCAATGTCACAATGGCTTCTTGGTTTCAGGAGCCCCAACAGAGTCACAAGGGCCCATTGGCCCCACACAGCCCCGCTGTCAAACAATGGCTCCTTGTTTCTATTTTAAATCAATCACAATCAAACCACAGTTTGATCATTGATCCTTGCTTCCATAGGGCCCATGATTTGCACAATGGTCTCCTTGATTCCATGATTCCTGGATTCCACAGTCTCACCATTGTTTCCTTGGATCTCCATTGTCACAACTGGCCCATGGCTCCATGAGGTTCCGTAGTGTCACCGTGGTCGCTGTCAGAGGCTGGATGAGATCCATGTCCCGAGACACCTTGGGATGCTCGGAATGCCCGTGTGGGGCCAGGGCCGGGTCAGGCCTTGGTTTGTGGAGGGACAGAGCCCCGCCCCCAGCCCTTGCCTGGCAGAGCTGTCAATCACACAGCAGGGGGTGATGTTAACCCAGCTCTGATTGGCCCAGCTGTTAATCAATCAATCAATCAATCACACAGCAGCAGCTGGTGCTACCCTGTCTCTGATTGGACAAGCAGCTGGCAGTCCCACCCCAGGGGCGGGGCCATGAAGGCCCAGGGGGTTAAAAGCCGGAGCACGAGGCCAACCCAGGGTGTGGATCCTGCTTTCTCCTGGGGTTCCTCTGTTGGTGATGTTGGAACCCCAGCAGTTGGTACCCATGTGTGTGTGTTTCTATGGATCTTCTGTCTTCCTGTTGTTCTCTATTTCTTCTCCTTCTTATTCTACTTACCTGGATCATTTCTGGGTAATTTAAAATCTTAAAGGTTAAAGGATTTGAGGTGAAATGTGTGGGAATCCAGGCCACAGGGAATATTTCTCTGTCTGCTCTGAGGCATCCTGAGCCCCAGAGAAACACTGCATTTAACCTTCACCCATGGAGAGGACTTCCAGGACTTTGAGACAGATTAGAATTTACCAAACTTTGAAATAGATGAGAGGGTAGTATACTATGTCACTAGGGTGAGAAATCTAGGTTTTGGGACTTTTAGTATGGTGTAGATAGGAAGCAAGTTGCAGGAATTTGGGTGTAGTCCCTGTCTACGTCATCTACTCCATTTTCTGCAGTGTTGGTGGCACAGGGTGATTGGTCAAGGCAAGCACAGTGCAGAGTTATTGGTAGATAAATAGAAATAACGTATGTTTTAAGAGTTAATTGGATGAGAAAAACTTTACAAGACCTTGAAACTGTCCATTTCAGAGCCGTTTTGCAGTGCTTTTCCAGTGTGCTGAGCCTGGTGTGGACAGCGTGCAAAACTTTAGATAAGAGATCAATAAACAAGAAGCTGAAGACCAAAAAAGTCCTGTGCATCTCCTTTTACCTGGCACAGAACTGCTGCAGGAGGGTTTCTCCCACCCAGCGAGCCCCCAAGAAGGCCCAACTTAAAACAAACGTCAATAACTGGTGCCCCAAGGCTGTTTGAAATAAGTTGGCTTTTTTCCATTAAGTTGTTTACTGAAGGGTGTTTTCTTAATCAGCCAATCATGTGAAATGTGTTGATTAAATGACCAATGAGGTCCACCTGTAGAGAACCAAGATATAAAAGAAGAGGATTGAGAAAACAGGTGGCTTTTAGCCCTTAGCCTTCTGATCTGAGTCTGTGTCATCTCTGACTAAACTGTGACATTTGGGGATCTGTGGGGGCTATTGGGGATCCTTTCTGCACCTTGTGACCCAACAGGAGCTTCTCTAATCAACTTTGCCTGAAGCTCCCACTGTGCCCATGACAGGAACCCCTGTGAGTGTCTGGGCCATCCCGGCTCTTTGGCAGCCTGGGGACTCCTGGGATGTCATCGTGGAGTCCCCATGAGTGCGTGGGACAGATGGGTGCCTTTGCAGCCCAAGGTGCCCTGGGATGTCACCATGGGATGGCTGTGACTGCCTCTGACCACAGGGCTCTTTACCATCCCAGAAAGCCCTGGGAGGTCTCCATGGAGCCCCTGTCTCTGCCTGTGACATTCCAGCTCTGGAACAGCCTGGAGACTCTTGGAATGTCCCCATGGAGCCCCTCTGAGGGCCTGTGACAGATCTGATCCTTATTAGGCAACCATCACCAGCCCCTGTTGCTATGGTCAGTTTCCATGGCAACCATCACCAGCCCCCTGTTGCTATGGTCAGTTTCCATGGCAACCATCACCAGTCCCCTGTTGCTATGCTCAGTTCCTTGGCAGCTCCATGGAGACCCCATGCCAGGGGTGGTTGCCATGGACACCAGCTCAGGCCTGCAGCCAGAGCCCGTTGCCATGGCAACCATTGGCAGCCCCATCCCCAGGCTGATGGGATCCCAGAAGTACAGAATTGGCTGAGCTGGGAGGGACCCATCAGGATCCTCCAGTGCAACTGCTGGCCCTGCACAGGACACCCCAACAATGCCAGCCTGGGCCTGGCAGCGCTGGCCAAACGCTGCTGCAGCTCAGAGAGCCCTGGAGCTGGGACCCTTCCCTGGGGAGCCTGGCCAGGGCCCCAGCAGCCTTTGGCCAAAAACCTTTTCCTGACATCCAACCTGAGCCTGCCCCGACTCAGCTGCAGCCGCTCCCTCCACTCCTGTCCCTGGGCACCAGAGGGAAGAGGTTCCCACAGCCCCAGCCAGGGACCCGCTCCCAAGGCTGCTGCCATGGCCACCAGGGCTGGCACCAGCTGGGATGCTCGCTTTCCATGGGCCGGGCTTCAGGAATGGGATTCCCCAATTTCCTGCTCCCGCTACAACTGCACTGCCCTCGCTGCCCTCCCGCCTGCCATGGAAAGCACAAAAGGCAAAGATCCTGGGCTGGGATAAGAACAATTTATTGGGAACAGCAACCAGATAAGGAACAAATAGGAACAGAAACAATATTGATAATGGGAGGGATAAATAAAACTATTTACAGAGAAAACTACAACATCAACAACTGGCTCTTCCTGGCAACGTATTTCATCCTGTCTGGAAAGGACACCCTTCTCCCTGGGGTGAGAGAGAGAGAGAGAGAGTCCCTTCCCTGCCCCTGGCAATGACCTGAGGTGGGAGTGAATGTAATGACAGGGCCCTGGCCAGACCATCATGTTCTCCATTCGCACATCTTGTCATTGGCAGGGGCAACAAAAGGTACAGGTGTCTTCCCAGCAAGGATCACAGGGAAAATGGATCCCCAGGGCTCTTCCCAACGTGGGGTCTCCAATGAGGAATGAAGATGGAGCGGTGCATGAAGCTCTTCCATGCATTTGGGGCATTTGCAGGGCTTCTCTTACCGGTGCCTCCATTGGTGTCCTGTCAAGTGAGAGCTGCTGGTGAAGTTCTTCTGACACTGGGGACACTCATAGGGCCTCTCCCCAGTGTGGATGCGCTGGTGCCTGATGAGCTCTGAGCTGCAGCTGAAGCCCTTCCCACACTCCCCACACTCGTAGGGCCATTCCCCAGTGTGGATCATCTGGTGGCTGATCAGGGTGCTGCTCTGCTTGAAGCTCTTCCCACACTCCAAGCACTTGTGGGGCTTCTCCCCATTGTGCAGCTGCTCATGGACCACCAGCTCTGAGCTCTGGCTGAAGCTCTGTCCACCTTCCTGCCTCAGGGTGGGTCTTTCCTCCTCAGAGCACCCTGGGCTGGGTTTGCAGCCCCTCCTCCTGTGGGATCTCTGTAGCTTTTCTTCTCCCTTGCATTCCTGTGCCATGGAGCCTCTCAAAACAGCCACACACCCCTGTGATGTCACACAGGCTCCCTGTGATGTCACACAACTAACTCTATGATGTCACACAGCCCAGTTGATGTCTCTGCCCAGTCTGTGATGTCACACAGCCAGCTGTGGCTTGTCACACAGCCAACTCTATCATGTCACACAACCCCTGCGATTTCACACAGCCAACACTATGATGTCACACAGCCCCCTGTGATGTCACACAACCTTGGCTCAGTGCTGGGCAGCCCTGGCACTGTCCCAGCATTGGCCTCTCCCTCCTGCCCCGTCCCTCAGCCAGTGCTGCCCTTGGGGCGCTGGGCCTTGGCTTCCTCTTCTCCCTGGGCATCCCCTGCTGCCCGCCCAGGGTGTCCCAGGGAGCTGCTGCCCCTGAGGCAGGGGCTCTGCTCTGCTGCCCTGGGCACCCCGGGGCTCCTGAAACACCCCATGGCCAGGGCGGGCCCAGAGTGTCACAATGTCCCCCTGGTTCCATCAGGCCCTGCAGTGTCACAGTGCTCCCTGTGCTCCCTGAGGCCCCACATCACCCAGCCCAGGCCATTGCCCTGGTTCCAGTCACTCCCAGTATGATCCCAGTGACCCCAGTCTCACTGAGTATATCCCAGTTGATCCCAGCATGCTCCCAGTCACTCCCACTTCCAGTTGCTTCCAGCATGATTCCAGTTGCTCACAGCTACTGCAAATCACCCTCCAGTGCAGTTCCAGTTTCTCCCAGTATATCCCAGTTGTCTCCAACATTGTCCAAACTGCCCTCAGCATGCTCCTGGTCACTCCCAGTATGATCCCAGTCCCACTCAATGTCGTCTGAATTCCACCCAGTATGATCCCACTTGCCCCCACTTGCCCCAGTACGGTCCCAGTCACTGCCAGTATGATCTCACTGGCCCCCAGTATAGACACAGTCACTCCCAGTTGCCCCCAGTTGCTCCCAACATGGTCCCAGCTGTTCCCAGTGTTGTCCCCTCCAGTATCATTACAGACACTCCCAGTATATCCCAGTTGCCCCCAGCATGCTCATTCCCAGCCACCCCAGTTGCCCAGCATGGTTCCAGTTGCCCACAGGCCGATCTCACTCATTCCCAGTATATCCAAGTTGCCCCCAGCACTCACCCATCATTCCCAGTTGCTCCCAGTAGCCCTCAGTGTGCTCCCAGTCGCTCCCAGTATTTCCATGTCCGTGCTCCAAGTGCTGCTCCCAGCCCTGATCCGTGGGCATGGGAATGTCCCGCTCCCTTGCCGGGGCAGGGTCACACCTGAGCCAGGTGTGCAGGGCAGGACCTTGCCCTGACCCCAAGCACTGTCCCAGCTGCAGGATCTGCTTCCCATCGGCTCTTCCTCCTGCAGCCCTGAGCCCAGCTTGATGCTGAACAAAGGGGCTGGGCTGGGGTCATCCCCCAGTGGGGGCTGTGCACCCCCTCTGCCCCCTCCCCAAATTCCCTCTGGGGGAGCAGGAGCTGGGGCAGGAGACCTGTGGGGAGGGACAAGGAGGTGACACCAGGATGGGACGGTCACACATGCTCTAGGGGGGGTCACACACAGTCCCTGAGGACCCCCCCTCACCTTCTCCTGCAGCACCAGGAGGATGAACCCCAACATGGAGCCCCTGACCCCTGGCAGTATCTCGTGGGGTGGGGTCTGGTGGCTGCTTTGGGGGTCTGGGAGGTCACGACCACCCAAAAACCCCCTCCCAACCCTACAGCTACTCCCAGTCCCCTCGCACCACCCCACAGCTCCTGGCCAGGACACCCCCAACCACTCCCTGCAATGCAAATGTCCCCAAAAACCACAAAACCCCTTCCCATCTCCCCTAAGTCCCACCCAAATTCTCTCCATAACACACAGCCCTGCCAACACACACAAATCCTCACAACCCTCCCAGAAGGCCCCCAAACCCTCTCCCAGCAAGACAAATTCTCCCAAGAGCCACAAGAGCCTCTCTCAGTCCCCACAGGAGTCCCTAAAACCCCTCCCACCTCCCATGGCACTGAGCAGGAGAGGTTGGTGGACAGGAACATCCCCAGCCAGGAGCAGCTTGGCACTTCAGCAGTGATTTGGGCACTTTGAGGGAACACCCCAAATGGGGGGACCCAGGCCAGGAACTGGGACAGACAACCAGAATTCCTGGAGAACAGATGGAGTCAGGTGAACACATTCTACCAACACATGTATGAGGTTGTGGCTATGTCCCCTGGTTTTGACAGCCTCAGAACACCCAAATCCTCTCAAATATTCCATTGAACCAAGCCCAAATTCACCCCCAAATCCCAGTAAATGGTGCAGCTTTAGATCTCCTTGTTTATTTTCTTTATTTTCACCCCAGATTTGGTTGTTTAGAGAGGGTGAAAATGGAAATTATTTTGATGGAAAAGACCTCCAAGATCATGCAGCACTGCTTGATGCCACCAGAAGAAACAATTGAACAGAGCAGGTGAGATTTTTTGGGGTGTAAATTCAACAAATCACTTCTTCCCAATCAATTTCCAGTTTAGATCAGAGTCCTGATGGATGTTCCTGCTGCTGTGTTCATCCAGGGGATCCAGGAGGACATGGATAAGCAGCCAGGTGTCTCCTCAGCAGGGATCACGGGGAACATGGATCACCAGGGCTCTGACCAACATGGGTCCTCCCATAGGGATGGAGCTGGGGCAGTGCACTAAGCTCTTCCTACAGTTGGGGCACTCACAGGGCTTCCCTTACCGGTGCCTCCATTGGTGTCTGGTCAAGTGAGAGCTCTGGGTGAAGCTCTTCCCACACTGGGGACACTTGCAGGGCCTCTCCCCAGTGTGGATGTGCTTGTGCCTGACAAGACTGAAGTTTTGCTTGAAGCCCTTCTCGCAGTCGGGGCAGTGGAAGAGCCTCTCATCCATGTTGGAGGAGATCGGAGCTGGTCTGAAACCTCCTCTGACACTCAGGACACTTGTAGGGCCTCTCCCCAGTGTGGATGCGTTGATGGGTAAAGAGGGTGGATCTGCAGCTGAAGCCCTTCCCGCACTCCCCACACTCATAGGGCCATTTCCCGGTGTGGATCATCTGTAGCACATCAGGGTACTGCTGCAGCCGAAGCTCTTCCCACTCTCCAAGCACTTGTGGGGCTTCTCCCCATCATGAAACTGCTCATGGATGAACAGCTCTGAGTTCTGGCTGAAGCTCTGCCCACCTTCCTGGCACAGGGTGGGTCTTTCCTCCTGTCCTGGATTGTCAAGCAAATTGTATTCTATTTGCCATCTCTATGGCAGTTGTCTTCTGTTAAGTGGGCAGTTTTCCTTACCTCTTCCACAACCACTCCTCCCTCCTGGGAGACATCTGCTGATAACAGGCTATTGAATGTCACTGCATGATTGATAAGAACTACGGCATCCCATTGGGAGATGCTCCGCCCAGAGGGAAGAGCCAAGCATTCTACCCATATATAATCTGGAAATTCTGGAACACCAGCACGGCTTCTCCACTGGATTTCCCAGAGGAACAGCTGCTCTCTTCTTCCATTGGATCTTCAAAGGAAGACCACGTCCTTTTCTACCGGATCCCTGCTCCAGCAGAAACACACCTGATGCTCCAGGAGGGCTGCAGCCACGTTTCCAATTAGACTGCTACCAACACCCTGACCCACAGGGTGTCAGGTTGTGTTCTGACTCTGTCAGTGTCAATTTACTTTACTGCATAGTTTATTTTATCCTTATATTTTCTTCCCTATTAAAGAACTGTTATTCCCTGCTCCCATATTTTTTGCCTGAGAGCCCCTGAATTTAAAATTTAGAGCAAATTGATAGGGGGGTTTTACATTTTCCATTTCAGAGGAGGCTCCTGCCTTCCTTATCAGACACCTGCCTTTCCAAACCTAGACAGCTATGATATCACAGAGTAGTAGGCTGTGACATCATGGCATGGTTGTATGACATCATGGAGGGGTCTGTGAGGTCAAAGTGTGTGCTGTGACATTACAGAGTGGCAGTATGACATCACAGAGAGGGTTTTTTGACATCAGAGAGTGGGTTGTGACATCAAAGATCTGGCTGTGACATCATGGAGTAGGGTGGGAGGCCATAGAGCAGATCCTGCCATCATAGAGGGGTGCTCTGTGACATGAGGGAGTGGGTTGTGACATCACTGGGTGGCTGTGTAACATCATAGAGCAGGCTGTGACATCACAGAACACACAGTGACATCACATGGTGACTTTGTGACATCACAGCACTGCTGTATGACATAACAGGGTGACATAGAATTGGCTCTGTGACATCACAAGAGGCTGTGTGACATCTTAGAGTTGGATGTGTGACATCACACGGGGGCAGTGTGACATCCCAGGGGCTGTGTGACATCACAGGGGCTGTGTGAGGTCACTGGGGAGGTCACTCTCCCCCGGCCCCCCTCACAGTTCCCCCCAGAGCAGTCCAACCCTGCTCGTGCACAGCGGGGTCCCCTGTCCCCCCGGGTCCCCCCGCCCCCGGCGCTGCAGCCTCCCCCAGAGGATGTTCCACGAGATTGACCCCAGAGCCTGACACGGGGACGGGGGCCGGGGCCCTGGGGGTGGCACAGGGGGACAGGGACCCCCCGGCAGCGTCCCCGTGTCCCCCAGGGCCAGAGCCTGGGCCAGGGCTCCTTCACCCTGGTACCAACAAGGCCTTGAGAGCGCTGAAAAAATCCCCAGCAAGGGATCAGCAAAAACCAGATTGAATATTAAGGGACAGCAGCACAAAGTTCCTTGGCAAGAGTCACTCTGCTCCTGACTGGACACTTCAAGCAAACCAGGGAAACAAAGCAACAACAAAACCAAATAAAATCCAGGCAATCAAACCTTAAATAAGCCAAGAACTGTCCCTGCGTGTGTGTGTGTGACATAAGGACAAGAAGGGCAAGGATAAAAGGAATACAGCCCGAAAGGTTTAACAGAGGTGAAATTTAAAAGGACTTAACCTTAACTGATCCTGTCAACTTCACAATTTAGCAAAAGAACAGCACTTAACAGTACTTAGCCTAACTTAAAAACAATGACTCAATAATTTAACACAGGAATAACACTTAACAAAACTTAGCTAATAACTTGAATAAACCTTAACAACTTAGCAAAAGAACAACTCTTAGCAGCATTTAACTTAGCTTAGATCTCCTGACTTAACCTTACTTACTGATATCTGGATATCTGACTGACTCAGCTATCCAAGGCACTCAAACCCCTCAGAGAGCAGCATTTCTGCCACATTTCCCCAGCACAGGCACTCCTGTGTGCACACAGACACAAAGAGTCAGTGCAAGGCACCTGGGAGAAATTCCCCTGAGGGCAGGAAATGCTCCCTGTGGATCCTTTGGCATCTCCCCAGTGGGTGAAGGGTTGAGCCTGGAGGAGTGGGGGGATCAGCCCAGGCTCCGTCGTTGTTGGGGATCCCCGAGTGCAGCAAACAGGAGAGTTCCCGGCTGGGAGAGGCCCCACTCAGAGGGAGTCGCTGGCCCAGGAGAGCTCCAAGGGCTCCTTTTGGAGCGCTGTTTGCAGGGCCCCAAGAGAGGGGCTTCAGTCCCAGCAATGGTTCATCCTGGCCACACTTGGCATCAACAGCTTTCTTTGGCAGTGTGAGAACAGGGATGTTGTGCCACTGAGGGAACAAAAGCAGTTCCCAGGGCTGCTCCTCCAGAAAGCAGGAGCTGGTTGGGCAGCAGCAGTGCCTGGAGCAGACAGTGTTTGTGATGAGCTGCAGAGGAGCTGAGCCCAGGGGCTGTTGACCAAGGCCGAGCCCCAAGGAGCATTTCTCAGCTGGCAGGGCGGCCTGAGAAAGGGAGGGGGGAATGCAGCAGCACAGGGCCCATGGAACCAAGGGAGCATTGTGACACTGTGGGGCCCTGTGAGACCAAGGGACCATTGTGACACTGTGGGGCCCTGTGAGACCCAGGGACCCGGGGACCACTGTGACTCTGAAGGGCCCCATGGAATTGTGGAGAGCACTGTGACATTGCCGGGCCTCATGGAACCAAGGGGACCATACTGACACTGTGTGGCTCCATGGAATGCATGGATCATTGTTTCACTGTGAGGCCCCATCAAACCAAGGGTCCATTGTAACACCGCAGGGCCTCATGGAACCTTGGAGACAATTAAGACACTTCAGAGCTTCATGGAACCAAGAGGCCTTTTTGTACTATGGGGCACCATGGAATCATGGAGATCGTTGTGACACTGAGGGGACCCATGGGATCATGGAGACCATTGTGATGCTATGAGGGCCCATGGAATAAGCAAAGCATTGTGAGACTGTGAGGCTTCATGGAACCAGTGAGACCATGGTGACCCTGGGGGTCCCCAAAGAACCAAGAGGACCATTGTGATACTGTGGGGCCTCATGAAACCAAGAGGCCTTTGTAACACTGCAGGGCTGCATGGAACCAAAGGTCCAGGGTGACACAGAGGGGCCTCCTGTCATCAGTGGTCCATTGTGACACTGTGGAGCCAAAGGAGACCATTGTGACACTGCAAACCCCCAGGGTCCAAAGGTCCATTGTGATATTGCAGGGCTCATGGAACAGAGGAGTCCCGTGACATTGTGGGGCCGGTGGAACCAAGGAGACCATTGTGACACTGCAAGGCCTCCATGGAATCATTGGGACAATAGTGACACTTCAGGGCCTTGTGGAATTGTGGGGACCATTGTGATACTTTGGGGCCTTCTGAAACCTAGGGGCCACTGTGACGTTGTGGGACCCTATCAAACCTAGGGACCAGTGTCACACTGCAGGTATTCTTGTAATCAACAGGCCATTGTGACATTGTGGGGCCCCACAAAACCAAGGGGACAGAGTGCATATCTGACAGGTTTGGTCTCCCATGGACTGCCTGATTGGTCCAGCTGACCATTGCATGTTGAGGGTCTCTTCTCATCTGCTGCTGAAACACTGGGGCTCCATGCTTTCCTTCCCAATGGAAAAGAACTCTCCATCTCTGCCAGGCACCCATGGCCAGATTTGGGATTTCACCTCCAAATTTTCCTTATATCCAAGGATAGTTGCAATAGGAATATTGCCAGGACAAGTCTGGCTGGAAATGGTTTCACAAGGGTCAGGTCTCACCCATCCCTAAAACCCTGGGGAAGGCTCCATGCTTTCCTTCCTATGGAAAAGAACTTTCCTGCTTCTGCAGGTGCCCATGGTTGAGATTATGGTTCCACCTCCAAAATTCCTCAAATCCAAAGACTGCTCCCAGACAAAATCTGCCATTCCTGACAAGTCTGGCTGGCCTTGGACTAGTGAGGCTCTCACCCGCCTTCCAAACACTGTGGCTCTCTGCATTCCTTCCTATGGAAAAAAGCTGCCCTTCTTGTCCAGATGCCCATGGCCAGAATTGGGATTTCCACCTCCAGCATTCCCTGTTGTGACAGACTGGAGGAGATTGTTGACTCAAAACATTTCATGTGTGGGGGAGGAAGGGGCAGGTGCAGCCTTGCCCTGCCCTGGAAGCCCAGCCCTGCCCTGCCCTGGAACCCCAATCCCCCCAGAGCCTCTATCCCAGCCCAGCAGTGGCTGCCAGTCCCTGGCACAGCACAGGCAATGCTCCACAGCCACCTCTGCAGCCCCCAGCCCAGCTCCTGAGGGACCAAATGAGCCCAAGCCCCACCTGGGGGAAGGGCCCAGGGAGACCAAGGGGTATTGAAGGCTGACCACAAGGCAAGCAGAGTTCTTGACCCAGCCTCCTCTTGGAATTTCCATCTGAACAGTGCTGGAATCCAGGAGTTGGTAGCTGTGTGTCTGTGCTTCTCTATCTTTTTTGTCTTTTATGTCTTTCTGTGTCTTCTTCTGTTTCTGTGCACCTGCAAATTTTGATTAACATTCCATTGAACAGGCTTAGAGTTTGTGAAGTTGAATGGGCCAAGTCAATGCTTTGAGAAGTGTTTTTTGTTCACTGAGTATCTGTTGTAGTTTGACATGAGAAGAATTTTAAAAAGTAATACAAAACTTTTTGTGTAACTGACAATCTGTTAAACCACTAAGATTCTGAACACGCCTCTGTGAAACACAAATGTTAAAGATTAAAAAACCCAGGAGCCTCCTCTTTCTTTCCAGTCAACAAAGAAGCAGCGGGACCCAGCCCCCATCTCAACCAAACCAAACCAAACCAAACCAAGCAACCCTGCCATGGGCTGAGCCCCTTCCCCCCTCCCCAGGCTGCCCCCCCCATCGGCCCCATTCTGACCAAACCAAACCCCAACAACTCCCAAACAGGAAAACAAAAGAGGCTACAAAACCCCAACCAGAACAAAGCCAGCCACAGCTATTAAAATATTACCATTAACTCCCATTCCCCCAACACACCTAAAACCAAAACCCCTACAATCTACAACCCACACAAAATAACCCTACAACTAAAACACAAAAAACCCTAAAACCAACCATAAAACCAATCCTAACACAACCCAACCACAACTTCCACCACACGATGCCAGCAGGTCAGGTGTTAACTCTTTCAATACTTCAATCCTCCCATGAGTAAAAGAAAAAAAAAAATACAAGCCTATAAAAAACCAATATAAAACCATCAAAGTAAGTAAAGAAGAAATTAAATCCTAAATAAAAAAAAAATAAAAATATGTTACTCTTAAAACTAAAATCCTCTTATAAACTATAAAGAAAAAACTCTTTTTCTTTATAACACAAAAAAATTCAAAAATTCAAGTTATTATCAAAGAAAAACCTCCATACTAAAATAGGCAAATGTTAAAATAACTTTAATTTCATAAAATGCTTAAACAGGGGGAAAAAAAGTAATCCAGTATCTCCAAGAGAAGATTTCTATTCCCAGAGTAAAAATAATTTTAAAAGTAAATAATAAAAACTTATAGCTTTAAATAACTCATCTTTAAAACTATACCTCATAAGTCAACATGGCACATCAACAAGCAGTGAAAAAGCTTGTAGCAATAAAAACAACTTCACAAGAACAGAGTTCCCCAGACAGGTGTTATCCATTACAAAAATATGAGCCAAAAAAAATATATTTTTTCCTCTTGTAAAAAAATCTTCACAACCTTAACAAGAAAAACTTCTCTCCCTAAGTAAACTAAATAAAGACAATTCTATAAATAGTAAACTAACTAAAGAATTTATTTTATTTTCTTTACATTATCAGTAAAAAGAAAAAGTTGTAAAGAAAAAGAAAGAGTTCTAAATAATTTATTTTAATTCTTACTACCTTTTTTCTTTATAAATTTATTTAAAATAAAATTTTCTATATACCCTTTTAAAATTTTAGGCCTACTTTACTCTTCTCATAATACAATCTCACTATAAAATAAATAGATAAATAATTAAATGACACTAAAAACCCCCATACTCATCAATCCAATAATTAGGAAATCTCAAAAATAGAAAAATCTTAAATTAACAAACCAAAACCACTACAATGTCATATTAAGCCTTTTGCCAAAGTTTCTCCAATTTTCTGAACTTCCCAGGGAAGGCTGTTTGGTTGTTTTGAGCTCCTGAGAATCTCTTGTACTGGTATTTCTCCAGTGCACCTAACTCAGAGGGCACAAACAATAGTAATTCCTTTTAAATGTCTCCTTGAGATAATTGTTTTAGGGATCGAGTCAGGGCTTGTGTGTGCTGCTTGGCCCAGCCCAGGCAGGGCTTTCCCAGCCACATCCCACACTCCATTGCCCAGCTGGAGCCGCTGGTGCCTCTGAGTTGTGCTGCCCCAGCCCCAGGGACGCTCTCCTTGTCTGCCCATTCCCCCACGGTCTCTGGGCAGGGATGGCCTCACTGGGGGCTGCTGACATCCTCAGCAACTTGGAGGCTGCTGCTGAATTTCACTGCTCCAGAGGCTTGTTCAGCCTTCAGCTCCCCAGTTCAGGAATTCAGTGTCCCAGGGCTCATGAACATTCAGAACACCTGAACAAGCCAAGCCTCTGGGAATAATTTGATTTTAATTTTCAAATCTTTTGTGGTTAATTAGACAGATCTCAGTAGTATATCCACAGTGAATGTAATCTATTAAAAAGACAGTGAGAAAAAGATTTTTCAGGACCTGTTAAGTTTTTTTCCCCTGTTAATTAAATGATATGTGCAATCTGCAATTGACACTGAGTCCAAGTACCTCCTCATGCCCTTTGAATAGATATGCAAATCAAGACCCTTCCTGGCTGACAATCAATCAGACTCTGTCCCTACCCCCAGCCCACCATTTCCCCCATCCAAGCCCTGGCACTCAGAGCAGCCTTGTGCAAATCTCAGCTCCCTCCAGCCCAGGCTGCACCTGCAGCTTTCAGCTCCTTGGCTCCAACTCCCACCTGCTTTCCTTGGAGAAGGAGCTGCTCAAGACACAGAGGGATGTTCATTTCTTGTCAGCCAACAAAGCCGAGGGAAGGCACAGCTCCATCAAATGCAAAAGTCATTCCTCTGCTGGATATTAAATCCACTTTCCAGAGCAGACAGTCTCAGAGCAATGGAAAACACCTTCTGTGCCCAGCACAGATCCCAAGGTTCCCCCAAACCCTCCCTGCCCCGATTCTGCCCAGATTTGCTCTTTGCACACACGAGTCACAGGCTGAAGTCAGGAGCTCCCTCCATGTCCAGAGGGAGGAAAAGAGAGAAAGGGCATGAAGAGCTCTCCTGTGCAGAGCCAAGGTCCAAGTGCAGCCCCTGCAGTGGGAACCACAATTCATCAGGTTTGTGTCCTTTGGGCTCAGGGACATGTGACACTTAGAGGCACAGAAAGGTTTCTTGCTGACAAACACAAATTGAACATTTGAACAGTTTAATAACCATCCCAGCTCTTCCCTCAGCTCTCTGGGATGTTCCAGCAGCATCTGAATGGTCTCTCATCCTCAAGGGTTTCTGTACAGGAACAGTTTTAGATAAAGACATAGGAAAAGGTATTTCTGTGATAGATAGAAACACAATTAGGATGTTGACTAAGATGATATTTTTTTGAATATCAGAAATATTAAAATATTCCCTGAAGTTTAAAGCAGGAACCCAATCAGTTGAGAGGCACTTGAATGACCAGAGAGCACCTGGAGGAAGAAATCTGGGACCAATGGGAAGGACAAAGATCCAGTGTGTCTAGTGAAGAGATATACACAGAGACGGCAATTTAAACAGGAGAGCTGGTAACACCTAAAGGAAAAGAGAGATGATATAATACACAGATTATTGGAGACTCAAGCAGAGGGGAAGATCAGTATTTCTTCTCCTGCCATGAGTACACTTCGAGGGAATTGCTGTTCCTGGTGAGAAAATTTTGCCATGTCTTAAGAGTACTCAAATGACCCAGATAATGAAAATGTACTTGCATATTATAAAATTTACAAGCATTAAAACCTCTGCCCCTTTCCAGGTAGAAATCAGTTGTGTGCCCATGGACAGGCTGTGCAACTTGTGCCCTGAGGTGCCCAGCTGGGATTGGATCTCTCTGAGAGCACCTGAGGGAGAGCAGAGCACCTTGCAAGCTGCAGGTCCCTGACAGCCCCGCAGGGCTCCTGTCCCATCAACATCTGCTCTGCTCCAGTCTGAAACAGGGCCCAGCATGGTGCCAGGATCATCAGAGAGCTGAGGTGTGTGCTGGAATTCAATGGCCTCCCCATCCCGCAGCAGCCCTGCATTTCCCTGCTGCAGCCCTGCATTTCCCTGCTGCAGCCTTGGTCTCCAGCCCAGCCATGGAGGCTCTTTGGGCTCTGGAGTGTTGCTGCAGCCCCCAAAGGCAGCTGAGCTCTGCCTTTGGCACAGTCAGGCCTGGCCAGCGCAGGCCATGCTCAGCAATTGCTTGTGTGTGCCTGGCCTTGCTGTCAGCCCTGGCAGCGGCCGCGTGGCCCCTTTGTGGCCCTGTGCTGGCCCAGCCATGGTGGCCCAGCCCCTGTGCAGGCCCAGCCCAGGCCAGGAGCATTGCGGCTGGGAACGGCCCCTGTGCCGTGGTGCCCACAGCAGCCTTGGGGCTCTGTGCCCCATGGCCTCCCTGCTGGGCAGCCTCTGCCAGCTCCTGCAGAGCCCGTAGCACCTGCGGGGCTGCACAGACAGCCCTGCCCCGGGCTCTGCCGGCCTCTGGGCCAGCAGAGAGGCAGCCAGGGCTGGCCATGGCCGGGAACAGGCCCTGAGCCCCGCAGGAGGATGGAGCTGGGCCACAGCCAAACTCAGCCCAGGCCAAAGCTGGGCTCAGCAGCCAGGGCTGCCAACGCATGGGCACAGAGGCTGGTGCTGACAAATGTCCTGGGCCCCCTCCCTGCTCTGTCCCTGCCACCAAGGGCACAGAGCAGCCTCCTCTCTGGGCCACTTGCCTGTTTGCAATGCCTTGCACAGGCGCTGGCCCTGCCCCACAAGGCCTGGCCTGAGTCCTGCCCCTGCACGCTCAGCCAGGCTGAGATGGACACTGATGGTTTCTGGGCCAGGCTCTCAGAGCCCAGCCCAGCCCAGCTCTCTGCAAGCTCTGCCAGCTGCCCTGAGCTCTGGGCAGCACCAAGGGCCTCTCTGAGCCCAGCCTAGCCCAGCCGGCTCTGGCCCCACAGCTCTGCTCAGCCCAGGCTGCTCTGGGCACTGGCCCCACGGCCTCAGCCCCTGCCAAGGCCACAGCAGCAGCTGCAGCTGCCACAGGACTCAGCCCCAGCCATGGGGGAAGGTGCTTGGCCAAGGCCAAAGGAGGCTCCCTGGCTGCCCTGCTCCCCTCGGCCTGAGGTGCTGAGAGCTCTGCAGCCCCTGCTGCCATCCCATCTGCCCAGGGCAGCACCAGAGCCCTGGCCTTATGCCCTCAAGAGCTGCTCCTGCTCCAGGCCCAGGGCCCATGCCAAAGCTGGGGCAGCTACAAAGCTGTGCCCATTTCTGTTCATTGCTGCTCTGATGGGGATGGATCCTCAGTCACTTGGAGGTTGCTGATGAATTTTACTGCTCCAGAGACTTCTTCTTTCTTGAGCTCTTCAGTTCAGGAATTCAGTGAGAAGATCTCATAAACATTTGTTCAGAATACCTGAACAAGAAAAGGCCCTGGGGAATATTTCAAGTTTTCAGTTCTTAATGTGGTTAATTAGACAGATGACAGAAGTATATTCAAAGTGAAAATACAATAATATAAAACAATGCTGAGAGTACAGTTTTGTTCTGTTAAGTTTTATTTTCCTGTTTATAGATTGATCTCAGCAATGTCCAATTGATACTGATCCCCAGCAGCTTTAAATGCAGTTTGAACAGATATGATAATCAAGAGCCTTCATGGCTGACAATCAATCAGAATTTTTCCCCACCCCCTCCCCACCATTTCCCTCATCCAACCCCTGGCACTCCTATGGCTCAGGAATGGTGTGGCCAGCAGGAGCAGGGCAGGGATTCTTCCCATGTGCTGGGCACTGGCTGGGCAGCTCCTCGAGTGTTGTGTCCAGTTCTGGGCTCCCCAATTTAGGAAGGACATGGAGGGGCTGGAGCATGTCCAGAGAAGGGCAACAAGGCTGGGGAGGGGTCTGGAGCACAAGTCTTGTGAGGAGCAGTGGCTGAGGGAGCTGGGGTTGTTTATCCTGGAGAAGAGGAGGCTCAGGGGAGACTTCATCACTCTCTACAACTCCCTGACAGGAGGGTGCAGCCAGGTGGGGTCAGGCTCTTTTCCCAGGGAACAGTGACAGAACAAGAGGACACAGCCTTCAGCTGCACCAGGTAAAGTTTAGGCTGGACATTAGGAAATATTCTCCACACAAAGGGTGATTGGGCATTGGAAAGGGCTGCCCAGGGAGGTGGGTGAGTCACCATCCCTGGAGGTGTTTAAGGAAAGACTGGATGTGGCACTCAGTGCCATGGTCTGGGTGACAAGGTGGTGTTGGGTCCCAGGTTGGACTTGATGCCCTCCAAGGTCTTTTCCAGCCTGGTTGATTCTCTGATGATTGTGACACTGCAGGGCCCTGGGGAAGCAAGGGGCCATTGTGACACTGCGGGGCCTGGTGGCACTAAGAGGACCATGGTGACACTTTGTACGGCATGGCAGCACAGAGCCAAGGGGCCATGGTGACACTGTGGGGCTGAATGGAAGCAAGGAGTCCATGGTGACAGTCTGGGTCCTGCTGGAACCACAGAGGCCACTGTGACCCTGCAGGGCCTTGTGGAACCATGCAGAGCATTGTGACAGAGCAGGACCTGGTGTCACGATGGGGCCATTGTGACCCTGCAGGGCCCCATGGAACCAAGGGGCCAGGGCTGCTCCTCAGGGACTCATGGAATGAAGGAAACATGTTTGACTCCGTGGTGGCTCTTGGGACCAAGAGGCCATTATGCCACTGTGGAACCAAGGACAGCATTGCTGCACTGCCAGACCTCATGGAACCAAGGATCCATTGTGACACTGCAGGGCCAAAGGATCCAAGGGACTTTGTGACACCCAGGGGTCCCATGGCACCAAAGGGACATTGTGACACTTGGAGGCCTCATGGCATCATGGAGACCATTGGGACACTCTGGGGCCTCATGGAACTGTGGTGACACCAAGTTGTCTGGGAGTGTGGATCTGCTGGAGGGTAGCAGGGCTCTCCACAGGACAGGCTGGATCCAGGGCCCAAATCCAACAAGGTGAGGTTTAACAAGTCCCAGTGCCGGGTCCTGCACTTTGGCCACAACAACCCCTGCAGCTCTACAGGCTGGGGACAGAGTGGCTGGAGAGCAGCCAGGCAGAAAGGGACCTGCAGGGCCTGATGGACAGCAGGCTGGACATGAGGCAGCAGTGTGCCCAGGTGGCCAAGAAGGCCAATGGCTCCTCGCCTGGCTAAGGAATGGTGTGGTCAGCAGGAGCAGTGCAGGGATTCTTCCCCTGTGCTCAGCACTGGTTGGGCAGAAGTGCTGTGTCCAGTTCTGGGCCACCCAATTTAGGAAGGACATGGAGGGGCTGGAGCGTGGGGCTGGGGAGGGGTCTGGAACACAAGTCCTGTGAGGAGGGGCTGAGGGAGCTGGGGTTGTTTATCCTGGAGAAGAGGAGGCTCAGGGGAGACAAGGCAGTGTCAGGGCACAGGTGGAACTTGATGATCTCCAAGGTCTTTTCCAGCCTTCCTGATTTTGGGATTCTCTGAAACCACCCTTGGAGCAGGTGCAGGATGAGCCCTGGGCCTCCTCTGCAGCAGCTCCAGCAGCCCAGGTCCCTCAGCTTCTCCTGCCAGCCCCAAAGCCCATCCTGTCAGCCCTGCAGAGCCTCTGCAGCTCCTCCTCATTGCCTAGAACAGGGAGCCCCAGAGGCAGACACAGCAGCCCAGATGTGCCCCCCTGGCCTGGCGTGCCTCTGGCAAGGGAGCAGCAGCAGGCACTGCAGGAGCCTGCAGACAATTCCTGCAGCACTTGTAGGATGATCCTGCTGCCCAAGGGACGTTCCCAAGGGGCCAAGTCAGGAACTGCAATGGGGAGTGGGGCCAGAGAGGAAAGGGTAAACAGGGATGGGCTGTTTGCACGGGAGGGAACAGAGCTGGGCAAGAGGAAGAGATTTGTAGCAGGGAAGAGCAAAGAAAGCAAAGGAGAAGCCAAGGAAATGCTCAGGGCAGTTTGGGGGTGGCTGCCAGGCAGCCCTGGCTCTGAGCAACAGCGTCTGCAGTGGCACAGGAAACTCCCAGCTGATGGGAACAAACTTTCTGGCTGAGTGCAGAGGCCAGGACAAAGCTGAGTGGTTTCCCTGGTGTCCCCCAGCCCTGGCTGGCCCCAGGGGCTGATGGCATTTGTGCTCCCTCAGGTTCATGTCCCCACAGCAACAGCATGGAGGTGCTGCCCCTGCTGTGTGCAATGCAAACAGGGGCTGCTGAGGCAGTGCTGCCGTGTCTGTGCCTGCAAGGATGGGGCACCTGTGTGAGCTGGGGGAGAGGCCAGGGCTGCAGAGGGGGGATGTTGTTGGCAGCTGCATGAGGACGCTCTGGGACGCTGCCCTGGGCTGTGCAGCGCACTGGGCATGGATCAGCCCCTGCTCTGCTGCTCCTTCCCGTCTGCCCCAGGGCCCTTGCAGAGCCCCAGCCATGCTGTTTGCCCCCAGCCTGCCCACGGCCAGCCTGGGGCTGCTGACGGGGGTTTCTGTGCTGAGCATTGGCCTGGCTGTGTTCTGGAGAGAGCCTGGGCAAGGAGCCTGGAGCCCCCAGGGCCTGGCCTGAGGCGTCAGCGCTGCCCCAGCAGTGCCCATGGCCTGTCCCTGCTGCAGCCCCAGCACTGCCAGCCCCAGGGCTGTGCCCGGCCCCGAGAGCACTCAGGCCCTGCAGCAACACCAGGGCCACCAGGGCAGCGGGGCAGGGCCACGGCAGCAGCACTGGCAACACCAAGTGCTGCTGCTGCTGCTGCTGCTGGGCACAGCTGCTGGGCCAGCACTGATCTGCCCCAGCTCTGCACACAGACATTGCTGCTGCAGCTCCAGAGAAGGCAACAAAAGGGCATCTCTGCAGAAAACTCTGCTGGGACATCCTTTAGTTCCTTAAACGCCACAAAGAGCACAATCCCTCATTGACACACTCTGTGTCCACAGGAAAGGTGGAGAGAAACAAAATGAGAAATGGCACAACAAATGGCTTTTTTTGTGGACATTATGAAAACAGTAAAAGAAAAGAAAGAACCCACAATCAAGGAACAAGAAGTATCAAAGGTGACTTTTATTACAAATAATTAGAAGAAAATGGCCAGCAGTTTAATGTTTCTGTAACTATCCAGTCATCAGTCTCCACACTGCAGCCTTGAGCTCCTGGTTCCTCAGGCTGTAGATGAGGGGATTCAGGGCTGGAGGCACCACCGAGTACAGAACTGACAGGGCCAGATCCAGGGATGGGGAGGACATGGAGGGGGTCTTCAGGTAGGCAAACATTACAGTGCTTACAAACAGGGTGACCACGGCTAGGTGAGGGAGGCAGGTGGAAAAGGCTTTGTGTTGTCCCTGCTCAGAGGGGATCCTCAGCACAGCCCTGAAGATCTGCACATAGGAGAAAACAATGAACACAAAACAGACAAGTACCAAACAGGCACTTACAGCAAGAAGCCCAAGTTCCCTGAAGTAGGATTTGGAGCAGGAGAGCTTGAGGATCTGTGGGATTTCACAGAAGAACTGGCCCAGGGCATTGCCATGGCACAGGGGCAGGGAAAATGTATTGGCTGTGTGCAGCAATGAATAGAGAAAGGCACTGGCCCAGGCAGCTGCTGCCAGGTGGGCACAAGCTCTGCTGCCCAGGAGGGTCCCGTAGTGCAGGGGTTTGCAGATGGACACGTAGCGGTCGTAGCACATGATGGTCAGGAGGCAAAGCTCTGCTGTAGCATAAAAAACAAAAAAAAATACTTGGGCAGCACATCCAGTGTAGGAGATATTGCTGGTGTCCCAGAGGGAATTGTGCATGGCTTTGGGGACAGTGGTGCAGATGGAGCCCAGGTCAGCGAGGGCCAGGTTGAGCAGGAAGAAGAACATGGGCGTGTGCAGGTGGTGGCCGCAGGCTACGGCGCTGATGATGAGGCCGTTGCCCAGGAGGGCAGCCAGGGAGATGCCCAGCAAGAGGCAGAAGTGCAGGAGCTGCAGCTGCCGCGTGTCTGCCAATGCCAGCAGTAGGAAGTGCCTGATGGAGCTGCTGTTGGACATTTGCTGGGGCTGCAAATGGGCACCTGTTCATGGAGAAAGGACAGTGAACAGTTGGAAGAGATACTGGTAACCAAAATCAAAGCCATTTCCCATACACCCTCCCCTTGAAGACACATAGACACACTTCTGTGTTCAAGAGTTTTGGTGTTTTCTTTATAAGCTCCCCCATACCTCTGCTGGTATTCTTGGATATCAGAAACCCTCAGGATTTCCACTGCCCTCTGAGAAAACAGAGCACGTTCTGAGTGGCAAAGTGATGAGCAGAGAGTGAGGGAAGATAATCTGTCATTCTGACATGTTCAGAATTTCTCTGGGTTTAAACTTTCTAAGTTGCATGATCACCCCCACCATGTTTCCCTTTAAAATTCCCCAGGTACTGCTTAGAGGAGATGGATCCACCACAGCCCAGCTCCACATTTGTAGCCAAGGACTCACGTTGCTCATTTCACCAACCCAGCAGCATTTTCAGTGTCACAACACCTCTGCCTTTCCCCATCAATCTTATAAACCAGAGAGGCACTAGGACAAGTTTTCACCCTGGATTGAGGCTCCCAGCTTGGACTGAAATTTCAGGGAGACTTCCAAGTGTCCTTCTGATGGCATTGGATGAAGGGAGATGCAGCTCCTTCCCTGGCTGCACTGACAGCATTGCCCAGAGCCGGGCCCTGGGGACAGCGTCACCCTGAGCCAGCTGTGCCCCCTGCCAGAGCCCCCAGGGCCGGGCAGCTGCTCCCAGCCCTGTGCTCTGCAGAGGGAACTGGGCCCGGGGCTGCAGAGCTGCCCCACGGCTCTGCTGCAGCTCTGCCTGCACAGGAGGGGCTGCACGCCTTGGAGCCCCGGCCCTGAGGGCAGAGGCTTGGCTGGGACACAGGAGGGAGGGGGCTTGTTCAGAGGGAGGGGCTGCACTGCAGGGGCTCCTGTGGGCATCTCTAAACTCTCCCTGCCACAGCATTGCTGGGCTTTGTTTTCTCTCATTGCCTGATCTTCTCTCTGCTTCCTGCAGATTTTCCTCCTGCAGGTGTTTCCCTGTGCCTGATCTCTCCCTGCCAGCACTCACAGACCCCAAATCTCTGTGCACTCTCCTTGGCCCTCAAGAACCCTGCCTGTTTGCAGGGCACTGGCTGGGGGCAGGTTCTGTTTGCAGCTTGGAGAAAGGACAGCTCAGACTGAGCCTGATGGCTCCAGCAAAGGTGATGCTGCTGCCTTCCATGGGCAGAGTGGCTGAAAGCACATTAGGGATCTCCTGTGAACCTATTGGTCACTAAAAGCACAGTTCGGTTGCCTCAGGCACTTGTCAAAATTCATAAATAATAATTCATAATCATCCTTTAATATTTATCCCCCCTCCCAGCCATTCTCCAATAGCAGGAAACTAAAGGAAAAGTCTTTGAAAATTTTCTAATTTTTGTTGAAATCCTTTTCTTGGAAATAGTCTATGACTGACCAGAACCCCTCAGCATGTCAGAGCTTCATGAGCATTTCACCTCCCCTGCACCAGAAATACCCAGAGTTGTACTCACAGGCTCTGCAGGCATTGGCATGTTCCAGCTTGAGGAGATGGCTCCAGGAGCTGCAGCTGCACTGTCCTGCAGCCAGAGGTTCCTGTGCCAAGGGCTGGCAGTGATTGTGCCCCAGGCACTTCTCAGCCCCTTCCCAGCCCTGACTGATTGAAGCTCTCTGTGCCTCTGGGCTGTGCCCGGGCTGGCTGCAGGCAGTGCCCCAGCCCTGCTGGGCTGGCACAAGAGCTGCTCATCCAGAGAAATGTGCTTTTGAAGCTCTTCTTGGTGAGCAGGAGCTGCCTCTGTGCCAGGAGCCCAGCCCAGCTCAGCAGCACAGACACAGCACAAGGACTTTAATCAGCCTCTGGGGCTTTGTGCTCAGGCCCTGAACATCAGTCCCTGAGAGGGAGATGAAGAAACCTCCACAGAACTCCAAGGCAGAATCCAACTCCAAAGTTTCTTGGACTTTTAATGGGTCCCAGTGAGGGACACGACTGAGCAAGTGTCCCCAGGCCCCAGGCAGAGCAGAGAGCTGCAGGCAGTGATGACAGGTGGGGACAAAGAGAAGCCAAGTCTTGGTGCCCTGGGGCACAGCAGGGTCTGTGCCAGCAAGGGCTGGGAGGAGACACCTTGTCCTGAGGCCCTGGGGCCTCCTGGCACAGCCCCAGCCAGGCTGGGCACTGTCAGCCCCTTGTGCTGCCCTCAGCATCCCCCCCTAGCCCACATCCCAGTGGCCTCAAGGATCTGCTGCAAGGAGTCCCTGGGGAGCCTTGCTCAGCAATGGCCCTGGGGGCTCCTTCATGCTCCCTGCAGGACTGCAGGTTTTTCAAAGGGCTTTGGGTTTGGCTTTTGCCTTGGAGTCTCTGAGAGCTTTGTGCAATCATGGCCTCCAATTATCTGCTGTAATTAGTCCCTGGAGAGGCTTTGTCAGTAACAACACTCAGTGGGGCTCATTAATACTTCAGGGTACTTCCATTCTTTTAAGGTACTTGGTGTTTCCCTTTTGATACCGACTCTGTGAGAGGTTTGTGCAATCATGGCCCCAATTATCTGCTTTAATGAGTCCCTTGAGAGCTTTGTACTGACACTCAGTGGTGCTCAGTAATGCTTTGAGCTTCTCACATTTTTTAAGATAGTTTGGAATTTTCTTTCCACACTGAGACTCTGAGAGGTTTTTGGTCAATCCTGGCCTCCAATACTCTCCTCTAAGGAGTCCATGAGGAGCCTCCGTTGGGATGGACCTCACTGAGACCCATTCATGCTTTGAGACACTTTGGGGTTTTCCTCTGACTTTGACTCCTGGAAAGGTTTGTGCAATCTCCTCTCAGGCCCTGAGGTTCAAGGGCTCAGCTCCAAATGCACCACAGGGCTCATCAGGATGCAGCAAGTCCTGACAAACCATGGCTCTGCCTTGATTTCCCTCTGCTCTTATGCAGTTTATCAGGAATGTATCTGGAGTGATTTTGGTTTGCTAATATGAGATTTCTCAGCCAATGCATCTCTTAGTGCAGTGGGATCAGTGTTGGCTAATTACCATTGCACTCCCTGGAATATATTTACTCATTTCCTGCTGTGAGATGGGATTAGGAGAAAGGCAAAGTAGGCTCAAAATTTTAGAAGTGTATATAGAAAAGTTTATTACCAGTAAATAGAAGAAAGAGTAATAAGAATCTGAACACTTCTCCTCTCCCTACAACCTTTTCTTTCTTACTGACAATGCAAGGAGACAAAACCTGAAAGTTTCAGTCAGTTTACACCATCTAGAACAGTCTTTCTTCAGTTCACTTAGGGAGAGGAGTCTCTCTTTCATGCTATGGAGACTCCTCCATAAGAAAAAAGTTCTCCCGTGGCTCTCAATTCCCATGAATAGCAGCTGCCCAGAAAATCTGCAATTGTGAAGTCCCTCCCATTTTTCACAGCTTTCCCCACAGCTGTGTTTATGGGCCATGTCAGCTTATGGGGTATGAGTTTAAAGATGAGCTGTTCAAGAGCAAAGATTCTCTTCATCTATTTCTGAAATCATCTTCATCTCTGAGAACAGAGATCTTCTTCTTCTCTCCCTGAGGGCACAGGATCTCACCACTCTTCTCTCTTTCTCTGTTTAAACTTCTCATAGGATCACAGCTACATCAACATTTGCTTACTTTAGCATGGAGGCCTTTGCTGAACAAGTCATCTCCCCATATTTTCAATTAGTTATAGGGAAAAAGAGAGTCTGATATATTAATTACATCCTTCTCCATTGCTTTACAGGAGGATTTCAGCCCCAAGATCAAGGCATCTTCTCATCCCTCCCATCTGGGACTCAACTTCCCCTTCAGTGACCTTGGTGTCTTCATGTTGCTCTTCTCTGTGCCTGCACTTTGTCCTTTTCTCTCACTGGAGGGAGGATGGAAGCACTGAAAGAGTTCATATCTCACCCGGGGCCTGCAGATGGTTCCGTGCCCCCGGCCGGGCTCGGTGCTTGCGGCCGGAGCTGTTTTACGATGGAGGTTTCTGCAGCGGCTGCGCTGGGGCTGTGTCAGGATGGGCCGCGCTGGGGCAGGGCCAGGATCTCAGCAGCCAGGCCAGAGCACAGCAGCAGCACGGCCGGGGCCGATGGCTTCTCCTGCCCCTGCCCAGGGCTTGCGGCTGAAGCCCAAGGGTGGCAGAATCTTGGCCGAGCCGGCCCGGCCCGGGGCTGCTCCTGGGGCCCGGCGGATCCTGGCTGGGCCCGGGCTGGCGGCGGGGCAGGGCTCAGCAGGGCCCAGATGTTCCCAACTGCAGCCATGGCCCGGCCCGGCCTCGGCCCCGCGGCCTCCCCTGCCCTGCCCGGCAGCCGATGGGGCCTGGCGGGGTCCCTGGGAAGGGGCCCGGCCCCACGGCAGGAGCCGCCCGGCCCGGCCTGGCTGAGACGGGGCCGGGTCAGCCTTGTTAACTCTGTGCCAGCCAGAAGGGAAAGAGACCCTCCCAGGCTTTCCCATCTTTAACATGTGTCTTCACAGAGGCATGTACAGTTTCTCTAGTGGTTTAACAGATTGTCAATTCTCAAAGCTAAATATTGATTGGATTTTTAGTCAGACACGGAGGAAACTGCTAGCAGCTTCTCTTAGAACATCACTTCCATGATGCCAAACCCTCACAACAGCACAGAGCACAGAGCTCCTTTGTCCATATATATCGGTCATGTGCCCAAGTCCTCAAAAACATTTCTTGGGAGATCTCTGGGCCCTTTCCAAGGTTTTTTCAACTGAAAACATTCAGCTCAGAGTCTAAGAAAATCACCAGAGGCCATGGCCAGCCTGACCTGTCTGTCCTTGCTACTTTTTTCTGGGAGCAATCTTTGGAAATATGGAATTTGGGAGGCCAAATTCTAATTTTGGCCATGGATCCTGGACATGAAGGTTGGTTCTTTTCCATAGGAAGGAAGGAACAGAGCCCCAGTGTTTGCCAGGCAGAAGAGAGGTGACCACCAGAGGACAAGGCCAGCCAGAAGTGGCAGGTTTTTTTCTGAGAGAAACCCTTGCATATAGAAAAATTTTTTTGAGAGAATACCAATTTTGGCAATGGACATTTAAAAAGAGGGATGGTTCTTTTCTATAGCAAGGAAAGCACGGAGCCCCAGTGTTCCAGGAGCTGATGAGAGGCATTCCTTGACATCACAACATCAGCCAGAGCTTTCAGGTGGCCCCTAGGAGGCCAAACCAGCCAGGCCTGCTCCATGTTCCCTCGGTTCCATGGGGCCCCACAGTGTCCCAATGGTCCCTTGCTTCCCTGAGGCCCTGAGGTGCCATAATGCCCCCTTGGTGACACAAGGCCCTGAAGGGTCCCCATGGTCTCCATGGTTCCATCAGGCCCCACAGAGCCATAATGGTCTCTGGGTTCCATGAAGCCCCACTGTATCACCATGGCTCCTTGGTTCCATGGGCTCCAGTGGTGCCACAATGATCCCCTTGGTTCCATGAGGTTCCCACAGTGTCCCAGTGATCTCCATGGGAAGGGAAGGACCCAGCCCCAGTGTTGCAGGGGCAGCCACCAGAGGCCAAGGCCAGCCAGGCTTGATGGTACTGGCAGATTGTGCCTGGAAGTAACCCTTGGATATACAGAATTTTGGAGGTGGAATCCCAATTTCAGACATGGACACCTGGAGGATAAGGATGGTTGTTTTCCATTGGAAAGAAACCATGGAACACTGATACAACAGTGACATTTGGGGATTTATGGGGAGCATTGGGGATTGTTTCTGCACCTCGTGACCCAACAGGAGCTTTTCCAATAAATGTTGCCTGAAGCTCCCACTGTGCCCATGACAGGAACCCCTGTGAGTGTCTGGGACATCCCGGCTCTTTGGCAGCCTGGGGACTCCTGGGATGTCACCATGGGATGGCTGTGACTGCCTCTGACCCCAGGGCTCTTTACCATCCCCAGAAAGCCCTGGGAGGTCTCCATGGAGCCCCTGTCTCTGTGTGTGACATTCCAGCTCTGGAACAGCCTGGAGACTCTTGGAAAGTCCCCATGGAACCCCTCTGAGGGCCTGTGACAAATCTGATCCTTAGCAGGCAACCATCACCAGCCCCCTGTTGCTATGCTCAGTCCCTTGGCAGCTCCATGGAGACCCCATGCCAAGGGTGGTTGCCATGGCCACCAGGGCTGGCACCAGCTGGGATGCTCGGTTTCCACGGGCCGGGCTTTAGCAATGGGATTCCCCAATTTCCTGCTCCCGCTAAAACCGCGCTGCCCTCGCTGCCCTCCCGCCTCCCATGAAAAGCACAAAAGGCAAAGATCCCGGGCTGGGATAAGAACAATTTATTGGGAACAGCAACAAGATAAGGAGCAAAAGGAACAGAATCAATATTGATAACAGAAGGGATAAGTAAAACTATTTACAGAGAAAACTACAACATCAAAAACTAGTTCTTCCTGGCAATGTATTTCCTCCTGTCTGGAAAGGTGACCCTTTTCCTCAGGGAGAGAGAGAGAGAGAGTCCCTTTCCTGCCCCTGGCAATGACCTCAGGTGGGAGTGAATGTAATGACAGGGCCATGGCCAGACCCTCATGTTCTCCAATCCCACATCATGTCATTGCCAGGGGCAGGAAAAGGGACAGGTGTCTTCCCAGCATGGATCACAGGGAACATGGATCACCAGGACTCTGACCAACATGGGGTCTCCAATGGGGGATAAAGCTGGAGCAGTGCATGAAGCTGTTCCTGCAGTTGGGGCATGTGCAGGGCTTCTTTTACTGGTGCCTCCGTTGGTGTCTGCTCAAGTGAGAGCTGCTGGTGAAGCTCTTCCCACACTGGGGACACTCGTAGGGCCTCTCCCCAGTGTGGATGCGCCGGTGGGTGACGAGGGTGGAGTTGTGCTTGAAGCCCTTCCTGCAGTCGGGGCAGAGGAAGGGCCTCTCATCCGTGTGAATCCGCTGGTGCTGGAGGAGCTGAGAGCTGGTGTGAAACCTCTTCCCACACTCGGGGCACTGGTAGGGCCTCTCCCCTGTGTGGATCATTTGGTGGATGATCATTTTGGTCTTCCGACTAAAGGTCATCCCACATTCCTCGCAGTTGTATGGCCTTTCCCCAGTGTGGATCCTCTGGTGGCAGATCAAGAGAGACTTCTGCCTAAAGCTCTTCCCACATTCCCCACATTCATAGGGTCGTTCCCTGGTGTGGGTCTTCTGGTGGGAGATCAGGTTAGAGTTCTGGCTGAAGCTCATCCCACATTCCCCACACTCATAGGGCTTCTCCCCGGTGTGGATCCACTGGTGCCTGATGAGGTGGGAGTTGCGCTTGAAGCCCATCCCACAGTCAGGGCAGCAGAAGGGCCTCTCATCCGTGTGAATCCGCTCATGCAGGAGGAGATCAGAGCTGGTGTAAAACCTCTTCTGACACTGGGGACACTCGTAGGGCCTCTCCCTCTCCCCAGTGTGGATGCGCTGGTGGGTTATGAGGGTGGAGTTGCGCTTGAAGCCCTTCCCACAGTTGGGGCAGCGGAAGGGCCTCTCCTCAGTGTGAATCTGCTGGTGCTGGAGGAGACTGGAGCTGGTCTGAAACCTCTTCTGGCACTCAGGACACTCATAGGGCCTCTCCCCAGTGTGGATGCATTGGTGGATGATGAGGGCAGAGCTGCAGCTGAAGCCTTTCCCACACTCCCCACACTCGTAGGGCCATTCCCCAGTGTGGATCATCTGGTGGCTGATCAGGGTGCTGCTCTGCCTGAAGCTCTTCCCACACTCCAAGCACTTGTGGGGCTTCTCCCCATTGTGAAGCTGCCCATGGACCACCAGCTCTGAGCTCTGGCTGAAGCTCTGTCCACCTTCCTGGCACAAGGTGGGTCTTTACTCCTCAGAGCACCCTGGGCTGGGTTTTGAGCCCCTCTTCTTGCAGAATCTCTGGGGATTTTCCTCCCCATTGGATTCCTGTGCCCTGGAGTCACTCAAAATGGCCTCTTCCATGAGTTTCTGCTATGGGGATTTCTCCTCTCAGGTCTCCATCCTCAGTTTCTTCCCGGGGGGAGGAAGGACAAGGAGAGGATGGGATTTGCCTCCGTGCCAGAGGGAAGGGGAAGGAGATCCCCCCAGTGCATCCCCAGCAGGACGGGGTTGGCAGCAGGGTTGTCCTGCAGCCGGGGGCTGTGCTGGGCTGGGAGATGGAGCAGGAGAGAGGGGGAAAGGGGCACTGACTTCCTCCTCACCTGCCTGCATGTCCCGGGGCTCCTTCCTCTTCCTTGCAGCCTCCTCCTCCGTCTGGCAAAGGTTTGGGAATGGGAAATCCTGTTTTGGGAGAAAAGCAAGGGATGAGCGCATTGAATTTTGTACTGGTTTCAAGGCAAACCTGGGGGAGAGTCTAAACCATAATTACAATTTCATAAGAAAAGAAGATCAAGGCAATGCTACAGAAACACTGCCTTAAACTGACAGAGTCAGGATATAACCTGACACCCTGTTGCTGGTCAGGCTGGTGGCAGCAGTCCCATTAAATGGTGGCTGCAGTCCTGTGGGAGTGATGAACATGATTCTGTCAGAGCAGTGATCCTGTAGAAGGGTCTGGTCTTCCTCTGAAGGTCCAGTGGTGGTTCTGGAGCTCTTGTCCTCTGGGAATCCAGTAGGCAAGCTGCTCCTGGTGTTGCAAGGCTCAGCTTATATCCAGGTAGGAATGCTTGGATCCTCCCCCTGGGCGGAACATCCCACAATGGGATGATGGAATTTTATCAGTCCTGCAGTGACACTCAATGGCCCATTGCCAGAAGATATCTCCCCTGGAGGGCGTTATCAGGGCTGAGTCATGGAAGAGATCAAGAACACTGCCCCACCTGTTTCGAGCAGTTGATGAAGATGGGGATTGAAAACATGCATTTGGTTCCATCTTACACTGCAGCCTGAAACAGTGGGGGAATCCCTGCTCAGGGGGTGAACACCACCCCCCTTACCCAAACTGGCTCAGGTGTAAAACCCCCACCCCGGGAAGGCCACGCACACAGGGGACAATGTCACACTTGCCCTGCCCCAGGGGAGGTCTCTGTCCCTGTCACTCCGTGGCTTTCC
This sequence comes from Agelaius phoeniceus, assembly GCF_051311805.1. Lineage (NCBI taxonomy): Eukaryota > Metazoa > Chordata > Aves > Passeriformes > Icteridae > Agelaius > Agelaius phoeniceus. The sequence continues at coordinate 5,401,436 of NW_027509867.1, read as the reverse complement.
CCCCTTTTCTCTTTCACGGGCCGGGGGCTTTGCCAAATCTAAGAATAATTTTTTTCTCTTTCCCTGTCACCTTTGTGACATCTACACAGAGCTTTCCCTTCCTTTTCATAATCTTTTCATAAAAGAGGTATCGCAATGTATTGGGCCAAATTTCCACGTTTCTTTTATCAGAATGTGCCAGCAGCTGAGCTGGAGCTGTGCAGGACCAATGGATTTTGGAATTGCCACAAAATTGCTTCTACTGTGAGTTTATTGAATTTTGGGATTTGTTTGCGTTCTCACCACAAGTGACTTGTGGGAAGAGCAAATTCAAGGCATTTTCTGTAGGGTTAAGTTTGATTTTTGTCAAGAAACAACTTTACTTTGTCCAGTGCCCTGGGGATGCTCATGGGGTCACTGACCCTCTCACACTGGGGGATGCTTGGGAGGGGCTTGGGAGGGTTGTGCCTGTCCCTGTCACCCCAGGCCATTCCCCAGGGTTGTCCCTGTCCCTGTCACCCCAGGCCATTCCCCCGGGGTGTCCCTGTCCCTGTCACCCCAGGCCATTCCCCAGGGTTTGTCCCTGTCCCTGTCACCCCAGGCCATTCCCCAGGGGTCTCCCTGTCCCTGTCACCCCAGGCCATTCCCCAGGGGTGTCCCTGTCCCTGTCACTCCAGGCCATTCCCCAGGGGTCTCCATCATTCTCACCCCAGGGAATGCCTGGGGGGTCTCCCTCCCTCTCTCCCCTGTGCCAGGGGGTGCTCGGGGCAGTCTCTGTCCCTCTCAGCCCAGGGGATGCTCGGGGCTCTCTGTCCCCTGGCCCTGGGGGATGCTCGGGGGGTCTCCATCCCTCTGGCCTCAGGCAATGCCTGTGCAGGGCTGGGCACCAGGGGCTCTGTGTCCCTCTCACCGCTGAGGCTGCTCGGGGCTGGGGGGGCTCTGCCACCTTCTCACCCCTGGCGAGGCCGGGGGGGTCTCTGTCCCTCTCAGCCCTGCTGGGACCCCACCCAAACATCATCGGGGTCACAGGGACAGAGACACCCCCAAAGCCCCAGAAGGGCTGAACCTGGGATTTGGTTTGGGGCTGAGGATTTAGGAAGGGCCTGGAATTGGGGCTGGGCTTGGAGTTGGGGCTGAGATTTGGATTAGAGCTGGGATTGGGGTTAAGGCGAGACATGGGATTGGTTTTAGGGCTGGGGTTGGGATTGGGTCTGGGGCTAGACGAGTCTGGGACTAGGATGAGATTAAATTCAGAACTGTGAGTGTGTCTAAACATGGAGTGAGATTGAGAGCAGGATCAGGGTCAGGTTTGGGACTGAGCTCACCCAGAGCAGGACAGGGGGGATGTCACTGCAGGATGTCCCTGGCATTGTCCCAGCCCTCCTCAGGCACCTCCAAACATCGGGGGCAGCTGGGTGCCCCAAGATCCAGGTGCTCCCACACTGCCCCTCAATACCAGGTGAGCATTCCCTGAGGGCAGCCCTAAATGTGACCTTTGGGGCTCTGGGATCAGCCCTCACATCCCTGTGGGAGCAGCTGCAGACAGGATGAGAGATTTCCATCGCCCCTAATTCCTGCAGAACAGTGAAGCCCAGCTGCCCTTTTCTTGTGGTGCCTCCTCATCTCCTCAGCTGAGGATGTCAAACTCCCCAGGAGCAGGAAAATCCCCATTCCCTGTTTGCTTGTGGCTGCAGCCTGGAACATCCACCCAGAATGAAGGACTTTCTGACAGCCCTGCTGAATGACACTGGGAGGAGGTTTGTGAGAAGGGGAAGAAATTGCATTTTGATAGTAAATAAAAGGGGCAAAATTATTTTTTTCTGTCATATTCCCTTTCAGTCAGTTCCATTGTGTTTTCAGAGTGCCACCTTCTCAGCTGATTGTGTTTGTGTCCCCCTTTCTCTCCTGCCTCTCTTTGCCTGCTCTGTTTCTCTCTCAGTGTCTCCCTTGACCCAGGGCAGCTCCCACCAAAGACCCTGCCCTGATTTAAATCCCAGTCCAGGAGCTACAACAACCATGGGTGAAGTTATGAAGGCTGGCAGTGAAATGTCACTGTAAGATCTTGCTCCACTTGGCTTTTGGCTCCTTCTTAAGAGCTTTGCCTTCCAGGGCAGGAACATCTTTTCCTGGCTGGGAACTGGAATTCCAGCCCCTGGCAGTGTGTGCCATGGATCCCAGAGGGGCATTCCCGAGGCTGCCAGGGTGCTGCTCCTGCCGTGCCTCCCAAGGAGCTGTGCAGGGCCAGGGGACAAGGTCCAGCAGCTCTGTGGGCTCCCAGAGCACACAGCAAAAGTGGCTTTGATGGACATTTCCCAGCACCTTCCCCGCTGGAAGCAGAGGGAAGAAGGGAAGTGAGTCACTGATAGAATCCCAGAATGGTTGTGGTGGGAAGGGACCCTGCCATGGGTTACGATTTCGCGAGGGAGAGACGCCTCTGCCCCAGGGAAGGTGCGAATGAGACCATGGGAACGCAACCTGTGGATCTGCTCGAACTTGGATTGAACTGAACAAGAAATGGGGAGGAGAGAGGGAGAGAAAGAAATTGGGAAGAGGTCTCCGAGAGAAAAAGAAATAGGAAAGAGGTGTCAAAGGGACAGAAAGAAATAGGAAAGAGGTCTCGGGGGCGAGAAACAAATAGGAAAGAGGTCTCAGAGGGAGAGAAAGAAATCAGAAATGGTCTCAGAGAGACGGAAAGAAATAGGAAAAGGCTCCGGCCCGGCCTCCGCAGCTCCCGGGGACACCCGCAGGGCGCAGCGCCTTTCACAATTCCAGCCAATCAGAGAACGCGCTACGGAATTTCCAGCCCACCAGAGCTTTTCTCGCCGATGACTCACCGGTTGCCAGGCGGACCCGCAGAGCCCAGCGGCCCCGGAGCGGAGTTTGGATATCTCTGGGCTTCCTAAGAGGAGCTTTTTCGGGGGCAGAGGAGCCGCGATCGCCCCTCGGGAGGGTCCCGGGGGTTCCACGTGGGGATGGCCCGGTACCGACGGGGCGGGACATTGGTTTTGGGGATCCCCGTGAGAGCTGGGGCTGTGGAACGGGGGACCCCCGGGGCGGGGAGAGGGGAAGGGGCGATACCGGAGCTGGGGCACCCCCGGCAGCCCGGAGATGAGGCGGGGACGGGACCCCCTGACCCTGACAGGGGCGCGTCCTGGGGTGACTTCATGATGCTCGTGCCCCATCGGTCCGTTTAGCCCAGAAATGAGTTCTGCACCTTTAAGGCTGGTTCTGAGAGCCGAGGGGAGGAGGAAGAAGCTGCAGTTTGTTTTCAGACACTGCACTCACTCCTCCACATTCCGGCTCCTGGATGGACAGAGGGCAGGATAGAGCTTTCCTTTGCTTTTAGTCAGTTTTTAGCTCTCTGAGGCAGAGAAGTTCCCTGGACTGTGGTTTTTCTTTTTCTTTGGAGCTGTTTAAACCTGCTCTGCGCTGAACACCCAGAACACCACCGGCAGCTCCCACCTGTGGCCCACCAGGCTGAGCCTGGGCCGCTGGAAGTGGCATTTCCAGCGCTGGAGGGACTGATAAGAGACTGATAAGACACTGAGTGAGCCGAGCTACAGCCCAAGGAAGGACTTTCAGAGTTTCCCATCTATTTTGGAGCAGCTGGAGGTTTATTACTTAATATTGTTCAATTTTTGTGCTGGTGAATGCTTTGCCTGTTTAATAAAGCATTTTTTTCCACTTTTCTCCAAGGAAATATTTTCCCAAACTGGCTGAGGGTGGGGCTGCTGAATCTGCATTCTAGAGGAAACTCCTTTTGGAGGTTTTCAACCAAATTTGCCCTAAAGCAGGACAGGGCAGTGGAAAGAAGGGGGAACCCCAAGTGGCTGGATTGAGGGGAGGCTGGAGAGGGGGACCCTGGGACTCCAAAACCTCCCAGAATCCAAAAGCAGGACCCTGGAGAGGGGGGATCCCCAGGACATATGGGATCCCCTCCAGCCCTGAGATGGGGGACCCCCAGAACCCGAGAGGGATGAGACTGGATATGGGAAACTCCTGCTGAACTTCTTTTATTCACTCTTGATTTTTGGACATCAGGTGACTTCTAGAAATGGACTTGGGTGGGAGGAATCCCCAACCGAAGGCATTCACACCTTGTTTTTCCCCAATCCAGGGTTTTCCCCAAACCTTCCCACAGTGACATCCCCCCTGTCCTGCTCTGGGTGAGCTCAGTCCCAAACCTGACCCTGATCCTGCTCTCAATCTCACTCCACGTTTAGACACACTCACAGTTCTGTATTCAATCACATCCTAGTCCCACACTCGTCTAGCCCCAGACCCAATCCCAACCCCAGCCCTAAAGCCAATCCCATGTCTAGCCTTAGCCCCAATCCCAGCTCTAATCCAAATCTCAGCCCCATCTCCAAGCCCAGCCCCAATTCCAGCCCCTTCCTAAATCCTCAGCCCCAAACCAAATCCCAGGTTCAGCCCTTCTGGGGCTTTGGGGGTGTCTCTGTCCCTGTGACCCCGATGATGTTTGGGTGGGGTCCCAGCAGGGCTGAGAGGGACACAGACACCCCCGGCCTCCCCAGGGGTGAGAAGGTGGCAGAGCCCCCCCAGCCCCGAGCAGCCTCAGCAGTGAGAGGGACACAGAGCCCCTGGTGCCCAGCCCTGCACAGGCATTGCCTGAGGCCAGAGGGATGGAGACCCCCCGAGCATCCCCCAGGGCCAGGGGACAGAGAGCCCCGAGCATGCCCTGGGCTGAGAGGGACAGAGACTGCCCCGAGCACCCCCTGGCACAGGGGAGAGAGGGAGGGAGACCCCCCCAGGCATTCCCTGGGTGAGAATGATGGAGACCCCTGGGGAATGGCCTGGGGTGACAGGGACAGGGACACCCCTGGGGAATGGCCTGGGGTGACAGGGACAGGGACACCCCTGGGGAATGGCCTGGGGTGACAGGGACAGGAACACCCCTGGGGAATGGCCTGGGGTGACAGGGACAACCCTCCCAAGCCCCTCCCAAGAATCCCCCAGGGCAAGAGGCACAGAGACCCCTCGAGGATCCCCAGAGCATTGGACAAAATAAACTTGGCAGAAATCAAAATTAACTCTGCATAAATCACTTTCATGAATATTTGATTTTCCCACAAGTCACATGTGATGAAAACACAAACAAATCCCAAAATTCAGTAAACTCACAGTAGAAGCGATTTTGTGGCAATTCCAAAATCCATTGGTCCTGCACAGCTCCAGCTCAGCTGCTGGCAGGTTCCAATATAAGAAAAGTGGAAATTCGGCCCAATACATTGCGATACCTCTTTTATGAAAAGATTATGAAAAGGAAGGGAAAGCTCTGTGTAGATGTCACAAAGGTGACAGGGACAAAAGGAAAATTATTCTTAGATTTGGCAAAGCCCCCGGCCTGTGAAAGAGAAAAGGGGGGACAGCCACACACTGAGAGGGACAGAGACCTCCCCTGGGGCAGGGCAAGTGTGACATTGTCCCCTGTGTGTGTGGCCTTCCCAGGGTGGGGGTTTTACACCTGAGCCAGTTTGGGTAAGGGGGGTGGTGTTCACCCCCTGAGCAGGGATTCCCCCACTGTTTCAGGTTGCAGTGTAAGATGGAACCAAATGCATGTTTTCAATCCCCATCCTCATCAACTGCTATAAACAGGTGGAGCAGTGTTCTTGATCTCTTCCATGACTCAGCCCTGATAACGCCCTCCAGGGGAGATATCTTCTGGGAATGGGCCATTGAGTGTCACTGCAGGACTGATCAAATTCCATCATCCCATTGTGGGATGCTCCGCCCAGGGGCAGGATCCAAGCATTCCTACCTGCATATAAGCTGAGCCTTGCAACACCAGGAGCAGCTTGCCTACTGGATTCCCAGAGGACAAGAGCTCCAGAACCACCCCTGGACCTTCAAAGGAAGACCAGACCCTTCTACAGGATCACTGCTCTGACAGAATCATGTTCATCACTCCAACAGGACTGCAGCCACCATTTAATGGGACTGCTGCCACCAGCCTGACCAGCAACAGGGTGTCAGGTTATATCCTGACGCTGTCAGTTTAGGGCAGTGATTCTGTATCATTGCCTTGATCTTCATTTTCTTATGAAATTGTAATTCTGATTTAGACTCTCCCCCAGGTTTCCCTTAAATCCTGTAAAAAGACAATGTGTGCACCCTTTGTTTGGTTCCCAGAACAGGATTTCCCATTCCCAAACCTTGTCTGGATGGAGGAGGAGGCTGCGAGAACTAGGAAAGAGCCCTTGGACATGCAGGCAGGTGAGGAGGAAGTCAATGCCCCTTTCCCCCTCTCTCCTGCTCCATCTCCCAGCCCAGCACAGCCCCCGGCTCCAGGACAACCCTGCTGCCAACCCCGTCCTGCCGGAGATGCACTGGGGGGATCTCCTTCCCCTTCCCTCTGGCACGGAGGCAAATCCCATCCTCTCCTTGGCCTTCCTCCCCCAGAAAAGGAGCTGAGGATGGAGACCAGGGAGGGCAAATCCCCACGGCAGAACCTCATGGAAGAGGCCATTTTGAGTGGCTCCACAGTGCAGAATTCCAACGTGGAGGACAAGTCCCAGAGATCCCACAGGAGAAGGGGCTCCAAACCCAGCCCAGGGTGCTCTGAGGAGGAAAGACCCACCCTGAGCCAAGAAGGTGGACAGAGCTTCATCCAGAGCTCAGAGCTGGTGGCCCATGAGCAGCTTCATGATGGGGAGAAGCCCCACAAGTGCTTGGAGTGTGGGAAGAGCTTCAGGCAGAGCAGCACCCTGATCAGCCACCAGATGATCCACACTGGGGAATGGCCCTACGAGTGTGGGGAGTGTGGGAAGGGCTTCAGCTGCAGCTCTGCCCTCATCATCCACCAACGCATCCACACTGGGGAGAGGCCCTACGAGTGTCCTGAGTGTCAGAAGAGGTTTCAAACCAGCTCCAGTCTCTACCTGCATGAGCGAATTCACTCAGAGGAGAGGCCCTTCTTCTGCCCTGACTATGGGAAGGGCTTCAAGCAGAAATCCCACCTCATCAGGCACCAGCGCATCCACACTGGGGAGAGGCCCTACGAGTGTTCCCAGTGTGGGAAGAGCTTCACCAGCAGTTCTCACTTGACAAAACACCAACGGAGCCACCAGTAAGGGAAGCCCTGCAAGTGCCTCGATTGCAGGAACAGCTTCATGCACCACTCCAGCTTCATCCCCCATGGGAGAACCCATGTTGGTCAGAGCCCTGGTGATCCATGTTCCCTGTGATCCATGCTAGGAAGACACCTGTACCTTTTCCTGCCCCTGCTAATGACATGATGTGGGATGGAGGAACATGATGGTCTGGCCATGGCCCTGTCATTACATTCACTCTTACCTCAGGTCATTGCCAGGGGCAGGAAAGGGACTCTCTCTCTCTCTCTCCCCCTGAGGAGAAGGGTGTCCTTTCGAGGCAGGATGAAATACGTGGCCAGGCAGGCAGTTTTTGATGTTGTAGTTTTCCCTGTAAACAGTTTTTCTTATCCCTTCTGTTGACAATATTGCTTTTATTCCATTTTGTTCCTTATCTGGTTGCTGTTCCCAATAAATTGTTCTTCTCCCAGCCCGGGATCTTTGCCTTTTGTGCTTTCCATGGGAGGCGGGAGGGCAGCGAGGGCAGCACGGTTTTAGCGGGAGCAGGAAATTGGGGAATCCCATTCCTGAAGCCCAGCCCATGGAAACCGAGCATCCCAGCTGGTGCCAGCCCTGGTGGCCATGGCAGCAGCCTTGGGACTGGGTCCCTGGCTGGGGCTGTGGGAACCTTTTCCCTCTGGTGCCCAGGGACAGGAGTGGAGGGAGCGGCTGCAGCTGAGTCGGGGCAGGCTCAGGTTGGATGTCAGGAAAAGGTTTTTGGCCAGAGGCTGCTGGGGCCCTGGCCAGGCTCCCCAGGGAAGGGTCCCAGCTCCAGGGCTCTCTGAGCTGCAGCAGCGTTTGGCCAGCGCTGCCAGGCCCAGGCTGGCATTGTTGGGGTGTCCTGTGCAGGGCCAGCAGTTGGACTGGAGGATCCTGATGGGTCCCTCCCAGCTCAGCCAATTCTGTGCTTCTGGGATCCCATCAGCCTGGGGATGGGGGCTGCCAATGGTTGCCATGGCAACGGGCTCTGGCTGCAGGCCTGAGCTGGTGTCCATGGCAACCACCCCTGGCATGGGGTCTCCATGGAGCTGCCAAGGGACTGAGCATAGCAGCAGGGGCCTGGTGATGGTTGCCATGGAAACTGACCATAGCAACAGGGGGCTGATGATGGTTGCCATGGAAACTGACCATAGCAACAGGGGGCTGGTGATGCTTGCCTGCTAAGGATCAGATTTGTCACAGGCCCTCAGAGGGGTCCCATGGGCACTTTCCAAGTGTCTCCAGGCTGTTCCAGAGCTGGAATGTCACAGGCTGAGGAAGGGGCTCCATAGGGACCTCCCAGGGTTTTCTGGGATGGTAAAGAGCCCTGTGGTCAGAGGCAGTCACAGCCATTCCATGGTGACATCCCAGGGCACCTTGGGCTGCAAAGGCACCCATCTGTCACAGGCACTCACGCGGGCTCCACGGTGACATCCCAGGAGTCCCCAGGCTGCCAAAGAGCCAGGATGTCCCAGACACTCATAGGGGTTCCTGTCATGGGCACAGTGGGAGCTTCAGGAAAAAGCTTTATTTCTTTTTTGGAGAAACTCCTGCGGAGTCAGGAGGTGGAGAAATGACACCCAACAGCCACCATGGATCCTCAAAACCGTGCAGGACCCCTAGACTTCTAAAATTCCTTCTACGAGGGCAGACTGAGCGGCTGGATCCAATCCCAGCCCCAGACTTTGTCCATGGTTTAAAAGATTTGACAGGTGGAATTGAACTTTAACACAATTTGTCCTGCAGGATTAATGATAGAATGCCAGATAGATTTATTTAACTATGTCTCTGGCTTATTCTGGTCATGGTCAGATGGAAAGATCACTAGCACAGTTATTTAACCCACAGTTCAATTGCTATAACAATTATCAGAATATAATGCTGTAGGAAGCAATTTTGAAGTCAACAGGCCCTTGCTGGAGTTGTTGGAGGCCATTGCAGGCAGAGCCTCCTGCTCCAGCAGGAACTGCCTTTCCTGTGCCATCAGCAGGGCAGGTCCCGCTGCAGGAAAAGCCCCAGGCCAGCCCCAGCACAGGGAAGGCCTCGGGCACAAGGGCAGAGTGCTGTGCTGGGAGCTGTGCCAGGGAGAGCCTGAGGCGCCAAAGGCACCTTGGCAGCAGCAGCTGCTTGCAGGCCATGGCCAGAAGCCTCCCTTGGCAGCCCGGCCTGGTGGCCACCCCTGCAGAGCTGCTGCCTCAGGGCTCATTCCTGCCTGGGCTCTGAAAAGCCACTTCTGCTCCAGGAACCTGACTGGGAAGCTATTGGCATTGGCCCAGCACCTCCGGGACAAGATATCAATGACAAAACTCTTCATGCCAGCAGAGCCAAGGCAGGGGCAGAGCAAAGGGAAGAGCCAGGCCCAGGGGACAGTGCTGCCATGGTGATGGCTGTGAGGGCACTACCCCTGCAGCAGCCTGGCTGCCCTCAGCAGACATTCTGGCCAGAAGCATTGTTAGGGCACCCAGCACATCAGAGAACCCACACTGCAGGAATTCTGTCCTTGTGGAGGGCAGGGGGTTTCACTGGGTCAGGTTGCAGAAAGCTCCTGCTCTTGGACAATTCCTATGATGGGGAATCCACTTCTCTGGAAATACAGTTGTAGTTTCATGTCACTTTCATAATTGCAAAATATTTCCTCTTCTAACAAATGTAAATCCACCCTCATTCAGTTTAGAGATATTGACGCTTGTTTTGTCACTGCAAGATTTGGGAGAAAATAACTTTGATGTCTATTTTTCCATTTTCACAGACCTTGGAGAGGACCCAAAAATCTCCCAAGATGGGGTTTGGAGGCCTCCTCACAAAACCAGCAGGGAGAGGCTGAGGGCTCTGTGCTCAGCGGGGTGGAGCCTGAGGACAGAACAGGAATAGCCTGGGAGGGATGGAAGGGTGGTTTCAGAGGGGCTGGAGCTTTTCTTCCTAGTGGGAATGAGCCTGAAGAAGACATAATAGCACCAAGGGCAGCTGGGGAGGCCCAGAGTGGACACCAGGAGAAAGGAATTTCCCTGCCAGGGCAGGGCTGTGGTGCAGCACAACCCCCAGCAGGAGCCTGGAGCAGCCCAAGGCTTTGTGTGGGCAGGCAGAGGCAGGCAGGAGGCAGAGCTGTCAGCAAAGGAAGGGGCCAGCCAGGTGGGGCAGCCGGGGGATGCCCACAGCCTGCAGGGACAGAGGCGCAGGTTTGCTCAGCACCAGAGACACCTTTGCCTTGCTTGTCCCCACCTGTCTTCACTGCCTCCAGTGTTCTGCTCGACCTGGAACCTGGGGATGCTTTCTCAGTCCTGTCCCTCAGAAGGATCTATTTAAAGTATGAGAAACTTCAGTGTTTCACCCTCTTTTTGTATCCCTGAGAAGTTCTTTGAGCACACTCTGAGGGACTGAGTCTGATGCAAAGAGCACCAAAGCCCCAGAGGGTCATTACAGTCCTTGTGCTGTGTCTGTGCTGCTGAGCTGGGCTGGGCTCCTGGCCCAGAGGCAGCTCCTGGCAAGGGCAGCAGAGCTGCAGAGAGACAGCTCTGGCCAGGAGCAGCTCCTGTGCACAGCCCAGCAGGGCTGGGGCACTGCCAGGGCCCCTCAGGGACACCAGCAGGGCACAGAAAGAGCTCCCAGGGGCTCAGCACTGGCAGGAGCTGTGGCATGTCCCAGAGGGGGCTGTGTCACAGCAGCACCTCTGTGGCTGTGTCATGGAGGCACAGAGCAGCTGTGATGTCAGCAAGGGGCTGTGTGACAGCACAGAGTGCGCTGTGTGAGGTCACATATTGGGCTATGACATCACAGAGTTTGTGGGGAGAGGTCATTAAGCAGCTACAGCATCATAGCAGGGATTCTGTGACATCACAGAGCAGGCTGTGACATCATGGCATGGCTGTGTGACATCATTGAGGGGGCTGTGAGGTCAAAGTGTGTGCTGTGACATTACAGAGTGTCAGTATGATATCACAGAGAGGGTTTTGTGGCATCACTGAGGGGGTTGTGACATCACACAGCTGTCTGAGACATCATAGTGTGAGGCCATAGAGTAGATCTGGTGTTCATAGAGGGTGGCTCTGTGACATCAGAGAGTGGGTTGTGACAACACTGGGTGGCTGTGTAACATCATAGGGCAGGCTGTGATGTCACAGAACAGACAGTGACATCACAGGGTGGCTTTCTGACATCAGAGCGACATCACATTACTGTGACATCACAGGGGTGCTGTATGACATGCCAGAGTGCACTGTGACATCACAGGGGGCAGTGTGACATCAAAGGGGGTGTCTGACATTTACGGGTGGATGTGTGACATCACAGGGGTATGTGACATCAGAGGGGCTGTGTGACATCCCAGTAGCTGTGTGAGGTCCCTGGGGAGGTCACTCTGCCCCGTCCCCCCTCACAGTTCCCCCCAGAGCAGTCCAACCCTGCTCGTGCACAGCGGGGTCCCCTGTCCCCCCGGGTCCCCCCGCCCCCGGCGCCGCAGCCTCCCCCAGAGGATGTTCCACGAGATCGACCCCAGAGCCTGACACGGGGACGGGGGGCTGGGGCCCTGGGGGTGGCACAGGGGGACAGGGACCCCCCGGCAGCGTCCCCGTGTCCCCCAGGGCCAGAGCCTGGGCCAGGGCTCCTTCACCCTGGTACCAACGAGGCCTTGAGAGCGCTGAAAAAATCCCCAGCAAGGGATCAGCAAAAACCAGATTGAATATTAAGCAACAGCAGCACAAAGTTCCTTGGCAAGAGTCACTCTGCTCCTGACTGGACACTTCAGGCACACCAAGGAAACAAAGCAACAACAAAACCAAACAAAATCCAGACAATCAAACCAGAAACAAACCTAGAACTGTCCCTGTGTTTGTGTGTGACACAAGGACAGTTAAGGCAAGGATAAAAGGAATATGGCCCAAAAGCTTAATGCAGCTTAAACTTTACAGGACTTAACTTACACCTTAACCTTAACTGATACCTTCAATTTCACAATTTAACAAAAGAACAGCACTTAACACTATTTAACCTAACTTAGAACATATGACTTAGCAATTTAACAGAGGAATAACATTTAATATTCAACTTAGCTAATAAAGTAAATTAAACTTAATACCTTAGCAAAAGAACAACTCTTAGGAGCATTTAACTTAGTTTAGACCTTTAAACCTTACCTACAGGCCTGATTGACTCAGCTGATTTAACCTTACCTACAGGCCTGATTGACTCAGCTGTCCAAGGCACTCAAACCCCTCAGAGAGCAGCATTTCTGCCACATTTCCCCAGCACAGGCATTCCTGTGTGCACACAGACACAGAGTCAGTGCAAGGCACCTGGGAGAAATTCCCCTGAGGGCAGGAAATGCTCTCTGTGGATCCTTTGGCATCTCCCCAGAGGGTGAAGGGTTGAGCCTGGAGGAGTGGGGGGATCAGCCCAGGCTCCGTCGTTGTTGGGGATCCCCGAGTGCAGCAAACGGGAGAGTTCCCGGCTGGGAGAGGCCCCACTCAGAGGGAGTCGCTGGCCCAGGAGAGCTCCAAGGGCTCCTTTTGGAGCGCTGTTTGCAGGGCCCCAAGAGAGGGGCTTCAGTGCCAGCAATGGTTCATCCTGGCCACACTTGGCACCAACAGCTTTCTTTGGCAGTGTGAGAACAGGGATGTTGTGCCACTGAGGGAACAGAACCAGTTCCCAGGGCTGATGCTACAGAAAGCAGGAGCTGGTTGGGCAGCAGCAGTGCCTGGAGCAGACAGTGTTTGTGATGAGCTGCAGAGGAGCTGAGCCCAGGGGCTGTTGGCCAAGGCCGAGCCCCAAGGAGCATTTCTCAGCTGGCAGGGCGGCCTAAGAAGGGGAGGGGGGAATGCAGCAGCACAGGGCCCATGGAACCAAGGGAGCATTGTGACACTGTGGGGCCCTGTGACACCAAGGGACCCTTGTGACACTGTGGGGCCTCATGGAATCATGGAGAGCACTGTGACATTGCTGGGCCTCCTGGAACCAAGGGGACAGTACTGACGCTGTGGGGCTCCATGGAATGTAGGGATCATTGTGACACTGAGAGACCCCATCAAACCATGGGTCCATTGTGACACAACGGAGCCTCATGGAGCCAAAGGTGCATTGTGACATTGTAAGGCCTCATGGAACCATAGAGAGACCATTAAGACACTTCATAGCCTCACAGAACAACCAAGGGGCCATTGTGACACTGTGTGGGCACCATGGAACCATGGAGACCATTGTGACACTGAGGGGACTCATGGGATCATGGAGACCATTGTGGCACTGTGAGGCCCCATGGAACAGGCAAAGCATTGTGACACTGTGGGGCCTCATGGAACCAGTGAGACCATTGTGACCCTGGGGGTCCCCACAGAACCAATAGGATCATTGTGATGCTGTGGGGCCTGGTGAAACCCAGAGGCCTTTGTGACACTGCAGGGCTGAATGGAACCAAAGCTCCAGGGTGACACAGAGGGGCCTCCAGTCATCAGTGGTCCATTGTGACACTGTGGAGCCAAAGGAGACCATTGTGACACTGCAAACCCCCAGGGTCCAAAGGTCCATTGTGACATTGCAGGGCTCATGGAACAGAGGAGTCCCGTGACATTGTGGGGGCTGGGGAACCACGGAGACCATCGTGACACTGCAGGGCCTCATGGAATCATTGGCACCATTGTGACACTGCAGGGCCTTGTGGAATCGTTGGCACCATTGTGACATTTTGGGACCTCATTGAACCAAGGGTCCATTGTGACACTGCTGGACCCCATGGAATCAAAGCACCATTAGGACACTGAAGGGCCCAATGGATCCAAGGGGACCATGGTGATACTGCAGGGCCTCATAAAAGGGAACACAGAAAAGGTCTGGCTGGTTTGGCCTCCCATGGACTACTTGATTGGTCCAGCTGACCTTGGCATGTTGAGGGTTTCTTCTCATCTGCTGCTGGAACACTGGGGCTCCATGCTTTTGTTGCCATGGAAAAGAAATCTCCTTCTCCTCCAGGCACCCATGGCCAGAATTAGGATTTCACCTCCAAATTTCCTTATTTCCAGATTTTTCCCTTAGGAATAGGGGATTTTTCCAATAGGAATATTGCCAGGACAAGTCTGGCTGGCAATGGTTTCATAAGGGTCACCTCTCATTGGTCCCTGAAACACTGGGGATGGCTCTGTGCTTTCATTCCTATGGAAAAGAACTGTCCTGCTTCTGTGTGTGCCCATGGCCACAATTGGGTTTCCAACTCCAAAATTCCTTAAATGCAAGGACTGCTCCCAGACAAAATCTGCCATTCCTGACAAGTCTGGCTGGCCTTGGCCAAGTGAGGCTCTCACCTGCCTTCCAAACACTGGGGCTCTGTGCTATGGAAAAGAATTATCTTTCTCGCCCAGGTGCCCATGGCCAGAATTGGGATTTCACCTCCAACATTCCCTGTTGTGACAGACTGGAGGAGATTGTTGGCTCAAAACATTTCATGTGTGGGGGAGGAAGGGGCAGGTCAAGCCTTGCCCTGCCCTGGAAGCCCAGCCCTGCCCTGCCCTGGAACCCCAATCCCCCCAGAGCCTCTATCCCAGCCCAGCAGTGGCTGCCAGTCCCTGGCACAGCACAGGCAATGCTCCACAGCCACCTCTGCAGCCCCAGCCCAGCTCCTGAGGGACCAAATGAGCCCAACCCCACCTGGGGGAAGGGCCCAGGGAGACCAAGGGGTATTGAAGGCTGACCACAAGGCAAGCACACATCTTGACCCTGCATCCTCTTGGAATTTCCATCAGAACAGTGCTGGAATGTAGGAGTTGGTAGCTGTGCGTGTGCTTCTCTGTATCTTTTTTGTCTTTTATCTCTTTCTGTGTCTTCTTCTGTGTCTGTGCTCCTGCAAATTTTGATTAACATTCCATTGAACAGGCTTAGAGTTTGTGAAGTTGAATGGGCCAAGTCAATGTTTTGAAAAGTGTTTTTTGTTGACTGAGTATCTGTCGTAGTTTGACATGGGAAGAATTTTAAAAAGTCATACAAAACTTCTTGTGGTACTGACAATCTGTTAAACCACTGAGATACTGAACACACCTCTGTGAAACACAAATGTTAAAGATGAAAAAACCAGGAACCTCCTCTTTCTTTTCCAGTCAACAAAGAAGAAGCGGGCCCTGGCCTTGGCCCCCATCTCAACCAAACCAAACCAAACCAAACCAAACCAAACCAAACCAAATCAAACCCAACCAAACCAAACCAAACCAAACCAAGCAACCCTGCCATGGGCTGAGCCCCTTCCCCCCTCCCCAGGCCGCCCCCTCCCCATCGGCCCCATTCTGACCAAACCAAACCCCAACAACTCCCAAACAGGAAAACAAAAGAGGCTACAAAACCCCAACCAGAACAAAGCCAGCCACAGCTATTAAAATCTTACCATCAAGTCCCCTCTCCCAACACGAAAACCCCCTACAACCCATACAAAATAACCCTACAACTAAAAACTTAAACATAAAAAAGCCAAAAACAAACCATAAAACCAATCCTAACCCAACCTACCACAACAAGTTACCAGCAGGTCAGTTGTTAATCCTTTCAATACTTCAATCCTCCCTCAGGTAAAAGAAAAAAACAAAATACGAACATATAAAAAACCCAAAATACAAGCATATAAAAAATAACATAAAACCATCAAAATCAGTAAAGAAGAAATTAAATCCCCCCCAAAAAAGAAGAAAAATTACCTTAATCTTAAAACTAAAATCCTCTTATAAACTACAAAGAGAAAACTCTTTTTCTTTATAACACATAAAACTATAACATATTCAAATTATTTTCAAACAAAAACCTGCATACTAAAATAAATAAATGTTAAAATAACTGTAATTTCATAAAAGGTTTAAATAGGGGGGAAAAAGTAATCCAGTATCCCCAAGAGAAGATCTCTTTTCCCAGAAATAAAAATAATTTTGAAAGTAAATAATACAAACTTATACCTTTAAATAACTCATCTTTAAAACAAAACCCCATAAGTTGACATGGCCCATCAACAAGCTGTGAAAAAGCTTCTGGCAATAAATACAACTTCACAATAACAGAGTTCCCCAGACAACTGTTATCCATGACAGAATTAAGAACCACAAAACTCCTATTTTTTTCCACTTGTAAAAAAATCTCCATACCCTTACAAAAAAAACTTCTCTCCCAAAGTAAACTAAAAAAAGACTATTCTAGAAGAAATAAATGAACGAGAAATTTTAAGTTTACTTTATTTAGATTGTCAGTAAAAAGAAAAAGTTGTAGAGAAAAAAAATGTTCTAAAGATTTTTTTTTTAATTCTTACCACCTTTCTCTTTTTAATTTATTTTTATTAAACTTTTCCTTTATACTCTTTTAAAATTTTTGGCATACTTTAGCTTTCTTGAATCTAATCTCACAATAAAAAAAACATAATTAAGTGACTCTAAAACCCACAACATTCATCAATACATTAATTAAGAAATCTCAAAATTAGAAAAATCTTAACCAACCAAAACCACTACAATGTCATAATAAATCTTTTGCCAATGTTTTTCTGATTTTCTAATGTTACCAGTAAAGACAGTTTTGTTGTTTTGAGCTCCTGAGAATCTCTTGTTGGTATTTCTCCAGGGAGTCACACTCAGAGTACAGAAACATTTGTAATTCCTTTTAATTGTCTCATTGAGAGAATTGTTTGGGGGATGGGAGTCAGAGGTTGTGTGTGCTGCTTGGCCCAGCCCAGGCAGGGCTTTCCCAGCCACATTCCACACTCCATTGCCCAGCTGGAGCCACTGGTGCCTCTGAGTTGTGCTGCCCCAGCCCCAGGGATGCTCTCCTTGTCTGCCCATTCCCCCACGGTCTCTGGGCAGGGATGGCCTCACTGGGGGCTGCTGACATCCTCAGCAACTTGGAGGCTGCTGCTGAATTTCCCTGCTCCAGAGGCTTGTTCAGCCTTCAGCTCTTCAGTGCAGGAATTCAGTGTCCCAGGGCTCATGAACATTCAGAACACCTGAACAAGCCAAGCCTCTGGGAATCATTTGATTTTAATTTTCAAATCCTTTGTGGTTAAGTAGATCTCAGTAGTGTATTCAAACTGAATACATGATATTTAAAAAGAGAGCAAGAAAAGATTTTGTAGGTCCTGTTTATTTTTGTTTCCCTGTTAATTCATTGATATGTGCAATCTCCAATTGACACTGAATCCCAGTACCTCCTCATGCAGTTTGAATAGATATGAAAATCAAGACCCTTCATGGCTTACAATCAATCAGACTCTGTCCCTACCCCCACCCCACCATTTCCCCCATCCAAGCCCTGGCACTCAGAGCAGCCTTGTGCAAATCTGAGCTCCCTCCAGCCCAGGCTGCACCTGCAGCTTTCAGCTCCTTGGCTCCAACTCCCACCTGCTTTCCTTGCAGAAGGAGCTGCCCGAGACACAGAGGGATGTTCATTTCTTGTCAGCCAGCAAAGCCAAGGGAAGGCACAGCTCCATCAAATGCAAAAGTCATTCTTCTCCATGGCTCTGCCCTGCCCCTGATCCCCACAGCCTGTCCTGTTTCCTTCGTCCCTGCATTTCCAGGGACTCTCTGGCTATGGAGGGAGGTCCAAGTGCAGCCCTGGAGTGGGAACCACAACTCATCAGGTTTGTGTCCTTTGGGGGTCAGGAACTGATGAGACTCAGAGGCACAGAAAGTTTCTCCTCATGGCCAACAGACCGTGGTTGAACAGGACACCATTTAATAACAATCACACTCTTCCCTGAGCTAAGTGCAATGTCCCAGTAGTGTCTGATGAGTCCACCATCCACAAGGGATTTCCATACTAAAAGTAATTCTGGACAAACATGGTTCTGTGATAGACATAAACACAATTAAGTTTTTGTATCAGGATGCTCATCCTGGAGTGGGGGCAAAACAGCTCCAACAATTCCTGATTTGCAAAGCTGTCAGTGGTGGATGGAGAAGGGAGGTCAGGCTGCTCTAGTGCTGAGGAAATGCTGAAACCAGCCTGACTCATTTCATCTCCTTCTGTCCTGGCTGATCTCCCCTCTTTCCCCTCCCACCCATTGGCTTTTGTCTCCCACCAGGCCCCTGGTGAAGAGCCTGGCTCTGTGTTCTCCATCCCCTCCTCGCTGGCACTGCCAGGCTGGGATGAGGAGCCCCTCAGCCTTCCCTGCTCTGGGCTGGACAAGCCCAGCTCCCTCAGCCTCTGCTCACAGCCCAAGGGCTCCAGCCCCACCTTGGAGGCCCTTCCCAGACCCTGCTCCAGCTGCCAGACATCTTTCCTGCCCTGGGCAACCCAACCCAGGCCACAGTGACCTGGAGAATCCCCGTCCTTGATGTCCTGGTCACACAGCCCTGGCCCCTTGTGCCCATGTCAGGCTCTGGGGTGGATCCTGTGGAACATCCTTGGGTGGAGGCTGTGGCTCCAGGTGGGCCGGGGGGATCCCGGGGGACAGGGACCCCGCTGGGCATGGACAGCATTGGACTTGTTGGGAGAAACTGTGAGGGGGAGCTGGGGCCGAGTGACCAACCCAGTGACCTGACACAGCCCCTCTGGGATGTCACACAGCCCCTCTGGGATATCACACAGCCCCTCTGGGATGTCACACAGCCCCTCTGGGATGGCACAGCCTGGTCTGTGAGCTCACAGCCCCTTCTCTAATGTCACACAGCTGGTCTCTGATGTCACAGCCAAGTCTGTGATGTCATAGTCTGCTCTGTGATGTCACAGCTGGCTCTGTGATGGCACAGTTGGCTCTGTGATGCCATAACTGATCAATGACCTCACATACCCCACTCTCTGATGTCATAGCCCACTCTGTCACCTCATGCTACCAGATTATCAATTGCCTACACCAGGTGAGCTGACACCTGGAGCTTGTTCTCCACATCCCCAGGCCTATGGAAACCACACAAGGCCCATTGTGTGAGAAGGGGAACTGGAAGTTCAGCAGCCTCAGGGTCCTGCCAGCTCAGCCAGGCCCACTGGAACATTGGGGTCCACGACCACCAGGGATCACCAGAGAGACCCCCAGGACAGAAGAACACATGGGTTAAGGGGAGGGGAAATATGTTAATGATTTTGGGGAAATGATTATCATATGCATTTTAAGTCCAGGACAATCAATGTATATGTGTGCAAAATACAGAATATAAACAGAAACTTTCCTGTACTCAGCATGCACGGCTTTGGGAGGAGCTCTCCCCTGTGCATCCAGCAGCATAAAGAATGCTGCTTCTTAATGCTACACTGGGGTTAAGGAGTTTTCTCTTTCACTGAATTTTTGGTAACACTCCCACTGTCAAGGAAAGCTCTGTCTGCTGCTGTTCACAGACAGAGAAGGGCTGGGGGCAGATGTGGGGCTCAGAGGCTGCCTGGGGCACAGTGACCATGAAATAATCAAGTTTTCCATGTTCTGTGAAAGAAGGAGGGGCAGCAACAAAACTTCTACACTGGAATTAGGAAGGGCAGACTTTGGCCTGTTTAGGATGCAGATTTGGGGAGTACCAAATCAGGTACTGACTTTTTTAAAGAGAAAGAGCCCTTTAAAACAAAGGGGTCCAGGAAGGATGGACACATTTCAACAAAGTAATCTTAAGGGGGAAGAGCAGCCTGTCCCAGTGTGGCAAACGATGAGCTGGTGAAGAAAAGGACTGGCCTTGCTCCACATGGAGCTTTTGTGGGAACTCGGGAAAGAAAAGGATGCATGAACTTTGACAGAAGGTCAGGCAACTTAGGAAGTGTTTAAGGATGTTGTTAGGTTATGCAGAAAGAAAAGTTGAGATGTGAAAGCTCAATTAGAGCTTAACCTGGCCACTTCTGTGAAACGCAATAGAAAATATTTCTATAAATAAATTAATATCAAATGATAAGGTAAGAAGAACCTCTACTCTTTTTTGAGTGCAGTGGAGAATACAGTAACTAAAGATAAGGAAAAGGCAAAGCTACTTTACACTTGTTTGCCTCACTTTTCAATATTAGGGCAAGTTGTCCTCAGGACGAGTGTTCTCCTGAGCTGGTGGATGGGCACAGGGAGCAGAACAGCCCCCTGGAATCCAGGAGGAAGCAGCTGCTGACCTGCTGAGCCACTCAGATGCTCACAGGTGTATGGGATCAGATGGGATCCATCCCAGGGGGATGAGGGAGCTGTGGATGAGCTCCCCAAGCTGCTCTCCATCATTTACCATCAGTCCTGGCTCAGCAGGGAGGGCCCAGAGCACTGGAGGTGCCAGTGTGAGCCCATCCCCAGGAAGGGCTGGAAGGAGGAGCTGGGGAAGTCCAGGCCTGTCAGCCTGACCTGGGTGCCCGGCAAGGTTATGGAACAGATCACCTTGAGTGCCATCCCAGGGCACCCACAGGATGGCCCAGGGATCAGAGCCAGCCAGCGTGGATTTCAATATCTGCATTGATGATGATGATGATGATGAGGGGCTTGAGTTCAGCATCAGCAAATTTGCAAATGACACCAAGCTGGGTGTGAGTGTGGATTTGCTGGAGGGTAGGAGGGCTCTGCACAGGGCCCTGGACAGGCTGGATCCAGGGCCCAAATCCAACAAGGTGAGGTTTAACAAGTCCCAGTGCCAGGTCCTGCACTTTGGCCACAACAACCCCTGCAGTGCTACAGGCTGGGGACAGAGTGGCTGGAGAGCAGCCAGGCAGAAAGGGACCTGCAGGGACTGATGGACAGCAGGCTGGACATGAGGCAGCAGTGTGCCCAGGTGGCCAAGAAGGCCAATGGCTCCTGGCCTGGATCAGGAATGGTGTGGCCAGCAGGAGCAGGGCAGGGATTCTTCCCCTGTACTCAGCACTGCTTGGGCAGCACCTCGAGTGCTATGTCCAGTTCTGGGCCCCCCAATTTAGGAAGGACATGGAGGGGCTGGAGCGTGTCCAGAGAAGGGCAACAAGGCTGGGGAGGGGTCTGGAGCACAAGTCCTGTGAGGAGTGGCTGAGGGAGCTGGGGTTGTTTATCCTGGAGAAGAGGAGGCTCAGGGGAGACATGGCAGTGTCAGGGCACAGGTTGGACTTGATGATCTCCAAAGCCTTTTCCAACCTTGCTGATTCTGGGATTCTCTGAAACCACCACTGGAGCAGGTGCAAGATGAGCCCTGGGCCTCCTCTTCAGAAGCTCCAGCAGCCCAGGTCCCTCAGCTTCTCCTGGCAGCCCCAAAGCCCATCCTGTCAGTCCTGCAGAGCCTCTGCAGCTCCTCCTCATTGCCCAGAACAGGGAGCTCCAGAGGCAGACACAGCAGCCCAGATGTGCCCCCCTGGACTGGGGTGCCTGTGGCAAGGGAGCAGCAGCAGGCACTGCAGGAGCCTGCAGACAATTCCTGCAGCACTTGTAGGATGATCCTGCTGCCCAAGGGACGTTCCCATGGGGCCAAGTCAGGAACTGCAATGGGGAGTGGGGCCACAGAGGAAAGGGCAAACTTTTCTGGGAGCTCCTTTAGTTCACTTAAAGCCACTGAGAGCACAGCCCCTCATTGACACAGTCTGTGGCCACAGGGTAAGTGGAGGGAAACAAAATGAGAAATGGCACAAACAATGACATTTATTTTTGGACAACATGAAAAAAGTAAAACAAAGAAAAAGAGCCTGCAAAATGAAATCAACAAGAAGTATCAAAGATGTATTTTATTAAAAGTAATTTGCAGAAATTGGCCAGCAGATTAATGTTTCTGAAAGCATCTGGTCATCAGTCTCCACACTGCAGCCTTGAGCTCCTGGTTCCTCAGGCTGTAGATGAGGGGGTTCAGGGCTGGAGTCACCACCGAGTACAGAACTGACAGGGACAGATCCAGGGATGGGGAGGACATGGAGAGGGGTTTAAAGTCGGAAAATATACCAGTGCTGAGGAATAGAGAGAGCACGGCCAGGTGAGGGAGGCATGTGGAAAAGGCTTTGTGCCGTCCCTGCTCAGAGGGGATCCTCAGCACAGCCCTGAAGATCTGCACATAGGAGAAAACAATGAACACAAAACAGCCAAGTCCTAAACAGATAGTAACAGCAATGAGCCCCAGTTCCCTGAGATAGGATTTGGAGCAAGAGAGCTTGAGGATCTGTGGGATTTCACAGAAGAACTGGCCCAGGGCATTGCCATGGCACAGGGGCAGGGAAAATGTATTGGCTGTGTGCATGAGAGCATTGAGAAAGGCACTGGCCCAGGCAGCTGCTGCCATGTGGGCACAAGCTCTGCTGCCCAGGAGGGTCCCGTAGTGCAGGGGTTTGCAGATGGACACGTAGCGGTCATAGCACATCACAGTCAGGAGATAAAACTCTGTTGCAGCAATAAAAAATAAAAAAAAAGAGCTGTGCAGCAGACCCAGTGTAGGAGATGTTGCTGGTGTCCCAGAGGGAATTGTGCATGGCTTTGGGGACAGTGGTGCAGATGGAGCCCAGGTCAGCGAGGGCCAGGTTGAGCAGGAAGAAGAACATGGGCGTGTGCAGGTGGTGGCCGCAGGCTACGGCGCTGATGATGAGGCCGTTGCCCAGGAGGGCAGCCAGGGAGATGCCCAGCAAGAGGCAGAAGTGCAGGAGCTGCAGCTGCCGCGTGTCTGCCAATGCCAGCAGGAGGAAGTGCCTGATGGAGCTGCTGTTGGACATTTGTTCTGTCTTGGCATGGGGATCTGTAAGAAAAGTAATCATGGAATAGTTGGGTTTGGAGAGGACTTGAAATATCCCAGCACAGCCTGGGGGCACTTTCCCCCCACTGCCTGCCCAGGGCTCTGCTGCCTGGAGCTGTCCCTGCCAGCAGCTGCTTCCCTGTGCCCAGGGCTGGGCCCTGCCAGTGCTGCCAGAGCCCAGCCCAGCCCTGGGGGCTCAGCTCTGCCCTGCAGAGCCCTCCCAGCTCAGGCACTGCCCAGGGGCAGCTCTGGCTCTGCAGGCTCTGATGGCAACGTCAGAGCAACCCTGAGGAGGCTGGAAAAGCAACACTGATGCTGGCTCTAAGGGGTCCTGTGGTGATTGCTGTTGCTGCCTGGTTTTTACAGATGTCAGAGAAAATTTCTTTATTTTTTTTCTCCCTGAACTGAGAGATGAAAATATACATGAAGATTCTCATCCAGCAACCCACAGCAGTAGATTTAGAAAGCAGGATTTTCCTTTTATGCAGCCCCTCCCTTGCTGTGCTCCCTGTATAATCTGCTTGGAAATGTTCTGCAGTTCAATGCCATGCTGGGAGCAGTCCTGAACAATGCAGCATCCTCCCCACACAAGGAGAACACTCCCAAGCCTCACCAGCTGTCTCCTGCCACCCAGATCTTCTCCCCCAGTGCTGGGAGCAGCTGCCAGGGCTGGCTG
Organism: Agelaius phoeniceus; assembly: GCF_051311805.1. Lineage (NCBI taxonomy): Eukaryota > Metazoa > Chordata > Aves > Passeriformes > Icteridae > Agelaius > Agelaius phoeniceus. Next base: position 5,378,130 of record NW_027509867.1, on the reverse strand, counting down.
AGAGCTGTCCCTGGCAGGCAGCAGAGTCCCTGCCCCAGCACAGCGCCCTGGGCTGCAGGACCCTGCTCTGCAGGACAGCCCTGGGCACCCCTGGCTGCTCTGCACAAGAGACAAGCAGAGAATGTACTCACAGGCTCTGCAGGCATTGGGATGTTCCAGCTTGAGGAGATGGCTCCAGGAGCTGCAGCTGCATTGTCCTGCAGCCAGAGGTTCCTGTGCCAAGGGCTGGAAGTGATTGTGCCCCAGGCACTTCTCAGCCCCTTCCCAGCCCTGACTGATTGAAGCTCTCTGTGCCTCTGGGCTGTGCCTGGGCTGGCTGCAGGCAGTGCCCCAGCCCTGCTGGGCTGGCACAAGAGCTGCTCATCCAGAGAAATGTGCTTTTGAAGCTCTTCTTGGTGAGCAGGAGCTGCCTCAGGGCCAGGAGCCCAGCCCAGCTCAGCAGCACAGACACAGCACAAGGACTTTAATCAGCCTCTGGGGCTTTGTGCTCAGGCCCTGAACATCAGTCCCTGAGAGGGAGCTCAGGAAACCTCCTCAGAACTCCAAGGCAGAATCCAACTCCAAACTTTCTTGGACTTTTAATGGGTCCCACTGAGGGACATGACTGAGAAAGTGTCCCCAGGCCCCAGGCAGAGCAGAGAACTGCAGGCAGTGCTGACAGGTGGGGACAAAGAGAAGCCAAGTCTTGGTGCCCTGGGGCACAGCAGGGTCTGTGCCAGCAAGGGCTGGGAGGAGACACCTTGTGCTGAGGCCCTGGGGCCTCCTGGCACAGCCCCAGCCAGGCTGGGCACTGTCAGCCCCTTGTGCTGCCCTCAGCATCCCCCCCTAGCCCACATCCCAGTGGCCTCAAGGATCTGCTGCAAGGAGTCCCTGGGGAGCCTTGCTCAGCAATGGCCCTGGGGGCTCCTTCATGCTCCCTGCAGGGACTGCAGGCTTTTCAAAGGACTTTGGCTTTGGCTTTTGCCATGGAGTCTCTGAGAGGTTTGTGCAATCATGGCCTCCAATTATCTGCTGTAATTAGTCCCTGGAGAGGCTTTGTCAGTAACAACACTCAGTTGGGCTCATTAATACTTCAGGGTACTTCTGTTCTTTTAAGGTACTTGGTGTTTCCCTTTTGATACAGACTCTGTGAGAGCTTTGTGCAATCATAGCCCCAATTATCTGCTTTAATGAGTCCCTGGAGAGCTTTATACTGACACTCAGTGGTGCTCAGTAATGCTTTGAGCTTCTCACATTTTTTAAGGTAGTTTGGAATTTTCTTTCCACACTGAGACTCTGAGAGGTTTTTGGTTAATCCTGGCCTCCAGTTCTCTCCTCCAAGGGATCCATGTGGAGCCTGTGTTGGGGATGGACCTCACTTAGACCCATTCATGCTTTGAGACACTTTGGGGTTTTCTTGTAACTTTGACTCCTGGAAAGGTTTGTGCAATCTCCTCTCAGGCCCTGAGGTTCAAGGGCTCAGCTCCAAATGCACCACAGGGCTCATCAGGATGCAGCAAGTCCTGACAAACCATGGCTCTGCCTTGATTTCCCTCTGCTCTAATGCAGTTTATCAGGAATGTATCTGGAGTGAGTTTGGTTTGCTAATTTGAGATTTCTCAGCCAATGCATCTATTAGTGTAGTGGGATCAGTGTTGGCTAATTACCATTACACTCACTGGAATATATTTCCTCATTTCCTGCTGTGAGATAGGATTAGGAGAAAGGCAAAGTAGGCTCAAAATTTTAAAAGGGTATATAGAAAAGTTTATTACCAGTAAATAGAAGAAAGAGTAATAAGAACCTGAACACTTCTCCTCTCCCTACAACCTTTTCTTTCTTACTGACAATGCAAGGAGACAAAACCTGAAAGTTTCAGTCAGTTTACACCATCTAGAACAGCCTTTCTTCAGTTCACTTAGGGAGAGGAGTCTCTCTTTCATGCTATGGAGACTTCTCCATAAGAAAAAAGTTCTCTTGTGGCTCTCAATTCCCATGAATAGTAGGTGCCCAGAAAATCTTCAAATGTGAAGTCCCTTCCATTTTTCACAGCTTTTCCCACAGCTGTGTTTATGGGCCATGTCAACTAATGGGGTATGAGTTTAAAGATGAGCTGTTCAAGAGCAAAGATTCTCTTCATCTATTTATCAAATCATCTTCATCTCTGACAACAGAAATCTCTTCTTCTCTCCCTGAGGCCACAGGATCTCACCGATCTTCTCTCTTTCTCTGTTTAAACTTCTTAAGGGATCACTGCTACTTCAACATTTGCTTATTTTACCATGGAGGCCTTTGCTGAACAAGTCATCTCCCCATATTTTCAATTAGTTATAGGGAAAAAGAGAGTCTGATATATTAATTACATCTTTCCCCATAGGTTTACAAGAGGATTTCAGCCCCAAGATCAAGGCATCTCCTCATCCCTCCCATCTGGGACTCAACTTCCCCTTCAGTGACCTGGGTGTCTTCATGCTGCTCCTCTGTGTGCCTGCATTTTGTCCTTTTCTCTCACTGGAGGGAGGATGGAAGCACTGAAAGAGTTCATATCTCACCCGGGGCCTGCAGATGGTTCCGTGCCCCCGGCCGGGCTCGGTGCTTGCGGCCGGAGCTGTTTTACGATGGAGGTTTCTGCAGCGGCTGCGCTGGGGCTGTGTCAGGATGGGCCGCGCTGGGGCAGGGCCAGGATCTCAGCAGCCAGGCCAGAGCACAGCAGCAGCACGGCCGGGGCCGATGGCTTCTCCTGCCCCTGCCCAGGGCTTGCGGCTGAAGCCCAAGGGTGGCAGAATCTTGGCCGAGCCGGCCCGGCCCGGGGCTGCTCCTGGGGCCCGGCGGATCCTGGCTGGGCCCGGGCTGGCGGCGGGGCAGGGCTCAGCAGGGCCCAGATGTTCCCAACTGCAGCCATGGCCCGGCCCGGCCTCGGCCCCGCGGCCTCCCCTGCCCTGCCCGGCAGCCGATGGGGCCTGGCGGGGTCCCTGGGAAGGGGCCCGGCCCCACGGCAGGAGCCGCCCGGCCCGGCCTGGCTGAGACGGGGCCGGGTCAGCCTTGTTACCTCTGTGCCAGCCAGAAGGGAAAGAGACCCTCCCAGGCTTTCCCATCTTTAACATGTGTCTTCACAGAGGCCTGTACAGTTTCCTTCATGGTTTAACAGATTGTCAATTCTCAAAGATAATTACTGATCGATGTTTTTGTCAGACATGGAGGAAACGGCTAGCAGCTTCTCTTAGAACACCACTTTCGTGATGCAAAACCACCACAACTGCACAGAGCACAGAGCTCCTTTGTCCATATGTAGTGGTCGTGTGCCTGAGGCCTCAAAATACATCCTTGGGAGATCTCTGGGCCCTCTCTAAGGTGTTTTGAAATGAAAACATTCAACTCAGAGTGTAAGAAAAATCACCAGAAGACATGGCCAGCCTTACCTGTCTGTCCTTGCTACTTTTGTCTGGGAGCAATCTTTGGATATATGGAATTTGGGAGGTCAAATTCTAATTTTGGCCATTGACCATGGACATGAAGGTTGGTTCTTTTCCGTAGGAAGGAAGGAACAGAGCCCCAGTGTTTGCCAGGCAGAAGAGAGGTGACCACCAGAGGACAAGGCCAGGCAGAAGTGGCAGGTTTTTTTCTGAGAGAAACCCTTGCATATAGGAAAATTTTTTGAGAGAATAACAATTTTGGCAATGGACATTGAAAAAGAGGGACAGTTCTTTTCTATAGCAAGAAAAGCACGGAGCCCCAGTTTTCCAGGAGCTGATGAGAGGCGGCCCTTGACATCCCCACATCAGCCAGACCTGTCAGGGGCCCCTGGGAGGCCAAGCCAGCCAGACCTGTTCCATGTTCCCTCGGTTCCATGGGGTCCCCACAGTGTCCCAGTGATCTCCATGGGAAGGGAAGGACCCAGCCCCAGGGTTGCAGGGGCAGCCACCAGAGGTCAAGGCCAGCCAGGCTTGATGGTACTGGCAGATTGTGCCTGGGAGCAACCCTTGGATATCCAGAATTTTGGAGGTGGAATCCCAATTTCAGACATGGACACCTGGAGGATAAGGATGGTTGTTTTCCATTGGAAAGAAACCATGGAACACTGATACAACAGTGACATTTGGGGATTTATGGGGAGCATTGGGGATTGTTTCTGCACCTCGTGACCCAACAGGAGCTTTTGTAATAAATGTTGCCTGAAGCTCCCACTGTGCCCATGACAGGAACCCATGTGAGTGTCTGAGACATCCCAGCTCTTTGGCAGCCTGGGGGCTCCTGGGATGTCACCATGGAATGGCTGTGACTGCCTCTGACCACAGGGCTCTTTACCATCCCAGAAACCCCTCGGAGGTCTCCATGGAGCCCCTGTCTCTGCCTGTGACATTCCAGCTCTGGAACAGCCTGGATATTCTTGGAAAGTCCCCATGGAACCCTTCTGAGGGCCTGTGACAAATCTGATCCTTAGTAGGCAACCATCACCAGTCCACTGTTGCTATGGTCAGTTTCCATGTCAACCATCACCAGCCCCCTGTTGCTATGGTCAGTCCCTTGGCAGCTCCATGGAGACCCCATGCCGGGGTGGTTGCCATGGCCACCAGGGCTGGCACCAGCTGGGATGCTCGGTTTCCACGGGCCGGGCTTCAGGAATGGGATTCCCCAATTTCCTGCTCCTGCTAAAACCATGCTGCCCTCGCTGCCCTCCCGCCTCCCATGGAAAGCACAAAAGGCAAAGATCCCAGGCTGGGATAAGAACAATTTATTGGGAACAGGAACGAGATAAGGAACAAACAGGAACAGAAACAATATTGATAACAGAAGGGATAAGTAAAACTATTTACAGAGAAAACTACAACATCAACAACTAGTTCTTCCTGGCAATGTATTTCCTCCTGTCTGGAAAGGACACCCTTCTCCTCAGGGAGAGAGAGAGAGAGTCCCTTTCCTGCCCCTGGCAATGACCTGAGGTGGGAGTGAATGTAATGACAGGGCCATGGCCAGACCCTCATGTTCTCCAATCCCACATCATGTCATTGGCAGGGGCAGGAAAAGGGACAGGTGTCTTCCCAGCATGGATCACAGGGAACATGGATCATCAGGGCTCTGACCAACATGGGGTCTCCAATGGGGGATGAAGCTGGAGCAGTGCATGAAGCTGTTCCTGCAGTTGGGGCATGTGCAGGGCTTCTTTTACTGATGCCTCCGTTGGTGTCTGCTCAAGTGAGAGCTGCTGGTGAAGCTCTTCCCACACTGGGGACACTCGTAGGGCCTCTCCCCAGTGTGGATGCGTTGGTGGGTGACGAGGGCAGAGCTGCAGCTGAAGCCCTTCCCACACTCCCCACACTTGTAGGGCCATTCCCCAGTGTGGATCATCTGGTGGCTGATCAGGGTGCTGCTCTGCCTGAAGCTCTTCCCACACTCCAAGCACTTGTGGGGCTTCTCACCATCATGAAGCTGCTCATGGACCACCAGCTCCGAGATCTGGCTGAAGCTCTGTCCACCTTCCTGGCTCAGGGTGGGTCTTTCCTCCTTGGAGTGCCCTGGGCTGGGTTTGCAGCCCCTCCTCCTGTGGCATCTCCAGGGCTTTTCCTCTAGGTTGGATTCCTGTTCCATGAGCTGTTCAAAATTGCCTCTTCCACGAGGTTCTGCTACAGACATTTGTCCTCCCTGGTCTCCATCCTCAGCTTCTTCCCTGGGGGAGGAAGGACAAGGAGAGGATGGGATTGGCCTCCATGCCAGAGGGAAGGGGAAGGAGATCCCCCCAGTGCATCCCCGGCAGGACGGGGTTGGCAGCAGGGTTGTCCTGCAGCCGGGGGCCATGCTGGGCTGGGAGATGGAGCAGGAGAGAGGGGAAAAGGGGCACTGACTTCCTCCTCACCTGCCTGGGTGTCCCAGGGCTCCTTCCTTGTCATGAACGGCGAAGGAATTGCAGCACACAATATGCGTGGATGGCAAATCCCCAAGTTTATTGAAAACTCACACATATTTATATTGGTGTTAATGAAGCTTATACATATTGCAAAAGCTGAGCTCATTATTGGTTAAAGCACACTTAGATCAACCACACCTACTTCTATGCTCTAATGATTATTTTGTTTCTATGTTTGAATTCTTCTAGCTTCTCTACCTAAGATATCTACATTTTCTGGCAAGCGATTTTCTCCCCCGTCTTCCCGTTTCAGCGAAGGTCACCATGACCTTTGTCAGTGATTGGACACCGGTTACATAATCCCCAGCTTGTTTCCCCTATCCTTATCCATCGGTATCACATCGAAATGTCCTTTCTCAGCTAACCAATTATCCAAAAAGCTCTCTACACTTCCTCATCCTTGCAGCCTCCTCCTCCATCCAGTCAAGACTTGGGAATGGGAAATCCTGTTCTGGGAAGAAAACAAAGGGTGCGGACATTGTCGTCTTTTCTGGTTTGAAGGCAAACCTGGGGGAGAATCTAAGCCAGAATTACAATTTTATAAGAAAATTAAGATCAAGGCAATGATACAGAAACACTACCTTAAACTGACAGAGTCAGGATATAACCTGACACCCTCCTGGTCAGGCTGGTGGCAGCAGTCCCATTAAATGGTGGCTGAAGTCCTGTTGCAGGGATGAACGTGATTCTGTCCAAGCAGTGATCCTGTAGAAGGGTCTGGTCTTCCTCTGAAGGTCCAGGGGTGGTTCTGGAGCTCTTGTCCTCTGGGAATCCAGTAGGCAAGCTGCTCCTGGTGTTGCAAGCCTCAGCTTATATCCAGGTAGGAATGCTTGGATCCTCCCCCTGGGCGGAGCATCCCACAATGGGATGATGGAATTTTATCAGTCCCGCAGTGACACTCAATGGCCCATTGCCAGAAGATATCTCCCCTGGAGGGCGTTATCAGGGCTGAGTCATGGAAGAGATCAAGAACACTGCCCCACCTGTTTATAGCAGTTGATGAAGATGGGCATTGAAAACATGCATTTGGTTCCATCTTACACTGCAGCCTGAAACAGTGGGGGAATCCCTGCTCAGGGGGTGAACACCACCCCCCTTACCCAAACTGGCTCAGGTGTAAAACCCCCACCCTGGGAAGGCCACACACACAGGGGACAATGTCACACTTGCCCTGCCCCTGGGGAGGTCTCTGTCCCTGTCACTCCGTGGCTGTCCCCCCTTTTCTCTTTCACAGGCCGGGGGCTTTGCCAAATCTAAGAATAATTTTTCTTTTGTCCCTGTCAATCCCATCCTCTCCTTGTCCTTCCTCCCCCAGGGAAGAAGCTGAGGATGGAGACCAGGGAGGACAAATCTCTGTAGCAGAACCTCGTGGAAGAGGCAATTTTGAACAGCTCATGGAACAGGAATCCAACCTAGAGGAAAAGCCCTGGAGATGCCACAGGAGGAGGGGCTGCAAACCCAGCCCAGGGCACTCCAAGGAGGAAAGACCCACCCTGAGCCAGGAAGGTGGACAGAGCTTCAGCCAGATCTCGGAGCTGGTGGTCCATGAGCAGCTTCATGATGGTGAGAAGCCCCACAAGTGCTTGGAGTGTGGGAAGAGCTTCAGGCAGAGCAGCACCCTGATCAGCCACCAGATGATCCACACTGGGGAATGGCCCTACAAGTGTGGGGAGTGTGGGAAGGGCTTCAGCTGCAGCTCTGCCCTCGTCACCCACCAACGCATCCACACTGGGGAGAGGCCCTACGAGTGTCCCCAGTGTCAGAAGAGGTTTCAGACCAGCTCCAGTCGCCTCCAGCACCAGCAGATTCGCACAGATGAAAAGCCCTTCTGCTGCCCCGACTGTGGAAAGGGCTTCAAGTGCAACTTTACCCTCGTCACCCGCTACCGCATCCATACCGGAGAGAAGCCCAAAGAGTGTCCCCCATGTGGGAAGAGCTTCACCCAGAGCTCTATCTTGACCAGACACCAACAGAGGCACTGGTAAGGGAATCTCTGCCAATGCCCCAAGTGCAGGAGGATTTTTGTGCACTGCCCCAGCTTCATCCATAATTGGATGATCCATGTTGGGAAGACCCCTGGTGATCCATGTTCCCCATGATCCATGCTGGAAAGACACCTGTCCCTTTTCCTGCCCTTGCCAATGACATGATGTGGCATTGAAAAACAGTAGGGTCTGGCCATGGCCCTGTCATTACATTCACTCCCACCACAGGTCATTGCCAGGGACAGGAAAAGGATTCTCTCTCTCTCTCTCTCTCTCTCTCTCTCTCTCTCTCCCTGAGGAGAAGGGTGTCCTTTCCAGGCAGGTGAAATTGTGGCTGGGAAGACCCAGTGGGTTGTGTTTTAGTTTTCTCTGTAAACAGCTTTATTTATCCCTTCAGTTATCAATATTGTTTCTGTTCCATTTGTTTCCTTATCTCGTTGGTGTTCCCAATAAATTGTTCTTATCCCAGCCCAGGATCTTTGCCTTTTGTGCTTTCCATGGGAGGCGGGAGGGCAGCGAGGGCAGCGCAGTTTTAGCGGGAGCAGGAAATTGGGGAATCCCATTCCTGAAGCCCAGCCCGTGGAAACCGAGCATCCCAGCTGGTGCCAGCCCTGGTGGCCATGGCAGCAGCCTTGGGAGTGGGTCCCTGGCTGGGGCTGTGGGAACCTCTTCCCTCTGGTGCCCAGGGACAGGAGTGGAGGCAGCGGCTGCAGCTGAGTTGGAGCAGGCTCAGGTTGGACGTCAGGAAAAGGTTTTTGGCCAGAGGCTGCTGGGGCCATGGCCAGGCTGCCCACGGAAGGTTCCCAGCTCCAGGGCTCTCTGAGCTGCAGCAGCGTTTGGCCAGCGCTGCCAGGCCCAGGCTGGCATTGTTGGGGTGTCCTGTGCAGGGCCAGCAGTTGGACTGGGGGATCCTGATGGGTGCCTCCCAGCTCAGCCAATTCTGTGCTTCTGGGATCCCATCAGCCTGGGGATGGGGGCTGCCAATGGTTGCCATGGCAACGGGCTCTGGCTGCAGGCCTGAGCTGGTGTCCATGGCAACCACCCCTGGCATGGGGTCACCATGGAGCTGCCAAGGGACTGAGCATAGCAACAGGGGGCTGGTGATGGTTGACATGGAAACTGACCATAGCAACACGGGGCTGGTGATGGTTGCCATGGAAACTGACCATAGCAACAGGGGGCTGGTGATGGTTACCTGCTAAGGATCAGATTTGTCACAGGCCCTCAGAAGGGTTCCATGGGGACTTTCCAAGAATCTCCAGGCTGTTCCAGAGCTGGAATGTCACAGGCTGAGACAGGGGCTCCATAGGGACCTCCCAGGGCTTTCTGGGATGGTAAAGAGCCCTGTGGTCAGAGGCAGTCACAGCCATTCCATGGTGACATCCCAGGGCACCTTGGGCTGCAAAGGCACCCATCTGTCACAGGCACTCTTGGGGGCTCCACGGTGACATCCCAGGAGTCCCCAGGCTGCCAAAGAGCCGGGATGGCCCAGACACTCGCAGGGGTTCCTGTCATGGGCACAGTGGGAGCTTCAGGCAAAAGCTTTATTTCTTTTTTGGAGAAACTCCTGCGGAGTCAGGAGGTGGAGAAATGATACCCAACAGCCACCATGGATCCTCAAAACCCTGCAGGACCCCGAGACTTCTAAAATTCTTTCTAAGAGAGGAGACTGGGAGCGCTGGATCCAACTCCAGCCCCAGACTTTGTCCATGGTGTAAAAGATTTGACAGGTGGAATTGAACTTTAACACAATTTGTCCTGCAGGATTAATGATAGAATGCCAGATAGATTTATTTAACTATGTCTCTGGCTTATTCTGATCATGGTCAGATGGAAAGATCACTAGCACAGTTATTTAACCCACAGTTCAATTGCTATAACAATTATCAGAATATAATGCTGTAGGAAGCAATTTTGAAGTCAACAGGCCCTTGCTGGAGTTGTTGGAGCCCATTGCAGGCAGAGCCTCCTGCTCCAGCAGGAACTGCCTTTCTTGTGCCATCAGCAGGGCAGGTCCCGCTGCAGGAAAAGCCCCAGGCCAGCCCCAGCACAGGGAAGGCCTCGGGCACAAGGGCAGAGTGCCGTGCTGGGAGCTGTGCCAGGGAGAGCCTGAGGCACCAAAGGCACCTTGGCAGCAGCAGCTGCTTGCAGCCCATGGCCAGAAGCCTCCCTTGGCAGCGCAGCCTGGTGGCCACCACTGCAGAGCTGCTGCCTCAGGGCTCATTCCTGGCTGGCCTCTGAAAAGCCACTTCTGCTCCAGGAGCCTGACTGGGAAGCCATTGGCCCCAGCACCTCGGGGACAAGATATCAATGACAAAACTCTTCATGCCAGCAGAGCCAAGGCAGGGGCAGAGGAAAGGGCAGAGCCAGGCCCAGGGGACAGGGCTGCCATGGTGATGGCTGTGAGGTCACTGCCCCTGCAGCAGCCTGGCTGCCCTCAGCAGACATTCTGGCCAGAAGCGTTGTGAGGGCACCCAGCAAATCTGAGAACGCACACTGCAGGAATTCTGTCACTGGGAATGAGAGGGTTTCACCAGGTCAGGTTGCACAAAGCTCCCGCTCTTGGACAATTTCTGGGATGGGTCATCCAATTCTCTGGAAATACAGTTGCAGTTTTGTGCCACTCTCATCCTTGAAAAATATTTCCTCTTCTAACAAATGTTAATTTGCCCTCATTCAGTTTAAAGGTATTGACCCTTTTATCACTGCAAGATTTGGGAGAAAATAACTTTGATGTCTATTTTTCCATTTTTACAGACCTTGGAGAGGACCCAGAAATCACACAAGATGAGGTTTGTATGTCTCATCACAAAACCAGCAGGGAGAGGCTGAGGGCTCTGGGCTCCATGGTGTGGAGACTGAGGACAGAACAGGAATAGCCTGGGAGGGATGGAAGGGTGGTTTCAGAGGGGCTGGAGCTTTTCTTCATAGTGGGAATGAGCCTGAAGAAGACATAATAGCACCAAGGGCAGCTGGGGAGACCCAGAGTGAAGACCAGGAGAAAGGAATTTCCCTGCCAGGGCAGGGCTGTGGTGCAGCACGTCCCCCAGCAGGAGCCTGGAGCTGCCCAAGGCTTTGTGTGGGCAGGCAGAGGCAGGCAGGAGGCAGAGCTGTCAGCAAAGGAAGGGGCCAGCCAGGTGGGGCAGCCGGGGGATGCCCACAGCCTGCAGGGACAGAGCCGCAGGTTTGCTCAGCACCAGAGACACCTTTGCCTTGCTTGTCCCCACCTGTCATCACTGCCACCAGTGTTCTGCTCTAGCTGGAACCTGGGGACATTTTCTCAGTCCTGTTCCTCAGAAGGATCTATTTAAAGTATGAGAAACTTCAGTGTTTTACCTTCTTTTTGAGTCCCTGAGAAGTTCTTTGAGCACACTCTGAGGGACTGAGTCTGATGCAAAGAGCACCAAAGCCCCAGAGGGTCATTACAGTCCTTGTGCTGTGTCTGTGCTGCTGAGCTGGGCCGGGCTCCTGGCCCAGAGGCCGCTCCTGGCAAGGGCAGCAGAGCTGCAGAGAGACAGCTCTGGCCAGGAGCAGCTCCTGTGCACAGCCCAGCAGGGCTGGGGCACTGCCAGGGCCCCTCAGGGACACCAGCAGGGCACAGATAGAGCTCCCAGGGGCTCAGCACTGGCTGAGGGGCTGTGGCATGTCCCAGAGGGGGCTGTGTCACAGCAGCGCCTCTGTGGCTGTGTCATGGAGGCACAGAGCAGCTGTGATGTCAGCAAGGGGCTGTGTGACAGCACAGAGTGGGCTATGTGAGGTCACACATTGGGCTATGACATGACAGAGTTTGTTGTGTGAGGTCATTGAGCAGCTACAGCATCAAAGAGGGAACAGTGTGACATCACAGAGCAGGCTGTGACATCATGGCATGGCTGTATTAGATCATAGGGCTGGCTGTGAGGTCAAAGTGTGTGCTGTGACATTACAGAGTGGCACCATGATATCACAGAGAGGGCTTAGTGACATCACTGAGGGGGTTGTGACATCACACAGCTATCTTTGACATCATAGAGTAGGGGTAAGGCCATTGGGCAGATCCTGCCATCATAGAGTTGGCTATGACATCACAGAACAGACAGTGACATCACATGATGACTTTGTGATGTCACAGTGTCTTCTATGTCATCACAAAGCAGATGTATCACATCACAGAGTGGTGTGGCTGTTAGGTCAAAGTGTGTGCTGTGACATTACAGAGTGGCAGTATGACATCACAGAGAGGGTTTTGTGGCATCACTGAGGGGGTTGTGACATCACACAGCTCTCTGTGACATCATAGTGTGAGGCCATAGAGCAGATATTGCCATCATAGAGGGTGGCTCTGTGACATGAGGGAGGGGGTTGTGACATCAGTGGGTGGCTGTGTAACATCATAGAGCAGCCTGTGGCATCACAGAAAAAACTGTGACATCGCAGTGTGACTCTTTGACATCAGTCTTCTGTGACATCACAGAGCAGCTGTGCAAAATCACAGGGGACTGTGTGACATCACAGGGGCTGCATGAGGTCACTCGGGAGGTCACTCTGCCCCAGCCCCCTCACAGTTCCCCCCAGAGCAGTCCAACCCTGCTCGTGCACAGCGGGGTCCCCTGTCCCCCCGGGTCCCCCCAACCCCGGCGCCGCAGCCTCCCCCAGAGGACGTTCCACGAGATCGACCCCAGAGCCTGACACGGGGACGGGGGGCCGGAACCCTGGGGGTGGCACAGGGGGACAGGGACCCCCTGGCAGCGTCCCCGTGTCCCCCAGGGCCAGAGCCTGGGCCAGGGCTCCTTCACCCTGGTACCAACGAGGCCTTGAGAGCGCTGAAAAAATCCCCAGCAAGGGAGCAGCAAAAAGCAGATTTAATATTATGGGACAGCAGCACAAAGTTCCTTGGCAAGAGTCACTCTGCTCCTGACTGGACACTTCAGGCACACCAAGGAAACAAAGCAACAACAAAACCAAACCAAATCCAGGCAATCAAACCAGAAATGAACTGAGAACTGTCCCTCTGTGTGTGTGTGACGCAAGGACAGTGAGGGCAAGGATAAAAGTAATATGGCCCAAAAGCTTACAGAGCTCAAAGTTAACAGGACTTATACCTTAACCTTTACTGATAGCATCAATTAAACAATTTAGGAAAAAGCAGCATTTAGCAGGATTTAATCTAACTTATAACCGATGACTTTTAAATTTAACAGAGGAGTAACATTTAACAGTATTTAACTCAGCTTATAACTTATATTAAACATAATAACTTAGGAAAACAACAACTCTTAGCAGTGTTTAACTTCACTTAGACCTTGTGACTTAACCTTACCTACTGGCAATGTAGGTAAGGTTAAGTCATCCTGACCACACTTGGCACCAACAGCTTTCTTTGGCAGTGTGAGAACAGGGATGTTGTGCCACTGAGGGAGCAAAACCAGTTCCCAGGGCTGCTCCTCCAGAAATCAGGAGCTGGTTGGGCAGCAGCAGTGCCTGGAGCAGACAGTGTTTGTGATGAGCTGCAGAGGAGCTGAGCCCAGGGGCTGTTGGCCAAGGCCGAGCCCCAAGGAGCATTTCTCAGCTGGCAGGGCGGCCTGAGAAGGGGAGGGGGGAATGCAGCAGCACAGGGCCCATGGAACCAAGGGAGCATTGTGACACTGTGGGGCCTCATGGAATCATGGAGAGCACTGTGACATTGCTGGGCCTCATGGAACCAAGGGGACTGTACTGACACTGTTTGGCACCATGGAATGTTGGGATCATTGCGACCACTGAGAGGCCCCATCAGACCAAGGGTCCATTGTGACACCGTGGGGCCTCATGGAACCGTGGAGACCATTGTGACACTTTGAGGTGTCATGGGACCAAGGGGCCATTGTGACACTGCGAGACCCCATGGAGCCAAAGGTTCATTGTGACATTTCAAGGCCTCATGAAATCATGGAGAGAACATTAAGGCACTTGATGGCCTCATGAGCCAAGGGGCCATTTTGACCCTGTAGGGCACCATGGAACCAAGGAGACCATTGTGACACTGAGGGGGCTCATGGAATCCTGGAGACCATTGTGACACTATGAGGACTCATAGAATAAGCAAAGCATTGTGACACTCTGAGGCCTCATGGAACCAGTGAGACCATTGTGACCCTGGGGGTCCCCACAAAACCAAGAGGACCATTGTGATACTGTGGGGCCGCATGAAACCAAGAGGCCTTTGTGACACTGCAGGGCTGCATGGAACCAGAAGTCCATTGTGACTCTGCAGGGCCTGGTGTCATCAGGGGTCCATTGTGACACTGGGAACCAAAGGAGACCACTGTGACACTGCAGGGCTGTGTGGAACCAAAGCTCCAGGGTGACACAGAGGGGCCTCCTGTCATCAATGGTCCATTGTGACACTGGGGAGCCAAAGGAGACCATTGTGACACTGCAAACACTCACGGCTAAAAAGTCCATTGTGACACTGCAGGGCCTTCTGGAACCTTGGACCCACTACAACGGTGTGGAACCCAATTGAACCAAGGGTCCATTGTGACACTGCTGGACCCCATGGAATCAAGACACTGTTAAGACATTATGGGGCACCATAAAGCCAAGGGAACATGGAACAGATCTGGCTGGTTCGGCCTCCCAGGGACCACCTGACTGGTCTAGCTGGCCTTGGCATGTTGAGGGGCTCTTCTCATCTGCTGCTGAAACCCTGGAGCTCCATACTTTCATTCCTATGGAAAAGGACTGTCCTTCTCATCCAGGTGCCCATGGTCAGAATTGGGATTCCACCTCCAACGTTCCCTATTGTGAAAGACTGGAGAAGATTGTTGTGTCAAAACATTTCATGTGTGGGGGAGGAAGGGTCAGGTCCAGCCTTGCCCTGCCCTGGAACCCCAGCCTTGCCCTCCCCTGGAACCCCAATCCCCCAGAGCCTCTATCCCAGCCCAGCAGTGGCTGCCAGTCCCTGGCACAGCACAGGCAATGCTCCACAGCCACCTCTGCAGCCCCCAGCCCAGCTCCTGAGGGACCAAATGAGCCCAAGCCCCACCTGGGAGAAGGGTCCAGGGAGACCAAGGGGTATTGAAGGCTGACCACAAGGCAAGCACACATCTTGACCCTACCTACTCTTAGAATTTCCATCTGAACACTGCTGGAATCCAGGAGTAGGTAGCTGTGTGTGTGCTTCTCTGTATATTTTTTGTTTTTCTCTGTCTGTGTCTATTTCTTCTATTTCTGTTCTCTTGCAAATTGCAAATCTTGAGTAAGTTAAAACGGAACAGGCTTAGAGTCTGTGAAGGTGAATGGCCCAATTTAAAGCTTTGATAAGTGGTTTTTGTTTTTCATTGAATGTCATATCAAACCATTTGCCAAGTTTCCATAATTTTCTCATATTACTAGTAAAGGCTGTTTAGATCTTTTGAGCTACTGAGGATCTCTTGTCAGAATTTCTCGAGTGTGTCCCACTCAGAGGACACAAACAAATGTAATTCCTTTTAAATGTCTCCTTGAGAGAATTGTTTCCGGATTGAGGGTCAGGGCTTGTGTGTGCTGCTTGGCCCAGCCCAGGCAGGGCTTTCCCAGCCACATTCCACACTCCATTGCCCAGCTGGAGCCGCTGGTGCCTCTGAGTTGTGCTGCCCCAGCCCCAGGGACGCTCTCCTTGTCTGCCCATTCCCCCACGGTCTCTGGGCAGGGATGGCCTCACTGGGGGCTGCTGACATCCTCAGCAACTTGGAGGCTGCTGCTGAATTTCACTGCTCCAGACGCTTGTTCAGCCTTCAGCTCTTCAGTGCAGGAATTCAGGGTCCCAGGGCTCATTAACATTCAGAACACTTGAACAAGCCAAGCCTCTGGGAATAATTTGATTTAATTTTCCAAGTCACTTGTTCAGCCTTCAGCTCTTCAGTGCAGGAATTCAGTGTCCCTGGGCTCATTAACATTCAGAACACCTGAACAAGCCAAGCCTCTGGGAATAAATTAAGTGTTCAAATCTTTTGTGGTTAATTTGACAGAATTCAGTAGCGTGTTCCAAAGTGAATGCATTATATTTAAAAAGACAGTGAGAAAACATTTTTTAGGTCCTGTAAAGGATTTTTTCCTATTCATAAATCGATATGTGCAATCTCCAATTGACACTGAATCCAAGTACCTCCTCATGCAGTTGGAATAGATATGAAAATCAAGACCCTTCATGGCTGACAATCAATCAGACTCTGTCCCTACCCCCACCCCACCATTTCCCCCATCCAAGCCCTGGCACTCAGAGCAGCCTTGTGCAAATCTGAGCTCCCTCCAGCCCCGGCTGCACCTGCAGCTTTCAGCTCCTTGGCTGCAACTCCCACCTGCTTTCCTTGGAGAAGGAGCTGCCCGAGGCACAGAGGGATGTTCATTTCTTGTCATCCAACAAAGCCAAGGGAAGGCACAGCTCCATCAAATGCAAAAGTCATTCCTCTGCTGGATATTAAATCCACTTTGCACAGCAGACAGTCTCGGAGCAATGGAAAACACCTTCTGTGCCCAGCACAGATCCCAAGGTCCCCCCAAACCCTCCGTGCCCCGACTCTGTCCAGATTTGCTCTTTGCACACACGAGTCACAGGCTGAAGTCAGGAGCTCCCTCCATGCCCAGAGGGAGCAAAAGAGAGAAAGGGGATGAAGAGCTCTCCTGTGCAGAGCCAAGGTCCAAGTGCAGCCCCTGCAGTGGGAACCACAACTCATCAGGTTTGTGTCCTTTGGGCTCAGGGCCTGGTGACACTCAGAGGCACAGAAAGGTTTCTTGCCAGCAAATAGAAGATGAACATTTGAACAGTTTAATAACCATCACAGCTCTTCTCTCAGCTGCTCTCTGTGATGTCCCAGCAGCTTCTGACATGTCCACCATCCCCAAGGGATTTCTTACAGGAACAGTTTTAGACAGAGACATAAGCAAAGGTAATTCTGTGATACATATAAACACAATTAGGATGTTTATATGTAATGTGGACTTGTATATGTAATATCTGAAGTTCAAATATATACCACTAATGTGGTATATATTTGAACTTCAGAAAGACTGTCCACTAGCTGAAGCTCAAAGCATGAAACCAGTCATTTCAGAGGAACTTGAATGACCACAGAGCATCTGGATGAGAAAATCTGGGAGTGATGGAAAGGACATAGATCCAGTTGCTCTAAATGAAGAGATATTCTTAGACATGGACATTTAAAAAGGAGAGCAAGAAACACATGAAGTAGGTGGGGTCATTAAATATTAGAGTGAATGTCAGTGGCAAAGGTAGAGGGGAAGACGAGTATTTCTTCTCCTGCCATCAGTAGGAGAATCCAGTAAATCCAGGAAATTCCTGTTCCTGCTGGGAAAAGTTTGCTGTTTCTTAAAAGTACTCAAGTGACCCAGATAATAAAGATTTGCCTGACTATTATGAAACTAACAGGTATTAAAACCTGTGCCCCTTTCCAGGAAGACATCAGCTGTGTGCCCATGAACAGGCAGTGCCACTTGTGCCCTGAGGTGCCCAGATGGGATTGGATCTCTCCCAGAGCACCTGAGGGAGAGCAGAGCACCTTGCAAGCTGCAGGGCCCTGACAGCCCCACAGGGCTCCTGTCCCATCAACATCTGCTCTGCTCCAGTCTGAAACAGGGCCCAGCACGGTGCTGGGATCATCAGAGAGCTGAGGTGTGTGCTGGAATTCAATGGCCTCCCCATCCCGCAGCAGCCCTGCATTTCCCTGCTGCAGCCTTGGTCTCCAGCCCAGCCATGGAGGCTCTTTGGGCTCTGGAGTGTTGCTGCAGCCCCCAAGGGCAGCTGAGCTCTGCCTTTGGCACAGTCAGGCCTGGCCAGCACAGGCCATGCTCAGCAATTGCTTGTGTGTGCCTGGCCTTGCTGTCAGCCCCGTGAGCGGCTGCGTGGCCCCTTTGTGGCCCTGTGCTGGCCCAGCCATGGTGGCCCAGCCCCTGTGCAGGCCCAGCCCAGGCCAGGAGCATTGCGGCTGGGAACGGCCCCTGTGCCGTGGTGCCCACAGCAGCCTTGGGGCTCTGTGCCCCATGGCCTCCCTGCTGGGCAGCCTCTGCCAGCTCCTGCAGAGCCCGTGGCACCTGTGGGGCTGCACAGACAGCCCTGCCCCAGGCTCTGCCGGCCTCTGGGCCAGCAGAGAGGCAGCCAGGGCAGGCCATGGCCGGGAACAGGCCCTGAGCCCCGCAGGAGGATGGAGCTGGGCCACAGCCAAACTCAGCCCAGGCCAAAGCTGGGCTCAGCAGCCAGGGCTGCCGACGCATGGGCACAGAGGCTGGCACTGACAAATGTCCTGGGCCCCCTCCCTGCTCTGTCCCTGCCACCAAGGGCACAGAGCAGCCTCCTCTCTGGGCCACTTGCCTGTTTGCAATGCCTTGCACAGGCGCTGGCCCTGCCCCACAAGGCCTGGCCTGAGTCCTGCCCCTGCATGCTCAGCCAGGCTGAGATGGACACTGATGGTTTCTGGGCCAGGCTCTCGGAGCCCAGCCCAGCTCCCTGCAAGCTCTGCCAGCTGCCCTGAGCTCTGGGCAGCACCAAGGGCCTCTCTGAGCCCAGCCCAGCCCAGCCGGCTCTGGCCCCACAGCTCTGCTCAGGCCAGGCTGCTCTGGCCACTGGCCCCACGGCCTCAGCCCCTGCCAAGGGCACAGCAGCAGCTGCAGCTGCCACAGGACTCAGCCCCAGCCATGGGGGAAGGTGCTTGGCCAAGGCCAAAGGAGGCTCCCTGGCTGCCCTGCTCCCCTGGGGCTGAGGTGCTGAGAGCTCTGCAGCCCCTGCTGCCATCCCATCTGCCCAGGGCAGCACAAGAGCCCCGGCCTTGGGGCCCTCAAGAGCTGCTCCTGCTCCAGGCCCAGGGCCCATGCCAAAGCTGGGGCAGCCACAAAGCTGTGCCCATTTCTGTTCATTGCTGCTCTCATGGGCATGGATCCTCAGCCATTTGGAGTTTTCTAATGAATTTTATTTCTCCAGTGGACTCTGTCTTGAGCTCTTCAGTTGAGGAATTCAGTGAAAAAGGTTCATAAACATTTGTTTAAAACACCTGAAGAAGAACAGCCCCGAGGAACAATCGAAGTTTTCAATTCTTCTCTGGTTAATTAGACAAATTTCACAAGTGTTTTCAATGTGAATCTGCTGTATTGAAAAAAAAAAAAGGAAGAGAACTGTTTTATCCAGTATCCTTTTCTTGTTTCTAGTTTGATCTATTCAATGTCCAATTGTTATTGACCCTCAGCACCTCCTAATGCTGTGTGAAGAGATATAAAAATCAAGACCCCTCATGGCTGACAATCAATAACACTTTGTCCCCACCCACTCTCCACCATTTCTCTCATCCAACCCCTGGCACTCCTATGGATCAGGAATGGTGTGGCCAGCAGGAGCAGGGCAGTGAATCTTTCCCTGTTCTCAGAACTGGTTGGGCAGCACCACAAGTGCTGTGTCCAGTTCTGGGCCCCCAATTTAGGAAGGACGTGGAGGGGCTGGATTCTTTCCAGAGAAGGGCAACAAGGCTGGGGAGGGGTCTGAAACACAAGTCCTGTGAGGAGCAGCTGAGGGAGCTGGGGTTGTTTATGCTGGAGAAGAGGAGGCTCAGGGGAGACCTCATCACTCTCTAAACTCCCTGACAGGAGGGTGCAGCCAGGTGGGGGTCGGGCTCTTCTCCCAGGGAACAGTGACAGGACAAGAGGACACAGACTTCAGCAGCACCAGGGGATGTTTAGGCTGGACATGAGGAAATATTCTTCACACAAAGCGTGATTGGGCATCAGAATGGGCTGCCCAGGGAGGTGGGTGAGTCACCATCCCTGGCAGTGTTTAAGGAAAGACTGGATGTGGCACTCAGTGCCATGGTCTGGGTGACAAGGTGGTGTTGGGTGCCAGGCTGGCCTTGATGCTCTCCAAAGTCTTTTCCAGCCCAGTTGATTCTCTGATGATTGTGACACTGCAGGGCCTGGTGGCACTAAGAGGACGTGGTGACACTGTGTACGACATGGCAGCACAGAGCCAAGGGGCCATTGTGACACTGTGGGGCTAAATGGAAGCAAGGAGTCCATGGTGACAGTCTGGGTCCTGGTGGCATCACAGAGGCCACTGTGACCCTGCAGGGCCTTGTGGAACCATGCAGAGCATTGTGACAGAGCAGGACCTGGTGTCACGATGGGGCCATTGTGACACTGCAGGGCCCCATGGAACCAAGGGGCCAGGGCTGCTCCTCAGGGACTCATGGAATGAAGGAAACATGTTTGACACCGTGGTGGCCCTTGGGACCAAGAGGCCATTGTGACACTGTGGAACCAAGGAGAGCATTGCTGCACTGCCAGACCTCATGGAAACAAGGATCCATTGTGACACTGCAGGGCCTTGGGGCACCACGGTGCCATTGTGGCACTGAGGGGCCCAAGGATCCAAGGGACTTTGTGACACCAAGGGGTCCCATGGAACCAAAGGAACATTGTGACACTGGGAGGCCTCATGGAACCATGGTGACACCAATTTGGCTGGGAGTGTGGATCTGCTGGAGAGTAGGAGGGCTCTGCACAGTGCCCTGGACAGGCTGGATCCAGGGCCCAAATCCAACAAGGTGAGGTTTAACAAGTCCCAGTGCCTGGTCCTGCACTTTGGCCACAACAACCCCTGAAGCACTACAGGCTGGGGACAGAGTGGCTGGAGAGCAGCCAGGCAGAAAGGGACCTGCAGGGACTGATGGACAGCAGGCTGGACATGAGGCAGCAGTGTGCCCAGGTGGGCAAGAAGGCCAATGGCTCCTGGCCTGGATCAGGAATGGTGTGGCCAGCAGGCGCAGGGGGTAGATGGGTTCT
The DNA here is from genome assembly GCF_051311805.1 of Agelaius phoeniceus. Lineage (NCBI taxonomy): Eukaryota > Metazoa > Chordata > Aves > Passeriformes > Icteridae > Agelaius > Agelaius phoeniceus. The sequence continues at coordinate 5,357,484 of NW_027509867.1, read as the reverse complement.
TTGCAGGGGAGGGAACAGGGGTGGGCTATAGGAAGAAATTTGTATCAGGAAAGAGTAAAGAAAGCAAAGGTTCATCCAAGGAAATGCTGAGGGCAGTTTGGGGGTGGCTGCCAGGCAGCCCTGGCTCTGAGCAACAGCGTCTGCAGTGGCACAGGAAATTCCCAGCTGATGGGAACAAACTTTCTGGCTGAGTACAGAGGCCAGGACAAAGCTGAGTGGTTTCCCTGGTGTCCCGCAGGCCTTGCTGGCCCCAGGGGCTGAAGGCATTTGTGCTCCCTCAGGTTCATGTCCCCACAGCAACAGCATGGGGGTGCTGGCCCTGCTGTGTGCAATGCAAACAGGGGCTGCTGAGGCAGTGCTGCCGTGTCTGTGCCTGCAAGGATGGGGCACCTGTGTGAGCTGGGGGAGAGGCCAGGGCTGCAGAGGGGGGATGTTGTTGGCAGCTGCATGAGGACGCTCTGGGACGCTGCCCTGGGCTGTGCAGCGCACTGGGCATGGATCAGCCCCTGCTCTGCTGCTCCTTCCCGTCTGGCCCAGGGCCCTTGCAGAGCCCCAGCCATGCTGTTTGCCCCCAGCCTGCCCACGGCCAGCCTGGGGCTGCTGACGGGGGTTTCTGTGCTGAGCATTGGCCTGGCCGTGTTCTTGAGAGAGCCTGGGCAAGGAGCCTGGAGCCCCCAGGGCCTGGCCTGAGGCGTCAGCGCTGCCCCAGCAGTGCCCATGGCCTGTCCCTGCTGCAGCCCCGGCACTGCCACCCCCAGGGCTGTGCCCGGCCCCGAGAGCACTCAGGCCCTGCAGCAACACCAGGGCCACCAGGGCAGCGGGGCAGGGCCACGGCAGCAGCACTGGCAACACCAAGTGCTGCTGCTGCTGCTGGGCACAGCTGCTGGGGCAGCACTGATCTGCCCCAGCTCTGCACACAGACATTGCTGCTGCAGCTCCACAGAAGGCAACAAAAGGGCATCTCTGCAGAAAACTCTGCTGGGAGATCCTTCAGTTCCTTTAAAGCCACCAAGAGCGCAGCCCCGCATTGACACAGTCTGTGGCCACAGTGAAGGTGGAGAGAAATCAAATGAAAAATGGTACAAACAGTTGCTTTTTTTTCTGGACAATATGAATAACTAAAACAAAGGAAAAAATACCCTATAACCAAACCAACAAGAAACATCAAAGAAAACTTTTATTACAAGTGATTTGCAGAATTTGGCTAGCAGTTTAATGTCCCTGAAAGCATCCAGTCATCAGTCTCCACACTGCAGCCTTGAGCTCCTGGTTCCTCAGGCTGTAGATGAGAGGGTTCAGGGCTGGAGGCACCACCGAGTACAGAACTGACAGGGCCAGATCCAGGGATGGGGAGGACATGGAGGGAGGCTTCAGGTAGTAAAATGTACCGGTGCTGATGAACAGAGGGACCACAGCCAGGTGAGGGAGGCAGGTGGAAAAGGCTTTGTGCCGTCCCTGCTCAGAGGGGATCCTCAGCACAGCCCTGAAGATCTGCACATAGGAGAAAACAATGAACACAAAATAACACAATGCTGAACACACACTTACAGCAATGAGCCCAAATTCCCTGAGGTAGAATTTTGAACAGGAGAGCTTGAGGATCTGTGGGATTTCACAGAAGAACTGTCCAAGTGCATTGCCATGGCACAAGGGCAGTGAAAATGTATTGGCGGTTTGCAGCAGAGCATTGAGAAAGGCACTGGCCCAGGCAGCTGCTGCCATGTGGGCACAAGCTCTGCTGCCCAGGAGGGTCCCGTAGTGCAGGGGTTTGCAGATGGACACGTAGCGGTCGTAACACATGATGGTCAGGAGGCAAAACTCTGTAGTTGCGCAGAAAACAAAAGAAAAGAGCTGTGCAGCACATGCAGTGTAGGAGATGTTGCTGGTGTCCCAGAGGGAATTGTGCATGGCTTTGGGGACAGTGGTGCAGATGGAGCCCAGGTCAGCGAGGGCCAGGTTGAGCAGGAAGAAGAACATGGGCGTGTGCAGGTGGTGGCCGCAGGCTACGGCGCTGATGATGAGGCCGTTGCCCAGGAGGGCAGCCAGGGAGATGCCCAGCAAGAGGCAGAAGTGCAGGAGCTGCAGCTGCCGCGTGTCTGCCAATGCCAGCAGGAGGAAGCGCCTGATGGAGCTGCTGTTGGACATTTGCTGGGGCTGCACATGGGCACCTGTTCATGGAGAAAAGGAAAGTGAAGTGTTAGAGGAGATAGCTGCAGCCAAAATCAAAGCCATTTCCCATATACCATCCTCTATAACATACATGGACATGCTTTTGTGTTTAAGAGTTCTGAGGTTTTCTTTTTAATCTCCCGCCATGACTCTCCTGCTATTCTTGGATAGTAGAAACCCGCAGCAATTCTGCTTCCCTCTGGTAGAACGGAGTGGGTTCCCTGATATAAGATGATGAGTGGAGAATGAGGGGAGATGGTCTGTCCCTTTATTCTCTTTGGAGTTTCTGTGGGCTTTCACTTTTCTGAAATGGAGAATGTGCACACTCACATGTTTCTCCTAAAAACCCCCAAGCACTGCTGTGAGCAGATGGATCCACCACAGCCCAGCTCCACATTTGTAGCCAAGGACTCACATTGCTCATTTCACCAACCCAGCAGCATTTTCAGGGTCACAACACCAATGCTTTTTCCCATCAATCTTATAACTCAGAGATGCTCTAGGACAGGTTTGCACCCTGGATTGAAGCTCCCAGCTTGGACTGAAATCTCAGGGATACTCCCAAGTGTCCTTCTGATGGCATTGGATTGTGGGAGATGCAGCTCCTTCCCTGGCTGCACTGACAGCATTGCCCAGAGCCGGGCCCTGGGGACAGCGTCACCCTGAGCCAGCTGTGCCCCCTGCCAGAGCCCCCAGGGCCGGGCAGCTGCTCCCAGCCCTGTGCTCTGCAGAGGGAACTGGGCCCGGGGCTGCAGAGCTGCCCCACGGCTCTGCTGCAGCTCTGCCTGCACAGGAGGGGCTGCACGCCTTGGAGCCCCGGCCCTGAGGGCAGAGGCTTGGCTGGGGCACAGGAGGGAGGGGGCTTGTTCAGAGCGAGGGGCTGCACTGCAGGGGCTCCTGTGGGCATCTCTAAACTCTCCCTGCCACAGCATTGCTGGGCCTTGTTTTCTCTCATTGCCTGATCTTCTCTCTGCCTCCTGGAGATTTTCCTCCTGCAGGTGTTTCCCTGTGCCTGATCTCTCCCTGCCAGCACCCACAGACCCCAAATCTCTGTGCCCTCTTCTTGGCCTGACAGCCTGACAGAACCCTGCCTGTTTGCAGGGCACTGGCTGGGGTCAGGTTCTGTTTGCAGCTTGGAGAAAGGACAGCTCAGACTGAGCCTGATGGCTCCAGCAAAGGTGATGCTGCTGCTGTCCATGGCCAGAGTGGCTGAAAGCACATTAGGGATCTCCTGTGAGCCTATTGATCGCTAAAAGTAACAGTTTGGGTGTCTTGGGAAGTTTTAAAATTTCATAATTAATAATTCATAAGCAAAATTTACCAGGTCAGATATTACAGGCAATTGTCAAAATTTATAATCATCCTTTAATATTTATCACCACCTCCCTACCATTCTTCAGTAGTAGGAAACTGAATACAAAGTCTTAAGAAGTTTCTTACATTTTATCAAAATCCTAGTCTTGGAAATATTCTATGACTGATCAGAACCCCTCAGCATGTCAGAGCTCCATGAGCATTTCACCTCCTCTGCACCAGAAATACCCAGAGTTGTACTCACAGGCTCTGCAGGCATTGGCATGATCCAGCTTGAGGAGATGGCTCCAGGAGCTGCAGCTGCATTGTCCTGCAGCCAGAGGTTCCTGTGCCAAGGGCTGGCAGTGATTGTGCCCCAGGCACTTCTCAGCCCCTTCCCAGCCCTGACTGATTGAAGCTCTCTGTGCCTCTGGGCTGTGCCCGGGCTGGCTGCAGGCAGTGCCCCAGCCCTGCTGGGCTGGCAGAAGAGCTGCTCATCCAGAGAAATGTGCTTTTGAAGCTCTTCTTGGTGACCAGGAGCTGCCTCTGTGCCAGGAGCCCAGCCCAGCTCAGCAGCACAGACACAGCACAAGGACTTTAATCAGCCTCTGGGCCTTTGTGCTCAGGCCCTGAACATCAGTCCCTGAGAGGGAGCTGAAGAAACCTCTGCAGAACTCCAAGGCAGAATCCAACCCCAAACTTTCTTGGACTTGTAATGGGTCCCAGAGAGGGACACGACTGAGCAAGTGTCCCCAGGCCCCAGGCAGGGCAGAGAACTGCAGGCAGTGATGACAGGTGGGGACAAAGAGAAGCCAAGTCTTGGTGCCCTGGGGCACAGCAGGGTCTGTGCCAGCAAGGGCTGGGAGGAGACACCTTGTGCTGAGGCCCTGGGGCCTCCTGGCACAGCCCCAGCCAGGCTGGGCACTGTCAGCCCCTTGTGCTGCCCTCAGCATCCCCCCCTAGCCCACATCCCAGTGGCCTCAAGGATCTGCTGCAAGGAGTCCCTGGGGAGCCTTGCTCAGCAATGGCCCTGGGGGCTCCTTCATGCTCCCTGCAGGGACTGCAGCTTTTTCAAAGGACTTGGGGTTTGGCTTTTGCCTTGGAGTCTCTGAGAGGTTTGTGCAATCATGGCCTCCAATTATCTGCTGTAATTAGTCCCTGGAGAGGCTTTGTCAGTAACAACACTCAGTGGGGCTCATTAATACTTCAGGGTACTTCAGATATTTTAAGGTACTTGGTGTTTCCCTTTTGATCCAGACTCTGGGAGAGGTTTGTGCAATCATGGCCCCAATTATCTGCTTTAATGAGTCCCTGGAGAGCTTTGTACTGACACTCAGTGGGGCTCATTAATGCTTCAGGGTACTTCAGATATTTTAAGGTACTTGGTGTTTCCCTTTTGATCCAGACTCTGGGAGAGGTTTGTGCAATCATGGCCCCAATTATCTGCTTTAATGAGTCCCTGGAGAGCTTTGTACTGACACTCAGTGGGGCTCATTAATGCTTCAGGGTACTTCAGATATTTTAAGGTACTTGGTGTTTCCCTTTTGATCCAGACTCTGGGAGAGGTTTGTGCAATCATGGCCCCAATTATCTGCTTTAATGAGTCCCTGGAGAGCTTTGTACTGACACTCAGTGGGGCTCATTAATACTTTGAGCTACTCAAGGTTTTTAAGGTACTCTGGATGTTCCTTTTCACTCTGAGTCTTTGAGAGGTTTTTGTGCCATCCTGGCCTCCAATTCTCTCCTCCAAGGAGTCCATGAGGAGCCTGTGTTGACCTCAATGGGACCCATTCATGCTTTGAGACACTTGGGGGTTTCTCCTCTGACTTTGACTCAAGGAAACTTTGTGCAATCTCCTCTCAGGCCCCGAGGTTCCAGGGCTCAGCTTCAAATGCACCACAGGGCTCATTAGGACCAAGATATTCCTGACAAACCATGGCTCTGCCTTGATTTCCCTCTGATCTGGGCCAGTTCGTTAGGAACTTTCCTGCTGCTGGTATGGAAAAATATTTCAAAGAGCTTCTAGGAAATATATATCATATTTTATAGTGTCCTTTATTACTTTTCTTAGTATACAAGAGGGGATTGCAGCATTCAGTGACTGATACTGACCCAGGGACACTCTTGAGGAAATCTGGCTTGGTCAGAGAAGCTGTGCCTTGAGGTCTGATCAGTTTGGATGACCTTGCTCCACATTCCCCAACCCCATCCTGTCTCTCCTCACTCACCTAGGACCTGCTTTGCTTGGTGAACTGACTTCACTCAGCTGAAGAGGGATTTTGACTTTTTAATTTTTTGAAGCAATCTAAAACTCCTGAGTTTCCCCATTGCAAACAGACATCCTCCTCAAGTGTGTGCCAAGCCCAAGCTGCCAAGAGCACTCCAGACCTGCCTGGGCCAGCTGTGAGGGTGGATCATCATCCCAACCTGCACTGGGCCATTGCAAGGGACTGTTGCCATGGACACTGCAGGGACCCCACTGCTGGCTTTGGGTGCCATGGCAACCCCCATCAGTTCAGGTTTCCTTGGAAACCAGCCCAAGGAGCCATTTCTGCAGCCAGGTTCCATGGCCCCTTGCCTGCAGAGCTGTTGCTGCCCTGGGCTGCCATGGCAACCCTGAGGACAAAGCGGTGCCAGGGCTGTTCCAGGTACAATTGCAGTGACACTCGTTGGTGCCACCAGGTGCCATGGCAACGGACACAGGGACCCGTTCCTTGGTTTGGTGCCATGGCAACCAATGCCCAGACCCGTTGTGGTGGTTGGTGGCCATGGAAAGCTGCCCTGGGCCCCTTGCTCAGGGCTGGTGTCAGTGCCCAGGGCCAGAGGGGATCCCTTGCTGGGGGCTGTGCCATGGCCACCTGCCCTGTGCCGCGCTGGCCGCTCGGGCACCGGGAACCAGCAGCCAAGGGCACTGCCAGGGCCAAAGGCCAGGTCAGCCAGACAGAAAGGGGCAGCGCTGGGCACTGTTTCCATGGCAACCGGCACTGGGGGGGACACCTGGGTCACCTGGCCTGGCAGTTGCCATGGAAACCCCTGGCAGGCACTGAGGGCACAGCCCCTGGCACTGAGACACTGCTGGGCCGGGTGCTGAGCACAGCGCTGAGCACGCAGAGATGGTTTTGTTCTTGCTGAGCTGCAGCACAGCCAAGGCCTGTCCTGCCCCTCGTCCAGCCACGCTGGGGAGGGGCTGGGGCTGCGGGGGAGCTGGGCAGGGGACACAGCCAGGACAGGTGACCCCAACTGACCCCGGGCACAGCCCAGACCAGAGCACATCATGCTCAGGGTATGAAGGGGGGGAACAAGGAGGAAGGGGGGAATTTTGGAGGGAGGGTTTCTGCCTTCCCAGGTAACACTCAGGCAAGAGGGGGCCCTGTTTCACCAGTAGGCAGGGTCACTACCAAAGACACAGACACCAACTGAAGGAATTGTGTCATTTGTATCATGCACAGCTGCAAAGAATTACAAAAGGATAAGCTCAGCAAAGCACATCATCATTAGCAAAGAATTACAAAAGAAGCTCAGCAATCCATCAGAACTCATCATTACATTTTGATGACTAACCCCTTGGTCAAACACTAGAGGTGTTTGTGGCAGACAAAGATTCTGGCTGACTATCAAGGTACAACTTACAGACACCAGTAGTACTTTAGTGACACCGTTCTTCATCCATTTTTCTCAATCTCATTTGAGATAGGAACAAGAATTCCGTTGTCCATGGAGCTGGCACCATGTTAATTCCAGAATAATGCCCCCAGGCCCTTTGCTGTGCAGCTTTACCATGCTGCCTGTGGCTAACAAGGCCTGGGGGGGCCCTTTCCCCTCTGGCTGGAAGGGGCCGGGTCCCAGTCCCTGAGGGGCACCCGGGCTCCTGGATGCAATTCCTGTGCAAGTCCCTCAGTGTCACAGCAGCCTTCACATGGAGCCCCGTGGATCAGAGCATTTCCCAAAGGGGCCCTTGGGGCAAACAGGGAGATTTGGTCTGGCAGGATGTGTAAAACAATATCCTGTCAGATCTACTTGTTCCCACACAGAACACTTGGCTGCAGGGACACATTCCCATTGTTCCTGCCCAGGTTTCAGGACTCAGAGTTGTCTTTCCCAGGAGCTGCTCCTTCAGCTGCCTCGGGAGGGCCATTTGGCCTCCAGACCCACACTCGGGCTCCATTATTAGGGCTGCTGGATCCAAACCCTTTATCTCCACAAACGGTGGTGATTGGAGCTGGATCTCCTTTTTTCACAATCCTTCTTAACATTGCAATATTGATAATTGTGCTACCCTGTCATGGGGTTGACTAATCCAATCCTGGTCACTATTGTTTAACACAATTCCTTTAATTTCTCCTTGATATCTGCAACAATAATTCCTCCTCTCATGACATGACCACTTTGTAAGACCAAGTTCCAAGGGAACAATTACCAAAGCAAAGTGTCCTGGAGGAATCTGAATCCCTGTTTCAGTATTGATAGCTCTCATTTGCTTTGAATTTATCCAAACTAATTCCAGTGCATGAAGGGCCAGCCCTGCAGCCTCTGGGCTGGCCCTGCCAGGGGCCATCACAGCCAGAACAATTTCCCAGGCAGCCCAAGTCTCACTGCCCATGGTTGGATTTGCAAATTGGGTGCAGCCGTGCACAGCCAGGGGGTTTCCATTTCCCCTGTGGGCCATTGTTAAGGGCATAGAGCACATCTGGGAGATGGGTTCTCCATGGGCAAAGGTTCCCATCTCCTCATTTTTTCAACTGCTTTTTAAACAACCCCTTCACCCTTTCAACAAATCCTGCAGCTTGTGCATAGTCTGGTACATGAAAAACCCTGCAGGCAAAATCACTGAATTTTTCAGGAACAGACAAAGCACTCTGCATCACAGTATCAGCAAATCCTGTAAAAACAGCCAATTTCCTCCCTTCCTCATTTATTCCTTGTATACAATTCACAAAGTTGACCACTGACATATTGGGTCTTGGCCAGTCCTTTTCTGTAGGGTATTTAGTGTCACAGTGAGCAGCCAAAGCTGACAAATTAGTATTGTCAGCATTATTTCACATTATCAATTTTTAATTACATAGATAAAAATATAAATTATTGTGTTATATTACATATAAGTATTACATTTATTATTATTATTACTATTATTATTATTATTATTATTATTATTATTATTATTATTATTATTATTTCACTTTTACAAATGAACCTGAGCTCAAGATTAAAACCTTCTGTCACTCCATGTGGGAGTGTTCCAACAAGAGTTTTTCCTTCTGTTGGTGCTGTTTTCAATGTGTTGTTAACAAAATTCACCCTCGTCTTCCCAAACCCACAAGTTCTTTTCCTTTTCCATGTGCAATTTTTGGATGCATTTGAAGCCATCCAGGGGTTCAGCCTCTTTTACCCGACTGCCCCACTGCTCCCACGGGGCTCCGACCTCAGCCCACTCCAGAGCCAGGGAACTCCAGGGAAGGGCTTCCCATCTGGGAATTTCTGATGGCACTGATTCCTCACATTTACACTGAACAAATGACATTTTGTTGGGATCTGGCCACACTGGGCCAGTTTTGTTTTGCCAGTGGGCAGGGTCAGCACCAAAGACACAGACTCCAACTGAAGGAATCAGTGTCATTTCCTGCAGCTCAAAGCAGCAAAGAATCACAACAGGAGCAGCTCAGCAATGCAGCCAACCATCCCCACCAAAGATTGCCTGCAGTGATTGAGAAAGATCCAGCCCCAGTTACCCTCAGGCTTTACCATCCCCCAGACCCACACAGCAGCTGGGGAAGCTGTCACAGCCAAGGGCTGCAGAGCCACTCCTGGGCACTGGCAATTCCTGCAGGTGCCTCCAGCCACAGGTGAGGCTCCAACCCTGCTGGGAGAGGGCCCAGCTCTGACAGTGCTGAATGGACAAACTGACAGCACTGCTAGTGTGCCAACATCTGGTTTCATCCTCCTCTTGGCTCCCTCCCAAAGCCTGGCCAGGGCCCCAGGAGGAACCAAGGGAGGTGACTTTGACCATTCAGCCCCAAACAAGGCCAGATGTCAGATTTCATGGCCTTGTCTGGCTTCTAAATACACAAAGGTCAATACATGTTTCACTAATGAGTGGCTACATCTATCACAGTGCTAATGACCATGCATATTTCATCAGGGAGCAGATACAAAGATAACCTTTGGTTGGAAGGTTCATCCAGAGGCCACCTTGGGCTCAGGGCCTGCTGTTCAGGCCTCACTCAGGGCTGCTGTCCAGCCCTTGGCACTTCAGGGACGTGGTTTAGTGCTGGGCTTGGCACTGCTGGCTGAGCGGCTGCACTGGGTGAGCTCAGAGGGCTTTTCCAACAGAAAGGATTCTGTGATTCCATGATTCTATCCACTGCATTCAGCTGGGTCCATGTTAGCAGCATTCATTTGCTCAGAAAGTCTCCTCTTGCCCAGCTCCTGTGGCCTGAGGCTTCAGCTCCTTCAGCTCCTGGCGCTGAGCTGCTCATGCTGAACGAGATGACTCGGAGAGAAGAGCACAGTCCATGCAATTCCTTCTGGGACTCGGAGAGGGGAGGCTGTGCAAACAGGAGCATTGTTTGCTGTGGCCTCCTCTCTGCCCTTCACGCCTTTCAGCGCTTGGAACCAGCCAAGAGCTTTCTCCAAGAGTGCAATGGAGCAGCTGTTCCTGCTCCTGGCTCTGGCTCTCTCCAGTCTCTGCCCTTGCCTGCTTCTGTCCCTCGTGCTGTGCCCTCTGTTCCCCCAGGGCTGGCTGGCTGCTGCCCAGGACTGTGGCACTGGCACAGATCCAGTGCTCCAGAGCCTCCTTTCTGTGCCCTTGGAGCTGCCTGGGCACAGCAGCCTTTTCCATCTGCAAGCTCCCCATGGACAGGGAGTGCCCAGCTCCGTTCCTTGCACAGCCTCCAGGAGCCCAGGGCTGCCATCTCAAGTCCCTGCTGGCACTGGGGGCTCCCAGGTGCCTCAGGCTGCTGTGACACCGCTGCACACGGGAGAGAACAGGGGCAGGGGCTGTGCTGAAAGTCAGCTCCATCTGCTGCTGCTGCTGCTGCTGCTGCTGCTGCTGCTGCTGCTGTGGGGTCATTTGTGCAGCCCTGGCCCAGAGTCAGGGATCAGATCCTGCCAGTCTATTCCAGCCCTGGCTGCTCAGAGTTTGGGCCCCGGAGCCTCAGGTGGGCAAAGGCAGCTGCTCCTGGTCCCTCTGTGTGCCCGTGTTCAGCAGTGCTGCTCCATCAGTCTGTGCCCAGCAACGGGGAAAAGCCTCAGCCCTGCAGGGCCAGGAGCTGCCGGGCTCTGCCTGAGCAGCTCAGCCAGCAGGAAGGGAGCTGCTCCACACGGGAACCAGGAGCAGAGGACATTCCTTTGATAGGACATGTTTTCTATTTAAAAGAAAAAAAAAGAAAAAGGGAAAAAATTAGGTAAATTGTAAAATATAAGAATAAAATCCATGTGTTAGTGAAAAAACATAACATAATGTTAGTGAAAAAAACAAAACATAAATGCAAAGTTACATTTTTTGCATTAAGAAGTAAATTATTTTAAAAAGAGAACTCAGTTATTTACATTGTAAATGTGCTGATGGCATGGATCCATCTTACTGACCTCAGCAGCCTTTTAAAAGATTTTGGGCTTTGTTTCCAACATTGCTATTTGAAATTGTGGTTGAAGCAAGAGGAAATTGCTTTGTGCTCTTCCAGCTCCAAGCAGGACTGGGAATGGAAACTCTGTCAAAGCCCAAATCCTTTAGAGGATGCCCTTCCTTCTCACCCTGTGAATGAGCTGCACATTCCCTTTGAAACTGTCAGGGATTTCTTAAAGACACAAAGTCCCACTTAGGACTTTTTGCTCTGGTTTGGCAGTGCAGAAGGGCAATTCTCCATCCACCAGCTCCAGACTGCACTGCCTCAGGAGCACGGCCCACTCGCCAGCTTTGGCCCACTCGTGGCACTGCTAGAGGAGGAACAAAGTGCAACTGCACAATTCCAGCCAATCAAGAAGGAAGAATGGGACAGACAAACACCCTGTACAGATGCAGGCGTTCAGCTGGGACTGTGGAGAGTTTGGGTCCTTGCCAATTGGATGTGTGTCCCCAGCTGCAATCTCTGGGCCTGCAGCAGAGTCTCACTCAGCTGCCAAAGCAGAAAGCTCAGGCGCTGTGCTCGCAATGGGCTCGTCTGATGCAGAGCTGTCAGAACAATGTGAGGGCAGAGCCAGCCCAGCTGGGCCCAGGGCTGAGCCCAGCAGAGCCCTGGCAGAGCCCAGAGCAGCCTCAGCAGCCGCAGAGCCCGGCTGCAAGGAGAGAAAGCAGAAACCGCCCGTCAGCTGAGGGCTCCTGTGCCCTTGTGCCAAGGCCTGCGGGGCCCAGGCCATGCTGGCTGTGCCCAGAGCTGTGCCCAGAGCTGCCCATCCCTGCTGCCTTTGGCAGCAGAGCAGGAGGGCAGGACATGTGCCCAGCCTGCAGCCAGCCACGGCACATCCAGCCCTCAGCAGCTGCCCAGAGCAGGATGCTCCTGTGCTCGCTGCCATCTCCCAAAAGCTCTGATCCCACCCTGCCAAGCACACAGGGACCCACCTCATGCCAGCCACGGCTGCAAGAAAAGCTGCTCCCAAACCATGGCCTCAGCCTTCTCCAAGGGCACCGCCCATCCACGCCACAGCTGCTCCCAAGCACTTCCCCATCCACACTGGACCACCTACAATGCTTCCTCTGGAAAAACAAACAACACATTCTTGAAAAGAGATTAGATGCAGAAAGGGAAAACAAGAAAAACGGGAAAAACTCTTATCTCTGTCAGGGCCTTGAGGGAGGCCCAACTCCTCCATGGTAGGGAAAAACCCAGACATGGCTGAGGGAAGCCCACACTTTCTCTCTTCCCCCCTGCACTGCCCCCCAAAATCACGGTGATCCCAAAGCAAACAAGGGCAGTGGGGCAGCCCAAGCCCTTCCTTGCCTGCAGAGCAAAGCAGCCCCTGCACAGGTTCTGGAGTCCCACCTCTGCTCCCACCATGGGGCTTTGTTTGTGTCGGGCTGGCTGCCCCAGCCCCAGCCCCAGCTCCAGCCCGGGGCACGGTGGGTGCTGGGGGCTGTTGGCAGGGCCAGGAGCCCACTTGTCGCTGTCGAGGCGGTCACGACATAAAGCAGAGACCACAAGCAGTCTCAGTTGGCAACACTTTATTATTGAATATGGCTGATTTTTATACACTTTCCAGTTGTTTATCCTTCTTCTATCTTTACTATTGGCCACAATAGATCAACATAATACTATTGGTGAAAAAGTTATGGTGACTTAATTAACTTTCTAAAAATGTTTCATCCAGCTGCAAAGTTCTTCTGTCCCTCCTCTCTCGGTCTCCTTGGTTACAGCCTTGGAGAGAGCTCCTTATCAGTTTCTTCTTACTTCTCAGCTTCTTCTCGCTCCTTTAGCTAACAGGCCCGCTGTTAGCCCCTTCCACAATTCCCCCTTTTTGTTTTTGGACTGTAAATACAGCTGCTATGGATTTTTGCAGGGCCCTTTGCAAAAATCCCAGCAGAGAGGGGACATACAAAACCCACAATCACAACCATCAACAAAATTCCCACTCTTAATACAATCATTCCTGTCCTTCATCCATCTTTGAGTACTGATATATGGTCTTAGCTGGTGTCATCCGCACGTTCTGCTTCAACTGCGGAACCATCCATCCTGTCCTTTCCTGCACGTTCTAGGTAAGGTTTAACACAGCGAGCAGGAACCCATCGAGGACCATTATCTGTCAAAACACAAGCATAACCCCTCCCCCAGGTTATCAGTTCCACTGGGCCAGACCACATACCAGTAATCAAATCCTTAACCCATACCTTAACATTTCTACGGAAATCTGGTTGCTTAGAATTCAAAGAAGAAAAATGGTAAAAGATTGGAGATAACTGTGAATCAGGTAGGGGACGCAAAAAGTTTAACACATAAACAGCTTTATCTAATCTCACTTGAGGTGACTCCTGTTGCATTCCCCCTTTTTGTTTTTGAACCTGACGTTTAAGAAGTCCGTGAGCTCTTTCAATAATTGCTTGGCCCGTGGGGACATGTGGAATGCCTGTAGAATGCTCAATGCCCCAAGCACGAAAGAATGCTTGCATTTTCTGCGAAGCATATGCTGGGCCGTTATCTGTTTTTATGTGACACGGAACACCTAGAATAGAAAAGGCATGATAAAAATGACGAATAGCATCACGAGTTTTTTCTCCTGTGAATGCTGAAGCAACCATTGCATGAGAAAAAGTATCAACTGTAACATGAACATACTTAAAGCGACCAAATTCTGGTATTTTAGTAACATCAGTTTGCCATTCTTCTAACGCCGAAAGGCCCCTAGGGTTGGTACCATAATACTGAGTGACATGAGTGAAAGCGAATTTTTCTTTGTCCTGCTCAGCCAATGGAATAGTGAAGAAACAATCTTTCAGATCAATGACAACTATTTGCCATTCCTGTGGAATCATTGTGGGTGTAGGAAGGCCTGGTTGTAAAGCTCCCATTGTTGCCATTACAGCATTTATCTGCCGTAAATCATGTAAAAGTCTCCATTTTCCCGATTTCTTTTTTATTACAAAAACAGGGGTATTCCAGGGACTGAATGATTCCTCGATATGTCCTGCTTGCAATTGTTCTGTGACTTATTCTTGCAGGGCAGTAAGCTTTTCAGTAGTAAGGGGCCACTGGCGAACCCAGACAGGCTTATCTGTCAACCATGTCAGGGCTACAACTGGACGTTCATTGCCCTGCATCACAGTGGCCCCCATTAAAAATCCGTAGTAATTTTGACACCCCATTGAGATAAGCAATCTCGTCCCCACAAACTCTGAGGAGCATCGGCAACATAGGGTCTGATGTTAGCTTGTTGGCCATCAGGATGTTTCACATTAATTACAATGGCTGACAGGCCACCTGTTGTAGCACCACCCAACCCCAGGAGTCCAAAACTTGCATGAGTGAGAGGCCACGATTGAGGCCAGCAAAGTCGCGAGAGTATTGTGACATCTGCTCCAGTGTCAATCAAACCTGTTACTGATATAGTTCCTGGATGACATCCACTGGCAGTGAGAGTGCATGTCTTTTCTGGACGGCTCTCCGTTACTTTCTCAGTCCAGAACACTTGAGGTACTCCTGTTGATCCAAAACTTCCTGCGCCGCGACTTCGGTCCACTGTATTTGGAACAGAACTTACAAAAGGTACAATTTGAGCAATGCAGGTTCCTTTCTGAATAGTGACAGGAGGGTCATCGATGGATACCATGGCATGAATCTGTCCTAAATAATCGGCATCAATAAGCCCTAGATGCACATGAATACCTCTAAGTGTAGTACTTGACCTCCCTATTAAAAATGCACTCAATCCCCGTCCTATTGGACCATAGGCATCAAGGGGCACTTTACATATTTCTTTTGTCAAAATGGTTACTGTGTCAGCGGTGGGTATATCAATCCCTGCGGACCCGCTTGTTGCCCCTGAGTATTGCTCGCAAATGGGTAGCTTTGCAGTGCTGGGAAGGCCCGCATTTGCTGTTGTGGTAGTTGTTGTTGTTGGGGTATTTGTTTCCCCACGCGCCCCTTCGCGCTCCTCTTTGGGTTTCCCTGCAATAGCTGACCATTTGCGTGATATTTACTCCTGCACTGTTTAGCATAGTGCCCAAGTTTAGCACAGCGATTACACACAACATCACTGCTTGCACTTGGCTTAAATGTTGTTTTCCGGACAACATTTGACACTGTGGTACACTGTGATCTTACATGCCCTTGTTGTCCACAATTATAACATTTTGCTGAAGGTCTTAGCACTGCAGCAAGAGCTGCCATTTTATGCTCGACTGAACCAACTTTTGAGCAAGCAGTAACCATTTCAGACAAGGTGGGTTCCCCAGGTAAAGTATCAATAATCTTTCTGCAATCTGGGTTTGCATTTTCTTTAGCCAATTGTACACACAATTTGTCTCGCAAGGTTTCATCTTCTACCTGTTTCTCAATAGCTGCAGCAAGTTTTTCTGCAAATTGCAAAAATGGTTCTCTCGTCCCTTGCTGTATAGTGAAATATTTCTGTTTTGGAGCTGCCATTTCCATTGTTTTAGTTAAGGCACTCATGCCAATTTGTTGAGCTTGTGCCAAAATCGAAGGATCCCACCTTGCCTGTAAATCTGGATTAGCAAAAGGCCCAGTGCCCAGTAGGGCATCAACACCCACAGCATGACGAGGGTCGTGTTGAGGCAACTGCATGTTTGTTAAAGCAGTGCGTTCAGCCGCTCGCCTCCAAGTTTCTTGAAATACACCGTATTGTACTGGCTGGAATAAAATTGTAGCAAGATGCGCGATGTCATAAGGTGAAAGCAAATCTGCATTAATCACACGTATTAATTGCATTACCTCTGAGGAATTAATACCGTACTGAGCCACTTTCGATTGGAGGTCTTGCACAACCCTCCAGGCAAAGACGTGATGACTGTCATCCTGCCCTGTTCCAGGAGCTGCTTTAAAGACTGGAAAAGCCATAGGGTTATCACAAGCAACATTTGCATTGGCACTGTTCTCCTGAGGTACTCTTGGAGCACCTAACCTTTCTATGGTGTCCCAATTCTTTTCTTCAACTGCTTTCTTCCTAACAAATTCCCAAAACTCCTTAGGGTGTCGAGGAAGCACAGTTACTTGACATGGAGGCAAAGTCCATGGGGCAGCAAGGCTAGAGCTCTTTGGAGGTAAAGAGACCAGAGCTCCTTGCCCCAACTCAGGTGTTACTGCAGGCGACTCATCACTTGCTTCGCTGCTGCTGTCACTGTCAGGTAACGGAGGATACGGCCTTGCAGGTTGTTCAAGCCGCTCAGACGGGAGCGGGGGGGCGGACGGCTGGACTAGAGCGGAGGGAAGCGGGGGGGCAGATGGCTGGGTTTGTCTCTCTGCTAAAGACATTTCAGCTAACTGGCGTAGCGGTGTAGTATATACAGGCACCATTGCGAGCTGCTGTGCAGGTGTGTGATAAGGAGGTTTAGGGGTCTGATAAGAGGATGCTACGGCAGGTTGCCCAGAAGTTTTGGCAGCTTTCCCAGAAGCCTTGGCAGCTTGCCCAGAAGCTCTGGCAGCCTTCCCGGAAGCTTTGGCAGCCTTCCCGGAAACTCTGGCAGCTTGCCAGGTAACTTGCATGGCACCCGGACTTTCTTCAAGTTCCCCATCAGAGGCCCCCTCTGCCTCATCCCCCCCGTCAGGTTCTGTTATCAGCCCCAACTCTTCGTCCGCATCCCGCTCTGCTTGTTCTCGCTCTGTTTTCCATTCCTTTAATGCCTCAAAGAGCAATTCCCAAGTAACTGCTAGATCGACAACCGTTTTATTTCCCTTTCGGATGACTTCCCACAGTCTGTCCCCGACTTTTTTCCATGCCTTAACACTAAAAGCTGTGTGGGGATCAGTGCCAAAATTCTGTGATTTAGCCCACAGCAGTATATTTCGAAGGGCATAGTCTGACGTATTAATTCCCTTATTTCTTAACAAAACTTTCCATGTAGCCAGAACATTTTCTTCCTCTTTAGTTAAGTTATGTCCCATTATTACTAGTTGGTGGCTCACCTTCTTCCAGGTGTCTTGATTGGAGAAAATCAGGTCCGGACCTCCCTGTGGCTTCCACCTGCCACTCTCAGCTGCACCAACGCCGCCTCCCCCACTACGTCCCAGTGGGTCACGGTTGCCAGTTGCTAGGACCTCGTATGGGCCCCCACCGACTTCTTATCACGTCGGGGATCACCAAATGTCGCTGTCGAGGCGGTCACGACATAAAGCAGAGACCACAAGCAGTCTCAGTTGGCAACACTTTATTATTGAATATGGCTGATTTTTATACACTTTCCAGTTGTTTATCCTTCTTCTATCTTTACTATTGGCCACAATAGATCAACATAATACTATTGGTGAAAAAGTTATGGTGACTTAATTAACTTTCTAAAAATGTTTCATCCAGCTGCAAAGTTCTTCTGTCCCTCCTCTCTCGGTCTCCTTGGTTACAGCCTTGGAGAGAGCTCCTTATCAGTTTCTTCTTACTTCTCAGCTTCTTCTCGCTCCTTTAGCTAACAGGCCCGCTGTTAGCCCCTTCCACACCCACTCCCATTTCGTACCCAGCCCAGCCCATCCTCCCAGCCCTGCCAAAAAGCAGCTGGGCAGCGACTGAAGGATGAGTTGCATCTGCCCCAGCAAAGGGGGAACCTTTGCTTCTCAGCCAGGCTGGGCCATGCCCAAATCTGGCAGAATTTCCCCGGCTGGGGACTCATCTGCAAATTCCCTGTGGAGTTTGGCTTTGAAGAAGGTGCCAGAATCAAAGTCCATCACCTTCAGCCTCCAGTGGCCAGGCTGAGGAAGAGCTTCTCATCCTTGATGTCATCCTGGCTGTCTCCAGCAGCAGCAGCAGCAGCAGCAGCAGCAGCAGCAGCAGCCCCACCCGGTACAGCTTCTCCAGGGGCTCCTGCTCCTTCCCTGGGGGGAGACCAGGCTCTCAGGGCTCTGACCAGGGCCCCAGCTGTCAGGGAACCAGGACAAGCAAAACCAGCTTGGATGGCGGCCACCAGTGTTGGGCAGAGCAGCTCAGCTCCAGCACAAGGGCTGCGTGTGCCCATCCCATGACCCTGGTGCAGTGACACAGGCAGCACAAAAAGGTCTGGCTTCCTCTGCTTCTGATTGCCACAGCATGTGTGGAGCTGGAACTTACCAGGGCCCTGGATACTCCAGGGACCTGGAGAACCATTCCAGGTAATTGGGAAAATCCTAGGTGCTCCATCTACCCATAGATGAGGTCTCCAAATTTGCCCCAAAATTGGGTCCAGCATTTAGAGGCCAAAAAGAGCAAGTCCAAGTGACTTGATGATATTTTTAGCCCAGAAAGCCCTGCTGCTGATGGCACACTTCACAATCAGCAGGGGACACAGCTCGGCCAAAGCCCTGACCTCTGCTGGGAGCCTTTCTCCTCAAACACCCTTCAAACAAACCTCCATGCAAGTCAGTTGGGAAAGTTTCTTCAAATGATACATTTCTGGCACATAACTACACAGGGTTATGGGAAAGATCCTAAAGCTAAGGAGTCAAAGAGGCAGCACTAAGAGTCCTTGTCATGTGTTTGGAGCTAAATCCCACTTTGGGGGAGTTGAAGGAGTTTGGAATGAGCTAGAGAGCGGACCTCAGAGTTTTTTAGATGATGCCATTGCTTTTTCTTCTCTTCTACATAGACAGGAAGGGTGAGTTTGGCTCCCATCTCCACCACATGGCTCACAGGGCCGCAAGACTTGTAGTTACAAGAGCTTTGAAGGATTTCTTGGCCAAGAAGACACTGCCAACAAGGATATTTGTGTTTTGGAGCCAATCCTTCAATCTTTCATCTTATGGACTCATGCTACAGTGCAAGCTTCCTTAGCCAATCATCTTATGACACACAAACCTACAGCACTGCATCCTAAACTTCTTGTTTACCATTGTAACTACTTTTACTTTTTCTGCATCTTGAACTATAAAACTCTAAACATTCCTCCACTTCAACTTTCCTCCCCGTGTCTCTGCTAGAAACTAGAAATCTGCATTCTGGCTTCCAGCACCTGAGTTCGGAAGCCCTTTCCAAGGTCTCAGATCAAATCCTGGGTTCAATTCTAAGCTTTGCTGACAAGACCAAAGGTCTGAGATTTCCCTGCATTTGGGTTTCCAACAACACTGATGCTGTTCGTTCCACAGTGCCCAGGATCCCTCTTGCAAGTCAACTCTGGCAGGAACAAGGCGGCTGCCGGGGGCTGCTTGTGGCCTCTGACAGCCCCATTGCTCAGGGCTTGCCAGCGCCCCAGCCCCTCAGGCCCTGCCCCAGCCCGGCCAAGCTGCCCGGCAGCAGCGCCGCAGCCCCACAGCAGCTCCAGAGGAGCCCCAGCCAGAGGCACCTGGGAGCCCTCAGCAAGGCAGGCAGCAGCACACGGGCAGGAGGGCACGGATGGCGCTTCCTGCCTGGCCCAGGGCTTGTGGCCATCTCCAGGCACCGCTCTGGCAGGGATCCCCGCAGCTCCGGCCCCTGCCCAGCCGCTCTGTGGGCAGCACAAAGGCTTCAGCAGAACCACCACAGGCCAAGGGGCTTCTGGCCATTTCCCCTTGCCCGCTGTGCCGCTGAGCACAAGCTCCCTTTTCACCCTTTCCTGCCTCTTGCCCCACAGACCCTGGGCAGCAAAGAAAAGCTCCTGGCAGTCTGTGTATCATAACACATTCTAGAATTATTTACAGTAATCTATAATAATATATATAATTGTATATACTCTATAATTTATTTATTTACAATATAGATAAAAAAAAGAAAAGAAGAAAAATCTTAAAGAAAATTACCTCTGGCTCAGGTTGCCCCAGCAAAGACAGCCTCCCAGATCAGCTCTCCTCCTAAGTCATCCGGCAGTGCAGGCAGCCGAACCCCGACAGGCGAGGCCGAGTCCTCCATGCCCTGCGCAGCTGATCTTGCAGCCTCTGGATGGTGGAATATCGCCCACACTCTATTGCCCGGAGGACATGCAGTGTTTCAAGTGCCAGCTGTGACACGGCACTGCTCACGTCCTCCGTCAGGCGTTCCAGAGCTGCAAGACAGAGGAACAGAGCCACGGTCAGAGCTGGATCTGTGGGGAGCCGAGGAGAGCCCCCGGCAAGGGCCATCCCAGCCGGCTCTTGCCATGGCCAGGAGGGAGCAGCGAGCAAGGGGATCAGCCCGAAGCTGCTGGCCACCAATGGCCCACGGGGCCCTGAAAGCTCCGTGTGCTCTGGCCACGGGAGCAGAGCCCTCCGCAGCCGGGGCAGGGCTTGCAGCTCTCCCCCTGGCAGCCCCCGCTGCCAGCCCGCTGCCCTCACTCACCAGTGCAGATCAGCTGCAGCTCTTGCTGCTGCCCCCTCAGGCGCCGCCCGGCCATGCCTGTGAACACAGAGCCTGTCACGGCGCCAGCGGCACAGCTCCCTGCCAGCGGCGCTGCCGGCGCTGTGGCCACACGGGCTGCTGGCCCGGCAGGGCTCAGCCCGGCCCTTGGCGCACGCTGCCGCCCCAGGGCACGGCTGCCAGAGGGCGGCAGCAGCAATGCCCAGCCCAGGCGGGGCTCCACGGCGCCGGGCCCGACTGGCGCTGCCGGGGCAGCAGGCGGGGCCGGGGCCGAGCTGCGGCGGGCCGGGGAGGGAGCCCGGGCTCGTGGCTCACCCGTGAACCTGATGGCCGCCTCTCGCAGGGGCTCCTGTGGGCTCTGCAGGTAGCGCAGGGCCCAGCGCAGGTGCTCGGCCGCTCGGCTCCTGTCCTCTGCCAGCTGCAGAGAGCGGCAGGAGGGAAGGGTTGGCGCGGGCTCAGCCCCGGGGCCGGGCGCTGCCTGCGCCCAGCCCTGGCCTCCCCTGCCCGCACAGCCCTGAGGCGCGGCCAGCAGCCGCTGGCCAAGGGCCCCCGAGGGCAGGGGGCAGAGGGCCGGCTGCTGCCCGGGGAGCCGCGGTGCCGGCCCACAGCCCCGCCAGGCCGGGGCTCCATGGGCACCCGGCTCAGGCCCACAGGAGCCTGGAGAAGAGCCCGCGCGGCCTCTGGCTGCAGCAGCGGGCAGGGGCACAGCTGCCAGCCCCGCACACTGAGCACCGCCCTCAGGGGCCTTCTCCAGCCTGAGGCTGGGGCTTGCAGGCCCTCCTTACCAGGAGCTCAGCGAACTTCCAGAGTTTCTCTTTCTGCACACTTTTCTCAAGATCTTTCTTTTTCAGGAACTTGACCGCACAAAGCAGCGTTTCCCGAGAAGTCTGGAGAGCAACAGAGACGCGGAGATGGCCCCAGAGCCCAGGGCACAGGAGCCGCAGCCTGGAGGAGGCTGCGGTCCAGCAGGCGCAGGGCAGGAGGCAGCCGAGCCCCCTGCCAGGGGGACAGCAGCAGCCCACGAGTCCTCACCTGTGCCACCCGCAGATTCTCATCGTGGCAGTGGAAGAGCAGTGGGAGCAGGCTCTGCCACACTTGTGTCATCAGGGGCTTCTTTCCTTCTTCTTCTACAGCAGACATCAAGGTGTGAAAGACAATCATGGAGAGCTGCTGCACCTGGCTATCACCCTGTAGAACAGGAAGGCAGCAAGAGCTCAGCATCAGCTGATTCTGGCCCACACTGGTGCAGGCCTGCATCTCCACAGGGCACCAAGTGTCCGGGCAGCAGCCAGTGGCCGTGGCTGGGGACACAGAGCCTTACGTAGTCAAAGAGTGGCAGGAACACGTTAGCCAAATGCAGGGCGATGGGGCTGGGTATGCGGGCACCATTATCCAGGAACAGATAGCCCAGTAGCATGGTGGTCATCCTGACCCGCAGGAGCTCCACGAGCCTTTCCGTCAGGCTCCACATTCTTTCGGCCTGTGCGGAAGGCAAGTTTGTGAAAGGCCACCCTGCTGCCGCGGGGCCCAGAGGCCAAAGGCCTGTCCTGAAGCACTCGGGCAGCTGAAGCGGGAGGCAGGAGAGCTGGGAGCAGCTGCCCCAGCGCCCAAAGGCCAGGCAAGGCCAAGCGACTGCGTTGCCCAGCCCCACGCTGCCTGCAGGGCTTCAGCCACTGCCCCCTTCTCACCAGCGGGGAATGGTCCCTGAGCGGGAGGAGGGCCCTGAGAAGCTGGCTGCCAATGTCTGCGCGCTCCCTCTGCAGGTGCCATGACAAGACAAGATCCATGATGCTGTCCCTGCATTCCCTCAAGTCCAGGCACTCGAGGAGCTGAAAGGCACAGGCCAGTGACGGGGGAGCCGGCCGGCAGGAGCCTGGAGCCGCACAGGGCTGGGCCCAGGCAGCAGCGCAGGGCACGGGCACCGTCCCAGGCGGCTGCGGCGACGAGAGGGCAGAGAGCTGGGAGGCAGCTCAGCCAGGTCATGCTGGCCTTTGGGCTCACCTCCACAAGGAATGCCAGGGCAGGGAAATCCCAGTATGGCATCTCTTTGCTGAGCATCTCAAGGAGGCAGCATAAGATCCTTTTACACAAGGGCCTGGATGCATGGCAAATCTCCCTGGAAGGTGGAAAATGGCACTAAGACCCTGAGCCGGGGGAGGGAGGGAAGCCTCTCCCAGCACTGACTCACACGGTTCTTGTCTTTCGCCACCGCCCTGCCAGGGGACCTGGGCCCTTTGAGATGTGGCTGCTCCTGGGCACCCTCCTTTCCCAGCCTTTCCCAGTCTGCTTGGCTGTCCCTCGTCCCTTTGGCCCACAGCCATGGGGAACATGTGGGACAGCCTGGGCACAGGGCAGAAATGCCAGGAGCAATGGGGACAAGGGGGGTCTCACCTGGCCAGCAGAGCCACGGCATAGTGGTGGTATCAACGCAGAGCAGCGTGTCCCAGCCACGCTTGCCTTCCATTGACACCACCACGTGCTCACACTGGACAAGGCAGAGCAGGGACTTCAGGGTCTGCACTGCAAACCTGTGTGCACAGCAAAGGCAAGGTCACACTGGCAGCACTGGCTCCTTGGCAGGCCATGTGGCAGGGACAGGAGGACTGGCATGGAGCACCTGTTGGGGCTGGTGGCAAGGCCGTGCTCTTCCTGGCATCCCTTCCAGAAGGCATCGACCTCCTCTGGCATCTCTTCTGTGCTGAAGAACACTTGGAAGAGCAGATGCAAAAATAGGCGGGGGAAATACGGAGCCACTACACGTGGGACAGGGGGCTCTTGGAGGATCTTCCACATCACCATGGTTGCCTGCAAGGGACAAAGCCCCCCGAG
The DNA here is from genome assembly GCF_051311805.1 of Agelaius phoeniceus. NCBI lineage: Eukaryota > Metazoa > Chordata > Aves > Passeriformes > Icteridae > Agelaius > Agelaius phoeniceus. The sequence goes on along the minus strand of NW_027509867.1, from coordinate 5,334,321 downwards.
ACAGCACTCAGTGCCGAGGTGTCCATGTGGCAGGGCCTGAGCTTGGCAGGGAGAGGCCTGGAGAGACCTTGGCAGGGGGAGCACGGGGCCTGCTGGGCCTGAAGCTGCCCCTGGGCCGGGTTTCAGGCCAGTGCCTGAGGCAGGGAGATGCAGTGGGGGAAGGAGGATGGAGAGCTGCTGGAGAGGCAGCCTTGGGGCCAGCAAAGGCCACTTGCAGAAACTCACAGCCAGGCCAAAGACACCCGTTTTGTCCCCATCAGAGGTGCAAGTGCTATGCTTGGGCCAGCTCTCCAGCACATCCAGGAGTATCAGCTGCACTGGCTCCGCAGTCCTGAGCGAGCACATGATGGTCTTCCACATGGTGATGGCAGCTCTGTGGGGTTAGAGCTCTGTCTCAGGGGGGTCTCAGACACGGCACCATGGCCTGGGCATCCCTAGGGGCCCGGGCTGATGGCCGGCTCTGCCTCTGCCCACTGGCCCTCGCCAGCAGCAGCCAGGCAGCCCAGCCCTGTGGGGACAGAGCCCTGAGGGGCAGCAAGGGAGCATGGCAGCAGGCTTGGGGGCTGACGTGCCAGGGCTGGAAAAGGCAGCAGCCAGAGGGCCCTGGAACTCTCTGTTGGTCAGACACCTGGGCCAGGCGGTACAGGGTGATGGGCTGGGGAGGCCTGAGCCCTCTGGGCAGGTGGGCCCCATACCTGTCACAGGACGGGGCCACACGCAGCAGCATCACGACTGCATCACCCGGGCGTGCTTTGGTGAGAGTCAGCAGGGCCTCATCCAGCCTGTGCTCGGCAGAATCATTGGCCAGGAGCCATCGGTGAATGTACCTGACCATGGCGGGCACCTGGAGAAGGCACGGGGAGACTTGGAAAGCTGCCAGAGGGAGCAATGTCCCCAGGGTCCCCAGAGAATGCTTCCCTTGCCAGCGCACTGCCATGGCCTCAAAGGCTCCCAGGGACCAGCAGGCCTGGCTGGGGAAGCCACGGGACTCATGGGGGAATTGAAGCTTGGCCCCAGGCTGCTCACTTGTTCTGGCCTGGCAGCACCCTTCTCCAGGAGCAAATCCAGCAGGGCGGCACTGGTCTCATGATTGAGGAGCTCGGAGTGAGCTCTGAGCCCAGTGCCCATGGTGCTGGTCTCTTCCCGCCGGATGCTCCGGATGAAGTCGCAAACGAGCTGTAGGAGAAGGGCAGGAAGCCGGGGATGTTGCATGGAGTGCTGCACAAACGGTGCTGGGCTGAGCAGGGACAGCAGGCCCAGCCCAGGTGGGGGTGGCTGCAGGTACCTGTGCTGTGCTGCGGAAGCGGCCACGGCTGGATTCCTGCCCTTGTGTGCGCTCCACGGCTGCATCTGGCAAAGAGCGAGCGCAGCCAGAGCTGAGGGGCTGCGGGAGAGGCTGGAGAACACAGCCCAGCCCTGCGCTGCCCAGGCAGGGAAAGCCCCGGGATGCTCCAGGGAGATGGAGCACGGCCACTGCCGAGTGTCTGCCCGGCCCCTCTTCCGTCCTGTCCCTGGGCATTTCCCCAGGGGATGGGATGGGATGGGATGGGATGGGATGGGATGGGATGGGATGGGATGGGATGGGATGGGATGGGATGGGATGGGATGGGATGGGATGGGATGGGATGGGATGGGATGGGGCCAAGTTGGCTGCAGGCTCCAGCCCTGCAGCCCAGCTCTGCCACTCACCCTCCTGCGGTGGATGGAACGGCACCGCCGCATTGGTCTCCTGTGCTGGGCCGGCTCCAGGGCCTTCTTCCTCCTCCTCCTCCTCCAGCCAGACCACCTTGCGCACTCTCGGGGCTCTCTGCTCCATGTCTGTGTCTGGAGAGCGACCCAGCAGCGAACCCCGCCGGTGCCGCTCCTGCAGGGCCTCCTGCGCCGTCCCTGTGGGCGGGACGCGGCTGTCAGAGCTCGGCCCGGGGCCAGCAACGGCCCCCGAGCGCCCCTCAGCCGCCCCGGGCCGGCCATGCCCAGGCGTTCGCTCTTTGGAACGCGGCACGGGAGGCTCGGGGCCGGCGGCCGCGCTGTCGAGCGGCGGAGCTCGGGCCGGGGAAGCCCCAGCGGAGGCGGCGGGAGCGGCCGCGCCGCCTGTGTCCTCCGCGGGCCCCGGGAGGAGCCGGGGCCGGGGCCGGGACTGGACTCTGCATCGGGTCCGGGGCCGGGCTCGGGCCAGGCGGAGCCGAAGGGCGGCGATGCCGCCCCCGTACGAGGCACTGACACCCGCCCAGCAGCGCCACCGCCAGTACAGCCAGAGCCGGGCGGAGGCGAGAGCGCGGCGGGACGGCCGGGGCCGGGCACGGGGCAGCCCCGCCCGAGGCCGGGGGCGGGCCGGGGGCATGGCCCGGCCCGGCAGGGGAGAGGGAGGCGGGGAGAGGAGAGGGACGCCGGGCAAGGGACCCCGAGAGAAGGGTGCCCGACCGAGGGAAAGGGAGAGAAAGAGAAAGATAAAGAGAAAAAAAGAAAGAGTGCTCTAAAATATCTGTTTTGCTGCTGTCGCTGCTGCTGCTGCTGCTGCTGCTGCCGCCGCTGCCGCCGCTGCAACTGAAGCACCGGGGCCGTTCGTCCCCGTGTCCGTTCCCCGCTCGCCCCACGAGCCCCACGTTCGAGCCCCGCGCGCCCCGGGCACAGCCCCTGAGTCTGTCCAAACACGGGAACTTTGCAGCGGTGAGCCCAGATGCAGAGCCCTGACTCCTGCACACCGGCACAGCAATCCCCTCGCTTGCTGCTCTGCATTGGCCTGCCTGAGGGTCAAACACTGTCGGGCCACCTTTCCTTGCTGTAGGATTCCTACCTGAGCCCAGCACTGCACTTACATGTCCAGTGTTGCCTTCCAGTAAAACCAGGGGAAGGAAAACTCTGTGTGGCTCATGGTATTTTTGAGTGTCTAAAAATCACTAAGTCACCAATCTTAGAGGTGCAGTGCATCTGGAATTCCTGGGATGGAGAAGTAGTGCAACATGGAAAAGGGAAGCATAGAAATAAATAGAGGAAAAGATCTTGGATTGTTTCTTTCATTTTCATTTCCCTTCTGGAAAGCTGTTTCAGTTTTCCAGGAATCTTCTCCTGTCTCTCTTCCCAAGAATGTCTCCTGGAGAACAAGGTCAAGCTTCTGTCACAAGATTTGCCAGCAGGAAATTATGCCACTGGTGAAATTTTCATGATTACTGTTTGTGCTGGCTTAGGGCAAATTTTGGGAGGAAACCTCCAAAAGGGCTCTGTTTTGCAGAGATAGCAAAAAACTCCACAACTTTGTGTAAGTTGTAAACCTGGCATGTTTATTATTACAGCGCTGGATGCATGCAGAGATTACTCTCCTTAAAAGACATGCGTACCTCTGGGAACTTCAGGTCCCTTTTTATCCTCCTCTCAAGTACATATCCATACAATTTCACAATAGGTTCATACATATTCCTTTTTACAAATTTTGCGTGACATTTGCCACTAGTTCTTCTTTATCAGAAAGAATTCTTAGGTCAGGTTGACCTGCTTTCACAGCAGTCTCTCTGTCTCTCTTTATCACCCTCTGTCCTCTCCCCCCCTTATCTCTGTCCTTCACTGAATCAGTTTCCCTGAGCCTAGGCTTTGCAGTCAGGCTACATAGCTATGTTTTCTAACCACAGACTCAAAGATGTACATTTCACCTAAATCAAAATGGATTTCTACTCTGGAAAATTTCTCCTCTGTCTCAGAAGCACTCCTCCCTCTGCCCCTCACACGCTGGCCCTGCCTGGCATTCCTCATCCCTTTCCCCACCGCTCTCCTGCCCTTCCCCTCTGCTAGAAGGCGAACAAAGCTGCCTTGGACAGCAAAGTCGATTGCAGCCAGTATGAAGAGAACATGGAGGAGCTGGATGAGAGGATGCAGGAGTTGCAGAGCCAGATTTCAGGCCAGGAGCAGCACTGGAACAGTACCCAGCAGCAGTTCAGCGATGCAATTGAAGACAAGGTGAGGGGTACCTCGTCCCCACCACGAGGAACTGGCACCTTTGGGACTTGACAGCCTGAGGCAGCATCCCTCTGAGGATCCCCCTCCAGGCTTTTCCCTGGAGAGCTCCACATCACATCCTGGAGCAGCTGGCTGAGGCTGTGCACCTGTTCACAGCTGGATCGCCTGGACCTGAAGACTTTCCGTAAACACCGGGAGGACTCCTGGAACAGGAACATGGAGGAACTTGAGGATAGGCTGTTGCGTGAAAATGCTGCTGGGATTAAGAAGTGAGTGCAATGGAGATTCTGATGGCTTTGGGGACAGCGATGGCAACTGCTCCTGCCAGGCAGGGCTGTCACACACCATGCCCTGAGCTGGGTTGTGCCCTGCCCTCCTGGCCGTGCACACGGGGGAGCTTTGGTGCCAGAGAGGGGCTGAAAGCACTGCAGGGGCTGCTTGGGATGGTGGCACGGGTGCCTGTGCCCTTCACCTGGCATCAGCCAGCACCTTGGGGATGGGGAGAAACAGGCTCAAGAGCCCACGGTTCACCCTGCAATGGCCATGACCCTGTGCAGTGAGCTGCCCAGCAGCTGGCTGCTGCAGGGAGCTGCTGCCTGTGTGCTGCAGGGCTGTGGCCCCAGGAGCTCAGCCAGCCCTCTTCCCTCCCCCTCCTTAGGCAGCTGCCAGTCCCTTTCTCGTGCCTGTCCTGTGACCGCATGCTCAGCGTGCAGGTTCCTGGCCAGTGAGTAGCACCAGTGCCTCGGGGGCAGCGGGGCTGGCATGGGGGGAGATGGGTGCCAGCAGTGACCCGCTGTGCTGGCACAGGGGGACAGTGTCTGCTTGGGAGGGGCTGATGTGGGGAGCCCCCTCTGCAGCCCTGCCCATCAGCAGGGGCTGTGGGGGCTCATCCCAAGGGCTACAGGCAGCGGGATGCCATGGGCTACAATCCCATGGCTTTGGGGGGGCTGCCTCCAACAGGAACAGGTTCTTTGTCCCCTGTCACACACCTGTGACTCCTGCCCTCCCCAGGTACCCCGAGACACTCCCGTATTTGCAGCCGATGCCCCCCAGCAAGGAGCCACCGCCCAGCCAAAGGTGAGGGCCCTGAGGACACATCCCCAGCACCTGGGGTGCAGAGCAGCCCTGACACAGCAAGGAGGGCTCTGCACCTGGGCTGGGGCAGAGCAGCCTGGGGGGACGGGGCAGGGCAGGGGAGCAGAGGGCAGCTGTGGAGGGCCAGTGCTTGCCCCAGGGCTGGGGGCTTCTGCATTCCTTGCCTTGCACTGCCCTGTCTGGCCCATCTCTCTGTCCCAAGGCTGCTGAAAGCACATCTGATGAGCTGCGTCTGTTTGCAGTCTGAGCTCAGGCTTGGAGGGCTGTTGGGGAAGATGAAACAGGAAAACCTTATGATTGTCTGGCAAAAGATTTTGAGAATATGGAAACTATAAGCGAGATTGAAATGAAAGCAAGCTTCGAGATCCCTTAGTTACTGAACAACGGGAAAACAATGGTGTGGCCGGCTGAAGGTAATCCCCTTTTGATGAAACAAGGCCCTCTGCTTGCAGGCAGGTCCAAGGGTCTGAGCACACCCTGCCAGCTTGGCAGAAGGAGTCCAAAGAGGAGCTTTTAGGGTTTAAAATGTAGCACAGTATGGTAATATAGTGATTGTTATAGGCTGTATGGAAATGCTATAGGATTTGTATCTTGTACTAGATTGGTTAAGTGAGAAACAGAATATTCAACACAGAAGATGATTTATTGTATTGTAACGTGAACTTAGCTCTTACTTTTCTATGCTCTTAGCTCTTAGCTCTTACTCTTACCTCTTGTCTCTTAGCTCTTGCCTTTTATCCTCATACCCCTTTTACTCTCTTATATTTTTACTCTCTTACCCTCTCATCCTCTCTACCCCTCTCTTCTCTCAGGCCTGTTCTGAGCTGCAGCTGGCAGCTCCAAGCAGGGCCCTGCACCCATGCCCTTTGCAATAAACCGTCCACGACCTGGCTTCAGAGATCTCTCGTCTCCGTTCGTCCCGACTGTGCTACCCCCGTCAATCCTACAGACGGGGATTGGGTGCCTCCTGTGAAAGGAGTTCCCAAAACCAATCCCTGCAGCTGGGACAGCCCAGCTCCTGCCAGTTGGTGTCCTGTGCACAGGGACCTGCCTGGTGCCATGGCCAGCACACGTGGCCGTGGGGACAGAGCCAGCAGATGCAGCCTGGTGGGATGGGCTTGGGGCTCCTGCAGCAGGTGGACAGGAGCTGGCAGGGACATGCCCCTGCAGGCAGCACTGCCAGTGCCCTCCCTGGCACAGCAGGGTGATGCCCTGCATGCCACAGGCCTGGGCACTGAGTGTCCTGTGCCCCATCCCACAGGAGGCCGCTGGTCCGTGCCAGTGTCCCCGTGTGCCGCAGAGCTCTGGGGACCATCAGAGCAGCAGCTCCACGATGCAGAACATCAAGGCTTCCCCACATACAAGTGCACAGCTGCAGCGTCTCCTGGTACACAACAAGGTAGGTGTGATGAAGGTGGGGACACAGAATGGTGACTGAGGCTTGATGGCATTGCTGACTATCCAGGGGGAATCTGTGCCTTCAGTCTCCAGGGAGACCTGAGTTGGATTATTGGGGTGTGCTGGATTGGGCCCTGCATTGCAGCCAGCTGCCCTCTCCTCCTCAGCCCAGTGTGACCCTGCTGCATGGTGATGGACACATCTCGAGGGGCTGTAATGACCAGCATCGTACGGCGATCAGGACACAGGATGCGTCAGGTATGGCCTGTCAGGGCAAGGGGGTCAGTGACGACAGGGGCTGATTATCTGCAGGGTGCCAGCTGGGGGATGAGTAGGGCTCTGTGTACAGAGCTGGGTAATGTGGCGTGGGTATTTTGTGTCTGGGGTGAGAAGGAAGGGGCAGAATGGAGCAGGAGGACTGGCACATGGGGCAACTGAGCTTGGAGCTGGAGTAAGATGGGAGAATGGCCATGCCCAGTGTGGGACAAGAGCTTGAGTCCTGGTGCGCTGGGGCCAGCACCTGTGGCGGCTCACCCTTGCCCTTCACGCCCAGGCCCTGCCGCCTCAGGAGAGCATGGCCAGGCACAGCTCCTCGACAGGTCTCATGGGCCCCAGGGCTCGAGCAGCCTCTGCAGCCCCGCCAGACATCAACAGCCCCCTGCCAGCTGGAAAGGACTCAGTGCCCAATGCTCGACCTGGGACATCTTGTCCAAAGCGAGAAACGCCTGTGACAATTGTCATAAGAAACTTGACTTTTTACTTGTATATAGTTATAAAGTTAGTTGTATATAGTTTTAGGCTAATAAAAACTGTTAAAATTATAGGCAGAGCCTTGTCTCACAGCCTGTCTCTCCCCGGGCTCCCTGGTGCTCCTTCAGCTCCTTCTCCCCTGCTGTGGCTCTGCCCCCGGGCTGAGCAGATCGAGCCCCGGGCCGGGCCCTGAGGCCGCTGCTGCTGCCGCGGCGCCTGCGGGGCAGCCCTGAGGCTCCGGGCCGGCTGTGGGAGCAGGAGCGGCGCTGCAGAGCCCGCGGCCCTCACGGGCTGCGAAGGCACGGGCAGGTGGGGCCCGGCTGGCACTGCCGGCGCTGCTGCTCTCGGCTGCCGCCTGCAATCCTTACAGGCAGCCCTTAGGCCGGCTCAGGAGCCGCTCGGAGCCGTGCCCGAGGGCTGGCCCCGACCCCCGGCCCCCAAGGGCTCTTGTCCCTTCATCTCTGCACTGCCACATTCCGAGCTCATTTGTCAGCTTCCTCCTGCCCTTCCTTCCTGCGGGGCAGCGTTAGGGGCTGGCCCAGCGGCTTTCCTCCCGCACGGCTGCAGCCCCTTGCCCACAGCTCCCTGGCGGGAGCCAGAGCTGCTTTGCAGCCGGGCACCCCCGCCGTGTCCCGCAGCCCGGGCCGGCTCCTGCCCGCTGCCGGCGAGGCCCCGCGGCTGGGCCCGGCCATCCCGGGCCAGAGCAGCTCCCTGCCCGGGGGAACACAGGGGGACACGGGGGGATGTGAAATACAAAGCTGTGTGTCGTGTCAGGTACACACAGGCAACGTGTGTATTTGTGATTGCGACATGTGTGGAGACCGACAATGGGACAGCTGTGAATTCTAATAATAACTGAGGAAAGTAAAGCATGGAAGAAGTCCTTTGAACCCATCTTTTGTTTGCAATTAACCTTGGTTGATTTAGGAGCATTGGCATTAAAGCATTAAGAATGTTGCTTCTTGCTTGTAGTTAATTCTTAAGAGTTCTGCAATAATAACCTTTTGAAGTAGAATTTTAGAACATTGCTTGTATCCTTGAAACTATAGCTTTGGAATATATATAATGGAAACATGCTTATCTCATGCTTTAATAAAGCAGAGAAAAACAGCTTGAGAAAGGAAGATGAACACCACCTCAAGGATTTATAGTTTCAACCAAGGGAAGCTGGACATCACTGTTGTTAGATTTATACTCTTTGCAATTAAAAGGAGGACCCACATCTGGAGAGCTGGACCTCACCAGATGGGATTTGTCTTTCTTCTTTTGCTAACCAGACCACCACCATCTGGGGATACTCCTTTTGGGATACATCCTGAGAAAAGCTAAATCACAATAGTGTGTAGAATTGTGATGTAAAAATTGGGAAGAGAAACTGCTGATGAGTAAGAATTGGAATAGAAACTGCTGAGAAAGCTGATGAGTACCCCTGCACACCTGTAAGCCTCAACTATATGTGTGCAGTTGGAGGGAAAACTTCCCCCACTGTACCCAGTGCTGTATTGCTCATACTTTACCATATTAATTAATAAATTGATTGCTGCTTAAATATTGGGCTAGTCAAGTTTCTTATTTATACAATCCATAACTGTAAAAGGAAAACTTCCTGCTGAACTGAAAAAGACTCGATGGAAATCAAGGCAGAGCCATGGTTCGTCAGGACTTGCTGCATCCTAATGAGCCCTGTGGTGCATTTGGAGCTCAGCCCTTGAACCTCAGGGCCTGAGAGGAGATTGTACAAACCTTTCCAGGAGTCAAAGTCAGAAGAAAACTCCAAAGTGTCTCAAAGCATGAATGGGTCCAACTGAGGTCCATCCCAACACAGGCTGCTCATGGACTCCTTGGAGGAGACAATTGGTGGCCAGGATGGCACAAAAACTTCTCAGAGACTCAGTGTGGAAAGGAGAATCCAAAGTACCTTAAAAAACCTTGAGTATCTCAAAGCATTACTGAGCCACACTGAGTGTCAGTGCAAAGCTCTCAAGGGACTCGTTAAAGCAGATAATTGGAGGCCATGATTGCACAAACCTCTCAGAGACTCCAAGGCAAAAGCCAAAGCCAAAGTCCTTTGAAAAAGCTGCAGTCCCTGCAGGGAGCATGAAGGAGCCCCCAGGGCCATTGCTGAGCAAGGCTCCCCAGGGACTCCTTGCAGCAGATCCTTGAGGCCACTGGGATGTGGGCTAGGGGGGGATGCTGAGGGCAGCACAAGGGGCTGACAGTGCCCAGCCTGGCTGGGGCTGTGCCAGGAGGCCCCAGGGCCTCAGGACAAGGTGTCTCCTCCCAGCCCTTGCTGGCACAGACCCTGCTGTGCCCCAGGGCACCAAGACTTGGCTTCTCTTTGTCCCCACCTGTCAGCACTGCCTGCAGTTCTCTGCTCTGCCTGGGGCCTGGGGACACTTGCTCAGTCGTGTCCCTCTCTGGGACCCATTACAAGTCCAAGAAAGTTTGGAGTTGGATTCTGCCTTGGAGTTCTGGAGAGGTTTCTTCAGCTCCCTCTCAGGGACTGATGCTCAGGGCCTGAGCACAAAGCCCCAGAGGCTGATTAAAGTCCTTGTGCTGTGTCTGTGCTGCTGAGCTGGGCTGGGCTCCTGGCACAGAGGCAGCTCCTGGTCACCAAGAAGAGCTTCAAAAGCACATTTCTCTGGATGAGCAGCTCTTCTGCCAGCCCAGCAGGGCTGGGGCACTGCCTGCAGCCAGCGCGGGCACAGCCCAGAGGCACAGAGAGCTTCAATCAGTCAGGGCTGGGAAGGGGCTGAGAAGTGCCTGGGGCACAATCACTGCCAGCCCTTGGCACAGGAACCTCTGGCTGCAGGACAATGCAGCTGCAGCTCCTGGAGCCATCTCCTCAAGCTGGAACATGCCAATGCCTGCAGAGCCTGTGAGTACATTCTCTGCTTGTCTCTTGTGCAGAGCAGCCAGGGGTGCCCAGGGCTGTCCTGCAGAGCAGGGTCCTGCAGCCCAGGGCGCTGTGCTGGGGCAGGGACTCTGCTGCCTGCCAGGGACAGCTCTCAGCCAGCCCTGGCAGCTGCTCCCAGCACTGGGGGACAAGATCTGGGTGGCAGGAGACAGCTGGTGAGGCTTGGAAGTGTTCTCCTTGTGTGGGGAGGATGCTGCATTGTTCAGGATTTCTCCCAGCATGGCATTTAACTGCAGAACCTTTTCAAGTAGATTATACAGGGAGCACAGCAAGGCAGGGGCTGCACAAAAGGGAAAATCCTGTTTTTTTATTCTACTCCTCTGTGTTGCCTGGATGGGAAATTGCCCATAGATATTCATCATTTAGTTCAGGTTGAGAAAAATAAAAAAATTTCTCTCAGATCTTACTAAACAGGGCAGTGACAGAAATCAGCACAGGGCCCCTTAGAGGCAACATCAGTGTTGCTTTTCCAGCCTCCTCAGGGTTGCTCTGACGTTGCCATCAGAGCCTGCAGAGCCAGAGCTGCCCCTGGGCAGTGCCTGAGCTGGGAGGGCTCTGCAGGGCAGAGCTGAGCCCCCAGGGCTGGGCTGGGCTCTGGCAGCACTGGCAGGGCCCAGCCCTGGGCACAGGGAAGCAGCTGCTGGCAGGGACAGCTCCAGGCAGCAGAGCCCTGGGCAGGCAGTGGGGGGAAATTGCCCCCAGGCTGTGCTGGGATATTTCAAGTCCTCCCCAATCCCAACTATTCCATGATTACTTTTCTTACAGATCCCCATGTGCAGCCCCAGCCAATGTCCAACAGCAGCTCCATCAGGCACTTCCTGCTGCTGGCATTGGCAGACACGCGGCAGCTGCAGCTCCTGCACTTCTGCCTCTTGCTGGGCATCTCCCTGGCTGCCCTCCTGGGCAACGGCCTCATCATCAGCACCGTAGCCTGCGGCCACCACCTGCACACGCCCATGTTCTTCTTCCTGCTCAACCTGGCCCTCACTGACCTGGGCTCCATCTGCACCACTGTCCCCAAAGCCATGCACAATTCCCTCTGGGACACCATCAACATCTCCTACACTGGATGTGCTGCTCAGCTCTTTTTCTTTCTCTTCTTCATCTCAGCAGAGCTTTCCCTCCTGACCATCATGTGCTACGACCGCTACGTGTCCATCTGCAAACCCCTGCACTACGGGACCCTCCTGGGCAGCAGAGCTTGTGCCCACATGGCAGCAGCTGCCTGGGCCAGTGCCTTTCTCAATGCTCTCATGCACACGGCCAATACATTTTCCCTGTCCCTGTGCCATGGCAATGCCCTGGGACAGTTCTTCTGTGAAATCCCACAGATCCTCAAGCTCTCCTGCTCTAAATCCTACCTCAGGGAATTTGGGCTCATTGCTGTTAGTGTATGTTTGGCATTTGGTTGTTTTGTGTTCATTGTTTTCTCCTATGTGCAGATCTTCAGGGCTGTGCTGAGGATCCCCGCTGAGCAGGGACGGCACAAAGCCTTTTCCACCTGCCTCCCTCACCTGGCTGTGCTCTCCCTGTTCCTCAGCACTGGCACATTAACCTACCTGAAGCCTCCCTCCATGTCCTCCCCATCCCTGGATCTGGCCCTGTCAGTTCTGTACTCGGTGGTGCCTCCAGCCCTGAACCCCCTCATCTACAGCCTGAGGAACCAGGAGCTCAAGGCTGCAGTGTGGAGACTGATGACTGGATGCTTTCAGGAACATTAAACTGCTGGCCAATTTCTGCAAATCACTTGTAATAAAAGTAGTCTTTGATACTTCTTCTTGGCTTCATTTTGGTGGTTCTTTTTCTTTATTTTACTTTTTTTCATATTTTCCACAAAGAAATGTCATTGTGTGTGCCATTTCTCATTTTGTTTCTCTCCACCTTCCCTGTGGCCACAGACTGTGTCGAGGAGGGGCTGTGCTCTCGGTGCCTTTAAAGGAACTAAAGGATCTCCCAGCAGAGTTTTCTACAGAGATGCCCTTTTGTTGCCATCTCTGGAGCTGCAGCAGCAATGTCTGTGTGCAGAGCTGGGGCAGATCAGTGCTGGCCCAGCAGCTGTGCCCAGCAGCAGCAGCAGCAGCAGCAGCACTTGGTGTTGCCAGTGCTGCTGCCGTGGCCCTGCCCCGCTGCCCTGGTGGCCCTGGTGTTGCTGCAGGGCCTGAGTGCTCTCGGGGCCGGGCACAGCCCTGGGGGTGGCAGTGCCGGGGCTGCAGCAGGGACAGGCCATGGGCACTGCTGGGGCAGCGCTGACGCCTCAGGCCAGGCCCTGGGGGCTGCAGGCTCCTTGCCCAGGCTCTCTCAAGAACACGGCCAGGCCAATGCTCAGCACAGAAACCCCCGTCAGCAGCCCCAGGCTGGCCGTGGGCAGGCTGGGGGCAAACAGCATGGCTGGGGCTCTGCAAGGGCCCTGGGGCAGATGGGAAGGAGCAGCAGAGCAGGGGCTGATCCATGCCCAGTGCGCTGCACAGCCCAGGGCAGCGTCCCAGAGCATCCTCATGCAGCTGCCAACAACATCCCCCCTCTGCAGCCCTGGCCTCTCCCCCAGCTCACACAGGTGCCCCATCCTTGCAGGCACAGACACGGCAGCACTGCCTCAGCAGCCCCTGTTTGCATTGCACACAGCAGGGGGAGCACCCAGGGACCAGCAAGGGCTGGGGGACACCAGGGAAACCACTCAGCTTTGTCCTGGCCTCTGCACTCAGCCAGAAAGTTTGTTCCCATCAGCTGGGAGTTTCCTGTGTCATTGCAGACGCTGTTGCTCAGAGCCAGGGCTGCCTGGCAGCCACCCCCAAACTGCCCTGAGCAATTCCTTGCCTTCTCCTTTGCTTTCTCCACTCTTCCTGCTTCAGATTTCTTCCAACTGCCCACTCCCGTTTCCTGCCCTGCAAACAGCCCATCCCTGTTTGCCCTTTCCCCTCTGGCCCCACTCCCCATTGTAGTTCCCGACCTGGCCCCATGGGAACGTCCCTTGGGCAGCAGGATCATCCTACAAGTACTGCAGGAATTGTCTGCAGGCTCCTGCAGTGCCTGCTGCTGCTCCCTTGCCAGAGGCACCCCAGGCCAGGGGGGGCACATCTGGGCTGCTGTTTCTGCCTCTGGGGCTCCCTGTTCTGGGCAATGAGGAGGAGCTGCAGAGGCTCTGCAGGACTGACAGGATGGGCTTTGGGGCTGCCAGGAGAAGCTGAGGGACCTGGGCTGCTGGAGCTTCTGAAGAGGAGGCCCAGGGCTCATCCTGCAACTGCTCCAAAGGTGATTCCAGAGAATCCCAGAATCATCAAGGTTGGAAAAGACCTTGGAGATCACCAAGTCCAACCTGTGCCCTGACACTGCCTTGTCTGCCCTGAGCCTCCTCTTCTCCAGGATAAACAACCCCAGCTCTCTCAGCCACTCCTCACAGGACTTGTGCTCCAGACCCCTTCCCAGCCTTGTTGCCCTTCTCTGGACACCCTCCAGCCCCTCCATGTCATTCCTAAATTGGGGGCCCAGAACTGGACACAGCACTCGAGGTGCTGCCCAACCAGTGCTGAGCACAGGGGAAGAATCCCTGCCCTGCTCCTGCTGGCCACACCATTCCTGATCCATAGGAGTTCCAGGGGTTGGATGAGGGACATGGTGGGGGGTGTTGGGGAAAATGTGCTACTGATTGTAAGCCATGAAGGGTCTTGATTTTCATATCTATTCAGACTACATTAGAAGGTGCTGAGGGTCAATATCAGTTGGACATTGCTGATATCAATCTATTAACAAGAAAAGAAAACCAAAGAGTACATAACAATTCTCCCGGCATTTTTTCAATATAGCAGATTCACTTAAAATACTCGTCTGAAATCTGTCTGATTAATCACAGAAGAAATGAAAACATAGATTATTCCCAGAGGTTTTTCTTGCTCAAGTATTTTGAACAAATGTTTGGGAGCCTTTGTCACCAAATTCCTGAAGTGAAGAGCTCCAGATAGAAGAGGCCTCTGGAGCAGTAAAATTCATCAGCAACCTCCAAGTGGCTGAGGATCCACCCCCCTCAGAGCAGCTATGAACAGAAATGGGCAGAGCTTTGTGGCTGCTGCCCCAGCTTTGGGATGGGCCCTGGGCTGGAGCAGGAGCAGCTCTTGAGGGCCCCAAGGCCGGGGCTCTGGTGCTGCCCTGGGCAGATGGGATGGCAGCAGGGGCTGCAGAGCTCTCAGCACCTCAGGCCGAGGGGAGCAGGGCAGCCAGGGAGCCTCCTTTGGCCTTGGCCAAGCACCTTCCCCCATGGCTGGGGCTGAGTCCTGTGGCAGCTGCAGCTGCTGCTGTGCCCTTGGCAGGGGCTGAGGCCGTGGGGCCAGTGCCCAGAGCAGCCTGGCCTGAGCAGAGCTGTGGGGCCAGAGCCGGCTGGGCTGGGCTGGGCTCAGAGAGGCCCTTGGTGCTGCCCAGAGCTCAGGGCAGCTGGCAGAGCTTGCAGGGAGCTGGGCTGGGCTCCGAGAGCCTGGCCCAGAAACCATCAGTGTCCATCTCAGCCTGGCTGAGCGTGCAGGGGCAGGACTCAGGCCAGGCCTTGTGGGGCAGGGCCAGCGCCTGTGCAAGGCATTGCAAACAGGCAAGTGGCCCAGAGAGGAGGCTGCTCTGTGCCCTTGGTGGCATGGACAGAGCAGGGAGGGGGCCCAGGACATTTGTCAGCGCCAACCTCTGTGCCCATGCGTTGGCAGCCCTGGCTGCTGAGCCCAGCTTTGGCCTGGGCTGAGTTTGGCTGTGGCCCAGCTCCATCCTCCTGCGGGGCTCAGGGCCTGTTCCCGGCCATGGCCAGCCCTGGCTGCCTCTCTGCTGGCCCAGAGGCCGGCAGAGCCCGGGGCAGGGCTGTCTGTGCAGCCCCACAGGTGCCATGGGCTCTGCAGGAGCTGGCAGAGGCTGCCCAGCAGGGAGGCCATGGGGCACAGAGCCCCAAGGCTGCTGTGGGCACCACGGCACAGGGGCCGTTCCCAGCCGCAATGCTCCTGGCCTGGGCTGGGCCTGCACAGGGGCTGGGCCACCATGGCTGGGCCAGCACAGGGCCACAAAGGGGCCACGCAGCCGCTGCCGGGGCTGACAGCAAGGCCAGGCACACACAAGCAATTGCTGAGCATGGCCTGTGCTGGCCAGGCCTGACTGTGCCAAAGGCAGAGCTCAGCTGCCCTTGGGGGCTGCAGCAACACTCCAGAGCCCAAAGAGCCTCCATGGCTGGGCTGGAGACCAAGGCTGCAGCAGGGAAATGCAGGGCTGCTGCGGGATTGGGAGGCCATTGAATTCAGCACACACCTCAGCTCTCTGATGATCCCAGCACCATGCTGGGCCCTGTTTCAGACTGGAGCAGAGCAGATGTTGATGGCACAGGAGCCCTGTGGGGCTGTCAGGGCCCTGCAGCTTGCAAGGTGCTCTGCTGTCCCTCAGGTGCTCTGGGAGAGATCCAATCCCAGCTGGGCACCTCAGGGCACAAGTGGCACAAGTGCCTGTTCATAGACACACAACTGATGTCTGCCTGGAAAGGGACACAAGTTTTAATTCCTGTTAGTTTCATAATATACAAGCAAATCTTTATTATCTGGCTCATTCGAGTCCTTTTAAGAAATGGCAATGTTTTCCCATCAGGAACAGGAATTTCCTGGATCTCCTGGATTCTTCTAATAATGGCAAAAGAAGAAATACTGATCCCCCCCTCTACTTGTGTAGATATTCACCAATATTCAGTCTAATATTTCCTCCCGCTCTTCCTTCATGTGTTTGCAGCTCTCTTGTTTAAATGGCCATGTCTAAGGGCATCTCTTCTCTAGGCTCTCTGGAACTTTATTCTTCCCATTCCTTCCAGATTTTCTCCACCAGATGCTCTCTGGTCATTCAAGTGCCTCTCAACTGATTGGTTTCATGCTTGAGCATCAGGGAGTTGTCCAGTTTTTCTGAAGTTCAAATAAATACCACACTAGTCAACATCATAGTCAGCTCAGATTTGCACAAGGCTGCTCTGAGTGCCAGGGCTTGGATGGGGGAAATGGTGGGGTGGGGGTAGGGACAGAGTCTGATTGATTGTCAGCCAGGAAGGGTCTTGATTTTAATATCCATTCAAACTGCATGAGGAGGTACTTGGATTCAGTGTCAATTGGAGATTGCACATATCAATGAATTAACAGGAAAAAAAAAAACCTAAATAGGACCTAAAAATGTTTTCTCACTGTCTGTTTAAAAAGAATCTATTCAGTTTGAATACACTACTGAAATCTGTCTAATTAACCACATGTGATTTGAAAATTAAAATCAAATGATTCCCAGAGGCCTGGCTTGTTCAGGTGTTCTGAATGTTCATGAGCCCTGGGACACTGAATTCCTGCACTGAAGAGCTGAAGGCTGAACAAGCCTCTGGAGCAGGAAAATTCAGCAGCAGCCTCCAAGTTGCTGAGGATGTCAGCAGCCCCCAGTGAGGCCATCCCTGCCCAGAGACTGTGGGGGAATGGGCAGACAAGGAGAGCGTCCCTGGGGCTGGGGCAGCACAACTCAGAGGCACCAGCGGCTCCAGCTGGGCAATGGAGTGTGGAATGTGGCTGGGAAAGCCCTGCCTGGGCTGGGCCAAGCAGCACAGACAAGCCCCATCCCCCAAACAACTCTCTCAAGGAGACATTTAAAAGGAATTACAATTGTTGGTGTCCTCTGAATTGGACTCCCTGGAGAAATACCAACAAGAGCTTCTCAGGAGCTCAAAAGAACAAAACAGCCTATACTGGCAACTTTAGAAAATCAGAGAAACATTGGCAAAAGTTTTATTATGTCCTCGTAGTGGTTTTGGTTTGTTAATTTAAGATTTTTCTAATTTTGAGATTTCTTAATTCATGTATTGATGAGTGTGGTGGGTTTAAGTGTTGGTTAATTATTTATGTATTTATTTTGTTGTAAGAGGATTAGGAGTAAGGTAATGTTGACTTAAAATTTTAAAAGGATATAAAGAAAATTTAATTAAAAGTTAAAAAAAGAAAAAAAGAAGTAAGAATTAAAATAAACTCTTTAGAACACTTATTTCCTTTACAACTTTTTTTTTTACTGACAATGGAAAGAAAGTAAACTAAAAATTCCTAGTTCGTTTACTATTTCTAGAATAGCCTTTTTTTTAGTTTATTTAGGGAGAGTACTTTTTGTTTTTAAGGTTATGGAGATGAGAAGTGGTCCTCAACATGCCCAGGTCAGCTGGACCAGTCAGGCAGCCCCCAGGAGGCCCAGCCAGCCAGACCTGTTCCATGTTCTTGGATCCTTGGGGCCCTGCAGCATCACAATGGCCCCTTGGTTCCATGAGGCTCTGTAGGATCACAACAGATCTTTGTTTCCGTGAGGCCCAGTGATATAACAATGGTCTCCTTGGCTCCACAGTGGCATAATGGCCCCCTGCTTCCATGAGGACTTTGCCATGTCAAAATGGTTTCCTTGTTTCCATGGGATGGTGCAATGCCACAATGGCCCATTGGTTCCATCACGTGGCAGAGTCTCAAACTGGCCCCTTGATTCTATTGGGTTCCTCAGGGTCACAATGGCCCTGTTGGTTCCACCAGGCCTGGATGTGTCACAATGTCCCCTTGCTTCCATGGGGACCCACAGTGACACAATGGCCCCTTGCTTTCATGAAACCTTGCAGTGTCACAGTGGCTGCCTTGGTTCTGTGAGGCCCTGTGGTGTCACAATGGCCCCTTGGTTCCATGGGGACTCAGAGTGTCAGAATGGTCTCATTGGTTCCATGAAGCCCCTCAGTGTCACAATGGTCTCTTTTGGTTCCACAGTATCACAATGGCACCTTGGTTCCATTGGGCTCCTCCCTGCCACACAAGTTCTCAGTTCAATGGAGCCCTGCAGTGTCACAGTGCTCTCCTTGGTTCCATGATGCCCCATAGTGTAACAGTGGTATCCTTGGTTCCACAGTTAGAATGGCTCCATGGTCTCATGGAGCCCCACAGCCCCTTATAGAGCCCCATGGCCCCTTGTGGAGCCCCACAGGGTCACTATGATCCTCTTGATTCCATGAGGCCCTGCTGTGCTACAATGGCTCCTTGGTTCTGTGAGGCCCTGTGGTGTCACAATGGTCCCTTGATTCCAGTGGGACCTGAAGTGTCATAATGGTCTTCATGGTTCCATGAGGCCTCACAATGTCAGAATGGACTTTTGGTTCCATGAGCTTTAGTACTGTCAACAACAGTCTCCTTGGATCTACAGTGTCTCAATGGACCCTTGGTTCCGTGAGGTTCAGTAACTTGGATGCCTTGGTTCCATGAGATTGTGTAGTGTCACAATGATCTCCTTGGTTCTGCAGCCCTGCTGTGGCTGCTGTGTAACAATGGACCTGTGGTACCATGAGGTTCCATAGTGTCACCATGGTCCCTTTGCTTCCACAAGGCCCTGCTGGGCCACAATGGCCCCTTGGTTCCAAGAGCTTCCATCCTGTCAACAATGATCTCCTTGATTCTGCAGTGTCACAATGGAACCTTGGTTCCATGAGTTGCCTGGGCTCCCTCAGCCCCTCACAGCCCCTCACGGTCCCTCACAGCCCCTCACATGCCCTCACAGCCCCTCACATGCCCTCACTGCCCCTCACAGCTCCTCACTGCCCCTCACAGCCCCTCACAGCCCTTCATGGCCCCTCACAGCCCCTCACAGCTCCTCATGGCCCCTCATGGCCCCTCACCACCCCTCATGGCCCCTCACCACCCCTCACAGCCCCTCACAGGCCCCTCACAGGCCCAGGCCCAGGGCTCCTCCCAAAAGAGGAGGGATCGGGCCCTGCTTGTTCTGCTTTCATTTCAGTCTCTTCCCAGCCACGAGTGCAGAAAGGCTGAAATGGAGCCTTTCCCCAGCGTTTCCCTCAGGGTTAATTGCGGGCTGAAGCTCTGTGCAGGCGCTGGCCCGAGTGTCACCATCCCTGCAGCCACCAGGCCTTTGCTGTCCCCCCCCCCGTGTCCGTTCCCTGTCCCCGAGTCCCGCCCGGCTCTGGCAGCAGCAGCAGCAGCCGCAGCGCAGGGGGCGCCGGCCCGGCCCAGCCGGGGCTCCCGGCCAGGAGCAGCAGCAGCGCCGGCCCCTTCCCGCCTGCTCCTGCCTCGGCTCCCAAGGGCTTTTTCCAGCTCAATTCTGGAGCAGAGCAGCCAGCACCCACACACAGCCCTGACTGCTCAGGGCCCGCCTGTGCTGCCCTGAGCCAGCCCTCAGAGGAAGAAAGGATCGGGTTCCAGCGCTGTTTTCAGCTCTGTTTGACTCACCCTGAGCTGACAGCAGGAGGCTGCTGGTGCCTTTGCCATGGGAATTGGAGATCACGGCTGCTCTTGGCCCTCTTCTGCTTGCCACCTGAATTTTACCCATAAAACTGCAAGTGCCTCTTTCAGTTGGTGCTGCCCACGGTTCTTTCATGAAAGTGAAGTCAGTGCTTTTGTTGCAGGCATAAAGATCAGCAGATACTGGAATGCCCACCAGCCCCTGAGCACTAAGGCGAGAGGAATTAAAGCCACACAGGCCACATTTGCAGTGCTCAAACACAGCCTTGTTGTGTTGAAAGAGAATAAACTGACAGAGGCCAGCACAGAAATTGCCTCCATAGTGTGGAATTAAATCTAAAAATCCACCAGGAGAAACAGAAACCAGAACTTCTCTACTCGCTTCATTGCTCCTTCCCAGCAGCAGCAAACACAGATGCCCAGAGGTGTTTTGCACTGCTGCTGCCCCCAGTTTGAGCCCAGGCTCTGCCCAGTCCCAGCAGGAACCTGAGCCCAGCCCAGGGAGCTCAGCGCACGCAGGGCCAGGCCCAGAGCCCCAGGCACGGCCGCCCAATGTGGGGCAGCGGCGCAGACAGAATGTCCTGTGGCCCAACCCTCCTGCTCCTGCCACACAGCACCTGCCTTCTCCCCCTCCTCCTCCTCTCCCAGCACGGCACAAATTCCAGCTTGGAGGAGGCTGCCCCAGAGAGGGCTCCTGCTCCTGTTCCAGCCTGAGTGTCCCTGCAGAGGAACAGGGCATCGTTCAGGCACTCCACAAGCTCAGGCTTCCCATTTCATGGGGAATCTGGGATGAAAATGGCTTTGTCAGGAAGGACAAAAGTGGAGGGAATGGATTGGAAAGTATTAGGAAAAATTATCCTTTGTACAGGTAAAGCTGACCAAGTCATTCCCTGCATTTCTCCTTTTCAGATTCTTTCCGTCATCTACTGAGGGGTCCAGCTTGTTCTGGTGCCTTTCATGAACTGACTGTGCTCTTGATTTATATCAGTGCAAGAGATGTAGAAGTATCTGAACTGAACACTGAAACAAACTCCCTCTGTCAGCCCATTTTCATCTTCTACATCACTTTCAAGATGTCCATGGGGGTGTTGGAATGATTATCACACAGCTCTCCATTTCTGGCTGCAGGCTCTGGAGAGTCTTTCTCTGCATTCAGTCAGGCTTGCATTCCCTAACAATTCCTGGGAGCCCATAATGTTTTCTTAGTGTAAACCAGTAACAATGAAAACCTCACCAATGGCACAGTGCCCAGCTCACAAGGAAAAGAAAGAACAAGCTGTAAAGTTCTCCAAACATTTGTCCTGCTTTGCTGCAAGAGTTGTGCTGCATGCACAGTGTGGAAAGCCAAGAGAAGCTGCAGTTGGTGGCACATCTTGTGACAGAAGCTGCACCTCGTTCTCCAGGAAAGGTTCATAGAAAGAGCAAACAGGACTGTGGACAAGATTCTGGAAGAACTGAAACAGTTTTTAGGAAATGAAAGAAACAATCCAAGAAGTTTTCCTCTATTTATTTCTATGCTCCCCTTTTCCATGTTGCACTACTTCTCCATCCCAGGAATTCCAGATGCACCGCACCTCTCTAAGATCGGTGACTTAGTGATTTTTAGACACTCAAAAATACCATGAGCCACACAGAGTTTTCCTTCCCCTGGTTTTACTGGAAGGCAACACTGGACATGTAAGTGCAGTGCTGGGGTCAGGTAGGAATCCTACAGCAAGGGAAGGTGGCCCGACAGTGTTTGACCCTCAGCCAGGCCAATGCAGAGCAGCAAGCGAGGGGATTGCTGTGCCAGTGTGCAGGAGTCAGGGCTCTGCATCTGGGCTCACCGCTGCAAAGTTCCCGTGTTTGGACAGACTCAGGGGCTGTGCCCGGGGCGCGCGGGGCTCGAACGTGGGGCTCGTGGGGCGAGCGGGGAACGGACACGGGGACGAACGGCCCCGGTGCTTCAGTTGCAGCGGCGGCAGCGGCGGCAGCAGCAGCAGCAGCAAAAGCAGACACGCTTCAACACTCTCTTTTTCTTTCTCTTTCTCTCCCTTTCCCGCGGTCGGGCACCCTTCTCTCGGGGTCCCTTGCCCGGCGTCCTTCTCCTCTCCCCGCCTCCCTCTCCCCTGCCGGGCCGGGCCATGCCCCCGGCCCGCCCCCGGCCCCGGGCGGGGCTGCCCCGTGCACGGCCCCGGCCGTCCCGCCGCGCTCTCGCCTCCGCCCGGCTCTGGCCGTACTGGCGGTGGCGCTGCTGGGCGGGCGTCAGTGCCTGGTGCGGGGGCGGCATCGCCGCCCTTCGGCTCCGCCTGGCCCGAGCCCGGCCACGGACCCGACGTGGGGTCCAGTCCCGATCCCGGCCTCGGCCCCGGCTCCTGCCGGGGCCCGCGGAGGACACAGGCGGCGCGGCCGCTGCCGCCGCCTCCGCTGGGGCTTCCCCGGCCCGAGCTCCGCCGCTCGGCAGCGCGGCCGCCGGCCCCGAGCCGCCGGAGCCCGGGGCGGGTGGGGATGCCCGGCCCGGGCCGCTCGGGGGGCGCTCGGGGGCCGTTGCTGGCCCCGGCCCGAGCGCTGACAGCCGCGTCTCGCCCGCAGGGAAGGCGCACGAGGCCCTGCAGGAGCGGTACCGAGTGGGTTCGCTGCTGGGGCGCGGCGGCTTCGGCAGCGTCTGCTCGGGGACGCGGCTCTCGGACGGCGCCCCGGTGAGCGGCGGGGCCGGCGGCGGGCGGAGGGGGAGGGGGAGGGGGAGGGGGAGGGGGAGGAGGAGGAGGAGGAGGAGGAGGAGAAGGTCGGGGCTGGGCGGGGCGGGCGGCGAGCTCACCCCGCTACTCTCCCTCGCTCGCTCGCAGGTGGCCATCAAACGCGTGCCGCGGGATCGCATCCGGCACTGGGGCGAGCTGGTGAGTGAGCGGGGCCAGCGGCAGCAGCCGGGCCGGGCCGGGCGGCGAGGAGCCGGGGCCCGGCAGGGTGGGAGCCGCCGGGAGCCCTGCGGGGAGAGCGGGCGTGGGCTGAGCGGGGCGTGCAGAGCATCCCGGGCTGGCTGAGGGCTCCCACAGCCCCGGCACGGCCTCAGCCCCACTGACGGCACCGCGCTCCTCCCGCAGCCCGACGGCAGCAGCGCGCCGCTGGAGATCGTGCTGCTGGCCAAGGTGTCCCGTGGCTGTGCCGCTGTCATTCAGCTCCTGGAGTGGCTCGAGCTCCCCGACAGCTTCCTGCTGGTGCTGGAGCGTCCGGAGCGGTGCCAGGAGCTCTCGGGTTTCCTGGCGGAGCGGGGGTTCCTGCCGGAGGAGGAGGCGCGGGCGCTGTTCCGCCAGGTGCTGGAGGCCGTGCGGCACTGCACCGCCTGCGGGGTCCTGCACAGGGACATCAAGCCCGAGAACATCCTGCTCGACCTGGCCAGCGGGCAGCTGAAACTGATCGACTTTGGCTGTGGCGCCTTCCTCCAAGACACAGCCTACACCCAGTTTGCAGGTGAGCCCTCGCAGGGGATGCTCCTGGGCATCTCATGGCCCAGCCTGGGTGCAGCACCGGGGCTTCCCCCTATTGCAGCCGGGATGAGATTGATGCTGGAGCCGAGTTGATTTGGGTGGGGTGTGAGGGGGGCCAGCTGCCAGCCCTGCCGACAGCCTTCAGCACCCACTGTGGCCTGGGCTGGGGCTGGAGCTGGGGGCAGCCAGCCCGACACAAACCCCCATGGGGGTAGCAGAGAGCGGGGTCTGACCCTGTGCCCTGGATGGTTTGGTGTGCAGGCGAGGAAGGGCTTGGACTGCTCCACTCCCCTTGTTTGCCTTGGCTTATTAACATTTTTGGGGGCCATGCAGGTGGGGAGGAGAGTGGGTTTTCTCCACCAATGGGTGGGTTTTTCCTTTGTGTGTCATGGTTGGGCCTTCCCAGGGTTTCTGCTGCCCTCTTCCAGCACCTGTGGCTTCTTTTCCAGCCCCGAGTTTGTACACAAGTCCCAGGTGCTGGCGAGAGGGCAGCGCTCACCCCGTGTGCCTCTGGGGCAGCCCCCACACGGCCAGGGATGCTGGGGCCGGGCTCTGGGAGCAGCAGCATCCCCCTGCTGAGCTGTGTCTGTGTTCCACAGGAACCCTGTCCTACAGCCCACCAGAGTGGATCCAGCACCAACGCTACCACGGCGAGGCAGCGACGATCTGGTCCCTGGGCCTCCTGCTGTGCCACCTGGTCATGGGCAAGCACCCGTTCAGGAGGGGCCAGGAGATCATCCGGGGGTGGATCTTGTTCCCACGATGGCTCTCTCAAGGTGGATCCTCATCTCTGGGCACGAGGGGAATCCCAGTGCTGGGAGACAGCAGCGGGCTCGTGGGCATCCCGCTCTGGCAGCTGCTGAGGAGGTGGCACAGGTCCTGCTCTCCTGCTCTCCTCCAAACAGAGCATCCATGGGGAGGTTTAGGCCCAGCTCTGGGCACACCCAGCATGGCCTGGGCACGGGAACAGGTGGGCAACTTCTCCAGCTGACTGGTGATTTCTGGTTTCTCTCCTCAGAGTGCCAGGATATCATTAAGAGGTGTTTGTCCATGCAACCCTCAGACAGGCCGTCCTTAGAAGAGCTTTTCTGCCATCCTTGGGTGCAGGGTGTTCCTCTGCCCTAGAAGATGGGAGAGATCCACGTGCAGAGCTGGATCCAGGGGCCTGGCAGGTACCAGCTCCACACATCTCTTGGCACTCAGTGGCAAAGCAAACCAGGCTGGTTTTGTGCTGCCTGTAGCTCTGAGCAGGGCTCAGCAGAAGGGAACACGCAGCTCTTGGGCTGGAGCTGAGCTGGAGACCTGGTGTGGCAAGCACTGGTGGCCACCATCCCCCCTGGTTTGGTTTGTCTGGTTCATGGATGGCTGGGGCCCTGGGCAGAGCCCTGACAGCCTGGTCTGGCCCCAGGGAAGGAGAAGGAGCCCCTGCAGAAGCTGTACCAGGTGGGGCTGCTGCTGGAGACACCAAGGACAAGCTCAAGGGTGACAATCTCTTCCTCGGCCTGGCCAGCTGAAGATGATGGACTTGGATTCTGGCACCTTCTTCAAAGCCAGGCTCCAGGCTCAATTTGCAGGTGAGTCCACAGGCAGGGGGATGCTCCCAGATCTGGGCCTGGCAGGGCCTGGCCGGGCACCAAAGGTTCCCCCTTTGCTGGGGCAGATGCAATGAATTCTTCAGTCGCTGCCCAGCTGCTTTTTGGCTCTGGGCAGCTGCTGAGGGCTGGATGTGCCGTGGCTGGCTGCAGGCTGGGCACATGTCCTGCCCTCCTGCTCTGCTGCCAAAGGCAGCAGGGATGGGCAGCTCTGGGCACAGCTCTGGGCACAGCCAGCATGGCCTGGGCCCCGCAGGCCTTGGCACAAGGGCCCAGGAGCCCTCAGCTGACGGGCGGTTTCTGCTTTCTCTCCTTGCAGCCGGGCTCTGCGGCTGCTGAGGCTGCTCTGGGCTCTGCCAGGGCTCTGCTGGGCTCAGCCCTGGGCCCAGCTGGGCTGGCTCTGCCCTCACATTGCTCTGACAGCTCTGCATCAGACGAGCCCGTTGTGAGCACAGCGCCTGAGCTTTCTGCTTTGGCAGCTGAGTGAGACTCTGCTGCAGGCCCAGAGATTGCAGCTGGGGACACACATCCAATTGGCAAGGACCCAAACTCTCCACAGGCCCAGCTGAACACCTGGATCTGCACAGGGTGTTTTGTCTGTCCCATTCTTCCTTCTTGATTGGCTGGAATTGTGCAGTTGCACTTTGTTCCTCCTCTAGCAGTGCCACGAGTGGGCCAAAGCTGGCGAGTGGGCCGTGCTCCTGAGGCAGTGCAGTCTGGAGCTGGTGGATGGAGAATTGCCCTTCTGCACTGCCAAACCAGAGCAAAAAGCTGTCAGTGGGACTTTGTGTCTTTAAGAAATCCCTGACAGTTTCAACGGGAATGTGCAGCTCATTTCCAGGCTGAGAAGGAAGGGCATCTTCTAAAGGATTTGGGGTTTGACAGAGTTTCCATTCCCAGTCCTGCTTGGAGCTGGAAGGGCACAAAGCAATTTCTTCTTGCTTCGACCACAATTTCAAATACCAATAATGGAAACAAACCCCAAAATCTTTTAAAAGGCTGCTGAGGTCAGTAAGATGGATCCATGCCATCAGTACATTTACAGTGTAAATAACTGAGTTCTCTTTTTCAAAAGATCATTTACCTCTTAATGCAAAGAATGTAACTTTGCATTTATGTTTTGTTTTTTTCACTAACATTATGTTATGTTTTCTCACTAACACTTGGATTTTATTCTTATCTTTTACAATTTAGCTATTTTTTCCCTTTTTCCTTTTTCTTCCTTTAAATAGAAAACATGTCCTATAAAAGGAATGTCCTCTGCTCCTGGTTCCTGTGTGGAGCAGCTCCCTTCCTGCTGGCTGAGCTGCTCAGGCAGAGCCCGGCAGCTCCTGGCCCTGCAGGGCTGAGGCTTTTCCCCGTTGCTGGGCACAGACTGATGGAGCAGCACTGCTGAACACGGGCACACAGAGGGACCAGCAGCAGCTGCCTTTGCCCACCTGAGGCTCCAAGGCCCAACTCTGAGCAGCCAGGGCTGGAAGAGACTGGCAGGATCTGATCCCTGACTCTGGGCCAGGGCTGCACAAATGATCCTAGAGCAGCAGCAGCAGCAGCAGCAGCAGCAGCAGCAGCAGCAGCAGATGGAGCTGACTTTCAGCACAGCCCCTGCCCCTGTTCCCTCCTGTGTGCAGCGGTGTCAGAGCAGCCTGAGGCACCTGGGAGCCCCCAGTGCCAGCAGGGACTTGAGATGGCAGCCCTGGGCTCCTGGAGGCTGTGCAAGGAACGGAGCTGGGCACTCCCTGTCCATGGGGAGCTTGCAGATGGAAAAGGCTGCTGTGCCCAGGCAGCTGCAAGGGCACAGAAAGGAGGCTCTGGAGCACTGGATCTGTGCCAGTGCCACAGTCCTGGGCAGCAGCCAGCCAGCCCTGGGGGAACAGAGGGCACAGCACGAGGGACAGAAGCAGGCAAGGGCAGAGACTGGAGAGAGCCAGAGCCAGGAGCAGGAGCAGCTGCTCCATTGCACTCTTGGAGAAAGCTCTTGGCTGGTTCCAAGCGCTGAAAGGTGTGAAGGGCAGAGAGGAGGCCACAGCAAACAATGCTCCTGTTTGCACAGCCTCCCCTCTCCGTGTCCCAGAAGGAATTGCATGGACTGTGCTCTTCTCTCCGAGTCGTCTCGTTCAGCATGAGCAGCTCAGCACCAGCAGCTGAAGGAGCTGAAGCCTCAGGCCACAGGAGCTGGGCAAGAGGAGACTTTCTGAGCAAATGAATGCTGCTAACATGGACCCAGCTGAATGCAGTGCATAGAATCATGGAATCACAGAATCCTTTCTGTTGGAAAAGCCCTCTGAGCTCACCCAGTGCAGCCGCTCACCCAGCAGTGCCAAGCCCAGCACTAAAGCACGTCCCTGAAGTGCCAAGGCCTGGACAGCAGCCCTGAGTGAGGCCTGAACAGCAGGCCCTGAGCCCAAGGTGGCCTCTGGATGAACCTTCCAACCAAAGGTTATCTTTGTATCTGCTCCCTGATGAAATATGCATGGTCATTAGCACTGTGATAGATGTAGCCACTCATCAGTGAAACATGTATTGACCTTTTGTGTATTTAGAAGCCAGACAAGGCCATGAAATCTGACATCTGGCCTTGTTTGGGGCTGAATGGTCAAAGTCACCTCCCTTGGATCCTCCTGGGGCCCTGGCCAGGCTTTGGGAGGGAGCCAAGAGGAGGATGAAACCAGATGTTGGCACACTAGCAGTGCTGTCAGTTTGTCCATTCAGCACTGTCAGAGCTGGGCCCTCTCCCAGCGGGGTTGGAGCCTCACCTGTGGCTGGAGGCACCTGCAGGAATTGCCAGTGCCCAGGAGTGGCTCTGCAGCCCTTGGCTGTGACAGCTTCCCCAGCTGCTGTGTGGGTCTGGGGGATGGTAAAGGCTGAGGGTAACTGGGGTTGGATCTTTCTCAATCACTGCAGGCAATCTTTGGTGGGAATGGTTGGGTGCATTGCTGAGCTGCTCCTGTTGTGATTCTTTGCTGCTTTGAGCTGCAGGAAATGACACTGATTCCTTCAGTTGGAGTCTGTGTCTTTGGTGCTGACTTTGGCCACTGGTAAAACAAAACTGGCCCAGTCTGGCCAGATCCCAACAAAATGTCACTTGTTCAGTGTAAATGTGAGGAATCAGTGCCATCAGAAATTCCCAGATGGGAAGCCCTTCCCTGGAGTTCCCTGGCTCTGGAGTGGGCTGAGGTCGGAGCCCCGTGGGAGCAGTGGGGCAGTCGGGTAAAAGACGCTGAACCCCTGGGTGGCTTCAAATGCATCCAAAAATTGCACATGGAAAAGGAAAAGAACTTGTGGGCTTGGGAAGATGGGGGTGAACTTTGTTAATGACACTTTGGAAACAGCAGCAACAGAAGGAACAATTATTGTTGGAACTCCCACACGGAGTGACAGAAGGTTTCAATCTTGAGCTCAGGTTCATTTGTGCTAGTGATATAATTATAATGATAGTAGTAATAATAAGAATAATAAATTAATCGTAATAGTTATATATAATATAACACAATAATTTATATTTGTATCTGTGTAATTAAAAATTGATACCATTAAATAAGGCTGACAGTACTAATATGTCAGCTTTAGCTGCTCACTGTGACACTAAATACTCTACAGAAATGGACTGGCCAAGACGCAAATGTCAGTGGTAAACTTTGAGAACTCTATACAAGGCATAAAGGAGGAAGGGATGAAATTGGCTATTTCTATAGGATTTGCTGATACTGTGATGCAGAGTGCTTTTTCTATTACTGTGAGAAATGCAGTGATTAAGACTGCTGGGTTTTTCATATCCCAGACAATCCACAAGCTGCAGGATTGGTTGAATGGGTGAAGGGGTTGTTAAAAGAGCAGCTGAAAAAATGAGGAGATGGGAACCTTTGCCCATGGAGAACCCATCTCCCAGATGTGCTCCATGCCCTTAACAATGGCCCAATGGGGAAATGGAAACCCCTGGCTGTGCATGGCTGCACCCAATTTACATTAATGAACTAAATCAATTATTAGAAGAAGTAAGAAGTGATGCTGTTAAAATATCCAACAGCACATCCTCCGAGCTCCAACAAACACAAATGGGGCTCTGCAGAACTGCACGGCCTTGGATTATCTGCTTGCTGGCCAGGGAGGATCCTGGGCTATTCCAGGACAGGAATGTTGCAGGAATGTCTATCAGTGCTGGGTTTGAGGTCCAACAATCAGGAATCACCTCAATAGAAAGATGAGTAGAAGAGAGGCAGAAAGAAGAAAATTCCTCATGGTGGGATTGGCTCCCAAATTGGAGGCTGCTGTGAAATGCATTCGTGGCAGTCACTGCAATCATTGCAGTGTGAGCACTTGGTGTGTTATGATTCCATGTGACACCTTGTGCTGGAAATGGAGTACTGAGACTTGTCTGAAAAGAGACACAGTCTCAAGGAAAAAAGGGGAATTTGATAAAGAACAGAGAATAGCAACTAATTAGGCATGTTTTAAAAGGAATTAAAATTATAGCTCTGAGTAATGAACTTGAGCAGCACTTAATTGAAGAACAAGAGGTGATGCCTTTGTGCCTAATACCTAAATTTAAACTGTGTTATTGCAATTGTTCTGAAGGTTGCAGTTCATCTGTAGGTCAAAGCACTGAGTGAAGCACTGAGGCCTCACCAGGCCCTGAGTGAGGCCTGAACAACAGGCCCTGAGGCAAAGCTGAGCTCCAGATGAACCTTCCAACCAAAGGTAATATTTGTATCCACTCATCAATGAATCATTATTAGCAATATGATCTCTGTATGTGTTCATTGGTGAAATATGGATTTACATTCCTGTATTTAGAAAGCAGGCCAGATCCCATCTGGCTTTGTTTGAGGCTGTAGGATCAAAGTCACCGCCCTTGGTTCCTCCTTGAGCCCTGGCCAGGCTTTGGGAGAAGCCAATCAGGAGAATGAAACCAGATGTTCCCACACCAGCAGTGGTGTCAGCTTGTTTGTTTAACAGTGTAAAAGCTGGGCCCTCTCACAGTGAGATTGGAGCCTCATTGTCTGCAAAGGTGGGTGCACCTGCAGGAATTCCCAGTGTCCACGAGTGGCTCTCCAGTCCTTGGCTGTGAAAGGGTTAAAAGCACTGTGCCCAGGCATACCTGGGCAAGAATAAGAGACACTGCACCCAATATGGAAGATTGCAAATATTTAGCCACAAGCTCAAGACACAGGATGAAACTTGGCAAGAAACAGGGAACAAAACTGGCAGAAATGAAGGGCAGAGCCTGCTAAAACCAGTGAGGAAATTGCTGAAACTGCCAGCAAGAGACTGTGCATGCCTAGAGGAGAAAGGTGCAAAGGGCACGGCGATGAAGACGTCCAGCCTTCATCAGGAGACCCCCGAGGAAGACGCGGAGCCTTCCTCAGTGCCAGCACCAGTGCGCGCTGCGCCTGCGCCTGGCGCATGCTAATGATGGTAATGAGTGCTGAGAGATCGTTTGCATAACCACACCTTTTCTAAGGAAAACCATGAATGTGCATAGAGTATAACCATCCATTGTAATCTCTGTGTGCTGTGTGCTGTCAGGAGGAGATATCCCCGCACACCCGGCGCTGAATAAAGCAAATCCCCCTCCCTGGGCTTTGTCTGGGAAGTGTCTCTGGGCCCCGTTTGGGGCCATCCACGTCCATGGGGTTCTGTCAAGTCCCAGTGGAACCTTGGTGCCACGTTGTTCCACAGCCTCACAGTGCTCTCCTGCTGCCATGAGGTCCCTCCCTGTGTGACACCCTGCAGCCCTGGCTCCATCAGGGTCTCTGGGGTTCCTTGGTGCACGCCTTTCTCCCATCTGAGCCTTGCTCCCATGGGTTCCATGGACTGACAGTGGCCCTCTGCATTCCATGGGCCCAGCTAGATCACAGCAGAGCCTGGCTTTCATCAGGTTCAGATACCTGTTCTGCCAGCTGACAGGGCTGATTTAAAGAACACAGAAACCAATGGGAAGAATGGTCTTATTTTACTGTGAGTGTTAAGGCAACACAAAATTAAAATTATACATTCAATACAACTACATGCTTGGCTTTAGCAACAAGCGAAAACAAGCAAGGTAATGCACCTAATCATTATTACAGGAGAGAAAGGATAGGGACTGAGAAAGACACATCCCCAATTGCCTAAACACTTTACCATCACCCAGAGTCAGCAGTCACTGGGGAGCCCCATTTCACAGCGAGGACCTGGAGAACTCTTGCAAGCACTTGGGAAAATCCCACGTGGTGCACCCACCCGTAGGTGAGGTCTCCAAATTTGCTCCAAAAGTGGGTTCAGCTTTCATAGGCCCAAATGAGCAAGTCAAAGGAACTGGATTGTATTTTTAGCCCATGAACTCCTGGGTCTCCTGGCACTTTTGCTGAGCAGGAGGGCCCAGGGCTTGGCCAGAGCCCAGTCCCTTGGCTTGGAGGGTTTCCCCTAAAATATCCTACAAGCCTCTATTCATGTCAGTTGGGAAAATTTCTTGGAGTGATACATTTCTTGCAGGTAACTACACAAGATTATGTGAAAGTCTCCAAAGCAGCTGGCTTGGTGTTACACAGCTGCAGAAGCACCTTGGTCATCTATTTTTAGCTAACTAAAACTGATGGTGTTAGTCACATAATGCCCAGGGTTTGTCCTGTAAGCCAGCTCTGGCTGAGGGCTGCCACTCAGGCCTGAGCACATCAGCAGCTGAAGTGACCACGACTGGGAATGGCAAAAACACCCCCTGGGACTGGCCCAGAGGCCCTGGGACTCCCTGGCATGGATCACCTCAGGAGACAGGATTTCAGGGAGCCCAAAGGACTTTGGGGAGAGCTGCTGTGGACACAGAGGGAATGGCACAGCTGGATCCCTTGCCTGGGCTCCCAGAGGACCCTTCTGCTGTGGGGCTGCTGAGGGTGGAGGAGCAGCAGGTACCCATGGCCACCCCAAAGCAGGGCCCCGTTGGCAACACGGCCCCGACCGGGGCTGCGGGACCCCATCCCTGGGATGAGTCAGGAGCTGCAGAGCTGGGAGTGCTCAGCCAGAGCCGCTGAGCCTTCAGCAGCCCCACACGGCCAGAGCGTGAGCCCAGTGGGGAGTGGGCACTGACAGGGACTGTGGGGCCTGAACCAAGGCCCAGCCCCACTGAGAGCGGCTGTGCCGGACACGCTGCAGCTCCAGGAGCAGCTGGAGCCCCAGGCAGCCAAGGGGTGCCACCATGGATGTTCCTTTCTTCCCCTCAGAAAGGACACTGGGAAGCTGGGGAAGTGTCAGTGAAAGGAGCAGGGATGGTGGGAGCTGTGGAACAGCACTGACACGAGAAACCCAAACTCTCCTGAGAAAGGAGGGCAGAAATCCCTGGTGTCCAGCATCCTGCCAGAGAAACCCATTCCCAGAATTACCAACATAAAGCCATCCTCCAATTCTCTGGATTGTGCTGCTCCTGACCCACCAACACCTTCCCCCCAGAGTGAAGCTCTGAAGTGGGATTGATGGAGGGAAGCTGAGCTCTGAGCCAGGCCAGGGTCAGTGCCTGGAGCATCCCCTGGCGCTGTTTGACAGCGGCTCTGCAGGAGCTGGGGATGCAAACAGGACAAACCTGAGCATCTCCCACCATCAGATACCTCAGAGCTCACACAGCAACACGGCCGTGGCTCTCCCAAACTGGATTTAGGAATGGCACACCTACTGCAGCCATTGGATCCAGATCAGCCCAGATCCCTTTGGGACTGTTATAAATGAGAAACTTGACTAGGCCAATATTCAAGCAGCAATCAATTTATTAATTAATATGGTAAAGCATGAGCAATACAGCGCTGGGTACAGTGGGGGAAGTTTTCCCTCCAACTGCACACCAATAGTTGAAGCCTTCAGGTATTTATAGGGGTACTCATCAGCTTTCTCAACAGTTTCTATTCCCAATTTTTACTCATCAGCAGTTTCTATTCCCAATTTTTATGTCACAATTCTATACACTATTGTGATTTAGTTTTAGTTTTTAGTTTTTCTCAGGATGTATCCCAGAAAGTAGTATCCCCAGATAGTGGTGGTTTGGTTTCCGAAAGAAGGAAGAAGTCTCCCAGCTGGTGAGGTCCAGCTCTCCAGATGTGGGTCCATCTTTTGATTTCAAGGACTATAAATCTCATAACAGTGATGTCCAGCTTCCCTTTGGTCGAAACCATAAATCCTTGAGGTGATGTTCATCTTCCTTTCTCAAGCTGCTTTTCACTGTTTTGTTAAGGCGTGAGATAAGCATGTTTCCTTTATATATTCTAAAGCTATAGTTTCAAAGATCCTTACTACAAGCAATATTCTAAAATTATACTTCAAAAGGTTATTATTGCAAAACTTTTTAAGGCTTAGCTACAAGCAGAAAGTTCCTGTCAAAAAGCAACATCCTTAAAGCTTTAATTCAAATGCTCCTAAATCCACTTAAGACTTATAAAGGTTAATTATGAACAAAGGATAGGTTCAAAGGCTTGTTCCATGCTTTACTTTCCTCAGTAATTATTAGAATCCATCTTTATAACTGTCCCGTGGTCAGTTTCCACACATATTACAATCACAAATACACGCGTTGCCTGTATGTACCTGACACAAACACAGCTTTGTATTTCACAGGGGGGCACAGGGATGGCTCCTGTGAGAAGCTGCTGGAAGCTTCCACCGTGTCTGGCACAGCCAATTCCTGGTGGCTTCAAAGATGGACCTGCTGCTGGCAAAGGCTGGGCCAGTTACAAATGGTGGTAATGCCTCTGTGATAACAGATTGAAAAAGAAACCAAAATAGAGATTGTGGGGCAGTTTTAACTCCAGTCAGAGGCGATCAGAGGCAGAACATGTGAGAAGAACAACTCTGCAGACATCAAGGTCAGTGCAGAAGGAGGGGCAGGAGAGGCTCCAGGCACTGGAGACCCAGGCACCCTGTAGGAGAGCCATGGAGAGAGGGGCCCTGCTCCCAGGCTGGAGCAGCCTGTCCCTGGAGGAATGCACCCCTGGAAGGGTGACCCATGCTGCAGCAGTTTGGGAAGGACTGTTGTCCCTGGCGTGGACTCACACAGCAGCAGTTTGCAGAGGGCTGTTGCCCCTGAAATGGACTCACATGGGAGAAGCTCCTGCTGAACTGCCTCCCTTGGGAGGGACCCACGGTGCAGCAGGGGAACCACTCCTCTCCCTGAGCAGGGGCAGAAGCCATGGGTGATGAACTGACCATAACCCCCATTCCCTGTCTCCCTGCACTGCTGGGGTAGGAGGTAGGGCTGGAAGGAGGGAGGTGAGGGGCTTATTTTATTTCCCCTTTTCCTGCTCTGACTTTGTTAGTAATAAATGAATTAATTTCACATCTCTAAGCTAAGCCTGTTTTTCCCAGGACATATTTGATGAGTGATCTGGCCCAGTCCTTATCTCAACCCATGAACCCTTTATTAAATTTTCTTTGTCCAGCTGCAGAGGGGAGTGAGTGAGCAGCCCTCATGGATGCCTGGTATTTGGCCTGGGTCAACCCACGACACCTTGGTACCACAGGGTCACAAAGGACCCTGGGTTCTATGGGGTCTCATTGGTTCCATGAGGCCCTGCAGGGCCACTTAATTCAACAAGGCCTCAGCGTTTCACAGTGGTCTCCAGGATTCCACGAGGCCCTGCAATGTCAAAATGGACCTTTGGATCCATGGGGGCCCACAGTGTCACAATGGGCTCTTTTGGTTCCACAGCTTCACTATGGCCCCTCGGTTCCATGTGTCCTGCACTGTTCCATGAATCCTTAGTTCCATGGATCCTGTAGGGTCACAATGGTCTCTTTGGTTTCATGGTGCCGCAGCTGCCATAATTTCCATGGAATCACAACTGCCCTTGGATCCCAAGAGGCCCCATCGTGTGACAATGGCCCCTTGCTTCCATGACGCCCTGCAGTGTCACAATGGTGCCCATGATTCCATCAGGCCCTGCAGTGTCACCATGGGCAGTTGGTTCAATGACACTCCACAATGTCACCACGGCCCCTTGGTTCCACAGGGCCCCACTGTGTCACTGTGGTCCCTTTGGTTCCAGGGCTCAGAAGTGCCAGAATGACCCTTTGGTTCCATCAGGCCTTGAAGGTTCACAATGATCTCCATGGTTTCATGAGTACCCCCTGTGTCACAAGAGACTCTTGGGTCCCTGAAGTTCTCAGTGTCACAATGGGCCCTTGGTTCCATGAGGTTTGGTAGAGTCCCAATTGACTCCTTGGTTCCATGAAGCCCTGCTGTGTCACAATGGCCATGGTTCCATGAGTTTCCATGGTGTCACCATGGTCTCCTTGGATCCCCAGTATCACCATGGTCTCCTTGGTACCATCCAGGCCTTGTAACAAGAGATACTGAGCCATTTTGTGCCTTAGATGAAAGGCTGCAGAACTCATGGTTGTGAAGCTGTGTCACTGATAAGAAACAAAAACCACCTGAATCTGAATGCAAAATATCATCTCAAGTATCTTCAGTCCCAGCCTCAACAGAGGTAGAAAATACAAACAGAGATTCCACAGTAAATCAAAAACAGGCACCGTATTTTCAATGCAGGCAAAATGCATTCAAGTGCATTCCAATGCACTCGATATGATGGGAGGTGATGATCCCCTATTCCAAGAGTGAACCTAAGAAGGGCTGACTATTGAAGGAACCACAGAGAAGCACAATATAAGAAAAGCAGGTGGCATAGGTAATTCTGGGATAGGCAGACCAGAAAGCAAGAGCAGATGAGCCAGTGTTGTCACCACCAAGGAGATCACGCTCACATGCTGTGGGCACAGCCCCATCAGGCCGTGTCACCATCCCCTGGCACAAGGGGGGTCACGATGGTTCATTTTACTGATCTCAGAGTGCAAAGACACACAGCAGGGGACCTTCAGTATTAACCAAAACAAATGCACCTTTCATTGAGTGCCCACAGCAGATGCAACACAAGGATTGGAAAGCAGATAAAGGATAGAGAGACAGAGAAAAGGAGGGGGGGAATAGCTGCCAAGAGAGAGATGAAATCCTCGTGGTCCGGCCAATAGATCTTGTCACATTGGGGAGAGTCTCAAAGTCTTTGGTTAACTCAGGGGTGTTTTATAATCTACCGCTGGGAGGGGAGCAGGACGGCACATGGAGGGAAGAGTGGAGAATAAACCCATTGAGAACAGGTACAGACAGCCCAGTTCTGAACAGCACAAACCGGTGCCAGCAGTGAGCTGGGCCCGTTGTTTCAGGACTGGTTCCTATGGGAAACATCAGCTTCCCATGGCAGACATCCCGCTCCAGTCAGGCCAGCACCCCTGGGTTAGAATTTGAAGGGTCTCAGTCTCAGTCCTCGGGGAGGGCTTCAAGCTCTGTCCTTGACAGCAGTTGTGAAGCAGATGAAGGATCTTTGGACCATCTCTTACAGACTGACGTCCCAAAACATAATTATGCATTTCCCTTTAAAAGTAAAATTTACTGAATTATTATAATTATTTTTCTTATTTATAAAAGAATTATTCTATATTTGTATTACAAATTTGAATGTTTACATTAAAAATCCATACCTTTTTAGCAAGCAAAAAATTTATTGGTCATTGGTTCTAAGGAACACAATTCCCTTCATTGATTCATTGACCAGTGTGGCTATTGATTTCTCCTTCTTTATGCTAATTAGTCCCATTTTAAATCCTTTTGTCATCTTTTTTATCATTTCCACAGACAGGATAAAAGGGGCCACTTTGGGGTCAAGGGAGACATTTCTGAAGCACATTTGGGGCAGTTCTGGGTCTGCAGAGGGAATTCAGAGAAAGCTTGAGGGTCTGGAGGACACTTGGGGGAGCTGGGTGGGCACTTGGAGGGGCACTCAGGGATTCCGAGGGACAGTTCGGGATCCGGGGCAGCACTTGGGGGGCTCTGATGGGGCTCTCTGGGGCGCGGGGGGTGATGGGAGTTGTAGGCGCGGGTCTGATACAGTTTAACAAGGCCGGGGAGCATCACGGGAGATCGAGGCGCAGCTGCAGGGGCTCTCGGTGGAAGCGCGGGGCATGACGGGAGATGAAGTCCCGGCTTGAAGAGCGCTGGAACTGCGCCGCGGAGGTTGATGGGAGCTGTAGTCCCGGAAGTGGCTCCAACGCATTGTTTAGGGGTCTGGGAAGGCTCTTCGGGGACACTTCTGCGTCCGAGCTGCAACTACAGATCTTCGTGGTAACGTAAACGGTTCGAGAGAAATTTCGGGGAGTTCGGGGAGTTCTAACCGGGCTCTTTAGGGCGCGGGGGACATCAGGAGTTTTAGGCGCGGGACTATTCTGAGGGGCTCTGGGGCCGCGGGGGAGGAGAGGAGATGAATTCCCAGAAGTGGCTGTACCGGACATCTGTGGGGTTGGGAGCACTCAGGGGGTCCGGGGACGCTTCTGGGGGGTCCTGAATGGGCGCTGAGGGGGCACTGAGGGATCCTGGAGGGTCTGGGGGACACTTAAGGGACAAAGACGGGGCGGATCCCGGGGTTCTGTGGGGCGCGGGGCATGACGGGCGTTGTAGTCCCGGCTCCAATGGGGCTCAATTGGCCCGCGGGGCATGACGGGAGTGTAGGCAAAAAAGAAAGATGGCGCCCAGCCGAGGACCGCCTTCGAGGCCCCTTTCCAGGCGCTGATTGGCTGCGGGTGGTGATGGGCGGAAGCCACGGCAAATGGGATGCGGTGGAGGCGGGAACAGCCCATTCAACCTCTCCAGTCCCTCCCAGTACAGCGCAGTTCATCCCCAGTACTACCCCAGTACAACCCCAGTGCCCCTCCAATCCCTCCCAGGACAGCCCAGTAAAACCCCAGTTCCTCCCCAGTCCCTCCCAGTACACCTGAGTGTACATTGCCTGTCCCTTCCAGTTCCCACCCAATGTCATCCACAGGATGCCCCAGTGTCTCCCAGTGTTCCCCCTAATGTTCCCAGTGTTCCCCAGTATGTCCCAGTCCTCCCCAGTGTCACTCCCAGGATGTTCCAGTGTCTCCCACAGCGCTCCCAGTGTTCCCCAGTATGTCCCAGTCCCCCCCAGTGTTTCCAAGGACAGTTTAATTTCTCTCGGTGCCCGTGGCAGCCAAACCCAGCAGTGGGGTAAGTGCAGTGCCCATGGCCACAGCCCCTTGCAGTGGCCCAGTGCAGCTTGGGCTGATGATCCACCCTCACAGCCGGCCCAGGGCAGCTCTGCAGTGGCTCTGGTGGCACCTGGGGCTGGCACACACCTGAGCAGTGTGTCTGTTTGCAGTGGGGAAACTCAGGAGTTTGAGATTGCTGCAAAAAGCACAAAAAGGGAAAACCCCTCTTCGGCTGGGTGCAGCCAGCTCTCCAAGCACAGCAGCTCCCAGGGCAGTGAGGACAGACAGGATGGGGCTGGGCAATGTGGAGCAAGGTTGTCCATGCTGGGTCAGAGCTCCAGGCACAGCTTCTGTGAGCAGGCCAGGGCTGCTGAGGAGAGACCCTGGGTCAATATCAATCACAGAATGCTGCAATCACCTCTGCTCTAAAGAGAAATAAAAGACACCCTTTAAAATAGGAATGTGTATTTCTTACAAGTTCTTTGAAATCTTTTTCCATAACTGGACTAGGAAAACTTTATTGACCCTCTCAGGGCTTTGGTGTTGTTTACATCAGACTCAGTGCCTGAGAGTGTCTTGAAAAAACTTCTCAAAAACTCCAAGTCAGTTTCAAACTCCATTTTTCTTGAAGTTTTAATGGATCCCACTGAGGGACACAACTGGGAAAATGTCCCCAGGTTCCAGGTAGAGCAGAACACGGGAGGCAGTGATGACCGCTGAGGACAAGCAAGGCAAAGGTGTCTCTGATAGTGGAGTCCTGGAAAATGTTAAAAATAGTCTTTGAAAATATTGGGCTTTGTGTTTTCTCAGATCACTGCACCTGTGTAGGCAGTATGATAAAAGATATAATTGTTAGATGTGGTGATTGTTTAGTAATTAAATATAATTATTATATAACCATAAGACGAATTGTGAGAAACTATGTTGGAAATTTAAAGGGGGCTATGTTTAGCTGAAATCTGTGTATACAATAGAACAATATAAGTTTAATAATTAACATGAAAGTTATGTAATGATAGAGTATAAAACACGTTCACCCTGAATGTATGCTCGGAATCAGATTTGGGTGGAAACTACCCCGATTCCCAGAGCTCTTAAATAAAAAGCACCGCATATAATTGCTGATGTGATTATGTGTTTGTGAATGCTAACATCTGCTGCTGAGCAAGCCTGGATGTTTTTCAGGAATGCAAAGGGCCAAGGCCTGAGCCCCAGCCCCTGGCCAGGCAGATCCTGTCCCTCCCTCCTTGCTCAGGGCTCTTCCCGGGATGGGCACTGGCATGTGGGGATGGGCAATGCCAAGGGCAGGAGCCTGGGGCGGCCCCTGCCAGGCTGCTGAGCAGGGACAAGGAGGCAATGAGGCCCCAGGCCTGCAAGGGTCACTTGTCCCCTCGTGGGCTCAGGCCCAGGGCCAGCAGCCATGGCCAAAGTGCTGCCCAAGTTGGCTCTGTCAGGGCTGTCTTGCAGCTGCTGCCCATCCCAGTGCCCTGTGCAGCCCAGGCTGTCCCACGGTGTCCCTGCCCTGCGCCTCTGTCCCTGCAGGCTGTCGACCCTGAGCACTGAGGGAGGGACAGGATCTGCCTGGCCAGGGGCTGGGGCTCAGGCCTTGGCCCTTTGCATTCCTGAAACACATCCAGGTTTGCTCAGCACCAGAGACACCTTTGCCTTGCTTGTGCCCAGCTGCCATCACTGCTTCCCGTGTTCTGCTCAGAGTGGAACCTGGGGACACTTTCCCAGTCGAGTCCCTCTGTGGGACCCATTAAAACTTCAAGAAAATTTGGAGTCTAAATTTAAATTTGAGTTCTTGAGAAGTTTTTTCAAGACACTCTCAAGGACTGAGTCTGATGTAAACAACACCAAAGCCCCAAGAGGGTCATTAAAGTTTTCCTAGTCCAGTTATGGAAAAAGATTTCAAAGAACTTGTAAGAAATACACATTCCTATTTTAAAGGGTGTCTTTTATTTCTCTTTAGAGCAGAGGTGATTGCAGCATTCTGTGATTGATATTGACCCAGGGTCTCTCCTCAGCAGCCCTGGCCTGCTCACAGAAGCTGTGCCTGGAGCTCTGACCCAGCGTGGACAACCTTGCTCCACATTGCCCAGCCCCATCCTGTCTGTCCTCACTGCCCTGGGAGCTGCTGTGCTTGGAGAGCTGGCTGCACCCAGCCTAAGAGGGGTTTTCCCTTTTTGTGCTTTTTGCAGCAATCTCAAACTCCTGAGTTTCCCCACTGCAAACAGACACACTGCTCAGGTGTGTGCCAGCCCCAGGTGCCACCAAAGCCACTGCAGAGCTGCCCTGGGCCGGCTGTGAGGGTGGATCATCAGCCCAAGCTGCACTGGGCCACTGCAAGGGGCTGTGGCCATGGGCACTGCACTGACCCCACTGCTGGGTTTGGCTGCCACGGGCACCGAGAGAAATTAAACTGTCCTTGGAAACACTGGGGGGGACTGGGACATACTGGGGAACACTGGGAGCGCTGTGGGAGACACTGGGATATACTGGGAGTGACACTGGGGAGGACTGGGACATACTGGGGAACACTGGGAACATTAGGGGGAACACTGGGAGACACTGGGGCATCCTGTGGATGACATTGGGTGGGAACTGGAAGGGACAGGCAATGTACACTCAGGTGTACTGGGAGGGACTGGGGAGGAACTGGGGTTTTACTGGGCTGTCCTGGGAGGGATTGGAGGGGCACTGGGGTTGTACTGGGGTAGTACTGGGGATGAACTGCGCTGTACTGGGAGGGACTGGAGAGGTTGAATGGGCTGTTCCCGCCTCCACCGCATCCCATTTGCCGTGGCTTCCGCCCATCAGCACCCACAGCCAATCAGCGCCTGGAAAGGGGCCTCGAAGGCGGTCCTCGGCTGGGCGCCATCTTTCTTTTTTGCCTACACTCCCGTCATGCCCCGCGGGCCAATTGAGCCCCATTGGAGCCGGGACTACAACGCCCGTCATGCCCCGCGCCCCACAGAACCCCGGGATCCGCCCCGTCTTTGTCCCTTAAGTGTCCCCCAGACGCCCCAGGATCCCTCAGTCCCCCCTCAGCGCCCATTCGGCACCCCCCAGAAGCGTCCCCGGACCCCTCAGTGCTCCCAAGCCCACAGATGTCCGGTACAGCCACTTCTGGGAATTCATCTCCTCTCATCCTCTGCGGCCCCAGACCCGTCATAACACAGTCCAGCGCCGAAAACTCCTGCTGTGCCCCACGCCCTAAAGAGCCCGGTTAGAGCTCCCTGAGATCCCCGCAAGTTCTCCTGAACTGTTTACGTTACCACGAGGATCTCAAGTCGCGGCTCGGACGCAAAAGTGTCCCCCAAGTGCCTTCCCAGACCCCTAAACAAAGCGTTCGAACTACTTCCGGGACTACGGCTCCCATCATGCTCCGCGGCGCACGTCCAGAGTTTTTCCAGCCGGGACTTCATCTCCCGTCATGCCCCGCGCTTCCACCGAGAGCCCCTGCAGCTGCGCCTCGATCTCCCGTGATGCTCCCCGGCCCGGTTAAACTGTATTAGACCCGCGCCTACAACTCCCATCACCCCCCGCGCCCCAGAGAGCCCCATCAGAGCCCCCCAAGTGCTGCCCCGGACCCCCAACTGTCCCTCGGAACCCTGAGTGCCCCTCCAAGTGCCCACCCAGCTCCCCCAAGTGTCCTCCAGTCGCTCAAGTTCTCTCTGAATTCCCTCTGCAGACCCAGAACTGCCCCAAATATCCCTAGAAAGTTCTCCCTGGACCACAATGTGGCCCCTTTTTACCCTGTCTGTGAAAATGATAAAAAAGATGACAAAAAGGTTTAAAATGGGACTAATTAGCATAAAGAAGGAGAAATCAACAGCCACACTGGTCAATGAATTAATGAAGGGAATTGTGTTCCTTAGAACCAATGACCAATAAATTGTTTGCTTGCTAAAAAGGTATGGAATTTTTAATATAAATATTCAAATTTGGTAATACAAATATGGCATAATTTTATAAATAAGAAAAATAATTTTAATTATAATAATTC
Organism: Agelaius phoeniceus; assembly: GCF_051311805.1. Classification (NCBI taxonomy): domain Eukaryota; kingdom Metazoa; phylum Chordata; class Aves; order Passeriformes; family Icteridae; genus Agelaius; species Agelaius phoeniceus. The sequence continues at coordinate 5,292,892 of NW_027509867.1, read as the reverse complement.
AGTAAATTTTATTTTTAAGAGGAAATGCATGATTACTTTTATGTTTTGGGATGTCAGTCTGTAAGAGACGGTCCAAAGATCCCTCATGTGCCTGTGAGATGCAAAGCTGTGTTTCGTGTCAGGTACAAACAGGCCAAGTGTGTACTTGCGAATGCGAAATGTGTGGACATCGACAATGGGATAGTTGCAAATTCTAATAATAACTGAGGAAAACAAAGCATGGAAAAAGGCCTTTGAACCTATCTTTTGTTTGAAATTAACCCTGGTTGATTTAAGAGCATTGGAATTAAGGTGTTAAGGATGTTGCTTTTTGCTTCTATTTAATCCATAAAAAAGCTCTGCAATAATAACCTTTTGAAGTATAATTTTGGAATATTACTTGTATCCTTGAAATTATAGCTTTGGAACATATATATAGGAAATATGCTTATCTCACGCCTTATTGAAGCAGAGAGAAAAACAGTTTGAGAAAGGAAGATGAACATCACCTCAAGGATTTATGGTTTCGACCAAAGGGAAGCTGGACATCACTGTTATGAGATTTATAGTCTCTGCAATTAAAAGGTGGACACATCTGGGGAGCTGGACTCCACCAGATGGGATTCGTCTTTCTTCTTTTGGAAACCGGACCATCACCATCTGGGGATACTCCTTTGAAAATACATCCTGAGAAATTAAAATCACAATAGTGTATAGAATTGTGATGTAATAATTTGAAATAAAAATTGCTGATGTGTAAAAATTGGAAATAGTAACTGTTGAAAAAAGCTGATGAGTACCCCTATAAATACCTGTAACCCTCAATTATCGGGGTGCAGTTGGAGGGAAAACTTCCCCCACTGTACCCAGCGCTGTATTGCTCATACTTTACCATATTAATTAATAAATTGATTGCTGCTTGAATATTGGCCTAGTCAAGCTTCTTATTCATAACATGCCTCACAAGTGCTGTCAAGGATCGAGCTTGAAGCCCTCCCCAAGGACTGAGACTGAGACCCTTCAAATTCTAACCCAGGGGTGCTGGCCTGACTGGAGCGGGATGTCTGCCATGGGAAGCGGGATGTTTCCCATAGGAACCAGCCCTGAAACAACGGGCCCCGCTCACTGCTGGCACCGGTTTGTGCTTGAATATTGGCCCAGTCAAGTTTCTCATTTATAACAGTCCCAAAGGGATCTGGGCTGATCTGGATCCAATGGCTGCAGTAGGTGTGCCATTCCTAAATCCAGTTTGGGAGAGCCACGGCCGTGTTGCTGTGTGAGCTCTGAGGTATCTGATGCTGGGAGATGCTCAGGTTTGTCCTGTTTGCATCCCCAGCTCCTGCAGAGCCGCTGTCAAACAGCGCCAGGGGATGCTCCTGGCACTGACCCTGGCCTGGCTCAGGGCTCAGCTTCCCTCCATCAATCCCACTTCAGAGCTTCACTCTGGGGGGAAGGTGTTGGTGGGTCAGGAGCAGCACAATCCAGAGAATTGGAGGATGGCTTTATGTTGGTAATTCTGGGAATGGGTTTCTCTGGCAGGATGCTGGACACCAGGGATTTCTGCCCTCCTTTCTCAGGAGAGTTTGGGTTTCTCGTGTCAGTGCTGTTCCACAGCTCCCACCATCCCTGCTCCTTTCACTGACACTTCCCCAGCTTCCCAGTGTCCTTTCTGAGGGGAAGAAAGGAACATCCATGGTGGCACCCCTTGGCTGCCTGGGGCTCCAGCTGCTCCTGGAGCTGCAGCGTGTCCGGCACAGCCGCTCTCAGTGGGGCTGGGCCTTGGTTCAGGCCCCACAGTCCCTGTCAGTGCCCACTCCCCACTGGGCTCACGCTCTGGCCGTGTGGGGCTGCTGAAGGCTCAGTGGCTCTGGCTGAGCACTCCCAGCTCTGCAGCTCCTGACTCATCCCAGGGATGGGGTCCCGCAGCCCCGGTCGGGGCCGTGTTGCCAACGGGGCCCCACTTTGGGGTGGCCATGGGTACCTGCTGCTCCTCCACCCTCAGCAGCCCCACAGCAGAAGGGTCCTCTGGGAGCCCAGGCAAGGGATCCAGCTGTGCCATTCCCTCTGTGTCCACAGCAGCTCTCCCCAAAGTCCTTTGGGCTCCCTGAAATCCTGTCTCCTGAGGTGATCCATGCCAGGGAGTCCCAGGGCCTCTGGGCCAGTCCCAGGGGGTGTTTTTGCCATTCCCAGTCGTGGTCACTTCAGCTGCTGATGTGCTCAGGCCTGAGTGGCAGCCCTCAGCCAGAGCTGGCTTACAGGACAAACCCTGGGCATTATGTGACTAACACCATCAGTTTTAGTTAACTAAAAATAGATGACCAAGGTGCTTCTGCAGCTGTTTAACACCAAGCGAGCTGCTTTGGAGACTTTCACATAATCTTGTGTAGTTACCTGCAAGAAATGTATCACTCTGAGAAATTTTCCCAACTGACATGAATAGAGGCTTGTAGGATATTTTAGGGGAAACCCTCCAAGCCAGGGACTGGGCTCTGGCCAAGCCCTGGGTCTTCCTGGTCAGCAAAAGTGCCAGGAGACCCAGGAGTTCATGGGCTAAAAATATAATCCAGTTCTTTTGACTTGCTGATTTGGGCCTAAAAACCTGGACCCACTTTTGGAGCAAATTTGGAGACCTCACCTATGGGTGGATGCACCACGTGGGATTTTCCCAAGTGCTTGCAAGAGTTCTCCAGGTCCTCGCTGTGAAATGGGGCTCCCCAGCGACTGCAGACTCTGGATGATGGTAAAGTGTTTAGGCAATTGGGGATGTGTCTTTCTCAGTCCCTATCCTTTCTCTCCTATAATAATGATTAGGTGCATTACCTTGCTTCTTTTTGCTTGTTGCTAAAGCCAAGCATGCATTGTATTGAATGTATAATTTTACTTCTGTGTTGCCTTAACACTCACAGTAAAATAAGACCATTCTTCCCATTGGTTTCTGTGTTCTTTAAATCAGCCCTGTCAGCTGGCAGAACAGGTATCAGAACCTGATGAAAGCCAGGCTCTGCTGTGATCTAGCTGGGCCCATGGAATGCAGAGGGCCACTGTCAGTCCATGGAACCCATGGAAGCAAGGCTCAGATGGGAGAAAGGCGTGCACCAAGGAACCCCAGAGACCCTGACGGAGCCAGGGCTGCAGGGTGTCACACAGGGAGGGACCTCATGGCAGCAGGAGAGCACTGTGAGGCTGGGGAACAACGTGGCACCAAGGTTCCTCTGGGACTTGACAGAACCCCATGGACGTGGATGGCCCCAAACGGGGCCCAGAGACACTTCCCAGACAAAGCCCAGGGAGGGGGATTTGCTTTATTCAGCACCGGGTGTGCGGGGATATCTCCTCCTGACAGCACACAGCACACAGAGATTACAATGGATGGTTATACTCTATGCACATTCATGGTTTTCCTTAGAAAAGGTGTGGTTATGCAAACGATCTCTCAGCACTCCTTACCATCATTAGCATGCGCCAGGCGCAGGCGCAGCGCGCACTGGTGCTGGCACTGAGGAAGGCTCCGCGTCTTCCTCGGGGGTCTCCTGATGAAGGCTGGACGTCTTCATCGCCGTGCCCTTTGACCTTTCTCCTCTAGGCATGCACAGTCTCTTGTTGGCTGTTTCAGTGATTTCCTCACTGGTTTTAGCAAGCTCTGCCCTTCATTTCTGCCAGTTTTGTTCCCTGTTTCTTGCCAACTTTCATCCTGTGTCTTGAGCTTGTGGCTAAATATTTGCAAGCTTCCATATTGGGTGCAGTGTCTCTTATTCTTGCCCAAGTATGCCTGGGCACAGTGCTTTTAACCCTTTCACAGCCAAGGACTGGAGAGCCACTCCTGGACACTGGGAATTCCTGCAGGTGCACCCACCTTTGCAGACAATGAGGCTCCAACCTCACTGTGAGAGGGCCCAGCTTTTACACTGTTAAACAAACAAGCTGACACCGCTGCTGGTGGGGGAACATCTGGTTTCATTCTCCTGATTGGCTTCTCCCAAAGCCTGGCCAGGGCTCAAGGTGGAACCAAGGGAGGTGACTTTGATCCCACAGCCTCAAACAAAGCCAGATGGGATCTGGCCTGCTTTCTAAATACAGGAATGTAAATCCATATTTCACCAATGAACACATACAGAGATCATATTGCTAATAATGAGTCATTGATGAGTGGATACAAATATAACCTTTGGTTGGAAAGTTCATCTGGAGCTCAGCTTTGCCTCAGGGCCTGTTGTTCAGGCCTCACTCAGGGCCTGGTGAGGCCTCAGTGCTTCACTCAGTGCTTTGACCTACAGATGAACTGCAACCTTCAGAACAATTGCAATAACACAGTTTAAATTTAGGTATTAGGCACAAAGGCATCACCTCTTGTTCTTCAATTAAGTGCTGCTCAAGTTCATTACTCAGAGCTATAATTTTAATTCCTTTTAAAACATGCCTAATTAGTTGCTATTCTCTGTTTTTTATCAAATGCCCCTTTTTTCCTTGAGACTGTGTCTCTTTTCAGACAAGTCTCAGTACTCCATTTCCAGCACAAGGTGTCACAACAACTCCAACATGGAATCATAACACACCAAGCGCTCACAATGCAATGATTGCAGTGACTGCCACGAATGCACTTCACAGCAGCCTCCAATTTGGGAGCCAATCCCACCATGAGGAATTTTCTTCTTTCTGCCTCTCTTCTACTGATCTTTCTATTGAGGTGATTCCTGATTGTTGGACCTCAAACCCAGCACTGATAGACATTCCTGCAACATTCCTGTCCTGGTATAGCCCAGGATCCTCCCTGGCCAGCAAGCAGATAATCCAAGGCCGTGCAGTTCTGCAGAGCCCCATTTGTGTTTGTTGGAGCTCGCAGGATGTGCTGTTGGATATTTTAACAGCATCACTTCTTACTTCTTCTAATAATTGATTTAGTTCATTAATGTGAATTGGGTGCAGCCATGCACAGCCAGGAGTTTCCATTTCCCCATGGGCCATTGTTAAGGGCATGGAGCACATCTGGGAGATGAGTTCTCCATGGGGACAGGTTCCCATCTCCTCATTTTTTCAACTGCTCTTTTAACAACCCCTTCACCCATTCAACCAATCCTGCAGCTTGTGGATTGTCTGGGATATGAAAAACCCTGCAGGCTCAATCACTGCATTTTTCACAGTAACAGAGAAAGCATTCCACATCACAGTATCAGCAAATCCTGTAAAAACAGCCAATTTCCTCCCTTCCTCCCTTTATTCCTTGTATACAATTCACAAAGTTTACTACAGACATTTGGGTCTTGGCCAGTCCTTTTCTGTAGGGTATTTAGTGTCACAGTGAGCAGCCAAAGCTGACATATTAGTATTGTCAGCATTATTTCACATTATCAATTTTTAATTACATAGATAAAAATATAAATTATTGTGTTATATTAATTAAAATATTACATATTATAATTATAATTATAATTATAATTATAATTATTATTATTATTATTATTTCTTCACTTGTATAGATGAACCTGAGCTCAAGATTAAAACCTTCTTCTGTCACCCCATGTGGGAGTGTTCCCACAACAGCTTTTCCTTCTGTTGCTGCTGTTTCCAAAGTGTCATTAACAAAGTTCACCCCCGTCTTCCCAAACCCACAAGTTCTTTTCCTTTTCCATGTGCAATTTTTGGATGCATTTGAAGCCATCCAGGGGTGCAGCCTCTTTTACCCGACTGCCCCACTGCTCCCATGGGGCTCCGACCTCAGCCCACTCCAGAGCCAGGGAACTCCAGGGAAGGGCTTCCCATCTGGGAATTTCTGATGGCACTGATTCCTCACATTTACACTGAACAAGTGACATTTTGTTGGGATCTGGCCAGACTGTGCCAGTTTTGTTTTACCAGTGGGCAGGGTCAGCACCAAAGACACAGACACCAACTGAAGGAATCAGTGTCATTTCCTGCAGCTCAAAGCAGCAAAGAATCACAACAGCAGCAGCTCAGCAATGCACCCAACCATCCCCACCAAAGATTGCCTGCAGTGATTGAGAAAGATCCAGCCCCACTTACCCTCAGCCTTTACCATCGCCCAGACCCACACAGCAGCTGGGGAAGCTGTCACAGCCAAGGGCTGCAGAGCCACTCCTGGGCACTGGCAATTCCTGCAGGTGCCTCCAGCCACAGCTGAGGCTCCAACCCCGCTGGGAGAGGGCCCAGCTCTGACAGTGCTGAATGGACAAACTGACAGCACTGCTAGTGTGGCAACATCTGGTTTCATCCTCCTCTTGGCTCCCTCCCAAAGCCTGGCCAGGGCCCCAGGAGGAACCAAGGGAGGTGACTTTGATCCTTCAGCCCCAAACAAGGCCAGATGTCAGATTTCATGGCCTGGTCTGGCTTCTAAATACAGAAAGGTCAATACATGTTTCACTAATGAGTGGCTACATCTATCACAGTGCTAATGACCATGCATATCTCATCAGGGAGCAGATACAAAGATAACCTTTGGTTGGAAGGTTCATCCAGAGGCCACCTTGGGCTCAGGGCCTGCTGTTCAGGCCTCACTCAGGGCTGCTGTCCAGGCCTTGGCACTTCAGAGATGTGGTTTAGTGCTGGGCTTGGCACTGCTGGGTGAGCGGCTGCACTGGGTGAGCTCAGAGGGCTTTTCCAACAGAAAGGATTCTGTGATTCCATGATTCTATCCACTGCGTTCAGCTGGGTCCATGTTAGCAGCATTCATTTGCTCAGAAAGTCTCCTCTTGCCCAGCTCCTGTGGCCTGAGGCTTCAGCTCCTTCAACTGCTGGTGCTGAGCTGCTCATGCTGAACGAGACGACTCGGAGAGAAGAGCACAGTCCATGCAATTCCTTCTGGGACACGGAGAGGGGAGGCTGTGCAAACAGGAGCATTGTTTGCTGTGGCCTCCTCTCTGCCCTTCACGCCTTTCAGCGCTTGGAACCAGCCAAGAGCTTTCTCCAAGAGTGCAATGGAGCAGCTGCTCCTGCTCCTGGCTCTGGCTCTCTCCAGTCTCTGCCCTTGCCTGCTTCTGTCCCTCGTGCTGTGCCCTCTGTTCCCCCAGGGCTGGCTGGCTGCTGCCCAGGACTGTGGCACTGGCACAGATCCAGTGCTCCAGAGCCTCCTTTCTGTGCCCTTGCAGCTGCCTGGGCACAGCAGCCTTTTCCATCTGCAAGCTCCCCATGGACAGGGAGTGCCCAGCTCCGTTCCTTGCACAGCCTCCAGGAGCCCAGGGCTGCCATCTCAAGTCCCTGCTGGCACTGGGGGCTCCCAGGTGCCTCAGGCTGCTGTGACACCGCTGCACACGGGAGGGAACAGGGGCAGGGCTGTGCTGAAAGTCAGCTCCATCTGCTGCTGCTGCTGCTGTGGGGTCATTTGTGCAGCCCTGGCCCAGAGTCAGGGATCAGATCCTGCCAGTCTCTTCCAGCCCTGGCTGCTCAGAGTTTGGGCCTTGGAGCCTCAGGTGGGCAAAGGCAGCTGCTCCTGGTCCCTCTGTGTGCCCGTGTTCAGCAGTGCTGCTCCATCAGTCTGTGCCCAGCAACGGGGAAAAGCCTCAGCCCTGCAGGGCCAGGAGCTGCCAGGTTCTGCCTGAGCAGCTCAGCCAGCAGGAAGGGAGCTGCTCCACACGGGAACCAGGAGCAGAGGACATTCTTTCGATAGGACATGTTTTCTATTTAAAGGAAAAAAAAAGAAAAAGGGAAAAAAATAGGTAAATTGTAAAAGATAAGAATAAAATCCAAGTGTTAGAGAAAAAACTGAACATAATGTTAGTGAAAAAAACAAAACATAAATGCAAAGTTACATTCTTTGCATTAGGAGGTAAATGATCTTTTGAAAAAGAGAACTCAGTTATTTACATTGTAAATGTGCTGATGGCATGGATCCATCTTGCTGACTTCAGCACCCCTTTTTATAAGTTTTTGAGGTTGTTTCCAATATTGTTAAATTGTGGGTGAAGCAATGGGAAATTGCTTTGTGCCCTGCCAGCTCCAAGCAGGACTGGGAATGGAAACTCTGTCAAACCCCAAATCCTTTAGAAGATGCCCTTCCTTCTCAGCCTGTGAATGAGCTGCACATTCCCGTTGAAAATGTCAGGGGTTTCTTAAAGACAAAAAGTCCCACTTGCAGCTTTTTGCTCTGGTTTGGCAGGGCAGAAGGGCAATTCTCCATCCACCAGCTCCAGACTGCACTGCCTCAGGAGCACGGCCCACTCGCCAGCTTTGGCCCACTCGTGGCACTGCTAGAGGAGGAAGAAAGTGCAACTGCACAATTCCAGCCAATCAAGAAGGAAGAGTGGGACAGACAAACACCCTGTGCAGATCCAGGCGTTCAGCTGGGACTGTGGAGAGTTTGGGTCCTTGCCAATTGGATGTGTGTCCCCAGCTGCAATCTCTGGGCCTGCAGCAGAGTCTCACTCAGCTGCCAAAGCAGAAAGCTCAGGCGCTGTGCTCGCAACGGGCTCGTCTGATGCAGAGCTGTCAGAGCAATGTGAGGGCAGAGCCAGCCCAGCTGGGCCCAGGGCTGAGCCCAGCAGAGCCCTGGCAGAGCCCAGAGCAGCCTCAGCAGCCGCAGAGCCCGGCTGCAAGGAGAGAAAGCAGAAACCGCCCGTCAGCTGAGGGCTCCTGTGCCCTTGTGCCAAGGCCTGCGGGGCCCAGGCCGTGCTGGCTGTGCCCAGAGCTGTGCCCAGAGCTGCCCATCCCTGCTGCCTTTGGCAGCAGAGCAGGAGGGCAGGACATGTGCCCAGCCTGCAGCCAGCCACGGCACATCCAGCCCTCAGCAGCTGCCCAGAGCAGGATGCTCCTGTGCTCACTGCCATCTCCCAAAAGCTCTGATCCCACCCTGTCAAGCACACAGGGACCCACCTCACGCCAGCCACGGCTGCAAGAAAAGCTGCTCCCCAACCATGGCCTCAGCCTTCTCCAAGGGCACCGCCCATCCACGCCACAGCTGCTCCCAAGCACTTCCCCATCCACACTGGACCACCTAGAATGCTTCCTCTGGAAAAACAAACAACACATTATTGAAAAGAGATTAGATACAAAAAGGGAAAACAAGAAAAACGGTAAAAACTCTTATCTCTGTCAGGGCCTTGAGGGAGGCCCAACTCCTACATGGTAGGGAAAAACCCAGCCATGGCTGAGGGAAGCCCACACTTTCTCTCTTCCCCCCTGCACTGCCCCCGAAAATCACCGTGATCCCAAAGCACACGAGGGCAGTGGAGCAGCCCAAGCCCTTCCTTGCCTGCAGAGCAAAGCAGCCCCTGCACAGGTTCTGGAGTCCCACCTCTGCTCCCACCATGGGGCTTTGTTTGTGTCGGGCTGGCTGCCCCAGCCCCAGCCCCAGCCCCAGCCCGGGGCACGGTGGGTGCTGGGGGCTGTTGGCAGGGCCAGGAGCCCACTCCCATTTCGTACCCAGCCCAGCCCATCCCCCCAGCCCTGCCAAAAAGCAGCTGGGCAGCGACTGAAGGATGAGTTGCATCTGCCCCAGCAAAGGGGGAGCCTTTGGTTCCCAGCCAGGCTGGGCCATGCCCAAATCTGGCAGAATTTCCCCAGCTGGGGACTCATCTGCAAATTCCCTGTGGAGTCTGGCTTTGAAGAAGGTGCCAGAATCAAAGTCCATCACCTTCAGCCTCCAGTGGCCAGGCTGAGGAAGAGCTTCTCATCCTTGATGTCATCCTGGCTGTCTCCAGCAGCAGCAGCAGCAGCAGCAGCAGCAGCAGCAGCATCCCCACCCGGTACAGCTTCTCCAGGGGCTCCTGCTCCTTCCCTGGGGGGAGACCAGGCTCTCAGGGCTCTGCCCAGGGTCCCAGCTGTCAGGGAACCAGCACAAGCAAAACCAGCTTGGATGGCGGCCACCAGTGCTGGGCAGAGCAGCTCAGCTCCAGCACAAGGGCTGCGTGTGCCCATCCCATGGCCCTGGTGCAGTGACACAGGCAGCACAAAAAGGTCTGGGTTCCTTTGCTTCTGATTGCCACGGCATGTGTGGAGCTGCAACTTACCAGGGCCCTGGATCAAAGTGTGCCTGTGGCTCTCTCCCTTCTTCTATGGCAGAGGAATATCCTGCACCCAAGGATCACAGACCAGGTCTTCTAATGTGGGTCTCTCCAAGGAGTTCACGGATAAACACCACCTGATCAGATCTTTGCACTCTGGCAAGAGAAAGCAGAAACTGCCGGTCAGCCAGAGAAGGCTCCTGTCTGCTTTGCCCCACTATTCCCATGGCCAGGCCATTCTGGATGCGCTCAGGGTTGGGCCTAAACTTTCCCATCAATTCCCTGTTTTGGAGGAGAGCAGGACATGTGCCACCTCCTCAGCAGCTGCCAGAGCGGGATGCTCACGAGCCCGCTGCTGGCTCCCAGCACTGGGATTCCCCCCGTGCCCAGAGAAGAGGATCCACCTTGAGAGAGCCCTTGTGGCAGCGGGAGCTGGCCCCAGCTGAGGTTCCGGCCCCTCCTGAACGGGTGCTCCCCGCAGACCATCTGGTGCAGCAGGATGCCCAGGGACCAGATCGTTGCTGCCTCGCCGTGGTACCAGCCAAAGTCGTTCCATTCTGGGGGGCTGTAGGACAGTGTTCCTATGGAATACAGATGGAGTTCAGCAGGGGGATGCTGCTGCTCCCACAGCCTGGCCCCAGCATCCCTGGGCCTGCGGGGGCTGCATCAGTGGCACACAGGGTGACCACTGCCCTCTCGCCAGCACCTGGGACTTGTGCACAAACTTAGGCTTGGAAAAGAAGCCACTGGTGTCAGAAGAGGGCAGAGGAAGTCCTGGCTAAGCCTGACCATGACCTACAAAGGAGAAACCCTCTCTGTGCTGGGGAAAACATGCCCTTATCCTCCCTGCCTGCATTGCCCCAAAAATATTAGGAAGCCAAGGCAAACAGGGCGAGTGGATCAGTCCAAGCCCTTCCTCTTGCCTGCACATCAAACTGGCTGGGGCACAGGTTCCGCCCCCATCTCTGCTACCCCCACCCACGGGGGTTTTGGTCGGGCTGGCTGCCCCAGCCCAGCCCCAGTCCTGGGCAGAGTGGCTGGCAAAGGCTGCCAGCAGGGCTGGAAGATGGCTCCCCACCCAGCCCCACTCTAAAGCAACTCAGCTGAAGACTCAGTCCCCTGACTGGCAGCAAAAGGGAGAATCCCCGCTGCCACAGCCAGCTTGGGCTGGGAGATGTTGGGCCATGAGATCCCGGGACCAGGAGTACACCCTTACGTGGGCTCACCTGCAAAGTGAGTGTAGGCTGTCTCTTGCAGGTAGGTGCCACAGCCAAAGTCGATCAGTTTGGCCTTCCCGGTGTGCAGGTCGAGCAGGATGTTCTCGGGCTTGATGTCGCGGTGCAGGACCCCGCAGCTGGTGCAGTGCCGCACGGCCTCCAGCACCTGGCGGAACAGCGCCCGCGCCTCCTCCTTGGGCAGGAACCGCCGTGCCCCAATGAAACGCTGCAGGTCCTGACACCGCTCTGGCCGCTCCAGCACCATCACGATGTGGTTGGGCAGCTCAAGCCACTCCAGCAGCTGCACCACACCAGGGAAGCCAGTGGACACCTTGGCCTGCAGCACCACCTCCAGCGGGGCCCTGCTGCCGTCGGGCTGCGGGAGGAGCACGATGCCCTCAGTGGGGCTGATGCCGTGCCGGGGCTCGGGGAGCCCTCAGCCAGCCCGGGATGCTCTGCGCCCTGCGCTGGACCCACACCCGCTCTCCCTCGAGGCGTCCTGGCGGCTTCCACCGTGCCGGGCCTCGGCTCATCCCCGCCCGGCAGCCCCGGCTGCTGCCGCTGGCCCCGCTCACTCACCAGCTCGCCCCAGTGCCGGACGCGGTTCCGTGGCACCCTTTTGATGGCCACCTGCAAGCCAAGGACAGCAGCGGGCTCAGCTCGCCGCCCGCCCTGCCCAGCCCCATCCTCCTCCTCCTCCTCCGCCCCCTCCTCCTGCGCCCGCCGCCGGCCCCGCCGCTCACCGGGGCGCCGTCCGAGAGCCGCGTGGCCGCGAAGACGCTGCCGAATCCTCCGCGCCCCAGCAGCGAACCCAGGCGGTACCGCTCCTGCAGGGCCTCGTGTGCCTTCCCTGCGGGCGAGACGCGGCTGTCAGCGCTCGGCCCGGGGCCAGCAACGGCCCCCGAGCGCCCCTCAGCCGCCCCGGGCCGGCCATGCCCAGGCGTTCGCTCTTTGGAACGCGGCACGGGAGGCTCGGGGCCGGCGGCCGCGCTGCCGAGCGGCGGAGCTCGGGCCGGGGAAGCCGCAGCGGAGGCGGCGGGAGCGGCCGCGCCGCCTGTGTCCTCCGCAGGCCCCGGGGGGAGCCGGGGCCGGGGCCGGGGCCGGGGCCGGGGCCGGGGTCGGGGCCGGGACTGGACCCTGCGTCGGGGCCGGGGCCGGGCTCGGGCCAGGCGGAGCCGAAGGGCGGCGATGCCGCCCCCGCACCAGGCACTGACGCCCGCCCAGCAGCGCCACCGCCAGTACGGCCAGAGCCGGGCGGAGGCGAGAGCGCGGCGGGACGGCCGGGGCCGGGCACGGGGCAGCCCCGCCCGGGGCCGGGGGCGGGCCGGGGGCATGGCCCGGCCCGGCAGGGGAGAGGGAGGCGGGGAGAGGAGAGGGACGCCGGGCAAGGGACCCCGAGAGAAAGGTGCCCGACGGCGGGAACGGGAGAGAAAGAAAAACAGAAGGAAAAACAGAAAGAGAAAGAAAAAGAGAAAGAGAAAGAAAGAAAGAATGCTCTAAAATATCTGTTTTTCTGCTGTCGCTGCTGCTGCTGTTGCTGCTGCCGCCGCTGCAACTGAAGCACCGGGGCCGTTCGTCCCCGTGTCCGTTCCCCGCTCGCCCCACGAGCCCCACGTTCGAGCCCCGCGCGCCCCGGGCACAGCCCCTGAGTCTGTCCAAACACGGGAACTTTGCAGCGGTGAGCCCAGATGCAGAGCCCTGACTCCTGCACACTGGCACAGCAATCCCCTCGCTTGCTGCTCTGCATTGGCCTGGCTGAGGGTCAAACACTGGCGGGCCACCTTCCCTTGCTGTAGGATTCCTACCTGAGCCCCGCACTGCACTTACATCTCCAGTGTTGCCTTCCAGTAAAACCAGGGGAAGGAAAACTCTGTGAGGCTCATGGTACTTTTGAGTGTCTAAAAATACTAAGTCACTGATCTTAGAGGTACGGTGCATCTGGAATTCCTGGGATGGAGATGTAGTGCAACATGGAAAAGGGGAGCATAGAAATAAATAGAGGAAAAGATCTTGGATTGTTTCATTTTCATTTCCCTTCTGGAAAGCTGTTTCAGTTTTCCAGGAATCTTCTCCTGTCTGCTCTTCCCAAGAATGTCTCATGGAGAACAAGGTCAAGCTTCTGTCACAAGATTTGCCAGCAGGAAATTATGCCACTGGTGAAATTTTCATGATGACTGTTTGTGCTGGCTTAGGGCAAATTTGGGGAGGAAACCTCCAAAAGTGATCCTTCTAGAAAGCACGTTCAAGCAGCCCCTCCCCCTACTAGTTCAGGAAAAGACTTCCCTCGAGAAAAGTGAAAAAACCCCAGTTTATTTAACAAGTTAAGTATTCAGAAGCATGAAAAATGAATAATATTAAATAAAACCTCTGACAGTGCTGAAGAGATGGCAAATTCAGAAAGTCCTTTTTGTGGGTTGTAGTTGGCTCACTCGGTCTATTCTAAGTCCCTCTGGCGCTGGAATGCAGCATCCCAGAGCTTGGTGGGCCACAGGTGTGAGCTGCCGGTGTTTTTCTGGGTTTTCAGTCCAGAGCAGGTTTAAACAGTTCCAAGAAAAAGGAAAGTCACAGTCCAAGGAACTTCTCTGCCTAAGCTAGCTAAAACCAAATTGCTGGACCTGGGCTGTGAAGGCATCAGGAAATTTCCAAACTTGGGCACTGGTGGTCCCAGCAAACACCAGATCTGGATGGTGCTGGAGCCAGAACCTGGTAAATGTCCAAATTTTGGCTTTCTGTGCCAGCAAATCACTGGACTTGGGCTGTGCCAGCACCAGGAAGTTTTCAGATCTGGGCACTGGCACAGCCAGCAAACACCAGATCTGGGTGGTGTCGTTGGCAGCGACAGAAATCTGCCGGATTTGGGCTCCGCTGGCACCGGGAAATTTCCAAATCTGGGCACTGACACAGCAAACACAAGATGTGGGCAGTGCCAGGGCCAGTAGCAGAAAGTTGCCGGGTTTTGGATTTCTGTGCCAGTAAATTGCTGCTGCCCTTGGGCTGTGTCAGAATAGGGAAATTTCCAGATGTGGGCACTGGCGGTGCCAGCAAACACCAGTGAAACCTTCTGGTCCTCGTCCAGACCATTGACCAGTGGTTTCCCTGAGAACCAGCTCTGGCCACTTTACAGACAGAGACTGCTTTCATCTGGTGCTCTGGAAACAGAACTTTAATGAAGGCAAACACAACAAACAGGATGGCGTGCACAGTACAGAAAGTGGAGCAGAAAAAAGCCTGGGTCCAGGGTCTAGCAGGGATATTTATCCATTTATTTATGGGGAGGGGTTAAGGTGGGATCTGTGAGAAGGATGCAAGAGGAAGGAAGGATTAAGAATATTACAATTTTTGCAGTATAAAGTAACCAATGGTAGCAAAGAGAACTCAGAACTTTCTAGTAACAATCTGCATAACTGAACAAGAGGATTATGGGTGGGAGCTCCTGCTGACCCTGACTAAAGAGGGTTTTCCCAGGGCCTTAAGCCGAGGTCTGCCTCTTCTTTTAAACCAATCCCAACACACCAGATCTGGGCTGTGCTGGGTTTTGGCTTTCTTTGCCAGACAATTGCTGCATTTGGGTTGTGGTGGCACAGGGAAATTGCCAGATCTGGGCACTGGCAGTGCCAGCTAACTGCAGATCTGGGTGGTGCCGGTGCTATCACCAGAAAATTTCTGGGTTTTGTCTTTCTGTCAAAATTCTGGGTTTTGTCCAGCAAACTGCTGGACTTTGGCTGTGCTGCCACTGGGAAACTGCTGGATCTGAGCGCTGGCAGTGCCAGCAAACACCAGATCTGGGTGAGGCCAGCACCAGGTATTTGCAAGGTTTTGACTTTCTTTGCCAGAAAATTACTCGACTCGGGCTGTGCCAGCACCAGGAAATTCCCGCATCTGGGCACTGGTGGTGCCAGCAAACACCGGATCTTGGCATTGCCAATGACGGTAGCAGGGAATTGCCAGATTTTGGCTTTCTTTGCCAGAAAATTGCTGGACTTGGCTCTGCCAGAACAGGGAAATATCCAGATCTGGGCACTGGCAGTGGCAGCAAACACCAGGTCTGGGCACCTGTATTGGCATCAGGAAATTGCTGGATTTTGGCTTTCTGTGCCAGCAAATTGCTGGACTTGGGCTGTGCCAGCCCTGGGAAATTTCCGGATCTGGGCACTTGCGCAGCAAACACCAGATCTGGGTGGTGTGTTGTAGTGTGTTTTTATACTTTGAAATAATTGGTAGTAGTTTTGTTTTTGAATCCCCGTATTTTTCCCAAATGGTTCGTCCCAGATGGTACCCCCCTCCCTTTACCTCTGTAATCCCTTTCCCTTGCTGAGATCATCCCCAAACCCCCACCCTGGCTCTCTGCCAATCACTCAGCATCCCATCCCCTCCATCCAGAAGCTTCAGTCCAGGATGTCGAGTGATCAGCCAGAGGCCAGGGGTCAGCCCCCCAAGCCCTGCCCCATATGCTGTCCTAAATGTCCATCCCCCAGTACCCATCCCTTAGGGTCACTTCTTGGTTAGTAAAATGTTATCTACTTTGGGTTTCCACCTCCCTTTAAATGTAACCTTGGCACAACTCCCGGGGCTCTCGGCTAATGAGGAACACCAAAACAACAAACAGGTAGATCAGGTAGCAAAGATAGAGGTGTCGAAGATAGATTGCCAACAGAAGGGGGAGTTGTTCCTAGCTTGATGGGCCCATGATGCCTCAGGCCATCAGGGCAGAGATGCCACCTATAAGTGGGCACGAGACCGAGGGGTGGATCTAACCATGGACAGTATTTCTCAGGTTATCCATGACTGTGAGACGTGTGCTGCCATCAAGCAGGCCAAGCGAGTGAAGCCCCTATGGTATGGTGGGCAGGGGTCCAAGTACAAGTATGGGGAGGCCTGGCAGATTGACTCCATCCCACTGCCCCAGACACGCCAGGGCAAGCGCTACGTGCTGACCATGGTGGAAGCCACCACTGGATGGTTGGAAACCTACCCTGTGTCTCATGCTATTGCCCAGAACACCATCCTGGGCCTTGAAAAGCAGGTCCTGTGGAGACATGGCACCCCTGAGAGGATTGAGTCAGACAATGGGACTCATTTCAAGAACAGCCTCCTCAACCCCCAGGCTAAGGAACATGGCATTGAGTGGGTGTACCATATCCCCTACCATGCACCAGCTGCAGGCAAAGTGGAGAGGTACAATGGACTACTAAAAACCCATCTGAAAGCTTTGGGTGGGGGATCTTTCAAAAATTGGGAGCAGCATTTAGCAAAGGCCACCTGGTTAGTTAACACCCGAGGTTCCACCAGCCAAGCAGGTCTTGCCCAGTCTGAGTCCCTGAATGTAATAGATGGAGATAAAGTCCCAGTGGTGCATGTCAGAGGTTTGTTAGGGAAGACTGTGTGGGTCAATTCTGCCTCAAGTACAGACAAACACATTTGTGGGGTTGTCTTTGCTCAGGGACCAGGTTGCACATGGTGGATAATGCAAAGAGATGGAACAACACGATGTGTACCTCATGGAGATCTGATTGTGGGGTGAGAATGATATGCAAATATCACTGTTTGTTGGATGTTACTGCCATTGTCTGTACATTAAACCATACAGACATGAGACAGAAGGAAATGTGTAAGTGTTGAAGGTCTGGGCAAGTGGAAGATGGAGAAGGAAATGTGCAAGTGTCGAAGGTCTGAGCAAGTGATAGATGGAGCTTTGAGTGAGTAAAGTGAAAGGGGGGAATCCTGCAGCTCTGTAGTATAGGGCATGGATTCAGTGGTCCAGTGTGGGAATGGGATGAGGGCATGATGGGTATTGCTTGTAATTTTTGGGGGAACAGATGGAAATTTTGCGTGAATAACTGCATGATGTGTGGTAGTATGTTGATGATATGGGGATAAGGGGTGGAATGTCCTAGGGTGACGTTATGATGCTTGTATCCCCATTCATGTGTTCTGTTTATGCTGGATATTATGTTCTGTACCTTTAAGACTGGCTCTGAAGAGGGAAAGTTTTGTTTTGGTTTTCTTATCAGCCTGGCGGGACACAGAGACTGCAGCTTTTGCTTTTGCTGCTTTTGCTTTTCGCTTTGTTCTCTCTCTCGCTCTTGCTTGCTTCGCTTCTGCTTGCTTTGCTCATTAGCTAGTTTAGCCAAACTGTCCAATTTCTTCCTGGACTGTTTCTCCTTTCCTTTTTCTGACCATTTTGAACCTGCTCCAGACTGGGACCTGAGAAAAACCAAGATCCTGCACCTTGTGGCCTGCAGCAGCAGCCCCAGCGCCGGAGGGACTGAGAACAGAGTGACCACCCCCCAAGAGAGACTTTCTGAATTTGTCATTTTTTTTCAGAGCAGTGTCATCCGGTATTGTTCATTTTGTGTGCTGGGGGGTGCTGTGCCTGTTAAATAAACAGGTTCTTTCCACTCCTCTCCGAGGAATCCTTCCCGAACCGGTTGGGGGGAGGGGCTGTGTGGGTTTGCTTACTGGAGGAGCCCTAATTTGGAAATTCTCCTCCAAATTTGCCCTAAACCAGGACAGAGACCAAGAAGGAGAAGGAGAAAGACTGGACAACACCCAGATTTCTCCATCTTGCCTCCTGAACCCCCATTCTAAAAACTCCCAAAAATCTATTTTTCACCCCATGACTAACTATTATTCTACTTAGAATTTCGTGGCTTGCAGATCTTCATATAAAGGTTGGTAATTTTTTTTTCCATGGGTCAAAATCCAAGTTACAGGGGTCATGGGCTCTGTGCCAGGGTCTCTGAGCCCCCTGGGCAGGGGCTAGAGCCCTCCAGGGCAGCCAGAGGAATTTCCTGGGTTCTGACACTTACCAGTAACTCTGTGTGGGGATTTGCATCCCTTGTCAATAACCCAAAGGAAAACAATTTAAATGATGCCTTCACTTAGGCCAGGGATCTTGCCTCAAGTCCCTGAAGGTCTAAAGTTGAGGCTCTCCCTGAAAATTCCTCAGTGCTGGCTGGAGATCTGTGGATTCATTGAAGCTCTAGGCTGATCTTCTGGCTGGCTCTCCAATTTACTGCCACAAAATCTCCAAAATACTGGAACAAGACTCCTTAACACTAATTTGGTTTAAAGAGGCATAATTTATTCAAGCCTGAGGTCACACAAAGGATACTCCTAACCATTCGTGCACACATGATTTTACAAGTAAGCAATTTACATATTACAATTTACCCATTACCATCAAGCCCAGATTCAGTCCTTGTTTTGTCTATTCCTACATTCTTGAGCCGGATGTCTTCTTCTTCTCTTCCACCTGTTCTTGCTGGGAAAAGCAGTTTTTGTGTGCCTTGTTTCTCTGCTGGAAGTTCACAGGCCCAGTAAAAACTAAATTAATTCCGTTGCTGTCACATAGCATGGAAGCCTCTCTCCAGCTTCCTTCCCTGAGCCCTCCTGCTCCTGCAGAACCACCCTGATAATGGATCTGCGTGTGTTGGACATGGTGGCTGTCACCTTGACGTGGCCAACACTCACCTGGACGGGCTCCTGGCAGGTGTCCAGGGTGACGTGGCAGCACGCAGTGGTCCTGTTGGTGGTGAAGGACGTCCTCATCTGGGACATGCGGTGGTAGGTGTCCTCCAACCTGCCCAGGTGAGCTCTGAGCAGGGACAGCTCCAGGCCCAGCTCCATGGCAAAGCGGTTGTAGTCCAGGGGGTTGGAGAAGAAGATGGCCACAGTGAAGGTGGGGGCCTCATAGACCAGGACTCCACAACAGCCACGGAACAGGGGGCTGGAGAACTGGCAGGTGTCAGAGGAGCCTGGGGGCACGCAGGGGCTGGGGGGGACGGAGCTGTGCCCGCTGTAGAAGTAGGTCCTGGGGAGGAGAAATGGGGGTGTGCCATCAGGGGAGGATGGTGAGACCACCAGTGTCACAGACATCTTTTATGAAAAATCCTTTTCTTGGGATTTTTCCTCCTGAGAAGCTGAGAGGCCTCAGGAACAAAATGTAAACAATGGTTATCTGCTGCTGTGGTATGCACCAGGTGCATCTGTGATTGGTTTCATAGTGTTATTTCTTATTCATGGCCAATCACAATCAGCTGGCTCAGACTCTCTGTCTGAGACACAAGCTTTTGTTATTCATTCTTTATTTTTCTATTCGTAGCTAGCCTTCTGATGAAATCTTTTCTTCTATTCTTTTAGTATAGTTTTAATATAATATATATCATAAAATAATAAATCAAGCCTTCTGAACCATGGAGTCAGATCCTCGTCTCTTCCCTCATGCTAAGACCCCTCTAAACACAGTCACACACCAGGAGATGCTGGTGGAGCAAGTGGTAGGTGGTGGAACCAGCAGGAGACAGTCTCAGCACCACTGGGAGGTGCTGGGAGCACTGGGAGGTGCTGGGGGCACTGCTGGGAGGTGCTGGGAGCACTGGGAGACAAGTAGGAGATTGACCAAGCCCTAGGAGATGCTCCCACCATGGGATGATGACCCCACCCTGTGGTGGTGTTCACAGGCGTCTCAGGATGAGGGAAAAAATGGGAATGTTATGTTTCAGAAGGCTGATTTATTATTTTATGATATAGATTACATTTAAAGAAAATGATATATTAAAACTTACCAAAAGAAGAGAAGAAAAGATTTCATCAGAAAGCTAGCAAAGAATAGAAAAGAATAGAATGATAATAAAATCTGGTGACTGACCAGAGAGTCTGAGACAGCTGGACTGTGATTAATTATTAATTAAAAACAATTACATGAGACCAATCAAAGATGCACTTGTTGCATTCTACAGCAGCAAATAATCATTGTTTACATTTTGTTTTTGAAGTCTCTCAACTTCTCAAGAGAAAAAATCTTAAGGAAAAGATTTTTCATTAAATATGTCTGCGACACCACCCTGTCCTGGTTTGGAATGGGAGGAAAATTCAGGGAAGTGATGCAAAGCTTTTTGTGTAACTGACGGGCTGCTGAACCACTGAGAAGCTGGGCACAACTCTGTGAAACACACACATTAAAAACCAAAAACCCCAAAATCTCTCTCTTTCCAATCAACAAAATGCAGCAAACCCCAACCTCAACCCCCATCTCAACCAAACCAAGCCAAACAGTGTCACCGTGATATTTTATGGAAAATCCCTTCACCAGGATTTCTTCTCCTGGGAAGCTGGGAAGCTTCAGCTTCTCTCTGTTTTGCTGCTTTGGAATGTGATTTGGAGGATTGCTTACCCAGCATGGGAATTGTTTTAATTTAATCACCCATCCCAGTCCAACTGTGTCAGGACTCTGGTCAGTCACAGGTTCTTATTGTTCATTCTTTTCCAGCCTTCTGATGTATCCTTTCTCTTTCTTTAGTGTAGTTTTAGTATATCATTTCTTTTAATATAATATTGAGGGAACACAGGAAATTCCTCTGGCTGCCCTGGAGGGCTCCAGCCCCTGCCCGGGGGGCTCAGAGACCTTGGCACAGAGCCCAAGATACCTGTGCCTTTGATTTAGCCCTTGGAAAAAACAATTTCCAACCTTTATAGGAAGAATTACAAGTCAAGAAAGTTTAAGTAGAATAATAGTTCGTTTGTCATGGGGTGAAAAATAGATTTTTGAGATTTTTAGAATGGGGGCTTGAAGTCCAAAAATAGAAGAATTTAAGTGTGCCTTGTCCCTTTTCCTTCTTCATTCCTTCTTTCCTTCTTCCTCCATCTTTAAAGTGATGTTGGCATTTTTAGATTCGTTTAGAGTAAAAACCCACTGTCTAACATAGGTGATAAGTATTGAGAAGTTATTGTAAATAGTGTACACGTAGTTTTTAGTATAAAAAGATAACACCACCCCAAGGATGGGCAGGGTGCCTCAGCCCAACCTGCCAGACAGAGCTCAGCAAGGCAAAAAAAGAATTTTATAGATAAAAACACCAATAAACAACCTTAAGAACAAGAATAGAAGAGTTCTGACTCCTTCTTCAACTACAGGGCTGGGAAAAGAGACTTTCTAACACATCTCAGGGTCACTGTGACCAGCAGAGATTCTGAGATAATATAATATCATAAAATAATAAATCAGCCTTCTGAGGACATGGAGTCAAATTCAAATGTAATGTTAACCCTTTCAGTGCCTCAATCCTCCCTCAAATGAGAAAAAACCCCAAAATACAAACATGTAAAAGAACAGCATAAAGTCATCAAAGTCAGTGTAGAAGAAATCCCAAATAAGAAAGAAAAAGAAATGCCTTGTTTTTTAGAGCTAAAATCCTCTAATAAGCAATAGAGAAAATGCTCTTTTTCCTTGTAGCACATAAAACTATAAAGAGATAAAAGTGTATCAAATTGATATCAAGCAAAAGCCTCCATACTAAAATAAACAAATGTTTATGGAGCTAAAATCCTCTTATAAGCTATAGAGAAAAGACTCTTTTTCCTTATAGCCCATAAAACTATAAAGAGATGTGTTCAAATTAATATCAAACAAAAGCCTCCATACTAAAATAAACAAATGTTAAAATAGCTGTAATTCCATAAAAAGTTTAAACAGAAAAAAAGAGTAGTCATATGCTTCCAAAAAAAAAGAAAAATCTCTATTCTCAAAAATAAAGGTAATTTTAAAAATAGACAATAAAGAGAATTTTTGCTTTTAAACAACTCATCTTTAAAACAATCATCATAAATCAATATAACCCATCAATAAACTATGAAAGTGCTTATAACAATAAGAAAAATTTCATCATAGCAAAATTCCACAAAGAACTGTTGTTCGTAACCAATTAAGAACCACAAAAAACCCTGTTTCCTTTCCTCTTATAAAAAAGTCTCCATAACCTTAAAAGAAAAGACTTCTCTCCCTCAGTAAACTAAAGAAAAACTATTTTAAAAGTCGTAAACTAACTAAAAATCTTAAGTGTAATTTCTTTACATTATCAGTGAGGAAGAAAAGTTGTGAGAAGCAAAGTGCTCTAAAAGGTTTGTTTTAATTCTTACTACTTTTTTGCTTCTAATTACTTCTAATAAAATTTGCTTTATACCCTCTTAAAGTTTTAAACCTACTTTATCTTTCTCCTAATCCTATCTCACAACAAAAACTAAATGTATCAGTAATTGGCCAACACCAAACCTACCACATTCTTTAGTACATCAGCCAAAAAAACTTCCAATTAAAAAAATCCTTAATTAGCAAACCTAAACCACAACACACAATTAGCTTTTCCACCCAATTTCAAACTAAAACCACCACATACCCAGGGGTCCTCCCATGCCTTCCCCTCACCTGGGGTTCTCCAGGGTGACATTCCGGGTGCTGTTGGATATCTGGATCTCCACAGCCCTCTCCAGGAAATTCCACATCTCGGCACGCGATTGGCTGCTCCAGGGGGACAGAATCTACTCCTCCAGTCTGGGGTTTCCTCAGATCTGGGATCGTGACCTTGGAGACAGAATTTTATCAGTTCTGGGGTCTCCTTGAATCCGTAATCTTCTCACTCCAAGGTCTCCTCCTCAGCTCCAGATTCTCTCTGTTCCAGAATCTTCTTCCTGAATCCAGGATCTTTTCCGCAGCTCTGGGGTCTCCTTGGATTCAGAATCTTCTCAGCTCTGGAATCTTGTTCCTGTCTCTGGGAAATTCTTGAATCTGGAATCTCTTCAGATCTGGAATCTCCTCAGATTCAGTGTCTCTTTGGATCCAGGGTCTCCTCAGCACTGAAATCTTCTCCTCAGCTCCGGGGTTTCCTCAGTCCCGGGCTCTCCTCAGCACTCCTTGGATTCAGGGAGATCCTGGATCCAGAATCTCCACCCCAGCCCCTGACCTTCCCTGTGGTCTCCCCCTCTGAGCACCTTCTGGGTCTCCGCTGGTGTTGGGAATGTCCTGGGGCAGGGAAATCCCTCCCCTGGCTGGAAAAATCCTAAATTACAACTTCCTGGTGATAAAATGGAACCAACTTCCTGGTGGTGAGTCTGGGGCAAAGTCCTCCAGGGCCTGGCACCTTCAGCTGGTGTAACTGGTTTAACTGGCTGAATTGTCTAATGTAACTTGTTTAATTGATTTCTCTAATTTAAGTAATTTAATCTAATCTATTTTACCAGATCTAACTCAGCTGGTTTAAATGTTTTAAATTATGTAAATGGTTCCACAATAAGTTTATAACTGGTTCAACCGGTTTAACTGGTTCATCTAATTGAACGAGTTTAATTGGTTTATCTAGTTAAACTGGTTGAATTCTCTCACTGCCTGAATTGGTCTAAGTGGTGTAGCTGACCAGAGGAGCAGATGATTGGCTCAAAGCAACCCAGTGGGGAGTGGTGGGTGATTTGTGGGAAAAAACTCCTCAACTTGTAAAAGATGTAAAGCTGGTATGATTTATTTCATTGCTGGACATGCTCCCCAAGGACATGAGCACCCCTGAAAATTCCCGAGTCTACTTTATCCCCTAATCTGTGCATTTGCATTAAAAATATGCCTATGTATTCAACTTATCAATTTTATGAGCCTGTGCAGTTCTTCAGTCATGTAGTTGTAATGTGGTGTTTATAACCCAGATTCAGTTTTTCTGTTTGCTTCAGTCTCAAGATCAGCAGGGAGCCTCTTCTTATCTCCAGCATTACTTTCTTGCCACATTCACATTTTCTGAAAAATCCCTTGGCCCAGGATTTTCCTCCGGGGAAGCTGAGAAGCCTCAGAGGAAAAGGAAAACAATAATTATCTGATTTGCTTCTCCTGTGTTTTGCTGCTTTGGAATGTGTTTGGAGATTGTTTATCCAACAGGTGACTGTTTCATTGCTTTCATGTGATTTGTTTTGACTTATTGACCAATCAGGGTCAAGCTGTGTTGGAGCTCTGGAAAGAGTCATGAGTTTTCATTATTATCTTTTTAGCCTTCTATAAGTATCCTTTCTGTATTCTTTAGTATAGTTTCCTATACTATTCTTGAATATAATATAGTATCTTAAAATAATAAATTAGCCTTCTGAGGACATGGAGGCAGATTCATCATTCTTTTCTTCATCTGGGCACCCCGCAAATCAAATACAATATTTTCTGAGTTGCCTTGAGTCTCCTTTGTTCTCTCTCTGCAGGCCTTTTGGCGAGCATGCAAGTTAAAAGACTAAACAAAAAAGTAAAAAATTGGTTTCTACCCTGAGTTAAATTTCCAATCCCCTGTTTCATTCCTCCCTTTTCTAGAAACAAGTAAATTATTTTACTTAGTACAAATTTCTACGATAATAGGTGTCCCTTAATGCTTTGCCATGTACATTTGATAAGGAGGTCAACACTGCTATTTGCTGTAGTATTCTCCATTTCCGAATTAGCACTAGATAACCCTAAACTCACCCTAACTAATACCAATAAATTTGTAAGGCTGCCAACAACTGTCTCCTTGGTTCCACAGTGTCACAACGGACCCTTTGCTCCATGAGGTTCATTGGTGTAACATGGACGCCCTGATTCCATGAGGTTGTGTAGTGTCACAATGATCTCCTTGGTTCTGCAGCCCTGCTGTGGCTGCCGTGTAACAATGGACCTGTGGTACCATGAGATTCCATAGTGTCACCATGGTCCCTTTGGTTCCACAAGGCCCTGCTGGGCCACAATGGCCCCTTGGTTCCATGAGGTTCTGTACTGTCAACAATGATCTCCTTGGTTCCACAGTGTGACAATGGCCCCTTGGTTCCATGGGGTGCCTGGCCTCCCACAGCCCCTCACAGACTCTTATGGCCCTTCATGGCCCCTCACAGCCCCTCATGGCTCCCTCACAGTTCCCCATTGCCCTTCATGGCCCCTCACAGCCTCTCACAGCTCATGGCCCCTCACGGCTCCCTCACAGTTACCCATGGTCCCTCACAGGCTCCCCATGGCCCCTCACAGTTGCCCAAGACCCCTCACGGTCCCTCACTGTGGATGCCATGGGACAGAGAGAGAGAAACAGCAAGTGTTTCTCAGAGCAGCTTGTGAGAATTATTAGCAAGTTGTAAGAATGTGAGAACTTAAGTATAAACAATCTGCAGGTGGTGTTCTTCTACTTCGTCTTTCTCTTCTTCTCGAGGACAGTGTATAAAGAATGGTTTTTGTTAACTAGCCAATCAAACAGAATATATCATATCACTCTGTAAAAACTGCACGGTTCTCTTGAATAAAACCTTCTTTTAGTCCTTCTGCAATACTGCCTCCTGCCTGTTCCTATGTCATTCTCGGCGCAAGAGTGACACCTCACGGCCCTTCATGGCCCCTCACAGCTCAAGGCTCTTCACGGCCCCTGAGCCGCCTCCGGCCCCGCCATTGGCGCCGCTCTTTGATGTTCGCCAATGGCGGTCCGAGTCTGACGTGACGTCACCAGTTGCCGGTCAAAGGAAGGCCTGGGGCTGAGGTGCCCCGGGCTGGCCGGGAATGGGGTCTGGGGGTCCCCGGGCTCATGGAAACGGGGGATCCAGGGGCTGGGAGAGGAGGATACCCGGGAAAGGGGGTGCAGGGGGTGACGGGGCAGGATAAGGGGGTGCAGGGGGTCCTGCAGCTGGGGAAGGAGATGCGAAGCGTCCCAGTGCCCAGGAATGGGCATTCAAGGGGGTCCCCGGGGGGCTCCCCAAAGCCCCTCCCAGGGGGCAGCAGGAGCTGGCTCAGGAGCTCTGGGCAGAGAAAAGGGGGTGACCCCGGCTTGGGGGGACATGGGGGACTCACACACGCTCCCGGGGGGACATGACCCCCGGGGACCCCCCCTCACCTTGTCCCGCAGGGGAGGCCGAGCCCCAGCCCAGGCAGACGAAGCCCCCGAGCCCCGGCAGCATCTTGGGGGGCGTGCGGGGCCGGGAGGGGCAGGATCCGGGAAAGGGCGGCGGCTGCCGGGTTCCGCGAGTGCCTGGAAACCACGAAGGCGGCGGCAGCGTCTGTGACAGCGGCGCGGCCTCAGTTGCCTGAGAACGCGGCCCTGGCTGGTTGTGCGCAGCCTGGGCTCCTGCAGGCGGCTTCACTGGGCCATTTGCCAGGGGAATTGTTCGCGGAGCATTGGCCTGTGCAAAGTTCCTGAGCGTGCAGAGCACTGGCCTCTGCAAGGAGGTCATCAACGTGCAGAGCACTGGCCTCTGCAGAAAGTTCCTGAATTTCCTTTGAAGGTAAAGATTGACTCAAGTTGAACTTTTTGGTTTTGTCTCATCTGCACTCTGAGAGAGAATGCCAAAGGGAAATACAGGATGGGATAATGCCCGTCTTCTGGTGCAGCAGTTCAGTGGCCTGCACTGTCACAGACATGTTTTATGAAAAATCCTTTGGGTTTTCTTTTTTTGAGAAGCTGAGAGGCCTCAGGAACAAAATGTAAACAATGGTTATCTGCTGCTGTGGAATGCAACAGGTGCATCTGGGATTGGTCTCCTAGAGTTGTTTCTAATTAATGGCCACTCACAGTCAGCTGGCTTGGACTCTCTGTCTGAGACACAAGCTTTTCTTATTCATTCTTTCTTTTTCTATTCTTAGCTAGCCTTCTGATGAAATCCTTTCTTCTATTCTTTTAGTATAATTTTAATAGAATATATATCATAAAATAATAAATCAAGAGTCAGATCCTCATCTCTTCCCTCATCCTAAGACCCCTGTGAACACCACCACAATGCACAGCTGAGTGGATGAACAATATATGCTCTACTGATTGTGCTTTTTTTTTTTTTTGCACTGAAGGAATGAAACATTTTCTAAATGTACTGGTCTATACTTTTTTTCCTGTATAGTGGTTGCTTAAACTGCTTAAAGGTGAATGAAGTCTGTTCAAGTTTCAGTGGGTTGTTATCATCTGGTCATTAAAATTATTAGGGAGAGGCCTGTGAATTATGGTGCAAATGAGACCATATGCCAAAATCAATAGTCTGGATTTTATGTAACAGTAAATAGGAGGAAGAGAGAGAGAAAGGAAAAGAAAAAGAAGCGGGGGGGGGGGGGGGGGGGGTGGAATGGGGGGTTGGGAAGAAGGCAAGAAAGAGAGTGACAGAGACAGATTAAGTGAAAAACATCACCATTCCATGGATCCCATTGGCATACCATTAAATCCTCTTCTGGTCTTCTCTGTGGTGAGGTCTGGCAAAACGTAAGACTCCAATGGATTCATGCAGATTTGGGCAGGGTGGGACCTCCCAGGTGCCTCCCTGGGGTGGGGCAAGTTGGACTCTGTCTATTGCTACTTTCAAATAATATAAAATCTTTAGCATCTGTCTGTCCTTTGAGTCTACCATGAATTGGCTTCTGGATTTCTAGATCTGTTGTGTTACTTTGCGTGCCCTGCAGTCGTCTGGTGCAAGGCCTCAGGAATGGGTCTGGGGGCACTGTGGAGGTCTTTGATGGGAGGTTTGTGTGCAAACCTGGCCTCAGCAGACGAGTCTGTGGCTATGACTTGCCCACCTTGAAGCCAGACAGAGCTGATTTTCAGCACAGCTGCTGGGTTTGGCTTTGTTGTGGATAGGTTTTTCTCTGCAGCCTTATTTACTTCTCCCCAGACCTGAGCTAATGGGACAATAGTGTCACCTTGATCTTGTCTCAAGTTCCCTTAGGCAGCTTAACTCACAGTCCCAAGTTCCAGTCAGGAGACATTTTCAGGGAGGGTTGGACTTCGGTGGTCGCAGCTTCTTTATACAGTTTTGTCACAATGGGCAGAAAGTCCTTTATGATGATATTTAAGCCATTAGCCATAACATTCCAGTCTCTCACGAGTGTCTCAGCTGTGAGGAACAGCTGAGAGAGCAGGGGTGCTTTAGCCTAAAGAAGAGGAGGCCCACTCTAGCTATCTTTAAGTAATATTTAAGCTACAGCTTTGTCTGTTCCAACTATTATTAATGTTCAGATTTTTAGCTCCAGGTTTCAGTACGATCCATCTTTGAATTGCACAAGGCAGCCATATAGTTCAAATAAAGTCCTACTAGAGGCCTAACTATACTAGCTACTTAGACCAAACAAGCTCTTAGCTACTTTCAAATAATATAACATTTTTAGCACCAGTATATCCCTAGAATCTGCCATGAATTGGGTGCTGGATTTTCAGAGTTCCATTGTTGCTCCTTCCAGTTTTGTTGAGGCATTGTCGCTCATCTGCGACATCCTCCCTAGGAAATGGCATCAGGATTGCCAAAGAAGACACCAACACCTCGTCTTTTGTCCAGGGAAGGACTGAAGCCTGATACTGTGAGTAGCCCCTGGGGCTGTGTTCAGGCTGGCAGTGCCCTGGTGTCCCTGCTCTCCCTGCCCCTGTTGTCCAGCAGTGCTGTGGAGCTGCAGAGCCCCTCCCCAGCCCTTTGTGCCTGCTCCTGCTGCTGGGGCTGTCCTGGTGCAGTAGGGAACACTGTGGGATGCTTCAGTTGTGCCTTGCCTGGCTGTGCCAGCAGAGCCAAGTGAAACCAATGTACAGATGAAGCCCTGAGCATGTGTTCTGTCCCTTTCCCTTTGCCACAGGAATTCCTTCTGTCAGGCTGAGCACTCACCTGTGCTGCTCTGACCATCTGCCCTTGGGCACCTGGGCATGTGGGGGGGAAGCTCAAACTCTGCCCAAAGCCTTGAGAGCTATAGAATATTAATCCCGATGTTTCCGGGTGTGTCCTGCCTGGCTTCGTCTGGCCCTTGCTGCTGGACCAAAGGCTGCAGCTGTGGCGTTTTCACATCAGAGATACCTTTGGCCAGCTGGATGCTGCAGCTGGGCAGTCAGAACAAATCCAGGCAAAGTAGGAACTCAGTTTACCTCTGGTGGAAAAGGTTCAGGCAACAGTGAAGAGAAAAGAATGGATTCTATTGTAGAGTCTTAATCCAGAGTTTTATTTTAGGGTGGTAGACCTCTGAATGTGGTAACAGCTCCCAGAGAGACACCGGCCGCATGGTCTCGTGTCCTTTTAAGCCCCGGGGACAGGGGGAGGGGAAGGGACAGGTGAGGGCCAACCAGGTGTGAGGAGGGGAAGGATCAAGGGATGTAGATGCTTGGACAGGCCAATGAACCCGGACCTAAGGGGCATCTTTTGAACTTCTGCCAACCACAGGATGCCCTTGCTGGAATGTTAAGATTGATGGGCAGCTCTTAGCAGGAGGGCAAAAGGGAGAGGGGAAAGGCTGGCACACCTTGGGGGAATCACACTGCAACAAAAGTGTGTACTGTGACCATACAAAGTGGCAATATGACATCACAGAGAGGGTTTTGAGATATCACTGAGGGGGTTGTGACATCACACAGCTTTCTGTGACATCATAGTGTGAGGCCATAGAGCAGATCTTGCCATCATAGAGGGTGGCTCTGTGACATGAAGGAGTGGGTTGTGACATCACCAGGTGGCTGTGTAACATCATAGAGCAGGCTGTGACATCACAGAAAAAACTGTGACATCACAGTGTGACTCTGGCATCAGAATCATCTGTGACAACACAGAACAGCTGTGTAACATCACAGGGGACTGTATGACATCACAGGATGCTGTGTGACATCACAGGGGCTGTGTGACATCATAGGAGGCAATGTGACATCACAGGGGGCTGTGCAGCATCACAGATGGCTGTGTGACATCACAGGGGCTGTGTGACATCACAGGGGCTGTGTGAGGTCACTGGGGAGGTCACTCTGCCCCGGCCCCCTCACAGTTCCCCCCAGAGCAGTCCAACCCTGCTCGTACACAGCGGGGTCCCCTGTCCCCCCGGGTCCCCCCGCCCCCGGCCCCGCAGCCTCCCCCAGAGGATGTTCCACGAGATCGACCCCAGAGCCTGACACGGGGACGGGGGGCCGGGGCCCTGGGGGTGGCACAGGGGGACAGGGACCCCCTGGCAGCGTCCCCGTGTCCCCCAGGGCCAGAGCCTGGGCCAGGGCTCCTTCACCCTGGTACCAACGAGGCCTTGAGAGCGCTGAAAAAATCCCCAGCAAGGGATCAGCAAAAACCAGATTTAATTTTAAGCAACAGCAGCACAAAGTTCCTTGGCAAGAGTCACTCTGCTCCTGACTGGAGACTTCAGGCACAGCAGGGAAACAAAGCAACAACAAAACCAAACAAAATCCAGGCAAGGAAAACAGAAATGAACTGAGAACTGTCCCTGTGTGTGTGCGTGACACAAGGACAGTGAGAGCAACGATAAAAGGAATATGGCCTAAAGGTTCAAAGAGCTCAAACTAAACAGGACTTAACTTACACCTTAACTTTAACTGATACCATCAATTTCACAATTTAGCAAAAGAACAGCACTTAAGAGTATTTAACCTAACTTATAACCTATGACATTGCAATTTAACAAATCTAATAATTAAACTTAAATAATAATTTAAATTAAACTTAACAACTTAGAAAAAGAACAACTCTTAGGAGCATTTAACTTAGTTTAGACCTTTTGATTTAACCTTACTTACTGATGTTTGGATATCTGACTGACACAGCTATCCAAGGCTCTCAAGCCCCTCAGAGAGCAGATTTCTGCCACAATGCCCCAGCATGGGCATTCCTGTGTGCACACAGACACAAAGAGTCAGTGCAAGGCACCTGGGAGAAATTCCCCTGAGGGCAGGAAATGCTCCCTGTGGATCCTTTGGCATCTCCCCAGTGGGTGAAGGGTTGAGCCTGGAGGAGTGGGGGAATCGGCCCAGGCTCCGTCGTTGTTGGGGATCCCCGAGTGCAGCAAACGGGAGAGTTCCCGGCTGGGAGAGGCCCCACTCAGAGGGAGTCGCTGGCCCAGGAGAGCTCCAAGGGCTCCTTTTGGAGCGCTGTTTGCAGGGCCCCAAGAGAGGGGCTTCAGTCCCAGCAATGGTTCATCCTGGCCACACTTGGCACCAACAGCTTTCTTTGGCAGGGTGAGAACAGGGATGTTGTGCCACTGAGGGAACAAAACCAGTTCCCAGGGCTGCTGCTACAGAAAGCAGGAGCTGGTTGGGCAGCAGCAGTGCCTGGAGCAGACAGTGTTTGTGATGAGCTGCAGAGGAGCTGAGCCCAGGGGCTGTTGGCCAAGGCCAAGCCCCAAGGAGCATTTCTCAGCTGGCAGGGTGGCCTGAGAAGGGCAGGGGGGAATGCAGCAGCACAGGACCCATGGAACCAAGGGACCATTGTGACACTGTGGGGCCCTGTGAGACCAAGGGACCATTGTGACACTGTGGGGCCTCATGGAATCATGGAGAACACTGTGACATTGCTGGGCCTCATGGAAACAAGGGGACAGTTCTGATGCTGTGTGGCTTCATGGAATGTTGGGATCATTGTGACACTGAGAGGACCCATGAGACCAAGGGTCCATTGTGACAGCACGGGGCCTCATGGTACCGTGGAGACCATTTTGACACTTTGGGGTGTCATGGGACCAAGGGGCCATTGTGACACTGCGAGACCCCATGGAGCCAAAGGTTCATTGTGACATTGCAAGGCCTCATGGAACCATGGAGACACCATTAAGACACTTCATGGCCTCATGAAGCCAAGGGACCATTGTGACACTGAGGGGACTCATGGAATCAAGGAGACCATTGTGATGCTATGTGGGCTAATGGAATAGGGAAAGCATTGTGACACTCTGAGGCTTCATGGAACCAGTGAGACCACAGTGACCCTGGGAGTCCCCACAGAACCAAGAGGACCATTGTGATACTGTGGGGCCTGGTGAAACCAAGAGGCCTTTGTGACACTGCAGGGCTGCATGGAACCAAAGGTCCAGGGTTATATTGCAGGGCCTTGTCATCAGTGGTCTATTGTGACACTGTGGAGCCAAAGGAGACCATTGTGACACAGCAAACCCCCAGGGTCCAAAGGTCCATTGTGACCTTGCAGGGCTCATGGAACAGAAGAGTCCTGTGACATTGTGGGGCCTGTGGAACCACAGAGACCATTGTGACACTGCAAGGTCTCATTAAACCAAGGTGTCATTTTGACACTATAGGGAACCATAAAATTAAGGGAACATGGAACAGGTCTGGCTGCTTTGGCCTCCTGGGCTCCCTTATGGATCCAGCTATCCATGACATAGTGAGGGTCTCTTCTCGTCTGCTGCTGAAACAATGGGGCTCAATGCTTTCCTTCCTATGGAAAAAAAGTGTCCTTTTCAGCCAGATGCCTATGGCCAAATTTGGGTTCCACCTCCAACATTCCCTGTTGTGACAGACTTGAGGAGATTCTTGGCGCAAAACATTTCATGTATGGGGTATGAAAGGGCAGGTCCAGCCTTGCCCTGCCGTGGAAGCCCAGCCCTGCCCTACCCTGGAACCCCAATCCCCCCAGAGCCTCTATCCCAGCCCAGCAGTGGCTGCCAGTCCCTGGCACAGCACAGGCAATGCTCCACAGCCACCTCTGCAGCCCCAGCCCAGCTCCTGAGGGACCAAATGAGCCCAAGCCCCACCTGGGGGAAGGGCCCAGGGAGACCAAGGGGTATTGAAGGCTGACCACAAGGCAAGCACACATCTTGACCCTGCCTCCTCTTGGAATTTCCATTTGAACCCCATTGGAATCCAGGAGTTGGTAATTGTGTGTGTGTGCTTCTCTATTTTTTTTTTGTCTTTCTCTCTGTGTCTTCTTCTTTTGCTTCTGACTTCTTGCAAATTTTGATTAACTTTAAATTGAACAGGCGAAAACTTTGTGAAGTTGAAGGGCCAAGTTAATGGTTTGAGAAGTGTTTTTTGTTGATTCGATATTGTATTTAACATTTTGCCAAAGTTTCTCTGATTTTCTAAATTTGCCAGTAAAGTCTATTTTGTTGCTTTGAGCTCCTGACAATCCCTTGTTGGTGTTTCTCCAGCACATCCAACTCAGAGGACACAAACAATTGTAAATTCCTTTTAAATGTCTCATTGAGAGAGTTGTTTGGGGGATGGGGGTCAGGGCTTGTGTGTGCTGCTTGGCCCAGCCCAGGCAGGGCTTTCCCAGCCACATTCCACACTCCATTGCCCAGCTGGAGCCGCTGGTGCCTCTGAGTTGTGCTGCCCCAGCCCCAGGGACGCTCTCCTTGTCTGCCCATTCCCCCACGGTCTCTGGGCAGGGATGGCCTCAGTGGGGGCTGCTGACATCCTCAGCAACTTGGAGGCTTCTGCTGAATTTCACTGCTCCAGAGGCTTGTTCAGCCTTCAGCTCTTCAGTGCAGGAATTCAGTGTCCCAGGGGCTCATGAACATTCAGAACACCTGAACAAGCCAAGCCTCTGGGAATCATTTGATTTTAATTTTCAAATCCTTTGTGGTTAAGTAATCTCAGTAGTGTATTCAAAGTGAATACATGATATTTAAAAAGACAGTGAGAAAACATTTTTTAGGTTCTGTTTAGTTTTTTTTTTCCTGTGAATTCATTGAGACCTGCAATCTCCAACTGACATTGAATCCAAGTACCTCCTCATGCAGTTTGAATAGATATGAAAATCAAGACCCTTCATGGCTGACAATCAATCAGACTCTGTCCCTACCCCCAGCCCACCATTTCCCCCATCCAAGCCCTGGCACTCAGAGCAGCCTTGTGCAAATCTGAGCTCCCTCCAGCCCAGGCTGCACCTGCAGCTTTCAGCTCCTTGGCTCCAACTCCCACCTGCTTTCCTTGGAGAAGGAGCTGCCTGAGACACAGAGGGATGTTCATTTCTTGTCAGCCAACAAAGCCAAGGGAAGGCACAGCTCCATCAAATGCAAAAGTCATTCCTCTGCTGGATATTAAATCCACTTTGCACAGCAGACAGTCTCAGAGCAATGGAAAACACCTTCTGTGCCCAGCACAGATCCCAAGATCCCCCCAAACCCTCCCTGCCCCGATTCCGCCCAGATTTGCTCTTTGCACACACAAGTCACAGGCTGAAGTCAGGAGCTCCCTCCATGCCCAGAGGGAGGAAAAGAGAGAAAGGGGATGAAGAGCTCTCCTGTGCAGAGCCAAGGTCCAAGTGCAGCCCCTGCAGTGGGAACCACAACTCATCAGGTTTGTGTCCTTTGGGCTCAGGGCCTGGTGACACTCAGAGGCACAGAAATGTTTCTTGCCAACAAACACAAGTTGAACATTTGAAGAGTTTAATAACCATCCCAGCTCTTCCCTCAGCTGTCTGGGATGCCCCAGCCGCATCTGACATGTCCACCATCCCCCACGGCTTTCTGTACAGAACAGTTTTAGGCAAAGACATAAGAAAAATTCAGTGATAAATAGAGACACTATTAAGATGTTGACTAGTGTGGTATTTGTTTGAACTTCATAAATATTGGGCAATCCCTGCAGCTCAAAGCATGAAACCAGTCATTTGACAGGCACTTGAATGCCCAGAGAGCATCTGGAGGAGGAAATTTGAAAGCAGCAAGGTGGACATAGATCCAGCTGGTCTAGTGAA
The DNA here is from genome assembly GCF_051311805.1 of Agelaius phoeniceus. NCBI lineage: Eukaryota > Metazoa > Chordata > Aves > Passeriformes > Icteridae > Agelaius > Agelaius phoeniceus. Next base: position 5,258,559 of record NW_027509867.1, on the reverse strand, counting down.
GGGGTGTCCTTAGACATGGGCATTTAAACAGGAGAGCTGGAAACACCTGAAGGAAGAGGGAGAGGAAGTAATACAGTGGATATTGGTGACACAAGTCCACATGAAGACCAGCATTTCTTCTCCTTCTGCCATCAATACACTTCCAGGAACTTCGTTTTCCTGGTCGGAAAATTTTGCCATTTCTTTAAAGTACCCAAAAAATAAAGATTTGCTGGTATATTATGAAACTAACTGGTATTAACACTTGTGTCCCTTTCCAGGCTGACATCAGCTGTGTGCCCATGAACAGGCAGTGCCACTTGTGCCCTGAGGTGCCCAGCTGGGATTGGATCTCTCCCAGAGCACCTGAGGGAGAGCAGAGCACCTTGCAAGCTGCAGGTCCATGAGAGCCCCACAGGGCTCCTGTCCCATCAACATCTGCTCTGCTCCAGTCTGAAACAGGGCCCAGCATGGTGCCGGGATCATCAGAGAGCTGAGGTGTGTGCTGGAATTCAATGCTCTCCCCATCCCGCAGCAGCCCTGCATTTCCCTGCTGCAGCCTTGGTCTCCAGCCCAGCCATGGAGGCTCTTTGGGCTCTGGAGTGTTGCTGCAGCCCGCAAGGGCAGCTGAGCTCTGCCTTTGGCACAGTCAGGCCTGGCCAGCGCAGGCCATGCTCAGCAATTGCTTGTGTGTGCCTGGCCTTGCTGTCAGCCCCGGCAGCGGCTGTGTGGCCCCTTTGTGGCCCTGTGCTGGCCCAGCCATGGTGGCCCAGCCCCTGTGCAGGCCCAGCCCAGGCCAGGAGCATTGCGGCTGGGAACGGCCCCTGTGCCGTGGTGCCCACAGCAGCCTTGGGGCTCTGTGCCCCATGGCCTCCCTGCTGGGCAGCCTCTGCCAGCTCCTGCAGAGCCCCTGGCACCTGTGGGGCTGCACAGACAGCCCTGCCCCGGGCTCTGCCGGCCTCTGGGCCAGCAGAGAGGCAGCCAGGGCTGGCCATGGCCGGGAACAGGCCCTGAGCCCCGCAGGAGGATGGAGCTGGGCCACAGCCAAACTCAGCCCAGGCCAAAGCTGGGCTCAGCAGCCAGGGCTGCCAACACATGGGCACAGAGGCTGGCGCTAACAAATGTCCTGGGCCCCCTCCCTGCTCTGTCCATGCCACAGAGGGCACAGAGCAGCCTCCTCTCTGGGCCACTTGCCTGTTTGCAATGCCTTGCACAGGCGCTGGCCCTGCCCCACAAGGCCTGGCCTGAGTCCTGCCCCTGCACGCTCAGCCAGGCTGAGATGGACACTGATGGTTTCTGGGCCAGGCTCTCGGAGCCCAGCCCAGCTCCCTGCAAGCTCTGCCAGCTGCCCTGAGCTCTGGGCAGCACCAAGGGCCTCTCTGAGCCCAGCCCAGCCCAGCCGGCTCTGGCCCCACAGCTCTGCTCAGGCCAGGCTGCTCTGGCCACTGGCCCCACGGCCTCAGCCCCTGCCAAGGGCACAGCAGCAGCTGCAGCTGCCACAGGACTCAGCCCCAGCCATGGGGGAAGGTGCTTGGCCAAGGAGGCCAAAGGAGGCTCCCTGGCTGCCCTGCTCCCCTCGGCCTGAGGTGCTGAGAGCTCTGCAGCCCCTGCTGCCATCCCATCTGCCCAGGGCAGCACAAGAGCCCCGGCCTTGGGGCCCTCAAGAGCTGCTCCTGCTCCAGGCCCAGGGCCCATGCCAAAGCTGGGGCAGCCACAAAGCTGTGCCCATTTATGTTCACTGCTGCTCTGAATGGCATGGATCCTCAGCCATTTGGAGTTTGCTAATGAATTTTATTTCTCCAGTGGACTCTGTCTTGAGCTCTTCAGTTGAGGAATTCAGTGACAAACACTCATAAACATTTGTTCGAAACCCCCAAACAAGAAAAGCCCATGGGAATAATTGAAGTTTTCAATTCTTCTCTAGTTAATTAGACATATTTCAGAATTGTATTCAAAGTGAATATACTATATTGAAAACAATGCAGAGAGAATTGTTTTGCTCGTTTAAGTGTTCTTTTCCTGTTTATAGATAGATATCAGCATTGTCCACTTGATAGTGACCGCCAGCACCTCCTAATGCAGTTTCAACAGATTTGAAAATCAAGACCCCTCATGGCAGACAATCACACTTTGTCCCTACCCACACCCCAGGACTTCCCTCAATCAACCCCTGGCACTCAGAGAAGCTGAGGAATGGAGTCGCATCCAGGGGTGTCCCCAGGCCTCAGGATTTGGGCTAGGTCAGTTCAATCTCTTAATTGCTGATCTGGACAAGGCCATCGAGGGCACCCTCAGTCAGTTCCCAGGTGAGCCCAAGCTGGGTGGGAGTGTGGCTGTGCTGGAGGGTAGGAAGCTCTGCAGAGGGATCTGGACAGGCTGGAGCCAAGGGCCCAGGACAATAGGATGAGGTTCACCAAGGCCAAGGGCTGGGTCCTGCCCTGGGCTCACAACCACCCCAAATCCCTGGCCATGCCCTGGCCCTGATCCCCACAGCCTGTCCTGTTTCCTTCATCCCTGCATTGCCAGGGACTCTCTGGGACAAGGGAGCTCTGCTCTGGGGATGGAGGGAGGTCCAAGTGCCACCACTGGAGCAGGAACCACAACTCATCAGGTTTGTGTCCTTTGGGGGTCAGGAACTGGTGAGACTCAGAGGCATAGAAAGCTTCTCCTCATGGCCAACAGACCATGGTTGAACAGGACACAATTTAATAACAATCTCACTCTTCCCTGAGCTACATGCAAAGTCCGAACGGTGTCTGATGTGTCCTCCATCCACATTTCCATTCAAACATTAATTTCACACAAATGTGGTTCTGTGACAGATAAAAACACAATTAAGTTCTTGTATCAGGATGCTCATCCTGGAGTGGGTGCAAAACAGCTCAGAACAATTCCTGATTTGCAAAGCTGTCAGTGGTGGGTGGAGAAGGGAGGTCAGGCTGCTTTTGGTGCTGAGGAAATGCTGAAACCAGCCTGACTCATTTCATTTCCTCCTGTCCCGGCTGATCTGCCCTCTTTCCCCTTCCACCCATTGGCTTTTGTCTCCCACCAGGCCCCCGGTGAAGAGCCTGGCTCTGTGTTCTCCATCCCCTCCTCGCTGGCACTGCCAGGCTGGGATGAGGAGCCCCTCAGCCTTCCCTGCTCTGGGCTGGACAAGCCCAGCTCCCTCAGCCTCTGCTCACAGCCCAAGGGCTCCAGCCCCACCTTGGAGGCCCTTCCCAGACCCTGCTCCAGCTGCCAGACATCTTTCCTGCCCTGGGCAACCCAACCCAGGCCACAGTGACCTGGATAATCCCCGTCCTTGATGTCCTGGTCACACAGCCCTGGCCCCTTGTGCCCATGTCAGGCTCTGGGGTGGATCCTGTGGAACATCCTTTGGTGGAGGCTGTGGCTCCAGGTGGGCCAGGGGGATCCCGGGGGACAGGGACCCTGCTGGGCATGGACAGCATTGGACTTGTTGGGAGAAACTGTGAGGGGGAGCTGGGGCCGAGTGACCAACCCAGTGACCTGACACAGCCCTGCTGGGATGTGACAGCCTGCTCTGTGATGTCATAGTCTGCTCTATGATGTCAAACATCTGCCCTGTGATGTCACATCTGGCTCTGTGATGTCACAAAGGCAGTCTATGATGTCATAACTTCTCAATGACCTCACATAACCCACTCTGTGATGTCATAGCCCACTCTGTGACCTCATGTTACCAGATGATCAATTGCCTACACCAGGTGAGCTCACACCTGGAGCTTGTTCTCCACATCCCCAGGCCTATGGAAACCACACAAGGCCCATTGTGTCAGAAGGGGAACTGGAAGTTCAGCAGCCTCAGTGCCCTGCCAGCTCAGCCAGCCCCACTGGAACATTGGGGTTTTCAAGTTTTCAATATTCTGGGTAAGAAAGAGAGGCAGTAACAAAATTTCTACACAAGAATTAGGAAGGGCAGACTTTGGCCTGTTCAGGATGCTGATTTGGGGAGTACCAAATCAGGTACTGATTTTTTAAGGGAAACAGCCCTTAAAGACAAATGGGGTCCAGGAAGGATGGACACATTTCAAGAAAGTAATCTAGAGGGGGAAGGGGCAGCCTGTCCCAGTGTGGCAAAAGATGACCTGGTGAGGAAAATGACTGGCCTGGCTGCCCATGGAGCTTTAGTGGGAACTCAGGGGAAAAAGGACCAGCAACTCAGGAAGTGTTTAAGGATGTTGTTAGGTTATGCAGAATGAAAAGTTGAGAGGTGAAAGCGCAATTAGAACTTAACCTGGTGGTTTCCGTAAAAAGAATAAAACATGTTTTTATAAAAGTGTTTATAGCAAAAAGAGGGAGAAGGAGAACCTCTACTCTTTTTTATTGATTGCAGTTGAGAATAGAATAACTGAAGATCAGTAAAAGACAAAGCTTAATATCTTGTTGTCAATTTTCAGTATTAGGACAGGTGTCCCTCAGGACAAGTGTTCTCCTGAGCTGGTGGATGGGCACAGGGAGCAGAACAGCCCCCTGGAATGCAGGAGGAAGCAGCTGGGGACCTGCTGAGCCACTCAGATGCTCACAGGTCTATGGGAGCAGATGCGATCCTTCCCAGGGGGATGAGGGAGCTGTGGATGAGCTCCCCAAGCTGCTCTCCATCATTTACCATCAGTCCTGACTCAGCAGGGAGGGCCCAGAGCACTGGAGGTGCCAGTGTGAGCCCATCCCCAGGAAGGGCTGGAAGGAGGAGCTGGGGAACTCCAGGCCTGTCAGTCTGACCTGGGTGCCCGGCAAGGTTATGGAACAGATCACCTTGAGTGCCATCACAGGGCACCCACAGGATGGCCCAGGGATCAGAGCCAGCCAGTGTGGATTTCAATATCTGCATTGATGGTCTGGATGAGGGGACTGAGTTCAGCATCAGCAAATTTGCAGGTGACACCAAGCTGGGTGTGAGTGTGGATCTGCTGGAGGGTAGGAGGGCTCTGCACAGGGCCCTGGACAGGCTGGATCCAGGGCCCAAATCCAACAAGGTGAGGTTTAACAAGTCCCAGTGCCGGGTCCTGCACTTTGGCCACAACAACCCCTGCAGCACTACAGGCTGGGGACAGAGTGGCTGGAGAGCAGCCAGGCAGAGAGGGACCTGCAGGGACTGATGGACAGCAGGCTGGACATGAGGCAGCAGTGAGCCCAGGTGGGCAAGAAGGCCAATGGCTCCTGGCCTGGCTCAGGAATCGTGTGGCCAGCAGGAGCAGGGCAGGGATTCTTCCCTTGTGCTCAGCACTGCTTGGGCAGCACCTCGAGTGCTGTGTCCAGTTCTGGGCCCCCAAATTTAGGAAGGACATGGAGGGGCTGGAGTGTGTCCAGAGAAGGGCAACAAGGCTGGGGAGTGGTCTGGAGCAAAAGTCCTGTGAGGAGCGGCTGAGAGAGCTGCTGGGGTTGTTTATCCTGGAGAAGAGGAGGCTCAGGGGAGACAAGGCAGTGTCAGGGCACAGGTTGGACTTGGTGATCTCCAAGGTCTTTTCCAACCTTGCTGATTCTGGGATTCTCTGAAACCACCCCTGGAGCAGTTGCAGGATGAGCCCTGGGCCTCCTCTTCAGGAGCTCCAGCAGCCCAGGTCCCTCAGCTTCTCCTGCCAGCCCCAAAGCCCATCCTGTCAGTCCTGCAGAGCCTCTGCAGCTCCTCCTCATTGCCCAGAACAGGGAGCCCCAGAGGCAGACACAGCAGCCCAGATGTGCCCCCCTGGCCTGGGGTGCCTCTGGCAAGGGAGCAGCAGCAGGCACTGCAGGAGCCTGCAGACAATTCCTGCAGCACTTGTAGGATGATCCTGCTGCCCAAGGGACGTTCCCATGGGGCCAAGTCAGGAACTGCAATGGGGAGTGGGGCCAGAGAGGAAAGGGCAAACAGGGATGGGCTGTTTGCAGGGGAGAGAACAGGGCTGGACAAGAGGAAGAAATCTGGATTAGGAAAGAGGAAAGGAAGCAAAGGTTCATCCAAGGAAATGCTGAGGGCAGTTTGGGGGTGGCTGCCAGGCAGCCCTGGCTCTGAGCAACAGCGTCTGCAGTGGCACAGGAAACTCCCAGCTGATGGGAACAAACTTTCTGGCTGAGTGCAGAGGCCAGGACAAAGCTGAGTGGTTTCCCTGGTGTCCCGCAGGCCTTGCTGGCCCCAGGGGCTGATGGCATTTGTGCTCCCTCAGGTTCATGTCCCCACAGCAACAGCATGGGGGTGCTGGCCCTGCTGTGTGCAATGCAAACAGGGGCTGCTGAGGCAGTGCTGCCGTGTCTGTGCCTGCAAGGATGGGGCACCTGTGTGAGCTGGGGGAGAGGCCAGGGCTGCAGAGGGGGGATGTTGTTGGCAGCTGCATGAGGACGCTCTGGGACGCTGCCCTGGGCTGTGCAGCGCACTGGGCATGGATCAGCCCCTGCTCTGCTGCTCCTTCCCGTCTGCCCCAGGGCCCTTGCAGAGCCCCAGCCATGCTGTTTGCCCCCAGCCTGCCCACGGCCAGCCTGGGGCTGCTGACGGGGGTTTCTGTGCTGAGCATTGGCCTGGCCGTGTTCTTGAGAGAGCCTGGGCAAGGAGCCTGGAGCCCCCAGGGCCGGGCCTGAGGCGTCAGCGCTGCCCCAGCAGTGCCCATGGCCTGGCCCTGCTGCAGCCCCGGCACTGCCACCCCCAGGGCTGTGCCCGGCCCCGAGAGCACTCAGGCCCTGCAGCAACACCAGGGCCACCAGGGCAGCGGGGCAGGGCCACGGCAGCAGCACTGGCAACACCAAGTGCTGCTGCTGCTGCTGCTGCTGCTGGGCACAGCTGCTGGGCCAGCACTGATCTGCCCCAGCTCTGCACACAGACATTGCTGCTGCAGCTCCAGAGAAGGCAACAAAAGGGCATCTCTGCAGAAAACTCTGCTGGGAGATCCTTTACTTCCTTTAAAACCACCAAAAGCACAGCCCCTCATTGGCACCGTCTGTGGCCACAGGGAAGATAGAGAGAAAAAAAAATGAGAAATGGCATAAGGAATGGCTTTTCGTTGTGGACCATATGAAAAAAATAAAACAAAGGAAAGAAATCTCCAAAATGAAACCAACAAGAAGTATCAAAAATGAGTATTATTACAAGTGATTTACAGAAATTCTCCAGCAGTTTAATGTTTCTGAAAGCATCCAGTCATCAGTCTCCACACTGCAGCCTTGAGCTCCTGGTTCCTCAGGCTGTAGATGAGGGGGTTCAGGGCTGGAGGCACCACCGAGTACAGAACTGACAGGGCCAGATCCAGGGATGGGGAGGACATGGAGGGGGGCTTCAGGTAGGCAAATGAGGCGGGAAAGAAGAACAGAGAGACTACGGCCAGGTGAGGGAGGCAGGTGGAAAAGGCTTTGTGCCGTCCCTGCTCAGAGGGGATCCTCAGCACAACCCTGAAGATCTGCACATAGGAGAAAACAATGAACACAAAACAACCAAATGCTAAACACACACTAACAGCCATAAGCCCGATTTCCCTGAGGTAGGATTTGGAGCAGGAGAGCTTGAGGACTGGGGGAATTTCACAGAAGAACTGGCCCAGGGCATTGCCATGGCACAGGGGCAGGGAAAATGTATTGGCCGTGTGCAGCAGTGAATAGAGAAAGGCACTGGCCCAGGCAGCTGCTGCCATGTGGGCACAAGCTCTGCTGCCCAGGAGGGTCCCGTAGTGCAGGGGTTTGCAGATGGACACGTAGCGGTCATAGCACATCACGGTCAGGAGGGAAAATTCTGCTGAGATGAAGAACACAAAGAAAAAGAGCTGAGCATCACATGCAGTGTAGGAGATGTTGCTGGTGTCCCAGAGGGAATTGTGCATGGCTTTGGGGACAGTGGTGCAGATGGAGCCCAGGTCAGCGAGGGCCAGGTTGAGCAGGAAGAAGAACATGGGCGTGTGCAGGTGGTGGCCGCAGGCTACGGCGCTGATGATGAGGCCGTTGCCCAGGAGGGCAGCCAGGGAGATGCCCAGCAAGAGGCAGAAGTGCAGGAGCTGCAGCTGCCGCGTGTCTGCCAATGCCAGCAGGAGGAAGTGCCTGATGGAGCGGCTGTTGGACATTTGCTGTGCCTTGGCATGGGGATCTGTAAGAAAAGTAATCATGGATTAGTTGGGTTTGGAGAGGACTTGAAATATCCCAGCAGAGCCTGGGGGCACTTTCCCCCCACTGCCTGCCCAGGGCTCTGCTGCCTGGAGCTGTCCCTGCCAGCAGCTGCTTCCCTGTGCCCAGGGCTGGGCCCTGCCAGTGCTGCCAGAGCCCAGCCCAGCCCTGGGGGCTCAGCTCTGCCCTGCAGAGCCCTCCCAGCTCAGGCACTGCCCAGGGGCAGCTCTGGCTCTGCAGGCTCTGATGGAAACATGGTAAAAACCTTAAGGAGCTGTTGGAAAAGTTACACTGATGCTGCCCCTAAGGGCTGATTTTGGTGACTGCCTGGTTTTCTAAGATCTCAGAAAAAAAAATTCTCTACCTGAACTGAGGGATGAATACCTGTGTGCAATTTCCCATCCTTGCAACCTAGAGAAGTAGATTAATAAATCAGGAGCTTCCCTTTTATTCAGGTCCTCCCTTGCTCTACTCCCTGTATAATCTGCCTGGAAATGTTCTGGAGTTTAATGCCATGCTGGGAGCAGTCCTGAACAATGCAGCATCCTTCCCACACAAGGAGAACACTTCCAAGCCTCACCAGCTGTCTCCTCCCAGCCAGATCTTGTCCCCCAGTGCTGGCAGCAGCTGCCAGGGCTGGCTGAGAGCTGTCCCTGGCAGGCAGCAGAGTCCCTGCCCCAGCACAGCGCCCTGGGCTGCAGGACCCTGCTCTGCAGGACAGCCCTGGGCACCCCTGGCTGCTCTGCACAAGAGACAAGCAGAGAATGTACTCACAGGCTCTGCAGGCATTGGCATGTTCCAGCTTGAGGAGATGGCTCCAGGAGCTGCAGCTGCATTGTCCTGCAGCCAGAGGTTCCTGTGCCAAGGGCTGGCAGTGATTGTGCCCCAGGCACTTCTCAGCCCCTTCCCAGCCCTGACTGATTGAAGCTCTCTGTGCCTCTGGGCTGTGCCCGGGCTGGCTGCAGGCAGTGCCCCAGCCCTGCTGGGCTGGCACAAGAGCTGCTCATCCAGAGAAATGTGCTTTTGAAGCTCTTCTTGGTGACCAGGAGCTGCCTCTGTGCCAGGAGCCCAGCCCAGCTCAGCAGCACAGACACAGCACAAGGACTTTAATCAGCCTCTGGGGCTTTGTGCTCAGGCCCTGAACATCAGTCCCTGAGAGGGAGATGAAGAAACCTCTCCGGAACTCCAAGGCAGAATCCAACCCCAAAGTTTCTTGGACTTTTAATGGGTCCCAGAAAGGGACACGACTGAGCAAGTGTCCCCAGGCCCCAGGCAGAGCAGAGAACTGCAGGCAGTGCTGACAGGTGGGGACAAAGAGAAGCCAAGTCTTGGTGCCCTGGGGCTCAGCCGGGTCTGTGCCAGCAAGGGCTGGGAGGAGACACCTTGTCCTGAGGCCCTGGGGCCTCCTGGCACAGCCCCAGCCAGGCTGGGCACTGTCAGCCCCTTGTGCTACCCTCAGCATCCCCCCCTAGCCCACATCCCAGTGGCCTCAAGGATCTGCTGCAAGGAGTCCCTGGGGAGCCTTGCTCAGCAATGGCCCTGGGGGCTCCTTCATGCTCCCTGCAGGGACTGCAGGTTTTTCAAAGGACTTTGGCTTTGGCTTTTGCCTTGCAGTCTCTGAGAGGTTTGTGCAATCATGGTCTCCAATTATCTGCTGTAATTAGTCCCTGGAGAGGCTTTGTCAGGAACAACACTCACTGGGGCTCATTAATGCTTCAGGGTACTTCAGTTGTTTTAAGGTACTTGGTGTTTCCCTTTTGATACAGACTCTGTGGGAGGTTTGTGCAATCATGGCCCCAATTATCTGCTTTAACGAGTCCCTGGAGAGCTTTGTACTGACACTCAGTGGGGCTCATTAATACTTTCAGATACTCAAGGTTTTTAAGGTACTTTGGATCTAAGAATACTTTTAGCTATTTTTAAGGATTTTCCTTCCCACACTGAGTCTCTGGGAGGTTTTTGTGCTGTCCTGGCCTCCAATTCTCTCCTCCAAGGAGCCCATGAGGTGCCTGTTTTTGGTATCTTCCCCCTTTCTGTTTTACAACAAAGATGGAACTGAAAGAATTTTGTAAGTCTTTCTTAAAGCATCCAAACAAACACAGGACAATTAACAATACAATACAACAACTAAGGGAATTAATAGCCCTGTTTTAGTAGATATCATCCAACCCTTTAGTCCCTTGGATTGGAAGAGTTTATTGACCCAGTCTTTGCTTTCCACTTGAAGCTTCTTGAACCCTTCCTTCAGTACCTGAATGCTCTTGTGGATTGACTCGCTGTGGCTGGAGAGGTTCATGCAGCACATGCCCTCAGAGTCTACACAGCCATGCCCATGTGCCCAGAGGAAAAACTCTATCGCTGTTCTGCAAGGTGGCGTGTCTGATGGTCTCTGTGTCTGAGAGCAGCCACTCAATGTGAGGGAGGCAGCATTGGTTTGCTTACTTAACAGGCACCCAGGATGGTCTGATTGCCCTAAAGCTTTAGCTGCAGCCACCCAAGGTAGTCCAAATTGGGGGTGCTACCATCCAATACCTGGATTAAAGCTTTCAAAGCCATCTCTTTGATATCATCCAATACTTCTCTGGGGATACCTGCTGCTTGATCACCTGGTAGGCTGTGTTGTCCTTCTCCAGCTAGATGGTTGATTGTCAATTCTGCCCTTGCCTCATTATTAGCATAGTCTGCTATTCATTGATTTAGTAAACACTTCCATCCCCCTTCCCACAGGGTGTATTCTGTAGGTGACAACAACATGGTCATAATATATTTTAAATCATAGGGGGTTAAGACATATGCTGTAAACATGGCCCTCATTCGGCCATTAGAACAAGGTAAGTCCTTCCTATGGTCTTTAGCTGCCCTACACAGATCCTTGATTTCCCCATAAACCAATGGCTGATACCTGGGATTCTTCCTCCTTCTTCCATACCATACCAGGGCATTGAGGAGTTTCGAGGTTGTTTGCCAGTCTCCTTCCTTACCTGGAGGCATGGCCCAGGGTGGAGAGGATGATTGATAGTGGGGGCGTGACCCACAGTTGTGGGGGTGGAGTCTGGAGGTTCATTCAGGGCGGAAGAGAAGGCTGTGGTAGCAGGAAGTGGAGGAGCCAGGATGGAGAGAGGATGGTCAGGCTCCTGAGCCACATTCAGGCTCCTTCCATCTTGAGTCTCCAGGGCATGATGCTCCAAGACTGCGTGGCCATTGCCATCTTGGACCATCATGGAAGGTCTGAGAAAGGCAGGTTTGAGGGGAGGTCCCGACTTAGGAGTGACCAACGGATTGAGTTTTCAACACACTGCTTGCTGGTAAATGGTGGTGTGGAAGAAGGGGAGCATGTGGGATGCAATGGGGTCCATTTTGATCAAAAGGTTGTACAGTTTAACTCCCACTGAGTCCCAAAATTCAGTGGTATGGATTTCATGAGCAGAGGTGTCTGGAAAATTTTTAATGATCCACCTCATGATTGATTTTAATTCGTTCTTTGAAGATATTGTGTCATTATCAGTGAGAATTAAAGCATCCATGTATGCTCCTTTCTACTTTGGACATCTGGCTGCCCATTTTTCTCTTTCTCTGCCTTATGGGGAAGAGCCACCAGAACACCCCAAATCAATTATGGGACCTGGGTGCATATTGTAAAAACACAGTGGCAAAATGGGCAATAAATGTCTTGCATTTCCCCAAACCCACCTGCAATCCTATGCAGGTGAAACCGTCCTTGTCCCTGCCGATCCTGGGCAAGGTCCCTGTAAGCAACAATGAATCCGCCGGGCCCGGCACAATCCAAAATCCCGGGGAGCACTGGCCTATCCATCAGCTAACCCCAGCTGACGTGACTGACACAGGGAGCCCTGAGTGTCATGGTCCCTGTTCGGGCGCCAAAGGTCACAATGAGGGTGGCTGTGACAAACCTCTCTGGTTCCCTGACTTCAGGGCGAGGGTGGCAAAAATGAAAAGGAGAAGGATCAATGGAGTTGTTTAAAAGGAACTTTAATAACAGGGTGAAAAATAATAAACATGGAGAAGTCGAGAACAGTATGAGGGGCAGGATCCAGAGACCCAAGACAAAGGGGAGCAACAACATGTACACCTGGGGGTGGAACACTCTAGAACAATAACCCTATAGGGGAAACAAGTAACCAATAGGGGAGGAGAACTTGGACAACTTATCATAACAACTCTGAAGGCTTTTTGGAGAACTTTCAAGCTCACTTTAATTTAAACAAATGATACCCAGGGCTTGAAACTCATGCCCAAATCTTTTGGGGTAAAATCTGGCTGACTCTGAGTTACAGGTGGGCTAACTCCCACACCGCTGCTTTGCACTGGACCCTTGGGACCATGTGGCCCAACAGAGCCACAATGGTGTCCTTGGTTCCACGAGGCCCCACAGTGTCACAATGGCCCCTTCAGTTCACAAGGCTCCCAAGTGTCACCTTGGTCTCCATAGGAAGGAAACCACGGAGCCCCCATGTTTCAGGAGCTGATGAACAGCAACCACCAGAGGCCAAGGCAAGCCTGATCTGTCTGTCCTGGCAGGTTTGCCTGGAGCAACCCATGGATATTTGAAATTATGAATGTGGAGTCCTAATTTCAGACATTTGGGCCTGGAAAAGGATAATTATTTCCTTACGAAGAAAAGCAGGGAGCCCTTTCCAGTGTTTAGAAAACAGGTGAGTTCTGGTTAAAGACCAGCCAGACCTGTCTGTCCTGGCAGCTTTTGTCTGGGAGCAATCCTTGGATGCACAGAAATTTGGAGGTGGAATCCTAATTTTGGCCATGGACGCCTTGAAAAGATGGACAGTTCTTTTCCATACAAAGGAAAGCCCAGAGCCCCAGTGTTTCAGGGACAGATGGGAGTGGCCTTCCACATTCCAAGGTCAGCCAGACCTGTCAGGTGACCCCTGGGAGGCCAAGGCAGCCACACCTGTTTCATGTTCCCTTGGTTCCACAGTGCCCTGCAGTGTCACAATGGCTCCTTGCTCCCATGAAGCCTGGCAGTGCCACAATGGTTCTCTGGCTTCCATGAGGCCCTCAGGTGTCATAATGGCCCCTTGGTTACACAAGTCTTTAAGGACCTTATTGGTCTCCATAGTTCCACAAGGCCCCACAGTGTCATAATGGTCTATTGGTTCCATGAATCCTGGCTGTGTCCAATGGCGTCTTGGTTCCATTGGGGCCCAGTAGTACAACCATGATTCCCTTGGTTCCACAAGTTCCCACAGTGTCACAATGGCCCCTTCCTTCCATGAGGCCCCACAGTGTCACAAGGGTCTCCATGATTCCATGGGGCCTTGCAATGCCACAATGCTCTCCATGGATCCACGGTGCCCTGCAGGATCACACTGGCCCTTTGGCTCCAGGAGGCCCTGAAATGCAGCAATGGCCTCTTGGTTCCACAAAGCCCTGCTGCTTCACACTGGCCCCTTGGGACCATGCGGCCCAACAGAGCCACAGTGATGTCCTTGGTTCCACGAGGCCCCACAGCATCACAATGGCCCCTTGGATCCATGGTACCCTGCAGGGTCACTATGATGCCCTGCATTTCACTGGCCCCAAAGTGTCACAATTGTCTCCATGGTTCCTCAAGGCCCAAGAGTGCCACAATGGCCCCTTTGATCCATGGTACCCACAGTGTCACAAGGATCCCCTTGGTTCCAAAAGTTCCTACAGTGTAACAATGCCCTTTGGCTCCACAACGCCCTGCAGTGTCAAAGTGGTCCCCATAGGAAGGAAACAAGTGAGCCCCAGTGGTGCAGGGGCAGATGAGAGGCAGTCACCAGAGGCCAAGGCTGGCCAGACTTCACTGTATGGGCAGATTTTGTCTGGGAGTAACCCTTGGATATAGGGAATTTTAGATGCAGAATCCCAATTTTGGCCATGGGTGCCTAAAGAAGAAAGAGAGTTCTTTTCCATAGGAATAAAAGCACAGAGCCCCAGTGCTTCATGGCCAGATGGGAAGTGGCCCTTGACATGCCAAATTCAGTGGGACCTGTCAGACAGCCCCCAGGAGGCGAAACCAGGCAGACCTGTTCCATGTTCCATTGACTTCATGGGTCCCCACACTGTCACAATGGTCTCCTTGATTCGATGAGCTCTGGAAATGTCACAATGGCTTCGTGGTTTCATGAGCCCCAACAGAGTCACAAGGGTCCATTGGCCCCACACAGCCCCGCTGTGTCACAATGGCTCCTTGTTTCTATTTTAAATCAATCACAATCAAACCACAGTTTATCATTGATCCTTGCTTCCATAGGGGCCATGATTTGCACAATGGTCTCCTTGATTCCATGATTCCTGGATTCCACAGTCTCACCATCGTTTCCTTGGATCTCCATTGTCACAACTGACCCAAGGCTCCATGAGGTTCCGTAGTGTCACCGTGGTCGCTGTCAGAGGCTGGATGAGATCCATGTCCCGAGACACCTTGGGATGCTCGGAATGCCCGTGTGGGGCCAGGGCCGGGTCAGGCCTTGGTTTGTGGTGGGACAGAGCCCCGCCCCCAGCCCTGGCCTGGCAGAGCTGTCAATCACACAGCAGGGGGTGATGTTAACCCAGCTCTGATTGGCTGAGCTGTCAATCAATCAATCACACACCAGCAGCTTGTGCTACCCTGGCTCTGATTGGATGAGCAACTGGCAGTCCCACCCCAGGGGTGGGGCCATGAAGGCCCAGGGGGTTAAAAGCCGGAGCACGAGGGCAGCCCAGGGTGTGGATCCTGCCTTCTGCTGGGGTTCCTCTGTTGGTGATGCTGGAACCTGAGCAGTTGGTACCCATGTGAGTGACTTTCTATGGATCTTCTGTCTTTCTGTTGTTCTCTATTTCTTCTCCTTCTAATTCTACTTACCTGGAACATTTTTAGGTAACTTCACATGTTTCTGGGAACTCCCACATGTGTGGGAATCCAAGGCACAGGGAATATTTCTCTGTCTGCTCTGAGGGATCCTGAGCCCCAGAGAAACACTACATTTAACCTTCACCCATGGAGTGGACTTCCAGGACTTTGAGACAGATTAGAATTTACCAAAGTGTGAAATAGATCAGAGGGTAGTATTGTATTTCACTAGGGTGAGAAATTTAGGTTTTGGAATTTTTAGTATGGTGTAGATAGGAAGCAAGATGGAGGAATTGGGGTGTAGTCCCTGTCTTCTTCTTTATCTGCTCCATTTCCTGTACTGTTGGTGGCACAGCGTGGTTGGTCAAGGAAAGCACAGTGCAAAGGTTATGTGGACAGTCAAGGGACAAGTTATTGGTAAATAAGTAGAAATAATGTACGTTTTAAGACTTAATTGGATGAGACAACTTTCAAAGACCTTGAAACTGTACATTGTGGGGCCATTTTGTGGTGTTTTCCCCGCTTGCTGAGCCTGGTGTGCACAGCATGCAAAGCTTTAGAAAACATAACAATAAACAAGAAGCTAAAGACTGAAAAAGTCCCATGCATCTCCATTCACCTGGCACAGAACTGCTATAGGAGGGTTACCCCATCCAGGGTGCCCCCAGAAAGGCCCAACATTAAACAAGCATGAATAACTGCTGCCCCAAAAATGTCTGTAATAAGTTGGCTCTTTTCCATAAAGTTGTTTACTGAAGGGTGTTGTCTTAATTGGCCAATCATGTGAAATGTGCTGGATAAATGACCAGTGAGGTTCACCTGTAGCAAACCAAGATATAAAAGAAGAGGAATAAAAAAACAGGTGGTTTTAACCCTTAGCCTTCTGATCTGAGTCTGTGTCATCTCTGATTCAGTGGTGACATTTGGGGATCTGTGGGGGCTATTGGGGATCCTTTCTGCACCTCGTGACCCAACAGGAGCTTCTCTAATCAACTTTGCCTGAAGCTCCCACTGTGCCCATGAGAGGAACCCCTGTGAGTGTCTGGGACATCCTGGCTCTTTGGCAGCCTGGGCACTCCTGGGATGTCACCGTGGAGCCCCCATGAGTGCCTGTGACAGATGGGTGCCTTTGCAGCCCAAGGTGCTCTGGGATGTCACCATGGAATGGCTGTGACTGCCTCTGACCACAGGGCTCTTTACCATCCCAGAAAGCCCTGGGAGGTCTCCATGGAGCTCCTGTCTCTGTGTGTGACATTCCAGCTCTGGAACAGCCTGGAGACTCTTGGAAAGTCCCCATGGAACCCCTCTGAGGGCCTGTGACAAATCTGATCCTGAGCAGGCAACCATCACCAGCAACCCTGTTGCTATGTTTAGTTTCCATGGCAACCATCACCAGCCCCCTGTTGCTATGGTCAGTTTCCATGGCAACCATCACCAGACCCCTGTTGCTATGCTCAGTCCCTTGGCAGCTCCATGGAGACCCCATGCCAGGGGTGGTTGCCATGGACACCAGGTCAGACCTGCAGCCAGAGCCCATTGCCATGGCAACCATTGGCAGCCCCCATCCCCAGGCTGATGGGATCCCAGAAGCACAGAATTGGCTGAGCTGGGAGGGACCCATCAGGATCCTCCAGTCCAACTGCTGGCCCTGCACAGGACACCCCAACAATGCCAGCCTGGGCCTGGCAGCGCTGGCCAAACGCTGCTGCAGCTCAGAGAGCCCTGGAGCTGGGACCCTGCCCTGGGGAGCCTGGCCAGGGCCCCAGCAGCCTCTGGGCAAAAACCTTTTCCTGACATCCAACCTGAGCCTGCCCTGACTCAGCTGCAGCCGCTCCCTCCACTCCTGTCCCTGGGCACCAGAGGGAAGAGGTTCCCACAGCCCCAGCCAGGGACCCGCTCCCAAGGCTGCTGCCATGGCCACCAGGGCTGGCACCAGCTGGGATGCTCGGTTTCCACGGGCCGGGCTTCAGGAATGGGATTCCCCAATTTCCTGCTGCCGCTAAAACCGCGCTGCCCTCGCTGCCCTCCCGCCTCCCATGGAAAGCACAAAAGGCAAAGATCCCGGGCTGGGATAAGAACAATTTAATGGGAACAGCAACGAGATAAGGAACAAACAGGAGCAGAAACAATATTGATAACAGAAGGGATAAATAAAACTGTTTACAGGGAAAACTACAACACAACTCACAGGGTCTGCCTGGCTACAATTTTTCCTGCCTGGAAAGGACAGCCTTCTCCTCAGGGAGAGAGAGAGAGAGAGAGAGTCCCTTTCCTGTCCCTGGCAATGACCTGAGGTGGGAGTGAATGTAATGACAGGGCCATGGCCAGTCCCTCATGTTTTTCAATGCCACATCAGGTCATTGGCAAGGTCAGGACAAGGTACAGGTGTCTTCCCAGCATGGATCACAGGGAACATGGATCACCAGGGCTCTTTCCAATGTGGGTTCTCCCATGGGGGTTTAAATTGGAGTGGTGCATGAAGCTGTTCCTGCAATTGGGGCATTTGCAGGCCTTTCCTTACCGGTGACTCCGTTGGTGTCTGGTCAAGCTAGAGCTCTGGGTGAAGCTCTTCCCACACTGGGGACACTCGTAGGGCCTCTCCCCAGTGTGGATGCGCTGGTGGGTGACAAGGTGGGAGTTTTGCTTGAAGCCCTTCCCGCAGTCAGGGCAGCGGAAGGGCCTCTCATCCGTGTGAATCTGCGCATGCAGGAGGAGATTTGAGCTGGTCTGAAACCTCTTCCCACACGTGGGTCACTCATAGGGCCTGTCCCCAGTGTGGATGAGCTGGTGCCTGATGAGGTGGGACTTGCGCTTGAAGCCCTTCCTGCAGTCAGGGCAGCGGAAGGGCCTCTCCTCTGTGTGAATCTGCTGGTGCCTGGCGAGATCAGGGCTGGTCTGAAACCTCTTCTGGCACTCAGGACACTCGTAGGGCCTCTCTCCAGTGTGGATGCATTGGAGGATCAAAAGGGTGGAGCTGCAGCTGAAGCCCTTCCCACACTCCCCCCAGCCCAGTGTGCTCCAAGGAGGAAAGACCCACCCTGATCCAGGAAGGTGGACAGAGCTTCAGCCAGAGCTCAGAGGTGGTGGTCCCTGAGCAGCTTCACGATGGGGAGAAGCCCCACAAGTGCTTGGAGTGTGGGAAGAGCTTCAGGCAGAGCAGCACCCTGAGCAACCACCAGATGATCTACACCGGGGAGAGGCCCTACGAGTGTCCTCAGTGTCAGAAGAGGTTTCACACCAGCTCCCATCTCCTCCCCCACCAGCTGATTCCCATGGATGAGAGGCCTGTCCCCTGCCCTGACTGTGGGAAGGGCTTCAAGCACAACTCCCACCTCATCAGGCTCCAGCACATCCACACCAGGGAGACTGGTGTGGCCTTACAAGTGTGGGGAATGTGGGATGAGTTTTAGCCAGAGCTCAAACCTGATCTGCCACCAGAGGACCCACACCAGTGAACGGCCCTATGAATGTGGGGAATGTGGAAAGAGCTTCAGGCAGAAGTCCCTCTTGATCTGCCACCAGCGCATCCATACTGGGGAGAGGCCCTATGGGTGTCCCACCTGTGGGAAGAACTTCATCCAGAGCAATGACTTGACCAGACACCAATGGAGACCCCAGTAAGGGAAGTCCTGCGAATGCTCCAAGTTCAGGAGGAGCTTTATGCCTAGTTCCAGCTTCATCCCCCATTGGAGGATCCATATTGGGAAGAGCCCTGGTGATCCATTTTCCCTCTGATCCATGCTGGGAAGACACCTGTCCCTTTTCCTGCTCCTACCAATGGCATGAGGTGGGAATGACGCACATGAGGGTCTGGCCATGGCCCTGTCATTACATTCAGTCCCACCTCAGGTCATTGCCAGGGGCAGGAAATGGACTCTCTCTTTCTGTCCCGGAGAAGAAGGGCGTCCTTTCCAGGCAGGAGGAAATAAAATGCTGGAAAGAGCCAGTCAGTTGTGTTGTACTTTTCCCTGTATATAATTTTCTTCTTCCTTCTGTTATCAATATTGTTTCTATTCCTGTTTGTTCCTTATCTTGTTTCTGTTCCCAATAAATTGTTCTTATCCCAGCCTGGGATCTTTGCCTTTTGTGCTTTCCATGGGAGGCAGGAGGGCAGCGAGGGCAGCGCGGTTTTAGCGGCAGCAGGAAATTGGGGGATCCCATTGCTGAAGCCCGGCCCGTGGAAACCGAGCATCCCAGCTGGTGCCAGCCCTGGTGGCCATGGCAGCAGCCTTGGGAGCGGGTCCCTGGCTGGGGCTGTGGGAACCTCTTCCCTCTGGTGCCCAGGGACAGGAGTGGAGGGAGCGGCTGCAGCTGAGTCGGGGCAAGCTCAGGTTGGATGTCAGGAAAAGGTTTTTGCCCAGAGGCTGCTGGGGCCCTGGCCAGGCTCCCCAGGGCAGGGTCCCAGCTCCAGGGCTCTCTGAGCTGCAGCAGCGTTTGGCCAGCGCTGCCAGGCCCAGGCTGGCATTGTTGGGGTGTCCTGTGCAGGGCCAGCAGTTGGACTGGAGGATCCTGATGGGTCCCTCCCAGCTCAGCCAATTCTGTGCTTCTGGGATCCCATCAGCCTGGGGATGGGGCTGCCAATGGTTGCCATGGCAACGGGCTCTGGCTGCAGGCCTGAGCTGGTGTCCATGGCAACCACCCCTGGCATGGGGTCTCCATGGAGCTGCCAAGGGACTGAGCATAGCAACAGGGGGCGGGGGATGGTTGCTGTGGAAACTGACCATAGCAACAGGGGGCTGGTGATGGTTGCCATGGAAACTAAACATAGCAACAGGGTTGCTGGTGATGGTTGCCTGCTCAGGATCAGATTTGTCACAGGCCCTCAGAGGGGTTCCATGGGGACTTTCCAAGAGTCTCCAGGCTGTTCCAGAGCTGGAATGTCACACACAGAGACAGGAGCTCCATGGAGACCTCCCAGGGCTTTCTGGGATGGTAAAGAGCCCTGTGGTCAGAGGCAGTCACAGCCATTCCATGGTGACATCCCAGAGCACCTTGGGCTGCAAAGGCACCCATCTGTCACAGGCACTCATGGGGGCTCCACGGTGACATCCCAGGAGTGCCCAGGCTGCCAAAGAGCCGGGATGTCCCAGACACTCACAGGGGTTCCTCTCATGGGCACAGTGGGAGCTTCAGGCAAAGTTGATTAGAGAAGCTCCTGTTGGGTCACGAGGTGCAGAAAGGATCCCCAATAGCCCCCACAGATCCCCAAATGTCACCACTGAATCAGAGATGACACAGACTCAGATCAGAAGGCTAAGGGCTAAAAGCCACCTGTTTTTTTATTCCTCTTCTTTTATATCTTGGTTTGCTACAGGTAGACCCCACTGGTCATTTAATCAACACATTTCACATGATTGGCCAATTAAGCCAACACCCTTCAGTAAACAACTTTCTGGAAAAAAGCCAACTTATTTCAAACATTGTCAATGCACCAGTCATTGAGGTTTGTTTTAAGTTGGGCCTTTCTGGGGGCTCCCTGGATGGAGGAAACCCTCCAGTAGCAGTTCTGTGACAGGCAAAAGGAGACACACAGGACTTCTTCAGTCTTCAGCTTCTTGTTTGTGGTTATCTCAATTTTTGCATGCTGTGCACACCAGGCTCAGCATGCTGGGAAAACACCTCAAAATGGCTCTAAAATGTACAGTTACAAGGTCTTTAAAAGTTTTCTCATCCAATTAATTCTTAAAACCTACATTATTTCTACTTATTGAAAAATAACTCATCCCTTGACAGTCCACATGACCTTTGCACTGTGCTTTCCCTGACCAATCACCCTGTGCCACCAGCACTGCAGAAAATGCAGTAGATGAAGAAGAAGAAGACAGGGACTACACCCCAATTCCTCCATCTTGCTTCCTATCTACACCAAACTAAAAATCCCGAAACCCTAATTTTTCTCACCCAAGGGACATAGTATAGTATTCTCTATTACCTATGTCACACATTGGTAAATTCTAATCGCTCGCAAAGGCTGGAAGTCCTCTCCATGGGCAAATGTTAAAGACAGTATTTCTCTGGGGGTCAGGACCCCTCAGAGAAGACAGAGAAATATTCCCTGTGCCCTGGATTCCCACGCATTTAACCTAAAATCTTTTAACCCTTAACATGGAAAGTAACCCAAAAATATTCCAGGTAAGTAGGATTAGAAGGAGAAGAAATAGAGAACAACAGAAAGACAGAGGATCCATAGAAAGACACACGCATAGCTACCAACTGCTGGGGTTCCAGCATCACCAACAGAGGAACCCCAGCAGAAGGCAGGATCCACACCCTGGGCTGGCCTCGTGCTCCAGCTTTTAACCCCCTGGGCCTTCATGGCCCCGCCCCTGGGGTGGGACTGCCAGTTGCTTGTCCAATCAGAGCCAGGGTAGCACCAGCTGCTGCTGTGTGATTGATTGATTGATTGATTGACAGCTGGGCCAATCAGAGCTGGGTTAGCACCGCCCCTGCTGTGTGATTGGCAGCTCTGCCAGGCCAGGGCTGGGGGCGAGGCTCTGTCCCACCACAAACCAAGGCCTGACCCGGCCCTGGCCCCACACGGGCATTCCGAGCATCCCAAGGAGTCTCGGGACATGGATCTCATCCAGCCTCTGACAGCGACCATGGTGACACTACGGAACCTCATGGAGCCATGGGTCAGTTGTGACAATGGAGATCCAAGGAAACGATGGTGAGACTGTGGAATCCAGGAATCATGGAATCAAGGAGACCATTGTGCAAATCATGGGCCCTATGGAAGCAAGGATCAATGATAAACTGTGGTTTGATTGGGATTGATTTAAAATAGAAACAAGGAGCCATTGTTTCACAGCGGGGCTGTGTGGGGCCAATGGACCCTTGTGACTCTGTTGGGGCTCCTGAAACCAAGAAGCCATTGTGACATTGCCAGACCTCATGGAATCAAGGAGACCATTGTGACAGTGTGGGGACCCATGAAGTCAATGGAACATGGAACAGGTCTGCCTGGTTTGGCCTCCTGGGGGCTGTCTGACAGGTCCCACTGAATTTGACATGTCAAGGGCCACTTCCCATCTGACCATGAAGCACTGGGGCTCTGTGCTTTTATTCCTATGGAAAAGAACTCTCTTTCTTCTTTAGGCACCCATGGCCAAAATTGGGATTCTGCATCTAAAATTCCCTATATCCAAGGGTTTCTCCCAGACAAAATCTGCCCATACAGTGAAGTCTGGCCAGCCTTGGCCTCTGGTGACTGCCTCTCATCTGCCCCTGCACCACTGGGGCTCACTTGTTTCCTTCATATGGAGACCATTGTGACACTGAGGAGCATTGTGGAACCGAAGGGCCATGGTGACACTGCAGGCCCTTGTGGAACCTGTGACACTGTAGGAACTTGTGGAACCAAGGGGATCATTGTGACCCTGCAGGGTACCATGGATCCAAGGGGCCACTGTGACACTGTGGGGCCTCGTGGAACCAAGGACATCTTTGTGGCTCTGTTGGGCTGCATGGTCCCAAGGGGCCAGTGTGAAGCAGCAGGGCTTTGTGGAACCATGAGGCCATTGCTGCATTTCAGGGCCTCATGGAGCCAAAGGGCCGTTGTGATCATGCAGGCCACCATGGAATCATGGAGACCATTGTGACACTGTGGGGCCTCATGGAAGGAAGGGGCCATTGTGACACTATGGGAACTTGTGGAACCAAGGGAATCATTGTTGCACTGCTGGGCCCCAATGGAACCAAGGCGCCATTGGACACAGCCAGGCTTCATGGAACCAATTGACCATTATAAGACTGTGGGGCCTTGTGGAACCATGGAGACCATTAAGATCCTTAAGGACTTGTGTAATCAAGGGGCCATTATGACACCAGAGGGCATCATGGAAGCCAGAGAACCATTGTGGCACTGCAAGGCCTCATGGAATCAAGGAGCCATTGTGACACTGCAGGGTCCTGTAGAACCAAGGGAACATGAAACAGGTGTGGCTGCCTTGGCCTCCCAGGGGTCACCTGACAGGTCTGGCTGACCTTGGAATGTGGAAGGCCACTCCCATCTGTCCCTGAAACACTGGGGCTCTGGGCTTTCCTTTGTATGGAAAAGAACTGTCCATCTTTTCAAGGCGTCCATGGCCAAAATTTGGATTCCACCTCCAAATTTCTGTGTATCCAAGGATTACTCCCAGACAAAAGCTGCCAGAACAGACAGGTCTGGCTGGTCTTTAACTCCTGAGTGCCAGAACTCACCTGTTTTCCAAACATTGGAAAGGGCTCTCTGCTTTTCTTGTATGGAAAAAATCATCCTTCTCCAGGCACAAATGTCTGCAATTAGGACTCCACATTCATAATTTCAAATATCCATGGGTTGCTCCAAGCAAACCTGCCAGGACAGACAGGTCAGGCTTGCCTTGGCCTCTGGTGGTTTCTGTTCATCAGCTCCTGAAACATGGGGGCTCCATGGTTTCCTTCCTATGGAGACCAATGTGACATTAGGAGCCTTGTGAAATGAAGGGGCCATTGTGACACTGTGGAGCCTCGTGGAACCCAGGACATCATTGTGGCTCTGTTGGGCCACATGGTCCCAAGGGGCCAGAGCAAAGCAGCAGTGTGGGAGTTAGCCCACCTGTAACTCAGAGTCAGCCAGATTTTACTCCGAAAGAATTGGGCATGAGTTTCAAGTCCTGGGAATCATTTGTTTAACTTAGGGTGAGTTTGAGAGTTCCCCCATAAGCCTTTAGTGTTGTTATGCTAAGTTGTCCAAGTTCTCCTCCCCTATTTATTACTTGTTTCCCCTATATGGTTATTGTTCTAGAGTGTTCTACCCCCAGGTGTACATGTTGTTGCTTCTCCTTTGTCTCAGATCTTTGGATCCTGCCCCTCATACTGTTCTCAACTTCTCCATGTTTATTGTTTTTCACCCTGTTAATAAAGTGTTGCCTTCTTGTGAAGGCCACGGCGACCTGGTTTCAGGGTCCAGCACTTCGATCTCCTTTGTGGGATCCCTTGTGGCCAATAACAGACGCTGACACCAATGTGGTGGACGGTTAAAGGCATTTATTGAGGGGTCTTAAGGGTATTTATGGACTAAGGGGTCTCTCTACGTCAGACAGGGGTTTGGCTATACTTTCTAGGGTTAGTATGGAGTGGAAAGTTACTGGCATGCATAGGTTAGGGGGGCTACACGTCTGGCTACATTCCAAGGGTGATCCTTATCTATGGGGAGGGGGGTAGAAGGATTCCTGTAACTTTCCGTTACAGCCCGAAATCTTCCGAGCGCCTGTCCCTGGCCTACCACAAAAGAGTTCCTTTTCAACAGCTCCATTGATCCTTCTCCTTTTCATTTTCGCCACCCTCGCCCTGAAGTCAGGGAACCAGAGAGGTTTGTCACAGCCACCCTCATTGTGACCTCGAGCACCCAAACAGGGACCATGACATTCAGGGCTCCCTGTGTCAGTCACGTCAGCTGGGGTTAGCCGATGGATAGGCCAGGGCTCCCTGGGATTTTGGATTGTGCTGGGCCCAGTGGATTCATCGTTGCTTCGAGGGACCTTGCCCAGGATCGGCAGGGACAAGGACGGTTTCACCTGCATAGGATTGCAGGTGGGTTTGGGGAAATGCAAGACATTTATTGCCCATTTTGCCACTGTGTTTTTACAATATGCACCCATGTCCCATATTTGATTTGGGGTGTTCTGGTGGCTGTTCCCCATAAGGCAGAGAAAGAGAAAAATGGGCAGCCAGATGTCCAAAGTAGAAAGGAGCATATATGGATGCTTCAATTCTCACAGATCATGACATAATATTTTCAAAGAACAAATAAAATCAATCATGAAGTGGATCATTAAAAATTTTCCAGATGCCTCTGCTGACGAAATCCATACCACAGAATTTTGGGACTTAGTGAGAGTTAAATTGTACAACCTTTCGATCAAAAGGGACCCCATTGCACCCCACATGCTCCCCATCTTCCACACCACCATTTACCAGCAGGAGTGTGTTGAAAACTCGATCCGTTGGTCACTCCTAAGTCGGGACCTCCCCTCAAACCTGCCTTTCTCAGACCTTCCATGATGGTCCAAGATGGCAATGGCCACGCTGTCTTGGAGCATCATGCCCTGGAGACTCAAGACAGAAGGAGCCCGGATGTGGCTTGGGAGCCCAACCATCCTCCCTCCATCTTGGCCTCTCCACTTCCTGCTACCACAGCCTTCTCTTCCGCCCTGAACGAACCTCCAGACTCCACCCCCACAACTGTGGGTCACGCCCCCACTGTCAATCATCCTCTCCACCCTGGGCCATGCCTCCAGGTAAGGAAGGAGACTGGCAAATAACCTCAAAAATCCTCATTGTCCCCGTATGTTATGAAAGAAGATGGCAGAATCCCAGGTGTCAGCCAATGGTTTATGGGGAAATCAAGGATCTGTGCAGGGCAGCTTAAGACCATAGGAAGGACTTACCTTGTTCTAATGGCCTAATGAGGGCCATGTTTACAGCATATGTCTTAACCCCCTATGATTTAAAGTATATTATGACCATGTTGTTGTCACCTACAGAATACACCCTGTGGGAAGGGGGATGGAAGTGTTTACTAAATCAATTAATAGCAGACTATGCTATAATGAGGCAAGGGCAGAATTGACAATCAACCATCGAGCTGGAGAAGGACAACACAGCCTACCAGGTGATCAAGCAGCAGGTATCCCCAGAGAAGTATTGGATGATATCAAAGAGATGGCTTTGAAAGCTTTAATCCAGGTATTGGATGGTAGCATCCCCAATTTGGACTACCTTGGGTGGCTGCAGCTAAAGCTTTAGGGCAATCAGACCACCCTGGGTGCCTGTTAAGTAAGCAAACCAATGCTGCCTCCCTCACATTGAGTGGCTGCTCTCAGACACAGAGACCATCAGACACGCCACCTTGCAGAACAGCGATAGAGTTTTTACTCTGGGCACATGGGCATGGCTGTGTAGACTCTGAGGGCATGTGCTGCATGAACCTCTCCAGCCACAGCAAGTCAATCCACAAGAGCATTCAGGTACTGAAGGAAGGGTTCAAGAAGCTTCAAGTGGAAAGCAAAGACTGGTTCAATAAACTCTTCCAATCCAAGGGACTAAAGGGTTGGATGATGTCGAGCTAAAAGAGGACTATGAATTCTCTTAGTGGTTGTTGTTGTATTGTTAATTGTCCCATGTTTATTTGGATGCTTTAAGAAAGTCTTACAAAATTCTTTCAGTTCCATCTTTGTTGTAAAACAGAAAGGGGGAAGATACCCAACACAGGCTCCTCATGGACTCTTGGAGGAGAGAATTGGAGGCCAGGATGGCACAAAAAGCTCTCAGAGACTCAGTGTAGGAAGGAAAGTCTTTAAAAGTATCTAAAAGTATTCTTAAATCCATAAAGTACCTTAAAAACCTTGAGTATCTGAAGGCATTAATGAGCCCCACTGAGTGTCAGTACAAAGCTCTCCAGGGACTCGTTAAAGCAGATAATTGGGGCCATGATTGCACAAACCTCTCACAGAGTCTGTATCAAAAGGGAAACACCAAGTACCTTCAAATAACTGAAGTACCCTGAAGCATTAATGATCCCCACTGAGTGTTGTTACTGACAAAGCCTCTCCAGGGACTAATTACAGCAGATAATTGGAGGCCATGATTGCACAAACCTCTCAGAGACTCCAAGGCAAAAGCCAAAGCCAAAGTCCTTTGAAAAAGCTGCAGTCCCAGCAGGGAGCATGAAGGAGCCCCCAGGGCCATTGCTGAGCAAGGCTCCCCAGGGACTCCTTGCAGCAGATCCTGGAGGCCACTGGGATGTGGGCTAGGGGGGGATGCTGAGGGCAGCACAAGGGGCTGACAGTGCCCAGCCTGGCTGGGGCTGTGCCAGGAGGCCCCAGGGCCTCAGGACAAGGTGTCTCCTCCCAGCCCTTGCTGGCACAGACCCTGCTGTGCCCCAGGGCACCAAGACTTGGCTTCTCTTTGTCCCCACCTGTCAGCACTGCCTGCAGTTCTCTGCTCTGCCTGGGGCCTGGGGACACTTGCTCAGTTGTGTCCCTCTCTGGGACCCATTAAAAGTCCAAGAAAGTTTGGAGTTGGATTCGGCCTTGGAGTTCTGCAGAGGTTTCTTCATCTCCCTCTCAGGGACTGATGTCCAGGGCCTGAGCACAAAGCCCCAGAGGCTGATTAAAGTCCTTGTGCTGTGTCTGTGCTGCTGAGCTGGGCTGGGCTCCTGGCACAGAGGCAGCTCCTGCTCACCAAGAAGAGCTTCAAAAGCACATTTCTCTGGATGAGACGCTCTTCTGCCAGCCCAGCAGGGCTGGGGCACTGCCTGCAGCCAGCCCGGGCACAGCCCAGAGGCACAGAAAGCTTCAATCAGTCAGGGCTGGGAAGGGGCTGAGAAGTGCCTGGGGCACAATCACTGCCAGCCCTTGGCACAGGAACCTCTGGCTGCAGGACAATGCAGCTGCAGCTCCTGGAGCCATCTCCTCAAGCTGGAACATGCCAATGCCTGCAGAGCCTGTGAGTACATTCTCTGCTTGTCTCTTGTGCAGAGCAGCCAGGGGTGCCCAGGGCTGTCCTGCAGAGCAGGGTCCTGCAGCCCAGGGCGCTGTGCTGGGGCAGGGACTCTGCTGCCTGCCAGGGACAGCTCTCAGCCAGCCCTGGCAGCTGCTCCCAGCCCTGGGGGACAAGATCTGGGTGGCAGGAGACAGCTGGTGAGGCTTGGAAGTGTTCTCCTTGTGTGGGGAGGATGCTGCATTGTTCAGGACTCCTCCCAGCATGGCATTTAACTGCAAAACATTTCCAAGTAGATTATACAGGGAGCACAGCAACGCAGGGGCTGCATAAAAGGGAAAATCTGCTTTTTTAATGTACTGCTCTGGGTTGCCTGGATCGGAAATGGCACATAAATATTAATCTCTCAGTTCAGGTTGAGAAAAATGAAAAATTTTCTCTCAGATCTGAATAAACAAGGCAGTGACAGAAATCAGCACAGGGCCCCTCACATGCAGCATCAGTGTCGCTTTTCCAGCCTCCTCAGGGTTGCTCTGACGTTGCCATCAGAGCCTGCAGAGCCAGAGCTGCCCCTGGGCAGTGCCTGAGCTGGGAGGGCTCTGCAGGGCAGAGCTGAGCCCCCAGGGCTGGGCTGGGCTCTGGCAGCACTGGCAGGGCCCAGCCCTGGGCACAGGGAAGCAGCTGCTGGCAGGGACAGCTCCAGGCAGCAGAGCCCTGGGCAGGCAGTGGGGGGAAAGTGCCCCCAGGCTGTGCTGGGATATTCCAAGTCCTCTCCAAACCCAACTATTCCATGATTACTTTTTTCACAGATCCCCATGTGCAGCCCCAGCAAATGTCGAACAGCAGCTCCATCAGGCACTTCCTGCTGCTGGCATTGGCAGACACGCGGCAGCTGCAGCTCCTGCACTTCTGCCTCTTGCTGGGCATCTCCCTGGCTGCCCTCCTGGGCAACGGCCTCATCATCAGCGCCGTAGCCTGCGGCCACCACCTGCACACGCCCATGTTCTTCTTCCTGCTCAACCTGGCCCTCAGCGACCTGGGCTCCATCTGCACCACTGTCCCCAAAGCCATGCACAATTCCCTCTGGGACACCAGCAACATCTCCTACACTGCATGTGCTGCACAGGTCTTTCTGGTTTTCTTCTTCCTTGGAACAGAGTTGTATCTGCTGACCATCATGTGCTATGACCGCTACGTGTCCATCTGCAAACCCCTGCACTACGGGACCCTCCTGGGCAGCAGAGCTTGTGCTCACATGGCAGCAGCTGCCTGGGCCAGTGCCTTTCTCAATGCTCTCATGCACACGGCCAATACATTTTCCCTGCCCCTGTGCCATGGCAATGCCCTGGGCCAGTTCTTCTGTGAAATCCCACAGATCCTCAAGCTCTCCTGCTCCAAATCCTATCTCAGGGAACTTGGGCTCATTGCTGTTAGTGTGTGTTTAGCATTTGGCTGTTTTGTATTCATTGTTTTCTCCTATGTGCAGATCTTCAGGGTCGTGCTGAGGATCCCCTCTGAGCAGGGACGGCACAAAGCCTTTTCCACCTGCCTCCCTCACCTGGTTGTGGTCACCCTGTTCCTCAGTACCTCATTTTTTAGCTACCTGAAGCCCCCTTCCCTGTCCTCCCCCTCCCTGGATCTGGCCCTGTCAGTTCTGTACTCAGTGGTGACTCCAGCCCTGAACCCCCTCATCTACAGCCTGAGGAACCAGGAGCTCAAGGCTGCAGTGTGGAGACTGATACCTGGATGGTTTCAGAAACATTAAACTGTTGGCCAATTTCTGCAAATCACTCGTAATATAAGTTATCTTTGATCCTTCTTGTTGATTTAATTTTGGAGGTTCATTTTCTTTGTTTTAGTATTTTCATATTGTCCACAGAGAAATGTCACTTTTTGTGCTATTTCTTATTTTGTTTCTCTCCACCTCCCCTGTGGCCACAGACTGTGTCAATGAGGGGCTGCGCTCTCGGTGGCTTTAAAGGAACTAAAGGACCTCCCAGCAGAGTTTTCTGAAGAGATGCCCATTGTTGCCTTCTCTGGAGCTGCAGCAGCAATGTCTGTGTGCAGAGCTGGGGCAGATCAGTGCTGGCCCAGCAGCTGTGCCCAGCAGCAGCAGCAGCAGCACTTGGTGTTGCCAGTGCTGCTGCCTTGGCCCTGCCCCGCTGCCCTGGTGGCCCTGGTGTTGCTGCAGGGCCTGAGTGCTCTCGGGGCCGGGCACAGCCCTGGGGGTGGCAGTGCCGGGGCTGCAGCAGGGACAGGCCATGTAATATAAATCACCTTTGATAATTTTTGGGTTTGGTTATGGGTTTTTTCTTTTTTTCCCCAGCTTTCAGTTTTTTAATATTGTCCACAAAGAAAAGCCATTGGTTTTGCCATTTCTCATTTTGTTTCTCTCCATCTTCCCTGAGGCTACAGATTGTGTTGGTGAGGGGCTGCAGTCCGTGTGGCTTTAAAGAAACTAAAGGATCTCCCAGCAAAGTTTTTTTTCCAGAGATCCCCTTGTGTTGCCTTCTCTGGAGCTGCAGCAGCAATGTCTGTGTGCAGAGCTGGGGCAGATCAGTGCTGGCACAGCAGCTCTGCTCCTGCTGGCCACACCATTCCTGATCCAGGCCAGGAGCCATTGGCCTTCTTGGCCACCTGGGCACACTGCTGCCTCATGTCCAGCCTGCTGTCCATCCGTCCCTGCAGGTCCCTTTCTGCCTGGCTGCTCTCCAGCCACTCTGTCCCCAGCCTGTAGCACTGGGGCCAAATATCAGGGCCTGGCCCTTGGATTTGTCAAACTTCACCTTATTGGATTCATCCCCTGGATCCAGCCTGTCCAAGTCACTGTGCAGAGCCTTCCGACCCTCCAGCAGATCAACACTCACATCCAGCTTGGTGACATTTGCGACGATGTCCTTGGTTCCATGGGGCCCTTCAGTGTCACAATGCCTTCTTGGTTACACCAGGTCCTGCACTGTCACACTGGTCTCCTTGGTTCCATGGGGCCTCAAAATGTGACAATGGTCCCCTTGGTTCCATGGGGCACCAGGGTGTCACAATGGCTCCATGGTCACAGGAGGTCCCACCCTGTCACCATGGTCTCTGTGCTTCCACAAGTCCCCTCAGTGTCACAATGGACTCCTTGTTTCCACAAGGCCACACAGTGTCACAGCATTATTCCAGATCCCTTGAGGCCCCGTCATGTCACAGTGGCCCCTTGGTTACACAGGATCCTGCAGTGTCACAATGTCCCCTTGGTGCCATGAGGCCCAGCAGTGTCAGAACGGCCCCTTGGTTCCACTGGGCCCTGCAGTCTCCCAATGGTCTCCTTGTTTTTGCAGTGTCAAAATGGTGAAACCCCTTGGTTACACGAGGCCCTGCAGTGTCACAATGGCCTCTGTGGTTCCACGAGGACCCAGAGTGTCATGGTGCACACCCTGGTTCCATTTGGCCCCACAGCACCCCATTGGACCCCTGGTTCTGTGGGGCTGCACGGTGTCAGCATGGTCCTCTTAGTTCCACGAGGCCCTGCAGTGTCACAATGGCCCCAGAGTGTCCCAATCATCAGAGAATGACAGAATCAAATAGGCTGGAAATGACCTTTGGGATCATCAAGTCCAAGCAATGCCCTAATACTGCCTTGTCACCCAGACCATGCCCTGAGTGCCACTGCAGAGGGACAGTGACTCTGCCACCTCCCCCCTGGCCAGCCCATTCCAGTTCCCCCTCACCCTTTCTGTGAAGAACTCCTTCCTATTGTCCAGCCTGAGCCTCCCCTGGTGCAGCTTAAGGCTGGGTCTTCTTGTCCTGCCCTGCAGCAGATCCACACTCACACCCAGCTTGGTGCCATCTGCAATTTGTGAATGCTGGACTCGATCCCCTCACCCAGACCATCAGTGAAGATATTAAACAGGACTGGGCCCAACACAGATCCCTGGGGACAGCACCAGTGCCTGGACACCAGCTGGGTGCAGCACCATCCCCACCACTCTCTGGGCCCAGCCTCCAGCCAGCTCTTAAATCTCCCAGCCAGGAGGGAACCTGCCCAAGCCGTGGGCTGCAGCTTTTCCAGGGAATGCTGTCAGAGACAGAGTCAAAGGCTCTGCTGGAGTCCAGGCACACAACATCCACAGCCTTTCCCACATCCACAGGTGGGTCACCTGGGCATAAAAGGAGCCCAGGTTGGTCAGGCAGGACCTGCCAGCCCTAAATCCACTGAGCTGGCTGGCTCTGATCCCTGGGCCATCCTGTGGGTGCCCTGTGATGGCACTCAAGGTGATCTGTTCCATAACCTTGCCAGGCACCCAGGTCAGGCTGACAGGCCTGGAGTTCCCCAGCTCCTCCTTCCAGCCCTTCCTGGGGATGGGCTCACACTGGCACCTCCAGTGCTCTGGGCCCTCCCTGCTGAGCCAGGACTGATGGTAAATGATGGAGAGCAGCTTGGGGAGCTCATCCACAGCTCCCTCATCCTCCTGGGATGGATCCCATCTGATCCCATACACCTATGAGCATCTGAGTGCCTCAGCAGGTCAGCAGCTGCTTCCTCCTGGATTCCAGGGGGCTGTTCTGCTCCTTGTGCCCATCTACCAGCTCAGGAGAACACTTGTCCTGAGGACAGCCTGCCCTAATATTGAAAATTGAGGGAAACAAGTGTAAAGTAGCTCAGCCTTTCCTTATCTTTAGTTACTGTATTCCCCACTGCACTCAAAAAAGAGTAGAGGTTCTCCTTATCTTATCATTTGATATTAATTTATTTATAGACACATTTTCTATTGTTTTACACAGAAGTGGCCAGGTTAAGTTCTAATTGAGCTTTCGCATCTCAACTTTTCTTTCTGCATAACCTAACACCATCCTTAAACACTTCCTAAGTTGCCTGACCTTCTTTCAAAAGTTCATGTATCCTTTTCTTTCCTGAGTTCCCACAAAATCTCCATGGGCAGCTAGACCAGTCATTTTCATCACCAGCTCATCTTTTGCCACACTGGGACAGGCTGCTCCTTCCCCCTTAAGATTACTTTCTTGAAATGTGTCCATCCATCCTGGACCCCATTCGTTTTTGAGGGCTGTTTCCCTTAAAAAATCAGTACCTAATTCAATACTCCCCAAATATGCATCCTGAACAGGCCAAAGTCTGCCCTTCCTAATTCCTGTGTACAAGTTTTGTTACTGCCTCTCTTTCTTACCCAGAATATTGAAAACTTGAGAACCCCAATGTTCCAGTTGGCCTGGCTGAGCTGGCAGGACCCTGAGGCTGCTGATCTTCCAGTTTCCCTTCTCATACAATGGGCCTTGCGTGGTTTCCATAGGCCTGGGGATGTGGAGAACAAGCTCCAGGTGTGAGCTCACCTGGTGTAGGCAATTGATCATCTGGGAACATGAGGTCACAGAGTGGGCTATGACATCACAGAGTGGGGGATGTGAGGTCATTGAGAAGCTATGACATCACAGACTGCCTCTGTGACATCACAGAGCCAGCTGTGACATCACAAGGCAGATGTTTGACATCCTAGAACAGACTATGACATCACAGAGCAGGCTGTGACATCCCAGAGGGGCTGTGTGACATCCCAGAGGGGCTGTGTGCCATCCCAGCAGGGCTGTGTCAGGTCACTGGGTTGGTCACTCTGCCCCAGCTCCCCCTCACAGTTTCTCCCAACAAGTCCAATGCTGTCCATGCCCAGCGGGGTCCCTGTCCCACAGGATCCCCCCAGCCCACCTGGAGCCACAGCCTCCACCAAAGGATGTTCCACAGGATCCACCCCAGAGCCTGACATGGGGACAAGGGGCCAGGGCTGTGTGACCAGGACATCAAGGACGGGGATTCTCCAGGTCAGTGTGGCCTGGGTTGGGTTGCCCAGGGCAGGAAAGATGTCTGGCAGCTGGAGCAGGGCCTGGGAAGGGCCTCCAAGGTGGGACTGGAGCCCCTGGGCTGTGAGCAGAGGCTGAGGGAGCTGGGCTTGTCCAGCCCAGAGCAGGGAAGGCTGAGGGGCTCCTCATCCCAGCCTGGCAGTGCCAGCGAGGAGGGGATGGAGAACACAGAGCCAGGCTCTTCACCGGGGGCCTGGTGGGAGACAAAAGCCAATGGGTGGAAGGGGAAAGAGGGGAGATCAGCCAGGAGAGGAGGAGATGAAATGAGTCAGGCTGCTTTCAGCATTTCCTCAGCACCAAGAGCAGCCTGACCTCCCTTCTCCATCCACCACTGACAGCTTTGCAAATCAGGAATTGTTGGAGCTGTTTTGTACCCACTCCAGGATGAGCATCCTGATACAAAAACTTAATTGTGTTTATATCTCTCACAGAACCACGTTTTGTCTAAAATTAATT
The DNA here is from genome assembly GCF_051311805.1 of Agelaius phoeniceus. NCBI lineage: Eukaryota > Metazoa > Chordata > Aves > Passeriformes > Icteridae > Agelaius > Agelaius phoeniceus. The sequence continues at coordinate 5,224,895 of NW_027509867.1, read as the reverse complement.
CTAGTATGGAAATCCCTTGTGGATGGAGGACTCATCAGATGCTGCTGGGACATTGCACATAGCTCAGGGAAGGGCGTGATTGTTATTAAATTGTGTCCTGTTCAACTGTGATCTCTAGGCCATGAGGAGAAACTTTCTGTGCCTCTGAGTCTCACCAGTTCCTGACCCCCAAAGGACACAAACCTGATGAGTTGTGCTTCCCACTCCAGTGGTGGCACTTGCACCTCCCTCCATCCCCAGAGCAGAGCTCCCTTGTCCCAGAGAGTCCCTGGCAATGCAGGGATGAAGGAAACAGAACAGGCTGGGGGGATCAGGGGCAGATCCAGGGAGAAGAATGACTTTTGCATTTGCTGGAGCTGTGCCTTCCCTTGGCTTTGTTGGCTGACAAGAAATGAACATCCCTCTGTGTCTCGGGTAGCTCCTTCTCCAAGGAAAGCAGGTGGGAGTTGGAGCCAAGGAGCTGAAAGCTGCAGGTGCAGCCTGGGCTGGAGGGAGCTCAGATTTGCACAAGGCTGCTCTGAGTGCCAGGGCTTGGATGGGGGAAATGGTGGGGTGGGGGTAGGGACAGAGTCTGATTGATTGTCAGCCATGAAGGGTCTTGATTTTCATATCCATTCAAACTGCATGAGGAGGTGCTTGGATTCAGTGTCAATTGGAGATTGCACATATGATTGAATTAACAAGAAAACAAATCTAAACAGGAACTAAAAAATCTTGTCTCGCTGTCTTTTTAAATATCATGTATTCAGTTTCAATGCACTACTGAAATCTAATTAACCACAAAGGATTTGAAAATTAAATCAAATGATTCCCAGAGGCTTGGCTTGTTCAGGTGCTCTGAATGTTCATGGGCCCTGGGACACTGAATTCCTGCACTGAAGAGCTGAAAGCTGAACAAGCCTCTGGAGCAGGGAAATTCAGCAGCAGCCTCCAAGTTGCTGAGGATGTCAGCAGCCCCCAGTGAGGCCATCCCTGCCCAGAGACCGTGGGGGAATGGGCAGACAAGGAGAGCGTCCCTGGGGCTGGGGCAGCACAACTCAGAGGCACCAGCGGCTCCAGCTGGGCAATGGAGTGTGGAATGTGGCTGGGAAAGCCCTGCCTGGGCTGGGCCAAGCAGCACACACAAGCCCTGACTCACATCCCTAAAATAATTCTCTCAAGGAGACATTTAAAAGGAATTACAATTGTTTGTGTCCTCTGAGTTAGGTGCACTGAGTAAATACCAGTACAAGAGATTCTAGGAGCTCAAAACAACCAAACAGCCTTCCCTGGGAAGTTCAGAAAATCAGAGAAACTTTGGCAAAAGATTTATTATGACATTGTAGTGGTTTTGGTTTGTCAATTTAAGATTTTTCTATTATTGAGATTTCTTAATTAATGGATTGATGAGTATGGGGGGTTTTAGTGTCAGTAATTATTTATCTATTTATTTTATTCTGAGATTGTAATATGAGAATAGTAAAGTAGGCCTAAGATTTTAAAAGGGTATATAGAAAAATTTATTTAAAATAAATTTATAAAGAAAAAATGTAGTAAGAATTAAATAATTTATTTAGAACACTTTTTTTTCTTTACAACTTTTTCTTTTTACTGACAATGTAAAGAATGTAAACTTGAAATTTCTAGTTAGTTTACTATTTATAGAATTGTTTTTCTTTAGTTTACTTAGGGAGAGAAGTTTTTCTTGTTAAGGTGTTGGAGATATTTTACAAAAGGAAAAAATATACTTTTTTGTGGCTCTTAATTTTGCCATGGATAACACCTGTCTGGGAACTTTGTTTTTGTGAAGTTGTTTTTTTTGCTACAAGCTTTTTCACAGCTTGCTGATGGGCCATGTTGACTTATGAGGTATTGTTTTAAAGATGACTTATTTAAAGGTATAAGTTTTTATTATTTACTTTTAAAATTATTTTTATTTCTGGGAATAGAGATCTTGTCTTGGAGATCCTGGATTACTTTTTTTCCCCTATTTAAGCATTTTATGAAATAAAAGTATTTTTAACATTTGTTTATTTTAGTATGGAGGTTTTTCTTTGATAATCATTTGAATTTTTAAAAATATTATTTTGTGTTATAAAGAAAAAGAGTTTTTTTCTTTATAGTTTACAAGAGGATTTTAGTTTTAAGAGTAAAGTATTTTTTATTCATTTTTTTAGGATTTAATCTCTTCTTTACTTACTTTGATGGTTTTATATTAGTTTTTTACAGGCTTGTATTTTGTTTTTTTTCTTTTACTCATGGGAGGATTGAAGTATTGAAAGAGTAAACACCTGACCTGCTGGCAACGTGTGGTGGAAGTTGTGGTTGGGTTGTGTTAGGATTGGTTTTATGGTTGGTTTTAGGGTTTTTTGTGTTTTAGTTGTAGGGTTATTTTGTGTGGGTTGTAGATTGTAGGGGTTTTGGTTTTAGTTGTGTTGGGGGGAGGGGACTTGATGGTGAGATATTAATAGCTGTGGCTGGCTTTGTTCTGGTTGGGGTTTTGTAGCCTCTTTTGTTTTCCTGTTGGGAGTTGTTGGGGTTTGGTTTGGTTTGGTTTGGTTTGGTTTGGTTTGGTTTGGTTTGGTTTGGTTTGGTTTGGTTGAGATGGGGGCCGGGGCCAGGGACGCTGCTTCTTTGTTGACTGGAAAGAAAGAGGATGTTCCTGGGTTTTTTCATCTTTAACATTTGTGTTTCACAGAGGCGTGTTCAGAATCTTAGTGGTTTAACAGATTGTCAGTGACACAAAAAGTTTTGTATTACTTTTTAAAATTCTTCTCATGTCAAACTACGACAGATACTCAGTCAACAAAAAACACTTCTCAAAGCATTGACTAGGTCCATTCAACTTCACAAACTCTAAGCCTGTTCAATGGAATGTTAATCAAAATTTGCAGGAGCACAGAAACAGAAGAAGACACAGAAAGAGATAAAAGACAAAAAAGAGACAGAGAGGCACACACACAGCTACCTACTCCTGGATTCCAGCAGTGTTCTGATGGAAATTCCAAGAGGATGCAGGGTCAAGATGTGTGCTTGCCTTGTGGTCAGCCTTCAATACCCCTTGGTCTCCCTGGGCCCTTCCCCCAGGTGGGACTTGGGCTCATTTGGTCCCTCAGGAGCTGGGCTGGGGCTGCAGAGGTGGCTGTGGAGCATTGCCTGTGCTGTGCCAGGGACTGGCAGCCACTGCTGGGCTGGGATAGAGGCTCTGGGGGGATTGGGGTTCCAGGGCAGGGCAGGGCTGGGCTTCCAGGGCAGGGCAAGGTTGGACCTGCTCCTTCCTCCTCCACACATGAAATGTTTTGAGCCAAGAATTTCCTCCAGTCTCTCACAACAGGGAATGTTGGAGATGAAATGTCAATTCTGGCCATGGGCACCAGGACAAGAAGGGCAGCTTTTTTCCATAGGAAGGAATGCAGAGAGCCCCAGTGTTTGGAAGGCAGGTGAGAGCCTCTCTAGTCCAAGGCCAGCCAGACTTGTCAGGAATGGCAGATTTTGTCTGGGAGCAGTCTTTGGATTTGAGGAATTTCGGAGGTGGAACCCCAATCTCAGCCATGGGCACCTGCAGAAGCAGGACAGTTCTTTTCCATCGGAAGGTGAGCATGGAGCCTTCCCCAGGGTTTTAGGGACGGGTGAGACCTGACCCTTGTGAAACCATTTCCAGGCAGACTTGTCCTGGCAATATTCCTATTGCAACTATCCTTGGATATAAGGAAAATTTGGAGGTGAAATCCCAATTCTGGCCATGGGTGCCTGGTGGAGAAGGAGAGTTCTTTTCCATTGGGAAGGAAAGCACGGAGCTCCAGTGTTTCAGCAGCAGATGAGAAGAGACCCTCAACATGCAATGGTCAGCTGGACCAGTCAGGCAGTCCATGGGAGACCAAACCTGTCAGATATGCTCTCTGTCCCCTTGGTTTTGTGGGGCCCCACAATGTCACAATGGCCTGTTGATTACAAGAATACCTGCAGTGTGACACTGGTCCCTAGGTTTGAAAGGGTCCCACAACGTCACAGTGGCCCCTAGGTTTCAGAAGGCCCCAAAGTATCACAATGGTCCCCACAATTCCACAAGGCCCTGAAGTGTCACTGTGGTCCCAATGACTCCATGAACCCTTGCAGTGTCACAATGGACCTTCGGACCCTGGGGGTTTGCAGTGTCTCAATGGTCTCCTTTGGCTCCACAGTGTCACAGTGAACCATTGATGACAGGAGGCCCCTCTGTGTCACCCTGGAGCTTTGGTTCCATGCAGCCCTGCAGTGTCACAAAGGCCTCTTGGTTTCATGAGGCCCCGCAGCATCACAATGGTCCCCTTGGTTCTTTGGGGACCCCCAGGGTCACAATGGTCTCACTGGTTCCATGAAGCCTCACAGTGTCACAATGCTTTGCTTATTCCATGGGCCCTCATAGCATCACAATGGTCTCCATGATCCAATGGGTCCCCTCAGTATCACAACGGTCTCCATGATTCCATGGTGCCCCAGAGTACAAAAAGGCCTCTTGGTTCCATGAGGCTGTGAAGTGTCTTAATGGTCTCCACGGTTCCATTAGGCCCTGCGGTGTTACAATGGACCCTTGGTTTGATGGGGCTTCACAGTGTCACAATGATCCCTACATTTCATGGAGTCACACAGCATCAGTACAGTCCCCTGGGTTCCATGAGGCCCAGCAATGTCACAGTGCTCTCCATGATTCCATGGGGCCGCACAGTGTCACAATGGTCCCTTGGTCTCACAGGGCCCCACAGTGTCACTATGGTCCCTTGGTTCCATGGGCCCTGTGCTGCTGCATTCCCCCCTCCCCTTCTCAGGCTGCCCTGCCAGCTGAGAAATGCTCCTTGGGGCTCGGCCTTGGCCAACAGCCCCTGGGCTCAGCTCCTCTGCAGCTCATCACAAACACTGTCTGCTCCAGGCACTGCTGCCCAACCAGCTCCTGCTTTCTGCAGGAGCAGCCCTGGGAACTGGTTTTGTTCCCTCAGTGGCACAACATCCCTGTTCTCACACTGCCAAAGAAAGCTGTTGGTGCCAAGTGCGGCCAGGATGAACCATTGCTGGGACTGAAGCCCCTCTCTTGGGGCCCTGCAAACAGCGCTCCAAAAGGAGCCCTTGGAGCTCTCCTGGGCCAGCGACTCCCTCTGAGTGGGGCCTCTCCCAGCCGGGAACTCTCCCGTTTGCTGCACTCGGGGAGCCCCAACAACGATGGAGCCTGGGCCGATCCCCCCACTCCTCCAGGCTCAACCCTTCACCCGCTGGGGAGATGCCAAAGGATCCACAGGGAGCATTTCCTGCCCTCAGGGGAATTTCTCCCAGGTGCCTTGCACTGACTCTGGGTCTGTGTGCACACAGGAGTGCCTGTGCTGGGGAAATGTGGCAGATATGCTGCTCTCTGAGGGGTTTGAGAGGCTTGGATAGCTGAGTCAGTCAGGCCTTAAATTAAATCAAAAGGTCTAAGCTAACTGCAGCTAAGAGTTGTTCTTTTGCTAAGTTGTTATGTTTAATCTAAGTTATAAGCTAAGTTGAATATTGTTAAATATTATTCCTCTGTTAAATTGCTACATCATAGGTTTTAAGTTAGGTTAAATACTGTTTAGTGTTGTTCTTCTGCTAAATTTTGAAGATGAAGGTGTCAGTTGAGGTTAAGTTATAAGTTACGTCCTGTAAGGTTGAGCTCAGTAAGATTTTGGGCCATATTCCTTTTATCCTTGCCCTCACTCTCCTTGTGTCACACACACACAGGGAAAGTACTCGATTCATTTCTGGTGTGATTGCCTGGATTTGGTTTGGTTTTGTTCTTGCTTTGTTTCCTTGGTGTGCCTGAAGTGTCCAGTCAGGAGCAGAGTGACTCTTGCCAAGGAACTTTGTGCTGCTGTTCCTTAATATTCAATCTGGTTTTTGCTGATCCCTCGCTGGGGATTTTTTCAGCGCTCTCAAGGCCTCGTTGGTAGCAGGGTGAAGGAGCCCTGGCCCAGGCTCTGGCCCTGGGGGACACGGGGACGCTGCCAGGGGGTCCCTGTCCCCCTGTGCCACCCCCAGGGCCCCGGCCCCCCGTCCCCGTGTCAGGCTCTGGGGTCGATCTCGTGGAACATCCTCTGGGGGAGGCTGCGGCGCCGGGGGCGGGGGGACCCGGGGGGACAGGGGACCCCGCTGTGCACGAGCAGGGTTGGACTGCTCTGGGGGGAACTGTGAGGGGGGCCGGGGCAGAGTGACCTCCCCAGTGACCTCACACAGCCCCTGGGATGTCACACAGCCTCCTGTGATGTCACAAAGCCAACTCTGAGATGTCACCCTATAATGTGATTCAGCTGCTGTGTGATGTCACAGAAGCCTCTGTGATGTCAAAATGTCACCCTATATTTTCACAGTTTGTTCTGTGATGTCACAGCCAGCTCTATGATGTTACACAGCCAGCCAGTGATGTCACAACGCACTCTCTGATATCACAGAGCCACTCTCTATGATGGCAGGATCGACTCTATGGCCTCACACCCTACTCTGTGATGTCACAGACAGCTGTGTGATGTCACAACCCCCTCAGTGATGTCACAAAACCCTCTCTGTGATGTCATACTGACACTCTGTAATGTCACAGCACACACTTTGACCTCACCGCCCGCTCCATTGTGTCATACAGCCATGCCATGATGTCACAGCCTTCTCTGTGATGTCACACATTCCCCTCTATGATGCTGCCGCTGCTCGATGACCTCACACAATGAATTCTGTGATGTCACAGCCCAATCTGTGACCTCACACAGCCCACTCTGTGCTGTCACACAGCCCCTTGCTGACATCACAGCTGCTCTGTGCCTCCATGACACAGCCACAGAGGAGCTGCTGTGACACAGCCCCCTCTGGGACATGCCACAGCCCCTGCCAGTGCTGAGCCCCTGGGAGCTCTGTCTATGCCCTGCTGGTGTCCCTGAGGGGCCCTGGCAGTGCCCCAGGCCTGCTGGGCTGTGCACAGGAGCTGCTCCTGGCCAGAGCTGTCTCTCTGCAGCTCTGCTGCCCTTGCCAGGAGCTGCCTCTGGGCCAGGAGCCCGGCCCAGCTCAGCAGCACAGACACAGCGCAAGGACTGTAATGACCCTCTGGGGCTTTGGTGCTCTTTGTGCATCAGACTCAGTCCCTCAGAGCGTGCTCGAAGAACTTCTCAAGGACTCAAAGTGAGATTGAAACAGGGAAGTTTCTCATACTTTAAAGAGGTCTTTCTGAGAGACACAGCTGAGAAAGTGTCCCCAGGTTCCAGGAAGAGCAGAACACTGGTGGCAGTGATGACAGGTGGGGACAAGCAAGGCAAAGGTGTCTCTGGTGCTGAGCAAACCTGCGCCTCTGTCCCTGCAGGCTGTGGGCATCCCCCGGCTGCCCCACCTGGCTGGGCCCTTTCTTTGCTGACAGCTCTGCCTCCTGCCTGCCTCTGCCTGCCCACACAAAGCCTTGGGCTGCTCCAGGCTCCTGCTGGGGGACGTGCTGCACCACAGCCCTGCCCTGGCAGGGAAATTCCTTTCTCCTGGTGTCCACTCTGGGCCTCCCCAGCTGCCCTTGGTGCTATTATGTCTTCTTCAGGCTCATTCCCACTATGAAGAAAAGCTCCAGCCTCTCTGAAACCACCCTTCCATCCCTCCCAGGCTATTCCTGTCTGTCCTCAGACTCCACACCACTGACTCCAGAGCCTGCAGACTGTCCCTGATGGTTTTGTGATGAAGCCTCCAAACCCAATCTTGGGAGATTTTTGGGTCCTCTCCAAGGTCTGTGAAAATGGAAAAATAGTGATCAAAGTTATTTTCTCCCAAATCTTGCAGTGACAAAACAAGGGTCAATATCTCTAAACTGAATGAGGGCAAATTTACATTTGTTAAAAGAGGAAATATTTTACACTTATCAAAGTGACATGAAACTGCAAGAGTTATTCCAGAGAATTGGATGCCCCATCACAGGAATTGTCCAAGAGCAGGAACTTTCTGCAACCTGACACAGTGAAACCCCCTGCCCTCCCCAGTGACAGAATTCCTGCAGTGTGGGTTCTCTGATGTTCTGGGTGCCCTCACAACGCTTCTGGCCAGAATGTCTGCTGAGGGCAGCCAGGCTGCTGCAGGGGCAGTGCCCTCACAGCCATCACCATGGCAGCCCTGTCCCCTGGGCCTGGCTCTGCCCTTTCCTCTGCCCCTGCCTTGCCTCTGCTGGCATGAAGAGTTTTGTCATTGATATCTTGTCCCCAGGGTGCTGGGGCCAATGGCTTCCCAGTCAGGCTCCTGGAGCAGAAGTGGCTTTTCAGAGGCCAGCCAGGAATGAGCCCTGAGGCAGCAGCTCTGCAGTGGTGGCCACCAGGCCGGGCTGCCAAGGGAGGCTTCTGGCCATGGGCTGCAAGCAGCTGCTGCTGCCAAGGTGCCTTTGGTGCCTCAGGCTCTCCCTGGCACAGCTCCCAGCACGGCACTCTGCCCTTGTGCCCGAGGCCTTCCCTGTGCTGGGGCTGGCCTGGGGCTTTTCCTGCAGCGGGACCTGCCCTGCTGATGGCACAGGAAAGGCAGTTCCTGCTGGAGCAGGAGGCTCTGCCTGCAATGGGCTCCAACAACTCCAGCAAGGCCCTGTTGACTTCAAAATTGCTGCCTAGAGCACTTTGTTCAATTAATTGTTATAGCTCCTGAACTCTGGACTAAATTATTGTGGGTAAGTTCTTTCTTCTAATCATGGTCAAAATCAGAGTCATATTTACATAAATCTATGTGGTATCCCATCATTAATCCTGTGGGACAAGCTACATTAAAGTTCAATTCCACCTGTCCAATCCTTTACACCATTGACAAAGTCTGGGGCAGGAATGTAATCCAGCTGCTCCCAGTCTCCTCTCTTAGAAGGAATTATAGAAGTCTAAGGGTCCTGCAAGGGTCTGAGGATCCATGGTGCCTGTTGAGTGTCATTCTCCACATCATGCCTCAGAAGGAGTTTCTCCAATAAAGAAATAAAACTTTCGCCTGAAGCTCCCACTGTGCCCATGACAGGAACCCCTGTGAGTGTCTGGGCCATCCCGGCTCTTTGGCAGCCTGGGCACTCCTGGGATGTCACCGTGGAGCCCCCGTGAGTGCCTGTGACAGATGGGTGCCTTTGCAGCCCAAGGTGCCCTGGGATGTCACCATGGAATGGCTGTGACTGCCTCTAACCACAGGGCTCTTTACCATCCCCACAAAGCCCTGGGAGGTCTCCATGGAGCCCCAGTCTCTGCCTGTGACATTCCAGCTCTGGAACAGCCTGGAGACTCTTGGAAATATCCCCATGGAACCCCTGTGAGGGCCTGTGACAAATCTGATCCTTAGCAGGCAACCATCACCAGCCACCCTGTTGCTATGGTCAGTTTCCATGGCAACCATCCCCAGCCCCCTCTTGCTATGCTCAGTCCCTTGGCAGCTCCATGGAGACCCCATGCCAGGGGTGGTTACCATGGACACCAGCTCAGGCCTGCAGCCAGAGCCCGTTGCCATGGCAACCATTGGCAGCCCCATCCCCAGGCCCATGGGATCCCAGAAGCACAGAATTGGCTGAGCTGGGAGGGACCCATCAGGATACTCCAGTCCAACTGCTGGCCCTGCACAGGACACCCCAACAATGCCAGCCTGGGCCTGGCAGCGCTGGCCAAACGCTGCTGCAGCTCAGAGAGCCCTGGAGCTGGGACCCTTCCCTGGGGAGCCTGGCCAGGGCCCCAGCAGCCTCTGGGCAAAAACCTTTTCCTGACATCCAACCGGAGCCTGCCCCGACTCAGCTGCAGCCGCTCCCTCCACTCCTGTCCCTGGGCACCAGAGGGAAGAGGTTCCCACAGCCCCAGCCAGGGACCCGCTCCCAAGGCTGCTGCCATGGCCACCAGGGCTGGCACCGGCTGGGATGCTCGGTTTCCATGGGCCGGGCTTCAGCAATGGGATTCCCCAATTTCCTGCTCCCGCTAAAACTGCACTGCCCTCGCTGCCCTCCCGCCTCCCATGGAAAGCACAAAAGGCAAAGATCCTGGGCTGGGATAAGAACAATTTATTGGGAACAGCAACGGGATACGGAACAAAAAGGAGCAGAAACAATACTGATAACACAAGTGATAAGAAAAAGGGAAAACTACAACACAACTGACTGTCTCTTCCCGGCTACAATTTTCCCCTGCCTGGAAAGGGCACCCGTTTTGTCAGGAGGGAGAGAGACAGAGAGTCCCTTTCCTGCCCCTGGCAATGACCTGAGGTGGGAGTGAATGTAATGTCACAGCCATAGCCAGACCCGCATGTTCTTCCATCCCACATCAGGTCATTGGCAGGGGCAGGAAAAGGGACTGGTGTCTTCCTACCGTGGATCACAGGGAAAATGGATCCCCAGGGCTCTTCCCAACATGGGACCCCCAATGGGGAAAGAAGCTGGAGTGGTGCATGAAGCTCTTCCTGCAGCTGGGGCACTCGCAGAACTTCCCTTACTGGCGACTCCATTGGTGTCTGATCAAGTGAAAGCTCATGCACGAGCTCTTCCCATGATGTGGAGAACTCATCGGGCCTCTCCCCAATATGGATGCGCTGGTGCCTGATGAGGGTGAATTTTTTCTTGAAGTCCTTCCCACAATCAGAGCAGCGGAAGGGCCTCTCATCCATGTGAATGCGCTCATGCAGGTAGAGATTGGAGCTGGTCTGGAATCTCTTCCCACATGTGGGGCACGCGTAGGGCCTCTCCCCAGTGTGGATGCGCTGGTGCCTGATGAGGAGGGAGTTGCGCTTGAAGCCCTTCCCACAGTCAGGGCAGAGGAAGGGCCTCTCCTCTGAGTGAATTCGCTTGTGCTTGTAGAGATTGGAGCTGGTCCTAAACCTCTTCTGACACTGGGGACACTCGTAGGGCCTCTCTCCAGTGTGGATGCGTTGGTGGGTGATGAGGGCAGAGCTGCAGCTGAAGCCCTTCCCACACTCCCCACACTCGTAGGGCCATTCCCCGGTGTGGATCATCTGGTGGCGGATCAGGGTGCTGCTCTGCCTGAAGCTCTTGCCACACTCCAAGCACTTGTGGGGCTTCCCCCATCATGAAGCTGCTCCAGGACCATCAGCTCTGAGCTCTGGCTGAAGCTCTGTCCACCTTCCTGGCTCAGGGTGGGTCTTTCCTCCTCAGAGCAAACTGGGCTGAGTTCGGAGCCCATTCTCATGGGGGATTTGTGGGGATTTTCCTCCCCATTGGAATTCTGCACTGTGGAGTCACTCAAAACTGCCACTTCCACAAGGGTCTGCCATGGAGATTTTTCCTCCATGGTCTCCATCCTCAGCTCCTTCCCTGGGGGAGGAAGGACAAGGAGAGGATGGGATTTGTCTCCATGCCACAGGGAAGGGGAAGGAGATCCCCCCAGTGCATCCCCGGCAGGATGGGGTTGGCAGCAGGGTTGTCCTGGAGCCGGGGGCTTTGCTGGGCTGGGAGATGGAGCAGGAGAGAGGGGGAAAGGGGCACTGACATCCTCCTCACCTGCCTGGGTATCCCATGGCTCCCTTCTGTTTCTCGCAGCCTCCTCCTCCATCCAGTCAAGGTTTGGGAATGGGAAATCCTGTTCTGGGAACCAAACAAAGGGTGCACACATTGTCTTTTTTTCTGGTTACAAGGCAAACCTGGGGGAGAGTCTAAGCCAGAATTACAATTTAATAAGAAAATGAAGATCAAGGCAATGATACAGAAACACTGCCTTAAACTGACAGAGTCAGGATATAACCTGACACCCTGCTGGTCAGGGTGGTGGCAGCAGTCCCATTAAATGGTGTCTGCAGTCCTGTTGGAGGGATGAACGTGATTCTGTCCAAGCAGTGATCCTGTAGAAGGGTCTGGTCTTCCTCTGAAGGTCCAGTGGTGGTTCTGGAGCTCTTGTCCTCTGGGAATCCAGTAGGCAAGCTGCTCCTGGTGCTGCAAGGCTCAGCTTATATCCAGGTAGGAATGCTTGGATCCTCCCCCTGGGCGGAGCATCCCACAATGGGATGATGGAATTTTATCAGTCCTGCAGTGACATTCAATGGCCCATTCCCAGAAGATATCTCCCCTGGAGGGCGTTATCAGGGCTGAGTCATGGAGGAGATCAAGAACACTGCCCCACCTGTTTATAGCAGTTGATGAAGATGGGCATTGAAAACATGCATTTGGTTCCATCTTACATTGCAGCCTGAAACAGTGGGGGAATCCCTGGTCAGGGGGTGAACACCACCCCCCTTACCCAAACTGGCTCAGGTGTAAAACCCCCACCCCGGGAAGGCCACACACACACAGGGGACAATGTCACACTTGCCCTGCTCCAGGGCAAATGGCATCTCTCTAATATTTTCTTAACCAGATTGCAAAATTATTTTGGCACAGTGAGTTCAGGGCACTGTTCTTTGACCCCAGTTGCCTTTGACAACAGCATGGTTCCTTCCTCTGAGGAGGTTGTGGGTCTCTCTGGAGGAACTCTTGGAAACTTGGATGCAGCTTCATCTGAGTGACCTATGGGAGAACTGATGAGGAAAATGGCTGTTGTGGGACTGGAGTGTAAAGAAAATACTTTGTTGTCCCTCCTTGAAAAGTTTGTTAAAATCACTGGAGGAAATGGAGCAAATGATAGCATCAAGACTGACAAGGTTCATTCACCACATGGTTAGGAACACAAGGCTGCTAAAAGTCCCACAAGAAGCCCAGCTCAAGTAGCTAAATTCCCAAATAACTACTGAATTCCCAGGCTTGGGTTTTTTCCAAATGTGAGAATCATTTTTCTCTTCATCCCTGTCACCTTTGTGACAGCTACACAGAGCTTCCACTTCCTTTTAATAATATCTGTATTGGGCCGAATTTGCACTTTTCTTTAATTGAAGCCTGCCAGCAGCTGAGCTGGAGCTGTGCAGGAACCAAGGAAACTTGGAATTGCCACAGAATTGCTTCTATTGTCAGCCGGTGCTGCGGTGGCCGTGGGGCAGAGGGGTGGGAAAGGGGGCTCCGGGGTGACAGTGGAGGAAATGCCAGGCCTGTGGGCTAAGCACAGGGCTGAGCACGCAGAGATGGTTTTGTTCTTGCTGAGCTCGCACTGAGCCAAGGCCTGTCCTGCCCCTCATTCGGCCACGCTGGGGAGGGGCTGAGGGTGTGGGGGAGCTTGGGAGGGGACACAGCCAGGACAGGAGATCCCAGCTGACCCCAGGGATACCCCAGACCATAGGACATCATGATCAGTGCATGAAGTGTGGGGAACAAGGAGGAAGGGGGCACAGTTGCAGTGAGGGTTTTGTCTCCCCAGGTAACACTTAGGCAGGATTGGGCCCTGTTTCGCCAGTGGGCAGGGCCCGCACCAAAGACACAGACACCAACTTAACTTAAGGAACAGTGCAATTTAGATAATGCAAATTTGCAAAAAATTACCAAAGTATTAGATAGGAAAAGCAAATAATCATTAGTCAATAATTCCAAAAGAGAAGATGTTGAAATGAGTATCACACAACTGTCCATTTCTGGCTGCAGGCTCTGGAGATTCTATCTCTGCCTTCAATCAGGGTTGCATTCCCTAAAGAATCCTGGTACCAAATCCTGCTTTCCAAGGCTGGAACAGTGTCTCAGGTTTAGCTGGGTGTGTATTCAATTACCCTCTGTTAAAGATGGGGCAATTATCATCTGTTAATTGAGCAGTTTACTTTATCTCTTCCACAAGGAATCCTCCCTCCAGGGAGATATCTTCTGTTAATGGGCCATTGAGTGTCACTGATAAAAATTCCATCATCCCATTGTGAGAAGCTCTGCCCAGAGGGAGGAGCCAAGCATTCCTACCTGGATATAATCTGAGAATGTGAACAACAGAGTCAGCCTTCTCCCACAGGATTCCCAGAAGAGCAGCTTTCAGCTCCACTGGATCCCAGAGGAAGACCAGGCCGATCGACGCCACAACTGGACCTTCAGAGGAAAACTCCACCCTTCTACAGGATCACTGCTCCAACAGAACCACACCTGTCCCTGCAGGAGCACTGCAGCCACCATTTAACAGGAGTGCTACCAACACTCTGACCCACAGGGTGTCAGGTCATATTCTTACTCTGTAAGTAGTTTTTAGTACAACTGCATTTGTATTTTTAATTTTCCTTCTGAAGAACTGTTATTCCTATTCCCATTGACTTTGCTTGACAGCCTCTTGTTTTGAAAATTATAATTCCAAGTGAAGGGATTAACATTTTCCATTTCAAGGGAGTCTCCGGCCTTCCTTAGCAGACACCTGTCTTTTCAAACTGACACAATGCCCTGGGACACCCAGGCAGGTGAGGAGGAAGTCAGTGCCCCTTTCCCCCTCTCTCCTGCTCGATCTCCCAGCCCAGCACAGCCCCCGGCTGCAGGACAACCCTGCTGCCAACCCCGTCCTGCTGGGGATTCACTGGGGGGATCTCCTTCCCCTTCCCTCTGGCATGGAGGCAAATCCCATCCTCTCCTTGTCCTTCCTCCCCCAGGGAAGAAGCTGAGGATGGGGACCAGGGAGGACAAATCCCCACAGCAGAACATCTTGGAAGAGGCCATTTTGAGTGGCTCCACGGTGCAGAATTCCAACGTGGAGGAAAAGCCCCAGAGATTACACAGGAGGAGGGGCTGCAAACCCAGCCCAGTGTGCTCTGAGGAGGAAAGACCCACCCTGAGCCAGGAAGGTAGACAGAGCTTCAGCCAGAGCTCAGAGCTGGTGGTCCATGGGCAGCTTCACAATGGGGAGAAGCCCCACAAGTGCTTGGAGTGTGGGAAGAGCTTCAGGCAGAGCAGCACCCTGATCAGCCACCAGATGATCCACACTGGGGAATGGCCCTACGAGTGTGGGGAGTGTGGGAAGGGCTTCAGCTGCAGCTCTGCCCTCATCATCCACCAACGCATCCACACTGGGGAGAGGCCCTACGAGTGTCCTCAGTGTCAGAAGAGGTTTCAGACCAGCTCCAGTCTCCACCTGCATGAGCGAATTCACTCAGAGGAGAGGCCCTTCCGCTGCCCTGACTGTGGGAAGGGCTTCAAGCAGAAATCCCACCTCATCAGGCACCAACACATCCACACAGGGGAGAGGCCCTACGAGTGTCCCAATTGTCAGAAGAAGTTTCACACCAGCTTCCATCTCCTCCAACACCAGCGGATTCACTCAGAGGAGAGGCCCTTCCTCTGCCCTGACTGCGGGAAGGGCTTCAAGCACAGCTCCACCCTCATCACCCACCGGTGCATGCACACTGGGGAGAGGCCCTACGAGTGTCCCCAGTGTGGGAAGAGCTTCACCAGCAGCTCTCACTTGACCAGACACCCACGGAGCTGCCAGTAAGGGAAGCCCTTCAAATTCCTCGATTTCAGTGTCAGCTTCATGCACCACTCCAGCTTCATCCCCCATGGGAGACCCCACATTGGGAAGAGCCCTGGTGATCCATGTTCCCTGTGATCCATGCTGGGAAGACACCTGTACCTCTTCCTTCCCCTGTCAATGACATCGTGTGGAACTGAAGAACATGAGGGTCTGGCCATGGTCCTGTCATTACATTCACTCCCAGGTCATTGCCAGGGGCAAGAAAGGGACTCTCTCTCTCTCTCTCTCTCTCTCTCTCTCCACAAGGAGAAGGGTTTCCTTTCCAGGTAGAGGAAATATGTTGCTGGGAAGAGCCAGTGAGTTGTATTGTAGTTTTCCCTGTAAATAGTTTTATTTATCTCTTCTGTTATCAATATTGTTTCTGTTCCAGTTTGTTCTTTATCTCGTTGTTGTTCCCAATAAATTGTTCTTATCCCAGCCTGGGATCTTTGCCTTTTGTGTTTTCCATGTGAGGCGGGAGGGCAGCGAGGGCAGCATGGTTTTAGCGGGAGCAGGAAATTGGGGAATCCCATTGCTGAAGCCCGGCCCGTGGTAACCGAGCATCCCAGCTGGTGCCAGCCCTGGTGGCCATGGCAGCAGCCTTGGGAGCGGGTCCCTGACTGGGGCTGTGGGAACCTTTTCCCTCTGGTGCCCAGGGACAGGAGAGGAGGGAGCGGCTGCAGCTGAGTCGGGGCAGGCTCAGGTTGGATGTCAGGAAAAGGTTTTTGGCCAGAGGCTGCTGGGGCCCTGGCCAGGCTCCCCAGGGAAGGGTCCCAGCTCCAGGGCTCTCTGAGCTGCAGCAGCGTTTGGCCAGCGCTGCCAGGCCCAGGCTGGCATTGTTGGGGTGTCCTGTGCAGGGCCAGCAGTTGGACTGGAGGATCCTGATGGGTCCCTCCCAGCTCAGCCAATTCTGTGCTTCTGGGATCCCATCAGCCTGGGGATGGGGGCGGCCAATCGTTGCCATGGCAACGGGCTCTGGCTGCAGGCCTGAGCTGGTGTCCATGGCAACCAGCCCTGGCATGGGGTCTCCATGGAGCTGCCAAGGGACTGAGCATAGCAACAGGGGGCTGGTGATGGTTGCCATGGAAACTGACCATAGCAACAGGGTCTGGTGATGGTTGCCATGGAAACTGACCATAGCAACAGGGTCCAGGTGATGTTTACCATGAAAACTGACCATAGCAACAGGGGGCTGGTGATGGTTGCCTGCTAAGGATCAGATTTGTCACAGGCCCTCAGAGGGGTTCCATGGGATCTTTCCAAGAGTCTTCAGGCTGTTCCAGAGCTGGAATGTCACAGGCAGAGACGGGGGCTCCATGGAGACCTCCCAGGGGTTTCTGGGGATGGTAAAGAGCCCTGTGGTCAGAGGCAGTGACAGCCATTCCATGGTGACATCCCAGGGCACCTTGGGCTGCAAAGGCACCCATCTGTCACAGGCACTCATGGGGGCTCCACGATGACATCCCAGGAGTGCCCAGGCTGCCAAAGAGCCGGGATGGCCCAGACACTCACAGGGGTTCCTGTCATGGGCACAGAGGGAGCTCCGGCAAAGTTTATTAGAGAAGCCCCTGTTGGGTCAGGAGGTGCAGAAAGGATCCCCAATAGCCCCCACAGATCCCCAAATGTCACCTTTGAGTCAGAGATGACACAGACCCAGATCAGAAGGCTAAGGGCTAAAAGTCACCCATTTTTTTTATTCCTCTTCTTTTATATCTTGGTTTTCTACAGGTGGACATCATTGGTCATTTAATCAACACATTTCAAATGATTGGCCAAGTAAGACAACACCCTTCAGTAAACAACTTTCTGGAAAAAAGCCAACTTATTACAAACATTGTTGGGGCACCAGTCATGAGGTTTGTTTTATGTTGGGCCTTTCTGGGGGCTCCCTGGATGAGGGAAACCCTCCTGTAGCAGTTCTGTGCCAGGTAAAAGGACACGCACAGGACTTTTTCAGACTTCAGCTTCTTGTTTATGGTTATCTTATCTAAAGTTTTGCATTGCTGTGCACACCAGGCTCAGCACGCTGGGGAAACACCTCAAAATGGCTCTGAAATGTACAGTTTCAAGATCTTTTAAAGTTTTCTCATCCAATTAATTCTTAAAACCTACATTATTTCTACTTATCGACCAATAACTCATCCCTTGACTGTCCACATAACCTCTGCACTGTGCTTTCCTTGACCAATCACCCTGTGCCACCAACACTGCAAAAAATGGAGTAGGTGAAGAAGACAGGGACTACACCCAAATTCCTCCATCTTGCTTCCTATCTAGACCATACTAAAAATCCTAAAACCTAAGTTTCTCACCCAAGGGACATAGTATAGTACTCTGTATTACCTATTTTACACTTTGGTAAATTCTTATCTGTCTCAAAGTCCTGAAAGTCCTCTCCATGGGTGAAGGTTAAAGGCAGTGTTTCTCTGGGGGTCAGGATGCCTGAGAGCAGACAGAGAAATATTCCTGTGCCCTGGATTCCCACACATTTAATGTAAAATCCTTTAACCCTTAACATGTGAAGTTACCCAAAAATGTTCCAGGTAACTAGGATTAGAAGGAGAAGAAATAGAGAACAACAGAAAGACAGAAGATCCATAGAAAGACACACACATGGGTACCAACTGCTGGGGTTCCAGCATCACCAACACAGGAACCCCAGGAGAAAGCAGGATCCGGACCCTGGGCTGGCCTCGCGCTCCGGCTTTTAACCCCCTGGGCCTTCATTGACCCGCCCCTGGGGTGGGACTGCCACTTGCTTGTCCAATCAGAGACAGGGTAGCACCAGCTGCTGGTGTGTGATTGATTGATTGATTGATTGACAGCTGGGCCAATCAGAGCTGGGTTAGCACCGCCCCTGCTGTGTGATTGGCAGCTCTGCCAGGCCAGGGCTGGGGGTGGGGCTCTGTCCCACCACAAACCAAGGCCTGACCCGGCCCTGGCCCCACACGGGCATTCCGAGCATCCCAAGGTGTCTCATGGGGACATGGATCTCATCCAGCCTCTGACAGCGACCACGGTGACACTACGGAACCTCATGGAACCATGGGCCAGTTGTAACAATGGAGATCCAAGGAAACGATGGTGAGACTGTGGAATCCAGGATCATGGAATCAAGGAGACCATTGTGCAAATCATGGGCCCTATGGAAGCAAGGATCAATGATCAAACTGTGGTTATGTTGTGATTGATTTAAAATAGAAACAAGGAGCCATTGTTTCACAGCGGGGCTGCGTGGGGCTGCATGGAGCCAAGTGACTCTGTTGGGGCTCATGAAACCAAGAAGCCATTGTGACATTGCCAGAGCTCATGGAATCAAGGAGACCATTGTGACAGTGTGGGCACCCATGAAGTCCATGGAACATGGAACAGGTCTCCCTGTTTTGGCCTCCTGGGGGCTGTCTGACAGGTCCCACTGAATTTGGCATGTCAAGGGCCACTTCCCATCTGACCATGAAGCACTGGGGCTCTGTGCTTTTATTCCTATGGGAAAGAACTGTCTTTCCTGTCTAGGCACCCATGGCCAAAATTGGGATTCTGCATCTAAAATTCCCTATATCCAAGGGTTATTCCCAGAAAGAATCTGCCCATACAGTCAAGTCTGGCCAGCCTTGGCCTCTGGTGACTGCCTCTCATCTGCCCCTGCCCCACTGGGGCTCACTTGTTTCTTTCCTATGGAGACCATTGTGACACTGGAGAGCGTTGTGGAACCAATGGGCCATGGTGACACTGCAGGCCCTTGTGGAACCTGTGACACTGTAGGAACTTGTGGAACCAAGGGGATCATTGTGACACTGTAGGAACTTGTGGAACCAAGGGGAACATTGTGACCCTGCAGGGTACCATGGATCCAAGGGGCCCCTGTGACACTGTGGGGCCTCGTGGAACCAAGGACATCTTTGTGGCTCTGCTGGGCCGCATGGTCCCAAGGGGCCAGTGTGAAGCAGCAGGGCTTTGTGGAACCCAGAGGCCATTGCTGCATTTCAGGGCCTCGTGGAGCCAAAGGGCCGTTGTGATTCTGCAGGGCACTGTGGATCCATGGAGAGCATTGTGGCATTGCAAGGCCCCATGGAATCATGGGGACCATTGTGACACTGTGGGGCCTCATGGATGGAAGGAAGGGGCCATTGTGACACTATGGGAACTTGTGGAATCAAAGGAATCATTGTTGCACTACTGGCCCCAATCGAATCAAATGGCCATTGGACACAGCGAGGTTTCATGGAACCAATAGACCATTGTGACACTGTGAGGCCTTGTGGAACCATGGAGACTATGAAGATCCTTAAGGACTTGTGTAACCAAGGGGCCATTATGACACCAGAGGGCATCATGGAAGCAAGGAGCCATTGTGACACTGCAGGGTCCTGTGGACCCAAGGGAACATGAAACAGCTGTGGCTGCCTTGGCCTCGCAGGGGTCACCTGACAGGTCTGGCTGACCTTGGAATGTGGAAGGCCACTCCCATCTGCCCCTGAAACACTGGAGCTCTGGGCTTTTCTTTTTATGGAAAAGAACTGACCATTTTTTCCAGGCATCCATGGTAAAAATCAGGATTCCACTTCCAAATATTTGTGTATCCAAGGATTGCTCCCAGACAAAAGTTGCCAGGACAGACAAGTCTGGCTGGTCTTTGACTCCTGAGGGGCAGTCCTCACATATTTTCCAAACACTGGAAAGGGCTCTGTGCTTTTCTTTTTATGAAAAGAAAACCATCCCTCTTCTTCAGGCACAAATGTTAAAATTAGGACTCCACATTCATAATTTCAAATATCCATGGGTTGCTCCAAGCAAACCTGCCAGGACAGACAGGTCAGGCTTGCCTTGGCCTCTGGTGGTTGCTGTTCATCAGCTCCTGTAACATGGGGGCTCCGTGCTTTCCTTCCTATGGAGACCAATGTGACACTTGGGAGCCTTGTGAAATGTAGGGGCCATTGTGACACTGCAGTGCACCATGGATCCAAGGGACCATTGTGACACTGTGGGGCCTCGTGGAACCAAGGACATCATTGTGGCTCTGTTAGGCTGCAGGGTCCCAAGGGACCAGAGCAAAGCAGCAGTGTGGGAGTTAACCTGGCTGCAACTCAGTGTCAGCCAGATTTTACCCTGGAAGAACTGGGCGCGAGTTTCCAGCCCTGGGAATCATTTGTTTAACTTAGGGTGAGTTTGAGACTTCCCCCATAAGCCTTTAGTGTTGCTATGCTAAGTTGTTCAAGTTCTACTCCTCTATTGGTTACTTTTTTCCCCTATATGGGTATTGTTCTAGAGTGTTCTAGCCCCAAGTGTCTATGTTCTTGCTTCCCCTTTGTCTCGGGTCTTTGGATCCTGCCCCTCATACTGTTCTTGACTTCTCCATGTTTATTGTTTTTCACCCTGTTATTAAAGTTCCTTTTAAACAACTCCATTGATCCTGCTCCTTTTCATTTTCGCCACCCTCACCCTGAAGTCAGGGAACCAGAGAGGTTTGTCACAGCCACCCTCACTGTGACCTTTGGCGCCCAAACAGGGACCAGGACACTCAGGGCTCCCTGTGTCAGTCACGTCGGCTGGGGTTGGCTGATGGATAGGCCAGTGCTCCCCGGGATTTTGGATTGTGCCGGGCCCGGCGGATTCATCGTTGCTTCAAGGGACCTTGCCCAGGATCAGCAGGGACAACAACGGTTTCACCTGCATAGGATTGCAGGTGGGTTTGGGGAAATGCAAGACATTTATTGCCCATTTTGCCACTGTGTTTTTACAATATGCACCCACATTCCATAACTGATTTGGGGTGTTCCGGTGGCTCTTCCCCATAAGGCGGAGAAAGAGAAAAATGGGCTGCCAGATGTCCAAAGTAGAAAGGAATGTATATGTATGCTTTAATTCTCACTGATCATGACATAACATTTTCAAAGAACGAATTAAAATCAATCATGAGGTGGATTATTAAAAATTTTCCAGATGCCTCTGCGGACAAAATCCATGCCATTGAATTTTGGGACTCAGTGAGAGTTAAAATAAACAACCTTTTGATCAAAAAGGACCCCATTGCATCCCACATGCTCCTCATCTTCCACACCATCCATGAGACCCTTCACCAGCAAGCAGTGTGCTGAAAACTCAATCCGTTGGTCACTCCTAACTCAGGACCTCCCCTCAAACCTGCCTTTCTCAGACTTTCCATGATGGTCCAAGATGGCAATGGCCACGCTGTCTTGGAGCATCATGCCCTGGAGACTCAAGATGGAAGGAGCCTGAATGTGGCTCAGGAGCCCGACCATCCTCCCTCCATCTTGGCTCCTCCACTTCCTGCTACCACAGCCTTCTCTTCCACCCTGAATGAACCTCCAGACTCCACCCCCACAACTGTGGGTCACGCCCCCACTGTCAATCATTCCACCTTCACTCTGGGCCATGCCTCCAGAACTCCAGCCCCGAAGTCCGCCATCCTAAATCAAGGCCCTTCCTCCCCAACACCTGACAAAATGGCAGCGCCCTTTGCCTCACCCTCTGGCAACAATATAACCTCATGATCAAAGATACTAACCCCAACTGTCACACTATTTCTAATCTGAATGTTTCTACTCCAAGTTATTCTTCCGCCCCAGAAGACAGTTTGGATTCCCCAGAGCCACCTCGCCCCTGAACCCCAGAAGATCCCTAGGAAAGGATTCGGAAAGAAGCAGTTAAGTAAGGAGACTGGCAAACAGTCTTGAAACTCCTCGTTGCCCGTGTATGTTATGAAAGAAAGGGGCAGAATCCCAGGTATCAGCCACTGGTTTACAGGTGTCGGGTTCGGCTGTCTGTCTCTGCCCCGACACGGGTAGCGTGGTTCTTGGGTGGCACGCGATTCAAAGGACGAGTCTGGACTCTTCAGCTTTTCGATCTTCAGGTTGTTTATTATTTCTTATCTACAAAATTTGTCTGTCTGCCCAACAGAGGTCTGATCTGCAAGCAGTCACAGGCACTCTCTGACCACCCACGGGGCGGTCATGTCTTTTTATACTAAAATCTACGTACACAATATTTACCTTTATTTCCCAATGCTTTTCACCCATGTTAGCAAGTGCACCTTCACCATAAACCAATCCCCAAGTGCCAACATCATCACAGGAGATGGAGGACAAGAAGAAGAAAGAAGAAGGACGAGACACGCCCTGATCCCTCCATCTTGTCTCCATAACCCCCCTGTACCAAAAACCTTAAAGTTTATATCTCACCCTCTAAATGTGTCTCTTTTACACCTTTTACTCTAAAGTGATTCTCTTGACCTCAGACTCTTGTTACTTCTGTGGATGGATCAAAATAAAGCCACCAAACACTCTTGGCAACATTCCAGGATTTTCGAGACCCCCAGGGGTTCTCCTGGCATCTCTGGACATCGGGAACGATGTGCTGAGATCCCACATACAGGGAAATCAAGGATCTGTGTAGGGCAGCTAAAGACCATAGGAAGGACTTACCTTGTTTTAATGGCCTAATGAGGGCCATGTTTACAGCACATGTCTTAACCCCCTATGATTTAAAATATATTATGACCATGTTGTTGTCACCTACAGAATACACCCTGTGGGAAGGGGGATAGAAGTATTTACTAAATCAATTAATAGCAGACTATGCTAATAATGAGGCAAGGGCGGAATTGACAACCAGCCATCTAGCTGGAGAAGGTCAACACAGCCTACCAGATGATCAAGCAGCAGGTATCCCCAGAGAAGTATTGGATGATATCAACGAGATGGCTTTGAAAGCTTTAATCCAGGTATCGGATGGTAGCACCCCCAATTTGGACTGCCTTGGGTGGCTGCAGCTAAAGCTTTAGGGCAATCAGACCATCCTGGGTGCCTGTTAAGTAAGCAAAACAATGCTGCCTCCCTCACACTGAGTGGCTGCTCTCAGACACAGAGACCATCAGACACGCCACCTTGCAGAACAGTGATAGAGTTTTGACTCTGGGCACATGGGCATGGCTGTGTAGACTCTGAGGGCATGTGCTGCATGAAGCTCTCCAGCCACTGCCAGTCAATCCACAAGAGCATTCAGGTACTGAAGGAAGGGTTCAAGAGGCTTCAAGTGGAAAACAAAGACTGGGTCCATAAACTCTTCCAATCGAAGGGACTAAAGGGTTGGGTGATGTCTAGCTAAAAGAGGACTATTTAGTCTCTTAGTGGTTGTTGATGTATTGTTAATTGTCCCATGTTTGTTTGCATGCTTCTAGAAAGTCTTACAAAATTCATTCTGTTCCATCTTTGTTGTAAAACAGAAAGGGGGAAGATACCCAACAGAGGCTCCTCATGGACTCCTTGGAGGAGAGAATTGGATGGAACAAAAACCTCTCAGAGACTCAGTGTGGGAAGGAAAATCCTTGAAAGTACGTAAAAGTATTCTTAAAACCATGAAGTACCTTAAAAACCTTGAGTACCTAAAGGCATTAATGAGCCCCACTGAGTGTCAGTACAAAGCTCTCTAGGGACTCATTAAAGCAGATAATTGGGGCCATGATTGCACAAACCTCTCACAGAGTCTGTATCAAAAGGGAAACACCAATTGCCTTTAAATAACTGAAGTACCCTGAAGCATTAATGAGTCCCACTGAGTGTTGTTACTGACAAAGCCTCTCCAGGGACTAATTACAGCAGATAATTGGAGGCCATGATTGCACAAACATCTCAGAGACTCCAAGGCAAAAGCCCAAGTCCTTTGAAAAAGCTGCAGTCCCTGCAGGGAGCATGAAGGAGCCCCCAGGGCCATTGCTGAGCAAGGCTCCCCAGGGACTCCTTGCAGCAGATCCCTGAGGCCACTGGGATGTGGGCTAGGGGGGGATGCTGAGGGCAGCACAAGGGGCTGACAGTGCCCAGCCTGGCTGGGGCTGTGCCAGGAGGCCCCAGGGCCTCAGCACAAGGTGTCTCCTCCCAGCCCTTGCTGGCACAGACCCTGCTGTGCCCCAGGGCACCAAGACTTGGCTTCTCTTTGTCCCCACCTGTCAGCACTGCCTGCAGTTCTCTGCTCTGCCTGGGGCCTGGGGACACTTGCTCAGTCGTGTCCCTCAGTGGGACCCATTAAAAGTCCAAGAAAGTTTGGAGTTGGATTCTGCCTTGGAGTTCTGGAGAGGTTTCTTCAGCTCCCTCTCAGGGACTGATGTCCAGGGCCTGAGCACAAAGCCCCAGAGGCTGATTAAAATCCTTGTGCTGTGTCTGTGCTGCTGAGCTGGGCTGGGCTCCTGGCACAGAGGCAGCTCCTGGTGACCAGGAAGAGCTTCAAAAGCACATTTCTCTAGATGAGCAGCTCTTGTGCCAGCCCAGCAGGGCTGGGGCACTGCCTGCAGCCAGCCCGGGCACAGCCCAGAGGCACAGAGAGCTTCAATCAGTCAGGGCTGGCAAGGGGCTGAGAAGAGCCTGGGGCACAATCACTGCCAGCCCTTGGCACAGGAACCTCTGGCTGCAGGACAGTGCAGCTGCAGCTCCTGGAGCCATCTCCTGCAGCTGGAACATCCCAATGCCTGCAGAGCCTGTGAGTACATTCTCTGATTGTCTCTTGTGCAGAGCAGCCAGGGGTGCCCAGGGCTGTCCTGCAGAGCAGGGTCCTGCAGCCCAGGGCGCTGTGCTGGGGCAGGGACTCTGCTGCCTGCCCAGGGACAGCTCTCAATCAGCCCTGGCAGCTGCTCCCAGCCCTGGGGGACAAGATCTGGGTGGCAGGAGACAGCTGGTGAGGCTTGGAAGTGTTCTCCTTGTGTGGGGAGGATGCTGCATTGTTCAGGGCTGCTCCCAGCATGGCATTGAACTGCAGAACATTTCCAAGTAGATTATACAGGGACCACAGCAAGGCAGAGGCTGCATAAAACGGAAAATCCTGCTTTTTTAATCTACTGCTCTGGGTTGCTGGGATGGGAAACTGCACATAGATATTCTTCTCGCAGTTCAGGTTAATAAAAATAAAAATTTTATTTCTCAGATCTTACAAAACAACAGAGTTATAGAAATCACCACAGGGCCCCTCACAGCCAGCATCAGTGTCGCTTTTCCAGCCTCCTCAGGGTTGCTCTGACATTGCAATCAGAGCCTGCAGAGCCAGAGCTGCCCCTGGGCAGTGCCTGAGCTGGGAGGGCTCTGCAGGGCAGAGCTGAGCCCCCACGGCTGGGCTGGGCTCTGGCAGCACTGGCAGGGCCCAGCCCTGGGCACAGGGAAGCAGCTGCTGGCAGGGACAGCTCCAGGCAGCAGAGCCCTGGGCAGGCAGTGGGGGGAAAGTGCCCCCAGGCTGTGCTGGGATATTTCAAGTCCTCTCCAAACCCAACTATTCCATGATTACTTTTCTTACAGATTCCCATGCCAAGGCATCACAGCAGATGTCCAACAGCAGCTCCATCAATCACTTCCTCCTGCTGGCATTGGCAGACACGCGGCAGCTGCAGCTCCTGCACTTCTGCCTCTTGCTGGGCATCTCCCTGGCTGCCCTCCTGGGCAACGGCCTCATCATCAGCGCCGTAGCCTGCGGCCACCACCTGCACACGCCCATGTTCTTCTTCCTGCTCAACCTGGCCCTTGCTGACCTGGGCTCCATCTGCACCACTGTCCCCAAAGCCATGCACAATTCCCTCTGGGACACCATCAACATCTCCTACACAGCATGTGCTGCACAGGTTTTTCTGATTATCTTCTTCCTCGGAACAGATCTTTTCCTCCTGACCATCATGTGCTACGACCGCTACGTGTCCATCTGCAAACCCCTGCACTACGGGACCCTCCTGGGCAGCAGAGCTTGTGCCCACATGGCAGCAGCTGCCTGGGCCAGTGCCTTTCTCAATGCTCTCATGCACACAGCCAATACATTTTCCCTGCATGTGTGCCATGGCAATGCCCTGGGCCAGTTCTTCTGTGAATTCCCCCACATCCTCAAGCTCTCCTGCTCACACTCAAACCTCAGGGAACTGGCGTTACTTGCTGTTACTGTCTGTTTAGGTTGTTGCTGTTTTGTGTTCATTGTTTTCTCCTATGTGCAGATCTTCAGGGCTGTGCTGAGGATCCCCTCTGAGCAGGGACGGGACAAAGCCTTTTCCACCTGCCTCCCTCACCTGGCCGTGCTCTCCCTGTTTGTAAGCACTGCAATGTTTTCCTACCTGAAGCCCCCCTCCATGTCCTCCCCATCCCTGGATCTGTCCCTGTCAATTCTGTACTCAGTGGTGCCTCCAGCCCTGAACCCCCTCATCTACAGCCTGAGGAACCAGGAGCTCAAGGCTGCAGTGTGGAAACTGCTATCTGGAAGGTTTCAGAAAGTTTAAAATGCTTGCCAATTTCTGCAAATAACTTGCAATAAAAATAATTTCTAGTCCTTTTGGGTTTGCTTGGGAGTTTGTCCTTTTCCCCCCCGTCTTTCAGTTTCTTAATATTGTCCACAAAGTAAAGCCATTGGTTTTGACATTTCTTATTTTGTTTCTCTCCACCTTTCCTGTGGCCACAGACTGTGTCAATGAGGGGCTGTGCTCTTGGTGGCTTTAAAAGAACTAAAGGATCTCCCAGCAAAGTTTTCTGCAGGGATCCCCTTGTGTTCCCTTCTGTGGAGCTGCAGCAGCAATGTCAGTGTGCAGAGCTGGGGCAGATCTGTGCTGGTACAGTAGGTCTAGTGCTGTGGGCCACACCATTCCTGATCCAGGCCAGGAGCCATTGGCCTTCTTGCCCACCTGGGCACACTGCTGCCTCATGTCCAGCCTGCTGTCCATCAGTCCCTGCAGGTCCCTTTCTGCCTGGCTGCTCTCCAGCCACTCTGTCCCCAGCCTGTAGTGCTGCAGGGGTTGTTGTGGCCAAAGCTAAGGACCTGGCACTTGGTCTTGTTAAACCTCACCTTGTTGGATTTGTTCCCTGGATCCAGCCTGTCCAGGTCCCTCTGCAGAGCCCTCCTATGCTCCCTCAGAACAACACTCATACCCGGTGTGGTGTCATCTGCAAAGATGTCCTTGGTTCCATGGGGCCCCTCAGTGTCACAATGGCCTCTTGGTTACACCAGGCCCTGCACTGTCACACTGGTCTCCTTGGTTCCATGGGGCCCCAAAATGTGGCAATGGTCCCCTTGATTCCCTGGAGGCCCCAGGGTGTCAGAATGGCCCCATGGCCACATGAGGTCCCTCACTGTCACCATGGTCTCTGGGGTTCCACAAGTCCCCTCAGTGTCACGATGGACTCCCTATCCACGAGGCCACACAGTGTTACAATGACCTTCCAGATTCCTTGAGGCCCCATCGTGTCACAGTGGCCCCTTGGTTATACAGGATCCTGCAATGTCACAATGTCCCCTTGGTGCCATGAGGCCCCGCAGTGTCAGAACGGCCCCTTGGTTCCACTGGGCCCTGCAGTCTCCCAATGGTCTTCTTGGTTTTGCAGTGTCAAGATGGTGAAACCCCTTGGTTACACAGGATCTTGCAGTGTCATAATGGCCTCTGTGGTTCCAGAACGGCCTAGGGTGTCACAGTGCACTCCCTGGTTTCATTT
This sequence comes from Agelaius phoeniceus, assembly GCF_051311805.1. Taxonomy (NCBI): domain Eukaryota; kingdom Metazoa; phylum Chordata; class Aves; order Passeriformes; family Icteridae; genus Agelaius; species Agelaius phoeniceus. The sequence goes on along the minus strand of NW_027509867.1, from coordinate 5,197,177 downwards.
GGCCCCAGAGCTGTGAAATACAATGCTGCATTGCACATAGCTCAGGGAAGAGTGAGATTGTTATTAAATTGTGTCCTGTTCAAATGTGCTCTGTTGGCCATGAATAGAAACTTTCTGTGCCTCTGAGTCTCACCATTTCCTGACCCCCAAAGGACACAAACCTGATGAGTGTTGGCACCCACTCCAGTGGTAGCACTTGGACCTCCCTCCATACCCAGAGACGAATTCCCTTGTCCCAGAAAGTCCCTGGCAATGCAGGGATGAAGGAAACAGGACAGGCTGTGGGGATCAGGGGCAGGGCATGGCCAGGGATTTGGGGTGGTTGTGAGTCCAGGGCAGGACCCGGCCCTTGGACTTGGTGAACCTCATCCCATTGTCCTGGGCCCATGGCTCCAGCCTGTCCAGATCCCTCTGCAGAGCTTCCTGCCCTCCAGCACAGCCACACTCCCACCCAGCTTGGGCTCACCTGGCAACTGACTGAGGGTGCCCTCGATGGCCTCACCCTGATCAGCAATAAAGAGATTGAACTGACCTAGCCCCAATCCTGAGCCCTGGGGACACCCCTGGATGTGACTCCATTCCTCAGCTACTCTGAGTGCCAGGGGCTAGATGAGAGAAATGATAGAAGGGGGAAGGGACAAATGGTGATTGATTGTCAGCCATGAAGGGTCTTAATTTTCATATCGTTTCAGACTGCATTAGGAGGTGCTGGGGATCAATATCAACTGGGGATTGCTGACATCAAACTATAAACAGGAAAAGAACTTAACAGGACAATTCTCTCTTCATTGTTTTCATTACAGTATATTCACTTTAAATATATTCTGAAATCTCTCTAATTAACCACAGAAGAATTAAAAGCTTGAATGATTCCCAGGGGCTTTCCCTGTTTGGCTATTCTAAGCAAATGTTTATGAGCTTTTCTCACTGAATTCCTAAACTGAAGAGCTCAAGAAATAAAAGGTCATTGGAGTAATAAAATTCATCAGCAACCTCAAAGATGCTGAGGATCCATCCCATGCAGAGCAGCAATGAACAGAAATGAGCACAGCTTTGTGGCTGCACCAGCTTTGTCATGGGCCCTGGGCCTGGAGCAGGAGCAGCTCTTGAGGGCCCCAAGGCCGGGGCTCTTGTGCTGCCCTGGGCAGATGGGATGGCAGCAGGGGCTGCAGAGCTCTCAGCACCTCAGGCTGAGGGGAGCAGGGCAGCCAGGGAGCCTCCTTTGGCCTTGGCCCAGCATCTTCCCCCATGGCTGGGGCTGAGTCCTGTGGCAGCCGCAGCTGCTGCTGTGGCCTTGGCAGGGGCTGAGGCCGTGGGGCCAGTGGCCAGAGCAGCCTGGGCTGAGCAGAGCTGTGAGGCCAGAGCCGGCTGGCAGGGGCTGGGCTCAGAGAGGCCCTTGGTGCTGCCCAGAGCTCAGGGCAGCTGGCAGAGCTTGCAGGGAGCTGGGCTGGGCTCCGAGAGCCTGGCCCAGAAACCATCAGTGTCCATCTCAGCCTGGTTGAGCGTGCAGGGGCAGGACTCAGGCCAGGCCTTGTGGGGCAGGGCCAGCGCCTGTGCAAGGCATTGCAAACAGGCAAGTGGCCCAGAGAGGAGGCTGCTCTGTGCCCGTGGTGGCATGGACAGAGCAGGGAGGGGGCCCAGGACATTTGTCAGCACCAGCCTCTGTGCCCATGCGTTGGCAGCCCTGGCTGCTGAGCCCAGCTTTGGCCTGGGCTGAGTTTGGCTGTGGCCCAGCTCCATACTCCTGCGGGGCTCAGGGCCTGTTCCCGGCCATGGCCAGCCCTGGCTGCCTCTCTGCTGGCCCAGAGGCCGGCAGAGCCCGGGGCAGGGCTGCTGTGCAGCCCCACAGGTGCCACGGGCTCTGCAGGAGCTGGCAGAGGCTGCCCAGCAGGGAGGCCATGGGGCACAGAGCCCCAAGGCTGCTGTGGGCACCACGGCACAGGGGCCGTTCCCAGCCGCAATGCTCCTGGCCTGGGCTGGGCCTGCACAGGGGCTGGGCCACCATGGCTGGGCCAGCACAGGGCCACAAAGGGGCCACGCAGCCGCTCACGGGGCTGACAGCAAGGCCAGGCACACACAAGCAATTGCTGAGCATGGCCTGCGCTGGCCAGGCCTGACTGTGCCAAAGGCAGAGCTCAGCTGCCCTTGGGGGCTGCAGCAACACTCCAGAGCCCAAAGAGCCTCCATGGCTGGGCTGGAGACCAAGGCTGCAGGAGGGAAATGCAGGGCTGCTGCGGGATAGGGAGGCCATTGAATTCCAGCACACACCTCAGCTCTCTGATGATCCCAGCACCATGCTGGGCCCTGTTTCAGATTGGAGCAGAGCAGATGTTGATGGGACATGAGCCCTGCGGGGCTGTCAGGGACCTGCAGCTTGCAAGGTGCTCTGCTCTCCCTCAGGTGCTCTGGGAGAGATCCAATCCCAGCTGGGCACCTCAGGGCACAAGTGGCACTGTCTGTTCATGGGCACACAGCTGATTTCTGCCTGGAAAGGGGCACAGGTTTTATTACCTGTTAGTTTCGTAATACACAGGCAAATCTTTATTATCTGGGTCATTTGAGTACTGTTAAGAAATGGCAAAATTTTCCCATCAGGAATGCTGATTTCCTGGAAGCGTACTGATGGTAGAAGGAGAAGAAATATTCATCTTCTCTTCTACTTGTGTCACCAATATTTAGTCTAATGTTTAATCTCACTCTTCCTTCAGATGTTTCCTGCTCTTCTGTTTAAATGGCCATGTCTAAGAACATCTCTTCATTTAGAGCTGGTGGATCTTTGTACTTCCTGCTGCTCCCAGATTTGCTCCTCTAGGTCCTTTCTGGTCAGTCAAGTACCTCTCAATTGACTGGTTTCATGCTTTAAGGTTCAAGAAGTTGACCAATATTTCTGAAGTTCAAATAAATATATAAATAATCATCACCTCAATTGTGTTTATATTTATCACTGAATTGCTTTTTCTTTTGTCCTTATCTAAAACTGTTCCTGTACAGAAATACCTGGGTGATAGGGGACATGTCAGAAGCTCCTGGGACATCCCAGAGAGCTGAGGGAAGAGCTGTGATGGTTATTAAACTGTTCAAATGATCAGGTTCTGTTTGCTGGCAAGAAACCTTTCTGTGCCTCTGAGTGTCACCAGGCCCTGAGCCCAAAGGACACAAACCTGATGAGTTGTGGTTCCCACAAGTGCAGGGGCTGCACTTGGGCCTTGGCTCTGCACAGGAGAGCTCTTCATCCCCTTTCTCTCTTTTCATCCCTCTGGGCATGGAGGGAGCTCCTGACTTCAGCCAGTGACTCGTGTGTGCAAAGAGCAAATCTGGGCAGAATCGGGCAGGGAGGGTTTGGGGGGACCTTGGGATCTGTGCTGGGCACAGAAGGTGTTTTCCATTGCTCTGAGACTGTCTGCTGTGCAAAGTGGATTTAATATCCAGCAGAGGAATGACTTTGGCATTTGATGGAGCTGTGCCTTCCCTTGCCTTTGCTGGCTGACAAGAAATGAACATCCCTCTGTGTCTCGGGCAGCTCCTTCTGCAAGGAAAGCAGGTGGGAGTGGGAGCCAAGGAGCTGAAAGCTGCAGGTGCAGCCTGGGCTGGAGGGAGCTCAGATTTGCACAAGGCTGCTCTGAGTGCCAGGGCTTGGATGGGGGAAATGGCGGGGTGGGGGTAGGGACAGAGTCTGATTGATTGTCAGCCATGAAGGGTCTTGATTTTCATATCTGTTCAAACTGCATGAGGAAGTACCTGGATTCAGTGTCAATCAGAGATTGCATATGTCAATGAATTAACAGGAAAACAAAACTAAATAGGACCTAAACAATCTTTCTCACTGTCTTTTTAAATATAGTGTATTCAGTTTGAATACACTACTGAGATCTACTTAACCACAAAGGATTTGAAAATTAAAATCAAATTATTCCCAGAGGCTTGGCCTGTTAAGATATTGTGAATGTTAATGAGCCCTGGGACACTGAATTCCTGAACTGAGGAGCTGAAGGCTGAACAAATGATTTGGAAACTGAAATCAAATGATTCCCAGAGGCTTGGCTTGTTCAGGTGTTCAGAATGTTCATGAGCCCTGGGACACTGAATTCCTGCACTGAAGAGCTGAAGGCTGAACAAGCCTCTGGAGCATGGAAATTCAGCAGCAGCCTCCAAGTTGCTGAGGATGTCAGCAGCCCCCAGTGAGGCCATCCCTGCCCAGAGACCGTGGGGGAATGGGCAGACAAGGAGAGCGTCCCTGGGGCTGGGGCAGCACAACTCAGAGGCACCAGGGGCTCCAGCTGGGAAATGGAGTGTGGAATGTGGCTGGGAAAGCCCTGCCTGGGCTGGCCAAGCAGGACACACAAGCCCTGACCCCCATCCCACAATTCTCTCAAGGAGACATTTAAAATAATTGCAATTGTGCACTCTGAGTTGTATGTACTGGAGAAATACCAACAAGAGATTCTCAGGAGTTGAAAACAACCAAACAGCCTTTGCGGGCAACTTTAGAAAATCAGAGAAACTTTGGCAAAAGGTTTATTACAACATTCAATCAACAGAAAACTCTTTTCAAAGCATTAATTTGTGCCATTCAACTTCACAAATTCTAAGCCTGTTCAATTTTAAGTTGCTCAAAATTTTACAACAAGTGGGAATAGGAAAGGTACAGGGAATCACACACACAGCTACCAACTCCTGGATTCCAGCACTGTTCCAATGGAAATTCCAAGAGCAGGTAGGGTCAAGATGTGTGCTTGCCTTGTGGTCAGCCTTCAGTACCCCTTGGTCTCCCTGGGCCCTTCCCCCAGGTGGGACTTGGGCTCATTTGGTCCCTCAGGAGCTGGGCTGGGGCTGCAGAGGTGGCTGTGGAGCATTGCCTGTGCTGTGCCAGGGCCTGGCAGCCACTGCTGGGCTGGGATAGAGGCTCTGGGGGGATTGGGGTTCCAGGGCAGGGCAGGGCTGGGGTTCCAGGGCAACGCAGGGCTGGACCTTCCTCCCCCACACATGAAATCCTTTGATCCAACAATCTCCTCCATTCTGTCACAACAGGCAGTGTTGGAGGTGAAATCCCAATTCTGGCCATGGGCACCTGGCCAAGAAGGGCAGTTCTTTTTCATAGGAAGGAAAGCACAGAGCTCCAGTGCTTGGAAGGAAGGTGAGAGCCTCACTAGGCCAAGGCCATCCAGACTTGTCAGAAATGACATATTTTGTCTGGGTCCTATCTTTGGATGTAGGTAATTTTGGAGGTGGAAGTCCAATCTTGGCCATGGGCACCTGGAGAAGCAGGACAGTTCTTTCCCATGGGAAGCAAAGCTCAGAGCCTTTCCCAGTGTTTTGGGGACAGATGGGAGGTAACCCTTTTAAAACCAATGCAAGACAGACTTGTCCTGGCAATATTCCTCTGGGAACAATCTCTGGATACAAGGAAATTTGGAGGTGAAATCCCAATTCTGGCCCTGGGTACCTGGTGGAGAAGCAGAGTTCTTTTCCATTGGGAAGGAAAGCACAGAGCCCCAGTGTTTCAATAGCAGATGAGAAGAGAGCCTCAACATTCCAGGGTCATTTGGACCAGTCAGGCAGTCAACGGGAGGCCAGACCAGCCAGACCTGTTCCGTGTTCCCTTGCTTTTATGAGGTCCTGCAGTATCACCATGGTCCCCTTGGTTCCATGGGGCCCCGTACTGTCCCAGTGGTGCTTTGATTCCATGGGGTCCAGCAGTGTAACAATGGACCCTTGGTTCCAGAAGGCTCTGCAGTGTCACAGCGGTCCCAAGGATTCCATGAGGCCTTGCAGTGTCACAATGGTCTCCGTGGTCCACAGGCCCCACAATGTCACGGGACTCCTCTATTCCATGAGCCCTGCAGTGTCACAATGACCTTTGGACCCTGGGGGTTTGCAGTGTCACAATGGCCTCCTTTGGCTCCACAGTGCCACAGTGGACCACTGATGACAGGAGGCCTGGCAATGTCACCCTGGAGCTTTGGTTCCATGCAGCCCTGCAGTGTCACAAAGGCCTCTTGGTTTCACCAGGCCCCGCAGAATCACAATGGTCCTCTTGGTTGTGTGGGGACCCCCAGGGTCACAATGGTCTCACTGGTTCCATGAAGGCTCACACTGTCACAATGCTTTGCCTATTCCATTCGCCGACATAGCACCACAATGGTCTCCATTATTCCATGAGTCCCCTCAGTGTCACAATAGTCTCCTTGGTGCCATGAGGCTATGTAGTGTCTTAATGGACTCCCCATGTTTCCATGATGCCTTGCAACGTCACAGTGGACCCTTGGCACCATTGTGAGACCATGGGGTCTCGCAGTGTCACAATGGCCCCTTGGTTCCATGACACCCCAAACTGTCACAATGATCTCCACAGTTCCATGAGGCCCCACAGTGTCACAATGGTCCCTTGGTCTCACAGGAGGCCCACAGTGTCACAATGGTCCCTTGGTCTCACAGGGCCCCACAGTGTCACAATGCTCCCTTGGTTCCATGGGCCCTGTGCTGCTGCATTCCCCCCTCCCCTTCTCAGGCCGCCCTGCCAGCTGAGAAATGCTCCTTGGGGCTCGGCCTTGGCCAACAGCCCCTGGGCTCAGCTCCTCTGCAGCTCATCACAAACACTGTCTGCCCCAGGCACTGCTGCTGCCCAACCAGCTCCTGCTTTCTGGAGGAGCAGCCCTGGGAGCTGGTTTTGTTCCCTCAGTGGCACAACATCCCTGTTCTCACCCTGCCAAAGAAAGCTGTTGATGCCAAGTGTGGCCAGGATGAACCATTGCTGGGACTGAAGCCCCTCTCTTGGGGCCCTGCAAACAGCGCTCCAAAAGGAGCCCTTGGAGCTCTCCTGGGCCAGCAACTCCCTCTGAGTGGGGCCTCTCCCAGCCGGGAACTCTCCCGTTTGCTGCACTCGGGGATCCCCAACAATGACGGAGCCTGGGCCGATCCCCCCACTCCTCCAGGCTCAACCCTTCACCCACTGGGGAGATGCCAAAGGATCCACAGGGAGCATTTCCTGCCCTCAGGGGAATTTCTCACAGGTGCCTTGCACTGACTCTTTGTGTCTGTGTGCATACAGGAGTGCCCGTGCTGGGGAAATGTGGCAGAAATGCTGCTCTCTGAGGGTTTTGAGTGCCTTGGATAGCTGAGTCAGTCAGGCCTGAAGGTAAGGTTAAATCATAAGGTCTAAGTGATGCTAAATGCTGCTATGAGTCTTTCTTTTGCTAAGTTTTATGTTCAATATAAGTTATAAGCTGAGTTAAATATTTTTAAGTGTTATTCCTCTTTTACATTGCAAAGTCATAGGTTATAAGCTAGGTTAAATACTGTAAAGCTCTGTTCTTTTGTTAAATTGTGAAGTTGAAGGTAGCAGTTAAGTCCTGTTAGGTTTGGGCTTTGTTATGCTCTTAGACCATATTCCTTTTATCCTTGCCCTCACTGTAGTTGTGTCACACACAAACACCCACAGGGACAGTTCTCAGCTCATTTCTGGTTTAATTGCCTGGATTTGGTTGGGTTTTGTTGTTGCTTTGTTTCCTTGGTGTGCCTGAAGTGTCCAGTCAGGAGCAGAGTGACTCTTGCCAAGGAACTTTGTGCTGCTGTCCCTTAATATTCAATCTGGTTTTTGCTGCTCCCTTGCTGGGGATTTTTTCAGCGCTCTCAAGGCCTCGTTGGTAGCAGGGTGAAGGAGCCCTGGCCCAGGCTCTGGCCCTGGGGGACACGGGGACGCTGCCGGGGGGTCCCTGTGCCCCTGTGCCACCCCCAGGGCCCCGGCCCCCCGTCCCCATGTCAGGCTCTGGGGTCGATCTCGTGGAACATCCTCTGGGGGAGGCTGCGGTGTCGGGGGCGGGGGGACCCGGGGGGACAGGGGACCCCGCTGTGCACGAGCAGGGTTGGACTGCTCTGGGGGGAGCTGTGAGGGGGGCCGGGGAAGAGTGACCTCCCCAGTGACCTCACACAGCCCCTGTGATGTCACACAGCCCCTGTGATGTCACACATCCACCTGTGATGTCACACAGCCACTGTGATGTCACTCAGCAACCTGTGATGTCACACAGCCAACTCTGGGATGTCACCCTGGAATGTCATGCAGCTGCACTGTGATGTCACAGAAGACTCTGTGATGTCAGAAAGTCACCCTCTGATTCCGCAATCTGTACTGTGATGTCATAGCCTGCTCTATGATGTTACACAACCAGCCAGTGATGTCACAACCCTCTCTCTGATGTCACAGAGCCACCCTCTATGAATGCAGGATCTGCTCTATGGCCTCACACCCCTCTCTATGATGTCACAGACAGATGTGTGATGTCACAACCCCCTCAGTGATGTCAGAAAACCCTCTCTGTGATGTCATACTGCCACTCTGTAATGTCACAGCACAAACTTTGACCTCACAGCCCCCTCTATGATGTCATACAGCCATGCCATGAGGTCACAGCCTGTTCTGTGATGTCACAGAATCCTCTCTATGATGCTGTAGCTGCTCAGTGACCTCACACAACAAACACCGTGATGTCATAGCCCAATCTGTGACCTCACACAGCCCACTCTGTGCTGTCACACAGCCCCTTGCTGACATCACAGCTGCTCTGTGCCTCCATGACACAGCCCCAGAGGAGCTGCTGTGACACAGCCGCCTCTGGGACATGCCACAGCCCCTGCCAGTGCTGAGCCCCTGGGAGCTCTGTCTGTGCCCTGCTGGTGTCCCTGAGGGGCCCTGGCAGTGCCCCAGCCCTGCTGGGCTGTGCACAGGAGCTGCTCCTGGCCAGAGCTGTCTCTCTGCAGCTCTGCTGCCCTTGCCAGGAGCTGCCTCTGGGCCAGGAGCCCAGCCCAGCTCAGCAGCACAGACACAGCACAAGGACTGTAATGACCCACTGGGGCTTTGGTGCTCTTTGTGTCTGCCACGGCCAAAGTGCTGCCCAAGTTGGCTCTGGCAGGGCTGTCTTGCAGCTGCTGCCCATCCCTGTGCCCTGTGCAGCCCAGGCTGTCCTACAGTGTTCCTGCCCTGCGCCTCTGTCCCTGCAGGCTGTGGGCATCCCCCGGCTGCCCCGCCTGGCTGGGCCCTTCCTTTGATGACAGCTCTGCCTCCTGCCTGCCCCTGCCTGCCCACACAAAGCCTTGGGCTTGATACCAAAAGGGTTAATTCAATTTTTACTGTGCCTGTGAACTTTTAGCACAGGAACAAGGCATGCAGGGGCTGCTTTCCCAGCAAGGATGTCTGGAAGACAGGAAGACATCTGGCTCAAGAGTGTAGTGGCAGAAAAAAGGACTGAAACTGGGAACTTGGAGTGGGTTTTATGGTAATGAGTAAATTGTAATACACATTTAGCGACGCTGATAGAATTACATGTCCACATAAGATTGGGGCTATCCCTCACTAGACCTCAGGCCTGAATAAATGATACGCTCTTAAATAGGAAATTAGGGTTACGGAGCCTTATTCTGATATTTCAGAGACTTGGTGACAGCAAGGCCTCACAGAACAAGAGTCAGCTGTGGGACTGTGCAAACCAATGGAACAAAGGGTCCATTGTGACTCTGCAGAACCCCATGGAATCAAAATCCATTTTGGCACATTGGGGCTACATTGAACCAATTGTGATACATCACATTGTGATACTGCAGATCCAAGGACACCATTGTGACCCTGAGAAACCTCTTGGAACCAAGGGGCCATTCTGACTCATCAAGGCCTTGTGGAATCATGGGTCCATTGTGACACTGCAGAACCAAGGAGATGCTGTTGGCTGTGTGAAAGCTCATGGAACCAGAAATCCATTGTGACACAGCAAGGCCTTATGGAACCAAGGGTCCCTTGTTAAACTCTGTGGCCTCATGGAATCATGAGCCATTGTGACACAGTGTGGCCACATGGAGCCACGGGGCCACTGTGACACTGCAGATCCAAGGAGACCATTGGGACTGAGGAACCTCATGGAACCGAGAGTTCATTTTTACACTGTGGGGCCGGTGGAACCAAGGGGACCGCAGTGACTTTGTGGGGCCTCATGGAACAATGGAGACTATTCTGACACTTTGGGACCCACTGGAACCCACTGAAATAAGGGGCCATTATAGCATGGCAGGGCCTCATGGAATCAAGGGGACTACAGTGAACCCTGTGGGTCTCCATGGTATAAAGGGTCCAAGGAACCAAGGATACCATTGTGACACTCTGGGGCATCATGGAACCAAAGGTCCATTGTGACACAGCAGGGCCTTGTGGAGCCAAGGGGACCACAGTGACACTGCAGGGCTCAGTGAAAGCAATGGTCTGTTGTGACACTGCAAGGCCTTATGGAATCATGGAGACCATGGTGACACCAAAGGCCTCATTGAAACACGGGGCCCATGTGGCACTACAAGGCCTCTTGGAAGCAAGGAATCATTGTGGTACCATGGAGCGTTGGCAGGCCAAGGGGCAGTTGTCACACTGTGTTGCACCAAGGAGTCCATTGTGACACTACAGGGCCCCATGGAGCTAAGGATTAATGGAACAGTGCTGGAACACATGGAACCAAAGGTCCATTGTGACACTGCGGGGCCTCATGGAATCCTGGAGGCCATGATGACACTTTGAGGCCTCGTTGAATCAAGGGGCTCTGCAGGGCCTCATGGAACCAAGGAGCCCCTTCTGACACTGTGAGTACCCATGGAACCAAGGTCTAGTGTGACACCATGGAACCAAGGACACTGTTGTTGTCTGGTTTTGGCAGTACAAAAGCTCATGGAACAAAAAGTCCATTGTGACATTGTGGGGCCTCATAGAACCAATGAGACTGATATGACACTTAGGGACCCACTGGAACCAAGGGGCCATTGTGACACCACAGGGCCTCACAGAACCAAGGAGCCATTGTAGCATGGCAGGGCCTCATGGAATCAAGAGGATCACAGTGACCCTATGGGGCTCCACAAGGGGCCGTGGGGCTCTATAAGGGGCGGTGGGGCTCTATGAGACCATAGGGCTGTTTTAACTGTGGAACCAAGGATACCATTGTTACACTATGGGGCATCATGGAACCAAGGAGGCCATTGTGAATAAGCGGGGGAACCTGCTGAGACAATTGTGACACTTCAAGGGCCATTGTGGAGCTGCAGGGCCTTGTGGAACCAATGAGACCATTGTGACATGGCACGGCCTCATGGGAGCAAGGGGACACTGTGACGCTATGGGGCCTTGTAGAGCTGAGGGGCCCTTGGGACCCTGAGTGGCACCATGGAACCAAGGAGAGCACTGTGACACTGCAGGGCTCTGTGGAACTGAGAATTCCTGTGACAGTGAGGAGCCCAATGGAACCAAGCATCCATTCCGTACTTCAGGGCTTCATGGAACCAAGGTGCCATTGTGATACTATGGAACCAAAAGAGACCATTGTGACACTGAGTGGCTTCATGGAACCAATGAGACCATTCTGACACTTTGAGTCCCCATGGAACCAAGGGGCCATTGTGACACCACAGGGCCTCATAGAAACAAGGCAGCCACTGTGACACTGCAAGGTCTCATGGAAGCAAGGGGCCATTGTGTCACTGTGGGTCCCCATGGAAGCAAGGGACCAGTGTAACACATCCAGGTCTGCTGGAACCAAGGGGCCATTGTGATCCTGGGGACCCCAATAGAACCAAGGGGCCATTTTGAGACTCTGTGACCTCATGGAACCAAAGGGCCATTGTGGCATTGCGCAGACCCATGGAAACAAAGAAACCACTGTGACACTGCAAGGCCTCATGGAAGCAAGGAGCCATTGTGCCACTGTGGAGCCAAGGAGACCATTGTTATATCACTGGGCCTCATGGAAACAAAGATCTGTTGTGATCCTACAGGGCCTCATGGAACCAAGGGGCCATTGTGATGCTGCAGGGCCCCAAGGATCCAAGAACATGGAACAGGTCTGGCTGGCTGGGCCTCCTGGGAGCTGCCTGACTGGTCCAGATGACCTTGGCATGTTGAGGGCCACTTCTCATCTGCCCCTGAAACCCTGGAGTTGTGTGCTTTCCTTCCTGTGAGAAAGAACTGTCCTTCTCCTCCAGGGGTTCATGGCTGAAATTGGGATTCTTCCTCCAAATTTGATTATATCCAACGATTATTCCCATATGAAACCTGCCAGGACAGACAGCTCTGGCTGGCCTTGGCTTCTTGGGGGCCACCTCTTTTCTGCCTTCAAAACACTGGGGGCCTGTGCTTTTCTTTCCATGGAAAAAACCATCTTTTATGTCCAGGCATCCATGGCCAAAACTGGGAATCCACCTCCAAAATTCCTTAAATCCAAGGATAGCTCCCAGACAAAAGTTTCCAGGACTGTTTAGGTTCCCTTGGTTTCCAGAGGCCCAGCTCTCATCTACCTTTGAAACTCTGGGGTTCCACACTTTCCTTCCTATGGAAAGGAACTCTCCTTCTCATCCAGATCCCCATAGACAAAAGTGGGGTTTGGCCTCCCTAATTCCGTCTGTCCAAGGATTCTTCCCTGACAAAAAGTCTGGCTGGCCTTGGCCTCCTTGGAGCAGCCTCTAATCAGCCTTTGAAACACTGGGACTCCATCCTTTCCTTCCTATGGAGAACTGTCATTCCAATCCAGGAACCCGTGGCTGAAATGGAATTCCACCCCCAAAACTCCCCATATACAAATCCAAACGCTGCTTTCAGTCAAAAGCAACAAGAACAGACAAGTCTGGCTTGCCTTGGCCTCTGGTGACTGCTTCTCCTCTGCCTTCAAACCCTGGGGTTCTGTGGTTTCCTTCCTATAGAAAAGAACTGTCCCTCTTGTCCAGGTGCTCATGGCCTCAAGCACTTGACCACTCTATAGGGACACAGGAGCTCTGTGCTCAGTGGGGTGGAGACTCAGGAAAGCAGAGGAGAGCCCTGGGAGGGATTGAAGGGTGGTTTCAGAGATGGTGGATGCTTTTGACATAGTAGAGAACAGCCAGAGAAATTAAGAATTAATTACAAGGGCAGCTGAGGACTCCCAGAGTGGACACAAGGAGAAAGGAATTTCCCTGCCAGGGCAGGGCTGTGGTGCAGCACGTCCCCCAGCAGGAGCCTGGAGCAGCCCAAGGCTTTGTGTGGACAGGCAGGAGGCAGAGCTGTCAGCAAAGGAAGGGGCCAGCCAGGTGGGGCAGCCGGGGGATGCCCACAGCCTGCAGGGACAGAGGCGCAGGTTTGCTCAGCACCAGAGACACCTTTGCCTTGCTTGTCCCCACCTGTCATCACTGCCACCAGTGTTCTGCTCTACCTGGAAGCTGGGGACACTTTCTCATTCCTGTCCCTCAGAAGGATCTATTTAAAGTATGAGAAACTTGAGTGTTTTACCCTCTTTTTGAGTCCCTGAGAAGTTCTTTGAGCACACTCTGAGGGACTGAGTCTTATGTACAAAGAGCACCAAAGCCCCAGAGGGTCATTAAAGCCCTTGTGCTGTGTCTGTGCTGCTGAGCTGGGCCGGGCTCCTGGCCCAGAGGCAGCTCCTGGCAAGGGCAGCAGAGCTGCAGAGAGACAGCTCTGGCCAGGAGCAGCTCCTGTGCACAGCCCAGCAGGGCTGGGGCACTGCCAGGGCCCCTCAGGGACACCAGCAGGGCACAGACAGAGCTCCCAGGGGCTCAGCACTGGCAGGGGCTGTGGCATGTCCCAGAGGCGGCTGTGTCACAGCAGCTCCTCTGGGGCTGTGTCATGGAGGCACAGAGCAGCTGTGATGTCAGCAAGGGGCTGTGTGACAGCACAGAGTGGGCTGTGTGAGGTCACAGATTGGGCTATGACATCACAGAGTTCTTTGTGTGAGGTCATCGAGCAGCTATAACATCACAGAGGGAACTGTGTGACATCACAGAGCAGGCTGTGAGATCATGGCATGGCTGTATGACATCATAGAGCTGGCTGTAAGGTCAAAGTGTGTGCTGTGCCATTACAGAGTGGCACCATGATATCACAGAGAGGGTTTTGTGACATCATTGAGGGTGTTGTGACATCACAGAGCTGTCTGTGTAATCATAGAGTAGGGTGTGAGGCCATAGATCAGATCCTGCCATCATAGAGGGTGGCTCTGTGACATCAGAGAGTTGGTTGTGACATCACTGGTGGATGTGCAACATCATAGAGCAGGCTGTGACATCACAGAAAAGATTCTGACATCACATGGTGGCTTTCTGACATCAGAAAGTCTTCTGGGACATCACAGTGCAGCTGTATGACACCACAGGATGACATCACAGAATTAACTCTGTGACATCAGAAGGGTGTTGTATGATGTCCCAGAGTGGGCAGTGACATAACACTAGGTTGTGTGACATCCCAGGGACTGTGTGACATCACATGTGGCTGTGTGACATCACAGGGGGCTGTGTGACATCACTGGGGCTCTGTGACATCACAGGGGCTGTGTGAGGTCACTGGGGAGGTCACTCTGCCCCGGCCCCCCTCACAGTTCCCCCCAGAGCAGTCCAACCCTGCTCGCACACAGCGGGGTCCCCTGTCCCCCCGGGTCCCCCCGCCCCCGGCGCCGCAGCCTCCCCCAGAGGATGTTCCACGAGATCAACCCCAGAGCCTGACACAGGGACGGGGGCTGGGGCCCTGGGGGTGGCAAAGGGGGACAGGGACCCCCCAGCAGCGTCCCCGTGTCCCCCAGGGCCAGAGCCTGGGCCAGGACTCCTTCACCCTGGTATGAATGAGGCCTTGAGAGCGCTGAAAAAATCCCCAGCAAGGGAGCAGCAAAAACCAGATTGAATATTAAGGGACAGCAGCACAAAGTTCCTTGGCAAGAGTCACTCTGCTCCTGACTGGACACTTCAGGCACACCAAGGAAACAAAGCAACAACAACAACCAAACAAAATCCAGACAATCAAACCAGAAATAAACCAAGAACGGTCCCTGTGTGTGTGTGACACAAGGACAGTGACAGCAAGGATTAAAGGAATATGGCCCAAAAGCTTATCAGAGCTCAATCTTAACAGGATTTAACTTATACCTTAACCTTAACTGATACCTTCAGTTTCACATTTTAGCAAAAAAGAGCTTTTAGCAGGATTTAATCTAACTTGTAACCTATGACTTTGCAATTTAACAGCGGAGAAACACTTAACTGTATTTAACTCAGCTTATAACTTATATTAAACATAACAACTTAGGAAAACAATAACTCTTAGCAGTGTTTAACTTCACTTAGACCTTGTGACTTACCCTTACCTACAGGCAATGTAAGTAAGGTTAAGTCATCCTGGCCACACTTGGCATCAACAGCTTTCTTTGGCAGTGTGAGAACAGGGATGTTGTGCCACTGAGGGAACAAAACCAGTTCCCAGGGCTGCTCCTCCAGAAAGCAGGAGCTGGTTGGGCAGCAGCAGTGCCTGGGGCAGACAGTGTTTGTGATGAGCTGCAGAGGAGCTGAGCCCAGGGGCTGTTGGCCAAGGCCGAGCCCCAAGGAGCATTTCTCAGCTGGCAGGGCGGCCTGAGAAGGGGAGGGGGGAATGCAGCAGCACAGGGCCCATGGAAGCAAGGGAGCATTGTGACACTGTGGGGCCCTGTGACACTGAGGGACCACTGTGACACTGTGGGGCCTCATGGAATCATGGAGAGCACTGTGACATTGCTGGGCCTCATGGAACCAAGGGGACCGTACTGACACTGTGTGACTTCATGAAAATGTAGGGACTGTAGTGTCACTGAGAGGCCCCATCAAACCAAGGGTCCATTGTGACACTGCAGGGCCTCATGGAACTGTGGAGACCATTGTGACGCTTTGAGGTGCCATGGAACCAAGGGACCATTGTGACACTGTGAGACTCAGTGGAGCCAAAGCTCCATTTTGATATTGCAGGGGCTCATGTAACAATGGAGGCACCATTAAGAGTTGGCAGCCTCATGGAACCAAGGGGCCATTGTGACACTGTGGGGCACCATGGAACCAAGGAGACCATTGTGACACTGAAGGGACTCATGGAATCATGGACACCATTGTGACACTATGAGGATCCATGGAATAAGCAAAGCATTGTGACGCTGTGAGGCCTCATGCAACCAGTGAGACCATTGTGACCCTGAGGGTGCCCATAGATCCAAGAGGACCATTGTGATACTGTGGGGCTTCATGAAACCAAGAGGCCTTTGTGACACTGCAGGGCTGCATGGAACCAAAGGTCCAGGGTGACACTTCAGGGCCTTGTGTCATCAGTGGTCCATTGTGACACTGTGGAGCCAAAGGAGACCATTGGATCACCACAAACCGCCAGGGTCCAAAGGTCCATTGTGACATGGCAGGCTCATGGAACAGAGGAGTCCTGTGACACTGTGGGGCCTGGGGAACAACGGAGACCATTGTGACACTGCAAGGCCTAGTGGAATTGTTGGGACCATGATAACATTGAGGGGTGCCATGAAATTGCTGGGGCCATTGTGAAAATATTGGGTCCCATAAAAGCAAGGGAACACAGAACAGGTCTGGCTGGTTTGGCTTCCCAGGGGCCACCTGACTGGTCCAGCTGAGCTTGGCATGTTGAGGGTCTCTTCTCATCTGCTACTGAAACACTGAGGCTCTGTGCTTTCCTTCATATGGAAAAGAATTGTCCTTCTCCTCCAGGCATGCACGGCCACAACTGGAGTTTCACCTCCAAATTTCCTTATATCCAAGGATTGTTCCCATAGGAATATTGCCAGGACAAGACTGGCTGGAAGTGGTTTCATAAGGGTCAGCTCCCATCTGTCCCCAAAACACTGGGGAAGGCTCTGTGTTTTCCTCTCTGTAGGAAAGAACTGTCCTGCTTCTCCAGGTTCCCATGGCCGAGATTGGGTTTCCACCTCCAAATTCGCGATATCCAAAGACAGCTCCCAGACAAAATCTTCCATTCCTGACAAGTCTGGATGGCCTTGGCTTTGTGAGGCTCTCACCTGCCTTCCAAACACTGGAGCTCTGTGCTTTCCTTCCTATGGAAAAGAACTGTCCTTCTCATCCAAGTGTCCATGGCCAGGAATGGCGTTCCCCAGCCAGCATTCCCTGTTGTGACAGCCTGGAGGAGATTGTTGGCTGGAAATACTTCATGTGTGGGGGAGAGGTGGGGGCAGGTCCAGCCCTGCCCTGCCCTGGAACCCCAGCCCTGCCCTGCCCTGGAACCCCAATCCCCCCAGAGCCTCTATCCCAGCCCAGCAGTGGCTGCCAGTCCCTGGCACAGCACAGGCAATGCTCCACAGCCACCTCTGCAGCCCCAGCCCAGCTCCTGAGGGACCAAATGAGCCCAAGCCCCACCTGGGGGAAGGGCCCAGGGAGACCAAGGGGTATTGAAGGCTGACCACAAGGCAAGCACACATCTTGCCCCTACCTCCTCTTGGAATTTCCATCTGAACATTGCTGGAATCCAGGAGTTGGTAGCTGTGTGTGTGCTTCTCTGTATCACATTTTTCTCTCTTCCCGTGTCTTCTATTTTTGTCCCCTTGCAAATTTTGATTAACTTAAAATTGAACAAGCTATGAGTTTGTGGAGTTGAATGGGCCAAGTCAATGCTTTGAGAAGTGTTTTGTGTTGATTGAATGTTGTATTAAACCTTTTGCCAAAGTTTCTCTGATTTTCTAAATTTGCCGGTAAAGTCTGTTTTGTTGCTTGGAGCTCCTGACAATCCCTTGTTGGTGTTTCTCCAGCCCATCCAACTCAGAGGACACAAACAACTGTAAATTCCTTTTAAGTGTCTCATGGAGAGAGTTGTTTCCAGGATAGGAGTCAGGGTTTGTCTGTGCTGCTTGGCCCAGCCCAGGCAGGGCTTTCCCAGCCACATTCCACACTCCATTGCCCAGCTGGAGCCGCTGGTGCCTCTGAGTTGTGCTGCCCCAGCCCCAGGGACGCTCTCCTTGTCTGCCCATTCCCCCACGGTCTCTGGGCAGGGATGGCCTCACTGGGGGCTGCTGACATCCTCAGCAACTTGGAGGCTGCTGCTGAATTTCCCTGCTCCAGAGGCTTGTTCAGCCTTCAGCTCTTCAGTGCAGGAATTCAGTGTCCCAGGGCTCATGAACATTCAGAACACCTGAACAAGCCAAGCCTCTGGGAATCATTTGATTTTAATTTTCAAATCCTTTGTGGTTAAGTAGATCTCAGTAGTGCATTGAAACTGAATACATGATATTTAAAAAGACAGCGAGAAAAGATTTTTTAGGTCCTGTTTAGTTTTTTTTTCCTGTTAATTCATTGATATGCACAATCTCCAATTGACACTGAATCCAAGTACTTCCTCAAGCAGTGTGAATAGATATGCAAATCAGGACCCTTCATGGCTGACAATCAATCAGACTCTGTCCCTACCCCCAGCCCACCATTTCCCCCATCCAAGCCCTGGCACTCAGAGCAGCCTTGTGCAAATCTGAGCTCCCTCCAGCCCAGGCTGCACCTGCAGCTTTCAGCTCCTTGGCTCCAACTCGCACCTGCTTTCCTTGCAGAAGGAGCTGCCCGAAACACAGAGGAATGTTCATTTGTTTTCAGGCAGCAAAGCCAAGGGAAGGCACAGCTTTATCAAATGCCAAAGTCATTCCTCTGCCGGATATTCAATCCACTTTGCACAGCAGACAATCTCAGAGCAATGGAAAACACCTTCTGTGCCCAGCACAGATCCCAAGGTCCCCCCAAACCCTCCCTGCCCCGATTCTGCCCAGATTTGCTCTTTGCACACACGAGTCACAGGCTGAAGTCAGGAGCTCCCTCCATGCCCAGAGGGAGCAAAAGAGAGAAAGGGGATGAAGAGCTCTCCTGTGCAGAGCCAAGGTCCAAGTGCAGCCCCTGCAGTGGGAACCACAACTCATCAGGTTTGTGTCCTTTGGGCTCAGGGCCTGGTGACACTCAGAGGCACAGAAAGGTTTCTTGCCAACAAACACAGGCTGAACATTTGAACAGTTTAATAACCATCACAGCTCTTCTCTCAGCTCTCTGTGATGTCCCAGCAGCATCTGACATGTCGTCCATCCCCAAGGGATTTCTGAACAGTTTTAGACAGAGATAAAAGAAAAGGTAATTTAGTGATAGATATAACTATAGTGAGATATTTAATTTATATTTATTTGAACTTGAAAGACTTGGCCACTCCCTGAAGGTCAAAGCATGAAACCAGTCAGTTGAGAGGCACTTGAATGACCACAGAGCATCTGGAGGGGGAAATGGTAGAGAAGGAGGAAGTACATGGATCCAGCTGGTCTAGTGAAGAGATGTAGTCAGACATGGCCATTTCAACAGGAGAGATGGAAAAACCTGATGGAAGAGGGAGAGGAAATATTAGACTGATCATTGGTGACAGGAATAGAGGGGAAGATCAATATTTCTTCTCCTGCCATCAGCAAACTTCCAGGAAATTCCCATTCCTGGTGGGAAAACTTTGCCATTTCTTAAAAGGAATCAAGTGACCCAGATAATAAAGATTTGCCTGAGTATTATGAAACTAACAGGTAATAAAACCTGTGTCCCTTTCCAGGCAGACATCAGCTGTGTGCCCATGAACAGGCAGTGACACTTGTGCCCTGAGGTGCCCAGCTGGGATTGGATCTCTCCCAGAGCACCTGAGGGAGAGCAGAGCACCTTGCAAGCTGCAGGTCCCTGACAGCCCCACAGGGCTCATGTCCCATCAACATCTGCTCTGCTCCAGTCTGAAACAGGGCCCAGCATGGTGCTGGGATCATCAGAGAGCTGAGGTGTGTGCTGGAATTCAATGGCCTCCCCATCCCGCAGCAGCCCTGCACTTCCCTGCTGCAGCCTTGGTCTCCAGCCCAGCCATGGAGGCTCTTTGGGCTCTGGAGTGTTGCTGCAGCCCCAAGGGCAGCTGAGCTCTGCTTTTGGCACAGTCAGGCCTGGCCAGCACAGGCCATGCTCAGCAATTGCTTGTGTGTGCCTGGCCTTGCTGTCAGCCCCGTGAGCGGCTGCGTGGCCCCTTTGTGGCCCTGTGCTGGCCCAGCCATGGTGGCCCAGCCCCTGTGCAGGCCCAGCCCAGGCCAGGAGCATTGCGGCTGGGAACGGCCCCTGTGCCGTGGTGCCCACAGCAGCCTTGGGGCTCTGTGCCCCATGGCCTCCCTGCTGGGCAGCCTCTGCCAGCTCCTGCAGAGCCCGTGGCACCTGTGGGGCTGCACAGACAGCCCTGCCCCGGGCTCTGCCGGCCTCTGGGCCAGCAGAGAGGCAGCCAGGGCTGGCCATGGCTGGGAACAGGCCCTGAGCCCTGCAGGAGGATGGAGCTGGGCCACAGCCAAACTCAGCCCAGGCCAAAGCTGGGCTCAGCAGCCAGGGCTGCCAAGGGCTGGGCACAGAGGCTGGCGCTGACAAATGTCCTGGGCCCCCTCCCTGCTCTGTCCATGCCACCAAGGGCACAGAGCAGCCTCCTCTCTGGGCCACTTGCCTGTTTGCAATGCCTTGCACAGGCGCTGGCCCTGCCCCACAAGGCCTGGCCTGAGTCCTGCCCCTGCACGCTCAGCCAGGCTGAGATGGACACTGATGGTTTCTGGGCCAGGCTCTTGGAGCCCAGCCCAGCTCCCTGCAAGCTCTGCCAGCTGCCCTGAGCTCTGGGCAGCACCAAGGGCCTCTCTGAGCCCACCCCAGCCCAGCCGGCTCTGGCCCCACAGCTCTGCTCAGGCCAGGCTGCTCTGGGCACTGGCCCCACGGCCTCAGCCCCTGCCAAGGGCACAGCAGCAGCTGCAGCTGCCACAGGACTCAGCCCCAGCCATGGGGGAAGGTGCTTGGCCAAGGCCAAAGGAGGCTCCCTGGCTGCCCTGCTCCCCTCGGCCTGAGGTGCTGAGAGCTCTGCAGCCCCTGCTGCCATCCCATCTGCCCAGGGCAGCACAAGAGCCCCGGCCTTGGGGCCCTCAAGAGCTGCTCCTGCTCCAGGCCCAGGGCCCATGCCAAAGCTGGGGCAGCCACAAAGCTGTACCCATTTCTGCTCATTGCTGCTCTCATCGGCATGGATCCATGGAGGTTGCTGATGAGTTTTACTACTCCAGAGGCCTCTTCTTTCTTGAGCTCTTCAGTTGAGGAATTCAGTGAGGAAAGCTCATAAATATTTGTGCAAAAAATCAAGAACAACAAAAGCCACAGGGAATATTCTATGTTTTTATTTATTCTGAGAATAATTAGACAGATTTCAGACATGTATTCTAAGTGAATACACTGTATTGAAAACAATGCAGAGAGAAGTGTTTTGTCATGTTAAGTTTTCTTTTCCTATTTGTAGATTGGTATCAGGAATGTTCATTTGATTTTGACTTCTAGCACCTCGTAATCCAGTCTGAACAGATATCAAAAAAAATCAAAACCCTTTATGGCTGACAATCAATAACGCTTTGTCCCCACTCCTTCCCCACCATTTCCCTCATCCAACCCCTGGAATTCCAATGGATCAGGAATGGTGTGGCCAGCAGGGGCAGGGCAGGGATACTTCCACTGTGCTTGGCATTGGTTCTGCAGCACCTCAAATGCTGTGTCCTGTTCTGGGCCTCCCAATTTAGGAAGGACATGGAGGGGCTGGAGCGTGTCCAGAGAAGGGCAACAAGGCTGGGGAGGGGTCTGGAGCACAAGTCCTGTGAGGAGTGGCTGAGGGAGCTGGGGTTGTTTATCCTGGAGAAGAGGAGGCTCAGGCGAGACCTCATCACTCTCTACAACTCCCTGACAGGAGGGTGCAGCCAGGTGGGGTTTGGGCTCTTTTCCCAGGGAACAGTGACAGGACAAGAAGACACAGCCTTCAGCTGCACCAGGGGACATTTAGGCTGGACATTGGAAATATTCTTCACACAGAGGGTGATTGGGCATTGGAATGGGCTGCCCAGGGAGGTGGGTGAGTCACCATCCCTGGAGGTGTTTAAGGAAAGACTGAATGTGGCACTCAGTGCCATGGTCTGGGTGACAAGGTGGTGTTGGGTGCCAGGTTGGACTTGATGCTCTCCAAGGTCATTTCCAGCCTGGTTGATTCTCTGATGATTGTGACACTGCAGGGCCCCGGGGAAGCAAGGGGCCATTGTGACACGGCGGGGCCTGGTGGCACTGAGAGGACGATGGTGACACTGTGTACAACATGGCAGCACAGAGCCAAGGGGCCATGGTGACACTGTGGGGCTGAATGGAAGCAAGGAGTCCATGATGACAGTCTGGGTCCTGGTGGCACCACAGAGGCCACTGTGACACTGCAGGGCCTTGTGGAACCAAGGGGCCATTGTGCCACTGTGGAACCAAGGAGACCCTTGGGAGAGCCTGGGGACAATGGAATCAAGGGGCCATTGCTCCATTGCAAGGACTCTGGGAACTGAGGGAACAATTGTGACACTGTGGTGCCCCATGGAACCAAGGGTCCCTGGTGACACTGCAGGATCTTGTGTCACCAGGGCTCCATTGTGACACTGCAGCACCACCAAGGATTCATTGTGGCACTCTGAGGCCTCCTGGAACCAAGAAGCCACTGTGACCCTGCAGGGCCTTGTGGAACCATGCAGAGCATTGTGACAGAGCAGGACCTGGTGCCATGATGGGGCCATTGTGACACTGCAGGGCCCCATGGAACCAAGGGGCCAGGGCTGCTCCTCAGGGACACCTGGAATGAAGGAAACATGTTTGACACCGTGGTGGCCCTTGGGACCAAGAGGCCATTGTGACCCTGTGGAACCAAGGAGAACATTGCTGCCCTGCCAGACCTCATGGAACCAAGGATCCATTGTGACACTGCAGGGCCCAAGGATCCAAGAGACTTTCTGACACCAAGGGATCCCATGGAATCAAAGGGACATTGTGACACTGGGAGGCCTCATGGAATCATGGAGACCATAGGGACACTCCGGGGCCTCATGGAACCATGGTGACACCAAGCTGTCTGGGAGTGTGGATCTGCTGGAGCATAGGAGGGCTCTGCACAGGGCCCTGGACAGGCTGGATCCAGGGCCCAAATCCAACAAGGTGAGGTTTAACAAGTCCCAGTGCCAGGTCCTGCACTTTGGCCACAACAACCCCTGCAGCACTACAGGCTGGGACAGAGTGGCTGGAGAGCAGCCAGGCAGAAAGGGACCTGCAGGGACTGATGGACAGCAGGCTGGACATGAGGCAGCAGTGTGCCCAGGTGGGCAAGAAGGCCAATGGCTCCTGGCCTGGCTCAGGAATGGTGTGGTCAGCAGAAGAAGGGAAGAGATGGGCTGTTTGCAGTGAAGGGAGCAGGGGTGGGAAAGAGGAAGAAATTTGTACCAGGAAGAGTAAAGAAAGCAAAGGTGAAGCCAAGGAAATGCTCAGGGCAGTTTGGGGGTGGCTGCCAGGCAGCCCTGGCTCTGAGTAACAGCGTCTGCAGTGGCACAGGAAACTCCCAGTTGATGGGAACAAACTTTCTGGCTGAGTGCAGAGGCCAGGACAAAGCTGAGTGGTTTCCCTGGTGTCCCGCAGGCCTTGCTGGCCCCAGGGGCTGATGGCATTTGTGCTCCCTCAGGTTCATGTCCCCACAGCAACAGCATGGGGGTGCTGGCCCTGCTGTGTGCAATGCAAACAGGGGCTGCTGAGGCAGTGCTGCCGTGTGTGTGCCTGCAAGGATGGGGCACCTGTGTGAGCTGGGGGAGAGGCCAGGGCTGCAGAGGGGGGATGTTGTTGGCAGGTGCATGAGGACGCTCTGGGACGCTGCCCTGGGTTGTGCAGCGCACTGGGCATGGATCAGCCCCTGCTCTGCTGCTCCTTCCCGTCTGCCCCAGGGCCCTTGCAGAGCCCCAGCCATGCTGTTTGCCCCCAGCCTGCCCACGGCCAGCCTAGGGCTGCTGACGGGGGTTTCTGTGCTGAGCATTGGCCTGGCCGTGTTCTTGAGAGAGCCTGGGCAAGGAGCCTGGAGCCCCCAGGGCCTGGCCTGAGGCGCCAGCGCTGCCCCAGCAGTGCCCATGGCCTGTCCCTGCTGCAGCCCCGGCACTGCCACCCCCAGGGCTGTGCCCGGCCCCGAGAGCACTCAGGCCCTGCAGCAACACCAGGGCCACCAGGGCAGCGGGGCAGGGCCACGGCAGCAGCACTGGCAACACCAAGTGCTGCTGCTGCTGCTGCTGGGCACAGCTGCTGGGCCAGCACTGATCTGCCCCAGCTCTGCACACAGACATTGCTGCTGCAGCTCCAGAGAAGGCAACAAAAGGGCATCTCTGCAGAAAACTCTGCTGGGAGATCCTATAGTTCCTTTAAAGTCACCAAGAGAGCAGCCCCTCATTGACACAGGGAAGGTGGAGAGACACACAATGAGAAATGGCACAAAGAATGACATTTCTTTGTAGACAGTATGAAAAAATTAAAACAAAGGGAAAAAAAGCCCCACAACCAAATCAACAAGAAGTTTTAAAGATAACTTTTATTAAAACTGATTGGGAGAATTTTCCCAGCAGTTTAATGTTTCCGAAACCATCCAGTCATCAGTCTCCTCACTGCAGCCTTGAGCTCCTGGTTCCTGAGGCTGTAGATGAGGGGGTTCAGGGCTGGAGGCACCACCGAGTACAGAACTGACAGGGCCAGATCCAGGGATGGGGAGGACAGGGACGGGGGCTTCAGGTGAGCAAATACTGCAGTGCTGATGAACAGGGAGACCACGGCCAGGTGAGGGAGGCAGGTGGAAAAGGCTTTGTGCCGTCCCTGCTCAGAGGGGATCCTCAGCACGACCCTGAAGATCTGCACATAGGAGAAAACAATGAA
The DNA here is from genome assembly GCF_051311805.1 of Agelaius phoeniceus. Classification (NCBI taxonomy): domain Eukaryota; kingdom Metazoa; phylum Chordata; class Aves; order Passeriformes; family Icteridae; genus Agelaius; species Agelaius phoeniceus. Next base: position 5,172,586 of record NW_027509867.1, on the reverse strand, counting down.
CACAAAACAGCCAAAACCGAAACAGGCACTAACAGTAAGAAGCCCCAATTCCCTGAGGTGGGATTTGGAGCAGGAGAGCTTGAGGATCTGAGGGATTTCACAAAAGAACTGGCCCAGGGCATTGCCATGGCACAGGGACAGGGAAAATGTACTGGCTGTGAGCATAAATACATTGAGAAAGGCACTGGCCCAGGCAGCTGCTGCCATGTGGGCACAAGCTCTGCTGCCCAGGAGGGTCCCGTAGTGCAGGGGTTTGCAGATGGACACGTAGCGGTCGTAGCACATGATGGTCAGGAGGCAAAGTTCTGCTCCAGTAAAGAACACAAAGAAAAAGAGCTGAGCAGCACATCCAGTGTAGGAGATGTTGCTGGTGTCCCAGAGGGAATTGTGCATGGCTTTGGGGACAGTGGTGCAGATGGAGCCCAGGTCGCTGAGGGCCAGGTTGAGCAGGAAGAAGAACATGGGCGTGTGCAGGTGGTGGCCGCAGGCTACGGCGCTGATGATGAGGCTGTTGCCCAGGAGGGCAGCCAGGGAGATGCCCAGCAAGAGGCAGAAGTGCAGGAGCTGCAGCTGCTGCGTGTCTGCCAATGCCAGCAGCAGGAAGTGCCTGATGGAACTGCTGTTGGACATTTGCTGTGATGCCTTGGCATGGGGATCTGTAAGAAAAGTAATCATGGAATAGTTGGGTTTGGAGAGGACTTGAAATATCCCAGCACAGGCTGGGGGCACTTTCCCCCCACTGCCTGCCCAGGGCTCTGCTGCCTGGAGCTGTCCCTGCCAGCAGCTGCTTCCCTGTGGCCAGGGCTGGGCCCTGCCAGTGCTGCCAGAGCCCAGCCCAGCCCTGGGGGCTCAGCTCTGCCCTGCAGAGCCCTCCCAGCTCAGGCACTGCCCAGGGGCAGCTCTGGCTCTGTAGGCTCTGATGGCAACGTCAGAGCAACACCGAGGAGGCTGGAAAAGTGACACTGATGCAAGCTCCAAGGGGTCCTGTGGTGATTGCTGTTGCTTCCTGGTTTATTCTGATCAGAGAATTTTTTTTTTTCTCAACCTGAACTGAGAGATGAATATCAATGTGCAATTTCCAACTCAGCGCAGTAGATTTAAAAAGCAGGATATCCACTTTTATGCAGCCTCTGCCTTGCTATACTCACTGTATAATCTATTTGGAAATGTTCTGCAGTTAAATGTCATGCTGGGAGCAGTCCTGAACAATGCAGCATCCTCCCCACACAAGGAGAACACTCCCAAGCCTCACCAGCTGTCTCCTGCCACCCAGATCTTGTCCCCCAGCGCTGGCAGCAGCTGCCAGGGCTGGCTGAGAGCTGTCCCTGGCAGGCAGCAGAGTCCCTGCCCCAGCACAGCACCCTGGGCTGCAGGACCCTGCTCTGCAGGACAGCCCTGGGCACCCCTGGCTGCTCTGCACAAGAGACAAGCAGAGAATGTACTCACAGGCTCTGCAGGCATTGGCATGTTCCAGCTTGAGGAGATGGCTCCAGGAGCTGCAGCTGCACTGTCCTGCAGCCAGAGGTTCCTGTGCCAAGGGGTGGCAGTGATTGTGCCCCAGGCACTTCTCAGCCCCTTCCCAGCCCTGACTGATTGAAGCTCTCTGTGCCTCTGTGCTGTGCCTGGGCTGGCTGCAGGCAGTGCCCCAGCCCTGCTGGGCTGGCACAAGAGCTGCTCATCAAGAGAAATGTGCTTTTGAAACTCTTCTTGGTGAGCAGGAGCTGCCTCTGTGCCAGGAGCCCAGCCCAGCTCAGCAGCACAGACACAGCACAAGGACTTTAATCAGCCTCTGGGGCTTTGTGCTCAGGCCCTGAACATCAGTCCCTGAGAGGGAGATGAAGAAACCTCTGCAGAACTCCAAGGCAGAATCCAACTCCAAAGTTTCTTGGACTTTTAATGGGTCCCAGTGAGGGACACGACTGAGCAAGTGTCCCCAGGCCCCAGGCAGAGCAGAGAACTGCAGGCAGTGATGACAGGTGGGGACAAAGAGAAGCCAAGTCTTGGTGCCCTGGGGCACAGCAGGGTCTGTGCCAGCAAGGGCTGGGAGGAGACACCTTGTCCTGAGGCCCTGGGGCCTCCTGGCACAGCCCCAGCCAGGCTCGGCACTGTCAGCCCCTTGTGCTGCCCTCAGCATCCCCCCCTAGCCCATATCCCAGTGGCCTCAAGGATCTGCTGCAAGGAGTCCCTGGGGAGCCTTGCTCAGCAATGGCCCTGGGGGCTCCTTCATGCTCCCTGCAGGGGCTGCAGGTTTTTCAAAGGACTTTGGCTTTGGCTTTTGCCTTGGAGTCTCTGAGAGGTTTGTGCAATCATGGCCTCCAATTATCTGCTGTAATTAGTCCCTGGAGAGGCTTTGTCAGTAACAACACTCAGTGGGGCTCATTAATACTTCAGGGTACTTCAGTTATTTTAAGGTACTTGGTGTTTCCCTTTTGATACAGACTCTGTGAGAGGTTTGTGCAATCATGGCCCCAATTATCTGCTTTAATGAGTCCCTTGAGAGCTTTGTACTGACACTCAGTAGGGCTCATTAATGCCTTGAGATACTCAAGGTTTTTAAGTTACTTTATGGATTTAAGAATACTTTAGGTACTTTTAAGGATTTTTCTTCCCACACTGAGTCTCTGAGAGGTTTTTGTGCCATCCTGGCCTCCAGTTCTCTCCTCCAAGTAGTCCCTGAGGAGCTTGTGTTGGGTATCTTACCCCATTCTGTTTTACAAGAAAGATGGAACTGAAAGAATTTTGTAAGACCTTCTAAAATCATTCAAACAAACGTGGGACCATTAACTACAAAACAACAACCACTAAGAGAATGCATAGTCCTGTTTTAGCTAGATATCATCAAACCCTTTAGTCCCTTGGATTAGAAGAGTTTTTTGACCCAGTCTTTGTTTTCCACTTGAAGCTTCTTGAACCCTTCCTTCAGTACCTGAATGCTCTTGTGGATTGACTGGCTGTGGCTGGAGAGGTTCATGCAGCACATGCCCTCAGAGTCTACACAGCCATGCCCATGGGCCCAGAGTAAAAACTCTATCGCTGTTCTGCAAGGTGGCGTGTCTGATGGTCTCTGTGTCTGAGAGCAGCCACTCAATGTGAGGGAGGCAGCATTGGTTTGCTTACTCAACAGACACCCAGGATGGTCTGATTGTCCTAAAGCTTTAGCTGCAGCCACCCAAGGTAGTAACATGGAGGCTGCTATTCTCTTGTTTTTACTCCAATACATGACGTTATTTTTGCAATCAGATTCAATGTTGTTTGTACATCTTTTTGCTCTGTTTCTCTGGCCATTAATCATTTTTGTGTTGGGTGCCAGCAAGGTAAGCCTCCCCAAGCTACAAGGTCCGCCTTCGATGTGTGAAGGGACAGCAGGCCATGCTCTATCCCTGCAAATAAGAAGCACAACCTTTGGCAACTGCAGTGCGTAGCTACTGGACTAAGAAATCATGGGAGAGGTGTAATTACACCATTGGCTTTGGTTTTGTAAGTGGGATGGTATGGGGAGATGTCTCTCCTGATAGTTTCTTTTTTTCTTGTAATTTTGTGTCTTTCACCCTCTCCCCATCTCAGACAGTAATAAAACCTTACACAAAAGTCCATTTTTACAGAGCTGAGAATTTCTACCCCCTGAGTTCGAGTGGTGCATGCAGGAGCTTGTGGGTCCAGTAGTCCCAAGCACTGACAGGGTTGCACTTCTATTTGCCGTCAGGATTGTCACCTGGCATACTGCAAATGGCACCCTCAGTTATTGGCCAGACATCTGTAGGCAACCCCACTAGGCAGGTGGAGAAGGGGTCGTCAGGGCTAGCAACAGACAGGCACAGGGGGTCTTGTTTCATGGTTTTTGCTAGAGTTATCCATACACTGTGCTTTGGCTGTGGGACTACCTATCCACTCAGGAAGAGCATTGTTGCAAACAGGCTGAGGAATGTGAGTAGAAACTTTTCATGTGTCATCTTTGAAAGAATTGCCTGGTCTGAAAATTGTCTAGTCTGTCAGGTGTTAGGATCGCTGTCCTGTGGGTTTTGACTTGGGGTAGACTTGAGGGCTCCTTTGATGAATCCTTGGTCAGCAGCTGCAGGTAGGGCTTTATGTTCTTAGCTGGTATCCACCGAGGTCCTTTACCACAAATGGTCTTGTTGTGGCAATTCAGTCTTCAGGTCCTTTGATGTTAATAAGTTCTGCACTTTGGAGACTGTCACTGTCACCTCCAATCTCGGACAATATTCCTGCAGTAGCTGTGAACACCCAGTTAGGAGCCCACTTGGATTGTGAGATACCTGTCACGTCTGCTCCCATGTCCACAAGCCCTGTCAAAACAATCTTTTCATTGTTAAGTTCCAGAGTGCAGGTGATTTTTGGTTGATCGCGATTTATCACCTGGGTCCACATCCCTAGTGAAGTGTCATTGGCATCCTGTTTGGGGAGTATTATGGCTTGTGCAATTGTTAGTTCTTAGGGTATAAAACAAGGTGGGTCGGGAGACAGGGCCAGCACTGTAATTTCTTTTTGTGAGGCCACTGATAGTACGGATGGCAATACAAAAAATCCTTCAGTCCTCGATGGGCAGTTTCCTAAGGTTAATAGTTCACAGGGCCAATCTTCAGGCCCCAGCTGTCCTGTCAATATTGCATGGGCAAAATAGTCTGTTAAAACAACAGACTTCACACTCACCAAGACCCGGGACAAATTTTGCCCCTGGTGGTGTTTGGCAACTGGGAGACGAGGTGCTGGAGTTCAGTGCTCCATGGTTTGTAATAGGTGTTTGTGCTACTTGACCTTCGTCAGTTGTAGGCATCGTTGGTTTGAACATTTGTGTCAGAGTGTGAGGCTGCCTTGCACTCCAGTGGTAGTTTTTTTGACAGCTGCTTGATGTAGTTACCTTTTGAGAAATTCCACTTAATTTGATGTTGATTTCTGTTAGGGACTGGATAGTCCCTTCCCCTCTGGAGACAATCTTTTCTAAAATGTCCTTGTTGACCACACTGGAAACATATTTTTGGGCCCTGTAGATGTTGCTGGGCCCCCTTAAAGGGGAAATACATGGCCCCTAGGGCTTCTACAACTCCTTGCCCAATGCCTGGGCTTGTACAGCTGCTCTGTGTTCTGTTGTTCTGAGGCAATTAAAGGCCTCAGTCATCTGCAGGAGTGTGGGTTCTGGCTGTAATGGAAGGGCACACAGCACTTTCGTACATTCTAGGTTGGCATTGGCAACTCCCAATGATTTTGGTAATTCATTTTGAGCTTTTTATCCTGGACTTGTTTCTCTAGTGCCTGTTTAAGGTGATAAAAAAATTTCATGTAGGGCTCTCCATGTTCTTGTCTTATGTTTACATAGTCCGAATTGGGGGTGCTACCATCCAGTACCTAGATTAAAGCTTTCAAAGCCATCTCTTTGATATCATCCAATACTTCTCTGGGGATACCTGCTGCTTGACCATCTGGTAGGCTGTGTTGTCCTTCTCCAACGAGATGGTTGATTGTCAATTCTGCCCTTGCCTCATTATTAGCATAGTCTGCTATTAATGGATTTAGTTCCTTCCATCCCCCTTCCCACAGGGTGTACTCTGTAGGTGACAACAACCTGGTCATAATATATTTTAAATCATAGGTGGTTAAGACATTTGCTGTAAACATGGCCCTCATTAGGCCATTAAAACAAGTTAAGTCCTTCCTATGGTCTTTAGCTGCCCTACACAGATCCTTGATTTCCCCGTAAACCAATGGCTGACACTTGGGATTCTGCCCCCTTCTTTCATAACATACAGGGGCAATGAGGACTTTTAAGGTTATTTGCCAGTCTCCTTCCTTAACTGGAGGCATGGCCCAGGGTGGAGAGGATGATTGACAGTGGGGGCGTGACCTGCAGTTGTGGGGGTGGAGTCTGGAGGTTCATTCAGGGCAGAAGAGAAAGTTGTGGTAGCAGGAAGTGGAGGAGCCAAGATGGAGGGAGGATGGTTGGGCTCCCGAGCCACATTCAGGCTCCTTCTGTCTTGAGTCTCCAGGGCATGATGCTCCAAGACAGCGTGGCCATTGCCATCTTGGACCATCATGGAAGGTCTGAGAAAGGCATGTTTGAGGGAAGGTTCTGAGTTAGGAGTGACCAACGGATCGAGTTTTCGAGACACTGCTTGCTGGTGAAGGGTCTCAAGGATGGTGTGGAAGATGAGGAGCATGCGGGGTGCAATGGGGTCCCTTTTGATTGAAACGTTGTACAGTTTAACTCCCACTGAGTCCCAAAATTCAGTGGTATGGATTTCATGAGCAGAGGCGTCTGGAATATTTTTAATGATCCACCTCATGATTGATTTTAATTTCTTCTTTGAAAATATTTTGTCATGATCAGTGAGAATTAACTTAAAGCATCCATATATGCTGCTTTCTAATTTGGACATCTGGCTGCCCATTTTTCTCTTTCTCCACCTTATGGGGAAGAGCCACGAGAACACCCCAAATCAATTATGGGACATGGGTGCATAGTGTAAAAACACAGTGGCAAAAAGGGCAACAAATGTTTTGCATTTCCCCAAACCCACCTGCAATCCTATGCGGGTGAAACCATTTTTGTCCCTGCTGATCCTGGGCAAGGTCCCTTGAAGCAACGATGAATCCGCCGGGCCCGGCACAATCCAAAATCTCCGGGAGCCCTGGCCTATCCATCAGCTAACCCCAGCTGACGTGACTGACACAGGGAGCCCTGAGTGTCATGGTCCCTGTTCGGGTGTCAAATGTCACAATGAGGGTGGCTGTGACAAACCTCTCTGGTTCCCTGACCTCAGGGCGAGGTTTGCAAAAATGAAAAGGAGCAGGATCAATGGAGTTGTTTAAAAGGAACTTTAATAACAGGGTGGGAAACAATAAACATGGAGAAGTCGAGCACAGTATGAGGGGCAGGTTCCAAAGACCCAAGAAAAAAGGGAGCAACAACATGTACACATGGGGGTAGAACACTCTGGAACAATAACCCTATAGGGGAAACAAGTAACCAATAGGGGAATAGAACTTGGACAAGTTAGCATAACAACACTAAAGGCTTTTTGGAGAATTTTCAAGCTCACCTTAATTTAAACAAATGATTCCCAGGGCTTGAAACTCACGCCCAGTACTTCTGGGGTAAAATCTGTCTGAGTTACAGCTGGGCTAACTCCCACACCGCAGCTTTGCTCTGGTCCTTTGGGATCATGTGGCCCAGCAGAGCCACAATGATGTCCTTGGTTCCATGAGGCTCCACAGTGTCACAATGGTGCCTTGGATCCATGGTACCCTGCAGGGTCACAATGTCCTCTGCATTTCAGAAGACCCCAAAGTGTCCCAATGGTCTTCAGGGTTCCTCAAGACTCCACCGTGTCACAATGGCCCCATGGATCCATGGTACCCACAGTGTCACAATGATCCATCCCCTTGGTTCCACAAGTTCCCACAGTGTAACAATGCCCTTTGCCTCCACAATGCCCTGCAGTGTCACAATGGCCTCCATAGGAAGGAAACAAGTGAGCCCCAGTGGTGCAGGGGCAGATGAGAGGCAGCCACCTGAGGCCAAGGCTGGCCAGACATGACTGTATTGGTCGATTTTTTTGGAGAGTAACCGTTGAATATATGGAATTTTTGAGGTGGAATCCTAATTTCAGCCATGGGCGCCTAGACAAGGAAGACAGTTCTTTTCCATAGGAATAAAAGCACAGAGCCCCAGTGCTTCACAGTCAGATGGGAAGTGGCCCTTGACATGCCAAATTCAGTGGGACCTGTCAGACAGCCCCCAGGAGGCCAAAACAGGGAGACCTGTTCCATGTTCCATGGACTTCATGGGTGCCCACACTGTCACAATGGTCTCCTTGATTCCATGAGCTCTGGCAATGTCACAATGGCTTCTTGGTTTCATGAGCCCCAACAGAGTCACTTGGCTCCATGCAGCCCCACGCAGCCCCGCTGTGAAACAATGGCTCCTTGTTTCTATTTTAAATCAATCCCAATCAAACCACAGTTTGATCATTGATCCTTGCTTCCACAGGGCCCATGATTTGCACAATGGTCTCCTTGATTCCATGATTCCTGGATTCCACAGTCTCACCATTGTTTCCTTGGATCTCCATTGTCACAACTGACCCATGGTTCCATGAGGTTCCGTAGTGTCACCGTGGTCGCTGTCAGAGGCTGGATGAGATCCATGTCCCCATGAGACACCTTGGGATGCTCGGAATGCCCGTGTGGGGCCAGGGCCGGGTCAGGCCTTGGTTTGTGGTGGGACAGAGCCCCGCCCCCAGCCCTGGCCTGGCAGAGCTGCCAATCAGACAGCAGGGGCGGTGCTAACCCAGCTCTGATTGGCCCAGCTGTCAATCAATAAATCAATCAATCAATCACACAGCAGCAGCTGGTGCTACCCTGGCGCTGATTGGACAAGCAACTGGCAGTCCCACCCTAGGGGCAGGGCCATGAAGGCCCAGGGGATTAAAAGCTGGAGCACGAGGCCAGCCCAGGGTCTGGATCCTGCCTTCTGCTGGGGTTCCTCTGTTGGTGATGCTGGAACCCCAGCAGTTGGTACCCATGTGTGTGTCTTTCTATGGATCTTCTGTCTTTCTGTTGTTCTCTATTTCTTCTCCTTTGAATCCTACTTCCCTGGAACATTTTTGCGTAACTTCACATGTTAAGGGTTAAAGGATTTTACGTTAAATGTGTGGGAATCCAGGGCACTGGGAATATTTCTCTGTCTTCTCTGAGGAGTCCTGACCCCCAGAGAAACATTGCCTTTAACCATCACCCATGGAGAGGACTTCCAGGACTTTGAGACAGATTAGAATTTACCCAAGTGTAAAATAGATCGGAGGCTAGTATAGCATGTCACTTGGGTGAGAAATTTCGGTTTTGGGATTTTTAGTATGGTGTAGATAGGAAGCAAGATGGAGGAATTGGGGTGTAGTCCCTGTCTTCTTCTTCCTCTACTCCATTTTCTGCAGTGTTGGTGGCAGAGGGTGATTTGTCAAGGAAAGCACAGTGCAGAGGTTATCTGGACAGTTAAGGGATGAGCTACTGGTAGATAAGTAGAAATAATGTATGTTTTAAGAGTTAAATGGATGAGACAACTTTAAGGACCTTGAAACTGTACATTTCAGAGCAATTTTGTGGTGCTTTTTCAGTGCACTGAGCCTGGTGTGGACAGCAATGCAAACCTTTAGATATAATAAGAATAAACAAGAAGCTGAAGACTGAAGAAGTCCCGTGCAGCTCCTTTTACGTGGCACAGAACTGCTACAGGAGGGTTTCCTCCATCCAGGGAGCCCCCACAAAGGCCCATCATGAAACAAACATCAATAACTGGTGCTCTGACAATGTTTGTTATAAGTTGGCTTTTTTCCAAAAGTTGTTTACTGAAAGGTGTTGTCTTAATTGGCCAATCATGGGAAATGTGTTGATGAAATGACCAGTGAGGTCCACCTGTAGCAAACCAAGATATAAAAGAAGAGGATTGAAACAACAGGTGACTTTTAGCCCTTAGCCTTCTGATCTGAGTCTGTGTCATCTCTGACTCAAAGGTGACATTTGGGGATCTGTGGGGGCTATTGGGGATCCTTTCTGCACCTTGTGACCCAACAGGAGCTTCTCTAATAAACGCTGCCTGAAGCTCCCACTGTGGTCATGACAGGAACCCCTGTGAGTGTCTGGGACATCCCGGCTCTTTGGCAGCCTGGGGACTTCTGGGATGTCACCGTGGAGCCCCCGTGAGTGCCTGTGACAGATTGGTGCCTTTGCAGCCCAAGGTGCCCTGGGATATCACCATGGAATGGCTGTGACTGCCTCTGACCACAGGGCTCTTTACCATTCCCAGAAAGCCCTGGGAGGTCTCCATGGAGCCCCTGTCTCTGCCTGTGACATTCCAGCTCTGGAACAGCCTGGAGACTCTTGGAAAGATCCCATGGAACCCCTCTGAGGGCCTGTGACAAATCTGATCCTGAGCAGGACACCATCCCCAGCCCCCTGTTGCTATGGTCAGTTTCCATGGCAACCATCCCCAGGCCCTTGTTGCTATGGTCAGTTTCCATGGCAACCATCACCAGCCCCCTGTTGCTATGGTCAGTCAGTTTCCATGGCAACCATCCCCAGGCCCTTGTTGCTAGGGTCAGTTTCCATGGCAACCATCCCCAGCCCCCTGTTGCTATGCTCAGTCCCTTGGCAGCTCCATGTAGACCCCATGCCAGGGGTGGTTGCCATGGACACCAGCTCAGGCCTGCAGCCAGAGCCCGTTGCCATGGCAACCATTGGCAGCCCCATCCCCAGGCTGATGGGATCCCAGAAGCACAGAATTGGCTGAGCTGGGAGGGACCCATCAGGATCCTCCAGTCCAACTGCTGGCCCTGCACAGGACACCCCAACAATGCCAGCCTGGGCCTGGCAGCGCTGGCCAAACGCTGCTGCAGCTCAGAGAGCCCTGGAGCTGGGACCCTTCCCTGGGGAGCCTGGCCAGGGCCCCAGCAGCCTCTGGCCAAAAACCTTTTCCTGACATCCAAGCTGAGCCTGCCCCGACTCAGCTGCAGCCGCTCCCTCCACTCCTGTCCCTGGGCACCAGAGGGAAGAGGTTCCCAGAGCCCCAGCCAGGGACCCGCTCCCAAGGCTGCTGCCATGGCCACCAGGGCTGGCACCAGCTGGGATGCTTGGTTTCCACGGGCCGGGCTTCAGCAATGGGATTCCCCAATTTCCTGCTCCTGCTAAAACCACGCTGCCCTCGCTGCCCTCCCGCCTCCCATGGAAAGCACAAAAGGCAAAGATCCCGGACTGGGAGAAGAACAATTTATTGGGAACAGCAACGAGATAAGGAACAAACAGGAACAGAAACAATATTGATAACAGAAGGGATAAGTAAAACTATTTACAGAGAAAACATCAACATCAAAAACTGGCTCTTCCTGGTAATGTATTTCCTCCTGTCTGGAAAGGACACACTTGTCCTCAGGGAGGGAAAGAGAGAGTCCCTTTCCTGCCCCTGGCAATGACCTGAGGTGGGAGTGAATGTAATGACAGGGCCATGGCCAGACCCTCATGTTCTCCCATCCCACATCATGTCATTGGTAGGGGCAACAAAATGTACAGGTGTCTTCCCAGCATGGATCACAGGGAAGATGGATCACCAGGGCTCTGGCCAACGTGGGGTCTCCAATGGGGGATGAATTTGGAACAGTGTGCGAAGCTCCTGCTGCACTTGGGGCATTTGCAGGGCTTCCCTTACTGGTGCCTCCGTTGGTGTTTGGTCAGGTCAGAGCCCTGGGTGAAGCTCTTCCCACAGTAGGACACTCGTAGGGCCTCTCCCCAGTGTGGATGCATTGGTGGATGATGAGGGCAGAGCTGCAGCTGAAGCCCTTCCCACACTCCCCACACTCGTAGGGCCATTTCCCAGTGTGGATCATCTGGTGGCTGATCAGGGTGCTGCTCTGCCTGAAGCTCTTCCCACACTCCAAGCACTTGTGGGGCTTCTCCCCATCATGAAGCTGCTCCTGGGCCACCAGCTCCGAGCTCTGGCTGAAGCTCTGTCCACCTTCCTGGCCCAGGGTGGGTCTTTCCTCCTCAGAGCACACTGGGCTGGGTTTGGAGCCCCTCCTCCTGTGGGATCTCTGGGACTTGTCCTCCACGTTGGAATTCTGCACCGTGGAGCCACTAAAAATGGCCTCTTCCATGAAGTTCTGCCACAGGGATTTGCCCTCCCTGGTCTCCATCCTCAGCTCCTTTTGTGGGGGAGGAAGGCCAAGGAGAGGATGGGATTTGCCTCCGTGCCAGAGGGAAGGGGAAGGAGATCCCCCCAGTGCATCCCCAGCAGGACAGGGTTGGCAGCAGGGTTGTCCTGCAGCCAGGGGCTGTGCTGGGCTGGGAGATGGAGCAGGAGAGAGGGGGAAAGGGGCACTGACTTCCTCCTCACCTGCCTGGGGCTCCTGGGGCACCTTCTTCTTCCTCACAGCCTCCTCCTCCATCTGGCCAAGTTTACAGGATGGAAAATCCTGTTTTGGGAAGAAAACAAGGGATGAGTACATTGAATTTTGTACTTGTTTGAAGGCAAACCTGGGGAGGGTCTAAACCAGGATTACAATTTAAGAAGAAAATGAAGATCAAGGCAATGATACAAAAACACTGCCCTAAACTGACAGAGTCAGGATATAACCTGACACCCTGTTGCTCAGGGTGGTGGCAGCAGTTCCATTAAATGGTGGCTGCAGTCCTGTGGGAGTGATGAACGTGATTCTGTCCAAGCAGTGATCCTGTAGAAGGGTCTGGTCTTCCTCTGCAGGTCCAGTGGTGGTTCTGGAGCTCTTGTCCTCTGGGAATCCTGTAGGCAAGCTGCTCCTGGTGTTGCAAGGCTCAGCTTATATCCAGGTAGGAATGCTTGGATCCTCCCCCTGGGCGGAGCATCCCACAATGGGAGGATGGAATTTGATCGGTCCTGCAGTGACACTCAATGGCCCATTCCCAGAAGATATCTCCCCTGGAGGGCGTTATCAGGGCTGAGTCATGGAAGAGATCAAGAACACTGCCCCACCTGTTTCTAGCAGTTGATGAAGATGGGCATTGAAAACATGCATTTGGTTCCATCTTACATTGCAGCCTGAAACAGTGGGGGAATCCCTGCTCAGGGGGTGAACACCACCCCCCTTACCCAAACTGGTTTAGGTGTGAAACCCCCACCCCGGGAAGGCCACACACACAGGGGACAATGTCACACTTGCGCTGCCCCAGGGGAGGTCTCTGTCCCTGTCACTCCATGGCTGTCCCCCCTTTTCTCTTTCATAGGCCGTCGGATTTGCCAAATCTAAGAATAAGTTTTTTCTTTGTCCCTGTCACCTTTGTGACATCTACACAGAGCTTTTCATTCCTTTTCATAATCTTTTCATAACAGAGGTATCACAATGTGTTGGGCCGAATTTCCACTTTTCTTTTATCAGAATGTGCCAGCAGCTGAGCTGGAGCTGTGCAGGACCAATGGATTTTGGAATTGCCACAGAATCGCTTCTAGTGTCAGTTTAATAAGTTTTGGGATTTGTTTGCGTTTTCACCACAAGTGACTTGTGGGAAGAGCAAATTCAAGGCATTTTCTGTAGGGTCAAGATTGATTTTTGTCAAGAAACAACTTTACTTTGTCCATTGCCCAGGGGATGCTCAAGGGGTCTCTGTGCCACTTGCCCTTGGGGATGCTTGGGAGGGGCTTAGGAGAGTTTGTCCCTGTCCTTGTCACCCCAGGCCATTCCCCAGGGGTGTCCCTGTCCCTCTCACCCCAGGCCATTCCCCAGGGGTGTCCCTGTCCCTCTCACCCCAGGCCATTCCCCAGGGGTGTCCCTGTCACCCCAGGCCATTCCCCAGGGGTCTCCATCATTCTCACCCCAGGGAATGCCTGGGGGGTCTCCCTCCCTCTCTCCCCTGTGCCAGGGGGTGCTCGGGGCAGTCTCTGTCCCTCTCAGCCCAGGGGATGCTCGGGGCTCTCTGTCCCCTGGCTCTGGGGGATGCTCGGGGGGTCTCCATCCCTCTGGCCTCAGGCAATGCCTGTGCAGGGCTGGGCACCAGGGGCTCTGTGTCCCTCTCACCGCTGAGGCTGCTCGGGGCTGGGGGGGCTCTGCCACCTTCTCACCCCTGGGGAGGCCGGGGGGGTCTCTGTCCCTCTCAGCCCTGCTGGGACCCCACCCAAACATCATCGGGGGCACAGGGACAGAGACACCCCCAAAGCCCCAGAAGGGCTGAGCCTGGGATTTGGTTTGGGGCTGAGGATTTAGGAAGGGCCTGGAATTGGGGTTGGGCTTGGAGTTGGGGCTGAGATTTGGATTAGAGCTGGGATTGGGGTTAAGGCTAGACATGGGATTGGCCTTAGGGCTGGGCTTGGGATTGGGTCTGGGGCTAGACAAGTCTGGGACTGGGATGAGATTTAATACAGAACTGTGAGTGTGTCTAAACATGGAGTGAGATTGAGACCAGGATCAGGGTCAGGTTTGGGACTGAGCTCACCCAGAGCAGGACAGGGGGGATGTCACTGCAGGATGTCCCTGGCATTGTCCCAGCCCTCCTCAGGCACCTCCAAACATGGGGGGCAGCTGGGTGCCCCATGATCCAGGTGCTCCCACGCTGCTCCTCAATACCAGATGAGCATTCCCTGAGGGCAGCCCTGACTGTGACCCTTGGGGCTCTGGGATCAGCCCTCACATCCCTGTGGGAGCAGCTGCAGACAGGATGAGAGACTTCCCCCCTCTCTTTCCTGTGGGAGGATGAAGCCCGGCTTCCCTTTTTCTTCTGGTGCCTCCTCCTCTCCTCAGCTGAGGATGTCAAACTCCCCAGGAGCAGGAAAATCCCCATTCCCTGTTTGCTTGTGGCTGCAGCCTGGAACATCCACCCAGAATGAAAAACTTTCTGACTGAATGACACTGGGAGGAGGTTTGTGAGAAGGGGAAGAAATTGTATTTTGATAGGAAATAAAAGGTGCAAAATAATTTCTTTCTCTCATATTCCTTTTCAGTCAGTTCCGTTGTGTTTTCAGAGTGCCACCTTCTCAGCTGATTGTGTTTGTGTCCCCCTTTCTCTCCTGCCTCTCTTTGCCTGCTCTGTTTCTCTCTCAGTGTCTCCCTTGACCCAGGGCAGCTCCCACCAAAGACCCTGCCCTGATTTAATTCCCAATCCAGGAGCTACAACAACCATGGGTGAAGTTATGAAGGCCAGCAGTGAAATGTCACTGTAAGATCTTGCTCCACTTGGCTTTTGGCTCCTTCTTAAGAGCTTTGCCTTCCAGGGCAGGAACATCTTTTCCTGGCTGGGAACTGGAATTCCAGCCCCTGGCAGTGTGTGCCATGGATCCCAGAGGGGCATTCCCGAGGTTCCCAGGGTGCTGCTCCTGCCGTGCCTCCCAAGGAGCTGTGCAGGGCCAGGGGACAAGGTCCAGCAGCTCTGTGGGCTCCCAGAGCACACAGCAAAGGTGGCTTTGATGGACATTTCCCAGCACCTTCCCCGCTGGAAGCAGAGGGAAGAAGGGAAGTGAGTCACTGATAGAATCCCAGAATGGTTGTGGTGGGAAGGGACCCTGGCCATGGGTTACGATTTCGCGAGGGAGAGACGCCTCTGCCCCAGGGAAGGTGCGAATGAGACCATGGGAACGCAACCTGTGGATCTGCTCGAACTTGGATTGAACTGAACAAGAAATGGGGAAGAGAGAGGGAGAGAAAGAAATCTGGAAGAGATCTCAGAGAAAGAAAGAAATAGGAAAGAGTTCTCAGAGGGGGAGAAAGAAATAGGAAAAGGCTCCGGCCCGGACTCCGCAGCTCCCGGGGACACCCTCAGGGCGCAGCGCCTTTCACAATTCCAGCCAATCAGAGAACGCGCTGAACAATTTCCAGCCAACCAGAGCTTTTCTCGCCGGTGACTCACCGGTTGCCAGGCAGACCCGCAGAGCCCAGCGGCCCCGGAGCGGAGTTTGGGGCTCGGGCCGGGGGCACGGATCCGCCCCGGGGGGGTCCCCGAGCCCCCTGCCCAGCCCTGGGGCCGATCGGGGGCTCCCCCACCCAGCAGCCGGGGCTGCGGGGCCGCGGGGCAGAGGGGTGGGAAAGGGGGGTCCGGGCTGGCAGCGGAGGAAATGCGGGAGGAAGAGGAGGGAGAGGAGGAGCAGGAGCGGGAGCGGGAGAATCCCGGCGCTCGCAGCGCCCGCACGCTGAGCCTGCAGCAGCCCCTGCCCCGGGAGCATCGCCCCCAGCCCGAGCCGCAGGTGAGGGCGAGGCCGAGCTCGCCCCGGCTCCAGCCAGGGGTGTCCGGGAGGATTTTTTTGGAGCGTGTTCGGAGCCGGCAGATCCCGGACTCGAGCCCCGGGTATCTCCGCGCTCCCTAAGAGGAGCTTTTTCGGGGGCAGAGGAGCCGCGATCGCCCCTCGGGAGGGTCCCGGGGGCTCCACGTGGGGATGGCCCGGTACCGACGGGGCGGGACATTGGTTTTGGGGATCCCCGTGAGAGCCGGGGCTGTGGAAACGGGGGACCCCCGGGGCGGGGAGAGGGGAAGGGGCGATACCGGAGCTGGGGCACCCCCGGCAGCCCGGAGATGAGGCGGGGACGGGACCCCCTGGCTCTGACAGGGGCGCGTCCTGGGGCGACTTCATGATGCTCATGCCCCATCGGTCCGTTTAGCCCAGAAATTAGTTCTGCACCTTTAAGGCCGGTTCTGAGAGCCAAGGGGAGGAGGAAGAAGCTGCAGTTTGTTTTCAGACACTGCACTCACTCCTCCACATTCCGGCTCCTGGATGGACAGAGGGCGGGACAGAGCTCTCCTTTGCTTTTAGTTAGTTTTTAGCTCTCTGAGGTAGAGAAGTTCCCTGGACTGTGGTTTTTCTTTTTCTTTGGAGCTGTTTAAACCTGCTCTGCACTGAACACCCAGAACACCACCGGCAGCTCCCACCTGTGGCCCACCTGGCTGAGCCTGGGTGGAGGCATTTCCAATACAGGAGGGACTGATAAGAGACAGATAAGAGACTGATAAGAGACTGATAAGACACTGAGTGAGCCAAGCCCCAGCCCAAGGAGGGACTTTGTCACCTATTTTCCAGCAGCAGGAGGTTTTATTTCTTAATATTGTTCAATTTTTGTGCTGGTGAATGCCTTGCCTGTTAAATAAAGTGGTTTTTTCCACTTTTCTCCAAGGAAATCATTTCCCGAACTGGCTGAGGGTGGGGCTGCTGAATCTGCATTCCAGAGGAAATTCCTTTTGGAGGTTTTCAACCAAATTTGGCCTAAAGCAGGACAGGGTGGTGGGAAGAGGGGGGAAGCCCAAGTGGCTGGATTGAGGGGAGGCTGGAGAGAGGGACCTTGGGACCCCAAAATCCACCTGCATCCCTTACCAGGACCCTGGAGAGGGGGGATCCCCAGGACCCATGGGATCCCCAAGAGCCCAGAGACAGGGGACCACCAGAACCCCAGAGGGATGAGACTGGAAATGGGAAACTCCTGGTGGTGCTTTTTTTATACACTCTTGATTTTTGAAGGTTTTTATGGACATCAGGTGACTTCTAGAGATGGACTTGGGCAAGAGGAATCCCCAACCGAAGGCATTCACACCTTGTTTCTCCCCAAAAAAAGGATTTTCCCCAAACCTTTTACAGTGACATCCCCTCCTGTCCTGCTCTGGGTGAGCTCAGTCCCAAACCTGACCCTGATCCTGGTCTCAATCTCACTCCATGTTCAGACACACTCACAGTTCTGTATTAAATTACATTCCAGTCCCAGACTCATCTAACCCCAGACCCAATCCCAACCCCAGCCCTAAAGCCAATCCCATGTCTAGCCTTAACCCCAATCCCAGCTCTAATCCAAATCTCAGCCCCAACTCCAAGCCCAGCCCCAATTCCAGCCCCTTCCTAAATCCTCAGCCCCAAACAAATCCCAGGCTCAGCCCTTCTGGGGCTTTGGGGGTGTCTCTGTCCCTGTGACCCCGATGATGTTTGGGTGGGGTCCCAGCAGGGCTGAGAGGGACAGAGACCCCCCCGGCCTCCCCAGGGCTGAGAAGGTGGCAGAGCCCCCCCAGCCCCGAGCAGCCTCAGCGGTGAGAGGGACACAGAGCCCCTGGTGCCCAGCCCTGCACAGGCATTGCCTGAGGCCAGAGGGATGGAGACCCCCCGAGCATCCCCCAGGGCCAGGGGACAGAGAGCCCCGAGCATCCCCTGGGCTGAGAGGGACAGAGACTGCCCCGAGCACCCCCTGGCACAGGGGAGAGAGGGAAGGAGACCCCCCAGGCATTCCCTGGGGTGAGAATGATGGAGACCCCTGGGGAATGGCCTGGGGTGACAGGGACAGGGACACCCCTGGGGAATGGCCTGGGGTGACAGGGACAGGGACAAACCCCCCAAACCCCTCCCAAGCATCCCCCAGGGCGAGTGGAGAGAGACCCCTTGAGCACTCCCTGGGCACTGGACAAAGTAAAGTTGTTTCTTGACAAAAATCAAACTTAACCCTACATAAAATGCCTTGAATTTGCTCTTCCCACAAGTCAGTTGTGGTGAACACACAAACAAATCCCAAAATTTAATAAACTGACAATAGAAGCAATTTGTGGCAATTCCAAAATCCATTGGTCCTGCACAGCTCCAGCTCAGCTGCTGGCAGGTTCCAATAAAAGAAAAGTGGAAATTCGGCCCAATACATTGCGATACATCTTTTATGAAAAGATTATTAAAAGGAAGGGAAAGCTCTGTGTAGAGGTCACAAAGGTGACAGGGACAAAGAGAAAACTTATTCTTAGATTTCGAAAAGCCCCCGGCCTGTGAAAGAGAAAAGGGGGGGACAGTCACAGAGTGACAGGGACAGAGACCTCCCCTGGGGCAGGGCAAGTGTGACATTGTCCCCTGTGTGTGTGGCCTTCCCAGGGTGGGGGTTTTACACCTGAGCCAGTTTGGGTAAGGGGGGTGGTGTTCACCCCCTGAGCAGGGATTCCCCCACTGTTTCAGGCTGCAATGTAAGATGGAACCAAATGCATGTTTTCAATCCCCATCTTCATCAACTGCTATAAACAGGTGGGGCCGTGTTCTTGATCTCTTCCATGACTCAGCACTGATAACGCCCTCCAGGGGAGATATCTTCTGGGAATGGGCCATTGAGTGTCACTGCAGGACTGATCAAATTCCATCATCCCATTGTGGGATGCTCCGCCCAGGGGGAGGATCCAAGCATTCCTACCTGGATATAAGGTGAGCCTTGCAACAGCAGGAGCAGCTTGCCTACTGGATTCCCAGAGGACAAGAGCTCCAGAACCACCACTGGACCTTCAGAGGAAGACCAGACCCTTCTACAGGATCACTGCTTGGACAGAATCACGTTCATCACTCCCACAGGACTGCAGCCACCATTTAATGGGACTGCTGCCACCAGCCTGACCAGCAGGGTGTCAGGTTATATCCAGACTCTGTCAGTTTAAGGCAGTGTTTCTGCATCATTACCTCGATCTTCATTTTCTTATTAAATTGTAATCCTGGTTTAGACCCTCCCCAGGTTTGCCTTCAAACAAGTACAAAATTCAATGTACTTATCCCTTGTTTTCTTCTCAAAACAGGATTTTCCATCCCTGAAACTTGGCCAGATGGAGGAGGAGGCTGCGAGGAAGAAGACGGTGCCCCAGGAGCCCCAGGCAGGTGAGGAGGAAGTCAGTGCCCCTTTCCCCCTCTCTCCTGCTCCATCTCCCAGCCCAGCACAGCCCCTGGCTGCAGGACAACCCTGCTGCCAACCCCGTCCTGCCGGGGATGCACTGGGGGGATCTCCTTCCCCTTCCCTCTGGCACGGAGGCAAATCCCATCCTCTCCTTGTCCTTCCTCCCCCAGGGAAGAAGCTGAGGATGGAGACCAGGGAGGGCAAATCCCTGTGGCAGAACCTCATGGAAGAGGCCAATTCCAGTGGCTCCACAGTGCAGAATTCCAACGTGGAGGACAAGTCCCAGAGATCCCACAGGAGAAGGGGCTCCAAACCCAGCCCAGGGTGCTCTGAGGAGGAAAGACCCACCCTGAGCCAGGAAGGTGGACAGAGCTTCAGCCAGAGCTCGGAGCTGGTGGCCCATGAGCAGTTTCATGATGGGAAAAAGCCCCAGAAGTGCTTGGAGTGTGGGAAGAGCTTCAGGCAGAGCAGCACCCTGATCAGCCACCAGATGATCCACACCGGGGAATGGCCCTATGAGTGTGGGGAGTGTGGGAAGGGCTTCAGCTGCAGCTCTACCCTTTTGACCCACCAGTGCATCCACACTGGGGAGAGGCCCTACGAGTGTCCTGAGTGCCAGAAGAGGTTTCACACCAGCCCTGATCTCGCCAGGCACCGGCAGATTCACACAGAAGAAAGGCCCTTCCACTGCCCTGATTGCGGGAAGGGCTTCAAGCGCAAGTCCCACCTCATCAGGCACCAGCTCATCCACACTGGGGAGAGACCCTACGAGTGCCGCACGTGTGGGAAGAGGTTTCGGACCAGCTCAAATCTCCTCCTGCATGAGCGGATTCACGCGGATGAGAGGCCCTTCTACTGCCCTGACTGTGGGAAGAGCTTCAAGCACAATTCCACCCTCATCAGGCACCAGCGCATCCACACTGGGGAGAGGCAGAGGCCCTACGAGTGTCCCCAGTGTGGGAAGAGCTTCACCAGAAGCTCTCATTTGACAAGACACCAACGGAGCCACCAGTAAATGAAGCCCTGCAAGTGCCTCGATTGCAGGAACAGCTTCATGCACCACTCCAGCTTCATCCCCCATGGGAGAAGCCAGATTGGAAAGAGCCCTGGTGATCCATTTTCCCTGTGATCCATGCTGGGAAGACACCTGTACCTTTTCCTGCCCTTTGCCAATGACCTGATGTGGCATTGAAAAACATGAGGGTCTGGCCATGGCCCTGTCATTACATTCAGTCCCACCTCAGATCATTGCCAGGGACAGGAAAGGGACTCTCTCTCTCCCCCAGAGGAGAGGGTGTCCTTTCCAGGCAAGAAATATTGTAGCCAGGCAGACCCTGTGAGTTGTCTTGTAGTTTTCCCTGTAAACAGTTTTATTTTTCCCTTCTGTTATCAATATTGTTTCTGTTCCTGTTTGTTCTTTATCTCATTCCTGTTCCCAATAAATTGTTCTTATCGGGATCTTTGCCTTTTGTGCTTTCCATGGGAGGCGGGAGGGCAGCGAGGGCAGCGCGGTTTTAGCAGCAGCAGGAAATTGGGGAATCCCATTCCTGAAGCCCGGCCCGTGGAAACCGAGCATCCCAGCTGGTGCCAGCCCTGGTGGCCATGGCAGCAGCCTTGGGAGCGGGTCCCTGGCTGGGGCTGTGGGAACCTCTTCCCTCTGGTGCCCAGGGACAGGAGTGGAGGGAGCGGCTGCAGCTGAGTCGGGGCAGGCTCAGGTTGGATGTCAGGAAAAGGTTTTTGGCCAGAGGCTGCTGGGGCCCTGGCCAGGCTCCCCAGGGAAGGGTCCCAGCTCCAGGGCTCTCTGAGCTGCAGCAGCGTTTGGCCAGCGCTGCCAGGCCCAGGCTGGCATTGTTGGGGTGTCCTGTGCAGGGCCAGCAGTTGGACTGGAGGATCCTGATGGGTCCCTCCCAGCTCAGCCAATTCTGTGCTTCTGGGATCCCATCAGCCTGGGGATGGGGCTACCAATGGTTGCCATGGCAACGGGCTCTGGCTGCAGGCCTGAGCTGGTGTCCATGGCAACCAGCCCTGGCATGGGGTCCCCATGGAGCTGCCAAGGGACTGAGCATAGCAACAGGGGGCTGTTGATGGTTGCCATGGAAACTGACCATAGCAACATGATCCTGGTTATTGTCCATGGAAACTGACCATAGCAACAGGGTCCCAGTGATGGTTGCCATGGAAACTGACCATAGCAACAGGGGGCTGGTGATGGTTGCCTGCTAAGGATCAGATTTGTCACAGGCCCTCAGAGGGGCTCCATGGGGACGTTCCAAGAGTCTCCAGGCTGTTCCAGAGCTGGAATGTCACAGGCAGAGCCAGGGGCTCCAGGGAGACCTCCCAGGGCTTTCTGGGGATGGTAAAGAGCCCTGTGGTCAGAGGCAGTCACAGCCATTCCATGGTGACATCCCAGGGCACCTTGGGCTGCAAAGGCACCCATCTGTCACAGGCACTCACGGGGGCTCCACGGTGACACCCCAGGAGTCCCCAGGCTGCCAAAGAGCCGGGATGTCCCAGACACTCACAGGGGTTCCTCTCATGGGCACAGTGGGAGCTTCAGGCAGAGTTTATTAGAGCAGCTCCTGTTGGGTCACGCGGTTCAGAAAGGATTCCCAGCAGCCCCCACAGATCCCCAAATTTCACCGTTGAATCAGAGATGACACAGACTCAGATCAGAAGGCTAAGGGCTAAAAGTCACCCATTTTTTCAATCCCTTTCTTTTTATCTTGGTTTGCTACAGGTGGACCTCATTGGTCATTTAATCAACACATTTCACATGACTGGCCAATTAAGACAACCCCCTTCAGTAAACAACTTTATGGAAAAAAGCCAACTTATTTCAAACATTGTTGGGGCACCAGTTATTGATGTTTGTTTTCTGTTGGGCCTTTCTGGGGGGGGAGAAACCCTCCAGTAGCAGTTCTGTGCCAAGTAAAAGGAGATGCAAGTGACTTTTTCAGTCTTCAGCTTCTTGTTTATTGTTATCTGATCTAAAGTTTTGCATTGCTGTGCACACCAGGCTCAGCACGCTGGAAAAGCACTGCAAAATGGCCCCAAAATGTATGGTTTTAAGGTCTTTTAAAGTTGTCTTATCCAATCAACTCTTAAAACATATGTTATTTCTACTTATCGACCAATAACTCATCCCTTGACTGTCCACATAACCTCTGCACTGTGCTTTCCTTGACCAATGACCCTGTGCCACCAACACTGCAGAAAATAGAGTAGATGAAGAAGACAGGGACTACACCCCAATTCCTGCATCTTGCTTCCTATCTACACCATACTAAAAATCCTAAAACCTAAATTTCTCACCCTAGTGAAATGCTATACTACCCTCTAATCTATTTCACACTTCGGTAAATTCTTACCTGTCTCATAGTCCTGGGCAAACCTCTGGTGGCTGCCATTCATCAGGTCCTAAAACATGGGGGCTCCGTGGTTTCCTTCCTATGGAGACCAATGTGACATTGGGAGCCTTGTGAAATGAAGGGGCCATTGTGACACTGCAGAGCACCGTGGATCCAAGGCACCATTGTGACACTGTGGAGCCTCGTGGAACCAAGGACATCATTGTGGCTCTGCTGGGCCGCATGGTCCCAAGGGGCCAGAGCAAAGCAGCGGTGTGGGAGTTAGCCCAGCTGTAACTCAGAGTCAGACAGATTTTACCCCAGAAGTACTGGGCATGAGTTTCAAGCCCTGGGAATCATTTGTTTAAATTAAGGTGAGCTTGAAAGTTCTCCAAAAAGCCTTTAGTGTTGTTATGCTAACTTGTCCAAGTTCTCCTCCCCTAATGGTTACTTGTTTCCCCTATAGGGTTATTGTTCTAGAGTGTGCTACCCCCAGGTGTACATGTTGTTGCTCCCCTTTGTCTCGGGTCTTTGGATCCTGCCCCTCATACTGATCTCGACTTCTACATGTTTATTATTTTTCACCCTGTTATTAAAGTTCCTTTTAAGCAACTCCATTGATCCTGCTCCTTTTCATTTTTGCCACCCTTGCCCTGAAGTCAGGGAACCAGAGAGGTTTGTCACAGCCACCCTCATTGTGACATTTGGCACCTGAAAAGGGACCATGACACTCAGGGCTCCCTGTGTCAGTCACGTCAGCTGGGGTTAGCTGATGGATAGGCCAGTGCTCCCCGGGATTTTGGATTGTGCTGGGCCTGGCAGATTCATCGTTGCTTCAAGGGACCTTGCCCAGGATCAGCAGGGACAGAGATGGTTTCACCTGCATAGGATTGCAGGTGGGTTTGGGGAAATGCAAGACATTTATTGCCCATTTTGCCACTGTGTTTTTACAATATGAACCCACGTCTCATAATTGATTTGGGGTGTTCCGGTGGCTCTTCCCTATAAGACAGAGTAAGAGAAAAATGGGCAGCCAGATGTCCAAAGTAGAACGGAGTGTATATGGATGCTTTAATTCTCACTGATCATGACAAAATATTTTCAAAGTACGAATTAAAATCAGTCATGAGGTGGATCATGAAACTTTTCCAGACACCTCTTCTGATGAAATCCATACCACTGAATTTTGGGACTCGGTGAGAGTTAAATTGCACAACATTTTGATCAAAATGGATCCCATTGCATCCCACATGCTCCCCATCTTCCACACCACCATTCACCAGCAAGCCGCATGTCAAAAACTCAATCCGTTGGTCACTCCTAACTCGGGACCTCCCCTCAAACCTGCCTTTCTCAGACCTTCCATGATGGTCCAAGATGGCGATGTCCATGCTGTCGAGGAGCTTCATGCCCTGGAGACTCAGGACGAAAGGAGCCTGAATGTGACTCAGGAGCCCGAGCATCCTCCCTCCATCTTGGCTCCTCCACTTCCTGCTACCACAGCCTTCTCTTCCGCCCTGAACGAACCTCCAGACTCCACCCCCACGACTGCAGGTCACGCCCCCACTGTCAATCATCCTCTCCACCCTGGGCCATGCCTCCAGAACTCCACCCTGGAAGTCCGCCATCCTAAATGAAGGCCCGGAACACCTGACAAAATGGCAGCGCCCTTTGCCTCACCCTCCAGCAACAATATAACCCCATGGTCAAAGATACTAAGCCCAACTGTCACACTATTTCTAATCCAAATATTTCTCCCCCAAGTTATTCTTCCTCCCCAGAAAACAGTTTGGACTGCCCAGAGCCACCTTGCCCCTCAACCCCAGAAGATCCCTCGGAAAGGATTCGGAAAGAAGATGTTAAGGAAGGAGACTGGCAAATTTTCTCGAAACTCCTCATTGCTCCCATTTGTTATGAAAGAAGATGCAGAATCCCAGACATCAGCCACTGATTTGCGGGGAAATCAAGGATCTGTGTAGGGCAGCTAAAGACCATAGGAAGGACTTAGCTTGTTTTAATGGCCTAATGAGGGCCATGTTTACAGCACTTGCTTTAACCCCCTATGATTTAAAATATATCATGACCATGTTGTTGTCACCTACAGAATACACCCTGTGGGAAGGGGGATGGAAGTGTTTACTAAATCCATTAATAGCAGACTATGCTAATAATGAGGCAAGGGCAGAATTGACAATCAACCATCTAGCTGGAGAAGGACAGCACAGCCTACCAGATGATGAAGCAGCAGGTATCCCCAGAGAAGTATTGGATGATATCAAAGAGATGGCTTTGAAAGCTTTAATCCAGGTATCAGATGGTAGCACCCCCAATTTGGACTACCTTGGGTGGCTGCAGCTAAAGCTTTAGGACAATCAGACCATCCTGGGTGCCTGTTAAGTAAGCAAACCAATGCTGCCTCCCTCACATTGAGTGGCTGCTCTCAGACACAGAGACCATCAGACACGCCACCTTGCAGAACAGCGATAGAGTTTTTACTCTGGGCACATGGGCATGGCTGTGTAGACTCTGAGGGCATGTGCTGCATGAACCTCTCCAGCCACAGCGAGTCAATCCACAAGAGCATTCAGGTACTGAAGGAAGGGTTCAAGAAGCTTCAAGTGGAAAACAAAGACTGGGTCCATAAACTCTTCCAATCCAAGGGACTAAAAGGGCTGGATTATGTCTAGCTAAAAGAGGACTATTAATTCTCTTAGTGGTTGTTGTTGTATTGTTAATTGACCCATGTTTGTTTGGATGCTTTTAGAAAGTCTTACAAAATTCTTTCAGTTCCATCTTTGTTGTAAAACAGAAAGGGGGAAGATACCCAACACAGGCTCCTCATGGACTCCTTGGAGGAGAGAATTGGAGGCCAGGATGGCACAAAAACCTCTCAGAGACTCAGTGTGGGAAGGAAAATCCTTGAAAGTACCTAAAAGTATTCTTAAATCCATAAAGTAGCTGAAAAACCTTGAGTATCTCAAGGCATTAATAAGCCCCACTGAGTGTCAGTACAAAGCTCTCAAGGGACTCATTAAAGCAGATAATTGGGGCCATGATTGCACAAACCTCTCACAGAGTCTGTATCAAAAGGGAAACACCAAGTACCTTAAAATAACTGAAGTACCCTGAAGTATTAATGAGCCCCACTGAGTGTTGTTACTGACAAAGCCTCTCCAGGGACTAATTACAGCAGATAATTGGAGGCCAGGATTGCACAAAGCTCTCAGAGACTCCAAGGCAAAAGCCAAAGCCAAAGTCCTTTGAAAAACCTGCAGTCCCTGCAGGGAGCATGAAGGAGCCCCCAGGGCCATTGCTGAGCAAGGCTCCCCAGGGACTCCTTGCAGCAGATCCTTGAGGCCACTGGGATGTGGGCTAGGGGGGGATGCTGAGGGCAGCACAAGGGGCTGACAGTGCCCAGCCTGGCTGGGGCTGTGCCAGGAGGCCCCAGGGCCTCAGGACAAGGTGTCTCCTCCCAGCCCTTGCTGGCACAGACCCTGCTGTGGCCCAGGGCACCAAGACTTGGCTTCTCTTTGTCCCCACCTGTCATCACTTCCTGCAGTTCTCTGCTCTGCCTGGGGCCTGGGGACACTTGCTCAGTCGGGTCCCTCTCTGGGACCCATTAAAAGTCCAAGAAACTTTGGAGTTGGATTCTGCCTTGGAGTTCTGCAGAGGTTTCTTCATCTCCCTCTCAGGGACTGATGTTCAGGGCCTGAGCACAAAGCCCCAGAGGCTGATTAAAATCCTTGTGCTGTGTCTGTGCTGCTGAGCTGGGCTGGGCTCCTGGCACAGAGGCAGCTCCTGCTCACCAAGAAGAGCTTCAAAAGCACATTTCTCTGGATGAGCAGCTCTTGTGCCAGCCCAGCAGGGCTGGGGCACTGCCTGCAGCCAGCGCGGGCACAGCCCAGAGGCACAGAGAGCTTCAATCAGTCAGGGCTGGGAAGGGGCTGAGAAGTGCCTGGGGCACAATCACTGCCAGCCCTTGGCACAGGAACCTCTGGCTGCAGGACAATGCAGCTGCAGCTCCTGGAGCCATCTCCTCAAGCTGGAACATTCCAATACCTACAGACTCTGTGAGTACAACTCTGGGTATTTCTGGTGCAGGGGAGCTGAAATACTCATGAAGTTCTGACATGCTTAGGGGTTCTGATCAGTCATAGACTATTTCCAAGACAAGGATTTTAAAAGAAAAGAGGATATTCTTAAGACTTTGTATTCATTTTCCTACTATTGGACCATGGCAGCAAGGAGGGGATAAATATTAAAGGTTGATTAGGAATTATTATTGTGTATGCTGACAAGAGCTTGACACATCTGAACTGTTGCTTTTAGTGATCAATGGTTCACAGGAGATCCCTAATGTGCTTTCAGCCCCTCTGCCCATGGACAGCAGCAGCATCACCTTTGCTGGAGCCATCAGGATCAGTCTGAGCTGTCCTTTCTCCAAGCTGCAAACAGAACCTGCCCCCAGCCAGTGCCCTGCAAACAGGCAGGGTTCTGTAGGGCCAAGGAGAGTGCACAGAGATTTGGGGTCTGTGAGTGCTGGCAGGGAGAGATCAGGCACAGGGAAACACCTGCAGGAGGGAAATCTGCAGGAAGCAGAGAGAAGATCAGGCAATGAGAGAAAACAAAGCCCAGCAATGCTGTGGCAGGGAGAGTTTAGAGATGCCCACAGGAGCCCCTGCAGTGCAGCCCCTCCCTCTGAACAAGCCCCCTCCCTCCTGTGCCCCAGCCAAGCCTCTGCCCTCAGCCTGAGAGCTCCTGATATCTAAGAATAGAAGGAAAGACATAGGGGGAGCTTAAAAAGAAAACCCTAGAACTCTTAAACACCAAAGGCTGTCTGTGTGTTCCAGGGGAGGGTGTATGGGAAAAGGCTTTGATTTTGGTTACAGGAATCTCCTCTAACTCTTCACTGTCCTTTCTCCATGAACAGGTGCCCATGTGCAGCCGCAGCAAATGTCCAACAGCAGCTCCATCAGGCACTTCCTCCTGCTGGCATTGGCAGACACGCGGCAGCTGCAGCTCCTGCACTTCTGCCTCTTGCTGGGCATCTCCCTGGCTGCCCTCCTGGGCAACGGCCTCATCATCAGCGCCGTAGCCTGCGGCCACCACCTGCACACGCCCATGTTCTTCTTCCTGCTCAACCTGGCCCTCGCTGACCTGGGCTCCATCTGCACCACTGTCCCCAAAGCCATGCACAATTCCCTCTGGGACACCAGCAACATCTCCTACACTGGATGTGCTGCTCAGCTCTTTTTCTTTCTGTTCTTCCTTGGATCAGAGTATTACCTCCTGACCATCATGTGCTACGACCGCTACGTGTCCATCTGCAAACCCCTGCACTACGGGACCCTCCTGGGCAGCAGAGCTTGTGCCCACATGGCAGCAGCTGCCTGGGCCAGTGCCTTTCTCACTGCTCTCATGCACACGGCCAATACATTTTCCCTGCCCCTTTGCCATGGCAATGCCCTGGGCCAGTTCTTCTGTGAAATCCCACAGATCCTCAAGCTCTCATGCTCCAAATCCTACCTCAGGGAACTGGGGCTTCTTTCTGTTAGTGTCTATTTAGCACTTGGCTGTTTTGTGTTCATTGTTTTCTCCTATGTGCAGATCTTCAGGGTTGTGCTGAGGATCCCCTCTGAGCAGGGACGGCACAAAGCCTTTTCCACCTGCCTCCCTCACCTGGCTGTGGTCTCCCTGTTCATCAGCACTGCAATATTTGCTCACCTGAAGCCCCCTTCCATCTCCTCTCCATCCCTGGATCTGGCCCTGTCAGTTCTGTACTCGGTGGTGCCTCCAGCCCTGAACCCCCTCATCTACAGCCTGAGGAACCAGGAGCTCAAGGCTGCAGTGTGGAGACTGATGTCTGAATGGTTTCGGAAACATTAAACTGCTAGCCAATTTCTGCATATCACTTGTAATAAAATTCATCTTTCATACTTCTTGTTGGTTTCATTTTGGAATTTCTTTTTCTTTTTTTTACTTTTTTCATATTATCTACAAATAAATGTCATTGTTTGTGCCATTTCTCATTTTGTTTCTCTCCATCTTCCCTGTGGCCACAGACTGTGTCAATGAGGGGCTGCACTCTTGGTGGCTTTAAAGTAACTAAAGGATCTCCTAGCAGAGTTTTCTGCAGAGATGCCCTTGTGTTCCGTTCTCTGGAGCTGCAGCAGCAATGTCTGTGTGCAGAGCTGGGGCAGATCAGTGCTGGCACAGCAGCCCTGCTCCTGCTGGCCACACCATTCCTGATCCAGGCCAGGAGCCATTGGCCTTCTTGGCCACCTGGGCACACTGCTGCCTCATGTCCAGCCTGCTGTCCATCAGTGCCTGCAGGTCCCTTTCTGCCTGGCTGCTCTCCAGCCACTCTGTCCCCAGACTGTAGCACTGGGGCCAAATAGCAGGGCTTGGCACTTGGATTTGTTAAACCTCACCTTGTTGGATTCATCCTCTGGGTCCAGCCTATCAAGGTCCCTGTGCAGACCACTCGTATGTTCTCTCAGATCAAAACTCACATCCAGCTTGGTGACATCTGCATAGAAGTCCTTGGTTCCAAGGGGCCCCTCAGTGTCACAACGGCCTCTTGGTTACACCAGGCCCTGCACTGTCACACTGGTCTCCTTGGTTTCATGAGACCATGCAGATCAAGAATGGACTCCTTGCTTCCATGGGGCCCCAAAATGTGACAATGGTCCCCTTGGTTCCACAAGTCCCCTCAGTGTCACAATGGACTCCTTGTTTCCACAAGGCCACACAGTGTCACAGCATTATTCCAGATCCCTTGAGGCCCCATCGTGTCACAGTGGCCCCTTGGTTACACAGGATCCTGCAGTGTCACAATGTCCCCTTGGTGCCATGAGGCCCCGCAGTGTCAGAACGGCCCCTTGGTTCCACTGGGCCCTGCAGTCTCCCAATGGTCTCCTCTGTTTTGCAGTGTCAAAATGGTGAAACCCCTTGGTTACACGAGGCCCTGCAGTGTCACAATGGCCTCTGTGGTTCCACGAGGGCCCAGAGTGTCACGGGGCACTCCCTGGGTCCATTTGGCCCCACAGCACCACCATGGACCCCTGGATCTGTGGGGCTGCACGGTGTCACCATGGTCCTCTTAGTTCCAGGAGGCCCTGCAGTGTCACAAAGGTCCCAGAGTGTCCCAATCATCACAGAATGACAGAATCAAATAGGCTGGAAAAGACCTTTGGGATCATCAAGTCCAACCAATGCCCTAATACTGCCTTGTCACCCAGACCATGCCACTGAGTGCCACTGCAGAGGGACAGTGACTCTGCCACCTGCCCCCTGGCCAGCCCATTCCAGTTCCCCCTCACCCTTTCTGTGAAGAACTCCTTCCTATTGTCCAGCCTGAGCCTCCCCTGGTGCAGCTTAAGGCTGGGTCTTCTTGTCCTGCCCTCCAGCAGATCCACACTCACACCCAGCTTGGTGCCATCTGCAATTTGTGAATGCTGCACTCGATCCCCTCACCCAGATCATCAGTGAAGATATTAAACAGGACTGGGCCCAGCACAGATCCCTGGGGACAGCCCCAGTGCCTGGACAGCAGCTGGGTGCAGCACCATCCCCACCACTCTCTGGGCCCAGCCTCCAGGCAGCTCTTAAATCTCCCAGCCAGGAGGGAACCTGCCCAAGCCGTGGGCTGCAGCTTTTCCAGGGAATGCTGTCAGAGACAGAGTCAAAGGCTCTGCTGGAGTCCAGGCACACAACATCCACAGCCTTTCCCACATCCACAGGTGGGTCCCCTGGGCATAAAAGGAGACCAGGTTGGTCAGGCAGGACCTGCCACCCCTAAATCCACGCTGGCTGGCTCTGATCCCTGGGCCATCCTGTGGATGCCCTGGGATGGCACTCAAGGTGATCTGTTCCATAACCTTGCCAGGCACCCAGGTCAGGCTGACAGGCCTGGAGTTCCCCAGCTCCTCCTTCCAGCCCTTCCTGGGGATGGGCTCACACTGGCACCTCCAGTGCTCTGGGCCCTCCCTGCTGAGCCAGGACTGATGGTAAATGATGGAGAGCAGCTTGGGGAGCTCATCCACAGCTCCCTCATCCCCCTAGGATGGATCCCATCTGATCCCAGAGACACCTGTGAGCATCTGAGTGGCTCAGCAGGTCAGCAGCTGCTTCCTCCTGGATTCCAGGGGGCTGTTCTGCTCCCTGTGCCCATCTACCAGCTCAGGAGAACACTTGTCCTGAGGACAACCTGTCCTAATATTGAAAATGGAGACAAAAAAGGTGTTAAGTAGCTCAGCCTTTTCTTTATCTTTAGTTACTGTATTATTCATGGCATCCAATGAAGAGTAGAGGTTCTCCTTATCCCTCCTTTTGCTGTAAATTTTTTTATAAAAACTTTTTTTTTTTAAGAAGCTGAGAGGTTAAGTTCTGATTGAGTTTTCAAGTATCAACTTTTCTTTCTGCATAACCTAATGACATCCTTAAACATTTCCTGAGTTGTCAGTCCATTTTCCCCTTGACTTCCCACCAAAGCTCCATGGGCAGCCAGGCCAGTCATTTTCCTCACTGGCTCATCTTTTGCCACACTAGGACAGGCAGCTCCTTCCCCCTTAAGATTACTTTCTTGAAATTTGTTCATCCTTCCTGGACCCCATTTGTTTTTAAAGGCTGTTTCCCTTAAAATAATCAGTATCTTACTCAGTACTCCCCAAATCAGCGTCCTAAACAGGCCAAAGTCTGCCCTTCCTAATTCCAGTGCAGAAGTTTTGTTGCTGCCCCTCCTTCTTTCACAGAACATTGAAAAGTTGATTATTTCATGGTCACTGTGCCCCAGGCAGCCTCCGAGCCCCACATCTGCCCCCAGCCCTTCTCTGTCTGTGAACAGCAGCAGACAGAGCTTTCCTTGGCAGCGGCAGTGTTACCAAACATTCAGTGAAACAGAAAACTCCTTTAAACCCCAGTGTAGCATTAAGAAGCAGCATTGTTTATTCAGCTGGATGCACGGGGGAGAGCTCCTCCCAAAGCTGTGCAGGCTGAGCACAGGAAAGTTTCTGTTTATTTTCTATATTTTGCACACATATTCATTGATTGTCCTGGACTAAACACACATATGATAATTATTTCCCCAAAATCATTAACATATTTCCTCTCCCCTTTACCCATGCGTTCTTCTTTCCTGGGGGTCTCTCTGGTGGTCCCTGGTGGTCGTGGACCCCAATGTTCCAGTGGGGCTGGCTGAGCTGGCAGGACCCTGAGGCTGCTGAACTTCCAGTTCCCCTTCTGACACAATGGGCCTTGTGTGGTTTCCATAGGCCTGGGGTTGTGGAGAACAAGCTCCAGGTGTCAGCTCACCTGGTGTAGGCAATTGATCATCTGGTAACATGAGGTCACAGAGTAGGCTGTGACATCACAGGGCAGACATCTGACATCACAGTGAAGACTACGACGTCACAGAGTTGGCTGTGACATCAGACACCAGCTGTGTGACATTAGAGAAGGGGCTGTGAGCTCACAGAGCAGGCTGTGACATCCCAGAGGGGCTGTGTGACATCCCAGAGGGGCTGTGTGACATCCCAGCAGGGCTGTGTCAGGTCACTGGGTTGGTCACTCGGCCCCAGCTCCCCCTCACAGTTTCTCCCAACAAGTCCAATGCTGTCCATGCCCAGCGGGGTCCCTGTCCCCCGGGATCCCCCCGGCCCACCTGGAGCCACAGCCTCCACCAAAGGATGTTCCACAGGATCCACCCCAGAGCCTGACATGGGGACAAAGGGCCAGGGCTGTGTGACCAGGAAATCAAGGACAGGGATTATCCAGGTCACGGTGGCCTGGGTTGGGTTGCCCAGGGCAGGAAAGATGTCTGGCAGCTGGAGCAGGGTCTGGGAAGGGCCTCCAAGGTGGGGCTGGAGCCCCTGGGCTGTGAGCAGAGGCTGAGGGAGCTGGGCTTGTCCAGCCCAGAGCAGGGAAGGCTGAGGGGCTCCTCATCCCAGCCTGGCAGTGCCAGAGAGGAGGGGATGGAGAACACAGAGCCAGGCTCTTCACCGGGGGCCTGGTGGGAGACAAAAGCCAATGGGTGGAAGGGGAAAGAGGGG
Source organism: Agelaius phoeniceus (assembly GCF_051311805.1). Classification (NCBI taxonomy): domain Eukaryota; kingdom Metazoa; phylum Chordata; class Aves; order Passeriformes; family Icteridae; genus Agelaius; species Agelaius phoeniceus. Next base: position 5,140,069 of record NW_027509867.1, on the reverse strand, counting down.
AGATCAGCCAGGACAGGAGGAGATGAAATGAGTCAGGCTGGTTTCAGCATTTCCTCAGCACCAAGAGCAGCCTGACCTCCCTTCTCCATCCACCACTGACAGCTTTGCAAATCAGGAATTGTTGGAGCTGTTTTGCTCACACTCCAGGACGAGCATCCTGATACAAGAACTTAATTGTGTTTATATCAATCACAGACCCACCTTTGTTTGAAATTACTTTTAGGATGGAAATCCCTTGTGGATGGTGGACTCATCAAACACTGCTGGGACATTGCACATGGCTCAGGGAAGAGTGTGATTTTTATTAAATTGTATCCTGTTCAACCATGGTGTTTTGGCCATGAAGAGAAACTTTCTGTGCCTCTGAGTCTCACCAGTTCCTGACCCCCAAAGGACACAAACCTGATGAGTTGTGGTTCCCACTCCAGTGGTGGCACTTGCACCTCCCTCCATCCCCAGAGCCGAGCTGCCTTGTCCCAGAGAGTCCCTGGCAATGCAGGGATGAAGGAAACAGGACAGGCTGGGGGGGATCAGGGGCAGATCCAGGGAGAAGAATGACTTTTGCATTTGATGGAGCTGTGCCTTCCCTTGGCTTTGCTGGCTGACAAGAAATGAACATCCCTCTGTGTCTCGGGCAGCTCCTTCTGCAAGGAAAGCAGGTGGGAGTTGGAGCCAAGGAGCTGAAAGCTGCAGGTGCAGCCTGGGCTGGAGGGAGCTCAGATTTGCACAAGGCTGCTGTGAGTGCCAGGGCTTGGATGGGGGAGATGGTGGGGTGGGGGTAGGGACAGAGTCTGATTGATTGTCAGCCATGAGGGGTCTTGATTTTTATATCCATTCAAACTGCATGAGGAGGTGCTTGGATTCAGTGTCAATTGGAGATTGCACATATGATTGAATTAACAAGAAAACAAATCTAAACAGGAACTAAAAAATCTTGTCTCGCTGTCTTTTTAAATATCATGTATTCAGTTTCAATGCACTACTGAAATCTATTTAACCACAAAGGATTTGAAAATTAAATCAAATGATTCCCAGAGGCTTGGCTTGTTCAGGTGCTCTGAATGTTCATGGGCCCTGGGACACTGAATTCCTGCACTGAAGAGCTGAAGGCTGAACAAGCCTCTGGAGCAGGGAAATTCAGCAGCAGCCTCCAAGTTGCTGAGGATGTCAGCAGCCCCCAGTGAGGCCATCCCTGCCCAGAGACCGTGGGGGAATGGGCAGACAAGGAGAGCGTCCCTGGGGCTGGGGCAGCACAACTCAGAGGCACCAGCGGCTCCAGCTGGGCAATGGAGTGTGGAATGTGGCTGGGAAAGCCCTGCCTGGGCTGGGCCAAGCAGCACACACAAGCCCTGACTCACATCCCTAAAATAATTCTCTCAAGGAGACATTTAAAAGGAATTACAATTGTTTGTGTCCTCTGAGTTAGGTGCACTGAGTAAATACCAGTACAAGAGATTCTAGGAGCTCAAAACAACCGAACAGCCTTCCCTGGGAAGTTCAGAAAATCAGAGAAACTTTGGCAAAAGATTTATTATGACATTGTAGTGGTTTTGGTTTGTCAATTTAAGATTTTTCTATTATTGAGATTTCTTAATTAATGGATTGATGAGTATGGGGGGTTTTAGTGTCAGTAATTATTTATCTATTTATTTTATTCTGAGATTGTAATATGAGAATAGTAAAGTAGGCCTAAGATTTTAAAAGGGTATATAGAAAAATTTATTTAAAATAAATTTATAAAGAAAAAATGTAGTAAGAATTAAATAATTTATTTAGAACACTTTTTTTTCTTTACAACTTTTTCTTTTTACTGACAATGTAAAGAATGTAAACTTGAAATTTCTAGTTAGTTTACTATTTATAGAATTGTTTTTCTTTAGTTTACTTAGGGAGAGAAGTTTTTCTTGTTAAGGTGTTGGAGATATTTTACAAAAGGAAAAAATATACTTTTTTGTGGCTCTTAATTTTGCCATGGATAACACCTGTCTGGGAACTTTGTTTTTGTGAAGTTGTTTTTTTTGCTACAAGCTTTTTCACAGCTTGCTGTTGGGCCATGTTGACTTATGAGGTATTGTTTTAAAGATGACTTATTTAAAGGTATAAGTTTTTATTATTTACTTTTAAAATTATTTTTTTTTCTGGGAATAGACATCTTGTCTTGGAGATCCTGGATTACTTTTTTTTCCCTATTTAAGCATTTTATGAAATTAAAGTATTTTTAACATTTGTTTATTTTAGTATGGAGGTTTTTCTTTGATAATCATTTGAATTTTAAAAAATATTATTTTGTGTTATAAAGAAAAAGAGTTTTTTCTTTATAGTTTACAAGAGGATTTTAGTTTTAAGAGTAAAGTATTTTTTATTCATTTTTTTAGGATTTAATCTCTTCTTTACTTACTTTGATGGTTTTATATTAGTTTTTTACAGGCTTGTATTTTGTTTTTTTTCTTTTACTCATGGGAGGATTGAAGTATTGAAAGAGTAAACACCTGACCTGCTGGCAACGTGTGGTGGAAGTTGTGGTTGGGTTGTGTTAGGATTGGTTTTATGGTTGGTTTTAGGGTTTTTTGTGTTTTAGTTGTAGGGTTATTTTGTGTGGGTTGTAGATTGTAGGGGTTTTGGTTTTAGTTGTGTTGGGGGGAGGGGACTTGATGGTGAGATTTTAATAGCTGTGGCTGGCTTTGTTCTGGTTGGGGTTTTGTAGCCTCTTTTGTTTTCCTGTTGGGAGTTGTTGGGGTTTGGTTTGGTTTGGTTTGGTTTGGTTTGGTTTGGTTTGGTTTGGTTTGGTTGAGATGGGGGCTGGGGCCAGGGACGCTGCTTCTTTGTTGACTGGAAAGAAAGAGGATGTTCCTGGGTTTTTTCATCTTTAACATTTGTGTTTCACAGAGGCGTGTTCAGAATCTTAGTGGTTTAACAGATTGTCAGTGACACAAAAAGTTTTGTATTACTTTTTAAAATTCTTCTCATGTCAAACTACGACAGATACTCAGTCAACAAAAAACACTTCTCAAAGCATTGACTTGGCCCATTCAACTTCACAAACTCTAAGCCTGTTCAATGGAATGTTAATCAAAATTTGCAGGAGCACAGAAACAGAAGAAGACACAGAAAGAGATAAAAGACAAAAAAGAGACAGAGAGGCGCACACACACAGCTACCTACTCCTGGATTCCAGCAGTGTTCCGATGGAAATTCCAAGAGGATGCAGGGTCAAGATGTGTGCTTGCCTTGTGGTCAGCCTTCAATACCCCTTGGTCTCCCTGGGCCCTTCCCCCAGGTGGGGCTTGGGCTCATTTGGTCCCTCAGGAGCTGGGCTGGGGCTGCAGAGGTGGCTGTGGAGCATTGCCTGTGCTGTGCCAGGGACTGGCAGCCACTGCTGGGCTGGGATAGAGGCTCTGGGGGGATTGGGGTTCCAGGGCAGGGCAGGGCTGGGCTTCCAGGGCAGGGCAAGGCCGGACCTGCTCCTTCCTCCCCCACACATGAAATGTTTTGAGCCAAGAATTTCCTCCAGTCTGTCACAACAGGGAATGTTGGAGATGAAATGCCAATTCTGGCCATGGGCACCTGGACAAGAAGGGCAGCTTTTTTCCATAGGAAGGAATGCAGAGAGCCCCAGTGTTTGGAAGGCAGGTGAGAGCCTCTCTAGTCCAAGGCCAGCCAGACTTGTCAGGAATGGCAGATTTTGTCTGGGAGCAGTCTTTGGATTTGAGGAATTTTGGAGGTGGAACCATAATCTCAACCATGGGCACCTGCAGAAATAGGAAAGTTCTTTTCCATAGGAAGGTGAGCATGGAGCCTTCCCCAGGGTTTTAGGGACGGGTGAGACCTGACCCTTGTGAAACCATTTCCAGCCAGACTTGTCCTGGCAATATTCTTATTGGAACTATCCTTGGATATAAGGAAAATTTGGAGGTGAAATCCCAAATCTGGCCATGGGTGCCTGGCAGAGAAGGACAGTTCTTTTCCATTGGGAAGGAAAGCATGGAGCCCCAGTGTTTCAGCAGCAGATGAGAAGAGACCCTCAACATGCAATGGTCAGCTGGACCAATCAGGCAGTCCATGGGAGACCAAACCAGTCAGATAGGCTCTCTGTCCTCTTGGTTTTGTGGGGCCCCACAATGTCACAATGGCCTGTTGATTACAAGAATACCTGCAGTGTGACACTGGTCCCTAGGTTTGATAGGGTCCCACAACGTCACAGTGGCCCCTAGGTTTCAGAAGGCCCCAAAGTATCACAATGGTCCCAACGATTCCACAAGGACCTGAAGTGTCACTATGGTCCCAATGATTCCATGAGGCCTTGCAGTGTCACAATGGTCTCCTTGGTTCCACCGGCCCCACAATGTCACGGGACTCCTCTGTTCCATAAGCCCTGCAATATCACAATGGACCTTTGGACCCTGGGGGTTTGCAGTGTCACAATGGTCTCCTTTGGCTCTACAGTGTCACAGTGAACCATTGATGACAGGAGGCCCCTCTGTGTCACCCTGGAGCTTTGGTTCCATGCAGCCCTGCAGTGCCACAAAGGCCTCTTGGTTTCATGAGGCCCCACAGCATCACAATGGTCCTCTTGGTTCTTTGGGGACCCCCAGGGTCACCATGGTCTCACTGGTTCCATGAAGCCTCACAGTGTCACAATGCTTTGCTTATTCCATGGGCCCTCATAGCATCACAATGGTCTCCATGATCCCATGGGTCCCCTCAGTGTCACAATGGTCTCCATGATTCCATGGTGCCCCAGAGTACAAAAAGGCCTCTTGGTTCCATGAGGCTGTGAAGTGTCTTAATGGTCTCCACAGTTCCATTAGGCCCTGCGGTGTTACAATGGAACCTTGGTTTGATGGGGCCTCACAGTGTCACAATGATCCCTACATTTCATGGAGTCACACAGCATCAGTACAGTCCCCTGGGTTCCATGAGGCCCAGCAATGTCACAGTGCTCTCCATGATTGCATGAGGCACCACAGTGTCACAATGGTCCCTTGGTCTCACAGGGCCCCACAGTATCACAATGATCCCTTGCTTCCATGGGCCCTGTGCTGCTGCATTCCCCCCTCCCCTTCTCAGGCCGCCCTGCCAGCTGAGAAATGCTCCTTGGGGCTCGGCCTTGGCCAACAGCCCCTGGGCTCAGCTCCTCTGCAGCTCATCACAAACACTGTCTGCTCCAGACACTGCTGCTGCCCAACCAGCTCCTGCTTTCTGGAGGAGCAGCCCTGGGAACTGCTTTTGTTCCCTCAGTGGCACAACATCCCTGTTCTCACACTGCCAAAGAAAGCTGTTGATGCCAAGTGCGGCCAGGATGAACCATTGCTGGGACTGAAGCCCTCTCTTGGGGCCCTGCAAACAGCGCTCCAAAAGGAGCCCTTGGAGCTCTCCTGGGCCAGCGACTCCCTCTGAGTGGGGCCTCTCCCAGCCAGGAACTCTCCCGTTTGCTGCACTCGGGGATCCCCAACAACGATGGAGCCTGGGCTGATCCCCCCACTCCTCCAGGCTCAACCCTTCACCCTCTGGGGAGATGCCAAAGGATCCACAGGGAGCATTTCCTGCCCTGAGGGGAATTTCTCGCAGGTGCCTTGCACTGACTCTTTGTGTCTGTGTGCACACAGGAGTGCCTGTGCTGGGGAAATGTGGCAGAAATGCTGCTCTCTGAGGGGTTTGAGAGCCTTGGATAGCTGAGTCAGTCAGGCCTTAAATTAAATCAAAAGGTCTAAGCTAACTGCAACTAAGAGTTTTTCTTTTGCTAAGTTGTTATGTTTAATCTAAGTTATAAGCTAAGTTGAATATTGTTAAATATTATTCCTCTGTTAAATTGCTACATCATAGGTTTTAAGTTAGGTTAAATACTGTTTAGTGTTGTTCTTTTGCTAAATTTTGAAGATGAAGGTGTCACTTGAGGTTAAGTTATAAGATACGTCCTGTAAGGTTGAGCTCAGTAAGATTTTGGGCCATATTCCTTTTATCCTTGCCCTCACTCTCCTTGTGTCACACACACAGGGAAAGTACTCGATTCATTTCTGGTGTGATTGCCTGGATTCTGTTTGGTTTTGTTGTTGCTTTGTTTCCTTGCTCTGCCTGAAGTGTCCAGTCAGGAGCAGAGTGACTCTTGCCAAGGAACTTTGTGCTGCTGTCCCTTAATATTAAATCTGTTTTTGCTGATCCCTTGCTGGGGATTTTTTCAGTGCTCTCAAGGCCTCGTTGGTACCAGGGTGAAGGAGCCCTGTCCCAGGCTCTGGCCCTGGGGGACACAGGGACGCTGCCGGGGGGTCCCTGTCCCCCTGTGCCACCCCCAGGGCCCCGGCCCCCGTCCCCGTGTCAGGCTCTGGGGTCGATCTCATGGAACATCCTCTGGGGGAGGCTGCGGCGCCGGGGGCGGGGGGACCCGGGGGGACAGGGGACCCCGCTGTGCAGGAGCAGGGTTGGACTGCTCTGGGGGGAACTGTGAGGGTGGCCGGGGCAGAGTGACCTCCCCAGTGACCTCACACAGCCCCTGTGATGTCACACAGCCCCTGCGATGTCACACAGCCCCAGTGATGTCACACAGCCCCCTGTGATGTCACACAGCCAACTCTGAGATGTAACCCTATGATGTCATTCAGCTGCACTGTGATGTCACAGAAGCCTCTGTGATGTCCAAATGTCATCCTATATTATCACAATTTGTTCTGTGATGTCACAGCCAGCTCTATGATGTTACACAGCCAGCCATTGATGTCACAACCCACTCTCTGATGTCACAGAGCCACCCTCTCTGATGGCAGGATCGACTCTATGGCCTCACACCTACTCTGTGCTGTCATAGATAGCTGTGTGATATCACAACCCCCTCAGTGATGTCACAAAACCATCTCTGTGATGTCATACTGCCACTCTGTAATTTCACAGCACACACTTTGACCTCACAGTCAGCTCTACGATGTCACACAGCCATGCCATGATGTCACAGCCAGCTCTGTGATGTCACAGAATCCCCGCTATGATGCTGTAGCTTCTCAATGACCACACACAAGAAACTCTGTGATGTCATAGCCCAATCTGTGACATCACCCAGCCCACTCTGTGCTGTCACACAGCCCCTTGCTGACATCACAGCTGCTCTGTGCCTCCATGACACAGCCACAGAGGAGCTGCTGTGACACAGCCCCCTCTGGGACATGCCACAGCCCCTGCCAGTGCTGAGCCCCTGGGAGCTCTGTCTGTGCCCTGCTGGTGTCCCTGAGGGGCCCTGGCAGTGCCCCAGCCCTGCTGGGCTGTGCACAGGAGCTGCTCCTGGCCAGAGCTGTCTCTCTGCAGCTCTGCTGCCCTTGCCAGGAGCTGCCTCTGGGCCAGGAGCCCGGCCCAGCTCAGCAGCACAGACACAGCACAAGGACTTTAATGACCCTCTGGGGCTTTGGTGCTCTTTGTGTCTGCCATGGCCAAAGTGCTGCCCAAGTTGGCTCTGGCAGGGCTGTCTTGCCGCTGCTGCCCATCCCTGTGCCCTGTGCAGCCCAGGCTGTCCTACGGTGTCCCTGCCCTGCACCTCTGTCCCTGCAGGCTGTGGGCATCCCCCGGCTGCCCCACCTGGCTGGGCCCTTCCTTTGCTGACAGCTCTGCCTCCTGCCTGCCTCTGCCTGCCCACACAAAGCCTTGGGCTGATACCAAAAGGGTTCATTCATGACCCTGTGGGGCTCCACAAGGGGCTGTGGGGCTCTATAAGGGGCTGTGGGGCTCCATGAGACCATGGGACCATTCTGTGAAACCAAGGATAGTATTGTTACACTATGGGGCATCATGGAACCAAGGAGGCCATTGTGATCCAGTCAGGCAACCTGCTGAGACTATTGTGACACTTCAAGGGCCATTGTGGAGCTGCAGGGCCTCGTGGAACCAATGACACCATTGTGAAATGGCACGGCCTCATGGGAGCAAGGGGCCATTGTGACACTATGGGTCTTGTAGAGCTGAGGGGCCCTTGTGACCCTGTGTGGCACCATGGAACCAAGGAGAGCACTGTGACAATGCAGGGCTCCGTGGAACTGAGAACTCGTGTGGCAGGGAGGAGCCCAATGGAACCAAGGGGCCATTCTTTACTTCAGGGCTTTACACAACCAAGGTGCCATTGTGATACTGTGGAACCAAAAGAGACCATTGTGACACTGAGGGGCTTCATGGAGCCAATGAGACCATTCTGGCACTCTGAGTCCCCATGGAACCAAGGGGCCATTGTGACACCACAGGGCCTCATAGAACCAAGGCAACCACTGTGACACTGCAAGGTCTCATGGAAACAAGAGACCATTGTGACACTGTGGGTCTCCATGGAAGCAAGGGACCATTGTGACACATCCAGGTCTGGTGGAACCAAGGGACCATTGTGATCCTGGGGAACCCAATAGAACCAAGGGGCCATTTTGAGACTCTGCGATCTTGTGAAACCAATGGGCCGTTGTGGCATTCTCAGTCCCACGGAAACAAGGAAACCATTTTGACACTGCAAGGCCTCATGGAAGCAAGGGGCCATTGTGCCACTGTGGAGCCAAGGAGACCATTGTTATATCACTGGGCCTCATGGAAACAAAGATCTGTTGTGATCCTACAGAGCCTCATGGAACCAAGGGGCCATTGTGGTGCTGCAGGGCCCCAAGGATCCAAGAACATGGAACAGGGTCTGGCTGGCTGGGCCTCCTGGGGGTGCCCAACTGGTCCAGCTGACCTTGGCATGTTGAGGGTCACTTCTCATCAGCCCCTGAAACCCTGGAGTTGTGTGCTTTCCTTCCTGTGGGAAAGAACTGTCCTTCTCCAGGGGTTCATGGCTGAAAGTGGGATTCCTCCTCCAAATTTGATTATATCCAAGGATTATTCCTATATGTCACCTGTCAGGACAGACAGCTCTGGCTGGCCTTGGCCTCTTGGGGGCCACCTCTCATCTGCCTTCAAAACACCAGGGGCCTGTGCTTTTCTTCTCATGGAGAAAAACCTCTTTCAAGTCCAGGCATCCATGGCCAAAACTGAGAACTCGCCTCCAGAATTCCTTAAATCCAAAGATAGCTCCCAGACAAAAGTTTCCAGGACTATCTAGGTTCCCTCGGCTTCCTAAGGGCCAGCTCTCATCTCCCTTTGAAGCACTGGAGTTCTGCACTTTCCTTCCTATGGAAAAGAACTGTCCTTCTCGTCCAGAGCCCAATAGATAAAAGTGGGGTTTGGCCTCCCAAATTCTGTCTCTCCAAGGATACTTCCCTAACAATAGATCTGGCTGCCTTGGCCTCCTTGGGGCTGCCTCTAATCAGCCTTTGAAACACTGGGGCTCTGTCCTTTCCTTCCTGTGGAGAACTGTCATTCCAGTCCAGGAACCCGTGGCTGAAATGGAATTCCACATCCAAAACTCCCCTTATATCCAAAGGCTGCTTTCAGACAAAAGCTGCAAGGGCAGAAAGGTATCGCTGGCCTTGGCCTCTGGTGATTGCTTCTCATCTGCCTTCAAACCCTGGGGTTCTGTGGTTTCCTTCCTATAGAAAAGAACTGTGGCTCTTGTCCAGGTGCTCTTGGCCTCAAGCACTTGACCACTCTATAGGGACACAGGAGCTCTGTGCTCAGTGGGGTGGAGACTGAGGACAGTAGACGAGAGCCCTGGGAGGGATCGAAGGGTGGTTTCAGAGATGGTGGATCCTTTTGACATAATAGAAAACAGCCAGCGAAAGAAAGAATTAATTCCAAAGGCACCTGGGGAGGTCCAGACTGGACACCAGGAGAAAGGAATTTCCCTGCCAGGACAGGGCTGTGGTGCAACACATCCCCCAGGAGGAGCCTGGAGCAGCCCAAGGCTTTGTGTGGGCAGGCAGAGGCAGGCAGGAGGCAGAGCTGTCAGCAAAGGAAGGGCCCAGCCAGGTGGGGCAGCCGGGGGATGCCCACAGCCTGCAGGGACAGAGGCGCAGGGCAGGGACACCGTAGGACAGCCTGGGCTGCACAGGGCACAGGGATGGGCAGCAGCTGCAAGGCAGCCCTGCCAGAGCCAACTTGGGCAGCACTTTGGCCATGGCTGCTGGCCCTGGGCCTGAGGCCAGCCGGGGACAAGTGACCCTTGCAGGCCTGGGGCCTCATTGCCTCCTTGTCCCTGCTCAGCAGCCTGGCAGGGGCTGCCCCATGCTCCTGCCCTTGGCATTGCCCATCCCCACATGCCAGTGCCCATCCCGGGAAGAGCCCTGAGCAAGGAGGGAGGGACAGGATCTGCCTGGCCAGGGGCTGGGGCTCAGGCCTTGGTCCTTTGCATTCCTGAAGCACATCCAGGTTTGCTCAGCACCAGAGACATCTTTGCCTTGCTTGTCCCCAACTGTCATCACTGCCTCCAGGGTTCTGCTCTACCTGGAACCTGGGGACACTTTCTCAATCTGGTCCCTCAGATGGATCTATTTTGTGTATGAGAAACTTCAGTGTTTCAACGTAACTTTGAGTTCTTGAGAATTCTTCGAGCACACTCTGAGGGACTGAGTCTGATGCAAAGAGCACCAAAGCCCCAGAGGGTCATTAAAGCCCTTGTGCTGTGTCTGTGCTGCTGAGCTGGGCCGGGCTCCTGGCCCAGAGGCAGCTCCTGGCAAGGGCAGCAGAGCTGCAGAGAGACAGCTCTGGCCAGGAGCAGCTCCTGTGCACAGCCCAGCAGGGCTGGGGCACTGCCAGGGCCCCTCAGGGACACCAGCAGGGCACAGACAGAGCTCCCAGGGGCTCAGCACTAGCAGGGGCTGTGGCATGTCCCAGAGGGGGCTGTGTCACAGCAGCGCCTCTGGGGCTGTGTCATGGAGACACAGAGCAGCTGTGATGTCAGCATGGGGCTGTGTGACAGTACAGAGTGGGCTGTGTGAGGTCACAGACTGGGCTATGACATCACAGAGTTTCTTGTGTGTGGTCATTGAGAAGCTACAGCAACATAGTGGGGATTCTGTGACATCACAAAGAAGGCTGTGACATCATGGCATGGTTGTGTGACATCATAGAGATGGCTGTGAGGTCAAAGTGTGTGCTGTGACATCACAGAGTGGCAGTATGACATCACAGAGAGGGCTTTGTGGCATCACTGAGAGGGTTGTGACATCACACAGCTGTCTGTGACATCATAGTATGAGGTCATAGAGCAGATCCTGCGTTCATAGAGGGTGGCTCTGTGACATCAGAGAGTGGGTTGTGACATCACTGGCTGGCTGTGTAACACCATAGACCTGGCTATGACATCACAGAACAGACAGTGACATCAAATGGTGGCTTTCTGGCATCACTGCGACATCACATCACTGTGACATCACAGTGCAGCTGCATGACATTCCAGGGTGACATCCCAGATTTGGCTCTGTGATGTCACAGGGGTGCTGTCTGACATCCCAGAGTGCGCTGTGATGTCACAGGGGGCTGTGTGACATCACAGGAGGCTGTGTGACATCCCAGGGGCTGTGTGATGTCACTGGGGAGGTCACTCTGCCCCGGCCCCCTCACAGTTCCCCCCAGAGCAGTCCAACCCTGCTCGTGCACAGCGGGGTCCCCTGTCCCCCTGGGTCCCCCCGCCCCCGGCGCCGCAGCCTCCCCCAGAGGATGTTCCACGAGATCGACCCCAGAGCCTGACACGGGGACGGGGGGCCGGGGCCCTGGGGGTGGCACAGGGGGACAGGGACCCCCCGGCAGCATCCCCGTGTCCCCCAGGGCCAGAGCCTGGGCCAGGGCTCCTTCACCCTGTTACCAACGAGGCCTTGAGAGCGCTGAAAAAATCCCCAGCAAGGGAGCAGCAAAAAACCAGATTGAATATTAAGGGACAGAAGCACAAAGTTCCTTGGCAAGAGCCACTCTGCTCCTGACTGGACACTTCAGGCACACCAAGGAAACAAAGCAACAACAAAACGAAATAAAATCCAGGCAATCAAACCTGAAATGAGCCGAGAACTGTCCCTGTTTGTGTGTGTGTGACATAAGGACAGGGAGGGCAAGGATAAAAGGAATACAGCCCGAAATGTTAACAGAGGTGAAATTGAAAGGACTTAATCTTAACTGATACCATCAACTTCACAATTTAGCAAAAGAACAGCACTTAACAGTACTTACCCTAACTTAAAACCAATGACACAATAATTTAACACAGGAATAGCACTTAAAAAAACTTAGCTAATAACTTGAATTAAACTTAACAACTTAGCAAAAGAACAACTCTTAGCAGCATTTAACTTAGCTTAGATCTCCTGACTTAACCTTACTTACTGATATCTGGATATCTGAGTGACTCAGCCATCCAAGGCACTCAAACCCCTCAAAGAGCAGCATTTCTGCCACATTTCCCCAGCACAGGCACTCCTGTGTGCACACAGACACAAAGAGTCAGTGCAAGGCACCTGGGAGAAATTCCCCTGAGGGCTGGAAATGCTCCCTGTGCATCCTTTGGTATCTCCCCAGCAGGTGAAGGGTTGAGCCTGGAGAATTGGGGGGATCAGCCCAGGCTCCGTCGTTGTTGGGGATCCCCAAGTGCAGCAAACGGGAGAGTTCCCGGCTGGGAGAGGCCCCACTCAGAGGGAGTCGCTGGCCCAGGAGAGCTCCAAGGGCTCCTTTTGGAGTGCTGTTTGTAGGGCCCCAAGAGAGGGGCTTCAGTCCCAGCAATGGTTCATCCTGGCCACACTTGGCATCAACAGCTTTCTTTGGCAGTGTGAGAACAGGGATGTTGTGCCACTGAGGGAACAAAACCAGTTCCCAGGGCTGCTCCTCCAGAAAGCAGGAGCTGGTTGGGCAGCAGCAGTGCCTGGAGCAGACAGTGTTTGTGATGAGCTGCAGAGGAGCTGAGCCCAGGGGCTGTTGGCCAAGGCCAAGGCCCAAGGAGCATTTCTCAGCTGGCAGGGCGGCCTGAGAAGGGGAGGGGGGAATGCAGCAGCACAGGGCCCATGGAACCAAGGGAGCATTGTGACCCTGGGGGCCCTGTGAGACCAAGGGACAATTGTGACACTGTGGGGCCTTGTGAGACCAGGGGACCATTGTGACACTGTGGGGCCCCATGGAATCATAGAGACCATTTTGACACTTTGGGGTGTCATGGAACCAAGGAGCCATTGTGACACTGTGGGACACCATGGAATCATGGAGACCCTTGTGAGCCTCAGAAACCAAGAGCATGTTCTGACACTGCAGGGCTACATGGAACCAGTGAGACCATTGTGACACAATGAGGTCCCATGGAGCCAAGTAGAGCATTCTGACATTGTGTGGCACCATGGAACCAAGGACCCATTGTGATACCATGGGGCCTCATGGAACCAAGGGCACCAGAGTGACACTGGGGGGATCCATAGGACCAAGGAGACCATTGTGACATTTTGGGGTCTGTGGAACCACAGAGACCATTGTGACACTGCAGGGCCAATGGAACCAGGAGAATATAGCACAGGTGTGGCTTGTTTGACATCCCAGGGCCACCTCACTGGTCCAGCTGACCATGGCATGAGGAGGGTCTCTTCTCATCTGCTACTGAAAAACTGGAGATCTGTGCCTTCCTTCCTGTGGAAAAGAACTGTCCTTCTCCTCCAGGTGCCCATGGCCAGAATTGGGATTTCACCCCCAACACTGCCTCTTGTGACAGACTGAAGGAGATTGTGGCTCAAAGGATTTTGTGTGTGGGGGAGGAAGGGGCAGGTCCAGCCTTGCCCTGCCCTGGAACCCCAGCCCTGCCCTGCCCTGGAACCCCAATCCCCCCAGAGCCTCTATCCCAGCCCAGCAGTGGCTGCCAGTCCCTGGCACAGCACAGGCAATGCTCCACAGCCACCTCTGCAGCCCCAGCCCAGCTCCTGAGGGACCAAATGAGCCCAAGCCCCACCTGGGGGAAGGGCCCAGGGAGACCAAGGGGTATTGAAGGCTGACCACAAGGCAAGCACACATCTTGACCCTGGATCCTCTTGGAATTTCCATCTGAACTCTGCTGGAATCCAGGAGCTGGTAGCTCTCTGTGTGCCTCTCTAAATCTTTTTAGTCTTTCTCACATTCTGTGTCCTTTTCTTCTGTTTCTCTACACCTGCAAATTTTGATTAACTTAAAATTGAACAGGCTTAGAGTTTGTGAATTTGAATGGGCCAAGTCAATGCTTTGAGAAGTGTTGTTTCATTGATTGAATAGCAGTCATAGTTTGACATGAGAAGAATTTTTAAAAGTAATGTAAAACTTTTGTGTCACCAACAATCTGTTAAACCACTGAGATACTGAACATGCCTCTGTTAACCACAAATGTTAAAGATGAAAAAACGCAGGAACCTCCTCTTTCTTTTCCAATCAACAAAGAATCAGCAGGCCCCAGCCATCATCTAAACCAAACCAAACCAAACCAAACCAAACCAAACCAAACCAAACCAAACCAAACCAAACCAAACCAAACCAAACCAAGCAACCCTGCCATGGGCTGAGCCCCTTCCCCCCTCCCCAGGCTGCCCCCTCCATCGGCCCCATTCTGACCAAACCAAACCCCAACAACTCCCAAACAGGAAAACAAAAGAGGCTACAAAACCCCAACCAGAACAAAGTCAGCCACAGCTATTAAAATCTCACCATCAAGTCCCCTCCCTCTACACAACTAAAACCAAAAACCCCTACAACCTACAACCATACAAAATAACCCTACAACTAAAAATAAACACAAAAAAGCCCAAAACCAGCCATAAAACCAATTTACACAACCCAACCATAACTTCCACCACAAGTTACCATCGGGTCAGGTGTTAACCCTTTCAATACTTCAATCCTGCCTGAAGTAAAAGAAAAAAAAATCTAAGCATATAAAAAAACCAACATAAAACCATCAAAGTAAGTAAAGAAGAAATTAAATCCCAAATAAAAAAGAAGAAAAAAATACCTTAATTTGGAAACTAAAATACTCTTATAAATTATAAAGAAAAAACTCTTTTCCTTTTTAATACCTAAAACTTAGGAAAAATCAAATTAATATCAAACAAAAACCTCCATACTAAAATAAACAAATGTTAAAATGACTGTAATTTCATAAAAAGTTTAAATAGAGAAAAAAAAAGTATTTCAGTATCCCCAAGAGAAGATCTCCATTCTCAGAGATAAAAATAATTTTAAAAGTAAATAACTAAAACTTATACCTTTAAATAATTCATCTTTTAAACAATACCCAATAAGTTGACATGGCCCATACACAAGCTTTAAAAACCTTGTAGCAATAAAAACAAATTCACAATAACAAAGTTCCCCAGACCACTCCTATCCATGAAAAAATTAGGAACCAGGAACCACAAAAACCCTATTTTTTCCACTTGTAAAAAAATCTCCATAAACCTAAGCAGAAAAACTTCTCTCTCTAAGTAAAAAAGTCTATTCTAGAAATAGTAAACCAACTAGAAATTTTAAATTTACTTTCTTTACATTGTCAGTAAGAAAAAAAAGTTGTAAAGAAAAAGTGTTCTAAAGATTTTAATTTAATTCTTACTACCTTTGTTCTTTTAGTTACTTTTAAACAAATTTTCTTTATGCCCTCTTGTCGTGGTTTAGGGCAAATTTGGAGGAGAATTTCCAAATTAGGGCTCCTCCAGTTAGCAAACCCACACAGCCCCTCCCCCCAACCGGTTCGGGAAGGATTCCTCGGAGAGGAGTGGAAAGAACCTGTTTATTTAACAAGCACAGCACCCCCCAGCACACAAAATGAACAATACCGGATGACACCACTCTGAAAAAAGATGACAAATTCAGAAAGTCTCTCTGGGGGTGGTCACTCTGGTCTCAGTCCCTCCGGCGCTGGGGCTGCTGCTGCAGGCCAGAAGGTGCAGGATCTTGGTGTTTCTCAGGTCCCAGTCCGGAGCAGGTTCGAAGTGATCAGGAAAAGGAAAGGAGAAACCGTCCAGGAAGAAATTGGACAGTTTAGCTGAATTAGCTAAAGAGCAAAAGCAAGCAGAAGCAAAGCGAGCAAGAGCGAAAGAGCCAAAGCAGCAAGCAAAAAGCAGCAAAAGCCAAAGCTGCAGTCCCTGTGTCCCGCCAGGCTGATAAGAAAACCAAAACAAAACTTTCCCGCTTCAGAGCCGGTCTTAAAGGTACAGAACATAATATCCAACATTAACAGAACACATGAATGGGGATACAAGCATCATAACGTCACCCTAGGACATTCCACCCCTTATCCCCATATCATCAACATACTACCACACATCATGCATTTATTCATACAAAATTTCCATCTGCTCCCCCACAATTTACAAGCAACACCCATTATGTCCTCATCACATCCCCACACTGGACCACTGAATCCAGGCCCCATACTACAGAGCTGCAGGATTTCACCCCTTTCACCTTACTCACTCAAAGCTCCATCTATCACTTGCTCAGACCTTCGACACTTGCACATCTCCTTCTCCATCTCCCACTTGCCCAGACCTTCAACACTTACACATTTCCTTCTATCTCATGTCTGTATGGTTTAATGTACAGACAATGGCAGTAACATCCAACAAACAGTGATATTGCATATCATTCTCACCCCACAATCAGATCTCCCTGTGGTACACATCGTGTTGTTCCATCTCTTTGCATTATCCACCATATGCAACCTGGTCCCTGAGCAAAGACAACCCCACGAATGGTTTTGTCTGTACTCAAGGCAGAATTGACCCACACATTCTTCCCTAACAAACCTCTGACATGTACCACTGGGACTTTATCTCCATCTATTACATTCAGGGAGTCAGACTGGGCAGGACCTGCTCGGTTGGTGGAACCTCGGGTGTTAACTAACCAGGTGGCCTTTGCTAAATGCTGCTCCCAATTTTTGAAAGATCCCCCACCCAAAGCTTTTAGCTGGGTTTTTAGTAGTCCATTGTACCTCTCCACTTTGCCTGCAGCTGGTGCATGGTAGGGGATATGGTACACCCACTCAATGCCATGTTCCCTAGCCCAGGTGCTGATAAGGCTGTTCTTGAAATGAGTCCCATTGTCTGACTCAATCCTCTCAGGGGTACCATGTCTCCACAGGATTTGGTTTTCCAGGGCCAGGATGGTGTTCCGGGCAGTAGCATGAGACACAGGGTAGGTTTCCAACCATCCAGTGGTGGCTTCCCCCATGGTCAGCACGTAGCGCTTGCCCTGGCGTGTCTGGGGCAGTGTGATGTAGTCTATCTGCCAGGCCTCCCCATACTCGTACTTGGACCCCCGCCCACCATACCATAGGGGCTTCACTCGCTTGGCCTGCTTGATGGCAGCACACGTCTCACAGTCATGGATAACCTGAGAAATACTGTCCATGCTTAAATCCACCCCTCGGTCTCTTGCCCACTTATAGGTGGCATCTCTGCCCTGATGGCCTGAGGCATCATGGGCCCATCGAGCTAGGAATAACTCTCCCTTGTGTTCCCAATCTAGGTCTATCTTTGACACCCCTATCTTTGCTGCCTGGTCTACCTGCTCATTGTTTTGGTGCTCCTCATTGGCTCTACTCTTGGCGACATGGGCATCTACATGGCGGACTTTGACAGGTAGCCTCCCTACCCTGGTAGCAATATCTTTCCACTCATCAGCAGCCCAAATTGGTTTTCCTCTACGCTGCCAGTTAGCCTTTTTCCACCTCTCCAGCCATCCCCACAGAGCATTGGCTACCATCCATGAATCAGTGTAGAGGTAGAGCTTTGGCCATTTCTCTCTTTCTGCAATGTCCAGGGCCAGTTGAACGGCTTTGAGTTCTGCAAGTTGACTTGATCCACCTTCTCCTTCAGTAGCTTGTGCAACCTGTCGTGTGGGGCTCCATACAGCTGCTTTCCACTTCCGGTTCATCCCTAAGATGCGACAGGAACCGTCAGTGAAAAGAGCATAGCGTGTTTCCTCTGGGGGCAGTTGGTTATATGGAGGAGCCTCTTCAGCCCGTGTCACTGGTTCTTGCTCTTCATCTGTGACACCAAAATTCTCACCTTCGGGCCAATTTGTAATTACCTCCAAAATCCCAGGGCGATTCAGTTTACCTATATGGGCGCGCTGAGTGATAAGAGCAATCCACTTGCTCCATGTGGCACTGGTGGCATGGTGAGTGGAAGGAACCTTGCCTTTGAACATCCACCCCAGCACCGGTAGTCGGGGTGCCAGGAGGAGTTGCGCTTCTGTACCAATCACCTCTGAGGCGGCTTGGACTCCTTCATAGGCAGCCAAGATTTCCTTCTCTGTGGGAGTGTAGTTGGCCTCAGAGCCTCTGTAGCCTCGACTCCAAAATCCCAGTGGTCGACCCCGAGTCTCCCCAGGCACCTTCTGCCAAAGGCTCCAGGACAAGCCATGGTTCCCGGCTGCAGAGTAGAGCATGTTCTTCACATCTGGTCCTGTCCTAACTGGGCCAAGAGCTACTGCATGAGCTATCTCCTGCTTGATCTGGACAAAGGCCTGTTGCTGCTCAGGGCCCCAGTGGAAAGTGTTCTTCTTGCGGGTGACCAGGTAAAGAGGGCTCACGATCTGACTATACTCAGGAATGTGCATCCTCCAAAAGCCTATGGCACCTAGGAAGGCCTGTGTCTCTTTCTTATTGGTGGGTGGAGACATTGCTGTGATCTTGTTGATGACATCTGTAGGAATCTGACGCCGTCCATCTTGCCACTTCACTCCCAGGAACTGAATCTCACGAGCTGGTCCCTTTACTTTGCTCTTTTTAATGGCGAAACCAGCTCCCAGGAGGATTTGGATGATTTCCTTTCCTTTCTCAAACACTTCCGCAGCTGTGTTCCCCCACACAATGATGTCATCAATATATTGCAGATGTTCTGGAGCCTCACCCCTTTCTAGTGCAGTCTGGATCAGTCCATGGCAGATGGTAGGACTGTGCTTCCACCCCTGGGGCAGTCGGTTCCAGGTATACTGCACTCCCCTCCACGTGAAAGCAAACTGAGGCCTGCATTCTGCTGCCAGAGGAATGGAGAAAAATGCATTGGCAATGTCTATAGTGGCGTACCACCTCGCTGCCTTGGACTCAAGCTCGTACTGGAGCTCTAATATGTCTGGCACGGCAGCACTCAGTGGTGGAGTCACCTCATTCAATGCACGGTAGTCCACAGTCAATCTCCATTCTCCTTCAGATTTTCGCACAGGCCAAATGGGGCTGTTGAAGGGTGAGTGGGTCTTGCTGACCACCCCTTGGCTCTCCAGCTCACGGATCATCTTATGGATGGGGATCACAGCATCTCGAGTGGTTCTATACTGTCGTCGATGCACTATGGAGGTGGCAATTGGCACCCGTTGATCTTCTCCCATCAGACATCCTACTGCAGATGGATTCTCAGACAGCCCAGGCAAGGTGTTCAATTGCTGGATGCCCTCTGTCTCTACAGCAGCTATCCCAAATGCCCACTTGAGTCCTTTTGGGTCTTTGAAATACCCACTTCGAAGGTAGTCTATGCCCAAAATACATGGGGCCTCTGGGCCAGTCACAATAGGATGTTTCTTCCACTCATTCCCAGTGAGGCTCACATCAGCTTCCACCAAAGTGAAATCCTGGGATCCCCCTGTCACACCAGCAATAGAAACAGACTCTGTCCCCACATGTCTCGACGGAATTAATGTACATTGTGCGCCAGTATCAACCAAAGCTTTATACTCTTGTGGTTCCGATGTGCCAGGCCAATGAATCCACACAGACCAGAAAACACGATTTTCCCTGGCCTCTACCTGGCTAGAGGCAGGGCCCCTCTAAGCCTGGTTATCCTTCTTTCCCTGGGCATATGTCTTGGATGTTCCTTCAAGGGGATCAGATGTGGCATCATCAGCATCATACCTGGTGGTTCGGCTACGGGCAACTGGAGCTGCTTTCTTCCTGGTGGCTTCCTTCAATTCACGCACCCGTCGTGCCAGAACAGCAGTAGGTTTTCCATCCCACCTCCTCATATTTTCTCCACAGTCACGCAGGTAGAACCACAGCTCTGTTCGTGGGGTGTACCTTCTCTGGCCATCTGGGGAACGTCTGCCTTGGATACCAGAACCTCTGATCTGTACTGCTGAGATTTGGAGAAGGTCTTCTTTAATCTCCTCTCTGAGCTTCTTATGATTCTCCTCTATCTTATCCTCTAAGTTCTGCAGACGTGTTTCTACCGCTGCAATTCTGGCATGTGTTGGGCCATGCACAGCATCTGCATATGCTCGGAGCTTCCTTGCCATATCCAGCACAGTCTCGTCCCTCTCATCCCGCTTCATTATGGCTAGGGCAGAAGCATATTCGTGTGGCCCAAGTCGCACAAGTTTCCGCCACATCACAGACGTGCATGGCACCAAGTCTGGGTTCCTAGTTGTCACATCATCTGAGAAGATAATCTCTGCCACTGCCATCTCTCTCAGGCGTTGGATCCCTTGCTCTATGGTCTTCCACTGTGTCTGTTGCATATAAAGATCATCTGCACACAGGTATCTTTGTGCAACACTTTCTAAGACCCGTGCCCAGAGGCTCTGAGGGTTTGCCCCCCTCATCATTCCTTGGTCAATGACAGGATCATGTGATAGGGATCCCAAATGCCTCGCTTCTGTGCCATCCAGAATTGTAGCCTCGCCTGCAGCATCCCAGAGACGGACTAACCAACTAATTATAGATTCATCAGGTCGTCTGGTGTAATCCTTCCGTAAGCCACGAAGGTCCTTCAGGGAAAAGGACTCAATATTTGCATCTGGTCTTGCACCTGCTGCTTTGACTCCTGATTTTATGTCAGGAGGCATTGAGGTTCCTTCTGCTGCATCATCATCCTCATCATCATCCACTGGTCGATTGGTCTTGTCCGTGCATTTCCCACTTCTGGTACTGGTAGCAACAGCCATTGGTTTAGCTGCTGGCTTAGGCTCACTATCTGGTTTGGCTGCTGGCTTTGAGCCTGTGGTGTTGGCTGCAGCCTGAGTGACTGGGATAGCTGCTGATTTATCTCCTTGCCCCCTTGCCTCTGTCTGCTGTCCTACAGTCTCCAACAGAGTGTGATAAGCATATGCCAGGGCCCAGCTCACTGCAATGACCTTTCTCTCCTTAGGCTCATCCTGGTATTTCTCTTTCAGATATTTCCCCACCTCAGCTGGGTTCTGAATTTGTTTATGGGGAAAATCCCAGACTATAGGGTCGGAGAATTCCTTCAGGATGTGGCCCATTTCCTCCCATTTCCCACACCACTCAGGATGTTTCACACCTGGGTCTACTCCTAAGTCAGGGGTCTCATCAGCCCGTCTAGAAATCTCAGCCCTCATTCTGGAGAGACAGCAGACTGTATAGAGGAAGGTTCCAGACTGAATACAAGAAAGATGGTTTCTCTAACATTCAGGGGAAACTGAACATCCTTTACTACTGATGCGACCGATTCATAGGAGAAGACGGAAAGCAAAGGCTGAAAAGCCTCATTCCCTGCTGCTCCTCCTCCAACAAACTGGACGAATAACCATAGCCAAGAACCATTCATACCTGGAGCAGACCCCAAGATGTTTATAAACTTCTTGCACATCATTGCCATCAAGCCCAGCAGGATAGCTATTCTGGTCACTGCCCCTCTGCTGTAAAAACTACGTATGAGGGACAATACTAGAACTATTTCAGGATAGGAAAATAAACCTAGGGACCACAGAGGTATTAAAATCTCGAAAAACCCTAGGGACCAGAAGCACATGCAAGCCTTCACCCCAACACTCATCATGAATTCAAAAAGCATGGCTATTAACTGCTTCAAACAGAGAGTAATGGCAACCAAAATACCCTCAAAACAGGGTTTTTCCACTCACTCTCTCGAGCCCAGCGTTGGGCGCCAAGATTTTGTCGAGGTTTAGGGCAAATTTGGAGGAGAATTTCCAAATTAGGGCTCCTCCAGTTAGCAAACCCACACAGCCCCTCCCCCCAACCGGTTCGGGAAGGATTCCTCGGAGAGGAGTGGAAAGAACCTGTTTATTTAACAGGCACAGCACCCCCAGCACACAAAATGAACAATACCGGATGACACCTCTCTGAAAAAAGATGACAAATTCAGAAAGTCTCTCTGGGGGTGGTCACTCTGGTCTCAGTCCCTCCGGCGCTGGGGCTGCTGCTGCAGGCCAGAAGGTGCAGGATCTTGGTGTTTCTCAGGTCCCAGTCCGGAGCAGGTTTGAAGTGATCAGGAAAAGGAAAGGAGAAACCGTCCAGGAAGAAATTGGACAGTTTAGCTGAATTAGCTAAAGAGCAAAAGCAAGCAGAAGCAAAGCGAGCAAGAGCGAAAGAGCCAAAGCAGCAAGCAAAAAGCAGCAAAAGCCAAAGCTGCAGTCCCTGTGTCCCGCCAGGCTGATAAGAAAACCAAAACAAAACTTTCCCGCTTCAGAGCCGGTCTTAAAGGTACAGAACATAATATCCAACATTAACAGAACACATGAATGGGGATACAAGCATCATAACGTCACCCTAGGACACCTCTAAAAATTTTAAGCCTACCTTTCTCCTAATCCTATCTCACAATAAAATAAATACATAAATAATTAACTGACACTAAAACCTACCACACTCATCCATACATTAATTAAGAAATCTCAATATTGGAAAAATCTTAAATTAACAAACCAAAACCACTACAATGTCATAACAAACCTTTTGCCAAAGATTCTCTGATTTTCTAAAGCTCCCAGTAAAGGCTGTTTGGTTGTTTTGGGCTCCTGAGAATCTCTTGTTGGTATTTCTCCA
This sequence comes from Agelaius phoeniceus, assembly GCF_051311805.1. Classification (NCBI taxonomy): domain Eukaryota; kingdom Metazoa; phylum Chordata; class Aves; order Passeriformes; family Icteridae; genus Agelaius; species Agelaius phoeniceus. Next base: position 5,117,451 of record NW_027509867.1, on the reverse strand, counting down.
GGGAGTCCAACTCAGAGTACACAAACAATTCTAATTCCTTTTAAATGTCTCCTTGAGAGAGTTTTTTCAAGGATGGGAGTCAGGGCTTGTGTGTGCTGCTTGGCCCAGCCCAGGCAGGGCTTTCCCAGCCACATTCCACACTCCATTGCCCAGCTGGAGCCGCTGGTGCCTCTGAGTTGTGCTGCCCCAGCCCCAGGGACGCTCTCCTTGTCTGCCCATTCCCCCACGGTCTCTGGGTAGGGTTGGCCTCACTGGGGGCTGCTGACATCCTCAGCAACTTGGAGGCTGCTGCTGAATTTCACTGCTCCAGAGGCTTGTTCAGTCTTCAGCTCTTCAGTGCAGGAATTCAGTGTCCCAGGGCTCATGAACATTCAGAACACCTGCACAAGCCAAGCCTCTGGGAATCATTTGATTTTAATTTTCAAATCCTTTGTGGTTAAGTAGATCTCAGTAGTGTATTCAAACTGAATACATGATATTTAAAAAGACAGCGAGAAAAGATTTTTTAGGTCCTGTTTAGATTTGTTTTCCTGTTAATTCATTGATATGTGCAATCTCCAATTGACACTGAATCCAAGTACCTCCTCATGCAGTTGGAATAGATATGAAAATCAAGACCCTTCATGGCTGACAATCAATCAGACTCTGTCCCTACCCCCACACCACCATTTCCCCCATCCAAGCCCTGGCACTCAGAGCAGCCTTGTGCAAATCTGAGCTCCCTGCAGCCCAGGCTGCACCTGCAGCTTTCAGCTCCTTGGCTCCAACTCCCACCTGCTTTCCTTGGAGAAGGAGCTGCCCGAGACACAGAGGGATGTTCATTTCTTGTCAGCCAACAAAGCCAAGGGAAGGCACAGCTCCATCAAATGCCAGAGTCATTCTTCTCCGTGGCTCTGCCCTGCCCCTGATCCCCACAGCCTGTCCTGTTTCCTTTGTCCCTGCATTCCCAGGCACTCTCTGGCTATGGAGGGAGGTCCAAGTGCAGCCCTGGAGTGGGAACCACAACTCATCAGGTTTGTGTCCTTTGGGGGTCAGGAACTGGTGAGACTCAGAGGCACAGAAAGTTTCTCTTCATGGCCAACAGACCATGGTTGAACAGGACACAATTTAATAACAATCACACTCTTCCCTGAGCTAAGTGCAATGTCCCAGCAGTGTCTTATGAGTCCACCATCCACAAGTAATTTCCATACTAAAAGTAATTCTGGACAAACATGGTTCTGTGATTGACATAAACACAATTAAGTTCTTGTATCAGGATGCTCATCCTGGAGTGGGGGCAAAACAGCTCCAACAATTCCTGATTTGCAAAGCTGTCAGTGGTGGATGGAGAAGGGAGGTCAGGCTGCTTTTGATGTTGAGGAAATGCTGAAAGAAGCCTGACTCATTTCATCTCCTCCTGTCCTGGCTGATCTCCCCTCTTTCCCCTTCCACCCATTGGCTTTTGTCTCCCACCAGGCCCCCGGTGAAGAGCCTGGCTCTGTGTTCTCCATCCCCTCCTCGCTGGCACTGCCAGGCTGGGATGAGGAGCCCCTCAGCCTTCCCTGCTCTGGGCTGGACAAGCCCAGCTCCCTCAGCCTCTGCTCACAGCCCAGGGGCTCCAGCCCCACCTTGGAGGCCCTTCCCAGACCCTGCTCCAGCTGCCAGACATCTTTCCTGCCCTGGGCAACCCAACCCAGGCCACAGTGACCTGGAGAATCCCCGTCCTTGATGTCCTGGTCACACAGCCCTGGCCCCTTGTCCCCATGTCAGGCTCTGGGGTGGATCCTGTGGAACATCCTTTGGTGGAGGCTGTGGCTCCAGGTGGGCCGGGGGGATCTCGGGGGACAGGGACCCCGCTGGGCATGGACAGCATTGGACTTGTTGGGAGAAACTGTGAGGGGGAGCTGGGGCCGAGTGACCAACCCAGTGACCTGACACAGCCCCTCTGGGATGTCACACAGCCCCTCTGGGATGTCACACAGCCCTCTGGGATGCCACAGCCTGGTCTGTGATGTCACAGCCCCTTCTCTAATGTCACACAGCTGGTCTCTGATGTCACAGCCAACTCATTGATGTCATAGTCTGCTCTGTGATGTCACAGCCTATTCTCTAATGTCACACAGCTGGTCTCTGATGTCACAGCCAAATCTCTGATGTCATCATCTCCTCTTTGATGTCAGAATTCTGCCATGTGGTGTCACAGATATGGCCTATGATGTCATAGCATCTCCATGACCTCACATCCCCCACTCTGTGATGTCATAGCCCACTCTGTGACCTCATGTTACCAGATGATCAATTGCCTACACCAGGTGAGCTGACACCTGGAGCTTGTTCTCCACATCCCCAGGCCTATGGAAACCACACAAGGCCCATTGTGTGAGAAGGGGAACTGGAAGTTCAGCAGCCTCAGTGTCCTGCCAGCTCAGCCAGGCCCACTGGAACATTGGGGTCCACGACCACCAGGGACCACCAGAGAGACCCCCAGGACAGAAGAACACATGGGTAAAGGGGAGGGGGAATATGTTAATGATTTTGGGGAAATGATTATCATATGTGGGTTTAGTCCAAGACAATCAATGAATATGTGTGCAAAATAGAGAATATAAACAGAAACTTTCCTGTACTCAGCCTGCAGGGCTTTGGGAGGAGCTCTCCCCCGTGCATCCAGCTGAATAAAGAATGCTGCTTCTTAATGCTACATTGGGGTTAAGGAGTTTTCTGTTTTACTAAATTTTTGGTAACATTCCCACTGCCAAGGAAAGCTCTGTCTGCTGCTGTTCACAAACAGAGAAGGGCTGGGGGCGGATGTGGGGCTCAGAGGCTCCTGGGGCACAGTGACCATGAAATAATCAAGTTTTGAATGTTCTGTGAAAGAAGGAGGGGCAGCAACAAATCTTCTACACTGGAATTAGGAAGGGCAGACTTTGGCCTGTTTAGGATGCTGATTTGGGGAGTACTGAATCAGGTACTGATTTTTTTAAAGAGAAACAGCCCTTAAAAACAAAGAGGGCTGGGAAGGATAGACATATTTCAAGAAAGTAATCTTAAGGGGGAAGGAGCTTCCTGTCCCAGTGTGGCAAAAGATGAGCCAGTGAGGAAAATGACTGGCCTGGCTCCACATGGAGATTTTGTGGGAAGTCAAGGGGAAAACGGACTGACAACTCAGGAAGTGTTTAAGGATGTCATTAGGTTATGCAGAAAGAAAAGTTGAGAGCTGAAAACTCAATCAGAACTTAACCTATCAGCTTCTGTAAAAAAATAAAAATGTTTTTATAAAAAAATTTATAGCAAAAGGAGGGAGAAGGAGAACCTCCACTCTTCATTGGATGGAATGGGGAATATAGTAACTAAAGATAAGGAAAAGGCTGAGCTACTTAACACCTTGTTTGTCTCAATTTTCAATATTAGGACAGGCTGTCCTCAGGACAAGTGTTCTCCTGGGCTGGTAGATAGGCACAGGGAGCAGAACAGCCCCCTGGAATCCCGGAGGAAGCAGCTGGGGACCTGCTGAGCCACTCAGATGCTCACAGGTGTCTCTGGGATCAGATGGGATCCATCCCAGGGGGATGAGGGAGCTGTGGATGAGCTCCCCAAGCTGCTCTCCATCATTTACCATCAGTCCTGGCTCAGCAGGGAGGTCCCAGAGCACTGGAGGTGCCAGTGTGAGCCCATCCCCAGGAAGGGCTGGAAGGAGGAGCTGGGGAACTCCAGGCCTGTCAGCCTGACCTGGGTGCCCAGCAAGGTTATGGAACAGAGCACCTTGAGTGCCATCACAGGGCACCCACAGGATGGCCCAGGGATCAGAGCCAGCCAGCGTGGATTTAGGGGTGGCAGGTCCTGCCTGACCAACCTGGTCTCCTTTTATGCCCAGGTGACCCACCTGTGGATGTGGGAAAGGCTGTGGATGTTGTGTGCCTGGACTCCAGCAAAGCCTTTGACTCTGTCTCTGACAGCATTCCCTGGAAAAAGCTGCAGCCCACGGCTTGGGCAGGTTCCCTCCTGGCTGGGAGATTTAAGAGCTGGCTGGAGGCTGGGCCCAGAGAGTGGTGGGGATGGTGCTGCACCCAGCTGGTGTCCAGGCACTGGTGCTGTCCCCAGGGATCTGTGCTGGGCCCAGTCCTGTTTAATATCTTCACTGATGATCTGGGTGAGGGGATCGAGTCCAGCATTCACAAACTGCAGATGGCACCAAGCTGTTTGTGAGTGTGGATCTTCTGGAGGGCAGGACAAGAAGACCCAGCCTTAAGCTGCACCAGGGGAGGCTCAGGCTGGACAATAGGAAGGAGTTCTTCACAGAAAGGGTGAGTGGGAACTGGAATGGGCTGGCCAGGGGGGAGGTGGCAGAGTCACTGTCCCTCTGCAGTGGCACTCAGTGGCATGGTCTGGGTGACAAGGCAGTATTAGGGCATTGGTTGAACTTGATGATCCCACAGGTCTTTTCCAGCCTATTTGATTCTGTCATTCTGTGATGATTGGGACACTCTGGGGCCATTGTGACACTGCAGGGCCTCGTGGAACTAAGAGGACCATGGTGACACCGTGCAGCCCCACAGAACCAGGGGTCCATGGTGGTGCTGTGGGGCCAAATGGACCCAGGGAGTGCCCCGTGACACTCTGGGCCCTCGTGGAACCACAGAGGCCATTGTGACACTGCAGGGCCTCGTGTAACCAAGGGGTTTCACCATTTTGACACTGCAAAACAGAGGAGACCATTGGGAGACTGCAGGGCCCAGTGGAACCAAGGGGCCATTCTGACACTGCGGGGCCTCATGGAACCAAGGGGACATTGTGACACTGCAGGATCCTGTGTAACCAAGGGGCCACTGTGACACGATGGGGCCTCAAGGAATCTGGAAGAACGTTGTGACACTGTGTGGCCTGGTGGAAACAAGGAGTCCATTGTGACACTGAGGGGACTTGTGGAAGCACAGAGACCATGGTGACAGTGTGGGACCTCATGTGGCCATGGGGCCATTGTGACACTCTGGGGTCCCATGGAACCAAGGGGACCACTGTGGAACTGCAGCACCAACGAGAACATTGTGACACTGTGAAGCCCCATGGAACCAAGGAGACCATTGTACTCTGCATGGTCTCATGGAACCAAGGAGACCAGTGTGACAGTGCAGGGCCTGGTGTGACCAAGAGGCCATTTTGACACTGAGGGGCCCCATGGAACCAAGGACATCTTTGCAGATGACACCAAGTTGGATGTGAGTGTTGATCTGCTGGAGAGTTGGAGGGCTCTGCACAGTGACTTGGACAGGCTGGATCCAGGGGATGAATCCAACAAGGTGAGGTTTAACAAATCCAAGGGCCAGGCCCTCATATTTGGGCCCAGTGCTACAGGCTGGGGCCAGAGTGGCTGGAGAGAAGCCAGGCAGAAAGGGACCTGCAGGGACTGATGGACAGCAGGCTGGACATGAGGCAGCAGTGTGCCCAGGTGGCCAAGAAGGCCAATGACTCCTGGCCTGGATCAGGAATGGTGTGGCCAGCAGGAGCAGAGCTGCTGGGCCAGCACTGATCTGCCCCCAGCTCTGCACACAGACATTGCTGCTGCAGCTCCAGAGAAGGGAACACAAGGGCATCTCTGGAAAAAACTTTGCTGGGAGATCCTTTAGTTTCTTTAAAGCTACATGGAGTGCAGCCCCTCACCGACACAATCTGTGGCCACAGGAAAAATGGAAAGAAACAAAATGAGAAATGGCACAAACATTGACATTTCTTTGTCAACAATATGAGAAAAATAAAACAAAGGAAATGAACATCCAAAATGAAATCAACATGAAGTATCAAATATTACTTTTGTTATAAATGATTTGGAGAAATTTTCCAGCAGTTTGATGTTCCTGAAAGCATCCAGTCATCAGTGTCCACACTGCAGCCTTGAGCTCCTGGTTCCTCAGGCTGTAGATGAGGGGGTTCAGGGATGGAGGCATCAATGAGTACAGAACTGTCACTGCCATATCCAGGGATGGGGAAGAGATTGAGGGGGGCTTCAGGTGAGCAAATATGGCACTACTGATGAACAGGGAGAGCACAGCCAGGTGAGGGAGGCAGGTGGAAAAGGCTTTGTGCCGTCCCTGCTCAGAGGGGATCCTTAGCACAACCCTGAAGATCTGCACATAGGAGAAAACAATGAACACAAAACAGCTAAAAGCTAAAAAGGCACTAACAGCAATGAGCACAAATTCCCTGAGGTAGGATTTGGAGCAGGAGAGCTTGAGGATCTGAGGGATTTCACAGAAGAACTGGCCCAAGGCATTGCCATGGCACAGGGGCAAGGAAAATGTATTGGCTGTGAGCAGCAGAGCATTGAGAAAGGCACTGGCCCAGGCAGCTGCTGCCATGTGGGCACAAGCTCTGCTGCCCAGGAGGGTCCCGTAGTGCAGGGGTTTGCAGATGGACACGTAGCGGTCATAGCACATGATGGTCAGAAGGCAAAGCTCTGCTGAGATGAAGAACATAAAGAGAAATAGCTGAGCAGCACATCCAGTGTAGGAGATGTCCCTGGTGTTCCAGAGGGAATTGTGCATGGCTTTGGGGACAGTGGTGCAGATGGAGCCCAGGTCAGCGAGGGCCAGGTTGAGCAGGAAGAAGAACATGGGCGTGTGCAGGTGGTGGCCGCAGGCTACGGCGCTGATGATGAGGCCGTTGCCCAGGAGGGCAGCCAGGGAGATGCCCAGCAAGAGGCAGAAGTGCAGGAGCTGCAGCTGCCGCGTGTCTGCCAATGCCAGCAGGAGGAAGTGCCTGATGGAGCTGCTGTTGGACATTTGCTGTGCCTTGGCATGGGGATCTGTAGGAAAAGTAATCATGGAATAGTTGGGTTTGGAGAGGACTTGAAATATCCCAGCACAGCCTGGGGGCACTTTCCCCCCACTGCCTGCCCAGGGCTCTGCTGCCTGGAGCTGTCCCTGCCAGCAGCTGCTTCCCTGTGCCCAGGGCTGGGCCCTGCCAGTGCTGCCAGAGCCCAGCCCAGCCCTGGGGGCTCAGCTCTGCCCTGCAGAGCCCTCCCAGCTCAGGCACTGCCCAGGGGCAGCTCTGGCTCTGCAGGATCTGATGGCAATGTCAGAGCAACCCTGAGGAGGCTGAAAAAGCAACACTGATGCTGCCTCTCAGGGGCCATCTGTTGATCTCTGTAAATGCGCAGTTTATTCAGATCTAAGAGAATATTATTATTTATTTTTCTCAGCCTGAACTGAGATATGAATATCTATGGGCAGATTCCCAACCAGGAAACCCAGAGCAGTAGATTAAAAAAACAGGATTTTCCCCTTTATGCAACCCCTGCCTTGCTGTGCTCCCTGTATAATCTACTTGGAAATGTTCTGAACCTAAATGCCATGCTGGGAGCAGTCCTGAACAATGCAGCATCCTCCCCACACAAGGAGAACACTTCCAAGCCTCACCAGCTGTCTCCTGCCACCCAGATCTTGTCCCCCAGTGCTGGGAGCAGCTGCCAGGGCTGGCTGAGAGCTGTCCCTGGCAGGCAGCAGAGTCCCTGCCCCAGCACAGCGCCCTGGGCTGCAGGACCCTGCTCTGCAGGACAGCCCTGGGCACCCCTGGCTGCTCTGCACAAGAGACAATCAGAGAATGCACTCACAGGCTCTGCAGGCATTGGCATGTTCCAGCTGCAGGAGATGGCTCCAGGAGCTGCAGCTGCATTGTCCTGCAGCCAGAGGTTCCTGTGCCAAGGGCTGGCAGTGATTGTGCCCCAGGCACTTCTCAGCCCCGTCCCAGCCCTGACTGATTGAAGCTCTCTGTGCCTCTGGGCTGTGCCCGCGCTGGCTGCAGGCAGTGCCCCAGCCCTGCTGAGCTGGCACAAGAGCTGCTCATCCAGAGAAATGTGCTTTTGAAGCTCTTCTTGGTGACCAGGAGCTGCCTCTGTGCCAGGAGCCCAGCCCAGCTCAGCAGCACAGACACAGCACAAGGACTTTAATCAGCCTCTGGGGCTTTGTGCTCAGGCCCTGAACATCAGTCCCTGAGAGGCAGCTGAAGAAACCTCTCCAGAACTCCAAGGCAGAATCCAACTCCAAACTTTCTTGGACTTTTAATGGGTCCCAGAGAGGGACACGACTGAGCAAGTGTCCCCAGGCCCCAGGCAGAGCAGAGAACTGCAGGCAGTGTTGACAGGTGGGGACAAAGAGAAGCCAAGTCTTGGTGCCCTGGGGCACAGCAGGGTCTGTGCCAGCAAGGGCTGGGAGGAGACACCTTGTCCTGAGGCCCTGGGGCCTCCTGGCACAGCCCCAGCCAGGCTGGGCACTGTCAGCCCCTTGTGCTGCCCTCAGCATCCCCCCCTAGCCCACATCCCAGTGGCCTCAAGGATCTGCTGCAAGGAGTCCCTGGGGAGCCTTGCTCAGCAATGGCCCTGGGGGCTCCTTCATGCTCCCTGCAGGGACTGCAGGTTTTTCAAAGGACTTTGGCTTTGGCTTTTGCCTTGGAGTCTCTGAGAGCTATGTGCAATCATGGCCTCCAATTATCTGCTGTAATTAGTCCCTGGAGAGGCTTTGTCAGTAAGAACACTCAGTGGGGCTCATTAATGCTTCAGGGTACTTCAGATATTTTAAGGTACTTGGTGTTTCCCTCTTGATACAGACTCTGTGAGACCTTTGTGCAATCATGGCCCCAGTTATCTGCTTTAATGAGTCCCTGGAGAGCTTTGTACTGACACTCCGTGGGGCTTAGTAATGCTTTGAGCTTCTCAAATTTTTTAAGGTAGTTTGGAATTTCCTTTCCACACTGAGACTCTGAGAAGTTTTTGGTCAATCCTGTCCTCCAATTGTCTCTTCCAAGGAGTCCATGAGGCGCCTGTGTTGGGGATGGACCTCACTGAGACCCATTCATGCTTTGAGACACTTTGGGGTTTTCTTCTGACTTTGACTCCTGGAAAGGTTTGTGCAATCTCCTCTCAGGCCCTGAGGTTCAAGGGCTCAGCTCCAAATGCACCACAGGGCTCATCAGGATGCAGCAAGTCCTGACAAACCATGGCTCTGCCTTGATTTCCCTCTGCTCTAATGCAGTTTATCAGGAATGTATCTGGAGTGATTTTGGTTTGCTAATTTGAGATTTCTCAGCCAATGCATCTATTAGTGCAGTGGGATCAGTGTTGGCTAATTACCATTGCACTCCCTGGAATATATTTACTCATTTCCTGCTGTGAGATAGGATTAGGAGAAAGGCAAAGTAGGCTCAAAATTTTAAAAGGGTATATAGAAAAGTTTATTACCAGTAAATAGAAGAAAGAGTAATAAGAATCTGAACACTTCTCCTCTCCCTACAACCTTTTCTTTCTTACTGACAATGCAAGGAGACAAATGCAAGGAGACTGAAAGTTTCAGTCAGTTTACACCATCTAGAACAGTATTTCTTCAGTTCACTTAGGGAGAGGAGTCTCGCTTTCATGCTATGGAGACTTCTCCATAAGAAAACAGTTCGCTCGTGGCTCTCAATTCCCACAAAGAGCAGCTGCCCAGAAAATCTGCAATTGTGAAGTCCCTTCCATTTTTCACAGCTTTTCCCACTTCTGTTTTTATGGGCCATGTCAACTAAGGGGGTATGAGTTTAAAGATGAGCTGTTCAAGAGCAAAGATTCGCTTCATCTATTTCTGAAATCATCTTCATCTCTGAGAACAGAGATCTTCTTCTCTCCCTGAGGCCACAGGGTGTCACCACTCTTCTCTCTTTCTCTGTTTAAACTTCTCATGGGATCACAGCTACTTCAACATTTGCCTACTTTAGCATGGAGGTTTTTGCTGAACAAGTCATCTCCCCATATTTTCAAATAGTTATAGGGAAAAGAGACTCTGATATATTAATTACATCCTTTTCCATAGCTTTACAAGAGGATTTCAGCCCCAAGATCAAGGCATATCCTCATCCCTCCCATCTGGGACTCAACTTCCTATTCAGTGACCTCAGAGTCTTCATGTTGCTCCTCTGTGTGCCTGCACTTTGTCCTTTTCTCTCACTGGAGGGAGGCTGGAAGCACTGAAAGAGTTCATATCTCACCCGGGGCCTGCAGATGGTTCCGTGCCCCCGGCCGGGCTCGGTGCTTGCGGCCGGAGCTGTTTTACGATGGAGGTTTCTGCAGCGGCTGCGCTGGGGCTGTGTCAGGATGGGCCGCGCTGGGGCAGGGCCAGGATCTCAGCAGCCAGGCCAGAGCACAGCAGCAGCAGGGCCGGGGGCCGATGGCTTCTCCTGCCCCTGCCCGGGGCTTGCGGCTGAAGCCCAAGGGTGGCAGAATCTTGGCCGAGCCGGCCCGGCCCGGGGCTGCTCCTGGGGCCCGGCGGATCCTGGCTGGGCCCGGGCTGGCGGCGGGGCAGGGCTCAGCAGGGCCCAGATGTTCCCAACTGCAGCCATGGCCCGGCCCGGCCTCGGCCCCGCGGCCTCCCCTGCCCTGCCCGGCAGCCGATGGGGCCTGGCGGGGTCCCTGGGAAGGGGCCCGGCCCCACGGCAGGAGCTGCCCGGCCTTGCTGGAACCCTGGATGCTGAGAAATTTAAACTTTCTCTGCTGAAAGGCACAGACCTGCAAGAGAACACTGCATTTGACATGAGGCTGTGGAGAAGGCTTCCAAAATTGATCAATAGCATTGGGATTATGGGTGTGTAGTTGGTTAGAAGTGTATAATATCACAGAAAAATCTTAAGACGTCGGGGTTTTAGAAGATAATAATAAATATGAAGCCAGATGGGGGTTTTAGGGTGAAGACAGCTTGTTCTTCTTTACCTTCTTCCTTCTTCTTCACCACCTTCTTCCTTCTTCTTCATGGGTTTGGGTGGTATTTTGTAATTGAACATAAAAGTCTGCATTGCAGGCTTCAAATGATCAATTATTGGGTTAAAAGGGAAAATAATTTAGGTATCTTTTCTTAATTGGATAGTTTAGCCTTAAAAGACCTTGTAACAAGAGATAGTTAGCCATTTTGTACCCTGATAATGAAAGAGTGCAGAACTCACGGCCTTAAGAATGTAACATGGGTAAGAAACAATAAACACCTGAGTCTGAACACGTACTGTCATCTCAAGTGCCTTCAATCCCGAGCCCAAGAGAGGTAGAAAAAGCAAGCAGGGAACCCACATGGCCCACCCTGGCTGAGATGGGGAGCTGGGCTGGCCTTGTTACCTCTGTGCCAGCCAGAAGGGAAAGAGACTCTCCCAGGCTTTCCCATCTTTAACATGTGTCTTCACAGAGGTGTGTACAGTTTCCTTAGTGGTTTAACAGATTGTCAATTCTCAAAGATAATTACTCAGTGGTTTTTTGTCAGACGTGGAGGAAACTGCTAGCAGCTTCTCTTAGAACACTTCTATGATGCCAAACCCTCACAACAGCACAGAGCCAAGAGCTCCTTTGTCCATATATAGGGCATATGTGCCCAAGTCCTCAAAAACACTTCTTGGGAGATCTCTGGGACCTTTCGAAGGTTTCTTCAACTGAAAACATTCAGCTCAGAGTCTAAGAAAATCACCAGAGGACACTGCCAGCCTGACCTGTCTGTCCTTGCTACTGTTGTCTGGGACCAATCTTTGGAAATATGGAATTTGGGAAGCCAAATTCTAATTTTGGCCATGGACCCTGGACATGAAGGTTGGTTCTTTTCCATAGGAAGGAAGGAACAGAGCCCCAGTGTTTGCCAGGCAGAAGAGAGGTGACCACCAGAGGACAAGGCCAGCCAGAAGTGGCAGGTTTTTTTTCTGAGAGAAACCCTTGCATATAGGAAAATTTTTAGAGAGAATAACAATTTTGGCAATGGACATTTAAAAAGAGGGACGGTTCATTTCTATAGCAAGGAAAGCACGGAGCCCCAGTTTTCCAGGAGCTGATGAGAGGCAGCCCTTGACATTCCAACATCAGCCAGAGCTTTCAGGTGGCCCCTGGGAGGCCAAGCCAGCCAGGCCTGTTCCATGTTCCCTCAGTTCCATGGGGCCCCACAGTGTCCCAATGGTCCCTCACTTCCCTGAGGCCCTGAGGTGTCATAATGCCCCCTTGGTGACACCAGGCCCTGAAGGGTCCCAATGGTCTCCATGGTTCCATCAGGCCCCACAGAGCCATAATGGTCTCTGGGTTCCATGAAGCCCCGCTGTGTCACCATGGCCCCTTGGTTCCATGGGCTCCAGTGGTGCCACAAGGATCCCCTTGGTTCCATGAGGTCCCCTCAGTGTCCCAGGGATCTCCATGGGAAGGGAAGAACCCAGCCCCAGTGTTGCAGGGGCAGCCACCAGAGGCCAAGGCCAGCCAGGCTTGATGGTACTGGCAGATTGTGCCTGGAAGCAACCCTTGAATATACAGAATTTTAGAGGTGGGATCCCAATTTCAGACATGGACACCTGGAAGAGAAGCATGGTTCTGTTACATAGGAAGGAAAGTAGGGAACACTGGTGTTTGAGGGGCTGATGACAGGCAGCCACCAGAGGCCTAGACCAGCCAGATCTCTCTGTCCTGGTAGGTTTTGTCAGAAACCAACCCTTGGATACACAGAATTTTGGAGGTGGAACCTCAGTTTTGGCCATTTCTTTGTAGATAAGAAGGTTCTTTTCCATAGGAAGGAAAACAGAGAGCCCACGTGTTTCAAAGGCAGAAGAGGAGAGAAGGCTCCTAAGAGGTCAAGCCAGCCAGACCTGTCTCTCCTGGCAACTTTCATCTAGGGGCTATCCTTGTTCATAGGGCATTTTGGAGGTGGAATCTCAATTTTAGCTGTGGGCACCTGGACAGGAAGAAGAGTTCTTTTCATGAGGAAGGAAAGCACAGAGCCCCAGTGTTTCAGAGGCACATGAGTGCCAACCCTTAGGTACCCAAGGCCAGCCAGACTTGTCAGTCTTGGCAGCTTTCGTCTGGGAGTTATCATTGGATATAGAGAATTCTTGAGACAGATGCCCAATTTTGGCCATGGGCACCTGGTCAAGATGGATGGTTTTTTCCCATAAGAAAGAAAAGCACATGGTTCCAGGGTTTGAAATGTACATGAGAGGTGGTCCCTGGGTGGTCATGGCAGCCAGATCTGTCTGTCCTAGCTGAATTCATCTGGGAACAATCTTTGCATATAAGGAAATTTGGAGGAGGAATCCCAGTTTTGTCCATGGGCCCCTGGAGGAGAAGGACAGTTCTCTCCAATAAGACTGAAAGCCAGAGCCCCCGGGCTTCAGGGGCAGATGAGAAGCGGCCCTCGACATGCCAAGGTCAGCCAGACCTGTCAGGTGTTCCCCAGGAGGCCCAGCCAGCCAGACCTGTTCCATGTTCCCTTGGTTTTGTGGGACCCTACAGTGTCACAATGGTCTCCTTGGTTCCATGAGCTCCTGGAGTGTCACAATGATCCCCTTGCTTCTGCTGTGTCACCATGGCCCCGTGCTTCCATGGGGTCTTGCAATGTCGCAATGGCTTTGTGGCTCCACTAAGCCCTGATGTGTCACCATGGCCCCTCGGCTCCATGCGCCCTCGCTGTGTCACAGTGGCTCCTCTGTGACACTACAGGCTGCACAAGGTCACCATGGACCCTTGGTTCCTTGGGGGCCCGGGGTTTCACAATGGTCTCCTTGATTCCATGAGCCACCACAGTGTCACAATGGCCCCTTGGTCCCACGAGGTTCTGTAATGCCACCATGGTGTCCTTGGACCTCCATTGTCACAACTGAGCCATGGCTCCATGAGGTTCCGTAGTGTCACCGTGGTCGCTGTCAGAGGCTGGATGAGATCCATGTCCCGAGACACCTTGGGATGCTCGGAATGCCCGTGTGGGGCCAGGGCCGGGTCAGGCCTTGGTTTGTGGTGGGACAGAGCCCCGCCCCCAGCCCTGGCCTGGCAGAGCTGTCAATCATACAGCAGGGGCGGTGCTAACCCAGCTCTGATTGGCCCAGCTGTCAATCAATCAATCACACACCAGCAGCTGGTGCTACCCTGTCTCTGATTGGACAACAACTGGCAGTCCCACCCCAGGGGTGGGCCCATGAAGGCCCAGGGGATTAAAAGCTGGAGCACGAGGCCAGCCCAGGGTCTGGATCCTGCCTTCTGCTGGGGTTCCTCTGTTGGTGATGCTGGAACCTGAGCAGTTGGTACCTATGTGTGTGTGTGTCTTTCTATACATCTTCTGTTTTGCTGTTGTTCTCTATTTCTTTTCCTTCTAATCCTATTTACCTGGAACATTTTTGGTTGCTTAACACTTTAAGGGTTACCGGTTTTTAGGTTAAATGAACTAAGTTAATGAAGTTAATGCTATGATAAGTGTTTTATGTTGAAGTGCATGTTTTGTTAAACCCTTTGCCAAAATTTCTTGATTGTCTATATTTTACCAGTAAAATTTTGTGTCATTTTGACCTTTTGCTCTGTTGGTTAGAGCATGGTGCTGGTATCACTGAGGTTGTGGGCTCAATCCTTGTGTGGGCCATTCACTTCAGAGCTGGACTTGATGATCCTTGTGGGTCCCTTTCTTAAAAGAATATTCTTTACATCTGTCCATGTTGAGAATATCTGGTTGGTGTTTCTCCTGTGCACCAAACTCAAGGAAAGGAACCTTTGGTTACCCCCAGTATTTCAGTGTTCTCAGGTGTTACAGCCCTGCAGGCTCACATGGCTTCTTGTTTCCATGAAACCCCACAGTGTCATACTGGCCCCTTGGTTCCATGGCCCCAACAGTGCCACAATGATCCCCTTGGTTCCACAACTTCCCACAGTGTCCCACTGGCCCCTTGGTTCCATGAGGGTCTGCAGTGTCACACAGGTTTATGGCATTTGTCCTTGCTGCCCCTCACATCCCAGTGCTCCACAAACAGTCCCAAGGCAGCCGTGAGGGACAGGCCCTGCTGTCCCAGGCTGGTTCAGGGCTTGGCCTTTCTGCTTCCCCCAGGCAGCCCAGGCCTTGCTCAGCATTGCAGTTCCCTGCTCAGAGCCTGTGGCTCCCTGCAATCCTGGCCTCAAGGATCTGCTCTCCGCAATCCCTGGGGAGCCTTTGGCCCTCCCTGCCCTCAGTGGGGCCCAGTGATGCTCCAAGGGACTTGGAGTTTTGCTTCTGACTCCTTGAGCAGCTTCTTCAGCCTTCTCTCAGTGCCTGAGGGTCCTGGACTCAGCCCAAATCCACTGTGGGGATCATTAAAATACAGAAAACTGTTGAAGACTCTTTGTCTTCCTTCAGTGGTCTTCAAGTCTCCAGGGCTTGTGCAGCTGATTGTAATCAGTTTGGGATTCTTGTAAGGAGGAAATTTAAAGTGCACCTCATGACTTTTCTTCTTTATTCAACTGTGTATTTTTTTATTTTCCAAATCAGGGAAGAGCTGATAGAAGCATTCCCCAGGTGATCTTGATGCTGAATGTCTCCTTAGGAGGTCTGGGCACAAAGAAGAATGAGCCCCTTGAGGGCTGACCCTGTTTGGACAAGCTGCTCCTCACGCCCAGCCTCACCATGTCTGACATGGCCCACCTGGCACTGACATCCCTGTGCCCTGCAGCAGAACCTTGTCCCCTGAGCTCTGCAGCTCCATGTCCCAGCCCATTGCACCGTGTCCCACCTGCTCTCCTCAGGGCTCTGCCTGCACACAGGCCCAGGAGAAGTTTTCCTGTTGGTGAGGAAAGAAAGGAAAAGTTTGAGCAGGTTTCCTGAGCAACAAACCCCACTCAGGAACCACCTGCTCAGTCCAGGCTGCCTGGAATGGTGTCACCTTTCTGCAAGGGACAGTGTGAGCAGAAATGATCTCTGGGAGCAGAATTCTCTGAGTCTTGCAGCTGAATTCTCTGTCCCTGTCCTTTCCCTGGACCTCTGCTGCAGATGGAAGCTGCTGGTGCCATCCTCACCTTTAACCCCTCTTTGGAATGCAAACAGATGTTCCCAGGTGTGTTAGGCAGGATTTGCTCAATGTTTCTACAAAACTTTTGTGTTCCTCATGGAACAAAGGGGCCATTTTGACACTGAGGGGGCGACGTGGAAGCAAGGAGTCAATTGTGACCCTGGGGTGCCATGGAACCAAGGGGCCATGGTGACACAGCAGGGCCACGTGGATCCAGTGGTCCATTGTGACACTGTGGATCCAAGGAGACCATGGAGACACCCCCAGAACCTCATGGAACCAAGGAGTCCATGGTGACCCAGCGGGGCTGCCTGGAGCCAATGGTCCATGGTGACACTGCCCATCCAAGGAGGCCATTGTGACACTGAAGAACTTCATGGCACCAAATATCCATGGTGACACAGCAGCAGGGCATCACGGGAACCAAGGAACCACTGCTGGCAGTAGGGAAACTCATGGAACCAGGGGCCCTTGTGGCACTGCAGCACCAACAGAGCTGCTGGACCTTGTCCCCTGGCCCTGCACAGCTCCTTGGGAGGCACGGCAGGAGCAGCACCATGGCAGCCTCGGGAATGCCCCTCTGGGATCCATGGCACACACTGCCAGGGGCTGGAATTCCAGTTCCCAGCCAGGAAAAGACGGTCCTGCCCTGGAAAGCAAAGCTCTCAAGAAGGAGCCAAAAGCCAAGAGGAGCAAGATCTTACAGTGACATTTCACTGCCAGCCTTCATAACTTCACCCATGGTTGTTGTAGCTCCTGGATGGGGAATTAAATCAGGGCAGGGTCTTTGGTAGGACCTGCCCTGGGTCAAGGGAGACACTGAGAGAGAAACAGAGCAAGCAAAGAGAGGCAGGAGAGAAAGGGGGACACAAACATAATCAGCTGAGAAGGTAGCACTCTGAAAAACAATTTGGAACTGCCTGAAAATGAATGGGACAGAGAGAAATAATTTTGTAACTTTATTTCCTATCAAAACACAATTTCCTCCCTTTGTAACATACCTCTTCCCAGTGTCATTCAGCAGGGCTGCCAGAAAGATTTTCATTATGAGTGGATGTTCCAGGCTGCAGCCACAAGCAAACAGGGAATGGGGATTTTCCTGCTCCTGGGGAGTTTGACATCCTCAGCTGAGGAGAGGAGGAGGCACCAGAACAAAAGGGCAGCCGGGCTTCATCCTCCCACAGGAAAGAGGGGGGGGGGAAATCTCTCATCCTGTCTGCAGCTGCTCCCACAGGGATGTGAGGGCTGATCCCCGAGCCCCAAGGGTCACAGTCAGGGCTGCCCTCAGGGAATGCTCAGCTGATATTGAGGGGCAGCGTGGGAGCATCTGGATCATGGGGCACCCAGCTGCCCCCCATGTTTGGAGGTGCCTGAGGAGGGCTGGGACAAAGCCAGGGACATCCCACAGTGACATCCCCCCTGTCCTGCTCTGGGTGAGCTCAGTCCCAAACCTGACCCTGATCCTGGTCACAATCTCACTCCATGTTCAGACACACTCACAGTTCTGTATTTAATCTCATCCCAGTCCCAAACTCGTCTAGCCCCAGACCCAATCCCAACCCCAGCCCTAAAGCCAATCCCATGTCTCGCCTGAACCCCAATCCCAGCTCTAATCCAAATCTCAGCCCCAACTCCAAGGCCAGCCCCAATTCCAGCCCCTTCCTAAATCCTCAGCCCCAAACCAAATCCCAGGCTCAGCCCTTCTGGGGCTTTGGGGGTGTCTCTGTCCCTGTGACCCCGATGATGTTTGGGTGGGGTCACAGCAGGGCTGAGAGGGACAGAGACCCCCCCAGCCTCCCCAGGGGTGAGAAGGTGGCAGAGCCCCCCCAGCCCCGAGCAGCCTCAGCGGTGAGAGGGACACAGAGCCCCTGGTGCCCAGCCCTGCACAGGCATTGCCTGAGGCCAGAGGGATGGAGACCCCCCGAGCATCCCCCAGGGCCAGGGGACAGAGAGCCCCGAGCATCCCCTGGGCTGAGAGGGACAGAGACTGCCCCGAGCACCCCCTGGCACAGGGGAGAGAGGGAGGGAGACCCCCCAGGCATTCCCTGGGGTGAGAATGATGGAGACCCCTGGGGAATGGCCTGGGGTGACAGGGACAGGGACATCCCTGGGGAATGGCCTGGGGTGACAGGGACAGGGACACCCCTGGGGAATGGCCTGGGGTGAGAGGGACAGGGACACCCCTGGGGAATGGCCTGGGGGGACAGGGACAGGGACACCCCTGGGGAATGGCCTGGGGTGACAGGGACAGGGACATCCCTGGGGAATGGCCTGGGGTGACAGGGACAGGGACACCCCTGGGGAATGGCCTGGGGTGAGAGGGACAGGGACACCCCTGGGGAATGGCCTGGGGTGACAGGGACAGGGACAACCCCCCCAAGCCCCTCCCAAGCATCCCCCAGTGTGAGAGGCTCAGTGACCCCTTGACCATCCCCAGGGCACTGGACAAAGTAAAGTTGTTTCTTGACAAAAATCAAACTTAACCCTACAGAAAATGCCTTGAATTTGCTCTTCCCACAAGTCACTTGTGGTGAAAATGCAAACAAATCCCAAAATTCAATAAACTCACAGTAGAAGCAATTTTGTGGCAATTCCAAAATCCATTGGTCCTGCACAGCTCCAGCTCTGCTGCTGCCACATTCTGATAAAAGAAAAGTGGAAATTCGGCCAAATACATTGTGATACCTCTTTTCTGAAAAGAGTATGAAAAGGAAGGGAAAGCTCTGTGTAGATGTCACAAAGGTGACAGGGACAAAGAAAAAAATTATTCTTAGATTTGGCAAAGCCCCCGGCCTGTGAAAGAGAAAAGGGGGGACAGCCACGGAGTGACAGGGACAGAGACCTCCCCTGGGGCAGGGCAAGTGTGACATTGTCCCTTGTGTGTGTGGCCTTCCCAGGGTGGGGGTTTCACGCCTGAGCCAGTTTGGGTAAGGGGGGTGGTGTTCACCCCCTGAGCAGGGATTCCCCCACTGTTTCAGGTTGCAGTGTAAGATGGAACCAAATGCATGTTTTCAATGCCCATCTTCATCAACTGCTATAAACAGGTGGGGCAGTGTTCTTGATCTCTTCCATGACTCAGCCCTGATAACGCCCTCCAGGGGAGATATCTTCTGGGAATGGGCCATTGAGTGTCACTGCAGGACTGATCAAATTCCATCCTCCCATTGTGGGATGCTCCGCCCAGAGGGAGGATCCAAGCATTCCTACCTGGATATAAGCTGAGCCTTGCAACACCAGGAGCAGCTTGCCTACTGGATTCCCAGAGGACAAGAGCTCCAGAACCACCACTGGACCTTCAGAGGAAGACCAGACCCTTCTACAGGATCACTGCTTTGACGGAATCACGTTCATCTCTCCAACAGGACTGCAGCCACCATTTAATGGGACTGGTGCCACCACCCTGACCAGCAACAGGGTGTCAGGTTATATCCTGACTCTGTCAGTTTAGGGCAGTGTTTCTGTATCATTGCCTTGAACTTCATTTTCTTATTAAATTCTAATTCTGGCTTAGACTCTCCCCTAGGTTTCCTTTAAATCCTGTAAAAAGACAATGTGTGCACCCTTTGTTTTGTTCCCAGAACAGGATTTCCCATTCCCAAACCTTGTCTGGATGGAGGAGGAGGCTGCGAGAAACAGGAAAGAGCCCTTGGACATGCAGGCAGGTGAGGAGGATGTCAGTGCCCCTTTCCCCCTCTCTCCTGCTCCATCTCCCAGCCCAGCACAGCCCCCGGCTGCAGGACAACCCTGCTGCCAACCCCGTCCTGCTGGGGATGCACTGGGGGGATCTCCTTCCCCTTCCCTGTGGCACGGAGGCAAATCCCATCCTCTCCTTGTCCTTCCTCCCCCAGGGAAGAAGCTGAGGATGGAGACCGGGGAGGACAAATCCCCATGGCAGAACTTTGTGAAAGAGGCAGTTTTGAGCAGCTCCATGGCACAGGAATTCAACAGGCAGGAAATGCCTGGAAGATCTTACATAAGGAAGGGCTCAACACCCAGCCCAGAATGCTCTGAGGAGGAAAGACCCACCCTGAGCCAGGAAGGTGGACAGAGCTTCAGCCAGAGCTCAGAGCTGGTGGTCCCTGAGCAGCTTCATGATGGGGAGAAGCCCCCCAAGTGCTTGGAGTGTGGGAAGAGCTTCAGGCAGAGCAGCACCCTGATCAGCCACCAGATGATCCACACTGGGGAATGGCCCTATGAGTGTGGGGAGTGTGGGAAGTGTGATGGTGTTCGCCAGGTTTTTAGGATGAGGGAAGAGACAAGAATGTCGACTCCACGTTTCAGAAGGCTTGATTTATTATTTTATGATATATATTATATTAAAACAATGCTACAATAATAGAAGAAAGTATCTTATCAGAAGGCTAGCTACGAATAGAAAAGGAATGATAACAAAGGCTTGTGACTGACTGAGACAGTCCAGACAGCTGGACTGTGAATGGCCATTATTAGAAACACCCACATGAGACCAATCACAGATCCACTTGTTGCATTCCACACGACCAAATTATCATCGTTTACATTTTGTTCCTGAGGCCTCTCAGCTTCGCAAGAGAAAAATCCTAAGGAAAGGATTTTTCAGAAAATATCATGGCTACAGGGAATGGCTTCAGCTGCATGTCCCACCTCATCACCCACCGGCGCATCCACACTGGGGAGAGGCCCTACGAGTGTCCCCAGTGTGGGAAGAGCTTCCCCAGCAGCTCTCACTTGACCAGACACCAACAGATCCACCCACAGGGGAAGCCCTGCAACATCTCTGACTGTGGGAAGAGCTTCCTGCACTGCTCCAACTCCATGCCCCATGAGAGGACCTACTTTGGGCAGAGCCCTGGTAACCCACATTCCCTGTGATCCATGTTGGGAGGATACCTTAATGGTTACCCTTTTGGTCTGGCCCTAATTTTCTTCTGATTTGTCTCTATTACTTAAAAATAATACGACTAAAAAGAAAGTAATTGATCAAAGATGTCTAAAGTGCCACAATTTAACAGGTATTTCAGATGGAATTTATGGTTTGGGGACATATTTGGGGGGATTTGTGGGTTCTTGGGTGATTTCAGGAAGTGTTCTCCGTATCTTTGCACTCCAAAGTCAAGATGATTTGATCTGTCACCTCAAAATTACTTAATTGCCCTGAAAAAAACTCAGTCATACCCCCAAGGGCTCAATCCCACCTCAAATTGGCTTGTTCCCACCTCAAAAAAAAAATCAGTCCCATGTCAAAAGTACTCAATTCCACAGCCTCTAGGGTGAGATGGGATTGGAAGGAGATTTGGGGAAGTGGCATACAAATTTGGAGAAGTGGGATCAGGATTGTGTGGGACTGGGTGTGTGGGATGTATTTTGACAATAAATAAAACTTTCAGATTATTAACTTCTACCCCATTCATTTTCCATCAGTTCCGGTTTGTTTTTCAGAGTGCCACCTTCTCAGCTGATTGTGTTGGTGTCCTCCTTTCTCTCCTGCCTCTCTTTGCCTGCTCTGTTTCTCTCTCAGTGTCTCCCTTGACCCAGGGCAGCTCCCACCAAAGACCCTGCCCTGATTTAATTCCCAATCCAGGAGCTACAACAACCATGGGTGAAGTTATGAAGGCTTGCAGTGAAATGTCACTGTAAGATCTTGCTCCACTTGGCTTTTGGCTCCTTCTTAGGGCTTTGCCTTCAAGGGCAGGAACATCTTTTCCTGGCTGGGAACTGGAATTCCAGTCCCTGGCAGTGTGTGCCATGGATCCCAGAGGGGCATTCCCGAGGCTGCCAGGGTGCTGCTCCTGCCGTGCCTCCCAAGGGGGCAGGGCACAAGGTCCAGCAGCTCTGTTGGTTCTGCAGTGCCACAAGGGCCCCTGGTTCCATGAGTTTCCCTACTGCCAGCAGCGGTTCCTTGGTTCCCATGATGCCCTGCTGCTGTGTCACCACGGATATTTGGTGCCATGAAGTTCTTCAGTGTCACAATGGCCTCCTTGGATGGGCAGTGTCACCATGGACCATTGGCTCCAGGCAGCCCCGCTGGGTCACCATGGACTCCTTGGTTCCATGAGGCTCTGGGGGTGTCTCCATGGTCTCCTTGGATCCACAGTGTCACAATGGACCACTGGATCCACATGGCCCTGCTGTGTCACCATGGCCCCTTGGTTCCATGGGACCCCAGGGTCACAATTGACACCTTGTTTCCATGTCACCCCAAAATGGCCCCTTCATTCCATGAAAAATACAAAAGTTTTGTAGAAACATTGAGAAGATCCTGCTTAACACACCTGGGGGAGCATCTGTTTGCATTCCAAAGAGAGGCTAAAGGTGAGGATGGGTCCAGCAGCTTCCATCTGCAACAGAGATCCAGGGAAAGGACAGGGACAGAGAATTCAGGTGGAAGACTCAGAGAATTCTGCTTCCAGAGATCATTTCTGCTCACACTGTCCCTTGGAGAAAGGTGACACCATTCCAGGCAGCCTGGACTGAGCAGGTGGCTCCTGAGTGGGGTTTGTTGCTCAGGAAACCTGCTCAGGCTTTTCCACTCTTTCCTCACCAACAGGAAAACTTCTCCTGGGCCTGTGTGCAGGCAGAGCCCTGAGGAGAGCAGGTGGGACACGGTGCAATGGGCTGGGACATGGAGCTGCAGAGCTCAGGGGACAAGGTTCTGCTGCAGGGCACAGGGATGTCAGTGCCAGGTGGGCCATGTCAGACATGGTGAGGCTGGGGGTGAGGAGCAGCTTGTCCAAACAGGGTCAGCCCTCAAGGGGCTCATTCTTCTCCATGCCCAGACCGCCTAAGGAGACATTCAACATTGTCATGGTTTAGGGCAAATTTGGAGGAGAATTTCAAAATTAGGGCACCTCCAGAATGCAAACCCACACAGCCCCTCCCCCCAACTGGTTCGGGAAGGATTCCTCGGAGAGGAGTGGAAAGAACCTGTTTATTTAACAGGCACAGCACCCCCAGCACACAAAATGAACAATACCGGATGACACCACTCTGAAAAAGATGACAAATTCAGAAAATCTCTCTTGGGGGGTGGTCACTCTGTTCTCAGTCCCTCCGGCGCTGGGGCTGCTGCTGCAGGCCACAAGGTGCAGACTCTTGGTGTTTCCCAGGTCCCAGTCCAGAGCAGGTTCAAAATGATCAGAAAAAGGAAAGGAGAAACCGTCCAGGAAGAAATTGGACAGTTTAGCTAAACTAGCTAATGAGCAAAAGCAAGCAGAAGCGAAGCAAGCAAGAGCGAGAGAGCAAAAGCAAAAAGCAAAAGCAGAAAAAGCAAAAGCTGCAGTCTCTGTGTCCCACCAGGCTGATAAGAAAACCAAAACAAAACTTTCCCTCTTCAGAGCCGGTCTTAAAGGTACAGAACATAATATCCAACATTAACAGAACACATGAATGGGGATACAAGCATCATAACGTCACCCTAGGACAATGGTCATCAAAGTTATTGTTGCTGCGGCTGCCACATCCAATCCGAGGCTCCCGGCGGTGGCTGGTTGAAGGGAAGCTGGGCTGAGGTGTTGACAGCAGCTACTTGTGTCTGGGCGCGGCGGCTGGTGGACACGCTGGCTCTCCCGTTTCCCGAGCGGCGTCTGCAGGCTCCGGTGTTGTGGGTATCCAAGCGACAATTGTGGCACCAGACGCTGACTGCTGGACAAGCCCGTCGCGTGTGCCCTATACCTCCACACCGGTAGCATTTGAATCAGCTAGGAGATGGAGCCCGTGGAGTATTTATTGCTGCTGCCTGCAGCGGTGCGAGGGCGGCTAGCATTTGGTTCTGTGATGATTCTGCCTGTTTTTGTAACCCTGCTCCTAACTCCTTAATAGCATCTACTAACATTGCTTGAGACCCTACGGGAACATTTGCCAATCGTTCTAAAGCTTCCTCTATAGACCAATTAGCTCCCAGGGTATTTAACACATTCTTAGTAGGCTGATTACTGTTCTGGAGAGCACATTGCTTTAGCAAGGTCCCTTTCATGAAATCAGGGACTCCTGCC
Organism: Agelaius phoeniceus; assembly: GCF_051311805.1. Lineage (NCBI taxonomy): Eukaryota > Metazoa > Chordata > Aves > Passeriformes > Icteridae > Agelaius > Agelaius phoeniceus. The sequence goes on along the minus strand of NW_027509867.1, from coordinate 5,093,728 downwards.
CGTTCAATAGCGTTGGCCACCTTATCTATAAAAGCTCCAAATGACTCATCTCTATCTTGCTTTATTCCCATGTAAGAAGGAATTCCCCCAGCTCTTTTATCCTATCTATAGCCAACCGTACCAGACGCATGGCCTCCCGACACTTATCAGGACCAATTAACGCTTGTGCTTCTGTCCGAAGAAAAGGCCCTTGACCCATTAACTCCTCTAGGGTTATTCCATGTAACAGGTCACCTGGCTGCCGTGCTACTGCTACACATTCCTGACAGAGTGACTGCCAGTGTGCATTAAATAAGAGCTGCTGATGCTGAATGAAGATAAGCTTCGCTATTCCTCTGCAATCAGCCGACAGCAAAACCCGAGTCCCCCAGATATAATCAAGCATTTGTTTTGTGGGCTCACTGGTTACCCCAAATTGACTAACTGTGGACCATAATTGCGATAACAACTTCCAGTCTAGAGCAGTTATTGTTGCTTGAAACCCGCCCCCTGCCACGGGTGAATATATAACCGGACAAGCAACATCCATAGCTGCTTTTATAGCCTCCTCATCTCCCATATCCATGATATCTTTTGCTAACGCTGCCCATGCCTCCCTTCACCCCCGTGCAATGGCCCCAGCTAGGTCACTCTCTGACCCAGGGATCGGCGCATTACCAGTAGGAGGAGATGGAGGGTTTGACACAGGCGGTGTGGACGGTGCTGTTACAGCACATGCAGGGGGTGAGCTGCTGCTTGAAGCAGGAGCTGATGTTGGTGGCAAAATGATTGTGGATGTGGCAGGAGGTAACAGACAATTGAATCAGTCCCCATAACTTTTTATTCTTTTCATGCGCCACGCTAGCTTGCTGAGCAGCCTTTTCTTCTGCCTGATATTGTAATAACTCATCATGCAGAGCTTGCCAAAATTTTCCCAACTTTTTTGCAGTTTTATCCTCATCTATGACTGCCTGCCACATCTTGTCCCCAAATTTGCGCCACTCTGTTAAGTCATGTACTGTATGAGGATTTTGAAAAAGTCCCTCTTCATACCCATAAGCTAACAAGCCAGGAAGCTTTCTGCATATCTATGCCCTTAACCTGACGCTTTTGTAAAAAGCTAGTAAATAAATCATATGCTGCTTGACTTCCTTTATCCATTTTAAAAACATCAGCGCTGTTGCAGCCCTACAAGGTCTCGGCAGCACGTATCGGCTGGGCTCTCCATTGAGGTCACCCAGGGCGCGGCACCTTCCCTTTTTCAGCGGTGCTTGTTCACTGTCCTTGCTGCGACAGGACCCGAACTCCTACACCGATCCACCATGGTTGCTGTTGCCGGTATCACGTCTCGGGGTCACCATTTGTCGGATCGGCGGAAGAAATGCGGCACACAATATGCGTGATCAGAAAGTCTCAAACTTTATTGATAGTTCACACATATTTATATTGGTGTTAATGAAGCTCATACATATTGCATATCGGGCAACCACGCCTACTTCTATTTTCTTATAGTTATTTTGTTATTACTTCTACATTCTTGTGGTTATTTTGCTGAAACTATCTCCATATTTCTGGCAAAAGATCCTCTCCCCCATCCTCATGTTGCAGCAAGGTTGTATCAGTGATTGGACACTGACTGCTGACTCCTAGACTTGCTTTCTTCTATCTTAATCAGCGGTATCATGTCTACATGACCTTTCTCAGCTAGCCAGCTGTCCACAAAGCTCTCCACACACAGGTGCCCCATCCTTGCAGGCACAGACACGGCAGCACTGCCTCAGCAGCCCCTGTTTGCATTGCACACAGCAGGGCCAGCACCCCCATGCGGTTGCTGTGGGGACATGAAGCTGAGGGAGAACAAATGCCATCAGCCCCTGGGGCCAGCAAGGCCTGCGGGACACCAGGGAAACCACTCAGCTTTGTCCTGGCCTCTGCACTCAGCCAGAAAGTTTGTTCCCATCAGCTGGGAGTTTCCTGTGCCACTGCAGACGCTGTTGCTCAGAGCCAGGGCTGCCTGGCAGCCACCCCCAAACTGCCCTGAGCATTTCCTCTGCTTCTCCTTTGCTTTCTTTACTATTCCTTTTAGAAATTTCTTCCCACTGCCCAGCCCTGTTCCCTCCCCTGCAAACAGCCCATCCCTGGTTGCCCTTTCCTCTCTGGCCCCACTCCCCATTGCAGTTCCTGACTTGGCCCCATGGGAACGTCCCTTGGGCAGCAGGATCATCCTACAAGTGCTGCAGGAATTGTCTGCAGGCTCCTGCAGTGCCTGCTGCTGCTCCCTTGCCAGAGGCACCCCAGGACAGGGGGGCACATCTGGGCTGCAGTGTCTGGCTCTGGGGCTCCCTGTTCTGGGCAGTGAGGAGGAGCTGCAGAGGCTCTGCAGGACTGACAGGATGGGCTTTGGGGCTGCCAGGAGAAGCTGAGGGACCTGGGCTGCTGGAGCTGCTGAAGAAGAGGCCCAGGGCTCATCCTGCAACTGCTCCAAGGGTGCTTTCAGAGAATCCAGAATCAGCAAGGTTGGAAAAGACCTTGGTGATCATCAAGTCCAACCTGTGCCCTGACACTGCCTTGTCTCCCCTGAGCCTCCTCTTCTCCAGGATAAACCATCCCAGCTCCCTCAGCCACTCCTCACAGGACTTGTGCTCCAGACCCCTCCCCAGCCTTTTTTCCCTTCTCTGGACACGCTCCAGCGCCTCCATGTCCTTCCTAAATTGGGGAGCCCAGAACTGGGCACAGAACTCGAGGCGCTGCCCAAGCAGTGCTGAGCACAGGGGAAGAATCACTGCCCTGCTCCTGCTGGCCACACCATTCCTGATCCAGGCCAGGAGCCATTCTTCTCTCCTGGGGGTCTCTCTGGTGGTCCCTGGTGGTCATGGACTCCAATGTTCCAGTGGGCCTGGCTGAGCTGGCAGGACACTGAGGCTGCTGAACTTCCAGTTCCCCTTCTCACACAATGGGCATTGTGTGGTTTCCATAGGCCTGGGGATGTGGAGAACAAGCTCCAGGTGTCAGCTCACCTGGTGTAGGCAATTGATCATCTGGTAACATGAGGTCACAGAGTGGGCTATGAAATCACAGAGTGGGGGATGTGAGGTCATGGAGAAGCTACAGCATCACAGACTGCCTCTTTGACATCATAGAGCCAGCTGTGACATCACAGAGCTGATTATGACATCACAGAGCTGGCTGTGACATCAGAGATCAGCTGTGTGACATTACAGAAGGGGCTGTGAGCTCACAGAGGAGGCTGTGACATCCCAGAGGGGCTGTGTGACATCCCAGAGGGGCTGTGTGACATCCCAGCAGGGCTGTGTGCCATCCCAGCAGGGCTGTGTCAGGTCACTGGGTTGGTCACTCTGCCCCAGCTCCCCCTCACAGTTTCTCCCAACAAGTCCAATGCTGTCCATGCCCAGCGGGGTCCCTGTCCCCCGGGATCCCCCCGGCCCACCTGGAGCCACAGCCTCCACCAAAGGATGTTCCACAGGATCCACCCCAGAGCCTGACATGGGGACAAGGGGCCAGGGCTGTGTGACCAGGACATCAAGGACGGGGATTCTCCAGGTCACTGTGGCCTGGATTGGGTTGCCCAGGGCAGGAAAGATGTCTGGCAGCTGGAGCAGGGTCTGGGAAGGGCCTCCAAGGTGGGGCTGGAGCCCCTGGGCTGTGAGCAGCGGCTGAGGGAGCTGGGCTTGTCCAGCCCAGAGCAGGGAAGGCTGAGGGGCTCCTCATCCCAGCCTGGCAGTGCCAGCGAGGAGGGGATGGAGAACACAGAGCCAGGCTCTTCACCGGGGGCCTGGTGGGAGACAAAAGCCAATGGGTGGAAGGGGAAAGAGGGGAGATCAGCCAGGACAGGAGGAGATGAAATGAGTCAGGCTGCTTTCAGCATTTCCTCAGCACCAAAAGCAGCCTGACCTCCCTTCTCCATCCACCACTGACAGCTTTGCAAATCAGGAATTGTTGGAGCTGTTTTGCCCCCACTCCAGGATGAGCATCCTGATACAAGAACTTAATTGTGCTTATATCTATTACAGGATCACGTTTGTCTAAAATTAATTTTAGTATGGAAATCACTTGTGGATGGTGGACTCATCAGATGCTGCTGGAACGTTGCACATGGCTCAGGGAAGAGCGTGAGTGTTAATAAATTGTGTCCTGTTCAACTATGGTCTGTTGGCCATGAAGAGAAACTTTCTGTGCCTCTGAGTCTCACCAGTTCCTGACCACCAAAGGACACAAACCTGATGAGTTGTGGTTCCCACAACAGTGGTGGCACTTGCACCTCCCTCCATCCCCAAAGCAGAGCTCGCTTGTCCCAGAAAGTCCCTGGCAATGCAGGAATGAAGGAAACAGGACAGGCTGTGGGGATCAGGGGCAGGGCATGCCCAGGGATTTGGGGTGGTTGTGAGCCCAGGGCAGGATCCGGCCCCTGGCCTTGGTGAACCTCATCCCATTGTCCTGGGACCATGGCTCCAGCCTGTCCAGATCCCTCTGCAGAGCTTCCTGCCCTCCAGCACAGCCACACTCCCACCCAGCTGGGGCTCACCTGGGATCTGACTGAGGGTGCCCTCGATGGCCTCATCCAGATCAGAAATAAAGAGATTGAACTGATCTGTCCCCAATCCTGAGCCCTGAGGACACCCCTGGATGTGACTCCATTCCTCAGCTGCTCTGAGTGCCAGGGGTTGGGTGAAGGAAATGGTGGGGAGGGGATAGGAACAAAGTGTGATTGATTGTCAGCCATGAAGGGTCTGGATTTTCATACCTGTTCAGAGTGCATGAGGAGGTGCTGGGGGCCAATATCTATTGGACATTGCTGATACCAATCTATAAAAGGAAAAGAAAACTTAAACCGGCAAAACAATTCTCTCCGCATTATTTTCAATTTAGCATATTCACTTTGAATACACTTCTGAAATATGTCTAATTAACCACAGAACAATTGAAAACTTAAATTATTCCCATAGGCTTTTCTTGTTTGGGGGCTTCAAACAAATATTTATGAGCTTCTCTCACTGAATTCCTGAAGTGAAGAGCTCAAAAAAGACAAGGCCTCTGGAGGAGCAAAATTCATCAGCAACCTCCCAGTGGCTGAGGATCCATCCCCATCAGAGCAGCAATGAACAGAAATGGCCACAGCTTTGTGGCTGCCCCAGCTTTGGCATGGGCCCTGGGCCTGGAGCAGGAGCAGGAGCAGCTCTTGAGGGCCCCAAGGCCGGGGCTCTTGTGCTGCCCTGGGCAGATGGGATGGCAGCAGGGGCTGCAGAACTCTCAGCACCTCAGCCCCAGGGGAGCAGGGCAGCCAGGGAGCCTCCTTTGGCCTTGGCCCAGCACCTTCGCCCATGGCTGGGGCTGAGTCCTGTGGCAGCTGCAGCTGCTGCTGTGCCCATGGCAGGGGCTGAGGCCGTGGGGCCAGGGCCCAGAGCAGCCTGGGCTGAGCAGAGCTGTGGGGCCAGAGCCGGCTGGGCTGGGCTGGGCTCAGAGAGGCCCTTGGTGCTGCCCAGAGCTCAGGGCAGCTGGCAGAGCTTGCAGGGAGCTGGGCTGGGCTCCAAGAGCCTGGCCCAGAAACCATCAGTGTCCATCTCAGCCTGGCTGAGCGTGCAGGGGCAGGACTCAGGCCAGGCCTTGTGGGGCAGGGCCAGCGCCTGTGCAAGGCATTGCAAACAGGCAAGTGGCCCAGAGAGGAGGCTGCTCTGTGCCCTTGGTGGCATGGACAGAGCAGGGAGGGGGCCCAGGACATTTGTCAGCGCCAGCCCCTGTGCCCATGCGTTGGCAGCCCTGGCTGCTGAGTCCAGCTTTGGCCTGGGCTGAGTTTGGCTGTGGCCAAGCTCCATCCTCCTGCAGGGCTCAGGGCCTGTTCCCAGCCATGGCCAGCCCTGGCTGCCTCTCTGCTGGCCCAGAGGCCAGCAGAGCCCGGGGCAGGGCTGTCTGTGCAGCCCCACAGGTGCCACGGGCTCTGTAGGAGCTGGCAGAGGCTGCCCAGCAGGGAGGCCATGGGGCACAGAGCCCCAAGGCTGCTGTGGGCACCATGGCACAGGGGCCGTTCCCAGCCGCAATGCTCCTGGCCTGGGCTGGGCCTGCACAGGGGCTGGGCCACCATGGCTGGGCCAGCACAGGGCCACAAAGGGGCCACGCAGCCGCTGCCGGGGCTGACAGCAAGGCCAGGTACACACAAGCAATTGCTGAGCAGGGCCTGCTCTGTCCAGACTGACTGTGCCAAAGGCAGAGCTCAGCTGCCCTTGGGGGCTGCAGCAACACTCCAGAGCCCAAAGAGCCTCCATGGCTGGGCTGGAGACCAAGGCTGCAGCAGGGAAAAGCAGGGCTGCTGCGGGATGGGGAGGCCATTGAATTCCAGCACACACCTCAGCTCTCTGATGATCCCAGCACCATGCTGGGCCCTGTTTCAGACTGGATCAGAGCAGATGTTGATGGGACAGGAGCCCTGCGGGGCTGTCAGGGACCTGCAGCTTGCCAGGTGCTCTGCTCTCCCTCAGGTGCTCTGGGAGAGATCCAATCCCAGCTGGGCACCTCAGGGCACAAGTGGCACTGCCTGTTCATGGGCACACAGCTGATGTCTGCCTGGAAAGGGGCACAGGTGTTAATAATTGTTGGTTTGATAATATACAAGCAAATCTTTATTATCTGGGTCATTTCATTACTTTTTAAGAAATGGCAATGTTTTCCCACAAGGAACAGGTATTTCCTGGAGGTTACTGATGGTAGGAGGAGAAATACTGATCTTGCCTTCTACTGGTGTCACCAATATTCTGTTCATTGTTTCCTCTCCCTCTTCCTTCAGGTATTTACAGCTCTCTTGTTTAAATGATCATTTCAAAGGACATCTCTTCATTTAGAGTAGGTGGATCTATGTGCTTCCTACTGCTCTCTGATTTCCTTCTCCAGGTGCTCTGTGGTAATTCATATGCTTCTCAACCAACTGGTTTCATGCTTTGAGCAACACGAAATTGCCCAGTCTTTCTGATGTTCAAAAAAAATTATATTAGTCAACATCCTATTTACGTTTCCATCTTATACAGAATTACTTTTTCTTATGTCTTTGTCTGAAGTTTTTCCTGTATGGACATCCCTTGGGGATGGGAGACATGTGAGATGCTGCTGGGACATCCCAGAGAGCTGAGGGAAGAGCTGTGATGGTTATTAAACTGTTCAAATGTTCAACTTGGGTTTGCTGGCAAGAAACCTTTCTGTGCCTCTGAGTGTCACCAGGCCCTGAGCCCAAAGGACACAAACCTGATGAGTTGTGGTTCCCACTGCAGGGGCTGCACTTGGACCTTGGCTCTGCACAGGAGAGCTCTTCATCCCCTTTCTCTCTTTTCCTCCCTCTGGGCATGGAGGGAGCTCCTGACTTCAGCCTGTGACTCGTGTGTGCAAAGAGCAAATCTGGGCAGAATCGGGGCAGGGAGGGTTTGGGGGGACCTTGGGATCTGTGCTGGGCACAGAAGGTGTTTTCCATTGCTCTGAGATTGTCTGCTGTGGAAAGTGGATTTAATATCCAGCAGAGGAATGACTTTTGCATTTGATGGAGCTGTGCCTTCCCTTGGCTTTGTTGGCTGACAAGAAATGAACATCCCTCTGTGTCTCGGGCAGCTCCTTCTCCAAGGAAAGCAGGTGGGAGTGGGAGCCAAGGAGCTGAAAGCTGCAGGTGCAGCCTGGGCTGGAGGGAGCTCAGATTTGCACAAGGCTGCTCTGAGTGCCAGGGCTTGGATGGGGGAAATGGTGGGGTGGGGGTAGGGACAGAGTCTGATTGATTGTCAGCCATGAAGGGTCTTGATTTTCATATCTATTCAAACTGCATGAGGAGGTACTTGGATTCAGTGTCAGTTGGAGATTGCACATATCAGTGAATTAACAGGAAAACAAAACTAAACAGGACCTAAAAAACCTTTCCTCGCTGTCTTTTTAAATATCATGTATTCAGTTTCAATGCACTACTGAGATCTACTTAACCACAAAGGATTTGAAAATTAAAATCAAATGATTCCCAGAGGCTTGGCTTGTTCAGGTGTTCTGAATGTCAATGAGCCCTGGGCCACTGAATTCCTGCACTGAAGAGCTGAAGGCTGAACAAGCCTCTGGAGCAGTGAAATTCAGCAGCAGCCTCCAAGTTGCTGAGGATGTCAGCAGCCCCCAGTGAGGCCATCCCTGCCCAGAGACCGTGGGGGAATGGGCAGACAAGGAGAGCGTCCCTGGGGCTGGGGCAGCACAACTCAGAGGCACCAGCGGCTCCAGCTGGGCAATGGAGTGTGGGATGTGGCTGGGAAAGCCCTGCCTGGGCTGGGCCAAGCAGGACACACAAGCCCTGACTCCCATCCTCCAAACAATTCTCTCAAGGAGACATTTAAAAGGAATTGCAGTTGTTTGGGTACACTGAGTTGGCCGCACTGGAGAAATATCAGCAAGAGATTCTAGGAGCTCAAAACAACCAAACAGTCATTTCTGGCATCTTTAGAAAATCGGAGAAACTTTGGCAAAAGGTTTGTTATGACATTGTAATGGTTTTGGTTTGTTAATTTAAGATTTTTCTATGAGATTTCTTGAGATCTGTTCTTGAGATTTCCTAATTAATGGATTGATGAGTGTGCTAGGTTTTAGTGTCGGTTAATTATTTATCTATTTATTTTATTGTGAGATTGGATTACAAGAAAGGTAAAGTATGCTGAAAATTTTTATACGGTATAAGTTTTTTTAAAAAAATAAATTAAAAAGAGAAAGGTAGTAAGAATTAAAATAAACTCTTTAGAACACTTTTTTTTTTCTCTACAACTTTTTCTGTTTACTGACAATCTATATAAGGTAAACTTAAAATTTCTAGTTAGTTTACTATTTCTAGAATAGTCTTTTTTTAGTTTACTTAGGGAGAGAAGTTTTTCTTGTTAAGGGTATGGAGATTTTTTTATAAGAGGAAAAAATAGGTTTTTTTGTGGTCCTTAATTTTGTCAAGGATATCAGAGGTCTGGGGAAGTTTATTATTGTGAAGTTGTTTTTATTGCTAGAAGCTATTTTTCAGCTGGTTGATGGGCCATGTCGACTTACAGGGTATTTTTTTAAAGATGAGTTCGTTAAATGTATACGTTTTTATTATTTACTTTTAAAATTATTTTTATCCCTGGGAATAGAGATCTTCTCCTGGGAATACTGGATTTTTTTTCTTCCCTGTTTAAACTTTTGATGAAATTACAGTTATATTAACATTTGGTTTTTTTAGAATGGAGGTTCTTGTTTGATATTAATTTGAAATTTTTTTAATAGTTTTTTGTGTTTTAAAGGAAAAGAGTTTTTTCTTTACAGTTTATAAGAGGATTTTAGTTTTAAGATTTAGGCAATTTTTCTTCTTTCTTAAATTGGATTGAATTTCTTCTGCACTGACCTTGATGGTTTTATATTGTTTTTAATATGCTTGTATTTTGTTTTTTTCTTATACTCGAGGGAGGATTAAAGTATTGAAAGGATTAACACCTGACCTGCCAGTAACTTGTGGTGGAAGTTATGGTTGGGTTGTGTTAGTATCGGTTTTATGGATTGCTTTTGGCTTTTTTTGTGTTTAAGTTCTTAGTTGTAGGTTATTTTGTGTGGGTTGTGGGTTGTAGGGGTTTTTGGTTTGAGTTGTGTTGGGGGGAGGGGACTTGATGGTGAGATTTTAATAGCTGTGGCTGGCTTTGTTCTGGTTGGGGTTTTGTAGCCTCTTTTGTTTTCCTGTTTGGGAGTTGTTGGGGTTTGGTTTGGTCAGAATGGGGCTGATGGGGAGGGGGTGGCCTGGGGAGGGGGGAAGGGGCTCAGCCCATGGCAGGGTTGCTTGGTTTGGTTTGGTTTGGTTTGGTTTGGTTTGGTTTGGTTTGGTTGAGATGGGGGCCAGGGCCAGGGCCGCTACTTCTTTGTTGACTGGAAACGAAAGAGGTGGTTCCTGGGTTTTTTCATAATTAACATTTGTGTTTCACAGAGGCGTGTTCAGAATCTCAGTGGTTTAACAGATTGTCAGTGACACAAAAAGTTTTACATTACTTTTAAAAATTCTTGTCATGTATTACAACAGATATTCAATCAACAAAAAACACTTCTGAAAGCATTGACTTGGCCCATTCAACTTCACAAACTCTAAGCCTGTTCAATTTAAAGTTAATCAACATTTGCAGGAGCACAGAAACAGAAGAAGAAGATGCAGAAAGAGAAAAACTCAAAAAAGATACAGAGATGCACACACACACAACTACCAAGCTCTGGATTCCAGCACTGTTCAGATGGAAATTCCAAGAGGATCCAGGGTCAAGATGTGTGCTTGCCTTGTGGTCAGCCTTCAATACCCCTTGGTCTCGCTGGGCCCTTCCCCCAGGTGGGGCTTGGGCTCATTTGGTCCCTCAGGAGCTGGGCTGGGGCTGCAGAGGTGGCTGTGGAGCATTGCCTGTGCTGTGCCAGGGACTGGCAGCCACTGCTGGGCTGGGATAGAGGCTCTGGGGGGATTGGGGTTCCAGGGCAGGGCAGGGCTGGGCTTCCAGGGCAGGGCAAAGCTGGACCTCCCCCTTCCTTCCCCACACATGAAATGTTTTGAGCCAACAATCTCCTCCAGTCTGTCTCAACAGGGAATGTTGCAGGTGAAATCCCAATTCTGTCCATGGGTGCCTAGAGGAGCAGGACAGCTCTTTTCCATAGGAAGGAAAGCACAGAGCCCAATGTTTGAAAGGCAGGTGAGAGACTCACTAGGCCAAGGCCATCCAGACTTGTCAGTAATGGGAGATTTTGTCTGGGAGCAGTCCTTTTTTGGAGGTGGAAGCCCAATCTTGGCCATGGGCACCTGGAGAAGGTGGACAGTTCTTTCCCATGGGAAGGAAAGCACAGAGCCTTTCCCAGTGTTTTGGGGACAGATGGGAGGTGACCCTTGTAAAACCAATGCAAGACAGACTTGTCCTGGCAATATTCCTATGGGAACAGTCCCTGGATATAAGGAAATTTGGAAGTGAAATCCCAGTTCTGGCCATGGGTGCCTGGCAGAGAAGGACAGTTCTTTTCCATTAGGAAGAAAAGCACGGAGCCCCAGTGTTTCAATAGCAGATGAGAAGAGACCCTCAACATTCCAGGGTCATTTGGACCAGTCAGGCAGTCGACGGGAGGCCCGACCAGCCAGACCTGTTCCGTGTTCCCTTGCTTTTATGAGGTCCTGCAGTATCACCATGGTCCCCTGGGTTCCATGGGGCCCCACAGTGTCCCAGTGGTGCTTTGATTCCATGAGGTCTTGCAGTGTCACAATGGTCTCCGTGGCTCCCCAGGCCCCAAAATGACACGGGACTCCTCTGTTCATGAGCCCTGCAATGTCACAATGGACCCTGGGGGTTTGTGGTGTCACAATGGTCTCCTTTGGCTCCACAGTGTCACAATGGACCATTGATGACACAAGATCCCAAAATGTCACAACGGACCTTTGGTTCCATGCAGCCCTGCAGTGTCACAAAGGCCTCTTGTTTTCACGAAGGCCCACAGTATCACAACGGTCCTCTTGGTTCTGTGGGGACTCCCAGGGTCACACTGGTCTCTTGGTCTCACAAGGCCCCACAGTGTCACAATGGTCCCTTGGTCTCACAGGGCCCCACAGTGTCACAATGGTCCCTTGGTTCCATGGGCCCTGTGCTGCTGCATTCCCCCCTCCCCTTCTCAGGCCGCCCTGCCAGCTGAGAAATGCTCCTTGGGGCTCGGCCTTGGCCAACAGCCCCTGGGCTCAGCTCCTCTGCAGCTCATCACAAACACTGTCTGCTCCAGGCACTGCTGCTGCCCAACCAGCTCCTGCTTTCTGGAGGAGCAGCCCTGGGAACTGCTTTTGTTCCCTCAGTGGCACAACATCCCTGTTCTCACACTGCCAAAGAAAGCTGTTGATGCCAAGTGCGGCCAGGATGAACCATTGCTGGGACTGAAGCCCCTCTCTTGGGGCCCTGCAAACAGCGCTCCAAAAGGAGCACTTGGAGCTCTCCTGGGCCAGCGACTCCCTCTGAGTGGGGCCTCTCCCAGCCGGGAACTCTCCCGTTTGCTGCACTCGGGGATCCCCAAAAATGACGGAGCCTGGGCCAATCCCCCCACTCCTCCAGGCTCAGCCCTTCACCCGCTGGGGAGATGCCAAAGGATCTAAAGTTAGCATTTCCTGCCCTCAGGTAAATATCTCGCAGGTGCCTTGCACTGACTCTTTGTGTCTGTTTGCACACAGGAGTGCCTGTGCTGGGGAAATGTGGCAGAAATGCTGCTCTCTGAGGGGTTTGAGAGCCTTGGATAGCTGAGTCAGTCAGGCCTATAAGTGAGGTTACATCACGAGGAGTAAGTTAAATGGTGTTAAGAGCTTTTTTTTGCTAAGTAAAGTTTAATATGTTATAATCTAAGTTGAATATTGTTTCATTTTTATTCCACCATTAAATCATTAAGTCATAGGTTGTCAGTTAGGTTAAGTACTGTTAAGTGCTGTTCATTTGCTTAATTGTGAAGTTGAAGGTATCAGTTAAAGTTAAGGTATAAGTTAAGTCCTGTTGAGTTTGAGCTCTTTTAAGCTTTTAAGCCATATTCCTTTTATCCCTGCCCTCACTGTCTTTTTGTCAAACACACACACAGGGACAGTTCTCGGCTCATTTCTGGTTCAATTGCCTGGATTCTGTTTGGTTTTGTTGTTGCTTTGTTTCCTTGGTGTGCCTAAAGTGGCCAGTCAGGAGCAGAGTGACTCTTGCCAAGGAACTTTGTGCTGCTGTGCCTTAATATTCAATCTGGTTTTTGCTGATCCCTTGCTGGGGATTTTTTCAGCGCTCTCAAGGCCTCGTTGGTAGCAGGGTGAAGGAGCCCTGGCCCAGGCTCTGGCCCTGGGGGACACGGGGACGCTGCCGGGGGGTCCCTGTCCCCCTGTGCCACCCCCAGGGCCCCGGCCCCCCGTCCCCGTGTCAGGCTCTGGGGTCGATCTCGTGGAACATCCTCTGGGGGAGGCTGCGGCGCTGGGGGCGGGGGGACCCGGGGGGACAGGGGACCCCACTGTGCACGAGCAGGGTTGGACTGCTCTGGGGGGAACTGTGAGGGGGCCGGGGCAGAGTGACCTCCCCAGTGACCTCACACAGCCACTGTGATGTCACACTGCCCCAGTGATGTCACACAGCCATCTGTGATGCTGCACAGCCCCTGTGATGTCACACAGACATCTCTGTCATGTCACACAGTCCCCTGTGATGTCACAGAAGACTCTGATGTCAGAGTCACACTACGATGTCACAGTTTGTTCTGTGATGTCACAGGCTGTTCTATGATGTTACACAGCCACCCAGTGATGTCACAACCCACCCCCTCATGTCACAGAGCCACCCTCTATGATGGCAAGATCTGCTCTATGGCCTCACACTATGATGTCACAGACAGCTGTGTGATGTCACAATCCCCTCAGTGGTGCCACAAGACCCTCTCTGTGATATCATACTGACACTCTGTAATGTCACAGCACACATTTTGACCTCACAGCCATCTCTATGATGTCATACAGCCATGCCATGAGGTCACAGCCTGCTCTGTGATGTCACAGAATCCCCTCTATGATGCTGTAGCTGCTCAATGACCGCACACAACAAACTCTGTGATGTCATATCCCAATCTGTGACCTCACACAGCCCACTCTGTGCTGTCACACAGCCCCTTGCTGACATCACAGCTGCTCTGTGCCTCCATGACACAGCCACAGAGGAGCTGCTGTGACACAGCCCCCTCTGGGACATGCCACAGCCCCTGCCAGTGCTGAGCCCCTGGGAGCTCTGTCTGTGCCCTGCTGGTGTCCCTGAGGGGCCCTGGCAGTGCCCCAGCCCTGCTGGGCTGTGCACAGGAGCTGCTCCTGGCCAGAGCTGTCTCTCTGCAGCTCTGCTGCCCTTGCCAGGAGCTGCCTCTGGGCCAGGAGCCCAGCCCAGCTCAGCAGCACAGACACAGCACAAGGGCTTTAATGACGCTCTGGGGCTTTGGTGCTCTTTGTGTCTGCCATGGCCAAAGTGCTGCCCAAGTTGGCTCTGGCAGGGCTGTCTTGTAGCTGCTGCCCATCCCTGTGCCCTGTGCAGCCCAGGCTGTCCTACGGTGTCCCTGCCCTGCGCCTCTGTCCCTGCAGGCTGTGGGCATCCCCCGGCTGCCCGACCTGGCTGGGCCCTTCCTTTGCTGACAGCTCTGCCTCCTGCCTGCCCCTGCCTGCCCACACAAAGCTTGGGGCTGCTCCAGGCTCCTGCTGGGGGACGTGCTGCACCACAGCCCTGCCCTGCCAGGGAAATTCCTTTCTCCTGGTTTCCTGTCTGGACCTCCCCAGGTGCCTTTGGTATTAATTCTTTCTTTCTCTGGCTGTTTTCTACTATGTCAAAAGGATCCACCATCTCTGAAACCACTCTTCAATCCCTCCCAGGGCTCTCCTCTGACGTCCTCAGTCTCCACCCCACTGTACACAGAGCTCCTCTGTCCCTATAGTGTGGTCAAGGGCTTGAGGCCAAGAGTACCTGGACAAGAGGGACAGTTCTTTTCTATAGGACAGACCACAGAACCCCAGGGTTTGAAGGCAGATGAGAAGCAGTCACCAGAGGCCAAGGCCAGCGAGACCTGTCTGTCCTTGCAGCTTTTGTCTGAAAGCAGCGTTTGGATATTTGGGGAGTTTGGGAGGTGGAATTCTATTTCAGCCATGGGTTCCTGGATTGGAATGACAGTTCTCCATAGGAAGGAAAGGACAGAGCCCCAGTGTTCCAAAGGCTGATTAGAGGCTGCCCCAAGGAGGCCAAGGCCAGCCAGACTTTTTGTCAGGGAGCAATCCTTGGACAGACAGAATTTGGGAGGCCAAACCCCACTTTTGTCTGGATGAGGGATCTGGATGAGAAGGAGAGTTCCTTTCCATAGGAAGGAAAGTGCAGAACCCCAGTGCTTCAAAGGGAGATGTGAGCTGGCCCTTAGCAAGCCGAGGGAACCTAAACAGTCCTGGCAGCTTTTGTCTGGGAGCTGTCCTTGGATTTAAGGAATTCTGAAGGCTAATTCTCAGTTTTGGTCATGGATTCCTGGACTTGAAAGATGTTTTTTCCCATGAGAAGAAAAGCACAGGCCCCCGGTGTTTTGAAGGCAGATGAGAGGTGTCCCCAAGAGGCCAAGGCCAGCCAGAGCTTTCTGTCCCTCCAGGTGACATATGGGAATAATCCTTGGATATAATCAAATTTGGAGGAGGAATCCCAATTTCAGCCATGAACCCCTGGAGGAGAAGGACAATTCTTTCCCACAGGAAGGAAAGCACACAACTCCAGGGTTTCAGTGGCTGATGAGAAGCAACCCTCAACATGCCAAGGTCATCTGGACCAGTCAGGCAGCCCCCAGGAGGCCCAGCCAGCCAGACCTGTTCCATGTTCTTGGATCCTTGGGGCCCTGCAGCATCACAATGGCCCCTTGGTTCCATGAGGCTCTGTAGGATCACAACAGATCTTTGTTTCCATGAGGCCCAGCAATATAACAATGGTCTCCTTGGCTCCACAGTGGCACAATGGCCCCTTGCTTCCATGAGGCCTTGCAGTGTCAAAATGGTTTCCTTGTTTCCATGGGACTGAGAATGCCACAATGGCCCCTTGGTTCCATGAGGTCGTAGTCTGAAAATGGCTCCTTGCTTCCATGGGTTCCTGAGGATCACAATGCCCCCTTGCTTCCATGAGGCCTGGATGTGTTACACTGGCCCCTTGCTTCCATGGGGACCCGCAGTGTCACAATGGCCCCTTGCTTCCATGAGACCTTGCAGTGTCACAGTGGCTGCCTTGGTTCTATGAGGCCCTGTGGTGTCACAATGGCCCCTTGGTTCCATGGGGACTCAGAGTGCCAGAATGGTCTCATTGGCTCCATGAAGCCCCTCAGTGTCACAATGGTCTCTTTTGGTTCTGCAGTATCACAATGGCACCTTGGTTCCGTGAAGCCCTGAAGTATGGAATGGCCCCTTGGTTCCATTGGGCTCCTCACTGTCACACAAGTTCTCAGTTCCACGGAGCCCTGCAGTGTCACAGTGCTCTCCTTGGTTCCATGGTGCCACTCAGGGTCACAAGGGCCCCTCAGTTCTACAAGGCCCCACAGTGTCACAACAGCCCCTTGCTCCCATGAGGCCGTGCCATGTCACAATGGTGTCATTGGTTCCATGAGGCCCTGCAGCTCCACAATGACCCTTGAAGGGTCACAATTGTCTCAGCAGGTTCCCCTGCTGGTTCACAATGGCCTTGGTTCCATGAAGCCCCGCTGGGTCACCATGGCCCCTTGGTTCCATGGGCTCCAGTGGTGCCACAAGGATCCCCTTGGTTCCATGAGGTCCCACAGTGCCCCAGGGATCTCTATGGGAAGGAAAGAACCCAGCCCCAGTGTTGCAGGGGCAGTCACCAGAGGCCGAGGCCAAGGCCAGCCAGACTTGATGGTCCTGGCAGATTTTGTCTGAAAGCAACCCTTGGATATAGGGAATTTTGGAGGTGCAGCCCCAATTTTGGCCATTTCTGTGTAGATAATAAGGACAGTTCTTCTCCAAAGGAAGGAAAGCACAGAGCCCAAGTGTTTCAAAGGCAGATGAGGAGAGAGGTGGCTCCTGGGAGGCCAAGTCAGCCTGACCTGTTTTTCTTGGTAGCTTTTGTCATAGAGGGATCCTTGGATATATGGAATTTTGGAGGAGAAATCTCAATTTGTACAACACACCCTGTGTGTGACCGTGTTCACAGGGGTTCTTGGATGAGGGAAGAGACGAGAATGTTGACTCCATGTTGAGAAGGCTTGATTTATTATTTTATGATATATATATATTACATTATAACTATACTAAAAAGAAAAAGAAGGACAGGTTTTCTCAGAAGCTAGCTATGCTAAGAATAGAAAAGAATGAATAACAAAGATCTGTGTCTTGGACAGAGAGTCCAAGCTATCTGGTCTGTGGTTGGCCATTAATTGTAAACATTCAAGATGGCCCAATCACAGATGGACCTGTTGCATTCCACAGCAGCAGATAACCATTGTTTACATTTGTTGCTGAAACTTCTCAGCTTCAGCAGGAAAAATCCTAAGAAAGATTTTCACAAAAAGATGTCTGCGACACCCATGAGAAGAAAGAAGGTTTTTTTCCATAGGAAGGAAAGCACTGAGCCCCAGTGTTTGGAAAGCAGGTGAGAGGCAGCCCCCAAGAGGTCAAGGGCAGCCAGACCTGTCTGTCCTGGCTGCTTTCACTTGGGAGCAATCCTTGGATGTCTGGAGTTTTGGAGGTGGAATCCCAGGTTTGGCCATGGGCACACGGTCATGGTGGACGGCTTTTTCCTATAGGACAGAAAAGCACAAAGTCCAAGTGTTTTGGTAGAAGATGATGAGAGGTTGCCACCCTTAGGCCAAGCCAGCCAGCCCTGTCTCTCCTGGCACCTTTCATCTAGGGGCTATCCTTGGACATAGGGCATTTTGGAGGTGGAATATCAGTTTTTGCCATTGGCACCTGGACAAGAAGAAGAGTTCTTTTTATGAGTGTAATATATGTTATGAAATAATTCATGCTATAGAGAGAATGTATTTTATAAAAATTGTGAAATCCAAACGAGTCTCTGACCACAAGCAGCCCAAAGGCAGACAAATACTCAAATTCTGAGATTCCTGGAGGCGGCAGGAGAACAATCCGCAGTTAGCTTGCCCAGCGCGATGATCACCACTATCCCAAGCCATCAGAAGATGCCTAAGAGTGATCATCACCCTGTTGATAACATCAATCAAGATAGCCAGAGTCACCAGAAAGATACATCTGAATACGCAACTTCCCCGGACTCGATTAACACCACCTATTGACCAGGAAACAGCAATTGTCCAGCTCTGCACAGTGAAAGAACCAGCTTTGAATATGCAGAGTTACAAAAGAAACTGGGACTCCTCTGCCTCAGGAATAATAAACTGTATAAAACAACCCCGCAGGAAGCGGCTCTCGTGAACGGGGAAGGGTCCAATGCGATAGAGGTCGGATCCAGGTTCACCCAGCGCCAAACCCAGGCTCGACGCTCTCTTTGGCTGTGGTGATTTTGAGGACCATATTTTGGTCGCAGAAAAAGATAAATAAAATATTTTCTCATTTTTGATAATCTGCCTTCTTGATTGATTATTTATAACATCTATGAAACCATACTTGTCCTTCTGGACAAGCATGACTCCCCCATCCTAAAGGAGGACCTTAAGTCACCTTTAGTCCCATCCTGAAGAATACTTTTTAAGATGTTGAAAAAGCGAGAGCAGCCAGATGCTGCCGGCCCCCTACCCTACTCTGGCTGTCCTCAGTCTGACTCTCCCTGCCCACTTGAAACTGGCACCTCTCATACTGAAGAGCGGCCACAGCCATTAACCTTGCCCCTGCCCTGACAAAGGAGGGGAAGGCATCCTTTCTCACAGTCATTAGCAGTTTATATCACTGACCGAGGCTCTAGCAGGGAGGAGGGGGAGCCCTTTGACCCAAGGCCAATAGACTCAGAGTATGAGACTGATCCATTCCCTCCTGACCCTTCCCTTAGGATGCAACTAAAGAAAAATGGAGCGGGACCCCCAAATTTGCGGGAAATCTCGGCATTTGAAAAAGGACTGTTTTGAAAAGAGGGAAGCCAGATCCAAAACTCCTGGTATTTGCCCTTGGTGCTGTTATCAATGTCTGTCAAGTATGATTTTGAAGGGTGTCCGATATCGGGAAACCGGAGCAGAAGCGCTGAGCGGCGCCGTGTGAGACACAGATGCCCCAGCCGATGCCTCGGAGGGACCACGCAAGCCTCAGCCCGGTCTCCCCAAGCAGCCTTCGCTGGACCACAGGCAGCCCTGGCCGGACCATCCCCGAGCAGCCACCCCAGCGCAGGGATGGACCTGGCAACCTCCAACACAGTAACGTTGCTTGATTCATCTGTTCATGTGCTTCCCACAGGAGTCTTCAGACCACCTAGACAGTGTATGCATACTTTGTTTGCTCTCCCTCGGGCTATGGACTCTGATTCCCTTGGAGAAATAAAGATCATGGCTTGGACTCCCCAGCTGCCCTGTACAATCCTGGCCGTGAGCCATATAACACAACTCATACTCTTTCCAGCAGTACCCCTATCTGCATCCCCGATAACTGAACAGAAGGAGGGGGATTTTTAGTTCCACAGAAGTCCCACAGATTTTATAGACACGGCATATTACATCTGAGCATCCAACATGCCCATGCAAGGTGACTCTGAAAGGCAGAGACACTCCTAACACACTCATTGATACAGGAGCCAATGTGACTGTTATCTCAAGGAGCCAATGTCCCAATGAGTGGCCATTAACAACTCAGGAACTCTCTGGCTTAAGTGGAAGGAGAGAAAGCCTGAAAAGCCAACACTTGGTGCAAATAACAGGAGCCTGATAAGCAGATCGCCATAGTTAAACTTTTTGTGCTGTCTGTCCCCCTAGTTTTGTGGGGGAGAGATTTGTTAACACAGTGGGGAATTTTTATGCATTCAGATTTTGTACAGGAGTCATTGGGGACGCTGACACCCCCACAATGGTCCCTGTCTGAAGTGCCCCAGACACTTTCAAGCATTGGAAGGAGCAGACCAGCTATCAAAAGCCACTGTTCATACAGATCTAAAGCCCTGAGAGACACCTAGCCTTGGTCAAATTTCCAGTTACTTGCCTTTTTTTTAAACAATGTATTTGTTGTGAATTTTTGGGTACAGCTATTTAGTACTATGTAACTACATCTCTTTTTGGTTTAGCCTTCAATGCTTATATCCCATTGCTCTTATTAAGCCAAACTTAAATCTATCCTACAAGCAATCTTTGAAGCTGCTGCAGGGGGTGCACCTGCCCCTCTGCCCTGTCTGGCACTAGCCAGTGTTGAGATTCACCTTCTAACTTTGTGATTTGTGATTTTTAACAAGATTGTTACTAGAAAAATTCCCAAGTGTTTGTATAGAAGTAGTGTCTTTTACCTATTAGTAACATAGGAAAAAATACATTGTTCACTAAGAGGAATTAGATAAGTTTGAAATTCAAAATTCTTTAGCTCCCATTCAAGACAAACCTTGAACTTTATCTGTACTGATTATTTGAGACTTAATTCCACTGTCAGCTTTGTTAAGTGCTTGCTTTTTACTCCATAGTTCTAACAAGGTAATTTTATTGTAAAGATTTCAGTACAGTTGTTAACTTGCATGTTGTTTACTCTGATGTTTAACTGTTATATGACAAATTTCCAGTAACCTTTTTGTAATAATAGAGTTTAAATAAGTTAATTCTTGTTAAGATTGATTTTGTTTAGTCTCAGTGATGTTAACTTTAGGTTCTTTTAGAGATACTTTATTAAAGTTAAGTTTTAGTGAAGTTGATTTTAAGTTTTGTTGAAGTATACCTGTTTGAGTTATAAGATATAATTCCTTTGCCATACAAGTGTATGACATAAAGCCTGAATGAATTTTTGTCAAAATTTGCTCATTTAAATACCAAGATAATGCTATTTTGCTATAGAAATAAGAACAATTTTTGCTATTTTATTTTTTATAAGTAGTATTGAAGAATGAGTCTCCATATTATGACCGTAATTAGTTATGAGTTGTTGGATGCTTTCTTTTACTTTTTTGCTTTAATGTCATATATGTCTAGGGAAATAAAGCTCAATTTCTTAAGACAATTTCTACTGATATATTAAGTAACCCTGATTATGTTGTTTATCTTATGATGTGAATTCACTAACTTTTTATAACAAGCATTACTTTCTTCATTTGCAATTTGTTTATGGTACCATTGACTAACTAACAATAAACGAGAAAGCCAACTACTTTACAAACCTTCACTTATTGTTGTGAAACTATTTATAAGACATACATTATTTTTCTAACTACTATTACTAAGAGGTTTCTAAAATACATTAAAAAGATTCTTCCAGTTAAAAGCCTGTACCCTGGCCAAGTCCTGGCCTTAACTAGTAGTGAAAATATTCTGCGCCAAAATTATATTCAAGTAATTTTGACTTACCAAAATTGGACCTATAACAGCTAAACCTCCTTTTAAGGTAAACTTAGAAATCTTACTCGGGAATGATTTTCCAAACCCTCATTTTAAAAAATAAAGCTTGCCAATTACTACAGACTCTTATTAAAGAAATTGATAAGGCATTGTTTTAAATCACCCTTCTATTTTTCACGTGCTACTAATTGTATCTATTATCTGATTTATTTTTACTTAACATGTTTATTGTTATGTTACATGTTGTTTTGCTTTGATATTACCTTCATGTTTGTAATGAGAAACACACATGTTATTAAAAACCAAAAAATTAGGGGGGAATATTGCTCCTCCAGAACTTTACATTAAAAAAATTAATTTTTTTGAAAGCAGATCAAATCACATCAAATTGGATCCCTTACCCTCCTTTCTAAATCTAGTAATGCGACTGCCAATAGGAATGTTTTTAGTCTATAAAAATCAAGCCTGAACCTTTTAGTGGCTACAGTTTTTAACTAAAAGATTCTTTTTAAGATAGGTATGTATGTGATAATTTTGATAATAATTGTATTAATCATGATACCTCTCAATGTGTGCAGAGATTAATTATTAAGGTCATTAAAGAGTATTTTTAGTCAAAAGGAAAGGGGGAAATTTTGGAATGTTGAGGGACACAAGACAGATGATGGACTTTGAACCTGGTTAACATAAGAGATTTGATAACAGGATGCCTTAGCAGAAGCAAACGGAACTTTGAAAATTAGACCTGGATTGCAAGAAAATTAAATCAGACAGGTTTGCCGGAAAAAGAAAATCCCATTAAACTCTGCAAGCAAGAGATGTTGTTATATGCATAAGTTTGTGTATGTGATTTTAACCTAATCATTGTAGTACACATTACCAGTCTTCCTGAAATAGGATATAAGCATTTGTATCCCACAATAAAATCGGATTCTGATCACCGAGTCAGGCTTCCTGTCTCTCTCCATCGCCGACAAGAGTGAGCTGTGTGAGGTCACAGGTTGGGCTATGACATCACAGAGTTTGTTGTGAGAGGTCACTAAGCACCCACAGCATCATAGAGGGGATTCTGTGACATCACAGAGCAGGCTGTGACATCATGGCATGGCTGTCTGGCATCATAGAGCAGGCTGTGAGGTCAAAGTGTGTGCTGTGCCATTACAGAGTGGCAGTATGACATCACAGAGAGGGTTTTGTGACATCACTGAGGGGCTTGTGACATCAAAGAGCTGTCTGTGTCATCACAGAGTAGGGTGTGAGGCCATAGAGCAGATTCTGCCATCATAGAGGGTGGCTCTGTGACATCAGAGAGTGGGTTGTGACATCACTGGGTGGCTGTGTAACATCATAGAGCAGGCTGTGACATCACAGAAAAGATTCTGACATCACATGGTGGCTTTCTGACATCAGAAAGTCTTCTGGGACATCACAGTACAGCTCTATGACATCCCAGGATGACATCACAGAATTGGCTCTGTAACAGCAGAAGGGTGTTGTGTGATATCCCAGAGTGGGCAGTGACATAACACTAGGTTGTGTGACATCACAAGGACTGTGTGACATCGCAGGGGCTGTGTGACATCACAGGGGCTGTGTGAGGTCACTGGGGAGGTCACTCTGCCCTGGCCCCCCTCACAGTTCCCCCCAGAGCAGTCCAACCCTGCTCGTGCACAGCGGGGTCCCCTGTCCCCCCGGGTCCCCCCGCCCCCGGCGCCGCAGCCTCCCCAGAGGATGTTCCACGAGATCGACCCCAGAGCCTGACACGGGGACGGGGGGCCGGGGCCCTGGGGGTGGCACAGGGGGACAGGGACCCCCCGGCAGCGTCCCCGTGTCCCCCAGGGCCAGAGCCTGGGCCAGGGCTCCTTCACCCTGGTACCAACGAGGCCTTGAGAGCGCTGAAAAAATCCCCAGCAAGGGATCAGCAAAAACCAGATTTAATATTAAGGGACAGCAGCACAAAGTTCCTTGGCAAGAGTCACTCTGCTCCTGACTGGACACTTCAGGCACACCAAGGAAACAAAGCAACAACAAAACCAAACAGAATCCAGGCAATCAAACCAGAAATGAACTGAGAACTGGCCCAGGAGAGCTCCAAGGGCTCCTTTTGGAGCACTGTTTGCAGGGCCCCAGGAGAGGGGCTTCAGTCCCAGCAATGGTTCATCCTGGCCACACTTGGCACCAACAGCTTTCTTTGGCAGTGTGAGAACAGGGATGTTGTGCCACAGAGGGAACAAAACCAGTTCCCAGGGCTGCTCCTCCAGAAAGCAGGAGCTGGTTGGGCAGCAGCAGTGCCTGGGGCAGACAGTGTTTGTGATGAGCTGCAGAGGAGCTGAGCCCAGGGGCTGTTGGCCAAGGCCGAGCCCCAAGGAGCATTTCTCAGCTGGCAGGGCAGCCTGAGAAGGAGAGGGGGGAATGCAGCAGCACAGGTCCCTTGGAACCAAGGGACCATTGTGACACTGTGGGGCCCTGTGAGACCAAGGGACCATTGTGACACTGTGGGGCCTCATGGAACCAGTGAGACCATTGTGGCCCTGGGAGTCCCCACAGAAACAAGAGGACCATTGTGATACTGTGGGGCCTCCTGAAACCAAGAGGCCTTTGTGACACTGCAGGGCTGCATGGAACCAAAGGTCCATTGTGACATTGCAGGGCTCATGGAATAGAGGAGTCATGTGACACTGTGGGGCCTGGGGAACACTGGAGACCATTGTGACACTTCAAGGCCCCATGGAATCATTGGGACCATTGGGACACTGCAGGACCTTCTGGAACCTCGGGGCCATTGTGACCCTGCGGGACCCCATGGAAACAAGTCACCATTACGGCACTGTGGGGCCTCATGGATCCAAGGCATCATTGTGACACTATGGGGGTCCCACAAAACCAATGGAGCACGGAACAGGTCTGGCTGGTTTGGCCTCCCAGGGGCCACCTGACTGGTTCAGCTGACCTTGGCATGTTGAGGGTCTCTTCTCATCTGCTGCTGAAACACTGGGGCTCTGTGCTTTCCTTCCTATGGAAAAGAACTGTCCTTCTTGTCCTGGCACCCATGGCCAGAATTGGGATTTCACCTCCAAATTTCCATATATCCAGGGATTGTTCACATAGGAATATTGCCAGGACAAGTCTGGCTGGCAATGGTTTCACAAGGGTCACATCTCATCTGTCCCTAAAACACTGGGGAAGACTCCATGCTCCCCTTCCTATGGGAAAGAACTGTCCACCTTCTCCAGGAACCCATGGGTGAGATTGGGTTTCCACCTCCAAATTCCCTATATCCAAAGACTGCTCCCAGACAAAATCTGCCATTCCTGACAAGTCTGAATGGCCTTGGCCTACTGAGGCTCTCACCTGCCTTCCAAACACTGGGGCTCTGTGCTTTCCTTCCTATAGAAAAGAACTGTCCTTCTAGTCCAGGTGCCCATGGCCAGAAATGGGGTTCCACCTCCAACATTGCCTGTTTTGAGAGACTGGAGGAGATTGTTGGCTTGAAACATTTCATGTGTGGGGGAGGAAGGGGCAGGTCTAGCCTTGCCCTGCCCTGGAAGCCCAGCCCTGCCCTGCCCTGGAACCCCAATCCCCCCAGAGCCTCTATCCCAGCCCAGCAGTGGCTGCCAGTCCCTGGCACAGCACAGGCAATGCTCCACAGCCACCTCTGCAGCCCCAGCCCAGCTCCTGAGGGACCAAATGAGCCCAAGCCCCACCTGGGGGAAGGGCCCAGGGAGACCAAGGGGTATTGAAGGCTGACCACAAGGCAAGCACACATCTTGACCCTGGATCCTCTTGGAATTTCCATCTGAACACTGCTGGAATCCAGGGGTTGGTAGCTGTGTGTATGTCGGGATCGTTAGCTTGTCAGAGTGACCCCGAGAAAAGTTTGAAAGTCTCTTTTCCCAGCTTGGCGCTTGAAGAAGGAGTCAGAGCTCTTCATTTCTTGGTCTCAAGGTTGTTTATTTTACCTTATCTATACAAAATTTTCTTCTGCCCTGCTGAGGTCAGATCAGCAGGACAGTCCGAGGCATTCTGCCTGCCCCCGGGGTGGTGTTATGTCTTTATACTAAAAACTACGTGTACAATGTTTACAATTACTTTCCAATTCCTATCACCTATGTTAGACAGTGAGCTTCTACTCGAAACCAATCTCTAAGTGCCAACATCACAGCAGAAGATGGAGGCCAAGAAGAAGAAGGAGAAAATACCCAGTTCCAAGTTCCCTCCATGTTGCCTCCTGGACCCCCATACCAAAAACCCTAAAATCTACTTTTCCACCCCATGATAACTTCACTAATATTCTACTTAATCTGTTGTGGCTTGCTGATTTTCATACAAGGTTGGTAATTTGCTCCATGGGTCATAATCAAAACCACAGGTGTTTTGGGCTCTGTGCCACGGTCTCTGAGACCCCTGGCAGGGGTCATGGCTGCTCAGGACAGCCAGAGGGATGTCCTGGGTCCTGATATGTGTGCACTTCTCTAAATTATATTTTCTCTCTTTCTGTGTCTACTTCTATATACGTCCTCTTGGACATTTTGTTTAACTTAAAATTGAACAGGCTTAGAGTTTGTGAAGTGGAATGGGCCAAGATAATGCTTTGATAAGTGTTTTTTGTTGATTGAATTTCATATTAAAACTTTTGCCAAAGCTTCTCTGATTTTCTGAAGTTCCAAGTAAAGTTCCTGTTTTGTTGTTTTGAGCTCCTAAAAATCTCTTATTGATATTTCTTAGTGCATCTAACTTAGAGTACACAAACAATTGTAATTCCTTTTAAATGTCTGCTTGAGAGAGTTTTTTTGGGATATGGGAGTCAGGGCTTGTCTGTGCTGCTTGGCCCAGCCCAGGCAGGGCTTTCCCAGCCACATTCCACACTCCATTGCCCAGCTGGAGCCGCTGGTGCCTCTGAGTTGTGCTGCCCCAGCCCCAGGGACGCTCTCCTTGTCTGCCCATTCCCCCACGGTCTCTGGGCAGGGATGGCCTCACTGGGGGCTGCTGACATCCTCAGCAACTTGGAGGCTGCTGCTGAATTTCACTGCTCCAGAGGCTTGTTCAGCCTTCAGCTCTTCAGTGCAGGAATTCAGTGTCCCAGGGCTCATGAACATTCCGAACACCTGAACAAGCCAAGCCTCAGGGAATAATTTGATTTAATTTTCCAAATCACTTGTTCAGCCTTCAGCTCTTCAGTGCAGGGATTCAGTGTCCCATGGCTCATTACCATTCTTTCATGGTTTGACACTGGCACAATGCCAGTGCCCCCATGAGGATACCCTCTCCCTGGTTTCTGCTGTGAGATGTGACCAGGAATAAGCAAAGCAGGCTCCCACTTGGAAATGAAGAAAACAAAACTTTATTAACTACACTACAACTACAGATAAAAAGGAACACACACAAGGAAAATGAAAACCTTACAAATACATTTCCTCCTCCCCCCACAAAATTTCCAACACAATGCATCTATTCCTCAAATCACCAACTCTTAATCCAGCACCACTCTTCAAACAATCAATCCTCAGTTCATCAAGAGGAGAGGAGTCCTTCTTGTACCATGGGCTTCCCCTGGAAACACAGCTGAAGCCTCGTGTGTTTCTGTGTCACTCGTGGCACCGCCCGGAGTCCATCTGCCGTCGTGACCTCTTCCTTTCATGTCCAGTGCTCCCACCAATGAACATGGACCAGAGCTGCTTCTAGGGTTGTCTTTTTAAGGATGCTCTGTCCCGATCCAAAAAAGGCACAGTCTCTCCTTTGGGACACCTGTCCCCACAGTCTCTCCTTTGGGACACCTGTCCACCCCATATTTTTTCACCCCCTGGGGCCGAGGGGCACCAACACTGAACCCTCTTGGTTCTGTGGCCATTGCCTCCCCCTAGAATGCAGTCTCTGTATCACAAGGAACATGGTTCTGTCCATGGCTGTACAAAAAGAGTCCAGCAAAAGCTACTCCATCATCTCTTCCCACTCGGATTCTTCTCTATTCTTCCACTGTTTCTCACTCGCCCAGACTTCTCTCACACTTGCACATTCCTTCCTCATCTTCCACTCTATCTTCTAGGAAAGGTCAATGTTCTGTAAAGTTCTCATTCTCCGAAAAGGGGTTAAAAGCTCCTACAAGCGGCCGGCTGCAACCCCCCCCCTCTTCTCCGTCCCAGCCGTGCTGCCGGCACAGGCCCATGTTTATCCAGTTTCAACGTTACAGTCTCAGGCAGCGGCTCTCTCTCTCTCTCTCTCTCTCTGTGTCTCTCTCTCTCTCTCTCTGTGTCTCTCAGGGGGGGGCTGCCCGATGGCTCCCGGTGTCTCTCTCTCTCTCTTCCACCCTTCCACCCCCGGGCTCAGGCCTACCTCTCCCGGCCACATGGCTTTTCCCCTCCCCCTGCCAAGCCAGCAGCTGGGCCGGGGCAGAGACCCGAACTCTTTCCTGCCAGAAACCCAAAAAAGGACCCTCCCAGGGGAGAGCTCTGCTTTTAACTCCGTGTTCTCAGAGGCATGTCCAAGGTCCCAATGGCCAGGTTAAATGCCAATATTAAAGTCTGAATATCCATTGGCCCAAAACACAGCATCCCAAAAAACACATTTCCTGTCAAACCACCACACTGGCCCAGCGGCTTTCCTCCCGCACGGCTGCAGCCCCTTGCCCACAGCTCCCTGGCGGGAGCCAGAGCTGCTTTGCAGCCGGGCACCCCCGCCGTGTCCCGCAGCCCGGGCCGGCTCCTGCCCGCTGCCGGCGAGGCCCCGCGGCTGGGCCCGGCCATCCCGGGCCAGAGCAGCTCCCTGCCCGGGGGAACACAGGGGGACACGGGGGATGTGAAATACAAAGCTGTGTGTCGTGTCAGGTACACACAGGAAATGTGTGTATTTGTGATTGCGACATGCGTGGAGACCGACAATGGGACAGTTGTGAATTCTGATAATAACTGAGGAAAGTAAAGCAAGGAAGAAGTCCTTTGAACCCATCTTTTGTTTGCAATTAACCTTGGTTGATTTAGGAGCATTGGCATTAAAGCATTAAGGATGTTGCTTTTTGCTGGTAGTTAATCCTTAAAGAGTTCTGCAATAATAACCTTTTGAAGTATAATTTTAGAACATTGCTTGTATCCTTGAAACTATAGCTTTGGAATATATATAAAGAAAACATGCTTATCTCACGCATTAATAAAGCAGAGAAAAACAGCTTGAGAAAGGAAGATGAACACCACCTCAAGGATTTATAGTTTCAACCAAGGAAGCTGGACATCACTGTTGTTAGATTTATAGTCTCTGCAATTAAAAGGAAGGACCTACATCTGGAGAGCTGGAGCTCACCAGATGGGATTCGTCTTTCTTCTTTTGGAAACCGGACCACCACCATCTGGGGATACTCCTTTTGGGATACATCCTGAGAAAAACTAAATCACACTAGTGTGTAGAATTGTGACGTAAAAATTGGGAATAGAAACTGCTGATGAGTAAAAATTGGAATAGAAACTGCTGAGAAAGCTGATGAGTACCCCTATAAATACGTGTAAGCCTCAACTATGGGTGTGCAGTTGGAGGGAAAACTTCTCCCACTTAGCCAGTGCTGTATTGCTCATACTTTACCATATTAATTAATAAATTGATTGCTCCTTGAATATTGGGCTAGTCAAGCTTCTTATTTATACCATCCATAACTGTAAAAGGAAACCTTCCTGTTGAACTGGACTAGACCAGAGGAAAATCAAGGCAGGGCCATGGTTTTTCAGGACTTGCTGCATCCTAATGAGCCCCGTGGTGCATTAGGAGCTGAGCCCTGGAACCTCAGGGCCTGAGAGGAGATTGCACAAACCTTTCCAGGAATCAAAGTCACAAGAAAACCCCCAAGTGTCTCAAAGCATGAATGGGTCCAACTGAGGTCCATCCCAACACTGGCTCCTCATGGACTCCATGGAAGAGAGAATTGGAGGCCAGGATGGCACAAAAACCTCTCAGAGACTCAGTGTGGAAAGGAGAATCCAAAGCACCTTAAAAAACCTTGAGTATATCAAGCACAATAATGAGTCCTATTGAGCGTCAGTACAGAGCTCTCAAGGGACTCATTACAGCAGATAATTGGAGGCCATGATTGCACAAACCTCTCGGAGACTCCAAGGCAAAAGCCAAAGCCAAAGTCCTTTGAAAAACCTGCAGTCCCTGCAGGGAGCATGAAGGAGCCCCCAGGGCCATTGCTGAGCAAGGCTCCCCAGGGACTCCTTGCAGCAGATCCTTGAGGCCACTGGGATGTGGGCTAGGGGGGGATGCTGAGGGCAGCACAAGGGGCTGACAGTGCCCAGCCTGGCTGGGGCTGTGCCAGGAGGCCCCAGGGCCTCAGGACAAGGTGTCTCCTCCCAGCCCTTGGTGGCACAGACCCTGCTGTGCCCCAGGGCACCAAGACTTGGCTTCTCTTTGTCCCCACCTGTCATCACTGCCTGCAGCTCTCTGCTCTGCCTGGGGCCTGGGGACACTTGCTCAGTCCTGTCCCTCTCTGGGACCCATTAAAAGTCCAAGAAACTTTGGAGTTGGATTCTGCCTTGGAGTTCTGCAGAGGTTTCTTCAGCTCCCTCTCAGGGACTGATGTTCAGGGCCTGAGCACAAAGCCCCAGAGGCTGATTAAAGTCCTTGTGCTGTGTCTGTGCTGCTGAGCTGGGCTGGGCTCCTGGCACAGAGGCAGCTCCTGCTCACCAAGAAGAGCTTCAAAAGCACATTTCTCTGGATGAGCAGCTCTTGTGCCAGCCCAGCAGGGCTGGGGCACTGCCTGCAGCCAGCCCAGGCACAGCCCAGAGGCACAGAGAGCTTCAATCAGTCAGGGCTGGGAAGGGGCTGAGAAGTGCCTGGGGCACAATCACTGCCAGCCCTTGGCACAGGAACCTCTGGCTGCAGGACAATGCAGCTGCAGCTCCTGGAGCCATCTCCTCAAGCTGGAACATCCCAATGCCTCCAGAGCCTGTGAGTACAACTCTGAGGATTTCTGGTGCAGGGGAGGTGAAATACTCATGAAACTCTGACATGCTGAGGGGTTCTGAACAGTCGTAGAATATTTCCAAGAAAGGGTTTTAGACAAAAATGTGGAAATGTCCTAAGACTTTGTATTCAGTTTCCTACTATTGGAGCATGGCAGGAAGGGAGGGTTAAATATTAAAGATAGTATGAATTATTATTTAGGAATTTTGTCAAGTGCCTGAGATATCTAAACTGTAATTTTAGTGATCAATAGGTTCACAGGAGATCCCTAATGTGCTTTCAGCCACTCTGCCCATGGACAGCAGCAGCATCACCTTTGCTGGAGCCATCAGGCTCAGTCTGAGCTGTCCTTTCTCCAAGCTGCAAACAGAACCTGCCCCCAGCCAGTGCCTTGCAAACAGGCAGGGTTCTGTAGGGCCAAGAAGAGGGCACAGAGATTTGGGGTCTGTGGGTGCTGGCAGGGAGAGATCAGGCACAGGGAAACACCTGCAGGAGGGAAATCTGCAGGAAGCAGAGAGAAGATCAGGCAATGAGAGAAAACAAAGCCCAGCAATGCTGTGGCAGGGAGAGTTTAGAGATGCCCACAGGAGCCCCTGCAGTGCAGCCCCTCCCTCTGAACAAGCCCCCTCCCTCCTGTGGCCCAGCCAAGCCTCTGCCCTCAGGGCCGGGGCTCCAAGGCGTGCAGCCCCTCCTGTGCAGGCAGAGCTGCAGCAGAGCCGTGGGGCAGCTCTGCAGCCCTGGGCCCAGCTCCCTCTGCAGAGCACAGGGCTGGGAGCAGCTGCCCGGCCCTGGGGGCTCTGGCAGGGGCACAGCTGGCTCAGGGTGACGCTCTCCCCAGTGCCCGGCTCTGGGCAATGCTGTCAGTGCAGCCAGGGAAGGAGCTGCATCTCCCACAATCCAATGCCATCAGAAGGACACTTGGGAGTCTCCCTGAGATTTCAGTCCAAGCTGGGAGCTTCAATCCAGGGTGCAAACCTGTCCTAGAGCATCTCTGAGTTATGAGATTGATGGGGAAAGGCAGAGGTGTTGTTAGACTGAAAATGCTGCTGGGTTGGTGAAATGAGCAACGTGAGTCCTTGGCTACAAATGTGGATCTGGGCTGTGGTGGATCCATCTGCTCTAAGCAGTATCTGGGGGAATTTTAAAGGGAAACATGGGGAGGTGATCACCTTCCAACTGACAAAGGTTAAAGCCCAGAGAAATTCTGAACAGGTCAGAATGACAGACATTGTCCACTAGCTCTCCACTTATTACTTTGTCTCTCAGTATGTGCTCTCTATTCTCTAAGGACAGCAGAAATGCTGAGGGTTTCTGATATTCAAGTACACCAGCAACATCTCCTACACTGGATGTGCTGCTCAGCTCTTTCTCTTTCTGTTCTTCCTTGGATCAGAGTATTACCTCCTGACCATCATGTGCTACGACCGCTACGTGTCCATCTGCAAACCCCTGCACTACGGGACCCTCCTGGGCAGCAGAGCTTGTGCCCACATGGCAGCAGCTGCCTGGGCCAGTGCCTTTCTCAATGCTCTCATGCACACGGCCAATACATTTTCCCTGCCCCTGTGCCATGGCAATGCCCTGGGCCAGTTCTTCTGTGAAATTCCACAGATCCTCAAGCTCTCCTGCTCCAAATCCTTCCTCAGGGAACTGGGGCTTCTTTCTGTTAGTGTCTATTTAGCACTTGGTTGTTTCATGTTCATTGTTTTCTCCTATGTGCAGATCTTCAGGGCTGTGCTGAGGATCCCCTCTGAGCAGGGACGGCACAAAGCCTTTTCCACCTGCCTCCCTCACCTGGCTGTGGTCTCCCTGTTCCTCAGCACTACCATATTTGCTCACCTGAAGCCCCCCTCCATCTCCTCTCCATCCCTGGATCTGGCCCTGTCAGTTCTGTACTCTTTGGTGCCTCCAGCCCTGAACCCCCTCATCTACAGCCTGAGGAACCAGGAGCTCAAGGCTGCAGTGTGGAGACTGATGTCGGAATGGTTTCGGAAACATTAAACTGCTGGCCAATTTCTGCATATCACTCGTAATAAAATTCATCTTTCATACTATTGTTGGTTTCATTTTGGAATTTCTTTTTCTTTTTTTTACTTTTTTCATATTATCTACAAATAAATGTCATTGATTGTGCCATTTCTCATTTTGTTTCTCTCCATCTTCCCTGTGGCCACAGACTGTGTCAGTGAGGGGTTGTGCTCTTGGTGGCTTTAAATGAACTAAAGGATCTCCTAGCAGAGTTTTCTGCAGAGATCCCCTTGTGTTCTCTTCTGTGGAGCTGCAGCAGCAATGTCTGTGTGCAGAGCTGGGGGCAGATCAGTTCTGGCACAGCAGCTCTGGTCCTGCTGGCCACACCATTCCTGATCCAGGCCAGGAGCCATTGGCCTTCTTGGCCACCTGGGCACACTGCTGCCTCATGTCCAGCCTGCTGTCCATCAGTCCCTGCAGGTCCCTTTCTGCCTGGCTGCTCTCCAGCCACTCTGGCCCCAGCCTGTAGCACTGGGGCCAAATATCAGGGCCTGGCACTTGTATTTCTTAAACCTCAACTTGTTGGATTCATCCTCTGGGTCCAGCCTATCAAGGTCCCTGTGCAGAGCACTCCTATGTTCTCTCAGATCAAAACTCACATCCAGCTTGGTGACATCTGCAAAGAAGTCCTTGGTTCCAAGGGGCCCCTCAGTGTCACAATGGCCTCTTGGTTACACCAGGCCCTGCACTGTCACACTGGTCTCCTTGGTTCCATGAGACCATGCAGATCAAGAATGGACTCCTTGCTTCCATGGGGCCTCAAAATGTGACAATGGACTCCTTGGTTCCATGGGGGCCCAGGGTGTCACAATGGCCCCATGGTCACATGAGGTCCCACACTGTCACCATGGTCTCTGTGGTTCCACAAGTCCCCTCAGTGTCACAATGGACTCCTCGTTTCCACAAGGCCACACAGTGTCACAGCATTATTCCAGATCCCTTGAGGCCCCATCGTGTCACAGTGGCCCCTTGGTTACACAGGATCTTGCAGTGTCACAATGTCCCCTTTGGTGCCATGAGGCCCCGCAGTGTCAGAACAGCCCCTTGGTTCCACTGGGCCCGGCAGTCTCCCAATGGTCTCCTTGGTTTTGCAGTGTCAAAATGGTGAAACCCCTTGGTTACACGAGGCCCTGCAGTGTCACAATGGCCTCTGTGGTTCCACGAGGGCCCAGAGTGTCACAGGGCACTCCCTGGTTCCATTTGGCCCCACAGCACCACAATGGAGCCCTGGTTCTGTGGGGCTGCATGGTGTCACCATGGTCCTCTTAGTTCCAGGAGGCCCTGCAGTGTCACAATGGCCCCCGAGTGTCCCAATCATCAGAGAATGACAGAATCAAATAGGCTGGAAAAGACCTTTGGGATCATCAAGTCCAACCAATGCCCTAATACTGCCTTGTCACCCAGACCATGCCACTCAGTGCCACTGGAGAGGGACAGTGACTCTGCCACCTCCCCCCTGGCCAGCCCATTCCAGTTCCCACTCACCCATTCTGTGAAGAACTCCTTCCTATTGTCCAGCCTGAGCCTCCCCTGGTGCAGCTTAAGGCTGGGTCTTCTTGTCCTGCCCTCCAGCAGATCCACACTCACACCCAGCTTGGTGCCATCTGCAATTTGTGAATGCTGGACTCGATCCCCTCACCCAGACCATCAGTGAAGATATTAAACAGGACTGGGCCCAGCACAGATCCCTGGGGACAGCCCCAGTGCCTGGACAGCAGCTGGGTGCAGCACCATCCCCACCACTCTCTGGGCCCAGCCTCCAGCCAGCTCTTAAATCTCCCAGCCAGGAGGGAACCTGCCCAAGCCGTGGGCTGCAGCTTTTCCAGGGAATGCTGTCAGAGACAGAGTCAAAGACTCTGCTGGAGTCCAGGCACACAACATCCACAGCCTTTCCCACATCCACAGGTGGGTCACCTGGGCATAAAAGGAGACCAGGTTGGTCAGGCAGGACCTGCCAGCCCTAAATCCACGCTGGCTGGCTCTGATCCCTGGGCCATCCTGTGGGTGCCCTGTGATGGCACTCAAGGTGATCTGTTCCATAACCTTGCCAGGCACCCAGGTCAGGCTGACAGGCCTGGAGTTCCCCAGCTCCTCCTTCCAGCCCTTCCTGGGGATGGGCTCACCCTGGCACCTCCAGTGCTCTGGGCCCTCCCTGCTGAGCCAGGACTGATGGTAAATGATGGAGAGCAGCTTGGGGAGCTCATCCACAGCTCCCTCATCCCCCTGGGATGGATCCCATCCGATTCCATATACCTGTGAGCATCTGAGTGGCTCAGCAGGTCAGCAGCTGCTTCCTCCTGGATTCCAGGGGGCTGTTCTTCTTCCTGTGCCCATCTACCAGCTCAGGAGAACACTTGTCCTAGGACAACCTGTCCTAATATTGAAAATTGAGGGAAACAAGTGTAAAGTAGCTTAGCCTTTTCCTTATCTTTAGTTACTGTATTCTCCACTGCACTCAAAAAAGAGTAGAGGTTCTCCTTATCTTATCATTTGATATTAATTTATTTATAGAAATATTTTCTAT
Organism: Agelaius phoeniceus; assembly: GCF_051311805.1. Classification (NCBI taxonomy): domain Eukaryota; kingdom Metazoa; phylum Chordata; class Aves; order Passeriformes; family Icteridae; genus Agelaius; species Agelaius phoeniceus. Next base: position 5,059,275 of record NW_027509867.1, on the reverse strand, counting down.
TGTTTTTCACAGAAGTTGCCAGATTAAGCTCTAATTGAGCTTTCACTTCTTTCCTTTTCTTTCTGCATAACCTAACAACATTCTTAAACACTTCCTAAGTTGCCTGACCTTCTGTCAAAAGTTCATGTATCCTTTTCATTCCCGAGTTCCCAGAAAAGCACCATGTGGAGCCAGGACAGTCATTTTCCTCACCAGCTCATCTTTTGCCACACTGGGACAGGCTGCTCTTCCCCCTTAAGATTACTTTCTTGAAATGTGTCACCCTTCCTTGACCCCTCTGTTTTTAAGGGCTGTTTCTCTTTAAAAAAATCAGTACCTGATTCAATATTCCCCAAATCAGCATCCTAAACAGGCCAAAGTCTGCCCTTCCTAATTCCAGTGTAGTTTTGTTGCTGCCCCTCCTTCTTTCAAAGAACATTGAAAATTTGATTATTTCATGGTCACTGTGCCCCAGGCAGCCTCTGAGCCCCACATCTGCCCCCAGCCCTTCTCTGTCTGTGAACAGCAGCAGACAGAGCTTTCCTTGGCAGTGGGAGTGTTACCAAAAATTCAGTGAAAGAGAAAACTCCTTAACCCCAGTGTAGCATTAAGAAGCAGCATTCTTTATTCAGCTGGATGCACAGGGGAGAGCTCCTCTCAAAGCCATGCATGCTGAGTACAGGAAAGTTGCTGTTTATTTTCTGTATTTTGCTCACATATTCATTGATTGTCCTGGACTAAACACACATATGATAATCATTTCCCCAAAATCACTAACATATTTCCCCTCCTTTTCACCCATGTGTTCTTCTGTCCTGGGGGTCTCTCTGGTGGTCCCTGGTGGTCGTGGACCCCAATGTTCCAGTGGGCCTGGCTGAGCTGGCAGGACCCTGAGGCTGCTGAACTTCCAGTTCCCCTTCTCACACAATGGGCCTTGTGTGGTTTCCATAGGCCTGGGGATGTGGAGAACAAGCTCCAGCTGTCAGCTCAGCTGGTGTAGGCAATTGATTATCTGGTAACATGAGGTGACAGAGTGGGCTATGACATCACAGAGTGGGGTATGTGAGGTCATTGATCAGATATGACATCACAGACTGCCTCTGTGACATCATTAGGCAGAGGTCTAATATCCCAGAGCAGACTATGACATCACAGATTTGGCTGTGACATAAGAGACCAGCTGTGTGACATTAGAGAATGGGCTGTGACATCCCAGAGGGGCTGTGTGCCATCCCAGCAGGGCTGTGTCAGGTCACTGGGTTGGTCACTCGGCCCCAGCTCCCCCTCACAGTTTCTCCCAACAAGTCCAATGCTGTCCATGCCCAGCGGGGTCCCTGTCCCCCGGGATCCCCCCGGCCCACCTGGAGCCACAGCCTCCACCAAAGGATGTTCCACAGGATCCACCCCAGAGCCTGACATGGGGACAAGGGGCCAGGGCTGTGTGACCAGGACATCAAGGACGGGCATTAGCCAGGTCACTGTGGCCGGGGTTGGGTTGCCCAGGGCAGGAAAGATGTCTGGCAGCTGGAGCAGGGTCTGAGAAGGGCCCCCAAGGTGGGGCTGGAGCCCCTGGGCTGTGAGCAGAGGCTGAGGGAGCTGGGCTTGTCCAGCCCAGAGCAGGGAAGGCTGAGGGGCTCCTCATCCCAGCCTGGCAGTGCCAGCGAGGAGGGGATGGAGAACACAGAGCCAGGCTCTTCACCGGGGGCCTGGTGGGAGACAAAAGCCAATGGGTGGAAGGGGAAAGAGGGGAGATCAGCCAGGACAGGAGGAGATGAAATGAGTCAGGCTGCTTTCAGCATTTCCTCAACACCAAGAGCAGCCTGACCTCCCTTCTCCATCCACCACTGACAGCTTTGCAAATCAGGAATTGTTGGAGCTGTTTTGCCCCCACTCCAGGATGAGCATCCTGACAGAAGAACTTGATTGTATCAGAACCACATTTGTGTGAAATTAATGTTTGAATGGAAATGTGGACGGAGGACTCATCAGACACTGCTGGCACTTTGCACATAGCTCAGGGAAGAGTGACATTGTTATTAAATTGTGTCCTGTTCAACCATGGTCTTTTGGCCATGAGGAGAAGCTTTCAGTGCCTCTGAGTCTCACCAGTTCCTGACCCCCAAAGGACACAAACCTGATGAGTGTTGGCTCCCACTCCAGTGGTGGCACTGGCACCTCCCTCCATAGGCAGAGCAGAGTTCCCTTGTCCCAGAGAGTCCCTGGCAATGCAGGGATGAAGGAAACAGGACAGACTGTGGGGATCAGGGGCAGAGCCAGGGAGAGGAATGACTTTTGCATTTGATGGAGCTGTGCCTTCCTTTGGCTTTGTTGGCTGACAAGAAATGAACATCCCTCTGTGTCTCGGGCAGCTCCTTCTGCAAGGAAAGCAGGTGGGAGTTGGAGCCAAGGAGCTGAAAGCTGCAGGTGCAGCCTGGGCTGGAGGGAGCTGAGATTTGCACAAGGCTGCTCTGAGTGCCAGGGCTTGGATGGGGGAAATGGTGGGCTGGGGGTAGGGACAGAGTCTGATTGATTGTCAGCCAGGAAGGGTTTTGATTTTCATATCCATTCAAACTGCAGGAGGAGGTACTTGGATTCAGTGTCAATTGGAGATTGCACATATCATTTAATTAAGAAGAAAACAAATCTAAACAGGACATAAAAAATCTTTTCTCGCTGTCTTTTTAATTATCATGTATTCAGTTTCAATGCACTACTAAGATCTAATTAACCACAAAGGATTTGAAAATTAAAATCAAATGATTCCCAGAGGCTTGGCTTGTTCAGGTGCTCTGAATGTTAATGAGCCCTGGGACACTGAATTCCTGCACTGAAGAGCTGAAGGCTGAACAAGCCTCTGGAGCAGGAACATTCAGCAGCAGCCTCCAAGTTGCTGAGGATGTCAGCAGCCCCCAGTGAGGCCATCCCTGCCCAGAGACCGTGGGGGAATGGGCAGACAAGGAGAGCGTCCCTGGGGCTGGGGCAGCACAACTCAGAGGCACCAGGGGCTCCAGCTGGGCAATGGAGTGTGGAATGTGGCTGGGAAAGCCCTGCCTGGGCTGGGCCAAGCAGGACACACAAGCCGTGACTCCCATCCCCCAAACAATTCTCTCAAGGAGACATTTAAAAGGAATTACAATTGTTTGTGTCCTCTGAGTTGGATGTACTGGAGAAATACCAACAAGACATTCTCAGGAGCTCAAAACAACCAAACAGCCTTTACTGGAAACTTTAGAAAAACAGAGAACCTTTGGCAAAAGGTTTAATATGACAGTGAATCAAAAACAAACACTTCTCAAAGCATTAACTTGGCCCGTTCAACTTCACAAACTGTAAGCTCATTCAATTTGAAGTTAATCAAAATTTGCAAGGAGGCAGAAATAGAAGAAGTAGACAGAGAAAGAGAGAAAGACAAATAAGAACCAGAGAAGCACCCACACCCGGATTCCAGTATTGTTCAGATGGAAATTCCAAGAGGATGCAGGGTCAAGATGTGTGCTTGCCTTGTGGTCAGCCTTCAATACCCCTTGGTCTCGCTGGGCCCTTCCCCCAGGTGGGGCTTGGGCTCATTTGGTCCCTCAGGAGCTGGGCTGGGGCTGCAGAGGTGGCTGTGGAGCATTGCCTGTGCTGTGCCAGGGACTGGCAGCCACTGCTGGGCTGGGATAGAGGCTCTGGGGGGATTGGGGTTCCAGGGCAGGGCAGGGCTGGGCTTCCAGGGCAGGGCAAGGCTGGACCTGCCTCTACCTCACACACACACAAAATGATTCAAGCCAACAATCTCCTCCAGTCTGTCACAATAGGCAGTGTTAGAGATGGAACCCAAATTTGGCCATGGCCACCTGGCCAAGAAGGACAGTTTTCTTCCATAGGAAGGAAAGAACAGAGCTTTCCCCAGGGTTTTTGGGACAAATGAGAGGGGACCCTTGTGAAACCACTGCCAGACAGACTTGTCCTGGCAATATTGCTATGGGAACAATGCCTGGATATAAAGAAATTTGATGGTGAAATTCCAGTTCTGATCATGGGTTCCTGGAGGAGAAGGACAGTTCTTTTCCATAGGAAGGAAAGCACAGAGTCCCAGTGTTTCAGCAGCAGATGAGAAGAGACACTCAACATGCCAAGGTCAGCGGGACCAGTCAGGTGGCACACGGGAGGCCAAACCAGACAGAGCTTTTCTGTGTTCTCTTGGTTTTATGGGGCCCTGAGGTGTCACAATGGTGCCTTGGTTCCATGGGGTCCAACTGTGTCACAATGGCCCCCAGGTTCCTTAAGGTCCCACAGTGTCACAATGGTCCCACTTATTCCATGAGGCCTTGCAGTGTCACAATGGTCTCTGTGGTTCCACAGGCCCCACAGTGTCACGGGACTCCTCTGTTCCGTGAGCCCTGCAATGTCACAATGGACCTTTGGTCCATGGGGGTTTGTGGTGTCACAATGGTCTCCTTTGGCTCCACAGTGTCACAATGGACCATTGATGACAGGCAGCCTGTCTGTGTCACCCTGGAGCTTTGGTTCCATGAAGCCCTGCAGTGTCACAAGGGTCCCCCTTGGTTTCGCAGTGTCACAATGGACCACTGATGACAAAAGTCCTTGCAATGTCACAATGGCCCCTTGGTTTCATGCAGCCCTGCAATGTCACAAAGGCCTCTTGGTTTCATGGTGGCCCCCAGTGTCACAATGCTTTGGTTATTCCATGGGGCCTCGTAGTGTCACAATGGTCTCCATGATTCCATGAGTCCCCACAGTATCACAACAGCCCCCTGGTTCCCTGAGGCTGTGAAGCAACTTAATGGGCTTTCCATGATTCCATGGTTACATGAGGCCTTGCGATGTCACAATGGACCTTTGGTTCCATGACACCCAAAGTGCCACAATGGTCACAGATTCCATGCAGGCCCTCAGTGTCACAACAGACCCCTGGTTTGATGGGGCCTCTCAGTGTCACAGTGATCCCTACATTCCATGAAGTCACACAGCGTCACTACGGTCCCCTTGGTTCCATGAGGACCAGCAATGTCACACTGGTCTCCATGATTCCATGAGGACTCACAGTGTCATAATTGTCCCTTCGTGTCACAAGGCCCCACAGTGTCACAAGGCCCCATATTCCCACAATGGTCCCTTGGTTCCATGGGCCCTGTGCTGCTGCATTCCCCCCTCCCCTTCTCAGGCCGCCCTGCCAGCTGAGAAATGCTCCTTGGGGCTCGGCCTTGGCCAACAGCCCCTGGGCTCAGCTCCTCTGCAGCTCATCACAAACACTGTCTGCTCCAGGCACTGCTGCTGCCCAACCAGCTCCTGCTTTCTGTAGCAGCAGCCCTGGGAACTGCTTTTGTTCCCTCTGTGGCACAACATCCCTGTTCTCACACTGCCAAAGAAAGCTGTTGGTGCCAAGTGTGGCCAGGATGAACCATTGCTGGGACTGAAGCCCCTCTCTTGGGGCCCTGCAAACAGTGCTCCAAAAGGAGCCTTTGGAGCTCTCCTGGGCCAGCGACTCCCTCTGAGTGGGGCCTCTCCCAGCCGGGAACTCTCCCGTTTGCTGCACTCGGGGATCCCCAACAACAACGGAGCCTGGGCCGATCCCCCCACTCCTCCAGGCTCAACCCTTCACCCTCTGGGGAGATGCCAAAGGATCCACAGGGAGCATTTCCTGCCCTCAGGGGAATTTCTCCCAGGTGCCTTGCACTGACTCTTTGTGTCTGTGTGCCCACAGGAGTGCCTGTGCTGGGGAAATGTGGCAGAAATGCTGCTCTCTGAGGGGTTTGAGAGCCTTGGATAGCTGAGTCAGTCAGGCCTGTAAGTGAGGTTAAGTCACAAGCTGTACACTGAGTTAAATGCTGATAAGAGTTGTTCTTTTCCTAAGTTCTTAAGTTTAATATGGGTCATAAGCTAAGTTAAATACTGCTGTTATTCCTCTGTTAAATTGTAAAGGTATAGATTGTAAGTAAAATTAAATCCTGTTAAGTGCTGTTCTTTTGCTAAATTGTGAAGCTTAAAGTATCAGTTAGGATTAAGGTATAAGTTAAGTCCTCTTAAGCTTTAGGCCATATTCCTTTTATCCTTACCCTCACTCTCCTTGTGTCACACACTCACAGGGACAGGTCTCGATTCATTTCTGGTTTGATTGCCTGGATTCTGTTTGGTTTTGTTGTTGCTTTGTTTCCTTGGTGTGCCTGAAGTGTCCAGTCAGGAGCAGAGTGACTCCTGCCAAGGAACTTTGTGCTGCTGTGCCTTAAAATTAAATCTGGTTTTTGCTGATCCCTTGCTGGGGATTTTTTCAGTGCACTCAAGGCCTCGTTGGTACCAGGGTGAAGGAGCCCTGGCCCAGGCTCTGGCCCTGAGGGACACGGTGACGCTGCCGGGGGGTCCCTGTCCCCCTGTGCCACCCCCAGGGCCCCGGCCCCCCGTCCCCGTGTCAGGCTCTGGGGTCGATCTCGTGGAACATCCTCTGGGGGAGGCTGCGGCGCCGGGGGCGGGGGGACCCGGGGGGACAGGGGACCCCACTGTGCACGAGCAGGGTTGGACTGCTCTGGGGGGAACTGTGAGGGGGGCCGGGGCAGAGTGACCTCCCCAGTGACCTCACACAGCCCCTGTGATGTCACACTGCCCCTGTGATGTCACATTGCCCCCTTGCAATGTCACACAGCCTCCCTGTGATTTCACAACCCACTCTCTGATGTCAGAGAGCCACATCCTATTATGGCAGAGGCTGATCTATGGCCCCTCATCCTACTCTATGATGTCACAGCCATCTTTGTGATTTCACAACCCCCTCAGTGATGCCACAAAACCCTCTCTGTGATGTCATACTACCACTCTGTAGTGTCACAGCACACACTTTGACCTCACAGCCCCCTCTATGATGTCATACATCCATGCCATGATGCCACAGCCTACTACTCTGTGATATCATAGCTGTCTAGGTTTGGAAAGGCAGGTGTCTGATAAGGATGGCAGAACCTCCTCTGAAATGGAAAATTTGAAACCCTCCTATCAAATTGCTCTAAATTTTAAATTCAGGGGCTCTCAGGCAAAAAAATATGGGAGCAGGGAATAACAGTTCTTTAATAGGGAAGAAAATATAAGGATAAAATAAACTATGCAGTAAAGTAAATTGACACTGACAGAGTCAGAACACAACCTGACACCCTGTGTTGGTGTTGGTAGCAGTCTAATTGGAAATGTGGCTGCAGTCCTCCTGGAGCATCAGGTGTGTTTCTGCTGGAGCAGGGATCCTGTAGAAAAGGGTGTGGTCTTCCTTTGAAGATCCAGTGGAAGAAGAGAGCAGCTGTTCCTCTGGGAAATCCAGTGGAGAAGCCGTGCTGGTGTTCCAGAATTTCCAGATTATATATGGGTAGAATGCTTGGCTCTTCCCTCTGGGCGGAGCATCTCCCAATGGGATGCCGTAGTTCTTATCAATCATGCAGTGACATTCAATAGCCTGTTATCAGCAGATGTCTCCCAGGAGGGAGGAGTGGTTGTGGAAGAGGTAAGGAAAACTGCCCACTTAACAGAAGACAACTGCCATACAGATGGCAAATAGAATACAATTTGCTTGGCAGTCCAGGACAGGAGGAAAGACCCACCCTGTGCCAGGAAGGTGGGCAGAGCTTCAGCCAGAACTCAGAGCTGTTCATCCATGAGCAGTTTCATGATGGGGAGAAGCCCTATAAGTGCTTGGAGAGTGGGAAGAGCTTCAGCCGCAGCAGTACCCTGATGTGCTACAGATGATCCACACCGGGAAACGGCCCTATGAGTGTGGGGAGTGCGGGAAGGGCTTCAGCTCCAGATCCACCCTCTTTACCCATCAACGCATCCACACTGGGGAGAGGCCCTACGAGTGTCCTGAGTGTCAGAGGAGGTTTCAGACCGGCTCCGATCTCCTCCAACATGGATGAGAGGCTCTTCCACTGCCCCGACTGCGAGAAGAGCTTCAAGCAAAACTTCAGTCTTGTCAAGCACGAGCACATCCACACTGGGGAGAGGCCCTATGAGTGTCCCCAGTGTGGAAGAGCTTCACCCAGAGCTCTCACTTGACCAGACACCAATGGAGGCACCGGTAAGGGAAGCCCTGTGAGTGCCCCAACTGTAGGAAGAGCTTAGTGCGCTTCCCCAGCTCCATCCCTATGGGAGGACCCATGTTGGTCAGAGCCCTGGTGATCCATGTTCCCAGTGATCCCTGCTGAGGAGACACCTGGCTGCTTATCCATGTCCTCCTGGATCCCCTGGATGAACACAGCAGCAGGAACATCCATCAGGACTCTGATCTAAACTGGAAATTGATTGGGAAGAAGTGATTTGTTGAATTTACACCCCAAAAAATCTCACCTGCTCTGTTCAATTGTTTCTTCTGGTGGCATCAAGCAGTGCTGCATGATCTTGGAGGTCTTTTCCATCAAAATAATTTCCATTTTCACCCTCTCTAAACAACCAAATCTGGGGTGAAAATAAAGAAAATAAACAAGGAGATCTAAAGCTGCACCATTTACTGGGATTTGGGGGTGAATTTGGGCTTGGTTCAATGGAATATTTGAGAGGATTTGGGTGTTCTGAGGCTGTCAAAACCAGGGGACATAGCCACAACCTCATACATGTGTTGGTAGAATGTGTTCACCTGACTCCATCTGTTCTCCAGGAATTCTGGTTGTCTGTCCCAGTTCCTGGCCTGGGTCCCCCCATTTGGGGTGTTCCCTCAAAGTGCCCAAATCACTGCTGAAGTGCCAAGCTGCTCCTGGCTGGGGATGTTCCTGTCCACCAACCTCTCCTGCTCAGTGCCATGGGAGGTGGGAGGGGTTTTAGGGACTCCTGTGGGGACTGAGAGAGGCTCTTGTGGCTCTTGGGAGAATTTGTCTTGCTGGGAGAGGGTTTGGGGGCCTTCTGGGAGGGTTGTGAGGATTTGTGTGTGTTGGCAGGGCTGTGTGTTATGGAGAGAATTTGGGTGGGACTTAGGGGAGATGGGAAGGGGTTTTGTGGTTTCTGGGGACATTTATGTTGCAGGGAGTGGTTGGGGGTGTCCTGGCCAGGAGCTGTGGGGTGGTGCGAGGGGACTGGGAGTAGCTGTAGGGTTGGGAGGGGGTTTTTGGGTGGTCGTGATCCCCCAGACCCCCAAAGCAGCCACCAGACCCCACCCCACGAGATACTGCCAGGGGTCAGGGGCTCCATGTTGGGGTTCATCCTCCTGGTGCTGCAGGAGAAGGTGAGGGGGGGTCCTCAGGGACTGTGTGTGACGCCCCCCTAGAGCATGTGTGACCCTCCCATCCTGGTGTCACCTCCTTGTCCCTCCCCACAGGGCTCCTGCCCCAGCTCCTGCTCCCCCAGAGGGAATTTGGGGAGGGGGCAGAGGGGGTGCACAGCCCCCACTGGGGGATGACCCCAGCCCAGCCCCTTTGTTCAGCATCAAGCTGGGCTCGGGGCTGCAGGAGGAAGAGCGATGGGAAGCAGATCCTGCAGCTGGGACAGTGCTTGGGGTCAGGAAAAGGTCCTGCCCTGCACACCTGGCTCAGGTGTGACCCTGCCCTGGCAAGGGAGCGGGACATTCCCATGCCCACGGATCAGGGCTGGGAGAAGCACTTGGAGCATGGACATGGAAATACTGGGAGCGACTGGGAGCACACTGAGGGCTACTGGGAGCAACTGGGAATGATGGGTGAGTGCTGGGGGGCAACTTGGATATACTGGGAATGAGTGAGATCAGCCTGTGGGCAACTGGAACCATGCTGGGGCAACTGGGGTGGCTGGGAATGAGCAACTGGAATATACTGGGAGTGTCTGTAATGATACTGGAGGGGACAACACTGGGAACAGCTGGGACCATGTTGGGAGCAACTGGGGGCAACTGGGAGTGACTGTGTCTATACTGGGGGCCAGTGAGATCATACTGGCAGTGACTGGGACCGTACTGGGGCAAGTGGGGGCAAGCGGGATCATACTGGGTGGAATTCAGACGATATTGAGGGGGACTGGGATCATACTGGGAGTGACCAGGAGCATGCTGAGGGCAGTTTGGACAATGTTGGAGACAACTGGGATATACTGGGAGAAACTGGAACTGCACTGGAGGGTGATTTGCAGTAGCTGTGAGCAACCGGAATCATGCTGGAAGCAACTGGAAGTGGGAGTGACTGGGAGCATGCTGGGATCAACTGGGATATACTCAGTGAGACTGGGAGTCACTGGGATCATACTGGGAGTCACTGGAACCAGGGCAATGGCCTTGGCTGGGTGATGTGAGGCCTCAGGGAGCACAGGGAGCACTGTGACACTGCGGGGCCTGATGGAACCAGGGGGACATTGTGACACTCTGGGCCTGCCCTGGCCATGGGGTGTTTCAGGAGCCCTGGGGTGCCCAGGGCAGCAGAGCAGAGCCCCTGCCTCAGGGGCAGCAGCTCCCTGGGACACCCTGGGCGGGCAGCAGGGGATGCCCAGGGAGAAGAGGAAGCCAAGGCCCAGCGCCCCAAGGGCAGCACTGGCTGAGGGACGGGGCAGGAGGGAGAGGCCAATGCTGGGACAGTGCCGGGGCTGCCCAGCACTGAGCCAGGGTTGTATGACATCACAGGGGGCTGTGTGACATCATAGTGTTGGCTGTGTGAAATCACAGGGGTGGTGTGACATGATAGAGTTGGCTGTGTGACAAGCCACAGCTGGCTGTGTGACATCACAGACTGGGCAGAGACATCAACTGGGCTGTGTGACATCATAGAGTTAGTTGTGTGACATCACAGGGAGCCTCTGTGACATCACAGGGGTGTGTGGCCGTTTTGAGTGGCTTCATGGCACAGGAATCCAAGGGAGAAGAAAAGCTACAGAGATCCCACAGGAAGAGGGGCTGCAAACCCAGCCCAGGGTGCTCTGAGGAGGAAAGACCCACCCTGAGCCAGGAAGGTGGACAGAGCTTCAGCCAGAGCTCAGAGCTGGTGGTCCATGAGAAGCTGCACAATGGGGAGAAGCCCCACAAGTGCTTGGAGTGTGGGAAGAGCTTCAAGCAGAGCAGCACCCTGATCAGCCACCAGATGATCCACACTGGGGAATGGCCCTACGAGTGTGGGGAGTGTGGGAAGGGCTTCAGCTGCAGCTCAGAGCTCATCAGGCACCTGCGCATCCACACTGGGGAGAGGCCCTATGAGTGTCTCCAGTGTGGGAAGAGCTTCACCAGCAGCTCTTACTTGACAGGACACCAATGGAGGCACCGGTAAGAGAAGCCCTGCAAATGCCCCAAATGCATGGAAGAGCTTCATGCACCGCTCCATCTTCATTCCTCATTGGAGACCCCATGTTGGGAAGAGCCCTGGGGATCCATTTTCCCTGTGATCCTTGCTGGGAACACACCTGTACCTTTTGTTGCCCCTGCCAATGACATGATGTGGGATTGGAGAACATGAGGATCTGGCCATGGCCCTGTCATTACATTCACTCCCACCTCAGGTCATTGCCAGGGGCAGGAAAGGGACTCTCTCTTTCCCTCTCTGAGGAGAAGGGTGTCCTTTCCAGACAGGAGGAAATACATTGCCAGGAAGAGCCAGTTGTTGATGTTGATGTTTTCCCTGTAAATAGTTTTACTTATCCCTTCTGTTATCAATATTGTTTCTGTTCCTGTTTGTTCCTTATCTGGTTGCTGTTCCCAATAAATTGTTCTTATCCCAGCCCGGGATCTTTGCCTTTTGTGCTTTCCATGGGAGGCGGGAGGGCAGCGAGGGCAGCACGGTTTTAGCGGGAGCAGGAAATTGGGGAATCCAATTCCTGAAGCCCGGCCCGTGGAAAGCGAGCATCCCAGCTGGTGCCAGCCCTGGTGGCCATGGCAGCAGCCTTGGGAGCGGGTCCCTGGCTGGGGCTGTGGGAACCTCTTCCCTCTGGGGCCCAGGGACAGGAGTGGAGGGAGCGGCTGCAGCTGAGTCGGGGCAGGCTCAGCTTGGATGTCAGGAAAAGGTTTTTGCCCAGAGGCTGCTGGGGCCCTGGCCAGGCTCCCCAGGGCAGGGTCCCAGCTCCAGGGCTCTCTGAGCTGCAGCAGCGTTTGGCCAGCACTGCCAGGCCCAGGCTGGCATTGTTGGGGTGTCCTGTGCAGGGCCAGCAGTTGGACTGGAGGATCCTGATGGGTCCCTCCCAGCTCAGCCAATTCTGTGCTTCTGGGATCCCATCAGCCTGGGGATGGGGGGGCTGCCAATGGTTGCCATGGCAACGGGCTCTGGCTGCAGGCCTGAGCTGGTGTCCATGGCAACCACCCCTGGCATGGGGTCTCCATGGAGCTGCCAAAGGACTGACCATAGCAACAGGGGGATGGTTGCCATGGAAACTGATCACAGCAACAGGGGGCTGGTGATGGTTGCCATGGAAACTGGCCATAGCAACAGGGGGCTGGAGATGGTGAATTAAGAGTTTAAAGAAACTGCAAGTGTTAAAATCTAGAGGAAGGTTAATATAGTCAAGGGAGACAGTATTGTGAGAGAAGTAGAAATAATAAGGGATAGTTAATTATTAGCAGATAAAGTAGTTATGTCCAGGGCAATATATCTGCCTGTCAGAAATCACCTGCCTGTCTTTACTACGTTTAAAGAAGCAGGGTGGGATGTGGATTGAATTGTGGAAGAGGACTGTGGCCTGCACCTGGGCCCTGAAACTTGAGCTGTAGCCATGGGGTTGGAAAGCCTGCCAACAAGTCATAAGTAAAGAGGTCAAATTGAGGAAGACATCTTTGCCTTCATCAGAAGGAGACCACTCCCATTTTAAAACCTCCTGACCCATTTGAAGTGAAAGACTGCACAAGCGTGAAGGAACTTTGGACTCAATTAGAATACTTTTTAATATGAAGTGGGGATAGGCAGGGTTAGGTAATGAATATGTATTAGGCACTTTGGAAATTATATGAATATATAAGACTTTTTCAGATAAATAGAGAGCAAGAGCCTGTAATTCTTTGCACATGCCTTTGGGAGATTACTCTGCTTGTGTCTGGCACTGTCAATAAGCACACCACTTTCTAACTTTAACTGCTTGGGGAGTTCTATTCCACACCTCATTTGATGACCGTGGCAGGACACTTCTCTGCCCCAGCGAGAGCAGCCAGGCTGAGCGCGTCTCTGGGCACCCCCAGGACATTCCTTTCCTGGAGGGACCTACACTCTCGGCTGTTCATTGCAGGGACAGACAAGAACTGCTGGGACTGCGGATAATGGGTACGTTTAAATCTGTGTAAAGTAACCCACAAGCCGTACGTAGGGGAAGGGCTGTTGGTAAGCCACACAGAGACATCCTGCACACAACGTGAGCCTGTACAGTTTCCCTTTGGGTTTGTTGCCGGCAGAAGGATTTTCTGTGTTGATAAGGACCCACTAGCAATTCTGGGTGAATTGAGCAAATTCTGGCTTATTGCTGCTATTTCATTGTGTGCTGTTATTTTGATTGTGTTTTGATTTTGATGTGTTTGTGTGAGCTGATTGGTGAGGTGAATGTGGGTGAATGCTAAGGTGCTGTATGCTGTGTGTTGAGAGGAGGTGAACACTTTATCCCTTGAAAAAGAGATACCCCTCCCCAGTGATTCTGTGTGTGGACTTTTTAGTTGCAGGGGATGGTATTTCCTTTAGCACCTGGTGGTTGGGTTTAACTGGTCCCTGCCAATGTTTTGTGTTTGGGTTTCACCAATGCCCTGCCTCTGGAACTTGAGAGGCAAGGGTCGGATGCTGTAACACGGTGTCTTTGTGGTCCCTTTTTGCGGGGTTGTGAAGTCGTAATGCCTTTATTTTCTTGGGTTTATTTAGTGTGGTTTGGGGTTTTGATGGTTAGTGTGTATTTTTAGTACAATACTGCCATACTGCCATCTTGTGTCAAAAGTTATAATGGCAAAAACCTGGTAATTTTTGCTTTGTGCAGCTGTGATTGTTGGCTATAGCTGTGTGTTGTTGGATGTCTTGTGGTGGCAGTTGAAGCTTGAGCCCGGGTTGAAATGGTTCAGCCCTTTAGGCCACCCCTTTTAGATGTCTTTAGCTTGAACTGGTGTTTGTGGGTTGTTAGAGCTGTAACAGGGACAGCTTGTTGTATGAGAATAGTGGGGTGAGTTGACTCCTGGGATTTGAGCTATGGAAAGGGTTGCCAAGAACTATCAGAGTGATCTGATAGGCACTGCTAAATGATTAAAATATATGATGAAACAACACAACCCAGATTGGACTGACATTCAATTCCTGTTGGATGCTTTTACTGAGATGGAAAAGCAGTTAATTTTGAAAATTAACAGGAACTTCGTGGAAGACACTTGTAGACCAGCTGAACTTGATGCTAAGGAATTTTTCCCCCTTTGAAATCCATGATGGGATTGAACTAAACCAGAAGATTTTTCCAAACTGGAGGATTATCAGGAGATTATAATAAAGGGAATGGAAAGGTCAATCCCTAAAACCATAAACTGGGCTACCCTATATGCAGTGAGACAAGGCCCTTCTGAAAGTCCTGAATTTTTAGACCACTTGTGGGAGGCAATGCATCATCATGCAGCTTTAGATCCTGATTCCTAGGATGGGATACAACAGTTAGTAAATTTGGCTTTGGGAAACAGGAGACATTAGGTGTAAGGTGTAGAAGATTTGGGGGCCTATGGGGTGAAATTTAGAAGCCTTATTAGAAGAGGCATGGAGGGGTTTTAGCAGTTGAGAGGAAGGATACAAACAAGGGATGAGAAAATTAGTAGCAGTAGAAAGAGAAGAGGAAAAAGAGAGATGGCATATTCAAATGACTTCCACAGGAGGTCATCAGCAATGGAATTATAGGGCATGGATGGATGGCTGGTCCAAAAGGGAATGAAGCTCATGTTCTGCAAGTCAAGGCATTTTCAGAGATGGCACCACAGAAATAGACTGTGGGATCTTGGCTCCGAAATGGTCATTAGTATTGTTGATGCATTCAGTCTTTAAGCTGTTACAGTGCAACAAGGTCACTGAACTATTATCTTTGTTATATGCATGTAACAGTGTCTAAAGTTGGACCCTTGGCTGAAATATCAATCCTGACATAAGTTTAGACAAAAAGTCCCCGTATTCAGTGGGACAGAAGAGGAAGAACTCCTTAAAATAGGAGCCAAGATAGATAACAAAGGGAAGTGGAGATTAGCAGATGGGAGGCAAATGCTGAATAAACCCCTTGCCAGGAAAATGCTAGAAGGCATACATGGGACAACACATTGGGGTACACAAGCGCTAAGTGGTCAATTTCTGAAGGATTTGGGATGCAAAGGAATTTTCAGAATAGCTAAGAAGTAACTGAACAGTGTGTGATATGTCAACAAGTGAATAAGAAAATCATGAGGCAAACACCCAGGGGAGGGCGAGAACTGGCCTTAAGGCCCTTCCAAAACATCCAAGTAGACTTTACTGAGCTTCCCCAGGTACAACAGTGGAAGTTTTTGCCGGTGATAGTAGATCACGTGACTCATTGGGTAGAGGTGGTACCCACTGTGAAAGCCAATGCCAATGTTGTGAGTAAAACACTTGTAGAATCAATCATTCCCCCATATGGGATGGCAAACAGGATTGATTCAGACTGGGGAACTCATTTCACATCAAAGATATTGCAGAAAGTTTTTCAGGCCCTGGCAGTAAAATGGGAATTACACATTCCATGGCATCCACAGAGTTCTGGTCAGGTTGAGAGAATGAATCAAACTCTTAAAAGAGCTCTAGTTAAGCTAATGAGTGAAACCCAAATGTCATGGATAAAATGTCTCCCTTTGGCCTTATCAAGAATTAGAACCCAACCCCAGTCAGATCTGGGGCTGTCACCCTATGAAATGATGTTTGGGTTTCCCTTCCTGACCTCACCCCAGAAGGCTGCCACCTATGAGGAAGGGGAAGCCAATGCCAAGAAATAAGTGATGTCTATAGCACAAACCTTAGAGGGGCTAAGACATAAAGGGGCAGTTCCTCAAACTACCACCCTGGATTTCAGAATCCATAATATTAATCCTGGGGATTGGGTGATGATTAAGCCATGGAGAGATCAGCCTCTAACTCTTCAGTGGGAAGGTCCCTTTCAGGTACTGCTCACCACCGAATCGGCCGTGCGAGCTGCAGAGCGGGGATGGACTCAAGGCAACAGAGTCAAAGGCCCAGGAGAAGAACCCAAAGAGTGGACTGTAACATCCAGGCTGGGTGAAACAAGATTGACTCTCAAGCAGAGACTGAGAGACAACCAGTAAAACACCAAGACACCCAAAAAGTAGAGTCCACCTTCCACCAGCCAGCTCGAGAACTGTCTTCCTGTTTTCATGGGTGAGAATTACCAGCATCTGTTGAAGAGAAGTACACAAGGGACTGTAAAAGGTAATGGGACAGCTTCTTCAAGAAAATAAGACAAAGGAAGGAGGGCAAGGCTGGGTTGGCCCCTTTGTTTGCTACCAAGAAGGCTCCATAGCCCTGCTGTGGGCAGCAACCCCGTGGGCATGGTAAGGTAGGGACAAAAGGCCAGACCAGACCTCTGTAATTCCTCAGTTGTCTTTTAATACAACAGGGACTGGAGGGCAGGACCGAGTTGGCCTCTGTACTCACCCCTAAGATACACCAACTATGGGTAGCAGCCACACAGGCACAGTAGATGGGAGTCAAAGCCACACTGGACCTCTGGGATGCCCTTTTGTCCATTCCTAATGAGTGTGTCTAAGGAAAACCTGAGATTTTTTCTCCTGTTCCCACTGTTCTTGCCCCCATCAACAGATGCTGGTATGACTCATTCAAAAGAGAGAGAAAATTTTTCACTCAATTGTTTGAACAAAATTACTTAGAGAAAAAGAAGAGGGGGTTTGTTATAGATGAGTAATCTTTGGGTTGACTCTCACAATTAAGGTGTGAATATAAGATATATGTTAAGAGAAGTTTTGTAGATGTACAGTTATCCTTCCCCTCCCCCTTGCATTGCTATCACAGGATGGCCTCAGTAGCTGGGGCATTTGGGAGGGTTGGCTTGTTCCTATGGCAGCACCTGACCTCCAATCAAGGTGTGAGACAGTGATCTCCACCACTGGACAGTGAAGAAGGAGTCGATTGACAAGACTTTGGGAGGGGCTGGAGGTGTAAAAGACAGAGCATCCATTTTGTAGATGAGCATGTGGTGACTGAATCCCTTGCTCCTGGTGCTGTATTCTTTTCTTTATTCAGTCTTCTGTTGTATTTTGATAAGGTCTTAATAAACCATTTAAATTTTTGAAAGTAATAATAATTTCTCACATGGAGGTGGGGAATGTGAGGCAAAGTTGTCCACATTGGGTCAGCTCCCAAGGTACAACTTCTCTGACCTGCCAGACCTCCTTAGGAGAGACCCTGGCTCAATATCAATCACTGAATGCTCCAATCAGCTCCTCTCTAAAGAGAACAGTAATAAAATACACTCTTTAAATAGGATTACATATTTCTTAGAAGCACTTTGAAATATTTCTCCATAACTGTAAAAGGAAATATTCCCAATGAACTGAACTAGACCAGAGGGAAATCAAGGCAGAGCCATGGTTTGTCAGGACTTGCTTGATCCTAATGAGCCCTGTGGTGCATTTGGAGCTGAGCCCTTGAACCTCAGGGCCTGAGAGGAGATTGCACAAACCTTTCCAGGAGTCAAAGTCAGAGAAAAATCCCAAAGTGTCTCAAAGCATGAATGGGTCTCAGTGAGGTCCATCCCCAACATAGGCTCATCATGGACTCTTTGGAGGAGACAATTGGAGGACAGGATAGCACAAAAACCTCTCAGAGACTCAGTGTGGGAAGGAAATTCCAAACTACCTTAAAAAATTTGAGAAGCTCAAAGCATTACTGAGCCCCACTGAGTGTCAGTACAAAGCTCTCAAGGGACTCGTTAAAGCAGATAATTGGGGCCATGATTGCACAAACCTCTCACAGAATTTGTATCAAAAGGGAAAAACCAAGTACCTTAAAATAACTGGAGTACCCTGAAGTATTAATGAGCCCCACTGAGTGTTGTTACTGACAAAGCCTCTCCAGGGACTAATTACAGCAGATAATTGGAGGCCATGATTGCACAAAGCTCTCAGAGACTCCAAGGCAAAAGCCAAAGCCAAAGTCCTTTGAAAAACCTGCAGTCCCTGCAGGGAGCATGAAGGAGCCCCCAGGGCCATTGCTGAGCAAGGCTCCCCAGGGACTCCTTGCAGCAGATCCTTGAGGCCACTGGGATGTGGGCTAGGGGGGGATGCTGAGGGCAGCACAAGGGGCTGCCAGTGCCCAGCCTGGCTGGGGCTGTGCCAGGAGGCCCCAGGGCCTCAGGACAAGGTGTCTCCTCCCAGCCCTTGCTGGCACAGACCCTGCTGTGCCCCAGGGCACCAAGACTTGGCTTCTCTTTGTCCCCACCTGTCATCACTGCCTGCAGTTCTCTGCTCTGCCTGGGGCCTGGGGACACTTGCTCAGTCGTGTCCCTCAGTGGGACCCATTAAAAGTCCAAGAAAGTTTGGAGTTGGATTCTGCCTTGGAGTTCTGGAGAGGTTTCTTCAGCTGCCTCTCAGGGACTGATGTTCAGGGCCTGAGCACAAAGGCCCAGAGGCTGATTAAAGTCCTTGTGCTGTGTCTGTGCTGCTGAGCTGGGCTGGGCTCCTGGCACAGAGGCAGCTCCTGGTCACCAAGAAGAGCTTCAAAAGCACATTTCTCTGGATGAGCAGCTCTTGTGCCAGCCCAGCAGGGCTGGGGCACTGCCTGCAGCCAGCCCGGGCACAGCCCAGAGGCACAGAGAGCTTCAATCAGTCAGGGCTGGGAAGGGGCTGAGAAGTGCCTGGGGCACAATCACTGCCAGCCCTTGGCACAGGAACCTCTGGCTGCAGGACAATGCAGCTGCAGCTCCTGGAGCCATCTCCTCAAGCTGGAACATGCCAATGCCTGCAGAGCCTGTGAGTACATTCTCTGCTTGTCTCTTGTGCAGAGCAGCCAGGGGTGCCCAGGGCTGTCCTGCAGAGCAGGGTCCTGCAGCCCAGGGCGCTGTGCTGGGGCAGGGACTCTGCTGCCTGCCAGGGACAGCTCTCAGCCAGCCCTGGCAGCTGCTCCCAGCACTGGGGGACAAGATCTGGCTGGGAGGAGACAGCTGGTGAGGCTTGGGAGTGTTCTCCTTGTGTGGGGAGGATGCAGCATTGTTCAGGACTGCTCCCAGCATGGCACTGAACTGCAGAATTTAGATTATATAGGGAGCACAGCAAGGAAGGAGCTGCATAAAAGGGGAAATCCTGCTTTTCATTCTACTTCTCTGTGTTGCCTGGACGGGAAATTGTACATAGATATTCATCCCTCAGGTAAGGCTGAGAAAAGATAATAAATTATCTGAGATCTGAATAAACCATGCAGTGAAAGAAATCAGTCCTTTGAGGCAGCATCAGTGTCGCTTTTCCAGCCTCCTCAGGGTTCCTCTGACATTGCCATCAGAGCCTGCAGAGCCAGAGCTGCCCCTGGGCAGTGCCTGAGCTGGGAGGGCTCTGCAGGGCAGAGCTGAGCCCCCAGGGCTGGGCTGGGCTCTGGCAGCACTGGCAGGGCCCAGCCCTGGGCACAGGGAAGCAGCTGCTGGCAGGGACAGCTCCAGGCAGCAGAGCCCTGGGCAGGCAGTGGGGGGAAATTGCCCCCAGGCTGTGCTGGGATACTTCAAGTCCTCTCCAAACTCAACTATTCCATGATTACCTTTTTTACAGATCCCTATGTGCAGCCCCAGCAAATGTCCAACAGCAGCTCCATCAGGCACTTCCTGCTGCTGGCATTGGCAGACACGCGGCAGCTGCAGCTCCTGCACTTCTGCCTCTTGCTGGGCATCTCCCTGGCTGCCCTCCTGGGCAATGGCCTCATCATCAGCGCCGTAGCCTGCGGCCACCACCTGCACACGCCCATGTTCTTCTTCCTGCTCAACCTGGCCCTTGCTGACCTGGGCTTCATCTGCACCACTGTCCCCAAAGCCATGCACAATTCCCTCTGGGACACCAGCAACATCTCCTACACTGCATGTGCTGCACAGCTCTTTTTCTTTCTGTTCTTCATCTCAGCAGAATTTTCCCTGCTGACCATCATGTGCTACGACCGCTACGTGTCCATCTGCAAACCCCTGCACTACGGGACCCTCCTGGGCAGCAGAGCTTGTGCCCACATGGCAGCAGCTGCCTGGGCCAGTGCCTTTCTCTATTCACTGCTGCACACGGCCAATACATTTTCCCTGCCCCTGTGCCATGGCAATACCCTGGGCCAGTTCTTCTGTGAAATCCCACAGATCCTCAAGCTCTCATGCTCCAAATCCTATCTCAGGGAAATCAGGCTTATGGCTGTAAGTGTGTGTTTAGGACTCGGATGTTTTGTGTTCATTGTTTTCTCCTATGTGCAGATCTTCAGGGCTGTGCTGAGGATCCCCTCTGAGCAGTGACGGCACAAAGCCTTTTCCACCTGCCTCCCTCACCTGGCCGTGCTCTCTCTGTTTGTCAGCACTGCTGTATTTGCTCACTTGAAGCCCCCCTCCATGTCCTCCCCATCCCTGGATCTGGCCCTGCCAGTTCTGTACTCAGTGGTGCCTCCAGCCCTGAACCCCCTCATCTACAGCCTGAGAAACCAGGAGCTCAAGGCTGCAGTGTGGAGACTGATGACTGGATGGTTTCAGAAATATTAAACTGCTGGCCAATTTCTAAAAATCACTTGTAATAAAAGTCATCTTTAATACTTCTTTTTGGTTTTCCAGTGGAGATTTTTTTTCTTTGATTTAGTTTTTTCAATATTGTTCACAAATAAAGGTCATTGTTTGTGCCATTTCTTGTTTTGATTCTCTCCCCATTCCCTTGGCCACAGATTGTGTCAGTGAGGGGCTGAACTCTTGGTGGCTTTAAAGGAACTAAAGGATCTCCCAGCAGAGTTTTCTGCAGAGATGCCCTTTTGTTGCCTTCTCTGGAGCTGCAGCAGCAATGTCTGTGTGCAGAGCTGGGGCAGATCAGTGCTGGCCCAGCAGCGGTGCCCAGCAGCAGCAGCAGCAGCAGCACTTGGTGTTGCCAGTGCTGCTGCCGTGGCCCTGCCCCGCTGCCCTGGTGGCCCTGGTGTTGCTGCAGGGCCTGAGTGCTCTCGGGGCCGGGCACAGCCCTGGGGGTGGCAGTGCCGGGGCTGCAGCAGGGCCAGGCCATGGGCACTGCTGGGGCAGCGCTGACGCCTCAGGCCAGGCCCTGGGGGCTCCAGGCTCCTTGCCCAGGCTCTCTCAAGAACACGGCCAGGCCAATGCTCAGCACAGAAACCCCCGTCAGCAGCCCCAGGCTGGCCGTGGGCAGGCTGGGGGCAAACAGCATGGCTGGGGCTCTGCAAGGGCCCTGGGGCAGACGGGAAGGAGCAGCAGAGCAGGGGCTGATCCATGCCCAGTGCGCTGCACAGCCCAGGGCAGCGTCCCAGAGCGTCCTCATGCAGCTGCCAACAACATCCCCCCTCTGCAGCCCTGGCCTCTCCCCCAGCTCACACAGGTGCCCCATCCTTGCAGGCACAGACACGGCAGCACTGCCTCAGCAGCCCCTGTTTGCATTGCACACAGCAGGGCCAGCACCCCCATGCTGTTGCTGTGGGGACATGAACCTGAGGGAGCACAAATGCCATCAGCCCCTGGGGCCAGCAAGGCCTGGGGGACACCAGGGAAACCACTCAGCTTTGTCCTGGCCTCTGCACTCAGCCAGAAAGTTTGTTCCCATCAGCTGGGAGTTTCCTGTGCCACTGCAGACGCTGTTGCTCAGAGCCAGGGCTGCCTGGCAGCCACCCCCAAACTGCCCTGAGCATGCCCTCTTCTTCCCCTTTGCTTTCTCTACTCTTTCTGCTACAAATTTCTTCCTCTTGC
This sequence comes from Agelaius phoeniceus, assembly GCF_051311805.1. Classification (NCBI taxonomy): domain Eukaryota; kingdom Metazoa; phylum Chordata; class Aves; order Passeriformes; family Icteridae; genus Agelaius; species Agelaius phoeniceus. The sequence goes on along the minus strand of NW_027509867.1, from coordinate 5,037,507 downwards.
CCACCCCTTTTCCCTCCCCTGCAAACAGCCCATCCCTGTTTGCCCTTTCCTCTCTGGCCCCACTCCCCATTGCAGTTCCTTACTTGGCCCCATGGGAACGTCCCTTGGGCAGCAGGATCATCCTACAAGTGCTGCAGGAATTGTCTGCAGGCTCCTGGAGTGCCTGGTGCTGCTCCCTTGCCAGAGGCACCCCAGGCCAGGGGGGCACATCTGGGCTGCTGTGTCTGGCTCTGGGGCTCCCTGTTCTGGGCAATGAGGAGGAGCTGCAGAGGCTCTGCAGGACTGACAGGATGGGCTTTGGGGCTGCCAGGAGAAGCTGAGGGACCTGGGCTGCTGGAGCTCCTGAAGAGGAGGCCCAGGGCTCATCCTGCAACTGCTCCAAGGGTGGTTTCAGAGAATCCCAGAATCAGCAATGCTGGAAAAGACCTTGGAGAGCATCAAGTCCAACCTGTGCTCTGACACTGCCTTTTGTCCCCTGAGCCTCCTCTTCTCCAGGATAAACAACCCCAGCTCCCTCTGCTGCTCCTCATAAGAGTTGAGCTCCAGACACCTCCCCAGCCTTGTTGCCCTTCTCTGGACACGCTCCAGCCTCTTCATGTCCTTCCTAAATTGAGTGGTCCAAAACTGAACACAGCACTCGAGGTGCTGCCAAAGCAGTGCCCGCACAGTGGAAGAATCCCTCTCCTGCTCCTGCTGGCCACACCAGTCCTGATCCAGGCCAGGAGCCATTGGCCTTCTTGGCCACCTGGGCACACTGCTGCCTCATGTCCAGCCTGCTGTCCATCAGTCCCTGCAGGTCCCTTTCTGCCTGGCTGCTCTCCAGCCACTCTGTCCCCAGCCTGTAGAGCTGCAGGGGTTGTTGTGGCCAAAGTGCAGGACCCGGCACTTGGACTTGTTAAACTTCACCTTGTTGGATATGGGCCCTGGATCCAGCCTGTCCAGGGCCCTGTGCAGAGCCCTCCTACCCTCCAGCAGATCCACACTCCCAGACAACTTGGTGTCACCATGGTTCCAGGAGGCTCCTGAGTGTTCCAATGGTCTCCATGATTCCATGAGGCCTCCCAGTGTCACAATGCCCCTTTGGTTCCATGGGACCCCTTGGTGTCACAAAGTCTCTTGGATCCTTGGGCCCTGCAGTGTCACAATTGCACCGTGGTCCCCCAAGGCCCTGCAGTGTCACAATGGATCCTTGGTTCCATGAGGTCTGGCAGTGCAGCAATGCTCTCCTTGGTTCCACTGTGTCACCATGGCCTCTTGGTCCCAAGGGCCACCACAATGTCAAACATGTTTCCTTCATTCCAGGAGTCCCTGAGGAGCAGCCCTGGCCCCTTGGTTCCATTGGGCCCTGCAGTGTCACAATGGCCCCATCATGACACCAGGTCCTGCTCTGTCTCAATGCTCTGCATGGTTCCACAAGGCCCTGCAGGGTCACAGTTGCACTCTGTGGTTCCATGGGGCCTTAGAGTGCCACAATGAATTCCTTGGTGCTGCTGTGTCACAATGGAGCCCTGGTGACATAAGTTCCTGCAGTGTCACCAGGGACCCTTGGTTCCGTGGGGCACCACAATGTCACAATTGTTCCCTCAGTTCCCAGAGTCCTTTCAATGCAGCAATGGCCCCTTGATTCCATTGTCCCCAGGCTCTCCCAAGGGTCTCCTTGGTTCCACAGTGGCACAATAGTGCCGTGGTTCCACAAAGCCCTGTAGGGTCACAGTGGCCTCTGTGGTTCCAGCAGGACCCAGACTGTCACCATGGACTCCTTGCTTCCATCCAGCCCCACAGTGTCACCGTGGCCCCTTGGCTCTGTGCTGCCATGTCATACACAGTGTCACCATGGTCCTCATGGTGCCACCAGGCCCCGCAGTGTCACAATGGCCCCTTGCTTCCCCAGGGCCCTGCAGTGTCACAATCATCAGAGAATCAACTGGGCTGGAAAAGACCTTGGAGAGCATCAAGTCCAACCTGGGACCCAACACCACCTTGTCACCCAGACCATGGCAATCAGTCTTTTCTTAAAAACCTCCAGGGACGGTGACTCACCTTTCTACCCTCGCAACCCATTCCAACGCCCTACCACCCTTTGTGTGGAGAATATTTTCTAATGTCCAGTCTAAAAATCCCCTGGTGCAGCTGAAGGCTGTGTCCTCTTGTCCTGTCACTGTTCCCTGGGAAAAGAGCCTGACCCCACCTGGCAGCACCCTCGTGTCAGGGAGTTGTGGAGAATGATGAGGCCTCCCCTGAGCCTCCTCTTATCCAGGATAAAAAACCCCAGCTCCCTCAGCCACTGCTCCTCACAAGACTTTCTTCCAGACCCATGACCAGCCTTGTTTCCCTTCTCTGGACACACTCCAGCCCCTCCATGTCCTTCCTAAATTAGGGGCCCAGAACTGGACACAGCACTCGAGGTGCTGCCCAAGCAGTGCTGAGCACAGGGGAAGAATCACTGCCCTTCTCCTGCTCTCCTGCTGGCCACACCATTCCTGATCCATAGGAGTGCCAGGGGTTGCATGAGGGAAATGGTTGGGAGGGGGTGGGGACAAAGTCTGATTGATTGTCAGACATGAAGGGTCTTGATTTTCATATCTGTTCAAACTGCATTAAAAGCTGCTGGAGATCAATATCAATTGGAAATTGCTGAGATCAATCTATAATCTATCAATCTAAAACTTAAGAGAACAAAACTGTACTCTCAGCATTGTTTTGTACTATTGTATATTCACTTTGAGTACACTTCTGTCATCTAATTAACCACATTAAGAACTGAAAACTTGAAATATTCCCCAGGGCCTTTTCTTGATCAGGTATTCTGAACAAATATTTATGACCTCTTCTCACTGAATTCCTGAACGGAAGAGCTCAAGAAAGAAGAAGTCTCCAGAGCAGTAAAATTGATCAGCAACCTCCAAGTGGCTGAGGATCCATCCCCATGGGAGCAGCAATGAACAGAAATGGGCACAGCTTTGTGGCTGCTGCCCCAGCTTTGGCATGGGCCCTGGGCCTGGAGCAGGAGCAGCTCTTGAGGGCCCCAAGGCCGGGGCTCTGGTGCTACCCCGGGCAGATGGGATGGCAGCAGGGGCTGCAGAGCTCTCAGCACCTCAGGCCGAGGGGAGCAGGGCAGCCAGGGAGCCTCCTTTGGCCTTGGCCAAGCACCTTCCCCCATGGCTGGGGCTGAGTCCTGTGGCAGCTGCAGCTGCTGCTGTGGCCTTGGCAGGGGCTGAGGCCGTGGGGCCAGTGGCCAGAGCAGCCTGGCCTGAGCAGAGCTGTGGGGCCAGAGCCGGCTGGGCTGGGCTGGGCTCAGAGAGGCCCTTGGTGCTGCCCAGAGCTCAGGGCAGCTGGCAGAGCTTGCAGGGAGCTGGGCTGGGCTCCGAGAGCCGGCCCAGAAACCATCAGTGTCCATCTCAGCCTGGCTGAGCGTGCAGGGGCAGGACTCAGGCCAGGCCTTGTGGGGCAGAGCCAGCGCCTGTGCAAGGCATTGCAAACAGGCAAGTGGGCCAGAGAGGAGGCTGCTCTGTGCCCTTGGTGGCATGGACGGAGCAGGGAGGGGGCCCAGGACATTTGTCAGCGCCAGCCTCTGTGCCCATGTGTTGGCAGCCCTGGCTGCTGAGCCCAGCTTTGGCCTGGGCTGAGTTTGGCTGTGGCCCAGCTCCATCCTCCTGCGGGGCTCAGGGCCTGTTCCCGGCCATGGCCAGCCCTGGCTGCCTCTCTGCTGGCCCAGAGGCCGGCAGAGCCCGAGGCAGGGCTGTCTGTGCAGCCCCACAGGTGCCACGGGCTCTGCAGGAGCTGGCAGAGGCTGCCCAGCAGGGAGGCCATGGGGCACAGAGCCCCAAGGCTGCTGTGGGCACCACGGCACAGGGGCCGTTCCCAGCCGCAATGCTCCTGGCCTGGGCTGGGCCTGCACAGGGGCTGGGCCACCATGGCTGGGCCAGCACAGGGCCACAAAGGGGCCACGCAGCCGCTCACGGGGCTGACAGCAAGGCCAGGCACACACAAGCAATTGCTGAGCATGGCCTGCGCTGCCCAGGCCTGACTGTGCCAAAGGCAGAGCTCAGCTGCCCTTGCGGGCTGCAGCAACATTCCAGAGCCCAAAGAGCCTCCATGGCTGGGCTGGAGACCAAGGCTGCAGCAGGGAAATGCAGGGCTGCTGCAGGATGGGGAGGCCATTGAATTCCAGCACACACCTCAGCTCTCTGATGATCCCAGCACCATGCTGGGCCCTGTTTCAGACTGGAGCAGAGCAGATGTTGATGGGACAGGAGCCCTGCGGGGCTGTCAAGGACCTGCAGCTTGCAAGGTGCTCTGCTCTCTCTCAGGTGCTCTGGGAGAGATCCAATCCCAGCTGGGCACCTCAGGGCACAAGTGGCACTGCCTGTCCATGGGCACACAAATGATTTCTACCTGCAAAGGGTCACAGGTTTTAATACTTGTAAATTTTATAATATGCAAGCACATTTTCATTATCTGGGTCATTTGAGTACTCTTTAGACATGGCAAAATTTTCTCACCAGGAACAGCAATTTCCTGGAAGTATACTGATGTCAGGAGAAGAAATACTGATCTTGCTCTCTGCTTGAGTCTCCAATAATCTGTGTATTATATCATCTCCCTTTTCCTCACAGGTGTTACCTGTGCTGTTTAAATGGCCATCTCTGTGTATGTCTCTTCACTAGACACACTGGATCTTTGTCATTCCCACTGCTTCCAGATTTCTTCCTCCAGATGCTCCCTGGTTATTCAAGTGCCTCTCAACTGACTGGATTCCTGCTTTGAACTTCAGGGAGTTTCCCAATCTTTCTGATATTCAGTAAATATCACCTTAGTCAACATCCTAATTTTTCTTATGTCTTTATCTAAAACTGTTCCAGTACAGAAATCCCTTGAGGATGGGGGACATGTCAGATGCAGCTGGGACATCCCAGAGAGCTGAAGGAAGAGCTTGATGGTTATTACACTGTCCAAATGTTCATCTTGTGTTTGTTGGCAAGAAACCTTTCTGTGCCTCTGAGTGTCACCAGGCCCTGAGCCCAAAGGACACAAACCTGATGAGTTGTGGTTCCCACTGCAGGGGCTGCACTTGGACCTTGGCTCTGCACAGGAGAGCTCTTCATCCCCTTTCTCTCTTTTCCTCCCTCTGGGCATGGAGGGAGCTCCTGACTTCAGCCTGTGACTCGTGTGTGCAAAGAGCAAATCTGGGCAGAATCGGGGCAGGGAGGGTTTGGGGGGGCCTTGGGATCTGTGCTGGGCACAGAAGGTGTTTTCCATTGCTCTGAGACTGTCTGCTGTGCAAAGTGGATTTAATATCCAGCAGAGGAATGACTTTGGCATTTGATGGAGCTGTGCCTTCCCTTGGCTTTGTTGGCTGACAAGAAATGAACATCCCTCTGTGTCTCAGGCAGCTCCTTCTGCAAGGAAAGCAGGTGGGAGTTGGAGCCAAGGAGCTGAAAGCTGCAGGTGCAGCCTGGGCTGGAGGGAGCTCAGATTTGCACAAGGCTGCTCTGAATGCCAGGGCTTGGATGGGGGAAATGGTGGGGTGGGGGTAGGGACAGAGTCTGATCGATTTTCATATCTATTTAACTGCTTGAGGAGTTACTTGGATTCAGTGTCAATTGGAGATTGCACATTTCAATGTATTAACAGGAAAAAAAAACCCTAAACAGCACCTAAAAAAATCTTTTCTTACTGTTGTTGTAAATAAAATACATTCACTTTGAATACACTACTGAAATCTGTCAAATTAACCACAGAAGATTTGGAAACTTAAATCAAATGATTCCCAGAGGCTTGGCTTGTTCAGGTGTTCTGAATGTCAATGAGCCCAGGGACACTGAATTCCTGCACTGAAGAGCTGAAGGCTGAACAAGCCTCTGGAGCAGTGAAATTCAGCAGCAGCCTCCAAGTTGCTGAGGATGTCAGCAGCCCCCAGTGAGGCCATCCCTGCCCAGAGACCGTGGGGGAATGGGCAGACAAGGAGAGCGTCCCTGGGGCTGGGGCAGCACAACTCAGAGGCACCAGCGGCTCCAGCTGGGCAATGGAGTGTGGAATGTGGCTGGGAAAGCCCTGCCTGGGCTGGGCCAAGCAGGACACACAAGCCCCGACCCCCATTCCCCAAACAATTCTCTCAAGGAGATATTTAAAATAATTGCAATTGTCTACTCTGACTTGTATGTACTGGAGAAATACCAACAAGAGATTCTCAGGAGCTGAAAACAACCAAACAGCCTTTACTGGCAACTTTAGAAAATCAGAGAAACTTTGGCAAAAGGTTTATTACAACATTCAATCAACACAAAACACTTCTCAAAGCATTAATTTGTGCCATTCAACTTCAAAAATTCTAGGCCTGTTCAATTTTAAGTTGCTCAAAATTTTACAACAAGTGGGAATAGGAAAGATACAGGGAATCACACACACAGCTACCAACTCCTGGATTCCAGCAGTGTTCCAATGGAAATTCCAAGAGGATGCAGGGTCAAGATGTGTGCTTGCCTTGTGGTCAGCCTTCAATACCCCTTGGTCTCCCTGGGCCCTTCCCCCAGGTGGGGCTTGGGCTCATTTGGTCCCTCAGGAGCTGGGCTGGGGCTGCAGAGGTGGCTGTGGAGCATTGCCTGTGCTGTGCCAGGGACTGGCAGGCACTGCTGGGCTGGGATAGAGGCTCTGGGGGGATTGGGGTTCCAGGGCAGGGCAGGGCTGGGGTTCCAGGGCAGGGCAAGGCTGGACCTGCCCCTTCCTCCCCCACACACAAAATGTTTGGAGCCGACAATCTCCTCCAGTCTCTCACAACAGGCAATGTTGGAGGTGAAATCCCAATTCTGGCCATGGGCACCTGGCCAAGAAGGACACTTCTTTTTCATAGGAAGGAAAGCACAGAGCTCCAGTGCTTGGAAGGAAGGTGAGAGCCTCACTAGGCCAAGGCCATCCAGACTTGTCAGAAATGACATATTTTGTCTGAGTCCTATCTTTGGATGTAGGTAATTTTGGAGGTGGAAGCCCAATCTCAGCCATGGGCATCTGGAGAAGCAGGACAGTTCTTTCCCATGGGAAGCAAAGCTCAGAGCCTTTCCCAGTGTTTTGGGGACAGATGGGAGGTGACCCTTGTAATACCAATGCAAGACAGACTTGTCCTGGCAATATTCCTCTGGGAATAATCTCTGAATACAAGAAAATTTGGAGGTGAAATCCCAATTCTGGCCATGGGTACCTGGTGGAGAAGCAGAGTTCTTTTCCATTGGGAAGGAAAGCACAGAGCCCGAGTGTTTCAACAGCGGATGAGAAGAGACCCTCAACATTCCAGGGTCATTTGGACCAGTCAGGCAGTCAACGGGAGGCCAGACCAGCCAGACCTGTTCCGTGTTCCCTTGCTTTTATGAGGTCCTGCAGTATCACCATGGCCCCTTGGTTCCATGGGGCCCCGTACTGTCCCAGTGGTGCTTTGATTCCATGGCGTCCAGCAGTGTCACAATGGACCCTTGGTTCCAGAAGGCTCTGCAGTGTCACAATGGTCTCCATGGTCCACAGGCCCCACAATGTCACGGGACTCCTCTGTTCCATGAGCCCTGCAGTGACACAATGACCTTTGGACCCTGGGGTTTTGCAGTGTCACAATGGTCTCCTTTGGCTCCACAGTGCCACAGTGGACCACTGATGACATCAGGCCCTGCAATATCACCCTGGACCTTTGGTTCCATGCAGCCCAGCAGTGTCACAAAGGCCTCTTGGTTTCACCAGGCCCCACAGTATCACAATGGTCCTCTTGGTTCTGTGGGGACCCCCAGGGTCACAATGGTCTCACTGTTTCCATGAGGCCTCACAGTGTCACAATGCTTTGCCTATTCCATTCGCCGACATAGCACCACAATGGTCTCCATGATTCCATGAGTCCCCTCAGTGTCACAATGGTCTCCTTGGTGCCATGAGGCCATGCAGTGTCTTAATGGACTCCCCATGTTTCCATGATGCCTTGCAATGTCACAGTGGACCCTTGGCACCATTGTGAGACCATGGGGTCTCGCAGTGTCAAAATGGCCCCTTGGTTCCATGACACCCCAAAGTGTCACAATGGTCTCCACAGTTCCATGAGGCCCCACAGTGTCACAATGGTCCCTTGGTTCCATGGGCCCTGTGCTACTGCATTCCCCCTCCCCTTCTCAGGCCACCCTGCCAGCTGAGAAATGCTCCTTGGGGCTCGGCCTTGGCCAACAGCCCCTGGGCTCAGCTCCTCTGCAGCTCCTCACAAACACTGTCTGCTCCAGGCACTGCTGCTGCCCAACCAGCTCCTGCTTTCTGGAGGAGCAGCCCTGGGAACTGGTTTTGTTCCCTCTGTGGCACAACATCCCTGTTCTCACCCTGCCAAAGAAAGCTGTGGATGCCTAGTGTGGCCAGGATGAACCATTGCTGGGACTGAAGCCCCTCTCTTGGGGCCCTACAAACAGCGCTCCAAAAGGAGCCCTTGGAGCTCTCCTGGGCCAGCGACTCCCTCTGAGTGGGGCCTCTTCCAGCCAGGAACTCTCCCGTTTGCTGCACTCGGGGATCCCCAACAACGACGGAGCCTGGGCCGATCCCCCTACTCCTCCAGGCTCAACCCTTCACCCGCTGGGGAGATGCCAAAGGATCCACAGGGAGCATTTCCTGTCCTCAGGGGAATTTCTCCCAGGTGCCTTGCACTGACTCTTTGTGTCTGTGTGCACACAGGAGTGCCTGTGCTGGGGAAATGTGGCAGAAATGCTGCTCTCTGAGGGGTTTGAGTGCCTTGGATAGCTGAGTCAGTGAGGCCTGTAAGTGAGGTTAAGTCATGAGGTCTATGTGAAATCAAATGCTGCTAAGAGTTGTTCTTTTGCCAAGGTATTAAGTTTAATTAAATTTACTAGCTACGTTGAATATTAAATGGTATTCCTCTGTTAAATTGCTAAGTCATATGTTTTAAGTTAGGTTAAATAGTGTTAAGTGCTGTTCTTTTGCTAAATTGTAAAATTGAATGTATCAGTTAAGAATAAGGTATAAGTTAAGTCTTGTTAAGTTTGAGCTCTGTTAAGCTTTCGGGCCATATTCCTTTTATCCTTGCCCTCACTGTCCTTTTGTCACACACACACACACAGGGACAGTTCTTGGTTTGTTTCTGGTTTGATTGTCTGGATTTTGTTTGGTTTTGTTGTTGCTTTGTTTCCTTGGTGTGCCTGAAGTGTCCAGTCAGGAGCAGAGTGACTCTTGCCAAGGAACTTTGTGCTGCTGTCCCTTACTATTCAATCTGGTTTTTGCTGCTCCCTTGCTGGGGATTTTTTCAGCACTCTCAAGGCCTCGTTGGTACCAGGGTGAAGGAGCCCTGGCCCAGGCTCTGGCCCTGGGGGACACGGGGACGCTGCCGGGGGGTCCCTGTCCCCCTGTGCCACCCCCAGGGCCCCGGCCCCCCGTCCCCGTGTCAGGCTCTGGGGTCAATCTCGTGGAACATCCTCTGGGGGAGGCTGCGGCACCGGGGGCAGGGGGACCCGGGGGGACAGGGGACCCCGCTGTGCACGAGCAGGGTTGGACTGCTCTGGGGGGAACTGTGAGGGGGGCCGGGGCAGAGTGACCTCCCCAGTGACCTCACACAGCCCCTGGGATGTCACACAGCCCCTGTGATGTCACACAGCCATCTGTGATGCTGCACAGCCCCCTGTGATGTCACATTGCCTCCTATGATGTCACACAGTCCCCTGTGATGTTACACAGTTGCTCTGTGATGTCACAGAAGACTCTGATGTCAGAGTCACACTGCGATGTCACCATTTGTTCTGTGATGTCACAGGCTGCTCTATGATGTTACACAGCCAGCCAGTGATGTCACAATCCCCTCCAACATGTCACAGAGCCACCCTCTATGATGGCAAGATCTGCTCTATGGCCTCACATTATGATGTCACAGACAGCTGTGGGATGTCACAATCCCCTCAGTGATGTCACAAAGCCCTCTCTGTGATGTCACCCTACCACTCTGTAATGTCACAGCGCACACATTGGCCTCACACCTGGCTCTATGATATCATACAGCCATGCCATGATGTCACAGACTGCTCTGTGATGTCACAGAATGCCCTCTATAATGCCATAGCTGTTCAATGACCTCACACAACAAACTCTGTCGTGTCATAGCCCAATCTGTTGACTTCAAAATTGCTGCCTAGAACACTATATTCTAATTATTGTTGTAGCTCCTGAACTGTGGAGTAAATAACTGTGGTTAAGATCTTTCTGTCCGATCATGATCAGAATAAATTGGAGCTCTATTTATATAAATTTATCTGGTGTTTGATCATTAATCCTGTGGGACAAATTGGGTTGAAGTTCAATTCCACCTGTCCAATCTTTTACACATAAACCTTGGACAAATTCATGGGCTGGGATTTGATCCACACACTCCCAGTCTCCTCTCTTAGAGGGAATTTAAGAAGTCTAGGGGCCCTGTGGGGGTAGAGGATCCATGGTGTCTGTTGAGTCTCATTTCTCCATCTCATGACTCAGAAGGAGTTTCTCCAATAAAGAAATAAAGCTTTTGCGTGAAGCTCCCACTGTGCCCATGACAGGAACCCCTGTGAGTGTCTGGGCGTTCCCGGCCCTTTGGCAGCCTGGGGACTCCTGGGATGTCATGACAGGAGCCCCAGTGAGTGCCTGGGACAGATGGGTGCCTTTGCAGCCCAAGGTGCCCTGGGATGTCACCATGGAATGGCTGTGACTGCCTCTGACCACAGGGCTCTTTACCATCCCAGAAAGCCCTGGGGAGTCTCCATGGAGCCCCTGGCTCTGCCTGTGACATTCCAGCTCTGGAACAGCCTGGAGACTCTTGGAAAGTCCCCATGGAACCCCTCTGAGGGTCTGTGACAAATCTGATCCTTAGCAGGCAACCATCACCAGCCCCCTGTTGCTATGGTCAGTTTCCATGGCAACCATCACCAGGCCCCTGTTGCTATGGTCAGTTTCCATGGCGACCATCATCAGCCCCCTGTTGCTATGGTCAGTTTCCATGGCAACCATCACCAGGCCCCTCTTGCTATGCTCAGTCCCTTGGCAGCTCCCTGGAGACCCCATGCCAGGGCTGGTTGCCATGGACACCAGCTCAGGCCTGCAGCCAGAGCCTGTTGCCATGGCAACCATTGGCAGCCCCATCCCCAGGCTGATGGGATCCCAGAGCCACAGAATTGGCTGAGCTGGGAGGGACCCATCAGGATCCTCCAGTCCAACTGCTGGCCCTGCACAGGACACCCCAACAATGCCAGCCTGGGCCTGGCAGCGCTGGCCAAACGCTGCTGCAGCTCAGAGAGCCCTGGAGCTGGGACCCTGCCCTGGGGAGCCTGGCCAGGGCCCCAGCAGCCTCTGGGCAAAAACCTTTTCCTGACATCCAAGCTGAGCCTGCCCCGACTCAGCTGCTGCCGCTCCCTCCACTCCTGTCCCTGGGCACCAGAGGGAAGAGGTTCCCACAGCCCCAGCCAGGGACCCGCTCCCAAGGCTGCTGCTGTGGCCACCAGGGCTGCCACCAGCTGGGATGCTCGGTTTCCACGGGCTGGGCTTCAGCAATGGGATTACCCACTTTCCTGCTCCCGCTAAAACCGTGCTGCCCTCGCTGCCCTCCCGCCTCCCATGGAAAGCACAAAAGGCAAAGATCCCGGACTGGTTTAAGAACAATTTAATGGGAACAGCAACGGGATAAGGAACAAACAGGAACAGAAACAATATTGATAACAGAAGGGATAAATAAAACTGTTTACAGGGAAAACTACAACACAACTCACAGGGTCTGCCTGGCTACAATATTTCTTGCCTGGAAAGGACACCCTTCTCCTCAGGGAGAGAGAGAGAGTCCCTTTCCTGTCCCTGGCAATGATCTGAGGTGGGACTGAATGTAATGACAGGGCCATGGCCAGACCCTCATGTTTTTCAATGCCACATCAGGTCATTGGCAAAGGGCAGGAAAAGGGACAGGTGTCTTCCCAGCATGGATCACAGGGAACATGGATCACCAGGGCTCTTTCCAATCTGGCTTCTCCCATGGGGGATGAAGCTGGAGTGGTGCACCAAGCTGTTCCTGCAATCGAGGCACTTGCAGGGCTTCATTTACTGGTGGCTCCGTTGGTGTCTTGTCAAATGAGAGCTGCTGGTGAAGCTCTTCCCACACTGGGGACACTCGTAGGGCCTCTGCCTCTCCCCAGTGTGGATGCGCTGGTGCCTGATGAGGGTGGAATTGTGCTTGAAGCCCTTCCCGCAGTCAGGGCAGTAGAAGGGCCTCTCATCCGTGTGAATCCGCTCATGCAGGAGGAGATTTGAGCTGGTCCGAAACCTCTTCCCACACGTGCGGCACTCGTAGGGTCTCTCCCCAGTGTGGATGAGCTGGTGCCTGATGAGGTGGGACTTGCGCTTGAAGCCCTTCCCGCAATCAGGGCAGTGGAAGGGCCTTTCTTCTGTGTGAATCTGCCGGTGCCTGGCGAGATCAGGGCTGGTGTGAAACCTCTTCTGGCACTCAGGACACTCGTAGGGCCTCTCCCCAGTGTGGATGCGTTGGTGGGTGATGAGGCCAGAGCTGCAGCTGAAGCCCTTCCCACACTCCCCACACTTGTAGGGCCATTCCCCGGTGTGGATCATCTGGTGGCTGATCAGGGTGCTGCTCTGCCTGAAGCTCTTCCCACACTCCAAGCACTTGTGGGGCTTTTTCCCATCATGAAGCTGCTCATGGGCCACCAGCTCTGAGCTCTGGCTGAAGCTCTGTCCACCCTCCTGGCTCAGGGTGGGTCTTTCCTCCTCAGAGCACCCTGGGCTGGGTTTGGAGCCCCTTCTCCTGTGGGATCTCTGGGACTTGTCCTCCACGTTGGAATTCTGCACTGTGGAGCCACTGGAATTGGCCTCTTCCATGAGGTTCTGCCACAGGGATTTGTCCTCCCTGGTCTCCATCCTCAGCTCCTTGTCTGGGGGAGTAAGGCCAAGGAGAGGATGGGATTTGCCTCCGTGCCAGAGGGAAGGGGAAGGAGATCCCCCCAGTTCATCCCCAGCAGGACGTAGTTGGCAGCAGGGTTGTCCTGGAGCCGGGGGCTGTGCTGGGCTGGGAGATGGAGCAGGAGAGAGGGGGAAAGGGGCATTGACTTCCTCCTCACCTGCCCGGGGCTCCTGGGGCACCTTCTTCTTCCTCGCAGTCTCCTCCTCCATCTGGCCAAGTTTAAGGGATGGAAAATCCTGTTTTGAGAAGAAAACAAGGGATAAGTACATTGAATTTTGTACTTGTTTGAAGGCAAACCTGGGGAGGATCTAAACCAGGATTACAATTTAATAAGAAAATGAAGATCGAGGCAATGATGCAGAAACACTGCCCTAAACTGACAGAGTCAGGATATAACCTGACACCCTGCTGGTCAGGCTGGTAGCTGCAGTCCCATTAAATGGTGGCTGCAGTCCTGTTGGAGTGATGAACGTGATTCTGTCCAAGCAGTGATCCTGTAGAAGGGTCTGGTCTTCCTCTGAAGGTCCAGGGGTGGTTCTGGAGCTCTTGTCCTCTGGGAATCCAGTAGGCAAGCTGCTCCTGCTGTTGCAAGGCTCAGCTTATATCCAGGTAGGAATGCTTGGATCCTCCCCCTGGGCGGAGCATCCCACAATGGGAGGATGGAATTTGATCAGTCCTGCAGTGACACTCAATGGCCCATTCCCAGAAGATATCTCCCCTGGAGGGCGTTATCAGGGCTGAGTCATGGAAGAGATCAAGAACACTGCCCCACCTGTTTATAGCAGTTGATGAAGATGGGGATTGAAAACATGCATTTGGTTCCATCTTACACTGCAGCCTGAAACAGTGGGGGAATCCCTGCTCAGGGGGTGAACACCACCCCCCTTACCCAAACTGGCTCAGGTGTAAAACCCCTACCCTGGGAAGGCCACACACACACAGGGGACAATGTCACACTTGCCCTGCTCCAGGGCAAATGGCATCTCTCTAATATTTTCTTAACCAGATTGCAAAATTATTTTGGCACAGTGAGTTCAGGGCACTGTTCTTTGACCCCAGTTGCCTTTGACTACAGCATGGTTCCTTCCTCTGAGGAGGTTGTGGGTCTCTCTGGAGGAACTCTTGGAAACTTGGATGCAGCTTCGTCTGAGCGACCTATGGGAGAACTGATGAGGAAAATGGCTGTTGTGGGACTGGAGTGTAAAGAAAATATTTTGTTGTCCCTCCTTGAAAAGTTTGTTAAAATCACTGGAGGAAATGGAGCAAATGATACCAGCAAGACTGACAAGGTTCATTCACCACATGGTGAGGAACACAAGGCTGCTAAAAGTCCCACAAGAAGCCCAGCTCAAGTAGCTAAATTCCCAAATAACTACTGAATTCCTAGGCTTGGGTTTTTTGCCAAATGTGAGAATCATTATTCTCTTCATCCCTGTCACCTTTGTGACAGCTACACAGAGCTTCCACTTCCTTTAAATAATATCTGTATTGGGCCGAATTTGCACTTTTCTTTAATTGTAACCTGCCAGCAGCTGAGCTGGAGCTGTGCAGGAACCAAGGAAACTTGGAATTGCCCCAGAATTGCTTCTATTGTCAGCCGGTGCTGCAGCGGCCGTGGGGCAGAGGGGTGGGAAAGGGGGCTCCGGGGTGGCAGTGGAGGAAATGCCGGGCCCGGGGGCTGAGCACAGGGCTGAGCACGCAGAGATGGTTTTGTTCTTGCTGAGCTCGCACTGAGCCAAGGCCTGTCCTGCCCCTCATTCGGCCACGCTGGGGAGGGGCTGAGGGTGTGGGGGAGCTTGGGAGGGGACACAGCCAGGACAGGAGATCCCAGCTGACCCCAGGGATAGCCCAGAGCATAGGACATCATGATCAGTGCATGAAGTGTGGGGAACAAGGAGGAAGGGGGCACATTTGCAGTGAGGGTTTTGTCTCCCCAGGTAACTCTTAGGCAGGATTGGGCCCTGTTTCGCCAGTGGGCAGGGCCCGCACCAAAGACACAGACACCAACTTAACTTAAGGAACAGTGTAATTTAGATAATGCAAATTTGCAAAAAATTACCAAAGTATTAGATAGGCAAAGCAAATAATCATTAGTAAATAATTCCGAAAGAGAAGATGTTGAAATGAGTATGACACAACTGTCCATTTCTGGCTGCAGGCTCTGGAGATTCTATCTCTGCCTTCAATCAGGGTTGCATTCCCTAAAGAATCCTGGTACCAAATCCTGCTTTCCAAGGCTGGAACAGTGTCTCAGGTTTAGCTGGGTGTGTATTCAATTACCCTCTGTTAAAGCTGGGGCAATTATCATCTGTTAATTGAGCAGTTTACTTTATCTCTTCCACATGAATCCTCCCTCCAGGGAGATATCTTCTGTTAATGGGCCATTGAGTGTCACTGATAAAAATTCCATCATCCCATTGTGAGAAGATCTGCCCAGAGGGAGGAGCCAAGCATTCCTACCGGGATATAATCTGATAATGTGAACATCAGAGACAGCCTTCTCCCACAAGATTCCCAGAAGAGCAGCTTCCAGCTCCACTGGATCCCAGAGGAAGACCAGGCCGATCGACGCCACAACTGGACCTTCAGAGGAAAACTCCACCCTTCTACAGGATCACGGCTCCAACAGAGCCACACCTGTCCCTGCAGGAGCACTGCAGCCACCATTTAACAGGAGTGCTACCAACACTCTGACCCACAGGGTGTCAGGTCGTATTCTTACTCCGTAAGTAGTTTTTAGTACTACTGCATTTTTATTTTTAATTTTCCTTCTGAAGAACTGTTATTCCTATTTCCATAGACTTTGCTTGACAGCCCCTTGTTTTGAAAGTTATAATTCCAAGTGAAGGGATTAACATTTTCCATTTCAAGGGAGTCTCCTGCCTTCCTTAGCAGACACCTGTCTTTTCAAACTGACACAATGCCCTGGGAGACCCAGGCAGGTGAGGAGAAAGTCAGTGCCCCTTTCCCCCTCTCTCCTGCTCCATCTCCCAGCCCAGCACAGCCCTTGGCTGCAGGACAACCCTGCTGCCAACCCCATCCTGCTGGGGATGCACTTGAGGAATCTCCTTCCCCTTCCCTCTGGCATGGAGGCAAATCCCATCCTCTCCTTGTCCTTCCTCCCCCAGGGAAGAAGCTGAGGATGGAGACCAGGGAGGACAAATCCCCACAGCAGAACATCATGGAAGAGGCCATTTTGAGTGGCTCCACAGTGCAGAATTCCAACGTGGAGGAAAAGCCCCAGAGATCCCACAGGAGGAGGGGCTCCAAACCCAGCCCAGGGTGCTCTGAGGATTAAAGACCCACCCTGAGCCAGGAAGGTGGACAGAGCTTCAGCCAGAGCTCAGAGCTGGTGGTCCATGGGCAGCTTCACAATGGGGAGAAGCCCCACAAGTGCTTGGAGTGTGGGAAGAGCTTCAGGAAGAGCAGCACCCTGATCCGCCACCAGATGATCCACACCGGGGAATGGCCCTACAAGTGTGGGGAGTGTGGGAAGGGCTTCAGCTGCAGCTCTGGCCTCATCACCCACCAACGCATCCACACTGGGGAGAGGCCCTACGAGTGTCCTGAGTGCCAGAAGAGGTTTCACACCAGCTCCCATCTCCTCTGCCACCAGCGAATTCACTCAGAGGAGAGGCCCTTCCACTGCCCTGACTGTGGGAAGGGCTTCAAGAAGAAATCCCACGTCATTAGGCACCAGCACATCCACACTGGGGAGAGGCCCTACGAGTGTCCCAATTGTCAGAAGAGGTTTCACAGCAGCTTCCAGCTCCTCCAACACCAGCGGATTCACTCAGAGGAGAGGCCCTTCCTCTGCCCAGACTGCGGAAAGGGCTTCAAGCACAGCTCCACCCTCCTCACCCACTGGCACATCCACACTGGGGAGAGGCCCTACGTGTGTCCCCAGTGTGGGAAGAGCTTCACCAGCAGCTCTCACTTGACCAGACACCAACGGAGCCACCAGTAAGGAAAGGCTTGCAAATGCCCCAGCTGCAGGAACAGCTTCATGCACCAATCCATCTTCATCCCCCATGGGAGGACCCACGCCGGGAAGAGTCCTGGGGAACCGTGTTTCCCATGATCCATGCTGGGAAGACACCTGTCCCTTTTCCTGCCTGCGACATGATGTGGGATTGGAAGAACATGAGGGTCTGGCCATGGCCCTTTCATTACGTTCACTCCCACCTCAGGCCATTGCCAGGGGCAGGAAAGGGACTCTCTCTCTCCGTCCCTGAGGAGAAGGGTATCCTTTCCAGACAGGGGAAATTGTGGCTGGGAAGAGACAGTCAGTTGTGTTTAGTTTTCCCTGTAAGTTTTATTTATCCCTTCTGTTATCAATATTGTTTCTGTTCCATTTTTTCCTTATCTCGTTGCTGTTCCCAATAAATTGTTCTTATCCCAGCCCGGGATCTTTGCCTTTTGTGCTTTCCATGGGAGGCGGGAGGGCAGCGAGGGCAGCGCGGTTTTAGCGGGAGCAGGAAATTGGGGAATCCCATTGCTGAAGCCCGGCCCATGGAAACCGAGCATTCCAGCTGTTGCCAGCCCTGGTGTCCATGGCAACCACCCCTGGCATGGGGTCTCCATGGAGCTGCCAAGGGACTGAGCACAGCAACAGGGGACTGGTGATGGTTGCCATGGAAACTGACCATAGCAACAAGGGGCTGGTGATGGTTGCCATGGAAACTGACTACAGCAACAGGGTCCTGGTGGTGGTTGCCTGCTAAGGATCAGATTTGTCACAGGCCCTCAGAGGAGTTCCATGGGATCTTTCCAATAATCTCCAGGCTGTTCCAGAGCTGGAATGTCACAGGCAGAGCCAGGGGCTCCATGGAGACCTGTCAGGGCTTTCTGGGATGGTAAAGAGCCCTGTGGTCAGAGGCAGTCACAGCCATTCCATGGTGACATCCCAGGGCACCTTGGGCTGCAAAGGCACCCATCTGTCACAGGCACTCACGGGGGCTCCACGGTGACATCCCAGGAGTGCCCAGGCTGCCAAAGAGCCGGGATGGCCCAGACACTCACAGGGGTTCCTGTCATGGGCACAGTGGGAGCTTCAGGCAGCGTTTATTGGAGGAGCTCCTGTTGAGTCATGAGGTGCAGAAACGAGCCCCAATAGGCCCCACAGATCCCCAAATGTCACCATTGAGTCAGAGATGACACAGACTCAGATCAGAAGGCTAAGGGCTAAAAACCACCCATTTATTCAATCCTCTTCCTTTTGACCTTGGTTTTCTACAGGTGGATCTCTTTGGTCATTTAATCAACACATTTCACATGATTGGCTGATAAAGACAACCCCCTTCAGTAAACAACTTTATGGAAAAAACAACCTATTACAGACACCACCTGTTGATAATTTACAATTCTTTCTCTCCAGCTTCCTAATGGTTCCCAATCTAATTAATGGGAAAACTCTCTTGCTTTCTGTGTCTCTGACAAGACTCTCATATTCACAGAAAAATGCCCCCAAGGACCTCCAGGCTTTGTAATCTCCTTCTGTGAGAGGAGCCTTGGAGCAGCTGGCTCCAATCCCATGGGTATTGGAGAGTTCATGGGTAAAGAATTCATGGGTAAAGAATTATCAAGTTGAAATTTATCCTTTAGCATTTGTCCCACAGGTTTAAGGATGACAAAGCATATAGATTTATAAAAAAATTTCTATTATCTATTAAGGTAACAATTAGACAGGATTATCTTAATCAGAAATATTTAGTCCAAGGAATAAGAGCTGTAACATTTATATTATATTATATTATATTATATTATATTATATTATATTAAGTTATAGAAAGCACTCAGAAGGGATTTCAAAGCAATTTTACTAAAAGAAAAGGAGCTGTTTTTAAGGAGAGATTGATGTCACTCCCACAGACCAATGACCATGGGCAAATCCCTTTGGCTCAGCCTGAAGAAGTGATCTTGAGGGGTGTCCCGACTGCAGGGAGGAATCTCCACACCCCCCAGGAAGGGAAATGTCAGGGGATGCTGCCATTAAAATTTGGGATGGGGCTTTTCTAGTCTGAGGTGCTGCCCTGTCAGTCAGGTGTGCCCAGGCTGGGCCAGCTCAGCAGCTCTGCAGAAGCTCTCAGTGGTGTCACTTGGTTGTTCCTTACTCTGGGGATTTTCCAGCACTGTCACAGCTTCAGCTCCCTCTGAGGATGTTCAACTTTGGGATGGAGGAGTCAGACTTGTTTCTGCAATATTCACCCCAAAAGCAGCGTGACCCCTCCCCTCCTTCATTTCCCACTGGGGGCTTTGCAAACAGGGGGGCCTTGCTGGAGTTGTTGGAGGCCATTGCAGGCAGAGCCTCCTGCTCCAGCGGGAACTGCCTTTCCTGTGCCATCAGCAGGGCAGGTCCCGCTGCAGGAAAAGCCCCAGGCCAGCCCCAGCACAGGGAAGGCCTCGGGCACAAGGGCAGAGTGCCGTGCTGGGAGCTGTGCCAGGGAGAGCCTGAGGCACCAAAGGCACCTTGGCAGCAGCAGCTGCTTGCAGGCCATGGCCAGAAGCCTCCCTTGGCAGCCCGGCCTAGTGGCCACCACTGCAGAGCTGCCGCCTCACGGCTCATTTCCGGCTGGCCTCTGAAAAGCCACTTCTGCCCCAGGAGCCTGACTGAGAAGCCATTGGCCCCAGCAATTTGGGGACAAGATATCAATGACAAAACTCTTCATGCCAGCAGAGCCAAGGCAGGGGCAGAGGAAAGGACAGAGCCAGGCCCAGGGGACAGGGCTGCCATGGTGATGGCTGTCAGGGCACTGCCCCTGCAGCAGCCTGGCTGCCCTCAGCAGACATTCTGGCCAGAAGCGTTGTGAGGGCACCCAGCACATCAGAGAACCCACACTACAGGAATTCTGTCACTGGGGAGGGCAGGGGGTTTCACTGGATCAGGTTGCACAAAGCTCCTGATCTTGGTCAGTTCCTGGGATGGGACATCCACTTCTCTGGAATAACTCTTGCAGTTTTTTGCCACTCTTATAATTCTAAAATTTTTCCTCTTTCTAACAAATGTACATCCACCCTCATTCAGTTTAGAGATATTGACCCTTGTGTTGTCACTGCAAGATTTGGGAGAAAATAACTTTGATCTCTATTTTTCCATTTTCACAGACCTTGGAGACGACCCAAAAATCTCCCAAGATGGGGTTTGGAGGCCACATCACAAAACCAGCAGGGACAGTCTGCGGGCTCTGGAGTCAGTGGGGTGGAGACTGAGGACAGAACAGGAATAGCCTGGGAGGGATGGAAGGGTGGTTTCGGAGAGGCTGGAGCTTTTCTTCCTAGAGGATATAAGCATGAGAAGAAAACAATAGCACCAAGGGCAGCTGGGGAGGTGCAGAGTGGACACCAGGAGAAAGGAATTTCCCTGCCAGGGCAGGGCTGTGGTGCAGCACGTCCCCCAGCAGGAGCCTGGAGCAGCCCCAGGCTTTGTGTGGGCAGGCAGAGGCAGGCAGGAGGCAGAGCTGTCAGCAAAGGAAGGGGCCAGCCAGGTGGGGCAGCCGGGGGATGCCCACAGCCTGCAGGGACAGAGGTGCAGGATTGCTCAGCACCAGAGACACCTTTGCCTTGCTTGTCCCCACCTGTCATCACTGCCACCAGTGTTCTGCTCTACCTGGAACCTGGGGACATTTTCTCAGTCCTGTCCCTCAGATGGATCTATTTAAAGTATGAGAAACTTCAGTGTTTCACTCTCTTTTTGAGTCCCTGAGAAGTTCTTTGAGCACACTCTGAGGGACTGAGTCTGATGCAAAGAGCACCAAAGCCCCAGAGGGTCATTACAGTCCTTGTGCTGTGTCTGTGCTGCTGAGCTGGGGCGGGCTCCTGGCCCAGAGGCAGCTCCTGGCAAGGGCAGCAGAGCTGCAGAGAGACAGCTCTGGCCAGGAGCAGCTCCTGTGCACAGCCCAGCAGGGCTGGGGCACTGCCAGGGCCCCTCAGGGACACCAGCAGGGCACAGACAGAGCTCCCACGGGCTCAGCACTGGCAGGGGCTGTGGCATGTCCCAGAGGGGGCTGTGTCACAGCAGCTCCTCTGTGGCTGTGTCATGGAGGCACAGAGCAGCTGTGATGTCAGCAAGGGGCTGTGTGACTGCCCAGAGTGGGCTGTGTGAGGTCACATATTGGACTATGACATCACAGAGTTTGTTGTGTGAGGTCACTGAGCAGCTACAGCATCATAGAGGGGACTGTGTGACACCACAGATCAGGCTGTGAGATCATGGCATGGCTGTGTGACATCACAGAGCTGGCTGTGAGGTCAAAGTGTGTGCTGTGACATTACAGAGTGTCAGTATGACATCACAGAGAGGGTCTTGTGGCACCACTGAGGGGATTGTGACATCACACAGCTGTCTGTGACATCATAGTGTGAGGCCATAGAGCAGATCTTGCCATCATAGAGGGTGGTTCTGTGACATGAGGGAGGGGGTTGTGACATCACTGGGTGGCTGTGTAACATCATAGAACAGCCTGTGACATCACAGAACAAATGGTGACATCGCAGTGTGACTCTTTGACATCAGAGTCTTCTGTGACATCTAAGAGCAGCTGTGTAACACCACAGGGGACTGTGTGACATCACAGAGCAGCTGTGTAACATCACAGGGGACTGCGTGACATCACAGGGGCTGTGTGACATCACAGGGGCTGCGTGACATCACAGGGGCTGTGTGAGGTCACTGGGGAGGTCACTCTGCCCCGGCCCCCCTCACAGTTCCCCCCAGAGCAGTCCAACCCTGCTCGTGCACAGCGGGGTCCCCTGTCCCCCCGGGTCCCCCCGCCCCCGGCCCCGCAGCCTCCCCCAGAGGATGTTCCACGAGATTGACCCCAGAGCCTGACACGGGGACGGGGGGCCGGGTCCTGGGGGTGGCACAGGGGGACAGGGACCCCCCGGCAGCGTCCCCGTGTCCCCCAGGGCCAGAGCCTGGGCCAGGGCTCCTTCACCCTGGTACCAACGAGGTCTTGAGAGCGCTGAAAAAATCCCCAGCAAGGGATCAGCAAAAACCAGATTTAATATCAAGGGACATCAGCACAAAGTTCCTTGGCAAGAGTCACTCTGCTCCTGACTGGACACTTCAGGCACACCAAGGAAACAAAGCAACAACAAAACCAAACCACATCCAGGCAATCAAACCAGAAATGAGCCAAGAACTGTCCCTGTGTGTTTGTGTGTGACACAACTACAGTGAGGGCAAGGATAAAAGGAATATGGTCTAAGACCTTAACACAGCTCAAACCTAACAGGACTTAACTGCTACCTTCAACTTCACGATTTAACAAAAGAACAGAGCTTAACAGTATTTAACCTAACTTATAACCTACGACTTAGCAATTTAAAAGAGGAATACCACTTAAAGATATTTAACTCAGTTTATAAATTATATTAAATATAAAACTTAGCAAAAGAAAAACTCATAGCAGCATTTAACATCACTTAGACCTTGTGATTTAACCTTACCTTCAGGCCTGACTGACTCAGCTATCCAAGGCACTCAAACCCCTCAGAGAGAAGCATTTCTGCCACATTTCCCCAGCACAGGCACTGCTGTGTGCACACAGACACAAAGAGTCAGTGCAAGGCACCTGGGAGAAATTCCCCTGAGGGCAGGAAATGCTCCCTGAGGATCCTTTGGCATCTCCCCAGCGGGCGAAGGGTTGAGCCTGGAGGAGTGGGGGGATCGGCCCAGGTTCTGTCGTTGTTGGGGATCCCCGAGTGCAGCAAACGGGAGAGTTCCCAGCTGGGAGAGGCCCCACTCAGAGGGAGTCGCTGGCCCAGGAGAGCTCCAAGGGCTCCTTTTGGAGTGCTGTTTGCAGGGCCCCAAGAGAGGGGCTTCAGTCCCAGCAATGGTTCATCCTGGCCGCACTTGGCATCCACAGCTTTCTTTGGCAGGGTGAGAACAGGGATGTTGTGCCACTGAGGGAACAAAAGCAGTTCCCAGGGCTGCTCCTCCAGAAAGCAGGAGCTGGTTGGGCAGCAGCAGTGCCTGGAGCAGACAGTGTTTGTGATGAGCTGCAGAGGAGCTGAGCCCAGGGGCCGTTGGCCAAGGCCGAGCCCCAAGGAGCATTTCTCAGCTGGCAGGGCGGGCTGAGAAGGGGAGGGGGGAATGCAGCAGCACAGGGCCAATGGAATCAAGGGATCCTTGTGACACTGTGGGGCCCTGTGAAACCAAGGCACCATTGTGACACTGTGGGGCCCCATGGAATCATGGAGAGCACTGTGACATTGCTGGGCCTCCTGGAACCAAGGGGGCTGTACTGACACTGTGAGGCTCCATGGAATGTAGGGATCATTGTGACACTGAGAGGCCCCATCAAACCAAGGGCCCATTGTGACACCGCGGGGCCCAATGGAGCCAAAGGTCCATTCTGGCATTGCAAGGCTTCATGGAACCATAGAGAGACCATTAAGACGCTTCACAACCTCACGCAACAACCAAGGGGCCATTGTGACACATGAGGCACCATAGAACAACCAAGGAGACCATTGTGGCTCTGAGGGGACTCATGGGATCATGGAGACCATTGTGACACTGTGAGCCCCAATGGAATAAGCAAAGCATTGTGACACTGTGAGGCCTCTTGGAAACAGTGAGACCATTGTAACCCTGGGGGTCCCCACAGAACCAAGAGGACCATTGTGATACTGTGGGGTGTGGTGGAACCAAGAGGCCTTTGTGACACTGCAGGGCTGCATGGAACCAAGGGGCCATGGTGACATTGCAGGGCCTCGTGTCATCAATGGTCCATTGTGACACTGTGGAGCCAAAGGAGACCATTGTGACACAACAAACCCCCAGGGTCCAAAGGTCCATTGTGACATTGCAGGGCTCATGGAACAGAGGAGTCCCGTGACATTGTGGGGCCTGTGGAACCACGGAGACCATTGTGACACTGCAAGGTCTCATGGAATCATTGGGACCATTGTGACACTGTAGAGCCTTATGGAACCTTGGGGCCACTGTGACATTGTGGAACCCAATCAAAAGAAGGGTCTATTGTGACACTGCTGGATCCCATGGAATTAAAGCACCATTATGACACTGCAGGGCCCCATGGGTCCAAGGAGCCATTGTGACACTATGGGGCGCCATAAAACCAAAAGAACATGGAACAAGTCTGGCTGGTTTGGCCTCCCAGGGACCACCTGACTGGTCCAGCTGACCTTGGCATGTTGAGGGTCTGTTCTCATCTGCTGCTGAAACACTGGTGCTCTGTGCTTTCCTTCCCAATGGAGAAGAACTCTCCTTCTCCTCCAGGCACCCATGGCCAGAATTGGGAGTTCACCTCCAAATTTCCTTATATCCAGAGATTGTTCCCATAGGAATATTGCCAGGACAAGTCTGGCTGGCAGTGGTTTCACAAGGGTCACCTCATCTGTCCCTTAAACCCTGGGGAAGGCTGCATGCTCTCCTTCCTATGGAAAAGAATTGTCCTGCTTCTCCAGGCATCCATGGCCAAGACTGGGTTCCACCTTCCCTAAATCCAACCACTGCTCCCAGACAAAATCTGCCATTCCTGACAAGTCTGCCACACCTTGGCCTAGTGAGGCTTTCACCTGCCTTCCCAACACTGGGGCTCTGTGCTTTCCTTCCTATAAGAAATAACTATTCTCCTCCAGGCACCCATAAGCAGAATTTGGATTGCACCTCCAACATTCCCTGTTGTGACAGACTGGAGGAGATTGTCAGCTCAAAACATTTCATGTGTGGGGGAGGAAGGGGCAGATCCAGCCTTGCCCTGCCCTGGAAGAGCAGCCCTGCCCTGCCCTGGAACCCCAATCCCCCCAGAGCCTCTATCCCAGCCCAGCAGTGCCTGCCAGTCCCTGGCACAGCACAGGCAATGCTCCACAGCCACCTCTGCAGCCCCCAGCCCAGCTCATGAGGGACCAAATAAGCCCAAGCCCCACCTGGGGGAAGGGCCCAGGGAGACCAAGGGGTATTGAAGGCTGACCACAACGTGAGCACATATCTTGACCCTGCATCCTCTTGGAATTTCCATCAGAACACTGCTGGAATCCAGGAGTTGGTAGCTGTGTGTGTGTGCTTCACTATATCTTTTCTGTCTTTAGCTGTCTCTGTGTCTTCTTCTATTTCTGTGCTCGTGCAAATTTTGAGTAACATAAAATTGAACAGGCTTAGAGTTCATGTAGTTGAAAGGGCCAAGGTAATGCTTTGAGAAGAGTTTTCTGCTGATTGAATGTGACATTAAAACATTTGCCAAAGTTTCTCTAATTTTCTAAAGTTGCAAGTAAAGGCTGTTTTGTTGTTTTGAGCTCTTGAGAATTTCCTGTCAGTATTTCTCCAGTGTGTCCAACTCACGGTACAGAAACAATTGTAATTCCTTTTAAATGTCTGCTTGAGAGAGTTGTTTGGGAGATGGGGGTCAGGGCTTGTGTGTCCTGCTTGGCCCAGCCCAGGCAGGGCTTTCCCAGCCACCTTCCACACTCCATTGCCCAGCTGGAGCCGCTGGTGCCTCTGAGTTGTGCTGCCCCAGCCCCAGGGACGCTCTCCTTGTCTGCCCATTCCCCCACGGTCTCTGGGCAGGGATGGCCTCACTGGGGGCTGCTGACATCCTCAGCAACTTGGAGGCTGCTGCTGAATTTCACTGCTCCAGAGGCTTGTTCAGCCTTCAGCTCTTCAGTGCAGGAATTCAGTGTCCCAGGGCTCATGAACATTCAGAACACCTTAACAAATCAAGCCTCTGGGAAAAAATTTATTTAGGTGTTCAAATCTTTTGTGGTTAATTTGACGAATTTCAGTAGTGTCTTCAAAGTGAATTCATTATATTTAAAAAGACAGTGAGAAAATATTTTTTAGGTCCTGTTTAGGATTTTTCCTGTTCATAAATCAATATGTGCAAACTCCAACTGACACGTAATCCAAGTACCTCCTCATGCAGTTTGAATAGATATGAAAATCAAGACCCTTCCTGGCTGACAATCAATCAGACTCTGTCCCTACCCCCAGCCCACCATTTCCCCCATCCAAGCCCTGGCACTCAGAGCAGCCTTGTGCAAATCTGAGTTCCCTCCAGCCCAGGCTGCACCTGCAGCTTTCAGCTCCTTGGCTCCAACTCCCACCTGCTTTCCTTGCAGAAGGAGCTGCCTGAGACACAGAGGGATGTTCATTTCTTGTCAGCCAGCAAAGCCAAGGGAAGGCACAGCTCCATCAAATGCAAAAGTCATTCCTCTGCTGGATATTAAATCCACTTTGCACAGCAGGCAGTCTCAGAGCAATGGAAAACACCTTCTGTGCCCAGCACAGATCCCAAGGTCTCCCCAAGCCCTCCCTGCCCCGATTCTGCCCAGATTTGCTCTTTGCACACACGAGTCACAGGCTGAAGCCAGGAGCTCCCTCCATGCCCAGAGGGAGGAAAAGAGAGAACAGGGATGAAGAGCGCTCCTGTGCAGAGCCAAGGTCCAAGTGCAGCCCCTGCAGTGGGAACCACAACTCATCAGGTTTGTGTCCTTTGGGCTCAGGGCCTGGTGACACTCAGAGGCACAGAAAGGTTTCTTGCCAACAAATAGAAGATGAACATTTGAACAGTTTAATAACCATCACAGCTCTTCCCTCAGCTCTCTGTGATGTCCCAGCAGCATCTCACATGTCTTTCATCCCCAAGGGATGTCCATACAGGACCAACTTCAGACAAAGACATAGGAAAAAGTAATTCTGTATAAGATGGAAACATAAATAAGATGTTGACTAATATAATTTTTTTTGAACATCAGAAAGACTGGGCAATTTCCTGTTGCTCAAAGCATGAAACCAGTTGGTTGAGAAGCATATGAATTACCACAGAGCACCTGGAGAAGGAAATCAGAGAGCAGTAGGAAGCACATAGATCCACCTACTCTAAATGAAGAGATGTCCTTTGAAATGATCGTTTAAACAAGAGAGCTGTAAATACCTGAAGGAAGAGGGAGAGGAAACAATGAACAGAATATTGGTGACACCAGTAGAAGGCAAGATCAGTATTTCTCCTCCTGCCATCAGTAACCTCCAGGAAATTCCTGTTCCTTGTGGGAAAACATTGCCATTTCTTAAAAAGTAATGAAATGACCCAGATAATAAAGATTTGCTTGTATATTATCAAACCAACAATTATTAACACCTGTGCCCCTTTCCAGGCAGACATCAGTTGTGTGCCCATGGACAGGGAGTGCCACTTGTGCCCTGAGGTGCCCAGCTGGGATTGGATCTCTCCAAGAGCACCTGAGGGAGAGCAGAGCACCTTGCAAGCTGCAGGTCCCTGTCAGCCCCGCAGGGCTCCTGTCCCATCAACATCTGCTCTGCTCCAGTCTGAAACAGGGCCCAGCAGGGTGCTGGGATCATCAGAGAGCTGAGGTGTGTGCTGGAATTCAATGGCCTCCCCATCCCACAGCAGCCCTGCTTTTCCCTGCTGCAGCCTTGGTCTCCAGCCCAGCCATGGAGGCTCTTTGGGTTCTGGAGTGTTGCTGCAGCCCCCAAGGGCAGCTGAGCTCTGCCTTTGGCACAGTCAGGCCTGGCCAGCGCAGGCCATGCTCAGCAATTGCTTGTGTGTGCCTGGCCTTGCTGTCAGCCCTGGCAGCGGCTGCGTGGCCCCTTTGTGGCCCTGTGCTGGCCCAGCCATGGTGGCCCAGCCCCTGTGCAGGCCCAGCCCAGGCCAGGAGCATTGCGGCTGGGAACGGCCCCTGTGCCGTGGTGCCCACAGCAGCCTTGGGGCTCTGTGCCCCATGGCCTCCCTGCTGGGCAGCCTCTGCCAGCTCCTGCAGAGCCCCTGGCACCTGTGGGGCTGCACAGACAGCCCTGCCCCGGGCTCTGTCGGCCTCTGGGCCAGCAGAGAGGCAGCCAGGGCTGGCCATGGCCGGGAACAGGCCCTGAGCCCCGCAGGAGGATGGAGCTGGGCCACAGCCAAACTCAGCCCAGGCCAAAGCTGGGCTCAGCAGCCAGGGCTGCCAACACATGGGCACAGACCCTGGTGCTGACAAATGTCCTGGGCCCCCTCCCTGCTCTGTCCATGCCACCAAGGGCACAGAGCAGCCTCCTCTCTGGGCCACTTGCCTGTTTGCAATGCCTTGCACAGGCGCTGGCCCTGCCCCACAAGGCCTGGCCTGAGTCCTGCCCCTGCACGCTCAGCCAGGCTGAGATGGACACTGATGGTTTCTGGGCCAGGCTCTCGGAGCCCAGCCCAGCTCCCTGCAAGCTCTGCCAGCTGCCCTGAGCTCTGGGCAGCACCAAG
The DNA here is from genome assembly GCF_051311805.1 of Agelaius phoeniceus. Lineage (NCBI taxonomy): Eukaryota > Metazoa > Chordata > Aves > Passeriformes > Icteridae > Agelaius > Agelaius phoeniceus. The sequence goes on along the minus strand of NW_027509867.1, from coordinate 5,009,349 downwards.
GGCCTCTCTGAGCCCAGCCCAGCCCAGCCGGCTCTGGCCCCACAGCTCTGCTCAGGCCAGGCTGCTCTGGGCACTGGCCCCACGGCCTCAGCTCCTGCCAAGGCCACAGCAGCAGCTGCAGCTGCCACAGGACTCAGCCCCAGCCATGGGGGAAAGTGCTTGGCCAAGGCCAAAGGAGGCTCCCTGGCTGCCCTGTTCCCCTCGGCCTGAGGTGCTGAGAGCTCTGCAGCCCCTGCTGCCATCCCATCTGCCCAGGGCAGCACCAGAGCCCCGGCCTTGGGGCCCTCAAGAGCTGCTCCTGCTCCAGGCCCAGGGCCCATGCCAAAGCTGGGGCAGCAGCCACAAAGCTGTGCCCATTTCTGTTCATTGCTGCTCTCATGGGGATGGATCCTCAGCCACTTGGAGGTTGATGATGAATTTTATTACTCCAGAGGCCTCTTCTTTCTTGAGCTCTTCACTTCAGGAATTCAGTGAGAAAAGCTTATAAATATTTGTTCGAAACACCTTAACAAGAAAAGCCCCTGGGAAAAATTGAAGTTTTCAATTATTCTCTGGTTAGTTAGACAAATTTCAGAAGTGCATTCTAATGTCCAAATGATATTGACCCCCAGCACCTTCTAATGCAGTCTGAAAAGATATTAAAATCAAGACCCTTCATGGCTGACATTTAATCAGACTTTGTCCCCCCCCCCCCCCCCTCCACCATTTGCCTCATTCAACCCCTGGCACTCCTATGGATCAGGAATGGTGTGGCCAGCAGGAGCAGGGCAAGGATTCTTGTCCTGTGCTCAGCACTGGTTGGGCAGCACCTGGAGTGCTCTGTCCAGTTCTGGGCCCCCCAATTTAGGAAGGACATGGGGGGGCTGTAGCATGTCCAGAGAAGGGCAACAAGGCTGGGGAGGGGTCTGGAGCACAAGTCCTGTGAGGAGCAACTGAGGGAGCTGGGGTTGTTTATCCTGGAGAAGAGAAGGCTCAGGGGAGACCTCATCACTCTCTACAACTCCCTGACAGGAGGGTGCACCCAGGTGGGGGTCAGGCTCTTTTCCCAGGGAACAGGGACAGGACAAGAGGACACAGCCTTCAGCTGCACCAGGGGAATTTTAGACCGGACATTAGAAAATATTCTCCACACAAAGGGTGGTTGGGCGTTGGAATGGGTTGTAAGGTAGATAGGTGAGTCACCGTCCCTGGAGGTTTTTAAGGAAAGACTGAGTGCCATGGTCTGGGTGAGAAGGTGGTGTTAGGTCCCAGGTTGGACTTGATGCTCTCCAAGGTCATTTCCAGCCTGGTTGATTCTCTGATGATTGTGACACTGCAGGGCCCTGGGGAAGCAAGGGGCCATTGTGACACTGCGGGGCCTGGTGGCACTAAGAGGACCATGGTGACACTGTGTATGACATGGCAGCACAGAGCCAAGGGACCATGGTGACACTGTGGGGCTGAATGGAAACAAGGAGGCCATTGTGACAGTCTGGGTCCTGGTGGCATCACAGAGGCCACTGTGACCCTTCAGGGCCTTGTGGAACCAAGGATCCATTGTGACACTGCATGGCCAAGTGCCACTGTGGAACCAAGGAGACCCTTGGGAGAGCCTGGGGACCATGGAATCAAGGGGCCATTGCTCCATTGCAAGGACTCTGGGAACTGCGGGAACAATTGTGAAACTGTGGTGCCCCATGGAACCAAGGGTCCCTGGGGACACTGCAGGATCTTGTGTCACCAGGGCTCCATTGTGAAACTGCAGCACCAAGGAATTCGTTGTGGCACTCTGAGGTCTCCTGGAATCACAGAGGCCACTGTGACCCTGCAGGGCCTTGTGGAACCATGCAGAGCATTGTGACAGAGCAGGACCTGGTGTCATGATGGGGCCATTGTGACACTGCAGGGCCCAATGGAACCAAGGGGCCAGGGCTGCTCCTCAGGGACTCCTGGAATGAAGGAAACATGTTTGACACTGTGGTGGCCCTTGGGACCAAGAGGCCATTGTGACACAGTGGAACCAAGGAGAGCATTGCTGCACTGCCAGACCTCATGGAACCAAGGATCCACTGTGACACTGCAGGGCCTTGGGGGACCACGGTGCAATTGTGACACTGCAGGGCCCAAGGATCCAAGGGACTTTGTGACTCCAAGGGGTCCCATGGAACCAAAGGGACATTGTGACACTGGGAGGCCACATGGAATCATGGAGACCATTGGGACACTCTGGGGCCTCATGGAACCGTGGTGACACCAAGTTGTCTGGAGTGTGGATCTGCAGGAGGGTGGGAGGGCTCTGCACAGGGCCCAGGACAGGCTGGATCCAGGGCCCAAATCCAACAAGGTGAGGTTTAACAAGTCCCAGTGCCAGGTCCTGCACTTTGGCCACAACAACCCTGCAGCACTACAGGCTGGGGACAGAGTGGCTGGAGAGCAGCCAGGCAGAAAGGGACCTGCAGGGACTGATGGACAGCATGCTGGACAGGAGGCAGCAGTGTGCCCAGGTGGCCAAGAAGGCCAATGGCTCCTGGCCTGGCTCAGGAATGGTGTGGCCAGCAGGAGCAGAGCTTCTAGTGTGCCAGCACTGATCTGCCCCCCAGCTCTGCACACAGACATTGCTGCTGCAGCTCCAGAGAAGGGAACATATGGGATCTCTGGAAAAAATTTTGCTGGGAGATCCTTTAGTTCCTTTAAAGTTGCCAAGAGCGCAGCCCCTCGCCAACGCATTCTGTGGCCACAGGGAAGATGGAAAGAAACAAAATGAGAAAAGGCAAAACTAATCGCTTTTTTTTGTGGACAACATTGAAAAACTTAAACATGGGGGAAAAAGGAACAAACCCACAACCAAACCCAAAAGAATTATCAGAGTTGATTTATATTACATGGCCTGTCCCTGCTGCAGCCCCGGCACTGCCACCCCCAGGGCTGTGCCCGGCCCCGAGAGCACTCAGGCCCTGCAGCAACACCAGGGCCACCAGGGCAGCGGGGCAGGGCCACGGCAGCAGCACTGGCAACACCAAGTGCTGCTGCTGCTGCTGCTGCTGGGCACAGCTGCTGGGCCAGCACTGATCTGCCCCAGCTCTGCACACAGACATTGCTGCTGCAGCTCCAGAGAAGGCAACACAAGGGCATCTCTGCAGAAAACTCTGCTGAGAGATGCTTTAGTTCCTTTAAAGCCACCAATAGTGCAGCCCCTCCTTGACTCCGTCTGTGACAACAGGGAATGTGAAGAGAAACAAAATGAGAAATGGCACAAACATTGACATTTCTTTTTGGACAATATGAAAAACTAAAACAAAGATAAAAAGACCCCACAACCACACTAACAGAAAGTATCAAATATGACTTTTATTACAGGTGTTTTACAGAAATTGGTCAGCAGTTTAATGTTTCCAAAACCATCCAGTCATCAGTCTCCACACTGCAGCCTTGAGCTCCTGGTTCCTCAGGCTGTAGATGAGGGGGTTCAGGGCTGGAGGCACCACCGAGTACAGAACTGACAGGGCCAGATCCAGGGATGGGGAGGACATGGAGGGGGGCTTTAAGTAGGTAAAAAAAGAGGTGCTGATGAACAGAGTGACCACAGCCAGGTGAGGGAGGCAGGTGGAAAAGGCTTTGTGCCGTCCCTGCTCAGAGGGGATCCTCAGCACAGCCCTGAAGATCTGCACATAGGAGAAAACCATGAACACAAAACAGCCAAAAACCAAACAGCCACTAACAGCAATGAGCCCAAGTTCCCTGAGGTAAGAGTAAGAGCAGGAGAGCTTGAGGACTGGGGGGATTTCACAGAAGAACTGGTCCAGGGCATTGCCATGGCACAGGGGCAGGGAAAATGTATTGGCCGTGTGCATGAGAGCATTGAGAAAAGCACTGGCCCAGGCAGCTGCTGCCATGTGGGCACAAGCTCTGCTGCCCAGCAGGGTCCCGTAGTGCAGGGGTTTGCAGATGGACACGTAGCGGTCGTAGCACATGATGGTCAGGAGGAAAATCTCTGCTGAGATGAAGAAGAAAATCAGAAAAACCTGTGCAGCACATCCAGTGTAGGAGATGTCCCTGGTGTCCCAGAGGGAATTGTGCATGGCTTTGGGGACAGTGGTGCAGATGGAGCCCAGGTCGCTGAGGGCCAGGTTGAGCAGGAAGAAGAACATGGGCGTGTGCAGGTGGTGGCCGCAGGCTACGGCGCTGATGATGAGGCTGTTGCCCAGGAGGGCAGCCAGGGAGATGCCCAGCAAGAGGCAGAAGTGCAGGAGCTGCAGCTGCCGCGTGTCTGCCAATGCCAGCAGGAGGAAGTGCCTGATGGAGCTGCTGTTGGACATTTGCTGGGGCTGCACATGGGCACCTGTTCATGGAGAAAGGACGGTGAAGAGTTGGAGCAGATACCTATAACCAAAATCAAAGCCATTTCCCATATACCCTCCTCTGTAACACACAGACAAGGTGTTTAGTATTTTCAAGATCTGGGGTTTTCTTTTTAAGCTCCCCCATGTCTTTCCTGGTATTCTTGGATATCAGAAACCCTCAGCAATTCTGCTGCATTTATGGAGAACAGAGCAAGTTCTGTGAGGCAAAGTGATGAGTGGAGAGTGAGGGACAATGGTCTGTCATTCTGACTGGTTCAGAGTTTCTCTGGGTTTTAACCTTGCTCAGGTGGAGGGTGATCACCTTCCCATGCTCTACCTTAAAATGTCACCAGGTACTCCTGGGAGCAGATGGATCCACCTCAGCCCAGATCCACACTTGCAGCCAAGGACTCACACTGCTCATTTCACCAACCCAGCAGCATTTCCAGTGTCAGAACACGTCTGTCTTTCCCCATCAATCTTCTACCTCAGAGATGCTCTAGGACAGGTTTGCACCCTGGATTGGAGCTCCCAGCTTGGACTGAAATCTCAGGGAGACTCCCTAGTGTCCTTCTGATGGCATTGGATTGAGGGAGATGCAGCTCCTTCCCTGGCTGCACTGACAGCATTGCCCAGAGCCGGGCCCTGGGGACAGCGTCACCCTGAGCCAGCTGTGCCCCCTGCCAGAGCCCCCAGGGCCGGGCAGCTGCTCCCAGCCCTGTGCTCTGTAGAGGGAACTGGGCCCGGGGCTGCAGAGCTGCCCCACGGCTCTGCTGCAGCTCTGCCTGCACAGGAGGGGCTGCACGCCTTGGAGCCCCGGGCCTGAGGGCAGAGGCTTGGCTGGGGCACAGGAGGGAGGGGGCTTGTTCAGAGGGAGGGGCTGCACTGCAGGGGCTCCTGTGGGCATCTCTCAACTCTCCCTGCCACAGCATTGCTGGGCCTTGTTTTCTCTCATTGCCTGATCTTCTCTCTGCTTCCTGCAGATTTTCCTCCTGCAGGTGTTTCCCTCTGCCTGATCTCTCCCTGCCAGCACTCACAGACCCCAAATCTCTGTGCACTCTCCTTGGCCCTACAGAACCCTGCCTGTTAGCAGGGAACTGGCTGGGGGCAGGTGCTGTTTGCAGCTTGGAGAAAGGACAGCTCAGACTGAGCCTGATGGCTCCAGCAAAGGTGATGCTGCTGCTGTCCATGGGCAGAGTGGCTGAAAGCACATTAGGGATCTCCTGTGAACCAATAAATTACAGTTTAGGTATCTCAGGCACTTGACAAAATTCATAACTAATAATTCATACTATCATTAATATTTAACCCTCCCTTCCTGCCATTCTCCAATAGTTGGAAACTGAATACAAAGTCTTAGGACGTTTCCACATTTTTATCAAAAACCCTTTCTTGGAAATATTTTATGAATGTTAAGAACCGCTCAGCATGTCAGAACTCCATGAGCATTTCACCTCCCCTGCCCCAGAAATCCTCAGAGTTGTACTCACAGAGTCTGCAGGCATTGGCATGTTCCAGCTTGAGGAGATGGCTCCAGGAGCTGCAGCTGCACTGTCCTGCAGCCAGAGGTTCCTGTGCCAAGGGCTGGCAGTGATTGTGCCCCAGGCACTTCTCAGCCCCTTCCCAGCCCTGACTGATTGAAGCTCTCTGTGCCTCTGTGCTGTGCCCGGGCTGGCTGCAGGCAGTGCCCCAGCCCTGCTGGGCTGGCACAAGAGCTGCTCATCCAGAGAAATGTGCTTTTGAAGCTCTTCTTGGTGAGCAGGAGCTGCCTCTGTGCCAGGAGCCCAGCCCAGCTCAGCAGCACAGACACAGCACAAGGACTTTAATCAGCCTCTGGGCCTTTGTGCTCAGGCCCTGAACATCAGTCCCTGAGAGGCAGCTGAAGAAACCTCTGCAGAACTCCAAGGCAGAATCCAACTCCAAAGTTTCTTGCACTTTTAATGGGTCCCACTGAGGGACATGACTGAGCAAGTGTCCCCAGGCCCCAGGCAGATCAGAGAACTGCAGGCAGTGATGACAGGTGGGGACAAAGAGAAGCCAAGTCTTGGTGCCCTGGGCCACAGCAGGGTCTGTGCCAGCAAGGGCTGGGAGGAGACACCTTGTCCTGAGGCCCTGGGGCCTCCTGGCACAGCCCCAGCCAGGCTGGGCACTGTCAGCCCCTTGTGCTGCCCTCAGCATCCCCCCCTAGCCCACATCCCAGTGGCCTCAAGGATCTGCTGCAAGGAGTCCCTGGGGAGCCTTGCTCAGCAATGGCCCTGGGGGCTCCTTTATGCTCCCTGCAGGGACTGCAGGTTTTTCAAAGGACTTGGGGTTTGGCTTTTGCCTTGCAGTCTCTGAGAGCTTTGTGCAATCATGGCCTCCAATTATCTGCTGTAATTAGTCCCTGGAGAGGCTTTGTCAGTAACAATACTCAGTGGGGCTCATTAATGCTTCAGGGTACTTGAGTTATGTGAAGGTACTTGGTGTTTCCCTTTTGATACAGACTCTGTGAGAAGGATTGTGCAGTTGCAGCCGCCAATTATCTACTTTAATTAGTCCCTTGAGAGCCTTTATCAGTAATGACACTCATGGGCTCATTAATGCTTCAAGGTACTTCAGTTATTTTAAGGTATTTGGTGTTTCCCTTTTGATACAGACTCTGTGAGAGGTTTGTGCAATCATGGCCCCAATTATCTGCTTTAATGAGTCCCTTGAGAGCTTTGTACTGACACTCAGTGGGGCTCATTAATACTTTCAGATACTCAAGGTTTTTAAGGTACTTTGGATGTTCCTTTCCACTCTGAATCTCTGAGAGGTGTTTTTTCCAATTCTGGCCCCCAATTCTCCCCCCCCTCAAGGAGTCCATGAGGAGCCTGTGTTGGGGATGGACCTCAGTGGGACCATTCATGCTTTGAGACACTCTGAGTTTTTCCTCTGACTTTGACTCCTGGAAAAGTTTCTGCAATCTCAGGCCCTGAGGTTCCAGGGCTCAGCTCCAAATGCACCACGGGGCTCATTAGGGTCAAGCAAGTCCTGACACACCATGGCTCTGCCTTGATTTCCCTCGGCTCTGGAGTGTTTATTAGGCAGATTTCCTTTTACAGTTGTGAAGAAATATTTCACTGACCTTCTAAGCAATAAGTAATCCTATTTTCAAGAGTGTATTTTATTACTGTTCTCTTTAGAGAAGAGCTGATTGCAGCTTTCTGTGATTTATATTGATGTAGGGCCGCTCCTAAGGAGGTCTCACCAGGTCAGAGAAGTTTTACCTTGAGAGTTGACCCAGTGTGGACAACCTTGCCCCGCATTCCCCAACCTCATGTGAGAAACAATTTTCACTTTCAAAAATTTAAAATATCAAGATCTTATCAAAATACAACAGAAGACTGAATAAAGAAAATAATACAGTGCAAGAAGCAAAGGATTCAGTCACGATGTGCTCATTTACAAAATGGATGTTCTGTCTTTTATACCTCTGGCCCCTCCCAAAGTCTTGTCAATCGACTCCTTCTTCACTGTCCAGTGGTGGAGGTCACTGTCTCACACCTTGATTGGAGGTCAGGTGTTGCAGACATCTTTTCATGAAAAATCCTTTCTTTAGGATGGTTCCTCCTGAGAAGCTGAGAGGCCTCAGGAACAAAATGTAACCAATGGTTATCTGCTGCTGTGGAATGCAACAGGTGGATCTGTGATTGGTCTCATAGAGTTGTTTCTAATTAATGGCCAATCATGGTCAGCTGGCTTGGACTCTCTGTTTGAGACAGAAGCTTTTGTTATCATTCCATTCTATTCTTAGCTTAGCTAGCCTTCTGATGAAACCTTTTCTTCTATTCTTTTAGCATAGTTTTAATGTAATATATATAATAAAATAATAAATAAACCTTCTGAAACATGGAGTCAACATTCTCATCTCTTCCCTCATCCAAGATCCCCTGTGAACATCACCACAGTCAGGTGCTGCCATAGTAACAAGCCAACCCTCCCAAATGCCCCAACTACTGAGGCCATCCTGTGATAACAATGCTAGGGGGAGGGGAAGGATAACTGTACAGCTACAAAACTTCTCCTAACATGTATTTAATATCCAGCCCTTAATTGTGAGAGTCAACCATAGGATTACGCATCTATAACAAGCCCCCTTTTTCTTTTTCTATAAGTCATTTTGCTCAAACAGTTAAGTAAAAAATTTTCTTTGTCTCTTAAATGAGTCATACCACCATCTGTGGATGTGGGCAAGGACAGTGGGAATAGGAGAAAAAATCTCAGGTTTTTCATTAGACACACTCATTTGGAATGGTCATAATGGCATCCCAGTGGTCCAGTATGGCTTTGACTCCCATCTACCGTGCCTGTGTGGCTGCTACCCATAGTTGGTGCATCTTAGGGGTGAGTACAGAGGCCAACTCGGTCCTGCCCTCCAGTCCCTGTTGAATTAAAAGAGAACTGAGGAATTACAGAGGTCTGGTATGGCCTTTTGTCCCCACCTTACCATGCCCACGGGGTTGCTACCCACAGCAGGGCTATGGAGCCTTCTTGGTAGCAAACAAAGGGGCCAACCTGGTCTTGCCTTCCTTCCTTTGTCTTATTTTCTTGAAGAAGCTGTCCCATTGCCTTTTACAGTCCCTTGTGTGTTTCCCCTCAACAGATGCTGGTAATTCTCACCCATGAAAACAGCAAGACAGTTCCCTAGCTGGTTGATGGAAGCTTGACTCTACTTTTTGGGCGTCTTGGTGTTTTCCTGGTTGTCTTTCAGTCTCTGCTTGAGAGTCAATCTTGTTTCACCCAGCCTGGATGTTACAGTCCACTCTTTGGGTTCTTCTCCTGGGCCTTTGACTCTGTTGCCATGAGTCCATCCCCGCTCTGCAGCTCGCACAGCCGATTCGGTGGTGAGCGGTGCCTGAAAGGGACCTTCCCACTGGGGAGTTAGAGGCTGATCTCTCCATGGCTTAATCATCACCCAATCCCTGGGATTAATATTATGGATTCTGAAATCCAGGGTGGTAGTTTGAGGAATTGCCCCTTTATGTCTTAGCCCTTCTAAGGTTTGTGCT